>NC_090921.1:560936827-563336827 GCF_040938575.1 Ambystoma mexicanum
TCTTATATTGACCCTTTGAGACCTGTTCTCCATGTCTTCCATTTGAAGTTCTGAGTTATGGATTGCCACGTCCAACTTCTCGATGACTTCACTGTTCGCTTTCATATCCTCGTCCACATCCTGTAGGCCCCTCTCCAAGATGTCCGTCCTTTCTCCCAGCTGGCTCAGTTCCTGTTTGACTTCCCCAAGGGCTGCATTGGGGTCCGTTCGCAATAGCTGATATTGGTCCTGAAATTTCTTGACCAGATTGGACTGTAGGGAGAGCATTTCCCCATGGAAGTCCTGGCGCGATATCTGTGCCGTTCGGTCCATCTCGTCTGGTGTGATACGTCCCGCCATCCCCTCATGGGTACCCCTCGGCGTCTCATTGGGCTCCCTAGCCGTCCACATTGTTGTTAGCGTTCCGAGTGGGGGTTCTCCCTGGGGGTGTGCACCTCTGTTTGCTTTGCCTTTGGTTTTGTTTGACATGTTAGAGTGCCAACAGCTTCCCTCCAAAGGTGGATGTATCCTTTTGGCCTAATTTTCGCTCCCGGTCTCCTTCTCAGCCGGAGGCCTGTCCGCTTCAAGATGGGTCACCCTGTGGGTTCTTCCTTTGTGCCGAGTCCTCCCGGCGGGCCCTTATCTTCTGCACCCTCTTTGTAGCAAGGTACTGTCCCCCTTGTTGGGCCCTCGGTCTCCCCCTTCTCCTTCTTTTACGGGCCCGCTCTTTTTCTGTTGTTTTGGGAGGTGCTTCCCTGGCTCCTCGTGGTGGCCTGTCTCCCTACTCCTTCCTCACGTCCCCTCCACCTCTGCCGAAGTCCTAACTCCCTTTTTCCTGCGTAGTGGTTTGATACTAGGTGTTCTTCAACCTGGTCAAGTCACTGTGGGTTGGCCTCCCTCCCCCGTGCTCCCTCACATTCTGTTGGTGCTGGGGCCACTCCAATCGTGGCCCCCCTTCCTCTTTCCCGGGGCTCCCAGTGAGACTGCCGCCGTCCCAGGCACCTGCTGCCCAGGTTTGTAGTCCCCTGCTACTCCCCTAGGTCCTTCTTTGCTGAGGCTCCTCCGACCTGGTCCCCGCCATTTGTGAGGTGCTCCCTGTTGTCTCCTTTGTGTCAGGACAGTTAGCTAGATGTATCCGTGCCCAGCTTTTGAAGGGGGAGAGCCCCTTTATTGTTTGCGTCCTCTCTTGGCCCCTGCGGTGGTACTACTGCACCTCCTTCCTATTTGTGCTTAGCCCTGATATGCTTTATTCACTCCTCCTCGCCACGAGGGCCTCTCTCCCCGGGCCCTCGTGGTATCTTCCCCTCTGAACGCACTGTCCGCTTGGGTCCTGGGTGGCTCCCTGTTCGCCCTTGGGTCTGTCTCTTCCCGCTATCTGTTGCGCTCTCCGCTCCCTTGCCTGCCGCATAGCCGTTCCAGGCGTCTGGTGCTCAGCGTCTTAATAAGCGAGTCCCCTGGGCCGCAGTGCTGCTGCCTCTCACCTGGGGTTCTCCTTCCACACGCCGTCTCCTTGAGCGTGTCACTCCAGTCTTCGGTAAGCCTGCTGATGGTGCCCAGGCTCCTCTCCGCTCGTCCTTCTCAGCCTTGATGTTGCGCCTCGTGGAATTCGGCTGCCGCCGCGGTGCCCCTTGAGTCTCTGCTCGTCGTTCAGGTCCGCCGTCACGCCTGTTGCCAGCTGACACATCGCCCCCGTGCCTGCCCGGCTCGCCGCTGCTGCCCAGGGCTCTCCGCCTGCCCTCGGGTCCCTCAATCTCCTCTTGCTGTCAGGATGTTAAGTTACTTCACAGGGTGCGCCTCGTCATGGCGTGTACTCTCCCAGCCATTTGTCTCAGACTCCTCCACCAAGCTCCTCCTCCCTCGTGGCGGCGTCTCTGTGGGGAGGTCTGCGCTGCTTCTCCGGGGGGGATCCTGCTCTCATCCGTGTCTCTGTCACCCTCCCCATTATTCTTGGGGTGGATCTACTGCTGCAGGGTAGTGGAACCGGCTTAAGTTGCTGGGGAATTGCGAGAGCTCCGCCGGCACGTCTACTTGGTGACGGCGGCCATCTTAGAATGGGTCAGAAAGCTGGCTTTCTAATTGTATTACTTGGCATGGGAATACCTATAGGCAGAAGGTGGCTTTGTAGTATGAATACCACACTCATGCAGATGGGGATGGGCTGAGGTGTCATGTACTGTGGAAGGAGATACTGCTGAGTGCAAGGCTAGCGAAGGCTCGACCAAAATTCTTTTCACAGACAGGGATTGCGAGTACACCGTTCCACGGGTTCAAATGTTCAAGCGGCATAACATTAATAATGGTGCTGATCATAAGGTCTTGAAACACTAAATCCATTACTGAATCTTCCTTTACACTGAAGGATATGATTTCGCATTCAAGGTAATTCTCATTCATTGCTTGTGGTTTAATTTCAGGCATGATTATTTGGATTACTTCGGTTGTTGAAGTGGACTGGGGGGGAGGGGAGGGTTAAAATGGATGCAGAGTCCAGATTCAGGTCACAGCCTGGAGCAAGCGTTGAAACGCAGTCTCTGACACAGAAGGTTGTTGAATTGGCAATTGTCTCGGATATAGTAACAACAGTGTTGTTGTAATCACTAGAAAAGTACATTGCATTGCTGGCTGTGTGCAAGTCAGGGATGGATAATGCCATTGGAACCAAGAAAGGAGGTAGGGCAGAGGGCAGGATTGGAGTTAGGTTATGGTTAGTCTCCTGGAAAAGACTTAGTGCAGAGTCTGCTGAAGTATCAGAAGGGATAGCAGAGGTAGACTCAGTAGGAGCCAGAAGAGGCATTTCAAAGGAGCCACCAGGTGAGGTACAGGACAGTTCTTCAATAAATAAATCGTAGTTGAGGGAAGCCTGACTGGCAAATTTGATAGAAAGAGAAGAGCATTCCAAGTTAACCTGCAACCTCAACCTAATAGTTGCAGGTAAGCATATCCTAGCTACAATATTTCTATTTGCTCCAACGTTCTTTCTTTTAACTTATACAGCTATTTAGGAATCCTAATACCATCAATTAGTAGAAAGAGAATGTCTGATGCAGGGTGACATGGGTTATCTGAAGACAAAATGTATCCCTCTCTAACGTTTAGCGAATACTGGATGACATAGTCATCATTTAAATCCATGGACTGCCTCTTTAGAGCAAGTAGCTGTTTCCGGACACTTTTCCAATCAAAGACTTCCTCAGGGGACAGCTGATTTTTCCTTAACACAATCTTTATTGGTATAAGGCCCAGAATCATCTGTCTTAGCATAAGCCTCTAGAGTGTCATATATCTGTGGTACAGAACAAATCTAGAGGCATGGGTTACATTGTTGCAGCTACAGGCTTTTCTATCTGGATAATGTATAGCATCTTGGATTCTTGGTTCAGGATGTCAGCACTAATACATTGAACAGTGACAGGGCAGTCCTTTATAGGTTCACTGGGACAGTATATAGTAGGAAGAATCTTCACAGGATTATACGTTGATGCCTCCCAACCGGCCCTTGTCTCTGTGGGGCATTCCTATGACTGAGTCAAATATCTGTTTTCTTCCTCTAACTATTCTATGGACATCAAGTCAGGATTAGCATAAAACGCAGAGTCCCATCCGACCGTACTGGGTTTAGCAGAAAACTGAGAGAAATATGTGGCACGGAGATACCCATTCTCTCTACGGAGGGTGTCTTCCTTACAGGTAACATACTCATGTAACTTGGTGCTGGCAATGTAACATGGTTGTATAGGAGGTGCCGATTAGTTTGAATAGCCGTTTTTGATACTGAGTTCACAGAAGTCCCAGGGTCTGAAACAACAATATCACTGAAGGTTTTCTTTTTGTCTGGCTGTACTAATAACAGGCACACAAAATAATTCTGGGGCATATACTCAGCACAGAGATATTCATTGTCTTCCAAAAGATTAACTCTAGGGGTTTTGCGGGCTGTTTGCTTGTAGGGTGTAGGGCTACACCAATGTTTTTTATTTTTCTTCACAGACATCTTTGATCTAGCTATGCTAAGCATTGCCCGAAGAATCAATTTTTTTGTTTCTGTCTGAAGTCTGGCCTATGGGCACAGGGCAAAGGCTATACCTCAGAGTATGCACTGTAGATTATGAGAGATGCACTAGGTAATGCTAGCATATAACATGAACAGGGTGCTTACCAAGCTAATATGAGTTGTAATATGAATTCACATGAACTACAGGGGTAGGCGTTGCCTGTAAGCAAAGAGACACAGAGAAAGCAAAGGCAAGCCAATATACTGGGCAACACGGATTGATCAGAATAAAGGGTGTACTGGAATATGATAAGGGATCTCCAGGGATTAGGGACAACCCTTGGGATCGGTACCAGAAGATTACTCTTAACTGTTTTACAGCAGTGTTGTGAGTTGGCGGTGCCGAAGAGACTGTTGTACTCGGTGAAAGGGTGACACTGGAGACCATATACTGAGGCAGGCAAGACTCCAATGGATTAGATGAAGGCAACAGAAGTATTAACAAGTCCATTTCTTTCCACAGTACTATTGATTGTACTGATTTCTGTTTATACAGCAGAATTGTAGCTTTTAGAGAAAAGGTCCCATATTTTGCATGGAAGAACCGTCCTTGTTTTGCCAAAGAGCTCGCTTTTGCTTCAATGTGATGTTGCCATTCTGCTTCATTTGCTGATGGATTGATTAATGCCCCTAAATATTTGATTGTTTTGGTTGTCAAGATCATTTGGTTTCCTATTTGAATCTTCAAATTAGGTTGTTTCTTTGTTTTTAGATTAATCAGTTTCATTATTCTTGTCTTGTCAGTATTGATTTGTAACTTATTGTCCACCATGTACTCTTGTGCTTTATTCACTGTTTGTTGCAATCCTTTTAATGTTTTGTCCAAAATAATAATATCATCTGCATAGATTAGCGTTTGGATTGTTTCATTGTAAATTTATGGTGGATTCGCAATGTTGTTTTGAATTTTTTCTCCAAATTCATAAGTAAATAGATTATAGAGACATGCGGCCAGTGGACAGCCATGCTTCAGTCCGTTTTCCGATGGAATAAATTCGGTCACTCTTCCCTCTTTCGTCAATCGAAAAACATATCGATGTATTTGAATATAGTTCTTTTATAGGATTCAGGATATTTGGAGGGAAACCCCAATCTCTTAATTTAGCCCATAACAGTTGTCTATTGACTGAATCAAAGGCAGTTCTTAAGTCTATGAAGATGGCATACAGTTGTTGTGATTTAGCCATTGCTTCATATTTCAACATGTTCAGCAGTAGGAGGTTGACATTGGTGCCTATTCTTTTTACAAATCCTGTTTGTCTTTTTGCTTTTTTGTTGTTATCCTGCACCCATTGAGTCAGCTTTGTTTGAAGGAAACCAGCGAATAGTTTTCCCAATGGGTACAGTAAGGCTATCGGTCTGTAATTGGCCGGATCTTTTCTATCTCCAGCTTTGAAAATTGGAATCAAGACCGCTGTCGTCCAAGTTTGAGGTATCTTTTTCGTTTTTTCAATTAATCTTAATAGATGGCTCCTGAACTTGGCCCACTGGACTGGAGCTGTTTTTAGATCGCTATTTGCTAAACCATCGGGTCCTGGAGCTCTCGAGGATTTAAGTAAATTGATGGTACTAATGATGTCTTCATTCTCCCATTTAAGGTCCCAAGGACCGTCATCTCTTGGTATAAGCGTATTATTGTATAATGTTGAGTAGTGCTTCACCCATCTGCTTGCGTCGACTTCTTGGATCATGTTTTGATTAGTCGATGATATGTTCAACATTGACCATAGATTTCGCGTATTTTTTTGTTTAAGTGCTGTCAAGATTGCTTCTGCATCGTTCTGTTTTATCGATGCTTTGATCACTTTTATTTTATTCGAATACTTATTCTTTTCTTTTTTTATTTCCATTTCAAAATTAGGTGCCTTAAGTTTGCGCAATTTTCGTAGAACTTTGTAGTGTTGTTTCTTTTTTGTTTGGATTTCAATATTGAAGTAATGTGCGTGCATTTGTTGTTCTTCTTTTCATCCTTCTGTTGGTATTTTTCTAGTATCCAACCATAGTCCACTTTTATGTTATCTTGAATTGGTGCATCTTCAAAGGTTGCGACTATTTTCACCATATGGTTGTGTTTTATCCTGAGTCTATTCATCCCATTTGTTAGCTAAAAGTCAGGTAGTATTAGTCGTTGATCAATTCCTGGCTCACTGGCCCATTCGATCTGGATTAAATGGTGATCGCTATCCTGTTGAGATGAATTTCCTGTTGAAGTGGTTAATCTTCTGATTCTTGCTGAAGTAAATATGTAGTCAATAATTGAATTGGAAGTTTCATTTGCCCAAGTTGGTAAAGGTTTACCTTTGGAGTATGTTGGTTGGACACTTAAATAGATGTTCCTCTGTTTCACTTCCCTCATCCATTTTTCTGCTCTGCTCGACAGTGAAGTAGGATCTAGCTGTCTACCTTCTTTATCAAATAAATGAAAGTTAAGGTCTTCTACTATAATGAAATCCATTTCGTTGTTAGTGATGGCCACATTGTCAATTTCCTCGTATATTGAATCAATACATTTCGTCTCCGACATTGCATTTCGGTTCCAATATATATTAAATATGGATATCACATAATTATCCCCGGCAGCAGGTGGCTCGTCCTTGTTGTCTGTTGCAATCTTGATAGTTACATATAGTGCCCACAGATATATATTTTTACTTGCTATGATTGTCCATGTGGGGACTATTTTTGTTAATATCAGCATTCCTGCTGCTGGTCTACCCTGTTGTGCTACAATCGTCAGATTCATTAGGGTACTAAACCCATTGCAAATCACTTCATCCGTTAGCCATGTTTCTTGCAAACATATGATATCCAAATTAACCATGGCTTTCGCGTGTTTTTCTAGGAGATGTTTATTTCCTCTTGTATTCCACGATCACAGTGTTATTTTAGACTTTTGCGCTTCATTCTTTTTTGATTGTTATAAATACGTCTTCCTTCCAGTTTGTTTAATCATCAAATTTGGTTTCTTATGTGGGGTCTCCCGGTAATCACGCCAGATGGGATGATGGAGTGAATCGTCTTCAGACTGCCTCTTAGATCTTAAGTTATTATAATTTTGAGAAACCTTTGTCACATTGCTCTGATCCTCATTGTTAATTGCTTTGTGGTTCCTAAATGGAGCCAGGTTTTTTGCTTTTTTTTTCTGCGACTGCTCGTGTGACAAAGATTTCCTCTATGCCAAATCCTAGTTTCTTAAACTGATTTTTCGTGGCTAGAACCTTTTGCATTATGTCTTGACTGAAAAAATCAATTTGGACCTCTTCCATATCTTGCTTATTTGGAAAGCGTACTAGGTCTAGATGATCCGATTTTGTTTTCTCCACTTGTGGGATTGCTTTAAACAGCCGTAAAATGTTGGCTCTATTCATTATTACCGGGTCATCTGTATTAGCTGTCGATGGATATAAAGCTATTCTGTAGGCGGCTGTTGTATCCTGTGGATTTTGGAATTTACGTCTAATTAAAATTGGACTAGGTTGAGGTAACAGGCTATTATGGGTGCTATCTTCAGATTGCGACTCGCTTGCTAACCACGCTTCATCATTGGATATAGTAGAATATTCCAACTCGAGGACCGATGTCTCTTCGTCGTGAGAGTCGGTTACAGTTTGAGCGTTTGCCGTATCTTGATATTCATCAACTAGGATCAAAGTCGCATCTTGTGAGTTAATTGATATGGAATTATAATCACTCATATCGTAAGCTGTTGATATCTCTATTATTGGAATAGGATTTTCCACTTGGCCAGGTATATTTTTGTTGATTATCTCCAGTAGCGCATAAAATGGTTCGCTCATTGCATTCGCATCTACCTTGATAACATCTTTTTGGATTATCGTCTTTTTTGTTTCTTTGCTTTTTTGTTGTATACCTTTTTGTTTGAGAGTAGGCTGATTGTTGTTATTATTAGCCTCCTCTGTTAATGTTTTCTGTGTTAACCTTATTTTTCTCAGAAATGCACGAGATCCATTTTGATTTTTTTTTTTTCGTTTTTTTGCCTTTAGGTCTAGTTATCAGGTCTTGTCCTACCATTCCACGCTTTGAGAGATCAAATATATCAAACGGGGTACACACAGGTGGTTCAGTATTGATGGATGTGAGGATATTGTCAAATTTGTTGGAGACATCGGGATGATTTGAATTTCATATTGTGAACTTTGATCTGCTTTATCTTCTAATTTGTTTCTCGCTTCAGTTTGCGTATGCTTTGTTGCGTATTGTATATGTTCCAACATGTACGTCTGTTTTTTTGTTTTTTCTTCCATCAGTTTTTTGGTAATCATTGACACAGTTTCCAAGAGGTTCTGTTTGTCTACCCGGTCAACTCTTGCGAGTTCTGCTAATCGTGATTGCCATACTCTAGATGTTTCGGCTTCTTGATTTAGCCGATCCTGAATATTATTTATAAATGTTTCCACATATGTTTGTTTAGTCATTATCATTGCCAGGAGCGTTACCTGGTCTTTAGCAGAATCAGCCATATATTCCTGTATCTTTAGGAACAGAATCATTGCAGTCGACAGGACTGCTACCAATGTATTTTGTAGAACTAACATGGTCGTTGGGATTCTTTGGTGAGATTCCGATGCCTGGGCTTGGTGTTCCGGTGCTACCTTCACAGGGGGGGCATAAGGTTCTTCTGTCTTGTGGTTGTCTACCACTTTTCTAGACAAAGAGATGTCTTTTTATCATCAAGTGAGCTAGATCTTGCTCGTATAATTGGCGTTGAGGTCTTAATGTTTTTTATATTGTTAGGTGTGCTTACCCCATCAAAGGGTTCATTTCTTTTTTCCTGCGACTCCATTATGGCCTCAATCTCGGTGATATCAAGAGAAAGTCGAGCAACTCTGCGTGCTACGGGTTTGCTCTGATCAATGTTGTTTCTCTGAGGTGATGTGTATGTAGATTGCCAGTGTAATTTTGCC
The DNA here is from genome assembly GCF_040938575.1 of Ambystoma mexicanum. Classification (NCBI taxonomy): domain Eukaryota; kingdom Metazoa; phylum Chordata; class Amphibia; order Caudata; family Ambystomatidae; genus Ambystoma; species Ambystoma mexicanum. The sequence goes on from NC_090921.1 coordinate 560,945,783, forward strand.
GGTCTTGACGCGACGGGGTACCACAGTATTCTTGTTCACCTAATGTCGTCCTCTTTTTATCTTTTGGTTGACTTCGGTGTGCTATCCCATCGGATGGGTTCCTTAGCGCCACGCGTGTATCTCTTTGGCTACTATTCATTGGGACGTCAAGGTGTGAGTTCAATGAATAGTTGTTTAGAGGCATAGAAGTGTTCGTTTCCACATGTTTCAAAGCATTCAATTTGTGCATCTTGTGTGTGTTAGGTCGAATTAAATCTGTTGGGTGATTCTCCGTTAGGTTCTCTATACTCGGCAACTGCTCTTTCGGAGATTGGGGAACAATTTCCTCTGACAGTATTGGGCTTGGATTTTTCTTTGGTATTTGTTTGTTACCTTGTGAGGGTATATTTTCTAGCTTGTTATCCTCGTTTGGATTACTTTCCTCGTCATGTAAGGGTCGTGGTTTTGGATATTTGTGCAATGGATTCCTATAGCTTCCCTTGGCGCCTAGTTCTTGGTTTTTGTGTTTCCATTGTTGTGATCAGTACGTACCGCCGCGACCAGCTGCGAACAGCAGACAACAGCGCGCCCTTTACTCCTCGCGGGCTTCACGCTGCAAGGGTCGCGCTGTGCTGCATTTGAATGTCACTTCCTGGGGGTGTGTCTCCAATGTCACGTGACCAATGTCGCGTGTCCAAGCAATTACTCGGCCCGCTCGCGTCAAACTGCTATCAACTCCAGCTGATATGCTGATAGGCTTACGCGAATGGAGTGGGTCGACGGCAATTCACGGCAAGCAAAAGCACCAGCAGGGCACCAGATAGATCCTCCCAGCCGAACAGCAGACAACAGCGCGCCCTTTACTCCTCGCGGGCTTCACCCCAATCCTCTGTGTCTCTTTTACATTTCTCTTCTGTCCGATCTTCCTGCTACCTCTCATTTAATCATTACCTATCTTTACCACTAATTCATAACTTTGTCACTATATCTGTTAATGAATTAATCTCTGTTACTGCCACATTTGTATCTCTTCTGCCACTTCTTCTTTTTCTGTGATGAGACCCTGATAACTTTCTTTCTCTTTGCTGGTCCTGCAGAATGAGGCACGAATGGACAGTATGCAACAAAACGAACTTTCATATGAGATGCAAGTAGAACATTGTTTCCACTACACATGACCATTCATGCTTTACATGCAGTATAGGTAATTATTATTGCATCTTATATGCAAATTCCCAGACACACAGTTCATTTCAGATTGGTATATTTGTATGGCATATTTTGGATTGGGGAGCCAAAAATATCTCTTGCTAGCTGTGGTATCAAGCTAACAAGGCTGTTCTAAGCCATATCCATGATCTAAATAGCCCACATCACCCTGCAATTTCGAGCCCTGCTTACCCTGGTATCCCCCATCCTCGTCAGTCCTTCATTGTCCATATCCCCAAAGGCCTTAACCTAGCCATAGTACCTTGTTAGTCTTACCCCAGTATTCCTTATTATCACTACCTCTCCCTTCTCTTACCCTGTGTCACAGGGAAAGAAAGTCGCACAAAGCGGGCAAAATAGTTCAAGGGTATTTCTTTTTTATTTATTTGCATTTATCAAATCAATGATTTTGCAAAAGGAAGAAATTCTTAGAACTTTGCCTGACCATGCGTAAAATTTCAGAGTTTTCGAGGTGAGTTCAAAGTCTTTAGTTGGTCAGGCCTAGTTACTTGTCACCGTTGGGTGCAGAGCACATTGCTCCAGGGCTGCCTTTAGCACTTTTGCAGTCGCTATTGACCATGTTGTACTCAATCCACTCAGAAGACGGTTCCACCAGACTTCTTCTTCATACAGTGTACTGGATTGGATCAGTGGGCCAAGGTACGCTCGTCTCCATTTTTTCGTTTGCGGGCAATGCATCAGGAGGTGCTTTACCGATTCGGGCTCATGTTCAGATTCACATAAGCGACAGTGATTTGTTTTCGACTGGCCCCTAATGGCCCTTATTTCGTTGGTCGGGAGTAGATTAAGGCGTGACCTCAGGAAGATGGATCTTAGGGCTTTATCTGGGAACCTTTTTAGGGCTTCAGTGGTTGAATGCAGTTTTTTTGGGCTGAAAAATTAGATGAGTAAGAAGTTTGTTTTTTCCCGCTGATGTTAAAGTCTCTATTCAGTCCAGTTGGTCCATTTTTCATTTTATTTTAGTAGGATTTCTGATCAGTTCGTCTTCAGAACATCCAATGTCGTCCAAGAGGGCTCGCTGCTTAGCCGCCCAAATTTTAAGTGTCTTGCCCCCTTCCTACTGACATTTCAGTGTTGATTATGTTGTACAGGGGAGGCGAGTCCTGCATTATTATCTTTCTGAACAGAGCCATTTCTCCTGCTTCGATGACAGCTTTCAAGGAGGGAGTTCCCAGTTCTCTTCTAATGACCGAGATCGATGTGGAATTAGGAAGCTGAAGAACTTTCCGCCAAAAATAAGCCTTCAATTTTGGCCATATTGCTGTAGGAATCGATGGCATTGCCTCCCCTCCTAGGCCAAATTCGGGACTACTTTCCCTTTGTAGAATTTTATGGCTGGAAGGAGCAAAAAAACAACCGTATTTCCTGTCGATTATTTTAGCCTGGGTGGTGAGTTTTCGGACCTTGTCCCACAGGTGGTTTTGCATCGATGTCTCAGACTTTGAACTATCCAACATCACGCCTAGGTATTTAAAGGACTTTACCACTTCAATAGTCGAGTCTTCAATATGCCACCTGAAGGTTTTTGAGTTCTTTTTTTTTGTGGATTGCCCAAAGGTCAAGATTTTTTGTTATCTCTTAGTTGTTTTTAGAGATGTATTTGGTCAAGTTATCAAGTTGTCTTTGAAGGCCGATTTCGGTCTGATCGAGAAGGATGATATCGTCTGCATATAAAAGGCGGGCCACGGACGTTACGCCTATTTTGGGAAGAAAGGATCTTGTGTTTCAGAAATCTTCTTTGAGGTCACCAAGGAAAGAGATAAACCTGTTTCACCCCTCTGAATGTTGGAATTTCTTCGGACAGTGTGCCTATTTGATTTAGCTTGACCCTCATTGACGTCATGCTGTGAAAAGTCTTTATCGGGTCGAGAAGTTTGTTTGGGTATTTCCATCGCACAGTTTCGACCATAGCAGAGCTCTATCTATTTGGTCGAAAGCTTGATTGAGATCTATAAATGCCAAATGTACTTTCCCAGGTCCTGACGCAAGTTTGTTCTTTATGACACTTAGGATCATGATGTTTGCTGTGGTCCCTGAATTTTTAATAAACCCACTTGAAAAGGGTCGTGGCAGGGGGCTGATTTAGCCCAGGCTTGGAAGCTCTTTAGAAGAAATTATCCATATAGCTTGCCGATTGTGTCCAGAAGCGCGATAGGGCGATAATTCCCTGGGTCAGTTCTGTCGCTTTTTTTATAAATTGGGGCAATCACTGTGGAACACCAGGAGTTTGGAATTGTTTTTGAGAGGCAGCATTTTTTGAACACCTGACTGATTAAACTTGCCCATTCCTCTGGGTGGTTTTTTAAATCAATGTTAGTAATGCCATCGGGGCCAGGAGCTCCGGAGGATTTGAGATGCCTGATGGCCGACACAATGTCCTATTCATTTGAGAAGTCTTCCCAGGTTGCTGGTTCTAGATCGGGCCCATGAAAGCGTCTAGTTTGCCTTGGGAGCTGGAATATCTTGGTAAAATGTAGTTGCCAGGCTTCTTCTGAGACGCTGTTTGTCTCTATTGCGGTTGAGTTCAAGGGTATTTATTCTAATTTTGTGGAGCCTAGGGCCATCCCTCTCTCTAAACCTGGGCTGGGTGTGGAATTGCGACCCAGACACCTTTAGCCCCCCCCAGTTAGTATCTGTAACCTGTAACTCCTAAATCTTCCTTCTCTAAAGATGATCTCCCTTTCTTTTACCTCCATCTGGCACTTCCTATCTGTCCCTACTGTAACCAGGTGTTCGTATTCTACAGGGAGGTGAGATAGAGCCTTGCACTTACTCAGTGGGGCACAGGTTGGCTCTTTCATGCCCACACTCGACTTACCCTCTACTTAATTCCTCCTTCTTGACTCTTACCCAACCCTCCTTCTTCCCCTTTGATGACATCCAACCCTCCTTCTTTCCATTTGTCACACGCTCCTCCTACTCTCTGCCCTCACCCTTACTTTTACGACTACTTCTCTTGCTCCCCTCCTAGCCTTCTACTACCTCTTTGCCTCAACACTACTTCTCCTCCCCCGACACTATTATAATACCTCCTCCTACACTACAACTCCTCTTCCCATGTTACTACAACTTCTATCCACTTACTTTCTACAACACCACTCTACTTTCACTCACCTGCTGACTAGACAGACACTCATTACACTGTTTTAAACTAACTTTTTTTGTTACACAGGCACGCTCACTCACACTGCAGTACCCTTGCACTCACTGAACCAATCACCAAAAAACATATCGAGAGACAATAGGGGAAAGCATAAATGGATTAAACCTACCTCTAAGCATAACCTAACACAACACCACAGACTCATTTAGTATACTCTGCAGTATATGATACCGTTCACTCCTTTAATTCTTTTATATAAATAGTTTTAAATGTTAGAAAAGCCAATGTGGGAAAGCGTTTATTATATTCATTAAGAATTCTACCACATTATTACGGTAACCAGTAATAAAGTCGCAGAGATTATCCTGCTCTAAGAAATTGCTATTTCTTTTAGCTTTTTTTAAAATGCACTTATTTCACATATATATGTGGGGGGTGGATAATGATAAGTATTTACCTTATGATGTGTGTTGCGAAGGGTGCGTGGCGTCTCCCCCCTTATATGTGCAAAAGTAAAAAATAAAATCAAATAAGTTCGGCATTTTTTACCACAGGGTTTATTATGGCGACTTTATTACATGGAACCCTTATTTCGTGTTGATACGCTAGTAATTGAAAACATGAAAGTAAAGAAACTAAACACTCCCTTGTTGAGTAGAATTACTGCGCTTGTGCGTGAACTTACAGGCAGTGGCATGACAAGTCAAGTGAGTTTGTCCTGTCAGTGTAGGAATTGGGCTCCATATGCACATTCAAGAATGGTAGCAGTTGACTGAAGGGCAACACAAGAATCCTGTGTTGGACTGCAAAGTACAGCGGCCTCGCAAGAAATAGGGGTGCCCTTGTTGAGCCGTACTAGTAAGAGCTGAATAGTGTATGCTGCAATGCACGTTTTTGGATTGGCAGAGGGAATTTGGAGTCATTTGGGTGACTGAGTTATTTATTTTTTCCAGTAGCTGGAAAGCCGGTTCCTATTGAGACGTGAAACACTGTGGAATTTACAGCTATGTAAGTGCGCTTCTGATGATTGAGTAATTTGATTTGAAATAGAGTAGACCAAATATTCACATATTGAGTAATGTGTTTGATGTGTTATGTACTCTACAGGTGTATACTGCCTTGATGGTTGGGTGATATGATAACCCTCAGATAAAAGAAGGAGTTTGTTGTACAAGTTAGAAGATGCATGAAGAATCTGCCTAAAATGGGTGTAAAATAGTACCGCCAAGTGTTACGAGGATTAACAAGAATCTACTTACATAAGGTGGGGATATACGCCTGCACTGCCCGGCTGTGCGGGTGGTCCTTCAGAATATGCTGTAGGTTCTGGTGTTTTATCTTTTGAGTCTTCCAAATCTGACTTCTTTATCCTTCTTTCTATGATTCGATCTATCGAAAAACCACATGCGCTTTCTCTTCGTGCTCTTTCATTTTCTTCCCTTCCTTCCTCTGACATCATTATACCCCAGCTTGTATGGCTGTCGTCCCTTTCTCGTTATCAAGATCTAGTCCACTTAAGGACAGCATTGGTTTGGGATCCAATGTTCAAATCCCACGAGTAGTGTTGCAAGGTGTAGACAGGACAATCCTAAGCTGTACAATGTATAGGTAACTACAGCTGAATTGATAGAATGTATTGTTAAATAACTGTAAATCTGTTGAATTGAGAAGTGACTATTCGCTTCTTCATTACACCCCTGATTAAGTTCCTGCAATACGTGCATTGTTAAGGAACTAAACATGCTGGGCTGTTATTCGTTTTAAATGTTCTTTTTTTTAAGTGTCAATTTGGACCAATTGGCAGGTTGTTGGATGTGTGCAATAGAATAAGCTGGTTGTGATGTAGAGTGTCATTTTTTATTGTATTGGTTATGTCTAATGTGCACTTACCCTTTATAAACTAGTTCATAAGTATATTTACTCCTACGTCCCGTCCCCTTTCCTCCATACTTATGGGACATCTCTCCGTCCTGTGGGACGGGACTGGAATACTTTGTAAAAAGCACCCAAAATGTTTTTTAAAAAATGTGTCCTCCTCTCTTTCTTGCGCGGGGCCCGGCACACGGCTGTAAACTCGCTCACCTTGGCTCCGCCCCGCACATCGCCCATCAGTCCTTTTCTCCGCTCGTTCAGGACTGGACGCACTTGCATCCACGGAAGATTTTCTTCCCTTTTTTCCTCTCTGGCTCTCGCTAGAGATCGTGTACTGGTCTGTCTATGTCGTTCAAACTAGACTTTCCAGATTGTTCATCGTGGCACAGACGGTTCGCGAGGGCGGATCCCCATCCTCTTTGTTTAGAGTGTTTGGGTCCGAATCACCGTTGGGACTCCTGTTTTTACTGCGATTCCCTTTCGGTCCGGGCATTTCAAAGTCGGTTGGAGCGGTGGGAGGAGGTGTTTCGCCCGCTATGTTCTTTACTTTTCAGAGCACCCCGGCCGGGGGATACCTTTCCGGGTTCCTGCCGGGCCGTGAGGGGTGTTGATCGCTCTGTCACTGGGGATTGCCCTGAGGCGCCCGTTGGGCCTAATAATTGTACCAGAGTTTTCTCTGAGGGTCTCCGTAAGGGGCCTGTGGATACCGGAGCACGCTCCGAGGCCCCTCCTGTGGGGGCTGCTTGTAGGCCCAGTTCTACTGAGTCGTGGGGTACCGGAGCTAACTCTGAGGCCTCTCTATCGGCTTCCCTCAAAAGTAAGACCGGAGTGCGCTCCGAGGCCTTGGTGGGGCTTGGTGTCACCGAACGGATGTTCGAAGCCCGCGTGAATAAGGCTGTTACCGGATCTGGGTCCGAGGTCCCTCGTACAGAGGCTAAAGCTACCAACATTTCTGAGAGGCCTGACACGGCCTTATCGGTGAAGGTTTTTTTCTCACCGTTCCCGCTCTTGCGGCGACACCAGATCTGTTGAGGGGGCAAAGAAGGAAAGTTCTTCTTTTACCGGCAGTGCCGAGGTCCTTCATGGGAAGGCTTTTTTGTCGGTTGGTATGTCGCAGAAACATTCCAGTCCTCATAGAACCGGCTCTGCCGAGGTACCTTGTGTCAAGGCTACAGTTAAGACCCCTAATCCATCGACGGGGACCCCTGCCTCACTTCCTCACGTGCCGCAGTTCCCCTCAGGTGATGACAAAATGGCACCCGTTCCAGCCATGCGGCAGCCTTTTGGGTGCTACCCCTACAACTACGCCATCTGCCTCAGGTGTAGGGCTTGGTTCTGTGGGTGAACATAGAGTTCCTTGTGCGCATCCTTATCGGCCAGTTTATGATTAGAATGCCCGGATGCCCCTTCAGCACAATGTTTTGTTGCCTGCTGGGTCGGCACCCTTGATTTATGTGGTTACGTCGGTGGAGGGGCCGTTGTGGCACCCTTCCCCGTTACGTTCCCAGAATTATTCCCCTCATGAGAGGCCTCCTCTTGTTCCAAAACAGTCCCCAGAGGATACCTTTTTCGGCAAATTTCAAACGCTCATGCGTACCGACCCTATGAGGGAATATTTCAAAGGGCTTTTTAGGGAGATATGTCCGCCCTTGCCTCCGGCTCCACCCGTACCTCCGGTGGTTCCGCCGGTGCCTCACTTGCCTACGGTGCCTTCCCCGACTCTTCCGCCTTTGCTCCCTTTGTCCCCCGTGGACAAGGCAGCGCCCGACACGGTTCAGCAGGATCCTGACCTGTCGGATGACGTGCAAGGCGATCAGGACAACAAGGACCTGCCCCGCTCTCTCAGAGCTTTTCATGTCCGGGTACTGGACATGATGTGCTTCTTGGATGTTCCGGTGTCCGAGGGACACCCGCTCCGCAGGAGGGCATGCTTTCTGTGGCGTTCACCCTGTCTCCTTTGGAGCGTACCGGCCTCTTCTTGCAAAAGGACGTTCTGGCCGAGGTCCGCAGGGTCTGGGAAAAGCCACACTCTGGACTTTTCGTCAATAAGAAAATTGACGCACGTTACAGGCTGCATTCTCTGGAAGAGGTGGCCCTGTCATCTTGTCCGCCCCCCTCCTCCACAGCGGTGGCTGCGGCCACTTTGCAGTCCAGGCCTGCAGCATCCTCTTCCACGACGGCTACTCAAGTTCTGGAAAAGGAGGATAAGCTCCTTGACTCCCTTGGGAGAAAGATTTTCGCCAACTCGGCTTTGCAGCTCAGGCAGGCCAATGCCGAACTGGTGTTGCGGGGGCTAATATGCAGATGTGGAAAGGTCTGTCGGAGTTTGAGGAGTTCATTCCGGCCGAGAAGCTGGAAGACTTCAAATCGGGATTATCCGACGCCAGGGTCTTGGCCCAGAATTTCCTGGAGACTGCAGCTCATCACGTAGACACCTCGGCTCGGGGGTTGATAACTCACGGCAGGCGTGGCTGCATGCTACCAAATTCTCAAAAGAAGTGCAGGACAAGGTGTTAGACCTTCCGTTTGATGGTAAGGAGCTCTTTCATTCTACAACAGATGTAGAGCTGACCAAGACGAAGGATAGCACTCAGACAGCTAAATCCTTATCGGTCCTTGTTAAAGCCCCTTTCAAAACTCCGAGACCGTTGTCGCAAAGCCGACCCTCCTTTGGCTTTAGGGGCTTCCTAGACCGGAAATCTCACAGACTGGATATCCCTTTGGGATATTCACCGCCGGAGGCAACAACGGACTTTGTTTTTCTCCCGCTCCTCAGCCTCCTCCTCAGGATCAGGTGGCAACACCACCGAGAAACCTACAAAATGAGGGTTCTCCGCGCTCGCACGAGACCCCGGTGGGAGGGTGCATCGCGTCTCATTGGGAGGCGTGGGCAGACCATCACCGAAGACAGATGGGTCTTGTCAGTCGCTCGGGCGGGCTTCCTTTCAAACCTCCTTTTCAGCTTTTGGGCTCGCCGAGGTTCAGAAACTTCAGACCTCAGAGCTGTAGAACCCATTCCCCTTGGGGAGCGAGGGGAGGGCTTCTACTCCCGACTTCTTTACGGTGCCCAAACCCAACCAGGCTGGCCTGCGCACCATCCTAGACCTTTTCCAGTTCAATCTTTTCCTACTCCAAGAGAAATTCAAGATGATCACGCCCGGCCACATACGGTCCTTCTTGCAGATGGGCGATTGGCTCAGCGTGGTGGATGTTCAGGATGCGTACATGCATATTCTGATTTGGAATGCAAACAGGAGATACCTCCGTTTCTCTTTGGGAGAGGAACACTTCCAGTTTCGAGTGCTTCCTTTCAGCCTCAGCTTTGCGCCACATGTCTTCACGAAGATGATGTCGGTGATTGCGGCCTATCTTCGTCTGCAGGGTATCCATGTGTATCCGTATTTGGACGACTGGCTCTCACGCAGTCCTTGCCCGCTGAAAGCAGCGGCCAATCTTCAGTCTCTCCTTCAGCTCCTGTTCCATCTTGGGCTGTCGGTGATCTGGCGGAAATCTTCCATGACGGTCTCGCAGGACTTGATTTTCCTGGGTTTTCGCTGGAACACGATCGACTGCAGAGTGTACCTGACCGGGAACAGAATGGCGGATCTGTTAGCCACGTGTCAGATGTTTGCGCAGTCGGAGGGCATGTCGGCCTGGTGGTTCCAGAGGCTTCTGGGCCTCATGGCCTTGTGCGTGTTGGCTCTTCCTCTTGCTCATCTCAAGATGAGGAGGACTCAGATGGCTCTTCGGAGTTCTTGGCGTCAGGCTGTGGACCCGGATTCCAAGCTGATAATGATTCCGGCTTCCATGAGAGTGGACCTGGAATGGTGGTCATCTCTCAGCAACCTGTCTGTGGGTGCAGGGATTTAGGACCCAGCCCCTACGGTGGCGATCACGACGGACTCCTCCCTCCTGGGGTGGGGTGCGACGTTAGATCCTCTTCAGGTCTTGGATCTCTGGTCGCCTCAGGACAAGCTCCTCCACATAAATCATTTAGAGCTTCTGGTGATCTTCCTAGCGCTCAGGGCATTCAGACCGATCATAGCCAACAAGGTGGTCCGCATACGCAGGGACAATGCAGTGTCAATGTATTACATCAACAAGCAAGGGGGAACCAAGTCTCCCCCTCTCGTGGACCTGTCCATCCAGATTTGGGAGTGGGCTGTGCTTCATGGTGTTTGGCTGCTTGCAGTGCACATCCCGGGCCAGCTGAATGTCACAGCGGATGCCCTTAGCCGGCGGCCAGTGGTCAGCTACGAGTGGGAGTTGAAGGCGGAGGTCCTCTCATGGATTTTCTTGCGTTGGGGCACACCAGAGGTGGACCTCTTCGCTACGGCGGTAAACAAGAAGCTTCCTCAGTATGCCATCAGAGGGTGACTGGGAGCCTCCTCTCTGGGGGATGAGATTCCATGGCACAACATGAGAGTTTACGCCTTCCCGCCTCTACCTCTAGTCCATCGAGCAATTTAGAAGCTGAAGAACCCGGTGAACTGTTCCCTTCTACTCATAGCCCTGTGGTGGCCGGCCAGGTTTTGGTTCTCGGAACTTCAACACCTGTTGGTGTATCCGCCGATCAGGTTACCAGTGACCCCCGATCTTCTTCATCAGGGGGAACAGCAGATGTGGGACCCCTCCCCACAATCGCTCAGCTTGGCAGCATGGTGTCTGAGTTCAAGTCTTTAGAACATCTTAACTTGTCTGCGGATAACATGCGTATTATCCAGGCAGCCAGAAAACCCTCAACTAGGTCCCAGTACAGAAGCAAATGGCTCAGGTTCTGTCATTGGTGTTTAAACAGGCAGTTGGACCCAAGGGAGGCTACAGTTGACACATTTTTGTCCTTTGTATCCTTCTTAGCAGAGTCGGGTGTCCATGTTCTGTCATGCAGAACTTACCTTTCAGCGGTTGCCGCTTACCTTTCTACGGACCAATGCTCTTACTCTCTGAGTAACCCAGTGGTTAAGAGGCATTTTGCAGGCTTGACACGCCTCTATGCTCGAATTCGTAGTCCGCACACGTTGTGGGATCTAAATGTAGTCCTGACGGCGTTGTGTCATAAGCCTTTTCGAGCCAATGGCCACGCTGGACCTCAAGTACCTGTCCTGGAAAGTGTCCTTTTTGGTCGCTGTTACGTCACCAAGGCGGGTGAGTGAGCTCCAGGCCTTGTCGGTGGAGCATCCCTTTTTGGTCTTTCACAAGCATAAGGTAGTCCTATGGACGAATCCTGCTTTCCGGCCAAAGGCGGTAACTGAATTCCATCTGAATCAGTCGATCTCCCTGACGGTCTTTTTTCTGAACCCTACCTCAGAGGCAGAAAGGGTTCTGCATTGTCTCGATGTCAGAAGGGCTCTTAAGTTCTATCTGGACAGAATTTCCGAGCTTAGGAGTTCTTCTCAGCTGTTTGTGACTTTTGGTACCCCTCAGGGTAAGCAGGCGTCTAAGGCGACTATTTCTCGGTGGATCGCCGCCTGCATTACAGTCTTTCACCGTCCAAGGGCTGAAACCTCCCAAGGGTATTCATGCACACCAGGTGCGGGGCAAGGCAGCTGCGGTTGCTTTTCAGAAATATGTCCCCTGGGAGTCCATCGCTAGGGCAGCTACTTGGGCCTCCCCATCTGCTTTTTGTAAGCATTATTGTCTTGACATGAGCTCAAGAGCTGATGCTCAGTTTAGTCAGGCTGTGCAGAAGAACCTTTTTCAGTAAGGGGTATTTCCATCCACCCGTAGTTCCTGTTAGGAGTGCTTGGGAATCTCCCATAAGTATGGAGGAAAGGGGACGGGACGTAGGAGTATAACCAGGTTACTCACCGTAGTGACCACCTTACTCCTAGTCCCTAGTCCCCTTTCCTCCATACGCCCGCCCGGCGTCACCTCTAATAAGGTTCCTCTGTTATTACTAATAGGTCTCTGACCTGGTGATAGAAAAGGACTGATGGGCGATGCGTGGGGCGGAGGCAAGGTGGGCGGGGTTACGGCCGTGTGCTGGGTCCCGCCCAAGAAAGAGAGGAAGGACACATTTTTGAAAAAATATTTTGGATGCTTTTTACAAAGGGCTCTGGTCCCGTCCCACAGGACGGAGAGATGTCCCATACGTATGGAGGAAAGGGGACTATGGACTAGGAGTAAGGTGGTCACTACTGTGAGTAACATGGTTAATCGTAATGTATGTGAACATTATTGCACTGGCACTTTAGAAAGATTTGTAGGAGGATATTGTTGATGAGATTGTTGCACTTACACCTTAACAATCCACACTAGCAACATGTAATAATGTGATGGAATTGTGTTTTATTAATATTGTAATGGCTTTCCTGCATTGGCTTTTCTTACCTTTTGAAAATCAAATAAAACGATTGATATCAAGGACTGTACGGTACCACATACTGTAGAGTATACTAAATGGGTCTGTTTAGAGGGAGGGCTGAGCCAGTTATGTTTTCACCTATGGTCTCTTGATAAGGTTTTAGGTGTTCCGGCACAGCTAGTGGTGGTGAGACATTGTGGTATACTGAACTCATACTCCATAACTGCTATATCATGGCAACAGAGAGGTGTAAAAGCTATGTTTTTTCGCAATTTTATTTTTTATTTGTGTTTGGTTTATCAAGAAACTTTTACAAAGAAATTGAATAAGACATTACATTTACAAGAAAACCCCAAATTTGGGCATTACTAAATAACTTCAGTACATTTACAAGAAAAACCTACATTTGGGCATTACCAAATAACTTCATATAAAGCAAATAGGATAATAAAATACGTAATACATCTAAACATATTAAAACATATTAAAAACAGTAACACAATTTAAACCCAGAAGGTCTAATACACAAGTCAAAATGCGGTAGCGTCCATGTAGTTATGGTTAAGTTGGTGTTTCCATAGGAAGAGCATTTTTTGGTGGGCTTATAACTTCGCTTCCTCTGGACGAATCCTCACCAAACTTTGCCACCAAATGTTGCAAAACAAGTATATGGCCCACTCTGAATTTTTTTGCAAAGTTTGGAGAGGTTTGGTCCGCGGGGGGCAAAGTTATAGGGGGGGTCCCAAAACTTTTGTTTTTTCCCATAGAGATAATGGGAAAAAACTTTGCGCACGCCTACATCCCAAACCGCTGGACGGATTTACACCAAATTTGCGGCAGGAGCAGGGGCTTGGTCCCGAAAGCGTGCTTTTGCAAATTTGGTGTAAATCCGTCCAGTAGTTTTTTTTTTTTAAATGACCAAAATGTAAGGCAAATCAATTAGTGATATCTCAGTTCGCTCTGCAGACAGCGCCCCGATTGGCCAAGCGGCTTGCGTGATGTCCGCGGACATGTGACGTGTTCGCTGATTGGATGGCGTGGTGCGTGAAGCGCGTCAGATTGTTTGTGGCGCCCGCCATCTTGCATTCGCCGACGACCGCGGACCGCGCAGTAGTACTTGGATTAAAAATTGTATTTAGTGCAGTGTGTTGGTGTGTACAAGTGTTTGGGGAGGGTGGGGGAGTATGAGATAGGTTCAATGTTCTGTTTTTTTTATGTGCTAGACGCTTTTGTTGTGTTCGATTTGTCTGCGGACAACACGGCTGTTCTGAAATTTTCTATATAAACTAAATAGTGGGGTGTTCCGAGGACGGAGTATGTGTCCGTTTTGTTCTTAAGCAAGCTAAAATTGAGCTAAGAACACTCGCGGTGTCCTTAAATGTTGGTACATAAACAAAATGTGGGTGTCCTGAGGACACTGTCCGTATTGTACTCTGGCTAGTTGAATGTGTTCTAAGAACACTTGCGGTGCTGAAATGTTTGCAATTAAACAAAATGGGGGTGTTCTGAGAACGCTGTTCGTATTGTTCGTTGTCAGGTTGAAAGTGTTCTAAGAACCCTCCTAATGTCCGCTGACATTACAATTTCCTATGGGCCTTACCTGACTTTTTGTCCACTAAACAAACGATAAATCAGGCTGCTGTGCGCCGATATTATGTGATAATCCTATCACTTGCCCCATCAACCTGGCTGACCTGTTTTTGTGACACTAAATCATATCTCCCGCCCCTAAGCCTGACATTATCAAAGCATTCATATTCCTCGCCTCTCTCCGTGACGTTACAGGGTGCGTAGTCAAACGCGCCCAGTCGTCTCCAGTTCTACGCGACTTTACACAGAACCCGGAAAACAACATACATCATCTTACAACACAGCGCGCCACAATTCGGAATATGAAACTGTGATTTAAAAGCAAACAGCAAGATTGTACATTTCGTAAAGTACATTTATTTGACATCAAATGTTCAGAGAATATTCAGCGATTTGCATTTGTCTTTGCTGTCGATCCGCAAAAGTTCATCTTGACTCACGCGCTGTTCCTTTGCGCTACACAGGGTGTTGGTTTATGATAAAAGAAACACTATGGTCGCACTGATAATCAGAAGGCTGTTCCAACAACGAGGCATTATGGATTATAAAATACTAGCATATTAAAAATGGCAGTACACGTTTAATAAGCGACAACAGAACAACCTAATCATTGTGGGGTTTATTTAAATACTAGTGCATTTGCATGTGAATGTATGCATATGGATTTAATGAGTTTGCATCTGTGCATTCGCGACTTTCATTACAAAAAGGGAGTGAGCTCAATGAGAGGCTATAACAACCATGCCCTCGGCAATCACCCATCATGCACCTGGTGAATTATGCAAATTAGGTTATGACGTCATTTAGCTACTTCTAGCTACTTTTATGACGGCCAATAGCTACTTTTCTTACTAAGGAGTTGCAACACTGCTCCTACGCGACTTCATACAGAATCCGGAAAACAACACAGATCATCTCACAACACAGCGCGCCACAATTCGGAATATGAAACTGTGATTTAAAAGCAAACAGCAAGATTGTACATTTCATAAAGTACATTTATTTGACATCAAATGTTTAGAGAATATTCAGTGATTTGCATTTGTCTTTGCTGTCGATCTGCAAAAGTTCATCTTGAGTCATGTGCTGTTCCTTTGCGTTACACAGGGTGTTGGTTTATGATAAAAGAAGGACTGTGGTCGCACTGATAATCGGAAGGCTGTTCCAACAACGAGGCATTAGACCACCATAACGCTTGGTATGTTGCTTCTAGCCGCTAGTACCGCGTAAGGGCATATTGGTCTTTGGCGATTGTCCCATAAAATGGTGAGGGTCATGAAGTTGTTTACTAGGAGCTGCACCTGGCAGTTAAAATATGCGTCGGCCGGGGTCTGAAAATCATGGCATTGACAGTACGGAAGGATGTACCTGTTTTAAAAAGATAAATTAGTCTCACGCGCCGATCTTCATTAAAAATATTCATTTTATTTATTAGGGCGTGAAACTATTTGCTAGCGAGGATAGTGCAATGGAGTATGTGAATTTATTCCCACCAACCCACCCTCTCTCCTGTGCCTTTTTCATAGCCGTCTGAGCGCCAGCGGACCACTTCGGCGATGATTGTGCGCAGTACAAAACAATATGCCATATTGAACGAACAAGTACAACTTAACCGGGCTTTAACACCACGCTATTGTTATTATATTGCGGTATAAAATAATCTAAAGGGTTACTTACATTATATTGGCATTTTCCATTGTTTACACGTAATGCAATCCCTAAATACGACTCTGTCTGTGCCAACGATCTTTCTCATAGTGATATAATATATAAAAGCGGTTTCATTTCAGAAATTTCATCCTTATCGTCTCTTAAGTTTTTGCACCCCTCCTTCAAAAGAAGTCTTTTGGCACGATCCCTGTCTGTCAAGGTAAAAAAACAATAGAACCTTATAGTGCGAGTCGTGGGCCACTCCGGCCCGCGAGCAAAAAATGGAAGCAGCTGACCTTCACTGTGAACGAGCATAAATTATTACTTTGCAACATTCTGTGTAAAACCATCCCTGAGAAATTGCTTTTTACACTCCATCTTTGTATATTGTCTGCGTGCTAATGAAAAAGGTTTGTTAAAGGGAGTTTATGGTTAACTTGCGCTACTAAAAACCTATGAAATTCAGTAAAAAAACATTGTTAACGGGACGTTATGGTTAAGTTGCGCTAATAAAAACCTATGAAATTCAGTAAAAAACTTTGTTAAAGGGACGTTATGGTTAAGTAGCGCTAATAAAAATCTATGAAATTCAATGAAAAAACTTTGTTAAAAGGGATGTTATGGTTCAAAGTAAAACCGAAAACCCCCTGAAATTCGGCAGTTATGGTAAGATAAGCAACCATAACTCACACCACCGTGCACTGCTAACACTAACACCCAGGACATCAAAGATGACATCACAAATGTCATTGATGACATCACTGATGACATCACATGGCTGGCTCTCCCTTTTTTTCCTTTACTGACATTTCTAAGCCACATAGTTTTCTTCAGTAACAGTCAGTAAGTAAAAATTGAAAAGGTACTATATTTGTAGACTTAGGGTCAAGTCATATCATATGAAACATATATATAGCAGAAGACACAGGCTTGAAAGAGAGCAATCCTTTCTGTGCATGAAGATAATCATTAGAGTTATCAGCACTTTCTCATAGTTTTATTTTTATTACTATACCTTCCCTGTATATGCTCATATTTGTATACATTGTACTCACACTCCTTTCCTTAGGGTTCACTGACATAATTTGATACACATACATACAGTAAGTAGCAGCTTTGAAACAGAGCAATCATTTCTCTGCATAAAGATAATCAGTTAGGTTATGAACTCTTGCTGCTACTACTTCTGCTTTTTTGTTTACTTCTCTCTCTCTGTATATACTCATATTTGTATGTGTTGTCTCTTTGTGTTTTGTCTGTATTTAGTGTAATTATGTATTAAGTGGGTTTTATTAGCTACTTATTACATGTTTCACAGTACGCAAAACTCTAATAAGAAAGCAGAAATCATTCAATATTCTACATGGCAAGATTATGAATATTGCACCTTCATCATGTATACTGCACACATTGCCTATGTTTCTGCATGAGTTGCTTAGTATACTGGATAGAACTTCATAATAGAATGCTATTTATATCAATGCATTGCTTAATGCACTAATTAGCTCATGACATTTATTCAAATGATCCTTGACACTTTTTGGTCAACATTATAAGAATCCCTCCTACAGAGTTTTCATGAAAAGTAAATGCACATGTGATGTCATCAAGGACATTTGTGATGTCATCTTTGATGTCCTGGGTGTTAGTGTTAGCAGTGCACGGTGGCGCGAGTTATGGTTGCTTATCTTACCATAACTGCCGAATTTCAGGGTTTTTTCGGTTTTACTTTGAACCATAACGTCCCTTTAACAAAGTTTTTTTTACTGAATTTACTGAATATGTATATATATATATATATATACATATATATATATATATATTCAAAAATCCACATTTAGCCAAAAATCTCTGCGCTCTACCTCTATCAAATAGCTGGTACTACCGGGCTGCAGCTTGGCTAAGCTGACAACATTTCAAAAATGTATCAAACTACAGACTCCAGCCAGAGAAGTGTTTAAGGCTGAGAGTATCATAGCACAATAATGCCCAAGCACTCTAGACCGCTTTGGTGAAAACATATATATTTTATTTCTTCATTGCAATAATGAGCATCAGTGTTAAAAAATTCTTATTCAATTCTACGCAGACCAGGTAAAAAGTATGATGAGTACCTCACCGGGTGGAGTTCGCCACACGTTCCGCTCTATTCAAAGAGCTTCGTCAGGCTATTTGTAATCCATTTGGTTGCACTCCCGCTGTTGTTTTTAAAAGGTAACCCAGTGGGCGTTAACGTGCTACGCAAGCGCTCTGTCTCGCTCTCTACATTGGATCATGTGACCACTACTGCCTTTCTGACCAAACGCGTCATAGAGTCATGTGACTCTGAGTGAGCTGTAATCGAGATGTCTCTAAAGCTCTGAAATTACGCGCGGAATAATACCCGCCATCTTGGAATGGTCTTAAAGTTTATGTGATATCCTAATAAGTAAAGGCAAGTGCCTATATCATTAGAAAGGACCTCTCACACTCGCGCAGTTAATACCCACTTGGTTGGTTACTTTACAAATGAAATTTCGTGGGAATATTCCACTAGTGTGATTTCTATTGTTACAATAGGCTCAAGAGGACAGAATTCCAATGTCCGTCCTCCCGCCTATAAAGCTCCCCGGTGATTATCATTACATGCAGAAACAAAGGAATGCAGTCTAAGTTACCTTTTTACATACTGTCATACACCTAGTGGCACTAATATGTTAATATCCTGCACTGCCATGTTATAGTGAACTCTTACATTGCTTCCTGATTAATTCTTGTAACAATAATCGGATGCTAGTGCTCGTGCCTAATGTAATATATGATTCCAACAATTAGTGGAATCCACATATTTATATGTACTTCTGAAATTTAATATAGTTTGTTTATGCATGTTCAATTGTCTATGCATAAAACCGTGCAAAATTGCATTTTTAATAAAGTGCAATAAGCTTGTGCAAATTAGCTGTTTAAAGTGCCAGTGCATTATTCATAATGTCATATACAATGTGAAAACATAAGGTGCTGACTGTATGTTAGAAGTACTTATCTCATTCTCTAAAAAAAACAGGTACACAATATATAGAATTTTTAGGATACAGTTTAGATGTCCATAAGTTAAGTCATATTTTTCTAGTAATACATCAAAAAGAGAAGTCAAGTTCATTGTTATTTTCCAAATGGCTCTGAACAGATTTAAACAAGATACTGGTTATTTCATCAATTTCATTTTTGTTGCATATTTTCTATTCATACAGGAACATATATAACTCTGAATCAATGTTTAATCCATTCGGTTTTAGTGAATCAAGTTTACAGATTAGAGTGGCTTTAAGTTGGCGTAATTTGAGCTCTCTGTTTCCCGTTCTTTGATGCTGGGGAACATGTGCCAAACCCACAAAAGACATTGCTTTCACATCACTATTATGTTTTTCTTCAAAATGTAATGGTAGTGAATATGTTTGGTCCTTGTTTTTTATGGCCCGATAGTGTTGCAAAATGCGCAGTTTTAAGGGGCCTATCGTGGATCCAATGTAATATAGTCCACAACTATATGTAATAGCATATACTACATACTTGGTAATGCATGTTATCTTGTGTTTATATTTCCATGATATCCCTTTACTGCTTACAAACGGTACTTTTGTTACATGATTACACATTTTGCAATGTCCACATTTGTTGAAGGCCACCTGAGAGCTCCTATTTTGAAGCCAATTAGAGCCATTCTTTTCTGTTCTAACCGTACTTGGTGCTAAAATGTTCTTAAGCGTTGGTGCTCTACGAAACGTTACACTAGATGTTTCACTCAATACTTTATTGAGATCTGTGTCCATAGTTAATATGTTCCAATGCTTCTGCATTATGGTCTGGATTTGTTCCGCCTGTTGATTGTATCCTGTGATAAATCTAATAACTTTATCTTTGCTTTTTAACACAGGATTAAGTAAGTTGATTCTTTTAACCGTTTCAGCCTTCACATAACAGTCCGTTATAGTTTTTTTAGCATATCCCCTGTTGAGGAATCTGCTTCCTATTTTCTTGGCTTCTTTTTGGTAATCTTCTTCTGAACTACAAATTCGTTTTGCCCTTAAGAATTCACCATATGGTATTGACCTCTTCAGGGGAATGGGATGGTGGCTATTTGCGTGCAGCGTGGAGTTGGAGCTTGTTTCCTTTCTATACAGGCTGGATTTCAGATTGTTGTTTTCTATATTAAATTGAACATCTAGAAATACCAACTCTTCTTTGTTAATTACGCTGGTTAGTTCCAAATTGAAGATGTTCTCATTGAGGATGTTAATGTATTCCTCCATGAGTTGTTCACTGTCATCCCATACAAGAAATGGGTCATCTATAAATCTATACCACACTATTATATGTTTGGTATAGAATTCAAGCTCTTCTCTCCAGGCTACATTCATTTCCCACCATCCCATATAGAGGTTGGCATAGGTAGGTGCCATGCACGAACCCATGGCTGTTCCCTGTTTTTGCCGAAAGAGAAGAAAATCATATAGAAAGTAATTGTTTACCAAACAGCACTGAAGCATATTCAAAAGCATTTGATTATGTTTGCGATAACTAACTGATCTTCCATCAAGGAAGTATTTGCAGGCTTTCCGACCATATTGATGTCCTATAGAGGTATAAAGTGATGTGACATCTAAAGATACCAAAAGATAATTGGCTTCCCAATTAATGTCTTGTAACTATTGTATTTTAACTTTCAGAACTACATATACATATGTGAATTCCACTAATTGTTGGAATCATATGTTACATTAGGCACGAGCACTAGCATACGATTATTGCTACAAGAATGAATTAGGAAGCAATGCAAGAGTTCACTATAACATGGCAGTGCAGGATATTAACATATTAGTGCCACTAGGTGTATGACAGTATGTATAAAGGTAACTTAGACTGCATTCCTTTGTTTCTGCATGTATCACCGGGGAGCTTTATAGGCGGGAGGACGGAAATTGGAATTCTCTCCTCTCAAGCCTATTGTAACAATAGAAATCACACTAGTGGAATATTCCCGCAAAATTTCATTTATAAAGTAACCAACCAAGTGGGTATTAACTGCCTGAATGCGAGAGGTCCTTTCTAATGATATAGGCACTTGCCTTTACTTATTAGGATATCGCATAAACTTTAAGACCATTCCAAGATGGCGGGTATTATTCCGCGCGTAATTTCAGAGCTTTAGAGACATCTCGATTACAGCTCACTCAGAGTCACATGACTCTATGACGCGTTTGGTCAGAAAGGCAGTAGTGGTCACATGATCCAATGTAAAGAGCGAGACAGAGCGCTCGCGTAGCACGTTAACGCCCACTTGGTTACCTTTTAAAAACAACAGCGGGAGTGCAACCAAATGGATTACAAATAGCCTGACATAGCTCTTTGAATAGAGCGGAACGTTTGGCGAACTTCACCCCGTGAGGTACTCATCATGCTTTTTATCTGGTTTGCATAGAATTGAATAAGAATTTTTTAACACTGATGCACATTATTGCAATGAAGAAATAAAATATATATGTTTTCACCAAAGCGGTCTAGAGTGCTTGAGCATTATTGTGCTATGATAATCTCAGCCTTAAACACTTCTTTGGCTGGAGTCTGTAGTTTGATACATTTTTTATATATATATATATGTGTGTATATATATATATGTATATATATATATATATATTTTTTTTTTCCTTTTTTTTTTAGTCCATTTACAGATTGAGTACTCATCAGGTTTTAACTCGTGGCAAGGGAGCCTAGAGCTTTCAAATACCTCAGGGGTTAGTCTTAACACACGCTACCTCTGCGCTAAATAATCATTTCACATAATTTCTCATCAATTAGATCGAGAAGCTCAATCACTCTCAATATAAGTCTCTGGCTGTTACCCCACATACAACTGTTCCATATCGATTCTCTGGTGAGCATACCTTCATTAGAAAGATATAAATCCAATATCGTAAGCCTTACACCCTCAAAGTGAGGACAATACATAACAAGATATTTCAAGGATTCTTTCAGATACAGTATTTTACAGAAACAACATGACCCTGTTCCCGCAACACAACCTGGAATGTCCCAGTGTTTAGTTCTTTCATATGTTGGTAGTTGATTCAACTTAAAGCGTAAATACAACTTTCTTGCTTTTGGGCATGGAAATTGCATTAAATATGAGGGTCTATCACCCCATTTTCTCCGAAAGCCACTGTATTTAGAGAAAGACTGATAAGTACCAACCTTATCTGAGACAATGCACCAATAATATCTTGAACATTTCTTTTTACAGCTTGGCAGATAAGCACATAAATCCTCAAAAGTTACATTAATGGCCTCGAGGATAAGCTTTAATTTGGCAATCCGCTTTACCATAGAGGGTACATTAGCCTCAATCGCTATTTGGTCGAGCTCCTCATACAATGAATGTTTTGGGGGTGCTATAATTTTGATGTAATTATTCATTAGACGCCAATTCCTTTTTGCGGATAATGGTAATGAACCAAACTCATGACATATAATCGCATTAGGAATAGACAGAGCGAGACCCGAGACCCAGTACTTTTTTCCAGAGTTGACCCTGAAGGCTATCTAGAAAAGCATCGATCTCTGTTAGACATATATCCAGGCTGTATAAGATAGTCGGTTCCACTTTTAATGGATGGAATTGAATGAACGGGAGGAGAGAGAACATACAATATTTATGCAAAATAATTTTCATTTGCGAAGTTAAGGATTTTATTTTGATACATCACATATGAGTACCTATCCGTGAGGGTGTACCCCAGGTAAAGGATGGCAGGTGAACAAGCAATGAAAATGCCATCAAGGGTCCAAGTAAACTTTGCCCGTTTACGTTTACCATCTACAAAGGTTACAATATAAGATTTAGTAGGATTCGCTTGGAGGTTGTGACTAGCGGCAAAAGCTGAAAACAAATTTTATTTGAAAACAAATTTAATTCATGCTGTAACCCAAAAGGTGTTCTATCAAAAAACAAAGCTGATCCAATTGAGGAACAAAGAACCCAATTTCGTGGGATAAATGATGGTGTTACTCCATGCTGCATCCATATCCGAGATATATAAATTAAAGAGGACCAACGCCAAGTTTCAGCCCTGTTTAACTCCAATTGATGTGGGTTTAGGATCTGTGAGCGCACCCTGTCAGTTAAGTTTAATTCTAAATGTGGTGTTCATGTGCAACATCGCAATCGTAACCACCAAGTGACTAGGGAAGCCAAGCTTAATCATTTTCTCCCATAAGACTACTCTTATTACTCTATCAAAGGCTGCTGTTAAGTCAAGGGCTCCCATATAGACGGGCCCCAATCGAGAATATTTAGTTTGAGCTTGCAAATGTGCAAGGATAGTCGCATTAAGAGGATAGCCCATGAACTTTCGAAACCCCACCTGGTAATGGGACAGCAGATCATTCTGGTCAATGTGACTTTGCAACTGCTTCAACAACAAGAGAGAAAATATTTTAGATGACTCATCCATTAGAGCAATGGGTCTGAAATTCTCGGGACAATTGGCAGGACCCATTTTGTATACGGGTATAATATTAACGAAGCACCATGATAAAGGAATTACTCCAGATTGGTAGATCAAGTCGAATTTTATTTTTAAAATTTGGGCCCATTGAACCGGATCAGCTTTATACAGCCATGGAGGTAGCCCATCAGGTCGCGCGCTTTTGAGCTGTTAATCTTGTCAATTGCACTTATAATATCCTCAAGGATCCATGGAGAGACTCTCAATCTAGTTGTTTGTAGATCCATGCCATCAATGGAAGAAAACCTAGAAGGCAGGTGGTATTTTTCCATTACATACGAGGTCCACTTCTCCGCTGAGATAGCAGATTCCATGTAGCTATCGGCGGCAGTGGTAATCGTGCACAATGCAGTCCACACCTGTCTTGTATCATGTTTTAAAAGATGGTATATCATCTGTTGATTATCAGCAATTACGAGTGATATTTTTAGGAACTTTGTTTTATTTTTGTAGGCTTGTTTGATGACTCTTATTTGTTCATTCAAAACCAAAAAAGGAAGATCTAACCTCCTTTAAATGGTTAATGTGTTTTTTAAAAATCTTTTTTTGATTGGGCAAGACTAAGATTAAATTGATGCCTACAGGTATTTTGTGGCAACATATTACACTCTTTGGCCAAGGCATCCGGATATGTCTGTCAATCCTTGCTTCCACATCAGCTAATAATTGACCCTCATGCTTCGCACAAGTTCTAAATACAGGGTCAATTACAATACGCCTGAGCAACCGTATACAGAACTCAGGATTCCATTTTACAGACAAGAGATGGCGATCAGGTTCCACAAAGTTCAAAGTAATGTCCTCACTAAATCTAGAATGAGGTAGTTTGAGCACCAATTTGATAGGCATATGATCGCAATAGGCCGGATCTATAACCATACCGGCTCTAGATGGTGGTACAGTACAGTAGACACAAAGAAATAGTCAATAAACAGAGTCCTGTTCCTCGAGTCCAAGTGTATTTGTGAGAACTCTCTGCAACGTTTACCATTTGCATGTCCCACTCAAGAAAGAAATCAATACATTTTTGCCCATTCTGTATGGCTTAAGCAGTATAGCTCCCCCCATTTTTACCATTAAAGGTTGCAAAAAGTAACACAAGGAGTTAAAATCCCCTCCAACCACAATTTTTATAAGAGGGTTAAAAATCAGTGCTTCTTCAAATATTACGTTCAGTTGGTCGTGTATATTAGCCAAATCGGTGGACACCTTATTCCAATATATACAAACAAGTAGCAAACCGGTCTTAGGCTCTTCATCAATAGTCAGTTCAACAACGAGTAAATCATCTGAGTTGAATATCCTAGTTGAGGACACTTTACAAAGAACATTTATCAGAATGGCAAGCCCGCTAGAAGGACGCCCCAATTTGCCTCGATTTAGCAAATTGTGTGTACGATTGATAACCCTCTACATCAAAGTGGGTCATATGCATGGTCTCCTGAAGGAGGATAACATCAGGGTTCCCTTGCTTCTCCAGTTAAGTAAACCATTTCTGAAAAATGTTTAGCCCACAGGAGCTCCAGAAGGCAATGGTTATGTTTGCGTCACTGCTAAACAGTTGACAAGTTTTTCGGGGTTACAGATTTATTCATATGTTGTTCTAACCAGATCATGCCCTTGATACGCGGGAGCACCAGCTATGGCCTCCACAGATGGGAAGGGGGTTTCTAAGAAAACAGTTGCCTCATCAATGGATTTAAATATAAAATTTAGATATATAAGGAGTCAAACCAGTATATATGAAATCCTCATTTTGCATCTATGTTAGTTTCATGACCACTTGTGATTTCAAATTGCAAATCATACAGTTTCTCATTACATGCTGAATCACTTTCCCATCCCATAATCAGTTGGGTATCTGCTGTAAGAGTCAATATCGTAGGGTCGTTGGAGACCACCTTTCCCCCACTTTCCTGGCCTATAGACGGAACAGAGTCAGACGGGGGAGAGACACTGTTCGCACAGGAAGATGGTATTGTCTGTTTTATGGACTTCTCAAGCGAAGAGTCCGCTACAGAAACTCCAGGCAAGGCTATTTGCTTGTGCGGACTGAGTCCTGCCCCCAAGTTTGAACCCTTAACACCCAGACTCTGTCCAGTCAAGGCACCAATAATTACCTTAGTCGTTCTCTTTGACCCAATTAAAGGATAACATTTGGATAATGCTGTCTCTTTGTGCATGACAGTGAGCGGGCCGGGGGTCCATTAACGGCTTCTTTCTCATCAGTCGTTGAGTCTAACGCCTCGCCCGATTGTGATGTAGACATTTGTTTGTTATTATAATTTTTTTTTGTGTTTCCTCTGTTTATCTCTTCCTTACTTGTGCAGGGTCTTGGACCTAACCCATTGGGTTCATCGAGGTCAAGTAAAGCTTTAGACTCCTCGTTAAGTTGGTGGAGATCTATGATCCCATCTCTATCTGAGATGCTACATTTTCCTTTCATATGGGTGTTATGGTGGTCAATCTTGGCAGCTACTTTTTTTTTCAGTCTTAGCATGCATTTTCTTATTAAGGGCTTTGCTGTTCTGCTCTAAACATTAGTCTTTTTTGTTTGCGTGTCAGCACCACGACAGGAGCCGGGACGCTTAGTGCCTTGGTACCGACATTCACCTTATTCTTATTTGACCTACAACTTCCTCAGTTAAATCAATGAGGTCGCTAAGGGCAGAAGGACTATCTGGCGTGTCATAATTAATGGGGATAGTTGGGTCGCTCACCCTCTCCTTAGTAGGTTGAGTGCCTAGTAGCGACATTTGAGTTGGAGCAAGTACCTTGACTTTATTGATTAATTCTTTAATTTTGAATGCCTTATGGGCACCTGTTTGTGGTAGAAGCGTGCCAACCCATATGTAGGAGGAAGAACTCAAATGGGGTTTATGCGCTGCCACCTCCGCAAAGGATTTGGTTTGGGTTGCTGTAGAAGTGGCACGACCCACTTTAACTTGGGGCTGAGCAAAAGCCGAGATTGCATCACAAGAAAAGAGTAGGCCCTCAATTTAATTTACCAATGATCACAATCAATGAAGCCTGCATGACTCTCACTTCCCAATGGGTCTGTTCGGGACCCTTATCCAATAAATTAAGGATTCGTGAAATCATTGGAAAAACATCATTAGGCAAGTTCACATCGGCAGGAACAGACTCAACTGTGGCGCCTAACTGTGAATCCCTATGCCCGCCACTCTGGGGCGATAAACCTATGTCGTGCTGGGGAACATTTGATTGCTCACAAGATTTAATATCTAAGGATTCGGAAGCAGGCATCATGGGTTTCTGTAAACTCGGGATTTCGGTGGATCTTTGTCCCATCAATGACCCTTGCACCCCACTACCGCCAGCCATAACCCCGTCAATCTCACAAGATGGATTGCTTGGATATTTAGGCAGACTGTTAAATAGGTATATGTTTTCAATCCCAAGTTTTCGTTGCATCACCGGGGTAGACGGGCCATGAGAAAGCCTGATGCGCTTCCCTAGTTCTGCTTCAATTGCGGGCGCCAACATGGAGAAATCGGTTATGTAATTATTAAATCGCTGAAGCCCCATCTTTCTTCTAATCTCCGCTCTCTCGATTCCTCGTGATTGCTCACCCATGCTTCACGAACTGTGTCATTAGCTTCTTTGTTTGAGTTTTTGAGTGTTTGAGTTGGGGGCCTCTGGGAAGAGCACCCGGTCTACTTCAGTCAGATTAGGGCTCACCTCGGGGGGATCTTTACAATACATTTGTTCAATTTGGCCATATATAGCCTCATCCATCAGATCACCCTTACCTTCAGGAGCAGTTTTTTGGTCACTAGTGTCGAGGGGCTGGGAAGATGAATGCGGCTTAGCTATAATAATGGAGCTGATACCTGGGGACAAATCAACAACTCTGGAACAGTCATATTGCATGGTGGCACAATAACCACCGGATTCGTCTCTGAAGAATGTCTGAATCTAACACAGACCCCCCCACCAGTACATCAATCTCCAAAAAATTCAACACACCAACCACAACCAACTCAGGATTCATGGTCAAGGTATTAGTGGCAACTACCACCGTTTCCTGCTTGGTGGTTGGCTTTCTGCCACTTCTTAGGCCGTTTACCATGATCTCTGTTTTCCACTTTACCTTTTTGATTATTCCTTCTTTTTGTAAATCCAAAACCTTATCCTGATATCTGGTCAGGGATAACGCCCACCCCCCAACCTCACAACCTAACAGCCCAACAGCCAGGCACTTCCCTGGTACTTCCTGGATGCGTGCACTGGATGCGCGCACACTGTGCCAGAAATCAAAAATGCCGGGAGTCTGGGGCAGAGCAACGTCACATGCAGAGATTCTATATAGAAAGAAACAAAATAACGTAAGTGGCGTGAAGAAAGTGGCAAAGCCCACTGAAGACCCAGCACAATTGTCCCAGCACAAAAAGACGGGTTAAAGACCCTGCCAAACTATGATGATAATTACGTGACCAAACTACTAGCTAAAACCTCAATGTTCAGTGAAGATTCAGAAAATACAATCACCATAAATATGAGCCGGAATGAACGAGTACAGCTTAAAAAAAGATTGGTTGGCACAGAATTGCATGGCTCAATAACGCTGGTATATTTGAGAAACGGTACAAGATCTAGTGGTATGGAACGAACCGAGGCTGTTTTTGGCTAATAAAGTGTTTATTATTCAATGGAGCTATATTGAAAATAAGTTCAGATACAACAGGGTTATTCTAATTATAGACAACGCCAAAGGCATGGTAGACAAAATAACTGTAAACCTCAACACTATGGAAGAGGACATTAAAAAATGTGTTACTAGGTATAGTTTAAAAAAAAAAGACTGGCTTATATATTAAGTGAGATCAAAGAATTTAAAGAGTATACTACTCGTGAACAAATATGTATGAATGAAGAAAGACATTAGTATCTTTTCACATCGGAAGGCGTTTCCGTACATAAAAGAGGGTTATAACCCTAAAACCACGTTGAAGAAAGACAAACATACGAAAATAAGAAGCCGGTATGATTCAGAGAAACATCGTTCTCAAGCAGTGATTAGATGGTACTGTGAGAAACCAAAGGGTGTCTCACTTGCTAGTCCCCGGGGATCTCTCTCTCAGGTCACCAGGGCACGGCCATTGGATCCAGACCCTGAGGGTGGACCAGTGCGGGAGGATCACCTGGTTGGGGGATCTTCGGGGAGTGGTGGTGGGGCAGCCGATGGTGAGACGTGGTATCCCCCCCTTTCCTGTGCCCATACCCCATCTTATTTTTTAGGATTCTCCAATGTCCCAACCCCCTACCCTCCTTTCTACACAAACACTGTGCTGAGAAAGAGGACGACTGATAGTAAAGAGGCTTACCCTTAGATATCTCATTGGACATGTCCCGTTAACCAGGTCTGGTGAAGTCAGGCACTTGACCTTAATCACATACATCTGATACCAGTTTGCTCCCCCACACGGATAAAAGGCAAAACATAGAGACACACTCTGAGCAAGGTGAGACAAAAGAAGAAGCAGATCTTCCGGGTCGAAGGCAAACTCACTGTTCCAGGACGACCGATCGAGGGACCAGAGCAAAGGGTAGGAAAACCCTAAAGCAAAGGGTAGGAAAACCCTAAAGTTCCCTGCAGGAGGTCGTTGCCTCATGGAAACCGTGAAGGAGACAGAGAGAAAGCCACATTCCAGACAAATAAAACCTGCATGGTGTCTCAAGGATGCCAGCGGCCCTCCCGGGTGAAGGACAGAGTTGGGGAGGCAAGGCCAAGCATGTGATATCAGCCCTGACACATGAAGCAAAGTCGCAGAGACAGGAAATGAATGCACACAACCGGTGAGTTAGCGAAGACATTAGAGGCCGATTTGTGTCAAGGAAAGATAGAAGCTGCAACAGTGTATCTCACAATTGAAGGTTGCAAGTATGCTGATGAAATGGGAAAGAAAGCAAACCAGTAATGAACTTTTGTTTCCCGATAATTGTGAAGCCAGTGAGACAGAGTAGCGGAGTGGTCCTTCGAAAGGAAGTAGCCCACTCAAAAGCCTCTGCAAAATGTTTGATGTCTTGTTATAAACCGGCAAAGTGAACAAACTTCGAAATGCGCAACGATCAAGATTAACCCAGACGAAAGGGGAAGATAAAAGGTGATTACTTTGAAAAAAGGAAGATTTCTTTGAACTTTTCAGATTAGGGTATGGAACTACTAATACCAAGAGACATTTGGGCAAATAACATTAGGGAAGAGCTAAAGTGAAAGTTAAAGTGGTCAGGCGGAGGTCTATGGTAAAAGCCTCGCACATTCCAAAGTCTCTGACATCAGTGAATGGTCTGAGCCCGACTGAGACTGAGGGAGACCGGAAGCACGAAATAAGTTAGGGGAATGGAACCCCTAAGGAATGTGAATGAAGTTTGGGGAAGGGAACCCCTCCAAGTGCTGAGATTACAAGGTTTGAGCCCAGCTGAGGGACATGTACGTTGAATTAGGTACTTTTTGTGGTTGAAAGGCCAGAGCCCGACTGAGGGAGGCCTATGCAATCTATTGATACTTCGAGAGGTCTGAGTCCAACAGAGGGGGACCTACGTGAACTTTTGTTGAACTGTGAAAGACTGTGAAAGAACGTTTGGAAAACTAGAATAAGTGACTTCAACGTGGAAAGCCAAGCGGGCCTCGACCCACATTTTGAACTGTCTTTTGTTTTATAACCTAAGCCAGAGTGTCACCCTGTTTACAGGGGCCGCCTTACTCCGTGCTGTCCAACGTGGGGAAGAGAGCTGACTCAGCCATCTTAATCCTTTGTTATATCACTGACTTTCTTTTGCATACTCATTCCCCATGACACGCTTTTTGTATAAGAGGCATTAGGCAGGCATTAGGTTTTCTTAGTATAGGCCATTTTCATTTGACATAGATTGACTAGGACTGTGTTTTCTTTATTATTCGATGGTAGAGACTACTCCCATCATAGCTACAGGGCAACATAGGAGTTTTTCCAAACCCCAAGAATCTAATAAAGGTTTCAAAACTTGTAACTTTTGTGTCAGTGCCATACTTGTGATGCCATGCCTCCCGTGCAGTACCAACAAAGAGGCAGCTTCTGGAGGGGAGGTGGAAGTAATACGAGATCAGGCAATCATCAAGGCTGAGGAAAAGGTGGGGAATGTGATCCAAGTTGTTTTAGACCAAGCGTAAGAAGGTACAGGATGGTTGAACAAACCTAGGGTTGCCAGGAGCAGGAGAGCTTTCTGGTCAATTCATCAGAATATACTCCATCGGTGAATGAGTTGAGAAAGAATTTGGGTTTGTGACTACCATCATAAATGACAAATTGCAGTTTCGATTGGAATTTCACCAACTAATGCGCAAAATCCATCTCAACCAATAAATTGCTGGCAAAGAATTTGACAAAGGACAAAGTGAGTCAGACTCATGTAATCCTTCTGCTTCTTTTCCCCAGGAATCTGTCGCTTTGTTGGTAGGCAGAGCGGTGCATGGATTGCTTCCTACCTGCCATGCCCTCATCTATCGCGCATTTTATGTGTCAAGTGCCCTTTTTTTAAGAGTGTCGTGTCTTAAAATAATAGTACAGTCATACCTACTGGGACAATGTGGTCACAACCGAAACCAAGATGGACAGGTTCACGCAGGGCAACCAAGACAATCAGGTCCATAGGAAAGCTTCATCACTGACCCCAGTTAGGGCGCCGGTGGGGAATCTGATGGGCCCACCACAGCGGGACGGGGCTGTACTGGACACAATTGGCGGCTTAAGGACATTCCTGTAAGCCAAGGTGGGAGAAGTTGGAGTGGATGTGTCCCTCCTGTGATAACACCTTTGAAACCTCTCTGACAAGGTCACTGACCAGGGCAGAAACATTGCTGAGGTGAAGGGTATGATTCCATGTTGCAGCAACAATGAAAGGAACTCCAGGAATGCACCCAGTTTCTGGAGGACAGAGTGGAGGGGGTGGAGGGGAGGGCTTGGCGGAACAATGTTTGCATATTTACCTTCCGGAGAAGGAGGAAGAAGGAGAATTTAAGAACTATGTGGAAAATATACTTGTTGGGAACCGGCAAGCTGTCACAGGGATTTGTGGTGGAAAGCGAACATCGGGCCCTGTCCAAATGACCCCCTCAGGGAGATTCCCCTCGAGATATTAGAGCAAAGATTTTGAACTTTGAACCTAGAACTTTGGACCTAGAACTGATACTTCGGCATGCATGGGAAGGAGGCAAAATCAACTGAGGTAAGAGGACCTTGGCAATCTTCCCAGATTATACATCGCTGGTTCAGTTGTGACGAAGGGCCTTTGACAAGGTAATATTTGCTCTCAGACGAGTGCAGGTACACAATATGCTATTTTTTCCGGGCAAGCTTAAAATCCTAAACTAGGGCAAGTCCTTGTTTTTTCACTCACCGGAGGAAAGACTTTGGCTGCAATAGCATGGGAATAAGTGCCACCTACAAGATTGTTCGGAAGCAAACACTCAGGAAGGACCCCAGTAGGGAGACGGAAGGCTCAGATTATTCATTGTGCAACCCGGGAGCGACAACATATCTACATGGGAAAAGTATGCTGGGAATCTGAGGGATTCACACAGCAAGGCAAGTGGTCTTGAACCTGTCTGCCTGACTGATGCCTCTGGAACTTCCTCCACCTAGTGCCAAACGTAGTATGTGCCGATGGAACTGCCTGGGAGCCCTGTGTGGAAAGGGAGATTGCTAAAGGGATACTGACGACCTTGATGTGCAGAGAGAGTAAGAATGTTTGGGAGCTACCATCATCTAGATGTCTACATTCATTTTCCTTTATTCTGCCAAGTTGATTCATGCTTAACGGCTGGATGATGTTCAAGCGACCTGAACCCCCCCATCCAGTTTGAACGCGCACTTGAGAAGCTTAGCTCAGGGTCTCTCGGATGGCTTATAGCTGTTGAGAACAAAGTGCCTTGCTTGTGGTCGAAAAGATTGGTTTATGGTTTTGTACGGGTACACCAGGGTTTCATGGGATATTGTTGAGGGTGGACATGAGGGTCAAATCTGTTCTTCAATGTATGTTTAGCTGGAAATCCAATATGGTTTATCGCTGGGGTCACTCACCTGGTTGCTTGTGTCCCAATAGCTACTATGCTAGATGTTGATGTCATGATCTCTGCTTCCAAAAGGTCAGGGTTTTCCCAACTCCCTTGCAAGCAGATCCATATCCCAGGTTCCGAGTGCCAACCAGTCCCAATTGGGACCTTTTGGACCCAGTCCTGGCGCCAGTGGCACCAGGCTCATAAATATGCCCAGTCCCAGCGCTGGAAGCGCCGGGCTCATAATGCTTGGGTGGACTTACCTGCAGCAGACCATGCTGCTTACTTGCCTGCCAGTTGAGTCTCTGATCCTCTTCTGTTTGGAACTACTTTTCCTGTTGGGTGGGGCAGGAGCCACTCCCTAGATTCAGAACACTGGAACTCTTCTGGAAAGCAGGAACTCTTTTCTTACCTAGGCGTGGCTGTGGAAGGAGACACCTAAGCACTACAGGAGGCTATTTAAACCACACCCGATGGATGAATCTTGCTTTGCGTTATTCTGCATCCTCAGCAGCAGAACGCTCATCGTGTCTTCTGCATCTGATCCTGGGCCTAAGGAAAAAGGCTTACCATTCTGAATCCAGTCTTCAGCAACACCTATAAAGACAAGAAAGAACAGGTTAGCATTACGGTCTTCAGTGACAGCTCTTCACTTACCTGGTCCATCGGCTGTCACCAACGCCTCGCGCTGCATTCCGGCATCTGAAAGACAAAGGCTTACCTACTCTTCGTGCGCTCCGGAGGTCTTCACACTGTATTCCGGCATCTGAAAGACAAAAGCTTACCAACTCTTTGCACGCTCCGGAGGCCTTCGGCGCTGCATCCCGCATCTGAAAGACAAAACAAGGTGCGTTTAAAGACATTGGGGAACTTTAATACTCACGTGCCATTACTCCTTTCCACATCAAACCCAGTGGGTATTCCGGCACCCTGCAGCCGCCCCGAACTTGTACCTGCAAAATAAAAAGACAGTTAGAGCGCATCGTGAAGCAGGCAACAAGCGCTTACTTACGTGCTTCCAGGCGCTTCTATTCATCACACGGGCTCCATCTTCAACTCACTTCAGCCCGCCATCCGCCATCGCCGGAACCCTGCAAAACAAGAGACATCATTACTAAAGACTTTAAAGACATTAGAATTACTCGAAACTTACCGTTCGTGCAGTAAACGACGGACAGCAGTTCTCTGAAGTCAAGAGGCCTGCTCCCCTTATCCAGTGAAGAAACTGGTTACAGCACCCTGCCTCGAGGCAGATGGAGAGCACGGCGTTCACTTACCTAAGACATCTTACCCTTCGAGATAGACATACAGTGCACAGAGGTCCAGCCGAAAGAGCCAGCCGTGTGTTACACATCACCTTTGAAGATACGGTATACGCCAAGACCGGCGCCTCTACGGGAATCAGGTGAGCGTTACAGTTGAGGAACAGACTTTTGACAATGCAGATGAATGCCAGTGCCAATCAATTGTATATCATGGAATGTACGTGGTATGAATGACTTTGCAAAACGATGTAGAGTCGGAGCCTATCCAAGGCAAGCTCGGATAGATAAAGCATTCCTCCAAGAGCCACATTTCCTCTCAGACAAGCTTAGTGGCTTGTTTAAAGAATGTGGCGGGCAGGGGTATGGATCGTCATACGCTAGGGGTGTGTTGCTTTGGATCTGGGGTGCTGTATGTTGAGGGTAGAATCTGTGCTTTCTGATTCTGAGGGAAGATACGTTACTGAACACGGTATGTTGGAGGGCAAGGAGGTATGTCTTATCTACATGTATGCCCCTAACGTGCACATGCACGAGTTTATTCCCAAAGTATTGATTAAATGCAGCACATTTAGACCGGCTAGATTGTTGTGGCGAAGTGACTCCAACTGTACGCTGGATCCAGGCCTGGACAGATTGGTTCAGGCCGGAGTTCGGTCAAAAGCCTAGCTCACCTTTTGTGACTGTCTGGGTAATTTGGGTTTGGAGGAAGGATGGCGGTTAAGAAACCCAGGTAAACTTGTCTTCACGTTTTATTCAAATCCCAATGATGTCTATTTAAGAATCAACCACTTTTTCGTGATCGGGAAACATCTACATATGTTTGGTGGGATAACCTATTTGGGGAGAACATTGTCGTATCTCTCACCCATAATGATGGGTGAACAAATACACTCTGGCAGAGTGCAGTTACCATTGTGGAGATTTCATTCTGAGTGGCTGAGGGATGGTGCATATAAAGATATGTTGGAGACAGAAATTGAGAGATATTTTGAGATCAATGAGGGTGCTGTTGGCGACGTGGGTGTGGCATTGGAAGCCTTTAAAGTTGTAATAAGAGGAGTTTGCTTGTCTGGCATGTGCAGGCTTCCTTGAAAAGATTGGTGTAGAAAGCTGAGAAGTTAATAGTCCTAATTGAAAATGGGGTGGGTGGCCTGTGGGACGAGAGATGGAACTGAGTAACCTGAGGGTAAAGTGCATGCAAGACTGGAAGGCATTGGGGAAACATGATTACAGTGTATACCCAAGAACCTTACATCAGGAAGGGAGCATTAAGAATGTGTGTCTGAAAAATTCAATCATCTCATTGCGTGATCGGGAGGGGCTTGAAGTACATACCCAGATGGACATCAATAAAGCCTTTCCTAATTATTACAGTGTTCTATTTGCAGGGCATTTCACACGAGGTGGAGACCATGCTGGAATCCATCTACCTACAGTGTAGGACGAACCGCTAACCTAAGAGATTATCAGGAATCTCCCACAGGGGAAAGCATTGGGCCTGAATGGGCTTCCTTCTGAATTTTTTAAAACCTAAGGCGCAATGCTTGGGAGCAATCTATCGGTGTTTTGGCATGCCTTTGAATCTGGCTTCCTGACTGGGTCAATGAGAAAAGCGTTGTTAGTTTCTATTCCCAAACGGCCCAAAGATCCTTGTGATCTTGGATCATATTGCCCTTTCTCAATGCTGAATACGGATGTCAAGGTTCTTAGCGCACTGATAGCCAACCGACTGGAATGTGTTGTAATGAATTTGGTACACCCGGAACAGGCTGGGTTTATGCCTGGAAGGAAGGAAGGAATACATCACATCATTGATGCCTACATCACATTATTGCACGTACTCAGTCCCTATCTCTTCATTGTGTGGTAATGTACCCAGATGCTGATAAGGCATTTGACTCTGTGAAGTGGGAGTGGATGTGGGCTATTTAACATGGAGCTGACTATCATACGCTGGATAAACTTGGTGTATAACTCCGTAACAGCTAGGGTTACAATGGGGAACCTGGTGTCGGACAGCTGGAGAGTGGGTAAGGGAATGAGGCAGGGCTGCTCGTCTTCTGTCTTATTTGCGTTGACTCTGGAACCATTGGCATGTATACTTCATAGAGATATTGGGGAAGCAGGGATATTGATTGATGTGGTGTCTAGTATAATTTCTCTGTATGAGGATCACATTCTTGTGTACGTTCAGAATCCAGAATTGAATGTGCCAAGATTGATGGAGGTTCTGGAAAACTTTGGGCATCTGTCTGGTATTAAGATAAATACAGAGAAGTCTTGCATATTCCTGCTGCATCTCTGGTGCAAGTGTCCATGATATTGCCGGTACTACCAATTAGGTGGGCACACGACACCTTAACGTACCTTGGCACGAAATTAAAAAGGAATTTTTATGAAACACATTGTGTTAATACTCTTGCAGCTAAATCAGGGGGTTCAAAAATTGGTGGAATTTAGGAAGAGGCTACCTTTTGTCTTTGATGGGTAGAATAGCGTGACCAAAATGGGGATCCTCCCTAGACTGTGGTAGTACTTTACTAATGTACACTATGATATCCTGAAGAATGTTTTGGGAAAAATAGATACTATGGGCAAGGGGCCGGTGATGAGGCACTATCCACGCTACAGGACCCCAATCCGTTAGGAGGTCTCCATGGACCGAGTTTTGAGTCATACTTCATGGCAGCCCAACTGCAATTTGTCGCACAATTGCTCTCTGATGACGAAACCTGTGAGTGGAGACTATTGACAGGATCAGTGAGACCCTCTACTATGTAGGAGGTGTTGTGGCTGTCCGTGAAGAATGGCAGGGGGCCTAATTTTAGGGAAAAAATTGTAGAAAAGGGCCTACGGGTGGGTTGGGTGCATGAACCCATACTCTCCAAACATCTTGCTGAGTATGGACACTGACCACCTGGGGAAGACGGTATCAGGTAATAATGTCCATATATATATATGGTCATCATATATAATGTTGCCAGGAAAAGTTAGGTAACCATATATAGGGACAGGGGGAGCGGGGGTTGCAGGGGTGTGCCCCCGCATGTTCCATATAATAATGTCTCCGCAAAAAACAGTCATTTTTTTGGCAAATTTTTTGCATGGCGTCATTTTTGCGGTGACATTATCACATGGAACCGGGAAGACAGGCAGAAAGTAACTGGCTGAGTGGGAAATAAAGGGACTAACGTTTTGGTGAGAACTTTTTGAGGATAGGCGATCTTTGTGATACTTTGGAATATGCAAGGGGTAATATCTGTTCTATGCGGGCCTAACGAGCAGGGTAAGGAAGTTTTTGGTTTTTGGGCTATACTACTGGACGTACCCACTGCTGGAAGGCCTTTATGCTCTTGGGGACAGGGGCCACCCGATCTCTATGATTTATAGAACCTTACTTGATAATAGGACCCAGAAAGAGACCAGTGTTGAAAGCTAGGGAGGCCTGGGAACAGGACCTGGGGTTAACGTTTGCGTATGAACAATGGGAAGAGATCTGCAATTATATGAAAATGGCATCTCAAAATGCCAGTTTCAGATGTATCCAATATATAATGTCCTGCATAGGACGTAGTTAACGCCACACTGACTACATACAATTAACCCAGATCTCTACCAACAATGTGGAACGGCGGAGGCACAATTCCTCCACATGTTGTGCCACTGTCCAAAACTTGTGATTTCTGGGGTTGGGTGATTGCCAGATTGGTTGGAATGTGAGCTAGTTACTGAAACACCTTTTATTTGCTTAATGGGGCAGCTTCCTAGATGGAAGGCAGAGAAGCAACTGCATTAGATGATGGATTTGTCCCTGGTATTGGTGAAGCAATGTATTGCAATGTCCTGGTACAGCCCCAAAAGCCCCAGACTAAAGGATTGGTTTAGAGATCTCATCGGGTGGCCCAGGGCTGAACTGACGACCCTGATCAGGATTGAATCCATGTATGCAAATATGTCTGTCTCGCATAGGCTGGATTGAGCATCGCTCTTGGATGGCTTGCGTTATCCCCCCAATGTTAGACCCCGTGAAACAATGACTTGCAACAGGGATTGATGAGTATTGAATCGAGATAAGCCTCAGGCCTAGATCTAGGGTGGCCAACCACTTTCCTTATGAAGCACAAGACCTGACGTTTGGGTTTTTAGAGCAGTTATATTTCAATTTTATTTGTAATTCTTGTTTTCACTACCATTTGAAATCAACATTGTGGTATGTGATGCTCTGGATGCTATGTCAAAACCAATAGACATTTAAAAAAAAGAACATTTAAAAAAAATAGCCCGAGTCACCACTCCTGTCTGGATGATGAGACTTTCCTAATGGGTGATAGCTGGACATTAGGTTTGGCCAAGGAACAGGCAGCCTAAGCGCTTTCACCGATGGTTTTATTATTCCAACATTACCTCATTTTCTTGGGTGACTTTAACCTTAACTCTCCAACCACTTCTCAGAAATCTGAACTTCAGGCTTTTCTTATTTACCACACTCTTCACTCTATCCATAACCTACCTACAGGGAGTAACTCTTTGGGTCTCTAATTCACCTCCACCTCTCTCTCAGCCACTAATAATACTGTCACACCATCCATATCTAATAACTCAATTGTTTCCATCACCATTTCCTTTCCACCCTCTGACCTTTCCTCACCACTTGCTTCACCTATTACTAAAAGGATATGTAAACTTTCTGCCACCCCCTTTCTCTCCGATGTACAGATCTCACTCTCCTCCTTCACACCTGATGCCTCTTCCAGCAACACTGCCTTCTCCAGCTTCCAGTCCTTACTATATGACTCATTGGCGTCTCACTTCCCACTGCTTACTTTCACCCCTAAATCTCAGCATCCTCAACCATGGGTTACCGCTTTCATAGGCTCTCTCTGCAAGACCTGCATCGGCAGCAGCGCAAATAGAGGCATACCCACTTGCATGAGGACCTGCAACTCTTCCTCTCATCCCTGAACTCTCTCAAGTACACTCTTGGGAGATCAGAAAGGGGATTCTATCTAACCCTTATTGGCCGTCACTCCAACCATCCTCACTGGCTACAGGGCACCCTAAACCGCTCCCTCCTCCTAAGTCTATGACTATGAATGCCACTCTCACAGCTAATGACCTAGCTGAATACTTCACTGCAAACATTTCCAAAATTGGAGGCTCCCTCCTGACCTTCTTCACAGTCCCTCCTCCATTTTCACTCCGCCTACTTTCCAATCATTCTCTGCCTCTTATCTCCCACTTTAGTCAAACTAATAGTGACAAAGTGCTATCTCCACTGAAGAAAGCCAACCACACTTGTGCCCCATCAGACCCTCCTCATCCTCAGCTAGTCAAGCCTATTCCCTTTTTAGTGGCCTCTCACCTTGCTGAACTTTTCAACCTGTCCTTCGACTCTGCTTGCTATTCCTCTCTTTTCAAAACAGGAATGATCATCTCTCTCTGACCTGAACCTACCAGCTAACTTTTGCCCTGTGGCTCTTCTTCCACACCCCTCTCCTAGAAAAATGCAAGGACTGACCTGAACCTACCGGCTAACTTTCGCCCTGTGGCTCTTCTTCCGCACTACTCTTAAGTGCCTGAAACAGATGTGTTGAACCATCTTACCAAACTTTCAAGACCCCCCCCCCACAATCAAGTTTCTGCTCCTGTCACTCCACGGAAACTGCTTTCATAAATGTGTCCAACATTATTGTCTCTGCTAAGCACTCCGAACCTACCCTATCTACCTATGGGGGTAGATCTCTATCTTCGGCTGGGGCCTCCCTCTGGAACAGCCTCCCTGCCACTCTAAAACTTGAGGAGAACCATAGTTGGTTCTGGAAGCACCGCAAGACCTTCCTCTTTGCTTTTGCCTTGTCTCCCCCTCTTCCCTGCTGATCTGCTCTCTCTTGGCACTGTGCACCTGGCCACCCGCTGTCCCTGGGCCCAGGTACCTGCTCAACTGCCACCCTCCTGCACTGCCTCCTTGCCACCCCTTGTACTGGGCACTGTATCTGTACCCATACACCCCCCCGCCCATTTTCTTCTTTTTCTGCACTTATCAGATTTACCCAGTCTGCTGCCTTAAACACAGCACTTGCCACTTGCTGGCTGCACTACCACTGTTTATTGCCTCCATTATTTGCTCTCCTCTGCTCCGCACTTTCCACTCTCCCCCTTCCATGCACTTTTCCCCCTTTCCCATGCACCTACACGTTCTCAATGTCACTGGGCCTAGTAAGATCATTGTTGTGTGGTGTTGGTGTTTTCCCCTGTTTACCTCCCTTATCTAGTCGCACTCCAAAACACTTGTCCACGAGTGCGATGCAAATAAAATAACATATCATATCCTCTATTCTAAATCTCATTGTCCTGTCTGCTGCTTTGACACTGTCAATCATTCTGATCTCCTTAATACTCTTTCTTCTTGGGATTCACGATCAAGCCCTTGCCTGCATTGAATCCTGTCAAGGATGGCACTCTATTAAGAGTGGCACAGGACACCCAGGAAGGGTTTGGGTGGTTGTGCCAAAGTAAAGTGGACAGAGAAGTACACACACAGCTGAAAGATAGGAGAATGAAGTGTAAGCAAGTGTAACGAAAAAGGTACAGAATGGATTCCCTCTTGGGGTGTTTGCAGATAAAGGAAAAGAGTATTCCACGAACCTTAGGAAAACTCTAACCTTCTGCACAGTTTGCTATAACAGAGGCCCATGCTGTTTGCTCATGGCTAGGAACAACAGCTATGGGTGTCTGTAACGTAGAAACTAGACAAGGGAAGGGGCAGAGGTTGCCTGACGGAAACCAACAGACAAGCTCTGTACAAGGGGTCTACAAACAGTACAAGTGAAGACACTAACAGATAAATCCAAGGGAAAGGAAGTCGAATAGCAAACTAGCAGAAGGAAATGAAAGGAACACCGTATAACAGGCTTTGATAGGGAGAAAGAACTTAGGGTTGGAAACAAGGAAGAAAGCAAGGGAGCAGCAGTCAAGAAACAGGGGAACTGTAATAACTGAAAGTAAATAATGAATGTAAACTGATGTGGATAGCAGAGGACGGTAGGGTACAAGGTAGAAAGCTCAGGAAAGCTGGGAAGCAATGGGTAAGCCCTAAAGGAGCAGGGCTGTAAGGTAGGAAGCCCCGAGGGAAAGGGCTTAGGGCAGCGGAGTGAAGCAGGCTGCACGGCAAGGAGCCCAGAAGGGCCGGGCAGCAAGGAGTGATGGGTAAGCCCTAAAGGAGCAGGGCTGTAAGGAAGGAAGCCCCGAGGGAAAGGGCTTAGGGCAGCGGAGTGAAGCAGGCTGCACGGCAAGGAGCCCAGAAGGGCCGGGCAGCAAGGAATGAGCCCAGAGGAGTAGGGCCGCTGACTGTAGAAGGCTGCAGGAGGATTGTAGAAGGTTGCTAGACTGGAAGCCCAGCCGACGAAGACTGTAGGTTGAAGGCAGTAGAACGTGATCTGCTGTAAGGCAGAAGCCTGGGAGGCAATGGCGGAGGTTAGCAGCGGAGCGTGATCGGCTACTTGGCTGGATCCTGGAAGGCAAGGACGGAAGGTAGCAGCGGAGCGTGATCGGCTGCAAAGGCTGGATCCTGGAAGGCAAGGACTGAAGGTAGCAGCGGAGCCTGATCGGCTGCTTGGCTGGATCCTGGAAGGCAAGGACGGAAGGTAGCAGCGGAGAGAGATCAGCTGCTATACAGAGGAACCGCATACAAAGATACGAAGCTCGAAGCAAAAAGGTGCAGGAAGGACTCTTAATGCAAGAGACTGAGCCCCTGCAGGCAGCAGCTTTTATACTGCCCAGCCCAGCACAGAGGCAGGCTAATTGGTAGCACCTGGCTAAGCACACATGCAGACAATCGGCCACCTCCCTCTCTGTTCCTGAGCTGGTGGAAGCAGAGCAAATCCCTAAGGCTTCTGGGGATTGTAGTTCCGAAGATGACGAATAGGAAGGGCCAGGAATAGATGGTTGTAGTCAAGTACATTGTGGTAAGTGTAGTTTCGCAAATGGGAAATAAAGTCCAAGAAGTGAATATCAGTTTTCCACAGATAAAGGAATACCAATTTGTCCATTTTGATCGCCAATGTAGGCGCCCATGGCACAGGCATGACAAATCCTACCTTGCGCCTCATCAATTCTCTGTCTCCTGGAGCAACAACACCTCTCAACTCGCTCCTCTAACTGTTGGTGTTCTACAAGGCTTTGTCTTGGGTCTGCTCCTCTTAACACGCGACACCTCTGCTCTTGGGACACTAATCTCCTCCTTTGGGTTCTGGTACCAACTCTTCGCAGAGGACACCCATATCTTCTCTTTTCCTGAACTCTCCTCTGAGCTCTCTATCAAAATGTCCAACTGTCTCTCTGCCATTAAATATTGGATGGCTTTGCACTTTCTGATGTTAAACTCTACCAAAACAGAGGTGCTCTTCTTCCCTTCCAAAAGCTCTCTCTCATCTCTTCCTCTGCCTATTCAGTTCTCACCTGGCACTCTCCCCTACTCTTCTTCAGCTAGAAACCTCAGCGTCATCTTTAACCCTTCTCACACCTTCTCTACTTTATCTTCAAAACTGGAACAACAGCTCACCTTAACCGTCTAAATATTAGGAAAATCGGGCACCTCCTTCCTTTCAACACCACCAAGCATCTCTTAACCACACTTGTCTTCTCTAAACTGGGCTACTGGACCATCATTCTCTTTGGTCTCCCCAACTATGCTTTCTGTCCTCCCGACAAGATCATTAACTTCGCTACCAGGACTCTTTGAACTCCCTCACTGCACCCCTACTTCCTCGTACTGTCACCAGGCTGGATGGCTAAACTGGGCCAGGTTTAAATTTCTTCTCCTGGTTCA
Source organism: Ambystoma mexicanum (assembly GCF_040938575.1). NCBI lineage: Eukaryota > Metazoa > Chordata > Amphibia > Caudata > Ambystomatidae > Ambystoma > Ambystoma mexicanum. Next base: position 560,988,205 of record NC_090921.1, read on the forward strand.
AAAATCTATACACGGTAAGGCACCACTGTATCTATCCTCTATCCAACTGTACAAGCCTTCTTGTAATCTACCCTCTGCCTCCTCAACAACCCTTGTGGCTTCTCACGCTGCATGTGCTTCCTCTTGCTTCTGCTCTTTCTCTCTTCTTGCTCCACTTGCATTCAATTCTCTTCCCTCGGACATCCAAGAAACTGTCCACACATATTTGTTCAAAACCAAAGTAAAGCCTACCTCCTCGCCTCCGTGTTACCCTCTTAACCTACTTCTCATCTGCTTGCTAGCTAACATTTTTCCCTCGCCTCTAACCTGCCTCTGTTCCTCACTTCTTCTGTCTCCACTCTAGCGCCTCACCTATTTTGGTTACATCCTGAGCACAGCTGGCTGTACCCCCTACCTGCACTTAAAAACGTCCAATGTTTGGAAGGAATTACATCAGGGAAACAGCAGAATCTCATTCTACTTAGGTGAGCACACAACACTCTCCTGAATAGATACATTTTTTTATCCCTTGCACAGGGCTGGGGAGGGTCGTAGAAGCAGAATATCTACAAAGGGGCATCTCGGACAATGCCCTGCCAGTCCTAAAAGTCAATAGGAAGTTCCAAAGGATCAGGGGAATGCAGGTTCAATGCATATTACCTGGACAATGAGGCCATAATGTAGGGTTTAAAGGAAGGGACATAAGAATAATTTACTCTAAAGAAGGGACAGTAGAAAGTAAAACATCCTGTGGCAAGCGTATAAGATGGTTCTCAGGAAGATGGCCATGCTAGAGATCAGTCAAACTTAGAGGGACAGAAGAGGCAAAATGGTAGACCTAGAAAGAGAAATCAAGGACAAGGCGGATATGTATAATAGGGAGAGGACAGTTCAAGCTAGGAGGGAATTACTTCAGGCCACACTTCACTTTAAAGTGGTAGTGACTGAAGAGGCCAAATGGGCACATTGGGCAACCAAAGCCAGGGTTTATGTGATGGGGGGGGGAACAAGGCTGGGAAGATGCTGGCATGGTTAGAGAGGAGGGATGAGAGGTTCAGATGGGTCTGAGAGAATGTCTGACTAGAGATGATAGCCATAAGCGAGGACAGTATATAGCTGAGCAATTTGCCATTTATTACCTGGATTTGTATGGTGCAAGGGACAGACCCGAGGTGCCTAGGATTAAGGAATACCTGAGAAGGATGACCCTACCTGTGTTAGATGACTGGGAGAGAGAGCAACTGGGTAGGGAACCCTCAGTGGAGGAAATGCGGGAAGCAATTAGGCAGTTGCAATCCGGGAAGACCCTGTGCCCAAACGGACTTCCCCTTCAGTGTCTGAAGCGGCTGGGCGAATGAGTCACTAAGCCGATGCTGGAGATGTTCAAAGAAAGTAGGGACAAGTGGGAGATCCCGTAAGAGCTAGGTTTGGCCACCATCATGGTAATTCACAAGAAAGAGAAGCCTAAGGAGCTATGCTCCTCATATAGGCCAATCTCCTTACTGAGCAGCGAAATGAAAATAGTGGCCATAGTCTTGGCAAATAGACTGATACAAGGGATAGACAGACTGATCTACTTGGATTACGCATCCAGAAACTTATTACTCCAACGGAGTACAAGACTGGGCTGCCCATTGTCTACCTGTTGTTTCTTATTGCAATTGAACTGCTCACTGAAATAATCGGAAGGGACCAGCATCAGACAGGTTTCGGGGGACTGGGAAGACTGCATCTTCTTGTATGCAAAAGATCTGTTAATATACCTTGGCGAACCAAAACGGACGGTTCCAAGAGCCATTGTTCCAATTCAGGAATTTGGGAAATATACCAGCCTCAGAATAATGTGGAGCAAATCAGTATATGTTCTGGTCAAGGTTTACCATAGGTAGGACGGAAGATCATAGAGATAAGGAAGGAGGTTGCGGGCAATGGGCTGCAAAGACCTGATCACCAGGATGGCAGCACTATGGCAAACCCGAGCATACCTGAAGTGTATAAGATGGGCAGGCAAAGTAGATGGCTCAACCGGGGGATTACCTGCATTTGGGATGTCCTGGATGGCAATAACATGAGGAAATTCCTCGAAATGCAAGACCAGCATGGGCTGAGGTTAGGGAACCACTTGACACAAGACTGCTACACGCCTTGTAAACCCAATTGGGGAATGAGATGGATATTCCGAACACACACCATTAGAGGTCCATATGTTTTCTGACAGCATTGGGGAAAAAGGCCATATCGATACTGTATTAGTTGATCAATAACTTAACAGGACCAAAACTAGACCGGGTTAGGGCCAAGTGTGAACGGGTCTGTGAGCATTGGAAACGGAAGAATGGGCAGAGGTGCAGATAGCGGTCAAAGAAGTTCATATGTCCGCAAGGCTCCAGTTGGTGCAACTTAAGATACTGCATCATGCTTTCTATTCAAGGGATAGCCTATATAGGATGGGAAGGGTGGCAAATGATTTATGGCTGAAGTGTAAATGTGAGGTGGGATCCTTCTTCCATTCGATATCGGACTGCCCAAATGTCATGGCATACTGGGAGAAGGTGTTGTGGCCCCTGTCCCTATTGGTGAGGAATGAGATACCGAGTTGCCCCAAAGTGGATTTACTACATATTTTGGTGCACACAGTTCGGGGGCTGCAAGCAGTCAATCAACACAGGGCTGGTGACGGCAAAGAGGGACGTGGCTACTAAATGGGGAATGGAAGAGATGCTGACTGTGGCTAAATGGAAGGAGGGGATAGACCACAGCAAGGCTCCGGAGAAAATTATCTTTAGGCAAAGAGGCTGCCTGGGGAAATTTCAAAAGATATGGGGGAAATGTGATTTGATGGGATGAAGAGCAAGCAGAAAAGGCAGCCTGGGAGTAAACCGCTAACACTAAACTGGAAAGTCGCAGAGGACAAATATGATTCTGTTTTGGTAGGGGGATGGGATGGGATAGGATGGAAGGGTTGGCGCTGGACTATCGTATACAAGATGAAGGGAGGTACTTGTGGGAGATAATTGCTGTATCAGTGGGGATCGAGAACCTGAATGTGGTTGGGAGTATGATCTGTCATGTTTTTAATGTTCTATTTAATAATAAAATAAAAAGGGTTTATAAAAAAAAATAATAAAATAAAATGTTTGTTCTTAATCTATGTATGTCCACTTCTGTATTGTCCCCGGTGACTGTTCCATTCATTCCCCTCCACAACCTGGTCAGAATGGCCTTCAAACTCATCCCATTGCACGAGTCAAATCTTATTTTGTCTCTATTGTACGTTATGACGTTATTTTGTGATCAAAAGAGCAATGTTCCTCTTGTATATAAAGAAAGAAATATTCTAGAGATTCTAGGGATCTGTGTGTCTGTTGTTTTCTCAACTTATTAAAACAGCCATGATCCCTTGTCTCTTCTCGTGAGCAGAAACACAAGAATCTGAGTTTGAACACCCAGCGAAAGTGCATAGCAGTATAACATTCAACAACTCACATGTGTGTTTGACTTTGTACACCCATTTAATCATACATATCTTCAGTGAGGCACCGCTGCCGTACGTTGAATAAAATATACACATAGATAAGGTTTTATGTAGAGAGCGGCATAGCATTACAGGTTTGACATAACACATATGCATTCCGATGTGCTTTTGGGCCATTTCGTCCGATTGTGTCATGATCACATTCTTTCGTCATAAAGTAATTGTAGCATACATCATGCAGAATCTTTTCCATGGGTAGCCCTTGAGAGGCATTATACAGAAAGAAGATGGCATGCCTTCTGCCTGTAGTTTCCAAAACCTGTTGTACTTGATGTGTGCTAAACTACACTGTGCTGTTTCTTTTTTTAGAAACGCTTGAATGGACTCGTGGACAATCAAAAATCGCTTGGCAGCTGCAAAAAGACTCGAGTTTTTTTCAAACTCCTAACAATCCATAGCTAACCCAGGATCTTTGAGAGGTTTTAGAGTTATTGCCACCAGTTTCATGTACTCGCAAACGCTGTTGTTTGTATCAAAATTAGACATTAAAGCCGTGTTAAGGATCAGCACACCAACATGATCGAAGGTGAGGTATGACACATTCACGTGCTTGAAGTTGAAAAGATTAGCTGTGTAGCCGTTTGAAAATGCAGCATTATGCGCAAATTCTATGACCACCAATTTAGGCAACAAGTCCCATGAACAAGTTATTTTAGCTGTTGTATGTGGCTACCCCTTGGATTGTTGACCAGTGTGACGGTTACTGTACCCACTGGATATTTGGCATTGGCTATTTGCATGGGTTCTGAATGTGTCAGTTGAACGCTGGTTGAAATCTGTGACTACTTTGTGATTAAACCTGCAGACATTATTTTTAATTTGTAAGCCTCATCATCCCCCCTCATAAGGCAGAAATGATCTGTGTTTCATTTTAATGGTCCAGCCCATTAATTTGAAGGTTTTTGGGAGGAGCAGATTTGTATGTGCATGCCCTATCTGAGCAAGATTTTGATTTTCGTCTATGTTGAAGACTCTTTTGTCTGCATTTCCCTGGACAAATGCCTCTGCACAACGTGCCGGCGCTAATGGGCCGCCGACAGGAAATTACACCTTTTGGGGAGATGGGAAGTGTAGTTCCTGTAAACTGCATTAATCCTGTGAGCCTGGAAACAGATATTCCCTCTTTATCTGCTACACGGCAAAGCAGTTTTAAGCCCCAGCGGGGTGTGCTGCTTCTGGCGTGTTGTCTGCCACACAGAATGGTCCAGATATCTTTACAGCGAAATAGTCACGCTACTCACCTTAAACTCGCTCACAATGTTAATTTTAAAGGATATTTGTACTGCGCACTATCACCACCGGAGTGGTCCCCTGGCGCTCTGGCAGCTCTGAAAAAGGGAAGGGGGCGGTGAGTTAGTGGGAATAAGCTGGAAAAGTACACGAGACCAGTGATGTGCTGTTGGCAGCCTCAGCCCGGTGGGTCGGTTGGCTGGGCTTCGGGTGTTTTACGGCCGGTAGTCGTCGTGTGCTGTTGTGCATGTCTATTTGTGGTTTGCTTTGTTGTTGCAGTGTAGTGTTTGTGCAGATTGTTGTGTTGTAGGCTTGTGGTTGTGTTTGGTTAGAGACTGAGAGGTGTATGCAGATGGGTGAAATTGTTAGTGGATTGGTTAATTGGTATTGCTGTCCTTGGAATTATGTCTAGATGTGATGTTTGCTATCATTCACTATTCCATCTGAGTGTGGCGTTTGCTGATCTTCCATATCCTATCTAGATGTGAGGCAGGCCAGTGATCACGATTCCATCTAATTGTGGCACTTAGTAACATTCACAGTTTGATTCAAGTGTGGCGCATGCTAATATTCACATTTCTATCCAGATGCGACTCAGGCTAAAGTTAAGAATTCCATCTAAGTGTGGCACATGTTGATGGTATCAAAATGTTGTTTACACACTGGCACATAATCTCTTTAAATATACTGAAAATTCACAATCCCGTTGTTGAAACCCTTGATCTGCATGCGTCTGAGCAGGTACAGTTGAATTTATCAGGATCAGGCGCTACAAGAAATGTTTTTCTCAAATTAGTTTCATGTTGTTATGCATCTCAATGTTTGTAAGCTTTTTGTTGATGCTCTTTATGATGTTGGATATGCTCTCATAATACCTTTGAGGGAATATCCTGTGTAGTATTTCCGAAGGATTTGTACAGCAGATTGTGAATGCCACGTAATTTAACATAAGTGTTCTGTGTACAGTGATACTTAACTTGGGTGTGTGCAACTACCCAAGACCCTTTTAATTCTAGAGGTTCGGCAATTGTAATTGGAGAAGTGGTTGTTACAGAAAATTTCCATGGAGGTGTACGATAGTAATGTGATATAAAAATATGTAGTTTCCATTTTCTAAAGTTTTGACACACGCTTGTATATCCTTTAGGGAGCTAGTCAAACTCCAACTATCGAGGGTTGGACTCGAACAGTCCTATTTAAACAGCTATTGCTTCTTAGATCCCATTCCCTTCATTGCAATGATCTTCTCCATGCGGTATAGTCTTATTGGGATAATTCTTTATGTTCTACAAATAATCCCTATAAAGCCTTGTTGTAGCGTTTCAGGTGGTAGGTGATGTGGCTGGTCAGAAGGAGTGGGACACACTATGGACATGTTTACTTTCTTTTCAATAAAATGATAAAGAAAAGGCCTATCTCCCTATTGCTATGGCGATTTCAGTGCCTAATTTAAGTAACAAAAGGTACTTATCAATCGTCAGGAAGTCCATGTCCTCAGTCCAAACATAACTCTGTGTGACCCTACCACTAATCTGAACAACTGAAAGTGGGCAAAAAGAATGTCTTTCTTCTTCTGGTCGCTTCCCTTGATGCCTTCACTCTTGTGGCTTTCTCTCAGGGTTTTTATCTTGAGTCTGGTGCATTGTCAATATACTAAATGTCTGTTTGAAAATATGTTTCTTAGGTTGATCTTCTTTGACACTCTCGAGTTTTTATTTACGAGCTCCTCCCAAACATTCATGGGTCTTGTACTCTCCTTAATGTTATGCTTAAAAAGATTCTCCTTGAGATACGGTCTCGGACGGTTTCGCTATGTTTTATATTTCTCACTTTCTTGTGGTCCAACCTTTCTGAGGTTTTGTGTGATTTGAACCAACTCGGGACTTCCCCTCTCCTGGGTTCTCTCTACTAGATTCTGGTTCTTATCATGTTTTTCACTTGCCAGTCTTAATTCACAAGACTTGTTACAGTTGTGTGTGGAATGTTTACCCCACTCTTCAACACAGTGTTCTTGTGACTTTTCCACTCCTTCCCAGAGTGCTGGTTTCCACTTTTCTTCAGTTGCTCATGCACCCTTATCCGTCACATTAGTGATCTGTTTCTCACTATGTTTCTCATTGGATCCAGTTATTTTGGTATATTGTTCGAATGTCGCCCTTGTGGCTTTGACAAGTTTCTCACATCATAACAGCTTGCCCTGGCGGTCTCCCACTTCTCCCGTTCACCCCAGCACCTTTGGTTACCCAGGGGAACCTCACATGGCTTGCCACTTTCGCTGGCAGTTTAATTTGTTTTTGGGCTTCTCCTCATCTGTATTCGCATGCGTTCCGCACTCTGCTTCTCTGCAGAATATTGCCACCTACAAACGCTGGCAGATGGGACCTGATACCGCTCCCGGCTAAAACGGTCACAGCATTATTTGACGGTCACCTGCCCACCACGGTACAGTCATGGACACGCTACCACATTCAACGGGTCTCCTCTCTCTGCCTCTACAACAGATTTCCCGTTGTCTGCTTCGCCGGTCTTCCGTCATCTCTAGCTGGCATAGTTCGCCATCCAAATTGTTGCGAGCTCCACAGCTTTGTTCTGGTCTGTTCCTGCAAGGCATGATTACGTCAGGGGGCTTCCCCTGTGCACTTACTATCTCCTCTTCAGTGATTTTAGTGATTCACTCGTCTCACTGAGGTGCAATGGCCTTCTTAAAGAGATCACCTCGTTTCCCATGCATAGTTCGTTTGGTCCACATTGCCTAGAGCTAAATAGGAGTTCACAGTATTCTACATGGAATGTAGTTCCATATAGGCAGATACGGTTGTTGATCTAGGGCGTTCCTTGTGGGAATGAGAGTCCTTGTCCCGTAGGGGGCAGTAACACCCAGTGGGGTCCCACTTGCCCAGTGGGAGAAGCCCGAAGGTGTCTCACCCGCTAGGCCCTGGGAATCTCTCTCCCAGGTGGCCAGGGTACAGCCATCACCTTTGGATCCAGACCCTGGGGATGGATCAGTGCAGGAGGATCACCTGGGTGTGGGGTCCAGGGAGTGGGAGTGGGACCCCTGATTGCGACGAGACGCGGTATTCCCTTCCCTGTAACACCTTTACCCATTTTACCCGGTAGGATATTTAGGAAGTCTACCCCTCTTCTTCCTACATGAACACTTTAACACTGACAGCCCGCTCTGGGAGAAAACAGACTCACACCCAAGCTTTGTACCTGACATGTCCCACTACTATGGACATGCACGGTCAGGCAATTAATGGTAACCACTCACAACTGACTTCCATTAAGCTTCCACACACAGATAAAAGGCGGAGTACAAGATCACACTCTGAGCGAGGCAAAGCACACGAAGGAACAGTGTTTTCAAGATGGCAGGTGAACTAGGGGAGAAAGATAGCAAACCATGAAGGGTGCACCAGAAGGAAGATGCCCATGACCTTTCTGGCAGAAGGCTGTTTTCCAAGGGCCTTCGGATTGAAAAGTGTAAGGCCAGGAAACAAGACTGAAGAATCCTGCATTGTGTGTGAGAAGTACCCGTGGTCCTCCTGCATGGCGGAACGAGTCGAGGAGGAGCAGCAGCAGCTGCCATGGTATGGTCTTTGGCTCCAAGATTAAATCAGTGCCAGTAAGATTAACACAGCCGGCGAGTTGGGGAGACCGATGCAAGACCGTCTGTATTGAAGTCAAGGTTGCAAGCGGCACCATTGTATAAAGCGTGAAAGAAGAAAGATATATAACGCGTGTGATGAAAGACGCGAGGAAAGCTGAACTGCTGATTCTGTTCTATTTAATTTTTGTAAAGCACTGGCTTGACCGCAGGCCTCAGAGTGCTGATCGATGTTTGAACTAAGAGAAGAAAGATACAACACCTGTGACAGTGGTCCGGCACCGCAAGTGTGCTCAATCAAATGTCTCTGTAAAAGGTGCAGCTAAAAGTAATAAAAAGTAAAAGATGAGAGTGAGAAATTAAGTGAATCGAAATGGACCTGCGACTGCTTAGACAAAATCCATCGCACAATCAAAAGTCTTCGATTTCTGACACAGTCCGAGCCCGAACGACGGGGACCAATTGAGAACACTGTGTCAAGGGGTCCAAGACCGAATCAGGGAGATCCGTGGTCCAAGCCTGACTTAGGGAGACTGACTGTGAATTTTGTGCTAAATGTGGTTCAAACAGGAAGGAGAGAGACCCTTGATGAATAGTGAACCCGAGAACTTGTGAATGTGAGAAACCTGGGAAGAAAGGAACTTTAGTGCTTGTTTGTGACGTCAGGCCCTCTGCAATAAAGAGACTTTAAACTTTAAACAGTAAAGACCATTTGGCACAGCAGGTCCTGAAACCTATGCATTGAACTGTATCCTCGTGGCAGAGAAGCCAGAGTGTGTGTGCGAAGCTTGAATGTGCCGCCTTGTCCCGTGCTGAAAACGTGGGGAAGGGAAGGGAAGCAAACTGCTCAACTATCCTGACATATTCTTTCTTGAACACTTTTCTTTTGCATATCTGCTCAGCTATCCTGACATATTCTTTCTTGAACACTTTTCTTTTGCATACGTTGTTATCCCTCACCATTTGTATTTAGAATTAAGGATTGGCAATGGGTTTATTAGTATAGGCCCTTTTATTTTGACAAAGACTCCACTAGAAGTGCGTTATTATTATTTGATGATCGTAGCTTGCTCCCATCTTTAGATTTAGGATAAGATAGGCATTTAACCAACCCATTGAAGTTCAATAAATACCCTTGAACTGTGATCACTTGTGTCTGTCTTCACTGTTTGATACCATACCTTCCTTGTACCTGGTAGGGTCTTGCAGAGCGGGCTCACCTCCTTAACCTTAAGGGGGTGGGTCCCCTTTTGGGAGAAGGAACAAATACCCTTGATTTGTCACAATGGGTACACCCTCCTTGATAGTTACTATAAACAGCTTTGTTGATAGTTATACAAACAACTATGTTGTGTACGTTTGCTGGTGCCCTTGTTTAAAAATCATTTTTTTTGCGGCATCAAGGCTCTAAATGACTTGTTAAAAAAAAACTCTAACTGCGTCTGTCAGTAGTTATATGGGTACCCGACCTTGTTTGAAAATCAATTTGAAATGTTTGGTCACAGCGATCCCATCTTGCCTTGGGAAAATCTCTGCAAAGGTGTACTTGGATAAGACCTCTATGACTACCTGTAGATATTTATAGCTGTCATTATGCTTTGCTAATTTATTTAATTCCATTAACTCTGCTTGCCATTGATGGTGTAAGTTCCCATTTATTGTAGCCCTCTGGGGCTAATGCCTTCTTCATGGTTTATGTAAAGTGTACAAATCCACCCCCGATAAACTTTCTCTCCTTTGCTCGTATCAATGGCCCCTTGCACTTTATAGGGTTTGATACCCACGCGTGAAGACTTTAATTTGTTTTACATCTTCTCAGAAGAAGGTTAATTTGCATTCTGTAGGAGTTGCACTGTATTTTGACAGTTTTTACAAAAAAGATCCACTCTCACACCTTTCCGCATATCGTACATTTGGTGCTGGCGCAATGAATGTCCTTTAATACAGGAATAAGTCTGGTGCAGTTTCTATGGTGCGGTTTATAGACCCATGTATGGTTGCAGTAGCAGCACATGTATGCATTTTGTATACATTGGCCAGTAACCATATACACCCTGGTTATATATTCACTCATGTACTTGACAGTTCGCAAAATTAGGAAACTCTGTTTTCACAAGAAGCACACGTTCTTTAATGAGATGAGACCGGGCTTTTTTAAAATGCAATCCCAGTCCAGATTTTCCATTTTACAGTTTAAGAGCAGTTATGCCCTCTGGTCATCTGGATTTTCTAAAAGTTTATATATGTGTGTAAATATATCTATCTACTTATAATAAAAGTCCAGATGCTGCCATGCGCAGTAGAGGCTGCCTGAATGCACAGAATGCTCTGCTAGAGGGAGCTATTTCCTTAGGATATACAGTGGTCCAATTTGCATAGCTTTGCCTGTTGTCACCGCTCGAGGGAGATGTAGGCTTGGGATATAAATAATGGTCCTACTTTGTCGATGAAAACCTGCACGAGGGCCTCGCGGATACTTGAACTAAAAGCATAATCTTTGTCCACCCGAAAGGAAGTTCTCACACACTTGCGAAAAAAAACCTTACAATTGTGACGCTACCGGGCACCATTACTAAGCGTATAAGCAACATTTGATCTAAAGAAGGGGCACATCCTAAGAAAACTATTTTTTGGACTATTAGTCCGTTAAGGAAACTGCACTTTGTATGACTATCAATACATTCGTCAATGAAATATTCTTATTTTGTTATGAAAAGAACACCCTCCTGATGAACCAATGTACTTGTGGAAACACGTGTTGAGGGAACACCTGAATCTATTGTGAGGGATTATCTGAATCTACTTTGATAAAGAATAAATAAAAACATTTGTTTGACAAACACTTTCACCTCAAATTACTATATTAGGTGCGCAGGATGTATGACTATAACCAGTAACCATTTTTCAGCTCCTGACACACTCTGCAGCCTGAGTGATTTAGTCATCCCTTCGCAGCACCCCAAATAAACTTGCATAAAAGAAATTGGATACACTATTACATAGCCAGTTCACCAACAGCTGTTCATAGGTTGCAAGATAACTTATAGTACATATATATCTGTTAGCCAATGCCTGAAACCTCTTATCTTGTCTTGATTTTTTTTTTTTTTTTGGTTTTTATTGAGTTTTCAAAATCACATCAAACACAAGCTTCAAGCGTTGTGTCACTCGGATTAAAAGAATATAGAATAAAACGAAAACATATCAATAGGTTGAGCGAACAGATTGTGCTGGTGTCTTGCCTCATATTTCCCATCCCACATTATTAGCCCTCCACCCTCCCTTCCATAGCATTATATCTCTGGCTCGATTTATATCACTTATCACCAATTGCCATCATCAGAGGGACCTCCACATCACATTGGGTATTAACATTACATTTGGTATTTAGACCCACTCATGGCGTCCTTACATGTTTGATCGTAAGTCTCATGACCGTGGCAAGTCTAAAGTCATTATTTCAGTGTCGCATTTGGCACAGAAGTCTGCCCATGCCGTTTCAACTGAGCCCTGTTCTCCATGGATGGCTGGGGTCAAGCGGTCGATTCGATACAAGTTCCGTGCCACATTAATCCATTAGTCTTTGTCGGGAGAGCCTTCCTTTTCCAGAACGTCGCGAGACATGCCCTTGCAGCTAGAAGCAAACCATGAACCATTTTAGGTATTTTCATAAACTCGTCATCTTGTTCTTCTAGGCCAAACAATACTTACAATGGTACTCTGTCCCTTGTTTCTCCGTCTAGGTCTCTAATCCAACTAAGAACCTCACCCCAATATGACGGAACTGCTGTACTTCCCCACCACATGTGCCTGTAATCCGCTTTCATACCACATTCACGCCAACAAAAGGGACTTATTGGTACATCTTAGTCAGTCTAACTGGGTAGTATTGCCATCTGTAGAGGAGTTTAATGCCATGGAGTTTGTATTGGCAGGCTATGGATGTTTGCGAGGTTCTCCTGCAAATCTTGAGCCATGAACGTGGAGACAGCTCTCTTCCCAAATCAGCTTCCCATTTCTTTCCAGATTTCTCTGGTCATGATTCCCTTCAGTTGTAAATATAGAAAGACTGGGAGCGACCCAAGTTCCAATGCCTCCTTGAGTTCCTGTATTGTGATATAGTCTCCCCCTTTCCATAATTGTCCCGCCCTTTTGAGTCCCGCCTCAAACCATGCTTGAAACCTCTCTGGATCTGGGATAGCGTGCCTGATTCACAGTACCCATATGTGTCCCAAAGCAGATGGGCATTTGTGACGCCCCTCAAGCCTGCTTTATGCTGCCAGATGCTCCACAGGGATCCCTGTATGTGCTGGTCTCGTATCCTTCTATGTAGCTTTGGCCTGGGTACCCATAGCCACTCCCCTACAGTTGCAGGAAAAAGGTAGTGGTTGTCCAGGTCAACCCATTGCAGATCAGGTATGGAACTAGGATCCTCAGTTGGGCGGCTTCATAATATAGGCATGTGTCTGGAAGCCCCACCTCTCCGCTGTCTTTGTTAAGGGAGCTTGAGAAACTCTGGGTTTCTTGCCCTCCCATAGAAAGCATAATAGGCAGGCCTTGGTTTTTGCAAAGTAGTCGTTGGGTATCTGTATAGGAAGCATCTGGAAAAAGGTATAGGATTTTCGGTAATATCACCATTTTAATGGCGTTGTCGTCTCATCCATGAGATTGTTCGCTGATTCCATTGTGCAAGGTCGTTTTCTATCACTGTCATTAGGGGAGGGGAGTTTGCCTCATATACTTCCCTAAACTCTGAGGACCGCCAGATTTGACTTTTACACTGGTTCTTGGGGAATTTTTTTACACAGTTAAAGATGTTGGCATTAATGCCTAAATATTGTAATGTCCCCAGACTGGCTTTCATGCCCAAGGGTGTGAACCGTCCCAACTCTGCATCTTTACTTTTCTCTATTGGGAGGAGTACTGACTTTCCAGGGTTTATCTTGAGTCCCGCCAGTTGACCATATGATTCAATAATTTCTATCGCTGCTGGGATTGAAGTTAGGGGGTTTGTCACGTGCAACAACATGTCATCCGCATAGAGCCCTAGTTTTAAGTGTCTTGCCCCTGACCGTGATACCCCTCCACCCTCTGATCTAGTCGCAGACTCTAAGCGAGCAAATCTAATGAGAGTACTAAGAGTAGTGAGGACACCCTTGTCTGGTCCCTCTTCCCAGATAAAACCATCACAAATAACCCTCATTGACCGCCACAGAGGTCTTCAGGGAAGAGTATAGTGCTTTAATACCTCGAAGGAGTTTCTGACCCAACCCAACCTTTAAGAGGACCCTGTCTAGAAATTCCCATACTACTCTGTCAAACGCCTTTGCTGCATCATATTGGGAGAAGGGCGGGGTCTCCCTGCATTCCCGGCGCTTCATTTATCAGGTGGAGCGCTTTCCTCATTGTATCTGCTCAGTGGCGACCTAGTACAAATCCTACCTTATCTTGGTTTTTAATATTGTTTGCGCTTCTTGGTAGTAAAGTAACAGTTGGCCTCTTGTTCATATAACACACTATCCACCATCACCCTCAGTTCATTATTAGATCTCAGGTATAGGTTTTAAATGATATAGCTAGGATTGCTGGTATAGCGTATCTCTCTCAAGGTCATGCAAATAGTTTAAATTTTAGCTAGGTGTACCACTAACGCGAGTATGCATCTTAAAGACCCTACTAAGGTCATATTATGGTAAGATTTTTTCTAATAATGTGTTGACTTGGGTATACCAGAGGGACTGGAGTCCACACTACGAGCTTACTGTTCAGCTCCCAGGGCCCAACAAACCCTCCCCCAGTACACAGACGGAGGACTCAGCCAAGGGCAAGTTAGAACTGTCGTTTATTACACAAACAGACAGGGATCATACAGGACATTTACACTCTCCCAGAGTCACAGCTCCTGAGCCCATGCCAGGCCATTTTGTTCAGTAACTGTGTCACAACATGGGGCTCTTACCCAAAAACATACGAGGGAACAGGATTGGGTATTTGGGGTGGTAGTGACGATACACGGCACCTATAGAGATTAGTCTATTGGCCCTCACATGTCAGGTGACTGACCTGACCCTTCCCCAAAAACTATCTATTACATTATTGCAGGGTCGCAGGACTACTATTGGCCCTTGCCCTCTATCATCCATCCCTGGATTTGTGTTCCCTGATTGACTGCAGCTGATCTCCCCAGTCCTGGGACCCAGCTCTGTTCTCAGTGCTCACTGCACATTCTCAAGGTGATGAGAAAGACTGTGGGCCTCATTGCAAGTTTGGTGGTCAGGAATTAGCGGTGAAATTCGCACCATACCAGCACCCTTTTCCTGACTGACTCACTACGAGTTGCAGTGCCGGAAACACTGTGACCGCAAACAAGACCCATGGTGCCACCGTTGCCGGCAGCACCGTCACTGTGAACAGCGATCCCACCCAGCGGAGGCGGTGGACGACACCGACAGCGAGGATGCAATACCATTGCCCCATCACAGGGATGCCATGGATGGGCTTGATGCATGCTATCAACTGATCACCCACTATTTTTGAGCACATCACACATGCACATGGCCTAGGCCATCAACCGCAATCTACACTGTACGCCAAATAAATCACACACTCACATGAAAAATGAATGTCCAGTCATGATTTCAATGCAACACCCAGTGTATTGATAAGTATGATTAAAAATAATAGGTGGACCAACAGCCCCTCATCAACTATCCATCCCCATAACCCCATCCCAACTATCCCTCCCTACACCCCCTCCCCAACTATCCCTCCCCACAGCCCTTCCACAACTATCCATCCCAACACCCCCTCCCCAACTATCCCTCCCTACAGCCCCTCCCCGGCTTGTGTCACATTGTCCATGCTGTCTCAGCCCAAGACACACCCATGGCACATATTAATCCTTGGCCTATTTACGGGCCCGCTTGCCACCTGGGCTGCTCTTGTGTAGTGTGGCTGACAGGCGCATCGAGCTCCGCCTTGGGCTGCCACGGAGAGAACTGGCCTGTGTGAAGGGTCACTGGCCCGTTGATCCAGGGGCACCTGCAGGGACATTGCCATTGTCTCTGCCATGGATGACATGATGCCGTTGCCCTTGCGTATCCTCCTGGCCATGATGACAATAGCGGAAGGGCACGTGAAGTGCCCCGCCCAGTGGCTTGCATGCTTTCCTGCAGCCGCTGGGCCTCGGTGCATAGCAGGGCTGCCTCCCCACGCATCAGGCGGGACTCCTCAAGATGCTGCTGCACCAGGGGAGTTAATACCTCCTCCCGTTCCTCAATACAGAGTAGACAGCCGTTTATGTCCCTGACACTACGGAATGGTGGGCATGGGGGGCTTGAAAGGTTCATGGGGCTGAAACCAGGCTGCTCATAGGTGGTCTGGTCAGTGGTGTCCCCTGTGGTGTCTCCTTCATTGTCAGCAGCCTCCTCTGCGCTGGAGTCATGGACATGTGTATGTGGCTGCTGTGGTGGGGGTAGTGTCTGTCATCCTGCTGTTGGCCTTCCAGGCAATTGCACAACCACAGTTGCTGCCAGGGTGGAGGGACAGCAGGTGTAGCCACTGCAGGTGCGGCCTGGGTTGGAAGGGCAGTTGTGACAGTCGCAGTGGTTGCTGCAGTGTCCTGGGTGGTGGTTGTCCGTGGAGTGGCCCGCTGTTGGCGTCTGGTGCCTCTTGAGGCGCCTGGTTTCACTCCGTCACTGTCAGATGATGTGCCGGAGGGTGTGAGAAAGGCATGATGTTAGGGACCAGTGTGGGTTCAAGATGACCTGATACATGCAATGTGTTGGTTGTGAGGCGTGCTGTAGAGGGGAGATGCCGCTGGACATGGGATTATGCACACATGCTTCGGTTGTGCAGACTCAGCTGCAGGTTGTGGGATGTTGGCACTGCTCTACTGGGACTACTGGCATAGTGTCCTGGCATTTGCTGGGGATGGTGGAATGGGGGTTCTGTCAAGAGTGTGGGGTGTTGGGATGTAGAGGAAATAGTGGGGGGAGCCTTTCCCAGTGGCTCCTCTCCAGTTCCCTCCCGATCGCCCTCTCCCATTGCCCCATATATATACTTTGTATTGTACTGTATTCATCATTTATATAGCGCCCTTTTCCTATTTGTATGGCCTCAATGCGCTTTGTGTTTGGAACACCCTCGGTGACCGCAGTCTGTTTCGGAGGTTCTAAGAGTTTGAATGAAAAGATACATGTATGCATTTTTTCCGGGTTAGGACTTGGGTAGGCTGGCTAGGCTCCAGTAAACTGCTCAGAGGTAAGGTACGTGGGTGGGTGCTGTTTGTGCTTTAAGATAGAGTGCTAGCGCTGAAGATTCAATGTGTGCCAAGCTAGACCAAATTTTTAATTGGTTGTCGATGTATACTAATGGTAGAGGTGTTGAGGTACATCAGGGGTTTTAGTGTGGACGGCTATGTGTGCTGCTAGACTGGAATGGCACATCCATAGCTACATTCTAGGGTGCATGGATATGTGGCTGTGTCTCTGGCCTTTGTCCACAGACGTGGTGTAAGGTATACATACCATACGCTTGGATGGAGTTTGACTGCAGTGTTCTTTTTCTTGGTCCAATGCAATTGGCTGGTCTCGCTATTCGTGGCCTCCCTGGAAAGAAAGTCTGAGCAGTGGGAGAGGGGCCTGGAGGGACAGGGGGTCGGGGAGTGAGGGAGATGATAGTTCTTTATGGAGTGCCTCTGCGAACGCTGCCGTCATCCATGGCGTATTGGAGGATAGTAGTCTTGTTTCCTATGGGTCCATGTTTCTGTGTGACTATCGAGGGTGTAGGGGTTTCAAGAGGAGGGAGGGAAAAGCCAGGTTTTGAAGTCCTTCTGAATGCCAGGTGATTCTTAGTATTGGGGATGTGCAGGGATAGGGAGTTACAGATGATGGGCACTTACATAGATGCTAACAATATTTTCTAGAGTCCCGAAATAAGGTCCCTTTTGCCACTCTGTGTAACGAGGTATTTTTCAAACTGAGGAAACGGACGCATTGATACCTCCTTGACAGCTAGGTCCAGCAACCAATGCCTCAACTGGAAATATCGCAGTCTTGCATTTTTCCCCCACCCCGAAACATTGCTTACACTAAAGGAAGGATCTTATAGTGAGCCCCTCAAACATATCCCTGATTATGTGTAATCCCCCTTTTTGCCATTGCGCGAAAACCCCTGATTCAATCCCCGGAGAGAAGTCAGGATTGTTGTATAGCAGAGTACATGGAGACGGGAATGTTGTGATCCCATTTTTCTTTGCTAAATTGTCCCATGTGTCGGCTACAAGCTTTGTTATGGTGCTTAGAGCCAGATGCCGAGGCCTATGTGGGCGCGGAAGCCACAGAACCTCTCGCAGGTCCCTTCTCACCACTGCCTGGTTCATTGCTAACCATAACTTCCCCCTAGTTCCCCAAAGCCACCCCCTTTTGATGCGGATCTGGGATGCCTCATATTATTTCTTGAAGTTAGGGAGTGCCTGTTATGTTATGTTAATATATTTCTAGAGTGCCAAAGCATGAGGGCATCCAGGTGCCATCACATACAGAGGGGGGCAACAGGCCAGCTTTATCCTAAAGTGTGTTACTTGAACAGCCTGGTCATCAACAATTTCCTAAAGGCTAAGTGGTTCTCCTGCTTACGGAGAGTTTCTGGCAATTCGTTCCAGGCCTGTGCTGCCAAGATTGGGAACGCACAACCGTTTCCTCGTGCTCTTTTTATACGATCAACTTGTAGACAACAGGCCTTTGCAGATTGCAGGTCCCTTTTAGGGTGATAGATGGTCACCCTTTCTTTACGGTACTGAAATGCATGTCCGAAGACACATTTATGACATACTGTCAACAGCTTGACTAGAATCCTTGCAAATGCATCTCCCTCCAGGCTGCAGAAGTAGGTCAATTTTGGCTCACCTGATGCAAAATGCGCACTGTGGAATTTTGTACTTTTTGTAATTTCTGAATATCATCTGTGTTTGCCCCGCCCAACAGAGCATTGCAGTAGTCCAAACGCGGCAGTATCGCTGCCCTAGCTAGTTTGGCACGATTGTCTTTTGAGACCATCGGTGCAACCTATCCTAGCACTTTGAGGTGATAGTTGTTGTTTTTTACTATCGCCTCTACATGAGCACCACCATTTAGGCAGGACTCTGTCTGACTGCCATCAATCACAAAACTATCTAAGTCCTGATTCAGACTATCTCTAGCATGTTGTGATCTGTATATCATGAGCTCTGTCTTGGCTGCATTTAAGCATAGCCAGTTGTTCGGCATCTAACTCTTTATAATCTGATAGACAAGATTCAACGTTTCCTGGTCCTCTTCATAGTTCCCGCTGATTTCAAGAGAGAGCTGGAACTTCTGCGTAATTCTAAAAAATAGAGCACCAGTTTTTCCAGTTCCATACACAAAGGAATAATGTATATATTAAAAAGTAGAGGAAATAGGCATGCTCCCTGTGGGACTCCGCATATGGTAATTTCCACTTTGGATGAATTTTCACCCCAGTAAACCCTTGATCTCCGGTCCTCCAAGAATGATTTTAGCCATCTGATCGCCTCCTCTGAGAAGCCTCCCACAAAGGCCATCCTACCCAGCAAGATTTTATGATCAAGCAGATCGAAAGCTGCCGATAAATCTAATAGAACCAGCAGCCCTGATCTACTCTTCACCAGCATGGACAGCATATGGACACGCTCCAGATCCAATAAGGTGCTTTGAGTGCCATGTAAGCATCTAAAATCAGACTGCTTATTGTGCAAAATGCAGCCGATGAGATGTAAGATTGTAGCTGTATAATTGCAACATTATCAATCACTTTCAGAAAGAACAATGTTTTGGTGACTGGTCGAAGGTTAACAGCCTCGTTAGGCTCCAAGCCCACCTTCTTTAAGTGTGGAGTTACTGTCACATTATTTATTAATTGCAGGATAACACAGAATTTAAACAAGGCATTAACAAAGCTACACAAGAATGGTGCAAAGATTTCCTTGTGTTCCAAGATAATCTTTGATGGGAGGAAGTCTCCTGGGCAGCTAATGGGATGCATGGCTTTGAGTATATTGTGAATTTCTGCGGTAGACATAGTAAAGAAACCAAACCCCATGGGGGTTACCGCCTGGCTCTGAACTTCCACATTAGCCATTCTACTGCCCTGCCCCTTACATTCTTGCTCGCTACCTGGTTTACCAACTATTGAGGGCGGCTCCTGCCTAGCACAATCTTCCCTAATCTTATTTTGGGCATGCTTCAGTTTCTGAATAAGCTTTTTGTACTCACTGTCCTCCCTCCCGCCTAGGGGAAATCAAAAGACTGCAGTTAAGACATAGGTGCTGTGAAAAACCAGAAGGTGTCTCAGTGTAACGCTTACCTGGACTTTGCGGGGACACTCACGATGGAACTACGTAACACCGCTTTTCTCAATTAGTGTGCTTCCAAACCTCCCTTCAACATACCATAAAAGGTTCCTAGAACAAACACAAGAGAATTATAAGAATTTTGGCTAGCGCTTCAATGAAGTTAAACTAATCCAAAACACTAATGTCATTCTTCAGCTTTTCTCATTACCTTGGGAATTTATGTTGTTAGCTCTCCATCCTGCATCGGTGCAGGGGCGCTAGTTCTGAAGAAGGGAAATGGCGCTAACTATAGTGGCAAGGAAGGACGTTATTACTAATGTTCAAATGAACTGGGAAAGTACTTCGAACAGATGTTCACACGGATTGATAAAGAGTGTGAACCCCTAGACGACTGTGCCTAAACTGAAGTAGCTGAAACTAGTGGTCAATCCAAGGGACCCCCACAGGTGAATAGGGCTGGGAAAGATTGCTGAGTTGGGAGTACCATGGATGTGAGGAACATTTCTACACACACGCTTTCGTGGAACCACCACAGGAAAACGAATTTACCTCAGGAAAACGCTCACAACCACTGAGCGTGCAAGCCTTTGAAAATATCAAAAATGCGTCATCAAAAGCTTGTTGCAAACAATGTGTGAAGAACACATACCAACTAAAACCAAAAGCTAAGAAAGCTCAATAACTAATGAAGCGTAAACCGGCTCCATTACATTGCGCGCAACATGTGTTTAGATAAATATTACAACGTAACACAGAACTTCACAATACCATGGAAAACCATGACACTTAGGGAAAATAAAAGATACTTGCGAAATATCCTGACTGAAAATCTTGAACCATGGAAGCCGCTCTGTGTCTGGAAAGTGACGGGGCTAATTGAGTGACGGGGAAGAATTCCGTAACTAGAGTTCCAAGACCCTACTGTGGAAAATTCTGTGACTGGAATTGCAGGAATTACAGGGAACTCCGGGGAAACAAATAACGGGAGCAGAGGGAACCAAAATGACAGAAAAGGAAGGGTGACTAGTGGCGCTGAACGTGACAGGACCTAAAGCTGGACAGCGGTAAGCGTTGACTGGATTCCTTCCGAACGCGAAGCAGGGAATGCTCGAGGGGAGGGGCTTAAATAGGAGGAGAGAGAAAACAACTAGACCTACCCTGCGCACGCTACCAGCATAAACCAGGCAGCCCTGTTGAGTGTCAAGATGTACTACCCATGCCTAACACTTCCCTGAGTTGCCTTTTCCTAACATCCACGAATGGTAGATCGAAGACCAATTCTTTTTGGAAGCAATTTTAGGAACCTTTGCCGTGATCATGACACTCAGCTGCTAGTCCCCGGGAATCTCTCTCCCGGTGGGCATGGCACGGTCATTGCCTTTGGATCCAGACTCTGGGGTTGGACCAGTGCTGGAGGATCACCTGGGTGAGGATTCTTCGGGGAGTGAGAGTTGGACACCTCATGGAAAGACCCGGTGTCCCCTTCCCTGTAACACCTTTACCCTATCCAACATGGTAGGATATTAGGGAACTATACCCCCCCCTTTTCCTACACGAAAACGTTCACACAGACAGCCTGCTTTGGGAGAAAACAGACTCACACCCGAGCATTGTACCCGACATGTCCCACTAGTATGGTGAGTTGGGGAGACTAATGGAAGACCAGTCTGTATTGAAGTCAAGGTTACAAGCAGCAGCATTATATAAAGAGCGCAAGAAGAAAAATATGTTACGCATGTGATGAAAGATGCGAGGAAAGCTGAATTGTTGATGGAAGTTTGAACTAAAAGAAGAAAGATACAACACCTGTGACCGAGTGGTCCGGCACCGTGAGTGTGCTCAATCGAAGGTCTCTGTAAGGTGTCCAGCTAAAATTGCTAAAAAGTCAAAGTAAAAGATGAGAGTGAGCAATGAAGTGAATCAAAGTGGTCCTTCGACAGTTTAAGGAAAATCCATCGCACAATCTAAAGTCTTTGATTTCTGACGTGGTCCGAGCTTGTACGAGGCAGACCAATTGAGAACACTGTGTTAAGGGGCCCGAGTCTGAATGAGGGAGATCCGTGGTCCGAGCCCGGCTGAGGGAGACCAACTGTGAATATTGTGCTAAAAGGGGGTTCAAACCCGAAGGAAATAGGCCCATGGTGAATAGTGAACCCGAGAACTTGTGAATGTGAAAAACCTTGGAAGAAAGGACCTTTAGTGCTTGTTTGTTATGTCATGCCCTCTGCAATAAAGAGACTTTGAATGGTAAAGAGACTTTGGCACAGCAGGTCCTGAAACCTGTGCTTTGAACTGTATCCTCGTGGCGGAGAAAACAGAGTGTGTCCAAAGCTCGAACGTGCCGCCTTGTCCCGTGCTGAAAACGTGGGGACGGTAAATGTGAGAAACCAGAAGGTGTCTCACCCACTAGTCCCCGGGGATCTGTCCTCCAGGTGGCCAGGACACGGCCATCGCTTTTGGATTCAGTTCCTGGGGGTGGACCAGTGCGGGAGGATCACCTGGATGAGGGGTCTTCGGGGGTGAGAGTGGGACATCGGCTGCTGGGATGCAGTGTCCCCTTCCCTTCAACACCTTTACCCCCTCCTACCAGGTAGGATACTTACAAACTCTTATCCCCGCCCCCTTTACAACACAAACACTTTCGCACTAACAGCCCACTATGGGAGAAAACAGACTAACGCCTGAGCCGTGTACCTGACATGTTCCAATGCATAGGTCAGGTGAGGTCAGGCAATTACTGACAGTTACTCACACCTGACTTCCATTAGACTTTCCCACATGGATAAAAGGCGGAGCATGAGAGCCCACTCTGAGCAAGGTAAAGCACACAAGGAAACAGCAGTTTCAAGATGGCAGCTGGACGAGAGAAGAAAGACAGCTAAACGAGAGGGGATCGCCAGGAGGGAAATTCCGTTGAACTTTCCAACAAGGAAACGTTACTTTCAAGACCCCTCAAAAGTAGAAAGCGTAAGACCGGGAAACCAGGCTGAAGAATCCTGCATTGTGTCAGAGATACCCGGGGCCCTTCCGCATCATTAATGAAGGCAGGGAGAAACAGCAGCCCCTCTTGTTCCATCCTCCGCTTCAAGAACAAAGCTGCATCAGTGTAATCAACACAGCTGGTCAGTTGGGAAGACTGATACAAGATCAGTCTGTGTTGAAGCCAAGGTTGCAAGCAGCAACATTGTATGGCGAGTGCTGGAACAAACTTTGTTCAAACGTGTGTGATAAAAGACGCAAGTAACGTTGAATTGCTAATGACTGTTTGAACTTTGAGAGGAAAAGATACAATACTTTTGACAGAGGGGTCCGGAGCCGCGGGTGTGCTCTATCGAAGGTCTCTGCGAGGTATCCACCCAAGAAGTGGCAAAAGTGAAACTCAAAGAATTATAAAGGAATTGTAAATCGAAGTGGTCCTGCGACAGGTTATGAAAAATCCCAGTAATAGTCGAAAGTCTT
Source organism: Ambystoma mexicanum (assembly GCF_040938575.1). Lineage (NCBI taxonomy): Eukaryota > Metazoa > Chordata > Amphibia > Caudata > Ambystomatidae > Ambystoma > Ambystoma mexicanum. The sequence continues at coordinate 561,011,368 of NC_090921.1, forward strand.
CGATTTTGATAAAGTAAAGAAAGTTTGGAAAAACAAGATCAATTGATCCAAGCCTGGCAGAGGAAGACTAATTGAAGCTTTTGTGTTAAAATGGGTCTGAGCCCGGCAGAGGGGGACCAGGGTGAAAAGTGAATCACCAGAGAAGTTGTGCATATGAGAATCCTGAAGAGAAAGGAACTTTGGATGTTTGTTTGTCGCATCAGGACCTCTTAAGTAAGAGACTTTGAATGGCAAAGAGACTTTGGCATAGAAGGCCTTGATACTGAGATTTTGTACTGCATTCTCATGCTAGAAAAGCCAGAGTATGTGCTAAGCTTGAGTGTGCTGCCTTGTCCGGTGCTGAAAACGTGGGGTAGGGAACCTAATAGCTAACTATCCTGACACATATCATTTCTTGAATACTTTTTTCTTTGTACAACATTGTTTCCCATATCATTGATATTTAGAAGTAAGGATTGGCAATAGATGTATTAGCATAGGCCCTTTTATTTTGACAAGAAACCACTAGGACTGGTTATTATTATTTGATGGTCGTAGCTTTCTCCCATCTTTAGACTTAGGATTAGATAGGTGTTTTTCAAACCCAATTGAAGTTCAATAAACACTCTTGAACTGTTGTCACTTGTGTCTGTCTTCACGGTTTGATGCCATGCCTTCCTTACAGCGCTTACCCGCCCAGCGAAATTGGGCTCTTATTTCCCCAGGTCCTGAAAAAAGCTAATGGGTACCGCCACCAGCAGTGCCTGAAAGAGGTAAAGCAGTCGAGGAAGCGTGACCATCTTGACTGACACAATCCTGCCCAACCAAGAAATTCTTACGTTTTTAGATTTAGTGAGGTCCGATTCTATGGAGGCCGGTATATTTGGGAAGGTGGCAAGTACCGCCCCGGGAGCTGAGATGTTATGTTAATTCCCAGGTATAGAATCCCCCCTGGGCTCCAGATAAATGGCGAGGCTGCCTTCAGTTCCACCACCTCTCTCCCCTTCACAGTGAGGTTGAGCGATTCCGAATAGGATCTATTGATCCTCAAACCTGAGACCACCTCCAACTCAGTTAGCACACACCTACAGGCCCCTACCTACTCCCCTGGCTTTGTGAGTGTAAGTAGCATGTTGTTGGCAAACACTGCAGCTTTGTGTTGGACCCCTCCAAAAGGTATCTTTTGTACCTCTTTGCACTCCTGCAAGAATTGTAGGAAAGACTTAAGTATATGGTGTAGCGCAGGGGGCATAGGGGGCTGCCCTGCTTAGTCCCTCTACTGAAGTGCCTGGATAAGGATCCATTGATGAAGATATGCGCCAATGGGATGTTATAGTTCGCCTGAACCATACCAACGAAGTCCCCGCCCAAGCCCATCTTCTCCATATGGTCGAATGTCTTCTGGCCATCGAGGGAGAGAAGGACCGCTGGAAGCGCCGTTATGGGCCTTCTCCACCAGGTGTTCAATGCTTGTGATATCGTCAAATGTTTGTCATCCCATCACGAATCCCGATTGATCCGGGTGAATCAAGTGTGGAAGGAGCCACTCCAATCTATTGGCTAGGATTTTGATATAGATTTTGGCATCAGTGTTGATTAATGCTATCGGCCTATAGGAGCTACACCTGGTGGAGCCTTTGTTTGGTTTGGGAATAAGGATAATTTTTGCCTCCCATCGCTGCTGAGATGCAGCCCGATTCCCAAAAGTGATTTTAGACTCTCACTAGGTGGGTGGGGGGAGTAAGATTCAGCCAAAGGTTTTGAAGAACTCAGTGTTATACCGGTCTGGGCCAGGTAATTTATTGATGGGGAGCATGTAGATAAACTTCCTTACCTCCTCCTTTATCTCCCATCCCAGGACTTCCCTAGTTTCTGCTCCCACTTTGGATAGTTGAACCCCATTGAAATAGGCATCCTACAGTGACCTAGACGGGTTCTGAGAGCGATGCATGTCCCCGTAATGTTGGGCACAGACTTCCTGGAACTCCTCCGTGAGAGAATGGCGCAGCCCTTGATCATCTACTATTGGCATTATAGTGTTGCTGGCTGAAGCCCCCCTCAACAGATCCACCAGTAACCTGTCCACCTTATTGGCTTTGGCATAAAATCACTGGCATACAAATAATGGGGATCTCTCTGCCTTCTTAGTTCTGAGGACATTGAGTTGACCCACTGCCTGACGATATTCCCTCATGGCCTGTCTAGATGGCGGTCTCCCCTTGTGCTTCTTGACTGCATCTACCTCAGCTTGCAGTTGTGCCTCTAGCAGCCTCAAGTGGTTGTCCATTGCCGCCTTTGCCGCAATGAGTTTACCCTCAGCGTTGCCTTAAATGCATCCCATCGGGTGGACTCCCCGGTGCCCGCCTGTGCGTTTAAGTCGAAAAAGTCCCCGATTTTGTTCTCTTGGGTCTCTCTTATGAATGGGTCCCTCAGCAGTTTCCCTGGTAGCATCCAGCACCATAGCGCCACCTTGTGCTCAGGAAGGGCGAAAGCCATTGAGACCACTGCATGGTCTGCTATGCCAAGAGGGCCCACCTCGACATCGGTCACCTGTTCTAATAGGGGAGCCGACGCCCAAATATAGTCAATACGTGATTGTGACCCGTGTACCATGGAGAAAAAAGTGAAGCCCTCCGTGTCCATGTGGAGCCCACTCCAGACATCCCTAAAACCCAGAGTGTCAAACCTGTCTGTCAGTGGGTTGGATGCCACCCAACCCTTATGGACCAACCCCTTTGTGTCCTTGTCTAGCTCCTGGGACCAGGCTAAATTAAAATCGCCCAACAGTACCATGTGGCCTATGGTGAACCCATCCAGCGTGTCCATAGGTTTCCTCAGAAACCCTTCCTGTCCTGTATTAGGAGCATATATTGATGCTACTGTGTATGGGATCCCCCCCTGCATCTCCCACCACAACTACAAACCTGCCTCCTTTGTCAACTTTCATGGCCCTTACCCTAAAATCCACTGCATTGCGAAAATGCAGGGCCACCCCGCATGTCTTGTTTGGGCCAGAGGCGTGGAAAATCCGTGAGAACCCCCTTAGTCTCAATCTCGCTTGATCGGACGGCAGGGGTGAATTGAGTCTCCTCATGTTAATGTCACCCACTTGAATGTTCACGCTACTAGCACACCCGCAATCTGCCTCCCCTCCGCCTGTCCCCTTTTCCTGCCTCCCCATCCAGTTGAGCTCCTCCCACACCCCCTCCCTCATGTTAACTGCCTTACTCCTATGCCTGCCCCTTCTGTTTTATCTGTCCTTACAATAGTGCCCATCCTCCGGTGCCCCCCCCATTCATTGGTTGGTGATTAAAACATTTTGGCGGTATGCCTATTTTATGCACCAGCACTACCTGAATGTATTATAGGCGGCAGGAATCCATAGGCATGTGTTTCTATATATTTATTTATTTATAAATACACTACCATCGGCATATTGTCGTCTTAGGTTCCTATCTACACACGTTCTTGAGTTTTCCTAGATATCCACCAGAGAGAACCAGAGACCACGTATTGCAGAGCATAATATTGCGACCATATAGTGCAAGGAATAGCACCATGGAAAGGATATTGTAAGTGCCCACAGACGTATGTAACCCCTGAAAAGAAGTGTGCTTTCAGTTTCATTCTTCTTAACATGAGAACTTTATCTTGTGTACTATTACATTTCTTAGAAGCAATACGAATCCGACATGAAGCGGTATGTCAAAATGTTTCTATTATTTGATCTTCGCCGTTTGGTGACTATTGTGATAGATCAAAGTGAGGCCAAAGTGTTTTATGTAAATTGCAAAGGTACGAATGACCGTACAAACTGAACCTTGAGAAAGAGATGATGCAAGAGGAATTACAAGATCCATCCTTTTATTTTATAATATAAGCATAAGTGGCCTCAAGTACGTGGCCTGCTTTAACCTCTTCGACCCTATAGTATGTATAGTATGTTGGCCAGAAGCCAATCGCATCCTGTGACAAACATTGCAATCCTAGAATCGTCATTGTAACCAGAGGGTGTCAATTTTGTGAATTGTCGGCCATTTGGTTTTTTCTTTTCTGTCAAAACGCTTTGCAAATGTATTCTATGCTTCAAACTCACACACAGTGAGAAGGCCACGGCCTGAATGCTGAAATACCAACACAGGAATGTCAAACTATGCAGAAATACATTATTTTTCTCTCTCACTAAGTCCTTGAAGCCGAGCAGAAGCGACATCTAAGGTGCCGACCTGTCTTTCAAGTAGTAAAAGGCAGTTAAACTATGAATTGTATTCTCCTAGCGGTGCTCCTTCGCGGAAAGTGGTATTTTCTGCTTCAGAACTGTCTGACCCTTAGCTCATGAACCGAGACACACAGATAACGTACTAAGGAATGTTTCTCTGCTAAGAACATGATATCTTTGCCGAGCAAAGAGCTCTATGTTCCCCATAACAGAAAGCTGTCTGGGCTGCCATTGCTAGAATAACTATGTTTAGACTCAATGAAGACTTGTCATAACGTGTCATAATTGTCAATCACCGAACCCTAGCCTGAATGACATGTTTGTGAGCAGATCGAATTGCCATTGTAAAGATTATATGTAATGTATATATATTGCTGCTTGAGCGTTGCTCGCTCTCTCGCATCTCACAAGGTCTGGGAACACATGTCGTGAGGCGTTGAGACCCAGTCGGCCGAATGAGAATACTTTGAAATAAACCAGACTTGTTTTGAAATCGAACCTCGTGTCTGACGTGTCACTATATTGTATGGTTATTGTGTCTTAGTTTCCATATGCAGTCTTTATGGCCTCGCAAATATGGCGCCCGAACAGGGACCCTCCCACTTATGCTCCATCGTATACTTTGAAGTTTGAAGAAGTCAAAAACGAGTCGAGGACGAAGCTGTCGAGCCGGGATCGGAAGGTGTTCGGGGCACCCCTGTAGAAGTGATGAGAGACTCCTCCGCAGATCTGTACACAGCCGATCCCTGATCGACGAGCAGCGCCCAGAGAGCATTGAGGCGAGGGTCCTGGAACGAGGCAGATTGAGCCAGACACGCAGTCACAATGATTCTTGGTTGCGTCTGTATACGGATGAATTGCGTCCTGAGTGACGAATTGGTTGATCAGGTGAGTCGAGCACCGACCTGATATTGGTTGAGTGTTGTTCTTGCAAGATCAAACGCCCAGGGTAAGGAAAGGGTAAGAATTAACCATGCCTGGGAAATTGTCTTCCTGTTTAGTGAGGTTTTTTCACTGCGGCAGACAATCTTTGGAAATTGGCCAGGTCGCGCCACCTGAGTGGTCACCGACACATGAAATGTATATTAATTACGGTATAGGGGAAATAGTGTATAATGCAATTTGGCATAGGCAGACCAGACGGGTATCAGACCTTCAGTGGCCTAATAATGGGGGCTTGGAAATAGCACGTATAGAACACTTAGAACCAGTATTGCTATGCAAAAATGCCGGACCAGCCAAGTTCTGCGTTGTGAGAGACTGGAGGAAGGAAGCTAATCTCCGCTTGAGAAGTAGAGAAACATGCGCGCAGACATAAAACTAATGTAGAGAAAGCGCTAGGGCATGATCAGCATCAGCAGACAGAAGCCATTAGGAACAAGGACAGGGCTTTCCAATTAGATGTACAGAAAATATATCCTCAGCAAGATTTGCATTCATCAGATGAACTAATAAACAAAATATTGAATGAGCGAAGAAATGAACATCAAAGTACTGACCCCGTTGCACCTCCTCCTTATGTACCCCCCATTCCAGTTATTCCATCTGCACCAGCAATAAGCAGTTCCTCTCCCTCTGTGCCTGTGACATAATTTCCTCCACCGCCGCTAGAGCATGAGTTAGCTGCTTTAGTAGGCAGTTCTACAGAAATGGGGCCTGTGCAAGGAAGCAGTAGACAGACTCGTAGTACAGTTAGCAAAGTAAGGAAAGGATTACTGAGAGATTGGGCAGAAACGTATATTGATGGTGACGATGAAGCAGCTGTGCAAAGTTCCATATCTGACCATAGAGGCCTTGGTGAACAGCAGGTATTGTTAGAATGCATAGGGAATTATCGTGTGAAAATGTGGAGTGATTTGACCGATAGAGTGGTACCGCAAGAGTTACGTGATTAGGTTGTTCTTTCAATGTTGCAAGATAATGCGACGAAAGTTCGAGAACATGTAGGCCGAATATTTGTGTTTAAGCGAGAACTTGATCAATTGCATAAAGAATTATTGAAAAAAGATAAACCGCATATATCGTATGTCCAGCAACGTTTTTTCCGCCGTTAAAACCTGTTAGTGAAGAGATGAGAATTTGTACACGAGATGCGCTTAGATGGATTACAGATGCCGCCATTTCCCCAATGGAAGTTCATGATACGTTTAGTCAGTATACACCAGAAATGGAGAGAAAGGTATTACAGGTTATGGTAGAGTGCTTACATTACAGGATGAATGTATGAAGAATAAGATATGTTGTCCCGCTGATTTAATGACAATTCACAAAGGAGCATTTTTGCCTGAATCTGGAACGACTGCTTTTTCTCTTGATTTAGCTTTGTTGCTTAATAGACGAACAAATGTAGAATCGCCTAGTTTGCAATTACCCATGAGGGAAGTGCCTCCCACGTTTGTCCCGAAGGTAGAAGTTGCTGCCTCTGGAGGAACTCCCTTGCGAACGATAGAAGTCCATTATATTGCACAGTTTGTACATGTCCCTTTTTCAAAGCAAGAGGTAAAAACTATAAAGCAGATGATCCCTGATATTAGGAAGAACCTGTCAGGATTTTATAAAGAAATTGAATCTGTTTTGAATTCATCTGTTTTTACATTGAGTGACATTGATTTATTTTGTCCCGTGATTCTTCCTGTAGACATATGGAAACAGGTTAGAAATATAAGTGACGCGCTGATATTAAGTGATACATGGGAAAATTTGACTAGAATTGATAGTGAGAGAAAGGTTGGCGAGAAGCCACAGCGAGTTATGTTGGCTTTACCATAGCGAATAGTAGATAAATTGAAAACTTTGGTACCCGAAAAGAGAATAGTTTGGGATAAATTGACTGCTTGTTTACAGGGCAAAGAGGAAGGAGCGATGGATTATTTTAATAGATTTGAAGAAGTATTTGCAGATTTTAGTGGTCAAGACTTAAGTACTGAACCCGGGAAAAGATTGTTTGTTGATAAGTTTGTGCGAGGGTTGCTACCGAAAATTAAAAGTTTGATAATGACATCTGAAAGTGCTTGGCAAGCAAAAACACAAAGTGAAGTATTACATAAGGCCCGGTATTATGAAAACAGAGTAAATTCAGAAAAGGACAAGGAATTGAGGGACAAAGGGAACCTGAAAACGAGTAGTGTTGCAGCAAGTAGCAAACAATAATAGAGGTGTGGGAACGCACCATCCAGAGGCCAATTTTCATTAGCGTCCAACATTCAAGGTGGTCCAATAGGGATTAATCAATGTGCAAATTGTAGACAAGATGGCCATTGGCACGCACAGTGCCACCATATACAGAATCGAAATGGGACTTTACCGAGAAGACAGAATAGAGGTTGCCAGGGAATACAAGGACAGAATAGAAACCGAAGAGCGCCACAATTTCAGAATAACCAGGGTAATCAGAACCAGAATCAGAACCAGAATCAGAACCAACAGCGAAACAGTACAAGTGATGGGAATATTTTTGACAATCAGTCCAATGCATATTACTCTGGTGACTTTACATCTGACGATGTACTGTTCTACTAGGACAGTACAAGACAGGGGTTGGAACCAGTATCTATTCCCATAGACCAGAAAGGGCCCTATGTAGAAATGAAGGTTGGGAATAGGGAGCACATTTTTTTAGTGCACAAAAATGTTCGATTGACCATCAGCGGTTTCCAGATGTACCACTGTCAGGGCATAAAAATATCACAGTAGGGTTCTCGGGTTCAGCAGTAGTTAGTCCAGTGTCACAACCAGTACCTATAACACTAGGTCCATTCACTAAATCTTGCCCATTTCTTTTGACAGAAAATTGCGGTGAAAATTTGTTATGATTAAATTTGTTTGAAGAAACTGAATGCGGTCATTTATTGTTCTCCTGATGGAGTGTATTTGACAATATCGCCACAAAAGACTCCTGTATCGCAATTTTTATCTAAGCCATTACCGACTGAATTGAGTAAAGTACCAGCTTGTTTATGAGCAGTGAACGATAATGATATTGGTTGTTTGAAAGTACAGCCAGTGAAATTTTTTGAAAGAAGGTATTACGATACCGCGTATTCCTCAATATAACATTTCGGCCGAAGTAGAGGAAGCGTTGAAATGCGTTGTATCACATTTGATTAAAAGAAACGTAATTGAAGAAACTTCTGGTAGTACTTGCAATAGTCCAATTCTTCCGGTTTACGAGAAAGGAGGTAATGACATGCCGTACCGTTTTATAATTGATTTGCGCGGAGTGAATAAAGTTGTTGATCCGCAATTTACATTAGTCCTGGATGTGACTACGATTCCAGCTTCGGCATTGTATTTTAGTGTTGTAGATTTGAAGAATGCATTTTTTAGTATCCCAGTGCATCAGATAGCAAATATTTATTTGCTTTTACTCTAGGAGGATGTTCATTTACATTCACACAAATTCCGCAGGGCTACACTGAGAGTCTGAGTATTTACAGTAGAGCTTTAAAAGAACAACTTGATATGCTAGAACTACCAACAGGCTGTGTTTTATTACAGTATATAGATGATTTATTGATAGCAGCAGACACAGAAGAAATCTGTAAAGAGAGTACAGTTGCACTATTGACACATTTAGCAGCACATGGACACAAAGCTTTGCTAAAGAAATTCCAGTATTGTCGAAGGGAAGTGGCCTACTTGGGCTACCTCCTTTCGAAGGAGGGAAGAAGATTGACACCAGAAAGAATAGAAAGCATCTCTGATATGCCTTTTCCAAATACGCAGAAATAAGTCAGGGCTTTAATTGCCATGGCTTCATATTGTAGACAGTGGATTGCTAATTTTTCTATGATCGTGAAACCAATAGTGGCATTGACAAGGAAGAATGTTACCTTACCTTTGCCATGGGACATGGAATGTCAAGAAGCATTTGACCTGCTCAAAGCTGCATTGTGTACAGCTCCAGTTTTGGGCATGCCAAATTATGAAAAGAGTTTAAAGTAATTTGTGCATGAAAATAATTGGATGTACTTTGGCTGTTTTGACTCAGGAACAAGGAGGGAGAAATAGACCATGCGGTTACTTCTCTTCCACGTTGGATCCTGTTGCATGTGCTTTGCCGCGCTGCTTGCGAGCTGTTGCTGCAGCCGCTGCGTCAGTAACACAAACCGAGGGGATGGTTTTAGGTCATGCTTTAACCGTCATGGTACCCCACGCAGTGGTCGTTCTTTTAAATAGAACGCAGACACAACACCTTAGATCAGCCAGATTAACAAGGTATGAAATAGTTCTATTTGCACCACATATCCAAATTATGAGGTGTTGCGCTTTAAATCCGGCCAAGTTAATGCCCCCTCCCAATGAAAAAGGGGGTGAAAAATAATTCCCCCATGATTGTTTAATGGTTACTGAACAAGAGACAAAAGGAAGAATTGATCTAACTGATACCCCACAGAAAGAACCAGATGGAGAACTGTTTTGTGACGGTTCTTGTTTTAAATTACCCGATGGTACATCAACTGCTGCTTATGCCATCACTATACTGAAAAGTATTGTAGAAAGCAAAGGAATCCCATATAACTCAGCACAAGCTGCAGAGATAATGGTGTTAACAAGAGCATGTGACATTTCTGCAAACCTCAATGTAAACATATACACTGACGGTCAGTTTGCCTTTGGGGTGGTACACAATTTTGGTCGATTATGGGCTGAAAGAGGTTTCCTGACATCACACAGAACCAAAATCCAACATGGCACTTTGATAGTGAGACTGTTGTCAGCACTCGCGCTTCCCAAACGGTTGGCAATAATGAAATGTGAAGCACATTAAAAAAGTAACATGTAACGTTGGAAAGGGAAACGCATTTGCAGACAGAATTGCAAAACAAACTGCCACTGATTTACACGCAAACATGTATGTCGAAAAAATAGAAGAATTACCCTGCATGATACAGAACGGGATTGCCACAGTTAAGGAAATGCAAGCAGAAGCTACTGTAGATGAAATACAAAACTGGTCAGAGGGTACAGCAGAATTAGATTCTGTAGGTTGTTGGGTGGACAAACAGAATAATAGATGGATGTTGCCAAACGCCTATGTGATGCCGATGGTCACCAGGGCCCACAGTCCAACACACATATGTGCTAGGAAAATGATTCAACATCTGGATTCTGTATGGCAGAATCCACACATTAGAAAAACTGCTGAAAGTTTGGTTCAAAATTGTATGACTTGTTTACAACAGAACATTGGAAAGGGAACAGCGAGGCCATTAGGAAGTTTTGGCCCCCTCTCTGTGCCATTTGGAGTAATCCATTTTGATTTTATAGAAATGGAAAGGTGCCAGAACTATAAGTATGTCCTTGTGGTGGTCTGCGCATCCAGTAAATGGGTAGAGGCCTATCCCCTGAAAGATTGTACAGCTATGTCCACAACTAAAAACATGCTAAAAGAATATTTTTCCCGTTTTGGGCTACCCCGAGTCATATGGTCAGGTAACGGCCCACACTTTATTGTAGCCGTGATATTGCAAATTTTTGCGGGCCTCCAGATTGATAAACAATTCCATTCAGCCAGACACCCGATGAGTGCCAGTTTGTTGGAACGTCAGAAAATTAGCAAAATCTGTGCGGGGAGCAATTTGAAATGGCCTGATGCATTACTGCTAGCTTTGCTGTGCATGAGAACAGCTGTACAGGCGAGGACTGGTCTCTCCCCTTACGAAATCGTGATGGGGAGACCAGCGAATGTTTGGAATGCTCCTCAGCCGAAACGGCTGAGGGATATAGAATACCTGTTACTTATTAATTATTGTAAACCGTTAACTCAGAACTTGCGTTTAATTCATCAGCAGATGCAGGAGGCTCTTCCTGTCAGATACCGGCCCAGGACATTGTCTGGGGACTGGACGTTAATTAAGAGTTTTGAAAGAAAGTCTTCACTCGCACCACGATGGAAGGGGCCCTTCCAGGTATTACTGGCTATGCAGACTGCAGTCCGAGTGGATGGGCGCAGACACTGGATCCACGCAACACACACGAAAAGAGTTCAGTTTCCTTTGCCACGAGGCAAAGAGCTTGATCCTGACGTCGAAAGAAATACAGCTGCATTTGATCACAAAGATATCATCGCCAGTTCTCTGCCAGAAGTGCTTCCTAAGCCCGAGAAAGGGCCTCGGGAGATTGCAACAAAGATCGAAAGGTCAAAGGTGCCTCAACCTTGTCCGACCGCTGCCTCATCATCATGTATTGCATCGCAAGCTGGCACTGATCCTGCATCTGGAAATGAGAGTGCATTGTTCATCGATCATACTGTACCTGGAGCTATGAGGTACAATCTACGTTCACAAAATCGGAAGTGATCAGCGTTTTGTTTTGCCTTTGTTCCCAGCATGGATGAAGTGGGAATGGAGGCCTAGGGAAAAGGAGCGTATGAGCTGTATCAAGCTGCATCAAATTGAAAGCTCTAACACGCGGTTTCCCGGTGCTACCATTGAAAGGTGAAGGACCGTTGCAACCTAGCACGAACAAGCGGGGGCAATTGGTACTGACAGTATCAAATTGATACTTGCTCCTGCCTTTTTGGAGCTCTGTGCAAATTCGCATCAGCTTGCTGTCATTTGTTAAGCAGGCTTACCTGAACTGGCCTGAACGCTTTGCTGCTAACGTGTTGCTGTGGAGAACTTTTCCCGATGGACACTGAAAACTTTTCCTGAAAAGGCAATGACTATATTCGCTCCTGCTCCCTCCTGCACCAATGCTGTTGATGATATAGAAATAGAGACTAAGCCTGCTCCTAGAAAGACTTGGTTCAGAAAGAATAATATGCTAATGATTATGATACTGCTTTGCATTTTGATTTGGTTATGACAATAATACACTGTTACAGATTATGAATATGACCCATGCTATCTTGAATAGGTCCAATTGTTGGGTCTGCTCCCATTTACCCCAGCACTGGAAAAGAGGAATGGGTTGGTATGTACATCCTTAGCCACTTAATACTGCTTGTTATGCATCATTAAGAGCGCTATTTTTCAGAAAATGGAATGATAGTGTTACTGGTCAGTTTAATGGAACAAACATAAATGAATTTGAAAGATTAGTATTGGAACCGTTGTGTTGTTCCGTATTCACAAGCAGAAGCAAAATAAACACGGTAACAAGTCCAGTAGATAGGCTCTCTAGGCCTCACAAGTCCCTAATCACTTTTAAAATGGCTCCAGTAGGAAACAAAGATGCTGTTCCTCCCTCCTATACTATTAATCACAGTCCACGCTCTGTCCCATTTTGCTGACAGAAAAAGGGTTCCTATCCAGTGGGAATGTTTACTAGATGCATGAATATTGCTGTACTTGAGCAAGAAGAAAAACCATTAAATATACGATGTTCTGTCTATTTGGTATGTGGAAATCAGGCCTATCTATGGTTACCTAGAACTTGGGAAGGGACCTGTTATTTAGGTATACTTTTACCTGGTGTATTTCTTTCCAAAACATCTGAAATATCAAAGCTATCTAGATCTCGGCCATAATGAGATGATACTGCAGGACAGATCGTAGGGGATATAGCGAAGTCATTCATACCATTTTGGGGGCAAGCAGTAAATTCATGGAACATAAGGAAACTGTCCAGGGTGTTAGAAAAAACGATAAATGGAATTACAGATATACTCTATAATATGAAAGTGGAACAAAAAGCAATCAGATTAGTTGCACTTCAAAATAGAATGGTGCTTGATATAATTTTGGCTGATCGTGGGGGGTTATGCAAATTGGTGGGGTCAGCGTGCTTTGTATTCGTAAGTGACTCCTCCCCCACGATATTTGAAGCGATCAAGAAATTGCATGTCCTAAGTTCTGAAATTCATGTTCCTACGGGTGGTTGGAATCCGAATATAAGTTCATGGTTTTGGGAACTGCTGCGATCATGGGGATGGAAACTAATTGCAATTTTGGTTATGATATTTGGAATCCTCATGTTCTGCTGTTGTTGCATACAATGCCTGCCAGTCCCCTGCTCCCAAATTACAAATGAGTGTGTACATGCAATCAAAACGAAACCTCCTCGCATGATAAGTGACGGTGCACAACACGAAAATGAAATAATTTATGGCAATTAATATTTCTGATAACGATTACAGCAGTATGGGTAGTTCGGAATTGGACACGTGGTCCGATGAAGACGCGATGTATGGATGATGCTCTTGGTTTACAGCCAAAAGGAGGGTTTGTTAGACCAGAAACGACCCTATAGTATGTATAGTATGTTGGCCAGAAACCAATCGCATCATGTGACAAACATCGCAATCCTAGGATGGTCATTGTAACCAGAGGGCGTCCATTTTGTGAAATGTCAGCCATTCGCTTTTTTCTTTTCTGTCAAAACGCTTTGCAAATGTATTCTATGCTTCAAACTCACACACAGTGCGAGGCCACGGCCTGAATGCTGAATACTAACACAGACAGGAATGTCAAACTATGCAGAAATACATTGTTTTTCTCTCTCACTAAGTCCTTGAAGCCGAGCAGACGCCACATCTAATCAGTAGTCCAGGAGCTGGCCTGTCTTGCAAACGCTGTAGTAAAAGGCAGTTAAACCATGAATTATATTCTCCTAGCGGTGCTCCTTCACGGAGAGTAATATTTTCTGCTTCAGAACTGTCTGACCCTTAGCTCATGAACCGAGACACACAGATAACGTACTAAGGAATGTTTCTCTGCTAAGAACATGGTATCTTTGCCGAGCTAAGAGCTCTATGTTCCCAATAACAGAAAGCTCTCTGCTGCCATTGCTAGAATAACTATGTTCAGACTAAATGAAGACTTGTCATAACGTGTCGTCATTGTCGGTTTATAGTGACATTTTCGAACGCCACATTTTCGAAATGCCATTTTGTTGACACAAAATTGGCGAAAATGTTTTGTTTTTTTTATTTTATTTTAGAAAAGGGGGGTTCCCCCCAACCCACTGTTTTTTTTTACACATTTTTTTTACTAACGAAACAAAAATAAAACATAAAATAAAAAAGAATACATTCAGAATTTTTTTTTCGCCATTTTTTTCGACAAAATGGCATTTCTAAAATATGTTTTCGAAAATTTAACCGGATACCGTCATTGTCATGATTGTCAATCACCGAACCCTAGCCTGAATGACATGTTTGTGGGCGGATCGAATTGCTTTCATAAAGATTATATGTAATGTATATATATTGCTGCTTGAGTGTTGCTCACTCTCGCATCTCACAAGGTCTGGGAAGACAAGTCGTGAGGCGTTGAGACCAAGACGGCCTACTGAAAATACTTTGAAATAAACCAGACTTGTTTTGAAATCGAACCTCGTGTCTGCCGTGTCACTATAGTGTATGGTTATTGTGCCTTAGTTTCCATATGCTGTCTTTATGGCCTAGCACCAGGAGAAAGCAGTAGTGCCTTCAGTGAAAGACCAATTAGTATTTATGGTGAAACGGAAGCGCCCGATATAAAAAGGTTCTAAGCATGAAATGTGTTGTGGGTTCCTCTGCCAAGAAGGCACTGTTCTCGTGCTTCTTGTGGCAAGTTCTTGTCTGCAGGTACACATCAGGTATGTGACATATAAGTAGGGTCCTGGACAGTAACATTAGCACATCCATATCTTCCAGCTCCAAGATGCAACTGCCACCTTTAGAATGAATGCTCCAGCAGTCACCCACACCACATTCCACCATGACATCACATTACACTCACCACGCGATGCATGCAGGATGCCCCAGAACCACGCTACAACAAAGTGAGCATCTAATAGGGCCTGTATTTCGCTTGAAAAGATTTAATGTGTTGCAAATACATACTGCAAGAAGAGACGTTTTGATAAAGTGCGAGCCCGAAGAACTTCGTTCATTGTTACACTGTAATAGGTCGTTAGGTGTCACTGTTGCTTTCGCTAACAATATTCCTAAACGGGAATTCTGGAGTATGTTTTCTTTAGCATTGCTAATGGAATAGACACCTCCAGCCCTTCCTCCATTTCATGATTTGGCAGCAGTAAATAGAATCTAATTATATAAGCGACTCTCTATACTCTAACTTAAACATTTCCCCATGTTGTTCGTTTTGCTTAGCCAAGCGCCGATTCTGACCCATTTGTGTACATTACTGACTTTAACACAGCTGCTTCATGTTTTGACCAGGGACAGTTTTTGTCTCGCACTCTTTTAATTGGTGTCTTTGCAGGACTAAACACCCACCCTACTATGCTGACCACTATGCCACTTTCCTCTCTAAACAAAGACACCACTTTGTGGGGGGGAAACATACTACGCATACCCCCACCTGATGCACTTCTTCCTTCTCTGCATTGCTGCCAACCGCCAATAAACTCCGACACCCTATGATGTACGCTGTGGCCCACCCTGACTCCACAATGCATGCATGCACACAGCGCTTTAAGTGGGATGAGAGCTGTAACTCGGTGGTCTAGCCTAAGTGGTGGGTGAAGCATAAAGAGTGTTGGGACTGATCTAAAGGGGGCAGGTGACTTTGGTCCCAAATAATGCATTACGAGAACCTGCAAACATGTGTTTAGGTCATTCATTATGGTTCTAGGTGGTCCTGTTTGCATCCAATCCACACCTTCTAAATACATCGCTCTCTGGCACGTAAATAAATCGCTGTCTGCAAACAAATTACTCTCACTCAGTGTAGGTAGAAACAATTCCTTCAGTGAGTAAAACACCCTCATTCTGTAAATGTATTTGTTACGAGATAAATCACTAATGTGGGCTTCCGTCTCTTTTGCATAACATCAATGACCATTCTGGGATCATAAGAATGAGCACATATTTTTATATTTGACAAATATGTGTGGAAATTGATTGAAGCATGTATCTCTTTTGAATGCGTAAAGCACACTGAATTTGCTGGTAACACTCACCCTAACCGTAGAGCGTTTGCAAACCATGAGCCATGTATGCTCATCTGGTCAGCCGCATTGTTTGTAAATGAGGCTTGGGTTGTCCAGCAAGAGTTTGCAGATTTCCTAAATGCTTTCCTTACACATGCTTGTAAATTATCCAACTTGCTTTCACCTTCCTAATAGTTCTAAATGTGTTCCTTTCACTGCTGTAAATTACTCATTCCCGCTTTCAAACAGTGGCTTTGAATGTAGCAATTGTTCCAGTGATTTTCGTTTTATTCGAGGCATTTATTTTTACCGAAAAAGAATGACCAAAATAATGCTGAATAAAAAAAGAATGTATATATATGGAGGGTGGGGGGCAAGGGAATAAAACAGATGGGGATGGGTTTGGGGGTTTAAAACATGGGTAAACGGAGGTTGGGGGAGGGGTGAGCCCCCCAAATAAAACATTTTGTCAAATTAGTTTCGGTGAAAAAAATTTTTTTTTGGGTAAAATCACATTTTAGGGAAAATCACATAGCCCCCCTGCCCACGGGACAGGAGGGTACCAGGCCGGTAAAGGCCTACCAGCCCGAGCCTAGCTAGGGCAGGCTTCAGTGAGCCGATGGCCTCTGCAATGGATCAGGGGCATTACCTTCCAGGACACCCCCTCGCCCCCACAAAGGGGGTAATCAAATATTCGCACCCCGGGCAGAGCCCCGGGATGCCACTGTTTTTTTTTTGTTTTCTCTTCTTTTTCGTGGAAGACTGGCTCCATATTGCCCAAGCTCAATCTTATGTAAAAAAATATGTAAAAAAAGAAAACAAGATGGCCACCACCATAGAAAAGGGTTAGGGATCAAGTTTCTTTTCTATTTCTTTAACGGTGGCATGACGGGAAGGAGCAACGATGCCTGAGCTCCAGAAGATAAGTGGGGGGGGGGGGGGGGTTGGAGGATGACGTGGTGAGCAGGGGAATGGTTGAAGAGGGGTGTGTAGGAGGAGCAGGGGGTGCAAATAAAAATGACGGCACCCGGGAGAAGGGCCTAGGATGCTAACAACATGTAGGCAGTACACTGTAATATCCAGTGCCCTGATAGGATGAGCGCCCTTTTCTGGGTGCGAATGCGCACATTTCACTGCTTGTAAATAGTTTGCTGTAAATCACTAGTGTGTGCTTAGACACCACTAAGGGCGCTCATGGGCGAAACCGCCTCTGATGGTTATCAGTAGAGCCCCAGCTCAGGAAGAGCCACTTAAAGCCCTAACTGCACAGTTATGTTAACTGTATTTAAATACAATGTAATGATGATTTTTACCACCTGTCCATTTAAATGCATGATTCAACTGAACCGCCACTATGAACCACATCAGCATCACCCCCTTTTCTAGTGCTAGCAAGTATAATTACATTACACTTCATTACCAATCCAATTCAGCCAGGATTGGAGGGTCGGCCTACTCTACCTTGTTGCCAACACTGTGGAATTCACTGCCCCTCACGTTCACCACATCCAGTAAAGCATTGAAAAGATGGCTTTTCCGCAATCCATGAAAGGGACTGCCTAAGGCCACCAATCTCTACACCAATGGCCAGATTTGAGATAGAACGGCATTATCTCCAAAAACAGGAACAGTCTGGCCACAGAAGTCGTCTAATGAGGCATAGCCTCAGAAAACATAGAAACTGATGGGAAGGGAAGTCGACTTTAGAGACTGGCTGTGGTAGGCAGCTGCAGGCTGTATGCATCCCGGACCAACCAACAAGGGCCTTTGTGCCATCTAGCTGACAACGCCCGCCCAGTGCCCAAACCCCCATTGCTCACGACTTCCAAATCCAAGACGTGGCTTCACCATACATTTGGGAACTAGCACGCAAAGCAGCCATCACAGGCCCCCCCGCCAGCCAATAAGTGTGGCCCTGTTATTGTTAACCTGTGTCAAACCCTATGCATCTGGGTATCAAATTAGAGAGTCAGCAATGCAGGGCCTCATAACACTTATGGTTTAACATTATGGCTGGGTCTTATCATGCCACCTATCAGGCACATAACATGGTACATGATCAGATGTGGCAACCCTGGCATACCTAGGAATAAGGCCAAGAACACCCAGCAGCCAAATACATCCGGCCCCGTTTCCTCGTTAACCGAGGTCTAGCCCGACCCTGGGTATCTAATCAAAAAGTCAGCAATGCAGAGCCTCATAGAACTTAGAACTTAAGGTTTAAACGTTACGTTTGGGTCATATCATGCCACCTATCAGGCATGCAACGGGGTACACAATCACACGAGGCAACCGAGGCCTACCTACGAATAAGGCCAATAACTCCTGCACCGGAGGCGCGATAACAACTATGCCGGCTGGGCACTCCAGAGAGTGACACGATTACCGCAAACATCTCAGGTACTACCCTGCCACCCGCCGTAAACTATGACCAGGGACCTGGAAAATGGGCCATCTGACACCTACAACAGAGCCTCTGGAAAACGGACCGTCCAACCGAGCTAACCCAACATACTCTGCACCAACCAGAGTATCACTCTCGGAAATCCACTACCGCCAACCACCAGGATAGACACAGCTGCCTCACTGAGCTCTGAAAGTAACCAGGAACGGGGGCCTCCTGCAGGTAATCGCAGACACTCATTCCTACCAATATGCTCACTCTCCACTTTATACCAACAAACAATAGAACGCAGCTACACCCCTCAATCAATTTCAGCCTAGCTGCACACATTATTTAAAGATGTAAAGGCAGGCGCTCTGTTACCAGTCTTTAGCTTCTCCTCCTAAGGCACGTTTTCATGACTTCATCAATCAAAAGGCTGAGTTACTTTGTTTTTTCAGGTGGGTCTGCATTTCTGTTTCAGGTGTGACAAGTTAATAAGCTCTGAGGATTCTGGTACTTGTATTTTTAGCACTTGATTTTGCTGGCAGGTGACTGGAAACAACTCTCTCCATAGCACAAATCTTCCCCTTGATGGGGGGAGGGAGAAAGCCATCAAGGTCGACCTATCTGTAGAGGTTGAACAAGGATGACCAAGTTAAATAAATAAGTCTCGCCTTGTGTAATTAGAATGAAGGAGTCAAGATTTAATTGATTAATACAAAGACCATAAACAGCATGTTCTAAGTAGATGTTTGGGATCTTTCTTTTTGCAGAGCCTGTCCAAACCCTAAACCGGCTTGGCTGAAGTGGTGTTTGCGAAAACACATGGAAATAGCGATCTGTCTCCACTTAGGGGGACACAACCAAAAAGCTCCAGCTCTAGTGCTGCCACGATGTAAGTAAAGGCCTATGTCACCTACAGTATTCTTTGCAAATGATTAGAGTTTGAGTAACCCAATAAATTATGAGTGCATCAATTGTATTATTTGCCTTGTTAAAAAGTAGTAACAAGAAACCAGAGATGTTGTTTCTTGAGAACGGAACCATGTTTTATTTTCATTTTTAATATGTAATAAATGACACTTGTTTGTTTTTTTAGATTGTACTTGTCTGGCAACGGGGATTTTGGAAAGAAGTTGATCTTCTGAAAAGAAATCTGTCTGTCCTGAAGAAGGCCCATATTTGATTGTCTGTAGGGACACAAGGGATAGTGTCTTATATAGAGATGGCCGAAACATGTCGACACATGACAATAGACTAACCCAAATAGATAGTCTAATATCTGGCAAACCACTCCAATTAACAGAGTGGTCATGACTAATTTGTTGAACCCCACATGAAATGGACCGTGTTTGTTCTTGTCTGTTTTTTATATAAGTGTTTTATATAAGTGTTAAGACTGTGTAACAGAGATTGGAAACTGTGTATTTTTCCACCTGCTTTAACTATTGGTGATTTTTTGCGATTTTGAATAAATTAATATAAATGACATTTTGTGAATGTACTGTAATTGTGATATAAGATGGTTCCTTGTTTCTCTATAACTCTGTTCTCTTGGGTTTTGTGCAATAATTGCATTAATTGAGAAGTGATGTATTCTGCTCAATAATATACAGTAGTTGACCAGGCGTTAGGTGACAATACTGAGAGCGGTAGCCAGTTCTCATTCCCTTATAGTACTCTTGTAATACGTCTCCCGTCTTGAGATACTGGCCCCCCGAGAACAAAAAATTGAGGGAGTTTACCGTTATTGATATAACATTCATGATTTCTAAGACACATTTTCCAGTAGAATACTACTACTTCAAGGCACGGAAATGGTTCAATGTTTTTTGTGTTCGGCGAAAAAAATGCTCCGAGGTCAAGGTAGCTTGGCCTATCCACAAATGAAATGCACGATGGGGCTAAGGGTAGATGATAGTTCTAACTTTTGTTGCCAGTACCATATTAAATAAGCAGAGTTTCAGTTTCGTTTTTCCCACAAATGGCTTCAAAGTTGTAGCCCCCTCTTGAGGGGCGAGTGAATATGGTAAGTTAGAGATGACTTTCTGTGTGCTGTGCAGACCTGGAACAGAAATGAGGGCCTGTTTAAATGTGTGCTGTAAGACAGATTTCTGTTTTTGCATTTCTTAACTGGATACGTTTTCCCTGGTAACAGTCGGGCATGTTAGAAGGTGTGTGGTCTGTAGTGTTTGCAAACGGGGTTGGGAGCATAACCTGAAAGTGAACATAGGAAAAGGAAAGCGTTCAACCCCCATTTGTTTATGGTCTGTCCTCAAAGTTACAATTTGTCATGCCCTTCAAAATAGTACTTCCATTAAATGAATGTTTCCCTGATTTATGCACTTATTTTTTAAATTTGTGAAGTGCCCAAGCCAGGGGGCATCAGAGCACTGAGCTAACCAGTTACACACATCACTTGCAGCAGGATTAAGAACTATAGAGTGCGGTGTGTATCAGTGTCATGAGTCAAGTCCTAGGTGAGGAGCAGGGTTTTCAGGACTCTGCGGAAAGGCCAGTAGGAGTTCTTTGTTCTTAGGGAGGGGGTGAGGGGTTAGAGCATTGCAGTGCTCTGCTGCAAGTGCAGGGAAGCTATATTCCCCCTTATCTGGATTTTTTATAGGCTGAAGGAGCGAGCCGGTGGGCGTTGATGGACCTTACTGGTCTGGAGGTTGATGGTTTAGTAATTGTCAGAGAGGTATTCTGGGGCAATGTTAGATATGCATTTATGCGTGATGGCGAGCTTCTTCAATATTGTCCTTTCTCTAATGAGGAGCCAGTGAGCTTGCTGCCGAGATGTGGTCTTTTTTTTCGGTATGTTGAGGGCGGCTTGGAGGGCATTGTTCTGAATTATTTGCATTTTGTTGATATTTTGCTTTGAGGTCCCTAACAAAAAAGACGTTGCAGTAATCTAGTCTCGCTCCGGTGATTACTCTGGCTATGCTGAGGCAGCTTGCAGGCGTGAGCAATTGCCTGGCTACATTAATGAGTTTTGCTGTGTATGCAGCTGAGAAGGTGATTGCATTTACCTGTCTGGTGAGGGATAGTGAGACATCCAAATAGACGCCCAAGGTTTTGATGGATGGTCAGGCCGGGATGTTGATTCCATCTATGGTGAAGCATGAGCATTGTGAGCAGAGTTTTTTTTTAGCATGGCCGGAGACCCCACCAATAGAATATCTGTCTTATTTTTTAATTTTAATTTTATTGATATGGTTGAGAAACTCAACCTTTCAATATATAGAAAAATATAAATAAATTTTACATTCAATATTTAAATACATTTAGGCAATTCAAACAGATTTAGCCAGTTAATTACATCAGATACGGAAAAAACACAAAAAAGTTAATAATCAAAACACAACATTTTCAGACTTTAACAAAACAGGGCAAGTCGAGTTTAAATGAAAATTCTTAAAACTACCAGGGTCAAACAAACCATATCGTCACTAGGAGGATTTCCCCCCTTTTTTTAAAATTTATTTTTTAGTCCATACTATCTTTATCAAGGTTCAGCTCATTCAGGAAATGTATTACTGCATAACCAATTGTTTTTGAGTACACATGGAATATATATTTCCAAAGGTCATTCGCTTCCATGTGTAACTTGTGTTCAAAAAGGGATTTAAAGTATTTTATTCTCATTTCCCCTAGTTTATCACATTTCGTAATAATATGCTGTAACGATTCTTCTTCAACCTTGCAGAACCGGCATAAACTAGTGACTATGATATTTTGGTCCATTTGCTGTTACTGCTCTCGTATGCCATAAGTTCAGTCTCGGGCGCAGAAGTCCTGCACAATGTGCGACACTGGGGGATTTTAGAAGAAATGCCTCTGTAATGCCATAAGCTTTAAGGCCAAATGGGTTTCGAATAAAATGTTTGTACTTCTAGCACAATTCCCTAGTTTCTATATAGTCCATCTCCCACATTTTACATTTTGCTTTGTTAGGGTTGTGAATAGGTAGGTTGTCTGTAATATCTGCCTCTTGCATAAACCTCTGCCCCTGTACTTTCCATTGCAAAATATAGGCATCCTTAGACGTTTGTATATAGTTGGCCAATTGAGTGACAAGACCATTCCGGTGCTCTTCCAAGACACATTTTCTGTAAAGCATACACACTTTCCATTTGTAACAAACAAATATAGACGTTAACCCCAATTCGTGCCTTATCAAGGCTATAGGTGTAGATGGTGGTAAACATAGCAAGCATCTCCAAAAAAGCCCTTCTTTTATATTCCAAAAACTACTGGATTGAATTGCTTTAGTTTCGGCACCATATAATAGAATTGGAAAGGCTTTTTGTTTATAGTAAATTAGGAGAGGCGCAATAATAAACTTACAATATTTACCCCTAATAATTTCTGTCTTATCATCATCGAGGCATCATTGACTCCAGGCTTGGATGTTGGAGTACATTTAGTTGATATTGAGGGTGATATTGAGGGTGTCTGTGTCGTAGATGTCTGACAGTGGGAGGAGATGCCTGACAGTGGGAGGAGTATTTGAGTGTCATTGGCATAGTTGGTGTATGCTATGCTGGAATCCATGAGGTCGAATAGGGGTTTGGTAAATATGTTGTAGAATGATGGGGAAACTCATGAGCCTTGGGGAACTCCACAGGGAGTGGGGATGAGGGGGCCTTAGCAGTGTTTGAGAAGACTCTCATAGATCTGTCTTATAGGAATGATGCTACCCACGCTGTGGCTTTGTGAGAGAAGTTGGCAGAGGTTATGAGATGATTGCAGAGTGTTTTGTGATTTACCAAGTCAAAGGGAGACAGGTGAAGGAGTAGAAGGAGAGATGGCTTGCCTTCGTCTATGAAAGAATAAAGTTTTTTTTTTAGATCTAGTAGAGCTGTTTCTGTTACGTGGCCTGTCCGGAAGTGTGATTGGCGGACCCCCAGGATGTGATTGGCTTCTAGGAAGTTTTGTATTTGTTCGTAAGCTGCCCTGTCCAAGATGTTTAGTAGGAATGGCACTGTGGTGATCGTGTGCTAGATGTTGGGCAATGATGATGAGCTTGTTTTTTTTCTTTTTTCCATTGAAGTGAGGTGATTTGGCTCAGATAGCATTTTGGATGTCGATGCACCAAGTCTCATCTTTTGAGATGGTGCTCGGTGTGGAGGATGGGGTTTCTAGTTCTCTGAGAATTCTAAAGGGAATTGGAGCTAGCATTCCTTATTCGTGTTTTATAAGCTGTGGCTTTAGCTGAAATAGTGGCCTGTTTGTAGTCATTGGCTATGGATTTGAAGGACGTTTGTTTTGGTCTGTTGGGTCTTTTTTCCAGGTTGATTCTGCCTTCCTTTTTCTTTAGTGAAGGGCTTTGAAGATTGGAGGTGAACCACGAGTTGATGTGGCAGGTTGGATTTGCTCTTCTGGGCAAGTGGGGGGCTACTGAGTTGATTGAATTGTTCATAGTGCCTGAGCAAATATTAGCTGGGGTATTAGGGTAGTCTGAGCTGATGGTCTCAGGTAAGAGAAATGTGAGCAGGGGCGAGATGGACTCTTTAGACATTTTGCTAGTGCTGCATGAGAGGGTGGTGGCAGAGCTAGGGTGGATGACCCCACATTGTTTAGTGGGATGTTGAATTGTACTATGTGGTGGTCAGACCATAGGCAGGATAAATTGGACGTGATTGAGATCTGACAGTTTAGGTCCGCTACCCAGTCAAGGGTTCTACCCTTAATGTGGTTTGGGGTTGAGATCCGGTGCTTGAATCCCAGATTGGTGAAAGTGTTTGGAGGCTGCTGATGCAGTTGAGTCTGCAAGGTCATGGAGGCCTAGGTTGAGATCCTTGAGTAATGAGGCCCAAGGTCATGGAGGCCTAGGTTGAGATCCCTGAGTAATGAGGCCCAAGCAGTGGGTTTCAGGTTTTCACCTACTGTGAGATGGTGGCCTTCTTCGAGTGACACTGGCCCGCCTGGTGGTTGGTAGATGATGTAGATGGTTATGGAGTCTGTGGGGGAGGTAGTATGTTTTGTTGTGAGGAGTTTGTAGTTCCCTTCTCTAGTGTTCTTGGCCTCTCTGATGTTGAGGAGTCTTTATGGAACACCTCCACCTCGAGAGTCTTCTCTATCCTTTCTATGTATGCAGTAGCTAGAGGGGGTGCTACATAGAATGCTGGGCTTGAGGCTTGTTGGAACCAAGTTTCAGCTATAGCTAGTAGGTCAATGTTTTGGGTGGTGATAGTAAGGTTGTGTATGTGCAAGGCGTGGGCTGGTAGTAACCCGGCATTGATGAGTGCTCTCTTAAGGGGGGGTCTGCTGGGGTGGGTGTGGGTGTGAGTGGGGATGGGTGTGAACCCTTATGGTCCTTTATCGATGGATGGGATGGAGAATAACTCTCACACCAAACAAGAAAACCGACTGAGGAAGTTGGTTGACATTTCTGTTTTATTCTCAATTGTCTAAAACAGGGAGTACAATGGACATCAATGGACATCGCTCAGCACGATCTCAATACATTTAATAAAAAGTATACTTTTATAGCAAAAACTCATCATGCGTGATGTCATACTATGTGGCATACTAGAAAAACTGCACGGGATTGTCATAGGACTAAGTGGAGTATCTAAGTATTCTTTCTATATGGGGTAGGATTGTGATTGGGTCTCTGTCAGGTGGGCAATTTATGCCCTCCCTAAGTCATCTTCAACAGTTATTAGCTACACAGCACACAATTTGCGATCAAACTATAAGGCCCTTCGTTATGTGGCTGTCTACAATTGGTTGGCACGTTTCTACCCTTCTGGAACATTCGATTCTCTAGCATCACGTAAGCTGGAACCCCAGGTGCCAGCTGGTGGACTTGACCGTACCTCCCAACCCAATTAGACCATCATCTCTCATCACTCATTCTGTCTGCCATTCAGATTGTCTTTGACCCTGGCCTTGTAGTAGCTTCTCATCTCTGGGAATATAAGGCAGTGTTAGTATGTTCTTATCAAGTTTGAGGCTTGCGTGCCGACATCTATTTCCATCTTGGACTCACATGATCAGAGACCATGAATCGGCCCGTTTTGTAGCATTTAATTGTCTTAAATGAAGAAACTTGGCTCTCATGGTGTTCTCTCTTTGTAACTTAACAAGGGATGCCTCGGCGTCTCACATTCCAGTTTTGGCTGCTCTTAGCCTTTGACACCAGGCCAAGCAGTCTTCCTTTGATCCATCTTCGATTCGAGCCTCTGCTTATTATTTGCTGTGACACACACACACAGGTATCAATTCTCTGGTTCTGCCTGCAGTCTATTCTCTACGTATAGCCAGCCTTATGATTACTTAGTCTACTTGTGTTACGGCATCTGTACAGTTATAAAGCGACTTACATTTTCTGCAGTGCTTCTTCACATATGCAATCTTCATTCTGCACATGAAAGTCTTCTCAATTCTTTACTTCGCCATCGGATTCTATATTGTCTGTGCATTCTCTTTCTTGGCCATCCTCAGTGCATCATTCTCATCTCTTGTGACGTCACCAGCCTCTCCTTTTCACATCTTCACACTTCTTCTGGGATTTCCCTCAGCAGACCACCATCTTTTCGGGGATACATCATGTAGGGTTTTCTCAGTGGATACTTTATCTCAAAGGCTCTTTGCAGCATAGGTACCATTACTGGCGTTGCACATGTCACAATGTCCGGTTTCCAACATATAGGTGGAATGGGGGCGGGACTTCCTGCAGAGGCATTTGGCTGCTCCTCTACAGGTGTATTCTTCCTGATGTGGCAGTTGGATATAAGGGAGGGTTTAAGAGTGTGGAAAGTTTCCCGCGTGGCAGGGTTGTGGGGTTTTGCGGGTTTGTTGGGGGATTGGTTAGATTTGGGGGGGTAAGCTTGTATTGGAGGTGCAGCTTATGAGAGTGATTGTAGGGGCTTAAGCATGTGTTGGGTGTTGTGGCGTGTGCCTCGATGGCTCAGAGAAGGTTGTTTGTGGGTCCAGCACGATCTTGTGCCTAACTGGGAGTTTCTCATTTGGATGGTGGCAGGTAGGGCATGTGGTCTTGAGTCTGGGAGTCTACATCTAAGTTTGTTGTTTCTACTAAGAAGAATAGGGGTTTGGCTTATGGTGGCATGCATGGGGCTGTTACTTGGTTGGGTTGACTGGACTGAGTCTTGCTGTGGGCTGCTGTTGACGATTTAAGCTTAGCTGCTGTTGGGACGATGGTGTGGTTCCATAGCTTAAGTCTGGGTTAGTGGGTTGGGTTAGTTGATGGGTGGGGTGGGGGGTTGTGTGTACCTGGCTGGAGTGGAGGCAGTGTGTAATGGCGTTGTTCCTGTTGAGAGGGAGCTGTTTCTGTGATCGTTAGGTGGTGTGCCAGGAGTGTTTCCTTTGCATTTTCTGGGAGCGAAGTAGTATGTGACTGTCTGTGGCTGTGTCAAGGTTCGTTTGCAGTCCTGTTGCTTGTGGGCAGAGGGGACTACTCCTCTTTGAGTGAGAGTACATTTATGGGGTGGTTTGTGGTTGCGATGTCCAATGGGGTGTGGCTTGAGTGAGGGCCGGGGTCTTGCCTGCACATTTCGAGTGCCGTAGGGCTGGGTTATGCTGGAGGTGGAGGCAGGGTTAGATAATGGCTTCGCTGTAAAGCTGCTTGGGGTGGTGGGTGGTCTGTACACCTTAATGACATGTGGGCCAAGGAAGAGCTGCCGGTGGGAAGGGGTTGGGGGTGGGTGAAGCTGGAACAATGTAACTTAGCAGGGTGAGGAAGCAATGCAGATTGTAGCCAGCAATATATGAATATACGTGAGGCTGTGATATTTGGCAACATCCACATCGGTGAGCAGCAGAGAGCTGCAGAGAGGTCTGTTGAAGGCCTTGTGACCCGGCAGCTCACTCTCTCTCTCTCTCTCTCTCTCCTTCTCTGATGTTCAGCCACCGTCCGTGTTTTTGAGAGGCACTCCACTGAATGAAAATGCCACAAAATGAGATAGAGGCAACTATTTTGCCACATATGCAAACCTTCATTCAGGTAGTGCAAAATGGGCACAACAGTAAAAAGAAATTCGCTCCTTTTAAAGCTTCCTCTTGCTCCGGCCCACAGACAAATGTGACCTCTTTCTTGGTTACAATAAACAAGGGAAAAGCCATGGCCATGGCATCAAACTCAACAATAGGAGTGTCTAAATAAATTGGCGAAACCCAAAAATATTTGAACCTCTTTTACTGATGTCTGAGTTTTCCACTGCAAGACAGCTTCAATCTTGGGAACATATGGAGTCCTGGTGTGAGTACAAACCCCCAAAAAGAAACTGTAGTCTGTTGAAAAGAGAATGTTTCCCATTTTGCATATAGACCGTGTTGTCTGAGAGGTGGGAATACTGTTTTATTAAAATTCTACTGGTGTTCACTCATTCATGTAGAAAAAATCAAAACATCTTTCAACTATACCATCATGGAAGAGTCCAATAAGTCCCAAAAGGTGGCATTAATGGGGTGTTTAAAGGCTGCAGACGCATTATATAATCCAAACGGGATAACTGTCTACTCAACGTGCCCATATCTGATGTTTGTTACAGGCTGTTCTTCATTCACCCCTGGAGTGGATTCTCGTCATGCTTTACGGCTTTAAGCTCCCCTAAGACTGAGGCCAGTGAAAGTGGTAGCTCTATGTAGTTGGGATGGTAACACGTAGATGAGCGGAAGCGAGTATCAATTGTATACTATAACCTCATTTAGTTTGTGATCGTCAATACATGGTCTACACCTTTTGGGTCTTGTGTACAAAGAATATATTTGGAATGTCTTGCAAACCCTTTCTTCAGATTATGATGCGAGTATCGTTTCAACTTCCCATCGCCTGCAAGATTAAAGCATAAATGCCTTGTGTGGAGTGCTCTTTCCAGAATAGAAATCCATTTGAGAGTCATACATTCGATGGAGCGGTATGTCATCACAAAAACATCAGCAAATTAGCTCTAAACTGTTGACAATGTTGCCCTCTGGACCCTGATCAATACTATGGATTCTGATTTGCTGTACCCATTCCTATCTTGATAAGTTACAATGGAGAATACAGAATAAGGAGAAGTATATGACTTCCTTTTCTCCAGCATGGGGTCTGGCATGGATTCACATGCTCATGAATATTCCCCGTCGTCAGGCTGGGAATCCTCGGTAAAGAAAAAACCAGTATCAGTTTCGTTTCTGATCTGTCTTTCGTAGTAATAACCAATCACTGGTCTCTGCGTCATACTGACCACAGCCAATGACTGCCCTCTACCTAAGCACCGCCTCTGGCAGCCATCTTCAGATTTTTACCGCACGTTCATGTGTTGGGATCCTCGTGCTATTGCTCTCGAGCGTTAGTGCTATTTTTCGCGCTTTTTCACTAAAAACTTCGATTCTTTCGGTCAATAGAGCCTCAAGCTCCACCGATCCTACATCCGATCAACGGGGACCCGTGTCGGATTCATCTGTGCCCCTCAAGGGTGAAGATTTCGTCGAGCTACACTTTGGAGGACTCCAGAAGCTTCTCAGGCCCGGTCTCGGAGTTGGCCCAGGAGAAGGGAAGCTCGACGCCCGGAAAGCTGTTCAGGGTCTGCCCTGGATGCCAGCTGCAGAACGTCTTTAAGGAGGACGAACACTCTTTCTGCCTTTACTGCCTTCATGAGGACAAGACGCACGTGGAGAAGGACTGTGCGTTTTGCGGCAACATGTCGGAACGGACCATGAAGGACCGCCATCAACGTCTCGCCAACTGGCTGGAGGGTAAGAGCCCGTCTGGCGAGAAGAAGAAGAAATCCGAGCGGTCTTCTAAGACCTTCGAGGGCGCCCCGGCGACGGGGGCCCAACATAAGGCTAAGCACCGCGAGTCCGCTGGCACCGGGAGCGCCGAACGGTCGGGCTCTACGGGCGCCAGGCAGGGCGCACCCTCCCCGGCACCATCAACCACGAGCCAACGCTCTGGGTCGGGTAAGAGGAAGGCCGAGCACCCGGCGAAGCTCCTGGAGAGGCCCCGGTCGAGCTCTAAGGCAGAGGAGGAGCGTGGCAGTGCCCCCTCCCTCAAGGATAAGGCGGTGAGCGCACCTAAGGTGGTGAAGGCCTTGATCCATCCGACCAAGCCCTCTATCGAAACGGTCGCGGCGGCCCTGGCTCAGCCTGTGGTGGCTGCACCAGTGGTGGCGACCTCAGGGCCCAGAATCTCCCTGCCTCCTCGGAGGGAGTCTTCTTTTGTGCCCATCGATAGGACCCCCGTGAAACCCTCCGTGGGGAAGAAGAAGGGGGGGCAGGGCGTCGTCGTAGATTCGGCCTCAACCTCAGAAGAGGAGCTGATTGAGGTCTTAAGCCACAGCCTAGGCGTGGAAGAAGGCCAGCCCGTCGGAATGGACCCCGACGCAGGTGACGACGACGACATCGTCGAGGATACCGACGGGGCCCCTGCTCGCCCGTCGGACTCCCCTCTGCCAGCGCCGCAAGACAACTCGGCAGCCATTTTGTTGGCCATACAGTCCTTATGCTCCGAGATAAGGACGAGGCTACCGTTACCGACGGAGGAACCTCTCCCGTCGGGGGGATCCAGAACCGGGACCTTCTGGTGTTCCCCCTACCAAGAAAAGAAGGATCCATCCACCACCTCCTTTTCAACCGTCGCACCCCGTCCAGCCCTCCTCCCCGTCCACCCGAGGGGATGATACGGGGAGTGACACGGCAGCGACGGGTACCGACGACGAGACATACGACGAGGATTTTCCGTCGTCGCCTCCCACCAGGGCTTCTCCGCCCGACGAGATCGGATCTTTCCACTCCATGATCTCCAGGGCTTCCGAGCTTTTCCAACTCTGCCCTGAGGAGAAGAAAAAGGAAGGCTTCCTTTATCAGCGGCGCGAGGCCAAGAGGAAGACGGTCCTCGCAGTGCCTCTGTTGGACGACATTTGGGATGAGGGCCTTTCCCTCCTCAAGAACCCTTCCACGACGCCAGCTAGAAGAGACCGGTACGAGAAGAAGTACCGGGTCCCGGACACGGCCCCCCTATGCCTCCGGGCGCAACCTACCCCGGATTCCGTCGTCTCCGCGGCAGCCAGGAAGAAAGCGGGGGGGGCCTCCACATCGACTTCCCCGCCGGACGGCGAGGGAAAGAAATTGGATGCTATGGGACGTAGAGTCATCTCGTCGGCAGCGACGACGATTAAAGCGGCCAACGCCTTGGCTATCGTGGCCCGCTACGACAGGGAGCTCTGGTACAAGATAGCTCCCCTGCTGGATTTTCTGCCGGACGACAAGAGGGCGGAGGCCATGGAGATCCTGCAGGAAGGTGAGGTGGCCTCGGACCACGCCATCACCGTGGCGACGGACATCGCCGACACTGGGTTCCGCCAGCTGGGCAACGGCGTTTGCCTTCGACGTCGTGGATGGCTCAAAGCTACGGACTTCCGGCAGGACGTCCAGACCAGAGTCCTGGACATGCCCTTCGACGGGAACAACCTGTTTGGGAAGACAGTGGACGATTCCCTTCAGGCCATCAAGGCGGATACTGAGACGGCCCGGGCCCTTGGAGTCCTGCAGCAACGACGGACGCCCTTTCGGAGCGGCGGAGGCAAGGGCGCCTCCAAAGGTTCCGGCGGCGGTTTCGCTTCCTACCGTCAAGCGGCCTGCTCGTCGTCGCAAGAGGCCTACAGAGGACGAGGCAAGTCTAGCGGACCCCGCCGTCGTCGCCAAGGAGGTCAAGGCGGCAAGGCCGCGTCCAAGCAGGATTGAACCGGCCGTGGGGTCGACCCCCACCGAAGCACCCCGGTGGGAGGCCGGCTGGCGGGCTTCGTCAGCGTGTGGGAGTCCATCTCCACCGACCGTTGGGTGCTGGACGCCCTGGCCCGGGGCCACGCGCTCGAGTTTCAAAGAAGGTGCCCGCGCGTCCCCCCCGTGGCCAGGAAAGAACTTCACATCCTAGACCTGCGACGTCTGAACAAGTTCATCAAGGCGCAGAAGTTCCGGATGGTCACCCTCCAGCACGTCCTGGGTCAGCTGGAGGAAGGAGACTTCCTATCGTCGTTGGATTTGGAGGATGCCTACCAGTTCAAAGCCCTTCCCTTCGGACTACGGTCGGCACCCAGGGTATTCACCAAGTGCCTCGCACCGGTGGCGGCGCAGCTGCGCCGCGAGGGGATTCACGTCTACCCCTACCTGGACGACTGGCTCATCCGCGCCAAGACGAGGGAGCTCGCCGTGGTCCACACGGCAAGGACCGTCCAACTCCTCACGGACCTGGGATTCGCCGTGAACTACGCCAAATCCCACCTGGTGCCCGCGCAAGTCGCACTGTTTCTGGGAGCGAGGCTCGACACAGTGTCCCTTCTGGCCTCCCCGTCGGAGGAGAGGACCAGGACCATCTTGGGCAAGGTGCAACGGATGTTGGTGGCCGACGCGGCCAAAGTGAGGTCCATCAAGTCCCTCCTCGGGATGATGTCTTCCTGCATCTACCTCATTCCCATGTGCAGGCTCCGGATGCGCCCGTTGCAAGAATTCCTGGATGCGCGCTGGATCCAGACGACGGGCAGCTTCGAGGAAAGGATCAAGCTCGACGAGAGCTTCCGACGAGCGATACGGTGGTGGGGCACCCGCGCGCATCTGACGGCGGGCATGGACTTCCAGACCCCAGCCCACCAGGAGACTGTGACCACGGATGCCTCCCTGGAAGGGTGGGGAGCGCACACCGAAAATCTGCACGCAAGGGGACTCTGGCTCCCGACGGAGAAGTCCCTGCATATCAACGTCCTGGAGCTCCGTGCAGTGTTTTGGGCCCTCAGGTCCTTCCTACCGTCCCTCAAGGGCAAGGTGGTGAGGATCTTCACCGACAACACCACCACCATGTTTTACATCAGGAAACAGGGCGGAACCAGGTCCCCAGCGCTGTCCAAGGAGGCGCAGGACCTGTGGCATTGGGCCGTCGCCCAAGGGATTTTTCTGGTGCCGTTTCATCTGGCAGGGATAAAAAACACCATCGCCGACTCACTCAGCAGGGAGCTGCGCTCGTGCCACGAGTGGGAACTACGGCAGGATCTGGTGGATCGCCTCTTCCGACGGTGGGGCACACCCCAGATCGACCTGTTCGCGACGGCGACGAACACCAAGTGCCGGAGGTTCGCCAGCAGGTTTCCCCAGACGAGGAGCATGGGCGATGCTTTCTCGTTCCCCTGGGAGGGCCTGTTCCTCTACGCGTTCCCTCCCTTGCCTCTGCTAATCCGGCTCGTCAACCAGCTCAAGAGGTCACGGTGCAGGATGATCCTCGTCGCACCTGCGTGGCCGAGGCAGATATGGTTCCCGGACTTGCTGGACTTGTCAGCGTCCCCGCCGATCAAGCTGCCGGCGGACGCGGATCTACTCTCCAGGGAAGGAGGCGCCATCCTCCACCACGACCCGAAGTCGCTGAACTTGCAGGCCTGGCTCCTGCAGCGCTAGAGTTTGGAGGATACGACATACCGGCCGATTGCAGAGAGGTTCTTGCAAAGGCCAGGGCGTCCTCGACTCTTAAATGCTACGGACACAAATGGAAGAGGTTCTCTGTCTGGTGCCACGCACAGAAGATTAACCCTCTACGGATTATGGCTCCCCAAGTACTGCCGTACCTGCTGACGCTGGCCAAAGCTGGTCTGGCACACGCGTCCATCAAGATTCATCTTGCTGCGATCTCCCGATACACCAGAACCACGGGGCGGACGTCCTTGTGGTCTCATCGTCTGGTGAAAGAGTTCATGAAGGGACTGTTCAGATCGTTCCCGCCGGTGAAGGCTCCGGCCCCGGCGTGGGAGCTCAACGTGGTGCTGACCAAGCTCATGGGACCTCCGTACGAGCCTCTGCACTCGGCCCCGTTGAAGTTTCTATCGTGGAAAACAGCTTTTCTTGTGGCCATCACCTCCGCACGACGAGTGGGAGAGATCCAGGCCCTTTCCTGCAAGGCCCTGTACTTGACTTTCCACGACACGAGGGTAGTGCTCAGGACGCACCCCTCCTTCATGCCCAAGGTACCGTCGGACTTCCATCTCAACGAACCCTTGGTGTTACCTGTGTTCTTCCCGTCGCCTTCGTCGCCGGCTGAGAGGACTTTGCACTCGCTGGATGTAGCTAGAGCGCTGAAGTTCTACGTGGACCGCACGAAGGGTTTTCGGAAGACGTCACAACTCTTTGTGAACTTTGGACCTGTCAATCAGGGGAAGGCTCTCTTGAAGGCTTCCATCTCCAGATGGCTCTCCGGCTGTATCATGTGCTGTCACCGGTTGGCAAACCGACCGCTGCCTGGCCGTCCGAGAGCCCATTCCACCAGAGCGATCGCAGCTACCACGGCGTTCCTATCTGGTGTGCCCCTGCTGGACATATGCAGGGCTGCTACGTGGAGGTCGACGCACACCTTCACGAAATTCTACTGCGTCGACCGGGATTCCAGGGAGGAGTCCAGGGTCGGCCAAGCAGTGCTGCGCAACCTGTTCGCCTGAGGTGAGCCTGGTGAGGAGGTAAGATGCTTAATGTTGAGTTGATGTGATGCTTAATGTTGAGCCTTTGCCACCTCCCGTGGTTGTGCATGTGTGTACTGCTATGTATTCTTTATTCATGAGCATGTGAATCCATGCCAGACCCCATGCTGGAGAAGGAACAAGTTACTTACCTGTAACTGTTGTTCTCCAGCATGGGTCTGGCATGGATTCACATGCGAACCCTCCCGCCTACCCCTCTGCGGCTCTTCACTTGGTCATACTGCCACTTCACGTGCTTCCAAATCTGAAGATGGCTGCCAGAGGCGGTGCTTAGGTAGAGGGCAGTCATTGGCTGTGGTCAGTATGACGCAGAGACCAGTGATTGGTTATTACTACGAAAGACAGATCAGAAACGAAACTGATACTGGTTTTTTCTTTACCGAGGATTCCCAGCCTGACGACGGGGAATATTCATGAGCATGTGAATCCATGCCAGACCCATGCTGGAGAACAACAGTTACAGGTAAGTAACTTGTTCCTTCCCATCCATTCTGGGGTTGTGTTTCGACAGCCATGGCATACCCTAGGATTATTGGAAAATGTGGCATTTCAATTATATCAACCTGAATCTTTTCAAAATTCCCTGATTTGCATCTCATCTATAGTTCATCAGTCTGAGTTACCATATCTCCTGGAGTCAACGTGCACCCATCCTCTGAGGTAATAGCTTCTGCCGTGGATTTGGGATGCTTCGTTAGGAAATTTGCTTTCGACAAACGTGGTGCCCATGAATATTCCAGCAGTCCCTGGTCTAATAGTGTCCATAAGTGAATATTGTGGACATCTTTTACCATTGTTAATTCTAACATAAAATGCTAATTAGAGTAGGTGGTAATGATTCCTGAAACACCTGATCGTGTCCCATTATTTATGACTGAGCATCAACATTCTGTAACAGCCGTGGGCAGTTCTGTACATAGTAGCCAGCCAAATCACAATACGTGCAGAGATTCCCCGTGTGCCTTCTTGGTCCGTCCAAGGGAATGAGATATCTGCATAAGGTTCCTGTCTACATGGCTTCTTCCCCACATTTTTCTATAGAAATCATTTGCTAATTGTCGAAAGGCAAACTCCGTCCCTACGCCCCCAAGCCCACCACAAGCCCTCCTTTTATTTGCTTCTTTATTTGTAAAGTGGCTTCAATCAGAGTCGGACTGGGGCATAAGATTGCCCCAGGCACCAATGAAAAAGTGGGCCAAAATCGCAAATGGCAATTCTTTCCTTTGTGACAGACTGTTCAGTAGTACGCAAGGAGACTTTTTTTGGTAATGTGTTGCAACTTGTGCATTTTAGTTCAGTAACATTGGTTGATTAGTTATTTCTGCACAGTGACTAACTCCTCAAACTATTGCGCGTTGGGCAACAAAATGCCCATTTTGCACAAATGAATCTGGCCCACACTAGCATGTTGCACCTGCATGTTGAGTTTTGTCCTATTGCTCTATGGGCCATTACGAGCCTGGCTTCAATAAGTGAGGTCGAGGTATTTGGTCGTGGAATTGTGTGGAAGAACATTTTTATTTTCTTCCTTTAACCCTTAATAGATGACTGTTGCTGCAGCCTCACCTGTCCAGTTAACTTCTGCTAGTTATTGTTTAAGCTGTTGAGAGAGCTGTCTTTAATTCCTTAAGATTTGCCTGGTTTAATGTTTGAATTATTTTCTTTCAAACATTATTTTAATTTGGTCCAGAACAGTATCATAATTCTTTAAGTTTGCTTTCTGGTAAAATTAATGAAGTCTCCCTGTGCAAAGAACCATGGTCAGAAAAGGTAAGCATACATGTAATCATAACTTCATCCATTTGGAATATGGTTGCTTTGTTAAATGGTTGTAGCTTACATTGGTGCAGAAAAGCAGAAACATTTCTTGGATTCTCCGCAGAATTCTATTGGATGATTCAACGCTGCAATGGTCCCTCCAGTAGGGCTTCCTCCCACTGCTATGCCTTCCATAATAGTGCAGTGCCACCACACCACTAGGATCAACCTCCTCAGTGGGAGGAGGCCCCATAATCTTTGCGTGTAGTTTTTTCACCCAATCTAAAAGGGTTACATTTTCCATCCTGGATATCTTTGTGTCTGACTGCAACTCTCTCAGTGCCTGTGCTATGGCCAAGAGTGGCTTTAAATCTGTATCCATAAAAAGGACCAGACTAACTACCATTTTTTACAGCCAGCCTATGAACTGAGATGTTATACTGATGCAATTCCCCAGACTTCCCCGATTTGCTGTCGAGACCGCCATATTCACTGGCTCCCAGGTGTAGTAGCTCGGAGAGGAAAAAAGGAGTGTGATGTTCAGAGATCCTAGAAGAGAAACCAACCCAATGGCTCGGGAAACAACAGTTCTCAACCTCTGGCCCAGCTATCAGAAACCCTTCTTACCTGAATAACACTTCCAGGCGACTCAGGAGCAGAGTCGAGGCAATGAAAAGGAGCGCTACAGGTGGGTACTCATGGGATAGTGCAGCAATTCATGTGAGGATCTGCAGATCCGTAACAGGGCTGGAAAGGTACAAGAAGTCCAGGAACGCAGCCCGTAGGAAGGAGGACTTAAAAGTATGATAATGCTAATATGTCATGGTCCTTACGCCTTGTGTCTGGCAATTAGTTTGTGTCGTTTGATAATTTTTAATTCTCTGGCTGTCTGCACAACCGGAAGTAGGTTCTTCTTGGAATTGGTCTCAGGATTTACATGCTTATGGATACAACATGTAAATGATGTTAGCCTTTTTAAAGCTTGCAGCAGCGAGACAAGAATAGGCGCAGAGACCTTGACCTAGTTCACATGGTGTTTAGGTGAAACATATGCACAACTATTGAAGGCAGCAACGATGTTGGGATATCTAGGGCCCTCTCTCTGCTAGGCAGAGTGGGTTCCCTGCTTTCCATAGAAACTTTCAGAGAGATAGTACAACTGGTCTGGGGCACCATCAGATAGAGAGTGATGGGTGGGGCTTGCTTTGATATGGGCATCTGCAAGAGATTTGGTGTCCAGGTAAGGCAGACGCCAAATTACTGGATGAAAAACTTGTGAAGATGGAAACAAAAGCAGCCCACTTATCCCCACTTTAGTGATGTTTGTTATACCAAAAGGAAAGAGTGTGTAGAGGAGCAGTTACATGCCTCTGCAGGAAATTCCGCCCCTAGCTCCTATTTGTTGGAAGCCTGAGATCGTGCAATGTTTGACACCAGCAGTTGTGCCAATGCTGCAGCAAATATGTGAAAGACGGTACCCACTGAGACAACCATATCGAATGTATTCCTGAAGACCTGACAATCTGATGGAGGAACACCCTGGAAGGAATATGAAAAGGAGCAAAAAGAGAAACTAGTGACGTCACAAGAGACATGTGTGACGCCCTGAAGAATACTGGCTGAAGAGAATGTATGGATCCTACAGAAACTGATGACGAAGTTAAGTGTCGAGTAAACTTTCATATGCAAGAAGAAGATTGCACGTGTGTGAAGTGCTGCAGAAAATCAACCGTTCAATAACTGTACAGATGCTGAAACGCAAGTTAGATTAAGTCATTATAGAAGCTGGATGTAAGTAGTGAATAGACTGCAGGCGAACCCGCCATTGTATAGAAGCTGGACACCGGTGTCATGAATTTAATAAGCCAGGACCCATGGAGAGAAAAGCCGAGAATTGTGTCACAGCAAGAATTAGCTGATATCGTGGAGGCACATGGCGAGGCTGTCTGGTCTGGTATCAAAACTGAAGCAGCCAAGGTCGGTTATCTATTTGTGAAAAGTGCAAAGAAAGTACACCAAGGGTGCCAAGTTATATTCATTTAAGACATATACATGCTGCAAAATGGAACAAATCCTGGACTCTTGAGCCAAGGATGAAGAGTTGAGCTTGGAGTCCCAGAGCAATAATAGTGAGTGCTTGCACTCCCATATCTTCCTAGAGACAAGGATACTTTGCAAGGCCAAGTTCAAAGATAATCTTCTTGGCAGAAGGCATGGGTGATGAGAGATGTTGGGCTAATTGGGTGGCGAGGTAAAGTCAAGTCCACCGCCTGGCACCTGGGCCTGGGCTTGCGTGCTGCAAGTGAACCGAATGTTCCAGACATGGCACAAACGTGCCAACAAATTGTAGAGGGCCGTATAGCGAAGGGCCTTATAGTTTGAAGACCAATGATAAACTGTGTACTTAATCGTGTTAAAGCTGACATGTTTTAGAGGTAGGCATAAGTTGTCGACCTGACAGTGGGAAGCCAATCACAATCCTAGTCTCTATAGAAAGTATATTTAGATTTCTCCCTTAACCAATCCCAACCCTTGATAGGTTTTCTATTATTTGCCACATAGTATGACGTCACCTCTGATGTATTTTTTGCATATAAGGATGTTTTTATGAGAAAATCCTGGAGAGGCTGAGCGAACGTCTGTTGATGTCCGTAGTAACTCCCTGTTTTAGATATTTTTTAATAAAACAGTATCTTTGCCATCTTCCTGAATTGGTTCGATTATTTGGAGTCAGAGTTATTCTGCAACCCCATCCATTGCATGCATGTTACTTAAGGGACAAAAGCTCACATGGTAGAGGTGCGGATGGTTGGAAAAGATCCAAACTAGTTCTGCTCCAGAGTTTCAGCAGTTTGGGCATCCTTTGCCATTAGCTGGAAGATCGCAGGGTTTCCTGTGGAGAGCGGCCAATAGAAATAAACTTGCAAGTAGAACTGAGATGGTGGGCAGGTCCCCCACTGATGAAATCCCTGCCTGCTTTCCAACTGCGCTCTGCAAGTGGAAGGTGAAGTGGTCGGATTGAAGGAGGAGTCGATACCGAAGGCCTAGAGTCAATTAACAAATGGTGAGTAGACTAAGGGGAATGGCAAATAAAGGGGATGGGATTGTGATAATTTTGTAACAGGAAATATTGTGAAGAGATAAGGTAACGCCTAGGAGTCCTGACTCAAGGGAGTTTAGAAGGAGATGTCTCAAATCCCATCGGGGGTAGAGCAGAAATATATAATGCGTAATCAGGATTACGTAAGGTGAGGTCTCAAACCCTGTATAGGGTATAGAATAAAGGTGAGAGAAAAAGGTGATCACTGTGTTTATAAATGTGTAATGTCAAGTAGTCTGAAAGTTTTGTTTAGTAAAAATATCGAAGAGCAATAGAGATTGTGAAGAATTGAAAAAGTAACAGTGCAGTAAAACGATTCACGCCAATCAAGTGAATAGATATGTTAAGTAAGAGAATAGTTAGGCTATTGAAATAAGAGGCTTAAGCAGCGATTGATGGTGCATGCTCATATTTGTTGTTTTAAAAACTTTGAAAAGTGGTGATCTAAGCAAAAGTATACAGTTTATTTAACAGTCTGGTAAGTATTGACAGTCAATTGAGACTTGTCATTATGGGGGATACTCCTCTCATGCACTTATGCAAGACACTGCCAAAGCATATGCCCAAGCTCAAACAGTATAGTGTGAATGGGTAAAAGGCACAGCAGATACAATGTCATGCCGTGGACACAGGGGGTATGATTGTCAAAGGTGGGATTGCAACACATGACCACATACTTACACCCTGTGTACACAGGGATGAAATTAGAGACAAGATTAGCGATTCTAGAGCTCTGGAAGATGTAACAAGAAGAAAGAGAAGACCCGCCACCTGAGGAGTGGATGCTTAATTAGCGTAAGGAAGAAGGTGTTGAGCCCTCAGCTCCCCTTAGCTCACCTGAATCAGCGGTGTTGTCATGGAAGAAATAGGGTTATATCCTTTAAAGGAGTTGAAAGCGGCGACGGGGTATTGTAATACTATATACAATCCCCCCCGCTTACAGTAGTCATGATAGTGCAGAGGAGAATAAGAGAAAAGAAGAAATCTGTAAGATCATATAAGACAGAAAAAAGGAGTGAGCGGTCGAATTTGTTGACAGAAATAGACAGGGAGATTAAGAGATGGAAAGGAGAGAAGGATAAAGCTGATGAGATAGCACTTGTGCAGAACGAAAGGATAGGAGGACAGATATTACTTAAAGGAATGGTTCGGTCAAACATTTTTATTGCCCCTACGGGTGGGCCATGTGTTTTTAAGCCAAAGTCGCTCGATTTTAGAAATATTTCCCATGGGCCTTACCTGAGTTTTCGTCCATTAAACGCACGCGAAAACAGGCACCAGGGAGCTGCCATTTTGTGATAATCCTATCATTTCCCCCATCGCCCTGGCAGACCTGCTTTTGCGGCACTAAATCATATCCCCCACCCCTGAGCCTGACATGATCAAAACATTCATATTCCCAGCCTCTCTCCGTGACGTTACTGTGCTGCGTAGGCAAACGTGCCCAGTCTTCTTCTACGCGACTTCACACAGAACCTAGAAACCAACACAGATCAGCTCACAACACACCGCGCCACAATTCAGAATATGAAACTGTACTTTAAAATCAAACAGCAACACAGTAAATTTGGTAAAGTGCATTTATTTGACATTAAATGTTTATAGAATATTCTGCAATTGCCATATGAACTCCGAAAGTCATTTATTTTCTTTTATCTCTATCCGCAAATCCGTAAAATTTTATCATGAGTCACGCGCTGTTCCTTTATGTTACACAGGCTGTTGGTTTTCGTTCAAAGAAGCACTTTTGTCGCACGTTGAACCACAAGGCTGTTCCATCAAGTAGGCATTAGGCCAGCGTAAAGGTTGATATGTTGCTTCTAGCCGCTAGTACCACGTAAGGGCATATGGGCCCTTGGCGATCGTCCCATAAGATCATCAGAATGGTGCAGTTGTTTACATTAAGCTGCAGCTGGCGGTTAAAAAATCCATCTGCTGGTGTCTGAAACTGGTGGCAGGGGCAAAAGGGAAGGATGTACCTATTTTGAAAACATAACATTTATAATTTGTCTCGCCAGCCGATCTTTATTAATATGAATCATTTTATTTATTACGGCCGAGCTGAAACTATTTGCTTTCAAGGATAGTGCAATGGAGTATGTTCGGCTCCAAAATCAATGCGAAAACTAACAAAATAAATAGAGGTTGGTACACAATGAGAAACGACTTTTTGTCTACATGCGTGTGGAATGTGGACCTGCATGCCCATGTGCCCGCTACAAGGATGATGCCACAAACCTTTTCAAAGCTCTTCATTCATTCATTTATTCATGCATCCATTAATTAATTCTTAATTCCGGTATAAAAGCGTCTAA
The DNA here is from genome assembly GCF_040938575.1 of Ambystoma mexicanum. NCBI lineage: Eukaryota > Metazoa > Chordata > Amphibia > Caudata > Ambystomatidae > Ambystoma > Ambystoma mexicanum. The sequence continues at coordinate 561,052,412 of NC_090921.1, forward strand.
AGAGTTACTTACATTATATTTGCGATTTCCATTGTGTCTCTGCGCAATGCAGTCCGTAAATCCCACTGTGCTCTTGACAACGATTTTTCGTATACTGAACTAACATGAAACTCGGTCTAGTTTAAGAATTTTCTGCCTTATCATCTCAAACGTTACTGCACCCCAACGCCCGCTTGAAATGAAGTTCGTTCTGCATGGTCCTTGTCTCTCAAGGTCAAAAAACAATAGAACCTTATACTGGCAGTGCGAGTTGTGGGCCTCTTCAGGGCGCGAGCTGAAAACCAAAGCCGCTGACCTTCACTAGAAATGAGCATACATTCTTTCTTCGCAGCATCCCGTAGTAAAGCCATCTGTGAGAACTTGAAATTTCGAATCCATCTATGTAGTGCGCCTCAATGTGCAAATGCGAACTGGCTTCTCTCCCATCTGCAACGGCTCGCTTGGCGCGTTCTAAGGCCCCAATTTTGTCCTCCTTGTCTGCGAGCTTTGAAGCCCCAAAGAACCATAACTATTGTGACTTTTAATTTTTTGGGGAAGGTCAGGGAAAGTATAAAGTACCCGAGGAGTTGAGTTGAAAGTGAGATTTATTGTTTGTTTGTTTTATTATTTGCAATACGCAAGCCTCCCCTCGGTTAACAGTGCCCAGCATTTATAAGAGATTGCGAAAATTAGTTCCATCAACAAAAATATATACATACACATATAGACAAGGTCAGCAATATGAGGTGAATAGAGAGAGAACTCAAAGATGACACCCAGGTAGTTCGGCACCTAGGATGGTGAAGGTAGGGGTTAGGGTTAGCGTACTTTGTATGCACACTGTACAGTAAAAATTATTTACAAAAAGACAATCGTATTACAATAATTTAAACCGGGATTTGTACTTCACAACCAGCTCTCCTTTGGGTGGACATGGCACAGTGGCAATTTTGGGTGGCAATGGATCAGTGCTCTGCACAGAAACGTTCAAAATTCCATATCTGTGCTTCTCTAATACAGCAACAATAAGGCTTTTGACAAAGTCGAACTCCATTTCCTCATAGACTGGTTTGATCACCCATTGCTTACTTCATTTTGAAAAGGCCTTATAGCGAGCCATCCTTACATTACCCATAGTCCTAGATTGTTCACGGCCGAGATTCTCGTTATGGGCCAAGTCGGCAAGTAGAGTCCTATGTCTCATGCCCTGTATGCTGAAATGCAAGCGCTTTGGCCTGTACTTTAGGCACATATTGTGGAACACCTCCAAACCTCCTGTGTGACAGAATTCTGTCAGTTCCCTCAAATATCTTGATAGAGTTTTATCGAAAACAATCTTCTCAATGGCTTTGTATGTCGGTGAAGATGGATTCAACCACTTCTTCTTCCGTGCCTCCACTGGGGATAAAGGGCCATGTTCACATTGGTGGAAATGTAGGTTTTCTGACCAGCGGTGCACGTTGGTACAGTGGTGCCTCAGTGACCGGCATTTTTCAAGTAGTATTTCCACTGACCCTTCACAAGTTTTGGAGCTCCACCAAAGATGGTTGCTGATAGACTGGGACCACTCTGAAATACTTTCCAAACCTTTTTTTTCCCTGCAGCCGAGATTTTCTTATTGATTGATTTAGCAAGATGCCATACGTCAAATTGATGTTTAATATGTGGGAACTGCTCTGTCATTGTCTTGGCAATTGAAACGTGTCTGTCCGTGGCTATGTGGTCGATGTGCATTCCCCTCGATTGTAGATATTCCACTGATTTTATGAATCCTAGTTTCTCCATGGCCACTGAGGATGTACATTTTGTTACCTGCACAACCACCGAACTCACAATTTTCTTACTATCCATGTCCTGAAAGTGGTAGGTGCAGTACTTGGCAATAAATCCAGGGCTGTCGCACTGTCCATCGCCAGCTAGCCTGAATCGTCTGCCTTCGAATGTACTTGCTAGAGACAATTGTTCAATTTTCCAAGCATCACTAATGGCCGGAAACAGATAATCATGTTGGTATTTGTAGTACTGCGTTTTTTAAATGAAATGGAATCCCACAAACTGAAAGAAAGACTCTAACTTTCTAAAACTGGAGCCACTAAAAAGTGATGCAGCTGCACACAGTAGATTGCCTGCTGGCAGTTTCCCCAGCATCGGTTTTGCAGACCATGAGAATGTATGATGTAATCTACAGGAGGCATGTATTGTGACGTTACTGCCTTGTTTTTGACGAGTCACATGAATCAATGGCTTCCCACATACTTTCCCTCTGACGGAATGCCCACATTTCAGCATAATTATAATATCCATCAAACAACTATCGAATACTATGTATTTGCCCTCTTTCATTAGACTGTCATCCTGCGTCAAAGTTGTTTCGGCCTGTGATGTTGAGGACATATCACCACATTTGAAAGAAATATCGCTGCTATCAAGTTCTGATGCGTCGGTGAATGCTGCTGCTGGTTCATTCTCTGTCATTTCAACATCTGCTACCTCAACATTGATGGGAGAACACAACAATGTCGACAGCTTTTTTGGTGGCAATTTTTTGGCGGGTGTAGATTGTGTGAATTGATCTGCGACTACTTCAGAGCTATCTTCAATACATCCAGTATCATGGTGTTGCGGCGGTGCGGTCGTACTGTAGCAATGGTCCAATAAAACTTTGCTGGATTCTCCGGACACATTCATTTCATGTTCTGGCCATTGGACATGAGCATCCCGAGTCTCAACATGCCGCGTCTGAATTAATAGTTCCTCCATAGTGTAAATGGTCTGGCAAGCAACATCTCTCATTCACTTCACTGTCTGTGTATGTATAGTTCGTAGACCCACGGGTAACTAGAGGACAGATTGGAAAAGGGATGAAAGATAAAGTATAGTACAATTGACTTGAAAAAAACATAAAATAGTCCCCGGCACAAAAACATTTCTAAAGTTATGAACTGTTTGTAACAAACCTTATTTTGGTTACTTTTCTTTGCAACATTTTTGTCTCGACCTTCAACATCTGCACACTGTTTCTCCGATACGTATCCGCATGTCTCCCCTTCCTCTTGCGCTGCAACAACTATATTTTCTTATCCGCATAGACAGCACGGAATGAGGCTCCATCGACTCCCTGAAACATAGTATTTTCATTACTGTGTATCAAAATATTGTTAGCGTAAGACGCACGCGAGGACGAACACACATGTACATCTCAATAGGCAAACACGATTTAAACATTGTGTGGAACAATCAAACGACAAGTATTCGAGCTCTGATGACCCAGTTCGATGGAGATGTCCGTATCCATAACTCTGGCTCTACATGGACTGCCACGAATGATTGTATTGAAGAGGAGGCATCAGCAACTCCCTGAAACCCAGTACTTGCGTTAGTATGGTTTTCAATATCGTAAACATAACACACACTTGGGGTCGACGGCACAGGTGCATATAAAGAGATAACCACAAATGTTGCATTGTCTAAAAGAATCAAGGAATATTTAAAAATGATCAGATTAAATCGCCTTATTTCTCTGATTTCTTTACATCTGCATCATCTAAATGGGATCTTGTGATTGTAGTGGAAGCTCCATCATCTCCCTGAGTACTTGCGTTAATAGGGAAGAAAGTATAGCAAATGGAATCACGTTATATGATCATGCTCGATGGAGCTGTCAGTATCCATACCTCATGCTGCTGAAGAATATCTAGGGCTGTTGTCAATGTGGTGCGTGTCAAAGAGAGGGACTGGTAGGGGGTGGTCTGTGCTTCTGCTCTCTATATGGTAGAGGGGAGGCACAGAGGACCCCAGCCTAGATTCTCTATTCGGTAGCTATGGTCGAGCAATCGAGGCCTAGCTTCTCAGGAGGTGATGCAGGCTGGTTCTTAAGTACAGTGTAGTCCCCAAGCCCCCACAAAGGAATGTCCACACACTGTATTGGTTAGAACACAGTCTTTATATAATCAATATTCAAGGTTATGTACACTTATCATAATAACTCACTTTGTACTTAGGAAAATCAACAATGGCAAATATACACAATTCTAAAGTGGTACCACCCTTTGTATTAGATCTCATTAACATGCATCAACAATACTGTAACAATGTCACACAGATCAATAGAGTGAAACCAGCAATAGAGAGAGGAGAGAAAATAAGATGATTGAGCAATAGGCAGAATACTGGCCCCTACCACTAGACACAGTTCTGTGTGGAGATCCCCCCACCTGGGCAACCTGTAAAATAAAGATATAGCACAAGCCCAGTCCATATATTGTTCTGCAAGTCTTATTCCCTCCTATAATGTTTTTACCCCCCCAATGTACCTGGTGGAGTCGAGTTCTTCGAAGAGGCGTCGACAGATCCTTCTTGAGCGACCCCCCTTTCAAGCGGGAGTCACGGATCGTCGAGAGGCGTCGAGAAGCGTCGAGGAACTCGGCGTTCGGCGGCGGGGAATCGACGGCCCTTCTTGAATGCCTTCCCTTTCAAGCGGGAGACACGGGGCGTCGAACGTCCGTCGAGGAACTCGGCGTTCGGCGTCGGGGAATCGACGGCCCTTCTTGAATGCCTTCCCTTTCAAGCGGGAGACACAGGGCTTCAAACGTCCGACAACAAACAGGGTAGAACGGCGTCGATGAGGCGGCAGCTTCGATCCAAGCGGTGCTCGTCGACGACGGAGCATTGGCGTCCTGCAAGGCAGAGGCGTGCGGGGCACCTCGATGACAATTGTTCTGGACCGCAAAGATTGTGGAGACAAGGGCCCAACAAGGGCGTCGAGTCGTTCGAGTCTTTGTGGTCTTCGGGTGGCGGGAAACCCACCGGCAGGTTTCTCCTCGGCGCATTGGTCGTCCTCGACTTTCTCTGGCAGGATAAAGCGGTCGACGGTGTGGTCGAGGGAGTCCTTCGATTCAAATGTTCTTAGGCAAGGAGCGGACGGCTCCAGAACGCTTCTGAACAATTACCAGTGGTGAGAGGTCCCCAGATATACTATTCTGTCTCTCATCCACACTGCTGGCACACACTCAGCAGCCAATCATACAGAAGGGCATTCATGCAGTCAGTCAGCCAATCAGGCACACAGTGCATTCAGGCCACACTCCTCCCTTTCAGACACTCACAACAAGGAATGTGGATTGGGACAAGTACCCAGCCATTCAACACTACACACTGCATTCAGGCCAGTTTCGGGCAGGGCTGTCTCAGTCTTTGTCTCCCATGCCAGAAACCAGACAACCACAACAAGGAGTGTATATTGGTCACACACTCCATTCACCCAGGTCCCACCCACAGGAGGTACCCACAACATACAGTCAATGGGAAGGCTCCAGTCAGTCTAGCTGGGCCTTCACAAAAACACCATATATGGAACTTCCGCCCAACAGCCAGTCAGGGGGAAGGGACAGAGTCAGGGCTTCCCAGGACTTTGGGAAACAAGGTAACAGGCAATAGAAAGCAAGAGGCCACAGGGGCCATCTTGTTTCCTATCAGGAATCAACTGATCCCAATGGCAGAGTCTGGGTATCCCAAACTGGAGGACACCCAGAGCACCTGTCAAATTCAGCATGGAGCTGCCACCAGCCCATACCCTGCTCTGTGGGCCACCCACAGGTGCCCAAAAACATACACTAGGGGCACAGGGTTGTACCCCTACCCATGGGTGCCATAAGGGTATCCCATGGGTCTGTTCACCAAACCAAAAGAGAGAGCTGCACTGCCAGGAGTCCCACATGGACTCCTGGGCAGAAAACAACACAGAACACAATATGAAAAAGGACTACAGGACAAGGACAGGGAGGCCCTGTCCCTCCAATGCCTTTCCAGCATCACAGTGCGCACCTCCGAAAGCTGTTGCGCCGATTTGTATCCGCATGGTCCCGCTTCCACCGGAATTACTTGAATGTCAGGCTCTGCATCAAGTGCGTGGGTTGACGATTCAACAACTGCCTGAAACATAGTATTTGCATTAGTAAGGATTACGATATTGAAAACACAACACACGTTTGGGGTCGACCGCACAGGTACATATCAACGGCTAACCACATATGAAACATGGTCTAGAACAATCAAACGACAAGTGTTCCAGTTCTGATGATCACGGTCAGTTGAGCTGTCAGTATCCATACCTCGGGCTGCTGAAGAACATCTAGGGCTGTTGTCAATGTGGTGGACGCTTCAGCATCTCCCTGAAAGACAGTACTTGCATTAGTATGGATAACACTAATTATAACTGAAAACAAACACTAGGGGACGACAACTAAGGTGTATATCAATTGGAAAGCACTAACCAAACAATTGGTAAAATAATCACACGAAACATACAAACTATTACTTGACATATATAAAACAAGTCTGTAGCCGAATAGCCAAGTATGATTACATGATACGCGCTAGAAGTGGTTGATAACTGCAAGCACGTGACAGAAGTAGAATGTTCTTGCTTCAGATTCAAGGGATAGTCAAGAAGTTGTAAAGGTAAATTATTGTTTGATAATGAAATGCCAATATTTAAAATTGCCATGTAAGGAGACAGAATACTTGAGTAATGCGCAATATAGCACAGTTCCCTGTGCCCATATATAGATTTCGTTTGTGGGTTATGAAATCTAAAAATAATATATTGATAAATGTCATTATTCAAAAAGCTATACACTCATATCAATGTCGAAAGTATTACAAATTGGAAACACCTAAAATATCAATGACTCCATTTGGCTACCTACACAGCAAGGCCTAAAGCTAGAAACGTACACTTGACTCACCAGTGGCGGATTGTGGATGTATAGAGCCGGAATAGCTTTTGCGAGCAATTTTCGTGTCAATCACCGTTTGTTCTTCTTTGTTACCCAAGATCTGGTGTACATGTTCGAGGGAAAGTGCCGGCTGCAGATGTGGTATCGATCACCCCTCTTGTCCTCAAAGACTTGTTGGACTCTACTTTCCAGCTCATCCAGTGGATATCAGCAATGTCTGACCCATTCTCTTATTCGATCAACAGTTTTCGGCAAAACATGCATTGTAGTGCCTTCAGATTTAGCATGGGTCTTCGAAGGGCAACCGCTAATCGAACAGGCAGGCATTGTTGAAAATTCTGAAAATTAAATATCAAGATTATTATAAAACCTTGATGAATAAAAATGTCATAAAAAAGTAAATGAAGCATACCATGCTCAATGCAAGGTTTGTTTTGGTCGCCGGAACCATACCAGTTCATCATGTGCGGCTTAGTATTTGCATAAATTAAAGAAATGTTTTAAATTATGTGACTAAAATCTGAACGTGTGACTCATCCCTTGGATGTTCTGTCTTGCACGAAAAGGAACCATGCTTGCATTATAGACTGGACCGCCGAAGGATGCAATTCAATGACAATTGACATAGATGAAAATAAATAGATCTATTGATAGCATAACAATTGAAACTCAAGTCAATAGCAATGAGACCAATGACCATAGCTCTATTGGGTACTGTAATAGCAAATAGATTGAAATGTAAAAATGACCGAAATATGACTAGGATACATGGCCTTACCTTGACCAACAAACAGTTGGATTCAGCAGGCCGAGCAGTATGTTGCAGGAGAACAGGTAGATGGCCACAGGTAGCACACTGACGAGTTTGCTCAAAGCGGTCACAGATAGCACGGCGACGAGCATATTAGCATAGATCTCAGTGCTTCTCAGGTAGAAGTTTCAGGAGTTGACTTGCAAAGCACAACGATGTTCTCATGAGACATATCAAGTGGTTAATAAAGTATTAGAAACAGGGGTGTGTTTGTGAATGAATGACGTGTGTATGTCGTGGTATTATGTTTATTGCAGGGGGGTTGCCTGCCTCAGGGGAGGCCTGCCTGGAGACACAGGATCTGAGGAGGCATGTGAGCGATGGCCCCTGGGCGTGGGATACCTTTTGAAGTGTACATGCTGTTTGGCACCGTGGCCGTTTGCGCCCGTTCCCTTGCCCTTATGTGATGTTATCTGCATGACATTCGCGTAGATGGGAACACTGAGCAGGACACGGGGCATCCATTTATGTACCCCCTTTCCACTCCATTTTGGTGACCAGGCCTCACTGCGATAGTACAGCGTGCAGAGCACATGGCCAACAGCCTCGTTCTGACTGACTGGAAAACTCCAGAGGTATTTGCAACAGCTAATAAATGTAACACATCACTCTCTGAGATCACGGTCCTGCATGTGAACCGGCCTGAACCAAGCACATGGCTCGTTCATCTCCACAAACTTGTCCTTGCCCACGCACCCTCGCCAGTGGAAAGTTACTGCCATTCTGACCCTGTGTCCCTACAAGGTATTCTCTTCATGTGCCAGACCACTGACCACGCCATGATGGCCACCTAGCAGATCCCCAACTAACATTAGACCCCACTGAGGTATATTGTTGCCTATCAATAACAAATGCCACATATCGGAGATTCTTGTGAGCACAGACCCACACTTCAAACACTGTATTATAGTGGTCAAGACCCTTGACCTAAGGCCTGTATAATCCAATGTTAATTGATAGTATTGATATATGTGTGACTTTTATAGAGACGTAACCGACTGAAAGACTTTGAACAAGTGTTATTTAGTGCATGCATTATTGATAATATATTATGTTAGCTTAGATAGTGACCACCCCGCTTCACAGCGACCTGAACTTCACCCATTCCGAGCACAGGTGTCTGACGTCCATCCTTGAATGGAGACACACTTGATTGATTTAGAAAATCAAAACAACCGTTGTTAAAATATATGTGGTGTTTTATTTTGTAGCTTATTTTGATGACACAAAAATACAAAAGTTTACACATTGTACAATTCAGGTTGCAGCACAGCGAGAGAAAATCCCCTTTACTGACCGCTGTCACTCGGGAATGTTTCTCTTATGGCACGAACGGCACAGGTGGGTATCACTCTTCGAACGCGGTGTCCAAGCCTCCCGTGAAGCCACCATGTAAAGGAACGATAGGCCACCAGCCTGTACCACCTGTGAAAAGGAATGAAACAAACTGTTTTTAAATGACAAAGATAAGTTTAATAAACGTTTGTTGTCAATGACAATTCTTGTAACTAATGGCATTCTGCTCGGACAAATTCTATCTAGACACTGCACACTATTGAAAGACTTTCATGCGTTACAATGATATGTATATGTAATTTTGGATATAGTAGAAGACCATGAAATGGGAGTGGCATGACAAGCAGAGTATACTTACTCGTTACTCGGATTACGAGGACGAACAGTTGCGCGAAGTTCGTGCATAAACACCATCATTATCCTCAACACGGACCGTGTGAGGCAGGCTGCCCTGAAGTCTGGCAGCTCGGTGATGCATTGCGGTCGTGGCTCGCCTTCCGAAATGTAGGCCACACATCCCGAGTTTTCACAGCAGCAGCAGTTCTCTTCCTCGGTCGGCATTAGCTCACACTGATTGCATGTGCACCAGGTGGAAACACCGTCCATGCGACTAGGTCCAGTGTCTTCATCCGTTGATTCGTCCTGCCAACTGCTGTCCAAAGCCCCATCGTTTTCGCGTGTTTCCCTTTCCAGTAGTTCCTCCTCGGTATACTCAGGCTCTTACATGTAGGGCATTATTGTATCCATTGTGTGTTGCACAAACTAAAATAATTGATAGCGGTGGTACTGGTATCTGTCCACACGGGCTACAAGCAACGAAGGTAGCTGACCAGATCACAGAAACGAGTCACAGAATACTCAAAGTAACACAGAGAGAGGAATGGAATCGAAAATCTGCTGCTGTGTGTTGTGAAACGGTCTGTTTATACTTATTGAGGAAAGAGGCGTCCTGCCATTTCCATGGTGACACGTCATTAGCTGAAGCGCAGCGAATGTTGACACGAGACGTGCTTTGGCGTTGTGAAATGGGCGGTACGCGTCTGCTGATGACAGGCTCAGGGGCGGGGGATATGATTTAGTGCCGCAAAAGCAGGTCAGCCAGGGCGATGGGGGAAATGATAGGATTATCACAAAATGGCAGCTCCCTGGTGCCTGTTTTCGCGTGCGTTTAATGGACGAAAACTCGGGTAAGGTCCATAAGAAAATTTTCTAAAATTGAGCGACTTAGGCTTAAAAAACTCATGGCCGACCCGTAGGGGCAATAAAAATTTTTGACCGAACCATTCCTTTAAGATAGATGGGAAAAGTATTGAGAAAGTTAGGCAAAGAGAAGATAAGGACAAACAAGAAAGAAGGGATAAAGAAGGAGAGAAGAGATTGAAAGAAGCCAAGCAGAAAAGGAAGAGCAGGGAGTGATGAGAACAGATAAATCAGGAGGAACAAGAGAAAAAAGAGAAACTGGCAGAAGAACAAAGAAAGTATGACAATAGACAGAGAGCAATAGAAGACAGGGAAAGGAAGAGAGAAGAGGAGGAAGCACAAAGACTAAAGGACAAAGGTTTACAGAGACGAGTTGGAAGAAGAGGAAAGAAGGTAAGGAATAAGGAGAGGAGAAGAACAAAGGCAAGACGAAGAAAGAATTGAAGGGATGTGAGAAAGCAAAGAGAACTAGATAAAGAAATTGAATGGAAAAGAAGACAGCTAGGTCTTGATGCCTGTCTCACTCGTAAGGAACAAGTAGGGTCAAGCCCAGAAATACGATGGGACAGAATAGAAGATATTCTTCCAATCAAGGAAACAATGCAGGCGGCATCTAGACTAGTATCGGAAGAAGAACGCTTTGATTCAGCAAGCATTGGAGAAAGTATTGGCAAGGTCTATCAACAGTTAAAGGAAGGTAGCAATTATGGAATTCGAGGGAAGTGACCAATCCCTAGTATTTCAATTACAAAGCGAAGAAGAAAATGTGTTCAGTCACGGAGGTAGAGCATTGTCTTTAAGTAGACTGAATCTGGATAAGGGTGAAGGGGATGATAGTCAAACTAGTTGGGAAATAGACATATCGGACGAGGAAAGAGAGTCCATTCTCTGGGTAGAAGGAGGCAGTGTGTGCGCCCCTGAAGGAAGTCTGCAAATGGATAAAGAAATGAGATGGTCGGGTCTGGAACAGCCTAAAGATAGGATGCCAGATCCCATAGCATATCCTGAGTGTCCCCGAGGATGATCACACAGTGAGAAGGGAGAGTCACCACCATATGTTAGCAGGTTAAGGTTGTTACCCACAAGGAGACAGACAGGGTCGATCGTCCCTGCCATGGATAAACTAATGATGGGAACCGACAATGGGATGGGGTTTACTCCTTTTTCCTTTTTTGAAAAAGGCGGAGCAAGACCACAGTATATCCCATGGCCGCAGATGGACAAGGCTAATTTAAGGTGTAAGCTCCTGAGTTTGACTTTGGGTGTTGGAAAATGGATATCTGAGTTAGAAAAAATGACAGGAGTTAATATGTTGGACATAGGACATAAATGGTCTCCTGGCAGCTATTGGTGGGGAGAGGACTGATGCTATGTGGAGAAGAGTGGAATATTCAAGTGTGACAGCACAGAATACAGCACATGATGGAGCGCCATTTAATAATTGTAGAGCAGATGTTTGGAGGGCTCTCGGTACAATACCCTGACACATCAGATATGGGTGCAATTATAACGCGTGAGGTGGAGAAAGATGAAGACCCTATTGCTTACATTCAAGCTATTCAGGAGAAATGGCAACTTGAAACTCGCGAGCTGTGGGAAACGTCAGTGTCATTATTTTACCACATTTTATGCCAGGGGTTGCCTGAGCCAGTACAGAGGCAGATGAAAAAACAAGTGGGGATGGAAGTAAAGCTATGGGCTGAGATACAACTGACGATAGTACACCATTGTCCGTTATTACAAGAGAAAAATAAGAAGAAAGATGTGAATAGGAAAATGTAGGAAGCAAAGTTAGTTCAGAAAACATTGTTAATATTTGCCATAGATGGGACAATATTGACAAGCGGAGAAGGACTGGGAATGCAGGAAGAAATGGGTTCATCACAGGTGAGCAATCTGAGCCCAATGGATCAAGGTGGATATGGGTTTACACCACAAGGCAGAGTTATAAGTTTCAGAGGAAGAGGAGACGGAATTAAAAATGATCGAGGTGGGTTTCAAGGTACTCAGAATGAGAATCTGAGTACCCAGGGAGGATATAACTAAGGGGGGCTTGTCACAAGAGCACGCCCAGTATGTTGGACTTGTGGGATGACATGGAATATTGCGTGCATATGTGGAAGTCAAGGGAATGTACAGAATGGCCAATTTTCAAGAGGGCGGACATCTTATCCTCCACCATATAGCATATAGACTAGAGAAGGGTTCACCTAAATGAATCCACCACAAGGGCAGTCGCAACAAGCCCCTATGCAGACACAGCAGTATGCAAACATAGGACAAGTACCGACACCCAGAATAGGAGGTGTCACTGTGGTAGGAGTAAATCCTTTCACAGGGACAGGGATGAGCTTGTACCCACTAAAGGACAGCTCACAAGGTGACTTGATGTGTTCATTACTATCTGTAATACCAGATCCCCAAGAGGAACCAACGGACGATGCGATGATATGAAGCAAATCCTTTTCTTTCCTTGTAGACACTGGAGCAACTCATTTGTGTATACAAGAAGGAAAATATCCAATGTCAGGAATTGCCATGAATGATCTAGGGGTTTCTGGAGCTACAAGTCGAGCTCCTTTGACTGATGAATTAGCAGTCTCTATAGGAGAGTGTGACATGTCTGTTCCTTTGTCATATTAGTGACAGACACTGGTTAACATTTTAGGAAAAGATTAAATGATGAAACTTGACATGACAATTTCATTTACTGATGAAGTGATCGTATGCTCCACTCCAGGAATACACTATTTAAATGTGGGAGAAAGCCTGAAATCGCCTGGCTGTTATTTTTGGAACTAATTAAGCCACTGCAGCAGAAGGTGCAAGTAAAGCAAGGCACAACGCCCGTGCCTACGAGGTGAAAGAAACCGTCATTAGTTGGCTGAAGTTATTGATCTGTGAACAGTATTTGTTGTGCAATAAACCGCTGTGAAAGGAAAACCTTGTTTGTCTCCAGCTGACTACTTAACAGACCTCAACACTTGGATGGACCCAGAGGTGGATAGGCAAGCAGGCAATCCTTCTGCAATCCCCCCATTTGGCGGTGCCTGCTCAAGGGTGGCAGACCTGATGGACGTCTACAACCTTACAGATGCATGGAAACATATGAACGCGACTCGAACAGGCTTCACCTTCTATTCAATGCCGCACGCCACGTACTCCAGGATCGATTATATATACTTAACGGCTGCACTCACCACGGCAATGATAGAATCCAGCATATCTCCGGTCACGTAGTCGGACGATGACATGGCAACGGTCACTCTCGACCAAATGGCCCTCCCTCAGAAGTGCTCCAAATGGCATTGTAATGAATCGCTCTTTAAGGATCGAGTTTTCCGGGATCAACTGGAACAAGATATCACCCATTACTTTGAACAACACAATACGGGGGACTTCTCCACAAACACAGTCTGGGAGGCAGACAAGGCCACCTGTAGAGGAGTACTCATCAGGGACGGAGCGGTGAAGAAAAGAGAATGCCAACTCATAGAAAGTAGGCTTAGAAGTGAAATCACCCAACTAGATCGTATGGCCCAATCTGCGACCTCCGATAGATTACACAAGATTGAACAAGCCAATGCCAAAAGAGAAGAACTACAGCAACTGGAAACAGGGGACATTGTGCACAAACTCCAATGCCTGAAACAGAAACACTATGAACATGGAAATAAGGCTGGGGCCCTACTCGCTGCAAGACTCCGCGGCCAGCGCCGCGAGAGGTGGGTGCCTACTATATATGAGGAAGAAACACCCCACGACCATCGCCCCCCCAATATCCCCGAAACTTTTGCCCATTTTTATGAGAACGTATACACCTTGCAGGCTGCACTGCACGCAGAAGCGATCACAGACTATCTGTCCAAAGTATCCATGCCGTCTCTCCCGTCGGACATCGCACAAGCCATGGACACCCCCATTACGGCAGAAGAAGCAGAGGACGCAATTAAAAGACCCCCAGCCGGGAAGGCTCCCGGGAACGATGGATACACAGCAGGATTCTACAAGACTTTTCAGAATGCCCTACTCCCATTCATGGTTGACCTCTTCAACAACGTTCTTCTCTCCGGTGTGGCCTCCGAATCCTTTTCAGAGGCTCTGATAACAGTCATTCCGAAAGAAGGAAAGGACCCTAAGCACTGTCCCTCATATCGTCCGATATCTCTTTTGAATATTGATGCCAACATTTACACAAGAATTCTCACTGCACGCCTAGAGTCACACATGCCCTCAATAATCCATAATGACCAAGTTGGCTTTATCCTTGGTAGACAAGGTGCAGACTCCACACGCAAGACCCTCCACCTAATACATGAAACCAAAACATCCCCAGATATGCCAGCATTGTTATCGATTGATGCCGAGAAGGCGTTTGATAGGGTCGAATGGCACTTCCTAGAGGCCACGTTGAAGCAAATAGGCCTGGGCCCTACCCTCCACCGAGAGATTAAAGCTGTCTACTTGACCCCGAAAGCTTCTGTAACGGTGAACTGCCAATTCTCGTGCTGGTTCCAGCTCACTAGAGGAACGAGACAAGGCTGCCCCCTTTCGACGATACTTTTCACGCTATCCCTGGAACCACTTGCCCGAGCTCTCCGAGCGGACACTACCGTGGAAGGAATCTGAGTAAATGCTAGAGAATACAAACTGGCCTTGTATGCAGACGACATCCTGCTCCTGTCGTCAATCCCACTGGCGATCCACCTCATAGAAGGATATGGGACACTTTCCCGCTTTAAAATCAATAGAACCAAATCCATCCTCTTTCCACCCCATGAACCCTCCCCAGAGCAACAAATAGAGCTTGAACACCATGGCCTGACCATAGAGGACTCTACACTGTGCTACCTTGGGATTAACATAACAAGAGACCTGGCTCAGCTTTACGAGGCAAACTTCCCCCAACTTCTCATCGCCCTCAAGGCTGATCTCTTGAAATGGAAGCCACTTACAATCTCCTGAATGGGACGCCTAAACGCGATCAAGATGGTGACCCTCCCACGTTTCCTATACCTATTCCAGGTCCTCTCCATCACGATCCCGGAACACTTCTTTAGACAGGTCAAGAAAGCCATACTCTAATTCCTCTGGGACGGAAAGAAACCCCGAATACCGTACGATATCCTGATACTACCGAAGGTACTGGGAGGAGTCGGCCTTCCAGATATAGAAAAATACTATCGGCAACCCAACTGAGAATTCAGGTCCCACACCTACGGGATAGAAAGGACCTTCAATGGGTCCAGCTAGACAATGATAACCTGGTCTACATGGCCCTCGCAGAGTGGCTATGGGTCCCTAGATCGAAGCTTACAAGACGCCTGCGTGACCACCCGATATTGGGCACTATGTGGAACATCTGGAGGAAGGGAAAGGGCATGACTGGAGTCACAACATGGCCCTTCCCCCTGAGCCACCTCTGGTCTCCCGGGATCCGCAAGAAAATCCCCGAACACGCCAAGTATCAAACCTGGTTTGATGCCGGCTTAGAGAGAGTTGGCCAACTGTGGGGAAAAGACACATTTATATCAATCTCGGAATTAGAGGAAGCCCTCCAAATCCACCCGATTCCGATCTTCCTATACCTACGATTGAAAGGGGTGTTATCGAGAGAAGAATGGAAGACCACCACACGCAGATAACTGACACCCTTCGAAACAATCCTTGACACGACCAACATGACCAAGGGGTTAATATCCCACATGTACAAAGCCTTAATCACCAAAGACCAATCTCCGAGCCTCCGCCTCAAAGAAAAATGGGAAAAAGATTTTGACAGGGAATTTGACCAGCAGGCCTGGGACAGAATCTGTGAAACGCCGGCCAAAGTATCAATTGCCACCCAATACAAACTGCATGCCGTGAAACTACTCCACTGGTGGCAGTATGATCCGCATAGACTGTCTAAAATGTTTCAAACCTCCAGCCCAAGATGCTGGCGACATTGCGGTATGGAAGCTGACTATTGGCACATGTGGTGGAAGTGCCCCAAAGTGCGCATTTACTGGCAGGAGGTCCTGGGGTGGATTAAGCGACTAGATGGCATAGAAAGAGAACCATCCCCCTCCTGATGTTTGGCCCTGAGGAAGAAGAGGACGAACTAGTGCGGGCGAAAGGACTAGTGTCCCCCCTCCTACTGTCAGCCAGAGCAGGCCTAGTCATAAAATGGAAATCCCCAAGACTGCCAAATGAGAAGGACTGGCTGAAAATTGCCACTAATCTTTACACAATGGAGAAAATAACGGCGGCCCTCCATTGCAAGGCCGCGAGACACGAGGAAACTTGGAGCGACTTTACAAGCCATTATATCTCGGGACCGGCCACTGACTGACCCATCACCTAGTCATTGAAAGCTTCGACTAACCGGTTCTAGCGAAGAATGGAAACCGAGAACCACATCACCTAATGCCTGTGCCTGTCGCAAACCTAATCTGTAACACTTGACAACAACAATGACCATCGAAAGACGTCACATCGCCTGTTTTAGTACATTACAACAAGCACCACGCCCTGGAAGTGCTATGAGCAAGGATAAGGGGAGGGAGGGACGTAGGGAATGGGAGTTACACTGTTCACCCGTCAGAAGGGGACGCGTATTTCATTGTATTTTTGCTGTCTAAATGTTGCTCGGATGGGATGCAATATTCTTATGTGGTTACTATGTATGTTCAACTATGCATCTCCCCCCTGGTTCACTTCTGATGTTGAAAATTAATAAAATTGAATTTGAAAAAAAGAAGATATATCACAAACCCAGTCCATATATTGCTCAAACGAGTCTTATTTCCTTCTAAAATAGTTGTACAACCCCAATGTACATGGAATAGCATAGTTTGTCGTCGGGTCATCGACAAATCCTTCTTGAGCAGGTCTCTTTAAGGCAGGAGCCACGGATCGTCGAGATCCCACGAGGAAAAAGGGGTGAACGATGATGGTGAGGCGACAGCTTAGTTCCTAGCGGTGCTCGGCGATGACGAAGCGTTGGCGTCCTGCAAGGAAGAGGCGTGCGGGGCACCTCGATGACGATAGTTCAGGACCGCAAAGAGATTGTGAAGAAATGTGGCCCAGCAAGGGCTTTGAGTCGTTCGGTGTCTCTACGGTCGTCAGGTGGTGGGAAACCCACCGGTGGATGCTCCTCGGCACGTCGGCGGCCTCGACTTTCTCTGGTGGGACAACGCGGTCGACGGTGCAGGCAAGAGCTTCCTTGGATCAAATGTTACTTGGGCAAAGGGAGCACGGCAGCTCCGGTCGGCGATGGCGGTCGTTGATGATGATGAACAACAGTGTCCGGGTGCTTCTCCTTGTGATTCCGCGGCAGTCCCGTCTCCGGTCGGCAGCCTGTCGTAGGTCTGTCTACCAGGGAGCTTTGGCAAAGATCAGCTGGTGCACGATGGTCCCTCGTAGCTTGGGAAGAGGGTGCCTTACCAGTTCCTCTCTGGGTCAGTCCTTGGAGACACAGCAGCTTTCAGATTGATGAAGTAGAGCAATATCAAGGCTTCTCTTCCAGCAGGGCTTCAATGTTAAGCTTCAGTTTCAACTCCAGTTTCTCTTCAGCTTCTGAACACGAATTCTAGCAGTGAGAGGCCCCTAGATATACTAGTTGATATCCCATTCATTCTGCTGGGTCACATTCGGGCAACCAATCGGTCAGAAGGGCATTCATGCAGGCAGGCATCCAATCAGGTGCATAGTGCATTCAAGCCATTCACTTCTCTCCAGACACTCGCAACAATTTGTGTATTGGGACAAGTACCCAGCCATTCAAAACTCCACACTTCATTCATACCAGTTTCGGGCAGGGCTGTCTCAATCATTGTGTCAAACACTAGATACTAGACATCCACAACACATAATGCGTATTCGTCGCACACTCCATTCACCCAGGTCCCAACCACAGGGTGTACCCACAACATACAGTCGCTGGGAAGGCTCCAGCCAGTCTGGCATGGACTTCACAACAACACCATATATGGAACTTCCATCCAACAGCCAGACAGGGGGAAGGGACAGAGTCAGGGCTTCCCAGGACTTTGGTAAAACAAGGTAATAGGCAATAGAAAGCAAGAGGATACTCGGAGCACCTGTCAAATTCAGCATGGAGCTGCCACAAGCCCATACCCTGCTCTGTGGGCCACACACAGGTGCCCAAAAACATACACTATGGGCATAAGGTTGTACCCCCACCCATGGGTGCCATTAGGGTATCGCATGGGTCTGTACACCAAACCAAAAGAGAGAGCTGCACCGCCAGGAGTCCCACATGAACTCCTGCACAGAAAACACGACAGAACACATGATAAAAGGCAGTAAAGGACAAGGATACGGAGGCCCTGTCACTCCGATGCATTTCCAGCATCACACGCACACCAGTTTCGTCATCAGTCTCTTATTGCTGGACCAATAGTAGGCAGTGGGGCCATATTACCACATTGTTAAAGATGTATAATAGTTTGGGAAGTATTACCATTTTAGCGAGTGATACCCAGGCAGCCTGGGAGATAGGGAGTAGTGTCCAAGCTTTTACCTTGTGTTCCAATTCCTCTAGCGCTTTTAGATAATTGTCTCTATATAAATCGTTCGTTGTCGTGGAGACTCTGATGCCTAGGTAGCGTAACCCCTGGGGACACCAGTGAAAATTATCGCCTATGTCTGCCGGTTGTCCTCCAGGGGTCAATGGGAGGACCTCAGACTTATCCCTGTTAATCTTGAGCCCAAAAATTCCCTAACCCTGACCACTTCTTCAGTTATCAGGACTAAGTTTTGTCTTGGATGCCTGACGTAAAGCAGGACATTGTCAGCATACAAGGAAACTGTGGACAGGTGAGTGTGCAGACGAATCCCTCGATGTGCGTGTAGTTCCCGAATGTGGCAGGCCAAAGGTTCCATTGCGAGGGCAAATAGGACTGGGGACAAGGGACAGCCCTGGCTGGTGCCGTGTGTGGGGTAAATGTGTTCTGAGGTCATGCTGTTTGTGTATATTACAGCTCTAGGGGCCGTGTATAGCAGTTTAACCCAGCGGATATACGTTAAACCGAATCCGGAGCACTGGAGCTCCTCGAAAAGAAAAGTCCACTCAACTGAGTCGAAGGCCTTTTCAGCGTCAAGAGCAGCGATCACCATCGGCACCTCCAGGTTCGCATTGTGCATAATGGTGAATAGACGTCTTATGTTATTCTGGGTGGATTGCCCGGGGATGAATCCGGCCTGGTCCGGAAGAACCAATGCCGGCGTGTGTGGGAGTATGCAATCTGTAAATATTTTAGCTAGAATTTTATTGTTGGTGTTGATCAGTGGTAGTGGTCTGTACGATGGCAACTGCCAGGGATTTTTCCCAGATTTTAAAAGCACAGTCACCAATGCCGATCTGGTGGATTCCGGAAGGGTGCCACTGGACATTGCTCTTTCATACATACCCATCAGGTAGGGGACCAACAGGTCTGCATACGCCTTATACAATTCTGCAATTATTCCATCCAGACCGGGGGCCTTACAGATGGGAAGTGATTTTATTGCTTTGCAAATCTCTTCTTCGGTGATGGTGTCATTGAGGGAGCCCCCTTGGTCCTGGTCTAACCAACCCACCGCTATCTCGTCCAGGTATTGTGACAGTTCATCATGCCCGGGGTTGGTATGTGATGTATATAACCGATTGTAGTACTCCCTGAATTCGTCATTGATCCCCTGCAGGTCTTTAAAAAGCTCTGATTCTGGTTTTCAATCTCTACTATGCCGGTGGTTTGCTGCTGCCTTCTAATGGCCCAGGCCAGGGTTTTACTTGGACGGTCCCTCTCCCCGTATCTCGACGCTAAGATCGGGTCACCCAGGAACCTCTCTTTGCTGATTGCCAACTGTAGGAGCTCTTCCCAATGTGCTAGTAGGTCGCGACGAAGCTCAGGCGTGTGTGAGGCACCCTGCTTGTTCTCTGCCTCCCGAATAGTTTCCTCTAACAACCGCATGGACCTCTGTTGAGCCTCTAGTACCCCACCCTCTTGAAATACAGCACCCACTTATATAAACCTTAAAGGCTTCCCATATCATGCCTTGGTCGGGTATTGACCCTTCATTGGTCTGGAAGTAGGTCCATATGTCCTTTCCCATTTCCGATCAGAATGCTTCATCTTCCAGAGCAGTGGCTCTGAATCTTAACCAGAGCTGTCTGGAAGGGCTCGAGAGGACCGCAAGGTAAACCTGTACCGGCGAGTGGTCGGATAGAGTTTGGGGGAGAATACTTGCCTCTGTTACTTTCCTAAGAATGGGGGGGGTCATTCTATAATCTATCCTGGACGAGCGTCCGTACACCCCGGAGAAGAATGTGTACTCTCTGTCTTCTGGGTGGTCGCTACGCCATATATTGTGCAAGTCATGATATTGGGAGATTGAGGACCATGTCTTAGCAGCTTGGAGAGGGACTATTGTAGCTTTGTGGACCTAACCAGCTCAAGCGTTAGGGCTAGGTTAAAATCACAGACCCATACAACCTCGTAACCCGGGAACTTGTGAATGTGTTTGGTGCATTGATGAAAGAAATCTGGTAAATCTGTGTTGGGTGCGTATATGCATATATGCGTATGAGTAAGAGCTTAATGCCGGGCATCTCCCCTGCGAGTATTATATACCGTCCCTCCTCGTCTTCAATCTGCTCATGTAGTCTGTATTGTAGTGTAGCGTGGATGTAGGTAGCACTCCTCTGCAGTGTGAGGTATAGGATGAGTCATATTTATGGATGCCCCAACCCGCAAGCTTAGGGAGAGGGGCGCCCCGTGTCAGGTGCGTTTCTTGTAGACACAATACATTTACCCTGTGGTTTCTGCTGTAGTTTGCGATCAATCGTGATTTCTTCTGATTGCTGAGACCCCTAATATTCCAGGACAGTATCGAAAGTGCCGCCCGAGGCTTTCCTCCTATTGTTGGTGTAGACATATTACATGTCGTGTCTTTGCGATTGGTGTTGTGGTTTGAGATGCACAAACTTGTGTTGTGATATCAATTCTGGCGGAATATGCTAACCTTTTGTGATTTGTGAGTCGTCAAGAAGCTACTAATACCCTTAATAACCACACACCTCAATCAATCGGTGCGAATGCTGTGTCTCACCTCCCCCCCAATCCCACCTACGCCAGAAACAGTAACCTACCGGCTCCCATACCTCCCCCCTGTCCCTAACTTCATATTTAACCTCCAACATCAACATAACGTAACTGTCCGCAGTGGCTCCGGGTAGGGGTGCGCTGAAGGCGGCCAGTTCATTCCATGTGGCTGTGGCCAATCAGTATAGCACCAGGGCCCCGCCTATGGCCCCGGAGCTGCCATCGTTCCTTAGTCAGGGTCGTGCAGTATGTTGTCTCCACGTAGAAATCATTCAAGGGCGATGCAGAGAGCATCCCGGGGAGCCCCCGGGATCAGGGAGGTTTGTTGCGAAGCGTTCTGCTGATTGCAGTGAGTTAAAAAACACAGTAATTCTATTATGTTGAACCCAGAGTTTGGCTGGGTACCGCATAGCGTATTTAATGCCTTTTTACGTAGGGTGGTCTTGGCATTCTGGAATGTTTTATGCTGGTCTTGAAACGCTGGGCTGAAGTCCGAAAACAGTCGGATAGTGGAGGATCCTCACCCTATTTCCCCTCTCTCCCTGGCGGACCGGAGGATGATGTCCCTATCTCTGTAACTGAAAATTCTGGCTATGATCCGGCATTCAGGGGTGCCCGGGGTGGCGTCGCGGCCAGCCATCGGTGTGCCCGTTCCACCATGAACATCGAGGTGAGCGCGGGTGGTCCAGGATTTCCATCAACAGAGTCTCAGTGAACTTCTCCATCCTATTGATCGGGGTCGACTCCGGCACACCTAAGATCCGGATATTGTTCTGTCTGGAGCGCCCCTCTAGGTCTTCGTTTTTGGCCAGTACCTTCTTTACTGTTTGTTGCAGATCGGCTATCTCCCGTTGCAGGGTGGCTACTTTGTCTTCGCCATCTCCTATAGTTGTTCAGCTCCTGTCATGTGCCCGCACAGCTTATCCTTTTGTATAGCTGAGATGTCTACCTTGCATGTCAGTACATCTATCTTTGCCCCTAGGTTATCTGTGCTGCTCTTTAGAGCTACTAGGGTCTGGTTGAGGGCTGCAATATCTATCTGGGATTGTGTTTGGTTTAGCCTGGAGACGGAGGAAGTTGAGACTGTTCAGAGCTGGTCCATCCTGGCCTGTTTTTTGGGGTTGACCATGGTAGGACTGTCAATTGGTTGATTCGTCGTGGTAGTGCCACTGTGTGCGCTCCGTGTTCCTCAATGTAGTAATGGTACCCCACTGTGCGGCGTGATGAGCAGAGTAGTCGCCTCCAGCCTATCCCGGTGGGTCAGGCACCTGGAGCCTTTATTTCCCCGTCTGTAGCTGCTTGTCTAGCATGACGGTTCCCCAGGTGGCTGTTCTTTGGGGCCTTGTGCCTTATTACATGTTCATGGGGGAGTCTGTTGATAACTGCCCGATGTGGCGGGCTATTCCAACTGTAGCAATGCTTTAAGTGGGCTGGGTTTAGTCCCTTGCGTCCTACTTTGCGGCACAATGGTGCAGGACCTATCGTCACCCCGGGTGCAGCTTCGCCACATTCCAGATAGGGGCCTGGAAGTGAGAGGGGCCCCCACGGCATAGGCCTCTGTCCCACCCAGTCCACGCCTACCGGACATTCCGGGGCAACTCCTGAGTCCGTGTTACCCCTGGTGGTTTACCACCTGTTGTGTCGCTTCATTGGAGGGGGAAGTACTTAAATTTCAGGGGGGGGCTCCCAGATTTCACCCTCGCCTCCCGAAACGCAGTATTACGTGATTATAGTCCTCTGTGCAGTGGGGAAGCCTCTTCTGGATCAGCTCTCCGCCGCTCGCTGGGTCTGCAAGGGTATGTGAGAGTCACACAAGGCGTCCAGAATGTAGTAGATGCGGTGAGGCAGAGACCAGGACTTGGTTGTTGAGTGGCCTGGTGCGTCTACCAGCCCGCTTGATGGTCTAAGAGGGGATATCAGGTACACACTAAACCTCCCGTTGGAGATTGCAATGGGTAGGGCACAGAGTTACCCCTAGGGTCCGGGGGCACAGGTGTTAAGCAGTGTTGCCCTGGCAGATTCACCCACCGTGACAGGAGGTTGTGTGATAACGATCTCAAGCCCCAGGTGCTGAGCGGGGGCTTCAGGAGATCGTGGCCCTGTCCAGGGGTCTTGTGTCTGCAGCAATCAACTGCTACTGTGTTGGGGCGTGGGACACCTCGCAGGAATTATATGGTCCGTTGTAACAGAAACGGTGGTCTGAGAGGGTTCCGCTTGTGTTTGCGCTCTACTATGTCACCGCTGGGGCTCTAGGGGAGGATAGTCGCTCCGGAGGTCTGTTAGAGGGAGCCGGGTTGATGATGGTTAGTGGTAGGAATTGCCCTTTTTATGTGCTGGTTTCCACTCTCCACCCAATGCCGGCACACTGTTGTGTCCTCCCAAACACCACCCGCTCCAGGGGAAGCGGTGGGTGTGCCCTCCTCACCAGGGTGCGAAGGACAGTGCTGGGGCTCACCTTAATGTCAGAGTCGCAGGGGGCATACAATGTTGTCCCGGCGGTGTTCACCATGCAGAGAGTCACACACTGGCCCGGGTGAGCTCCAGCTGTTCTGTGAGGGTTCCGGTGGTTATATTGTGGTCTGGGGAATCCAGGTTCAAGCGCAGTTCTGAGTCGCCTTGCGGTCCGCTGCAAGGATGGATTTAGTGGGTTGCCCCAGGCTGGTGCTGCCAGGGTGATCCGCACCATGCTGACCACATGGGCTTTGTGTCGCGGCTCCCATGTGGTCAGAACTGGCCCGGCTGTGCAGACCACCTTAGGCAGGCGACGCCGGCTCCCACACCTCGCTGTGGTCGTCGTCGGGGCCCAAGGTACCAGCTGTGCATCAAGAAGCGGCCCAGGATGTCACACCACAGGTCTCTCGCCGACCACGGATGAGGGTTTGCGTAGAAGCGACCATATCCCAAGCAGTGTCGGGTCGAGATCGGCCTCCCACACTCTGGTGCGTACGGTCCGCCCCGCCCCCACCTCGCCACCAGGAGCCGCGACAGGGCCGTTGCAGGGACGCCCCATCCCGTTCACAGGGTGTTCAGCCAGTGGAGATGTTGGGGTCAAACGGTGCTCCTATATTCGATGCTCATGTACGCTGGCTACGGAGGTTGAACGAGGTACCTGTGTGGAGGATTTTAATCAGCATAATGTTGCCGTTGCCGGAGCCTTTCAGGCAGCAGCCATCTTTTAAACCGCGCAACAGCGCCCCCCAGGACAGATATTACTTAACATGGATGGGAAAAGTATGACGAAAGTTAGGCAAAGAGAAGATGAGGATGAAGAAGAAAGAAGGGATAAAGAACGAGAGTAGAGATTGAAAGAAGTCGAGCAGAAAAGGAAGAGCAGGGAGCGACGAGAACAGATATCAGGAGGAGCTTTAACAAGAGAACAGGCAGAAGAACAAAAAGTATGACAATAGACAGAGAGCGATAGAAGACAGGGATAGAAGGGAAAAGAAGAGAGAAGAGGAGGAAGCGCAAAGACTAAGGATTACAGAGACGAAGGGAAGAAGAGGAAAGAAGGGAAGGAATAAGGATAGGAGAAGAATGAAGGCAAGAGGAAGAAAGAATTAGAAGGGATGCAATAAAGCGAAGAGAACTAGATGAAGAAATAGAACAGAAAAGAAGACAGCAAGGTCTTGATGCCTGTCTCACTCATAAGAAACAAGTAGGGCCAACCCCAGAAATATGATGGGACAGAATAGAAGAGATTGTTCCGATAGCAATGCCAGCCAGTATTGGAAGAAGAAAGATTCCATGCGGCAAGCATTGGAGAAAGGATTGACATGGTAGATTAACAGTTAATGGAAGGTAGCAAGTATGGAATTGTAGGAAAGAGTGATCAATCCCTAGTATTTCAATTACGAAGCGAAGAAGAAAATCTGCTCAGTCATGAACGTAGAGCATTGTCTTTAAGTAGACTGAATCTGGATAAGGGTGAAGGGGATGATAGTCATACTAGTTGGGGAATAGACATATCGGATGGAAACGAGTCCAGTCTAGGGATAGAAGGAGGGAGCGCATGCACCCCTGAAGGAAGTCTGCAAATGGATAAAGAAGTGAGATTAACGGATTTGGAACAGCCTAAAGATAGGACGCCATGTCCCATAGCATATCCTGAGCGTCCCAGAGGATGATCACACAATGAGAAGGGAGAATCGCCACCATATGTAAGCCGGTTAAGGTAGTTACCCACAAAGGAGACAGACCGGGACAATCGTACCTGCCATGGATAGACTAATGATGGTATCCAACTCTGGGGTGGGGTTTACTCAGATTCCCTTATTGGAAAAAGGGGGAGCAAGACCACAGTATATCCCAATGCCACAGATGGCTAAGGATAATTTAATGTGTATGCTCCCGAGTTCGACTTTGGGTGCTGGAAAATTGATATATGAGTTAGAAAACGTGACAAGAGAAAATAAGCTGGCCATAGGGGACATAAAAGGTCTTGTGGCAGCTATTCGTGGGGAGAGGGCTAATGACAAATGGAGAAGAGTGGGATATTCAATTGTGACAGCACAGAACACAGCGCATGATGGAGCGCCATTTAATAATTGTAGAGCAGACGTTTGGAGGGCTCTCAGGATACAATACCCCGGCACATCAGGTATGGGTACAATTATGACATGGAAGATGAAGACCCTATTGCTTACATTCAGGATATTCAAGAGAAATGGCAACTTGAAACTCGCGAGCCGTGGGAAAAGACAGTGGCATTATTTTACCACATTTTATGCGAGGGGTTGCCTAAGCCAGTACAGAGGCAGATGAAAAATCAAGTGGGGATGGAAGCAAAGCCATGGGCTGAAATACAGCTGATGATAGTACACCATTGTCAGTTATTACAAGAGAAAAATGAGAAGAAAGATGAGAATAGGAAAATTGAGGAAGCCAAGTTAGTTCAGAAAACATTGTGAACATTTTCCATAGAAGGGGCAGTATTGACAAGCGGAGAAGTTCTGGGAATACAGGAAGCAATGGGTGCATCATAGGTGAGCAATCTGCGCCCAATGGATCAAGGTGGATATGGGTTTACACCACGAGGCAGAGTTATAGGTTGCAGAGGAAGAGGAGGATTTCAAAATAATCAAGGTGGGTTTCAAGGTACACAGAATAAGAATCAGAATACCCAGGGAGGATATAACCAAGGGGGGCGGCTTGTCAGAAGGGCACCTCCAGTGTTACACCTTTCCAACAATGATCCGTGGTCTATAGGAGAAAGATGCTTCATTCTACAAGACGGAGGGCTGCAGAACCCGGCAGAATGAGCCTTAGCGCTCTAGTTGATTCACGCTGTCAGCGCACGCCAGCAAAGAGTCACGTGACCCTATTAAAGGATCGCTACTGTTGCCAGAGACGCTCCGTAAGTTTGAATCTTGGGTTAAACCTTTCCTGACCAACTTTCTGTCTTTCGTTGCTCACTCTCTTGTTTCCCTCTTCCCAGAGACTTTGTTCCAGGTTTTCTCACTATCAATTCTCCAACACGCCAGACTCTTCTGGCATCACCCGCGCTCCCCTATCCGTTACGCTCATTCAAGTGTACAGTGTTCAGTAGGACTCAGAGCCCCTCTCATACAGTGAGTGTCTCTTTCTTGGGTTTCGGGTTTCTCCTCACATTCCCATACCTACTCGTTCAGTCTTTTCAGGATCCCCCCCCGGCGCTTCGAGAACCAGGCTCACGAGCAGATCCTTACTCCACGCTCACCCTCTTCATCACTAACCACCGTTCAGGTCAGACTCCCGTAAGGATTCTCCTTTCCTCTCCTTTCATAGTTTTCTCACTCTCTATCATCCATCACTTACCTGTCCTATTTTCTCACATAGGGCTTGTGCCTCAACCAATTGAAGATGCACATGTGAAGGGATTCCATCCATCCGAGAAGCCTCCATCCGCTTCATCAGGGTTTTTTCCCCCAGAGAGTTTCCCTGGGGTTCGTGCCTCCCCTCCGTGGGTATTCGAGCTGCGGTGGGGGTTCAGGCTCCTCCGGGAGATTCTTGCTTTCTGCAGTTGCTGCTCCCGTGTTGGCTGTCTGACCAGGTTAGTGTGATTGTGAGTTACTTAATATTAACAGTTAGCGACGCCCGTAAAAAAATCCTGGTTACGATCGCGAACATGGAACAGCAAATGCAGCAGCTCATGGGAGCGATGCAAGCTATGACTTTAGAAATGCAGACTCTCAAACATGATAATGCTCAGTTAAAACTACAAGTTGCCTGTGCCTTTTCTGAAACACCCCCAGTCGCCCTGCCTACTGGCAAATTCGACAGAGACCCACACAAACTGAAAGAATTTTTGGGCAGCTGTACAGTCCAATTTACATTTAAGTCCCGCTTTTTTCCAACTGATAAGGACAAAGTAGGGTTTCTGATTTCTCATCTTACAGGTCCGGCCCTTGCTTGGGCTACCCCTTTGGTTACTTCAGGAAATGCCATCTTAGACTCATACCAGGCTTTCTCTAATAGTCTCAGATCAATGTTTATCCGTCAAGAGATCTCGGTATCCACACAGGAAAGACTCCTGGACCTTAAACAGGGAAATAAGGATCTCATTACATACATTACTCAGTTCAAACAATTGTCCTCCGAAGTAGGCTGGCCTGATGACGGTTTATTGACTCTGTTTCGACAGGGGCTTAATGAGGAATTAAAAGATGAGGTGTCGAAGGTTCCACGACCAGCTAACTTGGCCGAGATGATAACCCTAACTATGCAAATCGATTATCGTTTGCAAGAGCGCTCTCAAGAAAAGAGAAAGGGTAAAGGACATCGCTCGCATTTAGATCCGGTTTCAATCCCTAGTAAACCTTGCTCAGCTGAAGAGACTATGCAGATAGGCTCTGTCAGAGGACCGTTATCTGCTACAGAAAGAGAGAGAAGAAGGTCCTTAGGGCTGTGCATGTACTGTGGGTCTTCCTCCCACGTGTTACGAGATTGTCCCATAGTTCCTCCCCGTAAATCCAGACCTCCTCAGTCGGGAAACGACAAATCCCTGCCGTAAGGGGAACCACGGCAGGAGATCAGCATCAAGGTTCCCCTATCAGAATCGAATCATCTCTTGAACCATCTTCTAGCCAACACCCCATGATTGTACTTTCCTTGACTCTTGTCTTGCATGATCAAACTATCCAAGGGGTTCCTGCTTTGCTTGATAGTGGAGCAGCAGGTAACTTCATCGATGATCAATGGGCAGCAAAAAATGGGTTGGCTAGAATCACTAAGACAGTTACCACCCCCATTCAAGGAGTTGATGGTTCTCCTTTGAGTTCAGGACCTATTCGGGAACAAACCCAACCAGTTACTTGTGTGATTGCCTCCCACCAAGAAACATTAGTCTTTGATTTGATCAGAGCCGCCCATTTTCCGATCATCTTGAGCCTTCCATGGTTGCGCCTCCATAATCCTTATATAAATTGGAAGGCTGGAACCCTTTTTTTGGGCTCTGAATATTGTTTCCCATTGCATGTTCCAACACATTGTAGGTCTTCATCTTCCTGCTGTGATTACAGATACTCCTGTGGTACCCTACATAGGTCGGTTAGGGAAGGTTCCAGAATGTCACCAATCATTTCATAAAGTCTTCTCAACACCACAGTATCCGACTCTTCCTCCCCATCGTAGAGACGACTGTCACATAGACCTTCTGCCTGACCAACCTATTCCGTTTGGACGCATGTACGTTCTTTCTCAACGAGAGAAGAGTGCGCTCAAGGAATATCTTCAAGCCAACCTCCAGAATGGTCTCATCACTGAGTCCAAATCCCCGGCTGGAGCCTCTTTATTCTTTATCCCGAAGAAGGACACAGAGGAACTAAGACCATGCATAGACTACAGAGGACTCAATAAGATCACCATACCAGACAAATATCCTATGCCTTTAATAAAGGACATTCTAGAAGCTGTGCGGGGAGCTACGTTCTATACTAAATTGGATCTCAGAGGGGCGTATCACCTCATCAGAATTGCCCCCAATGACGAATGGAAAACTGCCTTTTGCACCCCGTTTGGTCATTTCCAATACCGCGTAATACCATTCGGTCTGGTTAATGCGCCCGCTGTGTTCCAGCGATTTATGGACCATCTATTTTCTGATCTCCTTCTTCATTTTGTCATTGTGTACTTAGATGATATTCTGATTTTCTCTACAACTTTAAAGGAACACATCGAGCATGTCAACCTTGTGTTAAGGCGTCTGCAAGACAATCAGTTATACTGTAAGGCAGAAAAATGCGAATTCCATCAAACACAAATCACGTATCTAGGATTCGTCCTTTCCAAGAAGGGAATTTCCATGGACCCCCGAAAGGTGTCTGCAGTCTTAGAGTGGCCATCCCCAACTACAATCAAAGAGGTACAAAGATTCCTTGGGTTTGCAAATTTTTATCGTAAATGTATCCCCTGTTACTCAGAAATTATACTCCCCATTACCCGTTTACTTAAAAAAGGAACAGTCTTTTCTTGAGATCCACCAGTGCAACAAGCCTTCGAAACCTTAAGAGTTGTTTACCTCAGCCTCTATCCTGCTCAATCCAGACCAATCCAAACCCTTTATCTTAGAAACGGATGCCTCTCAACATGCATTGGGAGCCGTTTTTCTGCAAAGAACGGAACAAGGAGTAGAACGACCTGTGGCCTACCTATCGAAAACTTTCTCTTCCGCTGAAGAACACTATACAGTTTTAGAGAAAGAAATGTTGGCTATTAAAAGGGCCTTTGAGGAATGGCGGCATCTGTTGCTTGGGTCCCCCTTCGCAATAGAAGTTCGCACGGATCATCAAAATCTTAAGGCCTTGCAACATGCGCAAACTACTAATAGCAGACAAGCAAGATGGGCCCATTTCTTTCTACCTTACCGGATTGAATTTACCTTCCTGCCAGGGAATCAAAATTTGAGGGCTGATGCTTTGTCTCGGAAGAGACCTCACTCTTCCCGATTTTGTTCTGAAAAGATGTTTCCCACAGCAACTTTTATCTCAGTCATTTCCGATTTCCTACAACTTATCAAACAAGAAACAACCAGAAGTCGATGCCTATGCGAGGATCTCGCTCTTACTCATCACCTTAGTAAGAATCAAGAATTATACTTTCAAGCGGATCAAGTTCTGGTGCCATCAACATTCCTTCAAACAGAAGTGCTTCGAATGTGCCATGATTCTAAGGCTGCCGGACATCGGGGTATCCAGTCCACTCTAGAACTCGTGAAAAGATATTTTTGGTGGCCTACAGTTCAATCGGATGTTCAAGACTATGTTAAAGCATGCACTACTTGTATCCAGTCCAAAACCCCACGATCCTCTCCTTACGGGCTGCTCGCCCGAATGCCTATCTCAGAGAGACCTTGGCAAATGATTTCTACTGACTTCATAGTCGATCTTCCGCCTTCCTCTCAGTACTGGCCATTATGGTCACCATTGACTACTTGACAAAACTCGCGCACTTCACTCCTTTAGTTAAGATTCCCGGAGCGGTTCAGATGGCTTCAATATTTCTATCAGAAGTGTTTTCTCGTCACGGTTTACCCGAGGTCATAGTATCAGACAGAGGACCTCAATATACCTCACGGTTTTGGAGGAGGGTATGTCACGTTCTCGGCATTAAGAGAGCCCTTACTTCAGGATACCATCCCAGACCAACGGGCAGACTGAACACCTCAATCAGACCTTGGAAGGCTACTTACGCTGTTTTGTGTCTGCAGCTCAAGATGATTGGAAAGAGCTGTTACCGTTCGCTGAGTTTGCCTACAATAACGCTAAGCACTCTTCCCTCAAGACTAATCCCTTCTATTGCTCATATGGCTACCACCCATCCTTTGTGCCTACTGCCTCTTCAGCCTCATCTAGTTTCCCCGGTGTCGATGGTCTCGGTCTCGTAGCCGATATTCAGAAAGGACATAGTCTCGCCCGTCTAGCTCTCCAAAATGCCCAAGACCGGGCCAAACGGTATGCGGACAAACATTGCCGTGATATGCCAGAATTAAACGTAGGGAACTATGTCTGGTTGTCCTCTCGATTCCTCCCAAGACATTTGGTTCGTTCCAAATTATCTCCTCGGTTTTTCGGGCCCTTCAAAATATTAACCATGGTAGGATCTACTGCGGTTCGGTTGGCCCTACCACCCTCGTGGTCTAAGATTCATCCAGTTTTTCATTTTTCTCAACTAAAACTAGCCATTAGGGACCAGTTTTTACGGTCCTCCAAGCCATTACCTCCCCCAATGGTTACTAATACTGGGACTGAATACGAAGTGGCCAACATTTGCGACTCACGTTATTATAGAGGTCGCCTCCAATTCCTCATCGACTGGAAGGGTTATTCTCCAGCGGAAAGGACTTCGGAACCGGCCTCTGGGGTTCATGCTCCCCTCCTGGTGCGGCGGTTTTTTCGGTTGCATCCATGGAAGCCGGGTTCTCCACCCAGGAGGAGGGGGCATACTGTTACACCTTTCCAACGCTGGTCTGTGGTCTATAGGAGAAAGATGCTTCATTCTACAAGACGGAGGGCTGCAGAACCCAGCAGAATGAGCCTTAGCGCTCTAGTTGATTCACGCTGTCAGCGCACGCCGGCAGAGAGTCATGTGACCCTATTAAAGGATCGTCTATAATCGCCTCTAAGCGTCGCTACTGTTGCCAGAGACGCTCAGTAAGTTCGAATCTAGGGTTAAACCTTTCCTGACCAACTTTCTGTCTTTCGTTGCTCACTCTCTCTCTTGTTTCCCTCTTCCCAGAGACTTTGTTCCAGGTTTTCTCACTATCAATTCTCCAACACGCCAGACTCTTCCGGCATCACCCGCGCTCCCCTATCCGTTACGCTTGTTCAAGTGTATGGTGTTCAGTAAGACTCAGAGCCCCTCTCATACAGTGAGTGTCTCTTTCTTGGGTTTCGGGTTTCTCCTCACATTCCCATACTTACTCGTTCAGTCTTTTCAGGACCCCCCCCCCCGGCGCTTCGAGAACCAGGCTCACAAGCAGATCCTTACTCCACGTTCACCCTCTCCAACACTAACGACCGTTCAGGTCAGACTCCCGTAAGGATTCTCCTTTCCTCTCCTTTCATAGTTTTCTCACTCTCCATCATCCATCACTTACCTGTCCTATTTTCTCCCGTAGGGCTTGTGCCTCAACCCATTGAAGATGCACATGTGAAGGGATTCCATCCATCCGAGAAGCCTCCATCCGCTTCATCAGGGTTTTTTTCCCCCAGAGGGTTTCCCTGGGGTTTGTGCCTCCCCTCCGTGGGTATTCGAGCTGCGGTGGGGGTTCAGGCTCCTCCGGGAGATTCTTGCTTTCTGCAGTGGCTGCTCCCGTGTTGGCCGTCTGACCAGGTTAGTGTGATTGTGAGTTACTTAATATTAACGCCCAGTATGTTGGACTTGTGTGATGATAAGGCATATTTTTTGTGTATGTGTAAGTAAAGTGAATGTACAGAATGGCCAATTTTCAAGAGGGGAGACCGCTTATCCTCCACCATATAGCACACAGACTAGAAAAGGGTTCGCCCAAGATCACACATTTTATCAGACACAAGCGCTGCCAGTACATGAATCCACTACAAGGGCAGTCGCAACAAGCCCCTATGCAGGCATAGCAGTATGCAAAACAGGACAAGAACTGAGACCCAGAATAGGAGGTGTCACTATGGTAGGAGGAAATCCTTTCACAGGGACGGGGATGAGCCTGTACCCACAATAGGACATCTCACAGGGTGACCTGATGTGTTCAGTACTATCTGTGACCCCACACCCCCAAGACGAACCAAGGGACAGTCTGATGTTAGGAGGCAAATCCATTTCTTTCCTTGTAGACACAGGAGCAACTTGTGTGTGTATATGAGAAGGAAAATATCCTATGTTAGGAATTGCCATGAATGCTCAAGGGTTTTCTGGACCTACAAGTCAAGCTCCTTTTACTGATGAATTACCAGTTTCTATAGGAGAGTGTGACATGTCTGTTCCTTTGTTATATTCACGACAGACACCAGTTAACATTTTGGGAAGAGATTTAATGACGAAAATTAACATGAAAATTTCATTTACTGATCAAGGAATAGTGTGCTCCACTCCAGGAATACGCTATTTAAATGTGGGAGAGTTTATACTGGTGTTCACAGGGCAAGTGGCTCTGTGAGGTGTTCCAATAGATCCAGAGTTTTTCTATATGGACTGAGCATTTTACTGATGTGGCTACCGGGCTTAGTGGGAAAAATGGTGAGAATACCTGAGGAGTTTCTGTTTAGACCACGACAACCTATGGACGAAGAGGAGGGACAGACTACTTCCTATAGAATTGGACGCAGCCATAGTACGAAGGGAAAAGGCAATGCTCGAAGGAGTAGATGATGAGGGTAGACCATGGAGAACAATAATAGCTCTCGAGAAAAGGTACAGATTGACTGATATAACCGATGACAACATGTTTAGGGAAGACCGAACAGATGATGAAGTGGTGTTCTTCATGAGCATTACATACCGGATAAGGATAGAAAAGAGGGAAGTCCCACAGCAAAGGGTGATAATGCGGCAACGTCCAGCATTTTTTCAGGAAGACTTGCAGAAGGTGTCAAGCTTCCTTTGGATCACAGGCCCTTATGACATAGGTTTATTGAAAGGAATAGGGAAGGTAAAATAAAGCTTAAGCCAGGAGCAATTTGACCTCAAGCGAACAGTACCCTATGTCTCGAGAAGCTGATGATGGTATGGTTCAGAATATTTAATCACTGATGAAACAAGGGATTCTGGTGCCATCAGAATCATCGTGCAATACTGCTGTGTATTCTCTCAAAAAATCTAAAGGAGGATTGTGGAGATGTATACAAGATATGAGACTGATTAATCCGATTGTAGATGCAAAGTTTCCTTTAGTTTCTAACCCAGTGAAAATAATGTGCATTGTCCCGGTGGAGGCTCGATATTTCACGGTGATTGATTTGAAGTATGTTTTTTTCTCTATCCCGTTGCACAAGGACTAACAAGAATTGATTTCCTTATGTTCCGCCAAACTTGACTGAAACATTAGGCTTCCCCAAGGGCACTGGAGTCCCCATCGATCTTTAATAGAGTCCTACACATGGATTTAGACAAAATTGATCTTAAGAGTGCAGTGATACAATACGTAGATGACATTTTGATTTGTTGCACCACAGAAGATGAGTGCAGACAAGATTCTGTTCTGTTGAAGACTATTTTAGCAGACAAGGGATATAAGGTAGACCAGGAGAAGTTACAATACTGTCAAGAAGAGGTGTTCTGCATAGGTCAGTTGATTTCACATGAAGGAAAGAAAGTGACACCTGAAAGAGCCAAGGCGATTATGAAAACCTCAAAACCAAACACAGTGAAACAGATGCAACAGTTTTTGGGGTTATGCAACTATGTTAGAGTCTGGGTGTTTGATTACAGTATGTACACAAGGCCACTTCTGAAAGTTTTAAAGAAAGCACAAGTGGGTAAAACAGAAATAGAATGGGCTGAAGCAATGGAGGAATGATTTGAGGAGCTGAAAAAAGCAATTAGCACAGCCCCCGTTTTGGGAATTCCCAATTCTGCTGAGGAATTGTATTTGTTTTTGCACACAAATAGGACAGTCATGACAGCAGTGCTTATGCAGAGAACTACATTGGGGTACAAACCCTTAGCATATTACAGTGGGATTTTAGATCCAGTTATGGGAGGACACTTTGACTGCTGACGCGTTTGTGATTGAGAAGTCTACAAGTATTTTCATGGGCTTCTCCATGACTCTCTTCGTGGAACATGATCTATTTGCTATTTTAGAGAAACCCAAAGGCACACTGACAGCTCAAAGAGCTTCAGCTTATAAGGTAATGATTTCCAACCCTACAATCAAGATTGTAAGGTGTAAAATAGTGAATCCTGCCACATGTATAGCTGAGCCATTAGAAGAAGGCAATCATGTGCATGACTGTGCTAATTATGTTGAATTTTATGATGATATACCTCGCATGAAGGAAAATGCTTTAGCGGGCGGGGAAATTCTCTTTATTGATGGTTCTTCAAAAATTGATAAGACTACTGGGGAAAGCCATTCAGGCGCTGCAGTAGTAAGACATAGATTAAATGGAGAATTTGAAGTTGTAGCGAATACAAGGCTACTATCTCACTTTTCAGCGCAAGCAGCAGAATAAGTAGCACTTATTGTCAAACTTGAGAAACATGAAGAGCAGGATGTGACGGTATACAGTGACTCCGCTTACATGACATCAGGGTTAGTATGTTGGAAAAGGAGGGGCTACCTCCATGCAGACGGCACTCCAGTGCAACATGCATCCTTATTAGATAGACTTGTTAAGGGACTACAGGTCCCCGTGGCCACAGTGGCTGTTAAATGCGCAGTGCATGCTAAGCTAACAGATTTTATCCCATGCGGGAACAAAGCCACGGACGTAGAAGCCAAAAGGGTTGCATATTCCCCAGACACAAGAGACTCAATGGCCTCCTGAAAGAAAGGATTGTAAAGATTAACTTGCCTTTGAAGAAGGGATGGCTGTACTGCCTACCCCTAGCTTTATATGCCCTTCGGAATCAGCCAGGATCAGACAACCACATCACCCTGCATGATCTAGTTACAGGACGTTGAATAAGAACGCCCCTCACTCCTCCATCTAGAAGTAAACGTGATGCCCAGAGTTTAGCAAAAACATTAGTTGATGAGATGCACAACTATTTGACATGTATGACCTCTAATATTTCTTTCATTTCAGATCAAATCAATCGCAAGGGGTCATTGGTCTGCTGAATGGAATGGGACATGTTGCCATGTGAGCACCAGGGGACCACTCTAGTGGTGATAGTGTGCGGTACAAATATACTTTAACATTAACACGGGCGAAGACAGTTCAACAACCAACCCAATTGAACTATTATCAGCACCTAAATTATGTGTTGGAGACCTAGTTTTCATTAAGAATTCTACTAGAAGGTGACATGAGCTATGCTTCAGTGGTCCCTTTTGCTTTGAGAATATAACCCCTTCAGCGGTCAAAGTCCAAGGAAGACGAGCTTGGATTCACCTGACGACGTGAAGGCCTATTAAGGCAAGACCCGCCCTCCCACCATTGCTGATACAGAAGCAAGACGAGAAGAAGATTTTCAGTGTGTGCAGACTCGATCGATGACAAAGAAGAAGGATGACAGAGCAACCAGCCGTTAATAAATATTTTGTATTGGACTGGAATTCAGTGGATATTTTAGCAGAGAGTGCAAAGACTTGCAGAGAATTCCAGGAATTTTGAAATGAACTTTTAGAAATACATTGAAGCATCAAAGTTATGCCTAAATGTCAGTTCTTGAAATTTGGAAACAAGATCATTATCCAGATTAATTTCATGGAAAATACCTGTTCGAAGAAGTTAAACATATGGTACTTACCAATAGTGACGTGCATCGTCTTGTGCTTGCTGTTTTTGTGTTTATACTTCAAGCTTACCCTTCTCTTGTGAGAAGAGACGTTGATATTCACACTTTCTTGCAGGAGCCTAAAAATGGCCTAGTGATAAGAAGGCTTCTTATTGCTATAATCGAGCAGATTTTACAGTTGCATGCATATAGAAATGTGATTGTATTAAAATGATTAAAGAAGATAGTGGCAGGGTTCTAGAAGAAGAACTGCAACGAATAGTAGGATGGCGCGAGAGATGGATGCCTATGCTCTTATGCATAATATATGCTTGCATGATTGTTCTCTTTTTCTTTCTGGTCCTCATCTTTCACAGTCTTTATCATGTTAGCACTTCTACTGTGGAAGAGGTCCCCATGGTCATTCCTACTTTGGGAACTTCTTTTGATATATTATATGAATGGCACATGGTCTCTAAAAGACACAAGTGAGATGCAGAGGAAGATAGTGAGGGGATAAATACTTATCCAGATAACGCAGCACATTTGGGGGAATAACATGTAGTACCAACACATAAGAAAAGTGGTGGAAATTGCACCTAAGGAGAGTTGCTACGTCTGCTCTCTCATCCACTATGCCATGAAAATCGTGCAAACTTTCATTACTAGAGAAATCCCAGAACACTATGCAAGGTGCCTCAGTCATCCCGCAACATGTACTACTTGAGGACAATTTCAGGTATGTTGGGCCACTTTAGGATGGAGATTGAAATAGTTGTTTCCATACCAGGATGACTACATCAAGACCTTACAAATGTAAAAGGAACCTGGAGGGAAGAGCAATATGCTTGTGTATCTTGCAGCAGCACAGGATAAGGTGGTCATTGAAGAGATGGAGTAAATTAACTGCCCTGATGTGACAGAAATTGCTGGATCGCTTGGATGTTGGGCGCAAACTCACTTCTTGGATGAGTGAAGTCCAAGAAGGGATGGGAAGAAGGAATGATGTCTTGTGCAGCTCATCTACTAAAGCTAGAATATGTACAAGAGGTGCAAAGGGTGAATGATGGATGTTTGGAGTCATGAGCTAAGCACACCAAACTACTGACATAGGTAGTAGATGAATCACGCCCAGTAGTTGTAATCCCATTGGCTAATGCAACATTGTGCTACCGAAGACACCGAAAAAATCATGAGGGAGATAGCCAGGAATGCAGAACTACAGTTGATGTTCCTAGGATGGGAGGAGGGACATCCATCCTAATGGATCGATATTGGGCTTGTGGATCTAGGGCCTACATGAAATTGCCCAAGGATTGGGGCAGAGTATGCACCTTGGTGCTCATTCATGTTGAAGCTTTAATGATTCTTCAAAGTGACATGAACATTGGTGAATTTCCATAAGTAGATGCCCATTTGAGAAACGGAAACGTGCTTGCACTTCTTTGAAGGGCAAGAACAGAGAATTACTTCTCAGCCAAACAATAACAGCATATGACTCCATTTTTGCAGAGCACAGGTCGTTCAGCAAGACTGCTTCAATATTTACGACCATGTTCATGCAAGGGATACAAACAATGGCCAACCACAGGTGGCTGCAGATTACGAGATGGGAGCTTCTGCAGACAATCAATACTACCATAAAGGGATCAACGCAATCAAGGACGAGCCGAGGGCCATAAAACTAATGACCCTACAGTACAGGTATGTCCTTGATAGTTTCACAGCGATGGAAGGAGAAGTTTGCACCATAATCGGGTAATCATGTTGCACGTTCACACCTACGATATTGGTGACAGTGATGTTTGGATTCTGTGTAATCAGGATAGTGAACGCTCAATGCAAGAAAACAGCGAAGAAAGTGGTAGGAATGAAGATCATGATTGATGTTGAATCTGGGTTTGGATCAAAGGATTTGACTGATGAAGCTGTCAGAAAATATATAGAGGGCAGCATCGTAGGACCTGCAGGAATGAAGTTCCTGTATCCGAAGAATCATAAGAAGTACGTGGGATGATGGGTGTATTGTATTCTAAATGGACAATTTCACTACATGACCTACAGTGTAGATGAACATGTCAAATCAGCCGGCACCCTGAGGGGGGTGATGAAGATATGGACTCCAAATAATTACTTCTTCAATAGAAAATATCAAGATGTGGAGACAATTGAGTAGGTGGTCGAGGACGCGACCAGAGGGGGAATGTAGAGGAGCAGTTATATGCCTCTGCAGGAAATCCTGCCCCCCTAGCTCTTATATGTTCGAAGCCTGAGATTGTGCAATGTTTGACACCAGCAGTTGTGCCAATGCTGCAGCGAATATTCAAAAGAAGGAACCCACTGAGACCCCCCTATCGAATGTATTCCCAAAGAGATGACAATCTGAGGGAGGAACTCCCTGAAAGAATATGAAAAGGAGAAACTAGTGACGTGTCAAGAGACATGTGTGATGCCCCGAAGAATACTGACTGAAGAGAAAACATGGATTCTACAGAAACTGATGAAATGAAGATTCAAGTAAACTTTCATATGCAAGAAGAAGATTGCACGTGTGCAAAGTGCTGCAGAAATTCAACCGTTAATTGTACAGATGCTGAAACGCAAGGTAGATTGTCATTATAGAAGCTGGCTATAAGTAGTGAATAGACTGCAGGCAAAGCCGCCATTGTATAGAAGCTGGACATCGGTGTTATGAATTTAGTAAGCCAGGACTCATGGACAGAAAAGGCAAGAATTGTGTTGCAGCAAAAATGAGCTGAGATCATGGAGGCGCATGGCGAGGCTGTCTGGCCTGGTACCAAAAGTGAAGCAGCCAAGGTCGGTTATCTATTTGTTTGCACAGTGAACGTGCAAAGAATGAAGCATCCCTTGTTAAGGTGCAAAGAAAGAACACCAAGGGTGCAAAGTTTTATTCATTCAAGACATTGAAATGCTGCAAAATTGACCAAATCGTGGTCTCTTTTCATGTGAGCCAAGGATTGAAATAGAGTTCGGCTTGGAGTCCCAGAACAACGATAGTGAGTGCCTGCACTCCCATATATTCCCAGAGACCAGGATACTTTTCAAGGCCAAGTTCAAACAGAATCTTCATGGTAGAAGTCATGGGTGATGAGAGACGTTAGGCTAATTGGGTGGTAAAGTGAAGTCCACCTCATGGCATCTGTGTCTGGGCTTATGTGTTGCTAAGGGAACCGAATGTTCCAGACATGGCACAAGCGTGCCAACCAATTGTAGAGGGTCGTATAACAAAGGGCCTTGTAGTTTGAAGACCATTGATATACTGTGTGCTTAATAGTGTTGAAGATTACCTGTTTTAGAGGTAGGCATACGTTGTCCTCCTGACATTGGGCAGCCAATCACTATCCTAGTCCCTATAGAAAGTATATTTAGATGTCTCCCTTAAACAATCCCAACCCTTGATATGATATGATATATGATATGGCATTTGAAGTGTTTCAAGGCGCGACGATGCAAGGGAGGGGGAACAAAGGGAGGACAAACAACGATCCTGCTAGGCCAGGTGTCATTCAGATTGTGCAAGTGCATGGGATGGGGTAAGGGGGAAAGTGCTGGGCGAAGGGACAGTGCAGTACATGGGCACTGAGTAATAACAATAAGTAAAAGTAACGGCCAACAGGTGGCAAGGTCAACGGTAAGTGCAGACATCAGGTGTCAAGAGCTGGTGGTGGGACTATAGGGATACAGAAACAGTCCCCATGTGCGGGGGTTGCCAGGCAGGCAGTGCTGGTGTCCATTAAATGGTGGGGGAGGGACTTGGCCAGAGAACCGAGGGTGGCCAGATAACCAGTGCAGATTCAGTTTCAGCCAGGAGGTCAGCAGGGGAGTGGAGGAGAAAAAGCAGAAGCAAAGAGAAAGGTTTTGAGGTGCTTCCGGAACTGGAGATGGTTCTCCTCAAGTTTCAGGGAGGCAGGGAGGCTGTTCCAGAGGGAGGCCCCAGCCAAAGAAAGAGAGCTACCACCCACTCGTTGTTTGGAGAAGCGACTGACCCTAAGGGAGTTGGAGGCGGATGAGCGAAGAGCTCGAGAGGGAAGATATTTAGGAAGAGAGAGTTGAAGGAATTGAGGCCCTAAGCCCCGGAAGGTCTTGTGGACAATGCAGAGGGTTTTGAACTTGATCCTTTCAGTCCTGGAGAGGTACGATCCCTGGG
Source organism: Ambystoma mexicanum (assembly GCF_040938575.1). Lineage (NCBI taxonomy): Eukaryota > Metazoa > Chordata > Amphibia > Caudata > Ambystomatidae > Ambystoma > Ambystoma mexicanum. The sequence continues at coordinate 561,093,029 of NC_090921.1, forward strand.
CTTGAGGCCAAGATTCCTGCTCTCCTGTGGTACACTCAAGCAGTGCAGTACATAAACCTATTATTATAAATGTCTCTTTGTGTTAATGACTGTGAAGAGAATGTTAGCTAAGACGAAAGGATTCCAAAAAGCTACTCCTTCATTTAACAAAGAGTTTTATTGGCAGCTGTATTCCTGCAAATGGAGCTGCCTTTCAGGCTCTTTGCTGGCTCTCAGCAGGCATTGCCACCATACAATTGAACTGTAATAACTTATAATGGTTCAGTAGTGCCTCATTTATATTTTATTTTAAAGGCAAATAATGTCATAACAAGAGGGTAACATCTATGGGATAAAATACCTCCTATCCTAAGGAGAGGCCATCAATGCTCAACTCAATAACAGCATTATAACCTTGGAGAAATGATTTTTTAATAAGAGATCATCATATGTTCATAATATCTCATTGGTTACAGTCTGAGTAATCAATTAAAAATATAATTCATAGAGTAATTCATATTAGATTTCACAAAGCCACGTGAATATGAATGATTGAGTCGTTTCGGTCATGTGTACATCTTCAGAAGCGTTGCTAGGCTAAAATAAAAGGTAGAAAAAGAGAAGAAATAAGGATATATTACAGAAGTGTTTACGTTTGAACTTACTACATCATACATTTTTCAATACTTTTTAAATTTCAATTCACACCCCTACTCCTCAGTTTAGGTACATTTAAAGTGAATATCTGTGGATTGTTTGAGTGTTATTTATGAAATTCGGTCTCCCTGGAAAGAGAGGATATAAGCAATGTTGTGTATATACAAACAAGGTAATTTTAATAGCAGTAAAGGAAATCATGATTTTATCGAATTTACTGGCTAAGTCAGTCTCTGTGTTAATCAAAGGGGTAAGGATATACTCACCTACAAATGAAGTATGAGTACAACAATTATTTTAGGTCCGGGCAGACAATAATGCCATAGAATACAGTGCAAGGGGGAAATGTAAGTAAAATCCCTTATATCCCATTTGACCAGTTCAAGATCTATAGCTGAGCTGAGTAACTGCGGGGTGATCATGGATTGCAATGAACCTTTCTGTAATTGAAGGTATAATAAAAATGGTGGCCGCGCATGGGCCTGCCATGATGATGTCATCACGTGGACCGTCATAGTATACTCGATCCGAAGAATTAAAGCCATTATGCATTTCAGTAAGGTGCACTGAACATACCTGTAATTGTGTCATAATGTGCAAATATTCTATCAACTAATTTGTATTGTCAGAATGTAATAAAATACACAGCTGAACAGATTAGTCAGTTTATTGCTGGTCTTGGGTTACTTCTCTTTTGATTTTAGGCTAGTGATGCTTCTGAAGATGGTCACATGACCGACGTGCGTCAAGCATTAATATTCACATAGCTTTTCAGAATGTAATCTGAATTTCTCTGTGAATTATATTTTAAATTAGCAAAAAGTACCCATTCTCTGAAAGGTTTCTGTAGATAACACTCTGCTCAATTGTAGAAAATCAATGATCTTGTAAGTCACTGTTCTGATTTGCTTATTGCCTTATGTGCTTTGCACCCTGAAGTAAACTGCACTGAGAAAGGGCGCGTGAGGCTGGCTGACATACCCTGGAGCAGACATTGGGGGGAGTCGAGATGGGTGTGCTGCTGCATACTGGGACCTTCTGTGCTCTCCCCCTCTGTCGTCTCACCCTGGCATGGTGCAGTTCATTGCGGTGCATATATCTTGGAAACCGTGCATTCTAGGGCATTGAAATGTTTTTTTTTGCGGTCCCATAGGGACCTCGAGTTTTGTTCCTCGTGTCGCGCGAGACATGTCGTCCAATGAGTATTGCCTTTTCGCCAATTTTAGGCAACCGTCTCATGTGTGAAGGTGCTGAAATCCGGGGAAAGGGATAGGGTGTCCAAATGTCATGTAGCCAATAATATACTGAGGGTCTTAACAGGTAACTATGCAAAACAAAATGTGGTCCAGATTGGTGAAATGGTGTGGAATTGTATAAGGAACAACTAATCAACAAAGCCACAAAAAAATATTTGACTTTTGCTGAAATCCGGGGAAATGGGTGGGGTGTCCAAATGTCATGTAGCCATTAATGTGCGTAGCGTCCTAACTGGTTACTATGCAAAAGTTGGTGCAGATTGGTGAAACAGTGCAGAATTCTTTATGAAACAATGCTTGTCAAGCCACAAACCCACGCATTTTGACTTTTATTCATATAGATTAACCACTCGTTGTAACCAATGACATGTTATGAACATATGATGATCTTTTATTAAATAATTACTCCAAGGTTATAATGTTATTGAGTTGAGCATTGGTGGCCTCTCCATAAGATAATGTGGCAGGCACACTCGGTCAGGGTGAGTACACCTTCTGCCCCTCACAAACTGTATTGCATAAAATATATTTATCAAGCCAATAAATTGATGTGCAATTCACCTAACGATTCTTATGAAATACTCTCTACCATACATTATAAGGACATTTCATGTCAGAGATAAGTTCTGTGAAAAAATAGAGAGTGATCTGCAACCTTTGGCTATCCAGATTCTTTCGACTGCAACTCACATCAGCTCTAGCTGACATAGTCCCTGTTAAGGTTGCAGACGTCTGAAATAGAGGAATAAGGCCAGGTTCCTTTATGAGGTCACGGAACTCTGAGGATACTTGCAATATTATCCTTTTTACATACGGTAGGGTATATTTTATTCCTTATAATACATGGCTATACACCCTCACCCCTTTTAAATACATGTCCTTTCCCTAAAAGTGTGAGATCTTTCAGTTGCTGAAACAGATAATCAATGTAGAATCTGTTTGGATAAAAAAAGTAATATGCAGCTTGTGTTGCAGAATAATAGTTCATTTATTTTATTTCTTTATTGTGCATTTGTAAGGTGCTTATACATCGAGAAATTGTGTTTCAAAGCACCCACAGAGCAAGGGAGGGAACATGGGAACACAGGCAAAAATTAAGCAGAGGATCAGGGACAAGGGGCGGTCCGACTAGGCCTTGTGAGCATTTAGAGCATATGTACATTTTGTTTACCAAGTTTTTGCGCTTGGTTGCCCCTGGGCCTGGCGCGCCTTACAAATAAAATAAATACAAATACAAATACAAGTGCAGGGAGAGAGAGCGGGAATGGGAAAGGGGCAAGTACTAGGAGTTCCACAGAGGAAAGTGCGGAGAGTCAGTTATGTGCACTGGGTAAAAAGGTGTTGTGAGCAAAAAGGTTTTCCTCAATTTTTTATAAGGGGGCTGTGGTCTTTGAGGAGGGATACATCAAAAACAAGGTACACTGACCACTATCTACCCACCTCTAACACACCAAAGGGGCTACTCATCAGCAATTTTCCTCACACTAGGAATTTCATCAAGATCAAGGTGATATATTTGACATATTTTAATAGTTAATTACTCAAAAACATAACAATAAAAAGGCATAAAAAACCATTTCCAGCATTCATCATTTTTTTCTCGAACCACAGTAGAGAGAGAAAACTTTGCATGTATGGCTGTTGTTCAAACCAATGTATTTTACAGCAGGTAAGCATTCATTGCCAAATGTGATGTTAGTAATAGTGCGACTTAATCTCATTACAATTATACATAAAGTAGTATAGTAGCGTCTGCAATCTAAGTGTGTTTCTGGGGCCAAAGACAGCACCGTTGCAGTCTAAAGCTTATCAATGGTGTCATTGGACCCGTCTTCAGGACGCAGTTGTTTGGGAACCAGGTTACACTATCAACATGGCGCCTATATGTCGGTGTGGTAACCTAAAGGATAAGTAAAAATAAAATAAATGTAAAAGTTGCTCAATGTGTCTAAAAGCCTTGTATCAATGTTGTAATGATTAAAAAGCAAAAAAGTAGCCAAATTGCTGACCTTATGGTTATTTCTTATGATGTGATGGGCGAGGCGATTGCAAAAGTCAATCTAATTGTGGCGGCAGACAAATCCGTCTCAATGGTTCAAGCTGTAGATCAATACATATTTTTAATTAATAGATGTATGGCTTAGAAGAGGTTATTATCATAGTGATGGGTAATCAATATTCACCATTCCGTATAAACCTCAGTGTGGTTGACAGATCCCACGTTACGTCTTAGTCGCAGGCGTCTGTGATGTCCATGCTAGGGCACTACGTTTCCTACACGGCATCATAGAATCTATAGTGGGTGAGAATATATATCAATTCCCCGCTGATTCTACTTAGTTGTTAGTAAGTTAAATTCAAGTCTGCATCACTTACTTATACAGTGGTGGTCCACAGGGATGCCTTAGTTATCGAGTGTCTCCTATTTCACTGCGAGATAACGACTCGCAGAATGCTTGCTCCAGAGGATTTTTCCATGTAAGGACAGGAAAGGACAAGTCATACTCTTGTTCATTGGTCAGATGACCGTAGTGCCCTCCAGGTTTTTAATGGAGGGATAATAGCGGGCTTACCTCTCAAGTCGCTCCCAACGATCACAGGGTGCCGGTGTAAGAAGCGGCTGCATTCACGCTGTGCTCATAGATGAAAAAAGCACACGTAAACATCGAGGAAGGACTCTCTATGATCTTATATCAGCGTCTTCCTGTTTAGAAATCAAAAAGGGGGAAGGACTAAGGACTCCCACAGTGTTATCACGGGGGCAGCCATTTTGGAATGGGTGAATGATTGCAAACAGTGGCCGGCTGTTGGAAGACCCTGGGATGGCATGGAGCTCGAGTCCTTACATGACTTCATCCATAAACATCGCGCTATGTTGTTTGTATATGCTAATCTATAAAGATGATTATTCTGTGGCAGGTTATTTAACATCAGTCACTAACTTTGTAAATGATTTAAATGTGCTACGGGCTCATTCCTTGTACTCGATATTCAGAAAATAGGCACTTTAGGTGCTCACGCAATGCTAGATAAATTATACAGATGGTCATTAGCATACCATCATATAGGACCCACCATTATGGTAAGCAATAGTTTTGTACACCAATGCTTCACACCCAATAGAATGTGAATATAGTAAGTGGATAAAAAGATTCGATTCCACAGAAATATTTAGTCCGGATTGTGCTGTTTTTAGAGTATAGATCCATTTCTGTTCCAGTTTTTTGAGGGACATATCCCTATTACCACCACATGGGTGACCTTTAGTTGTTTGAATGACAAACCAAAACATATCCTTACATGTATGTTTGGCCTTTGTACAGTGGGCTACAATTGGTTTGTCCAGAGTGCCATTACGAATGGCTGAACGGTGTTCGCCGATTCGCACTTTTACGGACCTGATAGTTTTACCTACATATATTAGGCCGCATGGGCATTTTATTCTGTAAATCACCCATTTGGTTAAACAATTTGAAAAGGATCTATATTTCCAAATCTGGCCATTAAGGTCAATTTGTTTCAGATTTTTTGTCAGATGGCAGACTGCGCATTGTCCACATGCGTAATGACCATTCACTGGCGGTGAACCCCACAATGTAGACTGTGTTGATATCTCATTATTCATTTTTGGGTAGGTGTGTACTAGTTTGTCTCGGAGATTTGGCATCCGTTTGAAAGCGAATCTCGGGCAATTAGGTCTAAAATCTTCAGTGTGAATGATTTTCCAGTTATTTAAGATGACTCTCCTTAGATCATTACTCGGGGGTGAGAAAGATGAAACACATGTAATTCTCTCATCCTGAGGATTCTTGTGTTTTTGTAGAATGACCTCACAGTTAGCATTGCATGCTCTTTTCATAGATCTTTTAATGATTTTACGGGGATATTGTCTGTATTTTAATTTCTCACTGAGTTCCTGGCTATTTGTTTTAAAATCAGCATTTTCGCTACAATTGCGTCAAATTCTCAGGAATTGTCCGTAAGGCAAATTTTCCCGTAAACTAGACGGATAGAAACTACTATAATGTAGTAGGGTGTTTTTGTCTGTGGGCTTTTTAAATAGAGTGGTGCCCAGATGGTCTGCCTTTTTGAAGATTTTTAGGTCAAGGAAGGCTATACTGTCCTTACTATAGGACATAGTAAATTTAATGGTTGGAGTTTGTTCATTGAGCCACAGAAGGAAATGTTCCAGCTGTTCCTGATTGCCATGCCATAACATAAAGACATCATCAATGTAGCGATGCCATGAACTAATGTGTTCGCGAAACGGATTGGTCATTGCCTAGATGAGGTTGGTCTCATAATGGTACATATACAAATTGGCCAGATCTGGTGCGAAGGTAGTCCCCATTGAAGTACCCTGTCTTTGTTGGTAAAAAGTTTGTTTGCACAAGAAAAAGTTCTTAGTCAACGCTAACCTCACACATTTGATAATAAAATTAGATGGAACTGTGAGGTCTACCCTTTTCTCAAGATATTGATGCAGTACTTCAATACAGTGGTCCTGTGGAATGTTAGTATATAATGATTCTACATCGAGAGTTACCAAGATATCATTTGTCCCAGGATGTAAACTGGCGATGGTATGAATCATTGCTGTCGTATCTTGTATGTACGATTTCATCTTGGCCACAAACAGTCTTAGAAATGAGTCTGCATAGATGGACAAGGGCTCTAACAAGGAGCCAATTGCTGAGACAATTGGGCGGCCTGGAGGATTAGTCGCATTCTTCTGCATTTTGGGTAATAGATAGAAGGTCGGAATGGTAGGATTGGGTCTGGTCAAAAACAAAAATTCATCTTTGCAAATCCATTTTTGGTCATGTGCATGGTTCATAAGGCTCATGATTTCCTCCGTTAATCCCATAGTAGTGATCCCAACCAATCTGCGGTAGCATAATTGGTTTCCCAATTGTTTGTCTACTTCAGTGTTGTAAGCATTTACATCCCACAACACAATTCCACCCCCCTTATCAGCGGGCTTTACCACAAAGGATGTATTATTTTCAAGTTCTTTTAGGGCTCTACGTTCTGTCTTCGTGAGATTGTCCTTTTGTTGGTTTTTCATCTTAAAGAGATAATCCAATTCTCTTATTACTTTATTTTCAAAGGTCACAATCTCAGGGGAGATCATAGCTGGTGTAGGTGTAAAGGAAGAAGGGGATTTTAGTTGTGTTATATTGTCATCTATCGGAGACCCCTCCTTTGGATCACGGAAAAAATACTTGAGCCTTATTAACCTGAAAAAGTTCCTCATTTCTATTTCAGTGGTACATTTATTAGCAATTTATGTTGGAACAAAGGATAGGCCCTTACTCAACACACTGGTTTCCATGTCAGTGAGGAGGTGGGAAGTGAGATTAAACACTGGAATTACCAATTAGTCTGTGGGAGTTGCCACTGTCTGGTTGGCATCGTGCGGTTGCCCCACTGTCACCTACCCATATCTGAATGTTAACTTTTTCCAACAACAGAATACCAACCAAGTGGGAGTGAGGGGTCCCCCCTATAACAGAAATCGTGGTAACAAATATGTTTTGACACCATTGATAAGCTTTAGACTGCAACGGTGCTGTCTTTGGCCCCAGAAACACACTTAGATTGTAGACGCTACTATACTACTTTATGTATAATTGTAATGTGATTAAGTCACGCTATTACTAACATCACATTTGGCAATGAATGCTTACCTACTGTAAAATACATTGGTTTGAACAACAGCCATATATGCAAAGTGGTATTTTCTCTCTCTCTACTGTGGTTCGAGAAGAAAATGATGAACGCTATTGTTATGTTTTTGAGTAATTAACTATTAAAATATGTCAAATATATCACCTTGATCTTGATGAAATTCCTAGTATGAGGAAAATTGCTGATGAGTAGCCCCTTTGGTGTGTTAGAGGTGGGTAGCTAGTGGTCAGTGTACCTTGTTTTTGAGTTATGTGCACTGGTAAGTGCATGGCAGAGATTGCTTGATCAACTGCCATTAGTAAGTGCAGGTCTGTGAAACGCAAGCTGGTGGGTGCCTGAATGCAAGTGCTGGGATGGTGCAGAAGGCTGAAGACGATTGGGCGGAAGGCTGGGACCCAGAGGACATATAAGGTCCCAGGCCACCAATCTCAGCGACTGAGGGGTATTAGCGCAGGTGTCAGAGGGGGACGGAGGAGCGGAAGAGGAGAGTCTTGAGGAGTTTCTGGAATTTGAGGAGATCCGGTTCAAGACGGAGAGGAAGGGGGAGGTTGTTCCAGAGGCGGCAGCCAGCCGAGTAGAGAGAGATCTGCCACCAGCTTGTTGCTTAGAAAAGAGCCTGGCACGCAGAGAATTGGAGCTGCAGGAACGCAAGGATCTGGAAGGAAGGTATTTGGTGAGAGCAAGTTGTAGATAGATTGGTCTTGGCCCCACACAGCCTTATGGAAAATGCAGAGGGATTTGGATTTGATCCTTGCAACAACTGGGAGCCAGTGGAGGGATTTTAGGGCTGGAGAGATAAGGTCCCTGGACTTGAGGCCAAGGATAAGTCCCGCATCCCTATTCCAGACAAGCTGGATGGGGCGGAGAGAGGAGGAGGGTAGATTAGGGAAGCTGTTTCAATAGTCAAGCCTAGAGAGTACCGGAGCTCTATAGACTTTGAGCTTCTGGGGCAAAGTAAGGAAAGGAAGGATACCTCTGAGGAGGTGGAGTTGAAAATGGGCCTCCTTGGCAAGGTCAAAAATGTGAGGGAGTAAAGAGAGAGAGGAGTCGAAGATAACATCAACGTTTCTGGCTTCGGATGCAGGAGAAGGGGGAGAGCCCACACAGGGTGGCCAGAGGAAAAGGAGGTCATTGGAGGCACAACAAGACTGGATAGCAGATAGGCAGTTGGGAATGGTAGAGGAAGAAAGGGAAGCACCAGAGGGAAGTTTGAAGAAGAGTTCGGCGTCATCTGCCTAACACTGGAAGTGGGAGGAGAAAGTGGAGATAAGGTGAGCAAGCGAAGGGAGATGTTAAAGAGCCAGGGGGAGAGGTTAGAGGCCTGGGAACACCACAGATGGAGACAGAGGTAAGGGAGGGGAAAGGGCCCAGGATGACCTGGGAGGGATGGCCAGTGAGGAAGGAGGTCGGCCAGTCCAGTGCCTGCTCCGAGATACCAAGGGTATCGCAGAGCCGTTTATGAGGATGGAATGGTTGACCTTATGAAATGCAGAGGAAAGATCAAATAAAATGAGGACAGTCTGAGAGTTAGTGTCAAGAGATGCAAGCAGTTCTTCACTGGTGTTCATAAGAGCAGTTTCCGTGCCTCTGCATACTCGGAATCTAGATTGATGGTCGGGTAGGCAATCAACAAGCTCAGCATGCTGGGCCAGTTAGAGGTAGACCAACTTTGCAAGGAGTTTCCCACGGAAGGGAGTTATAGATATGGGGCGGTGGTTAGCCGGATACGAGGGGTCCGTAGGAGGTTTTTTCAGAAGGGGTGCACAAGAGAGTGCTCGGGGGAAGAGGGAAAAGACTCAGTAGTAAGAGAGTGATTGCAGAAATCGGCAAGTGCAGGGCAAGGGAGCCGATGTTGTCCTTAAAAGTTATGGAAGAACAGGGGGAGACCTGTTTGGAGGAGACCTTCACAGAGTAGACACCCCTAGTGACCTTGTCCAGTGTGATTGGAGAGAAGTAGGAGAAAAAGGCTGAGGTGGGGACTGGGAGGCTGGGATGTCAGGGGGATGGGAGGAGGGGACAAGGGGAGGAAGAAAGAGTACTCAGGATGTCCTAAGTTTTAGCAGTGAAGTGGGTGGCCAGTGAAGTGCAAAGGGCCTGAGAGGGAAGAGGTGAGGTGGAGACTGCATAAGGATTAGCTAGTTCAGCCATGTTGTTAGATGCTCCAGAGATATGGGCCTGGATGTGGGCCCTCTTTTTAGAATGAAAGGTGAGACAGTATTGCCAGTTTGAAGGCGACAGGCCAGTTTGTCAGAGGATGAGCCAGTGGTCTCCCACTTCCGTTCTGCAGCTCTGCATGTGTGCTTCATGTCTGCTAGATCACAGCAGTACCAAGTCTTACGCTTGGTGGCATGTTTCAGACGGATCCTCATGGCTGGGGCAAGAATTTTGAGAGTGTTGGAGATGGCGAGATGGATGTTGCTGAGAGCACAGTCAGAGGTAGAGTCTGCAGTGGGAGGAGGCAGTGGGACGAAGGTGGATGCAAAGGCAGCAACTGACACTCGTTTCATCATGAGTATGTCTCTGAATGAGGTTGGCAGGGTTGGGGGAGGTGCGGTCAGAGGTTTGATAGAGCCCAGGTGCGATGAGAGGAGGGAGTGGCCTGACCAGGAGAGAGGAGCGGTAAGTGGGGAGGAGAGCGTACGATCTGTGTGGATAAAGGCATCCAGAGTGTGTCCAGCTGAGTGTGTAGCACCAGAAGGTAGAATGGAGAGGGAGAGAGAGGTTCAGAGGTCACGGAAGAGCGTGGACACAGTGCATGTAGAGTCAAGGTGGATGTTGAAGTCGCCCAGTAGAAGGAGTTTAGAGGAGGAGAAATCATCCCATTCACAGAGGAACAGGGTGATAGAGCCAGGTAATCTATAGATAGTGGGAATGGTCAGGGAGGAGCTATGAGAGATGACCAGCTTGTAGACCAGGCTCTCGAAGGAAGAGTATGGCTGGATGGGTATGTAATGTATACTTCTATAGCGCCGAAAGCCCGCGGGCATCAGGGCGCTGTAACACAGAAACACACACATTTCTAATTGGACTTCCCTAGGTCCGCTAGAGGCGCTGTCATTTAGAAAGAAAACTACTTGAAAAGATGGGTTTTCAGAAGTTTTCGGAATTGAAGATGATTTTCTTGAGTTCTCAATGCCACCGGGGGGGAGTTCCACATCTGAGCTGCCTTCACTACAAATGATCTGCCCATGGCTGATTTAAGCTTATATTTATGTTCGACTAGTAAGTTTTTACCTGATGAGCGCAACTGTCTCTTCGGTGAATCGAGTACAATGTTTTTCTTCAGGTGGTTTGGAGCTTTACCGGAGCTTTACCGAAGAGGCATTTATGCACTAGGGTAAGGGATTTGAACTTAATCCTGTCTTCGGCTCTAAGCCAATGGAGGGAGTTTCTCGCTGTATTAATGTGATCTCTTCTAGTCAGGTGTTTTACAATCCTTACGGCATCATTCTGAATGACTTAGCAAGTGTGTAGGTCTTTAGCACTTCCACCTAATAAAAGGGCATTGCTGTAATCTAACCTGGATAATACATCAGCCCTGGCAATGGTGGCCATGTTATTATCACTTAAGAAGGGTCTAATGGCCCTCATTAGCCACAGATAGTAGGCTGTATTCTTTCGTAAGAAATAAGCCTATGAGTCTGAGCTGACAGAGGACTTCATTATCATACCCAGCGTCTTAACCTGGTTGGATACTGTTATGATGGCTTCCTTAATCTGGAATGTTTTGTATTCCTCGCCCAGTTTGTCTAAAAGACGGTTGGAACCGAACAACATAGAAGTTCTGTCTTTGAATCGTTAAGACACATCCAATTGGATTGCATCCATTCATCGATTTTAGTGTATATTAAACCAATCTTGTCGCTGTCTTCCCTATATGATCCCTCTAGCTCTATTATGAGCTGCGTGCCATCTGCATAGTTAGTAAAAAAGACTCCAAATTCTGTCAATATATCACACAGTGCACGCATATACAAATTAAAGAGTATGTGTGAAAGACTAGCGCCCTGCGACACCCCAAAGAGTATTTGGGTGGGATCTGAAAAGTTGTCTCCCCAATGAACTCTGGCTTGACGGTTGGTAAGAAAGGATACAAGCCACTTTAAAGCCAGATCCGAGCAGCCCACATTATCTCGTAGGGTTTTAACCAGCAGTTCATGGTCTACCAGATCAGATGCCGCACTGAGATCCAGTAACATCAATATTCCGATTTTCCCCTTATCCATAAGACCTAACATATGGTTCTGGAGGTCCAGCATAGCCATTGCCGTGCTGTGGGAAGCTCTAAAACCAGATTGTTGATGGTGTAAGGAATCATATGTTTCTATGTGATCCTGCAATTGCTGGGTGGCTATTTTATCTGAATTTTCAATATGAAGTTGGTGTTTGTTATGGACCGTAGGTTCCCTGGATCCTTCGGGTCCAACCCAACTTTCTTCACTAAGGGCGTAATGGTAACCTGCTTGATTTCCTCAGGAACAATACCTTCTTTAAAGGATGCGTTAATGATTTTTAGGAGTATGGGGGCAAATTGCTCTTTGTGTTGCAGAATAATATCAGGTGGTAGAACATTTTCCGCACAGGATGTGGGCTTCATATGGTCAAGCACCTCCAATAACTCTGTTTTAGTTATGGATGTGAATGTGAAGGTTTCCTGACTGTGATTTGTATTACTCTCTTTAATACTTTCGTCCCTTTTTTGTTTGTTTCTGGCAGAGATGTTTTGCCTAGCTTTGGATATTTTGGCGATAAACGCATTTTGCACAGTGTTGCAATCTTCTTTGGAGGGTGATAGTGGTGGAGTATGAATTTTCGGTTTCTCTATACTCTTTAATATTTCAAAATGTTTGCTTGTCTTATTATCAGCTGACTCAATTTCCGTGTTAAAATAGTTAGCTTTGGCTAGTCTGATTTTATCCTTATACTTCTTGTTAACTGTATTCCATCTTTTTTTATTTTCCGTGGTTTTGCCTGAGAGCCATATCCTCTCAAGGGCTCATTTTTCAATTTTAATAACATCTATATCCGATTTGTACCATTTTTTGTGGTTGCTGTTTTTCCTAACTAGCTTGGTTTTGAGGGGCGCGATTTCCTCTACCAGATTTTGTATTTGTGCATTATATATCTTAAGCATTGCCTCATGAGGGAATATGAGGGTATGAGGGAAGAAGGGACCCACACAGAAAAGACCAGGGCAACACCACCGCCTGGACGGTTAGGGCGAGGCTTAGAGATGATCTTGTAGCCATCAGGGAGAAGTGGGACAAAAGCAGTGACTGAGCTGGCATTGAACCAGGTCTTGGTGAGAGCGAGGATATCCAGTTCAATGTCTTCAAGGAGGAGGCAGATGTCAGCAGAGTGTTTGAAGAGCAAGCATTAAGCAAGGGTAGATGAAGCAGGTCTGTGCCTTTGAATGTTTTCCAGGCAGGGGGTAGAGGGGTGTGGTACACCAGTCAGAGGAGGGGGGAAGGAAGAGGGAGAGAGGAGAAAGGAGTAGCAGGTGCAGGAAGGAAGTTGATGAGGGACAGCAGGCTCTGGTCAAAGAGGAGGTGGTTGGGTTGAGGACCCTGAGCCATGATGGTGCCATTGTGGTTGACATTAATGATACACCTGGTTGATGAGAAGCCCGCCAAGAGTACTTCCCACCTCCTGCCACCATTAATGGGTGAGGATAGGACAGGAGACAGGGTAGAGATAAGATGCGAGTCCAGAGGTCTGGAGAGGGGACTGAAAAGAGTATATCAGTGATAATCTGTCTGGAAGTTGCGCTGACGTAGGTGTCTGCAATGGCTAGGCCAGCAATGGTGGTCAGGAACTCTTTTTTTTCTTTTTTTTTTTTTAACTTTTTCCTTCCAGAATTCGTGAGAGGAGGAGGATTGGTGCTAGTAAAGCAGTTAGAATAGATAGGCAAGATAGTGAGGGTCATATGGATGGTGGAGAGATAGGCAGGAGGATGGAAGGAAAGACCGCACTGGCACACTTACCAAGCGGCCTAGTAGCCGAGAAGGGGGAGAGCAAACAGAAGTCGTAGAAACAGTTGTGTAAAAAAATTGGCCGTGCAAGGTGTTAAACACACCTAGATTCAAGAATGCCAGGACACACAAATACAATGCAAAAATGGGGGGTTGTACATTTTTTAAACACCTAGATTCAAGAATGGCCAAACAACACACACCTGCAATGCAAAAATGGGGGGTGGGGGGTGTACAGTTGTTAAACACACCTAGATTCAAGAATGCCCAAACAGCACACAAATGCATTAAAACGAGGTAGAGAAGGTTATAGGTAGGTGAACAGCAGAAATGTTGGCATTAGCACAGCTCCATTCCGAGTGGGTGGTCAGGTAACTCGCAGGAATTTGCAGTGGGAGGGCAAAGCTCCAGGAAAGTTGCATGTTCTTGGAGTGCCCGGCTGCATACTGGGGCACTGGTCCATGAGTTGATAGGTGAAGGAGCATAAGGTGTTGCTGGGGTTTAGGGGGGTCTCCGAGTCCAGGCCCGGACAGGCACAGACAGGGGCCTAGTAGTCAGCCTTCGTCTGGGGGCAGGCACAGCCTGCCAGGCTCCCTGATTGGACTTTAGAATCCAAGGCTGGCCAATCACAGGGGAAGCAGGGCAGACTAGCGGGTCACTGGTCAAACGAAAATCGTGTAGGCCATGATGGAGTGGAAGGCCACACGATGTAATACAACAGCCCACCAAGGCTAACAAGATGTTATGGGCACCGAATTAAACCAGTGATGCACATCCCGACAACGAGAGCCAACGGGCCTCGTTTGGGTAATTTGCAAGATTTATTGCAAAAAATACCTGAATGTAGGATTAAGGCTCCAAATTCATTTGAAGCCCATCTGGGCTTTCCTGCAGTGCAGCGATGCAGTTTGCTGCCGTGTTTAACTGTGGGGAAGGCCTACAGGTCAGGAGGCTTGCCCGGAGGGCTCCATCACCCTCACTTGGTGCGAGCAAAGTGGAAACAGCAGACCTGTGAGGGTCTAGTAATGGGTCTTCGTCTGGGGGATGGCACAGCCTGTCGGCTCCCTGATTGATATGATATGGCATTTATATCGCGTCTATACACAAGTGTTTCAAGGCGCCACAAGGCATGGGAGAGGGAACAGAGGGAAGACAGAGACAACAATCTTACTAGGCCCGGTGTTATTCTGATCGCGCAAGTGTGCAGGAAGGGGGAATGGGAAAAGTGCGGGGGCAAAAGGCAGGGACAGTGCAGTAAATGGGATAAATAGAATGAATATACAATAAATAAAAAGATACGACCAGCTGGTGGCAAGTGCAAATGTAAGTGCAGACATCCAGTGTCAAGTGCAGGTAGGGGGACTGTAGGGATACAGAACACAGACCCTAAGTGCCAGGTTGCCAATTTGGTGCCCATAACATCTTGTTAGCCCTGGTGAGCTGCTGTATTACATAGTGTGGCCTTCCATTCCATCATAGCCGACACGATTTTCGTTTGACCAGTGACCCACCAGCCTGCCCTGCATCCCCTGTGATTGCCCAGTCTGGGATTCTAAAGTCAGTTGCACACCTGCACTGCCTCCCTGGCAACCCTCGCACATGGGGACTGTTTTCTGTATCCCTACAGTCCCCCTACCTGCACTTGACACCTGATGTCTGCACTTGCCACCAGCTGGCCATATTTTTTAATTTATTGTATATTCATTTTATATATCCCATGTACTGCACTGTCCCCCCCTCCCACGCACTTGCGCGATCTGAATGACACATGGCCTAGTAAGATCGTGGTCTCTGTCTTCCCTCTGTACCCCCTCCCATGCCTCGTCGCGCCTTGAAACACTTGTGCATAGGCGCAATATAAATGCCATATCATATCAATGAGGGAGTCGGCAGACTGTGCCAGCCCCCAGACGAAGGCCCATTACTAGGCCCTCACAGATCTGCTGTTTCCAATTTGCTCGCACCAAGTGAGGGTGATAGAGCCATCCTAGCGAGCCTCCTGCCCTGGATGCCTTTCCAACTGCTCCACACGGCATTGCTGCACTCATTCGACATGTGTTTTTGTTTGCAAAAACATCTTGAAAATTACCAGAACAAGGCCTGTTGGCACTGCTTGTCGGGCTATGCTTCCCTGGTTCAATTTGGTGCCCATAACATCTTGTTAGCCCTGGTGAGCTGCTGTATTACATAGTGTGGCCTTCCATTCCATCAGATGTTATGGGCACCAAATTGGCAACCTGGCACCTCACCAGGGCTAATAATAAGATGTTATGGGCACCAAATTGAACCAGGGAAGCACAGCCCGAGAAATAGAGCCAACAGACCTTGTTCAGGTAATTTTCAATATTTATTTGCATACAAAACACATGTCGAATGAGTGCAGCGATGCCGTGTGGAACAGTGGGAAAGGCCTCCAGGGTAGGAGGCTCGCCAGGGTGGCTCCAGCACCCTCACTGGGTGCGAGCAAAGTGGAAACAGCAGATGTTATGCATCTAAAACGTTTTCGTTTTGTGCTTTAAAATAATGAATACTATGAAGATTCTTGCTCTCGTGTTAAACTACAGCAGTACATAAAATAAACCTACTACCACAAACAGTCTCTTGTCAGTTAATGGCTAAAATGCGTCACAGGAAGCTATTTTACAAGAACGGAATTTGCAATTCTTGTCACAGCCTTTCGTTGAGAGCTGCTGTTGCAGCTGGAATTCTGCTCTGTGACGCTCAGGGGCCAGGCATTGTGACATCACAACTAGAGTGGCAACTGTCTAGTTGGCCCGTATTTTGCGGGACTGTCACGTAATTAGGGACTCTGTCCCGCAGTTTTCCGAGTGGTTCTGCGGGACGCAGGTTGTCCCGACTTGCTCTGTTCGAGCACAATAAGGCATGCTGGGGCCAGCCACTGCAGGGCGCTCACAGATTAGTTGCCACTTGCCAGCCACTGTTGTTGCGATTCACGGAAATGTATGTATATGACCCGCTTCTATAGTAGGAGCGGAGAGGGGGTCATATACATACATTTCCCGCAACTCGGAATAACAGTGGCTGGCAAGTGGCGAGTCCTATTGCATTGCATTGCACCCGCAGCTGCTGATGTGACAGGCCTGCTGTGCAGAAACACATATAGTGCTCTTATAGTGGATCTGTACAGCAGGCCTGTCACATAAGCAGCTGCGGGTGCAATGCATTGATTCTGCCCGGTGCTCTGCGGTAGTGCACAGAAAGGTGCGGGCCAAACATCAATGATGCTGTGACGTCATCACTGCCTTGAGTCCCGCACAAGGATCTCAAAAAGTTGGCCACCCTAATTACAACTGAGGCATAATAACGGAGTACAGAGCATTAGCACCACAGAGGCGGGATAGGGGAGCACCGAGTCAATCAGGGAGCTCGGAATGCAGGCTTTATCTCATTACAATGCCCGTGTTCCGAGCCCTCTGAGCAGTGGGAGGGAACGCTTTTCCCTGCTGATCAACAGGTAAGTGAGCCGAAGCGCCCTTACCCCTGCCCTACCCCCATATTCCATCTCCTTCGCCCACTCCCCTCCCCAACCCCTGTGCCACTTACGTTCAGCTGCCACATCCCTTGGCAGCACCTGGAACACACTATGTTCTGGTGCTTCTACAAAATGGCAATGGCCACCATAGAAAGGTAGAAGGGACTGTGGCTCTCCCTTGATCATGGTAGCCATCTTGTTTTCTAGTTTTTATTAAGCTGAGAAATAGCAACCTGTGCCAAAACAATCAGTACCCCAGGATGCTAATAGCAATAAACACCTCTGTGCTGGGGACTTAACGGTTCTGATAATGCCCCAGGTTTCACTTTAAGCCCAAGAGAAATATTTCAGCCCCAGGTGTGGGGTGCATAACTTGATCTGGCAGTGTAAAACCCCGGCCCATTGGTTTTATTTCTTAAGTAGTGATATGATTTTCTTATTACAGGTCAATAGTGATGTCACAACTAGCGTTTGATAGAACATTATTTACAGGCATTTTTGCAGATATTACAGGCTGCATTAGTTAAGTGATTGTATATAGTTACGATACGCTTCCGTTATTAATTAATACCTATTAGAAAACGTTTCTTCGAGCGCAGTATGAAGTTCTCCTTTATTAATCTGCTTGTCCGTGGAAGGTTAATCGCTAAAGAAAAGATGACATGCTTTTGGGATATAGCCACAGCTCATGTACACGCTTTCCTTTGTCAAACTATGTATTTTTTTCCTCGTCTACGTTTAGCGTGGATGTGCGTTTTGTGTATGACTTCCGGATTTATGCCTTTGTTTACCAGTAGATGGCGCCAATGGATTATTTGTTACTGGTGGCCCTCCTTTTCTTAAACAGCCAGGGCTGGAAAACGGAACTAGAGAGAATAGGATTGGCCCCAAGGGAAGCAACTATGTCAACCAAAGATGAAGACATCGAGAGATGTTTTTATATGTGTTTTGCATAATGTCATCCACACAGTGTCCCCTAGGGACCGCTTAGGTTTTCCAGATGTCTGCCTTTCTTCTGCGTGCTTTTACAGAAGGTGGCCCGTATGCAGGGTTGTCACAAGTTTTTGGGAGCGCTGGGGCCAATCATTTCATGAGGACCTTTGACTTTTATACTGTACCGTCAACAGGAGAGCCGTGAACTCTCTTTTAGTTTATATATATATATATATATACATACATACATACATACACACGCACACACACACTCTCTCCCTCTCTCTCTCTCTCTCTCTCTCTCTCTCTCTCTCTCTCTTTATTTTAAATGAGACATTTCAAAATCTCACTTTAGATTAAACACCATGTACATGACAAATGTGTGAAGGATTAGGACAAATATTATGCATCTGAGCAATGGGGTGCCTCCAGGTCCTCCACCGTTTTCATGTTCTACTCCGCACCGGATCTATTGTGAGAAGGGAACAGAGCAATGCAACTACCCCCTCCTCCCTCCCTCTGCCCCATCTCTCCTTGTAGCCATGAACTACATGCGTCATATTTACACAGTAAGAAGGTCACACAAAATACCCTTTATTGTGACAAAACGATTATACGAAGCATCTTTGCGTAAGGCCATTATAAGGGGTTTGGGACCCAGACACATTTGGGGTCGTCATCAAAACAACTGACACATTAATATTATTAGTGTTATTATCACCATGCAATAATCTCTGCACCGCCCATATCCCATTCATAATCAACAGCTTGATACAGTTACTAAAAGAAGCATCTGCTATTCCTTAAAGCCCCCTAACTCCCAGTGTCAAAACAATAAACACATGGCATTTGAAAGGAAGCATACGCAGTCCATGGTGAGGGTATCTGTGTTATAACATAAATGCAGCAGGCACTTCAACAATAGCAGCTACGAGGAAGGAATACGACGTGGAATATTCGTGCAGGATGCAGGACAGATATGAAAAAGGTGCACATTCCCCAGAATAGATTCAGAACTCAGAGTAGCAGCTTCACAGAATGAGCAAGTGCTAAAGCATGGATATATTAGGCAGATTCGTAGCAATGAGGTAGGCACACATACCATAGCATCAGCTGTGGATGCAGGTTCGAAGTTACCAGGAAGGTGCACATATCCAACAGATAGCAGCGAGGCAGATGGCCATCTCCTTCAAGCCAGCTGCAGATCTGCAGGTGAAAGAGAAGCGACCTCAGAGTGTAGCTGAGGCACACAATGGGAGCCATGCGTAATCACGCTCCTTTTGTGGCCAAGTGGTACCCTGAGGTTTCGGTGCCAATGGAGGGGAATAAGGCGCTCGTGGCCTGAGGTTGTGTGTATGTTTGGATGCATATGAAGTATGTGTTGATGGGTTTTTGTATATAACTGCCTAGATGAGATCTGCAGGGAGCATCCTAGCTCCAACTGGGCTGGGCCAGTTTTGCCCCCTTTGAACTGCCCTTTTGGTGGCCCCGCCCACCAGAGACTGTCAGGCAGAATGATGCCACCATGATAGTGTGTTCAATCCAGAGACTAGCACACCAATCCTCACAGGAAATTAGTGGCGGCTGGGAATTATTTTATTGAAGAGGCATAAACATTTCCCATAAATGTATGCAAGCCGCTTTGTGACGCTTTCCAAATCTTCCTTTTTCCACCCTTACCAGCTCCAGCCACTTGCATGCTCCCAAGTTCCTCTCTCTCTCTAATGCGAAACTCACCAGGTAGCGTAGCTCTGGCAAGCAGTCTCTCGGGGATGTTTTGGGTTGAGGTTGGGGTCTCTCCCCCTGCCTCTCAGAAACCTGTTGGGCCCGGCACATGGCCCAAGGGAATGAGCAATTGCACAGAGACCGCCAGCAGGGTTTGAGCTGGCTCGTTCCGCTCTCAGGGGCCACGGTGCAGCCCTTCTCAAACACTCAGCCAGTGTTGCAACACGCTGCTCTCCTCCGGATCCTCCTTCCTGCAGCTCCCAGCTTCATAGCTTCTCTAGTCGAGTATGCTTCCCCAGCTCGCACATCCATCTGTGCCAGACCACATCTTTCATTGTTAAAAGACCAGTCAAGTGGAGTTAGGTGTGAATGGTCACTATTAAATGACTGGCCCTATTAGTGGGACAACTAGAGTTCTGTCTAGGATAGGTTTCCCTTATTTTCCCCATGTTATTCCTATGGGGATTCTTTCCTGATCTTAGTTGCCTCGTCTTCATCTCAGTGTTTGTTGGAAATTGGGAGGTGGAGATGGGGTGAGATTGGAGATAACCACAAAGAAGGGACAGCCAACTTCCATCCCTGGATGAGCTCACTCTCAATTCCCTTGTCGGTTTCAATCAATTTTAGAAGTAATTAGTTCTTTTTTAGGTAGTTATATTCCAAATCATCAATCCGCAATTCTTTGTATGGTTTTATCAAGTCTCCTTATTTACTCCTGACCAGTCAGTGTCATGATATTATTGCCAATGCATTTCGGACCTCCGTCCATCATCAGGGCTGTTAACACTACTATTGATAAATCAGTGACAATCCCATCTTGTCCCTTCTTTGTGAATATTGCTATAACCTGGTGCCTAGGCTAAAGGGTGAGCCCCCATAAAAAATTGCGAAATAAAGAGCCAAATTACTGAATTATCTTAAAATTAAGCAGTGCCCACCCTACCTCCTAACCCTGTGAGATTGGAGATAACCCATAAAGGCTGAGGGAGAGGAGAATTGGGTATTTTTGGGACTGGGGGAATACCATGTCTCGCCCTTGGGTATTCTGTTCCCGACTTCCCGTGACCCTCCACTCAGGTGATCCTCCATTCCTGGTCGACACCCAGGGTTGGGGCCAAAAGTGATGGCCCTTCCCTGGCCACCTGAATGGAAGATCCAGAGGGAGTGGGTGGAAGAATACTGTCAGGTTTCTCACATACCCTTCCCCTATGCAGTTTGGACTGAATTGCCTCAAAGGGGAACGTTGAAAGGAAATCTACATTCCTTTGTTTTCCACTTTGATGTTGCACTGAGAAGCAATAAGGTTGTTGGCCCAAGAACCACTGCATAACTCTTGGGTTGGACTCTTTCTTTTGACTGATCCATATAATGGGGGAGTGAGTGATCAGTGAGCAAACTAAACGTTCTCCCTAATGAGTAATATTTGAGATGTATGATGACCCACTTTAGAGCGAAGGCTTCAAGTTTGATCACTGAATAGTTATTTTCCCTAGGGAACAGTTTTTAGCTAGTGAATAGAATGGGGTGTTCTAGCCTGCATGGATCTCGGACAATACTGCACCTTAACCAGTCAAAGAAGCATCCATTTGTAATAAGTCCTTAGAAAAGTCTGCTATCATGAGAATAGGGCTTTAACATAATGTTTTTTTGAGGACCTGATAACATATTTCGTCCTCCTGATTCTATTTAAGTTTCTGGGGTTCTGCGGTTTATAGTGTGTCGGTGTCATGATGCCTACCTCCAAGGAGCCAGACCAGGCCCAGCTACCCCAGAGGCAGACATCATGTCCCTGAGGGAAGTCTCAGCAGCCCCAAGTAGGGGCCCTTTGGACTCAGTCCAGGCGCCTTTGGCGCCAGGCTCATATTGGACAACAGTCCTGGCGCTATAGGCGCCAGGCTCATAAAAGATGACTTTGTGTTTAAAGGTGCTTAGTGTAAACTTACCTGATGCAGACCATTCTGCAACATCCGGGCCATCTAGAGGCCTGAATGGGACTACTTTATCTTTGGGGACTACTTAACCACACGGGTGTGGCCGGAGGAAGAATACATACCTGAGAGGAAGGATACATACCTGGAACTACTTCGAAGGCTATTTAAGCCACGCCCAGGCAGCAACTCACGCTTCGCGTTGTTCTGCATCTAGCAGCTGGACGCTCACCGTGTCTGCTCTTGCATCCTGACTTCTGCCACGCCCGCCAGCCTCCTGGAACACCTGCAAAGGGAGAAGAGAAGAGAATAGGAGAAAGAAGAGTCCTTACCTGCTAAAACCGCATTCCGGAGACATTTCGCCGACGATCCTGAAAAGGAAGACATTCATTTTAAAAGCACATCGCATCGATCACTCACCTGAGTTTCCTTCGTTGGTTCCATTGCTCATCTCGGAATCTTTGTTCTGCACCTGAAATAGAGACAACGGACAATTATTATTTCGGGCTCATACTTATAAACAGAATTCTCACAGAACTTTACCGGGAAGGTCAAGCAAACTTGAACTCTCTACAATCCATGATCCAGTGAAGTAACTGGATTACAATGCGCCCCTGCATCAGAAGCAGGATGGAGAGCTTGTCCTTTCAGACCCTAAGGTGAGACTTCACGGGGAATCACAGAAGGGTTTCGTGGAGGGTGAGAAGGGAGTGGGAGGCTTACACATTATCCCGCAGATTGTTAATACTCCCTTTTCACACACAGAAGGATATTTCTGCGAGTCAGACAAGCCAGATTCGAAGGTCCGGTCCAGTCCATTTTCTGAGTCCTGCGCTTCACCATAGAAGAGGCAACAGCACTCCAAACCAGGCCTGCACCTCCGTGGGAGTCAGGTAAGCGTTACAGTCGGTCATTCTGGCTGTTTTATCAGTAAAATTAGGTCTGAACCTTTGATAGTACCCAATTAACCCTAAAAAAGAGCCTAAATCCTTTTTAGTCTTTGGCATAGGGGACTCTAAAATGGCTCTTATGTTTTCCTCTTGAGGTTCAATACTGCCATTTATGACAAAGAACCCAAAGTATTTTATAGCAGGTTGCGCTAACTTGCATTTTCTCTGGTTGGCTATTAACCCGGCCTTTTGTAAGGCCCTTATTACAGTGTATAGATGGTATAATGGTCTTCCCAGGTTGGACTGTGGATTACAATGTCATCGATGTATGCCCTGCAAAATTCTGAATAAGGTTGGAGAATCTGATATATCAACCTTTGGAAAGTTGCTCGGGCAACATGCAACCCAAAGGGTTAGACTTCAAACTGATATAGACCTAGCGGGTGGCAAAAGTAGTCTTTTCATTACCTGGTCCGTATAGGGAAACTTGCCAGTACCCTTTGGTTAAGTCTAGGGTGGACAAATAGACAGCACTACCCAATGTGTCAATAAGATTGTCAATACGAGGCCATTGGTAGGCGTCGAAGGCTGAGATGTTATTCTCCTTTCAAAAGTCTATAGAGAAACTCCAACTATTGTCTGGCTTTTCCACTAACACAATTGGGGAGGACCAAGGACTTGTAGATGGCTAAATTATGTTGGCCTGGAGCATGTGCTCTACTTCTTTGATGACAATATCTCTCCGGACCTCAGGCAGTTGATACATTTGAGATGTACTACTTTGCCTGCAGGGGTGCAGATGTGATGGTATATTCCTTTCATCCTGCCAGGCTCTTCACAGAAAACATTGGAGAATTGTTCTAGCAACTCAAGAAGATCTTTTTGTTGTTTCTCAGCGATAGGGAATTACAGTATTGTTGTTCACCTCTTCCGGTATTAGACAAGATAACACTGTAGCATTAGACTCATACATGTTTTCCTTCCACTCTTTTAATACTTTTATATGGTAAATTTGCATCTTCAGGCGATGGTCTTGCTGGGCAATCTCATAATTATAGGGTCCTGTCTGGTCCAATACCTCATATGGCCCATGCCAGTTAGAAATAAGCTTGTTATCTGAGTCAGTGTGAAGCTCATGGAAAAATACCTGAGTGACACCTCGTTATCATAGGATGCTTTCTTTTGACTTTGGGCTTTACCAATATGATCTTGAACCAGAGCTCGAATGGTTGCAATATGTTCTCTTAATCGAGAGGCTGTTTGGGACAATGGTATTGGAGCTTCATCCCTTTCCTTCCATGTTTCCCGAAGCATATCTAAAACATCCCTGACTTCTCTCCCATTCAATAGTTAGAAGGTTGAGAAACCAGAGGAGGCTTGAGTTGTTTTTCATATGGCAAACAGAGCCCATGGAATCATCTGATCCCAATTGGTTCCGTCCTTGTCAACCATATTTTTAAGAACGGTCTTAAGGCTCTTATTAAACCGTTCAACTTATCCGTCCATTTGGGGGTGGTAAACGGAGATCCTCAAGATGGTTATATGAAGTAGCACTTTTACTTCCCCCATGAACTTACTCATAAAGGTTGTACCCTGGTCCGTTAAAATGTCCTTACGGAAGCCCATTCGAGAGAAGAAGGGAAGCAAATGCTTGAGTATCTGCTGGGTGGTGATATTATATGGGGGAAATGCCTCTTGGTATCAGGTGGCATTCTAAAGTTTCACCAACACTTATTTGTTCCCTAGGTTAGATTTTTCGAGGGGGCCAATGATGTCCATTCCAAACTCGAAAATGGCGCTTCGGTGATGAGTAATGGATTTAAGGGGGCTGGAGGTGGTAAATGAGTACTGGTACGCTAACACATTTCACTGGGTTGAATGAAATGTTTCGTGTCGACCTGTATCCCTGGGCAATAGAACTTGTTGGCCAAGTGAGCCTGAGTTTTGGCTTGACCTAAATGTCCTCCTTTGAGATGTGAGTGTTCAATCTCAAACACTATCCGTTTGTGACTTTGGAGAACCACTTGTATTCTTGGCATCCCTTCAGAAGTAACATCCCCTCTTTACAGTTCTTTCTTTGAAAAGAAAAATTGCCCTGCTGCCTTCTGACCCTCAGACTCAGATATAACCTGTAGGAAGGCTTCAGCGATTAAAGGATTGTTCCACTGAGCAAAGGTCAAGTTGGAGAGCATGTCAGAGTTTTCGTCGTAGATGGCTGGGGGTTGCGAAGAACTAGGTTGTGTATCGGCTTCCCCAAAGCCTAAAGCCCCTCTTTCAGAAACATCTTTCTCAGCCTCATCTCTAGGGACTGGCAACATCACTCTTTCAAGTATTCCCTGGGCTATTGGGTCTCCTGTCTGGATTGGAAAGGCCTCTTCCCCACTGTTATGGAGTAGTACCTTTACATCCCCTCTAAAATCAGGGTTGATCACCCCGGCCAGGACATCTATGACAAACTTCCATGCAAGTCCTGACTTGGGTACCAACCTGATGTATGTTCCGGGAGGTAGAATAAGAGCAAGATCAGTAGAAACAAGTAATCTTTCTTTTGGCGGGATGTTTTCTGTTTGGCTACTGCAAAGATCAAACCCAACAGACATTGGCCACAGTGTGGTTGGATGCTCTATCACTTAACTTCTCATATTTCAGGGTCCCCCAACTTGTTTCAGCTGAGTTGCATCCCACCCTGACACCATATGTGAGACAGGCATGGTGTCAAGAGAGACACAGATTCGTGAGGCAGGCATGGTGTCAAGTGAGACACAGATTCGTAAACACATTTTCAAAACCTTTATTCTTAAAGTTTCGGGGTTGGTGTTATACCTAACTGGCCCTAACTCTAAAGGGATGGTTCCCTCAAATGATGTTTGAAAGTCCAGAATAATTGTCTGTAGTCTCTGTCTAAACCTATGTATGCCCTCACTCTATACAAAAGGTGTTAAGGGGTCTTTTGTTAAAAATGAACAGTAGTGGTTCAACAAAAATGGGAAACCAAAGTTGGCTTCAGGTGGTCTTCTCACCAGGTGCACTTTGGTCAATGGGCCTCATTACGAGTTGAGCGCAAAGGGATAACAGGCACCGGTAAGGACACCGGTGCTGATAATCCCTTTGCACTCTATTCCAAGGTCCCTTTGCGGGTCCCACTAAGGCCACCTGGTTTTATCAGGCGGCCTTAGCGGGTGCCGCAAAGGGTCCAGGGAGCAAATAACGATACCACAAATAGCAGTACCGTTATTTTCACCTTCCCCATTCCCATTGAGCACTATGGGGGCTCAAATGGGAATGGGCAATGGTATTTTCAATGGGGATTTACCGGTCCCACAAAGGTCCGACTAGACTGGTAAGTCCCTATTGAATGCGTGCGGACTCGGTACCGGTATTTGAAATCACTGTAAGTGTCCTGTGGAGAAGGTCTGCACACTTCTCTCCTTCTGTTGTGCACACTTGCACTGCCTTTTTCCTATCGTGCCTCTTGCACACTTAATTCACTCTTCCGTGCACACCTGCACTTGTTTCCTTCTTTCCAGGTCGCTCGTATCTTTTCTCATTTCTCCGAACTTCACTTTTACTTCTGCGCCGCTAATGGATCTTTTCTTCCTTCTGTGCCACAAGAGTGCTTTCTCCTTCTTTCTTACTTTCTGTTTCTTAAAAACTGTCCTTCTTGCTTTACACTTTGTGCCACTTCAGAAATCTTGCTTTTTTCCTCCATTGTCCACTCCAGCCACCCGCACGCTCCTGAATTTCTCACTCTCTCATGCAAAACTCAACCAGTAGCGTAGCACAGGTGAGCGATCTCTCTGGGATGCTTTGGGTTGAGGTTATGGTCTCACCACCAGCCCCCCAAACACCGTTGGGCACGGCCCAAGGGAACAAGCAATGCACGGACACCGATAGCTGGGTCACTGCTGCCTCGCTCTGGCTCTCAGGAGACACGGCTCTCAAGCCACGCTGTAGCCCTTCCCAAACACCGGGCCAGCATTGCAGCACACTCCTCTCCTCCAGATCCTTCTTCCTGCAGCTCCCAGCTTTGTGGCTTATCTGGTCCAGTATGCTTCCACAGCTCGCTCATCCATCTGTGCAAGACCACACATTTTATAGTGAAAAGACCAGTCAAATGGAGTGTGAATGGTCACTATTAAATGCCTGACCCTGCTTGATATTAGTGGGACAACTGGATTTCTTTCTAGGGTAGGTTTCCCTTATTTTCCCCATGCTATTCCTACGGGTAATCTTTACTAATCTTAGTTGCCTCCTCCATGTCTCAGTATTTGTTGGAAATTAGGAGGGGGAGATGGGGTGAGATTTAAGATACCCCATAAAGGCTGAGGGAGAGTAGGTTGGGGTATTTTTGGGACTCAGGGAATATCATGTCTCACCCTTGGGTATCCTCCTCCCAATTCCTCGTGACCATCCACTCAGGTGATCCTCCCTCTCTTGTCCACCCCCAGAGTTGGGATTCAAAAGCGATGGCCCTTCCCTGGCCACCTGAATGGAAGATCCTGTGGGAGAATACCATCAGGTTTCTCACAGTGTGGTATTAGTATCAAGTTGCTTTACAAAAAATAAGAAGGGGATGAATGTCAGATTCTGCATGCTTTTCAACATTTAAATTGTAGAAAGGGAGGTTCAAAAACCAACAATCTAGAATTTGTATTATTAATTTCTGCTTTGAATGGCCCCAATATATTGATGTGAAAAGCTTACATTTATCACATCATTCCTGGGTATCCTCCTCTTCACCTGGTGACAGGTAGGAGAAGGACTGTATCATTAAAGAGTGTCTCCTGTTCTGTTTGATGCATATTGAAGATTGAGGTGAAAATGAGAGAGCAGAATATACAATGTCATTGATTTGGTCATGGGAAGAATAATCACAACCATTATCAATTATCAATTGATGTTTATATTATGCAAATACAGTGTTTCATATTACTGTTTTTTATTTTATTGTTAATTATTGAATGAATATTGATACTATTCCTCATTATTGGTAATACCCTGAACCCCCTTATTTCAGTCAGTAAAAAGAGCCCCACAAGCACGAAGAGCAGTACACTGTAGGGCAGGCTTCCTACACTTTCACTGTAGTGTGCAGCCACATGTTAAGAGTTCCCTGCAAGCTTGCATAGCCTCTCTTGGGTTTGGCCAGGATATTTCACATCCGCCTTCATCTTTCTTCTACCTCCAATTACTTGGCGATGGAAGCAGTGGTATTGCGACCATCGTTTGGGCCCAGCAGTAACACGCCTGTTAGACGGCTCTTTTTGTATGCTGCGTGGGAGGTATATTGTCCATTGCTGTACCTTTCTGAGTACATAGGTGATTTCCTGCCTCATTAACCTTTTTGTCGCTGCTAGTACGGTCATATAGCAGAAAATCTCTCCATTCTATTGCCTGCTGACTAGGCCTGTCAGTCAATCCATAAAAAGCTGAGGTGAAATCTCTATGCATTCCGGGTGTCCCATGCAGTCCTCTTTCCTCTGCCTCCAAAAAAATTGCACAGTGGTGACAGTTATTGCGTGAAACATTGGTAAGGCATTACAACGATCAGGACCGAAAGCTCTTGCCATCTCATGAGCGGCAAAGAACTGGAAGTTCTTCCCAACTCCAAATACAACCCATAGTTCATCAATGTTCAGGCGCTGTGCAGATGCGATGACGAGAACTACAACACTGGTGTCCACAGTGCATATTTTGGCTTCGTTATATCCTTACTGCACAGCATCATATAAATGGAGTAGGATGCAAGTGTCTGCTTCTTCATGGAGCCCGTCCCAAGATATCTTGATGATTTATAGAAAGAACCTTGGTACTATTTTTTGTAAGTACCCGCTTGTTTGTGTCAATATCTGTTATGGCATTTGCCAAGAAAGAGAACAATTCAGTCTTATTTTCATCAACCCAGAGCCAATTTTTAGGAAGTGCGTTTCTTGCTTCAACACGTTTCTGAACACCTTTTACTGCGTGTGTCAATCTTCAAGCTGTCGGCCCTGTACACATCCAAGATGATATCTAGCCTTGTAAAAAAATTGAAGCTGAGATTTGATGTAGGGTATGAACACAGTAGTGGCATAATGAATCCTCAAATGTTTTCGCAAATCCTGGTCACCGCATGTTTACAATTACAGTGCCATCAAGGATGGTCATTTGGACTGTGGATTTGGAAGTAGTGTTTTTTCCGGCGGTGAGTTCTTCCAGGCAAATCAATAAATTAAACTTTGATCTGGTTCTTACACTCCCTAACTTCGACAGTGCTGGAGGATACCCTTGGTTTTCGTGTCTAAAGAAATCATCCATATCTCCATTATGTATATGCGATGCAAGAGTCTAGAAAATAGGGAGCAGTTATTCCTCAGTGATGTCAGTTGTAACTGTTTACTTGACTTTTCACAAACTGGAGGACGGCGGAAGAAGTGGAGGTTATTTCGCTTAACCAGTTCTGCGATAAGCCTGTTGCTGACATATAACTCATACTGGTCAACTCCAATGTATTCAATATTTAGCAATGTGTCTGCAACTGCTGAATGTGCTATATTTCTGCTGTCAAGCACCATTAGATCACAGCTGTTTCACTAAATGGGTTTCCTATAACTTGTATTGCATGACTAAGAGATTTGATATCTTTTGCAAAAGCCATCTGTGAATGCTTGTTGGCCTTGTGGTACTTATATTCATAACAAAAAGAGTACTCGTACGTCAAGGATTGGCCCGTGACCGGTATAAATTAATTAGTACCATATCGGTCCAATACCTGTATAACCTCATTGGTTATATAAAACACTACACCCAGTTGTATATAACAGAGTCATAACCATTCATAACAATTGAAAATACATTTAATGTGGAAAATTCATACATATAATTGAATCAAACATGTAATTCACATTCTTAACAGTGGATAAAATCTTTCAAACCATATATTAACGAGTTGAACCTATGAGAACTGAAGAAAACAAAATCAAAAACTAAACCAAAAAGAAAAAGGAAGAACCTGGACCAAATCCAGACATAAACAGGAGTTCCTTGTCATTTAGGCATTCAATTTTTCCTATACAAATAAGAACAGAGAAATACACAGTGAAGTTACTCTGGAAGTCAATACAATATTTCTAACTGCATTGTTACCGTAAATTGTAAACATCAAGTGTACCAAAAGGAAAATAATTTTTTGTTTCCAATAAATAGAAATATTGAAAAGCTGGGATTGGGTCTGCCAACGCATCTGAGGGAGACACTTATCATTTTCCCTTCTCTTCGTCTTTGTAGAATTACATTCTTCAACTAACCAAGCCCTCTTGGGACCAGAGTCCTTCCAACCATGCAGAGCTGTTGGGTTTTCCGTCACACCTACTGCCCCTCCATCACCTTTGACTGATGCATTATGTTGTTCATAGACCCTTTCATTGGCAATAGCAGACAACGCATGCTTTGACTTTTATGTGACAAAATTTCCTTTAATTAATTCTGCATAGTTGTTAGAGTGAATCTTTTTAAGTAAAACCATATCATCTAAGTGGACAGGAATCCATCGTGCATAATCGGTATGGTCCAAGGAAATGAACCAGGGAACGATCTTGGATATTGCCTCTAAATGGAGCCGGAAATCTCCTTCTCGTTTCGCTATTACAAAAGTCATCAAAAGGAGTTCTAGTTTTAGAATGTTTTACTAGAATCTACATTGGTTACATACATCACTTCTTTCTTTATACCAGTATTTGAGTGACTTAACTTGACTGTTATCCTCTATGCCTTGGCTGTAGTCATTGTATGCCTGCTGCAGATGTAAATAGAGACTATTGGCTGTGATTTGATGAGCCCACAGTTATAAGTCACATGGGAACATTTTATAAACAAATCCACTTATCCAGCTGCGGGAGTATCAGCCCGAACAAGTGCTCCAGTCCACCCACTTTCATCCAAGAGATTTCCAAGAACCTTGAGTACTGACATCTCAATATGCAGCCCACCAAATAATACAATTAATTGATCTTCAGCATGAGTTGGTGGCCAGTTTCACTGGATTTGTTTTACCAATGCGTAGAGTGGCTGGTCAAACGTAATGATTGGAATCTCCACAGGATTAAAGCATTTAACTGCTGTGTTCACAATATCCATTGAATAGAGAATCATGGCCACTGACAAAGCATCGTCTGAAAATTCAAGAAGCAGGAATTAAAGTGTTAGTTTACAATCTTTTGGAGTTTCTTCTTGTTCACTTGCGTGGTATGCTGCCCAGGTGATTATTTCATCCCCTTGTAGTTTGTCACTAGCCAGAACCTGTGGTACATGCTTCAGCCCGGTGTATTTTTTCACCATAGCCTGTGGCGTAACTTGGTAGTTGACTAAATTCTCTTCTACTATTGGCAGAGGACAATCAGTTCTCATCGGAGGAACATGGGGCATGCTGGTGTAGCACTCAGGAAGATTTCTTGTCACGTTCTCGGCACACAGATTTTTAGTCCTAGTCTGATCAGTCCCTGTAAAATGATCATCTGGATGTTGAAATATTGATATTCCTGTACCACGAAAAGAGTCCTGAGCTGTGGTAGAGCTTGGATTGTGGTCTATATGGTTGACCACACTAGTTGTGAAGACCCCTCCTTTTAACTGAAGAGGAATGACAGCATGTTTTGTGTGATAGTGATGACATATGTCATTGCCAAATTCTGATGAGATATGTAGCACACGGCTGTATAACATGCGTAACCCGAGCTCGTGCAGGGTTTCAACAAGTTATGGTGATTTGCTAGGTATTGTCACTTCTCCCCAGGGGATAGCCCCTTCTCATGAGGCTAGGGAGGTGGGGCAGCTACCCAATATTCCACCTAGAGGTTGTTTAATGCAGGAGGACCTCATAGGGAAGGACTCCCCTCCTGGGAATAAGGATGACCACCTTGGTAAAAGTCGGCACAACACCCCAAACCTAACCCTCTCAAGCCAGTTACCATATGTCTATCAACCTCCCCTTGATAGCACTTCTATTTGCTACTGTAACATTAAACCAGTTACTTCTGCTGAGACGAAGAAGATTGCTAACAATACCGATAGTATGACTAACTCCAGTACTGGCACCAAAAAGATCATTCAAAGCATGAAGATTACCAGCAAGGCCAGTATTGAGACGAGGTGGACACCAGGAACCATGAAGAATGGAATAGAGAAGATACAGGAATGGTATAGACTTCCACTGGGGAGTCGTCCTAAGAAACACATAAACACTGACAAAGGACTTCGAGAAGGAGAGCTGCAGACCAGCAAAAGGATGTGGTGGGAAAGCTTAGAGCAGTCCGCTCCCAAAGGCAAGAGGCCAACAACAGGAGTCCTTTGCCCGGTTTTGTGGAGCAGGTCTAGATCATGACTGGAGCCTGGCAGACGTTGGCGCGACCTCTGGGAGGTGGCCCGTGTGGTCCGGTAATGTC
The DNA here is from genome assembly GCF_040938575.1 of Ambystoma mexicanum. Lineage (NCBI taxonomy): Eukaryota > Metazoa > Chordata > Amphibia > Caudata > Ambystomatidae > Ambystoma > Ambystoma mexicanum. The sequence continues at coordinate 561,124,972 of NC_090921.1, forward strand.
ACCTACAACGTTGTTGAAGAGACAGAGAAGAAGGTACGTAGAGCGAGACAGCAGAGGCCAGACATGCCCCTGCATCCTGGCGAGAAGACATAAGCACCCAGGAAGAACCGACCAAGAGTCCCGTAGCCAACGAAGGTAATGGGCACATCACGGGGGCTGGTAGGGGCTTGGAGGTGTGGGATAGAGAAACCGCACAGGAATATTGATATGCAGCACCTTCCTCGTGGCAGTACTTGGGAAGAGAGCCAACCAAGTGGGCCTAGTGAGAAGGGAAGATACCCAATGGTCTGGGACCCGAACCAAGGTGAAATCTATATTGATACGAAGTATCTTCCTCATGGCAGCACTTGGCAAGAGAATCAACCAATTGGGCCTAGCAAGAAGGAAAGAGAACCAAGGGTCCGGGTCCCGAACTGAGGTGAAGCCTATGTTAATTCGAGCCATTTTCTTAGTGGTAGTACTTAGCAGGGGAGTGAACCAAATGGGCGCAATAAAAGAAGAATAGAAACCAGGGTCTGGGAACCAAACCAAAGTCGGAATACCAGTCATCTTCCTCGTGGCAGTACTTGGTGGGAGAGTGAACCAAGTGGATCTGACAAGAAAGGGAGATCGAACAGGTACCCAAACAAGTATGGGGTGAATATCAGAGGGAGGAGCCCTCCAAACAGTGGTAAAGAAAAGATCACTGACGGGCCAAGAAGAGCCTGGGACTGTTGTAGAAGTGACCTATAAAAGCACGGCAAGGGAGCCATTTGCTCAACTAGATCTTTGCTGAAAATTAATACCCAGGGGAAGGGAGTCATTCCCCCTGGGCAAAGTTGGAACTGTGTTGATACTCACATCCAGTGGAAGGGACCCATTCCCCTGACAGGGATTGGAGTACTGAAGAGACTTTCATTTAAGACACCAGGAGAAGGGAGTCATTCTCCTAGTGAAAAAATGTAACTTTTGATTAAGACCCTTCAGTTGTAGTGTAAGGGACAGATGTGGGGTTTTGACTCAGGACAGTGACTTTTTCCGTGTACGGGCATTCTGACAGATCTTTTCATTTTTAGTTTGAGACAGGGAAACCCCTATTAGAGTTAGTGATAGCTTGTTTTTTTTTGTATTCAAAAAGTCTTTGCCTACCACCATGACGCCTCCTGGTTAGTTGCCTTCTTCTGCACCCTTACAAAGTTCACGCTAACGAGTTCTTGTATGGATTAAAAGACCTAAGTAGATAGGCAAAGGAGTTTCTGTTCTTGGTTGTGCCGGAAGGTTCTTTCAGCATCATACTCCCGACGTCTCACCAAACTGTTGTACATTAGTTAATGTGCAAGAGTGAGGTTGGTTGTGGCATTGTTGAAGAACTTGACTGTGCTTTAATGTTTAGGCCGTTCATAACCAGAGCAACCAGTGCTAACAGAGATGCTGGCACAGAGTCTTCCTGACACTTGTTTCCAAATGATCTGTTGAAGTCAGTGGTTAAAGTGGGCGGGAGCAGTCGAGAGCAGTGCTCCTCTACTTTTCTTTTAAAGTTGTACTGTTCCACTGCTTTTATTTTTTTTAAAAAAACATTCTTGAATAGTTTCCTTTTTTTTAAAAGTATAGGAAGAAGTTGAAATGTGCACTTCAGTGCACTGCACTGACCATTCCCTAAAACCGCCGGTGTGTTTGGTTGGGGATTTGGATTGTGTGTGGGATGGGGTGTGGCAATGGGGTTTGTGGGGAGTGGGGACAGGCCAGCTGAGAACATAGTTCCACTACTTCTTTTATACACTTCCACCACTGATTGAAGTGATTTTTGATTTTGTAGAGGTCTTGTCTCACTATATTTGCTGAGTTATCAAGATGAACAGCGTCACTATCTGCATCGTATTCACATGCTTTTCGCATTGCAGATCCAGTATCATTTTTAAATGTTAGCATCACATGACGGCCTAGTGTATGTGCTTCCATGTCGGGAAAGGAAATTAGTTTCCTGTTTTTCAGTTACTATTCATCCTGAAAGTTGTTTCATCCTCATGCTATACATATTACAAAATTTAAATATGGGTGACATTTCATTGTCCATTCAAGCATCTTCAATGTATGATATAAGTTCTGTAAAGGGAATGCCATGGTTAATTTTCTCCATCACAGTTTGTGTTGTTTTTTTGTCTCTTGCTCTTATATGATGAAGCAAGACAATGAATATGGTACATTGCATCTTGTGCAATAAGATTGCCTGCGCTCAGTTTAGCAAGCAGGGGTTTGCCTTTTAGTTTAAGGCAAAATGACGAGCATGCGTATCACGGCCGAATGTAGATGCTGTACACAATGATCTTCCAGCTGTGGCAGGCATGTCACAAAAAAAGCATATTGGTTTTGTACTCACAGAACCTTTTTCTTGAACACGCTGAAGGGTGAATTTCACAGAACAGTCAGCATTATCCGCTGGTGATATCTTCCTTTTCTGTGCTCTTTGCAGTTTTGTTTTAATGAACTGCAATCTACATGATTTGTGAAACCGAGCTTTACATTGTACCAATGTTGCATCGATAAGTCCAGCTTCATCCAGATGTGACAGAGTAATTGTCCATGGTAAACACGAAACACTACTAAACCCCACATGCAAATCAGATATTTTCTTATAACCAGCTCCCTTTGCATCACGTTTATTCTCTGCTGGACAGCGAAGAACCTCCTAATTGTCTTCTTGGCAGATGAAACACTTGTTCCACTCTGTCTCTGTGATTTGTCTAGAAGTATAAGGCTTGAATGGATTTTCCATATTTTTATCTTGTTTTTCTTCTTCTTAAATTGTCCTACAAACTGTTTAATCTGTGAACGAAAAAACTATAATATTACACCACTCTTTTTTTGCGCTTTTGTTTTGTGTATGTATTTTTATGAACTATTGGATGTTTTGAACGCATTTATTACATAACTTCATGGCAAATCACATTTAATATGGAAGAAACAGCATCAAATTAATATGCAGATTAACAATTTTCAGCGGCTGTCATTTTGATTGACATTACTGTTAGGGGGAAAATATCAGATGGCCTCATAGCTAAGATAAAACCTTTCAATATGTTGTATATGTGCCATAGGTTTCATGCTTCTATCATCAATAGCACAATTCTTCCAAATATTTCACCTATTTGCTGTACTAGAAGGAAACCTGGGAGTAGAGAGAGGAGACTTTATTACACATCTTCCAAAAGGCACATAAATTAAAAGCCCAATATGGCCACCGTAAGAGTCATTGGCCCTCATTACAAGTCCGGCGTTACAAATCTGGTGTTAACATGATGAATGAATGAATGAATGATTGTTTATTTGTATACCGCCTATACACAATGTGTTTCAAAGCGAGTTTCATGGCGGTGGTACCGTTTCCACCACAGCATGGTGGCGGAAACAAGGTAGGATTTCAACTTGGCTGCCGCACACATCAGCAATGCGTGGAACTGGTGACACCATCATCGCGGAAACACTGCCGGAGACGGATGTACCGGCACATATTTTGGCAGTGCATCCGCCTCTGCCGCGTGTATACCGGACATACCGGCACCGCCTACGCAGAGGCGGAAACACCAGAACTGGAAATACTGTGATCGCCGGAACCAGAGAGAGAGCAGCGGCCATTAAGAAAAAAAAATCACAATCCACTGCAATCCTCTGGTTCCAGAAGGCATCCAGCAACTGTGAGTGGCCACACATACAGAGGGACATGGCATCCAGAAACCCACAAAACCACATGTGCAAGCCCCGCTTCAGTGAAGCGGAACTCACCCTGCTTGTTGACCACATAGTGGAAAATGCAGGGGAATTATTTTCTTCTGACCAGAGGTGCAGAAGGTGTCAGCTGTGGGGGGTCACAGCTCGTTATGTCAAGGACTGCCATAATAAATGGGATGATGAACTTTGCACAAGGGTGCACAACCTACTTGCAGCCCACAGATGTCAGTGCAGTGCAAAAGGAGGTGGACCACAGTCACCACTAAAGCTGTTACCGTCGGAGTAAAAGTGTAGCAGCGTGTTGCACCTCGAGGGCGTCAAGGGAGTTGGTACAGCGGAGGCAGGAGCAGTGACACCTGGCGAGGCTGGTGAGTACAGAAAGTGCAAAAATATGATTGTGAATTAAGGTAAACCTGCCCCCCATCAATGCACAGAAATACACATATCACAGTCCACATCACCCTGAGCACACTCAGTACTCCAATGCCCCCCACCCTCTAAAGCCAGGCAGATGGCCTGCACCCAAGTATGACCCATACACACCCACATGACAATGCAGCACACATCAATACATGTAACCACAATGTGATGTTGCTTGATGAGTGCATAGCATGTAATGGTACTATACACAACCTGTCAGACCACTAACAGCATGCCTTTCAATCACCTACAGAACAGCATCTGAGACCAATGGGAGATGGGACGTGCACATCGGCCAGCACGTCAGTCAACATCAGGTGCAGGCCCCTGGGCCATCCGGTAAGTCACGACGGCCCAGCTACACCACACCCAGGATACCACCACTCCTGCGGCCCCTGGAACCCAGCAGGCACCCCAGCCCAACACCCCTGCTGCCACTGCTATCCCACCGGGAAGTGCACCACCACCACAACAACCCGAGTCACATAGAATGGACAGCAGTCCAGAGGAACAGCCCGGTGAGGCACCTGGATCAGGCAGTGAGGAGAACCCCAAAACCCCCAATCAACTGGCCGCATTCAGCCCAACGAGCCTCAGGAGTCCCATGCACTCCCTTCCCCCATCTCTGCAGGAGATCACCAGCCGTCTCCAATGGATTGAGGAACGGCAGGACATGCTGGCCACACTGGTCGAGCGACACCTTGAGGAGTCTAGGCTGCAACTTGAGGAGTTTAGGTTTCAACGCGAGAGCAACCAGAAAATTGGCTGCCGGGCTGCACGTACCATTGGGCGTTGTGCCACTTCAAACATGCTAATGTCACTGACGGTCCGTGAGGGCAAGAGCATCCAGTCCAACATTGCAGAAACAATGTTGCTGGCCCTGCAAGCCATCATGACACGACTACCCCACAGAACTCCACAATGCCCTCCACCAGCACCACTTCATCTATCTCACAGGCAAGTAGCCCCAGGAGGCGGTCAACAAGACTGTCTGGGGCATCTCAGAGGGACATACATGGGGGCAAGCGTGGCAAGAAGTAGTGCTGTTTCTTATTGTTTCACCTGTTGGTATATTGGGTCTGGGGCTTGGGAGGTGGGTGGGTACATTTGGGAGCTGGGGGTGGTCCATAGTGGGGATAGGTAGTTGGGGCCTGGGAAGTGGGTGGGTACGTTTGGCAGGTGGGAGTGGTCCATAGTGGGGATAGGTAGTTGTGGCCTGGGAGGTGAGTGGGTACGTTTGGAAGGTGGGGGTGGTCCATAGTAGGGATAGGTAGTTGGGGCCTGGGAGGTGGGTGGGTATGTTTGGCCGTGTATTCTTGTAGCACCTGTTACAATGCTTTTTTTCATAATACACTGGGTGATAAATCTGAATTACGAGTGGACAATCTTCTTCGGTGTGTGTATTAATAATTTAATCTAAGTGTTACCCATGACGTGTGGGTTCATGTGCTCCATGTGCATGTGATGTTTGTTCAGAAGAAATTGTTAATAAGTGCTCCCTGTGCATGTTGTCCATCCATGGCTCCCAGCCCTGGTTGCACACACATTCCATCTTCGTCGTCCTCATCCTCTTCCTCCTCATCTGCTGGATCCATGTCCGGGGGCAGTGGAATGTTCCTTCATATACACATATTGTGCAGCATGGCACATGCCAGCACAATTTTGCCAACCTTTATGGGCTGTACAGCAATGCCCCACCGGATCTGCTGAGGCAGGGGAATCTGGCCCTAAGCAGTCCAAATGTCCGCTCTATCATGCCGAGTGTCCTTGCGTGTGCCCGGTTGTAGGCCTTGTCATGCATGTTCTGTGGTCGTCTGATGGGTGTCATGAGCCATGGCATGAGGGGGTATGCGGCATCACCTTCATGGGAGTGACAGAATGGTGCTAGGATGTCTGCTGTGGGAATTTGGTGTTGCCGATGATAGCATGTACACAGTCTCTGTATGATATTAGCACACAACATGGTACAGGCCACAAATTTCATTATGCATTCTGCAAAATTGACTTGGATCAACTGTTCAATATTACACACTTGGCTCACACATTCCTACTGAGACTGTTTGGCCTGCTCAATAGCCCTCATTACGGATCCGGCGGAAACCATGCCGGTAAAACTGGCAGGTAGCCGCCGGACCGGTAATGATTTACCGCCGCTTGACTTGTCATAATCACCGGGAGATTATGACCCCGGCGTTCCGGGAAGTCAGGCGCCAGTAAATGTTAATCCCCATTCCCATTCGAGTCCCATAGAAATCAATGGGAATGGGGATCATGGAAGCACCAGCACCGTTAATAATGGTGCCGGTGCTTCAGTGAAAGCTTGCGGGTGGGTGCCGTTCTGCCCGCTAGATCTGACCCTAGTGGGTGGAATGGCACCTGCCCGCATACTCGTAGTTTGCCGGTCCGGAAACAACGGTGCCGGTAAGCATACCGGCACCGTTGTTTCCTGACACCCAAACATATGCATTTCTGATGGCCTACTAGGCAACTATATGTCTGTCTAATTTCTTTCAATTTACACAATGGTGTGTTCCTATGTACTAGATGCCTCATGTCTTGTAAGGTGCTGCCAAAATCATCGTCATGCACCCACAGCGCACAGGAGTGAAGAAACGAATGCGCAGAGCAGGATAAATTGCCAATGAGCACATGGGAGCAGCTACTACTTTATCACCGGTGATGTTACTCCCTTTCACATGTCACCATTGCATGCTGTGCCACTCCATGGTTAGGGGTTATTTCCATTAGCCAGTGTATGTTTTCCAGTGAGATGACAAACAGGCATGTACCTATTACAGCGGTAAGATGGGTGAACTCTGGTGTCTATTGCCCCCCCCACTACACAGAGGTCATGCATTGGTCTTTCTACTCGCCCAACAGCCATGGACACTCTGGTGAGTGTCTATTGCCCCCCCACTACACAGAGGTCATGCATTGGTCTTTCTACTCGCCCAACAGCCAGGTGCTTTCTCCCGCATAACGTGCCATGTACCCTGGAAACGTGGAGTTCTGCAATACCATTGAGTCGTGTGTCGACCCCGGGAAAGGTGCACAGCAATGCATGATGAGTTATTGTGCATCACTTCAGGGATGGAATTGTTTCAGATTTCGATAGACCGCCTCAATGGCATGTCTGGCCGTCAACTCCACATTGGTGCAATCTAGCGCACCTATGCAATTGGCATGCCATTGGGCATGCCGACAAAGACATGGAAGGCCACTTTGGTGGCATTGACCCGTGCAGGGGTTCGGGGTAGGGCAATGTGGTCTGACACAGGGTGCAGCAGTGCATCCATTACTTGGAAGAGTATCCTTGAAAAACAGGGTTTTGACAGCCTGTGAAGCTCACCAGCGGTGTGCTGGCAGGTGCCAGTTGCAAGGAAGTGCAGTACCGGCACACTACCTTCAGCAAGTTTGGAATTGCAGTCAGGATGTTGATTATTCCGCAAATGTCATGGATGAGGGTGACAAATGATAATATTGTGGCCCTGTCAAGCCGGTATAATGTGTGGATTTGACTTGGGGTCAGGTTCCAGGGTGAGGCCCTGATGCAGGGGATTGGTGGCTGCCTGCAGGGGGGTTCCTGCTGTACAATGATGTTTGGGATGGCCACTGGGTTACTCATTTCCCTCCTCCGCCTACACCTCATCCTCTGCCTCAGTGCTGCTTCTAACTCCAAGGCTGCTTGAAGGTTTCCCATCCCAATTGCTGTTCGACCGACTGCCAGCATGGTTGTGTTGGGAGGTGTGTTGGGTGTGGTCCTCTTGTAGGTTCCCAGTCACCAATGGTGTGCAGCTGGGATGATTTTGCACACCTGGGGCCTGTTTCTGCTCACCTGGCACTGTTTAACGCCTGCTCCTCAGTGCCGGTGTTACAATCGTGGTGGTGATGATGCCACTGCCATTTTTATGGCGGTGTTCCCATGTACGTGGTACTCATAATGTACCCGGTATACCGCTATGCCGGTTATTCAAGGACATCCGGCCAATCGTCCTGCTGTTTGCGGTCACAAGGCTACTGGGTTCGGTAGCACCGCGGGGGTCACTTTGCGGTGACGGTGTTAATGCCATTGTGGGTCTGAATGTGCCGGTCTGGAAACCGGCGCTGGTACGGTGCTACCGGCACACTTGTTTCTGGACCAGAAAACTTGTAATGAGAGCTATTGTGATGAAACACGTAGGACAAGCTCAGGAACAACATAAGAACGCATATGATAAACATGCAATAACTCATTCTTTTTCAGTTGGGCAATCTGATATGTTTCTCTTGACCACTTAGGACAATAAAATGATTTCCAATTGGCACGGACCCTATGAAATATTAGAACGAAAAGGTCCCCTGAACAATCTAATATTCCACCTCGAGAGATGGCAAAAAACAAGGTGTATCATATAAATCTCCTGAAGGAGTCGAGAGTAGATCCTAGTGAGTTCACTACAGTCATGAAGGCTTCCCTTCTTGTTGATTCGGAAGCTGAGAGTGAATTGATTCCATCTGAGTTGCCATTATCGCATCGGGAAGACCTAGGCAACTTACTAGCTCAATTTCCGGTGGTATGTTTTGAACAACCTGGAAGGGTTAATCATTGTTTTCATCACATACGTACCCCGGCTGGGAAGACCATTAACCTGAAGCCTTAAAGGATCCCTGAGGTCACAAAGAAGATTATTGAACAGGAGATGGAGGACATGCTCAAGGCTGACATCATCAAGCCTTCTGAGAGGACCTGGTCCCCGCCTATGGTCCTTGTAGCCAAACCTGATAACTTGTGGCGATTCTGTATAGACTTCCAAAAACAGAATTATTTATTTTTAACAACTATCCAGTGGTCCGCATAGACGACTTAATCGAGAAGCTAGGGACGGCCAAGTATTTTTCTACTCTCGATTTAATGAAGAACTGTTGGCAGACCTAGAAAAGACAACCTTTTCCAAACTGCAAGGCCTTTTCCATTTTAAGGTGTCACACTTGAAATCCTCAGAGCACCTGCCACCTTTTAGAGACTTATGGAGAACGTTTTGAAACCATATTCAGCGTTCTGTGGGCCTACCTCAGTGATATTTTTGTACATGGCAACAGCTGGCAGGATCACTTGCACCCACTATATGCCATTACGCGGGCTCTTTGGAAAACAGGTCTCTGAGTCAATCCTTAAAAGTGTAACTTGACCCATAAGTAGCAGAATACCAAGGATACTTTGTGGAAAATGGCTTAATCAAACCACAGGCAGAGAAGGTGAAAGCAGTACAACAAACTGTCACCCCGATGATCAAATGAGATCTTTGAGCCTTTTTGGGTCTAACAGGCCATTATAGATGGTTTATCACTAACTAGTCCATCTTGGCTGCCAGTTTAATAGATAAACTAAAGTGCTCCCAACCCCAGAAGTTAATTTGGACAAAGCAAGTTCAATCAGATTTCGAGGGCCTGAAGACCATCCTATGTCATAAGCCTGTCCTTAAAATGCCTGACTTTAATAAGGAATGTATCCTCCAAACTGATCTATCAAAAAGGGGTTTAGGGGCAGTACACTCACAAGAGTGTGATGGGGTGGAACACCCGGTCTTCGATACCAGCCTAAAAATCTCCCCACAAAACAATCTTATGCTACTGTAGAACTAAAAGCACTAGCAATATTACCTTACAGGAAGGAGGTTTAGACTGACTATGGACCATTCCATGTTGACCTGGATTAGCCTAAAAAAGGATACTAATCCCAAGGTAATGAGATGGTTTCTGGATCTGCAACCATTCACCGTGGAACACAGGAAGGGGAAAGAACAGGGGAATGCCATTTTTCTCAGTTGATTTCCTCTCTATAAACATCAGGAAGTCCGCATCATAAGGGAAATGGTATGGGAGGAATTGCAGGTATTCGCCCCTTCTCTCCAATGGGGAGCCCCCCCCCTGTGAGGCTACGAAGGTGCGCCCGCACCGCTCACCCTCCATAGGAGTCGAGGCAAGTGGGACCTCACCAAGAGAGACTCCCCTTTTGGGACAAGATCTCCCGTTCCTGTGAGGAACTCCCTTGACAAACCAATACAATTGCCTATATAGGACTATCTGGTAAACTGAAGAATAGGACACTTTTATCTTTGGCTGAAGGCAATGCAACAATAAAGTAAAGTGCCCAAGAAGAGGAAGATATTCCTTTAAGACAACATGCATATGTAACTGCGCTGGGGAGAACAAGGGGAGGAGAAACTGATGCGCAGGGGAAAGCCCTGACATCATTATGCCGATGAGAGAGGGAAAATAAAATAAATTAGAGAGTGAGTGTCAAGAAAGGTTACAGTGGGGGAGCAAGTGAGATACAAGTTTGCTTGAAGAGCTACAGGAACTGGTCAAAAAGGTGGTCTTTCCCACAGAAAGGAAAGACATCAAGGTTATGGTGAATGAACTAGGGAGACCAGGCGAAAAGAAGACTTAGGGCAGTTGGATAGATGACAATATTAATTTGGGCTTTAAAAAGACAGACAAGCATCTTTAGTTTCTTAGTTAGGAAAGGTATTCTTCGACCTACGAAAAAAAAACCCCTGCCAGTATCCATCACATGGGTATAAAGGCAGCCCGAATTAACGCCAGATCTGCTTGTGCCCATATAACAGAAGTGGCTGACCTCATTGTGGAATATAACCTAGACGTTCTCCTGATTACTGAAACATGGTGTTCAGATACTTCGCAGGCCCTCTTTCAGAAAACATCTTGATACAAACTATTAACCGAGTCAGTAAGCAAGGGGGGGTTTCAGTTATGTATAAGAGATCCCTACAAATATCCCATTTAAACACTCTTGAATGGGACCAAGATTTGCAAGTGGGACAGATGACTATTGAACTGTCCAAAAATTCTTCTGTTCACATTGTGCTGGGATCCAGCCCCCCCGGACCATATAGAACTTTTTCTAGAAAACGTAGACTCCTTTTTGACAAGTACTGGGAGCAAATACAGAGAGATAATATTTGCAGAAGGATGGAATATCTGGCCAGATGATTCTAAAAGGCCAGATTCAAAAGAACTATGGGACATTTTTGAAAAGCATGGGCTACAGCCACTCGGAAACTCACCAAAGCATATCAAAGGTCACTGCTTGTATGTGCACATGGTGAGAGGCAACCATACCTCCCTAACAGACAGCCTACTAATTCACTGGTCAGACTACTTGGTTCAATTTCGACAGGGAATAATCTAGGGTCCAAAGATAATTCAGCTTTACTAGTCCGGAATCTTAAAGATCTAGACAACAGTTCTGCATCAGAGGTTAGGGAGCCTCTGTAGATACTACCCTACCAAGTGAGGAATTCCTTATTGTTGGGACCGAGTTTATGGATGCCATATGTTCCAACATGGCACCCATGAAACCCAAGAGGAGGAGGGTTCCAAAACCCTGGTTTATACAAAATCTAGCTCCTCTGCGTAAACTAGTTAGTCTAACAGGGCAAAAATGGCGAGAGAATCAAACTCCAGAAAGGGCCGACAGAGCAAGAACAGCACTGACCAATTACAAAAAAGGCAATTTTTGAAGCCAAGAGAGATTTCTTACACAAAGAAATAGTGGCTGCTAGCAACCAACCAAGAGAATTGTTTTCTATTGTACGCAAGTTCTGCCAACGTATTTGCAAGGTCTCCACCATAACACCATCATTGGCACAGGCCAACATTTTTGACAAATTCTTTGAGGAGAAAATTAAACACATCAAGAAAGATATTGCAGTTAAAGACCAAACCCCAGCCCTAAATCCCCCAGGACAGATGACTGACCAGTTCCCACTACGAACAGTGCAGCAAGGGGTTGCAGACCCGATGATACATTTTGATTCTCACCCTGTATCCGAGAACTATATATGTGCCATAGTTATAGCCCTGAAACCCACAAATGACTCCTTATTTGCCCTGCCTGCTTATGCAGCAAAGTGTATGGCCCAGGAAATTATACAGTTTTTGACCGAGTCTATCAACAAATCCTTGAATCAGGGCCTAGTGCCAGAGACACTAAAGTACACCATTATAACACCCCTATTGAAAAAACCTAATCTGGTTCCTATGGTCCTCCAGAACTACCGACCATTGCAGAACTTCCATGGCTGGAGAAAATCATCGAGAAAGTGGTTACCCGCAGGTTGCAGGAGTTTGTGGAAGAAGAGTCACTCCTTAACCCCTTTCAATTGGGTTTTTGACCAATGTTTGGCACAGAGACAGCACTGTTAGCGGTCCAGAATGAGGTTTTGGAAGTCGCTGACTGGGGTGAACTCTCACTTCTAGTAATGTTAGACTTGTCCGCCTCCTTAAATACGGTCAACCATACCACCTTGCTTGACCGGCTGAAGAAGCCTGAGTATCGGAGCATGCCATCAAATGGTTTAATATTTCCTGGTGAATCGTCAACAACATATCAAACTTGGAAGTTTCACCTCAGATCCCATCACTACCGCAGAGGTCCTCACTGTCACCACTGCTTTTCAATCTATACCTTTAACCGTTGATGTGTGTTTATTTGTTTATTTATTTAATATGGCGCGCAAAACCCAGAGGTAACAGGGCGCAACAGAGAACAGGAAAACAAGATTACATAAAAGCTTAGTTGCAGGATAAGGCACATGTGAATATAAAGCAAAGCATTACATTTCGTAAAGGCTGGTGAGCGGACGTATTTACATATATATATATATATTCATATATATATATATATATATATACAGTTAATTACATTGCAGGCTGGTGAGGGGACATATTTACATATATATTTATATACAATTAATTACATTGCAGTGAGTCAGTTAGGAATGTACATAAATACAGTCAGGTTGGCATGGTTCAGTCAAGGGAATCATTGGATCGTAGCCAGGAGAGAGTGTTTCGCCTAAAGCTATAGTAGGATTGGTCTGTTCTGATGCTGAGTGGGAGAGCGTTCCAATGTTGAGCAGCCATGACCGGGAAGCTACTGCCGCCCGTTCTTTTCAGTCTGAATTTGGGTACCTGAAGGCAGTGAGAGTTAATCATTCTGGTGGGGCGGGTGGAATTTCTTTTTACTATTCTGGCTGCGAGGTAGGGGAGTGCTGCATTGTTTAAGCATTTGAAAGTGAGTGATGCTGTTTTGAGTGAGATGCGGTCACCGATTTTGAGCCATTTGTGTTCTCTTCTTTTATTCGAGATTTTGTTCCGTGGATGGTAGGTTAAGGGCTGTTCTGAGTGTGTTGTTTTGCAATATTTGAAGTTTGTCGGTTATACATTTGTTGGCTCCTAGGTACATGGCATTACAATAGTCAAGTCTGGATAATATTAGGGCATTAGCGATGATGATGCAGCTAGCTTGGGAGAGGAATGCTCTGCTTGCCCTGATTAACTTGCTTGTGTAGGCGGTAGAGGATGCTAGTGAGTTTACTTGTTTTTTTTAGTGACAATGCTGAGTCTAGGTGAAAGCCTAGGGTTTTTACTGTTTTGGCGACTGTGATGGTGTTGCCATCGATGTTGAATGACTCGTAGCTGGAGCTGAGTTTTTTTAGATTGGTGTTGGAACCGAGGAGCAGGATTTCGGTTTTGTCATCATTCAGGCATAGGCCATGTGTGGCCATCCATGCCTGAATGATGAGGTATATTTTGTTTACCAAGGCCGTATCTGAATCAAAGTTGCCCGAAAGGGGTATGAGGATCTGGTTGTCATCTGCCTAGTTAGTGTATGTGACACCCAGTCTGTCCAATTTGTCAAATAGGGGCTTGGTAAAAATGTTGTAGAGGGTGGGGGAGATGCAAGAGCCCTGTGGTACACCGCAAGTTATTTTGATAGGGTCTGCTGAGGCTAGTGAAGAGAAGACTCTCATGGTTCGATTGTCCAAGAATGATTGGATCCAGGTTATGGCATCATTTGAAAAGTGGGCAGCCGAGGCCAGGTGTTCGCACAGGACTGTGCGATCTACAAGGTCGAAGACCGCTGATAGGTCGAGGAGGAGTAGCATGGCGATGTTTCCTTTGTCATTGATCCCATTAATTTAGGTTTTAAGATCGATTAAGGCTCAGTGCCGTGCTGTGGTCTGAATCCAGATTGTTGGGCGCCTAGTAGTTTGTGAGTTTCTAGATATTGCTGGATTTGCAGGTTTGCTACTCTGTCTATTATCTTTAATAGGAAAGGTACCGTGGTGATGGGCCTATAGTTGGTGGGGATCGTGGGGTCTAGAGTTTGCTTCTTGAGGAGAGGCAGAACCCATGATTCTTTGGGATTATTTTGTATGGTGTTGGAGGAGAAGGATGCGTTGATCAGTTTGGTTATAAAGGAAGCTAAGTCCCTGGCAGCATCCTTGATTATCTGGGGTGGACATTTGTCCCCTTTGCAGTTGGATGGTTTAAGTGAGGCGATGACTTTTTCTGTTTCTGGCATGGAGATTTTAGCAAATCTTAAAGGGTTTGGGTCAGAAGGATTGCTTGTTTTGACATGGTTGCTAGGAGATGATTTGTTAGTGGTTAGGGAGTCATTTTTCAGTGCAATTTTAGATTGGAGAGTTTTAATTTTATTGGTTAGAGCGTTTTGGACGCTGGTACACCATTGTTTATCTGTAGTTATGTTCTCTGGTGGGGGTATCGGGAATTCTGGTTCCCTTAGCATAGTAAATAGTTCCCTGGTGTTGGAGCTGGATTTTCCAATTCTTTCATTGAATAGGTTTTTTTTTGTGAGCAAGATTTCTTTTTTGTAATTGAAAGCGAAGAGTTTAAGTTGTGGTTTATTTTCTTCTGTGAGGGTGTTGCGCCATTGGGTTTCTAGTTTCCTTTTGTGCATTCTTAGTTCTTTCAGGTGGGGGGTGAACCAGGTGTTCACGTGAGCTTGTTGTTTGCTTTTTTGCATTTTTAAAGGGGCAATGATGTCTAGTCCTTTTTTCATAGCCTTTTTGTAGCTTTCTACTAGGCATTCTGGATTTTGGTTGTCGGGGAGGGCATTGAGGGTTGGCAGTAGAAGTGTTAGGAGGTTTTCGGGAGTTATATATTTCTTTGCTCTAGTGGGCAGTGGAGGTGCCATGATCTTTTCTTTGCTGACTTCTTTATTGAGTGATAATGTGAAGTCAATGAGGTAGTGGTCTGTCCAGTGTTGAGGAGTGGTTTTGGTGATGGTGGTATCGCAGTTCAAGGTGGCGATCCAGTCCAGGGTCCTACCTTTATTATGGGTAGGGGTAAGCACTTTTTGGGATAGGCCGTGTTCAGCTAGCATGTTGGCTATGGCTTGTGCTGGTTTGTCATCAGGGTCGTTCAGACCAAGATTGAGGTCGCCTAATAGTATTTGAGAGGTGTCTTTTGTGTCTTTTGCTGGCTATGAGGCTGGATAGGTCTGCCTCGAATGAGCCAATGGGGCCAGGTGGCCTATATATTAGGTAGATGGTCAAGGTGCGGCAGTTGGAGATGGATATTTTGGCTGTGAGAAGCTCGCATGATTTGAGAGGTGATTGAGTGAATGGTCTTAGCTCGAGTTTGGTCTTTGCTATGATGGCCAGACCGCCTCCTCTATTATTGGGTCTGTCCATTCTGATTATTTGGTAGTTTTCAGGGATGGGTATTGAGAGTGCTGGGCCAGCTGCTTCGTGTAACCAAGATTTGGTGATAGCTAGTAGGTCGAGGGTGTTGGTGGATAAGGTGTCAGCTATTTCTGCGGCGTGGGCTACTAGGGATCTAGCGTTGATCAAGGCTCCGGATAGAGTGGTTGTGTTGGGTGAGTCCTGGATAGTTATAGGGATGGGTTTAGGTTGGGTGGAGTTATTGAAGGGCGTGGTTATGGTTAGGACATACTTTAGGGTGTTGTGAGGTAGATTTCAGAAGAGAATTAGGAATTTTGTTGTGGCAGGTCGGCTCATAGAGACGGGGTAATCTGGGGTGAAGCCTGATGTTTCTTTCTGTGGTCGGACAAGGTACATTTCCTGCTGGGTGCATGGTTGCAGTAGAGGTGGTGAGGTGTAGTAAGGGCATGAAGAGGTACAGTAGGGTGGCTGTTTGACTCTTGCTAGCGCACATTGTATAAACAGTGGTTGTCTCAGGTTACATTTGGTAGAGACAGTAGAGATATAGCACCTCGGCTAGCATCAGGTGGGACGCAGCAACTCGTGTAAGGTGGTTGTGAGTAGCACAGTGGCTGAGTGGATGCAGCACAGTGGCTAGCAAGGGCTCTGGCTTATCTAGATTTGAATTTCCACAAACCGCATGAATCACAGTGGGTCACACAATGCTAATTAAGTCTGGGGGCTGTGTCTCACCTAGATTTGAATTTCCATAAACAGCATAAATCACAGTGGGTCACCCAATACTTTGTTAGACATGGCGAGTATGGTAGAGTGGGGAAGCTCTATGTTGAGGTTCTGCATGTTCCACGTGGCATGCCTGATTAGATTGTTTGTTCAAAGTTAGAAAGTTTGACAATGTTGAGAGTTGTTGAGGGTATGCTGCAGTGAAGGTGAGGGAGCATTGGCTGCAGAGCATGCGTAACGTGTGTGCACACGGTTGTAGTGTCTGCGAGAGACTATAAGTGGATTTATGCAGAGATGGATGGTTGGGAGCATAGCGTTCCAGGTGTGTTAGTGCAGACTTGCCAGAGGGGCGCATTGACACGAGTGTGGTTGCACTGGTGTCACATATGGGGGTGAAACATAGACACTAGCTCGATGTGGGGCAAGGGCTATGGTATTTGGCATAAGTTACCTCTATTGGCGCACACAGGGAGCTTCACTTTCTCTGGGCACACGGGCAGGGGGTGTGGCCCTGGGCTCTGGTCAGCTCGGGACAGTCTCAGGACAGTTGCTGGCCTTGCCCCCAGGGCCTTTCCAGGAGGGGCCGGCTCACGCCTGCCGGCGTCCGATAGGCTTAGACGATTAGAACAGAGGCCAATCAGCATAGGGCTGTTCTCTGGTGAGGAAACTAAGCAGGGCAGATCAATCAAGTAGCACGGGCGGCCATCTTAGAATGACTAAAGCCTCGTGTGTTGTAATGGCATTGTGGAGGATGCTGGAGGCAAACGAGGTCGGCACAGCTTATGTGCGGCACGGGTGCATTATTAATAAATGCACAGATTTACTGACGGAAATGCTGTGGGCTACCGCGCCTAATGCGCTAAGAAAAGCCAAATTAAATTGGATGGAGCTCTTGAGGCGTCACGGGATAAGTTATCATTCCTATGCTGACGACACCCAGATCCTCATCAAAATTGGCAACTTTGAGGAAACTTTAACTAGGGTTAAACACTGCCTGGAAGAGGTCAGTGAGTGGATGTCTACCGGCCAGCTTCAACTGAATGCATCCAAAACAGAGTTTATCCTGTTTGGAACTAGACATCTACTCAAGCCTTCAACGAACAGATAGTCCCCAATCTCCTGGGCGTAAAGTTAGGCATTGCCTCCAAAGTAAAGAATCTGGGATGTATTTGGCAGGATACTCTGGGCAGTGAAGGCCAGGTTGGAGACAAAGTATAGGCACATGTCCATTTGTTGAGATTACTAAGTCAGGTTTTGCCATACATCCCAGAAGAAAATCATGCAACAGTGGTGGGGGCCTTAACCAATCGCCCATCTGGACTACTGCAAAAGTCTGCTAATGGGCATTCCATCAAAACAACTCTATAGACTTCTAAAGTCCCAGAAGGCTTCTGTTAGACTGGTCTGCAGGCTGAGTAAATCAGGCCATGTATCTCCTTCTTGCCGAGCACTTCATTGGCTGGCAGTGGAAGAGCGTATCAACTTTAAAGTAGCATGTATCATCTTTAAATGCCTAAACTGATCGGCACCAGGCTACCTGAGGGACACGATTAGCCATTACCAACCTGCTAGGTGCTTAAATCAAAAGACCAGCTGTTATTGAGCATCCCCTCCTCTGCCTTTGTGTCAAGGGGTAACAGAAGATTTGCTGTCTTTGGCCCAAAACTATGGAATAGTATTCCTAGAAAGATTAGGGCCTTGGATACTCTTCATCATTTCAGTAGGGCACTAAAAACCTTCCTGTTCAGACAATTGAATATCATCATGTTATGATAAGAACCTCTGCCTCGAACTTGATTCTAGCTACAGTCTGCTTGGTAAACTTTCTTAACTTTTAGCTGCATTGCTATATGATTTAGTCTGTCGGGAGTGCAATATAAATATTCAAAATCCAAATCATAGTGATACGCATAGTTAGGCCTTTGCAGATTCATTTTTATCTATCTATCTATCTATCTATCTATCTATCTATCTATCTATCTATCTATCTATCTATCTATCTATCTATCTATCTATCTATCTATCTATCTATCTGTCTATCTATCTGACTATCTATCTGTCTATCTAAAGCCGAAAATCTGTTTGTTTATTCCTTATTCAATTCCACACCGTTCCACCAATCTGCACCACATTTTACATTTTTGGGACTCTCCGGACATTACTTGCTACATGCCATTTGGACACCACACCTGTTTGCCCAGATTTCTGCCCCTTCACAGATGAGACGGTTGCCTAGAAAAACATCAATGTGGTCGTAGAAGGACTAGACAAAGCAAAAAGGAACAAATCTCAAAGTCCTTGAAAACCACGTTTCAAGGCCCTTGGACGCATCGTTTATCGAGACCTTTGCACCACACCGCACTGTACCACTCCAGGGTGAGGCGACAGGCGGGGACAGCGCACCGAAGGTTCGAGGATGCTGCAGCACGCCAACTCTCGCCTCGCCTCCACATCTGCTCCGGGGTATGTCAGCCAGAAACACACATGCCCATTCTCAGTGCAGTTCACTTCAGAGTGCAAAGCACATCAAGCAGTAAGTGATTTGGATAAGTGACCTACAGGATCATTGATTTTCAACAATTGATGAGTGTTATCAGGCCTGTCTACAGAACCTGTGCAGAGTACGGGTATTTTTGGCTGGTTTAAAATAAAACCTCAAGAGCCCTTTTAGCCTGAGTGTTTCTCTCCCAGCCTGGTATTTTATATGGATGGTCCAAAGGCCATTCCTAGAAAACAGCAATCCCAGATACAGGTAGGAGTCATCTACTTCAATTGTTTCCCCTTTTATAATCAACCTGTAACATCTCCCCTGTCTTTATTATAAGGTCATTATTACAGTGTTGCTTTTGTTTAGTTTTAATGTATGCTTTTCTAGACAATCAGGGAACTATTTATTCTACCTGGTAGACTGTCTGAAATCTTACTTTTTAGTATCCAGCCCCACAGATTTTAGCGTCACAAACTATCTTCATGCAGATCACCTCTTCGTCTTCTTACCATCAGGAAAATAAACCTGAAAAGAGTTGGCTTAGGATCTTCTGTCAACAGTCGGCTTTGAAACCGGTCA
Organism: Ambystoma mexicanum; assembly: GCF_040938575.1. Lineage (NCBI taxonomy): Eukaryota > Metazoa > Chordata > Amphibia > Caudata > Ambystomatidae > Ambystoma > Ambystoma mexicanum. The sequence continues at coordinate 561,144,382 of NC_090921.1, forward strand.
ACATCGGCCATGCTGAGTGCCTCATAGAAACCCATTGCACTAATTGTTGGTGGAGATCTCTGCCACACCCTTTGAAACACTAATCACTTGGATGGAGTCTGTGAAACCCTCCTTAACAATCTCCATAAACCCTTGTTTCTTGTCAGTTACAGGAAACTCTGACACTCTTTCAACTGAATCCCACAATGATGTATTATATTCACCCAAAAGGGCCAGAGACCCAGCAACCCAGTTTTATCACTTTACCTTAAATCATAAGAACCCATATTCTGTGTACGCTCATGATTAACTTGCACACCATCTGGACCATCATCCATAGCTACACCACCTCAGCAGTCATGTTTCCCTGTTGTTTCCAAATCTTTTGACATGGTTTGTTTTGGAGATCACATTGTTTGTAATATAAGATCACCTAAGTGGGTCCAGAAGGTTTTGTTTGATCAAACTCTGTAGTGATATTTATAATGGATGCCAATTAAGAGGAAAAAAAATCTTTCGAGAACTTTGCGTTTCAATCTTAGGGTTTGTTCTCTGCCTGGTTTCCAAATCCCCATGACCACCTTGCCTTTCCTCCACTGATCTCGAGTAATACTCACTCTACCCCCTTGTTCTAAGCCTATTGTCACTACCTGCTCGCAAGTGATTGATGGCCGCATGCACCACATTATAAAATAACAACAAATACCTTGTTGTTTTTGGATGTTACTGATTTTTGATGTTTTTTTGAGGCAATGACCAATGCACATGGAAATTGCTTCCTGGTTGCTCATGGGCATCTTTCTCTTGGGGCTTTCTTCTGGGCAATTTGATGCACTGCAAACTTTGACATTCTGTGAAAAAACGTTTCTCTGTGGGACGTTACGGTTGCTCCTCAAAATGACAAATCCCCAGAAATCTTGCCATTTATAGTTTCTAAAATAATCATAAATTAGCCGCTGGCATGCACTGATTATCATGCTATGCGTCGCAGATGGCATTACAAATGATATCACCCTTGACAACATTGATGACATCACCAATGTGTACAGACTCGGCAAGAAAACGTAGCCGGAGTACAACAAATTCCCAGAATGATAGGCAAATGGATATTTCTCCTTTGTGAAAGGTACAGTCCGGTAAACTGTGGCTGTAGACCCTCCTGAGTGGGAATTGTTCCACAGAGCAGGTTATTTGACTATTTTCTCAGTAGAGGGGCTCCCCCAATTGATAGATTGTAGTGTGCCCCAGGGAATCCTGTTAGTGCCCCATCATTTAAATGTATGAACTTCATGCATTTTATTTCTGAACACTGTTCCCTCGGCACACCTCATTGGGCCATGCACCCACTTGTCCTATTCAACAGTTCTAATATAGTTTCTAAAGCCATAGGCCATGGCCTGTATGTACTGCAGTAGGGATATGGCATGTGGGCATGCACAAAGCTTAGTATGCAAACCATAGGGTTCGTAGAGTGGCATTTGGATTAGCTTGATCTTTGTTTATGGCACAGTTGTACTGCCGACCACTCCTCTCTCCTCCTCACTCGCAAAGACCTTGGGTTTTGCAGATTTTACCTTGCCTTGATCCCCTCCTAACTGGAAGGTAAATCCTTTAAAATACCTTGGAACTCAAATACCTCCCTGTGTCCCTATCTGCATCCCTCAAGGATCAGTCCTTGGTATCCATTGATTCCTTGGGTGTTTTGTTTTTTCTCTTTTTCTTTCTCCTCTATCCGCTTTGCGCAATAAGTGTTGTTGTTTTACAGTTGTTCATTGGGGGTGGGGGGACTTTCTTCTTTCTTGTAATATTGGATTTTGATGGTTCATATATATTTGTTTAGGATGTTTTATTGATATGTTCATGTATTTTGTTAATTCTTCATAAATTAGTTTTATTTTAAAAAAGGATCAGTCCTTGGACCTCCACTCTTCACCCTCTGCACCTCTGTCCTTTGAAGACTTATCTCATTCTTTGGCTTTCACTATTACCTTTTTTCTGATGACACTCATTTTCCTCCTTCACTCCAGCCATCTCGTAAAGGAGTAAAAACTGTCTCACTGCAATTTGTCACTGGATGGCTCTCCGCCAGAGGTCAAGTCTTAAAAAAAAAGAAGTGGGGGACTCCTTAGCATAGCCAAAGGGAAGTGACCTCGCCGAAAGTGACATCAGTTGCACTGTGTGCTTGTTACGGGCAACTGCCCACATCTGGCCACAGTAGACTGCATATCCTGTGGTACATCCAAGCCATAGAAAACATCAGTTGGCACAGACTGTTTTGTTTCACCCAAACCAAAAAAAATCTTTATGCAGGAATTAGGACTATAGCATGTATTATAGTTCAGCAGACAAAAACACTCACCCCAAGAGAAGAAAATACCTATAACATTATTGTTTCTTTTGTATTTTTATTGAACTTCTATTGCGCTTAATGTACAGAGTAACCAATGGTACAATTTACATGAACAGATAAACAGAAAACCAAAGATCAACAGGGAGATATATCTTTAAACAGGACTTGAAAAGAAGAAATACAAGGAAGAGAAGTACAGGTCTGGGGCAATAAGAGCAAATGAATGAAACAGCCAACAGAAGAAGATTCAGAACGAAGGGAATAAGCTGTTGAATAACAAGAAACTACATAAGAAAGATAGGGACGAGGCCCTTAAGGCACTTAAAAACAATACAAAGAAAATAATAAAATAAGTGATTTTCAAAGGAAAGCCAATGTAAGGAGTGGGGAGCAGAAATGATTGAATGTCGAGGAGCAAGAGTACAAAGAACTTGAATAGAAGAATGATAAGTGGAGCAAAGAGGAGCAAGATGAGATGCAGGAAGACCAAAAAGAAGAGAAGAATAGTAGAAAAGAACAGAAAACAACGCTGAAGAGGAGATGAGAAGCTTAGCACAAGGAAAGGTAAGAAAGCAATGATCTTTTATAATTAAAAACAGAGTTAGCAGTGACAGGAATGTGAAATAGAGCATATGAGTAGAGAAAGATAGCGAAGAATCAAAATTAACATCAAGATTATGAGCTGAATTATTAACTATTAACAGAGTTACATATTTTCCTGCAGTTGTCACATTTGACATTACATCCTGTTTTATTGAACATACTCAAAATCAATGTTTAACAGTCTTCAAATGCACCAATTTCTCCTCATCAGGGATATGTGCATGTTAACAAATGCTGGCATCACAGAAACTCCCACACATCTGCATACCTTTTGTTATAGTGGGTTGCAGGATCCACTTTGCGTGACTGGCTATCATCTGCATTGCGATGTGAAGACAGCCACCTGTTCACATAAGGCAGAGGATCCCAAAGTGGCAGAGGAGGGCCCATGAGGTTTATAAACATTAAGGAGGAGAGGCGGCTAATGAGTATTCCTTACAGGTGACAGGATCAAGTTCATTGTACTGAACCCCCTTTCACAGTCACTAGATGTTACTGGCAGGGTGTTTACTGCCCTCATGATTGGTTGCAGCTGTTTGGGAACTTCATCCCAACCGTGTCAATGTAGTCACAGAAACCTTCACCTATAGAATTGTAATTCAGTGAAAATCTCCTGCACAGGATTTCCAGCTTATGTTCGCCCTCAAGCCAGGGACTGTCAATGTTGCTCGGCCACTTATGAGAATTAAGAACATCTATCTGGGCAACAAGTGCCTCAAATTAATCAGCCCAAGGACTATTGGTCGACCTATTACTTGCAGTCATGGCCTATAATCGTGAAAGTAAATTATCTGCCAATTTCCAGTAAAATTAAGGAAGATTTATTCTAACCTGTCCTCTTGACTCCTCCTAGTTGATAGTAATCAGTTACTTCTTTTAGATGTTTTCCAGGCACATTCTTGTATCTTTCAATGGCCCACTCAGTTCGGTTGATGAGCTGATAGGCTCTCGGAAGAGTCACATCATCCCTCTACAAAGCTTCAGAAAGAACCACAACTTCACTTACTGCATCTGCAATACCAGATAAATTAAGAAGGAAATCCTCCGATGGCATGATTTTATTGAGCCCAATGAATGTAGCACGATGCTTGCTGTCACGTGGAGTAGATGCGCTTGCCCTCAGGAAATGATGATGAAGTGCCAGGTATGACTCCCATACTGCTCGAATAGCCCTATGGCTCGAAGTAATCCACCGAATAGAAAAGATTTTGCCAATCCTAAGAATTTGAGCTTCCAAATCCTTTGCACATTCTGAAAGTTCACGTTGATTTTTGGGCGATTGGTGATAGACTGCATACAGTTTTTCAAAAAATGATGTCAGGTGTTTCAGACCAGGGACAGTCTGAACAGTGTCAGACATGCTTACCTCAATGCGGTGGCACAAACAGTGCCATTTCACAATACAGGGATATTTTTCAGCTAACCTCTCAATCACACCAGAGTTTCGTCCAAGGATAACACTTGCCCCATCACTGCATACCCCTATCAAATTTTCTGCAAGGAACTCATGGCAAAACTCATGTTTGGACAAACAAGTGAGGCTTCAATAGACTGTGCATCCCTTCCAGCCAATTCTAGCAAATCAAGGAAAAAGGTGATAGGCTCTTTACCACCAATGGAAGAACGAATATTAACAATTAAAACGGAATGAGATGAAACAGTCGTGGATTTGTCAATAAAAATTGACATTTTTGGAGCCCATTCCACAATAATAGAACAAAGCTTCCTACGCATTTCAGAAGCAATGCAATGAGCTTTTTTTCCTGCAGTGTATTGGCTATGTAGAATAGACCCCATGTCGGCTTCATTAGCAACCTGCAACCCAATTAGATCTGGAAAGTCTAAAAAGGGACGATTATTTTTGGCCCAGAAATAAAAAGTGCATAACACCTTCACGGTTGATGCAAATTAATGTTTTTGTTGCTCAACAATGGCAGACCGTAGCACCTGTTTCTTAGACTCAGCTTGGATTGTACATGCCTGTTAGGCAGAAACCTGTGCAGTTCCCTTAGGGACCACTGCAAAAGATTTAGGACTACAGGTGGTTGGCAGTAAACCCAATTGGTAGCAGTCTGTACCACCCAGATTTACCTGGTAGCTGTGGCTGAGCAGTCAGACTTCTCTCAAGATGAGTTAGGCAGTATGCAGAGTATACACAATAGGTACAGAGACACAGTAGCACAAGCAAACACTGACCAGAGCTTTGGTGTAAAAGTATATAATTATTTATTTAAAGACATACTTGTAATTTACACTAGCACAAAAAGAGGTAAGTAAATTCAACACACAGTCACTATTACTAGATGTACATCCCTTATTCCTTATTAGACAAGTCTTAGTTAACACCATTTATTTCCAGACAGAGGTGAGCGCTTAACTAAAGATGGCACTCCAATAAGTTAAGAAAAAGGGAGGGAAAAGGCAGAAATTAGGAAAAGCACACAACACAATACTTTAGAAGCACCCAGCAAGGCAGGAAAACTCAAGTCTACTTGTGAGCAAAAAGTTTAGAGGCCAGGCTCCCTCTTTTAGAGAACAGAGCACCAATGCGCCCAAGATCACACAGTTTTAAAAGTCTTGAAAAGTCTTGCAGGGAGTTCAGAAAAGAATTAAGTCAGCTCAGAAAAGTTCAGTTAGCCAACCTAGGGCCAACCCAAGTGGTAAGTGGAAGCTTTAAGAGTCACCCCACACAGACCGTTGCGAGGGAGGCCAGGCGGACACAGTACCTTCAAAGTGGAGAGGATCCTCCACCCCGCTGAAACTGCACAGGTTTCTGCCTAACACTGGTGTACAGCGGTGGGATTTGTATTGAGTATACATTTTAGTGTGCTTATAGATACCTTAGTGCAACTAACCACAAAGCTTAGCACTAAAGAAGTTATTTTCTAAAACATGTCAACTATGGAAAGTTATAGTCAAGAGTCCCTTGCTACAAAAACTGCTGATTGTTTAAGAGTTCTCTGTAAGCATAAGAATCTCCTGACTATAGGCAAGAAAATTGAGCTAATAGAAAGGTTGTTAGCGAACCAAAGTCTGGATGGTGGTTCAGAGGAACCTACCACTCCAGCAACTGTAGATAACAGCAATGATATTGATATGAATGTTAGTATTGATAACTTTGAGTCAGAAGCGGAAGAGGAGGGGGAAGATATTAGAGTTGTCTCCCCTGGGCCTCTACCTGCCCTGCCAGCTGTACCTACTGGACCTTTACCAGGTCCCACACTTAATCCTCAATATATGGAACTAGAAAAAATGAAGCTTGAATTATAATTCAAAAGAATTAATGCTCAAACAGAACAACAGCACCAAGAACTAAGGCTCAGAGAAATGGAGCCCAACCATGAGCTAGAAATGAAAAAATGGTCTGTGGAAAGTGCTTCTCTCTCCGAATCCTCTAGGAGTTCCAGTCCCAAAAGACCCCGGATGCCTAAGGAATTGGTGGGTATGTATGAGCCTAAGTTGGATCTGTTGGACTGGTTGAGTTTGTTTGAATATAATCATGGGCTCCAGAACATTACAGGAAATGAGTTACTTTCCTGGTTGTTCTCTAGGCTCCCCCCTGTTACAACTGATGTGGTAATAGAGTTGGGGGAGGAGGATAGGAAGGATTATGAATGTGTGAAGCTAGCTTTGATAGCTAGATTTGGGAAGACCCCTTCCCAGTATCTTAAGAGGTTTAGGACCCTCAAAAAGAATGATGGTACCCCTTGGGCTACCTGGGTGAGTGAGTGTTTGAAAAACTTAGAGGTATGGATTAAAGGTTACAAGGTGAACACTTATGAGGGAATGAGAAATCTTGTAATGTTGGAGTCAATTTATGATGCCTGCTCTCCTGAGCTCAGACAGCACTTGGCTGATTCAAAGGAATTAGATCCTAGAAAGCTATCTAAGGCTGCTGACTTGTGGGTTGCCAACAGGGCTACTCACAAGGATTCAGGGGTCACTCAGAAAAAGGATGAGGGAAAGCAGCCACCAAAAGGGAACCAAGAGATTTCTAATACCTCCCAAACCAAAGAGGGCCCCAAACAACAAAATAACCAGGGTAAGCCCCAGGGTAAACCACAACAGGCTAGTGTACCTTCTGGTCACAAACCAGAAGGAGGTCAGGCCAAGCCACCCTTTCAGAGAGCATTTGGAACATGCTATCTCTGTGGGGCCACTGACCACATCAAAGGAGATCCCAGATGTAAGGGTAAACCTACAGGTATCAGCACAGTCTCCTTAGCCTTCACTCCTGAGGAGGAAGTCCAAATGGCTAGTGCTCACTTTGAAGTTTTTGCTGAAGAACCTTTGAGTTTCCATGCAAGTGTAACAGTAGAGTCCATGGTTAGTGATCAGAATAGGAGTGTGTACAACTCCATACCAGAAAACTCTAAAGTTTATTATATGGACAGTGTTCTTGTCAATGGCCAGGATACTCCTGCCAGGCGAGACTCTGGGGCCAGCAGAACAGTAGTGGATGAAAGCTTTTTCAGGCCTGAGGATGTTGCTAAGTCACCCAAAGGTCCCACTAAGATGTCTGGAGGCCCTGTCCAAATGGTTCCAATTCTACCAGCCCTCATTCAGTGTAATGACATGACAGTGTTGATTCCTGTCAGTGTTCAGACTGAGGTACCTGGGAGAGTCCTGCTGGGGAATGATCTAAGAACTCTAGGAGTAGTATCCAGTACCCCCAGGCCTCCCAGTATGGAGACCCAGAACCAAACCAAATTGGCTAGAGAGGCCACCTTAAGGAACCACTCTAAGCCTGTGGGAACCTCTACTGAGAACCCCACTACAAGCCCTGGTGTTGGTAAGTTGACCTCTGACCCAGGCACATTTTAGGCTACAATGTTAGGAAAATGGGAGCCCCAACCAGGCTCCATCATTGCTCCCCCAGTTTTAGAGTCTGTGACTCCCCCTGCTTCTGAGGAAGAGGTGGATAGACCTACTGGAACCCTAACTAGGCCTAAGAGAACTGGTAATTCTCAGTGCTGGTGGAAAACCAGAAAAGAAAAGTCTAAGGCCAAAAACCTTCAGACTGTTGGACCTTCCACAGAAGACTCCAACCCAATTCCTAGTCTTAAGGGGGAAACTCCTAAAGTAGGTAAAGGTAGATCTAAGAGGAAGGAGAAGCATCTACCTTGCTTATCTCCATCCCCTCCAACCAAGAGGCCTAAAACCCAACCTTCTTCCAACAGAGAGGTGGTGAGGACCTCTGGAGGCCCCTCTAGATCTAAGGGAGTCCATTATAAAGACCCCCTTGAAAAAGCCTATCACAGGTTCAGAAGTTGTACCAACTTCTGAGGGACTGGTCAACCAGATCCCCTATAACTTTAAAATGACTGATGTTCCTCAAAGGGTTTGTAGGTCATATAGCTTACAAAGGAAAACCTTTCACTCTACCACTGAACATAAGTCAGGGTGTCACCACCAAAATGCTGATGGTCTCTCTAGGATGTATGTCATCGACTAGAGGTATGAGATTCATCCAGGAGTGGATTAAATCCTCCTGTCCCTTAGTCTGGGGGCGGGAGGGGGGCGGGTGTTAGGGAGAATTCTCTGTAAAGGCTAATTTCCCAAACCTAGTGAGTCCCCCAGCAGCTTTGCTGGATTTTTTGGGGTTTATTTATTTCTCCTGCTAAGAGTGAGACTCTTTTTCTCCCACTCTTAGACATGATTTGAGGTGTTCCTTTGACCTTGAATGTGGTTTATGGGCTATGGGGTCCTTTACCCCATATGGCTTCATGTGTTTTTGGTATGTGGGTTACACCGCACCCTCCGTGCCGTAACCCAGGGGTGTCGTAGCGACCCCCAAACATAGACTCCATACCCTGGGACTGACTACTGTCTTCCAGGGCATGTAAAGTCACCATTGGCTTTACTAGTCCCAAATTATGAACAGAAACCAGCACAAACCATCATATTGTGGACGTACTGGTCGGGGCAATTTGATTGCCCCGGGGTCTGTTGTTTGAGGGGGCACGTCTCCGTCCCCCCTGATCAAGTTTTGGCTGGTGGCAGTGGATACTACTTTTTATATTCAACCGCAAATATTTTCCTATGGGATTTTCCCATTGCTTGAGGCTACCACTTTTTTATATAGCCTCGAACATACCGCCGGTTTATTAAATTAAAATAAAATCACTGGTTGGTATTTTTTTGCCGAAACTCGGTTCCAAAATGGCGTTTGTGTTCGCTTCTGTGACTCCAACCCAAGTCGAGCCCTTTGTTCCACTTTTTGGCGGGCTTCTCCACTGAAGACTCCAAAAGTGGTGCCACTCTGTCTGGGTACCACAGGTGGTGTGGGAGGGGGTTTAGGCACCCTGGACTGAGTTGCCTTGGCAACTCAAGTCGCACTCTTGTGAGATTGGCCCAAGTGGTGAGCCGCCCGGCTAACCACTTAGCATGTTTGATTGACAGCTAGGCTGAATGAATGGGGGTTTGCTGCATAAAAGCAGGGCTTTGGGGACTGGAACTTCAGATGTCGCCACAGGACCTAAAGAATCCGAAGAGGGAGAAGCTGAGCCGACCTGCAACAACGACACCACCGGTGGAGACCTGCAGAACCGTCTCACCACTTTTCCCGACGACAGAGGAGATCTCCAGTCCGGAGAGTCTTCTTCCTTTGACTGGTGGGGATAACCAGTTTGCCCGTCTTTTCGCCTTCCCGGATCATCTCGTGGCCACCTTGCCTGTGCCAAGCACCCCGGCAACCGGAATACCACGGTTTTTCCACCACCGCGAATAAAAGGGTCTTACCTTTTAACCGGAGAACTCCGCGGCTGGTTTCTTACCTGGCAGTGCAACGACCTTCAGCTTTCCTCCACGTCGAAACCATCTCTTCCTCTGGACGACGCAGTGACTTGCACCTGCTGCCAGGAACAACTGCCCCCACTGGAGGATCCTCTCCACTTTGAAGGTACTGTGTCCGCCTGGCCTCCCTCGCAACGGTCTGTGTGGGGTGACTCTTAAAGCTTCAACTTACCACTTTGGTTGGCCCTAAGATGGCTAACTGAACTTTTCTGAGCTGACTTAATTCTTTTCTGAACTCCCTGCAAGACTTTTCAAGACTTTTAAAACTGTGTGATCTTGGGCGCATTGGTGCTCTGTTCTCTCATAGAGGGAGCCTGGCCTCTGAACTTTTTGCTCACAAGTAGACTTGACTTTTCCTGCCTTGCTGGGAGCTTCTAAAGTATTGTGTTGTATGCTTTTCCTAATTTCTGCCTTCTCCCTCCCTTTTTCTTAACTTATTGGAGTGCCATCTTTAGTTAAGCGCTCACCTCTGTCTGGAAATAAGTGGTGTTAACTAAGACTTGTCTAATAAGGAATAAGGGATGTACATCTAGTAATAGTGACTGTGTGTTGAATTTACTTACCTCTTTTTGTGCTAGTGTAAATTACGAGCGTGTCTTTAAATAAATAATTATATACTTTTACACCAAAGCTCTGGTCAGTGTTTGCTTGTACTACTGTGTCTCTGTACCTATTGTGTATACTCTGCATACTGCCTAACTCATCTTGAGAGAAGTGTGACTGCTCAGCCACAGCTACCAGGTAAATCTGGGTGGTATAGACTGCTACCAATTGGGTTTACTGCCAACCACCTCTAGTCCTAAATCTTTTGCAGTGGTCCCTAAGGGAACTGCACAGGTTTCTGCCTAACAATGCCTTCATGTGCGCTTCAGATACTCTGTGCTTATGCATTTTCCTGCGCAGAGAAGTCAGCTTGCTAGCCTTTTTTGTTTTGTGCCACATGGTGCTATACTCCCAGAGACCCATTCCTTGGAAATGCTAACACATTGGGACACCGACACTCCAAGTAGTTTAACTTCACTGCATATTGTGCACCCAAGAAGACCATTTTCTACTCTTAGCCATGGATACTTTTCCTTGAATTGTGCCCACTGATTCAGCCCCAACACTAGGGCAAGAGAGTGTCCTTTTGCAGAACAGCAACCTCATCATGTGTGACCAATACAGCTTCTGTTTGTTGATAAGCTGGGACATGGATTTCGCTGGACATGCTACTCCCTGAATTTGACACTGCAGCATCTTGATGGGACACACTAGGCTCATGAAGACTGGAGCTTGGTTTCCTGGATGTTTTTGCAAAGAAATCCATAATACTGGATTTGCGTTTGCACTGTGCTACACAAATTCGAAAAGACATAAAATAAGCTTGGTTTTAGTTTCATGTACTAGCATTTTGTGCTCCATAACGGGCTAGCAGTCACGAACAGAAAGAAAAAGAACAGAAAAATAATTTCTATGAAAATATCTAAGACTCTGAGTTTGTAGCGTGGTTATGAAACAATGTCTTTATTGATTTGCCCATCAACAAATTGCAGAATAGTATTTAGCTTGTTAAAGGCAAAAAAAAAAGGAATTGCTTGACCTGCCAACATTTTGTAAAATTATCTAGGTTCAGTGCAATATTTATCTGTATGTAGCTACTTATATTAATAGTTATTGGCCAATGCGTGCCATGGTTTTACCTCTGTGACCGACTGGTGCTGATGCTGCCTCCACACTGGGGAAGGGAGGCAAAGTGTTGGTGGGGGCCAATGCTTGATGGGACTCTCTGTTGACCTTTGGCATCTCCTGGCTGGGCTTGCAACAAGGCCCTCTCATGCTGCAGAGGAAGATGGTCCATGGCAGGGCCATCTAGGTCTTCAGGGATATGCGCGTGGGCCTCCATTTGATTGAGTTACTGACCAAATAACTTGTAAAGCTGCATCACAAAAACACTAATATTTTAGAAAATGAAAGCTACAGGAATCTCGAAAAAGATCCTTCTTTCTTATCATTACATTTCTTATTTGCAAATTAGTTTATCCAGTAATTCCTTTGTATGCATGTTTGTTTCTTCACTGCCAGCATAGTTGGTACTTTGACCATGAAAAACTGACATTTCCAACACATTGAGAGTGAACATTGAAGGTTCCATTTTATGTAAATTGTAATTGATAACTTCATGAAGCATCACCATAATATCTCCATTCCAAATAATTTTGTCAATGTTTGTCACTTTTCCCACTACCGCTCTGTACCCACAAATCCCAGCTCACTCCCCCTTGACTACTGATAATCATCATAGTTTTGGTACAGGGTTACTTATCTTAAATGCAGCCCCTGCATTGCAGAGACTTGGCTGTCACTGCAGCTGTCGAATGGCCATCTGTGAGCTCTGAACCTGCTCTGTGCCACTGGAGAGCAGGCACTGTAGATCAGAAGATTGATGCAATAGGACAGGTAGACACCATAGCTATCAACCTTTCCATCGCGAGGGTGGGTAAAACCCCCTAGCCCCCATTTTGTACATGGTGGTTAAGAGTCCATTAAAGTGAATGAATGGGCGAGTAGGGGCCTTGGCGGATGACTGAACTGTTTACAGGGCAGGTGACACCCACCAAAAGCATGCGAGTTGAGACATATGTACACACTATGCTTCTGGTATGAAGCTAATGATAGGGTCATTTGCAGATCAATATCAGTAATGGAATACCTGAATCATTTTATTAGTAAAAAATAGAACAAAACAGGGCTTTCACACCCCTGCCAGAAGGCAACTCATCAGAGTTGGTGTATTGTCTTCAGGCAATTTGTGAATTCGAATATAATAGATAAATGGCAAGGCGGCAGGGCTAAGAAAGGAGGGACGTGCACTGAGTAGGGCAGGGAGAAGTGGAAAACAGAAGCACCACAGCTGCTAGAATGAAGGCTACCAGATGAAATGATGAATGATCCATGTTATCAGGAGCCATCTACATCACCTGTACTTCGTTTTTGCCCACTTCTCCTTTTTTATAACTTACTATAATTTCTTTAATTTTATTGAAGGTGCAGGCAACAAAACTACAACTCCCAGAATGCAACTTAAAGCCCAGAACCCAGTTGTGCGCCACCAAATTACAAAGTCATCTGGTAACATTGCCTTACTTGCAACACACTTCACGACTCACCCAGACGCTTCCTTTCCTTGAAAGGCAAAGTGTGGTACTCCAGGCTCTGGTCTATCGGCGGAATCCTCAGCTCCAGGTAGAATGGGGGGGGGGACGTTGGGTGCCAGGGGGCGGTGCACCAAGCCAGTCCTAGGTTGATATACTCTTGGGTCAAGTAATAAGCAGCCCTACTCGGGACGGTGTCAGGCCTGTCCTTAGTTAGGGACCCCTGCTCCAGTGGAGGCACATTTGCTCCTGTGGTCTCAGTACTGTGAGGTAAAAAAAAAAAAGAAAAAGTAAAGGCACGATGCTGGCGGCACGATGCTACGTGCCCCTGGCAGACTTCAGAAGGCCTGTCCCAGTGATACGTTGTTGAAAAGGGGCACATGGTCAGCAGGGCTTCCTGCTCATGTGGACTAAAAAAAGAACAAAAACAAAGTAAAGGCACAATGCTGGCGGCACAGTCATACGTGCCCCTGGCAGACCTCAAGAGGACTATCCCAGTGAGACGTTGTTTAAAAGGGGCACAGGGTCAGCAGGACTTCCGACCAGTTTTTTCCTCCCGTAGTGAATATGGCTCTCGTGCCTTGCGCCACTGACTGCACCTCCCCCCCCCACACTCAGTAGTGTTAATAAATTTATTGGCTGATAAACAGCCAATGAAATTAAAGTAAACTTTTGTTACTATGCAGATCCAGGCCTGGCCTGTCTGCTTTAAGACTGTGTTTGTTTGCGGATGTTTCTTCAAGTTCAGGGATGGTGCTGTGATGAAGTCCCCAGGCCTGTTAACCTGGGGACCGCGGTTTGACGAAAATAGTGGGTGGACGCCGTCCACCCGCTTGTACCCTCGGCTTGAGCCCTGCTGTCCGCTGCTTCATATTTGAACTCTTCAAAAAACAGAAGTCCTTTTTCTCCCTGCTTTTAGTGCCATCCCTATCCTCCCGTCTCCTATCTCCTTCTTATCTCCTTCCCGCCTGACTGTTTTGCTCCCTCACCTAAGGCTCGCAATCTTGGGTTCCTCTTTGATAGCAACCTATGACTGCAACAATTCCTCACCAGCACTGATTCTGCTGCTCATATTAACTGCCTCAACATTCAGAAAGTTCATTCTTTTCTTACTAACCACCCTGCAAACACTCTAGTCTCTATACTCGTGCTCAGAAAACTGGACTACTTTTCAAGCCTACTCCTTGACCTTCCTATTTACTCCTTCCCGCTCTAGATGAAGACCTCAACTTTGCTACCTGCACTCTCTACAACCTATCAGATCCTCCCCCGCTTTTACTTACCAACAACATGCTAGTGGGCTTTCCATGCACAACCACTCTCTTTTCAAATGACATTTCATAGTCTACACAATTATCAATTATTTTTCTCCTCAGTACCTGTCAGATTGTATCTCAGTGTACTCCCCATCTCGTCCACTCTGATCCTCATCTGCACTCATCCTCAAAGTCCCATAATCTCCATGTACCTTCTCCCGCTCTTTCTTCCTATCACCCCGCTCCACTTGTGAGACAGGCATGGTATCAAGAGAGATGACACAGACAACAGAAGTTAAGTTTAAAAGAACACTTTATTTAAAAGTCAGGATGGTGTAAGGCCTAACTTGCCCTGTAACTAAGGTAGGGATTTCTCCTGCCAAAATAAAGCTAAGAGAAGTCTGTGTCTGTAAGTCCAAATCAAAAGTCTGTCTGTATCAAAACCTATGCTTGCTCTCACATCTAGGAATAAACATGTTGTGGGGTTCTTCTTAACCAACAATAGTGTTGAAAAGTAACATCTAAGCTGCTTTCAGCTTAAGTTCTTTTTGGGCTCCCTATCCCAAGTCCAATACATTTCCAATAGCTGCTTGCCTGATCAATGTTCTGCCAGGTCTTGAGGTTCCCTTCCCCAAGTTCAATATAGCATAGTTCATGAAAAAGGAGTTCTTGAGGTTCCCTTCTCTAAGACAGCGTTGCACAGTTCCTTAGACTCTCAGGTTTCTCATCCCCAAGATTTCACTGACGCACTTATACTGATTTCACTCGCACAATGTGCAATCAAAGTAAACAATAGGTCCACTTGACTCACCTTCTGGCTTGCTTTACCAATTATTTCACAGTTCTTCGTGGCTTACTCACAATGTCCTTTGCTTGTCATCATCTAGGGCTCCCTGGTCTAGGCATCACAGGTCGTGCAACCAGGAACCTCATACTTTTCCTTAGCTTGATTTGGGATGTCTGTGATCTTCACACTAGGGAACTCCTTGGTCTAGGTGCAGTTGTCAGAGCACACCGTAAACCCATTACAGCTCGTGCAACTATAAGTCCCTGTTAGATCTATTTGATTTGGGCTTCTGATTTCTCACACTTGTATTCCTTTTTGCTAGTGTAACACTCTTCTGCATCAGTCTTTGCCTTGCCACAGATTTATGATTCTTTCTCACATTTGTAGTTAGAATACTCAACTGATTGTTTCATTTTCCATATTCTTTAGTTTTGTTCAAAGTGCTGTTTATATACAGTCTGACATTCAATATGTCAGTTTAACTTCAAATGTTTGTTCGGTATTCAACATAACGTGATCTTACTGAAATAACAATGTCCATTCATTTCGGTATTCAATATAGTTCGCATTCACTTATGCTCATGGACTGTTACTTGCCTGCAGTCCCCTGCGAGCGCTCCGGTCCTCCAGTGTCCTCTGACACGCACCGGCTCTTCACGTCTCCCCAATGGCGGGTCCCGGTGCTCCCACTCACCTTCTCCGTAGCCCGGAAGCAGAACACCTGGCCTCTGCTTACTCACCGGCACGTCTCTGCATACGCCTGCTTCCTAGTTGGATTGCCATGCCCAGCTCTTTCCGCTGTTCCAGCTCACCCAGGTTTTGGTGTGGGCGAGAACGCCATCCTCTCTTTTCCTCAGCTGTTTGGTAGCTCCGGCTGCCCGCCTTCCAATGCTCCTGGTCCTGCAACCACCATGCGACCCGCTCGCTCCAGGTCCTGCAGGTCCTCCGGGATCATTGAAGGCGTTCAGACTTCCTGGTCTTGCTCCAACACGGCCGTTATCCTTGCTTCACTTGCTTGTGTTTCCTCCCTTTATACAGCTGAGCCCTATTAAGGGTTCTCAGGTGTGAGTCGTTGGCTTGTCTTGCATGACCATAATGAACCCAATCAATGGGACATAACTGAACTTGAGTACTGGATGCCTTCATACCCCTCTTCTTCTTGTTGTTAGGCGCAGTGAGCTCCTCCTCTTGCATGTAAACGATGTGCTGTGCGGAACGCAGCTGCCATATTGTGGATGGCAGAAACCTGACCCGAGGACACACAGTGTGGAAGGCACAAGCCTCTTCCAGCGATCCCACATGGATCAAGGTCGGGTACGAAACCTGTCATTAAGGTTCCCCAATCTGTACATCCTGTATAGATCCTGGGATTGCCAAGATATATGCAGTCTAGGTATCCAAGTCTGAAATTACTATGTGAGAAGGAAACATTTGGGGGTAGTATTAGGAGGAAGTTTGAAAATGGCCAGCCCGAACATGGTACCACCCCTGTGTAGCCACAGTCCTGGGATGGTCAATCAATGTGTATGTATAATGAAAGGAACTTTTAAAAGGGAACTTAGTTTTACTATGATGTGTATGTATGATGCCTGTGAATTTACACTTATTGCAATGTCAACATGCAATACTGATGCCACAACTTGTTGCATAATTATGGATTGGGCTGGGATTTGCTCACAAATATACTCCAAAAAATCTTGGTGGCCAAAGTCTCCCCAGGGCCTATACTATATTGAGTATTGACTCAGTTCAACTGTTTTGCAGTGGTATTACTCCATGAGAAGTAGACAGGCTTTATTGCTACTACCTCTGAAGTATCCATGTTGAATGCATCACAATTTTGTTGCCTCTCCTTTGTACCAACTTAATATAGTGTGACTTCACAAATCTTGCTTTTACATACCACATGCTAAAACTATTCCTCTTTAATCTTTTGGGTGTACACATCAGTAATATCATATATGATGATTTCATGGGTGATATGGGAAGGCATCATGAAGCAAGACGCAGATTCAAAGTTCAAACAGAAATAATGTATTAACTCCAATTTTACGATGGTAGAAGGCTCAACTTGCCCTATGCTAAGTTGGGATTTTCCTACCTGAACGAAACTAAGGAATGTCTGAGTCAAAGAATTCAACTTAAAAGTCTGTCTGTAGAAAAAAGATTGCGAGTATCCGTGATTTTGCGCCACAATTCCTTGAGTTTTTAATTTATATTTTTTAAGATTGTGAGTTTCTTTTTCGACTCATTTCTCAGGTACATAATAATTCACTCGAAACGTGTTTCCCCACCTCTTTACAGCGGTTCATCAGGAGGGTACATTATCTGAATCTAAATAGTAAACATAAAATAAGAAATATATATATAGTATTAATTGCCTAACAACTCTTATTAGTTTGTACATGATGCATTCTTGGTTTTGAAAGTTTGTTGATTTCAGACTCAAAACAGGGATAGTAAAAAGATTGTGCCCTCACTCTTTTGTTTTGTGTGTTTTGGGTCAATATCCTTATTTGTAACGCCAATTGTAATAATCATGACAAAGGAAAACAGACATTGCTATGCTTTTTCTTCTTTGCGGGTGGTATCTAAAGAGACAAGATTCTCTTTTCTGTGTTGCCTTATTACATCATCTTGACATTCTTATAGCAGAACTTCAATTTAGTTCCACCTATACCATTCATAACAAATGTTCTGCTATTTTCTGAAAATTCTCTGGTTTCCCATGAACTAATGCTCCTTGCGGCATGTTAACCGCATTGCACTCAAAATGGCTGTTATTTAAAGCAAACGTGATGACACGATCACAGCTTTTTTACGCGACCGCGTTTCACGTTGATCGCCATCTTGTTATGGGCTGATTTGTTTTCTTTTACTTGCAATGAAAAGAGTGATCGCGTTAAAGTAGCACGATTGCGTCTCCTGGTCAGTGGCCATTCCTGGTCAGTGGTCATTTTAATGAATGTATTTTGAATTCATTGGCTTGCAGTTGTGTCTGAAATCAATATCAATTGGGTTATTGATTGTATGCATACAATCTAAACAGAAATATTTAGAAACAGTTCACTAATAAAGGTGGCAGTGGTCACTACAATATATTGGTGGCTGAACTAAAATGAAATGTCTTAGTACGTGTAGTATTACCTAAACAACAGTTGGTAATTAAAGCTACAGAATTAAATGTAAAGATACCAAGAATTGACTCATTTCTGTGTCCAAATGTAGCCCTGTAAGACAAGTGTCTAATAAACAGATCCAATTTGATTCTCAGCGTCTCAGGAGCTTCTCCCTATTGCCTCCCATGGGAGGCATACAGATCTTTTCTATACCAAAAAATTTGATATTGTCCATTTTGTCTTGGCTGTGTTCTTTCTGAAAATGGTGCGCTAAGGGGTACCTTAAGTCCATATTTATTATAAATCGTAGGTGTTCTGCAATTCTGTTTTTGAGTGGACGAATTGTGCTGCCTATATATAGTTTAGAACAGATGCATTGTATCCCATAAATAACAAACTTTGTATTATATTGTAGACATTCTGAAATTAGACAAGTAGTTCGATCTTAATGTGTTTCTTTCCATTCTCTAAGTATGGGCATTGATTGCAATTCCCACATCTGTAGTTTCCTTTGAGAGTCTTTTGTTGCCACATTTGGGGTATACCAGTTACTTGTCTTTGCTTCATGAAGTGTGATGGGCTCAACAGCTTTTTAGATTTTTGACTTTTCGAAATGTTAAACATGATGTATTGTCCAAACAGGGAAGTAGGTCTTCATCTACTTGTATAATAGACCAATGTTTTGTCAGAATGTTTCTGATTGTTTGTGATTCTGAGCTGTAAGTAGTTATGAAGCGGACCTTGTTGTCTATATCATGTGATCTTGTTTTTGGTTTATTCTTTAGAAGATCTGTTTTTGTCTTCTGCAATGTCTTGTTATATGCTTTATTAAGTTGTCAAGTATAACCTCTTTCCTTTTTGAGTCATTATTTGTGCATGTTTCTCAAATTCTTGGTTATCTGTGCTATTTTGCGTTTTATCCTCAGATATTCCCCAATTGGTATATTCTTTGTCACATGGTTTGGATGGTTGGTTTTTGTGTGTAGTATACTGTTACCAGATGTGAGCTTAACATATAGAGTTGTTTGAACAATGTCTTTCTCAATGTATTATCCCAAATCAAGGAAACTTATTCTATTGGTGCTTTCTTGTAGGGTCAGTTTAAGATTGTAATTATTGTTGTTGTTCAGGTAGTTATGGTATTCATGAAGAGATTCCTGGTTTCCATTCCAAATGGTCAGTATATCGTCTATGTAATGACCCGAATAGACTAATCGATTTGCAGTTGTAAATGATGGGTATTACCACGCATGTTCCAATTCAAAATGTCCCATATATAAGTTGGCATATGAAGGGGCAAATGTTGCACCCATGGCGGTCCCCTGTTTTTGACAGTAGATCTGGTTGTTGAATATGAAAATATTGTTTTGCAGAGTAAAGTTGAGCATTTCGTTTAACATTAGATTCTGTTGATGATATGAAATTGATCTGGTTTTAAGAAAATTATAGGCAGTTTCTATTCCCTTCTTGTGTAGGATGCTGGTCTAAAATTGGGTTTCCAGATGATGGATTCAAGTTGTTGAATGACATATTTGGTGTCTTGGATATAGGATGCCAGTCCAGAGGCTAATTGTTGCAAATGTTTGTCTATATACTGGGAAATAGATTCTGTTAAGGATCTTATGCTATTAATGACAGGTCTGCTGGGTGGTAGCTTCTGGAAACTTTTATGAGATAAAGTAAATAGTTGCTTTAGTTGGGAATGGATTATGCATGTAGTTGCATTCATCTTCTGTAAGTTAGCCCTCATTCATCCAATTGGTATTCATGATGTTCCATTCTTCTACAAGAGCTGTTAATGGATTCTCTTTTAGCTTCTCATAACAATGTTGGCAATTAAGATGTTGTAGTGCCAAAGTAACATAATCTTCTGTCCTCGTAAGTACAATTTTTCCACCTGTGTCTGCCAGTTTGGTTGTTACTTGGGCATTCTTACTTAGTTCCTTTAACGCTACTCTCTCTTTATTTGATAAATTGTGTTGAATTGAGGGTGTTTTACCCATCAAATAGTTGTCTCTCAGATCTTGTAGTACTGCTTTATGAAATATGTCAATCACATTATCCGATGCTAGTTAAGGGATGAACTTGGAGTTAGTTTTAATGTGGTTTCTTCAGACAGTCATGTTACTATATTCAGGTCAGCTGTAAATGATTCAACAGGCTTACTGTATCCTCTGAATGGGTGACTGATAATTCTGATTGTATTTGTTTGGCCAAGATCTCTTTGCATTTAGTTATATTAGAGAAATACGCCTTTAAGCTCTATACGCCTACAAAATTTGTATAGATCCAAGTTAGTCATGAAATAGTCCATGGGGCTGGAGGGGCTAAATGAGAGTTCTATATTTAGTGCTGTTGTTAGTTCTGGAGAAAGTTCCATATCAGTAATATTCACTGCTAGGTTTTCCTGAACTGGTTGTTTCTTGATTTTATTAGCATTCCTGTGCTTTTTACGTGATCTGTGGAGGTTGTCCCTCCCCCTCGGGCCCCTCCTTGGCATCCTCCACTTGTAGTAGGTTGTTGTTGTGTTGAGGATCTCATCTGGTTTTGGGATGACTTGAATTGGGAATATGTTCTTGTCTGTCTGTATTTCTGATATTCTTGTGAAAAAGAAAATTCTGATGCAGTGTCTACTTAGGACGAAGATACTGCTTGAGCTGTTTCTAATTCATTTTTGCTTGTCGATTCTATATTGGTTGATTGAGGAGATATCGCAGGTGGTGTGGGTTGCGATGCCACTGGTTTGGCTAGAGTTTGTGGATGTTTAATTTGTTGAGGTCTTTGAAAGGTATACACCCTCTTGAATTTATAATCCATTTCATTGCAGAATTTATTTTTCTGTTTCTTAGCTTTCAATTCCTTTGTGAATTTAATAAGATAGTCATACATAATTTGGTAATTTTAAAGGTGGCTTCTGGTAGATTTAATTCTTCTATAGATTTTTTAATAATTGTGATTTCCTTTGTAATTTTATTATGGGCCTTTTTTGTTTGGTGTACAACTCTATGCATCATTTCTTTCGAAGTGTCTGCTAAAAGTTCCTCCCAGTCTTTAAGTGCTTCAAATTCATCTTCCTCGAAGGATGGTAAGATGCATACTCTTAACCCTTGTGGGATTCTTTAAATATAAATTAAAAACTCAAGGAATTGTGGCGCAAAATCACGGATACTCGCAATCTTTTTTCTACATTTAGAATTCAGTATATTGGGTAGCCTCAATATCGGAGGATCTGCTTTTCTGCAGACCATACATCAGAAACCAAACCAGTAATTAATTACCTTACAAAATACTAAAACTAAGGACTCTCCATCAGTTGCTTCAAGGCTGTATAGCAAACCATAAAAGTCTGTCTGTGTCCAAAACCTATCCTTGTCCTCACAACTAAAGCTATACAACATTCAGGGATATCAATATCAAATAAATGGTGTTCAACACAGTCTGAGCTTCTTTCCACTCTTAGCTTCCTTTTCAGCTGACCTTCCCCAAGTTCAAGAAAGCTCCATTAAAGTCTCAAGATTACTTTTCCCAAGTTCAAGCTAATATAGTTCGACACAATTATCGAGGTTCCCTTCCCCAAGTTCAATTCAACTCAGTTCAAACAAAAAGGGTCTTGAGGCTATGTTCTGAAGACAACATTTGCAGTTCCTCAAGTCCCGGAGTTCCCGTCCCCAAGACTTTAATTCAGCCACTTTTACTTGTTTTAGTATTTTCAAAAGGGGCGACACAATTCCAGGTCAACCTGACCCTTCTTCTGGATTGCATCCCGAGTTTGCTCACAGTGCTTCTCCTTACCTTGTTTCACAATGTCTTTGGTTCTCACAATGAAGGACTCACTGGTCTAGGCGCAGTTATCAGACCACACAGTCCACCCATCACAGGTCGTGCAACCAGGATCCCTAGGCTCTTCAGCCCACCCAGGTTCTTCTGTACCTGCCCCTGTGTTTAGAGTCACATTTACTTAGCTCCTTTGTCGGCCTCTTGGCTGTATGTGCAGTTTTAGACTTTCCTGGCTTTTCCTAGTTAGCCTCTTGGCATTGCCACAATATGTCAGACACCTCTTGCCAGTCCTTGGCCTTGCAGCATGCCTTCGTTCATAAAGTTTGCTTTTTGGTGGTCTTATTAATACCACACCTTTTTATGGCACTCTTTCACTCTTATGCTCTTTTCCGCATGTTGTTTTCACACAACACTTTCCCTTTGGCTGTCATCTGCTATTTGCTTTGCCCGCAAAGTTGTATTCAATTTAGTATTCAATATGTTTAATTTCAAGTTTTCATTTAGTTCGGTATTCAATATGCATAATTCGCCTTTGTTTCGAGTTTTCATTCAGTTCTGTATTCAGTATGCATAATTCGACTTGGTTTCACATTTTCAATCAGTTCGGTATTCGAAATGGACAATTCAAATTAGTTTCAAGTTTTCATTCAATTCGATACTTTGTGACTCATCTGTAGTCCACTAGCAGCGTCCCGCCTTTGAGTGGCTTTCCCCGACACTCACTGGTCCTCTGCGTTCCTCCAAGCAGCTCGTGCTGCTCTCTTCTGCTTCTCCAGTCAGTGGGCCGGCCTCTGCGAGCCCCGTTCACACGCCGGGTGCAGTCTTGCACACGCTAGCAACTCTGCTGACTCAGCAGGGATGCAGAAGGCTTCCTCTGCTTTGTCCTGCTTGCTCGCAGCTCCTGATGCTCGTTCTCGCACAAGGAGTCTCCCACACCCGTGACAGCCTAACGGCTTCTCTCGCCTTGGGCTCCACAGGACCTCCGGGATGTCGGCTGGCTTTTAAAAAATAGGGTCTACTCCTGGTCTCTATCACACAGACCTCCCTGTTGCTCTCTCTGCTGTTCTCTGGTTCCCCATTTATACACCTGCAACCACTTGACAGGTTGCAGGTGTGGATTCTCAATTGGAATTGCCTGATTATAATTAAAGGGGCATGCCTGACCCTCAGAGTACTCTGCATGCATCTTGCTCATCCCAGTACTAGAGTGGTGAACTAGGTTACTAGTGTTCACCACTCCTAGTTCCTTCTTCCTTGTCCCAGTATTGCCATAGGAACATTGTGGGACAAGGAGTGGAGATCTTTTACAATAGCTCACAGAGGCCGGGGGAATATTTGGTTGGATTTTAATAGGGAAAGGGAAACCCCAGGTCTCTTCCTTTACCCATCTCTTCTTCTTCCCCCTCTTTCTTGGGCTTCTAGTGTGGCAGTATCTCTGGATACTTTCCTGGTTAGTAGGATAGGGATAGTAATATCCCATAACTGCCTCTGGGATAGAGGGTTCTTCTCAAAAAGGAAATGTAGAATACCAGGTCTCGTCTGAGGGCATCTCGTTCCCAACCCCCAAGGGCCCTGCACCCAGGTGATCCTCACTCGCTTATCCGCTCCCAGCTTCCGGATCCAAACGTGATGCCATTTCCCTGACTACCTGAGGAGAGGACCCAAGGGAGTGGCTGTGAGGGGCCCTCAGGTTTGTCAAAGATACCATCTGTAATGCCATCTCCAATGTTATAGATAGTGCATGACAGTAGGTGAGTTATGGTTCCTCTAGGAATCCTAGCTTTCAAATGTAGTCTTTTGTTGTTTTGCGCTGTTGTTTTGTTCCTTTAACCCAAGTTTGGGTGTGTGTGTGTGTGAGTATGTATATATATATATATATATATATATGTATGTATATATATATATATATATATATATATAACGAGAAACCTCAAGCTATCTTCCTGACTAGTCCCCGGGGGTCTGTCCTCCAGGTGGCCAGGACACAGCCATCACCATTGGATCCAGTTTCTGGGGGTGGACCAGTGAGGGAGGAACCCCTGGATGGGGGGACCACAGGGAGGGGAAGTGGGACACTGATGGGTGAGACACGGTATCCCCCTTCTTATAATATCTTTTCCCCAAACTACCACGTAGGATACGCAAACACTCTACCCCCCCTTTTCAGACGTGAACACTTTCACATATCACAAAGGACGACGGACTAACACCTGAGCCATTTCGACCTGAGACCTGACCTGTCCCAGCACAAGGGTCAGGCAAAATTAGGCAATTGACCAAAACCACATATACCTGACGGCCCTTTCTCTTCCCCACAGGAATAAACGGTGGAGCACGAGAGCACAGTACGAGCAAGGCAGACCACACGTCGAGAGAGCTAACTCAGCACAGCAGTTCAAGAGGAGGAGAACGATGGTGCAAACCGAGAGGGTGACAAGGAGAGAAGTGAACTTGCCCTTTCCGACCAAGGTCTGTGAAACCTCTGCAGAAGGAATTGTAAGACTGCGAACAATAGCCAGCATGTGTTGCAGCAGATGTCAACGGTATATGGGACCCTCCGCTGATAACCAAGCCGTGGAGAGATGCTTGTCTCTGTGTTACCAACTTTGACTCCAGAGAGAAGAAAAGCCAAACGCTTCATCATAGCCGGTGAGTCGAGGGGAGAAACAATAAGAAACCAAACTATGTTCAACGCAAGTAGCAAACGGCTCATTAAATTGTGAAAGAACATAAAGAACTATTGATATTACAAGGGGGAAAACCAGCAACAGAGGAGTCCGGCAGCACGTGGGTGCTCACTCAGGAAACTCTGGGCGATTACCCAATTGTTGAAACTACCGTTACCAGAAGGCCTTGGGAAAGGTGCAAAGGGGGACAAAGTGGTCATAGAGGTGTATAGTAAATCCTCTGTACAGTCGAAAGTCTTTGACCGACAGAAGATTGTGAAGTTAAGGGAACTGAATCCCGCATCATGAGAACTGATTGACAAAGTTGGCGAAAGTGAACCCGAAGGAGGGATGCCGATAAACGGAGAAGTCTAAAGTCCTGATATACAGTGTGTTGACAAGAGTGAACCCGGCAGAGGGATGTCTAGAGTGAACTGTTTTAAAGGACATTAAGATTTGTGAATATCACAGATAAAAATTGCATTGAAAGCCATAGTGAACTCGACGGAGAGAAGCGAATAGGCGAGTAGGATCTGAGCCCGGAAGAGGGAGAGCCTAGTGTGAGAAGCCAACACCCACCGACCCGTGAATGCAACAAATAAAGGTACAACAGGGAAAGTGTTTGAATGTATGCCATGCCAAAGTGAACCCGACAGAGACAAGCTAATATTCGAGAGGGGTCTGAGTCTGGAAGAGGGGTACCCAGGGGTGAAGAGCTATCACCCAAATACAACTAGAGAAGAACTCTAGAACTTTTTGTTGAACTTTTGTTTTGTACTTTGTACCTGTCAGGCCTCAGAAGGAAGAAAACTTAACCACTGAAGGTCCTGATATCATTAAGAACTTTTTGTAGATCTGAGCCCGGAAGAGGGAGATCCAGGGATGGAAAAGGCATCGCCCAACTTCTGTACCGAAAGGAACTTTTGTCTATTATTTTGAAAACCCATCAGCTCCTCAGAGGCAAGAGACTTTAGTAGAAAAGACACTTAACCACTGAAGGCTCTGATTGCTGAGAACAGAACTGTTGGCTCGTACTGGGAAAGCTCGAGCGTGTGCTGTGCTCCTGAATCCTACCTTGTCCTGTGCTGAAAACGTTAGGAAGGGAGACCCCAACTACTCCATCCTGACTTATCATTTGTGAACACTTCCTTCTTTCTTGTGAACATTATCCCACACTTCATTTTGTATTTAATGTAAGGATTGGCAATAGCTTTTTCTTAGTATAGGCCTTTTTATTTGACAAGACACCACTAGGACTGCCATATTATTGTTTGATGGTCGAAGCTTGCTCCCATCTAATATTTAGATATGGATTAGGCGTTTTTCCAACGTACCTATACAGTTTAATCAACACCCTTGAACTGTGATCACGTGTGTCTGTCTTTACTGTTGCCACCTTGAGTTCTTTACAATATATATATCAAACAATGAGGAAAACGTTGTGCCAGCACCAAACAAAAGCACTCCACAGCTGCATGTGTGTTAGAAGGAACAAGACCGCAGCCACATAAAGTTGGTACACAAAGTACTTTATTAAATCCCCAAGCCCAGGGTTAACAAATATAGAAGCAAAAGTATCACGCATTTCGCTACTACCGTAAATAACTTTTCTTTTTGGTTTTTGTTACAGGCCCAGACTCTCGGGTATCACGGCGTGGTTACATGAAGGCTTAATCATTATTCATACATCATTGCACAGTACAAAAGTTATTCATACATTGTTACAGAATACAGAAAATATTAACATATGATTACATAGTACATGGCAGATGATCATCGGAACACCAATATACAATTTTACAGATTCCACTGGAGTGGTTACATGAGCAGGGATCCTTATGCTAATATTGGTTCAATAACCAAGTTTTTAGCAGTTTCTTGTAACCTGGGGAGGAGGTTTATTTTTTAATATTGATAGGGAGGGTATTCCAGTGCTTAGGAGCTAAGACTAAGAAGCTGCTACCCCCTGCTCAGTTTGTTTTGTACCGTGGGGGTGCCAGTAGGAAGTTATTATTGGATCTTAGTGATCTGGAGGATTCTTTTAACTGGAC
The DNA here is from genome assembly GCF_040938575.1 of Ambystoma mexicanum. Taxonomy (NCBI): domain Eukaryota; kingdom Metazoa; phylum Chordata; class Amphibia; order Caudata; family Ambystomatidae; genus Ambystoma; species Ambystoma mexicanum. The sequence continues at coordinate 561,170,899 of NC_090921.1, forward strand.
GGTGTTATTCAGGTATTTTGGGCCTTTTTAGGAGAGGCATTTGTATGCGATGCAAAGTGTTTTGAAGATAATTCTAGCTTTGATGGGAAGCCAGTAAACATCCTTCCTTGTCCAATTTTTTTATTCCTTGTGCTGCCCTTAAGACTTTGTTTTGCAAGAGTTGCAATTTTGTGATGTTAGTATTGGACGTGCCTAACAGTAGCACATTGCAATAGTCCAATTTTGACAAAACTAGGGCCCTAGCCAGCGTGAGGCAGTTGGAAGGGGTCAGGAATTGACGGCTGAGTGCAATAAATTTAGAAGTGTAAGCCGTGGAATGGGCTAATGTGTTAATATGCTTGGTCATAGTGAGACTGGCATCAAGGTAGACGCCTAACATTTTCACTTGCTTCAACACTGGAATAAAGGTACCATCGATTTTGATAGAGGAATAGTCCAGGTGGAGAGCCGCAATTTTGTCTGGGGAACCTACAATGAGAACTTCAGTCTTTTCGTCATTAACACAGAGACTATTTAGTGCCATCCAATTCTGGATGATAACATATAATTTGTTGATGGTAACAGTGTCTCATAGTTGCCTGTGAGGGGTATGAGGATCTGGGTGTCATCCTCAAAATTAGCATAAATGACACCCATATCGTCTAATGTTGAAAAGAGGAGTTTAGTATAGGCATTGTAGAGTGTAGGGGAGAGGCATGATCCTTGGGGCACTCCGATGGGGACGCAGATAGGGTTGGCCGCTTCTTTTCCTATGAATACTCTGGAAGTGCGATCAGCTAAGAAGGACTTCACCCATGCAGTGGCATCGCAGGAGAAATTGAAATACCTAGCAAGTGAGGTGCATAGTTTATCATGGTCTACGGGATCAAATGCTGCAGAAAGATCTAACAGCAGGAGGATGCATAGTTTCCCTGCATCTCTAATCGCATCCATCTGGATTTTGAGGTCCAAGAGTGCTGTTTCTGTGCTGTGGTTGGGCATAAAGCCTGATTGTCTGGTACCGAGGAGCTGATGCTGTTCCAGGTGTGCTTGGATTTGATTATAGGCTAATTTGTCAATAATTTTGAGTAAGAATGGGACCGTGGTTATGGGAGGATAATTATTCGGGATAGTAGGGTCAAGAGTAGGTTTTTTCAGAAGTGGGGTAACCCAGGCTTCTTTGAGGCCTGCTGGTACTATGTTGGAGTTGAAGGATGAGTTGACAAATTTAGTGATAATGGGAGACAACGTGGAGGCATGTGCTTTGACTAAGTTAGCTGCGACCGTATCTCCTTTGCAGTTAGAGGCTTTTAACTTAGAGATAGTGTTGATCACTAGTTCTTGGGTGACAGGGGTGAAATGGAATAAAGATTTGGGGTTATCGGTAGTGGTAGGGGGGTTAGGGGTGGGGGGATTTTTGTCTACTAATAGCAATCTTTTGGTAGTTATTTTGTTCTGTAGCAAGGCAATTTTGGCGGCAAGTGCATCTTGTATGGTAGTACACCATTCTTTACTAGAGTTAGTGGATGTGACTGTTGGTATGGGGTTTTCTAGTTCTCTAAGGATAGAGAATAGTTCTTTGGTGTCTGACGTTGCGTTGCTGATACGGGTGTTGTAGGAATTAGCTTTGTGCGAGATGATGGCTGTTTTGTATATTTTTGTTGGCATCCTTGAAGGCTTTAGCTGAATCAGGGGAAGGGTGTTTACTATGTGCATGGTCAAGAGAGCGTTTAGTCCTTCTTAGGGTGACTAGTTCTTCATTAAACCAGAAGTTTGTTTTTTTGTTGGCACGTCGCGTTTTAGTTGTGATGGGAGCTACTTCATTGATAATTATGGTGAGGCATTTGTGGTAGTAATCGGCAATGTCAGAGTACAAACAGTTTGTCTAAAGCTTTATACAAACCCTATGGTTGTCTCTTTGCTCTCCATAGTCCTTTATTTGTGTTTGGACTGGTGTTGTCTTATCATGAAATAGATGGAAACAATGGCGGCCATCTTAGCAAAGATAGCAATGTTGGTTCTGCCAGTTTGTGCTGGTGCATTCTTTTTCAAATAAGGATTAATAAGAAAAAAACAGTTAGGCGTATTTTACACATATAATGAAAGAAATCGATACAGGCCTTAACATAATCAAATTTAGAAGTTGGACAGAAATGAAGGCCCAGATTTAGCACTCTTTCTTGATCTTTTGTCAAAGTATGGTCCGACAAATTAATAATTTTGATATATGCACTATTGTCTATATCTTGTTGGTTAGTCTGCCATAACCCGTGAAACGCTCTAGACTCCTGCTGGTTTGTTTCTGCCTTCTTTGGCCCCTGCTGGGTTTTTCCCTCTCCTCCTCCTCTTGAGTTGCCTCTGCCTCCTGTAGTTTTGTTTGATCTGTTGTCTTCGCATAGCAAGCACATTTCATCTAAAAAAATTTAATGTTTACACTGCCTCCTCATTTTCACTTGTAGAGGCATCTATATAAATACATGCACGCACGCACGCACGCATGCACGCACGCGCACGCACGCACGCATGCACACGCACGCACGCACGCGCACGCACGCGCACACACACACACACACACACACACACACGTAAAAACACCAAGAAAGTTATGGTAGGTTTAAAAAGGTTTGAAAAAACACTTTCACCTGCAATGTGAATGTAGGATAGACCATTTGAGCCAAGTAACACATTTCACAATGCCACCTAGTAGCCATAGCTGGAAGTTCACCTCCAGTTCTGAACCACTACATCAAGGCATTGTGGGTATACAAATTAACCCAAGTGCAAACCAGAAAATTTCCTGGAGAAAAGGTTTGCAATAAGGCCGACGGCCTTATTTCCAAGACTCTAGGCCCTGGCCACAACCACTGTAGCATGTGGCAACCATACATACACCCCTTTGTGTTGCATTTTCATTGGCAAGTTGTGGGGAGTGTGTGCAGTGTTGGGTCCATGGCCGAAGCCCATGCCCCCAACAAGAAAGTGGTAAGTACTACACTTGGAAGACACTGCACACCCATCCCATGTAAGATTTAGAGACATACACCTAGGAGGGAAGCCTCTGGGCAGAGGTACAGCAGGATAACTACAGAATAACCCCCACTACCACACATCACCGAGGTGGTTGTGGGGAGACCCTGCAGTCTTGGGTACATGGCTAAAGCCCATGCATGCAATACTAAAGTCATAAGCAGTGGAGTTCCAAGTTAATATGGGTGTGGTGGATTCTGGTTGTTGTTTTGATGGCCTAGTTTCTTCACTTCATGGCTGCAGACGGTGGTCCGAAAAGTACATTTATAAGCAGCTACTTTACAAGGACCATGTTTCACATATGCAGTGATGGTTGTGAATAGGACCTGTACTCCTTGCAACTTGTTTGTAAGGCGTAGGTGGTAGGTTACTCACTGCAGACGAAAGGCCAGCCTACAGGCACTGCAGCATATTACTACCACACATTAAGCGAGTACATTCCCATGTGTAGAAAATGCCTGCCAATATACTTACTCCTTACTTTGTTTAGAATCCAGAAACATGTTTTTATGTTTGGTTTTCGTACTTGGCGGAAGTATCACTTTTTCCATTTCTGTGATGAAAGAAAAAGGTGTGGTAATGGTTGCAGATTTTCCACATTTGCCATATTGCTTAATAGACAATGAATTTTTTTTTTAGACCCTCATTTTTACTTTGCAAACCAGTGTACTGTGCATTGCGCTCAGTTTCTGTGTTTGCTTTCCTAATCGTTGGGTCTGGGGAAAAAAATCCTTGTGGGATTAAAAAACCCCTTCATTTCTTACACAACTAAGTACTTCATTTTATCATTTCAGTGCGTTCTTCATTTTTCTGATCAATGTTATGTTTGTTGCCTTCCTGCCCATTTTTATCAACAGTTACATACCTGTAGGTGTATTCAAACTGTGCATTTGTTCCTACAGATTTTCGATACTCATTCATTTGTGTCGTTGTTACATCCTGTTTCCTTCATCTTTCCCATTAATGTTTCCTTTGTTGCCTTCCTGCCGATTTTTAACAACACTTAGATACCTATAGGCATATTATACCTGTGAATTTGTTTCAACGATCGGCGACAATCATTTATTTGTGTCATTCTTCCATGCTGTGGAGTAGTTAGATACCTGTAGGCGTATCCTAACTGTGCATGTGTTCCTACAGATTTGTGATACTCATTTATTTGTGTCGTTGACCTATCCTGTTACCTGTATCTTTCCCATTAATGTTTTCTTTGTTGCCTTCCTGCCCATTTTCAACTACAGTTAGATACGTATAGGCGTATTCTGCCTGTACATTAGTTTCCAACAATCTGTGATAATCATTTATTTGTGTCATTCTTCCATCCTGTTGGGTAGTTAGATACCTGTGGGCGTATTCTAACTGTTTGTAGTCTTTCACTTACTTTTTTCTCAATTTTGAAGTGCACATTATTTCGTCCATTTTGGCTTCAAGAACATTGTGGGGCCGATTCATGGAACAAACGTGTGCCGAAAATCTATGCGCAAGCAGGCGCAAGCAGGTGCAAGGGCGAAAAAACAGGCGCACGCGCACACGTGCGATTCATGGAAGTCCCTGCGCGTATTTTCCTCGGGATGTGTGCCAAACCCATGCATGGCGCACACGTCACTGAAACATCCCGAACGGCGTGCGCGACGCGCACAGTGAAAGCGCACAACCTCGGCGCACACACCAAAAAGGGGGCGGAACACGGGGCGTAATGCGCGGAATGGGGAACAACGCGCGAAAATAAGGGCGTAACTGGGATGTACTGCTGGGAAGCAGACGGAACGCCCACACGCACGCGAACCACACGTATTCATGGAATCGAATAGGGCAAAGCCGCGCACGGCCAAAGACACGCACAGGCCTAAACACGTCCGCCACACGAAGGCAGACGGTAGCGTCCCTGTGCATCACAAAAGCGCCAATATACAGCAATGATGAATGTCCCATACTGCTATTGTGCCTGGGGTTCGCGTGAAGTTTTTCACGCGAACAGGCCTGGGGGAGCGCGCTACGTGTATTACGGGGGTTCGCGTGAAGTTTTTCACCCGATCGGGCCTGGGGGAGCGGGCTACGTGTATTACAGGGGTTCGCGTGAAGTTTTTCACGCGATCGGGCCTGGGGGAGCGGGCTACGTGTATTACGGGGGTTCGCGTGAAGTTTTTCACGCGATCGGGCCTGGGGGAGCGGGCTACCACTCACCGTCTGCCTTGCGTGTAGAAGAACGCGTAGCCAACACCCGCTGTGAAGTAATAGCGTGTGAACCCCAACGGCTGGAAAACACACGCACCGCACCCCACGAATAGCACGTACAGAGCAATGTAAAGGCACGTGGGATCTACAAGCCCTGCCAGGGAAACGCCCGTGCGCGAAACATCACAGACGCGTTTACGCACTAAGGGCCTTTGGTCCAATGAAAACGCGTATGCGTGCTGACACGCTTATGCGCTAAGGGCCTTTGGTCCAATGAAATCGCGTATGTGTGCTGACGCGCTTACGCGCTAAGGGCCTTTCCTCGATTTACACGCAGACGTGCAAGATTTTCACGTGCCAAATCACTCCGTATCAAGCTGGCCACGCGTAAGCACACGGAAGACCACGCTCCTGCCCAAAAGGCCGAATTACTGCCCCACCAGAGCCCCGAGCAGCTTCCCACGAGCCATCTGCTGCTGCCTGCCTGCCTGCTGCCACCGTGCCCTGCCATTTGGTGCCTGCACATCAGCCATCTGCAGGGGTCCATTTTCTGTGTCCACCCCTGCTGGAACAGAAGACTCCCGACTGGGATACCATCGCTCCACAGCCCAGCCCCCAGAACCAGTTGCCCACCCACTCCTGCCTCTGTGTTGCCATGTCGGGCACTGCAACATCTGGCACCACTGGCAACCCCCGGCCAGAGAGGCAGAGGGGCACCAGCTTCACTGCCACTGAAGTTGGTGTCCTGGTGGAGCAAGTCCTGGGGCAGTATGATGCCCTCTTCGGAAGTAAGCGCGCCAACAAGGAAGGACGGACTCGGATCTGGACGGAAATCGTGACTGCCATCAACGCGGAGGGGGTGGCAGTCCGCGACTACCAACATGTCAAGAATCGCTGGGATGACTGCAGGTCCAGGACCCTCTTGAAGGCCCGGCGCCACGTGGAGGGGTGCCGGGGCCGCGTGAGTACCATCCAGATGAGGGTCCTGGAACGCGTAGGCCCAGCGCTCCACGCCCAGATCCTTGAAAGGCAGACCCGTCTGGAGTTGAGCGGTAAGTGGCCAAGCATTGCTGTGTGAGACAGGGCATGTCGCAGTGTGCTGGTTGTCTGATACTTGCCTGTATGTGTGACATAGGCCATGTATGCATGTGTGTGTGCAGGGATGTCATGCGTGTAAGACCAGTAATGTGTGAACCACACGGTTGGTGCATGTGTTCAAATGCAACATGGGTTGCCCTATGCGGAATGGCCACATGAAAGCATGCCAGTCTCTGTTCCTGGACATGGGTGGGGGTGAGGGATGGGTGCTGATGCCATGTACATGTATGCTGTCCATGTCTGTGTGTCTGACCTGCGTGTCTGTGACTTGTGAATGCCAGGGATGCATGACACATGTCTGTCGCAATGTTCAGGTTCACTGATGCAGCCTAGTCATCCTTGTATCCACTGTGTCTGTGGTGTACGAGGCCAGATGGATGAAACTAGGGTGAAGTGTGTGCATGTGATAGGCATGGCCCATGATGCATGTGAGTTCCAAAACAACATTGTATGTTTCAAGAATCCCTTGGACATGTATGCTAATGTCCATAGCATGCGCCATGCCTGTTACTGCATGTCTTTTACCTGCACTGACCCATGTGTTGTGGATGGACATGATGGAAGTGATCTTTGACAGTGCCACTCATCTGCTATTGCTTCCTGTCTAGGGGACCATTGTACAGTACCCTGATGCTTGTGTTCTGTCTCCCTCTACACAGCGCCACGTGAAGAAGAGGGCAGAGATGGCGCTGTGGAGCAAAGCGGCGGGATGCCCCCACGGCTGCAGCGGAAGGGGTGGGTTAGCCCCCACAGGGGCTTGCAACGGCGGAAGACGGGGTGGAGCCATCCAGGTTGGTGGTTTCCACAGAGGAGGAGGAGGCCGCTACTGAGGCGCACATGGGGCCTGGTGGGGGCATCCCTGCTGGTGCAAGTGTTGCAGTCCAGAGGCAGGGGCAGGAGGCAGCACAGGTCGCCGTGGAGGGGCCTGTGCATGTCACTGTCCCTGACACTGTGACTGCACCACCATGCACCAGCAGGAATGCCCCATCCCAGGCCCGTCCGCAGGTAGGGGGGATGTCCATGTCATCTGACTCCCCTCCACCTGCGGACGAGGGGACCCCTGGCCGTATGGAGAAGGTCCTAATTGGTGTCGCGTTGCGCTCAGGTGCAATTCGTGATGAGGTGCGTGCTTCCCGGGAGGAGCATGCACGTCATCACGGAGAGCACCGTGCTGACGTGGCCCAGTTGGGATCGGCCATGGTCGGGGGTTTCCTACATGTGTCGGCCAATCTGGCGACCCTCTCCTCCTCTGTGGAGACTATGCACCAGTCATTCTCCATGCCGTCTTCCGGCCCAGATGCCACCAGGGCCCCCTGTGGACCTGCCCCGACCAATGCAGCCAGCTCGGTGGGGATCCCATCCCTGCCACAGTCGGGAGTCGGAGGTCCAGCAGGGGTGGACACACCAGCAACTGGACCCCAGCAGATGGAGGATGTGACGGCATCATCGGGCAGGGCACGTGCACGACGGCGTCGGTGGATTCCATCAGCCTGGATGCCGTCGTGCTGGCACAGGCAGTTGCGTCGGAGGCAGCGGCAGGCTCGACGTGGGAGGCATCATGGCTCGGGGCCATCAACATCAGGGGTGCAGGCATCGGCCGGTGGGCAGGAGAACCCTGGAATGAGAGTGGCTTCCGTGTGGGAGCGGTTGGGCCAGCAGATAGGTGCGGAGCGGCAGCGGGCAGAAGAGGAACGGCTCACAATGGTCAGGGCGGAGAACTCCATACGGAGGGCGCTGAGGCGGGCTGAGTGCCTCGAGGGTCTTCGCAGGGAGTTGGAGCTGGTCACTGCTTTATCCCTGCGTGACCTCGGGACCAGGGAACATGCCCGCCTCCAAGCCATTGAACAGGAGTTCGATGATGCCCTGGCCCATGACAACATCCAGTGAGCCGTTGGACTAGCCCGCTGCCCTTGTAAATAGTTATGTAGTTAGTGTTAGGTTTCCTTTGTTTTTGCATTTTTTTTGGACCTTTTGGACAATGGGCCACATTTTTGTATATAGTTTTTTAAAATTATTTTATTAGGTAGTGTTGTTAGATAGGTTTCATTTCTTTTGTTGGGATCATGGACCCTGGCTTGTTCATCTGTACATAGTTCACTGTTGGATTTTCTTTTCATTTTACAATTTACCCATGGAGCAATGGCTTTCAATTATAATTTCCCATTGGATTTTCTTTTGTGGACTGTGACTTTGGACACCATTCCTTTGGATTATGATTTTTGGTTTTGCATTTTTTCACGGACATGCTTCTTTTTATTTTTTTACATTCCCATTTCTGTTTGTTTATTTTTGATTCGATTCATGTTTCCTTTAATACATATTTTTTGAGAAAACTTCAATGTGTAGTATCATCTCATTGGTTTCATGCATATCATGATATGGGTTTTGAGATTCACTGACACCCATTGGGTGTATGTGAGGGACATGTGTTTGTTTCCAAACTTGCAATTGGTGTTCTATCATGTTATTGCCATTTCTAAGTGGGTGGATGCAATACTCGGGTGGGTGTTTTGCATTTGGAGACTGACCATAGGGACCAGGGATCTAGATTGTGATGACATGTTGGCTGGGGAACATCAGTTGGGGCCTGGTGGAGGGTGCCCCACAGTGCTGTGGGGTGGGGGTGCAGGGGAACATGAGTTGGACATGAGTGGGGGCCTGCTGGCAGGTGCCCCACAGTGCTGGGGGGTGGGGGTGCAGGGGAACATGAGTTGGACATGAGTGGGGGCCTGCTGGCAGGTGCCCCACAGTGCTGGGGGGTGGGGGTGCAGGGCAACATGAGTTGGACATGAGTGGGGGCCTGCTGGCAGGTGCCCCACAGTGCTGGGGGGTGGGGGTGCAGGGGAACATGAGTTGGTCATGAGTGGGGGCCTGCTGGCAGGTGCCCCACAGTGCTGGGTGGTGGGGGTGCAGGGGAACATGAGTTGGACATGAGTGGGGGCCTGCTGCCAGGTGCCCCACAGTGCTGGGGGGTGGGGTGCAGGGGAACATGAGTTGGACATGAGTGGGGGCCTGCTGGCAGGTGGCCCACAGTGCTGGGGGTGGGGGTGCAGGGGGACATGTGTGGGGGCCTGGTGGAGGGTGCCCTTGAATGGTGGGGGGTGGGGGTGCAGGGAGACAGGAGTGGGGGCCTGGTGGAGGGTGCCCTGCACTGCTGGGGGGTGGGGGTGCTGGAAGACATGCATTGTTGATCAGTAGTGCAAGGTGACATGTGGCTTGGCTGGGGGGCATGCCCATGGTGGATGGGCTGCCTGCGGGACATGAGCAGGGGTGCAGGGTAGTCCCCCGTGGTGTGGGCTGCCTGCAGGGGCCGTGGAGGTTGTAGAGCGAACACCTGGGAGGACCCACACGGCCAATTCACGTGTAGTACTCCCCAGAACCCCTGAAATACACGTACCCTGCTGAAATCGCATGTGGAACTTCCCGCGCACCCCTGAAATACACGTACCCTGATGGAATCGCATGTGGAACTTCCCGCGCACCCCGAAATACACGTACACAGGACATTCGCATGTGGAACTTTCCCGCGCACCCCTGAAATACACGTACCCTGCGGAATTCGCGTGTGGAACTTCCCGCGGACCCTGAAATACACGTACCCTGATGGAATCGCGTGTGAAACTTCCCGCGCACCCCTGAAATACACGTACCCTGCTGAATTTGCGTGTGAAACTTCCCGCGCACCCCAAAATACACGTACACAGGACATTCGCGTGTGGAACTTCCCGCGCACTCCTGAAATACATGTACCCTGATGGAATCGCATGTGAAACTTCACGAGCACCCCTGAAATACACGTACCCTGCTGAATTCGCGTGTGAAACTTCCCGCGCACCCCTGAAATACACGTACCCCGCTCGCACGGGGCCAATCGCGTGTGGAACTTCCTGCGCACCCCTGAAATACACGTACCCTGATGAAATCACGTGAGAAACTTCCCGCGCACCCCAGTGATACACGTAGCCCGCTTGCCGTGCTGGTACAGGGTTAGCACAGCCTTTTGCGCTGGATTGTGGATTTTGATGGCTTTTCCCTGCGCAATGGGCGTTCTTGGGGGCGTAACTGGCGCTGCTGCAGGGTCGCTGCGCCACTGTGCGCCACGGCTGGTTTTGGTGGCTGGAATCCATGAATACGCTGTGCTCGGAAATGTATTTTAGCGCACACGGCTGGCGCAGGGATTCGCACGCGCATACTGTGCGCCAGCCGCGTGCGCCACTTGTGCGCTGAATTCTATGAATTACCCCCTAAATACGCATTTGTTAGGTTAGCTGGCAACCTCTGCTTTAGAGTAACAGTGCTATCATTACATTCAAACCATCCACAATTCTTTTTAATGTATGCACTGTAGTGACCTGCATTGGTTGTAGCTCCTGCATGGTAGATTATTCCTACTGTTGTAAAGGTTTTCTTTCCAAGTGACACTTGACCATGTGTAAATCCAGTTAGTTTGCAGTTGTTTTTGGTGCCATCTGCATTATAACGTAGAAGCATAAGTATTATGTAGGCACTATGTGATTGTATCAGTAAGGTAGAGCGATTGTCTGAATTGCAAATACTACATAATCTGCCATGGTTTGCATTTTGTACAAGTTGCTGAAAAGGAATGCTTTCACAATTTGGTATGGAAATATACACATATCGCTCATTTGGGATTTCTTCCTGTGTCACTTTGTTACAGAGTGCATGTATGTTTCCACATGTACGAAATTTGGAAGATTTCATTTACAGGTATCGTTTTGTTTTCCAATACTAATAGTATGTACATTAGAAATTCTTGTGGATCTTCTTGTGAGTTCATAGTGAATCTCACCATTCCAGCACAGTCGTCCAATTGTTGCCTTACTCCATAAACACTGTATGTGTTGTCAGGATTGCTTGTTGCATTTCTATGCAGTACTAACATTTGCAAACACAATTGGTCTGTGCTGTGCAGGTAAATATTCTTCACAATTGGTGGCAATTGAAATAGAATATTCATTGCAACATTTGCACAGCAACTTACCCCACTTTCATTTGTAAATTTGAATGGGCCAGCAAGTTCTGTACCTGAGTGCATGTTTTGGTTTTTCTTTTGCTTCTTTGCCGACGTGCCTGGTTCACATTCCCTAATAGGTTCTTCTATGTTTGCGGCAATTGATGATCCTTTAGCTTCTTTTCTTTTTTTTGTGCAGAATTTCCTGTTGCATTTCTGTTTCATTTACTTTTCTTTTACCACGTTTCACTTTATCTGGAACAGGGTATTGTTTCAGATGAGGGTTGTACAGTGAACGCAATCTATTATATTCTAGAAGGCAAGGAATATCAGCTTGGACTTTACTTGGATCAAAGTTAATTAACAAAAGACTGTCAAGTGTACGTAATCGTGATAATGCTACGTAGCTCATGCCTTCCTTAAACACTCTTTCCTATATCTATCAATGCTTTATCTAGGGTAAGACCTTGGGATTTATGAATGGTAACTGCATATGCAAGAGTTAGACAAAATTGCTCTCTACGTACATACATGTCTTTGAAGAGAAGGAATCGAGCCATTGAGCGCCCTATCCTTTTTACTTCTGAAAATGTATCAAAGCGAACATTTACAAACTGAATGCTGTTATCCCGTGGGTATGATTGAAAGCCAACAACTGTGCCCAGTGCTCCATTAACTAGCCCTTGCTCTACATCAAGGTTACGTTTAAGCATTATTCTACAATTTAATGATAATTTCAATACTTCTTCCAACCCAGCTGTGTTGGAGATTGAATGTTGTAAACTATTTAGTCTTGTTGTGGCTTGCTCACACATGGGTACTGTCAAACCATGTACGTCTAGTTTGTCTGTGGCACTAATTTCTATGATTGCTTGCATTTCTTTCTTTAGCATTGTTTCATTGAATTTGAAACAGCTTGCAAGAATTGGCATTAAGGCCATACAATTGACATTTTTGTGCACTATTTGTTCCAAAACATCAGTTGCGCATACATTATCGCCATAAAGTGCATGTATATGCTGCTTTTTCAATACAGCTTGTGCTTCTTGCGATAATACACCAGCTCTAATACTTTTTAAGATGTTGGCATACGTGAGATCTGCAGATTGCCGCATGTTCTCAGTTAATTCTCTGCATTGGAAATGTTGCCAAAGGTTAACATTACCTATGCTACCAACAGTTTTCCGGCAGAGTGCGTGGCCTAAGGTTTTAAAAATCAGTTCATCTTTTACTGGTGTCAATTGTAGAAGATCTCCGAAAAATATAATGTGTTTCCCAGCAAAGAGTTCTTCCTTATTACTTTTAAGTACTTCTTGCAATTCGAGATGAATCAACTTTAGATTGGAGACCATGCTCACTACATCTATTAGTAGCATTTTCATTTGCTTCAATACTCTCCGTAATTCCATTGCAGCTTCTGCAGAAAGTTTGTAGTAGTCTTATATTGATGCTCTACTGGAAGCAGTAGTAATCGTGTAAAGTCACACCGCCTATGTTGTAGGCCGCTAAACCTGTGGGGGCTGTTACAACAGCTGACAGTTTGTTGTTTGTCAATTGCTGCAGGAACTTGCTAATAATTTTGATTAAGAATGTTTTCCCTGATCCAGCTTCCCCACTGACGTACGGCAGTATAGGTTTGTAATTTTGGCAGGTACATTCTTTATTTTCGTGCTGTACGCCATGCACAATTTGTTTTGTTACCTCTTCAAAAATGGTGCGCTGATTGTTGTTAAGTTTTCCTTGTTGCACAGTTAAGTCCTCTGTATCTTTTTGATACTGATACATGGTGTTTTCTACTTCTGCCATAGCAACTTCAGCCTCATTTGCTATCAGTGGTTGTCCTAAGGGCTCTTGACTTCCTGTTACAGAAGGTTGACTACTGTCAGAAGAGTCTTTATCTAGTTGGGCCTGAATTTCTTCTTCTTGTTGCTGCTCATTGTCTAACATTGTTTTGTACTACGTAAAGTTAACATTTGTGATAGTGCTTTCATTTGCTTTAAAAGCATCTTCATAGCACTCACAATTATCTAGTATGTCTTCCTCTTTTCTCCATTGTTTGAAAAGTTGCAAAAGAGACATGGAATATAGTTCTTTCTGTTGAGATGTTTTTAATGACAACTTCACATGATTAATTAAGCTTTGTTTGTTAAGTTTCACTAAGCTGCCTTCACAATCGGTCACTCTATATCTATGTTTACTTTCATCGGGTTTTACATTATTTTTGTATGCAAAGTTTTGAGCTATGTGGTACAGACACATGCTTTCCAGAGTGGTACTCCTGTTCGGATAGTATGTGTCCAGTAAATTGCCTTTCAGAATGTCTTGGCTGTTGGGATAATTTATGGCAATAGTTTCTATGTCCTCATATGATTTAAGCACTCTTTTTCTAGATTTTGCAGGACCGAGACTGAGCCATACTATGTTGTCTGATTTTCTGTACAAAGCAGTGCCGGTTAAATGATCTGGTGCATAGGCCCCACATTCTCTATGAGAGAGCATTTTTATGCCTAGGCTGTACAATTTCTGTGATAATGTTTTGTCTGATGCTAGGTCATCCCAGAGGTCTTGAAGCTCTGTTTTTTCAGCTTTTGTTAAGTAGGCTGTAACATATCGTGCAACAGCAGTTGAATTGTCTGCAATGTACTGCACATCTATGTTTGCATTCCATAATAGGGCAATGATTGCATTGTAATCATTGATATATTTTGATTCTTCCCTTCTTTTTATGTAATACGTGTTTTTAGGTGATTTACCTTTAACAATATGTCGAACTGAAGACATGAAGTTGTTTACTTCACCTGTTTCTGTAACTGCTCTAGGGAAACCAAAGCGGCATTTGGTGTAGTATTTATCTTTGTTTTTGTATTTACGGCGACAATATTTGCCACATTTGTGTCTTTGAAATTGTAAAATCTGCCCATGCAGCTCACTATGTGTCTGTTATGAAGGGATTTCACATGTGACATATTTTTGGATAAACTGCAAAACAGTGCTATCACTGTCGTGGCCAAATTTCGGTGCACCTTTGATCCATAACAGTATGTGAATATGTGGTGCTCCTCTCGCTTGATATTCTTTTCTCCAATAGAAGTGTTGCACTTCTCCAAGGGGAGGAACACTTTTATTGCAAATAAAGTGTAGCATTGCAATGAAACGATGATGGAAATATCTTGAGACATTAACTGGATCTAGAGAGCAAAGTTTGCCAGGTGTATCTATGTTGTTTTTGTTGCTGTTTGCTATGCGTAGGGACTCATGCAAATCTACCATGCGTATTCTGCAAAACTTAGCGTAACAAACCAAGTTGATGGTCCAAGGTTTCTGATCATGCAACGCACATCTCTGTGCCGTCTAAACCAGTATTCCTTTGTACCGCGCATGTTTGCAAACAAATTTGTTATACTTGATTGTAAAACCTCATCTTTTGCTTGTACTTTTTGTATTAACTGCATAGCTGACATATTTTGAAAGTGTGTTCCAGATTTAAGAATGTGTGCAACTCCATAACATAGTGTTGCTAATTCACTTTCGTACAGTAGGTGGAATATGTATTCCACATTTTGTCTAAATCTGGGATCTTGGGAATACATTCGTAATGAGCGGTATTCTGATGCCCCAATCTGAGTGGGTCTGTCATCGTACCTTCCACCTTTGCCAGTAGGAAATAGCAGTGGAAAAGCACGTGCTTCTATACTTTTTTCCCAAATACTCATTGGTGACCCTTTGGTTTGTCGCATTTGGTAGGTTTCGAGTGCATCATCTATACTTTCATTGGAATCCAATGATGAATTGTGTAATGGTCTAACAGAGTGGATACTGTAGCTGGATCCAGATGTTCAAATTGATCAGTTTCTGATGGCTCTTGAATTAATTCAGTTGATTGCCTTAAGCTTTCATCAATATTTATTTCCTTGTAGTACTCATTGTTGTCTTTTAGATATTGCAATGCTTGTGTAACTTTGTGTAAATCTACTAATTGTTGCCAATTTCTTTTGTCCTTTGTTGGTACTCCATTTACCAAGAATATTAAAGAATGCTCTATTGAACGTTCCACTCCTAGAGTGTGTACATTTTCCGTTATATCTAATGGCAAGTACACTACTTTGCCACAAATCCCTTTCACCAATTCAGAGGGAGGTAAATTTGCAGTTTTTGGATGAAGGTGTATAATTGCTTGAAATGGGTGAACTGTTTGAATTATTATGCTCTCATACAAATTGAGTTGTTGCAGAGTTTTTGGTAATGGGAACAATTCCAAATTATTTGTAATTGCACGTGAAGGAGTGTGGTTGTTTTCTAATTTTGCAGTACAGTAACTGCAACATATTAGACGTTCAGTTACTTCATATTTGCTTTCAGCTAAAAGGTACAAAGCTAGTTCAAACCATTTAGAGTCTTCATTGTTTTCTATTTTGTATGCTATGTCCACATTTCTTGTGTTCCTTTTGTAAAACGATCGGCGGCAACATACACACACATGGTTTGTGCAGAATTGTCGCTACTATGCTCTAAAACTGTTGCATTTTCTACGTGGCACTCACTTCCAAAATACTTTTTCTGAATACGGTCCATTTCTTCTTTTAAGTATTTGGGTGTACCATGCAGAAGAGTGGTATTTAAATTGCCTAATTCTGAAGCTGGACTTTTTGCATAGTATATTTTATACACTAAATTTCATACTTTAGAATGATGTATTGATATTCTTTTGATATCATGGAAGGTACTTTTGCAAATAGGCCCAACAATGCAGGCTAGTGAATGTCCTTTTAGTCCTGTGTGTTTTCGCACTACACAAATATCCATATTTTGCAGCACTTTGATTTTACTTTTGTCTTTACCTTTTACATATTGATTGAGTGACACACGTAAAGATTTGAAGCTTTATTTGGAATGGCACACATTGATGTGCACGGCCATTTGTACACTGGATGGTGTGGTTCTGCTGAATAGAGAGGTAATTCTGAGTTTTCAGAAGACAGTTTTGTAAGCAGTGTTTATTGTTCCATGATGGTAGTATTGATTTTCTCATACCCACGTTCACTGCTATGGATGGCAGTTGTGTTTGTTTGATTTTGTTTGTATGCTTCTTCATTGAAATATGGCTCTGTGGTTGTTGTGTGACTCCATTCACCACCACAAACATGCAAAAAATTATTTTTGTTCACATTCCGTTTATTGCTGAGTTTCATTTGTAGTTTGATACTTACTTTTGTTAGTGCTTTCATCCTTTTTAACACTAATATGAACAACTTCCTTTTGAGAAGGATTGCACTCTCCACGAGTGCTTGCAGAATTAACTTTCATCGGTACGTTTTAAGGGATGAGGATGACTTTGGTCCTCTTCTTAGTAGAGTCTGAAGGACTCTGTGATGAAACATTTTTGCTAAAATACTTTTTTTTACTATGGGTTCTTCTAACACTATCAGGATTATAAGGAACATTGTTAACTGTACTGGCAGCCGTTTCTTTGCCATCATTTCTGTGTTTTGTGATACTTTTTGATGGAGGACGTACAGTTTCGGTTCTTGAGACTTCTTTTATTATGTTACCCAATTGCATAGGTGGTTTGTACCAAGATTCTCCCCTAACTCTACAACAGGTAGATGCTTACATTGGGTACCTTTATTTTTATTTGCTCTAATTATGCGTTCCTTTCTACGGAGCTGTTTTTTGGTAGGCATTCTTTGGTGTCTTTTGAGAAAAAAGAAATATTCTTTGGTCTGTTGTCCAATGTATGTGTGCTGTGTGCATGTGTGCCTAAGTGTGATGGGGAAACTCTTTGGCACGGTGTGTCAACGCACAGTGACCTCTAACTATCATTTGGTAAGGCTACTTTACTGTTTGCATAGTAGTACATTGGGCTTTAGATGAGAGAACACAGTGCCCTACTTGTGCCGAGAAACATTATTAATAACCAAAATGGCAAAAACGTGCTACCGCCACTATTTTTGACAATCTAACCTTCTACGGATTTCCTATGTCATTTCAGTACCAAGCACACAGCCATTTGTCAGCCATTCCACCTGTTAATCTCTGTGCTATAATTGGATATTTGTAGGCAGAATGGTTTACAAATGAATGCTTCCTTTGGTGCCCAAAGTAAACAAATAACCTACACAGCCTCTTTAAGGAGAAGTTACAGTAGGAAGGTTGTACTGTACTTACTTTTTGTGGAAGATGCCAAGGTTTCTTCGGATATGTCGTCTGCAGTGTAGATGTTGTTGATTCTCAGGAGACTAGTCTTCACTGTGAATTAAAAAAACAATATCAATTAGTTTGTGTGTTTGCAGCCATCATGATACTGCAGTCTTTACTTCCGCTTCTTTCGTCATACGATTCAACTTTCATGTTTCAACCAAATCCACGTGCACAATTCACTTCTCTCTGCGCACTCTTTCTATACTACTATCAATATGGTACTTCAAAGTCCTTCAACATATCTATCTTTTTTTAGGGGTTTGGAAATGCCTTGTTCTTTACAAAGTGTACTATTCATAGGAGAGAGGTTTGTAAGCGATAGGGCGTAGTAGTAGATGGGAAAGCTTTTTGTACTTCTTAATGCAAAGCACGATGGCCAAAAATCGCGAGACCCTCCGAAGGACATGTCAGCAGCACAATCGGGAGCGATTACTATTGTCATACGCTCACATTGCAAGTAGCATTACTGTTGGCAGTACAGAGGACAGAACTGCGCCATTTTCACATACAAAATTAAGGTCTGCCCTAAATTATACTTCTCAACTCACACACTTTTGGCGGGTGTCACCCGCCTTATAAAGGGCAGACTCACCCGCCAAGCCTCCTGCACGGCCATTCATTCCAATGGGCGTGACACCCGCCAAAAACAAAATCAGCTCATTTCACCCACACTTCACACAAAAATGGTTGAGAGCTATGCCTAAATAGGCATGCTTGCAACGTATGTACAGGTTATGAAAATGAAAGTAAGCCGTCGAGCAAATTGTTAATGGCAAATCGGCATTCTTGCACTTTACAAGGGGGAGCGTTGTTATGTGCTTCCTATGGATATTTACTGGCATTATTTTGTCTATTTTAAATTATAGGTCTTCCACATGTACTCTGATTAGAAGGAACATACCTGCACTCTACACTGATGCATGTGGTCATGCATGGAGCTGTACGTAGAAATTCGCAATCCTTGCACAGTAGCTTGTGAAGTAGGTGCTTTGCAATGGTATGCGATTTCCATTAAGAATCATCAACAGTAATTTTGAAGTGCGCAATGATGATGACAGAGTTAAAATTAGCGAGGTTCTATGTGATTGGTGGCTGATTGTGCGCCCGCTTAGTTGTGTCCAATGATGGACTCTCTTTGGTACCGCTGTAGAAAGGGTGGAAGGATTGGGTAAAAGTTACGTGCCGCACGTAGGCAACGCTTGTCCGCTGGTAGGGCGTGTCACATACGGGTTTCTACAGCTAATCCTGCATGGAAAGATGACTGTAGCCATCAGCCAATCAGATGTTCACATTACTCTTTTGTGTCCAAAGACGGTGCACACACTAAAAATGGCAGAGGTGCAGAGGGTCAGTGTTTTGCTGCTCAGAGACATTTTTGTGCAAGGCTTACAACACTATGCCGAGAGTAGGCATGTGGCACACCATTTCGATGTGCGAGGAGTGGAGGTGGTCTGGAGCGCTGACACTGATGCCAATGCTGCGGCAATTCTGCAAGTTTGCAGAGACATGCGTCAAATGACCACTCCTCATGTGGTAATTTTGCACTACGGTGCTTGCTACTTGGGATACCTGACTTCACATACTTTGTTGGCAGATTTGGCACAGTTGGTTGAAGCAATCATGACCATCTTCACAACATCAAAGTTATTTTTTCTGCTTTACTCCCCAGACTACAATGGACCAACACTTCTGTTTTCTGTCCAGCTCAAAGCATCACGAAGTGCATCATCAATCGTGGCATGCGTGCATTCATTATGCGAGTTGGTATTTATTTTGTAGCCACGATAACATTGCTTCCAGCAATGCGCATTACTTTGAAGGAGATGTCGTTGCACTATCCTCTTTGGGAAATGCAATGTTCTTTTGGAACATAAGGCTTGCTTTAGAGAACGTTCTATAATTTTTACAAAAGTAAAGCAAGGACAAAAACTATAAAAAAAATGCATAAAATACCACATGTCTGTACGATATGTGGGCAACATTTTCTTTTAAAACGGCTCTTCTCAGAGCCTACCTTTAAGGGGGAAAAAGGGGATTAGTACTTTAATGTACTGTCCTCATGCTCTGCTCCTCTACATGTCCGCGAACATGGAGGTAGTTAACTGCCAGCACATATCACCACCGGGGACGGAAGGGTGGAGCCTCATGTAAATGAGAATGAGCGGCGCTAGGGATTGGTCCATAAAATTCAGTAGGTGTGTTCTGACCAACGTACTTTAGTAAGACCGTCTTCTCCCTCACAGGACACCACACAGCCATGGCTTTCCATGCTCGAAAACAGATTGTCTGGATTGTGGGAGACTCATGGATACATTGGTTGAAGGTGCATGCCGAAAGCTGCAGTTTATCTACAAATCTCGCATTTCCCCATGCAGGAGTGCACTGGCATGGCATGCGCGGCATGAAAAGGCTGAACTTGGTGCCTCTTTGTGTTACTTTACAGAGAGAGCGTCCTCCAGATATACTCATAATTCATTGTGGCGGAAACAGTTTAGGCCATGTATCTGGAATTTCTTTACAATTTGCCATGAAGGAAGGACTCGCGAAGCTCATGGACATTTTTCCAAATTGTCAAATACTTTTTTCCCGTATTGCCCAAAGACAAATATGGTTACGTTCTTCTGCATTTGAGAAAGCGAGACGCAATGTGAATAAGGCTGTGTGTGCCTTTTTAAAAGATGTTTGTATGTCCTCTTTCCACAATGAAAACATTTTGTTTCGTAGCAATTTCATTTTCCGCAGAGATGGAGTCCACCTCACATATGCAGGCAATCAGATGTTTCTTCACAATATACAAAATGCATTGCGCCCTCTTTTGCAATCACACTAACCTATCTGACAATCCGTTTCACCCAATCCACTCCTTTTCAACCCACACAACACACCACCAAAAGGCTCTTTTCAGAGCCGCCACTTACTCCCAACGTACACTTTATTGCTTTTGCTCCACTTGCACCCTCCCTTTTTGCCCTCTACATCTGTCCGCAAACTTTTGCTGCACTCCGCAGGGCTCTAGGGCCTTCACTTCATAGTTCTATTGTTACACTGAGTAAGGCGGCTCTGAAAAGAACCTTTTCTGTCATTTCTGTTGTTTTTACATTCATTGATTAACAGCACTACACACACTTGGAGAAGAGGCGAGAGGAGGGTAAGGAAGGCACACCAGCCACGGGGATAAGAAAGGGCAACTGAACAGATACATATTAAGGGTGATCTTTAGTTAGGTAAGGAGCAAATCTTCTGGTGCTCGCTGACTGCAGCCTCAAAAGCACTTTGAAGACTCTCCCCCCTGCAGAGTACTGCATCACAATACGTGCACACTACTGTCACCTTCGAAAGGTAAGGGTCCACAGCATTGCGAATGGCTTGTGAAGCAGCTGGAGGGAGGCGCTCTCCCACAGGAGTGTCTCGTGTGGTGGGAGGATCGGATTCCGAGGATGCTGTGGAGGAACTCAAACGACTATGCTCTTCACATGGCACCACCTTGCGAATGTCCGCAGTGTGGAACGAAGTGAGGTGGCGCTTCATGGTTGTCGTACCAAAACTGTACGCTCCAAATCTCCCGCGACTCAACACCACATCGCACTGGTTACACTTCACCAGGTTCGCACATGCTTTTGGTACGTTCCCGTAAACGGAAAACAGCCGCCACACCCACGACTCCCGGCCGGTCCTCCTAGTGCGGAGTTCCTCCACTTCATTCGCTTCCTTCTCTTCTTCCTCAATCTCTACATCCTCACCCAAATATCTCTCTGCAGGCCCTTGGTGAGGTGGTGATGATGGCGGGTTTGGGGGAGGTGCAGAGGCTAATGACCCAACAGCAGCCATGGAAGCCATAGTAATTGGTTTCCTTTTCGTCACTACAGCAGTAAAGGCAACGCACCTCTATCTACTATAGCTAGAAGGACAATGAAGATGCGCTCCGGGGGCGTGGCCTTTTGAAGGGGTGCAGGGGTTGCCTCATGACCATCTTCATCTTTACAAAGCGGTACACTCAATTTTACACAGCAACTCCTAAGGTGGCCTATTGTTTGGGATGTGTGAAATTAAATTTTTCCACTCCACAATACTTTGCCTTGTGTCTACAAGTTCATTTTTAGTGTTGTGGAAGCACACAAACCGCGGAAACTAGTCCCCACGCTCAGCGTAGGTGCGGTCACAAGATGATGTCCTCAACACATCCGCCCCCTTCATGAAAGTCTCCTGGACAGCAAATGCAAAGAATCACACATGCGCATGCGCACAAGTGTCCTACGGACAGTGTTCGGGCTCTCAAAGTACTTTAAAGTGCGACACAAGTGAGACGGCCAGTTAGAAACTGGCACAATGTTGCCAATCCTTTCGTTTGTACTGTGCCTGTACTCGCATGCTATGTTCACTGTACGGACAGTTCCAGTGTCTTTAGGACACCTCCATTTTGTTTGCCTACGACCTTGCCGCCGACTGTGCCTGTTCTACAGATGGCACCATTTTGAATGCGCCCAATATGAACCGCTATACTGTCCTTCACACACTCCCTTTCTACTCATTTACACCCATTCCGGACATCTTGTGTGTTCTACCACCATGTATTATCTCGTTCCCAAGCGGTACGCCGAGTTGGTATATCCTTTGGACACCCCTTTCTCTTTATGTACGCACATTGTGAAAAGACTGTGCTGTCACACATCACATCTATCTTACTTGCCATTAGACAGCACCCACATTCCATTGCTTGCGGATAGGTCGTACAAGCGCGCTGTTCGCGAACATTTTACGTCTTTTAAAAAAAAAATTGCAACACATACTCCATCTCTACATGTACTATACAAAACCACTTACTATATTCACAAAAACACACATCACTCTAAAGAAACAGCAGGGGAAGCGGACACTGAAACAAATATGGGGGGATTTGGATTTAACACAGGCTGGTTATAAGGGGAAGATTTGTGAGGGGAAGAAGGGATGGATACTTCGTCAAAACGTCTATTTTCCTGTTGCAGGTTTGGGGATGGGTCACTAGGGAATGAAGAAGCAGGGCAGGTGCTGGTCAGGCAATGGTATCAAACTTTCCCTCTCACAACGTCCTCCACAAACTTTGAAAATTGTCGCTCAAAACATCAATTTTCGACTCTATCCTTTTAATTCCGTCTTCTTCTATCTCTTCTGTTGCCCTTTTCTCTTTTTTTTCCTGGTCTGTTGAAAATAAAATACCACAAGTTAAATGCCTATAAAATACTGGTCACTATTCTGCATATGCAGACCAATGTGTACCATTGTTGTCACTGTCTTCAGACATTTCCTCCTTTGGGAAATACTCCTCCAACCACTCCAAAGTACTAGCCATTTCTGAGTCAAAACAACAGAAAGAAATTATTATTTCTGCACCACATACGAAAAAAAAACACACCCACTTCAAAAAAATGATCTCCACTCACTCTTTTGCTGGAATCTCCCTTCTTCCAAATGCATCGGTCCACTATCGTTCCAGGCTGCCGAGTTTCTGTGAAGTGACTACAGTGGTGGCATCCTTTCTTTTTTTTTGGTTCTTTATGCCCTTCTTCACCGTTTCACCCTTTTTGTGTAAGACAATTGCACATTTTCAGATACCCCCCGCCTCTTTGGGTAATGTTGATCCTGTCCGCCCCTGTCCGCAAACAGGCGCTCAGTCCATCCCTTTCTACAGTCAATAGGGAGGGAGTTCTGAATGTTCTATGTTAAATGTATGGCAAGTACATAGATTATACTACATACCTCTCAAAATCACAAGATTACAGTACATATTCTGCTCACCAACTTCATTGCCACAATTTCATGCTTAAGTTCCACCTTCCAAAAACCTGTACATTTCCCTACAAAACACACTTTGATAAGGGGGCGTTAGGGTTCAGTTGCCCTCCCAAAAACCAGTGCAATTCACTACAAAAAAACATTGTTGAGGGGACGTTATGGTTAAGTTGCCCCAACAAAAACCTGTACACTTCACTAAAAAAACTTTCCACCACTCCTTTATGCTTCAAATTAAAACCGAAAACCCCCTGAAATTCGACATTATGGT
This sequence comes from Ambystoma mexicanum, assembly GCF_040938575.1. NCBI lineage: Eukaryota > Metazoa > Chordata > Amphibia > Caudata > Ambystomatidae > Ambystoma > Ambystoma mexicanum. The sequence goes on from NC_090921.1 coordinate 561,194,388, forward strand.
CAACTAAGCCCCCAACCCTGCCACCATCCCTGTGCACTGCTAACACTGACACCCAGACCATGAAAGATGTCATCTCAAATGTCGCTGATGACAACAATAACAACATCACTTGTTTAGCCCCTTTCTTTCCCTTCCCTGCCATACATATATATGTACATTCAGTAAAAAGATTTCACTAAAGGAATGTTACACTTCACAGTGCTACCACACTCCACTGCACATTCCCCCTTTATAGTAAGCTAAGCAACCATAACTCGCACCATCTACGTGCATTACTAAGCCTAACACCCAGGACATCACTGATGATGTGCTTTGCAGTAGGAGAGATCCTACTCACAGGAGACTTTAACTTGGTGTGGGATCTCACCAAGGATAGTGCAAGAACAGGGAGGGCATCAGCACCCCCTTAACGGGCATTTAGGGAAAGATTTGAATCTCTAATCCTACAAGACGTCTGGCGGACCAAGACGGGAGAGGAACGGGGCTATTCATGCTTTTCGCATATCTATCAATTCCTGTCTAGGATAGACTACGTGTGGATAACAGCCAGATTGATGGGAGAGGTAAGGGAAGTTCAATTGGGATCAATATTGTGGTCTGATCACGCCCCACTGCTGGTGACGATCATGGATAAGAGGCTGCATAGAGGGTTATGGGCTTGGTCATTCCAGGGGAATTGTTGAACGACATGATGGCTGCAGAAGAGGTAGGAGACAAGATAGATGGGTACTTCTCCTCGAATGATAATCAAGAAGCCTCACCTGAGGGGATCTTGGATGCCTTTAAGCCAGTAATGCAGGGAGAGCTTATTGCATTGCGGTCTCGACGGGAGAAACAGAGAGAGGCAATGGAAAAAGATTTGGCAGCCCAATTGAGGGATACCCAATATGACACAGCTAAGCGTAGAACGGAGGCACTGCACAAAAGGTTAAAGGAAGTCTGTAGCCAATTGGGATTGCTGCAAACCTGTAGGGCAGAGAGATCCAAGTTGGTGGTCAAGCAGAGGTATTATATCCGGGCCACTAAAGCAGACAAACTGTTGGCTAGGCAGCTGAAGATCTCAGAAGCGGCCAGGGCAGTTCTCCAAATTACGCAACCCGATAATTTAAATGCTATGGAGGCGGAGGCCATAAAAGAGGCTTTTGCTAAATTTTATGAAACGCTATATGCCTCTGGGCATCTGGATCCTCGGGCAGTGGGGCACTGTTTTTCAGAAATATCAATGTTGAAGATAACACCTAAAGACCAGGAAGGGAAAGGGACATATGGGAGGAGGAGGTGGAGGCAGCTATTAGGGCACTACCATTGAAGCACCGGGACCAGATGGCTTCCCAGCTGCATTCTATAAAAAGTATTTTAGAAAGCTGACCCCAAAGCTGACAATGTTATTTAACTCGATTTTGGCTAAAGGGGATCGAGGGGTAAAACTGACCATGACCCAGGCGAAAGTGGTGGTGTTTGGGAAACCGGGTATGGCATCCGTTTGGAGGGGAGGAGAATAAAATTGCTGTCTTTGCGGATGACATTTTGTTAACACTAACACACTCAGAGATGTCAATATCAGCACTGCTGGAGGAATTGACAGTAATAGAATAAGTGGCAGGACTTAAGGTTAATATGGGGAAGTCAGAGCTGTTGGTCATGGGGCTCTCGCAGACACAGAGGGAAACTCTGCCTTCATATTCCATGTTCGTGGAGGCAAGAAGTAGTATTAGGTACTATGGGGTTAATATAACTAATGGGGTATCGCAGTTGTATGATAAAAACTATCCGAGACGGCTCAAACAGGTGAAGGAATATCTGGGGAAATGGACCCCTCTTCGTATCCCGTGGCTGGGAAGAGTGGCTTCCATAAAGATGGTAACACTTCTGAAGGTACTTTACTATTTCCAGGCTCTTCCGATACCAGCCCCACGTTTACTTTTTGTGGTATTAAACAAAATGGCCATGAGATTTCTATGGCGAAACAAACCCTTGAGGATAGCACTGTATACTTTAATGGCTCCTAGAGATAAAGGTGGGGTGGGTCTCGAATTTTATTAAATATTACAAGGCCGCACAGTTGAGAGTATTACGGGAATGGTTTACGGGAGACTTTACAAAACCCTGGGCAAGGATGGTCAGGGCAATGGCGGGGTGCCCCCTGGAGGGAGTCCTTTGGCTACATAAACTTGCTAGACCCCAGAAAACACGAATTAGTCAGGTTTTGGAAGTGGCATGTGATATATGGGATAGCCTGCTTGGAAAGGGATACCTATCAACGTGCCCATCTGCCTTCATGCTGCTATTTAGGAACCCACAATTCCAACCAGGGACTATACACAGAGCCTTTAGGCAATGTCAAAGGGTGGGGTGCACAAAACTGTGGGATATGATGCAGGGAACAGATGTTCGCACTTTCACAGAATGTAAACGGTATGTGGGACTCTCTGAAAATGATACAATGGAATATTACCAAATGAGGCATTGGATACCCAGTTCAGGGGGGGGGGGGAAATAGCGGCAGGAAGAGACCTCATGGCATTTGAAAAGTTCATCACCACACATACAGGTAATAGACAGATGGTGTCAAGGCTATATTCACTTCTGCTGGAAGGGGACTCAGGCCAGATATGGGGATATATGCATAGATGGGAAAAGACATTGGGGATTGATATATCAAGAGAACATTGGGAACATGTGTGGAACAATATCCCCAAGCTGAGGAGATTGATCCAGATTAGAGAAGCCTGGTATAAAGTAATGCTTCATTGGCATTATACCCGGAGAGGTTGCACAAAATGTTCCCAGCAACCTGAGAGAAATGCTGGAGGGGATGTGGCATGAGAGGAGATTGGAAACATAATTGGTGGGAATGTCCAGTCATGGGGGTATTCTGGGAGGAGGTTATAGCCCAAATAAAGACAAAGGTAACCCCTGATGTTGCTCTGACACCAATAGAATGGATGTGCAGCCTGTTTGATCCGGGGGCCCGCCTACCCACTAGGGCGCATGGTAAAGCCTTCATGTTATTGATAATAGCAGCATGGTTGGTAATTGCAAAATGCTGTAAACATAAACGGCTGCCAACGACAAGGGACTGGTTGTAGAAACCTTGGGGGTTTATGGCAATGGAATGGATGACATATAAACTGCAAGGGGAAGCATGTACATTTTAACATGACTGGGCAGTGGTCTTGGACTTCCCTAGAGAGGACTTTGTACGACAGTGGTGTCCGCACAGTCTGAGAATATTGGGCAATATGTAGCTGAATTAAATCCCATGGACTATCTGAGATGAGGAAAGAAATGAGAGAACTGTTTCTGCCCGGGTATGGGGAAGTGGGGAAGGATGAGTTGGGGGGAGGGTTAATGTTATATTTAAATGCCAATAACAATAAGTTTAAAAAAATGCAAACATGCAATGTGTGCTGAATTAAATGTACTAAATAAGACAACATGTAAATACTAACAAAAGCAGCGCAAATGTAATACACCTAAAAACATACATAAATGAAAACACTGTCAAGAACCATCGGACGCGTCCTTTCTGGACCTCCTGGTCCCTGACCCATAGGGGCTTGCACTCAGCAGTATTCCCAACATGGCTGCCGAACGCGGAACACTGTTTACCAGTTTCTGTACCGTACGCATTACGTTCTATAAAGCGGACACGGCCCTGCGTGTCTCAACGCTACTGCTTGCCTTGGCTAGATGTGTGCTGCCGTAGTTCGCTTGTGCTTATCCTTTGATTCCTTGTTCCCGGTTCCCCTAAATTCCTCCTCCTTCATTCCCCCTTTTTTTGTCCTCTAATGCATCCCGGATCTCCGTGCACTCGTCTTCCGTGTGCACTCTTCGCTGTTTTCCTGGATTTCCTCGGACTTCCCCGACATCTGAACGTTCCCAGGAGTCGGAACGCTGAACGGACGCTGGAACCCGAGGGCCTACACACAAGGTTATACAAGACCCGAACTGTGCGAAAGAAGACTCCATCGAAGAACTCCAACAAACAACATAGACAGGTGAGAAGGGGGGAAACCTGTGACAGATTGAGACGCCAACAAACTGATACAGATACGGACATGGAGGCTGCAGTTCAAGACCTCATGCGCGGCATGCAAGAGTTAACCATAGAAGTTCAGAATCTCAAAGCCGAGAATGCTGCATTAAAACAACTAGTCCTGTCACGTGATTCCGCGACCAAGGAAAGTGTATTGCTGGGCGGAGTAGTGGATAAATATGGATAAATATGATGGCTCCTCAAAGAACCTTCGTGGCTTCCTTGATTCCTGTTTAGTGCACTTTACCTTTAAACCCTACTACTTTTCCACCCCCAGGGCAAAGGTGGGCTTTATGATTTTGCATCTCTCCGGGAATGCATTAATCTGGGCTACGCCCTTAGTTAATTCTGGAGATGCCCTCCTGGATGATTATGATGGGTTCATACGGGCTCTAAAGACCATGTTTGACCGCCCAGAACAGGTTTACAGTGCCCAAGAACATCTATTGGATTTCCAACAAGGGTCCCAGGATATGCTTACCTATGTAACATGCTTTAAGCAACTGGCCAAGGAAGCAGATTGGTCCTCGGAGGCCTGCTTTACCCTATTCCGGAGAGGACTAAACGAAGAGATAAAAGACAAGCTTGCCAGGGTAGCTCGCCCAGGTTCCTTCCAGGCCCTTATGGACCTCTCTTTACAAATAGACTTTCGAATCCAGGAAAGGAAGACGAAAAAGAAGTAAACAAAGATGCCTTACCAAAAGACCTCTATAGAATCTCCCTCTAAACCCGAGCCCCCTCCTGCCCCGACCACAGACCCAGAACCCATGCAACTGGGGGCCTTCCGCGGACCCATATCCCCGCAAGAAAGATTGCGACGGATTCACACCGGGCTGTGTATGTACTGTGCCTCAGATAAACATCTTGTGAGAGAATGTCCTTAGGCCCCTCCACGGCGTTCGGGAAATGCCAGCTCCCGCTCCTAGATGGAGCACAGCTTCGGGAGAGAGATGTTCTATTCCATCCTTGAACTCTCCTTGACAAAACAACCTTGTGATCTTGCAGGCCTTTCTATCGCCGTCCAAGAAAGAAACTTACCCCATTCTGGCGGCATTAGTGGATTGTGGAGCCATGGGGATTTTTATAGATCAGGATTGGGTCACTACCCACCACATTCCATATGAAACTCGAGACATCATGCAACCTGTAGAGGCCATCGATGGATGACCTCACTCTTCAGGACCAATTACTCTGCAAACCAAAGAGATCCAGCTCTCGATAAACCATCATCAAGAGATGGTCAAGTTTGACATCATAAAGTCTGCCCATTATCCAATGGTACTGGGTATGCCCTGGTTACAGAAGCACAACCCATACATCAACTGGGCAGCAGGATCCTTGCTTCTTGGCTCCGAACATTGCATGTCTCACTGCCTATCCCTGGATTCCTCGTCAAGATCCTCTGAAGGTACTCTGACAGACCAGCAAGGCCCACTCACGGTCTCAAATATTGTCCAGGTCCCCAGGGCCTATCAGGATTACACTGATGTGTTTTCAACTGCCATAGTTCAAGCCCTACCCCCTCACAGACCTGAAGACTGCGCTATTGATACTGAACCCTCAGCAGTGATTCCCTTTGGAAGGATGTTCATCCTATCAGAACCAGAGAAAAGGGCCCTCCGAGAATACTTGGAAACTAACCTAGAAAATGGCACCATACGACCATCCAAATCCCTGGCGGGAACTTCGTTGTTTTCCGTTCCCAAGAAAGATAATAAGGAGCTTAGGCTTGTCTTGATTATTGTGGTCTTAATCAATGCACCCTCAAGGACCGCTACCCATTGCCCTTAATCTCGGATATCCTGGAAGCAGTGAGAGGAGCTGCAATCTTCACGAAATTAGATCTCAGAGGTGCCTTCCATCTGATCCGTATAAAGGAAGGTGACAAATGGAAAACAGCCTTTAGAATACCCTTTGGTCACTTTGAATACTTGGTGATGCCCTTCGGACTCACCAATGCCCCAGCAGTCTTCCAACATTTCATGGACCGGGTGTTCTCCGATATGCTGTTCCTCTTCGTCATAGTTTACCTGGACAACATACTGATATACTCCAAGGACCATCTTAAGCATGAAGAGCATGTCAAGGCAGTCTTACAACGGCTACGTGAACATAAACTCTTGGCTAAACCCGAGAAATGCCTTTTTCATGTTTCTACTGTTCACTATCTCGGATTTGTCCTTAGTCCAGAAGGAATTGGAATGGACCACTCAAAAGTAAATTCCATACTATCCTGGCCTGTTCCAACTACTGTGAAACAGATTCAATCCTTCCTGGGGCTTACCAACTTCTACCGGAAATTCATACCTTCCTTTTCAGAGATAGTTCAACTGATCATTACATTGTTGAAGAAGGGTACTCCCTCTGGACCGCAGCCCAAGACGAGGCGCTCCAACGTTTGAAGTCGGAATTTACACAAGCCCCCATCTTGGCTCAACCTGACATTGATCGGCCTTTCCTAGTGGAGACTGATGCCTCCAACTACGCCATCAGAGCAGTCTTAAAGCAGGAATTCGAGGACAAGTTAGAACACCCCATCGCTTATCTCTCGCGAACCCTAACTCCTAGCAAGACCCATTATTCTGTTCTGGAAGAGGAATTGTTGGCCATCCGTCAAGCCTTCACAGAGTGGCGTCATCTACTCCTGGGAGCTAAACATCCTGTTCAGTTCCGTACGGATCATGGGAATGTCCAAGTTCTACAATCCCTGGAATGTAGGAATAGTCGTCAAGCCCGTTGGGCCTTCTTCTTTGCCCAGTACCAGTTCCAAATCCATCATGTTCCTGGAACACACAACATAATTGCTGACACCTTATCCCAATGTCCAGACTACGAAACTCTTGAAGATCAATCCTTCGAAAAGATGTTTTCCCATACAATTTTCGTAGCCCAAGCAATCACTCTCCTGGAAGACATTTGGATTCAAACCCAGTCCTCTTAGATCTGGAAGGAATTTACTGGGAAAAATCGATGGAATCTTAAAACCAAGGACGGGTATTTGTTCAAGGACAATGACCTGGTCATTCCCACACAGAGACTGTGACAAAGGATTACAAGCCTCTGTCATGATACCCTTCATTCAGGACATCGTGGCATTACCAACACTCTCCGTTTAATACAAAGACAATTTTGGTGGCCAAAAATGAAAGTTGACGTCCAGCAGTACATCCAAGCCTGTGCAGTCTGCAATCAAAACAAGCATGATAACAAGAGGCCGGCGGGTCTCCTACTCCAACCAACGCTACCAACAAGACCCTGGGAATTTATTGCTACAGACTTTATTGTGGAACTACCACCTTCCAGGGGATACACAACTATCATGGTTACCATTGATTTATTCACTCACATGGCTCATTTTACACCCTTGTATAAACTACCATCTTCCTCAGAACTCGCTGGAATCTTCCTGGAACACATATTCCGAATTCATGGACTCCCTTCCAAGATCATATCAGATAGAGGTCCTCAATACATATCTCAATTCTGGAAACACTTATGCCGTATACTAGGAATCCAACGTGCCCTCTCCTCAGGTTATCATCCACAGACCAACGGAGCTACAGAACGTGTGAACCAAACCCTGGAGCAGTATCTTCATTGTTTCACCACCAAGGTCCAGGACGATTGGTCTCTCTTAATACCTGTGGCTAAATTCGCCTACAACAATTCGGATCAGTCGGCTGTCAAGACCAGCCCCTTCTTCTGCAGCCAAGGATTCCACCCTTCGGTCTACCATCCCTTCTCCCACATCCTACAGCAGTTCTTACAGTCGACTCCTGGATTGAAACCCTCATCAACGTACACAAGGATGCCAAAGAACACCTCGAAAGGGCCCAAACTAACATCAAGCATTATGCGGACTCCAAAAGAAGACCAGGACCTTCCTATGCAGTGGGTGATAAGGTCTGGCTATCCTCGAAACTACTGCCTCGACACTTACGACCTAATAAGTTGGCTCCTCGGTACTATGGCCCCTTTTCCATAAAGGAAATCATTAACCCAGTGGCCTTCCGACTCAAACTACCAGACTCCTGGAAGAGGATCCACCCAGTGTTTCACACATCTCTAATGAAACCATACGTCCAGACCTCCCGGACTGCTCCAAGATCTACCCCTGTGGTTGTCGATGACCAGCTAGAATACGAAGTGTCCAGAATATGTGACTCCAGGTACAGACGTGGTCAGCTACAGTATCTGGTTGAGTGCAAAGGCTATCCACCCAGTGAACACACCTGGGAACCAGTCTCAAACCTAAACGCCCTCAGATTACTTCAAAGGTACCACCTTATACACCCGGGCAAACCCGGAGGAACAGGCCTTCGGAGGAGGCATGCTGTCATGAACCATCAGACCCGTCCTTTCTGGACTTCCTGGTCCCTGACCCATAGGGGCTTGCACTCAGCAGTATTCCCAACATGGCTGCCGAATGCGGAACACTGTTTACCAGTTTCCGCGCGTACGCATTACGTTCTATAAAGTGGACACACCCCCGCGGCCCTGCACATCTCAACGCTACCGCTTGCCGTGGTTAGACGTGTGCTGCCGTAGTTTGCTTGTGCTTATCCTTTGATTCCTGGTTCCCGGTTCCCCTAAATTCCTCCTCCTTCATTCCCCCTCTTTTTGTCCTCTATTGCATCCCGGATCTCCGTGCACTCGTCTTCCGTGTGCACTCTTCGCTGTTTTCCTGGATTTCCTCGGACTTCCCCGGACATCTGAACGTTCCCAGGAGTCGGAACGCTGAACGCACACGAGGACCTACACACAGGGTTATACACGACCCAAACTGTGCGAAAGAAGACTCCATCGAAGAACTCCAACAAACAACATAGATAGGTGAGAAGGGGGGAAACCTGTGACAAACACTTTTACGACCTTATAATCACAAACATTCACAAAACACATCACATCATATCACAAAATATTTTATAGCCAAAACTAAATATAGCAAAAAAGTTAAGGTTACCTTCATATTTGAGTTTTAATATATATTTTATTATTTATTGATGAAAGTCATTGTTATTACCTTACCATCATTTTTTCTAATGATTGTAGAATTTGTTTTTGTTGGTGTAACCTGAACTCTTTTGTAATTGTTTTCCCAAATCATATACATATATATTACATACTCTACATAAAAGATCTATTTATATATTGTACATAATGGGGTAACCATGTATAATGACCCAATAATTACAGTAAATAGTTTGGGTGACATGATCAACCATGAAGCAGAAAGCCCAGAGGTTTTTCAATTATCATCCGAATCTGGAGATTTGGATGACAATTGGTTTATTTGACTATAATAAACATTACCTGTTAGGTATTTTTGACATCATGGCAGTCATTTTGAATGGACCCATGAATTGCACTGAGAGGATACCTTTTGTGTGTGCAGTCCTCTCCGTGTCATTTGGATTGTTCACATTAATTGGTGTAGTTCCAACATGGAAAAGCAAGGAGAATCGAGTATCCATGCTGGAAAACCCAATCACAAAAACAATCTGAAATGCTGCTTCCATGCAAGGGCATGGCTCAGAGAATTCCCAACCCAAATGATTTCATGCAGATTTCAGCCTTTGTGCCTGCTTGAAAGTTCAATGTGAGCATTTTCCTCATGGAGCGGATAGGCGGGGCAAACTTTATGCACCGCCTCCCAGCTCTGCGAAGCAAATGCTGCATCAGACGGGGTCTCTGTCAGTAAATTACAAACCACTCCCACTGCATCAAATGTATCCCTTCCTACATCACAAGCAATATGTAGGCTTTACAATAGTTGAAATGCTCATTTGCAGAGAATAATCTACGTTTTGATAATTTCAAGCGATTGCACTGCACATAAAACAATGATCCTATGTTGATATTCTAGGATTCCCACTAGGTGAAATTCATATTTCTTTGGAATTATGGAAAATAATTCACGCAGATGACCTAATCCTGTGATGTTTAGGTTTTGGAGAAATTAATGTGTGCATAATAAACATGGGTGGGCAAATATGTAAATAACACACAAACACACACACGTGCATTATAGTTAATATTGGCTGCTGTAAATCACGTTTTACTTCCGCCACAAAGCAAATCAAGGCCGTATTGGCAGGTTGCCAATTGTTGGTTGTAGAGAAAGATACTGGTAAATTATGCAACAGTGTCTTCCAAGTTCCACAGGAAACATTACTGCACTGTTTTACCTTGGGGGTAATTTCACCGGTCGCGCACAGCACCTCTTCAGAAGACGCTGACACAGGGGTAACAGGAACACCACTTTATTAGTTACTCTTCGTCTACCATAATCCCTTGTCCCCATCAATTCGCTTGTTCCCGCCCCTCTCTGCAGTCCCGCCCCTTAACAAATACTAGACCCCATATCTTGATGCCACAACCTCCCCCCATTTTATACAATAAGTTCAGTCTTTTTCCCCATTTTTTCAATGGGTCTCTCGGTTTTACCCTGGCCCTCTGCAGTCTTTCACACCATGGCACTTGATGACCAGATTCATTCAGGGGCTCAGGATCGCCCCTTCCATCCCAATCCGATTCTTCTCCATCCCCTTGGTAAGATTCATCAGATGAGTAAATGTCCTCTTCTTCCATTATCGTGCTCCTCTGTCTCCACCCTTCATTTGGCAACTTCCTGAAGTTTGAGGAGATTCTGCTCACTCATCTTTGATCTCCTACTGTTATCATGGAACAATTTTTTTCAGTTATTATCAACAGCCATTCGTGGAAAGATAGCCGTGTGTTTGTTGGTTTGGGGTTGCTTTACTACCATCCCATTTCCAATTTCCAGTTGAGACCTATTTTCTCCTCGCTTAAGGTCAGTGTTTCTTTTCATCTTTTCCTTTGCAACTTTATCCTGGGCCCTCATGGTAGCATCTTCCCAGTAATTCTCTGACCCATATGTGAGATGGGGTATCTGAGTACATATGTTTCTCCCATACATTACTTCTGCAGGACATTTCCCAATGGACCTGTGTGGCATGCTCTGATAGTCCTGTAATAGCTGATGTAACACCTGTTCATAGGGTTGTCCTGTCAGGTGAGATATTTGAAGCAGCCTTTTTAGGTTTCCCATGAACCGTTTCATTGCCCCATTGGCCTGGGGCCACAGCAGGGTACTTTCCTGTGAGCAAAACCCATGTATTCCACAAATGTAATACATTCCTGGCTTGTAAATGGAGGCCCATTATCCGATTTGTCTTTTCTAGGGATGCCATAGGTAGTGAAGATCCTGTCTAGCACCGGTATGACATGATGTGCTGCCGTGGACCCCACTACATGTGCTTTAGAAAATCACGAGTATTCATCCATTACAGCTAGTACATATTTTACCCCTTCAATGGGTCCGAAGAAGTCAATGGCGATTTCATCCCATACCTGCTCCATTAATTCTGTTTTTGTTGTGGTTTGGGAAGTCTTGCCTGTATAATGAGGCAGCACATGGGACACTCCTTAAGTAGTTCCTCTACTAGCGCAACCAGCCTAGGGAGCCATACATTGTGCTGTATTATCCTCTTGGTTGATGCAATCCTGATGTGTCTTTCATGGGCTAGTTCCACCACTTTTTGCCTCAATGACCCTGGTATCACTTGCTTGTTTCCTTTGAGTAGGAGTGTCTCATTCGACACTGCTAGTTTGTCTCTTACCAATAGTAAGTTGTTCACATCCCTCTTTAACTCTGCCAACTCTTGTTGACCTCCCTCCTTCTCTCTTCCACTTTCCAGATTGAATGCCTTCCCACATCTGTGGATAATCTGAAACTCAAAGTCCTGAAGGCGAAGACCCCATCGGACTATGCGCGGAGGCATTTTTGCCATACAGGAATAGTAATGCCTGGTGGTTTGTGACTATAGTAAATGGTTTTCTGTAGAGAAAGTGCTCACATGCCCAGACTACTGCCAGACTCTCTTTCTCAGCCTGTGAAAATTCCTGATTGGTCTTAGATAGGCTTTTGCTTGCGTAGGAGATGATGTGCATGTGCTGTGTGCTGTTGTCTGCTTTTTGTGCCAAAATGGCACAGAGTCCCACTGGACTTGCATCCACAGTTTATTCAGTGTCCCTTGTGACATTAAAACAGGCCATGCTCTTTGCCTCCGATACGCGTCTCGAATGATGGCGAAGGAGTCCTGACACTACATGGACCAGCGAAATGAAATGGTACATATTGCTTTGTGAGCTCTCTCAGTGGTTTGCTGATTGTTGCGAAGCCCTTTCTATATTGCGTACAATAGCTGGCAAGACCTAAGAAGGATCTGCGTTTCGACAATTTGTTGGAGGCGACGTCTCATTTAGTGCAGCTACCTTTTCAGGATCTGGTCTCATTCCTTTCTCAGAGAATATTTGTCTGAAGAAACGTAGGGAGCTTTTCCTAAATTTGCATTTTTGTTTGTTAAGGGTGAGATTCACTGCCTTTAGTGCCATGCATACCTTTGACAGCGCCTCATCGGGCTTTTCTACACTGGTGCCAAAAACTAAAATGTCATCACTATAGTTGATGCAGTCCGGAATGTGTTTGATCACATTATGTATTTTGGCCTGAAATAATTCTGTCGCTAAGGAGACGCCGAAATGTAAACTCCTGTACCTGTAGAGGTCAAGGTGCGTCATGAATGTGGCATGTAACGGCTTTCTGGGCTCAGTACCAGCTGATAACATTTAGGTCGATTTTGGAGAATGCCTTGGCCCCATTGAGTAAGAGTATCATGTGTCAGTAATACAGGGAGCCAAATGACATTCCCTCTTTATAGCTTGATTTTGGGCCTCATTACAAGTTTGCCGGTCCGCAAAGTTCTGCTCGCGGATGCCTTTCCGCCCGCCAGGTCTGACCTGGCGGGCGTACCGGCACCCGGGAACATAGCATGTCGGGTGCACGGGCACCATTCACGAATACTGGGCTCAATGGGAATGGGGAGTCATTATTACCGGCACCCGGCAATGGGGATGTACCAGGTCCGCCTTGGCTGGAATGCCCCGGTACATCCCCATTGCTGGGTGCCAGTAAAAAAGTACTCCGGCGGCAGCTGTGCCGGTAAATATGGCACAGCTACCACCAATGTTGTAAAGAGGCCTTTTGTCTCCTCATATCCACGAAGAGTCTTATGGTGTCTGATCCTTTTTTGGGCACTGGTACGATGGATGACACCCGATGGTTGGATACTGATGCTGATTCTAATATGTCTTGTTCCAGTAGCTTGTGAAATTCCTATTTCACTTGTCTTTGAATGTTTGTGATTGCCTCGATAGTATTGTGCCACCGGTGCGACATTTTCATCAATGAGGAGTCGGATCTGTCTGTTCTTTAGCTTCCATATGCCTTTAAAAAGTTACGGAAAGAGTTGATCTGTTTTGTTCAATGTATCTATATATTTATTGACCTTCAGTCTGTATAAAACAGGTATAAGTCTCGGTTGTAGGTGATAGGGTCGACTGCAATAGTTTCAAGTCAAAAGGACCGAAAAAAAAGGTTGAATGTTTATTTTAATTTTTTAATTTTTTTGGTGTAAAGACCACTTTTTTTTTCCTATACGGAAGCCAAAAAATAAAAATCCATTTTAAAAAAGGCATTCGACCTTTTTTTTTCCGGTCCTTTTGTTTCGAAACTATTGTAATTGGAAACAATGTATTTGACCCTTTGTCTGGACACCATAAATTTCATGTAAATGGCAGTTTTAAAACTTAGGATACATCCGTACTCTGTTGTAGGCCTCTGGAGCCCTCTCTTCACCAGCCGGAGCCTGGGTGAGTCAGCATCGGACTGCACCCATCCGTGGAGCCGCCATCGGGACCTCTTGGGGCCTCATCTCAGCCCCTGGCGCCCTCTCCCCACCAGCCGGAGCCTGGGTGACTCTGCATCGGTCTACACCCATCCGTGGAGCCGCCATCAGGACCTCTTGAGGCCTCGTCTCAGCCCCTGGAGCCCTCTCTTCACCAGCCGGGGCCTGGCCGGGTCGGCATCGGTCTGGAGCGGAGTCTGGGTGGTTCCACCTGAAGCCCCATCTCTCCACGCTGCCACCGGAGCCCCTTCTACAGATCACCGGGCCCGAGTGTGTCTACGGCCGCCTCTCCAGTCCACGCTGCCCCCGGAGCCCCTTCCTCAATACATGGGGTCCGGGTGAGTCTACAGCTGCCTCCTCACTCCATCTTGCCCCCGGAGCCCCTCTGCAACACTCGGGGCCCGGGTGAATCCGCAGCCGGGTCCGGGTGAGTCTACAGCTGCCTCCTCACTCCATCCTGCCCCCGGAGCCCCTCTGCAACACTCGGGGTCCGGGTGAATCCGCAGCCACCTCTTCTCTCCACGCTGCCTCCAGAGCCCCCACTGAAGGCATTGGACCACCGGAGACCGCCATCTGCATCTCACCCTTCCCGTGCCTGGTCAGAAACGAGGTGACTCTGTGTGCTCCCACGCCAGCTTCGAGGCGCCTCCATTAACCACCTCTCCGGCACCTGATCCCTCCCCTTCATCGCCATCTCACAACGCCCCGAATCCAACCATTTTCTTCTTGCCCTCTGCCACCCCTCCTCGCACAAGTGTGGTTCCAGCCTGCCTCATTCTCCTTCTCCACCTCTGCTCCCACAGTCCTCGGTTCACCCGGCACTGTGAGGTACTGTGAGGTAGAGGTACTGCCGGACTGAACGCTGCTTCCAGCTTAAGCCACCTTATCAGTCAGTGAACCTGCAGTCCCCGTGGGTCTGATTGGGATTCCTCCATACTACCCTGGTGCCACTTACAACGGTCCGGCCCGCCTGAAGGTTCGCTCAACAACGTGCTTGTTCTCCTCCAACCCCATCTGCGAGTACCTACTCCCTCTGACTCTAGCGGTTCCTGCAGGTCATCTCTCAACACTGGTCCCGCTACCACCTGGGAGCAGCCCAATATTTCCACCCCATTTTCCTACCTCAAGCACCTAGACCCCTCCAACTGCAGTCTCTAATTCCTGATCCCTCTGACGCCTTCAGCTCCTTCCGGGCTACCTCTCATCACTGGCCCCGAGCCCACCTTTAGCACCATCCTGTGCATGGACTACTCCAACTTCTATTCCAAGTAACCCCCTCCTGTCATTTCCAACTCCCCCCTTCTACTCCTACTCCTACAGTGCCCACCGCCCCCCTTCTGTAACTGTCGCACTGGTCTCTACCTCACACATTCCTAATTCCTACAACTGCAGCTCTTCTCTACTTGTCCTTCTCCACGTCCATTGGTATGCAATCCTCCATAACCCCCTTCTGCCTCACTCTCCCCCCCTCTCCACCCTTCCACCTTCCCATTTCCCTCCTCCTCTCCTCTCTCCTCCTAGTCCAGATGCCCAATCCTCTTCACCATCATCACCCCTACCCCTCCAGTAACCCTCCTTCCTTCACTAACCGCCCTAACCTTCTCTAGCCCCCCACTACCAACCACTCTGCCCTCTTGAACACTGCTCTCTGGAACACCAGGTCCATCTGTAACTGCAGCTACCCTTGATTTATTCTTTCGCCTCAACCTTCATTTCCTCTGTCTTACTGAAACCTGGATTCCCCCTCACAACACCTCTGTCCCCGCCTCCTTGACGACCTCTTCTTCCTCCTTCATTCACACCCCCGCCCCTCTGGCCGTGGTGGAGGCGTTGGTCTCCTGTACCACCCCAAATATATCTCCTCCTCTTCCTCTCCAACTCTCCCCTCTTTCCCTTCCTTTGAATTCCTGTACAAGTCTTTCTCCTCTCCTCACCCTATCTCCTTCCTGATCATTTATCGCCCCCCTGGCCCTCTCTCTTCCTTCTATGAAGACCTTGATCACCTCCTCTCACTTATCTCTCCCTCCCCCTCTCCTCTTACTGTACTTGGTGACTTTAACATCCATCTTCCTCCTCCCCCTCAATCTTACCCCCTCCTTTCCATTCTCGACTCCTACCTCCTCTCCCCCCTTCCGTCTTCCCCCACTCACTCCTCTGACTCCACTCTTGACCTCATCTTCAATTCCTCATATCCCTCCTCCCCGGTCTCTTCTCTTCCTGTTTATCTCTCAGACCATGCCTTACTCACATTCTCCCTATCCCCTCTCTCACACTCCACTACAGCTAATCCCTCCCCTCCAATTTACTCGCGTCGTGACCTTCGGGACTTCGATGCTACCCTCTTTTCTGACACCTGTTCAGCTTCTCTTCCAATTCCCCATGATTTTGCTCTACTCTCTGCAGATGATGCTCTCTCTTCCCTATCCTCTTCCATCTCCACTGCCCTAGATCAACTCTACCCTCTTTCTCTCTTTCGTCCTACTCAGAAGCCTTCTCAACCCTGGCTTACCTCTCATCTCTCTTCTATGCGGCGCCTTCACCGGCGGTTAGAGAGACTCTGGCTCAAATCTCCCTCGCTATCTAATCAAACCTCTTATTTTTCTTACCATGCACTTTACAACTCCTGTCTTGCAGCAGCCAAATCCTCCTACTACTCTAACCTTCTCCAGTCTCAAGCCTCCCACCCTCGTCGGAATTTCCAAACTCTCTCCCGTCTTTTTTCTCCTCCTACTCCTGATCCCTCAACCAATTCCACACTCTCTCCTTCTGACTTTGCCAACTTCTTCTCCTCCTAAATCCTCACTCTCCGGCAAAAAATGAACTCCCTTTCTGACTCCGCCTCTCCTCCTCCCTCCTCTCCTCCCTCGTCTACTATGTCCATCTTCTCTCCTGTTTCCCCTTCTGAAGTCTCCTCCCTTCTTCCCAAAGCCCACCCCACATCCGCCCCCTCTGAGCCTCTCCCCTCCGTTCTTATCCCCAAGATCTACTGTCATGACCACTGCTTCCAAGGAGTCAGGAGCAGCCCAACGCCCTTGGAAGCAGGCTCACAACATTCATTGCAGACGCCAGCAAGTCCCTTTAGGGACCTTTTGGGCCTTGTCCTGGCACCGGTGGTGCCAGGCTCATTGTGGGGACTGGTCCCGGCACAAGAAGCGCCGGGCTCATAGCAAATACAGAAGTGCTTGGGTGGACCTACCTGCAGCAGACCATGCTGCTTCCTTACCGACAAGATGATGTCTTCATCCTCTTCTGGCAGGAACTACTTTTCCTCTGGGTGGGGGCTGGCACCACTCCCTAGGACTGGAACTCTTCTGGAAACTGGAACTCTTTTTCTTACCTGGGCGAGGCTGTGGAAGAAGACGCCTAAGCACTCCTGTGCACTATTTAAACCACACCCGATTGGTGCAACGTGCTTCGCGTTATTCTGCATCAGCAGCAGGACGCTCACCGTGTCAGCTCCAGGGAATCTTCCATTCCGGCTCCTGTGAACGCGAAATCTCCGGATTTACCTGATGAGAATCCAATCTTCAGTCTTCAGCAGCATCTGCAAAACAACAAAAACACAGATTAGCAAAGTCAAGGTCAGCGCTTCAACTTACCCGATCCACTGGAGTGTTTAAGGTATTTGCCGCATTCTTTCTCCGCCATCGAGCCCTGCAAAGACAAAAGAACATTGGTTAGTAACATTCTGTTTCTGAACGGCTTACCTGTACGACGTACGCGCCAAAGTCAGCTCGCACCGCACTCCGCCACCTGCAAGGCAAAAGAGAGACATTAAGGTGCGTTTAAAGGCCTAGAACAGACTTTCTACTTACGTGCCTTCATATGCTCCATCATCTTGTTCACTCTTCGGCACAAACCTGGGCATCATCTCCGGCGCCTTCATCATTCTCCATCTGAAAGGAAAAGACATTAAGGTGCACATTAAAGTACTGTGGCATTCATTCTACTTACGTGCCTCCACGAACTTTGGCATTCTTTCGCCATCATTTCTTCTCAGTGAACCCTGCAGAAAAGGGACGTTAAAAGAGAACATTAAGGACTTTGATATATGCAAAATACGCTTGTGCAATTAACGGCGGCATCGCTCTCTACTTACCCTCTGCAATCAAGAGGCTGATCCCAAATCCAGTGAAGTAACTGGACCCAGAGCCCCTGCACAAGACGCAGGATGGAGAGCCCGGCATTCACCTATTTAAGGTGAGCACAGTTAGCAACCGAGTACCACGGGAGGAGAGAGTGTGGGGGTAGAGACTTCATCCAACCTTCCAGCTACTAATCCCCTGATTTTTCCACTTGTAGACATCTCACCCTCCAAGTCAAGCTTTCGGTGAGAAGGGGGCCAAATCACGGAGCCAAACGAACCCTACGCCTAACATTGAAGACGGTTTCACCGCCCAGCCAAGACCCGCGCCTCCGAGGGAACCAGGTGAGCGTTACAGAACGCAAAGCCTTACCGCATATTTCCCGCCCAGGCGCAATGGAAACCTCAGACACAGACCAATTGGCCCAATTGCTTGGGGAGTTGAGGGCAGAAGTACACGCAGCACGCCAGGAAACGAATGCCTTAAGGAGAGAGTTAGTTGTTTCTAAGGAGCGAACTGATGATCTTGCCAGACAGTTGTTACAAGCCCAAGCGGGACAAACTCCTCTGCCCGCCTCGGGAGGGAGCCATGCTCCAACGACTTCCACTAATCCGGTGCAGATTAATCTACCAGGAAATGTACCTTTGGCCCCGTCCGAGCGTTTTTCTGGTGATCCGAAGAGATTCGCTGTATTCTTCAATCAGTGTCGCTTGCACTTTTTGTGTAGACCCGCCGCATTCCCAACGGACCAGGCCAAGGTGGCCTTCGTGCTCTCATATCTTAGTGGCAGTGCCGCAGATTGGTCTATACCTTTAGTGACTCAGGATGACCCTGTTCTTCATAACTTCCAAGACTTTCAAGCTAGTATGGAGAGATTGTTCGCACAACACTCCCAGGGTCAGGCCTTGGATAATGAACTTCTTTCACTACGACAGGGTAATCAAGACCTCTTGGCTTACATTGCGTCATTTAACAGGTTAGTGGTGGAAACCGGATGGCCGGAAGATGAGAGAATCACGCTTTTCTACAGAGGCCTGCGAGGGGAACTTAAAGACGTTCTGGCCCAGGTGGTAAATCCGCCACAAGACTGTTCTGAATATATCGATCTGGTGGTTCAATTAGATCACAGGCTACAGAATCGGAAGGCCGATCGTTCCACATTTGAATCGCGTGTTTTTTCAAGACCACAGAGCTCCGCTAAAGGAAATGATTCCGTGGAACCCATGCAAATTGGGGTCGTGAAAGGACCCCTAACCCAAAAGGAACGGGAAAGGAGAAGACAATTGCAATTATGCCTCTATTGCGGAAATTCAGGACACTTTCTTCGAGATTGCCCGGTGAAACCAAAGAAGAAGATGGTAGGAGCATCCGATAAAGGTGCCGAAGGTTCTGAGTCGGAAAACGACCTCGCCCGACAAGTGTAGAGCTCCGCTTGCCGAGCGTTAAAACCAGTTCTTTGACCTCGCATTTCGTCATGCCTATGGTCCTCGTGAATCCAGAGCAGCCTAATCGTATGCATGCCATAAAAGCATACATTGATAGTGGCGCGATCGGCAATTACGTGGATTGTGAAATGGCCGCCAGGATGAATCTACCTCTTTGTCCTAAGACGGTGAGAGACGTCATTAGCACCGTGGACGGTACGGAAATAGCTTCCGGACCAGTAACTCACACCACCTTGGAAGTGACGTTGGTAGGCCAAGATGGACATCAAGAGAAGATCGTGTTTGACGTGATCAAGGCCCCGCAGTTTCAAGTTATTCTGGGAATCCCTTGGTTGGAGAAGCACAATCCTCAAATCGACTGGCGAGCAAAGACAATTCGGTTTCCAGAATGCGCTCCCACCTGTTATCCTCAGCCTTCCAACAAGCTGGCAGCAACCTCCTCTGAGACTCCACAATTACCTCCTGAATACCGGGAATATCATGATGTCTTTCGGAAAGATCAAGCTAACACCCTGCCTCCTCACAGGTCATACGACTGTCAGATAGACCTGATTCCGGGATCCACTCCTCCGTGCAGTCGAATTTATGCCCTTACCGAACCAGAAAATCTTCACCTAAGGCAATATTTGGACCAATACCTGGCTAATGGATTTAACCGTCCTTCAAAGTCCCCAGCCTCTTCAGCTCTGTTCTTCGTTCCAAAAAAGGAGGGAGACCTGAGAACATGTATAGATTACCGTGCCCTGAATCAGATAACAACCAAGAACAGATATCCGTTACCATTGATCCCAGAACTACTAGACCAAGTTAAAAGTGCCTGTATTTATACTAAGTTGGACCTCAGAGGAGCTTACCATTTGGTACGAATAAAAGAGGGCGATGAATGGAAGACGGCCTTTCGTACTAAGTATGGATTATTCGAGTATCAAGTAATGCCCTTTGGATTATGCAATGCACCGGCCGCTTTTCAGTTCTTTATGAATGACGTCCTCAGAGAACTCATTGATGTGTGTGTAGTTGTCTATATTGATGATATTCTGGTCTACTCGGCCTCTGAGGCTGATCATCGAAAACACGTCACAGCGGTACTGGAGAGGCTCTGTCAACACAGACTTTTTGCCAAGCTGGAGAGATGCGTTTTTCACGTTACTGAGGTCGAATTTTTGGGATTCATTTTGTCACCTAACAGAGTTCACATGGACTCAAGAAAAGTGGACGCTATTCTTAAGTGGCCCTCACCAACCTCAGTAAAAGGAGTCCAAAGCATTTTGGGCTTTGCCAACTTTTATCGTAGGTTTATTCCAGACTTCTCTCGAATAGTTCAACCCATTATAGCCCTTCTCAGAAAAAACAAACGTTTCGAATGGTCTACGGAGGCCGAACAAGCCTTTCAAGAACTGAAAACTAAATTCATCTCAGCTCCGGTTTTAAAACATCCCCGCCCGGAACTTCCCTATATTGTTGAGACCGATGCCTCCAGTCTCGCGATGGGAGCAGTGCTTTCGCAGAGGGACCCAGAAACAAACCAGTTGCACCCTGTGGCCTTTTGGTCCCGCAAATTTTCGGCTCCCGAAATCAACTATACCATTACCGATAAAGAACCTTTAGCTATTAAGTCCGCCTTTAAGGCCTGGCGGCACTATCTCCTGGGAGCCCGACACACAGTCACCGTCATTACGGATCATCACAATTTACAATACTTGAAATCAGCCAAAGCTCAATCCTCTAGACAACTCCGTTGGGCTTTATTTTTCGCCGAATTCGACTTTGTAATTACTTACCGACCAGGCAACAAGAATGGAAAAGCAGATGCCCTCTCCCGAGTGGGAGTAGATGAACTCACGACTAGTCCTGAACCCGTACCAATAATTCCGGAACAAAGAATCCTGGGTTTAATTAACACACAATCCCTTGAAGATATTGAAGCGAAAGTTAAAAAACGTATAACTCCAGCAGAAATAAAAGATTGGAAACTCAAGGGGAAAGATTTTACAACGGAAAAAGACTTACCATACTTTCAAGGTAGATTATATCTGCCATGTACGGATTTACAATCACAGGTCATCTCATGTTACCATGACTCCTTAATGGAAGGGCATCCCGGCATTGCTAAAACGTCTGAAAAAGTAAAAAGACATTTCTGGTGGCCATGTTGGAGGAAGGACATTAAAGATTTTGTAATCTCCTGTGGTGTGTGTGCTCAAAACAAAAGTCAGAAGGAGAAACCATCAGGCCTCTTACATCCAATAGACATTCCTCCTCACCCGTGGCATACTCTCTCCATGGATTTCATCACGGATTTACCACCATGCTCCGGATATAATACGATCTTAGTAATTGTGGACCTATTTTCTAAAATGGCTCATTTTATTCCATTGAAGGGGTTACCCACAGCTTCAATTCTAGCCCGGGAATTCCTCGAGAACATCGTTCCAGACCGACGGGCAGACCGAGAGGACCAACCAAACTCTGGAACAATATCTACGCTGCATGTTGCAGCAAGCAGAAGGCACTTGGAAAGAAATCCTCTGGATTGCGGAGTACGCTTATAATAATTCAGTCCATTCTGGAACTGGAAAAACCCCTTTTTTCCTCTTGTATGGAATCCACCCTCGCACCTCAAATCTCGATCCACCTCAGACTCTTGGAACACCTGCTGTAGATCACCTGCACTCTACAATCACTCAAGCCTTTAAGGAAGCCACTTCTCATCTTCAGCAAGCCAAGGAACATTACAAGAAGGGTGCAGACCAACATCGAAAGGAAGCTCCCCAATATCAAGTGGGAGATAAAGTCTGGCTGTCCACCAAACATTTACCCTTAAAAGGACCACGTACTTTCAATCCACGATGCCTGGGACCTTACCCAATCACTGCCATAATAAATCCAGTGGCAGTTAAATTGGGCCTACCTACTCATATGAAAGTTCATCCCGTCTTCCACGTTTCCTTACTAAAACCCATGCAACCTGGAACCCGTTTGACAAAATCTCCAGACCCTATCCTAGTGGATGGAGAACTGGAGTTTGAAATTCAGAACATCCTAGACTCCAAGATTTCCAAATCAAAGCTATACTATCTGATTGACTGGAAAGGTTATGGCCCCCAGGAACGGTCTTGGGAACCATCGGAACATGTGCATGCACCCCGTCTGGTCAAGAAGTTTCATCGAACTTTTCCCGACAAACCAAGACCCCCGGAGAAGACGAACTTGGGAGGGGCCTTGAGGGGGAGGTGCTGTCATGACCACTGCTTCCAAGGAGTCAGGAGCAGCCCAACGCCCTTGGAAGCAGGCTCACAACATTCATTGCAGACGCCAGCAAGTCCCTTTAGGGACCTTTTGGGCCTTGTCCCGGCACCGGTGGTGCCAGGCTCATTGTGGGGACTGGTCCCGGCACAAGAAGCGCCGGGCTCATAGCAAATACAGAAGTGCTTGGGTGGACCTACCTGCAGCAGACCATGCTGCTTCCTTACCGACAAGATGATGTCTTCATCCTCTTCTGGCAGGAACTACTTTTCCTCTGGGTGGGGGCTGGCACCACTCCCTAGGACTGGAACTCTTCTGGAAACTGGAACTCTTTTTCTTACCTGGGCGAGGCTGTGGAAGAAGACGTCTAAGCACTCCTGTGCACTATTTAAACCACACCCGATTGGTGCAACGTGCTTCGCGTTATTCTGCATCAGCAGCAGTACGCTCACCGTGTCAGCTCCAGGGAATCTTCCATTCCGGCTCCTGTGAACGCGAAATCTCCGGATTTACCTGATGAGAATACAATCTTCAGTCTTCAGCAGCATCTGCAAAACAACAAAAACACAGATTAGCAAAGTCAAGGTCAGCGCTTCAACTTACCCGATCCACCGGAGTGTTTAAGGTATTTGCCGCATTCTTTCTCCGCCATCGAGCCCTGCAAAGACAAAAGAACATTGGTTAGTAGCGTTCTGTTTCTGAACGGCTTACCTGTACGACGTACGCGCCAAAGTCAGCTTGCACCGCACTCCGCCACCTGCAAGGCAAAAGAGAGACATTAAGGTGCGTTTAAAGGCCTAGAACAGACTTTCTACTTACGTGCCTTCATATGCTCCATCATCTTGTTCACTCTTCGGCACAAACCTGCGCCTTCATCATTCTCCATCTGAAAGGAAAAGACATTAAGGTGCGCATTAAAGTACTGTGGCATTCATTCTACTTACGTGCCTCCACGAACTTTGGCATTCTTTCACCATCATTTCTTCTCAGTGAACCCTGCAGAAAAGGGACGTTAAAAGAGAACATTAAGGACTTTGATATATGCAAAATACGCTCGTGCAATTAACGGCGGCATCGCTCTCTACTTACCCTCTGCAATCAAGAGGCTGATCCCAAATCCAGTGAAGTAACTGGACCCAGAGCCCCTGCACAAGACGCAGGATGGAGAGCCCGGCATTCACCTATTTAAGGTGAGCACAGCTAGCAACCGAGTACCACGGGAGGAGAGAGTGTGGGGGTAGAGACTTCATCCAACCTTCCAGCTACTAATCCCCTGATTTTTCCACTTGTAGACATCTCACCCTCCAAGTCAAGCTTTCGGTGAGAAGGGGGCCAAACCAGGGAGCCAAACGAACCCTACGCCTAACATTGAAGACGGTTTCACCGCCCAGCCAAGACCCGCGCCTCCGAGGGAACCAGGTGAGCGTTACATCTACCCTCTTCTTATCCCTTACCTTACCACCTTCTTCAACTCTTGCCTCTCCTCATCAATCTTTCCCTATGCGTTCATAGAATATTCCTATTCTAAAGAAGCCCTCTGCTGATCCACTGCTCACTGCTAACTACAGACCTATTTCTCTTCTACCTTTCCTCTCTAAGCTTCTTGAGCGCCTTGCCTACTCTCAACTCTCATCCTTTGTTACTTCTTCCTCTCTCCTTCCTCCCTTCCAATCTGGCTTCCGTCCCAAACATTCCACTGAAACTGCTCTCACCTCTATCCTTAACTCACTCCTCTCTGCTCGACATGCTAAGCAATCCTCTATCCTTATTCTACTTGATCTCTCCGCAGCGTTTGACACTGTCGATCACCCACTCCTGCTTCACACTCTTTCCTCCTTTGGGTTTAACGGCCCTGTTCTAAAATGGCTATCTTCCTACCTCTCCTCCCGTTCCTTTGCTGTATCGTGGGGAGGCCAGTCCTCTCCTTCCTTCCCTCTTAAAGGATAGTTCCGGGACTTTTTTTTTATTGTTCCTATGGTTCGGCCATGTGTTTTTAAGCATAAATCGGTAGATCGTAGAAAACTTTCCTATGGACCTTACCCGACTTTTCGTCCATTAACGCACTCGAAAACATCCGCCATTTTATGATAATCCTATCATTTTCCCCCATCGCCCTGGCTCACCTGCTTTTGCGGCACTAAATCAAATCCCCCGCCCCTGAAACAGACTTGATCAAAACATTCATATTCCCCGCCTCTATCCGTGACGTGACTGAGCTGCGTAGGCAAACGCGCCCAGGCGTCTTCTACGCGACTCCACACAGAACCAGGAAATCAACACAGATGAGCTCAAACAACACAGCGCGCCACAATTGGGAATATGAAACTGTACTTTTAAATTAAACCGCAAGATTGTAAATTTGGTAAAGTACATTTATTTGACATCAAATGTTTTGAGAATATTCAGCGATTAGCATTTTTATTTGCTCACGTTCCAAAAAGTTCGTTTCGAGGCACACGATGTTCCTTTGCTGTACACAGGGTCTTAGATCATCTCACAATACAGCGCCACAATTCGGAATATGAAACAGTGGTTTAAAAGCAAACGGCAAGATTGTACATTTGGCAAAGTACATTTATTTGACATCAAATGTTTTGAGAATATTCAGCGATTTGCATTTTTATTTGCTCACGTTCCGAAAAGTTCGTTTCGAGGCACACGATGTTCCTTTGCTGTACACAGGGTCTTAGATCAATGAATTTTTATTTGCTCTCGATCCAAAATATTTCGTCTTGAGGCAAGCGATGTTCGTGTGCAGTAGACAGGGTGTTGGTTTACGATAAAATAAGCTCTTCGGTCGCACTGATAATCGCATGGCTGTTCCAACAACGAGGCACTAGGCCACCACAACGGTCTGTATGTTGCATCTAGCCGTTAGTACCGCGTAAGGGCATACTTGTACTTGGCGATCGTCCCACAAAATGGTCAGGGTGCTAACGTTGTTCACGTGGAGAAGCAAATGGCGATTATAGAAGCCATCCGCCGGTGTCTGGTACTCGTGACACAGACAATAATGGACGATGTATCTATTTGAAAAACATAAAAAAAGGAAATTAGTCTCACCATCAGATCTTTATTAAAATTATTCATTTTATATATTAGGTCTGGAAATTATTTCATAGCTATGACAGTGCAACTGGGTTTTATACGTCAAGGGGGGGCTGTAGGATACTGAGACAGTCCCCCAGTGCAGGGGTTGACAGGGAGTGCAGGTGGAGAGTGGAAGGGCCCAGGACCGAGGTCGCAGACAGTGGACAAGTTGTAGCAGGGGAGAGGGAGAGAGAAAGCAGAAGCAAAGAGGAAGGTTTGGAGGTGCTTCCGTAAAAGGAGACGGTTCTCCCCAAGATAGTGCGCGGTACAAAACAATATGCCACATAGAATGAACAAGTACAACTTAACCCGTCTTTAAAGCTACTGTATAGTAATTAAATTGCGGTATAAACTCATCTAAAGAGTTACTTACATTATATTTGCATTTTCCATTGTGTCTGTGCGTAGGGCAGCCCCGAAATACCACTCCTTCTATGCCGACGTTTTATTTCTTCTAATGAACGAACATGAAATGGCTTTCGTTTCTGAAATTATATTCATTATCGTTTCTTACGTGGTCCCGGCCTGTCAAGGTCAAATAACAATAGAACCTTATACTGAGTCGTGGGCCATTCTGGCACCCGAGAAAAAATCAAAGCAGCTGACCTTCACTTTGAACGAACACACATTCCTAGTTAGCTACATTCAGTGTAAGGCCGTCTTACAGGACTTGAAATTTACACTCCATCTTTGCATTTTGTCTGCGTGCTTTGCTGCCCCACAGAACCATAAATACGGAGACATTCTATATTTTTGGAAAAATCATTTATATTACTGTTTGGTTTAATTTAATGCGCAAATGAACAAGGTTGGATAGATAAACATATTCAATGGGCCTGCGACATGAGGAGACTAGAGAGAACAGACAATCAAATTACAATCATTTAAACCGTGATGTGTATTTCTCAATGAGCTCTTCTTTAGGTGGACATGGAACAGAGGCAATGTTGGGTGGCAATGCAGTTGTCACCTGCACAGGTTCGTTCACAACTCCATTTATGTGCCTATCTAGGACGTCAACAATAAGTCTCTCAATAAACTCATATTGCATATCCTCAAACACTGGTTTGATCACCCATTGTTTACTTCTTTTAGTGAAGGCCTTATTGTAGCGAAGCGTCCCTAAAGTTCCGGTCGTCCTACTTTGTTGACGGCCGACATTATGGTTATGTGCCAAGACCGCTAAAAGAGTCCGATTTATCATGCCCTCCATGCCAAAATGCAATCGTTTTGGCCTGTACTTTAGGCACATATTGTGGAACACCTCCAAATCTCCTGTGTGGCAGAATTCCGTGAGTCCCCTCAAAGCTTTTGTTATAGTTTTATCAAATACAATCTTTTCAATGGCTTTGTGAGTGGGTGATGAAGGAATCAACCACTTCTTCTTCCGTGCCTCCTCTGTGGACAAATGGCCATGTTCACAATTGTGGAAATGTTGGTTCGTGTTCCAGCTGTGCACGTTTGTACAGTGTAGCATTACTGACCGCCATTTTTCCAGTAGAATTTCCAACGACCCTCCACATGTTTTTGAGCTCCACCAAAGATGGTTGCTGATTGACTTGGACCACTGTGAAATACCTTGCATATCTTTTTTTTTACCTGCAGCCGACAATTTTTTATTGATTGTTTTTGCAAGATGCCAAACGTCAAATTGGTGATTTATATTTTTGTACTCTTCTCTCATTGTCTTGGCAATTGAAACGTGTCTGTCCGTGGCTATCAGGTCGATCACCATTCCCCGCGATTGTAGTTCTTGCAATGATGCTACAAAGCCAACTTTCTCCATGGCCACTGAGGATGTACTTTGTGACACCTGCACGACCACCGAACTCACAATTTTCTTACTTTCCATGTCCTGAAAGTGGTAGGTGCAGTACTTGGCTGAAAATCCTGGGCTGTCGCACTGTCCATCACCGGCTAGCCTGAACCGTTTGCCCGCGAATGTACTATCAATAGACATTTTTTCCATTCTCCAAGCTTCGCTAATGGCTGGAAATAGATAATCGGTTTGGTATTTGTAGAACTGAGTTTTCGCAATGAAACGGATTCCCACAAACTGAAAGAAAGACTCTAATTTTTTAAAACTTGAACCACTAAAAAGTGCAGCCGCTGCACAAAGTAGATTGCCTGCTGGCAGTTGTCCCAGCATGGGTTGTGCAGACCATGAGAAAGGATGATATTTTGTACAGGTGGCATGTATTTTAAGGTTAGTGCCTCGAATTGCACGAGTCACATTAATCAATGGCTCCCCACATACTTCCCCACCTACCGAATGCCCACATTTCAACCGAATAATAATATCAATCAAACAACTATCGAATACAATGAATTTGGTCTCTTTCCTTATACTGTCACTCTGCATCCCAGCTGGTTCGGCCTATAACGTTGAGGACATGTCACTCACATGAAAGGTAGAATCTCTGATATCGTCTTCCGCTATGTTCAGTGATATTGAAGGTGTTTCATTGTAGTCCACTTCATTCTCTTCCATTGCAACATCTGTTCCTTCTCCGGCAATGGGTGAATAGGACAATTTCTTCAACTTTCTCGCGGTCTTAGTCTTTGCGGGTGTGGATTCTGTGAATTGATCTCCGACTGCATCCGAACTACCAGGAGGACATTCACTATCAATGGCTGGTGGTGGTATAGCTCGGTTGTCAATCACTTCATATTCTTCCCATTGGCACGATGCATCTCCAGTCTCAAGTCCCTGCCAAAAGGTTTGACAAGCAACATCTCTCGTTCGCTTCACTGTCTGTGTAGATCTAGTTCGTACACCCACTCGCAACTAGAGGACAGATTGGAAAAGGGATGTTCAGTTTAAACACAACTTACAGTATTGAACTATTAACAGTGAAAAACAACATAATATAGTGACCAGGACACTAACCTTCTTTTGCTTTCTTTTCTTTGAAACTTTCTTGCCTCGAACTTCAACATCAGGACGCTGTTGCTCCGACTCGTGTGTGCATGTCTCCACTTCCTCTTGCGCTGCAACGACTACATTTTCATGATAAGGACATCCATCACGCACTGACGCTCCATCGACTCCCTGAAACATAGAACTTTCATTAGTATGTATAATAATATCGAAAACACAAAATGTACTTGGGGACCAATACCCACGTACATCTCAATAGCAAAACACGAATGAACGCTTTGTGTAGAACATTCAAACGACAATTATTCACGCATTGTTGATCTAGTTAGATGGAACTGTCAAGATCCATACCTCGGGCTCCTCATAGACTTCCATTGATGATATTATTGAAGATGATGCTTCAGTGACTCCCTGAAACACAGTAATTGCATTAGTATGGTTTTCTATTTTGATAAAAAGAACAGAAACTTTGTGCAGGCGTGAACGGCTCATCTAAATAGACCTGCACAAATGATCAGTTGTCTAAAATAAATAATGGATATGTAAATATGATTCGATTTGCTTGATCGTTGGAAGTGTCACCACCCAGAGATCTGCATCAACTACTAGGGGTGATGTTCTTGTAGAAGAAGCTCCGTCATCTCCCTGAAACATAGTACTCGCGTTAATAAAGAAGGAAGTATAGCGGATGTAATCACGTCATATGATTTCGCTTGATCGAACTGTCAGTATCCATACCTCGAAATGCATAAGAACATCAAGGGACGATGTAACTGCGGTGCACACTTCTGCAAGCTGTTGCGCCGACCCGTAACTGCATGCTCCCCCTTCTTCTTGGACTAATGCTCCATCGACTCCCTGAAACATAGGACTTTCATTAGTAATGAACACAAAATTGAAAAAAGAAGACACATAGGAGGGCGACGGAACTGTCCTGAAACGTACCTCGAGCATCTGAGTGACATCAACGGTAGTCGTCAATACGTTGGACTCCTCAGCATCTCCCTGAAAGACAGTACTTGCATTATTTTGGATAACAATAATTATAACTGAAAACAAAGACTAGAGGACGAGTACAAGGGTGTACCATTAGGTAACATAATTACACGATAAATTAAAACTATTGATTTACATGCCTAAAACAAGTCAGTGGCAGAATAGCCAAGTAAGATTACCCGATAGGCGCTTGAAGTGGCTGATGACTGCAATAACGACACGGATGGAGAATCTTCCGCCTTCATATTGAGTGGATACATAAATGGGGAAATTATTGTTAGCTAATGCTACACACTACCGCAAGGCCAAGAGATAAATACGTAAACTTGACTCACCAGTGGAGGGATGTGGACGAATAGAGTGGGAATAGCGGTTGAGAGCAATTTTCGCCTCGCTCGCGGTGTGTTCTTCTTTATTAGCAATGATGTGGAGTACATGTCAGAGGTAAAGTGCCTGCTGCAGATGCGGTATCGATCACCCCTCTTGTCCGCAAAGACCTCTAGGACTCTACTTTCAAGCTCAGACGGTGGATATCCACAATATTGGACCCATTCTCTTATCTGATCTATTGTCTTAGGGAAAACATGCATTATAGTACCTTCAGATTTATTATGGGTCTTCGAAGGGCAACCGCCAATGGAACAGGCAGGCATTGTGGAAAGTTCTGAAAAGTAAAGATCAACAATTCTCTATGAATACCAATGTAAACTCAGAACATGTGACTAGTTCCTTGCATGTACTGTCTTGAACGAAAAGAAATTGGACGCAAAATGATTATGGTACATGGCCTTACCTTGACGAACAAACAGTTAGATGCAGGGATCAGAGTAGTTTCTTGTCGTAGAACAGGGAGCAGTTCACAGGTTGCAAACTGACGAGTTTCCTCGAAGTGGTCACGGAAGTTCACAGAGACGAAGAGCAGATAACCAGCACCTTCACGGGTTGACTAGCAAAGCGCAAAGAAGTGCTCATTAGAAATATGAAGTGGGTTATAAAGAATTCGAAACAGGGGTGTGTTTGTGAATGAATGACGTGTATATGTCGTGGCATTATGTGGATTGCAGGGGGCCGTCCAGCGTGAGGGGGGATGCTTGGCAGGAGACACGGGGTCTGGAGGTAGACATGGGAACAACAACCCATGCTCTATAGACCACTTTGAAGTGTACATGGTCTTTGGCACCTCTTGGCCTTTATCGCTCCCTGACTGCTCCAGTTGCCAGCACAAGTACCCCGGTGCGAACTGCCTTTGATAGGGCGGGGGGTGGATTGGGGCGGTGGTCGTGCAGACAAGACACAGGAAGACTCGTGAATGGAGACACACTTATGTGGATTGCAGGGGGCCGTCCAGCGTGAGGGGGGATGCTTGGCAGGAGACACGGGGTCTGGAGGTAGACATGGGAACAACAACCCATGCTCTATAGACCACTTTGAAGTGTACATGGTCTTTGGCACCTCTTGGCCTTTATCGCTCCCTGACTGCTCCAGTTGCCAGCACAAGTACCCCGGTGCGAACTGCCTTTGATAGGGCGGGGGGTGGATTGGGGCGGTGGTCGTGCAGACAAGACTCGTTTGCCGCAGGGCCTCACCAAGGAGAGGCCATCTAACTGCATGTAAGAGGCTGGCTGCAGGATCTAGTACATGGAAGGCAGGGGGTGAGTTTATAAATACCTCACCCTCCCAGGAGAATATATGGGTGCAGTTCACCCTGGAGACCCTGGATGCCTAGGCAGTTAGTCAGCAGCAGGCTGGCCTGTGGTGGCAAGGCGGCACGGGCCAGAGGTGGTCATCTCTGTACCCGGTGCCCAAAAGGATGATTTATTATGATCAACCATATTTACCTATAACCATGTTTTGTATCAATAAAATACAACGGCCTTCCTTTTATTGCCAACGCTTGAACAAATCAAAACAACCATTGTTAAAATATATATTGGGTTTTATTTTGGATCTTAATTTCAATTGAACATAAATAATAAACATTACACATTGTAAATTTGCGGTTGCAGCACATCCAGGGAAAATCCGTGGTATTGTCCACTGTCGCTGGGGAAATGTTGTCTAATGGCAAGTACCGCACAGGCAGGTATTACTCTCCGAACGCGGTGTCCGAGCCTCCCGTGAAGCCACCAAGTGAAGCAACGATAGGCCACCAGCCTGTACCACCTGTGAAAATGAAAGATGCAAACTGTATTAAAATCACAAAACTTTCTTATCACTGTCGATTCAGGTAAAAAATGTCATTCTGCTTTGAAAAAAATTCTATCTAGAAAATGCACAATATGGAACCAATTTACATGCATTCGAATGATATGTAGATGTAATTTTATATGTGGGAGACGACCATGACATAGTAGTGGCATCACTGACATCACAACCAGAGTATACTTACTCGTTACTCGGATTACGCGGACGAACAGTGCTGCGAAGTTCGTGCATAAGCACCATCATCATCCTCAACACGGTCCGTGAGAGGCAGGCTTCCCTGAACTCTGGCAGCTCGGTGATGCATTGCGGACTTGGCTCGCCTTCCGAAATGTAGGCCAGGCATCCCGAGTTTTCTCGGCAGCAGCAGTTCTCCTCCTCAGTTGGCATTAGCTCGCACCGATTGCACGTGCACCAGGTGGAGACGCCGTCCATGCGACATGGTCCAGGCTCTTCATCCGTTGACTGGTCCTCCCAACTGCCGTCCGAATCCCCATCGTTTTCGCGTGCTTGCCTTTCCAGTAGTTCTTCCTCGGTGTACTCGGGCTCGTACATATACGGCATTATTGTAGCCATTATGTGGGAAAGAAAGTAAAATAATTTATAGCGGTGGTACTGGTATCTGTTCACACGGGCTACAATCAACGAAGGTAGCTGACCAGAGCACAGAAACGAGTCACAGAATACTCAAAGTAACACAGAGAGAGGAATGGATTCGAAAATCTGCTGCTGTGTGTTGTGAAACGGTCTGTTTATACTTATTGAGGAAAGAGGCGTCCTGCCATTTCCATGGCGACACTTCATTAGCTGAGGCGCAGCGATTGTTGACACGAAACGGGAAATGGGCGGTACGCGTCTGCTGATGTCAGGCTCAGGGGCGGGGGATTTGATTTAGTGCCGCAAAAGCAGGTGAGCCAGGGCGATGGGGGGAAATGATAGGATTATCATAAAATGGCGGATGTTTTCGAGTGCGTTAATGGACGAAAAGTCGGGTAAGGTCCATAGGAAAGTTTTCTACGATCTACCGATTTATGCTTAAAAACACATGGCCGAACCATAGGAACAATAAAAAAAAAGTCCCGGAACTATCCTTTAACTACGGTGTTCCTCAAGGCTCTGTACTTGGTCCTTTCCTTTTCTCTCTTTACACCTCTCTCATTGCCCCTGTCATCTCTTCGTTTGGCATTTCTCACCACTTTTATGCTCATGATACTCAACTCTTTCTTTCTTTCTCCTCCTTCTCGCCTGACCTCCACCTTAAACTCTCCTCCTGTCTCACTGCTATCAAGAACTGGATGTTCTCCCGCTTTCTCTCTCTTAACACAGGTAAAACCAAAGTCCTTTTCTTCCCCTCTAACTCTCTTCCCCCTCCCTCCCCTCCTCCTTTCATTCACTTTCCTCCCTCCAATCTCCCTATCTCCCCCCAAGCTCGTAATCTAGGCGTTCTCTTTGACTCCTCTCTCACCTTCTCACAACACATTTCACTCACCTCCCGCTCCTGCCGATACCACCTCTACAATATACGCAAAATCCGTCCCTCCCTCACATTCCACGCCACCAAACTCCTATTTTCCTCTCTCATCTTTTCCCGCCTCTTCTACTGCTCCTCTCTAATCTTTGGACTTCCCGCATCTCAGCTTACCCCTCTAAAATCCATATACCACTCTGCTGTTCGTACCCTTTGTCTCCTTACCTCCCGTGACTCCATCTCTTCCTCGCTCTCTCACCTTGGCGGGCTACCTTTCCACTCACAACTAAAGTTCCACTTTCTCTGTCTTGTCTTCAAATTCCTCCATGGTCTTTCTCCTCCTTATCTCTCCTCCCTCCTCTCCTTCTACTCCCCCTCCCGCTCCCTTCGCTCCGCTGACCATTTCCTTCTCACTGTTCCTCCTTCCCCTTGCGCTTCCTCTCGTTTCCGCTCATTCCAACTCCTTGCACCCCTGCATTGGAACTCGCTCCCTCTTACAATCCGCTCTACCACAACCTTCACCTCATTTCGCACTTCCCTTAAATCCCTCCTCCTCCATTCTCCTCCTTGAAAACTTCTCCTCTGCCCTCTTCACTTCCCCCCGCACCCCTCTCTTCTTACTCTCATCTGATTCCTCTCTCCCCTCTCCTACTCCTCTCTTTTCCCCTTCCATTCTCCCTCTCCCTGTCCATCTCCTACTCCCCCCACCTCTTCCCTCTCCCCTTTCCACCCCTCACCTAAGTAAATTGCTCTTTGCACTGTTTTGTTGACTGATTCATGATGTAGATTTTGCTCTCATTGTTAAATGTTGTTGTTATTTTGTATTTTGTTGTTTCACTGTACAGCGCCTTGGTATAAAGCGCTATATAAATCAATCAATCAATCAATCAATCAATCAATCTGTGAGCGTAGCACCAACGGCGGAGCCAGGGGGAGCAGAGGAGTGCCCCAGCCTCCCTGCGTAGCACTTCAGTGTGCGACTAACTATTGAAATCAAAGTGCTTTAACTTGATCCTTAGTCTCAAGACAAACACGTCCATGTCCTCATCTTTCATTTGATTGGTTAAGTGGAACACGGGATTCTCGTAATCCAGGTGAAGTGAAATACGTGGTGAGGACTGCTTTTAAGCCTTGAATTGTGTCTGTGGAGTCACTCGGTAGCTCATCAATGATGTCTCTGGCGGCGGACCCTACTGCCAGCTTCAGTAGGCATCACTGTCTGTGGTCATCCATGTGCCCCAGCGCACCCACATAAAGGACAAAATATCTCGCCCATCTGGCACACCCAGGCCCCATGCTGCTGGTGTCAGTGACATCAAAGACACCAGGCAGTTGCAGTACCAGGATTTGTGTGATCGTGGTGGTCCTGCATGGGTGGCATGACAGACACAGTGGCAGGAATGTCGTGGTCCGACATGTGAATTTAGGCACATTGTAGCCCCGCTGGTATGTTCCTGCTTCTTGCCACCTCACAAGTAGGGGCACCTTCAGTGTGAGGCACTGTCTTCTCTGTTCTGGTGGGTGCCTTCTGGGCAATTCTTCATGTGCCTGTGTTGCCATTGTGTGTCGTCTAGTCAATAGGCCTTGCCTCGTGTTCCGTAACAGCCATTTTATTTGTTTGGCACCAAATTATGCATGTTATCCACCGAAGTGCATGGGGTTTATGAGGTGCTTCTCCGTATGCCACTAAAGCGACTACACTGCTTTCTGTAGTGCTGGCACTTCCTTTGCACTCCTTTCCGTGTGATCTCTTCACCATTGCACCGCGGGTGCTCAATCAGGCTTCCACTTTCCTCTGGCGGCCCTGCTCACAGGCCCTTCCGGGTGTCATGCTAAAACACGGACATGCCCGCTTTGTCACCAATGCAATGTTTTACCTTGGAGGCAAGACCCAGTGTAATCTCACCGGTCCCTCACAGCACCTCTACAGAAGACGCAGACATGGAAGTAACAGGAACATCACTTTATTTGTTACTCTCCATATATTATAATCCCTTGTGCCCGTCACTTCCCTTGTTCCCGCCCTACTCCCACCCCTTAACAACACTAGACCCCATATCTCGATGCCACAATTACTAGAGCTGCGGGGCCCTGGAGAGATTTATATCACCCATGTTCCACAATGGTGGGCATGCATCAAAACTCAACCTGCCACTGTGGTGTCTGCCCCTTTAAGGGCACACACGCGGCAGAGTGTTGTCACTCCGCAGCATATGCTGATAATAAACGGGGCGTGGCAGAGCGGCCGTGGAGCCCGAACAGCAAGCACATCTCTGTGTGCGCTCTGTGGCTGGGAGGGCTTACAGGGGCCAGGGGAGTATTCTGGCCCCACACAACAGTGGCGATGAGTCAGGGGATTGATCCGATGCGGACCTGGGCACAGGCAGTGAAATAACATGGTGGCATTTTTCTCCAGTTTTTAATGCCGGGGAGTCCACGCGATCGGCTGCCATTTTGTCCTTGCGGTGGAGAGGGTTGCAGCTCCTGCTAGGAGTGCTTGTGTGCCCCCCATGTGGAATTTTTGGAACCCCCTGCAAAGGGGGCAATGTTGTGCGGCAGATACATCATTCTTGGAGTGTTTTCAACACTTATCATGTGTTGAGTGTGAGGTGAGGAGAAATGGGGAGGCCTAGAGTGTTTTCTTTTTCTTCTTTGTTCCCTGGGCCCTACTCCACTCACTTTTTGGGATTTCCAGTCTCTGGACTGGGGGATACGATCCCATTATTCCTGGCTATTTGGACATTGGTGGAAGGGGCTGCCAATACAGCAAGCCCTAGGGTGGAGCAGCTGAGAGGGGCTGCACACCCAATTTTTTGATATTCTGGACTGGGTGTTTTGAAAAGCTGTTTGTGACTGTGAGTTTGGTGGAAAGGGAGTCAACAGAATTAGCCAGAGGGGAGTGTTTGGCCAACATATTCACGCTCAATATTTTGGCGCATTTGCCTGGAAGGGGACATGTGTGAGTTGCGGCCCCAGTATTCTCATGGGGTGCCTGTGCGCACACCACCATGAATGACCAGGATGGCGGTGCAGGAGCCCCGCCAGCGGTGTCAGGACCAGCAGGCCCAGTGGTTGTGCAGGTGCTGAGGCAGCAGAGGACGCTCACACCAATGCCCGAGTTTGATATTTCTGGGGCACATCAAGCCTGGGACCAAGGAGGTGTCTTTGGATAGATCGGCTCGACATGTATTTCCGGTCCACTGGTGAGACGGATGAGGACAGTAAAGTGGCCACACTTCTCTACTCGGCCAGACCAGCGGTGCATGAAGTCTTTCAGTCCTTGACGCCTGTGGATGCATCGTACATGGCAGCTAGAAAAGCACTGCGCAGGTATTTCATGCCGCTGGCCAACGCGGACTATGAACGCTTCGTGGTGTGCAGTGCCAGACAGAAAGACAATGACCCTCATTACAAGTTAGCCGGTCCGGAATCTGGTTTTACCGTGATGGCGGTGACACTGTTTCCGCGACCGCATGTATGCGGAAGTAAGGTATAATTATGGGTTGGCGGTGCGCGCCCCATAACAGTGTGAAACCGGTGCCACCACCATCACGGTAACACCCACGGAGACGGATGCACCAGGCCATATGGCAGCGGTACATCTGTATCTGCCACCAACATGTCGGCATCAGCGGATGCGCAGGCATTTCATGCCGCTGGCCAACGCGGAGTATGAACGCTTCGTGGTGTGCAGTGCCAGACAGAAAGACAATGACCCTCATTACAAGTTAGCCGGTCCAGAATCTGGTTTTACCGTGATGGCGGTGACACCGTTTCTGCGACGGCATGTATGCGGAAGTAAGGTATAATTATGGGTTGGCGGTGCGCGCCCCATAACAGTGTGAAACCGGTGCCACCACCATCATGGTAACACCCACGGAGACGGATGCACCAGGCCATATGGCAGCGGTACATCCGTATCCGCCACCAACATGCCAGCATCAGCGGATGCGGAAATACCGGTGGCGGTAATACCGTGATCGCGAAAACAAGAAAGAGAGTGGCGGCCATTACAAAAAGCACAATCCATTGCAATCCGCTGGAACCACAAGGCCTACAGCTCCTGTGACTGGTGAAAATCAATATTGGAGATGACATCAAGGGTTCCAGCCATCTGGCAGCGGAAACCCTGCTTCAATGAGGCAGAACTGACCGTGCTTGTGGAGCACATTGTGAAGAATGCAGCGGTACTGTTCAGAGGCGCACCACGCAGCAAAGGCGAAAGGGGATATGGTCTGAGGCTGAACAGAAGTGCACAGCTGTGGGTGTGACAGTGCGGACAGTGAAGGTGGGTGTAACGCTCACCCGGTATCCACGGGGACGTCACTCAGCCGGTCCTGGCCTCTTACGACCTCGAACCCTTCCCTGGAGGCTATTCGACTGGTGACTGGGCCTGAAACACAGGATTGGTAGAGTTTAACTCCCTATTGTCTCTGTGTGCTTGAAGCCCTTCCTCCTCGGGGTCCAACCCTTCCCTTTGATCCACAGCTCACCTTGTTATCTTGGATGGTGTGCTCTCCGTCCTGCTTTCAGTGCAGGGGCCCGTTAATTGATGCGGGCTCGTTGGTGCCTAGTTACTTCACTGGCGAGAGTCCGACTTGTAAGATTAATGAGTCTTTGAACAGTTCTCTAACTTTGTTCCTTTCCTTCTTAGATGATGGCCGGCGTCCGGGGATGGTGCCGTGCTGCTGAGATGAGTGGTGCTAAAGGTGAGTGAGAGCGTGATGCGCCATGCACCCTTTTCGTATTTGTATTGAAATGAGTTCTTTTTCTGTGTCTTTTAGGTGCCGCGACGTTGTTAGCGTGGATGCTGGTTATGAAGAACAAATGCGGTGAGTAAGCGCGGTATGCGGCGCCTCTAGATGTTTCCACGCTAACCTGGAGTGTCTTTTCCCCCTCGCAGATGGATGAGAAGTTCCGGAGACACAGTTCCCCCAGAGCGGCTGGGATTCAGGTAAGCGTTTAAAGCTAGTACTGTATTTAAAAAAAATAAGCAGAGCTGTAGAATGCTTACTAATGCTTTTTCTCTGTTCTTTTCCTCTTCTTTAGGAAGCGGCGTGCCAGGATGGGAATGACACCGCCGAAGATGCCCGCAGAACAGAAGGAGTATTGAATGATGGACAGAAGGGCTGCAAGGTAAGACTGTTCCTAACGGTGTTCTTGTTCTTGCAGGAGCTGAGCGCAGAAGAAAGATGCAGGCCCACTGGAGACCGATCCGAACATGGTGAGTGTCACGCTGCAGGTGCAGAAAACGCAAAGCATGCTTCTCAGCCTGGGTGTGGCTTAAATAGTCTCTGGGTATCCCAGGTGCCTCTGGGCTGAACCACACCCAAAAGACTAGACCGCACATGCAGGTCTGGGAACCAAAATATGTGGGGGCATCCATCTTGTCCCCATCAATGCATTACGAGTCCAATCCCCAATGTTATCCTATGGGAGTGAGTGAGTCTGGTGCCACAAGCGCCAAGTCTGACTCCAAGTGAGTCCAAGTAATGGAGAGGCCATGTAGGTGATCGTGGCCTGGCTCCAGCCTGACATCTTGGAGGGCTGGGGGCAAGAGGGGCAGGAATCATGACAGTGGGACGACCTGCGGCTGCGGGTCTGGAAACTGCTGGCAGCAGACAGACAGCAGAGCAGTGCCACAGGAGGGGGACCACATTCCCCACTGAAGCTGCAAACATGGGAGGAGAGGTGCAGCAGCATCATGCACCTGGAAGGGATTGAGGGTTTTGGTGAAGCTGAGGCCGGAGCAGACACACCTGGCAAGACTGGAAAGTACACAGAGTGCAAAGACATGAGGGTGAATAAAGGAAGAACAGCACCCCCCCAAACCCCCAGCCAGGGCCACAGAGGCACATAACAATCCCCCATCAACCCCACCACACTCAGCACCCCCATTGCCCCCCAGCCAGGGCCACAGAGGCACACAACACATCCCCCATTGACACCACCACACCCAGCACCCCCATGTGACAACACCACCCGGACAGCCAGACGGCGTGCAAGCCGTGATTCATACACCTGAGTGCAGCACTCATCAATGAATGTACTTGCAAGTGGATGAAGCATGAGGAGTGTGTTCCACATGACTGCCCCATACACATCCTGTCACACCACTAACGGCATGCCCTACAATCCCCCACAGGAACATCATCCGACAGTGACAGGGCAGAACAGTCGACATCAAGGGGGACTGCACAAGGCCGTCAGACGAGACAACGGCAGCAAGCCACTGCCAGCACCTCTGGCACCCATGCATCCACTATGGTGCCGATGCACCACACAACCATCCCCGCTGCGCCTGCAGACCAGCATGCGCCCCTGTCAAATACCCCTGCATCCACTTCCAGTGCACCTACAAGCGACAATGAGTCTGAGAGCGTTGAAAGTGTGCACGTGCATCAGGCTGCTGATGCCCCCGGGAATGGTAATGAGGGGGGCAACACCACACCTGAGCAGCTGGCCACATTTTTCCCCATTGGACTGCACAGTCCGATGCGCTCCTCCACACCTTCCCTCCATGAGCTCACTGCCCGGCTACAGCGCATCGAAGAGTGCCAGGACACTCTGACGCGACTTGTGGAGCAACAGCTTCAGGAGGGAAGGCTACAACGGGAGGAGGCCTGTCTGCAGCGTGAGAGCAGTGCCACCTCTGTGCACCGCCTTTCAGGCACAATAGGGGGTTTCGCAACCACAAACATGGTGGTGTCACGAAGGGTCAGGGAGGGCAACAACATAATGTCAAACATTGCCGAGACAATGTTGGTTGCCCTGCAGGCCATCATGGGCCGTGTGCCACCACCAAACCCCGCTTTGCCCTCTGCTAGCAGCACTCCCACAAGCTCTGTGGCCAGCAGCCCCCGCAGGAGGTCATCACGGCTGGCTGGAGCAACTGGGAAGGACAACCATTGGCCCAAGCATGACAAAAAATAGGCTGTACATCGTGGCACATTAGTCACACAAGTCGTGATTGTGTCCAGGACGATGGGTGTGTATGTTGGGGTGTGGGGGGCTCACCTTAGTGGGGTTTGTTATTTGGGGCCTGGGTGGTGGGCAGGTATGTTGGGGAGGTGGGTGATCATGTGTGGTCTTAATTCCAATTCTAAACCTGTTTGTCCTGTTAATTTCACAATACACTGGTGTGCAAATGCAAATGACGAGTGGCCAATCTTATTTCGTGTGTTTATAAATCATTTACTCTAGTGATACAACATTAAGTGCTGAATGTGTATTTGTAGTCTATCAGAAAAAATTGTGTATAAGTGCTCCACGTGCATGTTGTCCATCAATGGCACCCCGGCCTGGTAGTGCACCCATCCCATCATCATCATCATCATTTTCATCCTCAACTGATGGCTCGATGTGCGGGGGCAGTGGAATGTTCCTGTGTATGCACAGATTGTGAAGCATAGCACATGCAAGCACTATTTTTCATGCCGTCACCTGGCTGTACTGCAATGCACCACCTGATCTGCTCAGGCAGGGGAACCTGGCCTTCAGCAGTCCAAAGGTCCGCTCTATCACGCCACATGTCCATATGAGTGCCCGGTTGTAGGCCTCGTCATGCCTGTTCCGTTGCAGTCGTATGGGCGTCATCAGCCATGGCGTGAGTGCATATCCGGCATTACTTGCATGAGAGTGATAGTAAGGGCATATGTTACTGTTTGTGGTATTACTGTCTGTATCAGATACAGTCCACAGATGCCCTTTCTGGTATTCAGATATTTGATTCATCTATTGTGCACACTTGGATCACATTTCCATGCTGAGTTCTGTGATGCTTGCATCCGTGGAGTGATGTTAGTCAAGTACATGTTCCAATCATTGCAATGTACATGTGTTCAGATGTGGTGAGCGACGCCTGTATTGTAAGGTGATGGGCAGATCTGTATCAGGCAGACACAGAATACAGCAGAGATGTGACCACTGCGCACAGCACGAGATGCACCCATCGTGTGCATGGGAGTAGCAAATGTACATCGGTGGGGGTGGTACTCACATCCTCATGTTGCCATTGCATGTTGTGTTACCCCCTAGCTAGGGTATACATGGAGGTAGGCAGGGCATGTTTGGCGTCACATGGCATGGTGCTATTTTCCAGTTGCCGCGGTAAACTGTGTGGAATCTGGTGCTTGTCTATTCCCCCCGCATTACACAGGGGTCATGCATTGGCAGTTGTACTCGCCCAACTGCCTGGGACACTGTCGGCCCTGACAACCCCCCCCCCATTGCACAGGGGTCATGCATTGGCAGTTGTACTCATCCAACTGCCTGGGACTATGTGGGTCTTGACTATTCCCCCCCTCGTTGCACAGGGGTCATGCATTGGCAGTTGCACTCGCCCAACTGCCTGGGACACTGTGGGCCTTGATTATCCCCCCCATTACACAGGGGTCATGCACTGGCAGTTGTACTCGTCCAACTGCCTGGGACACTACGGGCCTTCACTATTCCCCCTCCCAAATGCACAGGGTTCATGCATTGGCAGTTGTACTCACCCAAAAGCCATGTGCTTTGTCCCGCATGACGTTTCATGTACCGTGGCAATGTTGAATTCCGCAATACCATTGAGTCGTGTGTGGACCCCGAGAAACGTGTACAGCAATGCGTGATGAGTTGTTGGGCATCGTAGACCATCTGGGCGTTGAGTGAGTGGAATTGCTTCCAATTGCGGTACGCCGCCTCAATTGCATGCCTGACAGTCAACTCCAGGTGCATGCAATCTAATGCGCCTATGCAATTAGGCATTCTGGCAATGGCATGGAAGGCCACTTTGGTGGCATTGACCTGGGACGGGGTACAGGGTGGGGCAATGTGTCTGACGCATGGCGCAGCAGCGCATCCAGTAACTGGAGCAGTATCCTGGAAAAACAGGGTTGTGACAGCCCATGCAGCTCCCCAACGGTGTGCTGATAGGTTCCAGTGGTGAGAAAATGCAGTACAGAGACTACCTTCAGGAGGGCAGGGGGAATTGCAGTCCGGATGCTGATGCGGCTGTTGATGTCTTCTTCAATGAGGGTGACGATTGATATGATTGGGGCCCTGTCAAGCCGGTATAATGTATGCATTTAACTTTGGGTCAGGTTCCAGGGTGAGGCCCTGATGCAGGGTATTGCTGGTTGCCTGCGGGGTGGTACCTGCTGCACATTGATGTTTGGGGTGGCCACCGGGTTCCTGGTTTGCCTCCTGCGCCTACGCCGCCTCCTCTTCTGCCTCAGTGCTGCTTCAATATCCACTGCTGCTTGCAGCTTCCCTATCCCAATTGCTGCTAGAGCAGCTGACAACATGGTTGTGTTGGATGGTGGCTTGGGTGTGGGTG
Organism: Ambystoma mexicanum; assembly: GCF_040938575.1. Classification (NCBI taxonomy): domain Eukaryota; kingdom Metazoa; phylum Chordata; class Amphibia; order Caudata; family Ambystomatidae; genus Ambystoma; species Ambystoma mexicanum. The sequence goes on from NC_090921.1 coordinate 561,236,929, forward strand.
TGGCCCTTTTGTAGGCTCACAGTGGCCTATGATGTGCAGCTGGTCTGATTGTGCACACCTGGGGCTTGTTGCGGCTCATCTGCCACTGTTTAATGCCAAGTCTGCGGTGCCAGATGCACCAGCGCAGTGTTCATGGTATTAACGCCATGATCGTGGCAGTGTTTCAGTGTGCATTCTACTTGTAATGTACCCGGTATTGGGCATTGCCGGTGATTGGAGGTGCGCCGCTGAGTCGTCCCGCTGTTTACGCGCATGGAACTACGGGGTGTGTTGTCACCGTGGGGGTCGATTTGCGGTGATGGTGTTTCCGGCACCGCGGGTCAGAATGTGCCAGTCTGGTAAACGGTGCCGGTACGGTTCTACCGGCACCTCTGATTCCGGACCGGCTACCTTGTAATGAGGACCAATGAGTCTCTGGACACTTTCTATGGGCTGCTGAGCCAAATGTCCTTGTTGTCTGCCTGGGAGAACCCCCAAACGATAGTCAGGAATCAACTTATACAAGGCTGTGCATCAGGAAAACTGTGCAGGCAGGTGCTGCGGGAACTGGGGCTCATGATACCCCACATTTTGCAGCTTGGCCGATGCCAACAGGTGTCAGAGGTGCAGGCATTAAAAATGGATGAATCCTGCATCAAGTGTGGGTATGAATTTTCGCACCCTGCAGAATGCCCAGCGCAGGGGAAAGCCTGTGGTCATTGTGGGGCACTCAACCATTATGCCCGTATGTGCAGGGCTCCATTGCCGGTTGTGGTACTGAGGGGGCCGGTGAGGGCAGGTTTTTTCAGGCCACAGCGGCTGCCCAATTTCTCCCAAGTAGACCAAGGAGAGGAGGGCGCAACGCACGAAGATGAAACGGAGGATGAGGAGGAAAACATTTTCTTTATCTCGAGTGTCGACGCGCTACGCGCCATCCCCAGACGGCAGCCAAGGTGCCTCGTGAAAGTCAACAAGTCGACGGTACCAGCATTCTTGGACACGGGGGAGTAGGTCAATGTAAGGGCCAGGGTGCACTACGATGCCATGGTGGCACCACCCACATTACAGAAGCCCAGGGTGCGGATATTTTCCTTTGGTGGAGAGCAGCCCATCCCATTGGCCAGGGCATTTGTGGCAAAGGCTGAGCATGGAGGGTCGTCCATCAAGGCCCGATTCTATGTAGCGAGCATCAGTAGCAACACTCTCTTGAGATGTGCAGCGGCCACGGCATTGGGCACTGTGAGCTTCGCCTATTCAGTATATGTGGAAGATGTACAGGGGCTGCTTGCGAAGTACAGCCAGCTGTATGAGGGAATAGACTGAATGGCCGGTGAACCGGTGAGACTGCACACTGATGAGCCGGTACAACCTATTGCGCTCAAGCATCGCAGAGTCCCATTTCATCTGTAGAACCTGGTTGACAAGGAACTGGACAATTTGGTGGTGCTCAACATCATTGAGAACGTGGATGGACCAATAGTCATCGCAAGGAAGCCAAAGCAACCTGATTCAGTGAGGATTTCTCAGGACATGAGGCTCCCGAACAAGGCCATCAAGCGTGAAAGACACCCCATGCCCACGATCGATGACATTATTGCAGTGCTGCAAGGGGCGGGGTTGTTCTCGAAGCTTGACCTATGGGCGGCCTACCATCAGGTGGTGTTGCATCCAGACTCCAGGTATACCTTTAACACGCACCGAGGCGTCTACAGGTACAAGCGCCTAAGGTTTGGGGTGTCTTCTGTGGCAGACGTGTTCCAAAACATCATCCATGGGGCCCTGGTGGATCTGGATGGGGTCCTCAACATCAGTGACAACATCCTGGTGTTTGCAAAGACGGAGGCAGAACACATGGTGATGCTTGTGAGAACCCTGCAACGGATGCAGGCAGTCGGATTGACCTTGCATAGGGGAAAATGCAAGTTACTCAAGAAGGACATTGAATTTTTTGGATTCGTGTTCAAGGAGGGAGGCGTGTCACCCGCCCCCCAGAAGGTCAAGGCCATTGTAGAGGCGAGGCCCCCAGAGAATGTGTCAGAAGTCTGGAGTTTCCTGAGCATGGTCACCTACTGTGGCCGGTTCACCAAGAACCCAGCCTCCAGGTCAGAGCCCCAGAGGAGTCTCACCAAGAAAGAGGCAATAGGGCAATGGGGTCCGCTGGAGCAAGCCGCCTTCGAAGAAGTGAAGGGAGCGCTGACGGCAGAAGACACTATCACATTTTTTGATCCATCCTAGACGTCAGAGATTGTGGTGGACGCCAGCCCTTTTGATCTTGGTGCAGTTCTCACCCAAACAGACGCTAATGGGGAGATTAGGCCAATTGCCTACAAGAGCAAGGCACTGTCAGATACGGAGCAGCGAAACTCGTAAATCGAACGGGAGGCCCTGGCAGTCTTATGGGGGTGTCGGCATTTTCACCTGTACATGCTGGGATGACCGGTGACGGTGGTAACTGACTACAAGCCTCTGCTGCCAGTCATGGCTGGCTTGTCTTCCAAGCCTCCAGCCCGGATTGAGAGGTGGATGCTGGCGCTCCCGGAATATGGGGTCTCGTTGGTATATTGGCCGGGCAGTAACAATGCTGCAGATTATCTGTATAGGCACCCCAGAGGCGAGGTGGAAGGATGTGGAAACATCTGTGGGGAGGAGGCTGACGAACACGTGAGGCTGATTGTGGAGGTGGCAATCCAAAACTCAGTGTCTCTCCAGGAGCTGGAAAAAGCAGCAGACGAAGACGAGTGCTTCTGAACACTAAAGGTGGCCTTTCAGTAAGGGTCGTGGAAGTCGGTGGTGGACACGCTGGCACACAGGACCCAGGATGCACGGTCAGCGCAGGAACAATTGTGGAGGGTAAAAGATTAACTGACATTTGTTGAGTTGGGGCTTTAGCTCAGGGGTGTCTGCATATTAATACTATTGTGCAAGGTCCCCCAAGTCATTGAGCTAGCGCACCAGGGCCACCAAGGAACTGCCAAAATGATGGTTTGGTTCCCGGACCTTGAGAGACGAGTGGAGGAGTATGTGACAGCCTGTGACAGCCTTGGTGAGGTGCCAGGTGGCTGCCCCAGCACAAAGGGAGCCCCTCATTGAGACCATGCAGAAAGGTACAAGGCCATGGGAGAACGTCCATGCTGACTTTTGGTCCACGGGCCGGGACAATCATTTCCTGGTGGTGGTGGTGGATGAGTGGCCACGGTACCCTGAGGTCGAGTTCATTGAATCAGTCTCTTTGGCAAGGTGGCCGTGGCCCTAGAAAAGTTCTTCGCCACTCACTGCCTGCCGCAGACCCTGTGTTCAGACAACGGACCACCATTCCAAGGGGACAGCTTCGTCCAGCTGATCGGAGACTACGGAATACAGCATCGGAAGATTACACCAATCTGGCCCGTGCCAATGGCAAAGTGAAAGGTTCATGAGGTTCATGAGGATTCTGAAAAAGGTTTTTTGCATCGCTCACGGCCAAGGACACTGCCTGTAATGGGCGCTGTATCAGTTCCTGAATGAATACAGGGCCATCCCTCATGCATTCACTGGAGTGGTACCAGCAGAGGCAATATTTCAGCGGTGTCCGAGGGGTCTAATCTCTGAAGTGCAGGACCAGGAACCGGCCGTAATTGATGACACTCAGGTGGAGCGGGAAAGGAGGATCCGAACCGAGGGAGAGAACACCAGGAGAGGGCTCCAGCCGCAGCAGCTGATTCCTGGGGATGAAGTACTTGTGAAAAACCGGCATCCGTGAGGCAAGCTGTCACTAATGTATGAGCCGGGTCCAATGCACATGGCAGCGGTGCAGGCTCGATGGTGACTGCATCGGATGGGACTGCCACAGTTACCCGCAAAGCCAATTTCTTCAAGAAGGTGGGTGAGACCAGGTCGGAGGACATCCCGAGAAGAGACTGTGGTGAGATACCAGACGAGGGCAGTGGCCTGGCCCATCCGCCGAGTGCTCTAGGTCGAGGGGATGCAGGTGAGGAGGGCCCTAGCTGGGAGGCTTGCAGGAAGGATCCCCAAAGGGTTGCGAGGGGGAAGCCTGCCCATCTCAATGATTATGTACTGAACTCGTGGACCCAGTGACTTGTGGGACTGGGAGGGAAGCTAATAAAGTGGTGTTTCTCTTGTGTGCAGTTTATTAGTTTTGATATGTTTGTATTTGACTTCTTTTGTTGTTTGATATGAAAAAGGAGGGGTGTTCTGTCTGGCCCTTTAAGGGCACACACACGGCAGAGTGACATCACTCTGCCACGTGTGCTGGTAATAAACAGGGTGTTCCCACGGCTGCGGCAGAGCGACTGTGGAGGCCGGACAGCAAGCACGTCTCTGTGTGTGCTCTGTGGCCGGTGGGGGGGGGCTCATATGGGCCAGAGGAGTATTCTGGCCACATACAACAGCCACGCCCCCACCCTACAGACACACTTCCCTGAGTGGTGAGGATGCAGGTGGATAGGCAGCAAACACTAACTCAGTTGGAGTGTAACCGTGTTTGTAAAACGTGTATGCTTTTTCGATAGATCTAACAATATACATGCTTCTATGTCTGCTTGAGGCATTCGATACTCGGATTTAATGCAGTTTTTGGAATGGGGGCGGGGCTTGTTTCCGTTGTAGCATCCCCGTGCTTTGTTCACTACATCCTCTCAGACGCCAAAGAATGCGAGTGTTTGTAGTTTTTTCTTTAGTTTGTCGTATGAAATAGTTGTGCGCATCTCCCTCGCAAACCCTTCAAATGGGGTTGTGCACTCGTCAAACCTCTCTTCAAAGCTCAACGGAATGGGAAGAGACAAGTTCGCTGTGGAGCGCGGGCTGCCTCCGTTTTCTCATTTACTCTCTCCGCTGCTCGGGCTCTGAGCTTTCTCGGGCGGTGGAAAGGGACTCTAACTCCGCATTGGCAGGTGGATTCCACCCGGAGGCAGCTTGTGGAAGACAATAGGGGACCCGCTGCGGACCTCCTAAAGCCCCGCCACCTTCATTATCGCTCTGAATCATCAAGCCACTGTTATATCTGCAGGCCACTTCAGCCCTTTACAGGGCATTTAAATGTCAGCCTGCAGAGGGAAGATGGGGGAGGCGGAAGGGGGAGACGGGAGTTGAGCAAACATTATTGATCACTCGTCTAATTACCATGCTTATCTCAGGGACCCAATTAAGATGCAGGTAGAGACTTTTCCAATGCGAGAAGCACACTTTCACTGCGCTGAGGAAAAGGTGGAAATTGAAGCCAAGAAGATGTCTACAAATGTTCTTCAGTTGTGCTTGACTCAGCTGGTTTTAATTAGGTGGTTTTGTCGATCAAGAAGTTGCACATTTACCAAGTAGGCTGCTTTTCAGAGGGATGCCAAAAATGGCAGCCTGGTGAGCTGGGGAGTGGCAGGGGATTAATCCTCTTAGCATGGAAGAGTCACTGAAGTTGTGACTGGGTCCAAGGCTCTTGTTGAATTCTATAGTACGCAATGACAGAAATAGTAAGTACGTGACACAATCAGAAAGGAGGGATACAGAACTGACGGTGTTAGAAATACCTACATGAGACGGTATTGCAAGGTCTTGGATTTTTGTAGGCGAGAAGGAAACTCCAGATGAGAAACTGTCTATGACAAAAGGTAAACCATGAGAATAGTTTCCCTGAGGTAGCGTTACTTTTATTAGATGGGAGAGAATAGTGTCGGAACTTCCTAGGCTGTCTAAATGATCTGCAACTACAATAGAATAGTCTGCCTACTACGGAGAGTGATCAAAAGGGCGAGGAGCGGCTGAAATTCCAACCGGCAGTTCGAGTCGGAAGATCCGCTGCGGATGAGAGGAGGAGTTTCCCCAAGCGAGTCTGAATCGAGTCAAGGGCAGGAAAGGCGAAGGGTGAATCTGTAGGAAAGAATGTAACAAATACAGCAGGTAAGAAAGGAAATCCACAGCAGGCAGGTTAACAGAGGAAAACGAGTTTGCTAGGAAAGTAAGAACCTAGTATCAAACTTACGAAGCGTCTCTCTGAAGAGTAGCGACGCGTTGTGTCCTCCCGTTCCGCATCTATAAACAGTCACATGATCGCACGAACGCGGAAGTCCTGAGCGGACATAGGGCCTCATTAGGACTCCGGCGCTAAACCATGGTGCTATTAGCACCATGGTCCATGCCGGAGTCCGCCATGGCGGAATGGGGAATTACCACCCCATTCCGAGGTTGGCGGGGTGGTAATTCCCCATGCCGCCATGGCCCTTCCCCATTCCCATTTTTGCCCCATAGGGCTCAATGGGAATGGGGAAGGCGCTAATTATGGTACCGCAAATTGCGGTACCGTAATTAGCACCAAGGTCCCGTTGCGGGTCGCTACTTTAACGACTGGTAAAACCAGCCGTTAAGGTCGGGTCCCGCAAAGGGACCTCGTAATTAGGCGCTAGGTGTTTAACGGCGCCGCAGCCTTTTACGGCGCCGTTAAACACTTAGCGCCTGGGTCATAATGAGGCCCAAAGTCTGTTGAAGCAGGCACACTGTGACGGGCTTGTTTGGCGGCCATCTTTGAATGGGTAGAAAAGGCTGCATAACAATATCTATTCCGATGCCAAAGAGACCAATGCCTGTAGTGATTCATAACAGTATGCTCCGCCTCAGAGGCGGGCACCCCGGCTTACCGGGGTGAAGCCGATAAAAACGGCGAATCAAACCAGGTGCATGAACTCCAGAGGCCGGCTCCCACGTACGGTCCTCTGGAAAATAACCCTTCCAGTCCACCAAGAACTGGAGGCGACCTCTATGATACCGAGAGTCACAAATCCCTGCCATCTCGTACTCAGGGCGCAAAGATGTATCGATCGGAGGCGGAGGAATGGCAGGAGTACGGCGAAAACGATCAGGGACATCCACCTTGATCTGAGACAAGTGAAACACCGGATGTATTCTGGACCATGAAGGAGGAAGCAAAAGACGACCCGCAGCAGCACCCACCAATTGAACGACATGAAAGGGACCAAAAAAGCGAGGTGACAATTTGGAGGGAACCAGGTGTCGAGGAAGAAATCCAGATGCCAACCACACAAAATCACCCACTGCCAGCCTAGAAGCAGGTCTGCGATGTACATCTGCAAACCGCTTGGAAAGGTCCTGTGCCTCAAGCAAAGCCTTCTGAACAGATTGATGACCCTGGTGTATATCGACGAATAAACCATCCACACCCGGGAACTTTGTAGAGGAAGGGACCACAGCAGACAAGTAAGAAGGATGATAACCGTAGGTACAGTAGAAAGGACTGGTCTTCAGGGCCGCATGAGGTGCATTGTTGTATGCATACTCAGCCAGTGGCCACAGCTCCACCCAATCGTCTTGGGCTGCTGAAACAAAGCAACAAAGGTAAGTCTCTAGAGTCTGATTCAGACGCTCGTGTCTGACCATTGGTCTGGGGATGATACCCTGAACTCAGGGCACGTCGGATGTTCAAGAGGGTACTCAGGGCCTTCCAAAGTTGGAGGTGTATTGAGGCCCTCTATCAGAAACGATGGTGTCTGGTAGGCCGTGTCGGGAAAAGATTTCGGCAATGAAGATAAGCAACATTTGATCTGCCGTAGGAATCCGTGGTAACGGAGTAAAATGTGCCATCTTAAAAATATAATCTATTGTGACCATTATGACGGACTGTCGAGCTGATACCGCAAGATTGACTTTAAAGTTGGTTGATATTATTTGCCAAGGTCTATCCGGAATAGGCATCCGAGACAACAATCCCATGGGGAACTGACGGGAATTTTGGACTGCAAACCCTTGGAGCAGGCTGAGACATAATCCTGAATATCAGTAAGTAAAGAAGGCCACCAAAAATGTCTCTTGATGAACTCGAGTGTGGCACTTATTCCTCGATGACCACGGACCTCGATGGCATGGGAATCATGACACATTTGGAGTACCTCTTTCTGCAAATCCTCTGAGGGCACAAAGATTGGTGGTCCATGAAAGAATAGACCTTTTTCCTGTACTAGGTCATGAGTGTGGGATAAACTTAAGCAATCGTTCAGGTGCGTATCTGTGGCGTGCCGGATATGTTGAACAAAATCCGTAATGATGGACACAAACGTCGCATTGGGAAATATAATTTCCTTTCGGAATTTGCTAGTAGCTTGATCTTTACGAGATAAAACGTCAGCTCTGTGATTTCGTTGTCCTGGTAAAAAGGTGAAGGTGATCTTGTAGGGGGAAAAGAAATGAGCCCATCTTGCTTGTCGACTATTAGTGGTTTGAGCATATTGGAGCACTTTTAGGTTTTGATGGTCTGTTCTGACTTCGATGTTGTGCGGAGATCCCAATAACAAGTGTCTCCATTCTTCAAAACTTCTTTTAATTGCTAGAAGTTCTTTTTCTAAAATGGAATAATTCAGCTCTGAAGGAGTAAAGGTTTTGGACAGATAGGCTACTGGTGATTCTATCCCCTCTGAATTTTCTTGGCGTAACACAGCGCCAAGAGCATGATGAGATGCGTCAGTTTCAAGGATGAATCTTTTCCTTTGATCGGGATTAACCAATATAGGGGCAGAAGTGAATAATTCTTTCAATTTATCAAAGGAGGATTGATCTTCCGAATCCCACACAAATCATACTCCTTTCTTGAGAAGTCTGGTCAGAGGAATAATAATCTTTGAAAAGCAGGGGATGAATTTCCTATAAAAGTTTGCGAATCCAACAAATAGCTGAATTTCCTTCACATTAGCGAGAGGTGGCCATTCAACTACAGCAGCTACTTTTCGAGGGTCCATAGAAACTCCTTGTTCGGACAGAACGAATCCTAAATAGGTGATACGAGACCGATGACACTCACATTTCTCCACCTTACAATACAATTGATTTGCTTGTAACCGTTCCAAAACCAGAGATACATGGCGGACGTGATCCAATTCACTTGATGAAAAAACAAGAATATCATCCAATTAAACGATCACGAAGTGAAGTAATACATCTGCAAATAAATGGTCCATAAATCTCTGAAGCACTGCGGGCGCATTGGAAAGCCTGAATGGTATCATATGGTATTCGTAGTGACCGAATGGAGTTCTAAATTCTGTTTTCCATTCATCCCCTTTGGCAATCCGAATCAGATGATACGCTCCCTTGAGATCTAGTTTGGAATAAATAGTGGCTCCCCGTACGGCCTCTAGGATATCTGGGATTAAAGGCATAGGATATTTGTCTGCCACTGTTATCTTATTTAGACCCCGGTAGTCTATGCATGGTCTTAATTCCTCTTTGTCTTTCTTAGGAATTAAAAATAATGAGGCTCCAGCAGGGGAGTTCGATTTGGTGATGAGACTGTTTTGGAGATTAGTTTGTAAGTACTCTTTCAATACCAATTCCTCCTTTTCTGAGAGCATATACATTAGTCCAAAAGGAATTGGTTGGTCGTGCAGGAGCTCAATATGACAATCATCTCGCCGATGGGGAGGCAGTTTGGCGAATTGAGGAGAAGTAAGTACCGAAGAAAAACGGTCATAACACTCAGGTATCCCTCCCACATGATTGACCATGGAAATTTCTTCGGTGCCAAGATTGGAAGGGGATACATGTATGCCGACTGAATTGTGAGAAAGGCAATGCAACACACAATATTCAGAGCCAAGAAACAAAGTACCAGCTGTCCAATTTATGTACGGGTTATGGAGTCGTAACCACGCAAGACCAAGAATGATAGGGAAATGAGCTGCCTTTATTAGATCAAAACTAAGGATTTCTTTGTGTGTAGAAATGCGACAGGAGATTTGGCAGGTTTGTTCCTTTATCGGCCCGCAACTTAAGGGACTTCCGTCCACTCCTTGGATAGGAGTGACAACCATCTTTGCCTGACGTGGAATACCTCTTTTACTGGCCCATTGATCATCCATAAAATTACCCGCCGCCCGCAATCAACTAATGCTGGAACATTACAGATTTCTTGATCTTGACAGATTAGACTAAGGGAAATTACAACCATTGGATTTTCAGTATGAAATATTCTGTACTTTGTCTGGAATCATGGAGGAACCCTCTTGACTCACCCTAACCGCGGTTCCCCTTACGGTTGGGCCTTGAAGTTTCCTGACTTCTTAGTTGCAGAGTGCCTGGGTGGAATTAAAGGACAGTCTCGAAGTAGATGACTGGAGGAACCGCAATACATACATAATCCTTGTGTACGTCGGCGGTCTCTTTCTTCCCCAGTCAGAGGACCTCTTGCAGCTCCTAATTGCATGGGTTCTTCTGTGGAGATGGGAAGGGGTGACAAATGCCCTTTGGATTTGGGGCGACTAACTCGTCCCTTTTTACGTTCTAAGAGCCGCTCTTGCAGACGGTATTCCATCTACATGCTAATAGTAATCATATCTGCCAAATTGGCAGGTCTGGGAACCCTGGATACTTCGTCTTTTAGTTCTTCTGTCAACCCACGCCTGAATAGAGTTAACAAGGCATCATCCCCCCAGGATGTTTCTGAGGACAGTTGTTTGAATTGCGTGATGTATGACATCAGATCTTGCGAGCCTTGTTTGAGATCTAAAAGTCTTGCTTGAGAGGCAATAGAAATTTCTTGTCGACTAAACATGGATCTTAAACTGTTAACGAATGCTGGGTAAGACTCTAGAATAGGGTTCCCAGTCGTAACTAGTGGAGTGACCCAAGCTAAAGCAGCACCAGCTAGATGAGCGACCAAATATCCTACCTTATCTTTGTCGGTTGGAAAATACTGAGGTTTAAAGGTGAATTGTACCGTCAAACTGTCTAAGAATTCTTTAAGTTTATGAGGACTTCCGTCATACTTGCCTGAGGGCAAGGATGAGGGAGGAAGATCAGTAGTGATTCGAGAGACTTGTTGTCTAAGTTGTGCATTCTCTTGTTTGAGATTCTGAACCTCATGGGATACAGACTGCATAGCTGTCATAAGCTGCTGCATCTGATGTTCCATGGTGTCTGAAGAATAGGATGTCGCGAACTATTACAACTGCTCAAATACAAGTACAAAATAGTTACAGAACACCACTAACCTGCTCAGATGACAGCAACTTTGTGACAATGAGAAATCCCCCTGCGATTCCTGCAGTCCACCACCTGAATTGATACAGAGTGGAGGAAAGCATAACTCCCAGGGAAACACTCTGGGGAAGAAAACCCTTGGACTGGAATCGGGTGCGATATTTATTTGGAATTCCTATCCTTCGAATCTTGTCTGGTGAGCTGGGGAGTCGCAGGAGATTAATCCTCTTCGCATGGAAGAGTCACTGAAGTTGTGACTGGGTCCAAGACTCTTGTTGAATTCTATAGTACGCAATGACAGAAATAGTAAGTATGTGACACAATCAGAAAGGAGGGATACTCCCGATATGTTGAGGGAGAGTACTCCCGATATGTTCTTCTCTTTCAGTCTCTTTGACCCAACAACTGAGACGAGGAAGATCACTAGTGATGTAATCTTCATACCTCATTATTCATGAAGCTTTCTTTACTTTCAATACTCTTGATATAATAAATGTTTCTTTTTTTAAAAAAAAACGTTATTTATTGAACTTGGATTCATGTCTCTTCCATACAGACTATTACCAAAGCATACATGGATCAGTGCAGATTGAATTATTCATGCCAATACAGTACACAAAATTACAGACACCACTGAGATGGAAATTGGAGCGCAAGCATTAGCAGTTGATACATTTTACTCATTGGGAGCCACCCATTCTGCCAGGTCAGTGCGCCGTGCCAGGAGGTAGGTCCTCAGGTAGGCCCATATGTGTTTGGGTCTCGTCCCGAAGCCACCTAGCAGACCGTAGTCCCTGTCAAGTTCACTTGCCCTAGTGAGGTTGTCGAGCCATATCCTGACAACTGGGGGGAGGGTGTATGACCAGTCCACTGCATCAATATACATTTCTTGACAACCGCCATGCTTGTACACAACAGCATCCTGCTCGAGGTAGCGACCCCCAGCAGCTAGCTAAACATGCAGCATAACAAGTCACACGGTACATCAAAGCTTAATATCTCAGTAAGGGTACTCGTCACCCCACTCCAGAACTCCTCCAGTTGCGGACAGGACCATAACATGTGTAGAAAGTCTGCAGCCGGCCTCTGGCATTTCGGGCACTTGTCCCTGTTGGATGGATCGAACTTAGCAAGATGTGCTGGAGACAGATATGCCCTGTGGAGGGTTTTGAACTAAATTAATTGCAGGGCAGTATTAGATGCACCATTGTGAGATCTCATGCACAACATAGCCCACATTTTATCGGGAAATGAGGCCCCCACATCCCTCTCCCACCACCTTCTACACTTCAACATTGTATGAGGAGAGTCCCTCTGAATCCTTCTGTGAATAGAGGATACCAGACACTTTGCAGAAGCCGAATAAAGAAGAACCTTCAATATTGGCAGAGTCAGGGTGAGAGCGAGAGGGTAGGGGACCATGCTTGAAAGCGGCCCTTATGCGGTAATACTGAAGCCATCTGCCGAGGCCCCCCCATCTTGGTTACGAACAGCTCCTGGGACATAAACTCCCCCTCTGGGTATAAATCCCCATTGCGTCAATCCCCAACCCCTGCCACTTATTCTCTTGTGCCTCATCACAGGTGAGACCCAGACACTCAATCCTCCAGAGATGTAGTCCCGGGTCAAACGGGAACTCAACCCCCAGTCTCCTAAGAGCCTGGTCCCAGGCATGCACAGTGCATGCGACCAGGACAAATTTGCACTTGTCTGCTACCTTCCTTGATAACAGAACTCCCTGAATGACATGCGGCAGTACAGAACATTTCTCAATACGGCTCTGAGGATAAAACGGCGAGCCCGGCATCCAGAAAGAAATAAAGCATAATTGGGCTGCTATAAAATGCTGTGTTGGGTGCTCCTATGCCATCCTGGTCCCACGGGAGAACAAGGGTTTTCCATCCAATCCTCGGGAGCTTGGGATGCCAGGCCAGCCTAACCATTAACGACCTCACCTCAGCGAAGAAGGATGTTCCGGGCCACACCAGGATATTCTGGAACATGATGTACAATACCTTGGGTACCACCAACATTTTAGCAACAGCATTTCTCCCCAGCAGTGATAAGGGCAGCAAGCACCATTGGTCCACCTTCTACTGTAGGACTTCCAGGTGATTCTCTGCCAGAAGGGACCGAGATTCCCTACTAACCTTTACATACAAGCACTTGACCGAGTTCGGTCCCCATCTGGCGCCCTCCAAATCTGCCGGTCTCTCCGTTACTGCTGCAAGAGGGAATCATATTGATTCAGACCAGTTCGCCCGAAGGCCTGAAAGCCTTCCAAAATTCCTGCGCTAAATGTTGCAGATTCTCCCTAGGGTTCTTAAAATAAAGTATTGTGTCATCTGCATATAGAGATACCAGTTCTCTCGTACCCCCCATAGCGCCAATCCACGATTGGCATGAAACTTCTGCTGTCTAGACACCAGTGGCTCTATGGCAAGAGTGAAAAGGAGAGAAGACAGCGGGCAGCCATGCCTTGTACCCCTACCCAGAACAAACGGCCCTGAGAGTTCCCAAACAGCCCTATCCTTACTGACTCTCCACAGTATAAAAAGTTTCACCACTGAGAGAAGGTATGCTGGGATACCTACAGCCCTCAATACCTCAAAGAGATAACCCCATTCAAATGAGTCAAATGCATTCTCCAAACTTGAGAGATAAATCGGGTGATACAATGCGCAGTCTAAAGGGCCTTTTCCATCCTTCAAAAAAAGCATTATCACTGCTTCACGCAGCAAGGGAGGCAGCTGACCCCCTCCTATTGCCTCCTCCCAGACCCCCACCATATGTTTGGCCACTTCAGGCCCCATCTCATTATAGAACTCTGCAACTAACCCATCCGACCCGGGTGCCTTAGCTGAGGGGAGCGCCCACACAGCCTCCACTATATCCTCTACCATGATCGGCTTTGCTAACATTTGTCTTGCCTCCAGGACAAGGCTAGGCATTGTGGGATATGCGGTTAGGTTCCCTGCCTCTCTAAACCCCTTTGATGTGCAAATATCTTAATAATACCGACAAAAAGTATCCAGTATATCCTCCGGGGTCGCTACCAATTCACCTTCTGGCGTGCAAATCGCATGCACCATCTGAAGAACATTTCCTCTTCCAAATCAAACTAGCCCAAGGTTTGAAGCCTCGTCAGGCAATGTAATTCCACCAGATCCTTTGCAGCATGTTGTAAAAATGGGTAGCAGCTAGCATGACATCAACTGAGTGTGTTAAGCATAACCTGGGTCATCATGTTCATTAATCACTAAAATATGCAAAAATCTGGTTAACCAACATATTTTTGATTCAACCTCTCGTTTCCCCCACAACACAACCACAGATCATTTGGACAATAATAATACATAACTCAGAAGCCTTACGTCGTCCTGGTGAAATGGAATTATTTTACCCCTTATCCACTCCTAATAACACAAAACCTAGATCTTCTGAGATGTAGTATCCATATATGTTTTCCATCGTTGAAAGTACCTTCAGCAAAAAATCCTTCAACATAGGCAGTGCCACACAGTATGTGTACACATGCACCCACCTTCCCACTCCACCTCCAGCAGATATTTGAACAGATGGGTTTAAATTTGTGTAACTTATCCGGAGTATAGTGCCAATAATATAGTAATTTATATTGCAGCTCCTTCACCTGCACACTCATGGATATCCTAGCAGTTGTCCTCCATGCTTGTTCCCAAAATGCATCTAACAATGTTCTCCCCAATTCGCTCTCCCACCTCGTTCTATAAACCTCATGATGTAAGCCCAGGTCTCTACAGTTCAAGAGAACTTGTTAAAAGTTTGATATGAGCCCATTAATAGAGAAATGTGTCAGCAAAATACTCTCTAACTCAGTAGAGTTTCCAGTAGCACCTTAGTGATTCTCTGGAGGTGACGCCCGGTGACTTAGCTGTCAATAACATATGTTTTTAATCTTTTTTGGTGCATTGTAGAACAGCACTTTTAGGAATGTTCGCATCAGAATAGGGAAATGTTTTTATGACGTGATGTAATTATGATTATGGAAGATTCCAATAGCAATAAAAACCCCTTTTTAACAGAGATTATTGTTAGAAATTAATGTCTCTAAATCGTACTTAGTAGGGTTCTTTATCATACATAAAAACCCCTTTTTAACAGAGATTAATGTTAGAAATTAATGTCTCTAAATCGTACTTAGGAGGGTTCTTTATCATGTCCCAACACTGTAGAACAGACCTCTTAATGTCCACACATGTAGGATCATCTGTGGGGTTGATAGCCTGATAGGCACTCTGCATCTCGACAGTCATGAGAGGCGATATGTATTGTCCCCATCTCTCCTGGGGCCAGAGGGTGTTCCTTGCCACCCTTTAAACAATCACAAAAAAATCAGAGGGGTCTTCCCCAGGTGTATGCTTCTGCAATACGGCAGTTGGTCATTGGGGTTGTCTTCTGGTAGGCGTGGCAGCCATTATGTGGGCTTGCTGCGTTTGTATGGCTTGCTGGAAGGCCTGCTGGTTCGCCTGCTTTTACTGGTTCTGTAGCTGCAAGGCTTGTTGTAACTGCTTCTGCCCTTCGGTTAGGGTCTTTATCGGGTTCACTATGGCGACCTGTCGTAGATCTCACTTCAGACACCACTTGTAAGGGTTTAGGCCTGGAATGACCCCTCCACTCTGAGGTATTCTGAGGAGGACTTTATTAATACTTTCACATATCAGTTAGGCTACGATTATTTATTTGTAACTAGTTTAGCTTCTGGTTCAAGACCCTAGGTCCCCTCTTGTTGCTGTGGTTTTTCAGTTTCCTGCCCTCTGTCCTTCAATAGGCTCAGAAGTCCTCCATCGACTCCAGTTCCTTGCTCTATTCTTGCTGAAATGACAAGCACCCCACTGGTTACTGTTCCCTCCTTTTTATACCCTTCTCTCCTTCCTGGTAGAAGGTGGAATCCCCTTCTTGTCTCCCCCTTGCTCTGCGGGACCTTCCCAGTCAATTGATGAGCCTCCTTCCTCTTCTTTTCCCTTGTTCCCATGAAGCCCTGCACCCAACAGTTCCACCATATTTCCTGGCCACCATCATGCCCTCCTCATCTGCCCCACCGCCGACCCAATGCACTCCTCACAAGGCCCCCTCCTGCGCTGCGAGAACGAAGCCCCACTTGCCTTTGGGTGCCAACATTTCCATGTCGGGTGGGACCGCTGAGACCAGCTGCCCTGCCATGTGTCTCCCGCCAGCCGGACATGCAGGAACTGCTGATGTGCTCTGCTGCCTTTTCCCACGACGTATGCGATATCCCACTCCTCCGCTGGCAGATGACACGGTACTCGGCAGCGCTCTCAGCACAGCTCCCACCAGGTAGGTCCTCACAGTGTGTGTATGTATGTGTATTGGTGAGTGTGTGTGGTGAGCAGACTGAGTGAGGGCACAATGTGTGTGTCTGTGTGTGTAAGGGGAAACAGTGTGTGTGACTGGGCGGTGTGTTTTGGAGTAGTTTGTGGGGGAAGGAAGTGTGTGTCTGTGCGGGGTTTGTGGGGTCTATGGGTGAGGGGAACATTTGTGTGTTGTAATGTGCCTAGGTGTGGGTGTAGTGTGTCTGTGCATGTGTTGAGAGAAGTGTGTGTGTGGAATTAATGTGTGTGTGGCAGTGTGCAGGCGCGGATGCGCCATGTGGGTATACAGTTCTTTTGCCACGGGATTTTTCGTCGCGGGACTTTTGATCGCCGTTTTTTTTGTGGGGGGGGGGGGGGGGTTAAAAATTAAATAAATATTTGTGGGTAAAAGGGAATAATTTTTTTTAAAAAATAGGGGGGGTTTAGTGGGGTAACACCCCCCCCCCAAAAAAAGGCAATGAAAAGTCCCGCAACGAAAAATCCCGCGGCAAAATAACGTAGAACCACTTCACTAAACATATTTCACCCACACACTACCCCATCACACAAACTGCACCCACATACATTGCCAACCCACAAACACACTTCCCCTCACTCACATTGTACAGAATCCCACACATGCACTGCCCACTAACACTACCCCCATACACACTGAGACTAACATACAAACTAAGACTGTGCCCCACACATGGCCGGTTCTACGTTATTTTGTCACAGGATTTCTCACGGTGGGGTAGTGTGTGGGTGAAATATGTTTAGTGAAGTGTGTGAGTGGGAAGAGTGGTGGGTGTTTGTAGGCAGTAGGTGTTGGGAAAGTGTGTGTGGCCAATGTGTGTATGGATGGCAGTGTGTGTGGAGGTCGGGTTGTGTGTGGGGGCACAATGTGGGTGTAATGGGCAGTGTCTGTGTGCTGGGCAGTGCGTGTATGGGGGAAGTGTGGGGTGGCAGTGTGTGTGGGGGATTGTCCGTGTGTGTGGATACATTGTATGTGGGCAGGCAGACTGTGTGGAGTAGTGTGTCTGTAGGCAGTGTGTGTGTGTTGGGGTAAGTGTATATTGGAGCAATGTGTGCTGGAAACATTGTGTGAGGGCAGTGTGATGGGCAGGGTGCGTGTGGGGCAGTGTATATGGGGAAGTGTGTGGGGGCCAATGTGCAGTGTGGAGCTGTCATTGCATCTGGGCAGCCGTGTCTGTGGGGTCAGTGCGTGTGGGGCAGTGCCTATGTAGGATGTTTGTGATGGGGAATCTATGGGGAGGGTCAGTTTTTGGAGGGCAATGTGTATGTGGGCAATGTGTTTGAGGGGGTTAGTGTGTGTGAGAGTGGGTAGTGTGAGGAGAAGTGTTAGTGCGTATGTGTGTGTGGGTGGAAAGTGTGTGTGGGCAGGTTCTGGGGGTCAGTATGTGTGTGGGCAAATTGTGGGTTGGGGCAGTGTGTGCTCGTATGTGTGTGTGGTGGAGCAGTGCATGTGTGGGTGCAGTAAATGTGTGTGCAGGAAGTGTGTGTGGGAGGGCACATTATGTGTGGGTGGAAGTGTATCTGAAAGGAAGATCTGAGTGTAGGGGCATTGTGTGTAGTTATGTGGTGGCAGTGTGTGGGGGATAGTGTGCAGTGTCTGTGTGTGAGACATGCGTGTGGCGGCAGTCTGCGTGGGCAGGGTCATTGTTGGGGAAGTGTGTGTGAGGGAGGTGGATGTGTGGTGGGGAAAGTGTGTTCAGTAAAAGGCCCACACACAGGGGCACCAATTGATCCCTGTGAGGGCATGCATACGTTTCCTGTTTCTCCTAGTTTCAATCAGTGGCACATCCTAGCCTTGCCGAGGAGCCTGTGACGCATGTAGTTTTCTGACAACATGGTAAAGCATATTTTGGGCGTGGTTTGGGCCTGTCTTTTTTATTCCCATGTCAATAGTTTTGGCATAATAGGTGGCACTTTTAAGACAACCTAATAGCCAAAAATAAAATTATCAACAATCCAGAGCGAGGAACAGTGGCAAGAAGGCAAATTAGATGTAGTGATTTTTGGTTGTTGTTGTAAGGAACCAAATGGAGGAATGAGAAAGGCTGTGAAAATCGGAAATCGTCAATTTAAAAGGAGCAAATGTAAGATCAGGGCGGCATGAGGCCAAAGCAGTACAGTGCATGGCAGATCTGAGGCATGAGGGCAAAGCAGTACAGTGCATGGCAGATCTGAGGCATGAGGGCAAAGCAGTACAGTAGGCATGGCAGATCTGAGGGATGAAGGCAAAACAGTACAGTGCATGGCAGATCTGAGGCATGAGGGTGAGGCAGCATAGTGCATGGCAGATCTGAGGCATGAGGGTGAGGCAGCATAGTACATGGCAGATCTGAGGCACGAGGGCGAGGCAGCACAGTGCATGGCAGATCTGAGGCATGAGGGTGAGGCAGCACAGTGCATGGTAGATCTGAGGCATGAGGGCGGGGCAGCGCAGTGCATGGCAGATCTGAGGCATGAGGGTGAGGCAGCACAGTGCATGACAGATCTGAGGCATGAGGGTGGGGCAGTGCAGTGCTTGGCAGATCTGAGGCATGAGGGTGAGGCAGTAGAGTGCATGGCAGATATGAAGTAGCAAACGGAATATGTTGAAAGGGGATGAATATACTGTAAACTTTGTTTTTGAGATTTATCTGTGAGCCATTAATTTGTACAAAAGCAAAGTTACTCCTGCATTTAGACATTTAAGAAGTCTGATTGCTTAAGTGCAAAATGGCGCAACCGTTTTAATCTGCACCTGATCAGTTGCAGAGAAAGGAGTAACGTGAAATAAGTGCTTCTGCATTAACACCCACCCTCTCATATAAGGCTAGCATATGTGCATCTGACAGCAAAAGCCAATAGCCTCTAACTACTAACCAGTAACTTTATCTCATTGTAACCGTACGCAATCATATTTGTAGAATATGTTCTTCCTATTGTACAAACAGGGGTGGACTGGGAACCAAAGGATGCTCTGAAAATAATTTTCAAAGTGTCCCCATATTACACATTTTCAGCAAACCGAACCCCTTTTCTATTAAAAGATTTGGTAATAAAGTAGGTTACCACACAAAAGAGGCCCAGCGTGCAGAAGCCTGCCAGGAAATCTCCAGAGTTCCCTATCGGCCAGTCCACCCTTGTGTACAATGTTGTATTTGTTTGGTTGGCTGCCCTTTTCAGACTGCACAAGTCTTTGAGGTCTAATAGATCCTGCTTTTTAATCTGAAAAGGGCATGTTCCATTGGATAATGAGTTTAATGGACCAATTTTTGTAAGCTTTGTATTTCGTTTTGGTCTAGAACAATTACAGCTGCGTGAAGATTTGACTATTGGACAACGTATCAAATAATAGTTTCTGTTATAAAAAGGATATTTTTAACCCATCTTTTCCTCTCTCCCTCGTCAGTGCCCCCTCGTCCATGAAGTAGATGGCCCATGGCTGCCACTGGTACAGAGGTTATGTCCACTGAGCTGCTCCATTCTCAAAGTCGCTATACAGTGACGTACATCAAGTGAAATCAGAAATAGTGCTGGCCACAAGCACACACGACTCTTTAAGCACACCTACACAGGGCTAACTAAGAGTGCTGGGCAACATGCGCATTGCTACAATTGATAGGAAGCTATGGTTTTGACTTGTGGCATAAAGCATTACACAACAACCAAACGTAATATACGATGGTATTGTCTTCTTTCCTCTACTTTACCTCTTCCCCTACTTCTCTTGTCTTCAACATCTGGGTTTGAAACAGACTGAAAGTGCTGTTTAGCACTGTACAAGAATGTATGTTTTCCCCTTCCCCCCTACTACTGCCACTCGCTTACTACTTCTGCTACTCTTCATCCTCAATGCTTTGAAACATACTTGAGAACAGTGTAAATTAATTTTCAAACAAGCAACATAACATTATACTGGCTTCTTACCTTTTCGATCCTCCCACCTCTACTTCTACTAATTTTCACCCTCAGCATTGTGTGATGGCTTGACAGTGGTTTAAAGCACTACACAAGCAACCAATATAGCGTACTGTGTTGTTGTCTGCTTTCCTCTGCTACTCCTGCTCGCACCCTTCTTCTGTGACTAATCTTCTCTTTATCCTTAGCACGTTGAAACAGCATTAGCACCATGGTGGGGGGAGCCAGACAATCGGGTGGCTAGGACCGCGGGCTTGAACCACCGGTGAAAGCCTGCGTTCCAATGCCGCCTGACGGCTGGCTCCCCCTAGCGCCATCTAACCCCCATCCACAGTCCCCCCTTATTTTTCCATCCTCCTGCCCACTACTTACCTTATTTCGGCAGTAGCGGATGCCGCCGCTGGATCCGCTCCTTGCCCTTGCCTACCGCAGGCCGCCATTGAAAGGGAAGAAGCGCTCCGTACGGCCATCTTTGTAATGGATTTTCCTTCACTCAACAGGACACGCTCGGTGTCCCGTTGAACAAAGGAGAATCCTTTTTTTTAGCATCCCGGGGTTACCGCTTTGGTAGCCTCGGGCGCTAATGGCCTTAAGCCCCCATTCCAAAAGCTAAAATGGGGGGTGTAGTCCTCGTTAATGGCCGTCGCATTGTTCGGCTGTTAACTTGGTCTGCCGGGCCGTTACCTCATGTTCCAGCCCTTGGTACGAGGGCTTAACGCCACATTGAAGGTGCTGAAAATCATATACAAGCAAACAACATAACCTCGTGTGGTCTCCTTCCCTCTATACCTCCCTCTCTCCCCCTAGCCCCCCTTTTTCTCTTCACCCTCAAGACTTTGAAATGGCCTAGCAGTGGAGCAGAGTGTTGTGGAAGAACAATTCTAAGTGGAAAGTTGATTTGCCGTTACTATAAGATAAAAACTCTATGTTGGGACACTAGGTCCGAAATGAACTGAACATGGAAACTATCTTGGCTGATGCAGGTATAGCATGGGAAAAGAAAAGCGAGTACAAATATTGATGTACTCATTTTCATGTTTAAATTCTGTCTGGCCTGTTACAATTTGTTTAGAAAATGCTTTCATCGTCAAAATGTATTAAAGCACACTGAGAAGTTCTTTCCTTGCTACCGTTGCAAAAGAAATCTCAAAGCTTAATTGCACACCCTGTTGGCCTGTTTGCAGCCGCATGATTATCTTGCTTAGACCAGGCTTTTGACCTTGAGGTACCTGGGACTGTCTGGCTTCAGTGAGTAGCGTAGTGTGTTAATTGGGAGGCGGACCCCGCCATCCTCCTGCCCTTGATTGCATGATAATATTCCACAGTCTGTAATATTCCAGGTTTCTGTATTCAAACTAACTGAGGACACAGGTATAACTGTTGGTCATCCCAAGGGTTGAGAGGTTCATCTAAACTGTGCAGGGTTTTCTGTGTGCTTTTTGTTGTCTTGTCTCCCACAGCATTGTGTATCAAGAATTTTTACTAACCTTACACCAAAATCGATCTCTTCTACTCCCTTTCTCCCTTTACTTCTCTTGCTGTTCTTTTCTTCATCCTGAGTGCTTTGAAACTGCCTAAGAGCAGTATAAAGCACTGTAAGGGCAATCAGTAGAACATACAGTAACCAAAGACTAAGGGGCTGCTTGGCGCCACTCATTTGATCAAGTGACATACTCCCCTATTCACTATGCAAAGGTGATCTGTAGTGAGGCTCGTGCGTGCATGCACAGTGCCACCTTTGCAGGATTGCAGTGTACATCCACCAGACAGAAAAGGATCTAGTTGAGACTAACATCTGGTTGCGGGAATGTGTTCTCCTCTCAACTATTAGCACACCGATCTCCGTTCATTTGAATAGGACTGTTCCAATCCTATTCCAAAAGGGTTGCCGGTCACAAACTCTCTGTTGAGGCTTCTGCACCATTTTCCATGAAGGAATTCTGCATCTTGGATATGGCTTCTCATCTTGCCACCACCAGTTACATTCAATGCACCCATTGCTTGACCCAGTCCTGACTCCAACCCCTAGTGCATACACAAAATAGAAGCGGGTAGAGTATTCCGAACCCGCCCTTCTAGTATTGGCCGTTTCACCGCCTTTGGTGAAACAGCCGCTTTCCTGCCTTTTTTGCAGCATTTTTAGCGTGGGCTAGATCCGTTGATTCAGCTTTCCTCGTGAACAATTACTCTGCTTGAAGGTCAGCTGTATAATGTTAGTCCGTTTCTATGTTGAAACGCACATGAAGGTTGTACATTAAATCCTAGTCGCTAAGCACAATCATAGCTATGCAGAAATAAAAACCCAGTCGAAGATATTTTGCAAGTGCGATTTAGGCCGGCAAATAAGGTCTTAACCCACTCTGAGTCTGAAACTTAGATCATTTTTCATCTTGAAGCAATAACCCCCAAGAGCAACATTTGGATATTTTAGCTTTCCTACCAATCAAACTCGATTGCCTTTTTTTAAGATTCAGAATATGGAATGAGAAAACCTAACCCAAAGGAGCTTTGACCTACTGAACTGTTCTATTGGCAGCGACCTATGTATAAGTATGCTTCCTAGGCCTTGGCCTTGGCCAGCAGATTGTATGAGGGCAGCAAAACTCTTTGTTCTATTTTTTTGTCGAACACATCTTTATTCATAGACAAATAAGTTTGACCAACCTGCCAAAAATAAACATTCACTAAGATATAGAGGTTGGGAGCCAGAGAATGAATTCATGGGTGGTGCCAAGCCAGAGGCTATCCATGACAACTGTCTGGGCTCTAAAAGCCAGAAGTGAGCTGATCGGCAAAAGATGCACATTTTGTTGCCTGCCTCTCCACTCTCCCTCAAACACAAAATCCATACCTGTCATCTTGCCTCCTCAATCACTACAGCAAAACATCTCGCCCCCCCACCCCACAACACAAACCCATACCTGATGTGCTGCCTCCGTACCTCCATAACAAGAAACCTGTACCTTGCATCCAAATTTTGAAATATACAGAACAATGAAATTCAATGATTTATCCAGGATCACACACTTTCTGTCAGATGGCATTGGATCCCAGTTTGCACTTTAGACACTTGGCCACATATCTTCTTCTCTCTAACTGATATAAATGTGTGTTAGTGTACGGCTTTAAGGAGCTAACACAATGCTTTATTTCATAAAGATGACTTTAAATTACACAAATCACAATGTAAACCGACCTGAAAAATAGGTAAAACCTAGGGTTAAGCAAAAAGAATGATGCTAGGTACATTTTCACCATCCTGAATTGACATCTACATGTACCAGTATGTAAAGTAATGTTAGCCTGAACAATCCACTGGCTTTGCAACTCCTTTGAAATCCACCTCTGTAGGCTAGGCACAATATCAGCTGTCGTGTCTTGAATCATAATGTAGAGAGCGAACCCATGTATTGCCCCACCACCTTTCTGTGTCACTTAGTGTGGTAGACCATCGTTCAGATTTGGAATGATGGGCCTGATTGGATGGTAACTTATTTAGCAGTTGGTTTGTGATTAATAGAACATTTCAGCAATTGCACCCTTTGCTAATATGTTCATCACCATACCCCCACCCTAAAAGTAGGGCTTAATTCGAAAACTGGAGAGGCCCAAGAAGCTCGACGAACTGAAGGGCTCTTCTCTTTTAAATGTTTTTATTGTTATAGTTGAATTAATCAACTTTACATTTTTTATAAATCAAGGTTAAATAGAATCAAAACACAATATTACATAATTCAAATTCAAGTTATAACACACCAAAGACCATCATTAAGGGGCTCTTCTGAAGATGCAGCTGGGCATGGAGTAATGTCCAGATTGACTCCAAAAGCCCTCTTTGTTGCTCATTATGTTGCTCTCCATATGTTTTGGACGGCAACTTCCCTTATCCCAGTCAGTGGTGAATGATCATGTCAAGCATCTGGGGGCAACCTAATGAACCACAACCGGGATGCCGCTGTAGCTGCTAAACGTCACTCTCAGTCAGAACTCAGTCACAAGGGCTCCTTGCCCTTCTGCGCAGCTCGCCTGTTCCTCTGTGTACACAATGTTGTGGTAGGAGCCCATTCACTGCTATGTAGCGTATCCCCTATTTACAGCAATTTAACGGCCGCCGCACACGCGCTCGGCGGGAAATAATGGTGGTAGAGAATACAAACTAAGTTAAACTAATCCGAAGTCACCCTGGGAAGCCAATCTTGCCCCAATTACCACGTTTCTCTCCTTCGATTGCCACAAAGAGCCTTGAGTGGCTCCGGCCTTGTTCCCGGCAAAAAGACGTCGGCAGCCAAGTCTGGCTCTACAACAGTGAACACCAGCCCTCAAAAGTTCATTATCTGGATGCAAACTGCTTTCATTCCAACAACAAAAATATGTCCTTGTTCGCAGAAGAGTAATTTTAAGGAAGGGAAGGGCTGGAAGCTTGGTACAATTCCGCGGCCATTCAGCAATCACCGTGGAAACCGGTGGCGGTGAATGGACGTCGAAGATTACCGCCGATTAGAAGCAATATGTAAAAAGAGGGGGGCTGTTGGAGAGAGTTTTTTTGTGTGTGTTTGTGTGCGTTTGTGTGCATTACATTGAAGTGAAGAAAGGAAAGCACACGGAGGAGGCGACAGAGCCCAGGCAACAACGAAAAAAAAAACAAGTTCATCACCTTCGAAATTACTGTCATTATTGTGTTGACTGCTCTCGCTCTCTCTCCTCCGTTAGCTTGCAAAGAATACCCGCCGTTATATAAGCGCGGATTGGGAAAAAAGAGCGAGACAGAGGTCATTTTATCTGCGCAGGGAAAACTGCCTTGCAAACCTTATTTCCCCTTATTTCTATTTCTATTTGTTTATTAAGCGCCAAAGCCCATATACATGAGGCAAGACTCCTCTTTGTTGGTGAATGTTACTGGAAGGTAAACACGTGCATTTATCAGTGACTTTGGCTCAGTGGACTAATGCATCCACTACAGAGGCCTGGGATTGATCTCATGGTCACAGGTTCAAATCCCTGCAGGTCCACTCAGCCCTTCATCCTTCCAAGGTTGATAAAATGAGTATCATTCAATTGGGTACCAATAAACATCTGTTATTAGAGCCAAGATGCCCCTTCAGGGGTGACGTGCGCTTTACAAATATGACTGTTATATTCATGACTGCCTTTTATGGCTTTTGTAGTAATTGATGGTTTACTGCAAAGAAAACCTACAATACAACATTTAATGTAAACGAGGGCAATAAATGCACTCATCAAATTTCAAAGATATGCTACTGAGCGCAGCTCTAAGTGGGGTTCTTAAGACAGGAACCTCCCAAGGTTGCCCCGCTGTTCACAACCAGCGCCACCTTAAGGTTGCACCAAAAGTCTTACCAGCTAGCAAACTCTTAAGGTTGCACCCAGTGTCATACATCTACTGAACTCTTAAGGTTTCACCCAATGTCTTACAGCCAGTGACATGTAAAGGATGCACGAGGAAACCTCTCAAGATTGCATCTGGCATCTTATTGGCCTGCGATTTCTAAAGGACACACCGAATGTCTTACCAGCAAGCAAACTCTTAAGGTTGCACCCAGTGTCTTACGGACAGCAAGTAACATCTAAAGGATGCGCCAGGTGTCTTACAGCAGCCAGAAACCTCTCAAGATTGCACCTGGCGTTTTACTAGCATGCAACCTCTAAAGATCTCACCTAATGTCTCAAACAGCCACAGACTCAGGATAGACTTATTTGACATGTCAAATCAGGGCAATGTTAAGACGAGAAGCTTTTGAGGGAGTACAGCGCTGCGGGTGGATAATAGTCCACAGAAAGAACCAGGGGAGCAAACATCAACACTTAACCTACCATGCTCCAGAAGTAGCAGCAACCTTGCTCCAGAAGTAGCAGCAACCTTGGAGAAAGTGGCCATACTTGCTTTGAATATCAATTTCTAGATAGTGTGAGCTTTGCTGATCAAGTGTGGGCTGTGAAAATATGCGAGCTAAATGGACACCATGAAGTCAAAACATATTGGTTAGAAATATATGAACTCTAAAACATGAATTTATTTTGTGAACAGTTAACTCACTTAGCTAATTCTATATAAGCTTGAAATGTACACTTCCTTTGTATAGTGCGATTTATATGTAATTTGTTTATAATCCCTAGGCACTTTTCGTGAGTTAGATTAGGGTATAGTACTATGTGTATTTAAAAACACTAAAGATGTCTACTTTGCTATAAAAAAAATTACTCTTTAGTATATTCTTCTGTGTCACATGTTTTCGTTTCTAAAGTGCTCTTTACATTTAATGTGCTATCACAGTGTGAGTGGCAGGGAACATATATGATGGATTGATTATTAGAAGGTGGGCGGACCAGTGCTGCTTACAGAAGAGCAGGGAACATATATCACAGAGTGAGTTGCAGGTGTCAAATATTAAAGTGAATAAACCATTGGCTAAGCGTTTTAATAAAGTGTATCAAGGAGCAATTATCCCAATGAGGTTGCTGGGGTTTACCAACGAGCAGATAACGCAGTGTGATCATCAGTGGGAAGACATCAAAGACCTGCCTCTGGCCTTCTTGCCTGGGTCTGGTCTCTGGCCTTCATGCCGGGGTCTCGTTCCTCCTCCCACTCATCGGTGCTGCTCAAGGCCCACCTGGCCCACTGGAATCAACTATGTGAGTGTCCTCCTCCATCCCATCAATCTCACTCTCTCCCTGCTATCACAGCCTCATCCACGTCGGACCAAGCCTTCATCTGGTCAGACCGCCATCTTGGATTCCACTCTCCCATTGCAGTCTCTTGTCTGTGCGTGTTCAAGCCCAAGTCTCCTGTTACCTCCGAATGTGGAGGAAAAATCACAATGGGTGACTACACTGGTGGGCAAAGATCAATGTGTGTTCTGTACCCGGCATCAAATGTTTCCATCAGCAAATATCTAGAGTTTGTAAGCTAATGCTTGCATTTATTCTCTTTTGGCATATGTTTTAGAATTTGTATCGGTGATAGAGGCCCGCCAACAATTACAAATATCTTGAAAATCTTTGTGACTATCGTCCATTGCAGGCTCACAACAATCTATTGAACTGGTGTTGGGGCATTTCCTACCACCTTGGTTGAGCAAGCCCGCTTATGACAGGTCTGCTTAGTAAGTAGAGCACCCAGGTAGTTATTACAATATAAATAACAGGAATCCTCCCAATGAAACCTCTATACCCAAAGAATAACAGAGCCCCCGTGAGGTGCATCACCAGCCTAACCCTGAATATTCACATGAAGTGTTCAAGTGGCTCAAAGTCACTTAGGTGGAACCCAAGGTGACACACACGCCTAAAGATACTGTTCTGACTCTAACATGCATTTCTAACTGATTGATGGGCTAATCCAAGAGGGGCTATCTGCCAGTCCCAGCAATGAGCACAGGCAGCGCAGGTCAAAATGACCCGGCACACCTTCAGACGGAGTGCGTCACAGATGGCACAAGAACCATTCCAAATCTCAATTCTAGCACACAGGTTTTAATTGAAACCGTTGTGGGCCCTAGGGCCGTCCCTCGTTCCCTTGCATTGTGCTTAATCTCGTCCCTAACCCAGGCCTCTCTGACACCAGGTTAGTATATACAGAACCTTGACCCCCTACTGTCTAACTCTCTGTTCGACTAGTTGAGAGGACCTAAAGGCAGAACGCTGTGTCTCTCAAAACTCCATCAGGAACTTCTTACTTTCCCATCTCTATCCAGTTGTTAATGGAATGGGCGATGGGTCCTTGTTGGATTCAGTCCTTCCTCTACCATGCTGACTCTTTCCTCTCCCTTTCCTACTTTTTCTTCGGACTCCCTTTTGTTTCACTACTCCCTCCAATCTTCCATCCCTCTGATTTTTCTCATTCGCTCTAGGCTTCACCTCCAAATTTTGATGTTACTCTGCCTTCTACTACTTTACTACTCCTTCCTCCACACCACTACTCCCTCCCGGGCACTACTACTCCCCCTCCTCACAACGGCTCACACCTGCACACTACTACTCCCACCTCCACACTACTACTTCCTCTCTTCAACTACTCAAACACTCTCCTTTTGCTTAGCATCATCCCTTTCACAACCACTCCTTACACTAATCTATGTAACCACACTTGCGACACAGACACGCACACTCGCATAGCAGTACCACTTTCACTCATTAGCCACTACCTCACCTTCTGCACAATTTGCCTCCACACTCCACCCTATGTCCTCCCTCCTTCTGGTCTCTTGGTCATCCACCTTCTCCCCCGCCTCTAACCTCAGTCATTTAACCCCCACTTTTTCCCTTACATTCCCCCCTCCCTACTGACATTGGTACTCTTTCGCTGGTTAATCTGGCCCTGCCTTTCCCAACTGGGGTACTGTTATGACGTGTGATATTAGAAACAGCATGCCAAGCCCCTTCCCCTTTCACTGTGCAGACCCACCGCTGAACGGCAATGTCTCTGTTCATGTTAATGAGCCCATTCGGGTGCCATGCTGGTAAGTCCCAAAAGGTGTGTTGCTCCCCCACAAGTTTCTGATGGTCTAGCAGAGTCTTCTTGCTGCTGTCACCCGTATCATTGCACAGCTATTCTGGCTGCCAAAGGCAGGCTTTGTGGCACTATTCCTCTTTCTCAATTGGTTGTTCTCGGTTGGATGGACCGCACAGAAAATTGAGAAACTGCTGGTTGGCAGTTCGTTTGTGGGTTCTCTGCTACTATGGTGGGGCACTTGACACAGGCTGTTTCTGTGATGCGTCGTATGTGTGTCGTGCATGTATTTTGTATCTTTAGGAAAAGATAGAAAAAGACTGTCATGCTTATTGCCAAGGAGGCATGGCTTGAGCAAAAGATGGACTTCACAGAAGCATGCTGGTGGAAGAGGGGGGAAAGGAATTTGGGCCATCTCAACTGCCACCATTGCCATCAGCAGTAGAATTGGCTCTGGATCTCACCCTGGTCGGCCTCCCATCCCCGCTCAAAGGAATTCCTGGCCCCTGTTGACAAGGTTAGGGTACCTTTTCCCACTTCTTCTTCTGCCTCTTCCTGTAAATTCTGACTGGGGATCTTTGGGACAAAATATCCACGTATTATTATTCGTTACCCGTTTTGTGTTCTACTGAAAATTCATATTTTTGCAATGTCAATAACCACCTCAAGATAAGAGATTTGTGTCTTTATTCTTAACCGTCCGGACCAGTGGAGCATGGTCAGTTACCAGTATAAACCTGCAGCTGGTCAGATAACATCTCATGCTTTAAACTGCCCCTTTTACAGCAAGGGCTTCCAGCTTGATCCTGGGGTAGTTCCCTTCTCAGGCATGGTGTTTTCAGCTGATATACATTATGGGATTATCCTCTCCCTTTTCCACCTGTGATAGTACAGCACCCTAGTTCAACAATAGAAGTGTCGGTCTGCAGAATAAACTCTTTGGAAAAGTCTGACACAATCAGCAGATAGAAGGCGACCTGAGATTTGTCATCACACTTGACTATATTACAACACCCTTTCTTCAATTTGTCGGTGAGTGGTCCTGCTGCTTTGGAGAAATTTGGCATAAAGAAATGATAGTATTTCACTAACTTCACAAAGGCCTGTATGTCCTTCATGACATGGTGGTGTACTTGTTGGACCACTTCGACCATAGACTTCTGGAGCAATACCCCATCCCCAGATTTTGAATAAAATTTGAGCGAGATTACAATTAGCTGGGTTTGGCTCTTAGGTGTACTTTCCTCAATCAGTTTCATACACTCGGGAGTTGTTGTAGATTTTCTTTCCAAATTGTACTATGCACCACACTAGGTTCTGGCAAGTTCTCGGAGCAGACCGTCTAAACAATGGTGGTGTGGAAGGTTGTGCAGTGCAGTGCCAGTGGTTCAGATTTATTCAAAATCTTCCACCCATCACGTTTTTGTTTAAGGGGATTGTGAACTAAAACATGCCTTCTAGAGTGGTGAAGGCTGTCTTGGCTTTAGCTTAATCATCCAGATGGACCTGCCAGTAGTCCTTCATCATGTCGAATCTTGAGATGAACTTTGCTGATCGCAGTCTCTCCATCAATCCTCAGCATGGGGTAGCCATTGAACCCAGGAGATCTCATTTAGCCAGAAGAAATCTATACAGAAATGTAATGTGTGATCTGGCTTTGGGAATGAGGACAATCAGAGAGGAGCACTCGCTATGAGAATTCCCGATAACCCCCAATTCTAGCATTTAATTCAATTCATCATGTTTGATTTGTTTCCAGGCTTCAGGTAATCTCTAATGTTTTAGACAGATAACTCTTCCCGAAGGGCTGTGTATTATGTGAACGAATTCATGAACGAAAACACATCACCATAGCCTTCAATCCACTGTGCCAAGTGATAGTCAGACTGACTGCGATGGCCACACCTCCCACTTCAATAGGTAACAGGCTTCTTTGTGTACGGTTGGTATAGAGTAGGAACAATTGCGGGTTACTGTTTTGCTTCCACGCCTTGAGCTTGGGTGTAATGTGATACATTTGATAGGGCTTACAGCAATCAGCCTGCTGTACCTTATAGGTTAGAGGGGAGACCATTTTGGTGAATGTATACGGACCGTGCCATCTGGCTAATAATTTCTTGTGTGTGGTTGCAAACAAGACCATCACTTCCTCTCTCTTTTGGCAAAGTACATACATGGGTCTTTTCAGATGTATGTTCTCTCCTGCAGGCTTTGGCCTTCCTGTAGATGAGTTCTCACCAACTGCCGAATTCTCTCCATGTATTCCCAGATGATGGGATGATCACTGGTCTGTTCACTGTTGGGGCCTTCCCAAAACTTCTTAGAGGATATCCAGGACATCACTCCGATTTCACCCATACAACAGCTCAAAGTGGGAAAATCCAGTTGATGCCTGCAAGGTCTTCCTTACAGTAAATAGGGCCAAGAAAAACTACATCTTCCCAGTTCCGCATATCTTCTGAGACCATTTTCTGGAGAGCCTGATTCAGGGATTTTTTCAAGAGTTCCTCTAAACCAGCTGTTAGAGTCTGATAAATTGAGGTTCTTAGTGTTTGAGTTCCTCTAAACCAGCTGTTAGAGTCTGATAAATTGAGGTTCTTAGTGTTTGGATCTACATCAGGTCTTTCATCCTTTCATCAGTTTCAACATGAAACTTCTCCTCTGGTCTGTCAGAATTTCTTCGGGAAATCCCACTCTCATGAAAAATGGGATGAGCATCCTAAGTATTGCCCGGGGGCTCTTATTCCACATAGGGAATGCTTTCGGACAGGGTTCCGTATTCAGCGATGACTAGAATTGGCTCTAATAGATTGACTGCGTCTTTGCTGATCCAGTGCAAGGGTTCTTCTATGATTAGTAATGTTTGGCGAGGAACCCTGGGTACATCATCCAGAGAGGTCTTCTGACAGACAGGGAAACAGGCACAAAACTGTTTGTCCTTGGCATACCCTCTGGGCCAATAGAACTGGCTGAACAGGGTATTCTCTGTTTTCTTTAATCTCACGTGTCCGGTTGTTAGGTTAGAAGGTTAGAGTAGGCTAAGTCTAGCACTGCCTTCCTGAAGGAGATTCGAACCAACAATAGATGTTAGTTGACACCATCTCCTCTGGGGTTGACACTGACACAAAAGAGGGGTCCTCTTCCTTCGAGGAAGTCAGGGGTCTTCATGGTGTGGCTCTCGTCCTCCTAAACTACATTTATCTGAGCGTGGCCCGAGGGGATCCATTCTCTGAGCTTCTGCAAACCCAACTGAATCAGGACCTGGGAGGTCTAGTGGTGGAGATCTTTGCTTCTCGTGTTTTCCGTAATTTGACCAAAACCTACTTCATCTCAATCTGCAACATCCAAGTGTCAAGTGTCTAGTGAGTGTTGACTAGATTCACCAGGATTACCTTGACCTCTCCCCAGTAGTCCTGGACAATGACTCCTATTTCCACCTCAAGGGAATACATATGGGCCAACCCCAACTTTAGAGCTGCTCCTCCAGTCCATGGGTTCCAGTTTTTGTCCAGTCCGAGCTATGGTCTGGCCTCTAGGAGAAATAGTGATTTCTCCATCTCCGTATAGGTCATATCCCATTGCTCCCGCTGAGACTTGGGTAGGGAGCTGAGTGATATTTGTCACTCACAGAACCTTTAGCATCTTGGAAGGCAATGTAGCAGGGTCTAGAGGAACCCACTTTTAACACCATATGTCACAGATGGCACACTTATCACTCCAATTCTCACAGGTGGTTCAAGGGTTTTTTATTTAAATGTTTGGGGGCTCTAGGGCTATCCCACTCGCTCTCATCTTGTGTCAAGCCTCTTACCTAATCCAGGAGTCCCTGACTCCATGGTAGTATATACAGAAGGTTGATGCCCACTGTCTAACTATGTCTTCGACTAGGACCTAAAAGCAGAATTCTCTATCTCTCTAAGCTCCTGCAGGGACTTCCTAACTTTTCCTACTCTATCCTAAATATTCTACTGTGATAGAAGATGCTACCTAAATTGTACCTAAATATATCCTGTTGGTTTCAGACTTCCACTATAATACTCACTCTCACTTCTCCCTTTCATAGTCTTTCTCCTTACTCCCTTCATCTCCCTCCTCTCTCCAATCATCTATTCCTCCAAGGTTTCTAGGCTTCAAATCCAATCTTTGATGTTATTTCTCGATCCACTACTTTAATCCTTCCACCACACCACTAGTCCCTCCTTCACACCACTACTCCCTCCTTCCCACTACTACTCCCTCCTCCACACTTCTATTCCCTCCCTCCAACTCCTCAAACACTGTCCTTTCTCTCTGTATCAGCCACTTCACAGACACTCATACTAATCTTTTTAACCACACTTACCACACAAACACACTCACACTGCAGTGCCACTTTCACTCACTAGGGAATACCTCACCTTCTTCAAAAATCACATCAAATCTCCACGATCCTTCATACCTCGTGCTAGTCCCTTGGTCATTCACTTCCTCCTTCCACTGACCTCACCCAGGTAATCCACACTTCCTGCTTCCTGTTGCTCCCTTATACTCCCACTCCCTTCTAGGATTGGTCCTCTTTCCCTGGCCAATCTTGCTGTGTCTTCTCCACCCGTGGTGCTGTTATGCCACGTGAAGTTAGAAATAGTGGGCTAAGCCCCGCCCACTTTTGTTGCACAGCCTCGGTGAGGAACAGCCATGGTGACCCGGGAAGTTCCATGTCTCTGTTCATGTTAACGGGCCACCTTCAGGGTAACACACTGGTAAGTCCCAAGTGGGGGTTTGGCTCCCAAACAAGTCTCTGGTTGTCTAGCATAGCAGGCGACCTCTGTGTCTCCTTGTCGCCATCACCCGTCTTCACTGCGTATCTGTTCTGGCTGCTGCGTGCAGGCATTGTGGCTTTATCCCTCTCTCTGTTGCTTGATCTCAGTCAGACGCTCTCACTGAAGATTGGGTTACTGCTTGTTGGGTTGACGGTTCTCCACTGCTATGGTTGAGCACTCGACACATGCTCTCCTTTTGATGATTCTTATGGATTTCATGCATTTATGTTTTATCTCTAGGAAAGATGGAAGAAGACTGACAAGCATTTTGTCGAGGAGGCATGACTGGAGCAAATGATGGACTGCACAGAAGAATGCTGGCACAAGAGGGCGTACATAATTTGGGCCCTCTCAACTGCCATTGTTTCCCTTAAGGGGTAGAACTGACAAGGCCAGACCAGTGTGGCCTTGCCACAGAAGACAATGGGCCTCATTACACGGATGGCGGTGGACCAAGGTGCTATTAGCACCTAGGTCCATGCCGGTAAAATACCGGCACCGCCTTGGAGGAAAGGGGAATTACCGCCCTATTCCAAGGTTGGTGGGCGGTAATTCCCCCTTCCCCCATTACCCTTCCCCATTCCCATTTTTGCCCCATAGGGCATAATGGGAATGGGGAAGGTGCTAATTACGGCACCGCAAACTGCGGTACTGTAATTAGCTCCCTGGTCCCTTTGCGGGTTGGTTTTTAATGCCTGCAAAAAGCAGACGTTAAAGTCTCCAACCCGCAAAGGGACCTCGTAGTAAGGCGGTAAGGGTTAATGGTCACCGGTACCATTAACGGTGACCGTTAACCCTTACCGCCGTCCGTTTAATGAGGCCCAATGACTATAGAGAAGGTTTGATAGAGGCAAAAGCAGAGACACAAGTCTCAAGTAATGGCTTTATCCAAGATTACCCCATTGCAAGTACGGCTGCTTAGCAACAAGTTCCAGTCCTCAACTACGAAAAAGTTGATGGAATAAGAGTAAGCCGGTAAGAGTAAGCCAGAGGCTGTATATTCTACCACATCCGGCTATATTGATATGGCTGCTTATCCCAGCTTACTATAAGGTTTGCCATTAAAGATCTTGGACAGGACATTCCCCCCCTCTAAGGGAGCATAGGCAGTTGTTTTCCATGACCCATGGCTATAGCTTCCCCTAGGCTCCCCTCTGGTGATGCTTCTGACTGCTCAACATGATAGACAGCCTCAAAGAGATATTTGCCCCACTTAAGATTCCACAGACGTCTCTTCTCATTCAGGAACATGTACAGTGTCATTTTACAAGAAGAAGGAGACATACTGAAGATCACCCACAAGGAGCATACATATCTCTCCAGGATCTCTGGTCATCATGCTTCAATACTTAACCAAGTCACCATGCCCTCTGCAATCCAAATATGTTTATCTATGATGGATCATCATCTGTGCAGCTGCCAGTCACTTATTCTACCTGGCATTCCCAAATATGATTTATCTGTGGCACGTACATAGAAACTGCGCCAGACCCACCTTTCATCCTTCGGCATTCTGCAGTTACAGTATTTGGTGTATGTTTCAATCATGTCAGCAAAGTATTCTGTGCCCAGTAATTACAATTATGATCCATAATTATGGATTGCATTCACATTTACTGCGTACCATCAATAAATGCATGTCCTATAATGTCACCAAGGACAACATTATGCTCCGGATTCCGCCAATATTAGCATTTGTTCTAGTACCAGCTCTCACGCAGCCGTGGGTACCAGTCCTGCTGTCTGTCCTGGCTTCTCCACAAGCGATGGCTGCATCTACCTACTCCTCCCCATTGTGGCCTCAAACTCTGGATAAAGCATTAGTTCCAATTCTGCCAGCCCACTGACATGATAATCACTGTGCCTGCCACTTTTGCTGGGTGATCCTACAGACCATTTAGGCTCCACACTACCACCACCTCAATTGTTCCCACCAGAAGATTCTTAAAGCAGGGGGGACTTTAATGATATGAAGCAGTTGAAGGAGACTCTCCCTAAAAAATTCAAGCATTCCATGTCCGATTGTCAATGCTATCGTTATGGGTCTGATTTCGGCAGCCTTCACCCATCAAGATTTCTCAGATGTAGCCATTTGTCATTGTTTCTCTTTATTAACTCTGGACTGTATCTTTCTGGATAGTAATAGCGCCTTTTATGTTTATTTGGTGTTTTCACTCTCTGTATTCTATGTCTTGTTGCACCATCATGCCTACCGGTCTATTGTGCGCGGTACACATGTAATAAAGTAAAGTAAAGAATTGTGTGCTTCCCTCTTTGTTTTCTCTCTTGTTTAAGCATTAGGTTGGCTATACTAATACAATAAGGTGTGATGATAGAAACACACAAGAATTTAGCGAAAGCCACACTCAGCTCAGATCGTGGAATGACAAAGGACATCTAAGGATGGCTTATTATTGGGAAGTGTTCTGATAAAAATGTGTAGAGGAGCAGTTGAACGCATTTTGCCTAACTCCCGCCCCCTCACCTCCTTCATATTTGAACAGCAGGAGATGGGCCCTATGTGAGATTCCATGTGTTATGCCTATACCGCATCAAGTGTACGCGAGACGATATTCACTCAGTTTACCCTATCAGATGTACCCTCTCACTGGAAGTGTGGAAGGATGCTAGCACGTACCATTGGACATCATGGAGCGGTGAGTGAAATTTGACAAGGGCAGAGTGATGAAAACAAATAAGTGATGGGTGGAAGGTTTTGAATTCATCTAAACCACTGGCATTGCTCTGGGCAACCTTTCACACCACAATTTATTTGCACGTCTGCGCCATTGCAACAGGGGCCTAGCTATATTCAAATCATCCAGGTACTGCCACCAATAGGAGCAGCCCAGCCCGAACTGCCAGCCCAGGTTCCCTTTGCAGGGAAACACAAGCAACCTCAGACATGTTTCTTTCTGGTTGGATCTCCTGAGTGAGGTGCAGCTTGGTTTCCTATGGTGCACCGAGCAAGGGACCCACGTCTGGGCATACCCTCTTCTCACATAGGGAGA
Source organism: Ambystoma mexicanum (assembly GCF_040938575.1). Taxonomy (NCBI): domain Eukaryota; kingdom Metazoa; phylum Chordata; class Amphibia; order Caudata; family Ambystomatidae; genus Ambystoma; species Ambystoma mexicanum. The sequence continues at coordinate 561,273,434 of NC_090921.1, forward strand.
CAAACTGAAACCAGAAAAGTAATGGGTGGAAGGTTTTGATTCATCTCTTTGTTTTTGCTTTGTCACCCGAGTGGAATGGGTATGTCCAGACGTGGGTCCTGTGCCTGCTGGGCCTAGAGACCCAAGCTACTCCTCACTGATGAGGCCCAACAAGGCCGAAACATGTCCGTGGATGCTTGTGGTCTCATGCAGAAGGGATGTGATCTAGCAGTTTGGGCTTGACTGCCCCTTTTGGGGTGATGCCAAGCCTGATTTGCATGTGGTCTTTCCCCATCTGTAATGGCTTGGCAGGTGAAGAACAATGGTCTGGAGGGTTGCCCAGAACAATGCCAGTGGTTAAGATTCATTCTAAACCTTCCAGCCATCACCTCTTTGTTTTTGAAAGAGCAGAGTGATGTCATAAAGAAACTATACAAGGACATACTGAAACAAAATGAAAATACATAAGAGTGGTGATGTAACTGAAGCAATAAGAGAAACATGTACGAAATGATAAAGTAATCATGAATGCTAAAGAAGACAAATTAGCTTGCTGACCAATAAGTGTAAATACGCAGCAATGCAAGGTAGGAAATATACATAGACGCTTGCTATAGAGGTAAGGACGTCCATAGTTGGAAAATGAACGCCGGCTCATGTTCAATATTCAATTCAAATACCTCAGAAACAGATCAGGGTTGCAGAGTCAGGAGACAATGGAAGAACAGCTTTGTGTGCAAAACAAAGAGTAGTCTATGTTGGCTTGGGATCAAGGATGCTATTTTTAAGGAATAGCTGCAAAGTACAAAGGAAGGCAGACGGATAAGCCATGGACGAGACTTATTTTGTTATAGATTAAAGAAGAAGAAAACATCTGCAAGAGCCAAGTATTGGACAATTATACGTGTACAAAGCCGATACAGGGTAGAGTGAGCAAGTCTCTAGAGGCCAAGAGCAGCTATGGCACTCAGTATAATTAAATCAAATAACAGTAAATAAGAGGCTGGAATTGACAAATTTGTGATCTCTTCACATGTGACTCAGAAGTGGAAAACAAGGGCTATTCATTAAGCCTCGGGTGAAGATAGTGATGTGCTTTCACTCCCTTCAGTGTCCTTGAACAGAGAGCAGGCTACAAGGTCAACTACAGATGGGAAACTTTGGCTCATGGCCAGACTGATGAGAGATGATGGACTAATTGGTAAAGTGGGGAGTAATCTGACGTGATTCAAGCACCTGGGTTTCGGTTACCTTACGTGCTGCTAGTGGAGCTGAAAGTCTAAGATTGGATGAGAATGCTCACTAATCAATGGGTCTATGAGGCAACCTGCTATACAATGCTGCTTAGACCAATCTGCTGCCATTTTGTTCGCTACAATCTGTATTATATGTGTTTAGAGGCAATTCGAGGTGTGTCTTACAGATAAGAGACAGCCGATTAAGTACTAACCCATTTGCATTCTATACGTAGACATATTCCCCTAACAAATCCCTCCCGCTAATACGTTTTATGGTTTGTCGTGTAGGATGAAGTCATAGAGGTGCTAGAGCATGTGTTGGTATCAGAGGATGGTTTAGGTCTAGTCGACCTTGGCCCAGATCCAGATCTTCGGACTTTTGGCTACTCCCGCCATCAGCAAGAAGACTGCAGAGCTTCCTGTGGAGAATGGCATGTAACAATACACATGTAAAAGGATATGGTTGGCAGGTCCCCCGTTGATGAAATTCTTGTCCGGTCCCTGCAGGTGCCCCGTGGAGGAAGGCGAACTGGTTGGTTGAGGGAGAGTCGATGCAGAGGGACTCGAGCTGAGCCACGGATGTAAGTAGAACATTGAAAGTGACAAAAATAGGGGGACTGTGTTGTAAATAAATATATATATAGAAAAGTAACAGGATTTTTTAGGGGATTGTAAAGAAGAGAAGTAGTTACCTCGATTCCCGGTTCCAAGGGGACATAAGGGTACACAATAAAAAGACTCCAAATGTGGGTGTTAATGATTCCTGAGGCAAAGTCAACAAGAAGAGTGCATATCAAGCTCCTAAATGGGGCAAAAATGAGATGAGATACATTTACTAAAGATAGTAGAGGAAGGCGTACACAGGGGAAAATGTATTAAAGTGCACATGTGTGGGGTTATAAATATGTCAGTGTAAAGCTTTTGTTTTATTTAAACTAGTAGATATAAAACAATAGTACAAAATTAAGGCAATTTTTCTGCCGGATGTCCCACAATCCCCTGTTTATACCACAGGCTCCAGTTTATTAGTGAGTGGACCCAGGGCTATAAAAGCCATGTCCCGAGGCTCATGCTCTGCTTCGCGTTGATTCTGCTACCACGAGCAGCATAACGCTTACGAGGGATTAATTTAGAATCTTCACCTGACCACAGCACAACTTCACCTCGAACCTGCACCTGCAAGAGAAGCAACGCACGATTCAAGCATTAATCCTGCAATATTTGTTACTGGGGTCTGCTCAAGGCATCAGTTCTAAGAATACTTACCTAGCGCTTCAGCTGCCTGCATCTCTTCACTGTCCGCTCTCAAGCTTGGCACGCATCCTGGGACCGGCAACCTACAACCAATACAAGAGGAAATCTGTTAGTACATTTGGGAAAGCTGCACATGCAAGAGAAAGACAGAGAAGATAGCACTGTGCAAGACACCAGAATGCACAACACCCAGAACATACCTTTTATGGGGGTATTAAGCTACGAACAGCAAAGAAGACTCAAAAAGAGATAGAACAGCAGCAAGGCAATAGACAGAGTTTTAACCAACACAAACAGATGGGAAGAGGCACAGCACTCCTTACCAGTACCAGGCAAGCACCAAGCAAGTCGCAGCAGGTCTGGACTAGCAACAGCCAGTGAAGGAGCTGGTCACAGGTGCAAGCAACAGCAAAACTCAACATAGCAGCAATTACACCAAAAAGGAACCTCACAGTCACTGCAGATACCATTCATGGAATCTTCTACATCACATACAGCACTTCCAGACCCTCCTTCCCTAAACACGGCAGTGCTTTATCATACAACGCTGCACGGGCTTGGGGTAGAGAGTGGTGTGGAACACTAAACACAACGAGAGGCCCAGACTCTTCCGCAGGGTACCAGGTAAGCGTTACACATATAGAGATGAATAGAAAGTCGGGTAAGTATAGACAGTCAAAATTGACTAGTCACCATGGGAGACATTCCTCTTCTACTTGTGCCATACACAGCCAATATAAGGAAATATCATTCAGAATGGGTCCGAGGTACAACTAATAAAACACTCATGCCCTGGCTTCAGGAGGGTTTGTTGTCAAAAACAGTATTGCGACATATGAGAACATATTTGCCTGCTACATATAAGGGAAAGAAGTTACATAAAAGGTTGGCTGTTTTAGAGCTATGGAAGATGTACCAGAGTGAGAAAGAAGATCCAGTGGAATAGGAGTGGATGGTTAATCAGCATAAAGGGGAGGATAAAACACTTTTGGCTCCCCTTTCCTCTCTGGAAAACAAGAGCGTAGACACAGGAGAAGGGATTTTATCCATTAAAGGAATTGAACAGTGGCGGGTACGTTAATCTGATATAAGAGCCCCCCCCGCTTATAACAGTGAGGACAATGTAAAAGAGAATAAAAGCAGAGAATGCAAATATATCTCGACATGCGATTAAAATAAACAGCGCAATGAGAGGAAGGGCAGACAAAATAGACAGATGGAGATAGAGGAAGAAGCAAAGAAGCCGAAAGAAATAAAGGACACAGCTAAGGGAATAACAATAGTACAGAACAAATGGATGGGAAGACAGATTATACTCAAGTTGGATGATAAGGGCATTGATGGGGTTCGAGAAAGAGAAGAGAGAGCAGAGCAGGAAAAGAAAGAAAAGGAAGAAGAGAGAGCATATAAAGAAGAGAAAGAAAGAGGATGCAAGTGAAGGGAAGAATGAAGAAGGTATGAGGCGAGGAAAGAAATGGAAAGATTAGAAGAGAAGAGACGAGAGGAGTTAGAAGCGCAAAGAATGAAAGAACGTAGGTTGCAAAGTAGGCGAGAGGAAGATGAATTAAGGGAGATAAAGAGAAGGGAAGAAGAAATGAACAGAAGTAGGGGACTAAAAGATGACGAGATAGATTATATACATCATAGAAACATAGTGCTGATCAAGCACAAGAACGACTTAAGGCAGAGAGAGGGTCACAATAGCTCCTTAGGGAGCTGCAAGGGGTACCAAGAATTCCATTATGGGCTTATGTGCGACATACAGAAGGTGTAGAGAAATGACTTGGGGATTTATACAGGCAAATGAGTGATAAAGAAGGACATAAAACCCAAGAGACTTTAGAAGGATCTCTATCAAGGGAAACGGGAGGTAGGTCAGATGGCATCATAACAGACAAGCACAGAACTCTGTCCTTAAGTAGACTAGATGTTGATGATGCAGAAAAGGATAACAATCATACAAGCTGGGGCATAATAATGCCAGACAAAGAAATGGAGGACAACGAGAGAGCATGAAGGGAGGGCGCATGTAGATTTTGAAAAGAATCGAGTGTAGAAAAAGGGGTAAAATGGACAGACTTAGAAGACGCCAAATAGAGAACACCAGAATCGACACTATATACTGAGCGACCACAGGCACGATTGCGCAGTGCAGGGGATGTATCCCCACCTTATGTAAGTAGATCAAGGGCCCTACCACAACAGAGACAAATGGGTGAGACTAGCCCCGCCTGGAAGACGAGAAGTGTAGGTAGGTATGATTACAGATCAGGATTTTCACATTTCCCATTATTAGAGAAAGGGAGAGGACGACCATAATATATACCGTGGCCACAAATGGGTAAAGACAATTTAAGATGTTAATTTCGGAGTTTGCGGCAAAATTGATTTATGATCTACAGAGAATGATATCAGGAAAGACGCTAGCCATAGGTGATATAAAAGGCTTTGCTAGCAGCAATCATAGGGGAGAGTACTGATGACATTTGGAAATGAGCAGGATATGCAGGTGTGACTGCACAAAACACGTCACATGATGGAGCGCCATTTAATAATTGCAGAGCAGATGTATGGCGGGCGCTCAGAGTACAATACCCTGATACATCCGACATGGGTGCGATTATGACTAGGAAAATGGGGGAGGATGAAGACCCTGTTGCTTATATTCAAGATATTCAAGACTGCCCGAGCCAATGCAACAGCAATTGAAGAAACAGGTGGGAATAGAAGCAAAGCCGTGGCCAGAAATAAAATTGACGATTGCTTCCTCCGGCTTTCTACTTCTTTTTTCTTATTTTTCTACTGCATTAATCGACAGCGATGCACAAAAAGTTAGTCCAGAAGAAGTTGCCAAAAATAGCCACAGAGGGAGCGATATTGACAAGTAATGAAGGTGGGGTGATGCAGGGGATGCAATCAGTGCGGCAAAACAATGTAGGGTATTCCACAGATCAGAGCGGGTACAATTCTTGGCCAAGGGAAAGAGGAAATGGGCTGAGAGGAGGAGGACGAGTTGGATTTCAAAACCCTCAGGGAAGAGGAGGATTTAATGAAGAATAACTGCAACAATGCTGGAATTTCAGAAGAATAGGACATATATCCAGAACATGTAGAAGCAGAGGAGGCATGCAGCAACATAAGCAAGCTCCAGGAGGGTGATGGGCTATGCTGCACAATATAATACAGAACCACACAAATATTATGCCCAAGATCACACGCAGGTTCAGACATATGCGCTGGAACCAAAGCAAATGCAGCAAGCGCCATTATAAATGCAATTGCCACAAGGACAATCACTTCAAGTACCCATGCAAGCACAACAGGTACAAGCGTAGCAAGCACAGTCACAGCAGGCTATGGTACAACAATGGAATATGACTACAGAAGTATAGCAAGCACCTGCACCCAAATTAGGGACTCTGACTGTGGTAGGAGGAAATCCTTTCTCAGGTACAGGGATGCATTTATAGCCCCATAAGGACAGCCCACAGAGCGACCTGATGTGCTCAGTACTATCAGTGACACCAAACCCCCAAGAGGAACAAAGGGTCAAGGTGAAGATAGGAGGCAAGACATTTTCATTTCTTGTGGACACTGGAGCAACTTGTTCCCGAGAGGGGAAATAACCAATGTCAGGTATTGCAATGAATGTTCAGGGACTCATCTGGGCGATGAGTTTATTCCCTTTTACAGATGAATTATCAATCTCTATAGGAAAACACAACATGTCTATGCCATTATTATATTGTAGGCAAACACCAGTTAACATATTAGGGCGTGACTTAATGATGAAACTTAACATGACAATATCTTTTACTAATGAAGGAATAGTGTGTTCCACTCCAGGGATACATTATATGAATGTGAGAGAGTTTATCTTAGCCTTTACAGGCCAGAAAGCATTATGTAGGGTCCCTTTGGGCCCAGAAGTATTTTTGTATGGAGTGATTGTTTTATTATTGTGGTTGCCCAGATAGATAGGTAAACTAGTACCTGATGAGTTTATGTTCAGACCAGAAATCACTATGGATGATGAAGAAGGACAGTTTATCCCCTTGGAGTTAGAAGCAGCAGTGGTTAGAGAGGAAATGGTGGTTCATCATTGGACAGATGATGAGGGAAGAGGATGGAGAACCATGATAGCCCTCTGTGAAGGATATAGGCTGACAGATTTGACAGAGGAGGAGCTGTTTAATGTTTAGTTCTCATATGATGAATGTGTATTTTTCATAAGTCTTACTTATTGGATAAAAGTAGAGAATAGGGAAATACCACAGAGAATGGCGTTGGTAAAAAGGAAACAATATTTCCAGGAAGATTTAGGAAAAAGTGTAAAAGATTTTATGGACCACAAGTCCATATGAAGTGGATCTAATAATGGGAGTAGGAGCAGTTAAAATTAAGCTTAAACCAGGAGCACATTTTGCACGTGCAAAGCAATACCCCATGTCCAGAAAGGTGGATGAAGGTATATTCAAGGTATATTCAATACCATTTCCACTTTGATGAAGCAAGGAATATTGGTACCATCCGAATCTTCAAGTAACAGGGCTGTGTACCTAGTGAGAAAATAGATGGGGGTTGTGGAGATTTATTCAGGACCATCGCCCTCTAAACAATATAGTCAAAGCTGAATTTCCTTTAGTTCCAAATCCTGTGAAAATATTGTGCAACATCCCAACTAAGGCCAAATATTTTTCATTGATAGATTTAAAGAATGCATTCTTTTCAATTCCCCTCCATGAAGATTCACAGGATTTGACTTCCATTTCGTATAGAACGATCCACCTGAAACATACTCGATTGCCGCAGGGGTACTGTGAGTCCCCTTCAATCTTTAATTAAGTCCTCCAGATGTTCAGCTTGAAAGTGCAATAGTTCAATATGTGGATGATATTTTGGTGTGCAGTGAGACAGAATAAAGATGTAGAGAAGATTCAATTAAGCATATGGCTGTCACGATGCCCGCTACTGGGGAGCCGGCTCAGGCCCTGCGTCCCCGAAAGCGGACATCAAGTCCCCGGGGAAGGTCCTAGCAACCCCTTATAGGGGCCCTTTGGACAGTCCTGGCGCCATAGGCGCCAGGCTCATTATGAAAGTGTTTGGGTGCACTTACCTGATGCAGACCATGCTGCAGAACCCCGGCCTCCTTGAGGCCTGAAAGGAACTACTTTACCTGTGGGACTCATTTACCACCCGGGCGTGGTCGGGGAAGGATACATACCTGATTGGAGGAAGGACACATTCTAGGAACTTCTTCCAAGGCTATTTAAACCACACCCGATCAGCCACACGTGCTTCGCGTTGTTCTGCATCTAGCAGCTGGACGCTCACCGTGTCTGCTCCTGCATCTTGACTTCTGCCACACCTGCCAGCATCCTGAATCACCTGCAAAGGAAGGGAACAAGAGAACAGAAGAAGGAAAAGGCCTCACCTGCTAAATCTACATCCCAGAGACATTTCGCCGACAATCCTGAAAAGGAAGACATTTATTTTTAAAAGCACATCGCATCGATCGCTGCAGCGCCGCATTCTACTCACCTTTACAGGGCGCCTCCATGTTCAGCAGCGACCATCCGGATTCACAGTCGCGCCCCCGCGCCTAGGGAGAAAAAGACAAGAACAAAGGTGAGAGAAAGAAGGGAAAAGGGAAGCTAAAACTCCATGTCAAGACTTACCTGTTGGGTCATTCCCTTTTCATTTCGGGTCCGCGCCGCATCCAGGCATTTTCGGACCCCGGCCCCTAAGGGGAAAAAGACATCAGCGTTAATGAGTGAATGAAAAGACATTACCAAAACACTCATTAAAGACTTACCTGATTTCCACAAGGATTTCACCGCTCACCTCGGGTCGGTGCCTGTTCCCCGGCATTCCGTACCCCGGCCCCTATGGGGAAAAAGACACTAGCATTAGAACATTAATGCATGGACACAAGGGGAACCACTTATAGAAAAAACTTACCTGGAAGCCAAGCAAGTTTGGTTCTCACCCATCCGAAAATCCAGTGACGTAACTGGATACCAACGCGCCCCTGCATCAGAAGCAGGATGGAGAGCTCGTCCTTCCAGACCCTAAGGTGAGACGCTACGGGGAAGCACAGAAGGGTTTTGAGGAGGGTGAGAGGGGTAAGTGGGAGGCCGATTGCATTACCCCGCAGACAGTTAACCCCCTACTCTCACCTACAGAAGGATACTTCTGCGAGTCAGACAAGCCAGATCTGGGGCCCGGTCCAGTCCGTCTTCCGAACCCTGCGCATCACCTTAGACGAGGTCACAGCAGCGCAAACCAGGCCAGCGCCCCCGTGGGAGTCAGGTGAGCATTACAGAACGCGAAGCCTTCCTATAAATTCCCACCCAGGCGCTATAGAAACTTCTGAGACTGATCAGTTGGCCCAATTACTGGGGGAATTAGGGGCCGAAGTACATGCCGCTCGTCAAGAGACTAATGCCCTCAAGAGGGAATTAATAATATCAAAGGAAAGAACTGATGACCTGGCCAGACAGCTTTTGCAAGGTCAAGCTGGACAAACTCCTCTACCCTGTTCCGGAGGGAACCCCGCTCCTGTGGTTCCCAGTAACCCTGTGCAGATTAATCTACCTGGAAACATGCCGCTGGCCCCACCTGAACGCTTTGCTGGGGACCCTAAACGATTCGCCGTATTCATGAATCAGTGTTGTTTGCACTTCCTATGCAGACCTGGGGCCTTCCCTAATGATCAGACCAAAGTAGCCTTTGTATTGTCATATCTCAGCGGCTGCGCTGCCGATTGGTCAGTTCCACTGGTTACTCAAGATGACCCGATTCTCCGTGATTTTCAAGGATTTCAAGCAAGCATGGAAAGGTTATTTGCTCGACACTCTCAGGGGCAGGCTCTGGATGACGAACTTCTATCCCTGCGACAGGGCAATCAGGACCTCCTATCCTATATTGCAACCTTTAATAGACTAATTGTGGAAATGGGATGGCCAGAGGATAAAAGAGTCACGTTATTTTATCGAGGTCTACGTGGAGAACTTAAAGATGTCTTGGCCCAAGTTGTAAATCCGCCCCAAGAATGCACAGAATATATAGACTTAGTGGTCCAATTGGATCACAGACTTCAAAACAGAAAAACAGATCGGTCCAGGTTTGAGACCCGGGTGTTGGTCAAGACCCACGCTAACCCCAAGGGAGTTGATGTCTCTGAGCCTATGCAAATTGGAGGGGTTAAAGAACCCTTAACTCAAAAGGAACGTGAAAGGAGGCGGCAGTTAAAAAGATGTCTTTATTGTGGGAACTCTGGACACTTTCTACGAGATTGCCCAGCAAAACCGCCCCGAAAAGCGGTAGGAGCCGCTGATAAAAACCATGAAGACTCTGTTTCGGGAAACGACTCAGCCCGACAAGCGTAGGGGTCCGCTTGCCGAGCTTGAAAACTAACTCTCAGACCTCGCATTTCATTGTGCCAATGGTTCTCGTAGATCCAGAACAGCCTAAGCGGTTGCATGCAATAAAGGCATACATCGATAGTGGGGCTATTGGAAACTATGTGGATCGTGAATTGGTCTCTAGGATTAACCTCCCTCTCCGTCCTAAAACCAGCAAAGATGTCATCACCACAGTCGATGGAACTGAAATTGCCTCTGGACCGGTAACACATTCCACTACTGAGGTGACTCTTATTGGTCCTGACGGCCATCGGGAGGCAGTTGTGTTTGATGTAATCAAGGCTCCACAGTTTCAGGTTATTCTTGGAATTCCTTGGTTAGAGACACATAATCCTCGAATTGATTGGCGAGCTAAGAGAATAACCTTCCCGGATTGTGCACAAACCTGCTACCCAGAAAACCTGAAGATTAATCTAGCATCTGTAACCTCTGCCTCCATGCAATTACCTCCGGAATACCAGGACTTTTAGGACGTCTTCCAAAAGGAACAGGCCAACACGTTACCTCCTCACCGATCATACGATTGCCAAATCGATCTGGTGCCCGGTGCACAACCCCCTTGTAGCAGGATTTATGCCCTTACCGAACCTGAGAACCTGCATTTGAGACAATATTTGGATCAATACCTCGCCAATGGTTTTATTCGCCCGTCAAAGTCCCCGGCATCCTCGGCTTTGTTCTTCGTGCCTAAAAAAGAAGGCGACCTTAGAACTTGTATCGATTACCGCGCATTGAACCAGATAACGGTTAAAAACCGTTATCCTCTGCCTCTGATTCCTGAACTCCTTGACCAGGTGAAGGACGCTTGCATATACACCAAGTTAGATCTCCGGGGGGCATATCATCTGGTGCGAGTAAAAGAAGGCGACGAATGGAAAACAGCCTTCCGTACAAAATATGGATTATTCGAATACCAGGTAATGCCTTTCGGGTTGTGCAATGCGCCTGCTGCCTTCCAATTTTTCATGAATGATGTCCTTCGGGAACTCATCGATGTTTGTGTTGTCGTCTATATCGATGACATTCTAGTGTACTCCTCTTCGGAATCTGATCACAGAAAACACGTTAGGGCAGTTCTGGAAAAACTGCGCCAACACAAACTATTTGCTAAACTGGAAAAATGTGTTTTCCATACCACAGAAGTTGAGTTTCTCGGTTTCATCCTGACACCCAAAGGAGTCCGAATGGACTCAAGAAAAGTGGATGCCATCCTCAAATGGCCATCACCTAGTTCTGTAAAAGGGGTTCAAAGCATGCTCGGCTTTGCCAATTTCTATCGCAGGTTTATCCCGGAATTTTCACGCATAGTACAACCCATTACTGCACTCTTGAGGAAAAATAAACGTTTTGAATGATCTGAAGAAGCCGAGCAGGCCTTCCAGGATTTAAAAGCTAAGTTTACCTCCGCACCTATATTGAAACACCCACGTCCAGATCTCCCGTATGTTGTCGAAACTGACGCATCCAGCCTAGCCATGGGAGCAGTTCTGTCTCAAAGAGATCCTGAAACCAACCAACTGCATCCCGTAGCATTTTGGTCCAGAAAATTCTCGGCACCAGAGATTAATTACGCAATCACTGACAAAGAACTGTTAGCCATAAAGTCCGCTTTTAAAGCCTGGCGGCATTACCTGCTTGGCGCTCGACATACCATCACGGTGATCACTGATCACCGGAATTTACAGTATTTGAAAACCGCCAAGGCTCAGTCATCACGGCAGCTCCGATGGGTTTTGTTTTTCGCTGAATTTGATTTCGTGATTACCTATCGACCTGGCTGCAAGAACGGCAAAGCAGACGCCTTATCCCGAATTGGAATGGGAGAATCTGATACAAACTCAGAACCAGGACCAATAATTCCCGAACAGAGAATTCTAGGCATGACTTCGTTACAGACGCTTGAAGACATTCAAGTCAGAGTGAAACAACTCCTGGACCCTACAGTCGTACAGGATTGGATACAAAAGGGATCAGACTTTACCATAGATAATGGTTTACCTTACTACCAAGGACACTTATTCCTGCCGCACAAGGATTTACACGAACTAGTTATTTCAGGTTATCATGATACATTAATAGAGGGACACCCCGGTATTGCCAAGACAATGGAAAAGGTGAAACGACAATTCTGGTGGCCCTCTTGGCGAAAAGATGTTAAATCTTTTGTGATGTCCTGTGGTGTTTGCGCCCAAAATAAAGGTCAAAAGAAAAGACCAGCCGGTCTCCTTCAACCTCTAGATATACCGCCAGCACCCTGGCACACCCTATCAATGGATTTTATTACGGACTTGCCTCCTTGTTCGGGATACAATACCATTCTGGTAATTGTGGATTTGTTTTCCAAAATGGCCCACTTCATTCCTTTGAAAGGTTTACCTTCAGCTTCTGTCCTAGCCAAAGAATTCCTCGAAAATGTTGTTCGGCTACATGGATTCCCATCTATACTAATCTCTGACCGGGGAAGCCAATTCATTTCCCACTTCTGGCGCAAATGTTGTCAAATGGCACAAATCGACGTAAGATTATCGACCAGTCATCACCCTCAGACCGATGGTCAGACCGAGAGGACAAATCAGACCCTTGAGCAGTACTTACGGTGTATGTTACAGCAATCTGAAAGCAACTGGAAAGACATTCTTTGGATAGCCGAATACGCATATAATAATTTGGTACACTCTGGAACTGGCCATAGTCCTTTTTATACCTTGTTTGGACATCACCCTGGAACCTCAAACCTCGACTTACCTCAGAACCTCGGAGTGCCCGCAGTAGAACATCTGCATTCTACCATTACCCGAGCCTTCAAAGAGGCAACCACGCATTTACAACAAGCCAAGAGAAAATACAAGGAGAATGCTGACCTACATCGGAGTGAAGCACCTCCGTATCAGATTGGGGATCAAGTGTGGTTAGCTACCAGACATTTACCGCTCAAAGGGCCTCGAACTTTTAACCCAAAATATCTGGGACCTTATTCTATTACGGCAATAATTAACCCAGTAGCGGTTAAACTTGATTTACCAGCTAATATGCGAATTCACCCTGTTTTTCATGTGTCACTTCTGAAACCAGTGGTACCCGGAACCCGACTACTCAAACCTCCAGAACCTATTCAAATAGATGGGGAACCCGAATTCGAAGTGAAGAACATTTTAGATTCAAAAATGTTTAGGTCAAAGCTTTTCTACCTAATTGATTGGAAGGGGTACGGACCTCAGGAGAGGCCGTGGGAACCCAGTGACCATGTGCATGCACCTCGATTAGTCAGGAAATTCCACCGACTCTTCCCAAACAAACCAAAACCCCTGGAGGGAACAACCTTGGGAGGGGCCTTGGGGGGGAGTGCTGTCACGATGCCCGCTCCCGGGGAGCCGGCTCAGGCCCTGCGTCCCCGAAAGCGGACATCAAGTCCCCGGGGAAGGTCCCAGCAACCCCTTATAGGGGCCCTTTGGACAGCGTCCTGGCGCCTATGGCGCCAGGCTCATAGAAAACGTCAGTCCTGGCGCCATAGGCGCCAGGCTCATTATGAAAGTGTTTGGGTGCACTTACCTGATGCAGACCATGCTGCAGAACCCCGGCCTCCTTGAGGCCTGAAAGGAACTACTTTACCTGTGGGACTCATTTACCACCCGGGCGTGGTCGGGGAAGGATACATACCTGATTGGAGGAAGGACACATTCTAGGAACTTCTTCCAAGGCTATTTAAACCACACCCGATCAGCCACACGTGCTTCGCGTTGTTCTGCATCTAGCAGCTGGACGCTCACCGTGTCTGCTCCTGCATCTTGACTTCTGCCACACCTGCCAGCATCCTGAATCACCTGCAAAGGAAGGGAACAAGAGAACAGAAGAAGGAAAAGGCCTCACCTGCTAAATCTGCATCCCAGAGACATTTCGCCGACAATCCTGAAAAGGAAGACATTTATTTTTAAAAGCACATCGCATCGATCGCTGCAGCGCCGCATTCTACTCACCTTTACAGGGCGCCTCCATGTTCAGCAGCGACCATCCGGATTCGCAGTCGCGCCCCCGCGCCTAGGGAGAAAAAGACAAGAACAAAGGTGAGAGAAAGAAGGGAAAAGGGAAGCTAAAACTCCATGTCAAGACTTACCTGTTGGGTCATTCCCTTTTCATTTCGGGTCCGCGCCGCATCCAGGCATTTTCGGACCCCAGCCCCTAAGGGGAAAAAGACATCAGCGTTAATGAGTGAATGAAAAGACATTACCAAAACACTCATTAAAGACTTACCTGATTTCCACAAGGATTTCACCGCTCACCTCGGGTCGGTGCCTGTTCCCCGGCATTCCGTACCCCGGCCCCTATGGGGAAAAAGACACTAGCATTAGAACATTAATGCATGGACACAAGGGGAACCACTTATAGAAAAAACTTACCTGGAAGCCAAGCAAGTTTGGTTCTCACCCATCCGAAAATCCAGTGACTTAACTGGATACCAACGCGCCCCTGCATCAGAAGCAGGATGGAGAGCTCGTCCTTCCAGACCCTAAGGTGAGACGCTACGGGGAAGCACAGAAGGGTTTTGAGGAAGGTGAGAGGGGTAAGTGGGAGGCCGATTGCATTACCCTGCAGACAGTTAACCCCCTACTCTCACCTACAGAAGGATACTTCTGCGAGTCAGACAAGCCAGATCTGGGGCCCGGTCCAGTCCGTCTTCCGAACCATGCGCATCACCTTAGACGAGGTCACAGCAGCGCGAACCAGGCCAGCGCCCCCGTGGGAGTCAGGTGAGCGTTACAATGACTATCCTCTCAGAGAAAGGATATAAAGTGGACAAAGAGAAGCTACAATACTGCCAGGAAGAGGTCTTGTACATAGGACGGTTGATTTGTTATGACGGCAGGAAAGTGATGTCTGAAAGAAAATTATGAAGACATCAGAACCCAAAACAGGGAGTGTAATTATTGCAGGGCCTGTGTTTTCGATTATAGTACCTATATTCAACCACTTTAAAAGGGTTTAAATAAGCATAGGTGGACAAGAGTAAAATAATATGGGCAGATGAAATGACTGAAGGATTTGAAGAATTGTAAAAGGCGATCAGAACAGCCCCAGTGTTGGGAATTCCATATTATCATGAAGAACTTTATTTTCCCAGTCCTTGCACAGAAAATGACATTAGGACATGGACACAAACCATTAGCCTATTATAGTGGGATTTTAGATACAGTTATGAAAGGGCACTACCCCTGTGAGCAGTCTTTAGCTGCTGCTAAATTCACGATTGAAAAGCTTCAATTATAACAATGGGGTATTCAGTAACATTATTTGTTGAGCATGAATTTTTGCAATTTTAGAGAAACTCAAATATACATTCACCACACAAAGAGCATCAGAATATAAGGTAATTATATTGAATCCTGCGATTAAAATTGTCAGATGTAAAACAATGAACCCAGCAATGTTCATAGCTGCACCAGTAGGAGAGGATGCACAATGTATACTGAAAACTATAAAGAAATTTCCCAAACTAGAGAAAATGCCCTTGGGAGGGGAGAAGTTGTTTTTATTGATGGTTCTTCAAAAAAAGTATCAAACGACTGGCGAAAGGCATACTGGTTCAGCGGTAGTAAAGCTGAACCGAGAGGGTGAATTTGAATTAGTGACAAGCGCGAGATTGCCTTCACATTGCTCAGCACAGGCTGCAGAATTAGTGGTGCTTATCGCAATGCTTTAGAGATTCAAAGATGAGGAAGTGACGGTGTACTCTGACTCCGCCAATGTGACGTCAACCGTACATGCAGGACTGTCACACTGGAAAAGCAGGGGCTTCATCTGCGCAGACGGCACTCCAGTGAACCATGCAGCCCTATTGGATAAACGTGTTGAAGTACTAGCACTCCCATTGACTCTAGCAGTCATAAAATACGCAGATCATTCTAAAAGGACAGATTTAATTTCTTGCTGAAACAAAGCTGCAGATTTAAAAGCCAAAAAAGCAGCCTATTTTCCAACCATTTCTAATTTTGAAAAAGAAAGTGTTAAACAGATGTCAGGACGATGCATGTCGGTAAAGGAGGGCTTTAACATGCTGTCTATTGTTCAGTTAATTGAGATACAAGGGCGAGAACCACAAGAAGAGAAGGAATTATGGAAGAAACAGAGGTGTTCTTTATCCCCCACTGAGACAGGATAGTACTGGAAAGCCAGTTATGTGTTGTGATTAACTTTGCATAAAGATTATAGCACCTAGCCTAACACACCCACTGAGAATAAATACCGTAAGTTCTAGTCACATTGGCGCCACTGATAACACACCAAACTAGACACCATTACCTCACACAATTCAACCTCACTACATGAGAGAACACCAATTGTACCCTATCACACACCCACTGAGATTAAGAATCAGTCACGTTGGCACCACTGGTACCACACAACCTTGACACCAATTTGTCAAACAACTTGACTTAAACCATGAAGAGAGCACATAAATTGCACCCTTTGATCCAACACAATGCTATCCACTCAGACTTGCACACTGAACCCACACATAATTCTACTCCACAATACCCGGAACAACAAATTTAGTATAAACATGGTTAACAGTAAAACAAAAACGCCAGCTAAGAGTCCATAGTTTAAACTTGCAGGGTTGATCTCGGAGTCTACCTGTGGACATAAATCTTAGGTTAGGACACATAGTCATACATATCTACTTTGAACATTGGATCATGCACATTAAACAACAAACCAGCCTGACTCACACGAATGTCCGCAGACATGTCTGACCACATATGCAAAATACAAAGGCACCACATAACCAGGAGCTACCTAGTTCACCACAAAACTGAGTACTACCACAGCCAGCTACTCTGGGACCACGTCCCACCAAATTTGTGTCACAGCACAACTAAGGACCACTAGTCCCCAACCTTAGACAGTACATGTCAGCCCCTGCAAAACTCACAAGTATGAATCCCGCACCATGCTCTACACAACACACATACCAAAATGACGAATTGAGCATTAAAAATGGTTTAAAATAACAATAAACATCGCATCACAATACCATACTTTAAGCCTGCAGAGTCTTAATGGTAAGATCCTGTGGAGAAATGCATGGTTAAGTTACTCAAACACTTGTATTGAACTTCTTTAGCAAATTTCACCCATATGGCAATAGCATGACTCACCAAACTTGAAGTGTGGCCCAACCACAATGAACACTAGAACCTTCCACCAGATGGTGATGAACCATGCATCACCCTCCTGGTCGGTTCCTTGAGGTTCCCAAAACAGACATCCAACCACCAATTAAGAAAACATTAATAGGCCTCATCATCAGAGATATGCATTATCGGATGTTAACTCCAAACATCAATAGTGCAACAACATTTCCATCAAAATTAAATTGTGCACCCCATTTCCATGAAACGTATCCCTTGGCATCTGCAGCAAAAATCTTCAGGAACGGAGATCACCGCCCGCACTGTCATTCTTGTGGAAATGCAGTACCAATACGGAACACAAGTCACTCACTTAAACTTTCCCCAATACCTGCAATGGCTTCCTCCGCATTGCTAGCCACAACCGCTAGTGTTCCACGGCATTCCTCTCTTCCGGCTCCTTTTTGCCCTAACAAAACAGCATCATCTGGCCCAGCAAGGCGCTTCGCCTCGGCATGTATCATCAAAGAATAGAACCTAATCACATGCAGATGCCACATCATGACGATTCGACACGTAGCTGGGTTCCTTTTTCTTTACATTTACAGATCCTCACTTCAACATTCCAAAGAAGCTAACGCGGATACTAGTGACGCCTTCGCTCCGCTGTAGTCATCGCCATCACCCCCTGTATTCTGAATGACGTCATCATTCAGGCTGAGACACCCATGAGAGCGGAGCTCCCAGCTCCAACAAACTTTTCTGGAACACGCCCAACTCATAGCCGTGGACTTCCGCCAGCCCCTTCTGTAATCCAGCCACATAACAAAGATACTTCCATTGCACCTTTCTCCCATCAGCCGCCGCAATGTTCATCTACGTGACTCCCTGTCACAGCATTTACCCATTTAAAGTTTAACCAAAGTCACTTCAATTTTCAGCTACTCACAGCGCCTGTAGTGCTACACTGAGCTCCAGTCCACTGCAGCTCCTCACAGCTCCCTGTAGCGCTTCCTTGAGATTCCAGCCTATGCCATTCCTAACCAATGGACCTCTTGACTTTCCATTGGCACTTTTAAGCAGCTCCCTTGGACCTCATGTCCAATTACTTTTACTCTGCCACGCCGCATGACTGCCTCTTGCAGCGCCTCACTGCACACTGCAGCACATCACATAGGGGCTCACTTGCCCTTACTAAAGCGCCTCTTGACTTCAGCAAATCGCTTCACTTGAGAAAAGCACCTCTTCACACCTCTTCACATATGCAGTGCCTTTTCACATTTTCAGCACCTCACTGTGCCATACAGCACCTTGCTGCCTCTGCAGCACCCCTTATGCTGCGACTCTTCACTGCATCTTGCAGCGCCTCACTGCCCTTGCAGCATCACTTCACTGCCTCAAGCAGCACATGTTCACTGCCTCATGCAGCACCTCACTGCCTCTGCAGTGCCTCTTCACTGCCTGTTGCAGCACCTCACTGCCCTCGCAGCACCTCTTCACTGCACCATGCAGCACTCCTTCACTGCCCCATGCAGTGCCTCACTGCCCTCGCAGCACCTCTTCACTGCTTCAAGCAGCACCTGTTCACTGCCTCAAGCAGCACCTGTTTACTGCCTCATGCAGCACCTCACTGCCTCTGCAGCGCCTCTTCACTGCCTGTTGCAGTACCTCACTGCCCTCGCAGCACCTCTTCACTGCCTCATGCAGCACTCCTTCACTGCCCCATGCAGTGCCTCACTGCCCTCGCAGCACCTCTTCACTGCAGCATGAAGCGCCTCACTGCCTCTGCAGCACCTCATTGCACATAAAAGCGCTCCACTGCCTCTGCAGCACCTCTTGACAGCCATGACTGCTCCCTGATTCCAGTGCCTTCGCAGCACCTCTGTCTGGGCCTTTCTTGCACCTCTGCCTTTGTAGCACCTCTGTCTGGGCCACGCTTGCCCTCACTGCACCTGCAGTGCCTCACAGCCACCCAGCACTCTTACCTGAGAGAGGATCACTTCTCTTAGGGGGGCGGTGGGTGTCTCCCTTTGGTGCTGTCCCCCAGCGCAGCCAGCTTCATCCTCGTCGCCAGTGTTGAATTCAGGGTCCAGCCATAAATGACTCTGACACTCCAGTGAACTGTTAACTTATTTACTTAAGTTCAGGTACATCAAATACAGTTCTAAGAGTCAGGTAAGTAAAAGGGGACATAGGACACCCACCGGCATCCTCTCTCAGGGCTTACATCCTTGCAACTGAGAAACCTGGAACACACTCATAAACATCCTAAGCCCTGCATTCCATCTCAAGATTCTAGTCACTTGCACCAGATGCATGTAAAGTTAATCACCCTGAATTCAACATTATGCCTCTAGCATTATTGAGGGTAGCGCTGGAGCAGCTCCACTACTACACACATGTGACTCGAGAGAGTCTAGCAACTACAATAGCAGAAGAGTGGTTTTTGCCAAATCTGTTAGAGCATGTGGCACAGTATATTGTAAATTGCATCGTGAGCCAGAAATGTACTGCGGGATACACTTTGCGAACAGTGAGAGGGCAATTCCTAGACCCAATGGCCCATTTCAGCACCTAAATATAGACTATGTAGATATGCAGCAGACATGCAACAGTTACAGATATATGCTGGTCATGGTATGTCCTTCCTCTAGATGGATCAAGGCAGATCCATGCACACACCCTGATGTCACGTGCGTTGCCAAGTTCCTTGTGTGTGAAGTCTTTCCAAGATGGGGTGTGTGTGAGGTTTTGTGGTCTGACAATGGACAAATAGTTCTTCTATTAGGCTTTAAGCATACATTGTCTTCCACTTATCACCCAGGTGAATGGCGACTGTGAGAGATTACAAGGATTATTGAAGGAAAGGATTGCAAAGATCAAGATGACCCTAAAGAAGGGATTTCATTTAATTTAATTGCTTTTTTATAACACACCTGAGTTTGGTTTTAAGAGCGGATCCGGTATTCACAACTCTGTTGCTCTACATGGTCTTGCTTCCAAGACCAGCACGTTGCCCCTGTGCTATCCTCCCTACATTGCCTACTCCTAGCCCTATATGCCATATTGGGCCAAGAGGATAGCTCAGGGCTAACATGCTCGCCTTTGAAGCGAGACGATGTGGGGCAACACAGGTTCGATCCCAGAGTCCGCGCTTAGAAACCTCTGGGTATTAAATAACCAATTAAGATATTTACAATTAAATAAGGAACCAGCTTGACTCAGATAACCATCTACCTCCTCATTAGTTGGTGACTGGACGCTGTATGAGAACCCACCTTGCTCCTCCAACTAGGTTAAAAACTGATGCCCTAGTATAGCGAAGACACTAGGTGATGAGATGCATGATTACCTAACAACAATGACTGCACATGTTTCTTTCATGTCTCAAAAGAATCGAAAGGAGGGGTCAAAGAGAAGCGACAAAGATGATCAACCCATTGAAGCAGAGGATTTGTTAAAACAAACTATTTCTTACCCAGAAGACCAGGTGCTGGTTCGAACGTTTGGACGCTCTTTAAGCACTCCCTGCTTTGACTGTTAATACGAGGTGGAAGAAGTTATACCCACAGCAGCCAGTTTAATGGGATGAAGAGCCTGGCTTCATTTGCATGACATCAAGCCATATACACCATTTAAAGATGAAACCTCGACCCCTCCTGCAACTGCCCACAGTGAAGCAAGAGAAGAAGTTCTGTGTATGCAGACTCGTTCTATGGTCAAGAGTAAAGACAAGGAAATTGAAGAATACAGCACCACCCTAGACTAAAGGCTGATATCTTTTAACATTTGACAAACAGGCTTTCAGTTATCCTGGAACCTTTTTAGAGAGGCTCAAGAGACAATGGGCCTCATTGCAACCCTGGCGCTAAGTGAAAAACGATGGCGATAAATGGTTACCGCCATCGTTTTCCGCTAGGTCCGATCATGACCCGTGACCGTTAACTACGATGCCATTAGCGGCATCGTAGTTAACGCTGCCGCTAACTGCGCCAAGGGCGCGCGCATGCGACCTCCCACACCGTACTTAACGCCATGGCGGAAAGGTACGTGAATGCCGACCCAAGCGGACATGCACCTAACGCCATCACCCAGCCCGTTAAGTACCTTACCGCCATGGTGCTAATTACGCCATCGCGAACCAACCGTAAATGGCCATGTAAAGTGAATGCAGCTGCCACAGGTGCACAGAAACAGCACAGGTGAAGGCAATACAGACTCAGGAAGTACAAAAAGAGCACACCCCACCCCTTCCCACACCCAGTCACACTCCACAATGATACCAATACGACTAGCAATGTTGGGGCTGGAGGACCTGATAGCAATGCAAGTGCTACAACAGCAACAACAACAACAGGCAGCACAGAGGAGACGCAGGAGGAGAAGGAGGGCAAGGCAGGCCCAGCAAGCCCCACCAGCACAGCCAGTGCCACCACGCAGGCAGCCCCCAATCCCACGCATCAGAGCCAATCCATTCAACCGCACTGCTGAGCAGATCCACACCCTGTACCGTTTGGACCGGGACACCATCACCGCCATCGTAGACATGACACACAACGACATCGTCAGCATGATAGAAACTCCAACCGCCATCCCACCCCGACTGAAGGTAGTGTCTGTACTCCACTTCCTGGCCACAGGCACCTACCAGCACACAGTGGGGCACTTGCATGGCATTTCACAACCATTATTCTCACGAACACTCATCGAAGTGCTCGATGCCCTCCTCAAGCACACATACGACCACATCTCATTACCACGGACTGCCCAGGAGATTGCAAACACCAAAGTGGGTTTCCATGCACTAGCCGGCATACCTGGTTGCATTGGTGCCATCGACTGCACCCATGTGGAATTGGTGGTTCCACGTGCCATGGAGGTACCGTACCGCAACCGGAAACAGTTCCACTCAATCAATGTGCAAATGGTCTGTGACTCCAACAAGATCATCACACATTGTTGTGCCCGATTCCCCGGATCAATCCATGATTCTATGGTCCTGAGGAACTCCACAATACCACACTACATGGAGCGACATGCAGGCCCAAGATCCTGGCTACTTGGTGAGTCCAATGTCATGACCATGGAAATGTGAAGTGGGTAGGTGAATGACGTACCAATGCATACTCCACCTGGCTGAAAGGGGGGGGGGATGATGCATACTCCACCTGGCTGAAAAGAGGGGGGGAATGATGCATACTCCACCTGGCTGAAAGGGGGGGGAATGATGCGTACTCCACCTGGCTGAAAGGGGGGGTGGATGATGCATACTCCACCTGGCTGAAAGGGGGGGGGAATGATGCATACTCCACCTGGCTGAAAGGGGGGGGAATGATGCATACTCCACCTGGCTGAAAGGGGGGGGAATGATGCATACTCCACCTGGCTGAAAGTGGGGGGGAATGATGCAACTCCAATTGGCTGTGAGTAGCAGAGAGAACGGAGACAGATGATACCCTAAAGCAACCCAAACTCCACCCAACACCAGTAAAGCCAATACCCAATGTATGCAGCCTTACCATGTGAATGAGGTTGTGTCCCAACCATGACACAACCATCTGCAAGTGCATTCTACCAATTCAGACCACATTGTCAACAATGAAATGCACCTACATGCACGTCACCAAACACCATCAACCGATAGGCCTGTCCCCCATAACTGCCCACGAAGGAGGCACATGACGGACAGAAACATCAACACACCATTACACAGACAGCAGGGCCCCCAAAATGTCCCTGTCTACATCAGCATTGCTCACTGGGGTCATGATGAGGCCCACAGCAATGTTGCAATGATGTGCGCATTGCCATCACAGGACATGTGGCAGGCCAACTAACCAAACGGCATGAACGGACACAGTGGATGGGCACTCACAATGCACTCCACCCCCCTGCGTACATTGGGTGATGGCATGCAAAACAGGACATGAGAGCCATGAGCATATACTGGTTGCATTGTGTGAATCAATTAATGCATGTAGAAGTGAGCCAAAGTAACAGTTGGATGCAAGCCATGGTGGCACATCATGTTCTTGATCAGACGTCATGACTGACACATACATTCTCGCCTACATACAGGTGATGCAGGCTATCCCCTGAAGAGGTGGCTCCTTACACCAGTCCGGAACCCGCAGAACCAGCACGAGGAGGACTTCAACCGTGCACATACACGTACCCGTGTGGTCATAGAGCAGACATTCGGCCTATTGAAGGCACGGTTCCGATGCCTCAGCAGGTCTGGTTGGGCACTCCTGTACCGCCATGAGAAGGTGGCAAAGATCGTCATGACATGTGTCATGCTACACAATATGTGTGTCAGACGGAATGTGCCCCTGCCCCCTGACGCAGAACTGCAACCACCTGACGATGAGGATGAGGAGGGTGCAGATGGGGCGGCACCTCATGGAGGAGGCGATGCACAGGAGGGGCGTGAAATGCGTCAAAATATCATCGACCACTGCTTCTAGCACACACGGCTGGTGTGTATCACATGGAGACTGCACTTGGGGCACTGTGTGTCTCTGGGACATGCACACTGGGGACTTAACACCAATAAAGCACACATATGCAATGAAAATGTCCACACATTTCATTTCGGAAAAGGAAAAAGTGTATTTCAATCATAAATTGTCGTGACACACCCCCTCCCACCTCCCCGCTCCCCCCTGCACACCCCAACACACCCCCTCCCACATCCCCCCTCCCCCTGCACACCCCAACACACCCCCTCCCACCTCCCCCCTCCCCCTTGCACACCCCAACACACCCCATGTAAGTGTCTACAGATGCCTGTGACAGTGGCCACAGGCTGTTAAGAGCCCCCTCTCCCGGCCCCCGGGGCACCCCTGGCTGTGGAGCGCAGGTTCCGTCCGGAACGTCGGACGGGGCTGCTCTGTGCAGAACTGGCAGTGGAGGATGTCCCTGCCTGCTCCCGTGCATGCACGTCCTGTAGGGTGTGGGAGAGCTCAGTGAGTACACGACGCAACCCGGCAAGTTTGCCACAAATGTCCCTTGACATGGCCTGCATAGCATCCCTCAGGGTGGCAGTGCTCTGCGCAATTTCGGCCCTTAGGGTCTCCGTGGCCTGTTCAATGGTTGCCCTAGCCCCCACACATTCCGCAGCATGCTCAGTCAGCATCGTGGACAGTTGTTGCTGCCATTGTATGATGTCCTCGAGGGACTGCTGCCCCTGCTGGGCCATGCCCAGTGCTGGTGGTGTGATGGAGTGGCTGCTCCCCTCCTGTGGACTGAGAACTGGGCATGGGGTAGAAGGCCACTCCTCTTCCTCTGTGTGCCCCTGTGTGTGATCCTCATGGGGCTGGCATTTGACAAACAGGGGGAATGTAGAAGGTCAGTGGGGCTTCTGACTTCGTGCTCCTCAATGTCAGAGTCTGAACATGCAGCAATTGCAGCTGTTTCACCCATGTTGCTGCTGGCCGCAGACCCGGTGCCTTCTGTGGCAGGCAATGTTGGTACATGTGGTGCTGCTGATGCTGGCCTGCTGCCTACTGGGGTGCTTGCCGGTGGGCCGTCCGGTTTGCTTGCAGTGGATTCTGCTTGTTGTGGGGTCTGCCTCACTGCAGCTGAGGTTGAGGGTGCGGGGATGGTATTCTTGGCCTTCTTGACTCTTTTCGTCGCAGGGGTGTCCTGGTCCTCAGGGTGTGATTCTGTGCCTGTGGTGGAGCAAAGGAGGGAGGGCGTTATTGATGGGTCTGAGGACTTTGGAATGACAATGATTGACATGATTCTGGTCAGTAGATGAGGCAGATTTCAGGCAGGGCCATGCAGGTTGTCTCCTTTTTGTGTGGAATGTGGATGGAGGTATGTGGGTGCCAGCAGTGTATACAGGGTGGAGCTCGCATGTGGCTGTGGGCAGTGTCCAGCTAATGTGTTGCATTTACACTCTAGGGCAACATTGTGCTACACATGAATGGACTGCAGTGACTATGGCATGTCTTGTTTGAGGCACCTACCTTCATCGCCTGATGTCGGAACTCCCCTTTCCATCCCTCCGACGCCTTCAATGCCTTCCATGCCAATCGTGGTTGCACATATTTCCTCCCACGGTTGGAGTTTCAGTGGGGATTCCGAACCTCCACCGGTACCCAGGGCAAGGTTGCGGTTCGCAGAGATGACGGCTCTGACCCGTATGCGAAGGTCATCCCAACGCTTCCTGCACTGCTGTGGGGTGCGGGGTACGGTCCCCACCGCGCTGACGCGCTCGGCCACAAGGGCCCATATGGCCTTCTTTTTTGCTATCGCCGGCCTGGTCATTTCCGGCGAGAAAACGACAGCTGCATTGTCTTGCAGGGTCTCCGCAAGCATGCAGAGTTCCTCCCGGGTAAATCTTTCCTGGCGCTCGCGGTCACATGCCTTCTTAACAACTTTAGGCATTTTTGGGTGGTTGAATGGGTGGGTGATGGGTTGGGACAGGTGTCAGGGTTGGATCTGGTGTTGTTCGGAAGGATGGCAATGGATTGTGTTTTTAAAGATGGCCGACGTGCTGTTTCCCGTTCCGCCGCGATGACGCTATTTCCGGTTCTGCTTTTTACGGTGACCGCTAATTGCGGCCACCGCTAATTACGGTGGCCGCTACTTACGGTGGCGGAAGTGCACCTTGCTCGCCCTACAATGCCGGTAGGGGCCCTTTCCGCCATGGCGTTATTTACATTACCGCCATGGCGTAATGCTCGTGCGCGATGGGTCGTAATGTGGCGCTCTTTACGCCATCGGCCCACGGCGTAAACGCTCATTACGCCATGGCGGTAATGTCGGCAGATTACCGCCTCGGTCGTAATGAGGCCCTGTATTGAAGTACCGGAGCTGAAATAAGAAAAGCACACTTCATCTTTATGTTACCTATTGCAATAACAGTATACACATTCTTGTATGCTGTTTGTATCTACATATTACAGTCTTATCCAGCTCTAATAAGAAGACACGTCAATGTCATAACGTTTCTTGGAAATCTCAAGAACAATCATATTATTTTTTGAATAATTGTTGCAATCATCTTGCAGTTCTTGATATAAAGGTGTGATTCATAGAGACTTACAAAGTTACATATTAAATGTTTGAGCAAAAATGAGGAGGTTTCAGAATATAAGAGCCTCATTGCCATCAAGAAAATCAATTAGTTTCCAAGAAATAATAAATGTGATGTCATTCTGCATTATGATTTGTGTTTTCTTCCTGAGTATTATGTCATTTAGACAAGTTATAAGAAACAATAAAGATATGGTGGGTGACAAAAAAACATTTTCTGTGGGCCCTGATGAAATCACGAACAGCATTTTTTATAATCGTAGATATCTTGATAATTCGGCTCATTTAAAGAATAACCTATGGTATCAGCCCATGAAAAAGCTGGGAAGAAGAACATCAGATGAAAGCTGTTATCTGTGTTCCTTTATACCTTACACTTTGGGAACCTCTAAAATATTCATAGCAACAGAAGTATTAGTGAAAATGGCACATTTCCTGATACACCTTGCACTTTGACTAACCAGAGGACAGTTCCAAGGAAGAACAGCATCCATAGTGTGGATGAATAAAGCGACATCTCAAAGAGAACACAATTATGTAGAAGACATAAAGTCAAGAGAGAAGCCAGAAACAGTGCATCAAATAATAAAATACGAACAGCCTGGAATAAATGGAGAAGGAATCAAGATTGAAGAAAATAAGATGTTACAATGCAAGGATAAGAATGGGAAGGAAATACGATAATGCTGGGAAAGAGGTCAACTACAAATTAAAGGAACAGTGCTTACTCCTGAGGTATGGGCTGAAGGATTTGTTATGTGCAAAGCAACAGCATTAACTGTGAATGGGAAGTAGTTATTGCAAATCCAGAAAAGGAACGCAAAAACCAATGGCCTAAAATTGCAACATTGTTGACATGGGTCAACGATGAGGGAGGACCAATGCAGGTAGTACCCCTGAAGAATGCGTCTTTATGCTTCAGAAATAATGGCACAGGGATAATTGGAGAAAACCGCTAGTGTGGCAGAGTTTTCGATGTACCAGGCATGCAGGAACAAACAGCTGTCCTGATGATGGACCATTATTGGGCCTGTGGATCAAGAGCATACATAAAGTTGCCACCAAAATGGGGAGGAGTTTGTTCATTGACGCTGATAAGCATACCAGCCTTGGTAGTACCACAAAGTGACCTGCAGTTTACAGACTTCCTAAAAATGAACCAACAACTGAGGAAGAAAAGATTGTTTCATCGAAGCAGACAGAGGAGAGATAATTACTTCTCAGCAAAATCAATAGAAGCCTATTATGACATTCCAGATGAGCATAGGTTGTTCAGCCGAACAGCAGTGATATGTATACCTATATTTCTGACAGAAATTCAGACTGTGCCAAGATCAGGCCTTCTTGCTGTACATTTACACCTGCCCATGATGAAGACAATGGGACTTTCACAGAAGCAATAACGCTGTTGTTACACCTGCATATGAAGATGAAGGATGAAGTTGACAAGACCGAGGAGGATGGTTGGTTTTCGTCTCTGTTTTCAGGGATTCCAACTTTATTTATTTATTTATTTTGTTGCTTATATAGCACGCCAAGCCCTAAGGCATCTGGGCGCTTTCTTTCAGACAAGGTTACAGGAATACAGTGGTCAAAAGGCATGTTAAATACAGTGTTCATAGGTGTGGTGAATACAGTTCAAAAGTATGGCTATAAGAATATTTAGATAGTTATAGATACAATATTTACATAGTTCAATGTAGGATAGTCAGGAGGTAGTTTTATGTGTTCATCATGAGTGATGGGAAGGCTTCAGTAGCCCCCGCCTACGGTGAAGAGGTATGTTTTGAAAGGATTCTAGTGCTCTTAATTGGACCGAGAGGGAGTTCCATTGCTTGCTGGCAATTGTGGGAAAGCTACTGCTGCCTGCCTTTTAGAGCTTGAATCTTGGGGTTGTGAGGGGGTGCAGGTGGGTTGTTCTTGTGGGTTTAGCACACTGTGAATAGGTGTATTTGTCTGACAAGTAGGTCGGAGCCACTCCGTGGAGACATTTGTGTGTCAAGGATAGTATTTTGAACGTGATGCGTTCTTGTATCGGAAGCCAGTGGAGATTTTGTCTTATAGCAGATATATGTGCTGATCTGGGGATGTTATTGATGGTGTTATTTTGCAGAACCTGGTACCGGCATATAGGGCGTTGGAGTAATCAAGTCGGGAGAGGACTAGGGCTCTAGCCAGAGTGATACAACTGTCCGGAGATAGGAATTGTCTGCAGGCATTGATGAGTTCGGAAGTGTAGGTTGTAGTTGATATGGTGGCATTTACTTGTTTATTGAGGGTGAGTGATAAATCCAGGTAAAAACCTAGTGTTTTTACCTCATTGGAGGCTCTGATGGTATTGCTGTCAATGTTAAAGGAGTTCAAGGCATCATTTAGTTTGGCGAGTCTGAGTGGGGACTCTAACATGAGCAGCTCGGTTTGATCGTCATTCAGGTAAAGCCTGTGGTGAGCCCTCCAGGGTTCAATGGTAAGATAATTGGCATTGAGGGAGGCAGAGTCTGAGTTGTGATCACCCGAGATCGGTATGAGGATCTTGGTGTCATCTGCATAGTTAGTGTAGGTGACACCCAGATCGTTCAGGTGGTCGAAGAGGGGCTTTGTAAAGATATTATACAAAGTAGGGGGGTCGCACAATCCTTGGGGTACTCCACACGAGAAAATGGTAGCTGGTGCTTCTGCTCTGTCTGATAGGAATGATTTTATCCAAGATGTGGCATTGGGGGAGAAATGAGCTGCTGATATCAGGTGTTTTCAGAGGATGTTGTGGTCCACAAGATCAAATGCAGCCGAGAGGTCTAGGAGGAGAAGAAGGGCTAACTTCCCTTTATCTTTCAATTCACCCGTTTGGATTTTTAGGTCGAGGAATGCAGTTTCCGTGCCATGTTTTGGATGGAATCCTGACTGGCGCAGTCCTAGAATGTTGTTAGCTTCAAGGTATTTCTGAATTTGGAGATAAGCAACTCTGACTAGAATTTGTAGTAAAAAAGGTACTGTCATTATTGGGCAGTGGTTTGTAGGAATGTTTGGGTCGAGGGTGTTTTTTTTTAGTAACCGTAATACCCAGGTGTTCTTTAGGTCCATTGGAACGCAGTTGCCATTGAAAGAGGCATTGATGAGATTGGTGATGAAAGGGGTAAGTTGAGATGCCCAGTCTTTAGTGACAGTTGGTGGCAAGGGTCTCCTTGGCACCTGACGGTTTTAGGGTTGAGATAATATCGAGGACTTCTTCATTAGTGACCTCTGTGAATCCATATTGGGGTATGTCGTTGTTGTTGGGGGCATCTAGCTGCTTTGTAGTAGTATCAGCAAGTTTAGGTAGACTTTTCCTTTTTGTTTCAATTTTAGACTGGAGTTGAGTGATTTAATCTTGAAGTGCGTTTTGGTTGTTCAAGCACCAGCTTGCGTCCTTGTTGCGTCCTTGTTGCAGCTTTCCACTGGGGGAATCAGGGTTCTAGTTCCGTTAGGATTGAGAATAGTTCCTTCGTATTTTAATTGGCTTTGGAGATTCTGTCATTATAGAATGCACTTTTGGTAAGGAGCACTTGTTTTGCATTCCCGTGCGAGGCTGTCAAAGTACAGTTGGAGATTTCTTCCAAATGGATTCAGCTTCCCCTTTAGCCTTTCTTAATGCTTTTATGGAGGGGGTGAGCCAACCATTTAGGTGGGCAGGTTGTTTGGCCTTGCGTATGACAAGGGGAGCTAGATAATGAATGGCTGGGAGTAGGGTGTCATTGTATTGTGATGTCATTTTAGTTTGATCAGGATTAATCAAGAGTTGAGCTGTCAGGATGGGTTGCAGTAATGGGAGTAGGTTGTTGGCGTTTGTTCCTGGATGGAGTGGCTGGGGCCAGTGTTGGGAGCTTAGTTTGGCTGGTCTTGGTATCAATCTTTAATGTTATGAGATGGTGATCTGACCATGGACATGGGGAGTTCATAGGGTGACTGCATTGCAGTTGATATCCGCAAGCCAGTCGAGAGTTCGACCTTTCACATGAGTGGGATTCTGGATCATGTGCGAGAAGCCAAGTGCTGATATAGTGTTGGCCAGGGATCGCAGGTTCTTGTCAAGAGGGTCATTAAGGCCAAGGTTAAAATCACCTAGGTTGATGGTTTGCGATTTATGTTTGGCACTGGAGGATAGGATTTGTGTAACCTCATTCTCGAAGTTAAGGACAGGTCCTGGTGGTCGGTAGATGACGTGGATATTTAGTGGGGCTGTTGAGGATAGTGACATTTATACTGAGATGAGTTCACCTGATGTGGGCGGAGTGACCATGTTCAGGGAAGTTTTTGCAATTACGGCTATTCCTCTGCCTTTGGAAATGGGCCTGTCCATCTGACAGATCGAGTAGCTATCTGGGATGGCTAGTGAGAGGGCTGGGCCAGCTGCAGCGTGGAGCCAGGATTCTTTTATGGCCATGAAGTCTAGTTTGTGTGATGTAATGATGTCAGTGATGTCTAGGGTGTGGGCAGGTATGGATCTGGCGTTGATAAGAACTCCTAGGATTTTGTTGTTAGGCGGGCTGAAGTTGGTGGGGTGGAGGTTTGGATGGAGTGTGCTGGTATGGGAGGTTCTAAGAATTAGGAGGGAGTTCCTTCTTAGGGTGGTGGGGGATTAGAATGGGAAGCATCTCTAGTATGTTTCGATCTGGATGCTAAATTGCAATTTCTCGGAGCCAGTGGGCAGATGTGGATGTGGGTCGAGGCAGTCTGTGGCTAGATAGGGACAATGCATGGCTTACCTGAGTAAGGTGTTTGAGTAGTGTGGTGGACATATTGGTCAGGTAGCTAAAAGGCTATTGGCTGAGATGTGGTGATGTAAATCACTTTACAGGCTGAAGGGCTCGGAGGCACATGCAGAACAAGCAAGTGGCCTCAAGTTGTGGGTAGAGCAGGCCTAACAATTTTGTTCTTTTAACAGGCTTAGTGTTTCCAGGCCGGATGAGAATCCACAGTTGACAGAAAATGGCAGTAACACAGTTTGATTACTTATATGGAACACAATCAACATTTAGGCAAGATGCAATATGGGGCAGAATCAATTTTCAGGCAAGATGCAATATGGAACACAATCAACTTTTAGGCAAGATGCAATATAGGGCAGAATCAATTATAGGGCAAGATGCAGTATGGAACACAATCAACTTTTAGGCAAGATGCAAAATGGGGCAGAATCAAGTATCAGGCAAGATGCAGTATGGAACACAATCAACTTTTAGGCAAGATGCAACATGGTGCAGAATCAATTATCAGGCAAGATGCAGTATGGAACACAATCAACTTTTAGGCAAGATGCAACATGGTGCAGAATCAATTATCAGGCAAGATGCAGTATGGAACACAATCAACTTTTAGGCAAGATGCAAAATGGGGCAGAATCAAGTATCAGGCAAGATGCAGTATGGAACACAATCAACTTTTAGGCAAGATGCAACATGGTGCAGAATCAATTATCAGGCAAGATGCAGTATGGGACACAATCAACTTTTAGGCAAGATGCAAAATGGGGCAGAATCAAGTATCAGGCAACATGCAGTATGGAACACAATCAACTTTTAGGCAAGATGCAAAATGGGGCTGAATCGATTTTCAGACAAGGAGCACAATCCGTTTTTCTGCAAGATTCAGTATGGGGCACAAATAGTTTTCAGTCAGGATGCAAAAAGTAGTAGTAGGTGGGAGAGACACTGGCCAACAGAATGCAACAAAAGCAATAATAATGTAGTTTAGGAGGTGTCAGGTAGTTGGGAGTAGCTTTGCAGTGGTTCAAAGTAGCACCCGCGGGGAGCCTGCGGTTGGGATCTCGGCAGCGAGCCGTAGGAAGCAGGAGCCAGATTTTCATAAATCGCTGGTGTACAGTGTGTGTCAAAAGCAGGGTCGATAAGGTAAGTCTAGATTTGGTCCAGTGGGTTGGCGGGCCACGAGGTACACATTTGGGTGAACCTGCGCTAAGCAGTGTGCAATGTTGGCTGCGGACATGGCATGCTTTTGCACAGCTGTGTGTAGGCTCTGTTTGCTTAATAACGGTAACGGGTGTGGATGTTCTGTGCTAGTGATCCAGGCAGGTGGTGGGTCCGCCTGAGAGCTATAAGGGGATATGGATCATACAGAATGGAGGCAGAGACAAATGGGTCGGGATGGCTCAGACTATGCCTGTTGACATAGTAGCGAGCTCAAGAGTCATGGATTTCAAAAGGTAGAAAGGGTGGCAGCAGTGACAGGGCTCAGGTACTTACCAGAGCAACATGTGGATACTTGCTAGACGAGGTGTGGCATGGAACTTGCGGGCGACGGCTGCAGGCTGCTCCCAGCTCCGACAGGCTTGGGACGGGGCCTAGATCGTGGGCCTTTGTTGGGGGCCGGCATTCGCCTGCCGGCTACCGGATTGGCTACTTTTGGTTGGTCAGCCAACCAATCACAGCAACTTCATGTTGTAAGTAGGAAGCAAGATCTGGTTGTAAATGCGGTGGCCATTTTCAAAGCACGAACATTCAAGATGTGGGAATACAGATTTGTCTGTGTGAATTGCTGGTTTCTTTAATGAGACGTGTAGATTGCCAATTCTAGATACGGCGTTATAACTGATTTAGTATCGCTTCAGTGCATATTTTAAAGGCACATTGTGAAATTATTGCGGGCATGGCGTTGTTTGCCCAGGTGGGCTTACCTTGCAGGAGGATGTTGGGGCCATCATGGGCAAGGACCAAGCAGACCCGCTGGTGGTTTGTAGGCACGGCTTTCGGCGTTTCTGTGCAGGAGGAAATGGCACTGGATGGTGGCGGGGCCAATCGTGGGCCTTTGTTGGAGGCCGGCGTAGGCCTGCCAGCTGCCGGATTGACTACTTTTGGTTGGGCAGCCAGCCAATCACAGCAACTTCATGTTGCAAGTAGGAAGCAAGATCCGGTCAGGTCTCGGGAGGATAGCTCAGGGGCAACGTGCTCGCCTTGGAATCAAGACGACACAGAGCAACACATGTTCGATCCCCGAGTTCCTGCTAAGAAACCTCTGGGTATTAAGCGCGCAATAAATAACCAATCATATCATATCAAATGTGGCAGCCATTTTCAAAGCACGAACACTCAAGATGTGGTAATACAGATTTGTCTGTGAGTTGCTGGTTTCTTTAAAAGAGACGAGTAGATTGCCAATTACAAATGCAGCGTTATAATTGATTTAGCGTCGCTTCTGTGCATTTTTTAAAGGCACATTCTGAAATTATTGCAGGCCAGCCGCTGTTTGCCCAGGTGGGCTTACCTTGTAGGAGTATGTCAAGGCCATCATGGGCAAGGCCCACGCAGACTCGCTGGTGGTCTGTAGGCACGGCGTCCAGCGTTTCTGTGGAGGAGGAAACTCGGTTGGCAAATGCCCTCAAATTACTTGGAGAAGTACTAGTGTTGGTATTACTAGGATTTTGTCTCACAAGGATCATCTTGGGACAATGCCAGAATACAGCCAAGAAAGTTTTTGGGATATAGATGCTGGAAATGGTGAGCAGATGCAAAATGAGGTAAGTACCAGTGAGAATATAAAGAAAAACACCCTTGCACCTCCAGGAACGAGGTTCTACCACCCTAAGGAGCATACAAAATATGTAGGATGATGGATATTCTGTCCACCATCAGCAGATTGCTGCCACATAACCTGGAGTGTGGATGAACATATAAAGATTGCAGTTTACCTTAGGGGGTGACTAAGGTATGGGTTCCAAAGAAAAGACAGCATGAAGAGATGATAAATGATAATAAAGAGAGGAATATGATCGAGGACTCTACCAGAGGGGAGTGTAGAGGAGCAGTTGGGTGCATTTTCCCTAACTCCCACCCCCTCGCTGCCATCATATTGGAACAGCAGGAAAGGAGCCCTATGTGAGACTCCATGTGAGGCACCATTTGTTATGCCTATACCGCATCGAGTGTATGAGAGACGATATGCACTCAGACAACCATATCAGATGTACCCTCACAATGAAAGTGTGGAAAGATGCCGTATGGAAGGATGTCAGCATGCTCCATTGGACATCATGGAGCGCTGAGTGAAATCTGATGAGGGCAAAGTGATGTCATAAAGAAGCTATACCAGGACATACTGAAATGATATGAAAATAATTAAGAGTCACGATGTAACTGAAACAATAAGAGAAACATGTACGAAATGATAAAGTAACCATGAATGCAAAAGAAGACAAAGTAACTTGCTGACTAATAAGTGTAAATACGCAGCAAAGCAAGGTAGAAAAGATGCACAGAAGTTTGCTATAGAGGAATATATAACGTGGCAAGAACAGCCATATTTGTAAAATGGTCACTGGCTTGTGTAAATAATCAATTCAACTACCTCAGAAACAGATCAGGGTTGCAGAGTCAGGAGACGCTGGAAGAACAGCTTTATGTGTAAAACAAGTAGGAATCTACATTGGCTTGGGATCAATTATGCCATTTTAAGGCATTGCTGCTAAACCCAAAGGAAGGCAGACAGATAAGCAATACGAGACATATTTCTCTTAAATTAAAGGAGAAGAAAACATCTGCAAGAGTCAAGTATTGGACAATTAAAAGTGTATAAAGTCTATACAAGGTAGAGTGCGCAAGGCTCTAGAGCCCAAGAGGAGTATAATTAAATCAAATAGCAGTAAATAAGAGGCTGAAATGGATGAATTTGTCTCTTCACATGTGACTCAGAAGTAAAAAACAAAGGCTATTCATTAAGCCTCGGATGAATATAGTTATGTGCTTTCACTCCCTTGAATGTCCTAGAACAGAGAGCAGGCTAAAAGGTCAACTACAGATGAGAAACTTTGGCTCGTGGCCAGACTGATCAGAGATGATAGACTAATTTGGAAGTGGGGAGTAATCTGATGTGAATTAAGCACCTGAGTTTTGGTTTCCTTACGTGCTGCTAGCCGAGCCAAAAGTCCAAGGTTGGGTGAGAATGTGTCATTATTCCTGCCCCTCATGTCCCCAGCCCTCCAAGATGTCAGGCTGGAGCCAGGCCACGATCACCTGCATGGCCCTCAAGGGCCTCTCCATCCCTCCAAAGACCCACTTAGAGTCAGACTTGGCGCTTGTGGAACCAGACTCACTCACTCCCATAGGATAACATTGGGGATTGGATTTGTAGTGCTTTGATGGGGACAAGATGGATGCCCCCACATATTTCGGTTCCCAGATCTGCATGTGCAGTCTAGTCTTTTGGGTGTGGTTCAGCCCAGAGCCACCTGGGATACCCAGAGACTATTTAAGCCATGCCCAGGCTGAGAAACATGCTTTGTGTTTTCTGCACCTGCAGCGTGACACTCACCGTGTTCGGATCGGTCTCCAGTAGGCCTGCATCTTTCTTCTGCACTCAGCTCCTGCAAGAACAAGAACACCGTTAGGAACAGCCTTACCTTGCGGCGCTTCTGCCCATCATTCATCGCTTCTTCTGTTCTGCGGGCATTTTCGGCGGTGTCATTCCCATCCCGGCACGCCGCTCCTTAAGGAAAAGGGAAAAGAACAGAAAAAAGGCATTAGTAAGCATTCAGCAAATCTTGGCTTATTTTTAAAGACTGTACGAGCTTCAAACGCTTACCTGAATCCCAGCCGCTCTGGGGGTACTCTGTCTCCGGAACTTCTCATCCATCTGCAAGAGGGAAAAGACACTCCAGGTTAGCGTGGAAACATCTAGAGGCGCCGCAACCGCGCTTGAATTCATTGACCTTGTTGTTCAACTGGATCATAGGTTGCAGGACCAAAGAGCAGATCGAACCAGACCGGACCCTCACCCTATGTATGTGCATTCAAATGACAATATTGCCCGCACAACGGAAGGTTCAGGAGAACCAATGCAAATCGGGGGGGTCAGATCCCCCTTGACTAAAGCGGAAAGGGATAAAAGGAGACAGCAGCAGTTATGTCAGTACTGTGGAAGGTCAGGTAATTTCCTTAAAGAGTGCCCTGTGAAGCCACCGAGGAGGATGGTAGGGGCCACGGACAAGGAAGATACCATCAAGGAATCGGAAAACTGCCCAGCCCGGCAAGTGTAGGGGTCCACTTGTCGAGCGAAGAAAGTGAACTACAGACCTCCCATTTTGCACTATCTGTGGTCTTGATCAATCACCAACAACCATCTCGGATGAACGCAGTAAGAGTGTACATTGACAGTGGAGCCGTTGGGAATTACATCGACCAGGATCTTGTGGCAAAAATGGGGCTTCTGTTACGCCTTAAATCAACCACCGACACTGTTACCACTGTCGACGGCATGGAAATTGCTTCTGGTCCATTATCCCCATGCACTGCAGTTTTAACCCTTCTGTGCCAGGATGGACACCAAGAATATATCGTTTTCGACCTCATTAAGGCACCACAGTTCCGGTTGATTTTGGGAATGCCATGGTTGGTAGCTCACAATCCTCTAAACAATTGGCGAGCAAAAGAATTGGCCTTTCCCAAGACTTGCGCCCACACATGTTATCGCCAAGAGAAACAACCAATAGACACCAGAACTTCCACGCTTGCGACTGTGGCAATCGGCACCTTACCAAGTGAATACCAGGACTTTCAAGATGTCTTTCAGAAAGAACAGGCTAATAACCTGCAACCGCATAGACCATACGATTGCCAAATCGACCTGATACCCGGCGCACAAATCCCTTGTATGCACTCACAGAACCAGAAAACCAGCACCTGAAGGCCTATCTTGACCAATACCTGGCCAACGGGTTCATCCATCCCTCGAAGTCTCCAGCAGCCAGTCCTCTATTCTTCGTACCGAAAAAGGAGGGGGACTTGAGAACGCGCATCGACTATCGCGCACTGAACCAGATTACCGTAAAAAAACGCTACCCCCTGCCACTGATCCCTGAATTGCTTGATCAAGTCAAATATGCCCAAATCTACAAAAAACTAGACCTGAGGGGGGCATATCACCTTGTTCGCGTAAAACAGGGGGACGAATGGAAAACCGCTTTTCGCACCAAATACGGCTTGTACGAATATCAAGTAATGCCCTTTGGCCTTTGCAACGTGCCTGCAGCATTTCAATACTTCATGAACGATGGCCTACGGGAATTGATTGATGTCTGTGCTCGAGTGTACATCGACGATATTCTAGTTTATTCTGCATCAAAGCATGACCACGTTAAACACGTCTGATCCATATTGGAGAAACTCTGTCAACACCAGCTCTACGCCAAGCTCGAAAAGTGCTCATTCCACGTCTACAAGGTGGAATTCCTGGGCTTTAATCTCAGCCCAAATGGAATCCAAATGGATGTCCACAAGGTAGATGCTATCCTGAACTGGCCATCCCCAAATGCATTCAAAGGGGTTCAAAGTATGCTGGGTTTTGCAAACTTCTGCCGCCGGTTCATCCCAGGATTTTCGCAAATCGTGCATCCCATCACGTCATTGCTAAGGAAAAGCAACAAAAGTTCCAGTGGACAACAGAAGCCGAGGAAGCTTTCCAGGAACTCAAAGCAAGATTCACATCTGCCCCAATGCTACGCCACCCTCGCCCTGATCTCCCATACCTGGTGGAAACGGACGCCTCAAGCATGGCGATGGGAGCCGCCCTCTCACAAAAGGACCCCGAAACGGTCCAGTTACACCCTGTTGCCTTCTGGTCGCGTAAATTCACACCGCCTGAACTCAATTACGCTATCACAGACAAAGAACTCCTGGCCATTAAGTCAGCCTTTAAGGCATGGCGGCACTACCTCTTGGGTGCCAGACACACAATCACCGTAATAACTGACCACCGGAACCTCCAGTACCTAAAAACGGCAAAGGCCCAATCCTCTCGACAACTACGTTGGGCTCTTTATTTTGCTGAATATGACTACGTGATTACATTTCGACCAGGGGTGAAAAACCGGAAGGCCGATGCCCTTTCCCGTATGGGGGTGGAAGAGCAAGGGTATCAGACCCCTGACCCAAAAGCAATCATCCCGTGTGACAAGCTCCTAGGAATCACAGCAACCATAACTCAGAAAGAATTACATGAAGAAATCCAAAACCTGATGAGTCTGGAGCAATTACAAGCGTGGAGTGCACAAGGAGAACATTACATGATAAAAGATCAGTTTCCCTACTTCAGGAATCGTTTATTCTTACCAAACCAAGAACTATGAGAACAAGTCATGTCTGGTTATCATGATTCCTTGATCGAGGGCCACCCCGGAATCGCTAAAACCCTAGCCAAGGTAAAACGAAATTATTGGTGGCCCACGTGGCGGAAAGACATTGTCCAATTCATCCTATCTTGTGGAGTGTGTGCTCAAAACAAGTCATCCAAGCAGAAACAAGCTGGGCTATTACAACCATTGGAAATCCCACCAGCACCTGGCACACGGTGTCCCTCGATTTTATTACTGATTTACCACCCAGTCAAGGGTTTAACACTATTCTTGTGGTCGTGGACCTATTTTCAAAAATGCCACATTTCATTCCTCTTAAGAGGCTCCCAAATGCTTTCACTCTGGCAAAGGTATTTCTTGAAGGCATTGTACGGCTCCATGGGTTTCCTTCAGTTTTAGTCTCAGACCTAGGTACTCAATTCGTATCTAACTTCTGGAGAAAATGCTGCTCTATGGCCCAGATCAACATCTGGCTATCCACCAGTCACCATCCCCAAATGGATGGTCAAACTGAGAGGACAAATAAGACGCTCGAGCAGTATCTGTGTTGCATATTACACCAAGCTGAAGGAAGCTGGTTCGACCTATTATGGATAGCTGAATATGCTTATAACCATTCCCTACACACTAGCACTGGGCAGACACCCTTTTATACCATGTATGGCAGGCACCCACATACTTCTGAGTTGGACGCTCCTACAACCCTCGAAATGCCAGCAGTCGAAACCTTGCACACAACCATTTCTCAAACCTTTAAAAGGGCAGCTGAACACCTACTTCAAGCTAAGAATCGCCAAAAGAATTTGCTGATCAACACCGAGCAAAGGTCCCCAACTACCAAGTGGTAGACAAAGTCTGGCTGGCGTCTAAACACGTGTCCATTAAAGGAACCCAAACTTTCCATCCAAGATAACTGGGTCCATTCACCGTCACCTCCGTGATAAATCCTGTGGCGGTCAGACTAGCTTTGCCGTCAAATATGCAGATTCATCCTGTGTTCCACCTGTCTCTCCTTAAACCTGTTCAACCCAGGACCCGGGTAGCAATGCCACCGCAGCCAGTATTAGTCGCTGGGGGGCCAGAATTCGAAGTCAAGGACATCCTGGATTCAAAGTTCATCACATCCAAATTATACTACTTGATAGACTGGAAGGGGTATGATCCACAAGACAGGACATGGGAGCCTTGTGAGTACATCCATGCTCCTCGCTTGCTTAGACGATTTTATCAAAACCATCCAAATAAACCAGGACCAGACAGAAGAGCCTCCTTGAGAGGGGCCTTGGGGGGGAGTGCTGTCATGATTCCTGCCCCTCATGTCCCCAGCCCTCCAAGATGTCAGGCTGGAGTCAGGCCACGATCACCTACATGGCCCTAAAGGGCCTCTCCATCCCTCCAAAGACCCACTTGGAGTCACACTTGGCGCTTGTGGCACCAGACTCACTCACTCCCATAGGATAAGATTGGGGATTGGACTTGTAGTGCTTTGATGGGGACACGATGGATGCCCCCACATATTTCGGTTCCCAGAACTGCATGTGGTTCAGCCCAGAGCCACCTGGGATACCCAGAGACTATTTAAGCCACGCCCAGGCTGAGAAACATGCTTTGTGTTATCTGCACCTGCAGCGTGACACTCATCGTGTTCGGATCGGTCTCCAGTAGGCCTGCATTTTCTTCTGCGCTCAGCTCCTGCAAGAACAAGAACACCGTTAGGAACAGCCTTACCTTGCGGCGCTTCCGCCCATCATTCATCGCTTCTTCTGTTCTGCGGGCATCTTCGGCGGTGTCATTCCCATCCTGGCACGCCGCTTCCTAAGGAAAAGGGAAAAAAACAGAAAAAAGGCATTAGTAAGCATTCAGCAAATCTTCGCTTATTATTAAAGACTGTACTTCAAACGCTTACCTGAATCCCAGCCGCTCTGGGGGAATTCAGTCTCCAGCACTTCTCATCCGTCTGCAAGAGGGAAAAGACACTCCAGGTTAGCGTGGAAACATCTAGAGGCGCCGCATACCGCGCTTACTCGCGCATCGCGCTCTCACTCACCTTCAGCGCTACTCATCACA
This sequence comes from Ambystoma mexicanum, assembly GCF_040938575.1. NCBI lineage: Eukaryota > Metazoa > Chordata > Amphibia > Caudata > Ambystomatidae > Ambystoma > Ambystoma mexicanum. The sequence continues at coordinate 561,313,686 of NC_090921.1, forward strand.
GCAGCACGTCGCCATCCCCGGACGCCGGCCATCATTTAAGGAAGGAAAGGAACGAAGTTAGAGAACTGTTCAAAAGACTCATTATACTTACCTGTCGGACTCTTGCCAGTGAAGTAACTAGGCAGCAAAGAGCCCGCATCAATCAACGCGCCCCTGCACTGAAAGCAGGACGGAGAGCACACTTTCCAAGAAAACAAGGTGAGCTGTGGATCAAATGGAAGGGTTGAACCCTGGGGAGGAAGGGGTTCAAGCACACAGAGACAATAGGGAGTTAAACTCTACCAATCCTGTGTTTCAGGCCCAGTCTCCAGTCAAGTAGACTCCAGGGAAGGGTTCGAGGTCGTAAGAGGTCAGAACAGGCTGAGTGACGTCCCCGTGGATACCAGGTGAGCATTACAGAATGCCAACCAATCAGTGGGTCTATTGGAAAACCTGCTATACAATGTGGCATAGACCAATCCGGTGCCATTTTGTTCACTATAATCAGTATTATACGTATTCAGAGGTAATTCGAGCTGTGTTTTACAGAAAGAGACAGCCAATGAAGTACTAACCCGTATATATTCTATAAGTAGACATGGTCCCCTAACCAATCCCTCCCGCTAATGCGTTTTATGGTTTGCCACATAGAATGACGCCGTAGATTACCCATATTGTGATATAAGACCTCTGTGTAATCAAGTTTGTGTGTGAATGTTAAGCATTCATCTGATGTCTGCTAGTTGACCCTGCTTTATTAAACTGAGACTAAAGTACTACTTTGCTATATTCTTTGAGTCTGTCGGGTTATTTGGTCTGAGATCTTTATTTATTGGTAATTCCATCTAGCACAAGAGGCGCTTCAAGGTGCTAGAGCACAAATGCTCTACTTAAGTCTGTGGAGACTGGGTGCATAAGCACGAGCGATTAAAGCCACAGAACTGGTTCCTGAGGCAGGTATCAAAATAAGGTGTTCTCCCCTTTTTGCAGCAGACGTTAACAGTTGGAGATCTTTTAATGATACTCAGCCTCATTCTTTTCAGCCACTTCATGCTGATGGTGCATTTATACAGACACTGTGCATACACATTGCCATCTTTTCAGACAGAGTCTGGCGCTATACAATACACCACAAGGTTGCTGGGGCGGTCTTGCATGTAGATCGTTAGTATCATGGCTGAAGTTCCGTGTGGACTGATTTGTTGGTGTTTCATATAAGGATTCCATTACTTTCAGCTCCTTAGTGGGCAGGGTTGACGTGTGAGCCTCTCTGGTTGGCTTCTGCTGTCTTCATGCAACTTTGCTAGACTATTGTAGGTGGCTGGGCCGGCTGTACCAGGAGGTGTGTAGAGTTGTTCTGAAAGTAAACCTTAGAGAGGGTTGTTGAGAGGGTGGCTGTGCTGACAGTCGTGTTTGTGCCTTGCAAACCTTCAGGGTACAGGTACCAGGGGGAGCCAGAACAGCGCAGACAGACAGGTGTGCTTTACAGAGGAACTTGCAGAGCTGGGTGAGACCGGTAGGGCTCGGGCCGGGCGGAGACCCACCTGGGGCTGTGGCCTGAACCACTCCCTCCCTCTGGGGTCAGTGCCAGCCCAATGCAGGGACTGGCAACAAGCCCCAACAGGTGCCTACCCACTCCTCAGCTTTAAAAAACATATTTGAATTAAAAAAGACGCGCCCCTGTTGTGCTGACAGTACTTACAAGAGCATTGAGTACTTACAGCGCCTCATTGATTGGATGTGGCAGGACTAGAACACTTCCTTTTGGTGGTGTGAAGCAGCGGCAGCAGAGAATTCAAAATGGAAGCCACTTTGTTGCCCACTAGGTCCTTTTCTTGCCCCTCCCAGTACCCTTTATCCCCTTTTCTTGCCCCAATCCCTTTAGCTTGACCCCCCAGACCATTCAGCCACTTTGTTGCCCCTTTACCCTTTTAGCTGCTCCAGGCTCGTTTTGCCACTTTTCCTGAACCCGGTCAAATTTAGCTCCTGTTGTTTCCCCTGAAACCTTTTAGCTGCCCCACTCCCATTTTGCCGCTTTTGTTGACTCCAGTCCCATTTAGCCCTTTTTGTTGCCCCATAGCCCTTTTAGCTGCCCAAGACCTGTTTTGCCCCTTTGCTTGCCCCTGCCCCGTTTAGCCCCTTTGTGACATCGCATAACCCTTTTAGCTGCCCCAGGACCATTTTGCCCCTTTTCTTGACCCCCCCAGTCACATTTAGCCCCCTTTTATGCCTCTTAACCCTGACCCTTGTTGCCCCTTTCCTTGATTCTCCAGTCCCATTTAGCCTCTTTTGCTGCCCCTTAACCCTTTTAGCTGCCCCATACCCGTTTTTCCCCTTTTCTTTCCCCAGTCCCATTTAGCCCCTTTTCTTACCCCTTAACCCTTTTAGCTGCCCCGTGCCCTTTTTGACCCCTTATCTTGATCCCCCAGTCCTATTTCCCAGTCCCATTTACCCTCTTTTGTTGCCGCTTAACCCTTTTACTTGCCCTAGTCCCTGTTCTTGCCCACTTAGCCCCTTTTTTGACTCTGTTTCTTTGAGCCCTTTAGCCCTTTTTGTTGCTCCCAGCCCCTTAAGCCCATTTTGATGCCCCCATATTGTTTTGCTGTTTTTGTTGCCCTCTAGCGCTCTTTCTTGCCCCTAGCCCCCTTTAACCCTCCTTTTTGCCCCTAGCACCGTAAGCCCCATTTGCTGCCCCAGTCCCGTTTAGTGCCTTTTCTTGTCTCCTGTCCCCTTTAGCCCCTTTTGTCGCCCCTCAACCACTTTTCTTGCCTGCAACCCCTTTTGCCCCCTTTCTTGCCCCCAAGCCCCTGACACAGCCCTACCCCCTCCCCCGGTTTCGCACACCCATTTCCCTGGCCCTAAGAGCCAGGCTAGATCCCCAGGCTTAGACCTGGCACGGCCCTTCCTATGAATTCCCTGGCTCTCTCAGGTCTAGGGGTGTCCTTGCCGGGTAAACAAGTGGTCTATGTTTGGGCCAGTAGGAGTGTTCAGAGAAAGTTCAGAGCTCGTGCAAGCTGATAAACCAGTGTCAAGCCTGTGTTGGGTATTCCTGACCGCAGGGAGTGGATAGGTTAGTTGATCCTCACAACCCACCAGCCAAGAGGATATGAAGGGAGGCAAAAGGTTTAAGCCAAACATAAAAGTCAAGTTATATGGCAGGGTCAGGATCATGACCCGTCAGGGTTAACAACAAGCACTCGCAAACTGGGGTAGGTGGTCTACCAAGGAGTATGACAGAGCCAGCCATGCCCCAGAGGCCGTGTGAGGGATTTTGGTGGGTGCGTGTGGCCCTAAACAATCCCTAAGTGTGCATTATTTGTGAATGAAGGCTCTCTTCTGGCCAGCATTCGCTTTTGTCTTTTTCAGAATTGCAACTCCCAAAAGGCACCTGTGCAAAACCAAGAAAACCCAGGCTGGAACCAGAGGAAGGGAATTGAGACCAGGTAAAGAATACAAAAAGTGCCCTCATAGCTGGTACTCAAATATTTTGTCACAAAAAGTAGCAAGTTGGAATTTGTGATTGTAGGCCACTTTAATCTATTTTATGCCCCAGTCCAATCCAGGTGCCTGATATCCCTTATTAGAAACCAAGTGCATGGGATATATATATATACACCCTGGTAAACATTTCAAGGCTTGCAATCAACATGCACATGCTCGACATAAGAATCTGGCATTAGTAACCCGTTCAACGGACTATAGGAGGGGTTAACGGCCCGGCAGCCCGATTTAAAAGCCCAAGTGAAGCGTGTCCCGAGAGTTTATAGAGGGCACCGGGACGTTACCTCCGGTATAGCCCGTAGAAAGGGTTACTAACGCTATTAGCACCCCGGTTTGCCAATCCGGTAACTCGGGGGCTGATAGCACAGTATTTTCTATGAAGGAACGGGAAGCCTTGCGGCGTCATTCATCTAAAATACTGTTCCAAGATGGCTGCCAGGGAAATGGAAGGCGGGTCTAGGTAACAGAGCCCCTCTTGCCTTTACCGTGGCGGCCAACAAAGGGAGACTGAGAGAAGCTACAGCAGTGACGTGAGTCGCCACCAAAGTGATTAAAAAAAATAATAATAAAGGAAAGGGAGGGTGTGGAAACGATGGCGTGCAGGGCAGGGGAAGCAGCCTGTGGGTTCCATGAAATGCGGGCTGAGATTATCGGTTTCAGCCCACAGTCCATGGAGCTGGATTGGCTGACCTCCCCGCCCCCCCGCCCCGGGTGCTAATTTATTACTATTAGTGGGGTATTTCTTGAGCGCAGACCTGGCTTCAGGAAACAATGGAGCGCTTCACAGGTCATAGGGGGAAGGACCTGCTAAGGGAAGTTAAGATACAGGGGAGCAGGGAGTTTATTGTTTGTTTCGACTCCTGCAATGGAGAAAAAGAGCATGTCCAGTGATGGGCTCACACATAGGTAGGCATATGAGGGCTGATGAGAGTACTTGCGCCTGTAGCACGCCACTCCATCACTCAAAAGTCCCCTTGAGTTTTTAGGGACTTACCAGGTGAAGTTACTGCAAGTTATGCTCCAGTTCTTTGCGAAATGACCGCCTGGAGAGCGCAGTGGGGAATGCGGCAAAGAGCAGCAGTTGTGAGATTCTCATAGCTCTATTAGTATTAAAAGGGCCACTGGGCTTTAAGGTGTGTGGTGACACTCGGATACGCTGCTTTATTTGTACACTCGCTACAAACAGCTGTTTAACAAGATCGGATCATCAACCAAGCGCAAAAGCGCCCTTCCAGTGCTGTAGGGTGCAGAAGATGAAAGGAGAAGAGGGAAGGGGTGTGTGAGTAGGAGAGGTTAGATCCGATGGGTGTGAGAGGAATTCGTTTGCAAGAGGGTAGATAGAAAGAGATAAGGAGGGATGCATTTGGGGACTAGGACAGGGAGCAGTGGGGAGGAAAGATGGGGAGAGAGAGAGCACAGGGATTGAAAAGAAAAAAGCGAGAGGGGAGGGTTGATGGAATATTTGGGTTAAGAAGGGACCTATGGGAAGAGAGAAGTAGTTAAGACGAGATAGGGAAATGGGGAGTGATGACAGCTAGTGGGGGATGTGGAGCGACTGAGAATATGTGTGGAGAAAGAAGGCACAATGAAAGAGAGAGGTTTGTGGTTGTGCGAGATGTGGGTGGAGGACAAATTGGATGTAAAGGAGGGGAGGCACAAGATGGAAGTGTGGCTGAACAGAAGAGGGACACAAAATGGATGAGAGGAGGAGGGAGCAAGGAAGGTCAACAAATTAAAAATGGAAAACTAAAGAGGTGATCTCTAGGAGTATAGCATTAAGGCCCTTATTCACAGAGCATTTTCTAATGGGGTTTTGCCATAATAAAACACTTCTGAACAGGGAGCCTGGCAAAGAAGAACTGGATACAGTAGGGAATAGAGAATGGGGTTTGAGATAAATACAGGGTTACAAAAGGTATGACAAAAGAGGGGGAGGTGGCCATATGCTAACAGGAGAAGCTTAGTAGCGTGCTAGAGGAACTATCAGGGTCGAGGGAGGGCGTGTCCAGGGAAATGTCCAGGGAAATGATATGATATAGCATTTATAACACGTCTATACACAAAAGGCGCGACGAGGCAAGGGAGGGGGAACAGAGGGAAGGCAGACAGCGATCCTACTAGGCCAGGTGTCATTCAGATCGTACAAGTGCATGGGAAGGGGGAAGTGGGAAAGTGCAGGGGGAAGGGGGAGGGGACATGCAGTACGGCCAGCAGGTGGCAAGTGCAAGGGTAAGTGCAGACATCAGGTGTCAAGTGCTGAGGTGGGACTGTAGGGATGCAGAAACAGTCCCCAAGTGCGGGGGTTGTCAGCAAGGCAGTACAGGTGTGCAACTGGTGGGGGAGGGGACCTGGGCCCAAGAACAGAGGGTGGCCAGGTAACCAGTGTAGTTTCAATTTACAGCCACGAAGTCAGCAGGGGAGAGGAGGAGAAAAGGCAGAAGCAAAGATAAAGGTTTTGAGGTGCTTCCGGAACCGGAGATGATTCTCCTCAAGCTTCAGGGAGGCAGGGAGGCTTTTCCAGAGGTAGGCCCCAGGCGAAGAAAGAGATCTACCACCAACTCGTTGCTTGGAGAAGCGACTGACCCTGAGGGAGTTGGAGACGGATGAGCGAAGAGCTCGAGAAGGAAGATATTTAGGAAGAGAGTTGAAGGTATTGAGGCCCCAGGCCCAAGACGGCCTTGTGGACAATGCGGAGGGTTTTGAACTTATTCTCAAAGCCACTGGGAGCCAATGGAGAGATTTCAGTCCTGAGAGATACGATCCCTGGGCTTGAGGCCAAGGACAAGTCTTGCAGTCCTGTTCTGGATGGGTTGCAGAGGGCCTAGAGTAGAAGCAGGCAGATTTAGAAAGAGGCTGTTGCAATAGTCCAGCCTAGAGAGAACCAGAGCTCTGGAGACATTGAGCTACAGGGGGAAGGAGAGGAAAGGAAGAAAACCTCTGAGGAGGTGCAGCTGGTAGTGTCACTTCTTAGAGACGTCAGAGATGTGAAGGGAGAAGGAGAGTGTTGAGTCGAAGATGACCCCGAGGTTTTTAGCCTCACAGGTGGGAGCAGGAAGAGGGGCAAGAGTGGCCGGCCAGAGAGTGACAGGAAAGGAGGGAGCGGGTGTGCCGAGGAGGAGAATCTCAGTTTTACTGGCATTAAGGCAGAGATCATTGGCGGCAGACCACTCCTGGATGGCGGACAGACAGTCAGAGATGAGAGAGGGAGAAGAGGTGGCTGAGGGTAGCCTGAAAATTAGCTGGGTGTCATCCGCATAGCTCTGGAAGTTGGGGCAAAGCACCGCAATGCAGTGGGCAAGAAGTGACAGGTATTGGTTGAACAGCCAGGGGTAGAGGTTAGAACCCTGGGGAACACCACAGGTAGAGATAGAGATAAAGGAGAGGAAGGACCCAAGTTGAACCTAGGAGGGTCGATCAGAGAGGAAAGAAGTCAGCCAAGCCAGGGCCTGACCGGTGATACCAGGTTATCACAGAGATGGTTGAGCAGGATGGCATGGTTGACCGTGTCAAAGGCAGAAGAGAGATCAAGTAAGATGAGGGCACAAGGGGTGATGGAATCAAGGTTGAAGAGCTGGTCTTCACGGATGCTTCTGGCAGCTCTGAAGCCAGACTGATGATCACGGAGACAACCAACAGATTCAGTGTGAAGATTGAGCTGGGAGATGGGCAGCTTTCCAGGAAAGGAGTGATGGAGATTGGGCGATAGTTAGCTGGGCAGGACGAGTCAACAGAGGTTTTCTTAAGAAGAAGGTGCACAAGGGAGTGCTTTGGGCGGGAAGGGAAGACTCCAGTGGCGAAGGAGTGGTTGTAGAAGTCATCCAGAGCAGGAGCCAGGGAGTCAATGTGGTCCTTGATGGTTTTGGAGGAACAGGGATAAACCTGTTTTGACGAGACTTTCATAGATTTGACTTGTCTAGAAACCTCGTATGAGGAGAACGGGGAAAGGCAGAGAAGGAGGGAGGAGAGGTGGCCGAAGAAGGGACAGATGAAGAGCAGGGAGTAGACGGAGGAAGGGGAGAGGAGGAGAGAGATGACAGGATGGCCTGTGTTTTAGAGATGAAATGAGAAGCCAGTGCCGTGCAGAGGGCCTGAGAAGGGACAGGAGAGGTAGAGACTGCGGCAGGATTGGCCAGTTCCTTGCAGATTTTAAAGAGTTCAGCCGAGTTGTTAGATGCTGCCGAGACGCGGGCTTGGATGTGAGCTCTCTTCTTGGTGAGGACAGAGAGCCGTTATTGCCTTTGGAGCAGGCGGCAGGCCAGTTTCTCAGAAGATGTAAATGAAGCACACCATTTCCTCTCAGCCACCTTGCACTTGCGTCTAAGGGCGACGAGGTCTGAGTCGTACCAGGAGTTGCACTTGGCTTTGGGCTTCAGGCGGATCCTCATGACAGGGGCAAGAACATCGAGAGTATCAGATATAGCAGAGTGGAGCATGGAAAGGGCTGTGTCAGGTTGTGAGTCCACCAAAGGGGGTGGAGGGGTGAGACAGCGGCAGCGAAAGCCTCAACTGACACGCGCTTCATGGGTCGGATGACCGAGAAGGTGGGTGGCAGTGATGGAGTTGGCTTGGCCTGAGGGGTAGAGAGGGTGAGCTGGGAGGAAAGGAAAAAGTGATCACCCCAGGAGAGAGGAGTGGTGAGAGGGAAAGAAAGGGGAAGGTCTGAGGAGATCAGAACATCCAGAGTGTGCCCTGCAGAGTGAGTCAGGCCAAAGGGGAGAATAGAGAGTGAGAAAGAGTCGCAAAGGTCGTGAAAGAGTCCAGAGGAAGAACAGGAATCATTCAGGTGGATGTTAAAGTCTCCAAGAAGGAGGAGTTGAGTGGTCGAGACCAGGAGGGAAGAGGAGAGATCCACCCACTGAGAGAGGAAGGAGGAGATCTGACCAGGTGGCCGACAGATAGTAGCCACAGTAAGGGAATGGCTAGGAGAGAGAGAGAGCCTGCAGACGAGGCATTCTAAAGAGGAGTAGGCCTGCGCAGTAATGACAGAGGCAGGAATCCACTCCGGGGAGATCAGGGCTACACCACCTCCGGAACGGTTGGATCTGGGCGCAGAGAGGATCTTGTAGCTATCAGGGAGGAGAGTGTCAAAGCTTGTGACAGAGCTGGCCGTGAACCATGTCTCAGTGAGACCGAGGACATTGAGGTCAAGTTCCACCAGAAGGCTGCAGATGTCAGAGGAGTGTTTGACAGCTGAGCAAGAGTTAAGAGTGGCAATATAGTGGAGGTTGTATAGCAGGTGAGCTGGATGAAAAAATCCAGCTATTCAGTTGCTCTCTAATATTGTCCCAAATGCAGGGTTTCAAAAAACGTTGTACTCTCTCTCTGAATGTCATACATTGAATATTTTGTTAATTCTTGTAAAAAAATAAATCGTAGTCATGGATTTCTATTTTGAAGTAATTCTCTTTAGTCATATTCACTAAATGTTATTTAGATGAGGCAGACTTCAGCACAAATAAAGATACATATGAGGGTTCTAGTGCCAATGCATTTTGGAATATAGTTCCTTCATCAGGGCAAGCTTCATAGTCTATGCAATGCAGTAATTTTAACATCAGAATAAAATAAAAACAAAATAAAAAACACATACCATCAATCCAAATGTTTCATATTGTTGTCAGCCCATTTGGTCGAAAAGAAATACGGGGAAAGTATGTCAATTAAACAAATGATATATTACTAATCATTAGGGTATGTGAAATATCACATCCCATGTTACCTGAGTGTGCAGTTCCTTTAAATAGTGCTATGTCAGTTCTTAGTACGGCACAAGTGCAGTGATATAGAATACAGGAGCTGTTTAGTGGAAACATATTCCCAATTAGTATCTCTTCTTTATCCCTAGGTCTAAGGCCACAATGCCCCAGTGTTTCCCTGCTTACCATTCAGCGTTCGCTGCTCGTTCTCACACGGACGCGTCTCTGCTGTCTCGTGTGCGCATCTCTGTTTCCTGTTTAGAGTTTGTTGCCGTGGCAACGGGACTTTTTTTATGTATTCCGCCGCATTTGTGCGCAGAGTACATAATAGTGTATATCCTGATGTAATGTTGTGTGAAATGTTAAGCTGCTAACTTTACTAGCAAGAGCGTGTGGTTATGAATGACAAAAGTATTTACAAATATAATAAAAAATGATAATCTCGTGTCACATACACGTCCGGTTGCCATGGTGATCTCAGCCAGCAGCTCTCCATGGCAGTCCAGGCGTACCCCGTGGTTGAATGTTGTCCTGCCCGGCGCACAAGCGCCTTGTTGAATGTGAAGTATGCGTATAATAAACCAGGCATATTGGTGTCGCACAGCATGGCACCTCGGGTCCCAAACATTAAAGAAAACATTTGGGACGGTATGCCTGGGCAGCTAGAGCAATTAAGACAGGCACACTGTCCCAAAAGATGTATCTCAGTTGATCAGTGAGCATACCAATGCTTTCATAATGAATCATGGCATTTAAATTGTGTAATTAAATCAACAGTTCTTATGCTGTTTAACTCGTGTCTTAAACCACAGGCATGATGGTGTCGCATTGCGTGCCACCCTGGCTCCCGGGCTCTAGAAAAAGTGTATGAGACTGTATGCATCAGCCACTGGTGCAATGTGGACTGGCATAAAGGTGTATGGTGTATCTATGTGGATTCTAGTGAATTCATAATCAGCTGTGGTGCATAATTTGTGTGGAAAAGTCAACAGTTCCCATATTGTTTTGCTCGTATCTAAACACATTAAATCAACAATTCACATTCCTTACACATCCAGCAAATTCAAATGTAGCATTGTAAATGTATTTCCTCATTTAGTCCATTTGGGGTAAGAGAACCCAATCGGCCTATCCAAAATGTTTCTCTTTGATCAAGTCTGAGGTCCATATCCTCGTGCAGATTATTTTTCAGTACCACTTCAAGGATTAGAAATCTTATTTGGGATAGATTGTGTCCTTCTTAATCCAGTGTCTTGTAACCACTGAACTAGTGTTGCAGTTCCTAATGCAGGAGCGATGTTCGTTCCAGCGAGTTTTTGCTTATCGTGTTGATTTTCCTACATAATATTGTCCACAGGGACATTTAATCCCATAGATAATGTTAGTGTTGTCACATGTACCAAAAGTCTTCAGTTTAACCTTTTCACCTGTGCGTGGGTGGTACACTGTATACCCTTTATTAACAAAGCTACAATTTGCACAGTGTAAGCAAGGATATGTTCCTCTAGGTTGCGTTGCCAATTCTTTGGGAGGTGGTTGGGTTTTCACTAGTTCACCACGTAATGAACTAGCATATGGAATGCAAAAACAGGAGGTTCCTGGAATAGATGTTGTGCTCTTGTGTCATCTCTAAAGATTCTTCAATGTTTTCTAACAGCATTTTTGATTCTGCCACTCTGTATCGAGAATTTTGATATATACACTGGTGTTTTAAGTTCTTTAGTGTCTTTAATCTTAGTAGATGGTAGTGATTCTCGGTCAATGGCATTGATCCTTTGTATTGTGGATTCACTTTCCTCCTTTTTATAACCACGAGGTAGGAACTTATTACCCATCATGGTCTGGGGTTGGCTATAGTCTTCAGGATCACTCACAATCCTCTCGCAGTAGTTGACTGTAGGGTAAGTTGCGGATCAGGCTGGGTTGGTGGAAGCTAAGTCTATGCAGCAGATTCTTCCTGTCTGTTGGTTTCTGGAATAGATTGGTATTACACCCCTCATCTGTGATCTTTACTCTAACATCCAGGTAGTGGATTTCTTTCCTGGAAGCCTCTCTGGTGAATTGTATTCTTTGGTCAATGTTATTGATATACGTAAAGAAATTGTTGAATTCTGTCTCTGTTCCGGTCCATACCCCGGAAATATCGTCTTTGTATCGTACCCATAGATGAATGTACCTTTTCCATTGCGAATTGTTCAGCACGTGGTCTGTTTCATATTTATGCACAAAGCAATTTGCATATGTCGGGGCCATGGTGGCCCACATGAAGGTACCGGAGATCTGTAGATAGTAGTGGTTCTTGTGTTGAAAATAAGAGTTCTCTGCTATAAACTGGAGCAGTGACATGATGAATTCCTTTCCTGTTTCAATTTCCGGCGCTTCTAGGAGCATCCATTCAACTGCTTCAATGCCCAATGTATGTGGTATCGATGTGTATAGACTCTTGACGTCCATAGTAAACAAAAGATAATCTGGATGAAAAGTTGTGGCTTTAAGTATCTGAAGGAAGTGTGTTGTGTCCTTAATGTATGTTGTCGTCCCTTGTAATTAATAGTTGCAGAAAGTAATCAATGTATATTCCTAGTGGTTGGAGTATACTGTTCATTCCAGCTACAATCGGTCTCCCTGGTGGTTGCAGTAGGTCCTTGTGTATTTTTGGTAATGTATAAATGTAAGGGATCCTTGGGTGTTGATTAATTAGGAATTTGTGTGTATGTGCATTGATCCATTCCAGTTCTTCAGCCTTATCCAGAAGGGTTTCAAGAGTATGTTTGATTGTTATTGTGGGGACATTATCCATCGGGGCATAAACGGTGAGGTCTTGGAGTTGTCTTTCTCATTCTTTGTCACAATCACTGGTATACATAATAACCAAGGCTCCCCCTTTATCTGATGGCCGTATGGTGATTTCTCTTGTGCCATACAGGTCCTTAATGAGTTTCATTTCGTGTGGTTTTAAGTTTCTGTAGGATGGTGCCTTGTAACTAATTCTTTCCAGATCTTTTGTGACTTGCTTTTGAAATATTTCTATCGATGGTACCATGATTGGTGGTATGAACCGACTCTTTGCTCGAAATTCTTTGTACCTAGAGGCTTCTTCTCTGGTTTTTTGTTGTTCGCTGATGCCCAGTTCATCAAATAAGACCTTCAGTTTCAGTTTTCTTACGAACTTATAGAGTTCTATTTTACTGTCAAACAGAGTGGTACCATATGTGGGTACAAAACTCAACCCTTTCTGTAATGTTTTTTCCTCTATTTGTGTTAAAGGTCTGCTAGAGATATTGACTACTAAGTTCTCCTCTGCTGTAATCTCGTCTGTGGTCCTCCCCTTGGGTTTCTTCCTCCCCCTGCAGGTTCTTTTGGGCGTGCCCCTAAAAAAGGTGTCATTGTTGGGGCAGTTGTTACTGAGGTCTGGGCACCCGTGTTGTCCGTGTTGTCACCGGTGTTCAACGGCCTGTTACATATTGAGTCGGTTTCTCTTGCCGGTTCCGATTCTGAACTGGATGTGTTTGTCTGACATGTATTTAAATAGTTTCTTTGGTACATCCATGTGTAGACCTCCTCTTTTATGTAATCATATGTGCCCCGTTTGAATTTCTTAACCTTCTTCTGTTCAAGTTCCGTTTTATAACTCTCCAATTTGCTGTTAATTTCTGTTAGGATGGTGTTGTATTTCCCTAGGGTTTCAACTAGTTCTTTTTCAATCTCCGTAATTTCAGTACTGAGTGTTACTATGTTTTTTGATAGTTCCTGAATGGTTAAAAGGATTAGGTCTAATGAGCATCTGTTAAGTATTGCTTCCCACTTGCGGATGAATTCCTTTCTTTCCTTACACAAAGTTCGTCTCAATTGTAGCCGTAATCCTCTTGAAATATGTTGATTTTTGAAATAGCGGCCTGGTGTTATCGCATGGAGTTTTCTATTGATCTCTTTTCTGATGAGATATTCTAGTTGTTTTACATGTTTTGCTGGATCTTTGGCTGTAGTACTGTGTATGCCTATTGAGGTTTCACTAATACGTAATAAAATGGCTGATGCCTCCTCAGTTGTGAAACCTAAAGTTTCAGCACATTTTGTCGATAGTCCTTCGATATCTTCAAACAACATATTCCAAATTAGTCTGTCAAAATTAAAACTGCGTGTGGAGAAGGTTGCCATCCTTGAAAGACTTCCGGGGAGGGGTACAAATCAGGGGTATGCCCTGTGGAGGTGTAGAAGAAGCCCGAGGGCGGGGGCAGAACTGGAAGGAGGAGAGGGCACGGTAGCCAAGGAGGAGGCAGCAGGGGGAGGCAAGCAAGCCGTGGAGGGGGGAGAGGGGACAGCAGGAGAAGAAAAGAAATTGATGAGGCCAGTGCTGCAGATAGGATTGTGAGGTGGGAGTATGTTACTCCCTATTTTTAAACTTTGAGAGTAAACGTGATTTTAAGAGAGTAAAAATTACTTTTCTCCTTTGCCAGAGAGTAAAATATATGTGACATCCTGCCGACGGGTGCAAAAACTCTATGGAAATCATTACTTTGCGGCAGCTTTCTGCATTGTGACAGAATTCACCTTTCATTATTTCTCTAAGGTGTGGCCATTCTGTATATATTTAAATGTTGAAAACACAAAAACCTAGCCAATTACATACAAAAGCAAACATGAATTGTACTTTGTGTTTTGAGGTTTGATAGGGGAATTGTCTTTTGATGTTTAATGAAAGTCCGCATTTCTTGAAGCTATTACTACCTAATGGTATGCCACTGTTATGATACAACAGTGCAGAGAGGCAAGGACTCCATGCTAAATTCTATATCTAATCTCATGGTCAAATGGTTATTTATATAGCGTTTTTGGCAAAGCGCTGTACATAGAACATATTTATCACAGTTATCACCAAACCGAAATCAGTACTCCTTTATCGACTTCGAAAGCATGAAAGGCTTAGTTGGCATTGCCTGTGTTCGATACTGCAACCTACAGATTATGCACAGATTTCAGCAACAGGTGCTCAACCGGCTGAGCTATCTTATTGGCTAACATCCTTCAGAGGTCAGTTAAGTGAGTATCGACTGAAGTATAATAATCACAGTGCCTCGATGTTGGACGAACCATGTATGAAGCGCTACATAAAGTTAAATACCTATCTGGATTATTGCAGGTACAGGTTTTGCTGAGTTTCTATTTCAATTACAAATGTAACTTTCCTTTGTTTGTTTTTGTACAGTGCTTGCACTTCCTAGAGACTCAGGTTTTGGATGTTTTAATTGTAGTCTTGAAGATTTGAGAGGCTAGAACACCTGTGATTGGTGTAATGACAATCACTCACCCTTGAGCAAAGACTCTGCTGCCACTGACCATTTACATTAATGTACCCCATTGACTGCAAGGTTGAATGGATGTAAAGTAGACCATGCATACTCATCATTTTACACACTGCATTTATAATTGGAGTGTAAATTAAATGATAAGTGTAAAAATGATCTCCCTCCGATAGATTATGCACACAGCACAGGAACTCTGAAAAATACAATTGTGAAATGCTTGTTTGCTTTCACTGGAATGAAAAGTATAAATTGTTACAAAAAATTCTGAATTGAACTTCAACTTATTCATTATACAATCCTAAAATGCTAGGAAAATAAATATGCAGAGTGCTTCTGTTTGCTCCATGAGCATTAACACAGCAGAAGCTCAATGGAAATACACCATTGCTTTTATGACAGTGTGCAGTTTCTTTTCTTGAAAGGATTCAGAGAAGATCTGTTGCACAGGTTTTTATCCATGGCTTGCAATGACACCCATGTAGATACAAAATCAAAAGAAGCCTTCTGGTTTCTGGCAAGTAACCTGACCTTTGCACTGCCCTATGCTCTAAACTTGCGTGCAAATGTACACAGTAAAATAATAAAGCTGTCGTATTTACAAGATTTTAATGCGTAAAAAGGCCTCGTACGCACCTTATCTGGAGGCCTGGATGAGGCACGGGAAGCGTCTATCGAAGAGAATGTTGGCCTGAGGGCCTTTGACCAAGACAGTACCATTCAAATAAACATTAATGATGACCTTAGAGGAGTGGAAGGAGGCCAGAAGAGCCTCCCACCAGGTGCCAACATTAATGGGAGAGGAGGAGAAAGGAGAGAGCACAGAGACCATATGTAGGATCCATAGGTCTGGTGATAGAACGGCTGTCAGTGAAAGTTTGCCTGGAGGAGGCACTGGTATAGGTGTCAGCAATAGGGAGGCCTGGGTTGGAGATCAGGATGTCCTTTTTAAACTTCTTCCTGCCAGATTTAGTGAGGAGAGCAGGATAGTCACTAGAGAAGATAGGAGAGACAGAGAGCACCATATAGTAGGTAGGGAGAGGAGAGAAGAGGAAGGGAGAGGGAAGGAGAGAACACTAGGGAAGGACACAGGGCAGGGTGCAAGCAGACGGGACAGAGAGAGGCGAGACAAGTTGACCAATTGGACAAGACGACAGACACTCAATTTAAAATACTATCACAATGCACTTTTTAAAAACAGGAGAAAAATACACCTTAGTTTGAGAGTCCTGAATAGAGGGGAGAAAGGCGTAGGTTTCACAATGCAATTTTAAATACTTTCACAGTGCAGTTTTGGCAATGGAACAAAGAACAGGGGATCGAGGTTGCTTTTCAGATGCTAGGAAAGAAGAGAAAGAAAGGAGAGTATTGTTAAAAGAAGGAACTACAGCAGGAATGGAAAATGTGCAGAACAAGTGAGAGATGCAGCCAAAAGGGTTTGGTCTGCTAAGGGAATGAGGAAAAAAAAGAGGGCGACAAAGATGTAAGAAGATGGTGGCAATGGAAACAGAACATGGAAGTTATGAAAATTAGAGTTAAGAGAGGGCAATGGGAAGATGAGCAAAGGGAGCTGGGGATGCAGATCAGCTTAGCTAGGTTTGCAAGAGGATATAAAGGGGTGAAAGAGATAATGGAATTGGGGAGGGAGTTGGGAAGAACTTCCTGTATGGGCTCAGCCAGATGTATCAGCCCCCATACACTGGCATGCTTTATATGCACAAAAACTAGGACACTGATATAACAGTATACATAGATACAAAAAGATGCCACAGCTTGGCTTAAGAAAGGACTGCAAACAGCCGATGAGTATTCATTTACAGGGTGAAACATTGGGGGAAACACCTCTTTTGAAGCAAGCACCTGCTTTTACTTGCTAAGAACATGTTCGAAATACCTTTACATGTGGGGGGGGCAAAAAAATGAAGGCAGTACAAAAGGGGTACCCCGGTGTATTTTACTCAGCAAGAGGTTGTATTTCATGCCCACTCCTGCTTTGTTGAGTATTGCGAAGAATGTACAAACATGTCTTTGCAAAATGGGATTCAAATCATATTTGAGATAAATGATCAGGCATCAGGCTTCAGTGGTTGCGACGGCCGAAGATCAGCATCGCCCTTCATCGTATGATGCCCCCTGAAATTGTTGACTGTGAAAAACTAAAAAAATGTTTTACAGACGGATTTTTTTCACATTTACAATTACACTGTTTGCAATCTCATCAATGGAGAAAGACCAGCCGTCTAAGAAAGAAACAATAGTTATTTATTAATGGGCCAATAAAGCAGCTTATATGGGCCATTCGATTGCCACAATGGTCTGGGACACTCTGATGCCACAGGTGCCCACTCCATAGCATCACAGAACTCGGGAGGATAGCTCAGGGGCAACTGCGCTTGACGTGGAAGTAAGACGACGTGGAGCAACGCAGGTTCGATTCCTGGGTCGTGCATAGAAATTCTGGGTATTAAGCTTGTTACAAATAACCAATCATATCATAACAATGCACAATTTTATCTGAAGACTTTATGGCAGTAATGTGATCACTGATTTCAGAGGTAATGGGTAACAATAACGACAATGCCTTCTTTAATTGCTATTAGTAGAACCATACATCACGCTGTAACTAATGGTTGTATAGTACAAGACACACGAATTTGAATGAGGGATATGATTTGATGCAGGCTTAGTATACAGTAGTATGTATATATATAGGTAGTGCATAGAAACACAATGAACACTGGGCAAGTTTGATTGCAATGATGTTGTTATCACAAGGACTGCTGCGAGTGCACAAACATTGTCTGGCTTTGCCCAATGGCACAACAGAAATGCAGTTTTATGTATCATTATATCGTTCCCAACATAAACAATTATTCATAAAAAGAGTTAGTTATTGCGGTTTGGTTTATTCAACGTTAAAGCCAATATGAAACCGACACATGCTCCGACCAAGTTGGCCTTTTTCATGCCACTGTCTCAACACGCAGGAGGACGGTGCAACGTATCAGGTCCCACCTAATAGAATATCCCACCACTCACACCCTTGCCAGCACTGCGTTCAGAAGAACCCAGCCTGCATGTTAGCCCACAATGAAAATCCGTAGTTTGGCAGTACTTCAAACAAAATAAAGTGCAAATGAATCTGGCCACTTGCACAATATGCCGTCAATCTGTGTGCCGAGCCAAGGCCAGGACCAACCTGGTTACCACATCTTTGTGGCCCCATTTAATGCGACACCATGTACAGACTGTGGGAAGAACTCCAAAGAACCGAAACACATCCTTCCCATACCTAATGACAAGCTGCATACCAGCACCAGTGTGCACAATTATCCCCCAAAATACCACCTCTTTTGCTGTGCTTGGGAGTGGCACACCAAGCCTGATCCCTAGTACCCCTGCCGCGCATACTAGCAGCACTCCATTGTGTCAGGCCAGTGTTGTGGAAAAATTTCAGCTTGGCCAAAAATATCACAAGCTACATGATCGCCAGTACCTGCTAAATGAAAATCTTATCATCATGTAACAGACTGCTTGCCCTACTCTTTAGTTGAGAAACCTGGATTCTGGCAGCTTTTTGGGAATAGCTGATCGCCATTGGAATTTCCCAGTCACTGCGCTTCATTACCAGGTGGACGGTAAGGGGTTAACGATGCCGGTAAAGGCGCCAGAGCCGTTAACCCCAAACCGCCCTATTACAAGGTCCTCTTGCGGGACCCGCTCTGGACGTCTGGTTTTACCAGACGTCATTAGCGGGTTCCGCGAGCGGGCCAGCATGCTAACAACGGGCCGTCATTAGCGAACCCGTTGTTAGCATGCTCCCCATTGCCATTGAGCCCTATGGGGGCTCAAATTGGAATGGGGATGGTCCGTGTCTGGATTCCCTGAATGGGGAAATACCGTGCCCTCCAAGGTCGGAATGGCCCGGTATTTCCCCATTCAGGGAACCCGGACCCAGACCCTTATTAAGGGCATGGCTGCCTCCAAACTCGTAATGAGGCCCACTGTTTATTTCACATGCAAGGCGGTACCCAAATCGCACAACCATTTTATGGCCACTATGGGACAGGTACTACAGTAGTCTGAGTGTCCACAAATACATTTTTACTGTGGGCATGTGGACCAGTGGCCACCACTGCACCCTGGGTAGCATTTCCATTATGCATCTGGCAAGAGGGGTTTCTTAACACCAAGCCAGTGGCACTTGCTGTCCAATGTCTGCTCTGTGCTGCAATCTTTCCAGGAGGCTACCTAGAGACTTAGCCATCACAATGCATCACTCAGTGAGGTTCTCCCTCTAATACAAATTCTTGGACTAAACCTCTCCAATATGGCCAAGGCCCGTGACTTGGCACGTGATGATGAGGCGGCACAACTGGTGAGGTACCTACTTGCAACCTTGTGTGGTGATTGATCGGTTGTCAGAATCAAATGTAACATTGTGTACCTGCTAGCTTAGTTTTCAGACCCACATTTCAAGCTAAACGTGTCTGCTTGTATTCACCATGTGTTAGGGGAGGAGTATTTGCAACAACTATCAAAAGGAGAAGGCACTTTGAAAGCATGCAAGGACGCATTGCTGCAGCATTTGCAACAGCAATTGGAAGAAGAATGCAGGCATCAAGAAGAGTTGCAAGCCCCCCTACGTTTGCCAGTAATACCAGGAATGTACACAGTGAATGCACCAATGGCCACTGATGCCAGATGAACGCTTCATGCCCAGTGCAGGCATAACCCATAGAGAGGAAACGCTGTGGGGCACCCTCTGACAGATTCTGATTTTTGGAATACCAGTAATGCATCAACAAGACCACACAGAAGCCCAACTGCACAGATACATGATGGCCATCTACTGCACAGGTCACCTGTGCGAAGGGATGATGACTCATTACAGTAATGGAACAGCAAGTGGTCCATACGGCCGGTGGCACATGTGAGTTATAATTAATAATTATAATTTTTATTTTATAATGCGCTTCATACCAGCAAGCGGTTTAAAAGCACAGGATCAGGATTCAAACCTTTGTTGCGCAGCATTGTCTTGATTCCAAGACAAACGCGTTGCCACTGAGTTATCCTTCCTCACCAGTCACAGCAATGCACTGGGATCACTAACCTTCTCCCCGACCACCCCACAAGGGTGCAGTTATAAAGAGTTTACAGTGCACCCTAGCATATTATTTCAAAATGCAGGCGGAGCCTATCTGGGCCGCATGTAGAACAATTGACTTTAAAATAAAATCACTACTCCATTGCGGCAGACGATGGAAAGTCATCTGCCAACAGCCAACACAGCAGCTTGGAAGACGTCGAGTTGTCACCTGCCGCTGCCGCTACCGCTACTATTTTGACAGCAAGAAGTAGAGCAGGGCACTTTCATGATGCATGTGGTTTGGGAAATAGATAACTCTGGTAGTGACTCACAGACCGTTATTAAGGGCTGACTTGATAAGGACAAGCCTGTAAAGTGTTACCACCCTACTATTGTCATAAAGATCCAAAAGCATGTATGCCTGCCTCCCCATTCTTTATTTCTCCCCAACACCACTTAAATATGTAGTGTATTTGTGTGGTGAAATGATTTTAATTTCAGAAAATAGTTTTATTTTTGTTTAATTTAGTTTACAAAGAAATGAAGGCACAATTTACTACCTGGGCCATCCTGTACAGCAACTTACTGCTCTCTTGTTCAGCAGATAGATTGTTTCTTTCTGAACTATCTGTTGTTACAAAAGGGAAGTCACAGCATTTTAATTAAGTTGTTTTTTCACTGCAACAGTGATTTGTTTCTAAAAGGTTCTGATATGCCACTTTGGTTTGTTTTTCAGCAGTATTGCGTTGCTATTGTCAACAGATATATAGGGTTTTGTTTCTGTTTTCAGTTAATTCAGTTTTCAAATATATAAAATATCTCATAAAAAATGTATGTGTATGTTCCCCCTTTAATTGGATGTGCTTTGTTCTGGCCCACACACAATTGATCTGTTCTATCTGCAGATCGTTGTGGTCTGTCAGAAAAAGAATGTGCATTTATATTTCTGCCTCTACTTCACTGAACTGAAGATGAGGGTTCCCTAACGTCTGGCCTGCACATTTCAGAGGTGTCTTAGAAAAGATACTCTGTGCATGTTTCCCTGCCTTTCATGTATGCTCCTGATGTACAGTTCTCTGCATGTTACTTTGAGAAAATATATATATTGAGTAACAATACATGAAAGACTCATCTTAGGATATTTAAACGATATATGGATTATATGTTTGGCATCTGAACTAGCACTCAAGAAGATGTATTGAAATGTTTTAGCACATAAGCAGTGTACATGAATGGATTAGGTTTATTTGGATTTCTACTAAAAACTCAATTCACTGACCCTTGATCTTTCAAGGTGCATCTTTTGTGCAAAGGATGACCCTCAATTTTTTAAATCACGTCTTTTGCATAAAGGGATTAACCTTTAAGTGATTTTTTATTTTTTTATTTTTATTTTTATTATTTTTGGTTAATCAATAACCTTTACAACATTACAACCACATATTTCATTTCAATACATATAAGTTATATTACATTACAATTAAGATTCACCAACTCTTTCTTCTAAAATTGCACTTCATATCTCTAAAAAGACATCTTACAACCATATAATTACATAAAACAAAAATCAATTAATCATCTTTTCAGTACTACATAAAATAAATAACACACTTAAGGTTTCTTTATCTCAACAGTCCCTAAAAGGGAAAGAGAAGCATTGCATCCAAAATTCAGGTGTATTTAAGTATTCCCTTTAAACCATACTGTCATGCCCTACATCAGCTGTGTACCAGTTCCCAGTAGGTGCACATGAAGTATCACAAGAATTTTGGTTAAACTTAGAATCAGGCCAGTACTATTGCCCCACATACAACTATTCCATAATAGCATTCTGGCATTATAGGATTCAGAGTACCAATACTTTCCGAATTCATGAGTTCTAAGATCTTCAAATTTAGAACAGAAAATCACTAAATGTTTTAGGGACTCTACCGTATCAATCATACCACAAAACCGACACTGGTTGGTTTTAGCCAAGAATTTACATTTATATGCTGGCCAATGTTGAATACGTTCGAGTGTCGGGAATTGATTAAGTCTAAAGCGTATATATAAATTTCTTTCTTTCAGACCCGGGAAACTTAATATATATCGTGGTAGCACACCCAATTTCCTTCTAAACAAAGCGTATTCATAAAAAGCTTTATAATTCCCAATCCTATCGGACTGTGTGCACCAAAAGAAACGTTGAAATTTTCTCTTGTTTCCCGGAAGACATGCTATGAGATCAGTTTTTGTAACATTAATCAAATCAAGGATCGTTTCCATTTTTTCAACATATATGTTAAGAGCCTTTCACGACCTTGCAGCTATCATAATTGCTAGATCCTCATACAAGGAATTTATTGGGGGAGATAACATTTTTTTGTAGTTGTTAAGCATTCTCCAGTTTCTCTTCACTGATAAAGGTAACAGACTGAGTTTGTGCCGAATAATATCATTGGGGATAGAACCGGCTAAGCCCAAGGTCTTTTTCCATATTTTACCTTGAATTGTATCAAGTAAATCATCAATTTCAACTGTACAAATATCTAGACAGTAAAGAAGGATTGGTTCGATTTTTAATAAATAATATTGGACCAACGGGATTAAAGAAAAAATGCAATATTTCTTGCAAATTAACCTCATCTGTGACATTAAAGGTTTACATTTTACTTCAAGGTGTACCTTCCACCATTTAATAGAATTCTGGTCGGTCAAATAGTACCCCAAATACCTTATTTCTGCTATCTCTTCTAGATTAACTGAACCAATTGACCAATTAAATGTTCTTGTCTTCAATTTCCCATCTGCAAAGATAATGATCACTGATTTGGATCATTTATCTTCAAGTTGTTAGCTATGGCATATTCAAATGTACTGTTTAGTTTGGTCTGAAGGCCAAAAGGAGTTCTGTCCATCAACAAAATGTCACCGACAAAACTAATCGCATTTATTTTAAGGTGATTCATTCTGGCCGGGTATCCAACTATATCACTCCAAGTCCATTCCAATTCTATGAGATATATGTTAAACAGGATGGCTGCAAGAGAGCAGCCCTGTTTAAGCCCAATCGCAGTTTCAATCGGCTCAGAGAAAGTGCCTGTACTATTAACTCGGACCTTATAGGATGTCCGGTTGTGGAGCAATGCAATGAGAGCAATTAGATGAACTGGAATTCCCAGCAGGGTCATTTTGGCCCAAAGTAATTCTATAATAACAGTGTCGAATGCTGCACATAAATCTAACGCTGCCATATAAATAGGCCCTGTGTGTTCATCCTTGATTTGACAGTGCAACAACGAAACAGGCGTAGCATTGAGTGAAAACCCCGTATACTTTCTAAAACCAATTTGGAATTTTGAGAGTGTGTTATTTTTGGTTAGCGATTTTTCAGGAGCGGCTTTGCTACAAGGGATGAACCCGGCTGGTACCTACTATGGGGGTCATTACGACCTTGGTGGTAAGGGGTTAACGGTGCCGGTAATGGTGCCAGAGCCGTCAACCACTTACCGCCCCATTACGAGTCTGCTTGCGGGACCCGCAAAGGGGCCCTTAGCGGGTCCCGCCAGCAGACCAGGGAGCTAACAACGGGCCCGTTATTAATGGGCCCGTTGTTAGCTCCCTCTCCAGTCCCATTGAGCCCTATGGGGGCTCGAATGGGAATGGGGATGTACCGGGTCCAGGTTCCTTGAATGAGGAATTACCGGGACCTCCAAGGTTGGAATGGCCCGGTAATTCCTCATTCAAGGAACCCAGACCCGGTGACCGGTAAGGGGGTAACCATGCCACAAATTGCAGCATGGTTACCTCCAAGGTTGTAATGACCCCCTATGTCTTTAGATCACTTAACAAATATAACAGCTAGACTAAGTTTTTTTCTGCCCCCAGAAAATAAGTTGTATGTGTTTCTCGCAGAAGGGAGTTTCTATGCTGCTCAGAAAAAAGTTACCAGAAAATGATCACTTTTGAAATGGGTAAAGATAATTATAACACTGTTTATTACAGTGTTTAGAGATGTAAGGAATTCACATAGAGTACTGAGACATGGATGTTTTGTTTCTTCCTCAGAATTCTGTATGTGGTTAAATGGGTCCCCTGTCCACCACCTCCCCACTAACGTCACACACCACGTTGGTGGCCTTTTTGGTGGGGGGACTCCCCAGAAGCGACAGCGAAATATTCCCATGCTCCTGACCCACCCACCCTCACTGATGTCTGGGGTCATTCAGAGCCCCCTACTGCAGCACAGGTGTTGGTGGTGGTGGAGGCAGCTGCACCTCAGCAGCTTAGGATAGACACTGCTGCTGCTGCTCCTGTGTTACACGCCGGCAGCAGGGGTCTTACCTTGCCTCACTACGTGCTACTTCCATGCGGGGATCAATGAGATCCTGGGCTTCCCTATGGCACAGATACAGGTTGCCATGGAGCTTGTTTGGGCTACAGAGATGGCCGTGTCAGCTGATACAGTCCATGCGTACATTAAGTACACGGAAGACCAGTCCCCTTACAGTTTAAAATCCAGCGACTGCAGGGGGCTCGTTGCTGCTAATTGTAGCATTACCCATGCACTTTTCATGACCTGCTTCCGTGCTGCTTTTCCCTCGGATTCCCCTCCGTGGGTTTACTATTGATTTCCTGGTTACCAGAACTCTGCCTCCTCCTTTTCGGATTACCTACATGTTTTCCCCCTTGAACTTGGCTGAACTGCAGTTATCGAATGCGGAACTCTCCTGGATTGCAACGGTTTGTCCCATTGTTTGTTTCGATTACCTGGCTCTGATGCAGAACCTCTTCCGGATACCTCCCTCACCGCTGGCTGAGTTTTCCGGTTCTGCTGCACCACTCCACTTGATCCCCTCACTGGTGCTGCCGAGCCATACCAGCTAGCGTGAGTCTATCTTTTGCTTTATTACTCATTGGTTCTGCATTCTACCTACAACATTAACAGACTTGTTTTGTTCCTGTCTTCTGACCGTAAACTAACACTGCCTCAAGGTTATATTTACTTTACACTACTTCAGTACGCTAATAGTGATATCCTTTGTCCTGCTCCTGTTGTTCTGGAAATACATTTTAAATTTGTTATTTGGATTAATTCTGGTTGTCCTGCTAAGTGCCTTCCGAACGCTCTCCAGTACATGCACCAACCCGTACCTAGTGAGTCCCTCGTGCCGGGCGGGTGTAATTCCCCATTCTAATTTCCCTGTTTATTATTTTTTCCTGTCATTGAGTTCAACCCATCCAGATTTTACTTTCTTCAGTACCAGTCCCTTCTCAGGTCAGTCTCTGCAACTTATATTCACAAGTAGGGTTTTTCTGATGTGTCACATACTCACAACCTGGGGTGTTTCTCTTGTGTAGGTACAGGATCCATATCTCTACCAACACCCCCAAAACTAAAACCTTCAGGTACCAGTTGTTATATTAGATTGGTTGCTGATAGAACACAAACTGCTCCGGTTCTAATAATTTCTGTGATTCCTTTACAGCATTGGTTTGGCGGTGCGCCTGTTTTCCGCTCTTTTGTGCGATAGACAACTCTGTCTGTTTTACTTGAACAGCAGAGTGTACATCGTAAAGAAGAGTCCCTTGTTTAGAGGAAGCCTGATTCTTTGAAATCAGGGGAGCTGGAACTTTGGAGACTGATTGCTGCTTTACTCAAATACCACTACTATTCTTTGAGGTCCTATAACCAACCTCCCGTCCCATCTTGCAGTGTGGTGAGTAACAGAATTAGCAGCCTACAAAATGTCTACTGAGACAACTGACGCTTTAGAACAAATAGTGCAGATGGTAACTGATCTCCGAACAGACCTGACCAATGACAAGAGGCTTTCCGTCAACGCATGGATGCAATCCAGTCTCTGGTTTCTTCTCCAGCATCACAGGCAGGCACTGGAACTACGGCTTCGGGGTCTGGGTTTCCTGCACCCAGTCAAGAACATGCCCCTGTACTGCTCACAACCCACTTCCCGTTGGCTCCCCCGGAATGCTTTGCGGGAGACCCCAAACAATACAGGACTTTTGTCAATCAGTGCAAACTGCACTTTTTATGTCGTCCTGCTTCTTCGCCGACTTCCACCACTAATGTGGCTTTTGTGTTATTACACTTGGGTGGTACCGCCGCAGCTTGGGCAAACCCATTGCTGGAATCCAACAGCCATGTACTGTACAACTGCGATACTCGTCTCTCTATGATGAGCAAGGTGTTTGACACCCAATATACTACTCGAACCACAGATTTGGAGTTACTCAAACATAGACAAGGGAACATGTCCCTGCTGGTTTACTTAGCTTGGTTTAACCAACTGGCAGCCGAAACGGATTGGCCTGAAGAGAAGAAGGCCGCTGTTTTCTATCAAGGACTCTCCGAAGAACTGAAGGACATACTGTCCACTGTTCCAGTTGTTCCCACAGCGTTTGGGGAACTGCTTGACTTGGTTCTCCAGATCAACGCCCATAAAGCCGAAAGATGTGGAGAAAAGAGAGTGACACCTCTCTCTCCTGTGGCCTCGGAAGCCACCGCCGTACAGCTGCTGATCCCTGAACCTAGGCAGATCAGTGCTGTTAGAGGTCCTCTAATGCTAGCTCAGTGGGAATACCGCAGGTCCCATGACCTATGCATGTATTGTGGCGCTTCCGACCATTTGTTGCCTGATTGTCCCAAAAAACCCAAACGGAAGGCGAGAAACGCCAAATCCAGACAGTAGATGGAGTCCCTACGTCGGGAGGTCCAAATATGGACTCACCCTGTCATGGTCCAATCCAATTGTTCCATCTCCCTGTCAGCTTTTCCTTGGCTTATTGCGGGTCTTTTAAGGCAAAGGCCATCATAGATTCAGGATCCACGGGCAACTACGCCGATCACTGTTTTACTTCTGTGTCAGGGATCCCGTTGATTCGCAAGAAACAACCCGAAACAGTCAATGCAGTAGATGGATCTACTCTTGTTTTTGGTATGGTTACTCATCAGACGGTGCCGTTGGTTATGTGCACCGATGAAGGACATACTGAAAAAATATCCTTTGACATTATCAAAGCTCCAGCTTATAAAGTCATTCTGGGCATTCCGTGGCTTCACTACCACAATCCTGCCATTGACTGGTGAACACGACAGATACAATTCCCCTCCACTGTATGTAACACACAATGCACTCCATTGCATGGCATCACTCAGGGTGCTCTTACCAGAGCACTTATGTCTTCCTCCCTGCATATTGGACCAGTCTCAAATGTCTCTTTGCCTTCTGTTCCTACAGACTACTCAGACTACTTGGATGCATTCGACAAAGGTATGGCAGAGACGTTACCACCACATCGGATCTATGACTGCCCAATAGACCTAGCACCCAGGGCTAAGATCCCTGCTGGAAGAGTATATTCACTCACCCTGAAAGAGGACACAGCGCTAAAAGAGTACATAGACAAGTCTCTTGAGATGGGGTTCATCCGCCCATCGAAATCACTGGCAGCATCCCCCCTCTTTTTTGTTCCCAAGAAAGAGGGTGACCTTCGCCCCTGTATTGATTACTGTGCTTTGAATGCAGTGACCGTAAAAAAATCAATACCCGCTCCCGTTGATATCCGTCCTCCTTGATCAATTGGGCTCCTCTCAAATCTTTACGAAGTTCGATCTCAGAGGGGCCTACAACTTTGTACACATGAGAGAGGGGGACGAGTGGAAGACTGCGTTCAAGACTCGCTACGGTGTGTATGAATACCTGGTGATGCCCTTCGGGCTCTGTAACGCCCAGGTCACATTTTAGGCCTTTATTAATGACCTGTTCCGTGACATATCGGATCAGTACGTTGTAGTCTACTTAGATGACATCCTGATTTATTCGCATACTCTTCCAGAACACGTCCAACATGTCAGAACAGTGCGCCAATACTTGCATGAGAACAAACTATTTGTAAAAGCCGAAAAATGCATATTCCACACTCCTGAGGTGGAATTCTTGGGTTATGACCTCACGAACCAGGGCATTCGTATGAGCAGATCCAAAGTGAAATCTGCCCTGGAATGTCTGGAACCCAAAACAGTTAAAACACTCCAATTCTTTTTGGGGTTCGCCAATTTTTATAGGCGTTTCATTCATGGCTATTCAGCACTTTCTGCTCCTCTTACTTCTTTGACCAGTGCCAAGGTACTGTATGTATGGTCTCCTGAGGCACAAAAGGCATTCGATCAGTTGAAATCAGCTTTCACTTCTGCACCTGTCCTTAAGCACCCTGATCCAGATCTCCCTTTTTTTGTGGAAGCTGATGCCTCCGGGGTTGCTGTTGGTGCTGTTTTGTCACAAGAGTGTTCCCATACGGGTGACATGCATCCCACAGCCTTCTTTTCCCACAAACTGACTGCATACGAAAGGAACTATTCAATCACAGAACGGGAACTACTAGCCATCAGGGACACCTTTTCCGAATGGAGGCACCATTTACTAGGGGCCCATCATTCTGTTACCGTCTACTCTGATCACAGAAGCCTACTTGCTTTCAAATCCATGAAATGTCTCACAGCTAGACAGGCACCTTGGCATTTGTTCTTTTCGCAATATCAATTCACTGTTATGTACCGCCCTGCCAAGGCTCAGTTGTCAGCTGATGCTCTCTCTCGCCTTCATGCAGGGGGTAGTTCTTTAAGGGTGTTGCCCCTCACGCTTCTACCGAACAAAGTCATTTGTAGGTGTTCAGTACAGCCCTCACTGTGCTCAGTCATTCATGATGGGTATCCGATCATCCAACAGAGCTGAGAGAACTCAACATGGATCTGGTTCAGGGTTTACCGATCATCCAAGGGCACATATTTATTCCGCCCGGCCATGCCCGTACTTTGGCCCTCCAGTGGTCTCATGATTCTGTTGTCGCTGCACATCCAAGAAATAAAAAGACAGTAGAAGCCCTACGCCATTGGTCCTGGTGGTCTAACGTGTCACGGGATGTAAAGGACTACATAGCCTCCTGTGCTGTATGTGCTCAGTGCAAATCTTCCAGATACAAACCTGTGGGCTTATTACAAGCTTTGCCGGTCCCTTACAAACACTGGCAAATGGTGTTGATGGACTTTATTGCCGATTTGCCGGAGATACAGGGCCATGACACCATCTGGGTGGTCGTTGATTATTTTACCAAGTATGCCATTTTTGTACCATGTTCGGGTTTGCCTTCTGCACCCAGGTTGGCCAGGCTATTCATGGCTAACATCTTTAGATACTTCGGCCTGCTGTCCATCATTGTGTCTGACCGAGGAACACAATTCATTTCACGGTTTTGGAAGGCGCTCACGGCCTCTCTTTGCCTCGACGACAGGTACTCCTCATCGTACCACCCTCAGACAGATGGCCAAATTGAGAGAGCCAATGCCACTATTGAACAATACTTACGTTGCCTGTGAATTCAATTCCAACAATCCTGGTACATGACTTTGCCGCAAACCAAATTCGCATACAATAAATCCAGGCATTCATTCACAGGGGTCGCTCTGTTTTTTGCCTTATACAGATATCATCCTCGTCATTACCAATTGACCCAACTTTACCTGACACAAACCCGGCTGCGTTGGCTTGCGCACGTGACCTGGAGCAGATACATCTGGATGTACAATGTCACCTGCTGTCATGATCACGGCCAAAACTCCCAACAGAAGCCCCAAGAAAACCTGGTCCTGTGTCTACCATTCATGGATGGAGCGCAGACTCAATGGTGAAGGAGCAGGCAAGGGAGACACTTCCTGACTTCCAAACATGGGCGCCTCATTTGTTCCTGCAGTCACTGTTTGGGTCTAGTCATTCTTTCTAACTCCATACTTAAGCCCCTCCCCTCGAGTGCTCCGCAGTTAACGCTTATTGCGGTCCGCTCTGTCCCCGCTCTGTCCCCGTTAAAACCTGCCTGTAACTTCCACAGTTTCCTCAGCACCTCAGTTTTAGCATTTCCCTGATTGCGTTTGGTTTAGTTTCCAGGTTTCCGTCACAGCATTCATTCCGTAGTTCAGAGTCCTCGTTCGTAATTCCTGTCAGTCAGCTGTTCCAGTCACCGCTAGCTCCTGACTGATTCTCGGCTGCCTTTGAAGTGCGTTAGGTGCTTAAGGTGTTTTTCCAGTCAGAGCATTTTCTCGCAGCAAGTATTTCCTCACATTTGTTGTTTCCTTGAAGTGTGCCGTAGTGTATCTTGAGAGCTTTCCATTTACTGCACTTTTGCACGGCAAATGTTTCCACACACATGTTGTTTCCTTGAATTGTGCGTTGAGAGTTTTCCAGTCACAGCATCTTTACACGGTGAATGTTTCCACACACTTGTTGTTTTCTTGAAAAGTGCCTTAGGTGTTGATAGTATCTTATTGTGGCATTGTGTTAAAGTTCCTCAAGGGCTCCCTCCTGCTGTAGCTAGTCACTCACGTTCCACTTCCAGCCCTTTTTTCACTCACACATGGTAGCACGTTGAACAGACGACTCTCTGAGTGTTCTTGAGTGGTTTCATTTTTGGAAGGGTAGCATTGTCACTGGTTGTTCTCTGGAATTCCCATTCACAGTTTTCTGATATTTCTCTAGTCAGGTTGTAATTAAATCTTGCCCATACACGCCCTCCATTCAGCAACCTCAGTCCCTTCTTCAGAACAAGCGCCCCTGCGCTGAAGCAGGATGGAGAGCCCACCATAAAAAGACAGAAGATAAAGAGAAGGTGTATAATATTACTGCTGCAAACACATAGCTAGTGCCCTTGTTTATGAAAGTTTGAAGTTGCTTAGGAGAATTTCTGTGTGTTTTTAGGAATCCAGCTTGGTACTAAGGTTTAGATTAGAGAATAGTATCGCTCTCTGAGAAGAGTCCGAGTGGTGTTCCCGCGGAGTTCAGGTAAGCGTTATACCTGCTTCGGGCCCAGGAGCATGCCAAGAAGACAGCTGATGCACACAGGTTGCCAGCACCGAGCTATCAGGTTGGTATGAAGGTGTGGCTGTCCTCCCGTAACCTGCGGATTGCCGGAAAATGGTCTTTGCTACCGCGGTTCGTGGGTCCTTTCCTTATTTCCTCCGTGGTTAATCCTGTTGCTGTCAAATTGGCACTACCAGGGTCTTGCCGTATTCACCCTGTGTTTCATGTATCCCTACTCAAACCCTTTGTTCCGTCAACACGTCTGCCAGTACGTCCATCGACTGTCGTGGTGGACAGCGAGGAGGAATATGAAGTTTCCCGCATCCTGGACTGTAGGGTCTCTTAGGGGTTCTGCCCTCTCTTTGGTTGACTGGAAGGGCTTCAGACCTGAGGACCGTACTTGGGAACCATTGGCTAATCTGCATTGTCCCAAGCTCTTGCGGGAGTTCCATGCCGCCAAAGGGTTGCCGGTAGCTTTGGGAGCGGATGCTGTTACACGCCGGCAGCAGGGGTCTTACCTTGCCTCACTACGTGCTACTTCCTTGCGGGGAACAATGAGATCCTGGACTTCCCTATGGCACAGATAAAGGTTGCCATGGAGCTTGTTTGGGCAACAGAGACGGCCATGTCAGCTGATACGGTCCATGTGTACATTACGTACACGGAAGCCCCACACCCCATGCAGTTTAAAATCCAGCAACTGCGAGGTGCTTGTTGCTGCTAATTGTAGCGTTACCCACGTACTTTTCGTGACCTGCTTCCTTGCTGCTTTTCCCTCGGATTCCCCTCCGTGGGTTTACTATTGATTTCCCGGTTACCAGAACTCTGCCTCCTCCTTTTCGGATTGCCTGCGTGTTTTCCCCTTTGAACTTGGCTGAACTGCAGTTATCGAACACAGAACTCTCCTGGATTGCAACGGCTTGTCCCATTGTTTGTTTCGATTACCTGGCTGCGACACAGAACGTCTTCCGGATACCTGCCTCACCGCTGGCTCAGTTTTCCGGTTCTGCTGCACCGCTCCACTTGATCCCCTCGCGGGTGCTGCCGAGCCATACCAGCTAGCGTGAGTCTATCTTTTGTTTATCACTCATTGGTTCTGCATTCTACCTACAACATTAACGGACTTGTTTTGTTCCTGTCTTCTGACCGTAAACTAACACTGCCTCAAGGTTATATTTACTTTACACTACTTCAGTACGCTAATAGTGACATCCTTTGTCCTGCTCCTGTTGTTCTGGAAATACATTTTAAATCTGTTATTTGGATGAATTCTGGTTGTCCTGCTAAGCGCATTCCGAACGCTCTCCAGTACATGCACCAACCCGTACCTAGTGCGCCCCTTGTGCCGGGCGGGTGTATTTCCCCATACTAATTTCCCTATTTATTATTTTTTCCTGTTGTTGTGTTCAACCCATCCGGATTTTACTTTCTTCAGTACCAGTCCCTTCTCAGGTCACTCTCTGCAACTTATATTCACTAGTAGGGCTTTTCTGATCTGTCACTTACTCACAACCTGGGGTGTTTCTCTTGCATAGGTACAGGATACATAGCTCTGCCAGCACCCCCTACACTAAAAACTTCAGGTACCAGTTGTTACATTGGTTGCTGATAGAACATGAACTGCTCCGGTTTTAATCATTTCTGTGATTCCTTTACAGCATTGGTTTGCCAGTCCCTCGTTTAGAGGAAGCCTGATTCTTTGAAATCAGGGGAGCTGGAATTCTGGAGCCCGATTGCTGCTTTACTCAAATACCACTCCTGTTCTTTGAGGTCCTATAACCAACCTCCCGTCCATCTTGCAGTGTGGTGACATCCTGTGTCTGTGCCTCTATTTCTCTCTCTCTCTATCTATCTATCAGTCCCCAGCCAAATCAACAACAGGAAACAGGAAGTTCATAATTTAGTTTCACTTTCTCTTACCAGGTCGAACTAACTCAACCTGGTTCAAATTGATATATTCCTATGGTTTGAAAAAGATCAACCTGCTTCTCATCAATAGGTCTATTCAAAAAAGCTGTAATCCTGTTTGAACAATAGAGATATATTGACTTGAGGTGGATCGAGCTGGTTTGAACCACTTATGAGTCGAATTAAACTAACCACAGTGTTGCTATGCTTGATCTGATTCAAACCACTCCAAACCAATGTATGGTGCTGTATTGATTCAAAGCATTTGAAGTCTTCTGCAGATTCGAACCGTGGGTTGACCCCATACACAATACTGTGGTCGGAGTCACAGGACAGTTTGAATTACTGTAAAGTGGTTCGAAAACCCATCAAGCCACTTTACAAAAGGTTCAACTAGGCCTACCGAAGGCATTACAGAAGGTGACCTCACATAACATTTAGAGAAAAAAAGACCAAGGCTAATTAGCCTTCGGTGTGGGCTGCACACCCTCTTACTCACTCGGGATTAGTTATATTCTTTCAATACTTTTGGTAGGTGGTAAAAAATGGCGACATTCATCTTTTTCATTGATTCAAAAAATTGTGTTTAATATATCAAAAGATCAAAAAAATGTGTTTGAAAAATGCGACTATCTGGCCAATGCATTTCAGACTGTGTGTCCTTCGTCAGGGCCTTGTCTGATTAAATTAGTCATCAGTTTGCATGAGAGGTTAGAATTGTTTTGACCACACACGCATGCTTCTCAGTCATTCCTTTAGACCTCTTCGCAATGTTAGATTACATAGTGGCCATGTTTCACACTGGAGCACTGCTTAGATGAAATACGGATGCTTGTGGAACGGCACTAACCTCGGGCACTGGCAACATAATACTTACCTATACAGACTTGGAGCTTTAGATTGACATTTTCACCAGAATGCCATTATGACTGCACAGGGCGCACAAATAAAGGTGAAAGACATTTGATCCCTTACAGTACAGGATGCTTTAATACGACACATTTAGAGATTTGCGGTTACAGTTATTGGTGACTTTGCAGAAAAATGCTGATTATAATGGATCATAAAAGATAATTTAGGCGCATATGGATATCTTTCTGAATAATTAATTAAATGCCTTTTATACATGTCCTTTCTCTATTTGTTATATGTTTGTCTTGTGGGTATCCTGTTTGTTGTGATTACGCTTTAAATGCATACGCATGGGATTTCTACGAATAACATAATGATGTGCTGATGACTAATTTAATCAGTCAAGGCCCTGACTAATGAAAACACAGTTCGAAATGCATTGGCCAGATAGTCACATTTGTCAAACCATTTTTTTTGATTTTTTGATATATTAAAACACAATTTTTTGAATCAATGATAAAGATGAATGTTGTTGTTTTTTACTAACTACCAAAAGTATTGAAAGAATATAACTAACCCCAAATGGGTAAGAGGGTGTGAGGCCGACACTGTAGGCAGGCGGCACCCCACGAATGAGTAGATAATTATTTTGTTCGAGCCACAAGGATTTTGAAGACAACGAATAAAGAAGTGGTGCCCACTCAACCACTATTCTTTGTACTCACATAACCATTCGGATCTAAGTGATCAGACCGTGGTAGATTTTGCCGCTGTCGGAACGTTCTCATGAGAAAGGTGCGAACTACCAAAAGTTTGCACCTTTCTCATGTGAACACACGTACATACTACGGGGGCTGCAGCGGTTTCCCCCGCAACCCCTGCGCACTATACTGTGAAGTATAGTGACCGGGGTGTTGCAGGGGACCCCTGTTTTCTGTCTTTTCTTTTTTATTTTTGCAGGTGTGCTGCGGGGGTGTCCCCCGCAACACCCCGCTCACTATACCACACATTATAGTGAGCGGGTTGTTGTGGGGGACACCCCTGCAGCCCGCACAGTCTTTTTTTTTTTAACTTACCTGCAATGCTACCACCAAAGGTTCGAACTTTGGTGGTAGCATTTTTAGAACTTTTGGTCATTGCGACTATTTATAGTCGGTAAAAAAGTACAATACCAACCTTTCACCATGATGACATCACAGGAAGTGAATTCATTTCACCTTTGTCCTTGGTGTCTGACAAAATGACAACCGCCTTGCAGGAGTACAGGGATGAGCAGTGACAAACTCTTACTCAGCCCCACACTACTATTAACCAGCAGTGATCTCTATCATAAAGGGGAAACAGGCGTAATCTAGCAGGTATACCTCATTTTGCCTCTGGTGCTAACATGGGTCGCGGGCACACTATACTCTTCAGAAGGGATATGAGATAGCCAAGAAGCATCCAAACAATAATAGTACTGTGGTACTAAAATAAATTAAATGTCCAATCAAGGTTCTATAAACAATAGGAGTCGTTAATCAAACTAAAAATACAAACACGCTAATAACCCGCCCCTGTAAAGGAATACTTTGAAATGTAATGGGGCACTCTAGATCTGAAGACCGAGGTTGACAGGCTATAATCTCTGCAGAAATGTGCAGGTTTCAAGTATATATCTGGTAGAAAGGTAAAGAGAGAGGCCTTTAATGTCACTAGGGCTCTTAAAATTAGGCCAAGGGGGCAGCACCAGTACTGACACCTTTCAGTCTTGTTTTCTAGGCTCAACAGCATCGGCCTGGGAATCTGGGAGCTTTCTATGGGAGCGATCCGATGTCGGGTTGGTGAGCGGGTTGACTGGGTCCAATACACAATGCAGTTCAGCATGTGCCAACGGCACTTGGCATGAAGCGGTTTGGGGCAGGCAGGTGATATACAGGTCAGTGTAGCTCATAAGCAGTTTAATGTGGGAACCAGGTCTATTCTTTTGATCCTCGGTGCTCTGAACCCAGTCCAGCATCTCAAACGATAAAGTGAGTCCCTATTCTGCGCCTTCCCAGGTGGGAAGGTTCGCATAGAGAACTTTCAGGGCTTCCTCTTTTCGATAGGCATAGTGTTGGGTACCAGGGTATCAGCAGGCAGACCTTGTTCCAGCTGCAGATCCT
This sequence comes from Ambystoma mexicanum, assembly GCF_040938575.1. Taxonomy (NCBI): domain Eukaryota; kingdom Metazoa; phylum Chordata; class Amphibia; order Caudata; family Ambystomatidae; genus Ambystoma; species Ambystoma mexicanum. The sequence goes on from NC_090921.1 coordinate 561,349,011, forward strand.
CTCAAATGGTCCTCTGGGATGGATAAGTGGACATTCTTGCTCTGTGGGATGTTTTCACCCACGCATCCAAGCCCTACAACAGTACTGTGAATTGATGGTAGCAGAAACATCAGAATGGCCCCCGGAAAGCATGCTGCTCGCCAGAAATCATCCAAAAATGCGCAGTCAAAATCTGAAAGATAGGCTGCCATCTACTTTTGCCAGGTCAGTGAGCACAGGAGATCACTGCCTAAAACCACCATTGGGATACCCACACAGTAGCCTGGAACCACTTGGAAAAAGCAATGCTGATTGCAAAGGAATACAGATCTGTTCAAAAATCCGTTTTAGTTGGTGTAAAGAATTGCTAACATCATGGCTCACAAAACCACCAAAATGATCCAACCTTCTTGGGGGGTGTTCCACATTACTCTACTGCAAGAATTCACATCAGTACAATATTAGCAAGAATCCTATGCCATCAATGTAAAATCCCCTTTTAAAAAATAGACAGCTGTTAAAAATGGGTGCAGTACCGTTGCTCACCTCCGACAGGCGCTGGCGATCTAAATTCTGACAGGAGAGCTGTATTTCAGAAGCTAAATATGCCAAGCAAGAGAATTCCATCAAAATGCCATATAGAGTGCCACCCAGTGATTGCATGTTGAAAAAGACAAAAGACTTGGTTTAAGGAGATATTGCTTATTTTAAAGTTTATAATGTCATATTAATTTTTACAAGGAACTAAGTTGCAATTGACTAGAACGCAACCTGATGCAGTTCAGACTTCAAAAGGGTTGCTTTCCCATGAGAGCCCTTCACACCTCAGGCCTATACACCAGAAGGCAGGATATTGCATGGCCATGTTAATCAGATGGAGAGTGGCAACCTGGTCTGCTGTCCTCAGTCAAGACAATAGACTCTTTCAACTGAATAGAATATGCTGATTTGGGTGTAACTGGTCAAACAACTGCTCTGGGAGAAACAAGACATGTGACCTTTGAGTCAGAGCCAAGCTTCTGGGGGCGGAGATAAACCAATGGGTGAATTCAATTGAGAGCAAATATATGTTTTATAAAATTGCATTTTACAAAGTGTTCCAAGCTGACAGAAATGTACAACTTTGAGAATGTTAAAATGAAAAATGCACGCACAGTTCAAGACTAAGTAGGACCCTGTGGGATGTTCTGAGGCCAAGCCCCGTAATTATTAATATTGTGGATGCAGTGTTTATGCTAGAAACCTATGAACTTGAAGTAATATGCTCAGAGAGGGTGTGTAGGTCTGTGTAAAATTGGGGGCCGGACCAATATTGCAAAACCCACTGAAATGGCAAATAAATTCTCATTTCTGAACTAAAGCTCTTAGGAAAATCAGAGTTGGAACAGAATGTACCTTAATTAATCTATGATGTGTACATGTATTCTCAATAACTTGTGTATCTGGGAAACCTGGTTGTTATGAAAAATTGATTTTCTATGAGAAACCAAAGGGGAGGGATTACAGCTGAGCCATAAACACAGCATCACTCTGACTCACCACTCCTTTCTCCAGTCAGAGGACAGTAAATCCTTTAACCTATCAAATCCTTAGTGGGTTGGGCATGTAGAGTCAGCCTCCACACCCACTGTGAAAACACATAAAAAGAGACTGCTGAGACCCATATGGAGACACTTCTCTTTCCACTACTCACCGATTCCTGGGAAGCGCTGTGCCAGACCAGATCCAGACAAAGACTCCAGACTCCAGAGACTCCAGATTCCAGATAGATTCAGAGACCAGACTTTAGAACCCAGCTCCAGAACCTTAAGCAGGGGCCTAACCCAAAAGCTGAACTCTTCTCAGCAGGCCTCAGAATCCAGCAACCTAACCAAACTATCCAACAGCCTTGCCGTGCTGTTCGCTTCTAGCCCAGAACCCTGTGCCAGAACCGAGATCCAGAGAAAGTAGAGCTGTATCCAGAACCCATCAGATCCAGTTCAAGAGACCAGACCGCCGTGCAGTGCCGATAGCAGACCAGAGGCCGTGCTGTGAGCAGAACCCAGAGGGCCTGAGACCTGTCTGGTGGCGAGAGAACCGCAGCCAAAACCTGACCAGGGTCCATTCTATTCCAAAACTAGGAGTGAGTATCCAGTCTAGAACTGTACAGAACCAATCTCTTAGTCTAAAGTAATCTTATCCCATCCATTTCATGTGTCCATCCTGTGATTTCAAATCTGTAAAAGCGTCATCTGTCATTCTGAAATCTTGACTTTATTTTTGAAAATCTACCTCCACAAAACCGTCCGTATCCTTTGAACCGCACGTCCTAGAAGCGAAGTTTAAGTGTCATTTTAAAGCTAAGATCCTAAGCTTGCAACTGCTGACTTTAGTTTTCAATCTGATAATCATTCATGAATCATTGCTAGTGTTGACCTGTACCAATCCAAAGTAACTATCACCTACCCTGAATCTCCTTAGTGAATTCAAATCATTTTTAGCATATTTTTCACTTCATTGCAATCACATCTAAAAGGACTTTGCCTGCTTTAAATCATACCTGTTCTCTCTAAGCGTGCTGGGGGGAACTGGGATTGAACTGCATTATTAATTGTATTCTTGAAACCTCTGTGTCCTCATTTCCATCTCTTCCTATTGCATAAGGGGGGAGTGAGTTGTCACAAGGGAAAAAGTGATCATATTATCTCTTGCTGAAACCATATTGAGTTTATTTCTGTGTTGCCTTCTTTCCCACTATTGCCTTTCCTTGAACTATAAAAGTATTCTCTGCCACCTTAGCCTTCCTATTCCAACTCCTCGGTGATTAAAGAGAGTGTGCTATTGTAATATTACCCATTGTTGATCACTATTATATTCATAAGTGTGCTATCAAATATTAATTTATTAATAAAAGTGTGATATATATATATATTGTTTAATTCTTCAAATAAATCTTTTAATTTGCAAAACAAACCTACTTCTTGGCTCAGTGAGGTCAGGGGGATTCAAAGAGAGGGGCGTTATATAAGGGTTCATCATCCAGATTTAAGAACTTTGACATCAAAATATATCAATAAGGGCTTCCATTGGGCATCCCATACTAAGCATTGACTTAGTCGGATTGCTGGATTGAAGTCACTTACATAGTGGGGGCTCGTAGCCGGGACTTCTGGATTAGATCTACCACTTGTGCAGCTTAATACAGTGTGCTAACTGACAAGATACATAAATCCTGTTGAATCACCACGCTGTGTTACGCTGTAAAAGCACCCCTCAAAAGGGAACGCTCTCAGGAAACGGTCGGTTTTGCAAAATAAAATAAAATTCTGTAAATTATGAAGGAAATCAATTTCCAGAAAGACGACACTGGTAAACATCAAGATAGCGAGAGAGCACCTCTTACATAAGCTATTTGTGAGAGGTGAGTGGACTCAGCAGGACCAGAATATGTGGTTGCAGGCAATCACACAACAGGTCACTGCAACTGGGTTAGATATCTGCAGAGATTAGGGCCCCTTACACGTGGTCCTGAGTGAACTATACATGGCCCCTAAGGCCAAAGATGAGTATGACAAGATTGTCAGGATAGAAGCATATTTATATTTATATATGGAAGCCATACAGGACAAATGTGCTGAAGGCCAGGATCTGGCAAGTAGGCAACTGTTGGCATTAGAGAAGGCCCGATCTGATCTGGACTCTTCTGAGCAGAGGATGCACAGGACCCAGGAGTCAGAAAATGATAGTAGACAGTATATCATTAAAATAAAAGAGGACATGGGTATCCTGCAACAGGAAAGGGCAGACCAGGATACCAGAATTCTGGTCTTGCAGAAGGAGCATCAAGAAGGTTTGGACTTCCTACTGCAGAGCTAGAAAAATCTGGAGCAACAGATAGATTTCAACAGGGCATGCACAAAGCAGGTAGCCAGCCTGCAAAGCCAATTGGATAAAGAAAAAGAGGAGAGCAATACATTGATTTTGAAAGACCTGGACACCCAGGCAGAGTTTGATGAATAGTGCCAGAAGGCTGGTGCCCTTCAAAGGCAGAGGGATGACCTGGCGGCACAGATGAAGGCTCTTACTCAGGAAAGGGATACCTTAGGCCAGGAAGTCTGCCACTTAAAAAAGAAAATGGAAGAAAATCACCTGGCCCTCCAAGGAATAGGTGACCTCCAAAAAGAGCATCAGAACTTGTTAGAGCACACCAGGAGGGTGGAAGATGCTCTGTCAAGAAAGGAGCAGGCCAGTAGGGATGGTACCCAGGAGGTAACCCTCCTGCAGCAAAGACTGACCCAGTACTCCAGGACCAACCAGGAAGCACAGAGGGAAAATGAGGCTCTCTGTCAGCACAATGATAGGCTCCAGCAACAGGTAGCCATGCAGGAGAGACTGATAGAGTCTAGTAAGGCCTTGATTGAGGAACTGAAAGCACAGGCTCTGGCAGGGCAATAGGGAGCAGGGGCTGATAGAGATGAGGTACTCTGGGAAAGGGAAACACCTGAGCATAACCTCAGGAGCCCTAGTACCAGAGGCCTCCATCTCTCCCAGTCCCTGGCCACCCCCAGGTCCCCTGGCACACATGAGCCCAGGGCCACGGGGATGACAGATTACTATCCAGTCAGAAGTATGGGGCTCATGGCCCAGTACCCCCCAGGAATGGATGGACGGGCATCCGGGTATGGGCACCCAGGTACAGTGCAATTTAGTGGGGAACCCCGGGAGAGTAGGCCCTCTAAGGGCATTCTGAAAACCTCAGCCCATTTAGGTCAGTGGGGGGGTACCCATCCAATCCGGGCAGCAAGGAGGAATCTGAAGACTCCTCTGAGCGTCACAGGAAACAGGAGACCAGGTCCCCACATTCCCCAGCCATTCCCAGGCTCGCAGAATCCGGGAAAACCTGGGAAAGCAGACGGGCGCCTCTGGGAGCAGTGCATCTGAGTCAGAGGATGAATGGACCAGGGTTACCCGAACCAAGAAGGCCAATAAGGCAAAAAGGGCCTTGCTTAAGGATCCCTTAAAACAGATAAAAGCAATAAGGAGTGTCATCACCCCTTATCACAAGAACGCCAAGTATTCTGTTTGGGAACACTTGGAGCTTTATGAGCAAATGATGGAGACTTTCCATTTGAAAGACAGCAGTAGCTGCATTCAGTATGTAAAATGGACTTTCTCCCCAGAATATTCCAGTTTCTTTGCAGGGCTGGAGGACCAAAACCATTCAAGAGGGTCCACATATAGGGCGGCCATCTTAAAGCACTTTTCTGTTCATAGGAATCCCCAAGAGACTCGCAAGGCCGCCTACAATTTGCAATGTGGGGAGGATCAGGCCACACAAGAATTTGTGCAGGAGTTGAAGCGTGCTTTTGCGCAGACTACCAAAAGGGTGCGCATGGATAGCAAAGAATTTGTTAATACGTTTTTCCATGCCTTACCCAAATACATCATGACCCAACTAGTGAGAGATTTTCATGAGAAAAGGTCACTAGACTAGGTCATTGAACAGGCCACCCGAATCTATGAGGTGCAGAAGCCCATAGAAAATAAAAATAATGCCCAGAAAACCCCAAACCAACCAGCACCCCTGCTGCTGCCAAGGTGGCAGAGGTAAAGGTTGCCCCCATTTTAGATTTGGAGATGGGGGGCCTCAAAACTTGCCTGCACAGAATAATTCCAAGCCCAAAAGGCCCTCGGGCCAGTCACAGACAGGGAGTCAAGGAGGTAGTCCCACAAATGGGATCCCTCACTCCCCTGATTATGTAAATCCCCGCTACAAGGGAAACCAACCCATCCTGGGTTATGTGTGGACTCCTCCAGCCCAAGGGGGGGATCCAGCCAAGCACCTAACCCAGGGAACTTCCCTCCTAACTTCCCCCAGGAGGGCAGAAATTCACCAAATCCTGGGCAGAACTTTTCCCCCACGTATCCACCCAATTTCCAACCCCCAAATCATCCATCCTTCTTTCCCCACTTCCCTGAGCCCAGACCACCTAATCCGGGAGAGGGGAGGCCAGGGGTGGAGGGGTACCCAAATCTTCCCAAGCTGGGGAACTACCAGAGAAGGGATAGCTACCCTTCCCGGGATCAGCCCAGGGGAGAAAACAGAACCCCGTATCAGCCTGATAGGGTTTCACAGTTAGAGCGCCAGTTCCAAAATATGACACAGGATCTGGGTCGCATGCTGAGGGTTCAGCAGAACCCCCAGATGAGCATGCCGGCGCAGAATGCCCCAAACTCTGGACCTGGTGCTCCAGAACAATGACGGGCACAGCACCCCGACAACCCACTGGTTCCCAGGGAGGAGGCACAAGGGGAAGGGGGGTGTAAAGCCTTGGAGGAAGCTTTCTTCCCCACTTGTAAACAGCCCCTGGAAACCCAGGAACCGGAAACAAGATCTCCTACCCCTGAAAGTCTGCCACCCAAGGAGCAGAGAGGAGGTAGGATAAACAAAGGACCCAAACAGACCCATTTTGTGGAGGAGGTACAGATCTTCCAATTTAAAGGAGAGCGATCCTCAGAGGATCCTGGGAAAAGAATCTTCTCCTTCAGAGATGGGGGAACTCCTCCCAAAGAAAAATGGGTCCCAAGTGATTCAAATCCAGACTGGGTAGATGTGGGGACTGAGCTAGCGCCGCCCATCATCCTACCCCAGAATCAACAACATGAAAATCCCCTGGTTCAAACCCATCCTGGTGACTGCCTCCAAAAAGGGGGGGCAGCCCAGAACCGGAACCAGGGGAACCCAAAACTTCTCCTATCTCTAGTTGCCAACCTTTCCTTTCAGATTCCCAAGACTTTCCACAGAATTCTGCCCAAATATCTTCTCTCTCTGTGTCCAAAACCAGAAAATTAGCCCACCAGTTGTCCAAAAATGTGCATTATCTGTTCCCCCTTGCGGAAAAGGAGGGAAGATACTATGCCCCGGTACAAGTACAGGGGCAGGGCACAATTTTGGCACTGGTGGACATTGGATCCCAAGCTACCCTTCTGTCCAAAAAGGGCTTTGATGAAATGAATTCAGGTAGGGGGGAGAAATACCAAATTCCTCTCACCCCTCTTCCTGGACAACTCCAGAACTTTGACGGGAAGGAAATTTCCATAGAGGGGACTGCGGATTTGGACATTAAAATTGGGCGACACAAGGTGAAACACCCGGTCATAGTAGTAGCTCCAGAGGGTACCCCTTGTTTACTAGGGAATGACCGCCTGAGAAGGTTGTCACCCCTAATAGATTGCGTAAACAAGGTCCTCTGGACCCAGACTAGCCGACCAATAAAATTGAAACAGAGTGTCAACCATGTTAGTTTAAACGGCACATGCCAAATGGTTGAACAAAAATCTGACCAAGTAGAATTTCACTTCCAGAACAACCAAATTCCAGACATAACAGTAATAGCAGTAGGACAACAGACTGCTGATGGGGGGTCCTCTCTATTTCTGAAAATCAACCTTCCTTACAGTTTAAGGTGGTATTCCACACTGGAAGGAAACACTCTGAAATTCTTTACCAATCCACAATCCGACATTCCCACTCCATTAGTCCAGAAAGAGGTGAAATCAGCTCAGAGCCTGGCTGATATTCAGCAAATTGGAGAGCAGTTGTTCATTCCTGTTCAGTTAAATGAAGGGAAGGACTCTGTTCTCGCCCGAGTGTGTGTGAACAACGGTAAGAGCTTCATCAGCGAAGCCATGTTCCGCCAACTCCCAAAAGATCCAGCCATTCCCACATTCAAACTGATAGACAAATGGGAAATGGATCTGGAAACACCCAATTCCAAACATCTCCTGCCAAGCAGGTGCATGCTCAAAATCTCCTTTGGCAACAAGAGCATAGTCCATAATTGTTGGGTCGTGCGAGACGTCACTGCCGCCTTTTACTTAGGCAGTGACATTCTCAATCGCTTTGCCATTAATTTGGACCTAATAAACTTCAAAGCTTGATCACGATTAGCGGATAATCCCATGGGCTTTGATGATCCAGAGAAAGCATTTAGGTCAGCTTAATTGCTACCTTATGCAGTTGAAATTCAGATTAAAGAGGAAGTCACCATCCCAGAAAGGACCCTGGAAGTGAAAGTTAAAAGAGGACAAAAATTGAAAAACCCTGATGCTTATATTCATCTAAATGCCTCTCTCCAACAGCAAGGGTTGGGGGTAAACCCAACACCATTAGTCAATATAGAACATGACACCATTCCAATACAGGTGGATAACAGCGACTTAAAGAGTATTACTCTAGCCGCAGGCACCTTTATTGGAATGGTGGTTGATGACCGATATTTTTCCATTGATCTAGGAAATGAACTGTTAGGACCAATCCCCAAGGACTGTTTTGACAGTGACAATGACAGTGATGACCATACAACACCAGACAGGATCTTTACCCGGCATGGGGGGAACTTCCTGGTGTACACTTCCTGCCCTTATGGTAAGGAAGATGTGACTTGTGACTTCAGAGGGGATGAAGTGATTTTCCAGGTCCATGAGGGCTGCCTTTCCCACCTGAAGCCACCAGTCCAAATCAGCACTCTGGCCAGGGACTTCTCCACCCAGCTGGAGGAGGCCGCTGAGATAGCGAAACCAGAAGTCTTTCCAGGCTTCAGGCAGATGGTTGAAGAGAGAGTCAACCTAGCTGATGCCTGTGTGACTCTGGAGCAGAAGCAAAAGTTGAAACAAGTTTTCTTGGATTTTCAAGATCTCTTTGCGGTGGACTCATATGACTGTGGTCGCACCGACATCCACACAACAACAATTGCCACGGACCCTGACATGACGCCAGTGTTTGTGAAGCAATATCGCTTTCCTCTCGCATCCATGGAGTCCCTTACTGAAATAATTAAGAACCTTGAGTCCCGGGGATAATCCGTCCAGTACACAGCACCTTCAATAATCTGGTGCTGGGAATATTGAAGCCAATCGGCCAGTGGAGACTCTGCGCCGACCTTAGGGAGCTCAACAAATGGGTCCATACTTCCCGATGGCCTCTTCCCTACATTGACCAAGGGCTGGCCCAGATCCAGGGGTCACAGGTATTCACTGCAATAGACCTGACCAATGGATACTTGACCGTGCCTGTCAGTAGAGAGGACCAATACAAGCTGGCTTTTACCTTTGGGGGCCAGCAGTACACATGGACCCGGACTTCCTTCGGATACCTCAACTCCGGCAATGAATTCAACATTTTCCTACACAAGGCCATGCCGACCTGGGTGCGAGGGGTAACCTGGCTTATGTAGATTATGTCCTCATCAAAAGTTCATCTGTGGAGGAACACATAGCGGAGATCTGTTATGTTCTGACACAGTTGTGGGCCACCGGAGCAAAACTTTCCTTTCAGAAAGCACAGTGGTGTAGAACCCGTGTTAATTTCTTGGGGCATGAGATTACTCCTCAGGGTCTCTGTCCCCAGGAAAAGAAAGTGGAAGCACTTCAGAAACTGAAAGACCCCACATCTCTGCAGGAACTAAGGAGCCTCCTTGGACTGACCAATTACAGAAGAAAGTTCATTGAGGGCTACGCAGAGATCACTAGACCCCTGATTCATCTTTTGAAGGGGGGGACAAGTGGGAATGGGGTCCAGAACAAGCCGAGGCAGTAAGACAACACAAAAGAAGCCTCTCACAGCTCGCTCCTTGGAGTCTTTATCTTCACCTCTCTTGCTGTTGCATCTGCTGCACTTGTGGCGCTTGTGTCTGATAAGCTGTGTGATCTTGGGCAAACCCATCCCTAGTTTGTGTACTATATGGTTGAGGATAAGCTTTCACCCCTCTTGAAAATTGGCCATTCTGCACATTCCCTTGGCTCCCACATATGTGCGGAATGTACCCTGTCATCCCACAAGTCCAACATACTGGGGGTGCTCGTCTGACAAGTGCCCATTGCTTATTTCCTCCCTGGGTACTCTGATTCTCCGTCTGTGCATTCTGAAGCCCACCTTAATTATTTTGTAATCCTCCTCTTCCTCTATAGCCCATGCCTCTGCCTCGTGGCACAAACCTATTTCCACCTTGATCCATCGAAGCTGATTATTTGCTCGCAATGTACCTACTGCTGTCTGCATTCCCAATCCTTCTCCGCTTGTCAATACTGCCCCTTCTATGGCAAATTTTGACAATTCTTTTTGGACTAACTTGGCTTCCTCAATTTTCCTATCCTCATCTTTCTTCCTATTTTTCTGTTGCAATAACCAGCAATGGTGTACTATCGTCAACTGTATCTCAGCTCAAGGCTTTGCTTCCATTCGCTCCTTGTTTCTTCATTTGTCTCTGCACTGGTTCAGGTAATCTGCTGACATAAAATATGGTAAATTAATGCTATTGTCTTTTACCACGGCTCGCAAGTTTCAAGTTGCCATTTCTCCTGACTGTCCTGGATGTAAGCAATAGTGTCTTCAACTTCCTTCATCTTACGTGTCATAATTGCACCCATATCTGATGTGTCAGGATACTGTACCCTGAGAGCCCTGAGAACATGTAGAGAGAACATCTGCTGTACAATTATTAAACGGTGCTCCGTCATGCACTGTGTTCTGCGCGGTCACACTTAAATACCCTGCACTTCTCCATATGTCATCAGCTCTCTCCCCAAGAATAGCTGCCAGGACACCTTTTATGTCCCCTATGGCAAGAGTATTTCCTCCAGTCATTTTTTTGAATTTGTTTATCCATTTCCCAGCGCCCAAAGTCAAACTCGGGAGCTTGCATTTTAAATTATCCTTGTCCATCTGTGGCCATGGAATATACTGTGGTCTTGCTCCCCCTTTTTCCAATAAGGGAAACTGCGTAAACCCTGTCCCACAGCAGATCCTATCCCTGGGAGAGATGATAATTCCTGCCTGTCTCCTTGTAGATAACGATCTTAACCTACTCACATATTGTGGCGATTCTCTCTTCTCGCTATACAATCGTCTTTGGGGGATGCTCTATGCTATGGGATCTGGCGCCCTATCCTTAGGTTGTTCCAGATCCGACCATATTACTTCTTTGTCCATTTGCAAGCTTTCTTCAGGGGCACACACACTCCCTCCTCCTACCTCAAGGGCAGACACTCTTTCTTCGTCTGACATGTCTTGTCCCGAACTAGTATGACTATCATCCCCTTCACCCTTATCCAGATTCATTCTACTTAAAGACAATGCTCGACGTTCATCACTGAACAAGCTTCCCTCCTCTCTTTGTGATCAAGATGTTATGGATTGATCATCGTTCCCTCAAGTTTCATACTCGCTACTTCGTCTCAACTGATGATAAGCCTTATCGATCCTTTCTCCGATGCTTTCTGCATCAATCCTTCCTTTGTCTAACACAACTTAAGATGCCCCTGGCATTGCCTCCTTTATCTGTAGGAACTCTTCTATTCTATCCTATTGTATTTCTGGGCTTGGCCCTACTGATTCTTTACGCGTGAGACTGGTATTGAAACCTTGTTGCCTTCTCTTTCCTTCTACTTCTTCATCTAATTCTCTTAGCTTTCTTCCCTCTTTCGAATTCTTTCTTCCTCTTGCCTTTGTTCTTCTCTCCTTACTCCTTCCCTTCTTTCTGTAATCTTCTGTCTCTTAGTCTTTGCGCTTCTTCCACTTCTTTCTTCCTTTCCATTCTATCTCTTTCTTCTATCACTGTCTGCCCATTGTCATACTTTCTTTGTGCTTCTGCCTGTTCTTCTTTTCTCTCTTGCTCTTCCTGGTATAGCTGTTCTCATCATTCTCTGCTCTTCCTTTTCTGCTCATCTTCTTTCAATCTATTCCTTCGTTCTTTATGCTTTCTTTCTTGTTTGTCCTTATCTTCTCTTTGCCTAACTTCCTTGATGCTTTCCCCATCTAACTTGAGTAATATCTGTCCTCCCATCCATTTGTTCTGCACCAGCGTTACCTCATCAGCTTTATCCTTCTCTCCTTTCCATCTCTTAATCTCCTTGTCTATTTCTTTTGACAATTTCGATCGCTCACCCCTATCTTCTTTGTGTTGTATGATCTTATAGATCTCTTCTTTTCTCTTATTCTCCTCTGGACTATCATTGCTATTGTAAGCAGGGGTTTTGTATATATCGGATTACTATACCTTGTTGCCGCTTTCAACTCCTTTAAAGGGTACAACCCTACTTCTTCTGTGCTAGTGCCTTTTACTTCAGGTGGGATAAGGGGAGCTGAGAGCGCAACACCTTCCTCCTTATGATGACTAAGCACCCACTCCTCAGGTGGAGGGTCTTCCCTCTCTTTGTGGTACATTTTCTAGAGTTCTAAAATTGCAAATCTTTTCTCTAATTTCTTCCCTGTGTATGCAGCGTGCAAGTATGTCATCATGTGTAACAATACTGCTTTTGACAGCGATCCGGCCTTAGGCCATGGCATGAACATTTTATCTGCCATGCCGTTCACCAATTCCGCACTATACTGTTTGAGCTTGGGCATGTGCTTTGGTAATGTCTTACATAAATACATCAGAGGAGTATCTCCCATAATGACAAGCCTCAATTGATTGTCAATACGTACCAGATTTAGAAAAGAACCTGTATATTTTAATGTAAATGACCACCTTTTTCAATGCCTTTAAAACAACAAATATGAGCCTGCACCATCAATCGCTGCTCAAGCCTCCAATTTCTTAATTAGCTATCTCTACCTTTGCATTGGTGCCAACCACTTGGCTAGGGTAGTCATAGCTCCTCCAACTTTTCCAATTACTTCACAATTTTTATCGCTCTTTGATATTTCTACTCTACAAACAACACACAGACTAGTCGACTTCACACATTAATAAACACTGTGATCAAATTTCTTCCCTTTCTCCTTTTCTTAATACCCTGTACAGGGTTTAAGACGTCACCTTACACAAACCTGTTCTTGCGTTATATATATTTCACTCTACTTTCCAGTGGAGTTTGAGACATCATCTTCTGAAACTCCCTTGAGCCAGGACTCTAGGGGCTATCTTCTCTTCACTTAATATTTCCTGTTACTTAAAAATGATCACAATCCCATCCCCTTCATTTGCTATTCCCCTTAGTTTTGCTCACGATTTGTTTGTTAATGGACTCAAGGCCTTCGGCATCGACTCCTCCTCCAATTCGACCACTTTGCCTTCTGTCCGCAGAGCGCCCGTGGAAACCGGGCAGGGATTTCATCAAAGGGGGACCTGCCCACCGTCTCGGTTCTTCTTGCAAGTTTATTTCTATCAGCCGCTCTCCACAGGAAACCCTGCGATCTTCCGGCTAATGGCAGAGGATACTCGATCGTCTGAAAGACTTGGGACGAACTAGTTTGGATCTTGAACCTTTCGTAGTGCTACCATGTGAGCTTAGAGCCCTTTGGGTAGCTTGCATGCAGTGGATGGGGATGCAGAATAACTCTGACAGCAAATAATCAAACCAACTCAGGAAGATAGCAAGGATTGCTGTTTTAAAATCAATTATCTAAAACAGACATCAAATGATGTTCACTCGAGTTCTCAGTACATTTTACATAAAAACACATTTATATACTCAAATTTCATCATAATTGACGTCATACTATGCGGCAAATGAGAAAAACCTAAGAGGGATTGTGATACGCTCAAGGGGAACATCTAAGTATACTTTCTATAGGGGGTGGGATTGAGATTGGATCTCTACTGTCAGGTGGACAACTTATGCCTACCTCTATAACGTGCCGTCTTCAATAATATTAAGTACACAGTATATCATTGGCTCTTAAACTATAAGGCCTTTCGTTACATAGCCCTATACAATTGGTTGGCACGCTCGTGCCATGTCTGGAACATTTGGTTCACTTAGCAGCACGTAAGCTCAGACCCAGGTGGCAGGAGGTGGACTTGACTTTACCTCCCCACCCAGAAGATTGTCTTTGAACTTGGCCTTGCAGTATATTCTTGTCTCTGGGAATATAAGGGAGTGTGAGCACGCACTATCGTTGTTCAAGAACACCAAGCTCAACTCTATTTCCATACTCAGCTTCTATGACAGGAGACTACGATGTGGTCCATTTAGCAGCATTTAAATGCCTTAATTGAATATAACTTGGCACACTTGGTGTTCTTTCTTTGCACCTTAACAAGGGATGATTCAGCTTCTCACGTTCACTGCCTTTGAGGATAACCGGCCTTGACTGCTTTAGTCTTGACACCCAGTCAGACAGCCTCACCATGCTCGTCTACGATCTTTAGCTAATTCTTGCTGCAGCACTGCTCTTGGCCTTTCCTCTTCATGGGTCCAGGCTTACGAAATTCATGACACTGATGTCCAGCTTCTATATAATGGCTAGTCAGCTTCTATGATCACTTAGCCTACTTGTGTTACAGCATCTGTACAGTCATTGAACGGCTTGCATTTTCTACAGTGTTTTCCGCACATGCAATCTTCTCTTCGCATATGAAAGTTTACACGCCTCTTAACTTCGTCATCAACTTTCGTAAGATCTATGAATTCTTCTTCAGCCAGTATTTACAGGGCGTTACACTCGTCTCTTGTGGCGTCACTGGCTTCTCTTTCTCTCTTTTTCATATTCCTTCAGTGAGCTCCTCCCTCAGATTGTCATCTCTTTGGGGATACATTTGATAGGGCTTTCTCAGAGGGTACCTTTTTTCGAACACTTGTCGTGGTATGGTCACAACAGCTGGTGTCAAGCATGGCACAATCTCAGGCTTCCAACATACATGAGGTCGGGGGTTATGATTTCTTGCAGAGGAATGCAGCTGCTCCTCTACACGCCGGCCTTCAGCTAAGGTGAGTCAGAGTTACATAGGAAATTGAAAAAATAAATCACTAATAACTTTGATGACTTTTGACTTGTGCGACAGATTTGGCCACTATGTTTGCAGAAACTTTTGTACGTACCCTATACCCAACTGTAAAGATTCTTTAAAAAATAAAAAAGTTATTAAGAAAACAAAAAAAGCACTTTTTCAGCCAAGTCCAAATTAATTTGTTCATAGGCATAAAAGGTCACTTTTTGATCCACCACACAGCTAGAACTGCTGGATAGATTTAGACCAGGTTTGAAAAAACTTGGGCACGAAGCGCTGACTCACAATCCTTTTGTGTTTTGGGGTTATTATGTCTGGTATTTTTTAAAATATTTGATGGAGAAGGGGGTTCCCCTTCTCCCAAATAAATAGCTTTATCCGCCCGGATACATTCAGTATCCAGGTGTTTAGGGTGTTTATAAATGAAACAGCCACCATCTTTTTTTTTGCTCGATGCAAGAGATAACCGTTGTTATACCCCATGGGTATCGGAAAATCAAACACAGAAAAAAGCCATTTGCTGGGGGTTGGGGAAGGCAAGAGGACACCAAGTGAAATTCGGGAGTTGGAGGGGGGCTATGGACCAGGTTTACAATACGACGCAAACATTTTTTTCACATACCCTCGGGTATAACTGTGGCTACCTGACATTTCAACTGAAACTGCGTCAACGAAATGTGTGTTGTGGGAGGAATGGGAGAGAGAAGGGGGAGGTGAGGAGACACACACATATGTATATGGACATTTTCATACTAGTCAAACTGTCTTACACACACACACACACACACACACACACACACACACACACTTACTTTACACTTTACTTTTTTTTGCTTACGGTGTCGTCTCTCCTGCTCTTAGTGGCAGGTAACAGCATGCAGAAGTTAGGGATCAGCAGTGTTAAGTGCTTCCTCTCACCCCACCCGCGTCCTGACTCTAAATCCGTCCTTGGTGGAGTCAGCACTCTGAGAGAGGCGGGGAAATGGTGGGTGAAGATCTTCCTTTTGTCCTACATAGCTCCCCTCTCTGGCGCCAAAGAACACAATGAACTCCGTGACATCACTGTGATGCTGGAAATGCATCAGAGGGAAAGGGCCTCCTTGTCTTTTCCTGCTTTTTATTGTGTGTTCTGTTGTGTTTTCCGTGCAGGAGTTCATGTGGGACTCCTGGCGGTGCAGCTCTCTCTTTTGGTTTTGGTGAACAAACCCATGGGATACCCTTAGGGCACCCATGGGTGGAGGTACAACCCTGTGCCCTTAGTGTATGTTTTTGGACACCTACGTGTGGCCCGCAGAGCAGGGTACGGGCTGGTGGCAGCTCCGTGCTGAATTGAAAGGTGCCCTGAGCGTCCTCCATTTTGGGATGCCCAGGCCCTGTCATTGGAATCAGTAGATTCCTGATGGGGACAAGATGGCCACCGTGGCCTCTTGCCTTCCATCGCCTGTTACCTTGATCTTCCCGAAGTCCCGGGAAGCCCTGACTCTGTCCCTTCCCCCTGACTGGCTGTTGGGTGGAAGTTCCATATATGGTAGTGTGGGAAAGTGCCAACCAGACAGGCTGGAGCCTTCCCAACGACCGTGTGTTGTGGGTACGCCTGTGGGTGAGACCTGGGTGAATGGAGTGTGTGACGAATATGCACTTCTTGTTGTAGATGTCTAGTTTCTGTTTGTTTGACACAATGACTGAGACAGCCCTGCCCGAAACTGGTACGAATGCAGTGTGTAGTGTTGAATGGAGTGGTACTTGTCCGAATCCACATTCTGTGTTGTGGGTGTCTGGATGGAGAAGAATGGCCTGAATGCACTGTGCGCCTGATTGGCTGACAGACTGCTGAATGCCATTCATAGTGATTGGATGCTCGAGTGTGACCCAGCGGAATGAATGGGAGATCAACAGTATATCTGGAATCGTGTTCAGAAGTGTTCAGAGCTGAAGTCCAAACTACGAAGAGCAACTGGAGTGAAACTGACGCTTGACCTTGAAGCCCTGCTGGAAGAGAAGAATTGCTGTTGCTCTCCTTCATCAATCTGAAAGCTGCTGTGTCTCCAAGGACTGACCCAGAGAGGACCTGGTAAGGCACCCTCTTCCCGAGCCACGAGGGACCATTGTGCACCAGCTGATCTTTGCCAAAGCTCCCGGGTAGACAGAGCTACGACAGGCTGCCAAACCGGAGACGGGGACTGCTGCGGAATCCCAAAGAGAAGAGCCCGGACTGTTGTCCACCACTGTCGACGATCGCCGTTGCCAACCGGAGCCGCAGTGTTCCCGTTGCCTAAGAACTTTTGATCCAAGGACGCTCTCGTCTGCATCAACGCCCGTCTGATACTGCTGGAGAAGGCCAGGCCGTCGACGCGCCGAGGAGTATCCGCCGGTGGGTTTCCCACCACCCAAAGACCACAGAGACGCCGATGACTCGACGCCCTTGCTGGGCCACAGTTCTTCAAACTCTTTCGGTCCAGAACTATCGACATCAAGGCACCCCGCACGCCTCTTCCTTGCAGGACTTTTATGCTTCCCCGTCGACGAGCACTGCTAAGAAAGAAGCTGCCACTTCACCACCATAGTTCACCCTGTTCTCCGTCGGACGTTCGACGACCCGTTACTCCTGCCTTAAAGGGAGGGCACTCAATTCCCTGGGGGGGAACGGTACAACACCAGGTACCTTGGGGTTGCAAAGTCTTTTGTGAACAATGTATGGACTGGGCTTGTGATATATCTTTATTTTACAGGTTGCCCAGGTGGGGGGATCTCCACACAGAACTGTGTCTAGGTATCGGGCCAGTATTCTGCCAATTATTCTAACCAACCGCTTTCCTCTTATATCTATTGTTGGTTTCCTGAATAAACTGATTTGTGTGTCATTTAACCGTACAGTTGATGCACTTTAAAGAGATCTAACAGTAATTGTGGTACCACGTAGAACTGTATATTTGCCATTATAGATAACTGAGTACAAAGTGAGTTATCATGATATTGTATATAACCTTGAATATAAATTTTATGAAAACTGTGTTTTAACTAATACAGTGTTCGGTCATTGCTTTGTGGGTGCTTGGGGACTACACTGTACTTAAGAACCAGCCTGCATCACCTCCTGAGAAGCTAGGCCTTGATTGCTTGTCCGTTGCCACCTTATAGAGAATCTTGGCAGGGGTCTTCTGTGCCTCTCCTCTACCATAGAGAGCAGAAGTGCAGACCCCCCCCCTCCGATCCTTCACAATCACCATCACTGGAACACGGATCTCCCTGATACTCATTGCTGCACATGCACCAGGGTCAAGACTGTATTGCAATGTCACAGTCCTGCCCTAGGCACAACACTGTGCAGGGTGACAGTGCGAAGCACTGTTTGCATTCATAAAAGTACATACATATTATAATTCTACAAAAGGTCCCCAATAGGGGAGGTGCAGGGCCTAGCCTGCCATGATATAACAGCCTTCACTTTTTTATCCCACAGCCTCCGTGGGTCAGTTTGCAGAGCTCCCTTGTTCTCAGGATCAAGTAGTCCTGGATTTTTGGCACCTATCAAAATGCATTATTGTGCTTGTAGTCCTGCATTTATAACGTGTGCAGGAACGTAAAATGCTATTTATTTAGTATACATTATTATTAGGGTATTTATTGAGCGTTGAACGAGTTTCGGGAAGCAACAGAGTGCTTTACTATCATAGGGGGAAGAACCCGGTGAGGGAAGCAGATAAACAAGGGAACGGGTAGCTAACGACAGGGGGGGCGGAGAGTGGGCAATGACTAATCCCCCACACTAACGTGAGATGGGGGTTTAGATTCTATTAAAGACAAGGAGGCGATTATTATGCATTACAATCTTTACTCTGAAACCACAGCAGCAAAGAAAAAAACTTTTACAAACAAAAAAGTTGTAAAGAACAGAACTAAATAGAGTTCAATGTCAATGTAGGGGAGCTCCCCAATCCATCATGGAGGACAGGTCATGCCCTGCAGGCGACCAATGAGCAGGGACCCTTCCTTATATAAGTCCATTACCCTAATCTCAATTCCTCTTTCTGTAGCTGTCTTGAACCAGACGTCCACTGCACAGATCAGACGATAAACGATGAAGGCAAATCCAGCGAAGCTCTCGTACCACGCACTCCTTAACTTGTAACTGCGAGCCACACTCCTGATCAGAACCTCAACTCGTAGCCGTAAGAACAAGCAAGAAGGGTGGGTGGTTGGGAAGAACAACAAACCAAAGAATGTTCTCACTTGAATCACCTGTGTACATGCGTATCACAATTGACATATCATATCATATCCATGGTGGGAGGGAGGGATAATAATCGCCTCCTTGTCTTTAATAGAATATAAACCCCCATCTCACGTTAGTGTGGGGGATTAGTCATTCTATGACAAGACAGGAGGCTCATATTATGCAAGTTCAAAACCCTTGCATCTCATTAGTACAACATGATCCATACAATAGAGCCAATATAATAAATAATAAAATAAAATAATAGGAAAGGAAACATTTTAAAATGCTTTCATTAAATAATCAGCTGACCGCAAGAGAATTGCACAAGACTAGGTTGCCCGAAAACTGTCTCATAAGGCATAGTCAAATCCACTGCAAGAAAACAGGAAAATTTGCCAATTCCAGCGTTCCTTACAGGCCACCAAAACCAACTGGTTAAAAGAGGGGAAAACATTGAACAAAGTTCTCCTATACTAATAGGTTAGGGCAAGACTCATCTGAATTAAACACCTCTGTTGTCCAATCAAACATTTAAACACTTAAAATTCATACCATCTTTGGGAACCTAGAAAGCAAACCAAAGAAAATAAGCACCTAGCTCTCCTGGAGATAAAGAAACATACCCCATAGGGGAGAAAGTCTTGTAGGTTCCATCCCATGCATTAAAGGAAGATATCGCATTAGGCACAGGGCATGTCACAGAACTACACTGGGGAACCAAGAGGGAAAGACAAATCTTCAAAAGGTAAAATGGGAGTAAAAGTCATTTTATAAATTTGTAATAGGACAACCCATCCTGAGCGGAGCTGAAAAGCAATAGAATTAACTCACAATTGTCTTCAGACATGTGTGTATACTAAGGAGGGATGTCTTCTGGAGGCAGAAACAGAATGGAAGAGAAGGGCCCCACCTGAGAAGCTAAACCCGTCAAACTGCCAACAAGGAGACCTTCAGACCTCCCGAACTCTTGAAGAAGGACTCTGCTACCAAGACAAAAGGCAGATATTTACAAACCTGATCCTTAAGAGGCCAAACTTGGCAAGGAGAAAAAATGTATCCGACATCCAATTGCCACCATTATAGCGATATCTAAACCCTCTTGTAGATATGCCCGGTGCTTGAACCTTGTTCCCTCCTCCCTGGTGATAAACCCCCTAGAGGATCAAAACTAACCGAAGGAGGACACCAAAATTCCAAAGGTTTAGCAAGACTCTAAACTGCAAAGAACTGATCACTAAACAGTTAAACTGAAGTTGCACACCAGGAGAGGTCCAACCTATATTTCAGCCAATTTGCAGATCCTTGAAGCTCACAGCACCCTGAGCTGGCACCTTACTACAAAAACAAACTCTTGTGAAAACCCAAAGGTCCACCTGCCATGCAAGAGACTATGAGAATCAAGTCATTAACTAAATATATATCCCAGCCCTCTGGGAATCGTAGCGGCAGACACCTTCTGATAGTTAATGTATAGACGCTAGAACGCATCATGATAGAGGGTCATAATAACGTTGATTGGGGATAGTATCACTCCCAGACCCCTCTATCCCACCAAGAGATATTGAGCCCTCCCAAAAGCAGAGAAACCTCCCCCACTTATCCAAGGGAAAAAACCTTGCAATCCAGAAGAAAGCTACCCTTAGGACCAAATTAAAGCCCCGCTTTACACCCTTAGAAATAAATACACTCTAGCATCTCTAACCAATCCCCTGACCGTGGACAGGCTACGCTTAACTTATTGAAATACCAGAAATTAGCACCAAGGAAAGTAACTGACGGGAGGTAAATGCTGAGTGCGAGTCTGCACTGGTCACGCGTCAGAACTCCTGTAAAAAGGAAAAACGGAAACCATCGGGTGTTACTCCCAGAGGTGTAATATTATGATGCAATCTCCCCCAAGGATGGCGGGAAGGGGAATGAGGGGGAAAGGACTCTGGATAATTATCAATGCCCCGTAAATGTAAGGTTGAGAAATAAATCTGGGACCACTGTCCCCTCCAACCCAGAGGTCTGAGTCACTGTATTCATGTGAGGCTGACTGGCCACTAAGGGACTCAGGGGAAGGAAAAACTAAGCACATTGTCCAAGCAAAACAGTACTTATACAGTACTACGAACCCTCAGGTATACGAGTGGTGCTTATCACTACTACGGACGTTGTGTGGTGTGAGGTGTTCACTTATCGATCTCAGCAGGATAAAAGACTGATGTAGACCTTTCCAAAATTAGGAACCTGTATCAGTAGGGTCAGCACGGATATGAAAAACAGCACTCTATTTGCTGCACTATAGAAAAATATATATATATATGTATAACTAAAGAGGTTAAGCAACGCTCATGAGGGTACAGAAGCCTGCTTGTATTCCTCGAGCAGAGAAGAAGTTGCAACACACTGTTAGATGGTTAGCTGAACAATAGGCCAAGCTTTGGGAGGAAAACCATGGGACAGGTGCCATAAAATTATTATTTGGCAACTTGTTTATCTGATACCATTAAGTGTTTCCAAACACTCCATCCAAGTAAAACATGGTTGCTCAACTTGTCATGCAACAAAACTGAACAGTTACCATCGAGCTGACCCTGTCTCCACCAAAAACCAATAGAATAATGAATGTCCAATGGGACAAAAGTAGGGGAGAAAAACACGTCCCGACTAAAGAGAGCCTTAAGCCCTGCAGATCTCAATAGAGGCATAACGCATCATCTTTTTTTCTTCCTCATGTTGCCTGAGGAGTATCTGGGATTCAAGCCCCTATTGTTCTGCATGGGCTAGCTTCCAAGACCAGCAGGTTGCCCTTGTGCCATAATCTTTCTGAAGAAGTTATGAACCAACAAAATGCCCAGTAGGAAATCCACGCTCAACTGAGCGAAAAGATGACAATCAAATACCTCCATTGTAAAATATAATTATTTAAAATATAATAATTAAAATATCCAATCTTAAAATATATATTCTAAAATACATAAAAATATATAAATAAACATGCGCTTTATTTGGTCGGCTGCGATCTCGGGTCTTCCTGCATGGAAGACCTGCAGCTCTATCCTTGAGCTAACTTGCTTCAGAACTATATTTCCATACTCAGCTTCTATGACAGGAGACTACGATGTGGTCCATTTAGCAGCATTTAAATGCCTTAATTGAATAAAACTTGGCACGCTTGGTGTTCTTTCTTTGCACCTTAACAAGGGATGATTCAGCTTCTCACGTTCACTGCCTTTGAGGATAACCGGCCTTGACTGCTTTAGTCTTGACACCCGGCCAGACAGCCTCATCATGCTTGTCTACGATCTTTAGCTAATTCTTGTTGCAGCACTGCTCTTGGCCTTTCCTCTTCATGGGTCCAGGCTTACGAAATTCATGACACTGATGTCCAGCTTCTATATAATGGCTAGTCAGCTTCTATGATCACTTAGCCTACTTGTGTTACAGCATCTGTACAGTCATTGAACGGCTTGCATTTTCTACAGTGTTTTCCGCACATGCAATCTTCTCTTCGCATATGAAAGTTTACACGCCTCTTAACTTCGTCATCAACTTTCGTAGAATCTATGAATTCTTCTTCAGCCAGTATTTACAGGGCGTCACACTCGTCTCCTGTGGCGTCACTGGCTTCTCTTTCTCTCTTTTTCATATTCCTTCAGTGAGCTCCTCCCTCAGATTGTCATCTCTTTGGGGATACATTTGATAGGGCTTTCTCAGAGGGTACCTTTTTTCGAACACTTGTCGTGGTATGGTCACAACAGCTGGTGTCAAGCATGGCACAATCTCAGGCTTCCAACATACATGAGGTCGGGGGTTATGATTTCTTGCAGAGGAATGCAGCTGCTCCTCTACACGCCGGCCTTCAGCTAAGGTGAGTCAGAGTTACATAGGAAATTGAAAAAATAAATCACTAATAACTTTGATGACTTTTGACTTGTGCGACAGATTTGGCCACTATGTTTGCAGAAACTTTTGTACGCACCCTATACCCAACTGTAAAGATTATTTAAAAAATAAAAAAGTTATTAAGAAAACAAAAAAAGCACTTTTTCAGCCAAGTCCAAATTAATTTGTTCATAGGCCTAAAAGGTCACTTTTTGATCCACCACACAGCTAGAACTGCTGGATAGATTTAGACCAGGTTTGAAAAAACTTGGGCACGAAGCGCTAACTCACGATCCTTTTGTGTTTTGGGGTTATTATGTCCGGTATTTTTTAAAATATTTGACGGAGAAGGGGGTTCCCCTTCTCCCAAATAAATAGCTTTATCCGCCCGGATACATTCAGTATCCAGGTGTTTAGGGTGTTTATAAATGAAACAGCCACCATCTTTTTTTTTGCTCGATGCGAGAGATAATCGTTGTTATACCCCATGTGTATCGGAAAATCAAACACAGAAAAAAGCCATTTGCTGGGGGTTGGGGAAGGCAAGAGGACACCAAGTGAAATTCGGGAGTTGGAGGGGGCTATGGACCAGGTTTACAATACGACGCAAACATTTTTTTCACATACCCTCGGGTATAACTGTGGCTACCTGACATTTCAACTGAAACTGCGTCAACGAAATGTGTGTTGTGGGAGGAATGGGAGAGAGAAGGGGGAGGTGAGGAGACACACACATATGTATATGGACATTTTCATACTAGTTAAACTGTCTTACACACACACACACACACACACACACTTACTTTACACTTTACTTTTTTTTGCTTACGGTGTCGTCTCTCCTGCTCTTAGTGGCAGGTAACAGCATGCAGAAGTTAGGGATCAGCAGTGTTAAGTGCTTCCTCTCACCCCACCCTCGTCCTGACTCTAAATCCGTCCTTGGTGGAGTCAGCACTCTGAGAGAGGCGGGGAAATGGTGGGTGAAGATCTTCCTTTTGTCCTACATAGCTCCCCTCTCTGGCGCCAAAGAACACAATGAACTCCGTGACATCACTGTGATGCTGGAAATGCATCAGAGGGAAAGGGCCTCCTTGTCTTTTCCTGCTTTTTATTGTGTGTTCTGTTGTGTTTTCCGTGCAGGAGTTCATGTGGGACTCCTGGCGGTGCAGCTCTCTCTTTTGGTTTTGGTGAACAAACCCATGGGATACCCTTAGGGCACCCATGGGTGGAGGTACAACCCTGTGCCCTTAGTGTATGTTTTTGGACACCTACGTGTGGCCCGCAGAGCAGGGTACGGGCTGGTGGCAGCTCCGTGCTGAATTGACTGGTGCCCTGAGCGTCCTCCATTTTGGGATGCCCAGGCCCTGTCATTGGAATCAGTAGATTCCTGATGGGGACAAGATGGCCACCGTGGCCTCTTGCCTTCCATCGCCTGTTACCTTGATCTTCCCGAAGTCCCGGGAAGCCCTGACTCTGTCCCTTCCCCCTGACTGGCTGTTGGGTGGAAGTTCCATATATGGTAGTGTGGGAAAGTGCCAACCAGACAGGCTGGAGCCTTCCCAACGACCGTTTGTTGTGGGTACGCCTGTGGGTGAGACCTGGGTGAATGGAGTGTGTGACGAATATGCACTTCTTGTTGTAGATGTCTAGTTTCTGTTTGTTTGACACAATGACTGAGACAGCCCTGCCCGAAACTGGTACGAATGCAGTGTGTAGTGTTGAATGGAGTGGTACTTGTCCGAATCCACATTCTGTGTTGTGGGTGTCTGGATGGAGAAGAATGGCCTGAATGCACTGTGCGCCTGATTGGCTGACAGACTGCTGAATGCCATTCATAGTGATTGGATGCTCGAGTGTGACCCAGCGGAATGAATGGGAAATCAACAGTATATCTGGAATTGTGTTCAGAAGTGTTCAGAGCTGAAGTCCAAACTACGAAGAGCAACTGGAGTGAAACTGACGCTTGACCTTGAAGCCCTGCTGGAAGAGAAGAATTGCTGTTGCCCTCCTTCATCAATCTCAAAGCTGCTGTGTCTCCAAGGACTGACCCAGAGAGGACCTGGTAAGGCACCCTCTTCCCGAGCCACGAGGGACCATCGTGCACCAGCTGATCTTTGCCAAAGCTCCCGGGTAGACAGAGCTACGACAGGCTGCCAAACCGGAGACGGGGACTGCTGCGGAATCCCAAAGAGAAGAGCCCGGACTGTTGTCCGCCACTGTCGACGATCGCCGTTGCCAACCGGAGCCGCAGTGTTCCCGTTGCCTAAGAACTTTTGATCCAAGGACGCTCTCGTCTGCATCAACGCCCATCTGATACTGCTGGAGAAGGCCAGGCCGTCGACGCGCCGAGGAGTATCCGCCGGTGGGTTTCCCACCACCCAAAGACCACAGAGACGCTGATGACTCGACGCCCTTGCTGGGCCACAGTTCTTCAAACTCTTTCGGTCCAGAACTATCGACATCAAGGCACCCCGCACGCCTCTTCCTTGCAGGACTTTTACGCTTCCCCGTCGACGAGCACTGCTAAGAAAGAAGCTGCCACTTCACCACCATAGTTCACTCTGTTCTCCGTCGGACATTCAACGACACGTTACTCCTGCCTTAAAGGGAGGGCACTCAATTCCCTGGCGGGGAACGGTACAACACCAGGTACCTTGGGGTTGCAGAACTATTGCAAAGTCTTTTGTGAACAATGTATGGACTGGGCTTGTGATATATCTTTATTTTACAGGTTGCCCAGGTGGGGGGATCTCCACACAGAACTGTGTCTAGGTATCGGGGCCAGTATTCTGCCAATTATTCTAACCAAACGCTTTCCTCTTATATCTATTGTTGGTTTCCTTTACAAACTGATTTGTGTGTCATTTAACCGTACAGTTGATGCACTTTAAAGAGATCTAACAGTAATTGTGGTACCACGTAGAACTGTATATTTGCCATTATAGATAACTGAGTACAAAGTGAGTTATCATGATATTGTACATAACCTTAAATTTTATGAAAACTGTGTATTAACTAATACAGTGTTCGGTCATTCCTTTGTGGGTGCTTGGGGACTACACTGTACTTAAGAACCAGCCTGCATCACCTCCTGAGAAGCTAGGCCTTGATTGCTCGTCCGTTGCCACCTTATAGAGAATCTTGGCAGGGGTCTTCTGTGCCTCTCCTCTAGCATAGAGAGCAGAAGTGCAGACCCCCCCCTCCGATCCTTCACAATCACCATCACTGGAACACGGATCTCCCTGATACTCATTGCTGCACATGCACCAGGGTCAAGACTGTATTGCAATGTCACAGTCCTGCCCTAGGCACAACACTGTGCAGGGTGACAGTGCAAAGCACTGTTTGCATTCATAAAAGTATATACATATTATAATTCTACAAAAGGTCCCCAATAGGGGAGGTGCAGGGCCTAGCCTGCCATGATATAACAGCCTTCACTTTTTTATCCCACAGCCTCCGTGGGTCAGTTTGCAGAGCTCCCTTGTTCTCAGGATCAAGTAGTCCTGGATTTTTGGAACCTATCAAAATGCATTATTGTGCTTGTAGTCCTGCATTTATAACGTGTGCAGGAACGTAAAATGCTATTTATTTAGTATACATTATTATTAGGGTATTTATTGAGCGTTGAACGAGTTTCGGGAAGCAACAGAGTGCTTTACTATCATAGGGGGAAGAACCCGGTGAGGGAAGCAGATAAACAAGGGAACGGGTAGCTAACGACAGGGGGGGCGGAGAGTGGGCAATGACTAATCCCCCACACTAACGTGAGATGAGGGTTTAGATTCTATTAAAGACAAGGAGGCGATTATTATGCATTACAATCTTTACTCTGAAACCACAGCAGCAAAGAAAAAAACTTTTACAAACAAAAAAGTTGTAAAGAACAGAACTAAATAGAGTTCAATGTCAATGTAGGGGAGCTCCCCAATCCATCATGGAGGACAGGTCATGCCCTGCAGGCGACCAATGAGCAGGGACCCTTCCTTATATAAGTCCATTACTCTAATCCCAATTCCTCTTTCTGTAGCTGTCTTGAACCAGACGTCCACTGCACAGATCAGACGATAAACGATGAAGGCAAATCCAGCGAAGCTCTCGTACCACGCACTCCATAACTTGTAACTGCGAGCCACACTCCTGATCAGAACCTCAACTCGTAGCCGTAAGAACAAGCAAGAAGGGTGGGTGGTTGGGAAGAACAACAAACCAAAGAATGTTCTCACTTGAATCACCTGTGTACATGCGTATCACAATTGACATATCATATCATATCATATCCATGGTGGGAGGGAGGGATAATAATCGCCTCCTTATCTTTAATAGAATCTAAACTCCCATCTCACGTTAGTGTGGGGGATTAGTCATTCTATGACAAGACAGGAGGCTCATATTATGTAAGTTCAAAACCCTTGCATCTCATTAGTACAACATGATCCATACAATAGAGCCAATATAATAAATAATAAAATAAAATAATAGGAAAGGAAACATTTTAAAATGCTTTCATTAAATAATCAGCTGACCGCAAGAGAATTGCACAAGACTAGGTTGCCCGAAAACTGTCTTATAAGGCATAGTCAAATCCACTGCAAGAAAACAGGAAAATTTGCCAATTCCAGCGTTCCTTACAGGCCACCAAAACCAACTGGTTAAAAGAGGGGAAAACATTGAACAAAGTTCTCCTATACAAATAGGTTAGGGCAAGACTCATCTGAAATAAACACCTCTGTTGTCCAATCAAACATTTAAACACTTAAAATTCATACCATCTTTGGGAACCTAGAAAGCAAACCAAAGAAAATAAACACCTAGCTCTCCTGGAGATAAAGAAACGTACCCCATAGGGGAGAAAGTCTTGTAGGTTTCATCCCATGCATTAAAGGAAGATATCGCATTAGACACAGGGCATCTCACAGAACTACACTGGGGAACCAAGAGGGAAAGACAAATCTTCAAAAGGTAAAATGGGAGTAAAAGTCATTTTATAAATTTGTAATAGGACAACCCATCCTGAGCGGAGCTGAAAAGCAATAGAATTAACTCACAATTGTCTTCAGACATGTGTGTATACTAAGGAGGGATGTCTTCTGGAGGCAGAAACAGAATGGAAGAGAGGGGCCCCACCTGAGAAGCGAAACCCGTCAAACCGCCAACAAGGAGACCTTCAGACCTCCCGAACTCTTGAAGAAGGACTCTGCTACCAAGACAAAAGGCAGATATTTACAAACCTGATCCTTAAGAGGCCAAACTTGGCAAGGAGAACAAATGTATCCGACATCCAATTGCCACCATTATAGCGATATCTAAACCCTCTTGTAGATATGCCCGGTGCTTGAACCTTGTTCCCTCCTCCCTGGTGATAAACCCCCTAGAGGATCAAAACTAACCGAAGGAGGACACCAAAATTCCAAAGGCTTAGCAAGACTCTAAACTGCAAAGAACTGATCACTAAACAGTTAAACTGAAGTTGCACACCAGGAGAGGTCCAACCTATATTTCAGCCAATTTGCAGATCCTTGAAGCTCACAGCACCCTGAGCTGCCACCTTACTACAAAAACAAACTCTTGTGAAAACCCAAAGGTCCACCTGCCATGCAAGAGACTATGAGAATCAAGTCATTAACTAAATATATATCCCAGCCCTCTGTGAATCGTAGCGGCAGACACCTTCTGATAGTTAATGTATAGACGCTAGAACGCATCGTGATAGAGGGTCATAATAACGTTGATTGGGGATAGTATCACTCCCAGACCCCTCTATCCCACCAAGAGATATTGAGCCCTCCCAAAAGCGGAGAAACCTCCCCCACTTATCCAAGGGAAAAAACCTTGCAATCCAGAAGAAAGCTACCCTGAGGACCAAATTAAAGCCCCGCTTTACACCCTTAGAAATAAATACACTCTAGCACCTCTAACCAATCCCCTGACCGTGGACAGGCTACGCTTAACTTATTGAAATACCAGAAATTAGCACAAAGGAAAGTAACTGACGGGAGGTAAATGCTCAGTGCGAGTCTGCACTGGTCACGCGTCAGAACTCCTGTAAAAAGGAAAAACGGAAAGCATCGGGTGTTACTCCCAGAGGTGTAATATTATGATACAATCTCCCCCAAGGATGGCGGGAATGGGAATGAGGGGGAAAGGACTCTGGATAATTATAAATGCCCCGTAAATGTAAGGTTGAGAAAGAAATCTGGGACCACTGTCCCCTCCAACCCAGAGGTCTGAGTCACTGTATTCATGTGAGGCTGACTGGCCACTAAGGGACTCAGGGGAAGGAAAAACTAAGCACATTGTCCAAGCAAAACAGTACTTATACAGTACTACGAACCCTCAGGTATACGAGTGGTGATTATCACTACTACGAACGTTGTGTGGTGTGAGGTGTTCACTTATCGATCTCAGCAGGATAAAAGACTGATGTAGACCTTTCCAAAATTAGGAACCTGTATCAGTAGGGTCAGCACGGATATGAAAAACAGCACTCTATTTGCTGCACTATAGAAAAATATATATATATATGTATAACTAAAGAGGTTAAGCAACGCTCATGAGGGTACAGAAGCCTGCTTGTACTCCTCGAGTAGAGAAGAAGTTGCAACACACTGTTAGATGGTTAGCTGAACAATAGGCCAACCTTTGGGAGGAAAACCATGGGGCAGGTGCCATAAAATTATTATTTAGCAACTTGTTTATCTGATACCATTAAGTGTTTCCAAACACTCCATCCAAGTAAAACATGGTTGCTCAACTTGTTATGCAACAAAACTGAACAGTTACCCTCGAGCTGACCCTGTCTCCACCAAAAACCAATAGAATAATGAATGTCCAATGGGACAAAAGTAGGGGAGAAAAACACGTCCCCACTAAAGAGAGCCTTAAGCCCTGCAGATCTCAATAGAGGCATAACTCATCATCCATGACTCTCAAATCCCCTCTGCTGAATCCTTGTCTATTAAGCTTCCTCTATCACCTAACCACACGGCATCTTTGCACCTTATTTACCGACCACCAGGTCCCATTTCCTCCTTTATAGAGGACATTGCATCACTCATAACTACAGATACCAAACCCAGCTCTCAAACGATCTTACTTGGGGACTTTAATCTTGGTTTTAACGACCCTAAGAACTCTAACGCCCATGACCTAGCTAATACCTTATCGGATTTGGGTCACACGCACATTATTCACGAGCCCACTCATATCAAAGGCAGAACACTGGACTGGATCACACACCTCAATTGCTCTATTGACCTTCTATCCAATGACCCATGCATTTGGTCGGATCATCACATAATAACCTTCTCTATCAAAGCCACTACACCTCACCTGGCGCCTATCATCGCCCCAGCTACCAGTACGAGAAATAAGAAAGATATTACACCTGACAAACTCTTACCCATACTACTCCCCATCCTGAACAATACCGACCCAGAGGCTGACCCCACAGTCTCAGTGGATATCTACAACCAGGCCATACTTAAAGCACTGAACACCATTGCCCCCCTAAAATTGCGGAAATCCAAACCACAGCGTCACCTTAACACTTGGTTCACGCCGCAGCTAAGAGAATTACGCAAAGCTAAGAGAACCGCAGAGTCACATTGGAAAAAACATCCCACAGCATCCAATAAGACTGAGCTAACCCTAGCCTCCTCTAGTTACAAAGAAGCCATCTTTATTGCTAAAAAGGACACATATAACAAAAGGATTACACAAGCGGAATCCAACACAAAGGAACTCTTTAAGATTTTGAAAGAACTAGAATCCCCCATTGCCCCCATAGACAAATTTGTTACAGATGCACTATGGTGTAGTAATATTCAGAAGGCCTTATTAGATAAAATAGCTCGCCTACAATCTAAAATCAACGTAAAAAAATCCCTGCTACTTGCTGACCCGGACTACAAACAATTACCTAACAAATCACCTACCTTTATGTCAACCTGTAAACCTTTCAGCTTCTCACCCCTTTCAATCTGGGAAGTAGAAAACATCATCAGGAAACTTAAACCTTCAAATTGCCAAGGTGATGCCTGCCCTGCCCCGATCATCAAAGCTGCTGCGCACGACCTGGCACCATTTATAACTAACCTCATCAATGCCTCCTTCAAAACTGGAGTAGTGCCTGATAACCTAAAAGATGCGTGGGTCATCCCACTCCTTAAAAAACCTACTCTTGATCCAGCCAACCCTTCTAACTATAGACCGATAACAACTGTACCTTTCTTATTAAAAATACTGGACAGAGCAGCCTACTTACAAATACAGGCCTACTTAGAATCAAACAATCTCCTAGGACTTAGGCAGTCAGGTTTCCGACCGAGACACGGTACGGAAACTGCATTAATAGATCTCACTACCCAGATCCAAATCCTGAAAGACAATGGTAAACTTGCACTCCTCTTATTGCTTGATCTGTCAGCAGCTTTTGACCTGGTCAACCATCAAACACTATGTCACCATTTGAAAACTGCAGCACACTTCTCAGACGCAGCCACAGCCTGGATCAGTTCCTTCTTGGCAAACAGAACCATGAGGGTCTTCTCTCCCACTGATTCTGCTGAACCTTCACCAGTACCCTGTGGAGTCCCGCAAGGCTCCTGCGTGTCCCCGACACTCTATAATATATTCACAAAACCCCTCTTTGATATCCTTGACTATCTGGGTGTCACATATACCAATTACGCGGACGACACCCAGATACTCATTCCTATCTCGGGGAACTATGAAACAGACAGCAAAACCCTTAATGAAATCTACTCAATAACTCAAGCATGGATGGCACATCATGGACTTTGTCTCAATGACGAAAAAACTGAGTTGATCATCCTTGGCACTCACGCCAAACTCAAAAATCTCAATCCCGCATTTAAATCCTTCACCATAGATGGCAATCTCATCCCCGTGTCAAATAACACCAAAACCCTTGGGGTTTACATCGATGCCACCTTATCCTTCTCCAAACAAACTAATGCAGTAGCATCATCAGCCGCTTACACCTGCAAGCTGATCACTGCATGTAGGCCGTTCATCTCCTCACCCAATTGCATTACTCTTGCTAGAGCATTAGTCCTATCCAAGATAGACTATTGTAATGCCCTTTACTTAGGCACCAGCCACAAAAATATCAATAAACTGCAAGTAATTCAAAATAATGCCATCAGAGCTGCCCTCAACATCCCCAAAAAGATGCACATCTCGGAGACCAGACGCAAACTATGTTGGCTTCCAGTCAAGCACAGAATATCCCTTAAAACTCTGGCCCTTACACATAAAGCCAGGGCCAACCTTGCACCAGCCTATCTCACCAACCAATTTACACCTCACACCTCTTCAAGACCACTTAGAGCAGCACAAGCTAACACTATGTCCATACCGAGATTTAAACTTCATAACTCGGGTGGTGCTAGCTTCCCTGTACAAGCCTCTAAATTATGGAACACAATACCTGCACCTTTGCGTGCAGAACCTTCATTTAACCTATTTAAACATAACACGAAGTGTTGGCTTCACAACATGGACTCTTAGACACCCTAACCGCCTGATCCCAGCATGATCGACTGTCACTGGCACACTTTTGTAATTAATGTACTTATACTAGACTATGTATATATGCATTTGCATGACTAAGTTTGTACCCACCTGTAACTACAATGTAACGTAACTCTTATTGACTGCCTTCAATTGCAACTGTAACCAGATCTAACTTATGCGCCCGTATGCCCCTGGGCCTGGCTGCGCTTTATAAATAAAATAAATACAAATACAAATAACGCATCATCTTTTTTTCTTCCTCATGTTGAGAGAAAATACAGTAGCTTAATCAGTACGGGTATTGGGTGGAGCAATTGAGGTCGGGAATCAAAACCTAAGGAAAGGTATGAGTTGTCCTGAAATTAACTAAGGTAAAGGGCGACAGAATTTTTAACTAAAAGACGAAGGATAACATCAGAGTGATGGTTAGAGAGGAAGGTACAACCTCCCCCCCCCCATATGGGTCTGTTTACAACCACTTCCACACACTCTTTTCTTTAAAGTACTTAATAAATAAATGAGATATAATATATAAATATATATAATATATCCAAAGAAGAGGGGTTACGCCCTCACAGGGGTCCGAACCCCCAGCCCTTATATAAGCTGATACTCACTGAGCTATCTGGGCCACTGACAATTCTGAAAAACGCAAATGTGTTCCAGTCAACACTTAAACATATTGTTTATCAAAAAATGTACAGTGAGCAAGTGCACCTCAACTGCTCACCCCAGCAGGGTGTGGCAACCAATAGTACACGAGGGAGCACCTCGCAGTAGAAACCAGGCGAAGCCTGAAACCGAGCAGGTTACTGCACGCCTACAAGAACAAACAATGGCGTCAGCCATATGCAGCACCTAAACAAAGCTGCCGACCTTAAGGGAGGAATACACTGAGCAAGTGCACCTCCAACTGCTCACCCGAGCAGGGCGTGATAATCAGCAGTATACGAGGGGGTAACCTCGCATTAGAACTCAGGCAGAACCTGAAACCGAGCAGGTTAAGGTGCACACCAGTTAAGGTAATCACCCAAGTTGCCGACTTTAAGGGAGGAAACACTGAGCAAATGTACCTCAAACTGCTCACCTTAGCAGGGTGTGGACCCAGCAGTATACAAGGGGACCCCTCGCAGAAAACACAGGCAACCTTGCTACTGAGCAGGTGACTGCACCTTTCCAGGGAAGATAATGACATCTGCCACCAGCAGCACCCAAACAAAAGAAAACTGTCAAGTTTAAGGTAGGAAACACTGAGCAAGTGCACCTCCAACTGCTCGCCCGAGCAGGACGTGCCAATCAGCAGTACACGAGGGGGTAACCTCACAATAGAATCAGGCTGAACCTGAAATCGAACAGGTTATGGCGCCTACAGTGAAGGAAAATCACCTAATTCAAGAAATAAGTAAATAAATAAATAAACAAATAAAATAAAATAAAAACTGCAGACTGGCAGCGCATCGGGCTCTTGCGCTGGATGGTCAGACTTTGACCTAACAAACACACAGTCTATCAGTATACATTCTTTCTTTCCAGCACTAAAGGTAAGGAAATGTATTGTGTCTTAGACAAAACCACATTTTTAATATTAAAATGTTTGTGCCTGAGGAGTATCTGGGATTCAAGCCCCTATTGTTCTGCATGGGCTTGCTTCCAAGACCAGCAGGTTGCCCTTGTGCCATAATCTTTCTGAAGAAGTTATGAACCAACAAAATGCCCAGTAGGAAATCCACGCTCAACTGAGCGAAAAGGTGACAATCAAATACCTCCATTGTAAAATATAATTATTTAAAATATAATAATTAAAATATCCAATCTTAAAATATATATTCTAAAATACATAAAAATATATAAATAAACATGCGCTTTATTTGGTCGGCTGCGATCTCGGGTCTTCCTGCATGGAAGACCTGCAGCTCTATCCTTGAGCTAACTTGCTTCAGAACTGAAACAGAGGCTTTTGTTACGAACATAAGCCACAGGGGCAGGCCAAACCCAAAGCCTGCAGCACCTGGAATCCCCAGGCGACCATAAATCCCTCAAGGGCACCAATTCAAAGAAGAGCCCTGTGCGCGGGAGCCTAACGGGCGACACGCCCAATAAACCATTACGCCTGGAACTCACAGGCGAAACGAAAGAGGGAACAGCGTAAACAACAATGCTCGCGTGCACACGGCGGGAGAGAAGCCGGGCTTCTGCTCGAACGACGCGTGCGAGTACAAATGCTACAAATACATTTTACAAGCGCTAGAAACACCTGAGTTTACAAGCGCAAGGGATTTTTAAAGAAGAAATAAATTAGATAGCTCCCTTGAACTCACTTCCTCGCGGACTGTAGTCCAAAGTTCAACCATTGCACCACTGCTTTAGCCGAAATGTGAGGTATAAACGTAATACATATATATTTTGCTAACATTCAGAAAGACATCAAAATGAAACCAACGGCCGCCCGCGGCTATCCAGATACAATGTATCAAGTATACAAATTCCTATATAATAAAGGTAATTAACACATATTTACAATATATATACCATATTTAAACTATTAAAGCCTACTACTGACAAACATGCAAGACACAACTGAAAGGGGTGACTTAGCTCTGTGGTGTCAGCAGCAAAGAAAGAGGAATTGGGATTAGAGTAATGGACTTATATAAGGAAGGGTCCCTGCTCATTGGTCGCCTGCAGGGCATGACCTGTCCTCCATGATGGATTGGGGAGCTCCCCTACATTGACATTGAACTCTAGTTCTGTTCTTTACAACGTTTTTGTTTGTAAAAGTTTTTTTCTTTGCTGCTGTGCTTTCAGAGTATAGATTGTAATGCATAATATGAGCCTCCTGTCTTGTCATAGAATTTGGCAGCAAGGGATCTACACGCGAACAGGCGAGGAAACTGTGGGGAGCAGATCACCCAGTCTCAGGCACGGTTAGGAGTGGGGGTGTTTGGACCGAGGTGTTAGGGAGGGGCCATTCCTTGAAGAGGAGGGACTTGAGCTCCTTCGTGAACTGTAGAAGCAATATATATTGTAGACTTGTAAACTGAAAACCAAGCCCTAACGGGTGTAAGTACACTGTACATGGACGAATGAACACATTGCAAAGTAGAAACCAATCAGAATGGGTATGCAGTAATAAAATTGCACCAAAAATGTCGCCTTTACAAAAAATCGCGCCAGAAATGTCGTAGTTTGACCTGGTAAAGGTGTACCCCATTACACCATTTAAGGGGAGCGAGGTTGCAGGGGTGTCCCCGCTCTCCTTAAATGGTATAATGGGTCTCGGGGTTGCGGGGTGTCCCCCGCATACTTTATACGGATTGTGTGGGCAAAACCACCGCCTTTTTGGTGCACTTTTTTGTGTAAACGGCCATTTTTGCCGCGATTTTAACACATGGAACCTCAGAATGTATTTGTATGCATATTCGTGATAAAAAAATATAACGAGAGATAAAGTCTTATGAAATAACTCCTAAAACAGCAGCAATAAACAACTCAATTAGAGGTTTATTTAAAGGCAAGGTAAAAATGTAATTGATTCTCATCACAACAGTCATTCTTTCCCAACTAAGTGGAACTCATTTCTACTTAAGAAGGGGGTAAAGCTCAGTTCTCTCTGCCCACATTCAAACCTCTGATGTACATGCTTCAGGAGGTCTGTTAACCCACGAGATCTCCTAAAGAGTAATAGAAAGGAAGGTTATTTTGATTTGCACAATAATATGGCCTTACTCCCTATTACTCTTAGATAAAACA
Organism: Ambystoma mexicanum; assembly: GCF_040938575.1. Taxonomy (NCBI): domain Eukaryota; kingdom Metazoa; phylum Chordata; class Amphibia; order Caudata; family Ambystomatidae; genus Ambystoma; species Ambystoma mexicanum. Next base: position 561,385,080 of record NC_090921.1, read on the forward strand.
GCTTACTGTGTTAACAAGTTCTGCTGCCATCTGTGTGTACCTTGTACATCACAAGTCTGGGCCTTGACGTCTGAGCCTTTAACTCTTGTGAAATCGATGAGATGGGTACCACTGACTTGGGAAATAACTCTGAATAGTGCACCAAAACAAACACTATTGTGGCATGTACAGCGTAAGGCACACATGGATTTTTCCTTGGCACAAGAAGAGGACTTATTTTTTAAATCAATGGTACTTCAGAAGGGTGAAAGGTTGAGATCGCCTTGCCCGTATTCAGACCTGTGATGTACGGATTTCCACAGGGATGTTTGCAACAGCCCGTTGAACCAACTGAGCTGCCTTACTGGCAGGTGTGTTGCTAGGTTTGTAAACGATATGGGGCTATGCTAATGTCGGGACTCGGGGCTAAGTAGCCTTTTGGTTATAATCCCATAGCTTCAATCCGCGGCTACAACCAAAAGACCCGGGGCTATCGACCCCTCAGTCCACCCCCTCCAGCAACGCCTCTGCTTACTGGGCTATTAGGATCTGCGAAGTATGCCAAACAGCCCTCTGTGACCCTCACTTCACCTTGAATCCTTGAATCTCTCCAGCGGCCTCATACTTCTCTGAAATTTAAAGATAAAGTGCGAGTTGTGGAGCTCTGCAGGCACAACATTTATCAAACCCCATTGTTCTTCTTTGATGACAGCTCCAGAGGTAAGAAGGTTTAGAAAGTTAGGACTAGGGGAGCGAGCGGTCCTCTTGGTGTGTGGCTCGGCTTTGTTTTGACTCTCGTGTCCCACACAACTTAGAGCCAAGCCTTTGATTCGTCTCGAATCCTCACTTGCTTTCCTGTAACTATGCTCATGTAAACGCACGTGAGTGATTGCCCACCCAACAGAGGTGAGGCCAAGTATGCTCCTTCCAGAGCAGAGGGTGGTATGGAGAAGCGCACGCAAGCCCCTCTGCCACCTGATGTAAATTCCGTCCGTCCGCGGGTCCCCTTGGGTGCTGAGCAGTAAATTCCAACCACTGAATGCAGAAGGGATGTTTTCACGCTCTAGGTCCGAGAGGGAATACTTTTTGCAGTTCCCCTCACCCTCCCCCGCCCCCAGATTTACGGCTGAGAAGAAAAACACACCACCTGGCAGGTACACGCACTGCCTGTCTGGGTGGCCGCGGTATCCCTGGTATAATGAGGGCCCCAGGCTTTTAACATTAAGCTAGCATTGATCACGTCTAAGGATGGACACCCTAAGTTGTTAATACCGAGTCACGTTTAGAGCTGCGCATCGTGTGGTAATCCTTATGAATGAAGCAAGGAAAGCACGGGTGAGCGTGGCCTCCCCCTCTACCAAAGCCGAGCGGCCCTGGTTTTTCAGCGTATCTTCCCGCGTGCGCGAGTGGCTTAGCGAGGCCTGCGTGCGCAGAGCAGCTGCTGCATCGCAAGTCTTCCCTCGGATGCCCCCTGCAGCAGCTGCTCCCTTGCCTGATTATCAGCTGAGCCGAGGGACGTCGGACGCGACCAATCCCATTCGCCAGTGTCTCATGTTAGTAGTGGCGCGTGGAAGCACTCGGCTGTAACAACAACATTCAAAAACTAACAAATGTTACACACTCTCTTTCAAAAGAGAGGACTATGGTGACATGCGCTCTGAGTCACCGCATGCATTCCCCCCCATTTACATGCAATGGTCCAGTCTGTCATGCTCAGTTTACTGAGGGTTGTTGTGTCCGGGTTGGCTTCGTGTATTGCTCTGGCCTGTGTTCTCAAAAAGGTTCAAACGACTGGTGCTTCAGCGCTGCATCTCAAGCTTTGAGTACGCCGATAAGTGGGCATTTGGCGCATGCCCAGTGCTTTAAATGGAAAAAACGAAGTGCAGGTACTCACCAATTTACAGGGTAATTCATAGAATTTCGCACAAAAGTGGCGCACGCGGCTGGCACACAGTGTGCACGTGCGAGTGTCTGTGCCAGCTGCGTGCGCTAAAAACGATATCCGCGCACAGCGTATTCATGGATTTTAGCCTCCAAAACCAGCCCTGGCGCAGAGTGGCGCAGCAGCCCTGCAGCAGCACCAGTTACGCCCCCAAGAACGCCCTCGCGCAAGGAAAAGCCATCAAAATTCCCAATTCAGCGCAAAGGGCTGCGCTAACCCTGGACCAGTATACAGGGCTGGCAAACAGCAAACGCCTAGCGGGGAACATGTATTACTGGTGTGCGCGGGAAGTTCCACACGCGATTTCAGCAGGGTACGTGTATTTCGGGGTTTGCGGGGAAGTTCTGCACGCGATTTCAGCAGGGTGCGTGTATTACAGGGCTGCGCGGGAAGTTCCACATGCGATTTCAGCAGGGTATGTGTATTTCTGGGGTGCGGGGAAGTTTTACACGCGATTTCAGCAGGGTATGTGTATTACAGGGGTGCGCAGGAAGTTCCACACGCGATTTCAGCAGGGTACGTGTGTTTCTGGGGTGCGGGAAAGTTTTACACGCGATTTCAGCAGGGTACGTGTATTTCTGGGGTGCGGGGAAGTTTAACACGCGATTTCAGCAGGGTACGTGTATTACAGGGGTGCGCGGGAAGTTCCACACGCGATTTCAGCAGGTTACGTGTATTTCGGGGGTGCAGGGAAGTTTTACACGCAATTTCAGCAGGGTACGTGTATTACAGGGGTGGGGGGGAAGTTCCACAAGCGATTTCAGCAGGGTACGTGTATTTCTGGGGTGCGGGGAAGTTTTACATGCTATTTCAGCAGAGTACGTGTATTACAGGGGTGCATGGGAAGTTCCACAAGCGATTTCAGCGGGGTACGTGTATTACTGGGGTGCGGGCAAGTTTCACACGCGATAGGCCCTGTGCGAGTGGGGTATGTGTATTTCGGGGGTGCAGTGGAGTCCTACACGTGAATTGGTAGTGTGGGTCCTCCCAGGCGTTCCCTCTACACCCTCCACGGCCCCTGCAGGCAGACCACACCACAGGGGACTACTCTGCACCCCTGGTCATATCCCGCAGGCAGCTCATCCACCATGGGCATGCCCCCCCAGCCAAGTCACATGTCACCTTGCACTAGTGATCACCAACGCATTACCCCCTTGCACCCCCACCCCACAGCAGTGCAGGGCACCTGCCAGCAGGCCCCCACTCATGTCCCCCAGCACCCCCAGCACCCACACCCCCCAAACAGTGCAGGGCACCTTCCAGCAGGACCCCACTCATGTCCCATTGCACCCCCACCCCCCAAGCAGTGCAGGGCACCTGCCAGCAGGCCCCCACTCATGTCCCACTCATGTCCCCTTGCACACCCACCCTCCAGCACTGAGGGGCACCTGCCAGCAGGCCCCCACTCATGTCCCCTTGCCCCCCCAACCCCCAGCAGTGCAGGGAACCTGCCAGCAGGCCCCCACTCATGTCCGACTCATGTCCCCTTGCACCCCAACCCTCCAGCACTGAGGGGCACCTGCCAACAGGCCCCCACACATGTCCCCTGCCCCCCCACCCCCCAGCAGTGCGGGGCACCTTCCAGCAGGCCCTCACTCATGTCCCCTTGCACCCCCACCCCCAAGCAGTGCTGGGCACTTGCCAGCAGGCCCCCACTCATGTCCCCTTGCACCCCCACCCCCCAGCAGTGCAGGGCACCTGCCAGCAGGCCCCCACTCAAGTCCCACTCATGTCCCCTTGCACCCCCACCCCCCAGCAGTGTAGGGCACCTGCCAGCAGGCCGCGACACATGTCCCCCAGCCAACACATCATCACAATCTAGATCCCTGGCCCTTATGGCCAGCCTCCACATGCCAAAGACCCACCCAAGTATTGCATCCACCCACATAGAAATGCCAATTACATGATACAACCCCAATGGCAAGTATGTAAATGAACACATGTCCGTAACACACACACAATGGGTGCAAGTGAATGTCAAAACCCATATCATGACATGCATGAAACCAATGAGATAAAACCACACATGGAAGTATGAAGAAAGAAATGTATTAAAAGCAACATGAATGGAATTAAAATCAAACAAACAACAATGGGAATAAAAAAAGAAAAGCTGCATGTCCGTAGTGGGGTCCTGCTGGTAGGTGCCCTGCACTGTTTGGGGTGTGGGGGTGCTGGGGGACATGAGTGGGGGCCTGCTGGCAGGTGCCCTGCACTGCTGTGGGGTGAGCTGAAAAACCAGGGCGGCTCGGCTTTGGTAGAGGGGGAGGCCACGTTCACCCGTGCTTTCCATGCTTCATTCATAAGGATTACCACACGATGAAAAGACTGCAGATCAGCTCGCATGGCACGTTGACGCAAAGCCACCCCACCAAGGACAGGCTCAACCTGGTGCCGGTTAGCCACATCCGCAGGGAGAGGAAGGCCAGTTGGTGTAAGCCAATCCCCTCCCTGAGAACGGGTCTGGACGTAGGTATCCCTGCTGGTGCAAGATGATGCAGTCACAGGATCGGGGACAGGATTACACACAGGCACCTCTGCGGCGGCTTGTGCTGCCTCCTGTCCCTGCCCCTGCACTGCACCACTAGCACCAGTGGAATCCCCACCTCCAGACCCCGTCTCTGTCCCTTGCACGGCCTCCTCCTCCACCAAACCCCCCACCAGCCTGGATGACTCCGTGCCATCTTTCTCCGTCGGGCCCTGTGGGGTCTCAGCTGCCCCTTCGGCTGCCGAGGAGACCAACTCCAACCTCCGCCTCTTGGACCTCCCCTCGGCAGCTGCGACCTGGGACGCGGCAAGGACTCCTCACTCCCCGACGAGATGACAACCTGGGAGGGGAGCCGGGCCTTGCGTCTCCGGCTGGCGGTGCGATCCCTTCTGCTGTGCTCCACAGCACCTTCTCCGCCCTCTTCATCAGTTGACGCTGCGAACAGGGAGAGATAGGTGACAGGCACCAGGGCACTGTACAATGGACTCATACACACATGACAGTTGTACATGAGTGGCATTGTCAAACTTCAGACATGGCATCACAATCCCCAACACACATGTCATTGCAACTCACACACATGAGCTATTCCACAGCCATATTGCAACAGCCAGCACCATCCATACACATACAACGGCATGAGCAGCCAAAGGTGAGCCAGACATCACATGAAACACAGGGAGTGCACTAGACATGCACACATGCCACCACAATTACATGCATGTGTACACCTCCGCCAACTGTCGCAGTGATGAGATTGGCATCCATGTCACATCTGGCAATCAGTCTTCTACATATCAGTCTCACATGCATCCATGTTGCATCACTGTTGCACCCATGTCAAATACACACACATGCACATGTACACGGTGCAGATACATGCAGCTGGAACCAACATCCATGTGTGACACCACAACCATGCCAACTTACATACACAGTAATCCAAACATGTGTGCTCACACATCTGCATTTGGCCTGCATGCTTACCACACATACATCATCCATATGTCTCACACATGAAAGGACTTGCATGCGTCAGCCTCACAGCCCTGTACATACACATCCATACATGGCCCTACAAAACCACATGTACAACCTGCACACTACTGGCACACCACCACACGCACAGCTTCCAATCAGTATGCATGTACACTTACCGCTCGACTCCAGACGGGTCTGCCTCTCAAGGACTTGGACGTGGAGCGCTGGGCATATGCGTTCCAGGACCCTCATCTGATGTTCCGACAGGTGGCCCCGGCGCCCCTTAGCATCCGCTGCCTTCAAGAGGCGCCGGGCCTTGTTGAGGGTCCTGGACCTGAAGTCCTCCCAGCGCTTCTTGACATGTTGGAAGTCGCGGACTGCCCCGACCTTCTGAAGAGGGCATCATACTGCCCCAGGACTTGCTCCACCAGGACACCAACTTCGGTGGCAGTGAAGCTGGTGGCCCTCTGCCTCTCTGGCTGGGGGTTGCCAGTGGTGCCAGATGGTGTAGTGCCCGACATGGCAACCCCAGAGGCAGGTGTGGGTGGGCAACTGGGTCCTGGGGCTGGGCTGTGGAGTGATGGAATAGCAGTCGGGAGTCTTCGGTTCCCGCAGGGGTGGTCACAGCAACAGTACCCCGGGCTGACGTGCAGGCAGCAAATGGCAGGGCACGTGGGCAGCAGGCAATCAGGCAGCAGCAGATGGCAGGTGGGAGCGTGCTCGGGACTCTGGGGGGCAGTAATTCGGCCTTCTGGGCAGGAGCGTGGTCTTCCGTGTGCGAACGCGTGGCCAGCTTGATACGGAGTGATTTGGCACGTGAAAATCTTGCACGTCAGCGTGTAATTCGAGGAAAGGCCCTTAGCACATAAGCGCGTCAGCACGCGTACGCGATTTCATTGGACCAAAGGCCTTTGGCGCGTAAGCGCATCTGTGACGTGCGCACGCGGGTGTTTCCCTGAACCCGGGTGCATGTTACACGTCCAAGAACTGCACATCCGAGTGTCAGCTCGTGTAATTGGAGGATAGGGCCTTAGCGCGTATACGCGGAAGTGATGTTGGACGTGTAGGCCAGTTCAAAAGGTACGTGTAGGACGTCATTTCCTTGTACGTACTTTTCGTGGAGAGCGAGTGGGTGAATTCTGTACTTCTTGTCGGTTCACACACAATTTACTTCACAGCGTTTCTTGTTCGTACTCCCTGTTACCTCTGACAGCTTTTTTCTGATTTTCTGTTGGGCCTGTTTCCTCAAACAGCGTTCACTTCTTCTTTTGTCCTGTCTCCTCAGACAGTGTACAATTCTTCTTTTGGCGGGGGTGTTGCCAACGCGCACATGCGCATATTTTTCACGCTCTTTTTACAGGCAGACGCTGAGTCGCACACGTATTTACCAACTGTGCTTGCCCTGTGTGTCGCGTACCCCTTCAGAGGTCATTGTAGGCTGCGTGTAACACGTGTACGTTCATTTTTGTGTTTCTGGGTGCCACAGCGTAGTGCGTGTTCATTTTTCCACGCACATGGTCTACGAGGGGTAGCGTACACGTTATTTTCTGTTTTTGGGGTGCCTGTGCATTACGTGAACCGTCATCTTTCCCCAGGGGTCACATACAGCCTTGCTAGAGCACTAGGGTATGAATTCCATCTAGTACCCTACCCCTTTGACCCCCAATTGCCCAGGACAATAGTTTACTGCAACTCCCATATGCACAACAACATCAGTGCCATGATTGGGAGGCGACCAAGCGGTAAGGGTGGCAAAGGTGGCCGAGCCTCAAGAGGTGGGTGTGGTGGGCGCGGTAGGGGACGTGGCCGGGATTTGCAGTCCATCTTTCTAACGTTCCCCCTGACTACGTCACACTTCAGCCAATGCCTGCATCAAGTCCCATGCTCAGTGTGCATTCCCACACTCCAACTACCCAGTCCACCGGTGCTCCTGCCCCTAGTGGCCAGAGCGGCGTAGGCCACTCAGGATCCCCACCACCTTCCAAAAGAAAGAGGAAGAGTGCTCGTCCAGTACAGGCTGATACCCCAGACACGGCTACGCAGTCCGGCATGCCAAGGAAGCCTAGCTTCAATGATGCCGAACGTGATGCACTTGTGCAGTATGTGTCCACACATGACAGCAAAATTTTGTTGATCACTTCAGGGTGCAAGACCACACCTGCTCGACGTCAGGCACACTGGCAGACCGTCGCAGACATCATAAGTGCCCTTGGATTTGTGAGGCGCACAGCTGGTGAGTGCTACAAGCGCTGGAATGACCTTAAGGGCAGGGCAAAGAAAAAGCTGGCCTCAAGTCATGCCGCTACTCTGGTGACTGGAGGTCGGACTCCACAAGATGACATTGAACTCACTGTACATGAGTCTGTTGCTGGGACCTACGTCACAGAGGAACAGATCCAAGGTGTGGGAGAACTGCCAGATTACGAGGCATTGTCCGGTGAGTGCACATGCATGTGTGTGTGATCCATGTGTATGTTGTGTGTGTGAGGGGTTCTGATTGAGTGCCAGGTGAGGGTGTGTGTGCCTGAGTGGTTTGGGTCACCCATGTGCTTCATCCAAAACATTCTGCGCCCCTGGATTTGGATATTACAGTATCCCTTCTGCCCACAGTAGACATTTTGTGCAACATCACGCCAGTTGCCCTTGAAGTGGCATCTTGCAACAACATTGTTCCGTATTTTTCAGTATTCATTCAGGCTGATTGTTTCAATTCCCACACTTTCACTACGCATTTCTCAGCCCTATTGTCAAACAATATGTGACATGCCTATGGTACATGCCATCTGTGTGATGGCATGGGTCATGTATGTGGATTGGACATGCCACTCACAGGCCAATGTGTGATGGCACTGCTAGCCAGCATGCAGCTAATGTGTTGCTCTTCCATCTTGGTGTCATCACTGTCTGACATTTTCCTCCCCTTCAAACTCAGTGACAGTGCATGCATGGGAGGGTTATAGTCATGTGGGACATGTGTCAATCAAGTACTGGTTCTGTAGCTTGTCAGGCCTAATTGTGTGCCATGGTGCTAATGCCTGTTTCCATTTTTTGTCTTTCATGTTTTTGCAGGGGATGACGCACTTGATGCTGTTGAGGGTGAGGAGATGGTGCAGACCCAGGAGGGATCTCAGGCACGACCGGGCACCAGTGGGGAACGGGGTGTGGTGGTGGGTGAGAACCCACTCTTGCTGCAGACCGTTCTCTCCAGGGGTGTCTCTGGGTGCACCTCCCCAGACCTCTATTCTGGTGTTGATTCGGATGATGAGACCTATGTTGCTTCGCAGGTAGGTGTTTCTGGAAGGGATTCTGTTCTGCACGACCCACCTGCACCAGGGGTACAGCCCACTATGGGGATGTCAGTGTTGGTAGGTCCGCCTTTGGTGTTTACGGATGCAGGGCCACACTCCGCAACATCTGATCCTGTTCCTGGGCCAGCAGATCAGAGGGGGAATGCAGTCCTGCAGCCTCAGGCAGTGCCGACACAGCAAGGCACAGTTCGCCTTGCCCCAGACAGGTGTGGTGCCCGCCAACGCAGTTGCTGTACGCCACCAGGCAATACCACATGGGAGCAATCCATATACGGTATGGCAAACCAACAGACAGCATCATCTGAGATTATGGCTCAAGCAATGGAGAGGGTGGCCACTTCCATTGTCCCCCCAGAAAGGCAGATGGAGCAACTACAGCAGGCAAAAGACTCCATTTGTCAATCACTCAGGGAGGACATGTTGGCGTCCAACAGGGACAGACGGGCGGCCCTGGACACTCTGCGGGAAGCCATTTCTTTAGAGTCCCAGGGCCAGAGGGAAGCCCTGAGGGTAGAAGTCCATCACCTCAGGCAGATACTTGTGGACCTTGAGGCTTCCACTGTCACGAGGACAGAACATCTGCTGGAGCGGGTCACATGTACGCTCTCAGCAGAGATGCAGGCAACTTGGGAGGAGGTCCGGGCATCACGTCAGGTGGTGCATGGGGATCTCCGCACCATATTCCTCCAGAACGAGACCTTCCACACCCGCATGCTTGCTGCCATGGAGGACCAGACTAGGGCTTTGCGTGGGCTGCCTCCCATAGCACCACCACCTCCTGTGGCGGCAGCAGCACAGAGTGATGAGAGCGACCACAGCGATTCTGAATCTCTCACGATAGCGTAGCTGTGCAGGCCATGAGCCCATGGAGGTGTTTTTTTTTTCGCAAAATCCACACAGGTGGCTGTTGGTATGCACCCTGTCCTCGGACCTCCTGGGTGGCCTCTCCCACACCCCCTGGTCCCCACATGGCCATTTTTGATTTTTGATTTTTTGTTACAGTGTGTTGCCTTGTGTGGCTCCCGTGGGCATCCACTGTATTCCGGCTGGGCACATGCAGGCTTGTCCTGAGTTTGGGTTAGATGCTTGGGTTCGTGAGACACACACCCCTCCTGCTTCCCATTTCCATTGGCTTGCAAAGGGTGTGCCCAAGTGACAGTGACTTACACAGTGACGTTGGACTCCCATGACGTGTGTGGGCAGTCTGTAATCAATACTGTGTATACATTCCTAGTGCATATTGTTGTAGTATTGTACACTGCATGATGTATTGATGTGTGCTTCTGCATCCATGTCTCCCTCCTAATTTGCAGGTTCATTCCTCATGTCTTCACAAGGCCATCTACTTTGGAGATGGAGTTCATGTTGTAAGCAGTGCACTTCCAGATTTGCGTGGCACCAACACTGTACAGTTGGAAGTGGTCGATGTGCTAGCATCACCAGGTTGTAAGACTACGTATCCTTTAACTTAGTACTGTCATGGGAATGCTATGTTTGGGGTTGGGTAGCTGCATTGTAGTGTGGTAAGTATTTGGTCATGTGTGTTGTCAGTTCTACATTAATGGGAGCATATTGTGTGTGGCCAGTTTCCATTTGGAAGTAATTATCCACCAGCTGCGTACGGCTGCCTCACCCCGTGCCCTTTCCCCTCCCATGCGCAGTGGCCGTGCATGTTGTAGGGGATGTGGGGGCACCACCATGTCCACGGCCAGGCCCCGGCGTGTTGCAACGTTTCGCAGGACACATGCTGCCACTATGATCCTGCACACTACTGGGGGAGCGTATAACAGCTGCCCCCCAGAACGGTCAAGGGAGCGAAAGCGTGACTTGAGCACTCCGAATGTGCGCTCCACTATGCCCCGGGTTGCAATGTGGGCTGTGTTGTATCTTACCTGGGGTGGCGTAGTGGGGTTCCGAATTGGCGTCATCATGTGGGTGCTCAGAGGGTAGGCACTCTCCTCTGGGGAGGTGGTGATGGGTATCATTAGTGGGGTTGTGACATTACTCAGTATCTGACATGCATGCATGTGCAGTGGCATTTATACTCACCAAGCAGCCATGTATCGCCATGCCGCCCAGCTTCTAGGTCTCGGTTTAGGGTTGACATTCTGTAAATGAAACTGTCGTGGGTGGACCCTGGATAGTTGGCATATACTGAGGTGATGATTCCCTTGGCATCACATACTACCTGGACGTTGATGGAATGCCAGCACTTGCGGTTTCTATAGATGTGCTCAGATGCCCTGGGGGGACGTAGAGCCACATGGGTGCAATCAATGGCACCTAGGAATTGTGCCACCCCGTAGAAATCATGGGCGGCAGCCTGCCTTTCTGCAGGTGTTCTGGGCAGGTATATGTGCCTGCGGACTGATGGGCGTGTAGTGATGATGGCCAAGACCTGGTGTAGGCAGCGTGACTGCGTGGCCTGTGACACCCCCCACACTATGGCACTTGTCTGCTGAAATGATCCAGTGGCCAAGAAGTGCAGTACATTAAGGACCTTCTCCAGGGGGCTGAGTGCTTGGGAGCACATGGTGGGTGATGTGAGGTCATCCTCCCACTCACTGACCAGGTCGAGTATTATGTGAGGTGGAAACCTGTACCTCCCATACACGTGGTCATCAGGCATCCCAAAAAGGCTGGTTCTGGGTGTAAAAATTCTGGCCAGGACTATCCTCCTCCTTCTCCTGCGGTATCCCACGGCCATTGCTGCTAGGAACGGTATATTCATCCTGGTGTCTGAGCTTGTTTGTTGTTTGCGCGCACTTTTATTATGCGCGGGTCGATGTACGCCTGCTTCCTGCTGGTGTACGTGCTTACGGATTGGCCCGTCTTTTTGGGCGCATGCCTTAGCCACGTTCGATTCCATGAATACGTGTTGTAGGCTATCATGTGAAATTTCCCGCGCACCCCAGTAATAAACGTATCCCGCTCGGCCAGGCCCAATCGCGTGTGAAACTTCACGCAAACCCCTGAAATACTCATACCCAGGCCAATCGCGTGTGACACTTCCCGCACACCCCAGTAATACACGTACCCCGCTCACCCAGGCCCGATCGCGTGTGAAACTTCCCGCGCACCCTTGGAATACACGTACCCCGCTCCCCCAGGCCCGATCGCGTGTCGAACTTCACCCGTGACGCCCACATTTTCACGAGTTGTTCCCCATTCCGAGTGTTCCGCCCCGTGTTCTGCCTACTTTTGTTATGTGCGCCGCGCTATGTGCGCTTTCGCTGTGGCCTTAGCGCACGCCGTTAGATGACCTGTGCGCCGGCGTGCGCCACGCAATTTTTCAGTGCACATCCCTGATTATACTCGCGCACGGACTTCCATGAATAGATGTGCGCTGGTTTCCCTGCGATATTCGCACTTGCACTGCGATTTTCGCTCTTTCACTGCGAATCGCACGTTTTCGCACGCTTGCGCCGAAATTTTCAGCGCACATTAATTACATGAATAGGCCTGTTAAGCTTTAAGTGGGCCGTGCCACAGCCTGGGACGGTCTTAAAAGCGTTTTTTTACATATCAGACTATCAGATATCATAGCTGTAAACTAAGCTTTAAAGGGTAAGTCTTATTATTGCTGGCTTTCCCTGTGTAATAAGGAATTTGGTAGGTAACAGGAGCTGTGCGCGGAGTTCCAGTGCAAAACCTTCCATCACAACTCCAATTACGTAAACATTTACATATTAGCAAAGCACAGCTAATAACAAAGAAATATGTTCAAAAAGTAGCTGCCCTGACTTTCCAAATTAATCTTTGCTCCATATGCAAACTCTCAAGGGACCCCATGGGTAACAGGTGAAGCCACCTTAGCGAAATTGTGCTCCTCGCCCAGTGTGCTCAGAGCTCAGGAGCCGCAGGTCTGCCTTGCCTTCTGCAAGGTGGGCCCGAAGGTGACACTAGGGGCGCTACAGGTGGTGGAGAGATGGAGGAGGGAGAGGTTGCTGCTTTTCTCAGCAATGGCTGCAGGAGCTTAGTCATTGAATGTGATATAGTTAAATTCTCACCTGACCACATTGTTGAGTACTGGTATTTTATTTCAGGCTTTGAGAAATGCAGGTACTCAAATGCTAACAAATCTGAAGTGCCGCTACTGAGGGCCGGTCGTACCTGCCCATTTAAAGCACTGCACATGTCAAAGGATCTAACAGCCCCTATGGACACACTCAGGGTATCTATGCCCTATTTCTTTCTCTTGCCATGCGCAGGGTACTCTGGATAAATAGCACAGAAGGGAAAGGGGGTAATGTCACAGTAGGTACCTTTCGACTGAGGGTCCCCACACAAGATGGACCATGAAGAGCGGGAACAGGAGGCTGCGACTGCAAACCCACTGCTGGGAGCAGAAACCTCCTGGGCCCTGCTTCTCCCAGCCCAGGCTTAATCCCATTTGCCTCAGTAAAGCCCTCCTTTGCCTCTCCAAATGAAACAATTCACAAAGGCATTTGCCAGACCATACTCATTAATGCATTCTGAAGTTGCCTTGGGAATTAAGCCGGCTAGGCAGCTTTTGATTAGAAGGCAATGTATGTTTTTTCTGATGTAGGGAAATGAAATGTTTTGTAAGCACAGTCGCGCAATGAATCCAGATTTCATTATTTTCAGAGCCTGCCGGAATGCCAGTATCTGGCGACCTTATATGACAGCAATGATGGGGTGTCCCCTGAATTTTGGCAATCTCACCTATTTGCGCTTTAAATTTACCTGCTTCATTTCTAACTTTACCCTCCGATAGCTCAATTTATAATTTATTTTCCCTTTTGGGGAGTTTTTTTGGGGGAGATCTCTGACTCGGTTGAGTTGATATATTTGCCCGCTGCATGATCCACATGTATTTGTATTTATTTTAATGTACACATGCCCTGGGTTGGTGGAGGCGGGGTTTTGGGGACAGTGCAGGGTGTACACACGGTTGTCAGAGGCTGTGAAAGATTAGCAATGCGGATGCATAGAGCTGTACTGCTGACTAACAAAACACAATTGATTTCAATAAACATTTATGTTGAGCAACCATGCTGTCAAACGAGTTTCTGATTGTGCCCAGAACCTCTGTGTACATGTTTCCCCCTAAAGTCCTTTCTCTTGTTGACTCCAGCGTGGAATGCAGCCTTTAGGACTCAGATATGTTTTACCATCTTCCTGATGCTTCAGTGATACGTGATTCTTCTCTCGCATCTGATTGGACCTGGCCACCGAACAGGAAGTGACAACAACCTCCAAGGTGCTGTTAACTTGGCCTACTCAGTGCCCATGATGTACAATTGCCACGTATGCAAGCAACAGACAAATATGCTTTCTTGTCACCAACCATCAAGACCAGTTCAAAAAGGCTAAAAAAGGATTTGAGATCCTTGACAGTCAGTGACATAATGCCATCTTGTGAGGGTGGAATAGCTCAAGACTTTTTAGATTTTTATTAACATAATGCAGGCAAAATCATAGTACACATGTACCTTTGCTGTAAACCGTCTCCTGGCAGCTCCAGCTTCAGTACTGCAGTAGCACACTGCAGGTTAAAAGGTCACATGTACATCCCTGACAGCTACTGGTACCCAAAGTTCCTGCATGCACTTAGGCTTTTTGTTCATTTCCCACCTCTGAGCTAAATTATAATAATCGTATGCTTTACTGACTCAGGAGGCACATAACTCTGTAAATATAAGCCTTGCTTAGTTGTGTCATGATGTCTGCTAAGAGTGCACGATTATACAGCCACTGCAATGTGATATCACATTAGTGTCAACTCTTTGAGCAGGGCTCAACTATGGAAGGAATGATGTATATTGCTGTCTAGTCTGACTGGGTCCACATCTCCTATGTGGGACACTAGCCAGGATTACGCCTATCTGAATCGCCTGTAGGATGGGTAACACCTTCCTCCACTGCATAGCACATTCTCCCAGAATGCCATTTAACAGATGGTTCTTCAGAGGCAGCACTGACATCATAAAGCCTCTCTCACAACAGGGGGCTGATCACTAGAGCCCTTTGAAGTCAGCAGGCATAGGAAAGTGGCAGAGTAAGAGTAGCCAGAGAGGTGAGGTTCCCTCCATCCTTATTTCTGTTAGGGCTCTCTTACTTGCCATGTCCCCACCATTTACTTCAGTTAAGGTACTCTAGCTATGAAGTCAAATGGAAAAGGCACTTGTTACTATAACCTTGATTGGACCCCTTACAGAAGTTTTCTTTGGACAAATCCCCTGTGACATTGTGCCTTTGAATGGAGAGGAGCACCCATTAATTCCTTGATCCATTTTTGGAACATCAAGAGAAGTATAAGGATACCCTGAACCTCTGCTCTGAGTGCAGTCTATTCCAAAGTCCTCCGCCAGTGAGGTGAAGACAGAAGGCCTCTGAGGCAGAGGCAATCTCTGTCACCGAACCATCTAGAGGGAACAGAGGAGGTGAACTGTAATGGACCATGGTCTGCTTCTCTTCTGGGTGCACTGCAACCAGGCTCCTGTTCGCTTTAGGTAAAGGATAACCTGTAGAAGCCAGCCTAGCTCCCTGGAGTGGGAGTGCAGATCCGAAGGGCTCACCTAGTCCTTGGAGACCCTGGATTCAGCCTCCTCAGCAAAGAACAAGTCAAAGAAGAGCCCTGGGCCCTGATTCCCACATTGAACTGCTTCTGAGAGTGATGCTGGAAATGCATCGGAGGGACAGGGCCTCCGTATCCTTGTCCTTTACTGCCTGTGTTCTGTCGTGTTTTCCGTGCAGGAGTTCATGTGGGACTCCTGGCGGTGCAGCTCTCTCTCTTTTGGTTTGGTGAACAGACCCATGGGATACCCTTACAGCACCCATGGGTGGGTGGGTTTGGTTATCCAACCCTGTGCCCCTAGTGTATGTTTTTGGGCACCTGTGGGTGGCCCGCAGAGCAGGGTATGGGCTGGTGGCAGCTCCATGCTGAATTTAACTGGTGCTCTGAGTATCCTCCATTTTGGGATACCCAGGCCCTGCCACTGCCCAGGCCCCTGTGGCCTCTTGCTTTCTATTGCTGGTTACCTTGTTTTTCCAGTCCTGGGAAGCCCTGACTCTGTCCCATCCCCCTGACTGGCTGTTGGGTGGACGTTCCATATATGGTGTTGTTGTGAAGTCCAGTCCAGACTGGCTGGAGCCTTCCCAGTGACTGTATGTTTTGGGTACACCCTGTGGGTGAGACCTGGGTGAATGGAGTGTGGGACGAATATGCACTTCTTGTTGTGGCTGTCTGGTTTCTGGTAGGAGAGACAAAGACTGAGACAGCCCTGCCCGAAACTGGCCTGAATGCAGTGTGTAGTGTTGAATGGCTGGGTACTTGTCCCAATCCACATTCCTTGTTGTGAGTGTCTGAGAGGGAGGAGGATGGCCTGAATGCACTGTGTGCCTGATTGGCTGACTGACTGCATGAATGCCCTTCTGTATGAATGGCTGCTGAGAGTGACCCAGCAGTGTGGATGAGAGACAGGATAGTATATCTGGGGACCTCTCACCACTGGAAATTGTTCAGAAGCTGTGTCTACACTTGAAGAGTAACTGGAACTGCTGATCCTCGACGCCCAACTGGAAGAAGAAGACTTGCTGTTGCATGTGCTTCGACCTGATCTGAAAGCTGCCAAATTCGTTGAAGACTGATCTGAGAGAGGACCTGGTAAGGCGCCCTCTTCCCGTGCTCCGAGGGACCATCGAGCACCGCTAACCTTCGCCGAAGCTCCCTGGAAGTCAGACCCTCGAAAGGCTGCCGACCCGAGACGGGACTGCCGAGGAGAATGAAGCAAAGCACCCGGACTTCGCCGCTGTCGAAGTCTATTGCCGTCGACCAGGGTTCGCAGGTTTGTGTAACCGCTGGAGGCCCGTCGAAGTTGTGTTGCCCAGCCGTGGGGACCACTTGACGCTGTGCCGCCGACGACTGGAGCCGCCCGCTCCTTTCCCTAAGAACCTTTGAATCGAATGACTCTCTTGTCCGCAACGTCGACCGCTTTGTCCCGCCGGAGAAAGTCGAGGACGACCAACGCACAGAGGAGAATCCGCGGGTGGGTTTCCCGCCCCTGAAAGCTACAAAGACTTCGACGACTCGACGCCCTTGTTGGGCCACAGTTTTTCTGAAACTCTTTGCGGTCCTGAACAATCCATCGCGAGGTGCCCTGCACACCTCATCCTCGCAGGACGTCGCTGACGAGCACCGCCTGGATCGACGTTGTGGTCTTGGCACCCTTGAACTTCTCATCGACGCCGTCAACGCCAATTTCACCATCTTCGACGCCTCTCGACGATCCGTGGCTCCTGCTTTAAAGGGAGTCACTCAAGAAGGATCCTCCGACGCGTCTTTGAAGAACTCTACTCCACCAGGTACAGTGGGGGGGTAAAACATTATAGGAGGAAATAAGACTATTGAACAATATATGGACTGGGCTTGTGCTATATATCTTTATTTTACAGGTTGCCCAGATGGGGGATCTCCACACAAAACTGTGTCTATTGGTAGGGGCCAGTATTCTGCCCATTGTTTCAACCCTCTTGCGTTCCTTCCTATCTCTATTGCTGGTTTCCTCGTTATTGATCTGTGTGACATTTTAACCGTACAGTTGATGCACTTTAATGAGATTTGATAACATTGGTGGTACCACTTTAGAATTGTATATATTTATCATTGTTGATTTCCGAGTACAAAGTGCGTTATTGTGATCGTGTACATACCTTTGAATATTAATTATAAAAAGACTGTGTTTTCAGTAATACAGTGTGTGGACATTTCTTTGTGGGGATTCGGGGACTACACTGTACTTAAGAACCAGTCTGCATCCCCTCCCGAGAAGTAGGCCTTGATTGCTCGTCCATTGCCACCGAATAGAGAATCTTGGCTGGGGTCCTCTGTGCCTCTCCTCTACCATATAGAGAGCAGAAGTACAGGCACCCCCCACCAGTATCTTTACACTGACGGCAGCAGTGGGATGCTTATGGTTTTAAGAATCAGTGTATAACCGTGCCACTTACAAAATCTCTGCACTTTATTAAATTAAGGTTTAGTTGTGTACAAAATAACTGCATTACAAGCAATGGAGTCTATTGCAAATGGTAAATTGACTTGGATGAGCTTAGAGGCTCTCCAGAGTGCTTGTGAAGCCAGGGAGTTAGACTTTGTGGATAAGTCTAGGGCTGAACTGATAGCTGCCCTGGTGGACTACCAGACTGATGGTGAAACTCTTGATGAGGGGGGAATGCAACCAATGAGGACTCTGCCCCTGAGGGTTCTACTGAATCTGTTTCTGGGAATGCCACCATTCCTGTTGCCTCTATTCCGAACCCCAGCAATTCCTTGGAGCTTGAGTTATTAAGGATGAAATTGGCCTTTGAATATCGCAAGTTGGAAATACATGCTGAGCTTAAGAAGGAGGAGTTGGCTCAACAAGTGGAGCTCAAGAATAGGGATCTTGAACTCAAAAATAAGGACCTTGAACTCAAGAACCAGGACAGTGAATGTCAGAGAATCCATCTAGAGAAAGCTAGAGTGGAGACTTCAGCGAAACCCAGTGAGCGTGTCAGGTCCCCAGCAACTAAATTTATGAAAGATTTGGTTGGTGTGTTTGTGGAGGGTTCTGATATCCTCCAATGGATTGAAGCGTTTGAAATGGCTTGCGCAATTCATGATGTTGACAAAAGAGATTGGGCTAAGTGTTTGTTAAGCAAAGTGCCTCAGACTGGGTATGACTGTATTCTGAAGCTGAGTGTGGAAGAAAGGGGTCAGTATGAGTGTATGAAATCTGCTTTGATTGCCAAGTTTGGCAAGACACCTACCCAATTCGGCATTGACCAGTATTCCTCCTCCACTTTTTCTTCCTCTTGTTTCTCTTCTTCTTTCTTGCCATCCCATTGGTCCCCTACAGATTTATTACACCCTCAACCGGGACCAAAGAAAGAAGTACGGACACCTCAGTCCACACAACTAGCACCTACATTAGGTACAGCGGCAACCTCACAGGAAGATAAGGGGCGCCTCGTTTCTCCAGCCCACTCCACAACCCAGAACTCGGGATAAGCTCCACTGCAGGTAAAACTATTGTCAGTTGAGCGGAGGTATATAAATTCAACTGTCAGAACTACTCTGACAGGTAATGTGGGGGCTAATCTCAACTTTATGTTTGGTTTTCCACACCTTAACAGGGTCCCGAAATAAAATGCCCTGATGAAGGCGGATGCATGCGAGAGCCACAAGACCGCCGAAACGTGAATAGCTGGGATATCTCTACTCAGTACCACGTTAGCAAAGAATTCTTTTACCGTACCAAGACCCACAGGGTGGGCAAAATTGAAGCCATAGAAAATAAATTTAACCAAACCCTATGGACAAAGGATTAGTTTAGTTATACCTATCCATATAGGGAATTAAGGGAATCTAACTAGTAAAGAACTCCCTACATACTCGCGGGTAACTACTGCATTTGAGTTTCCCCAAAGCTTGTTTGTTGTATGTTTTTCTTTCCTCTGTAATTTTCGTTGGATTGCACTTAGTAGCACACCTGTTGCAATTTTAACTCATGTTTGTCAAGTTGTCTTTATGCTTCAAAACAATTTACATATGTTTTCTTTTATATCTTCACACAATGCACCATGAAACTGAATGATCTATGTTATGTGTATTCATGCACTATACTTTGAAGAAATCAATATCAAGTTTTCTAAAAAATGCACAAATGTTTTGGAGGAAATAATTTTTCCGAATGAGTATTTCTTCTATGATTTCGAATTGCTCAATGACTATAGGTCAACATATGACTGTTGTTCTATTCCCTCCAACCAGCTCAACTTCACTAAAACAAGGACGAATGCCAGTATTAGTGAATTGAGACAATTTATAGCACTCTCGAAAAGAAATTGCCGTTTGTTTGCTCTCCTAGAACTCACTTCTAATTAGACTGCACTAAGAGGGTAGGGTACACCTATGTTTTAAAGACACCTACCCAATACCATAAAAGGCTCAGGGAATTTAAGAAAAGGGAGAATGTGTCTTGGGTTGACTGGGTGAGTGCTGCGCACATGAATATGATGGGGTGGATTGATGGTTACAAGGTGAAAACTTTTGTTGAATTGTCCCACCTGTTGTTTTTTGAGCATTTTTCTGAAGCCTGTTCACCAGAGCTGCGTCAGTATGTTGCTGACCAGAACATTTTGGATCCCTTTAAGCTGGCTAGGTTGGCTGACAAGTGGGTCTCCCACCGGGTGTCCCCTAAGGACTCCAGTGGGAAGGACAAGGACAAAGAAACGGGGGCCTCTCTGAGGCTGAGGAGTCCCAAAAGCAGTCACAGTCGGGTAAACCTAAACCCTCCTCTCCTAAGACCCAAAAATCTAGTGGGGAAAAGTCATCTGTGGGTGGGAATAAGAGTGGTGGCCCACCTGCTGCAAAGCAGGCTCCCAGTGGTGCCAGCACCGTACCCCGCACTCCTGGCACTTGTTGGGACTGTGGGGCTCTGGATCACAAGAGGGGTGACTCCAAGTGTAAAGGTAAGGCACTTGGAGTACAGGCTGTCAGCCTTACCCCATGTCTGAGGTGGAGGCCACTGTCCTCCCCTCCTCTACAGGGATCACATTTGGTGCTCCTGTAGAGATTTCCTTAGTGTCCCTTGGGGCCTGGGACCAGTACGCAGAAGTAATCGTGACTATCCCACAGAACACCCATAGGTTTTTGAGAAGTGTCCTCCAGAACGGCAGAGCCTTCTACTGGTTTTTGAGACACTGGGGCAAGCGTGACAGTGGTGGGCAGGACCCTGCTCAAGCCAGAGGACTATGTAGGTGCTCCTCTGAGAACCACCAGGTTAGCTGGTGGGCCTCCCAAATTATCGCCTGTAGCCTTAGTCACACTCGTAATTGGAGACAAGACAGCAAAGCTTCCTGTCCTGGTTCAGGACAATGTCCCTGCTAACATTCTGTTAGGTAATGATCTAGTAGAGTTGGGATTGATCTCAGATGGTCTTCCCCTGACTGCTGCTGCGGTCACTAGGTCACAGGTGATACAGGGTCTGGCTGTGAGTCAGGTACCCAAGCCAAAGGCGAGGCCTAAGGCAAGAAGAAGGAAGACCAAGAAGGCCACCTCTGTGGAGGGAGCTCCTTCTCTTCCTGCTGTTCCTACAGCACCCATTGGGATCCATGCTCCGGATGGGCTGGATCCAGTGGTAGACCCTGTCTCAACTCCTGTGGGAGAGGTTCTCAACCCGGAGGATCATCCCGATCTTCAATGCTTGTTAGCTGAAGGGGGACCCTCCCAGGCAGACTTCTGAGTGCCACTCTCTGGAGGGTCTGAGGAAACAGGCCCTTTCCCAGGCACAAGGAGAAGTGCCTAGGACCTTCCAGATGTATTGGGAGGGTGAGCTCCTTGTTAGTGAGCCCACTAAGCCTGAACCTGGTGCCCTCAAGAGGTTGGTGGTACCCCAGGTTTACAGGCCCTTCCTACTGCAGTTGGCGCATGAGGCGCATGAGGTACCCTTAGCTGGTCATCTTGGTACCAAGAAGACTAAGCAGAGGCTCTCTGCCCATTTCTACTGGCCTCAGATGGCCTCAGATGGGAGTAGAAGTGGAGTCACACTGTAGGACCTGCCCAACTTGTCAGTTGTCTGGCAAGACTGAAGACAGTGTCATTGCCCCACTGCAGCCATTGCCAGTGGTTGGCACACCATTTGAGAGGGTGGGCATCGA
Organism: Ambystoma mexicanum; assembly: GCF_040938575.1. Classification (NCBI taxonomy): domain Eukaryota; kingdom Metazoa; phylum Chordata; class Amphibia; order Caudata; family Ambystomatidae; genus Ambystoma; species Ambystoma mexicanum. The sequence goes on from NC_090921.1 coordinate 561,406,444, forward strand.
CATCGTCGGTCCCCTGGACCCTCCCACTTCAGGTGGACACCGGTTCATCCTGGTCCTGGTAGATCATGCCACCAGGTACCCTGAGGCTATACCCCTTCGGACTGTAACTGCCAAGGTGGTTGCCAGGGCTCTCCTGGGCATTTTCACACTTGTTGGATTCCCTAAGGAGGTTGTCTCTGACAGAGGATCCAACTTTATGTCTAGTTACATGAAGACCATGTGGAAAGAGTGCAGAGTAACCTACAAGTTCTCCACCTCTTACCATCTCCAGACCAATGGTCTGGTTGAGAGATTTAATAAAACTGTCAAGGGCATGATAGGTGCTTTGGAAGAGCCCCTAAGGAGAAAATGGGATCTCCTCCTGCCATGCCTGCTGTTTGCCTACAGAGAGGTACCTCAAGAGGGTGTTGGTTTCAGCCCCTTTGAGTTACTCTTTGGACATCCCGTGAGGGGGCCCCTTGCCTTGATCAGAGAAGGTTTGGAAGCCACCCCTCCAGGTCCCGCCAAGCAAGAGGGGGAATATGTGTTAGGCTTCAGACGGAGGATGACACAGATGATGGGTCAGGCAACAGCGAATCTCAAGGCCAGCCAGGAATTGAACAAGTACTGGCATGACCTTAAAGCGTCGCAAGTGGATTGGACTCCGGGACAGGAAGTCCTTGTGATGGAGCCCACCAAGCCTCGGGCATTGGCAGATAAATGGACTGGACCCTTCAGGATAATCTCCAAGATGGGCGAGGTCAATTATCTGGTTGACATGGGAGCCTCTGGGGTAGCCCCCAAGGTATTCCATGTTAACAGGCTCAAGCCTTTCCACCGGCGAGCAGAAGTTTCATGTCTCTTGCTAGCTTCCGAGCAAGAAGAGGATGAGAGTGAGCCCCTTCCTGATCTGCTGTATAGCAACCCTCAGGATGGCTCAGTGGAGGGAGTGCATCTCTCTCCAGATTTGACAACCGAGCAGCAGAGGGCCTGCAGGACTTTGCTCCAGCAGTATGCCTCTCTGTTTTCACTGACACCGGGCCTTACACCATGGTGTAAGCACGAGATTGACACTGGTGACAGCGTGCCTGTCAAAAGCAGGAGCTACCGTATGTCAGATACTGTTAAGAACCACATCCAGGCTGAGGTCGCCAAGATGTTGGATCTGGGTGTTATTGAACCCTCAATCAGTCCCTGGTCCAGTCCCGTGGTCCTTGTCCCAAAGGCAAGTTCCTAGGCAGGTACCAAGGATTGGAGGTTCTGTGTGGACTACAGAGGAGTCAATGCCGTCACCAAGACTGACGCGCACCCATTGCCCAGGGCTGAGGAGCTCGTGGACACCATAGGTGCTGCCAAATTTGTTAGCACCTTTGACCTCACCTCAGGCTATTGGCAAATAGCTCTGATGGACCATGCCAAGGAAAAGACGGCGTTCTCAACACCAGAGGGACCCTACCAGGTTAGGGTCATGCCTTTTGGGTTGAAGAATGCCCCTGCCACCTTCCAGAGATTGGTCAACCATGCGCTCAGTGGGCTGGAAGCCTTTTGTGTGGCTGATTTAGATGACACTGCCGTCTACAGTTCCACTTGGGAAGAGCATTTGACACATCTGGGTAAGGTGTTGCAGGCCTTGAAAAGGGCTAACCTCACTATCAAGGCCACCAAGTGCCAGATAGCTCAGGGGAAAGTCACATATCTTGGTCATGAGGTAGGAGGGGGTCAAATCCAACCTCTCCCCTGTAAGGTACAGGATGTACAGAACTGGGAGACTCCCACTACTCAAACCCAGGTGAGAGCCTTTTTGGGCCTCACTAGGTATTATCGCAATTTCATGGCCGACTATGGGACCATAGCTGCACCCCTGACAGCTCTGACTTCACCCAAACAACCTAGGAAGGTTAATTGGACTGAAGACTGTCAGAGGGCCTTTGATGGCTTGAAAGAAAGTCTGTGTAGGGCACCCGTGTTGTGTGCACCTGACTACAGCCGACCCTTTATCGTCCAGACGGATGCCTGCGACACCGGAATTGGAGCTGTCTTGTCCCAGTTAGATGACAAAGGGAGGGAACATCCTATCATCTTCATCAGTGGACAACTCAATGGTAGAGAACTTAGGTGGGCTACTGTTGAGAAGGAATGTTTCACTATAGTTTGGAGCCTTAGGAGTTTTAGGCCCTACCTTAAGGGGTCTACCTTCAAGGTCCAAACAGATCATCAGCCCCTGAAGTGGCTTATGCAGATGAAGGGTGAAAACCAGAAACTGCTCAGGTGGTCCATTAGCCTGCAAGGGCTAGACTTCACCATAAAGCACAGACCAGGGAAGAGTCACGATAATGCAGATGGCCTTTCCAGAAGGTATGTTGACCGTCTGGATGTGGGTGTCCATACCGTGGGAGATTAGGCACCCTTCACCTCAGTCTGGGTGGGGCAACTGTGATGCTGGAAATGCATCGGAGGTACAGGGCCTTCGTATCCTTGTCCTTTACTGCCTTTTTATCGTGTGTTCTGTCGTGTTCATGTGGGACTCCTGGCGGTGCAGCTCTCTCTCTTTTGGTTTGGTGAACAGACCCATGGGATACCCTTACGGCACCCATGGGTGGGGGTACAACCCTGTGCCCCTAGTGTATGTTTTTGGGCACCTGTGGGTGGCCCGCAGAGCAGGGTATGGGCTGGTGGCAGCTCCATGCTGAATTTGACAGGTGCTCTGAGTATCCTCCATTTTGGCATACCCAGGCCCTGCCACTGGAATCAGTTGATTCCTGATGGAAAACAAGATGGCCCCTGTGGCCTCTTGCTTTCTATTGCCGGTTACCTTGTTTTCCCAAAGTCCTGGGAAGCCCTGACTCTGTCCCTTCCCCCTGACTGGCTGTTGGGTGGAAGTTCCATATATGGTGTTGTTGTGAAGTCCAGTCCAGACCGGCTGGAGCCTTCCCAGTGACTGCATGTTGTGGGTACACCCTGTGGGTGGGACCTGGGTGAATGGAGTGTGTGACCAATATGCACTTCTTGTTGTGACTGTCTGGTTTCTGGTATGAGAGACAAAGACTGAAACAGCCCTGCCCGAAACTGGCCTGAATGCAGTGTGTAGTGTTGAATGGCTGGGTACTTGTCCCAATCCACATTCCTTGTTGTGAGTGTCTGAGAGGGAGGAGGGTGGCCTGAATGCACTGTGTGCCTGGTTGGCTGACTGACTGCATGAATGCCCTTCTGTATGAATGGCTGCTGAGAGTGACCCAGCAGTGTGGATGAGAGACAGGATAGTATATCTGGGGACCTCTCACCACTGAAAATTGTTCAGAAGCTGTGTCTACACTTGAAGAGTAACTGGAACTGCTGATCCTCGACGCCCAGCTGGAAGAAAAAGACTTGCTGTTGCATGTACTTCGACCTGATCTGAAAGCTGCCAAATTCGTTGAAGACTGATCTGAGAGAGGACCTGGTAAGGCGCCCTCTTCCCATGCTCTTCCCGTGCTCTGAGGGACCATCGAGCACCGCTAACCTTCTCAGAAGCTCCCTGGAACCAAGACCCTCGAAAGGCTGCTGACCCGAGACGGGAATGCCGAGGAGAACGAAGCAAAGCACCCGGACTTCGCTGCTGTCAAAGTCTATTGCCGTCGACCAGGGTTCGCAGGTTTGTGTAACAGGTGGAGGCCTGTTGAAGTTGTGTTGCCCAGCCGTGGGGACCACTTGACGCTGTGCCGCCGACGAACGGAGCCGCCCGCTCGTTTCCCTAAGAACCTTTGAATCGAATGACTCTCTTGTCCGCAACGTCGACCGCTTTGTCCCACCGGAGAAAGTCGAGGACGACCAACACGCCGAGGAGAATCCGCGGGTGGGTTTCCCGCCACCTGAAGGCCACAAAGACTTTGACGACTCGACGCCCTTGTTGGGCCACAGTTCTTCTGAAACTCTTTGCGGTCCTGAACAATCCATCGCCGATGTGCCCTGCACACCTCATCCTCGCAGGACGTCGCTGATGAGCACCGCCTGGATCGATGTCGTGGTCTTGGCACCCTTGAACTGCTCATCGACACCGTCGATGCCAATTTCACCATCTTCAACGCCTCTCGATGATCCGTGGCTCCTGCTTTAAAGGGAGTCACTCAAGAAGGATCCTCCGAGCGTCCTCGAACAAATCTACTCAACCAGGTACAGTGGGGGGGTTAAACATTATAGGAGGAAGTAAGACTATTGAACAATATATGGACTGGGCTTGTGCTATATATCTTTATTTTACAGGTTGCCCAGGTGGGGGGATCTCCACACAGAACTGTGTCTATTGGTAGGGCCAGTATTCTGCCCTTTGTTTCAACCCTCTTGCGTTCCTTCCTATCTCTATTGCTGGTTTCTTCGTTATTGATCTGTGTGACATTTTAACCGTACAGTTGATGCACTTTAATGAGATTTGATTACATTGGTGGTACCACTTTAGAATTGTATATATTTATCATTGTTGATTTCCGAGTACAAAGTGCGTTATTGTGATCGTGTACATACCTTTGAATATTAATGATATAAAGACTGTGTTTTCAGTAATACAGTGTGTGGACATTCCTTTGTGGGGGTTCGGGGACTACACTGTACTTAAGAACCAGCCTGCATCACCTCCCGAGAAGCTAGGCCTTGATTGCTCGTCCTTTGCTACTGAATAGAGAATCTTGGCTGGGGTCCTCTGTGCCTCTCCTCTACCATATAGAGAGCAGAGGTACAGGCACCCCCCACCAGTATCTTTACACTGAGGTACACAAACTCAAACATTGCCTACCTTTCCAAAGCTTCTTCGTGTCACATGCCAGTGCTGCTTGTGAACCGTACCGAGTTTTGTACATCATTTCCAAGTTCCCCAAACCAACATCGGATCACCACCTCAGAAAGCACCTTGAAGACTGGCTAGATACTGTTGAGTCGCAAGAACAAGACAAAATGGTATTTTAATAGACCCTGTCTGTCTAGTCCATTTTAAAGGACTACTTTGACTGCTTCACTACCCTTTCCTTCAAGAAATTAACTTTGAACATGGTTACCAAGCTATTATTGCCTGAGGACCGCTGCTCATCTGCCCAAGGTGCTCTTTTTTCATAAGTCTGCATTCTCTGTGTTTCTTTTACAGAGATGGGTTTTTAGTGTTTTCTGATTAGTTGTTTGCATTTTATTGTTTGATTAAAAGTATATATTTTTTTAATAAACCCTTGATTAGATCGTTTTTATTTTGGAGCCATTTGTACTTAAGTTGTTTGTGTTTCTACTGTTATCAGCTCACACAATTCCTGAAGAGTAGAGCCAGCCCCTGGCCTGCACTACCACAGCAAGGAAGGAAGGAGGTGCATCTTTTGGGCTGCGTCTGTTTCACCTTTATGATTTGGATGGTATCATATCATCACTGCACATACCTTTACTGCGCAAACAAAAATGTTGAATTTCGAAATCCCCCTTTCGCTGCATATATATGTTCCGGGGAGGGCAACGTTATTAATAAATGTGAGGAGTTATGGGGGTTGTGGGAGGACACCCCCCACATATATATGCAGCGAAATGTGGTAAAATTATAATAAGTCTGCATTTTCGTATGCGCAGTAAAAAAATAAATAGTAATCACACAGATCCATTTGGATCACTTCTGGTTTGATAGTATGGGGCTGAGTAGGCAGTTTAGCCACTAATCTACTATGTACCCCCTCATAGCTGTAGTCATTTTGACACACCAGTTTGGAAACAACACCAAACTGACTGATTCTAGTCCCCCCCCCCCGCTATTCTCAAACAAATGTCTACCCTGCCCCCACACCCACATTCGCCTGAGAAATTGGACAAATCAAATAAAAGACCTGAAACCTGTCAGTCATGTGGGATGCAGAACCTTTTTCCAAATGAAACTACAATCGAAACCTTCCCTTCATTCTGCAGGATAACATCTCAAAGGCAGTTCTCATCCTAATCAAATCTAGGCAGGACTACAGCAATGCCCTACATGGGGACTGTCCTGCCGGCCAAGACCGCAAAAAGTCAAAATCACTGCAAGAGGGTTCATCCCCCTGGATTAAGAAAATGTGAATCGGCTAGAAGCCTCCTCAGAAAGATCCACTGGCTCTCCATGCAGGCCTGGATCTACTTCAGATTCCTGTTCTTCATGCACAAATTCCTGGACAAGAACAGCTCCAGCGAAAAAAAGTCAAATCCCACTGCCCAAAAAAACCCTATGGTCAGAGACCACCAGCTCATTGAGCATCTCCACAACTAGATGAAAAAGCCAAGGAGATGGTTATTTCATGGCCAAATCTCCTTACCATTGGAACGGCCTCAGATACTTTGAGACATGCACATGTTCTCATGGCATTCAGAGCTGTGCTCAAAACCATCATCTAGGAAATCCATCAATCCCAAAAAACAGAGAAGCAGACTGGTGCTAAGCACACTGCAAAAGCCGGTCAGATAGCACGATAAGGTGAGCGCCTGCTTCTGACATCTGTGCGCAGCCTGCTGACACAGGATTGAGTCCTGGCAGGGCCAGCTCAGCCTTTCATCCTTCTGAGGTTTATAAATTGAGTTCCACGCAATACCATGCTGTGGGATAATAATATCAACTGTTATCTCAGTGCTCAGATGCCTGCAGGCTTGTAGCGCTATATAAAACTAGATATTATCATTATTATATTAAAAGGCCCCAGAAGCAATCCGAGTGTTTACATACAAATCAGCCCGTTTGGTAAAATCTGCAGCTGCTGTTTGTTCGCTGTTCACATCCTGCGCATTTCGTTTTGCCGTTCCTCTCCCTGGGATATCCATTTAACTGGGAAGTGGCAGAGAGCTGTTCGTTGGGTGTTTCTGAAAAGACCAGATAACCAGTGAAGGAAAGAAAGAAACAGAATAAATCGCCGGCATGTTATCTGCTCTGCATTTAGTCAACGAGAGCTTGAGGCCCCAGAGCTGCAGTCAGCGGGATTTTCCGGGACCCTGGTCTACCCGTGCCGACCTTGGAGGAGGTACAGCCATTCAGCTTTCTCAAACTAAACTCTGTACTATTCAGGTTAAGATGTACAAAGTGCCCGTGCCGTAACGCCGCCTGCTGATCCCACACTTTCAAGGCAATATAGTTTACGCTCAGGATAATCCGTGCACGGTGGGAGTCGGGCAAAACCCCCCACTCTCCCACACACACTCTGTGTTCACTAGAGCGACACAGGCAGTGACAGAAATCATCATCTGAAATGCCATTGCATGTACTCAAAACATTGAAATATGTTTGTATTTACAGGTCGGACACTTATATACCTGCGGTCCATTATCCGTAGCATTTTTGTATTGTTTTTAATAGTATTTAACTGTATTTAATTGGATTCACCACATCTTGATATTGTATTCGCAGCATCCCTTAAATATTGTAAATGGGGCACCTTGGGTTCAATCCAGGTCTGTAGTTTGTCATCGAGTTACCTGATCGTCATAGTTGGAATCAGTGTTTCTAGTAATTGTTGAATGCTTTCCAAAATGGCAAAATGGAAGGCGGAAGCAGCCCTCCCACCAGGAGCCAGTAGAAACAAAATCACTAGGACGTTTGAGCCTATACACGTGGTGAACTCCCTGATTACTGAAAGACAAGGCTTTTTATGTGACATATTTAAGAGAATTTTCTTTTTTAGACATTTGCCACCAGCAAACCGCTGAAACACGCCGGAAACAACACATGTCCTACCTTCCCACATTCCCACAAGTGTCCCAACAAAAGCAGTACCTCACATGTGTGGATGCACCTACCTGGGCACAAAGGGAAAAGGCTAGGCCACTCATATTCCAAAGGGTCTGGGATGAGGAAATCTTTAGGGTTTTGGTCTTGTGGACAACCCACAGATTTGGGCCTGGGGTGTCGCAGCCACTAAGCAAAATAGGGAACCCCTTGCATTTCTGAAAAGAAGAGATGCGTGGGAATCCAAAGAGCATTTTGTTAAACGTTCATTGTATAGTGCCTCCTTTATATTTATATTGGCCTGAGCCTAGTCGCTCGAGGAGGAAAACTGCGTTGCAAAGTTCCGATTTTGAGTTGACTTCGCCGCCATTTTAAGATTCATCCGCCATTTTGATTTATATTTGTATGCCTCTTTCGTTCTAAAATGGCGGACTATGTTTTCAACTTGCAACTAGTCTTCCCGACCTTTGAGTTCTGTTAATGTTTAGACCGTCCAAGAGCCGACTGTTTAGACCAAGCAATGAGGCCTTGCACTGCAATTGAACTGTTGTTTAAGTGTTGTCTGCACTCACAAGTCTCATCCCTGGATACACATTGGGGACAATGTAGAACAAACCTCGAGCATAGACACAGGCCGAACATTGTGTAGGAATGTAGAATAAGGCTTACTGCAGGATTTGAGAACATACATTGTCATTGTATTTCTATGGAAATGCAAACCTATGTAATCCCTTGCATAATATTGTATGATCCGTATGTGAACTAGGCACAAACCCCTGACCACAAATTATTAACGTGAAGAGAGGCTGGACAATATTACTTGAAATTGTATAAAAGTACGAACGTTTAGACATCCAGCTCTCTCTCACACCTCTCTCTGTCGGTCTGGTACACATTGTGGGGTGTTGAGAGCCAGATAGCTATCTGTGCTACTTTGTAAAACTGTACAGTAATAACAGATCTGTGAATCTTTCTTGCCCGTGATTGGTGTATTTCCTTTGTAGTACTGTGCCTCGATATTTCCTTGTTCTTTCAGACTGACTTGCACAATGCCTCTCAAAGTCCAAAATATAGGGGAAAAACTCAATTTTGAGACATTTACCACCAGGAAACCACCGAAACACGCCAGCAACAACACATATCCTACCTTTCCACATTCCCACAGATGTCCCTACAAAAAAGGTACCTCGCATGTGTGGGTACACCTACCTAGGCGCAAAGGGAAAAGGCTAAACCGCTGGTATCCCAAAGAGTCTGGGAAGAGGACATTTTTAGGGTTTTGGTCTTGTGGACAACCTACAGATTTGGGCCTGGGGTATCGAAGCCACCAAGGAAAACAGGGAACCCCATGAACTCCTGAAAAGAAGAAACCCGTGGGAATCCAAAGAGGTCTGACTTGCACAAATCACCCTAGAATGTAATACACACAATGCCCAGCTGTCATGATCTCTGCTTCCAAAAGGTCAGGGTTTTCCCAACTCCCTTGGAAGCAGATCCATAACCCAGGTTCCGAGTGCCAACCAGTCCCAATTGGGACCTTTTGGACCCAGTCCTGGCGCCAGTGGCACCAGGCTCATAAATATGCCCAGTCCCAGCGCTGGAAGCGCCGGGCTCATAATGCTTGGGTGGACTTACCTTCAGCAGACCATGCTGCTTACTTGCCTGCCAGTTGAGCCTCTGATCCTCTTCTGTTTGGAACTACTTTTCCTGTTGGGTGGGGCTGGAGCCACTCCCTAGATTCAGAACACTGGAACTCTTCTGGAAGGCAGGAACTCTTTTCTTACCAGGAACTCTTTTCTTACTTAGGCGTGGCTGTGGAAGGAGACACCTAAGCACTACAGGAGGCTATTTAAACCACACCCAGTGGATGAATCTTGCTTTGCGTTATTCTGCAACCTCTGCAGCAGAACGCTCATCGTGTCTTCTGCATCCGGTCCTGGGCCTAAGGAAAAAGGCTTACCATCCTGAATCCAGTCTTCAGCAACACCTATAAAGACAAGAAAGAACAGGTTAGCATTCCGGCATCTGAAAGGCAAAGGCTTACCATCCTGAATACAGTCTTCAGCAACACCTATAAAGACAAGAAAGAACAGGTTAGCATTCCGGCATCTGAAAGGCAAAAGCTTACCTACTCTTCGTGCGCTCCAGAGGTCTTCACACTGCATTCCGGCATCTGAAAGACAAAAGCTTACCAACTCTTCGCACGCTCCGGAGGCCTTCGGCGCTGCATCCCGCATCTGAAAGACAAAACAAGGTGCGTTTAAAGACATTGGGGAACTTTAATACTCACGTGCCATTACTCCTTTCCACATCTAATCCAGTGGGTATTCCGGCACCCTGCAGCCGCTCCGAACTCGTACCTGCAAAATAAAAAGACAGTTAGAGCGCATCGTGAAGCAGGCAACAAGCGCTTACTTACGTGCTTCCAGGCGCTTCTATTCATCACACGGGCTCCATCTTCAACTCACTTCAGCCCGTCATCCGCCATCGCCGGAACCCTGCAAAACAAGAGACATCATTACTAAAGACTTTAAAGACATTTGAACGACTCGAAACTTACCGTTCGTGCAGTAAACGACGGACAGCAGTCCTCTGAAGTCAAGAGGCCTGCGCTACCTATCCAGTGAAGAAACTGGTTACAGCACCCTGCCCCGAGGCAGATGGAGAGCTCGGCATTCACTTACCTAAGACATCTTACTCTACACGTCAGGCATACAGTGCACAGAGGTCCAGCCCAAAGAGCCAACCGGGTGCTACACATCACCTTTGAAGATACGGTAGTCGCCCAGTCAAGACCGGCGCCTCTGCGAGAATCAGGTGAGCGTTACAGAACGCAAAGCCTACCGCAAAACTCTCGCCCAGGCGCTATGGAAACCTCGGATACTGGCCCCCTAGCCCGGTTACTTGGGGAACTAAGGGCAGAAGTGCATGCAGCTCGTCAGGAAACGAATGCTCTAAGAAGGGAACTAATTATTTCCAAGGAGAGAACAGACAATCTTGCTAGACAAGTGCTACAGTCACAAGCCGGACAGACCCCGTTACCCGCATCAGGGGCAAATCTTCCTTCAACATCCTCTATGAATCCAGTGCAGATCAACCTACCTGGGAATGTACCTCTGGCTCCGCCCGAACGATTTTCTGGTGACCCAAAGAGGTCTGCAGTATTTATCAATCAGTGCCGGTTGCACTTCTTATGCCGGCCAGCAACCTTTCCAACTGATCAAGCAAAAGTAGCTTTTGTACTTTCGTACCTTAGTGGCAATGCGGCAGACTGGTCGATCCCTCTAGTTAATCAAGATGATCCGGTTCTCCATGATTTTCAAGCCTTTCAGCTTAGTATGGAAAAACTGTTCGCAAGACATTCACAGGGGCAGGCCTTGGACAATGAGCTTCTTTCGTTGCGACAGGGTAATCAAGACCTTTTGGCTTATATTGCATCTTTCAATAGACTAATAGTGGAAACTCAATGGCCTGAGGACAAAAGGATTACGCTGTTTTATAGAGGTCTATGTGGAGAGCTCAAAGACGTTTTAGCCCAAGTAGTGAATCCCCCACAAGACTGTTTGGATTATATAGACTTGGTCGTTCAAATAGATCACAGGCTGCAGAACAGGAAGGCCGATCGTTCCAAGTGTGATGCTCGAGTATTTTCCAAACCGCCAACTCCTTCCAAAGGAGTAGACTCCGGGGAACCCATGCAAATAGGGGGTCTGAAAGGTCCTCTAACACAAAGGGAGCGGGAAAGGAGGAAACAGTTGCAATTATGCCTATATTGCGGAAACTCAGGGCACTTTCTTCGAGACTGTCCGGTGAAACCTGCCAAGAAGGCAGTAGGAGCTGCAGTTACCAAAGTTACAAACTCTGAGCAGGGAAACGACCTCGCCCAACAAGAATAGAGGTCCTCTTGCCGAGCGTGAAAACCAGTTCCGTGACCTCGCATTTCGTGATACCTATGGTCCTCATTAGCCCTGATAATCCGGATCGATTACATGCAATTGAAGCTTACGTCGACAGCGGTGCCATCAGCAATTATGTGGATCATGAAATGGTTTTGAGGATGAATCTAACTCTTTGTCCCAAGGCTGTAAAGGACGTCATTACTACGGTGGATGGTACGGAGATAGCCTCCGGGCCAGTAACGCATACCACTCAAGAGGTGACGCTAGTAAGTCAAGATGGACACCATGAGAAGATCGTGTTCGATGTGATCAAGGCCCCTCAGTTTCAGATTATTCTAGGAATACCTTGGTTAGAGAAACACAATCCTCTGATCGATTGGCGAGCAAGAACGGTCCAGTTTCCAGAATGTGTCTCTACTTGTCACCCTCCACCTGGTGTTGCACTGGCCGCAATTTCTTCAGAGACTCCCCAGTTACCTCCCGAATACCTAGAATACCAAGATGTTTTCCGGAAGGATCAGGCTAACTCTCTACCTCCTCATAGGTCTTATGAATGCCAGATAGACCTGATACCTGGATCTACTCCTCCTTGTAGTAGAATTTATGCCCTCACCGAGCCTGAGAACCTTCACCTTCGACAATACCTGGATCAATACCTGGCAAATGGGTTTATTCGTCCTTCCAAGTCCCCTGCTTCTTCAGCTTTGTTCTTCGTTCCGAAAAAGGAAGGCGACCTTAGAACTTGTATCGATTATCGCTCCCTGAACCAGATCACCGTTAAGAATAGATATCCGTTACCTTTGATCCCTGAACTCCTGGACCAAGTCAGAAAAGCATGCATATATACAAAGCTGGATCTTAGAGGAGCTTACCACTTGGTACGAGTAAAAGAGGGCGATGAATGGAAGACGGCCTTCCGCACCAAGTATGGGCTATTTGAATATCAGGTCATGCCCTTCGGACTTTGCAATGCCCCGGCCGCCTTTCAATATTTTATGAACGATGTCCTCAGAGAGCTCATAGATGTATGTGTTGTTGTTTACATTGACGACATCCTCGTTTATTCTTCATCGGAATCTGAACATCGGAAACACGTGAAAATGGTCCTCGAAAGATTGCGTCAACACAAACTTTTCGCTAAGTTGGAAAAATGTGTTTTCAACGTGACTGAAGTTGAATTCTTGGGATTCATATTATCACCTGGCGGAGTGCGTATGGATTCAAAGAAGGTCGATGCAGTTCTCAAATGGCCATCACCATCCTCCGTAAAAGGTGTGCAAAGCATGTTAGGCTTCGCTAACTTTTACCGCAGGTTTATCCCCGAATTCTCTCGAATAGTCCAGCCCATCACTGCCTTGTTAAAGAAAAACAAACGTTTTGAATGGTCTACCGAGGCGGAACAAGCTTTCCAGGATTTGAAGACTAAATTTATCTCTGCACCAATCTTAAAACACCCTCGCCCCGAACTCCCCTACATCGTGGAAACTGATGCTTCAAGCCTTGCCATGGGGGCAGTTCTATCACAAAAGGACCCGGTAACCAATCAGTTGCATCCCGTGGCATTTTGGTCCCGCAAATTCTCGCCTCCTGAAATCAATTACACGATTACTGACAAGGAACTTCTGGCTATCAAGTCTGCCTTTAAGGCTTGGTGGCATTATCTGCTGGGGGCCCGACACACCGTTACTGTGATTACGGATCACCGAAACCTGCAATATTTGAAGACCGCAAAAGCCCAATCCTCTAGACAACTCCGTTGGGCATTATTCTTTGCCGAGTTTGACTTCATAATTACCTATCGACCTGGTACAAAGAACGGTAAAGCCGATGCCCTTTCTCGGATGGGAGTGGAAGAACACTTGGTCAACCCTAAACCTGTACCAATCATTCCCGAACAAAGAATTCTGGGTGTAATCGCCACAGAATCCATAGAGGAAGTTAAGGATAAAGCCAGGCAACTTGTAACTCCAGCAGACATACAGAATTGGCATCTGCAGGGAAAGGACTTTGCAGTAAAGGACAACTTATTGTATTTCCAAGAACGATTATACCTACCCAGCACAGATTTACAGAAAAAAGTAATCTCTTGTTATCACGACTCTTTAATGGAAGGTCATCCCGGTATAGCCAAGACCTCAGAAAAGATCAAGCGCTACTTCTGGTGGCCGTCTTGGAAAAAAGATATCAGAGACTTTATAATGTCCTGTGGAGTATGCGCCCAAAACAAGAGTCAAAAGGAAAGACCAGCAGGCCTCTTACGCCCTATTGACATCCCACCTTGCCCTTGGCATACGCTTTCTATGGACTTCATCACCGATCTACCTCCATGCTCCGGATACAATACGATTCTAGTAATCGTGGACTTATTCTCCAAGATGGCGCATTTCATTCCGCTCAAAGGCTTGCCAACAGCAGCAACTCTGGCCCGAGAATTTCTCGAAAACATCGTCCGACTGCACGGTTTTCCTTCGGTTCTAATTTCGGATCGAGGTAGTCAATTTATTTCTCATTTTTGGCGAAGTTGCTGTCGGTCGGCTCAAATTGATGTGAGACTATCGACCAGTCACCACCCTCAGACCGACGGACAAACCGAGAGGACCAATCAAACTCTGGAACAGTATTTACGCTGCATGCTGCAACAAACTGAAAAAACTTGGAAAGATATCCTTTGGATAGCCGAGTATGCCTACAATAACTCTGTCCATTCGGGAACTGGGAAAACCCCGTTTTTTCTTTTGTACGGCAGTCACCCTCGAACCTCGGAGTTGGATCCCCTCCAAGATCTTGAAACACCAGCAGTAGACTACCTGCATTCTACAATCACCCAAGCCTTTAAGGAAGCTGTTTCTCACCTTCAAAGGACTAAAGAACAATACAAGAAAGGAGCAGATCAACATCGGAAGGAAGCCCCTCACTATCAAGTAGGGGATCAAGTCTGGTTATCCACCAAATATCTATCTCTAAAAGGGCCACGCACATTCAACCCAAGATACCTTGGTCCCTATTCCATCACTACCATAGTAAACCCAGTAGCGGTCAAGTTGGACTTGCCCCCGCACATGAAGATACATCCGGTCTTCCACGTCTCTCTATTAAAACCCGTGCAACCTCAAACCCGACTAACCAAATCTCCAAAACCTATCCTAGTGGATGGAGAACTCGAGTTTGAAGTCAAAAGCATTCTGGACTCCAAGAACTCCAAATCTAAACTATTCTACCTAATTGACTGGAAAGGCTACGGCCCCCAAGAGAGATCCTGGGAACCTGCTGAATATGTCCACGCTCCTCGCCTAATCAAAAGATTTCACCGAACATTTCCTGACAAGCCAAAACCCCCGGAGAAGCCCGGTTTGGGAGGGGCCTTGAGGGGGGGTACTGTCATGATCTCTGCTTCCAAAAGGTCAGGGTTTTCCCAACTCCCTTGGAAGCAGATCCATAACCCAGGTTCCGAGTGCCAACCAGTCCCAATTGGGACCTTTTGGACCCAGTCCTGGCGCCAGTGGCACCAGGCTCATAAATATGCCCAGTCCCAGCGCTGGAAGTGCCGGGCTCATAATGCTTGGGTGGACTTACCTTCAGCAGACCATGCTGCTTACTTGCCTGCCAGTTGAGCCTCTGATCCTCTTCTGTTTGGAACTACTTTTCCTGTTGGGTGGGGCTGGAGCCACTCCCTAGATTCAGAACACTGGAACTCTTCTGGAAGGCAGGAACTCTTTTCTTACCAGGAACTCTTTTCTTACTTAGGCGTGGCTGTGGAAGGAGACATCTAAGCACTACAGGAGGCTATTTAAACCACACCCAGTGGATGAATCTTGCTTTGCGTTATTCTGCAACCTCTGCAGCAGAACGCTCATCGTGTCTTCTGCATCCGGTCCTGGGCCTAAGGAAAAAGGCTTACCATCCTGAATCCAGTCTTCAGCAACACCTATAAAGACAAGAAAGAACAGGTTAGCATTCCGGCATCTGAAAGGCAAAGGCTTACCATCCTGAATACAGTCTTCAGCAACACCTATAAAGACAAGAAAGAACAGGTTAGCATTCCGGCATCTGAAAGGCAAAAGCTTACCTACTCTTCGTGCGCTCCAGAGGTCTTCACACTGCATTCCGGCATCTGAAAGACAAAAGCTTACCAACTCTTCGCACGCTCCGGAGGCCTTCGGCGCTGCATCCCGCATCTGAAAGACAAAACAAGGTGCGTTTAAAGACATTGGGGAACTTTAATACTCACGTGCCATTACTCCTTTCCACATCTAATCCAGTGGGTATTCCGGCACCCTGCAGCCGCTCCGAACTCGTACCTGCAAAATAAAAAGACAGTTAGAGCGCATCGTGAAGCAGGCAACAAGCGCTTACTTACGTGCTTCCAGGCGCTTCTATTCATCACACGGGCTCCATCTTCAACTCACTTCAGCCCGTCATCCGCCATCGCTGGAACCCTGCAAAACAAGAGACATCATTACTAAAGACTTTAAAGACATTTGAACGACTCGAAACTTACCGTTCGTGCAGTAAACGACGGACAGCAGTCCTCTGAAGTCAAGAGGCCTGCGCTACCTATCCAGTGAAGAAACTGGTTACAGCACCCTGCCCCGAGGCAGATGGAGAGCTCGGCATTCACTTACCTAAGACATCTTACTCTACACGTCAGGCATACAGTGCACAGAGGTCCAGCCCAAAGAGCCAACCGGGTGCTACACATCACCTTTGAAGATACGGTAGTCGCCCAGTCAAGACCGGCGCCTCTGCGAGAATCAGGTGAGCGTTACACCAGCAAAGTCCCAAAATTAGGGAAAAACACAATTTTTAGACATTTGCCACGAGGAAACCACTGAGACACGCCGGCAACAGCACATATCCTACCTTCCCACATTCCCACAGATGTCCTGACGAAAACAGTACCTCACATGTGTGGGTGCACCTACCTGGGCGCAAAGGGAAAATGCTAAAACACTGGTATGCCAAAGGTCTGGCAAGAGGACATTTTTAGGATTTTGGTCTTGTGGACAACTTACAGATTTGGGCCTGGGATGTTGCAGCCACTAAGGAAAACAAGGAGCCCCATGCATTTCTGAAAAGAAAACACCCGTAGGAATCCAAAAAGATCTGACTTGCGCGAATCGCCCTAGAAATTACCCACAATGCCCAGCAAAGTCCACATTGTAGGGAAAAAAACTCAATTTTCAGACATTTGCCACCAGGAAATCACCGAAACACGTCGGCCACAACACATGTCCTACCTTCCCACATTCCCACAGGTGTCCCAACATAAATGGTACCTCATATGTGTGGGTGCACCTACCTGGGCGCAAAGGGAAGAGGCTAAACCACTTTTTAGGATTTTGGTCTTCTGGACAACCCACAGATGTGGGCCTGTGGTGTCGCAGCCACTAAGCAAAACAGGGAACCCCATGCATTTCTGAAAAGAAGACACCCGTGGGAATCCAAAGAGGTCTGACTTACGCGAACCGCCCTAGAATGTATTACCCACAATGCCCTGCAAAGTCCAAAAGTAAGGGGGGAAAACAAGAGTTTCAGACATTTGCCACCAGGAAACCACCGAAACACACCGTCAACAACACATGCCCTACCTTCCCACATTCCCACAGATGTCCTGACAAACACAGTACCTCACATGTGTGGGTGCACATACCTGGGCGCAAAGGCAAAAGACTAAACCACTGATATCCCAAAGAGTCTGGGAAGAGAACGTTTTAGGATTTTGGTGTTGTGGACAACCTACAAATTTGGGCAGGGAGTGTCGCAGCCACCAAGGAAAACATGGAACCACATGCATTTCTGAAAAGAAGACACCTGTGGGAATCCAAAGAGGTCTGATTTGTTCAAATCGTCCTAGAATTTATTACCCACAATACCTACACAAATTCCACAATTTAGGGGAAAAAACACAATTGTCAGACATTTTCAAGGCGAAAACAGTACCTCACATGTGTGGGTGCGCTTACCTGGGCAGAAAACAAAAAGAGTCTACTGTCCCCAAGCCCAGTGGTGGTCCCAGGGAGCCCGGGCAGGGTCTGCATCCCTACCTGGAGGGAAAACCTGTAACTGAGCCCAGCCAGAGGTCCAGGATGGTCAGGGGTGATGTCCTGGCCTTAGGTAACTGTCTCCCATATGGGTGGATGACCCCAAGCACAATTACTGTCCCGGGGAGCCCCGGCAGGGTCCCCGTCCCTCCATAGAGGGGAAAACTGTAATGGGCCAGGGACAGGGACACCGCCAGGCTCCCCGGGACCACCACTGGAACTGTGGACCTGCATCCCACATGCGAGACAGGCGTCCAAGGTCTGGGACATCACCCCCGACCATCCAGGAGTTCTGGCTGGCCTGCATTACCAGGGCTCACTGAGACCGCTGCTGAACTTGGGGACGGTCAACCAACAAGGGAGACGGGTGCCCAGGTCCAGACGCAGCACCCGTGGCCATCCCAGAGCTCTGTATGGCCTGTGTTACAGCCGTTCCCTTTGTGAAGGGATGGGCACTATGCCAGGGCTCACTGGGACCTCTGCTGGACTTGGGGATGCTCTCCCACCATGGGAGACAGGCGTCAAAGGCCAGGGGCATCACCTCTGACCATCCTGGAATTCTGGCTGCCCTGCACTACAGGTTTTCCCTCCAGCGTGGGATTGTCATGAACTTCAGAACACGCCCCTTTTGGACCTCCTGGTCCTTGTCTCAACGGGGCTTGCATTCTCTAATACTCCCAACATGGTCGCCCAGCGCTAAGACCCTTTCTCGCTCCATGCGCTGGACGTAACGTATTCTATTTATAGACCACGCCTTCCGCGGCTCCGCGCGTCTCAATGCTATTGCAAGTAGCCATCGGACGTGTGATCCGTAGCTTGCGGTATTCTTTCTCTGTCCTTGTGCACCTACCCGCTCCTTATCCCTTCCCTTCTTCCTGTTTCCTGGACTCGTGTGCTAGTTGCACTCATCCTAGATCCTTGGATTCCTGGATTCTGCCTTCCCGGAACTGAACGAGCCCTGGAGTCGGAAGAGACTCGAGCAGCCTTAGTTAAAACCAGGACCGTCCGCAAGAAGGCAGCGACCAAGGACTCCATCAAAGAACGGACCCAGGTGAGAAGGGGGGAACTCCTTGACAGTTTGAGACGCCACCCGATCGAACTTGATAACAGCATGGAGGCCGCCATTCAGGACCTGATGTGAGGCATGCAGGAACTTTCAACCGAGGTTCAAAACCTAAAGGCGGAAAACGCCGCACTCAAACAATTGGTCCTATCCCGGGACACTGCCACTAAAGAAGGGGTCCTGTTGGGCGGCATTGTTGATAAATATGATGGTTCGGCAAAAACCCTTCGCGGATTCCAGGATTCTTGCCTGGTCCACTTTACGTTTAAGCCCTATTACTTTTTGATTCCCAGGGCTAAGGTGGGTTTCATTATATCCCACCTTTCCGGCAATGCGTTTACCTGGGCTACACCCCTCGTTAACTCCGGCGATGCCCTCCTAGATGATTATGAGGGGTTCATACAGGCCCTTAAAAACATGTTTGACCGTCCTGAGCAGGTCTATAGTGCCCAGGACGTTTGTTAGACTTTCAACAGGGCTCCCAGGATATGCTCACTTATGTGACCCGATTTAAACAATTGGCCAAGGAAGCCGATTGGTCCTCTGAGGTGAGTTTCACCCTGTTCAGGAGAGGACTGAATGATGAGATAAAGGATGAGCTGGCCAGAGTGGCTCGACCAAACTCATTCCAGACATTAATGGACCTAGCCATGCAAATAGACTTCCGCATCCAGGAAAGGAAGGCTGAAAAGAAGAAGTCCAGGGTAAATTCATCCAAGATGTCCTGGGAAAGCACAGTCACAGAACCAGAACCCATGCAGATTGGAGCCTTCCGTGGACCCATATCACCGCAAGAAAGGTTGAGAAGGATCCATACGGGCTTGTGTATGTATTGTGCTTCGGACAAACATTTGGTTAGGGAATGTCCTCTAGCACCTCCTCGGCGTTCGGGAAACGCCAGCTCCCAATCCTAGATGGAGCAGAGCTTCGGGAGAGAGATGTTTGCTCCACATCAATTCCATCCTTGAACTCTCCTAGACAAAACAAACTGGTCGTTCTTCAGGCATTTCTATCACCCTCCAAGAACAAGACCTATTCTATTTTGGCCCAGGTGGACTGCAGAGCTATGGGGATCTTCATTGATCAAGAGTGGGTTGCCAGTCACCAAATACCTTACGATGCATGAAGTACCTTGCAGCCGGTGGTGGCCATCGATGGAAGACCCCTGAGTTCAGGGCCCATAAGCCTGCAGACCAAGGAGATCTGGCTCTCAATAAATCATCATCAAGAGCTGATTAGATTCGATATCATTAAGTCAGCCCACTACCCCATGGTATTGGGTATGCCCTGGTTACAGAAACACAATCCGTATATCAATTGGATAGCAGGATCACTATTCCTAGGCTCAGAGGTTTGTATGACTCACTGTCTATTCCTGGAACCTTCGTCAACACCCCCTAAGGAACCATCTAAAGATCAAAAAACACCACTTATGGTTTCCAATATCTTACAAGTCCCTGAGGCCTACCAAGGATACGCTGATGTATTTTTGACTGCCATAGTCCAGGCCTTACCCCCACACAGACCTGAAGACTGCGCAATTGAAACAGATCCCTCAGCAGTGATTCCCTTCGGCAGGATGTTTATGCTTTCAGAACCTGAGAAAAAGGCCCTCAAAGAATACCTGGACACCAACCTTGAAAACAGCACCATAAGACCTTCAAAATCTCCAGCAGGTGCTTCGTTATTCTTTGTCCCCAAGAATGATACCCAGGAACTCAGACCCTGCCTCGATTATCGCGGCCTAAATCAATGCACCCTCAAAGATCGGTACCCACTACCCTTGATATCGGATATCTTGGAAGCCGTGAGAGGCGCGGTAATATTCATCAAGTTGGATCTCCGGGGTGCCTACCATTTTATCCGTATCCGGGAAGGAGACGAGTGGAAAACCGCCTTTAGAACACCCTTTGGCCATTACGAATACCTGGTCATGCCATTTGGACTAGCTAATGCCCCGGCAGTGTTCCAACGTTTTATGGATAGGGTGTTCTCTGACATGTTGTTTCTCTTCGTCATTGATTATCTGGACGACATACTGATATTTTCCAAGGACCCTTTAAAGCATGAAGAACATGTAAAGGCAGTACTACAAAGACTCTGTGAACACCAACTCTTAGCCAAAACTGAAAAATGCTTGTTTCACGTTACTTCTGTTCACTACCTAGGATTCATCCTTAGTCCAGAGGGAATTGGAATGGATCCATCAAAGGTAAAAGCCATTTTGGCGTGGCCAGCTCCCACGTCCGTGAAACAAGTCCAATCCTTCCTAGGACTAGCCAATTTCTATCGGAAATTCATACCCACCTTTTCCGAGATTGTTCAACCGATCGTGGCTCTCTTAAAGAAGGACACCCCTTTTATCTGGTCAACACCGCAAGACACTGCGTTCCAGCGTTTGAAGGCCGAGTTTACACAAGCTCCTATTTTGGCCCAACCCGACACAAGCCGGCCATTTCTAGTGGAAACGGATGCCTCTAATTACTCTATAGGAGCAGTACTAAAACAGAAATTAGAGGACAAGCTGGAACACCCCATTGCTTATCTTTCATGAGCCCTAACTTTAAGTGAAACACACTATTCCGTCCTGGAAAAAGAACTGTTAGCCATCCGCCAAGCATTCACTGAATGGCGACACCTACTCCTGGGAGCTAGACATCCTGTCCAAGTCCGTACGGACCATCGGAACCTTCAGATTCTACAGTCATTGGAGTGTAGGAATAGTCGTCAGGTGCGTTGGGCCTACTTTTTTGCCCAGTACCAGTTCCACATCACTCATGTCCCTGGATCACATAACCTGATTGCTGATGCTTTGTCTCGACGTCCTGACTATGTAACCACTGAAGATAAGGCATATCCTAAGATGTTTTCCTCCATGATCTTCGTAGCTCAAGCAGTCAACCTCCTGGAAGAAATCTGAACGCAAACCCAATCCTCTGGGTTGTGGAAGGACATCTCAAGGAAAAACCAGTGGAATTTAAAGGCCAAGCAAGAATGTTTATTCAAGGACAATGCACTGCTCATTCCTACACAGAAGTTACAACAGAGAATAATAAACCTCTGTCATGACACACCTCACTCCGGGCATCGTGGCATCACCAATACCCTCCGTCTCATACAGAGACAGTTCTGGTGGCCTAGAATGAAATCTGACGTACAGCACTACGTCTAAACTTGTGTAGTCTGTGCTCAAAATAAGCATGATAAAACAAGAAACCCGGCGGGTCTTCTTCTGCAGCCTACACTGCCGACTAAGCCATGGGAAATCATTGCCACAGACTTCATAGTAGAAGTTCCACCGTCCCGAGGATATACAACCATCATGGTCACCATAGATCTGTTCACTCACATGGCTCATTTTACGCCACTCTGTAAACTACCATCCTATTCCGAACTAGCTGGAATATTTCTGGAACACATATTCCGCCTGCATAGACTTCCTTCCAAGATCATATCTGATCGAGGACCTCAATACATTTCTCAATTTTGGAAACATCTCTGCCGTATTCTAGGAATTCAACGTGCCCTCTCTTCGGGATATTACCCTCAAACCAACGGAACCACAGAACGTGCGACTCAGACCCTGGAACAGTATCTTCGATGCTTCGCCACCAAGGTCCAGGATGACTGGTCGCTCCTGATACCCGTTGCGGAATTTGCTTATAACAATTCCGACCATTCAGCGCTTCAGACCAGCCCTTTTTATTGTAGTCAAGGGTTCCATCCATCGGTTTTACCCTTTGTCCTTCTTCATCCTACACCAGTACCTACTGTTGACTCCTGGATCGAAACCCTCATCAACATACACCAGGAGGCCAAGAAATACTTAGAAAAGGCCAGATCACAGACCAAGAGATATGCGGATTCCAAAAGAAGACCAGGCCCTTCTTATGCACTCGGTGTCCGGGTGTAGTTGTCATCAAAACTACTACCCCGACACCTAGGACCAAACAAATTGGCCCCACGGTACTATGGGCCATTTCCCATCAAGGAAATTATTAACCCTGTCTCATACCGGATCCAGCTACCCGACTCCTGGAAAAGAATTCATCCAGTTTTTCATGCATCCTTACTGAAACCCTACATTCCGTCCTCCCGGAAATCCATTAGACCTCCTCCTCTGCTGGTCAACAATCAACTGGAATATGAGGTGTCCCGAATTTGCGATTCCAGGTATAAACGGGGCCAGCTTCAATACCTGGTTGAATGGAAAGGATACCCTCCTAGTGAAAGAACCTGGGAACATATTTCTAACATCAAGGCCCCTCGCTTGCTCAGAAGATTTCACCTCATACATCCGGGCAAACCTGGAGGAAAAGGTCTTCGGAGGAGGCATGCTGTCATGAACTTCAGAACACGCCCCTTTTGGACCTCCTGGTCCTTGTCTCAACGGGGCTTGCATTCTCTAATACTCCCAACATGGTCACCCAGCGCTAAGACCCTTTCTCTCTCCATGCGCTGGACATAACGTACTCTATTTATAGACCACGCCTTCCGCGGCTCCGCGCGTCTCAATGCTATTGCAAGTAACCATCAGACGTGTGAGCCATAGCTCGCGGTATTCTTTCTCTGTCCTTGTGCTCCTTACCCCTTCCCTTCTTCCTGTTTCCTGGACTCGTGTGCTAGTTGCACTCATCCAAGATCCTTGGATTCCTGGATTCCGCGTTCCCGGAACTGAACGCGCCCTGGAGTCGGAAGTGACTCGAGCAGACTTAGTTAAAACCAGGACCGTCCGCATGAAGGCAGCGACCAAGGACTCCATCAAAGAACGGACCCAGGTGAGAAGGGGGGTACTCCTTGACAGGGATGGGCACCCTGCCGGGGCTCCTCTGGACCACCCTGAACTTGGGGATGGTCTCCCAACATGGGAGACAGGCGCCAAAGGTGGGGGGCATTACCCCCAACAGTCCTGGAGTTCTGGCTGCCCTACGTTACAGGTTTTCCCTCCCGGGAGGGATGGGGACCCTGCCAGGGCTCCCTGTGACCGCCGCTGAACTTGGGGATGGTCGTCCAAGGGAGACAGGCACCAAAGGCCAGGGGCATCACCCCCGACCATCCTGGAATTCTGGATGCCCTGCACTACAGGTTTTCCCTCAAGGGTGGGATGGGGACACTGCCGGGGCTCCTCTGGACCGCCGCTGAACTTGGGGATGGTCTCCCAACATGGGAGACAGGTGCCAAAGGCGGCGGGCATCACCCACAACCGTCCTGGAGTTCTGGCTGCCCTGCGTTACAGGTTTTCCTTCCCGGGAGGGATGGGGACCCTCCCAGGGCTCCCTGGGACCGCCACTGAAGTTGGGGATGGTCGTCCAAGGGAGACAGGCACGAAAGGCCAGGGACATCACCCCCGACCATCCTGGAGGTCTGGCTGCCCTGTGTTACAGGTTTTCCCTTCAGGAAGGGATAGGACTCTACCAGGGCTCCCTGAGACCGCTGCTGAACTTGGGGATGTTCGACCAACAAGGGAGATGGGTGCCCAAGCCCAGACGCAGCACCCGCGGCCATGCCAGAGCTCTGGCTGGCCTGTGCTACAGCTTTGCCCTCTGGGAAGGGATGGGAACCATTCCAGGGCTCACTGGGACCTCTGCTGGACTTGGGGATGCTCGCCCAACATGGGGGACAGGCGCCCAAGGCCAAGGCCATCCCTCCCAACCATCCTGGAGTTCTGGCTGCCCTGAGTTATGGGTTTACCCTCCAGGAGGGAATGGGGACCCTTCTGAGGCACCCAGGGATCACTGATGAACTTGGGGATGGTCGACCGACATGGGAGACAGGTGCCAAAGGCCAGGGACATCACTTCTGACCATCCTGGTGTTCTGGATGCGTTGTGTCACATGTTTTCCCTCCAGAGAGGGATGGGGACCCTGCTGGGACTCCCTGGAGCCACAGATGAACTTGGGGATGGTCGCCCAACATGGGAGAGAGGCGTCCAAGACTGAGGCAGCAGCCGGGGCTGTCCCGGAGCTCTGGCCGGCCTGCGTTACATCTTTGCCCTCCAGGAGGGATGGGCACCTTGCCCAGGCTCACTGGGACCGCTGCTGGACTTGGGTATGGTCGCCCAACATGGGAGACAGGCGCTGTTATGACTGTCAACCCAGCCACCCAGAGAACCCCCACTCAGTTTACCTCCAGACAGGGGGCTGTCCTTACTCACACAGCCCAGAGAACAGCCAGGCCTTTCTATACCCGTTGGAGGCTGTTTTGTAAACTTCCTGGCAAGCGTGCACATTAAGCCCCAAACGTTGCATATTGTAATACAGCTCATAGTATGTTCGTTTCTTACTTCCTGTGAATATATCTCTCCATCTCTTATGCGCGTCAGAGATTCATTCACGGTCCGTGTCACGCCACGTGACTTTCTTGATTCCTGTCACGGCATTACGTGTTTACGCGAGTATCACGTGTCCGGTATTTAACGCATTGCGTTCTGAGACACGGTGCTTCTGATTGTATTGTGGCATTCCCACATTCCGGAGCTCAGAGTTTTTCTTTCTTTGAATTCAAGCCCCGCGTTTCACTGCGTTGCTTTTTTTCATCCACATCAGCTGTTCCCGCCTAGTACGGAGCAGCCGGACTTAACCCCGCCTTCCTCGGCGGTGTCCCTTCCATCGTCAAGCTGTTCCTTTGTCTCCCGGAGCAGCTGAAGTACGGAGCTAGTTCCAGTCCGCTCCATCTCCATTTTCGTGTCTACTCACGACGCCTCGCACCTGCATTACACCTCCGCAAGGGGTCACGGTGCCATCAGCTGAGCCATTCACTCTGCATTATCAAGGGCAAGGCTATTCTGGTACTGATACCACTCCGCTATACATGTGTTTCTAAATCCAAAACACCAGCCCATTCTTCCCTACTAGAATCTCTGCCAATACTGTTTCTGGACATTTGTGACTTACAAATTCGACAAGGGTATTCCATCTGGACTTCACCTGGACATCATTTATCCACTACTTCCTTGGTCTACAACGCAGGATTCAGTGCACTGGACTTTATGGACGCTGCCCTGCGTGCACCAACCCGTACCTAGTGTGGCCCTCGTTCCGTTCGGGTTAGCTTCCCTACTAACTCCCTTTTCCTGCCGTTTCTAGTACCTCCCTTGGATTTCACAAGCAACTGTCCTGTGGAACAGGTTAGTGTCCTAAGAATAAGACTAATAGTGGTGTTTTACCTTCTGAGCCTGTTCCTAAAATCCATTTTATTCTGCTTTTCTACAGTTTGGTGGTTATTCTATACAACGCCCTTTCCACTAATTACTCCCTTTGGCTGTGACTTGTGCTAGTCAGAGAGGGACATTAGTTGGAAGGTCTGAATTTGACAGACTTCATTCTACCCAGGGTCAGCGTTAACGATTTCTCGTGTATCCTTTTGAATACTACGCATATCCTTTTACTGGTATGCTAGTATTGTCCCTGATTTACAACAGGCGCCCAAGGCCGGAGACATCGCCCGACCATTCTGGAGCTCTGGCTGGCCTGTGTTACAGCTTTTCCCCGCCAGGGAGCCCGGCAGTGTGCCAATCTCTCTCTAGAGAGAAAAGCTGTAACGAAGCACAGCCAGAGCTCAAGGATGGCTGGGGGTGATGTCCCGGGCATTGGGTGCCTGTCTCTCATGTGGGTCGACTGTCCCCAAGTCCAGCAGTGGTTTCAGGAGCCTCAGCAGGATCCCCATCCCTCCTCGGAGGGAAAAGTTGTAACGTGGCATGGCCAGAGCTCTAGGATGGCCGGGAGTGCTTCCCCCAGCCTTAGGAGTCTGCCTCACATGTGGTTAAACCAGCTCAGCAGCGATCATTGGACGACCCGGCAGGGTCCCCATCCCTCCTAGGAAGGAAAAGCAGTAATGCAGCATGGCCAGAGCTCCAGGAGGGCCGGGGGTACTGCCGCTGGGCTTGGGTGTTGTCTCCATTGTGGGTTGACTGTCCCCAAGTCCAGTAGCATTCCCAGGGAGGTCTGGCAGGGTCCCAATCCTTCCCTCTAGGGAAGAGCTGGCCGGAGACATCACCCGACCATTCTGGAGTTCTGGCTGGCCTGTGTTACATCTTTTCCCCGCCAGGGAGCCCGGCAGTGTGCCAATCCCTCCCCAGAGAGAAAAGCTGTAACACAGCACAGCCAGAGCTCCAGGACGGTTGGGGGTGATGTCCCGGGCTTTGGGCGCCTGTCTCTCATGTGGGTCGACTGTCCCCAAGTCCAGCAGCGGTTTCAGGAACCCCAGCAGGATCCCCATCCCTCGTCGGAGGGAAAAGCTGTAACGCGGCATGGCCAGAGCTCTAGGACGGCGGTAGTGCTTCCCCCTGCCTTAGGTTCCCCGTCCCTCCAAGGAGGGAAAAGCTGTAATGCAGCATGGCCAGAGCTCCAGGATCGCCGGGGGTACTGCCGCTGGGCTTGGGTGCCTGTCTCCATTGTGGGTTGACTGTCCCCAATTCCAGTAACATCCCAGGGAGCTCTGGCATGGGCCCAATCCTTCCCTGGAGGGAAGAGCTGTAACGCAGCTTAGCCAGATGTCTAGGAAGGCCAGGGGTTCTGCCCAAGGCCTTGGGCGTCTGCCTCGCACGTGTGTCGATCACCCCCAGCCCATTGGTGGTCATGGGGCGACCCAGCAAGGTCCCTGCTCCTCCCTGGAGGGAAAATCTCTAACGGGCCCGGCCAGAGATCCAGGCCGGTCTGCAATGGGCAACGGCCAAATAGCCCCAACCCCCAAAATCCTTTCCCTGGTGGCCTTGTGCTCCTTTCTGCTTCCCAGGGGTGGACAAATTGGGCCAGACCCCCAATTTTGCTCACCCCCCAGGGAAGCAGAAAGGATGTGCCCCTTTGCAGGGGGATTCCTGAGAGGGCCGGGACCCAGGGACTTGGCCAGCCCCCTGATGCCCCCAAGTGTGCCACTAACAATATCGTGGAATGTTGTTTAGCCTTCCTTGGGGGCAAATGGGTGCAAAACAGCACCCATCTGCCCCCCAAAGAAGACAAAACAACATTGTGCCACCTTTGTCTTTTTTACTGGGGGGGATAGTTTGACCTGGTGGGCACCCCCAAAATCAGTACCCTGGTTGTCTAGTGCCCCTTTCTGCTTCCCAGGAGTGGCACAATGGGGCCAGACCCTCACTTTGCCCCAACCCCCCAGGGAAGCAGAAAGGATCTGCCGCTCCTTCGGGGGAGGCGGTGGGGGTTTTGCTGAGGGGGCCTGGCCCACAGGTATGGGTACAGTCCCCTGATTCCCCCTAGTCAGCCCAAAATATTTTTATTTATTTTGCCTTCCTTGCGGGCAAATGGGTGCAAAACCGCTCCCATCTGCCTCCAAAGACGGCAACACAACGTGCCCCCGTTTGTGTTATTATTTTGGTGGGGGCCTGTTTGGCCACCTCCAAAATCAATTCCCTGGTGGTCCAGTGGGGATTGCTGGTCAAGGATCGAATGATCATCAACCAGAAATCTGCTGTGAGAGGGCTCATTGGAAAGGGGAGTCTCCCCTTTACAACAAACCCTCACTTGGCCAAATCAGGCAAGAAATTCCCTTGCAGGACGCAAATGCATCTCTGCTAAATTTACATGCTGAAGCCTTTTGGCTTCAGCATGTACATTTCATTTCCTGATGACGTATGCGCACGTAGCAGGGAGGGTGATTGGCCCCCCCAAGGCTAAGCAGTGCAGAGGATGAGGTATCTCGTCCCCCACAATGGAATGTAGTGCGGAGGACGAGGTACCTACTGCAGTTAAGGGGTTAATCTGCTAATTGAACCGATTAGGCCACTAGGGGGACTTTGGGCAGACCAGGATACAACTTGGGACATACCAGTGTCAGTGATCCTCCTGCCTAGGAAGGTTAATCCTTTAGAGTTGGACATGGCCTGTGTTTTGCGTAATTTGAATTTGAGGGCATGCAACGGGCGAGAATGACCAACCGGCGATTAAAACTTTCAGGGGCAACATGAGAGATTCGGTAATCGACTATATCTTAATCTCGGAGAATGATTGGGCTTGGGTGAGTGATTTCAAGGTCTGGCCACAAACTGAAAGTGATCATGATCCCTTAGTAATTAAAATGCAAGGAGGTTGGTTAGTCATAGGAAATTGGCAGGAGCCCAAAAATGCCCACCGAATCAGCATCACGGGACAGGCCCGCAAAACAATCCAATGGGCCAGTCTGATAGACCAGGAACTTAAGCCTGCTATTTATAGTGGCATCCTGGATAACTTGGTAACTATTAGTAGAGAAGAAACCCCACACAAAGTGATCCTGAGTGAGTTCGAGAAACTTAAGGGTAACTTGATCCCACATATAATATTGCCAGTAGTGGTAGTAAAGAGAAAGACACTGTCCCAGAATGTCTGATACAATCATACTTGTATGAAGGTGGAAACAAAATTATGATCTGTGTGAATGCAGCTCTGGGCCTAGACAGCGAAAAACAAAGTTCCATAAGATCAGAATATAAAAGCCTAATTAGAACAAGGAAAGGAGTATTTGCTCAGGAGCAATGGGACGCTCTCTACAGTGCACTTGAGAGTGGGGAAAAGAAACTATTTTGGAAGCTAGTCACTGACAGGTAGCTGAAGGGTGATTGTGTGCTCCAATGCAGTATCAACACAGATGACTGGCCACCCCACTTCTCAAATGAGTTCAAGACGGTTGAAGAGAGCCCCATATTGGCCCCGAAGAGCGAGGAGGTTTTAGTTCCAACTTCGGGAACTCCACTCATATCTGTGTAAAATATGGAGGAAGCCCTGAGAGCACAAAAATCTGGGAAGGCTTCCTGTCCTGATCTTATTCCATCAGACCTGTTTAAAGATGAGGTACGAGTGTGGACCCCGCCTCTGTGTAAAGTATTTGACGCAATTATTGCAGTGGGCATGGAGACCCCATTTTAGCAAAGATTGGTCATTATCCCACAATAGAAAAAGGGTGGCTGGGATAGCCCCACCAACTAGCGTATAATATTGTTATTGAATGGAGCAGGGAAAATCTTTGCCAAGATAATTCAGAGTCATCTACAGGACTGGTTAGTTTCAAACAATGTGATCAATGATCTTCAGGTGGGCTTTAGTAAAAACTGGGAGAGGATCGACCAGTGTTTCATGCTATACCTGTTGATTCAGTAGCAGGTAACATTACAAAGTCGGAAATTATATGCCGTGTTTTTAGATCTACGCACATCTTTTGATTCTGTCTCTAGAGAAGCTCTATGGAAGATTTTGTTAAGAAGAAAAGTACCCCTTCCTTTGGTCTTGATAGCGAGGACACTCTATACGAAGTCTGCAGCAACAGTACAATACAGCTTTGGAGGCGAGGAGACGCATTCGTTCAAGGTTAATAAAGGTGTCAGACAGGGGTGCGTCCTGGCTCCTCTCCTTTTTAACATACATATACAGGAAATCATAGATGCCCTGAAGAGAGATTGCCAGGACTGCCGCAAAAAGGCAGACGAGAAATATTCTGCATTCTTTTACGCAGGCGATGCGGTTATTCTCTCCACTACGCCCCAAGGCTTGAAACAAACATTGAATGTCTTTCTTTCTGCTAAATCTTACGAAATCTAAAGTGATGGTTTTCAAACCAAGGTTTGTAAAAGGTAGTGCCCTGGCTATCGAGGTGAATGGTCTCCCTCTGTAGCAGGTTGGGTTTTTTGACTACCTGGGAGTCCGGTTTCATGAGACAGGCGGCTGGAGCTCAGAGATGGAAAAGTCTGGAATAACCCTGGGAATGTACTTGGGCTATTAGAGCTTTTCATATAAGGCATGAGAGTGGAACAGTGTCCCCAGCCCTTAAGCTTTATAAAAACTACATCCGACAGTCCTTTATGGTTCGAAAATATGGGGGCACGTTGCATCAGGGAAACTGGACCTTTCTGAACGTAAGTTCTTGAAGAAATTGCGTATACTTCCTGAAAGTGCTCCATTGGCTTTGGTATATCTAGAACCTGTCATTTCAGTGTTGTCCCAGCTGGCTCTCAAACCTGCTTTGTACTGGTTAAAACTATGGTGTATTGAAGGACCTGAGATATATCAGGATGCACTGTCGTATTTGATTGCTTTGGAGGGAGGTAAAAGCTTGGGCTGGGTGCTCCATGTCAAGAACACTTTGTATGCCCTTGAAGCGGGTGAACTCTGGGAAATTTCTTCTGCCTGTTCACAACGGTTTGTTAGGGACCTGAAACAAATCTGCTAAAGACCACATCAAGGGCCCACTTAGTAACCAAAGCCCAGACCCTTAAGACTGGGAGAGAATACATTGTACTGGGCCTTTAACAGGTATTTCAGAGGCATTTATATCTAATCCCCCCAGCATACGAAAGTTCTCTGTACTTGCGGATGAGGATGAGAATACTCCCGGTAGCCTCCTTCACAAAATCATGGAAGGATGCAGAGGGGGGGAAATGTCCCATGTGTGGGACAGGTTGTGAAACTCAGATACACTTTTTATTGATTTGTCCTAGTACATTAACCCTGAGAAAACGGTATTTGAGACCAGTTTTGAGGGCTGTGGGAGTCCGCTCTGTAGTGGAAACGGTGCAGTTACTTAGACAACCAGTGTCACCTTGTGTTGTCTTCGCAACTGCGCGATACCTGCATAGGGCTTGGCTGCAAAGAAAGAGAGTTTTGAAATAGATTCTGAACTCACATGTTTTCATAGTCAGGTATTTTAACACATTTGACAATGAAGTTGCCAAGGCCCGATGGACGAATACTACAATGTGGTATGAGGCTGCAAGCAATGCTCTCCTCTGCTATGCTGTCTTATTGCTTTAACACCATGTGGTTTTTTATTACTGATTTTTAAGAATAAAAATGTGGTATTTATTTAGAAAATTTATTTGTAACTTGAAGTTTTTATAAACGAATAAAAGTTTTCATGCAAAGCAAGAAAATCATACAACCTTAAAGGTAAACATGAAGGCCACTTGTACATATTTTGATGCTGCGTGTTATGTCCTTTTTGCCTCCCATGTGCTGCCCTCATCCTAATCGCCACCATTCGAAACTCCCTTCCTCTCCACCTCAGACTTTGTTTCTGCAGAGCTCTTAGGACTCAACAATTCTCAGGGTTTTTTGGCTTACACTACGCCACCCATCTCCTGAGGTTATAGACAAGTATCTAAACACAGACTACCGTTTATTCTGCCTTATTTGAACAAACCTCTTACCTCCCTTTTCTATATCTCACCCGTTGCCGTTATTTACTCCTGTTGCACTTGTGCCCTTACACCAAAGCACTCTGAAGTAGCTTGCCATGTGGCATGAGCCCAATACAAAACCTACAAATACAAACATTTAGATCCGGCCCAATCTCTTTGTAATCATTCATTTTTAGAATAGAGACTATAATACAATAGACTAAGACTTTGAGAATACAAGGATATCTAGGCGAGGAAGAAATGCAAGACATGCTTGAAGTATGGAGGAGATTCTTGGCTGAGGTATGAATAGATAGGGGACGTTATTGTGGGCATAGCCTATTTAGCGGTGTCGTGAAAAGCCATGGAAACAGATCTTGGGAGAAGAGCTCAGGTGCAACGCGCTTGCCTTGGAAGCAAGACGACGCAGAGCAACACAGGTTCGATCCCCATGTCCATGCTTAGAAACATCTGGGTATTAAGCTCGTTATAAATAACCAATCATAATCATAATCACTCTCAAGACTGTGGCCAAGCGGGAGTTTATAACCCTACAGTGGGCTCAGAGAGCTCAGCACACTGGAAACTAATTCCTGTCCAGAGGACTGAATGGGAAGTAATGCTGGGGCAACAACTTGGTGGGACCTCAGCAGGGTGCCCAGAAGAACCAGTTGGCAATTAGGGCATGCTTGCAATAAAGAATCTAAGTCGGATCCCTGAGTCAAGCATCTTATTTCTTAGCAGGAAATTTTGCATGGGGAATTGCCAAAAACAATGGTTAAATAGCTTTGGTTGAAAGATGAACAACTGTCATTATCTAATATTGCAGCACAGTCTGGCCCATGTA
This sequence comes from Ambystoma mexicanum, assembly GCF_040938575.1. Classification (NCBI taxonomy): domain Eukaryota; kingdom Metazoa; phylum Chordata; class Amphibia; order Caudata; family Ambystomatidae; genus Ambystoma; species Ambystoma mexicanum. The sequence continues at coordinate 561,439,053 of NC_090921.1, forward strand.
TGTATGGAGTTTATAAAGCGCAAAGCTCGCTGGGAGGCAACAGAGCAATGCATGTAGGGAATTCCCACAGGGGGTTAGAAGTAGAGTGCAGGGGTAGCAGAGGAGCTGGGAGGAGCTCTGGAGGGGTAGACGTAGGGTTGAGTGGAGGCTTAAGGATTGGCGAGATAATTCATGAAGAATAGGGTCTTTCCTGAAGTGTAATTTGTTCCAGATATAGGGTGGCTAGCAGGAAGAAGCCTGTTTCCTGTAGTGTTCTCTTTTACAGGTCTTTCTTTCCAGTCTGGCAATAGCATGGCTTCTGCTGGTGCACTGGGGTCCAGGTAGAGTTGGTGATTTGGTTGTGACTGCAGGTGTCTTGAACATGACGCGTGCTGCAAGGACTAGCCAGTGAAGCTCCTTTTGGATAGGGCGCACGTGCTTACTAAGGCAAAGCACAATTCTTTAGTTGAACTTAACATCACGAGACCTGTGCATTGTAGTAGTACTAGCTGACTGCACATCAGAAAAGTGGTTGAGATGGGGAAATGGGTAGAATCATTGGTTGCAACAAACATTTTGCCTATTAAAGGAGGTTTTGTACGTTTTATTGAGCATTTTGTCTTTTATATGAAATTTGCTCTGAAATTATTTATTCAATGTTTCCCGTTTTGATGTTCGATTTCTTTCCTTTTGCTATTAATCACCTCATGTTATCTGTACTTTCCCCCCTTTTGTAGAAATATTATGGTACATAAAATGTCCGCAGCCATGGCATTCATCGCTCATCCTGTCCTAAACTCTAAATCTATAGCCGTGCAAACCCTCCCTGGCCTCTCTGCTGTCTTCAACACCATATCGCACCGTAACCACTTTGAAAGCCCTGAGTGACAGCATGCTTTTTCCATGTGCATGCACTGGGCCTGACACATACTGGGCCACACGTTCTCTGACACCGCCGACACCCTACTCGTGGCTGCAGCACATGAGGCCAAATATCGGCTACACATTGAGGGGATTCTGCATTAGGACATGGTTATTCACTCGAACGTCTCTGCTGGGTTCCCAGGCTTTTTAGGAGTGCACCTCAATAGTCATGAGCATGAGAAAAGGCATTATTGCACTAAAGAAAGAATATAGATGTGTGCATGTTCTGCATTATCATTATATATAACCTACGTGGTCACGCTCTTTCATTCATCCAGATGCCTTGTGATAGGTTGCTTTCTGATTATGTGTGCGCGTCCCCACCATTGGCTTCAGTTCACATGCTAAGGCTAGAAGTCGTCACCTACGTGTTCATCGCGCTGGGGATAAAGGTCACGGCAGAAGCCCAGAATGGCTTCAAGCTGAGGGTGGAAGCAGCATGGGGTACCAATGATCGATTTATGCAGGCCGGGGAGGAAGAAGGATAATTACCATTCTGGCTTGCTGATTAGCGAGAGCTCTAACACACCGGTGTACACTGCGCTTGGCACGTGGGAGAGCCTGCATTCAATGGCCAAGCTCTGAGACAAAATGGTGGCCTTCATTTGTAAAACTACTTAGTGGCCCATTTCCAGAATTGAATGCCGCTGAAGTGTTACTCTCCTTCATAGGTGGTAGCCATTTCACAATAGCCCGCTAAATCACTGCGTATCCTCCGAGAGAGACCCAGAGAAGTTGGTAGCATGGGCTTCATTTTACACGTGCACAAGGGTGTTTGCTCTCCCACGCCCCAAACCTTTGTGGCACACCATTTTGTCTCCCTTATTTGGCAGGGGCCCCTTTCCTTTAGAAGTCATGCCCCCCAAACATTATCAGAAAAGTTACTCCACTGGTTGGTAGGCAAGGTTAGACCTGATTGCCAGTGTGGAAGTGGTGACTCGATAATGGTAGTCAAGTTCAGTGTAAAGTGCTGGTGTCCGTCTTCTGAATCCCCTCAGAGAAATTCATAAAGTGCAGGATGTTCTCGGCCACAGCATTTTGGTAGATAAATCGCTGTTGCAGTTTGTGGTGGTCAGTGTTGTAACCGTGGCAAATGAAATACAGAATTAATTCAGTATTTATGTCACAACACAGTACATTTAAGTGACCTTTTGTTGTGTCCAATTGTAGCGAATGGCATATGACAAAGATTAGGTGAGAGTGGCATAATTCATTTTATAAGTTGGGTCTTTTATGAGGAAGATTCTTTCTGGAGACTCTCACGGTGGGCATGGGTTAGCCTGGTAAGGTATAGATTCCAGGATCCTGTCTATAGAACATTAAATATATCCTGCACTATATGGATTCCGGAATGTTGGCCAAGGTGACAGCAGCTTGAACCTGCAGCTCCTGGTCCCCTCCCTCAAGCTATTCCATGATTGATAATGAATTCTAAAAAGAAAATTTATGAACCAGAAAACCCTACTTCCAAGAAACAGAAACAATTGATGGAGATGGAAGAGGATAATCCTAGCAGCCAGGACATCTATAAACTCCTGAAGCAGGTGTCCCTGGATATGGTTGAGGTTAAGACTACCTTGGTTGAATTGAACTCTAAGGTGTGTCATTTGGATGGCAGAGTGGAGGAGTTGGAAAGAAAATCACACTCAATGACCTCAGAGATGGCAAGGAGCTACAGGGCCTATAACAATTTGAAGAAGGACCTTCATGTTGAAAAAGACCGAAGATTGGAAATGGACTTTAAACTGCGGGAGAGAAATGTCAGACTGGTTGGAGTGGAGGAAGACCCTGGAGCTGAGTCCCTGATTTCAGTAGTTACTGGGATCTTCAAGGATTGCTTTGGCCTGCTGTCGATTAAGGAAGAGGATATTGATCATATTTATAGGATTGGTAAACAGCCGGGGCCTAGGCCTAGACACATAATGGTGGTTTTTGTTTTGGCCAGGAAGAAGGAAGGTCTGCTGCTTGCTGCTAGATCAAAAGGATCTGCCTATTACAGAGAAAAACCTATATTTGTGTTTCCAGATTACCCTAAAGAAGTCATGGTGGTTAGAAAGAGCTTTAAGGGGGTCAAAGATTTGGCAAAATCCCTGAAGGTGAAGTCCTTTTTGAACAAATATAATGCATTGACTGATGTTGCCGGAGGGTGAGAAAATAACTTCTGACCCAAAAGAAGCTTTGTCTTGGCTGGAGGCTCTTAGGGATAAATCTTCAACGATTGCTGATTGATTTGACATTAGTGCCCCCGCCCCTTTTTTTTCATTCGTGGCAGGTGTTTTTTTTTTTTTGTAATACATTTTTTTTACATTGGATTGCATGCAAGAAAATGGCACCGGATGTTGATTTCAGTTGCAGGATTTGAATTCGCTACGACGTTCGATGATGCCTGTTCGTTCGTTCTTTCATGATGCTTTGTTTTGTTAAAAGGACAAAAGAAAGTAAAGAAAAGGACCTGCATTCTGACACGTTGATGCCATGTGACGCGTAACATTCCTATTCATTACGCGTCGTGTCGCGTGTCAGGGAAGGGCGTCGGAGAAGTCGCGTTTCGAGTTTCGGCTCTCCTCCTCCCATCTGCGTGTGGCTGTGCTGCGGATAGCTTGTATCAGGGGTCGGCTGACCTCGGCAGGATGATTTATCTGCCGAATGCGGACGGATTTCAAAGGTATGTGTCTCCGGAGGTGGCGGTGATGGTCTGCCTTGACTTCATGACTTTGGGATGTGTGCTGCAAACAGTTGGGGGCCTATCTCCCGTCATGAGGACAGCTTTTCTGACTTACCAAGCCTCCCGTACCTCCCACCTCTACAATGGGGAATGGTAGGCTGCCGGGTCTCTAGTGCCACTCCCCCACTCTGACATTGGAGGCTTGCAGAACACACTGACACACAGGCGCTCAGAGGGTGTGTTTCCCAATATCATAATGCACACCAATGCAATCACACTGCTTTACAACACGGATTAAAGGACAAATTATAAGTGCAATGCATTACACACTTTCACTGCTCTCCGTCAAACTTATGGCAAACACAGTGACTTAAGGAAAGTTCGTCTCTTTTTGTGAAATACACATAAGTTCACTACTACAAAAGGTACTTCAAAGTGACCAGTGCGTGTTCCTGATTCCGTGGCAAAAATCCCTCAATGTGACTTTGGGATGTGTACTGGTGGCCTGTACTGTGGTACTGTGCCTTGCTACTCATCGGGGGTTTTGCAGCACAAACGGGGCTACAGCAGACGATCTTCATTCTGTGCAGTAGACTTATGTCATTTGTAGACATATTCATACTTAAGTGGAGTTTTTATGAACATGTACCACAGCTGTTTCACCTGTTTACACCCCATGCCCCCTTTCACGTTCATCTGGTCTGGCCAGTGTGGGTAATTGCATGCACGGTATGACGAATTTGTGGATCTTTAAAATGCCATAGGATCTGGATGCTTCTGCTATGGCCTAAAGTTGATACTAACATTCCTTACGCACTGTTATATGCATTCTTATGCATTACGGACATGGTATTGAACGCATTCAAGAAATTGAGACAGCGTCATATGGGCGTCCTTGTAACCACTGTTCAGCCCATGGGGGGGGAGAAGGTGGGGACAGCTGCATCCATGCACTCCCAAGGCCGGTGACACTAGTTGTTCAGCTGTAGTACAGTTACCAACAGACATTGGGCACACATTACCAACTATGTTTGTGTGCCAGCTTCTCCTTTTTGGCACTTGTACAATGACCCTTGAGTGAGGAATCATTATGCAGGGCCGCTCTGCAGTGATTGGTAAAAGGGTAGTTGTGGCTGATTCTTTACCATCAGATATGGGATGGCAACATAATGATTGGTATCGGAGGGGTCAATCAGAACTGGCGCTGGTCATTCTAACCGACCATAAGAAGTGGGCTCATTTTGCTGTCTAATTAGTTACATCCAAGACATTGTTCAGATACTGTGACTGGTGGCTCACAATTCAGGCTGTAGCGGCAGGATGGATTCCTAATATGCTATATCACTGGACTTTGATAGGAATCTGGATTTGTAACATGATTTTAAGTAATATGTGTCGCTGCATTATAATTTGCCTGACTATTTTATTCGGTCACTGTTTTCGTAAATCTTTTCTTCCTTTTCTTGCTTTTTATTAAAGTGGGGGTTGGTAATCCTTTTTCACCTGTTACTTTGATGTTCGGGATGCTTTTAAATGTGATTCAGATTGTGTGTTGCTGTTAGGTTCCTTAGAGTCTATATGGCTATTTTTAACTTTGGTGTTTTCTGGTTGGGGATATCTGTATATGATTGGGAGGGATATCGGGGGTGGCTTGGGGTTTGTTAGTTCTTGTTGACGTTGGATTCATATTTCTGCGAGCGGGGGTGGGGGTGGGTTTTGATTTTTATAAGTACAGATTTTTTTGTTCGGTTTTTTGTTGTCTTCTCTTTTTCCTTGCAATGCCGTCTGAGAGGAATGATCAGTTCTCTGTTTCCTCGTGGAATATCAATGGTCTAAATAATCCGCTCAAAAGGCAAACGATTTTTAATTGTTTGAAAGATATGCACAGTGATGTACATTTCCTCCAAGAGACCCATTTACTGTTAGAGGATGCTAATTTGCTGCGCAAAGGTTGGATTGGGGAATTTTTTGTCTCGTGCCATTCATCCAGGAGTAGGGGGGTTGCTATTTTGATTCGGAAGAACTCCCCGATTAAGGTCTTGAAATCTCGCACTGATAAAGAGGGTAGGGTCATCGCGCTCTTGGTGGAAGTTCAGGGAGTTCAGTATATTTTTTGCAATGTTTATGCCCCTTCAGTGGATGACGGCACATTTTTTGGAACAGTTGCTCAAATGTTACAGGATTTGGCTTGTCAGAATGTTATTATGGGAGGCGACTTTAATTTGGTTATTGATAATGTCAAGGATCGCAGTGGGCCTCATATTGCTTTCAGGAGAGACCCGACTTTTTGTTCCTTTAACTCACTTATTTCCGAATTTGCATTAGAAGACTGTTGGAGATTGCTTCATGATGATTTGAGAGAATATACGTTTTATTCTAGTTCTCATGGCTCACATTCTCGTATAGATATGTTTTTCATTGCTGGTTCAGCAACCCTGAATTTGAAAAGCTGTGAGATTGGTTGTACCATGCACCTGTGTTTATGAACGTAGATTTACAGTTTAGTACTCCTAGATCGTTTTGTTGGAGAATGAACACCTCAATTCTTCGAGATGAAAATATTGTGGAACAAATCAGATCTGAGGCTGATCACTTTGTTGTGGAAAACAGGACAGATGGTATTGCTGTTGGGACAGTATGGGAGGCATTTAAATGTACAATGCGGGGCTTAATTGAGGGTTTGTCCAGCAGCAGGAAGAAATGTATGGTGGACAGAAGTATGGATTTGGAACAAAGTATTAAGCAACTTTCACAGGAGTTGATTAATGACTCTGGGAACATGGAGAAAAAGAGAAGATTGAGGGAGCTACAAAGAGAATTGAATGAAACTTTGAAAATAAGGTCTGAGAAGGATTTGTCCAAATTGAAATGTTCATATTTTGAATATGGTGAAAAATGCGACCGTTGGCTTGCCTATAGATTGAGACAACAAAAATCTGAAAGATCCATCACTTCTATCAAAAATGAGAATGGTCAGGTGACTTGTGATCCGAAACTGATTAATGAGACTTTTAAGGAATATTATAAGAAGCTCTATCAGAGGGAGTTGGGTGTCATTGGATTGCATGATTCTTTTTTTAATGGACTAGAGATACCTAGAGTGAATGATTTGGAGAAAGCTATGTTGGGTGAGGCTTTGACTGTGGATGAAATGAAGACTGTGATTGGGAAGTTGAACTCGGGCAAGTCTCGGGGTCCGTATGGGCTGCCTGCTGAATTTTATAAAATCCTACCAGATTCGGTGGTGGAACTGATGCGGGATATGTTCATGGAATCCAGGGTGAGAGGTTTTCTCCCCACTTCTACTAGTCGCACCATTATATCGGTATTTCTAAAAAAGGATAAGGATGGCTGCTTGACTTCAAACTACCGTCCGATCAGTTTGATTAATACTGATAATAAAATTCTTGCGAAATTATTGGCCATTCGTTTGCAGAATCTTCTTGTGAAGTTAGTGCACACTGATCAGTCAGGTTTTGTTCATGGTCGAAGAACATCTAGCAATATTAGGAACCTATTGCTATTGATGAGGCATGCACAGGATATGGAAGATGATGTTGCAGTGCTTTCCTTAGACGCAGAGAAAGCGTTTGATCGCGTTGATTGGAACTATCTTTTTTCTGTATTGCGTGCTATGAATTTAGGTGAGGAGTTTGTTTCATGGATTGCTTTGCTTTATGCTTGTCCGACTGCTGCGGTCAGAACTAATGGGCAGTTATCAGACTCTTTTGTACTGCAGAGGGGTACAAGGCAGGGATGCCCTTTATCCCCCCTGATATTTGTTTTGGCCATGGAACCACTGGCGATTGCATTGAGGTGTGATGTAGGGATACGGGGCCTGAGTTTTCATGGGGCCAATCAGAAGCTGTGGTTTTATGCGGATGATCTGTTATTGTTGTTGTGGGATTTAACAGTGTCCCTTCCGGCCTTGTTGGATGTTCTGGACAGATTTTGTGCGGTGGCTGGATTTAAAGTCAATTGGACTAAGTCTGAGGTTTTACCTGTTTCTGGATGTTGTGATAGGAATTTGGTTTCTGGTTTTGGATTTCGGTGGTGTGACAGAAAATTAAAATATCTGGGTATATGGCTGACCCCACTGGTGGATGAGATGGTTGTGGTGAATATGTCTGAGACTTGTAGAGAATTGAAAATTAGTATTTTGAGGTGGTCATTACTTCACTTGTCCCTATGGGGCAAAGTGAATGCTATAAAAATGAATGCAGCCATGAAAATTAACTATGTACTAGGTATGCTTCCAATGAAAATTGGCAATCATTTTTGGAAGAAAATTGATGGTTTGTTGCAGTCGTTTTTATGGGATGACAAGCCGCCGCAGTTAAAGTTATGGAAACTTCAGCTGCCAGTGGGAAAGGGAGGTTTGGGGGTGCCGAATTTCAGGGCTTATCATCTAGCTTTTTCAAGTCATTTCATTGTGCCCTTTCTGATGGAACAGCCTGATAGTTGGGTAATTGCAGAGGCAAGTTTGTTGGGCCCACTCCCCCAAAGGGTGATTCTCACGGCAACAAACAATTTGTGTAAGATATCATCTCTGACAGTCTTTCTGAGAGATACGTGGAAACAGGTTCATGAATTATTGGGATCGGACGCATCTAAGACTATTCATGCTTCAATTTGGCTAAACCCGCAGATTTCTGTTGGAGGTAAATCTTTGTTCTGGCCTGATTGGTTTCTGGGTGGAGTCCATTGGATTGATGATGTGTTGGTGGATGGTGAGTGGATTGGTGAGCGTGAGTTGAGAGCGAAATTTCACATTGATAATTTCAGATCTGAAGACTTCAGAAAATTAAAAAGATGCATAGGTGATGTGGTGGACCAAGGAAGCTCAATGGTTAATCTCTTTCTTAGAGAAAGGGAGCCAGGTGGTGGCTCGATTGCTAGCAGGATATACAATTGTATTGTGTCTGCTTATAAGGAGAATTCTGATTTGAGAGATGAATGGGGGAGGAGATTGGGGTGTGAGATTAAACCCGAGATGTGGTTGGATATGTGTGCGAACATTAAACTTTGTGCAATTGATCTGGGGGAACGGTCTAGGCAGATAAAGATCCTCAATAGAGTGTTTTGGAGCCCGGAACGTATGTTTAAGAGGGGGTTGTTGGATTCGGATGATTGCTGGTGCTGTGGGAATGGACTGGGAAGTCTGGAACATCTGCTGTGGGAATGTGTGCGTGTACGGGGTTTTGGCATGATGTTTGTGGTGCCTGCCTGTGTGTTTTGAATTTGGAGGTGGATTTGGATTTTGTGACAATGATTTTGGGAGGTGGAGAATTGTTGGAGGATCTCTCTGTGTCACGGAAAAAGTTTTTACTCCGTGGAGCTTGTCTGGCAAAAAGTTGGTTCTGAGGGGCTGGAAGTCACGGAATGCGCCTACTCTTGATGATTGGGTTGAGGGGATGTCTGCCCTTGCATCCATGGAAAGGATGGTGTTCAAGAGGCAAGGGAAATTGAATTTGTACGGAAAGGTGTGGGATGACATTTTGAGTATTTACTGATTTATTGCAAGTTATGTATATATAATATTCTGTTAATCTGTATATTTTTGCTGAGTATTAATTGTTCTAGTTGTTTGATTGATTATCTATGTGTAAAACTTTATAAATAAATAAAAAAATAAAATAAAAAAAAAAGAACATTAAATATGTACTTGGTTGTGCCCACGTTTATCAATGAATAATAACTGTCCTGTGAGCACAGGAACATTTTGGTATCACCTGGATGAAAGTCCCAAAACACTCGAATGTTTGGCGTTATTCCTCAAGGACAAACCTCAGACAAACTATTTAAATGTTTGTCTGAAGCTCGTTCATATGTCTTAAAAGAGGGGACAGGTGGCTGGAGCTCCTATTCAGTCTCAGGCAGCTTTCACGGAGGCAGGGGGGATGCTGTAGAGAGGATTGTGATATTTAGGGAAGGCCCACTAAACTTGTGTTTTTAGAGTAGTTATAGGAAGACATGTAGGAAGAGATAGTGAGTGACTATGATCCAGCCAGAGAGTGAGGTTTGGGGTTGGGCTTGCTTATAATTTGCTGTGTAACACTTTCAGTAATTTGGAGTGGGTGAACAAATCAAGCACCATCACTAGAGATTCAGTGTGGTGACGGTTTACACCGGTCAGTGTTTATCTTGTGAAGCAAGTGGACCAGACGTGCCCTTAGGGGACACCTGGTTAGAGGGGCAGGGAATTCCTGGGGGAGCGTGTGGCAGAGGCAAGATTGACTGATTTTGCTGACGAGAGCAGCAGAGACAGTGGCAGAGACATCATTTTGTTGGGTGGGGGGGCAGATAGCTTCAGAAGGGGCGCTAAGATTTCTAAACGATTCATGGATTAGCAAGCCCTCGCTCAGTGGTGAATGTTTTCAGTGGAGGGTTCTAAATTGTTACTCAAATTAGAGCAAGCTACCGAGCATATCGAGGGAGTCCCCAAAAATGGTCCTGGGGGTTTTCCACCTGAGATTTCTTTTTACAATAATTTGCTGAAACTATGCATTTTGCAGCACAATTCTTGGAAAAAATGAGGTAAAACGTGATATAATTTACAGTTGGTTCTCTACAGTAACAAGAAACAATGAAGTAAATGACATGCCACCAACAGTAGACTAGATATGAGCACTTCATACCATTGCCATAAGGCTGCAGCCGAATCCTGTCTATGCCAGTAATTTTCAGTGTAAATCACATGCATGAGGCTACTGCCGCAATCTAGCTATGCCAGCAAAGGTCACTTTAAATTGCATGCATGAATCACTTCCACCTCCATGCATATGATTTAAAGTGACCATTGCTGGCATAGATAGGACAGTATGTCTATTGCAGCAAGGGTCACTTTAAATCAAGTGGCAGCTGGTGAATTTCTTCATTGGAGAGGCCTAAATATTTTCCCCAAATATACCAGAGTGACTGAGCACAGAGTGTCAGCCTCCACCAACCTAGGGGCTTGAGACTGTTTTCCTCCCCACTGAGAATTTTTTAAATATATCGGGTTAAATTGGTGCATTATACCACACAATTTCTGTGTAAAACTGGGTAAAAAGCCAGACGGATTGCAAGTCACCAACAGTACGCACAAGTATTTGCCAAACCAATTTTCATGAGGCCTTTGCCCACAATATATGCCAAAATAAAAACATTTTCCACATTTATGCGCAGGCTGTGTCCATACATTTCCATGCTGGCTGGACCAATATATGCCCGAATTCCTATATAAGAACATATTCCTGTTTGCTTTGCAGATAAGGCCAGCAATCATAATATAAGAAACTATGTCCACACTGGCTGTGCTAATACATGGCAGTATCCCCACGTAAGAACACACTCCTGTTTCCTTTGCCTTTAAAAATGCCTTTCCACAATAAGAAAACATGTCCAGACTGGCTGCACAATGTAGTCCAGTCTAGATACACAAAAACACGTATCTTGCTTACTTTATTATAGGTGTCCAGAATAAAATGCCACAATAACAAATGGCTAGACTGGCTGCACCAAAATGCCAGTCTAGCCAAGTAATAACACATATCATATATGCTTTAATATATATATAGATGCCCAGTAAAATTACTTTAAGAATCGAGCGAAATCCCTTCTGTGAAGTATTATTAAATCAGCGCTGCTCCATCGCACTACTAGGCAGTGCTTTCCATCATCCTGCTGCCTGCTTTTTCACTGTCTTATTGAGTTCAATTGGGACCTATTTAGCCTGCACAATGTTACATGTATCAATCAGCTGGTGCTTCTAACATGGCCGCCCTGCTTGCTTTCTTCATTGTGCGAGGCTGAAGGCCTCAACTCCAGCGCGTGCTGGGATTGGCTGCTGCCTTTGATTTCTAGCCAATCTGGGGACCAGCAGGCTTTTAGCTGGCCCCTTACCAAAGGCCCACTTCTGAGGCCCCTGTCTGCTCCCGACCCTCCCTGAGGTTGCTAACTCACTCACCTATGAAACAGGACTATCAAGACTATCTTATCTCACTCACCATGGGTTAGTTCCCTCTTTCTGATTGCCCTGTTCCCCTTCTTGGGTCCTTCACTCCCTCTTTGCTTGTTCTCACAGTTCTCCCTGTTATGCTCTCAATTGCACTTGTTTCGGCACTCACCTCTAATTTCTGATTCGGGTATTTTGCATTTAACATTTGAAAGGCAAATTTGGGTATGTTTTGCATTTATCTTTTGAAAGTCAAATTTTAGTGTGTTTTGCATTTAACTCTGGCCACTGATTGTAACCTGCTAACCCAGTGACTGTTCCATACCGCTGTACTTGCATACTCTTCCCACTGCCTAGTCTCTCTACTCACCCCTGGCGCTTTCTGTTTCTCCTATCTACTCTATCTGCTTCTCTATCAACTATCCTTCCCTTCTCACTAAGTCTGGGAAGAAGTTGTTTGAAAATGATATCTTGGCCTCTAACCCAGGTCAGCCCATCGCTGATACCTATTCCAGCGCCTCTTCCAGACAGACCCTCACTGACATCCTCTTTGCCGTTCCTTCGCCAGATCTATGGACCCCTCATATGATCTCTGTGCTCTGGCCTGTCGCCTCCTCTCCCATTAATGGTGGCACTCGCTGGGAAGTCCACATGGATTCCTTCGACTCCTCCAGAGTCATCATTAATGTCTACCTAAATGGCACTGTCATGGTCCAAATCCCTCTGGCCAATCTCCTCCTCTTTGATAGGTGGTTCCCTCACCTCATCAACTCCCTTTCATCTCCTGCTATCCCCTCCTCTCCTACCTTGGCTTCCTTGCCCTCTCTCCTCTCCCCCGTCTCACTTCAGGCTCCCTCCACACCTCTGCAGGGCAAACCTCTGATTTGTATCCCGCCCTGGAAGGTTTTTAAGGCTGGCAACCTTCTTCATCTTGCCACTCTCAACACTTGCTTGGCTATCAAACACGCCCCTGACATCTGCCACCTCTTGAAAGAACTGGACCTTGATATCCTCGGTCTTACCGCGACATGGTTCATGGCCAGCTCTGTCACAAGCTTTGACACTCTCCTCCCTGATGGCTACAAGATTCTCTCCGTGCCAACATCCACCGAGCCTGGAGGGGGTGTAGCCCTGAACTCTCCAGAGTGGATTCATGCCACTATCATTCCAACTCAGATTTACTCCTCTTTCGAATGCTTTGTCTGCAGGCTCTCTCTCTCTCCTAGCCACTCTCTTACTGTTGCTACTCTCTACCGGCCCCCTCGTCAAATCACCTCTTTTAACTCTGAGTGGGCAGACATCTCCTCCTCCCTCCTGGCCTAAACCACTCAAGTCATCCTCCTTGGTGCCTTCAACATCCATCTCGATTCTCCCTGCTCCTCTTCTGTGCTCTTTCGCAACATCTGTGATTCCCTCTCCCTTGCTATCCACCCCTCGGGCCCTACTCACTCTGCAGCACACACTTGATGTCTTGATCTCCTCTGGCCCTCTCTATCCCTCAGACCACTCCTCTTTCCCAGAGTGAGCACTGCCTCCTCTCATCCCATTTCTCCCTCTCTTCCCCCAAGCCAAGCCTACCCCAATGCTGCCACCTACCTTCTTGGACATCCGACCTATGAAGCATGTGTCAGTTGAGGCTTTCGCTGCTACCGTCTTCCCCCCTTCTTCACCTCTGGCTGACTCACACTCGGACACAGCCCTGTCCCTGCTCTACTGTTCTATTTCTGATACTCTTGCCCCTGACATGATGACCTGTTTGAAGTCCAAAGCCAAGTGCAATTCCTGGTATGACTCCGACCTAGCTACACTTAAACGTAAGTGTAGGGTGGCTGAGAGGAAATGGAGGGCTTCTTGTTCATCCTCTGACAAACTGGCTTGTCGCCTGCTCCAAAGGCAATACCGACTCTCTGTCCTCACTAAGAAGAGAGTTCACATTCAAGCCTGTGTTTCTGCTGCATCTAACAACTCGGCTGAACTCTTTAAAATATGCAAGGAGCTGGCCAACCCTGCTGCAGTCTCTACCCCTCCTCTTGCCTCCCAGGCTCTTTGCAATGCCCTTGCCTCTCACTTTATCTCAAAAACCCAGGACATCCTGTCCACCCTCTCCTCCCATGCCCCTCCTCTGTCCTCTACGTCTGCGCTGGCTGTTCCTCCTTCAGCCACCCCGCCTCCCGCTCTCTCATCCTTTCCTCGTCAAAGCCTCGTCAAAACAGGTTCAAAACAGGTTCACCCCTGTTCCTCTAAAACCATCAAGGACCACATTGATACCCTAGCTCTGCCCCTGCCAATTTTTGCAACCTCTCCTTTGTCTCATGATCCTTCCCTCCCCTATGAAGCACTTCCTTGTGCATCCTCGTCTCAAGAAACCCACAGCTGATCCTTCTTTTTTAGCTAACTATCGCCCAATTTCCTTTACTTCCTTTCTGGGTAAACTCCTGGAAAAGCTGGCCATTTCTCAGCTTAACCTTCATTCCGTTTCTGTTGGCTCTCTGCAAGACCCCCAGTTAGGCTTCAGAGCTGCCAGAAGCATGGAAACTGCTCTCCTGAACATCCGTGAAGATCTGCTCTCCAACCTCGACTCTACCATTCCCTCTGTCCTCATCCTACTCGATCTCTCTTCAGCCTTCGACACGGGCAACCATGCCACCCTGCTCAACCGTCTCCGTGATAACCTGGGTATCACTGATCAGGCTGTAGCCTGGCTCACCTTTTTCCTCTCTGATCAACCCTCCCGGGTCCAACTTGGGTCCTTCCTATCATCTATCTCCCCTCTTTACCTGTGGTGTTCCCTAAGGGTCTAACTTCTCGCCCTGACTTTTCATCCAATACCTGGTAACTCTCGCCCACTGCATTGCTATTTTCTGCTCAAATTTCCAGTGCTAGGCTGATGACACTCAACTCATTTTCAGGCAGCCCTCGACCACCTCATCTCTGATTGCCTAACTGCCATTCAAGATTGGTGTGCCACCAATGATCTTTGTCTAAATGCCAACAAGACTGAGATCCTCCTCATCGGTACACCTTCACCATCCTTTCCCCTCACTCTCTGGCCTGCCTCCCTTGTCCCTCCTCCTACCCCTACCTGCGAGGCTAAGAACCTCAGGGTCATATTTGATTCCACAATTTCCTTCTTTGCCCACATCTCTGACGTTTCAAAAAAGTCAAACTTCCTACTGCACCTTCTCAGAGGTACTCTGCCTTTCCACTCCTTCCCCCAGAAGCTCATTGTCTCCCAAGCCCTGGTTCTCTCTAGCTTGGACTATTGTAGCAGCCTCTTTCTAAATCTACCTGCCTCTAATCTCTGCCCTTTACAACTAATCCAGAACAGGATTGCAAGACGTGTCCTTGGCCTCAAGCGCTGGGATCATATCTCTCCAGTTCTGAAATCCCTCCATTGGCTCCCAGTGGATGCAAGGATTCAATTCAAATCCCTGTGCATTGTCAACAAGGTGTTCTGGGTCGTGGGTCTAAAATACCTTCAACTATCCCTCCATAAATAACTCCCCTCTCGAGCTCTTCACTCCACTACCTCAAACTCCCTCAGGGTCAGTCGTTTTTCAAAGAAACGAGCTGGGGGAAGATCTCTTTTTTCGGCTGGGGACTCTCTTTGGAACAGCCTGCCTGCCACTCGGAAACTTGAGGAGAACAATCTCCATTTCCAGAAGCACCTCAAGACCTTCCTCTGCTTCTGCCTTCGCCCCCCCTCTCATCTGCTGATCTGTTTCTCTCTCTGCACTGTGCACCTGGCAACCCTCTGTCCTCCGGGCCCAGGTACCTGCTCACCCTGCCACCTCCTGCACTGTGTAAAGGAGATCCCAGACATGACCTGCACCCCTGCCCCTCAGTTCGAGCTACCAGGAGGGTACTCGCCAAGGTGCGTGACGTATGAAGAGCAAATGAACTGGCAGAGAGCCGCTCTAGGACTCTGCCCAGTGTACATTAGAAGATCCATACCGTTTGAAGCACCCATAACCAGACATCCCTGGGCAGCAAGGTACCCTATCAGACAGCCATACCAGCCACTGATACAAAATGAGGAGTACCTACGCACGGTCCACGAAGAGACCCCAAAAGCATTAATGTAAGGCCAGTGGAAATGACACAAAGGCCTGAATAGACCCATGAATGAACAAAAGCAGCTGTCGAAGATAACACGCCAGTGCGGGTAACTACGAAAATTAATGGAATAGACACAGAGAGGAGACAATATTAGAACGTGAGGAAACAGTGCTACGAGACAAGATGGATGCAACCGTCCTGTTAAATGTGTGTAAATAGGCTTGAAACGCAAGGTGCTAAGAAATCGATATTGCTTGCAATGCTTAGTAGAAGATAGAGCAGCAGGCGCCAACCGTATATCTACCTCAATAAGGCACACTATACAAGTGCAACCCCATTTAGTAAACACAGAAAGGTACCCAGGCGGCCAGAGGCCTGACAGGCCAAGTTTCGAAACCCAGCCAAAGGCAAGAGAAGGAGCGGAATCGAAATTCAACAAAAAGCAGGTCATGCCTAGGAAATCAAGGTCAACCAGAGTAGGCGAGGAGGACATCAGCTCACAAGACTCCAACTTCAGAGCATACCAGCCTGCCTCATGAAGATCAAGATAAGGGGGGCCCATGCAGGTGGCTAGGCTGACACAGAATTAAAATGCACTAAAAGCTGGAAACTGAAGCAGATTCATGGTGAACTAACACGTGACCAGCCAGGTGCGAAGAAGTACCATCGCCTGATGTCATCCAGGACCCGAGGATGCCATAAATTTTCCCGATAAGAGACTACAGTTTTGAGGCCATCCTTAGCCAACTAATTGACACGTCGCCCTAAAACACTGACTGATGGAAGGGAGGCAGGGTGAAACTGGGGACACCAGGCACAGGAGTGTCCATTTTGCATGCTGCTAATTAAAAGTGGACATTTATGTCTATGGGTGTAACCTGCCCAATCACAATGGACCAAGTTATGTGGAGTCCTATAGATAGTGTAACCAATAGGATGTCGTAGTTGTAGTGACGTCTATCACACGTGATGTAGAGGGAAGGGCGTAGACGCCCACCCGAGAAGAGTTATCCAATCCGCATGCCCTATTATCATATACAGATATAACACCTATACTTAAGTTACCTTTCCTGACCAATTATATTGCATGATGATTTTTGTAAAGTTAGATGTCAATGATGACGACTTGTATGCATAAAAGTTGCTGTTCAACTGAAGTTCGAGGAAGTTGGAGCTGTTTGATGTACTTGTCATTAAACGAACTTCCCTTTGCCAACTTGCTGAGTCCTCATTATTGAGTTGTGTTGGAGTAAGTGAATCCTGCACCCCCTGTCCTCACATGGTGCAGCTATCTTGTCTTACAAGTTCTAGAGGGTGAGCGCTGACCTATGGGCCCGTCAGTACCTTCTTCCCCTCCTGAACACTTGGTAGCGTGAGGATGGTTTCAGCCATCGATTATTGATTATCGATTGATAGTTATAATACACCTCTAGACCGACGGCACGAAGTAACTCTAGGCCTTCGGTAAAATCACGAGTCCTTTCGCCATTCTGGCTGAGTAGACTGAGAAGCTCCCCGTGGACAACGATAGAGTAATAATCCAAAAATCTGCAGTGGGTCTGAAGGAACCCGCCTTTCCAAGCATAACCCTTCTCATTCCCACAGGCAGCGGATCGGACGAAAACCTTAAAAGCGGGAAGAGAAAGGGCATTGATCCTGAAGTCCCAGAGAGGAAAAGATGCGATCAGTGAGTGAAGCAATAAAACTTGTTACTTTGGCAAATGTCGTGGAGGCATTAGAGCCAGTAAGGGAAAGGTAACGGTGGGTGGCAGAGAAAAATAAAGTAGTTAGAAGTAGAGAAGACTGTATACATATAGGGGGTAATGACTCGAGCATAAGAAATAAAGAGTGGATACCGGGGGGACACCCGAGATAAAACATGAGGATTACCAGGGGGGCACCTGAGACAAAACGTAAGGATTACCAGGGGGGCACCTGAGACCAAACGTAAGGATTACCAGGGGGGCACCTGAGACAAAACGTAAGGATTACCAGGGGGGCACCTGAGAAAAAACGTAAGGATTTGCCTTGTTCCTGTGCTTTAAAGAGTGGTCAGAAGAAACGTGAACCCAGAACCCACAGTGGGGGGACAATTTAGGCTACGATGACGATTAAAGACGGCACAAAAGGGGTTCGTTCACATCCCAGGACGGGGTATTGATTAGAAGGCAGGTATATGTATGACCAGCTGGTGTCCGTCTAGTCTGTCGAGTGTCTGTCATATGTGTCTTGTTGTATGTCAAATGTAAAATAATTGTATTAATGATTGGTTGAAATGCATTTTGGCTCTGCGCGATTCTGTAACTAAGAGGGAATCGCCATTGAATTGATGGGTTTTGAGTAAATTGTTGGCACAAAATTTGGCGGGAAGATTGGATTGGAGCTTGCGTATGTGGTGCTCGCTCATACCATTGGAGGGTTGAAGGACTGTGTAAATACTGTTAGTAACAAAATTAAAAATGGAGGAAGTTACCCCGCTTGCGCATTTGTGCATGCAACTGCCCAGGCATGCACTAAAGCTGAAGAAATACAGCCAGGAGATGTTTATGCTGTGGCCCCAGAATGGGTCACTCTCTAAGGCTGTTTTACAGCACATGACTACCTTCCTACATGCCTCATATTCGGGTAAGAAGTTAGAGAAACGTCTTGCTATTCTGGAGTTGTGGAAAATGTTTGAAGAACCACCCACAGACTGGATACTAAATGTATGTACAGAGGGGGGTGAGACGCCTACCGCGCCACCAGCCCCGCCTGAGCCAGTCATTGAAGGAAGCAAGTCAGAGAGTCTTTACCCACTAAGAGAACTTAAAGCAGCCACGGGATATAGCAACCCCGCATATGAGTCGCCTACGTACAGCAGTGACGATAATAAGGGAAAAGAACAGGAAAACAATATCGCCTCTGGAGTCTCAAGGGACAAAGAGAGATGCGAAGATAGAGGGAAAGATTGGGCACGGAGTTGTGCACCTCCAGATAAGGAGAAAGAGGGAAATAAACACAAAGGAAATGAAGGTAGAGGTGATGAGATGGCAATTGCGAAAGACGAATGGATGGGAGGTCAAATATTACTGAAGCTAGATGGAAAAGGAAGTGATGATTTGAGGCCAAGGGAGAAGTCTGATGAGACGCAAAGGGGAGAGAAGGAAAAAGGGATGGAAGAAAGAGATGAAAGGACTATAAAGAAAGATAGGCTAAGGCGAGAACAACTACATCGCAAAGAGCAAGGAATACCGCTCAGACCCACACAGTATGCAGCCTATAAAAGGTACAGGCAGAACATGTGAAGGTTGGAGGAAGAAAGGAGAGTGCACAAAAGGAAAGTAAACAAGCGGGAAGATGAGGAAAGTAGAAGGGCAAAAGAACGTAGAAATGACGGATGAGGGAAGTAGATAAGGCTAGGGAAGAAGCAAAGAAGCGGAAGGAAATAGACGAGGAAATAGAACGTAAGAACAGATAGAGGGCACGGGATCTTGAATATTTGGAGCGGGATGTGATTAAACCCAATCCTACAGTAGAATGGGAAGACATAGAAGAATTCTTTCCTGCAAGCGATGCAGTACCAGGTACAAGAGGGACAAATATTGAAGATGACTTCGACACCAGAAGCATCGGGGAAACGATCGATAAAATATACGACGAGATGGGGCTAGAGCAGATATCCGATGGGGGAAGGGAAGATGAGCGCTTAGAGAGCACTCAGCTATATGACACTGAGGATGTCACCCGAAGTAGTGGGAGCAGGGGACTGTCCCTAGACAGGCTGGAGATTGGGCAAAATGAAGAAGATGCTAGGAGTTGTGTAAACTGGGAGAATCTGACTCTGGTGGGGAAAAGGAGGGAGACGGTGCGAAAAACGGCTCCCAGGGGACCGAGGGGTACGATGGTCAGACGCTAGCGGGTCCACAAGTATGGCACCGAAGTATGCCGCGCAGTCCGGCCGTCATGTAGGAACACCCCACGGTCAGAGGGGGGCATCAGCACCTACCTATGCAGACAGACTAAGGGCATTGCCAGGAAGATGGCAAGGTGCGAATGCCACCCCAGCAATAGACCAGAGAGCTACAGGGAAAGAGAAGGAGGACTGTGCATTCCAATTCCCGTTGCTAGAAAAAGGGGGAGCAAGACCACAATATATTCCATGGCCACATATGGACCGAGAGAACCTGAAAAATAAGCTTCCAATGTTGACATCGGGAGTTGGGAAGTGGATACACGAATTAGAGAAAATGACGGGGGGAGTTACCTTAGCCATATGGGACATTAAGGGCCTCCTAATCTCTATACTTGGTGAAAGAGCAGATGATGTATGGAAGCGGGCAGGCTATCCTAGGGTAACCTTAACCGATACCTCCCATGACAGAGCACTGTTTAATAACTGTAGAGCAGCAGTGTGGAAAGCGCTGCGTACGCTATATCCAGACACGTCTGATATGGGAGCTATAATGACTCGAAAAATGAAAGAGTCAGAGGATCCGTTGATTTATATCCAGAATTTTCAAGACACATGGGTGCTCTAAACGCATGAGTCTTGGACGAAATCTATCCCTGTATTCCATGATATATTATGCCTAGGGTTGCCTGAAGCACTGCAGAAGCAGCTTAAAAAATTGGTAGAAGTAGAAGCAAAACCATGGGCCGAAATACAGTTGACAATTGCACACTACTGCAGATTGTTGCAAGAAACGAATTGGAAAAAGGAGGCAACTTGTAAGGGCGAGGAGGCGAAGCTGGTGCAAAAGAAGCTCTCAAAGTATGCTCTCGAGGGAGCCATGCTCACCAGTCCAGCCGAACCAAGCGCAAAACAAGCGACTAACCGTCGCAGAATAATCAGGGTAACGCAGGATTTTACCCAAGAGGAAGGGGTTTTGGAGGAAGAGGATGGCAGAGTAATCAAGGTGGGTTTCGAGGTAACCAGGGAGGCTTTCAGAGTAATCAAAATGGCTTTCAGAACGCACAGATGGGCGGTCAAGCTATGCCAGATGGACAGATGGCCCGACCACCCCCAGCGTGTTGGCTGTGTGGAATGACAGGACACGTGGCGCGCATGTGCAGAAGCCAAGGCATGTGGCAAAACAGCCAAGGGATGGGGACCGGCATGGTGAATCAGCCTGCCATCCCGCAACCGGGCGGTGTACAAAATTGACACAGTGCAGCCGCAGACGTCAGGCGTCAGGCGTGCAGCAAGGTGCACAGCAAGTGGTTCAACCACCGAACATGGGGAACTTGCCCCAGGGACAACCCCAGCAGGCACCACTGCAAATGTCACAGGGCACTAGCTCCGGAGGGGGAGTTAACCCTGGGACTGGAGGAAATCAACAAGTATACAGTGGGCTGAACTTATATGTAAAATAGGACAGCTCACAGGGGACTCTGATGTGCTCTATCCTATCAGTGACACCAGACCCTAACAGGGAACAAAGGGTGAATGTAACCATAGGGGGGAAAGAATATTCCTTCTTAATTGATACGGGTGCAACGTGCTCGTGCATTCGAGAATGCAAGTTTTCCTTGTCCGGCGAGGCTATAGATACTCAGAGTTTCACTGGAGCTCATAATAGATTTCCCTTTACAGAAGCACTCCCAGTCTCAGTGGGAGTCCCTGTGCAACGGGTACAGGTATTTAATTGTGGTGGTGTGTCCATTCTCTAGATGGATAGAAGCAGGTCCCTGCACACACCCCGACACTATCTGTGCTGCTAAGTTCCTGGTGAGGGAAGTGTTCTCTAGATGGGGGGTGTGTGAGGTAATGAGATCAGACAACGGGGCTCACTTTGTCAACACAGTTTTCGAGCAGATCAGCTTGTTGCTTGGTATAAAGAACAAGTTCTCGTCGGCGTACCATTCAGAGGGAAATGGCATATGTGAGTGGCTCAACGGCCTGTTGAAGGAAAGGATAGCCAAATTGAAGCTCACATTAAAGAAGGGATGGCTGCACTGTCTACCACTGGCACTGTATGCTCTTCGGAACCAACCCGGCTCTGACCATCATCTCATGCCGCACGAGATAGTTACAGGCAGAAGGATGAGGACCCCCTCCTACCCCCCGAGATAGAGCTAGATGTGATGCCAAGCCAACTAGTGAGTTTCTGGGAGCAGAGATGAAAGACTATCTTAACTGTATGACATCCAGTGCCTCTGTTATTACAGACCAGCTGCAGCGATGGCAAAAAGGGGGACAGCACAGCACAAAACACAACAGAAAGTGCTGATGCAGGCGCAGCTCAAATCCTTTGCGCGCCCCTCATCTTCCCTGGTGATGCAGTATTGGTGAGAAACCACACAAGAAAAAGGTTGGAGGAGCCAAGATTCAATGGCCCCTCCATCGTAGAGGACTGCACCCCGTCAGCTGTCAAGCTCAAGGGCAGAAGAGCCTGGATCTTCCTAAATTACATTAAACCCTACATAGGGGAGAGCCCTCCAGCTGCATCCAGCTGCAAAGAATCTACAGACAACAGGCAAGAACCTCAGCACGTGCAGACAAGATCCATGACGAAGAAGAAGGACGCATAAGCAGAAAAGACAAGACGAAAGAGCTCCTTGTGAAAATCTTGGCGTGCACTGAACTTCTCCTCTAAGCATTGAAAGGACAAAAGCAATAAAGCGAACACACTGTGCAGCCAAAGGTGCAGGGTAAAGAAGAGAATTGTGTACCCAAAGCCACAGTAATGTTACTCATATCAACATTTAAAGCCACATTAAGCATTGAAAAGGCCCTAAGACTCTGATAAGCAGAAAATAAGACATTCCTGAGAACCAAAAAGCGATATCCTGAAGCAACCAGTACCATGACTTTGTCACAAAACTCATGGTCTCCCCCAGTAGAAATATTAAAAAAGATTTGCTTTCCTGTTTTCGATTAGTATTAGAGACATATCCATCACTCGTAGGGAGGGACACCAGTATCCCAGATTTTATCCAAAATTCAGCCAACAGGAAGATAATACGCCAACTACTGACTGTCCTCACAGAGGCTTTTGCCGAAGTGCCAGAGTACTGGGAATAAGGACAAATTCTACCATCTCAAGTGATCATCGATGAACTGACATACACCCTATTTTTCCGAATCATAGAGGAGTTCCCAGGGCTCATTGGGAGAACCACAGATACCCTAACCTTCATCAGAGATCTAAGAAACAACGAATTCCCGAACCAAGTGTGGTACAAACTGAATTACGTGGTCGCAATCCGAACAACAGGAAAGTGCAAAAACTGTTCATGTCACATGAAAGGCCTGTGATCCAGAGACTAGAAAATAAGAGCGAATGTTGTTGTCACTAGACGACAGCAGATACGCATATCAAGTCTTCTTCCACCTCATTGAGAACTTTCCAGAACTAGTGGGTTGATCCAACAATGTTGACGTATCCACATCCCTCAGAGACCCAGTAAAAAATGCACAATTAAACAGGCTCCTGAGAGCTATCACAGCGCAACTAAGAAGCAATTATGGACATCCACTGCTGAGGAGAGCCTTAGAAGGAGGATATCCAAAGTAGAATTTTTCGTCATCCTTCCGCCGTGGAGCAGATCGAGGAGAGAGACACTGTTCTTCAACTTGTCGCCGAGAGACCGAGTGAAAGGAGCGGAGAGAAGAACTTATTTTCCTTTCCCTTCATTTTTCTAATTATTTCCTATTTTTTTCAGATGTTCTTTTATTTTTATTTTTGTTTTTATTTTTACATTTTATTTTTGTGTGATTTTTAGCAGTTCCATCTTTTCATTCGTTCACATTGAGCAAGTTCCAGCATGTCCTCAGGACCAAGGCAAATTCAAGGCGTGCATTAGGACCTCAATATGCATAATGAACATGATGTACCAAAGTTGCTTGCCTAACCCTTTTCCATAGTCTAGCGCAGGAAATGTACTGTGTACCCAGAGACTACCATCGTCACTCACGTGAGGGGGGACATTTGGAGAAGCACTCGTCCCTCTAATAGTAACAAACTCTCGAAATACGAAACCAGAGCAAAAGAAGGAATAAATAATTGACTATGAACTCATTAGAAATGAGGGCCCAGAACAGTAACTTGGTTTTACCCCCAACAGAAGGGCGCCCCCACTTCCCTGGAGGAAAATGCTGCAAATTGTCGTTCCGAACGATTGTGTGCATATGTATAGTTATTATTATTGTTTTTCTGTCATTAACAATCAGAACTGCTTTCTTTATTAGTGCGCGAAGTGCCCCAATCTCAGTGCACCCACCAGATGATGAACATCTGGGGCCTACTAAAGGGCCTATATAGTCATCCCAGTCCCGAGAAAACCTGATGATAAAAGTAACAAACTCAATTTAAATGTTATAAGCAATGATTTAGACACATTTGAGGTAACAAATGAAGAGAAAAGCTGGAGACTGGGTCAGAACGGAATGAATGAAAATGCTACACTGACCATTGCACGCACCCTCACACAGAATGCACACAGACAAGGGCAAGTGTCAATGGCTACAGGGCCTCCAAAGAAAGCAGCAGAGAAGAGGAGACTGCATGCCGAACAATCTATTCCAGAAAACAGTGGTAGTACTCAAGAGGGGCTAAGTGAACCACTAGAGAGAAAGGGCATAGCAAAATCCCTCAAAAGAACAGAAGTGGCCACGAAAGAACTCACAGAGAAGACAAACATGCTAATAGATTATTTGTTCCCATTCATAGTCCAAGCAAAGAAACTACACGAGGAGCAGAAAAACAGAACTATAGAAACTATAACAGCAAGCACACCTGCTCCAACGCAAGGAACAAGCCGCAGGCCTACAATACAACAACGAGTTGGGAAGTTGGTGAACCAATGGTGGTTACGGGAAGTTTATGGCAGACTACAGAAGGGAAGGAAAGGAAGCACAAATCCTCCTTCTACCACAGCAATGCAGTCGAGGTAGCCTGCTACACCGAGACACCCATAGAGGAAAATTGATATGGGCCAACGAAAAGGATTACGCGGATGAAGATGGCTATGTCCAGGACATTAAAACAAGAAACCGAGCGCATACAAGGAATCACGTGATCAGGTACGAGAACCCTGGCATCAAAGTATCAGGGATAAAATGGGAAGTTAACCCGAGACTGAACGTTCAAGGAAAGACTGCAGAAGAGGCTCAAATGTGGAAGAACAGAGGCCAAATGCAGATCTGGGGTCAGTGGTCTCCCCAGATGGATGGGAAGACGGAGTAGTAATCTGCCGAGCATGGATGGTCCTTGGAGCCTGCAAGGAAGCAATAGAGAATTTGCAGAGGTTATGCAAACCTCTGTGGCCAAGGTTGGTAAAACTGCTAACATGGGTCGAAGATCGATGCAAATAGTACCACTGGAGAGCCCAAAACTATGTTTCAGTAACAATGGCACAAGGAAGATGGGAGAGAATCAAAACTGCGGACGAATCTTTGAAGCTCTAGGAATGACCCAAGAACCGCAGTTATTATGGACCATTACTGGGTGTGTGGATCCAAGGCATACATAAGGCTGCCAAAAACTGGGGAGGCATATGCACACTAGTGAACGTCCATGTTCCTGCACTAGTGATCCCTAAGAATGACCTAAAGTTGGACAGTTTCCCGAAAGCAGA
Source organism: Ambystoma mexicanum (assembly GCF_040938575.1). Classification (NCBI taxonomy): domain Eukaryota; kingdom Metazoa; phylum Chordata; class Amphibia; order Caudata; family Ambystomatidae; genus Ambystoma; species Ambystoma mexicanum. Next base: position 561,464,174 of record NC_090921.1, read on the forward strand.
TGCTCATCTAAGAAGAAGGAGATCTGCGGAACTGGTATCCAGGATGAAGAGGAAAAATGTACTTTTCTCCCAAATTAGAAGAGGCATTCCATGCAATCCCGTACATACACAGGCTGTTCAGCCTCACCTCAACAGTATTCACAACACTACTCCTGCCCCACATCCAGGTTGGAGTGAATACTAAATGGTTGCAGATAACCAGATGGGAGTTATTGCAGACCATCAATACCACTATAAAAGGATTCAACACGATCAAGGAAGAGCTGAGAGCAATCAGACTGATGACCCTCCAAAACAGATATGTGCTTGACATGATCACTGCAATGGATGGAGGTCTTTGTGCAAAAATTGTAGAATCATGTTGCACATTTGTACCATCACACGATGAAGAAAATGGAACCCTGACAGAGGCCATAAGCATGCTGACAAGCCTGAAAAACCAAATGATCGATTAAAGTGATGACGTAGACGATGACAGCTGGTTTGGGAACCTATTCTCATGGGTCCTACAATGGATGGCTGATATAATCAAGTTCCTGGGAGCCTTGAAGCAATGGTGCTGCTAGGATTCTGTGTTATCAAAATAATCATCACACAGTGCCTGAAAACTGCAAAGAGGGATGAAAATAATGATTGATGTCGAACCAGGATGGAGGCCCAGAGACCTGACTGATGAAGAAATAAGAGACTTTGTGAAAGCTAGCAAATTTGCACAGGAGAGAACAAAGTTCACATACCCTAAGAAGAAGGTATGAAGGAAAATGGATCTACTGCAGCCCAAATGGACAATGTCAGCTAATGACATGGAACAAAGACAAACATGTGAAAACAGCAGGGAGTTTGAAGGGAGTGATAAAAATATGGACTCCAAAGGCTCACACATTCACACCATCATGTACAAACGCAGAGGATGATGTGCATGATACCGAAGAATCAAAAGAAATGAATGCAAAGGAGATTGCAGAAATGGTCGATGAACCGACCAGAGGGGGGAGTGTAAAGGAGATCCCAGATATGACCTGTACCCCTGCCCCTCAGTTCGAGCTACCAGGAGGGTTCTTGCCAAGGTGCGTGACGTATGAAGAGCAAATGAACCAGCAGAGAGCCACTCTAGGACTCTGCCCAGTGTACTTTAGAAGATCCATACCGCTTGAAGCACTCATAACCAGACAACCCTGGGCAGCACGGTTCCCTATCAGACAGCCATACCAGCCGCTGATACCAAATGAGGAGTACCTACGCACGGTCCATGAAGAGACCCCAAAAGCATTAATGGAAGGCCAGTGGAAATGACACAAGGGCCTGAACAGACCCGTGAATGAACAAAAGCAGCTGTCGAAGATAACACGCCAGTGCGGGTAACTACGAAAATTAATGGAATAGACACAGAGAGGAGACAATGTTAGAACGTGAGGAAACAGTGCTACGAGACAAGATGGATGCAACCGTCCTGTTAAATGTGTGTAAATAGGCTTGAAACGCAAGGTGCTAAGAAATCGATATTGCTTGCAATGCTTAGTAGAAGATAGAGCGGCAGGCGCCAACCGTATATCTACCTCAATAAGGCACACTATACAAGTGCGACTCCATTTTGTAAACGCAGAAAGGTACCCAGGCGGCCAGAGGCCTGACAGGCCAAGTTTCGAAACCCAGCCAAAGGCAAGAGAAGGAGCGGAATCGAAACTCAACAAAAAGCGGCTCATGCCTAGGAAATCGAGGTCAACCAGAGAAGGGGAGGAGGGCGTCAGCTCACAAGACTCCAACTTCAGAGCATACCAGCCTGCCTCATGAAGGTCAAGATAAGGGGGCCATGCAGGTGGCTAGGCTGACACAGAATTAAAATGCACTAAAAGCTGGAAACTGAAGCAGATTCATGGTGAACTAACACATGACCAGCCAGGCGCGAAGAAGTATCATGTCATCCAGGACCCGAGGATGCCATAACTTTTCCCGATAAGAGACTACAGTTTCGAGGCCATCCTTAGCCAACTAATTGACACGTCGCCCTAAAACACTGATTAATGGAAGGGAGGCTGGGTGAAACTGGGGACACCAGGCACAGGAGTGTCCATCCTGCATGCTGCTAATTAAAAGTGGAAATGTATGTCTAGGGGTGTAACCTGCCCAATCATAATGGACCAAGTTATCTGGAGTCCTACAGATATTGTAACCAATAGGACGTCGTGGTTGTAGTGACGTCTATCAGGCGTGATGTAGAGGGATGGGCGTAGACGCCCACCCGATAAGAGTTATCCAATCCGCATGCCCTATTATCATATACAGATATAACACCTATACTTAAGTTACCTTTCCTAACCAATTATATTGCATGATGATTTTTGTAAAGTTAGACGTCAATGATGATGATTTGTATGCATAAAGGTTGCTGTTCAACTGAAGTTCGAGGAAGTTGGAGCGAGTCAGGTGATCGCAATGCTGCTGATTTCCATTTGTTTCTCTGTTTGATGTGCTTGTCATTAAACTGACTTCCTTTTGCCAACTTACTGAGTCCTCATTATTGAGTCATGTTGGAGTAAGTAAGTGAATCCTGCATCCCCTATCCTCACATGGTGCAGCTATCTTGTCTTACAAGTTCTAGAGGGTGAGCGCTGACCTATGGGCCCGTCAGTAACTTCTTCCCCTCCTGAACAACTGCCTCCGGACCACCCCTTGCACTGGGGTCTATATCTGTACCCATACAGTGCCCAGCCCCTTCCTTTTCTTTCTGCACTTATCAGACATATGCTGTCTGCTGCCTTAAACCCAGCACTTGCCACTTTCTGGCTGCACTACCACTGTTTATTGCTTTTATTATTTATTTATTTATTATTATTTATCTGTTTCTCCTCTGCTCCACATTTTCCACTTCTCCCCCCTTCCATGCACTTTTCCCCATGCACTTGCGTGTTCTCAATGTCACTGGGCCTAGTAAGATCGTTGTTTTGTTCTCCCCTGCTCCACTCCCTTGCCTTGTCGTGCTCTGAAACACTTGTGTATGAGTGCGATATGAATAAAAGATCGAATATAAAAAATATCACATGCCCAGACACACAATGATACTAATATACCCATACATACATACAAGCACAGCTACTCACAAAACTAGTCCTGCACACACACCAAATGCATTACATTTAAACACACAAACATACATTCAAACATATACACATTCAAATAAATATATTTCAAACACATACATTTAAATACATACATACATAAAAATACATTCATACATGCATACATGCATGCATGCATACATAAATACATACATACTACACTTACTTCAGGTCTTCTTCTGGCTGGGCAGGTAGAGACACGACGAGTCATCAGGCAATTAAAGACATTGATGTTTAGATGACCTATATGACTCTCTTCAATATATCTGTTTGGTCTCTATATGTGTCCATATATGTATGTAAGTTGCGCCCTTATACCTCCGGGTCCCCATGTGTGCATTACAAATATAAAAAGTAAAGTAGGCACGTGGAAACAGCATGCACCGGAAGGCGGAAGGACCAATAGAGGGGGGCAGTGTTGACTGTATGGTCATGAGCAGCCTTTGAAGACACATGTGCTTGGTATGCCCTCCTTTGCTATTGGCACACATGGTTCCTTATTGCTGTCACCCCACATAGCTAACCTCAGGTTTGTCCTCTTGATGCACATCCCTGGGGTCCCACACCGAGGACCCTGTTGGCAGTGCAGTGGGGGTTGAGATTACTAACCCCTGCAGCTCCTCCTCACTTTCTCACTCCACCACAACAGGAGCAGGAAGATGCTTATCCACCACCATGTCTTTCTCTGCCTGCCCCTGAAACTCCCCCTCCGGTAAGCCCACCACTTGTTGTGGCACCTCAACAGACTTGTTCTCCTCTTTAGCCACCTCCTGACATTCCTCCCTCTTGCCGACTGCAGCACCCATGTCCTGCTAGATGGCGACTTCTTCTTCCTCTATGCTCCTTACCCAGTCAGGCCAGTCCCAAACATCTCTTCCAGAGTGCTTGCTGCAGCCACGCTCTCCTCCCACATGGGTAATATGCCCTTGTTCTGCTTGAATTCCTCTGTGAAGGCAACCACATGTGGCCCTCCCTTCACTAACTCGGTGCTCGTCATCTCCAGGGCTCCTTCCATAGCGTGCCACCTCTCCCATGCTTGAGACCTCCCCAATGCCTCAGCCTCGTCCACCAATTCGGAGAATGGCAGGGCTAAGTGGCCCAGGCCTGCTAAAGGTCACACTCATAGAGAATGAGGTTGCCACTCCTCATCAATAATGGGAGAATCCTCCTCTTTCTTCAAGGAGAAATACAATTCCTTCTCCTACTATAGAGAATGTATCCAAAGAACCAATGAGAACCAGCATGACCGCAAGCGAACACACCTGGGAACAAACAATCCTACTCCCAAAAACTAGGTGTGACAAGTCACACAAGAAGCTATCACACACTGAACAACACTTAGGCAAAGGGGAACAATAAAGGGCTTAAAAAACAAATAAAACAGCAAGAGAAAGCATGCAACTACACAACTTACCAGCAACAAACAGATAGCACCCCTCCAAACTCCTCAAAAGCTCCAGAACCACTAACCCACACCCCAAGTGTGAACCTGCCTTGTGCAACACCTTCCCTCACAGCCTAGAAAACCCCAAAAATAAACATGAAATGAGTTGGACCTTAAGTAGGTGGACAAAACCAAAATGCCACGGGTAGCAGACGTGACATCACATGCCCCCACCTGAGTTACATCCCAGGAAGTGATGTCATTTGACCCCATAACCCAAGTGACATCACAGGGAGGGATGTCATTTGACCCCACCCCCACGTGACATCACCGGAAGTGGCATCCTAAGGCATTATCCCTCAGTATACGAAGAAAAATATGGTTACAATATCAATGTAATATGACACACATTTAATATAAGAATGGATCATCATATGTAGCAGTGTGTGAAGGCCCATATTATCACAGAAATGTATGAATTCAAAAGATAAAGCCCCTCTTTATGTGGATCCACCCTGTTATTTCAACATGACTACAGAGTAAAAGCACATTCTGGGGGCATATGGGTGATAGGCGGGTGTAGGGATAAGGGAAAGCCAGGATAGAAGGAGAGAGAGGGAGAATTTTTCACCACAGAACACGTGTTCTCATACAGTTGCTCTTCCTTCGCTGTTCTGATCATAAAACTTAAAATGTAGTTTCTTACCAGATTAACTAGGTTTAAAATGGTTGCATTAGTACCTGATCATCCTCCTGTATCTATTCAAAGTGCTTAGGAACAAAACATTTCAAGTTCTTATACATTACTATTATCACACTCTCACACTTTCAAACAAGTATAATGTTTTTGTTTCATATACACATCCAACCTGATTACCAACATTAAACACCTATTATTCCATTTATGGGGGCTTATGCATTACCATTCTATTGCTGCATCTTTACCCATCTTTACCCATAATCTGAAAAGGGGAGTACTTGCATTCCAGTTTTCCGATTAAAAGCATTCTATCCAGACCCAGCGAGGTCACCAAAAATCTCAGAGAGCAGCTAGCGCTGACTGTACTGCGTGTTAGGTCAAGCCAATCACAACACTAGTGCATGCATGCCTACCTATTAGCGGACCATGCAGCGTGCCCACTCTGGTATTCCGATTAAAAGCATTCACGTTTGGTTATTGTCGACTTTACTCTCTGGACAACAGGTATCCCCCATCTGCAAGAGTCCCCACCTGTCCCCCATGTGCTGATGGCAGGGATCCGCTATCCCATAGTGGCTGGGTGTCATATTGGGAACCTGAAATCATGGGGTGCACAAGTCTGGGGTTAGGCACCTGTGCACTTCACCCCTCCAGTGAATGCTGTGGACCTGAGCTGTTCAGCGCTGGCACTCTTGACTGCAGCAAATGTAATTCTGCTACAAGACAAGGGGCTCTGTGTGCAACCAACCTACTGGCACAATTTGCTTTTTCTTTCTTTCACCAATAAATCAGGGCTGTGGACCCAAGCTGCTCAGTGATGGCTCACTTGACTGCAGCAAAAGACATTCTGCTACAAGACTAGGGGCTATGTGTGCAACCAACCTACTTGTACACTTTGCTTGGGCAAGGTGCGAACAAAGTCCTTCACTACCAGAAATAATGCATTCGATTATCCCGCATTTGGGGACATCGCAGGGGCCCAGGTCAGCAAAGCTAATTAGCAATGGATGAGCCTCACCCTGGGAGATCTGCCTTTCTCATCACAGATTCTCCCCTGCCAGGTAAGTATGAGTTGCAAGCGAAAGGGCAGGGGTTGGGTTTGTTCTGAAACCCCCTCTAAGCGAGGGTGAGAAGGCAAGCCCTGACCCAGCCCTCCTAGAAGCCGTGAGCGTCTGCAGAGCTGCCTGTCCCTCGTGTACGGGAATCTTCGGCAGGCAGTGCCGAGCAGAAGAGGAACATTGTACCACAGTTCCTTTCTCCCATTAGAGGCCCTGCTCGGCCCGAAATCTGCATACATTTGGGCCTGGCTGCCAACCAACAGGTTCAGTTGGATAGCAGGAGGGCCTGAGCAGGCCTGTTGCAGTCTGCCCACTGGCCTGTCGGCCCTAGACGGGCCCATGACCTTCCTCAGCCGACAGGTCACCCCACTTAACAAGAGCGGCCACCAGCTCACCTCAGGCACACACGAGTACACACCAAGCACTGTCTCAAATTCAATTTGCAGGCAGGCCGGGTGCCGCAGCGGGCCAGGTGGATATTATAATACCGCCTGGTGCCGGCCCCCACGCTTGGCCGCCCGCAAATTCTTTGACTGCAGGCAGTCGCTAATATTCAATATCATCGATCACTCACCTGAGCAGCTGAACTCCTCTCTCCACTCAGCACAGTGGGCGGTGTTAGGTGCAGACCTGCACTCAGTCAGATCACAGACACGTCATGCTCCTCCTGCCTGCAAACAAAATTGAGGGAGCCCAGAGCAAGCCCAACGGCGCGAACGTGCCATGCGTGTTACTTGGCCACGCCCCCTTGCTCCTAATTGGAGGATTGCATAGGGGTAGCAGCAGATTGGTCAGGGTAGAAAGCCAATAGTTAGGGGTAGCTCTTGCTTCCCTTGGTTACCCTAAATGACAGCCATGCCTTTAGGCAATTTGTGGCCTCTGATTGGCTCAACAAACTCTCACAAATCGACTGTGATTGGCTGGAAGAACCTGACGGAACCACATCATCTATTTCATTATCAATAGTTTGAATTTGATGCTGTTTGTAGAATACCATGATTTTTTTAATTTTTTATGTTCACCTGTGCTTGCTATATTCTTTGAGGATGTTAAGATGGGCATTCTTTGGTGGTGCCAGATAACCAGTTCATATCGATATAGCAGGTCTTTTAATACTGAGCTATTCCGTCTTAAACCATAATGTAAGTGACAAGGGGAGTTGCAATTCGTTTTGGGGAAAATGTGTTTCCGAAGAAGCGTTACCCCATGAAAATAGTGATGGACAATAGTGTCCAACTTTTTTTTTCTGCAGATGGTGAAATGTCTAAGCACTAACAGAATTGTCGATGTTGAATCTGCTCACTACGCTACTACCCGGAGTTTAATATGTTTGTGGAGATATTTAAATTTGAATGGAGTGGGGATGGCAGTGATATGTGTTATGGAATGGCATGTGTGCTGCAGGAGAGGGTTGTGCCTGTAGACTTGCTTCTCATTTACCAATAGATTTCATTCTATTCCTAGTTTTAGGAAAAATTGGAATAGAACTGAAGGAAGTTTGTCTCCAGTCAAATATAGAAAGCTCAAGCACAACGTGCTCGCCGTGGGAATGGGACAGTGCTGTATAAGGAGGGTGCGACACATCAGCCAGAGCCGACTGTTCATCCTTCCCAGGTTGATAAATAGAGTACTGGGGTGGGTAATAATAATAGCTGAGGGGACACAATGGGGCTGATATTGAGAGTAAAATAAAGTTTGAACTCGACCTGAACTGGTGGTGTTGGGCTGCAAAGAAAGGGGAGCGCCATTCCAGGGCATCTGAAAGACCTACGTGCACCTCCTTATTGCGCTGCTTTACTCGTAGCAGCACCACGTCATGACGACGACCATCAACCCTCTTAATACCAAAGATGGGGCAGGGATTACTCGCCTGCCCCTGCCCGTAGATAATCGCACAGCAGGACGGTGTGCTGTGACGCAGCCTTAAAACCGAAGAAACGTTTCCTGGATCCACGAGCCACTCAAACACCCGGCAGGAGGACTGGATGGAGTCTGATAAGCTCATGAACAGGGGGTCCTGCAGCACGCATTCATTGAAGGGGGATGAAGTGCGGCTTCTTGCTGCTTCTGGCCCAATTTCTAAATTCAGGGGGTTGCCAGCTATGTGGCAGGCACTCCAGAGCCTCCAGCAAGTTGTTTTTTTGCCACTTTGCCGAGCGTCGACGGATGAAGTAATAGAATGTAGCATCAGTGTGTGCCACGTGATGCATCTACAGTATATAGCATTTAGTGGCATGTGCCACTTGTGTCTGATGCCAACAATATAGACCTAGGGGATTGCATATTGGCTACATAATATAGCGCTAGTTATACAACCTTTGTACCTTTAAATAGCTCCCTTTGAATCCAGATTTTATTGCATTTCTTTGTATTTTATATTTATTTGTTTACGGTAATATATTTCTTATAATAATACCAGAACTCCCATTAGGTGAAGCGATCCTGTCCCCCTGTGCTTTACATTGGTAGGTAGTGGAAGGCCGATGGCAACATGACAAGGGGACAATACGTACTAAGAGTTAAGTTATTTACAGTACATACCGGTTTCGAACTGACCCATGGGGCAACAAACACAAAATGCTAGTGTGGGTCAGTTTTTTGGGTCAAAGTGGGCCAGTTTGTTGAGCTACATCACTAAGCGGCTACTAGTTTTGATCATTTTTGCTTAAGAAATATTCTTTAAAATGCACAATTTGCATCACATTTTATCAAAAACCTCGCTCTTGGGTGCTACTCAAACAGTCGGTCACAAAAGTAATGAATTGCCATTTGCGACGGTGAGATACTTTTTGATTGGTCCCCAAGACCATTTTATGCCCCAGTCCGACCCTGGTACATAAACGAATGCACTGGGCACTGGTGTACAGATTTATACTGCAGGTTGCAGGGAAGATAACCATGCAGGGTTCAAGGTGATGCCACAGTCAACCTCAGAAGCGATTTTGAAACTGTCCACATAGGCTACGTTTGAGCGCTCCTGGGAGTGTGTCCCAATGGTATGGGGCCCACAGGTTAATGCAACGTGGAGTCAGCACAGGGTGGACGTGGAACAGAGTGGTTGAGGATGGCTTAAGAAGCGGCGATGCGGTGGAATGTAGAGTTGGTTAGTTGGAAGGGCAGTATGTGCATAGCTGTTCAGAGTGGAAGAAATAATGTAGAGAGGGACCAAGGTAGCATGTACTCCCAACCAATGCTGAGGGATTGGGGGAAGGTGGAGGTGGCAAAGATGAGTACTTTATTGAGTGATGTTAAGGAGTGAATGGGAAATCTTACGCGTAGGCTGCAGCAGTAGTCAATCCTGCTGAGGACCAGAGCGGAGCACACAGCACGCGGGACGCTTCGTGAGACTTGCTACGATGCTTTAAGGACCAAGGGAACTAGCCCTGTGATTGGCAACACTACAACATTATTAAAGAATTATGCTCAATATTGGTATTAAAATTAAGCCCGGTTTTGAGAAAAGCCTTGAAGAGGCGAAACACGAGTCATAGATGGGCATGAGACTCTAACTGCTAATGCCATTTAGACAAATAATTAAAAGATATGAGATAAAAGAACTGAGTGTTTCTTGAATCATTGAAGTGCCTGGCGCTGGATAAGAGCACACACCACAACACGTTACCACAATCCAAGGAGTGGGTATAACCTTGGTACTCCATCCAAAGTGACGGGCAACTATTTACAGGATCAGAGAGTGCATTGGCGAGGGAGACAGTTTGTATACCACATACAAGTTAAGTAGGTTTAGCGAGCCTGCCGAGGGAGCGGAGGTGATAATCTGATGGATTTTTAAGCCGCTATCCTGCCCTCAGGTTTTGAGCCGTAGGGTTGAGGAGGTGAAGTGGAAAAGAAATATGCGAGGCAAGAAGAAGTGGGACGTTGTGAGTCAGGAGGAATTACTTCCGTTTTGGAGGAATTGAATACCAGAAAAGGGATTGCCATCCAGTGACCGATAGTGGACAAATATTAGCAGATGTGAGTAGGAATATCTTGTGGGGTGGGGAAGACTAGGAAAAAAGATGTGGGTATTGTTGGAAAATAGGTTATAGGAAAAGACAAAATGGAACTATTTACCAAGAGGGGTGGTTGTGAAGAATTCGCCTGGGCTTTTTTGAAATTGTAAATGAAATTGAATGATGGTAGATCAACCTCCGGAAAAGGTGTGGGCTAATCCGCACACATTTTCCTATGCTCACCGCACAACATACACATAGACCTGTGTATTCTGTGTAGACACAGCCTGCAAGGGCAGTCTTCCCTGTCATTTAGTTGGCATATGACACCCAGGAGTACACCATGTCATCTCAGAAGGGGAGGGCCAAACCTTCCCTTGGCCATGGCCTGCTTAATTAACTTACAAAGGCTCCATGCATCCACCTGGACTTTCGTTGAGCCATATATCTGGTGGCAGCATGCACATACAAATCAGAGTGTAATTCAAACAGGCCCACATGGGGCCTGGCTGCGGAGGACAACAAAGGAGATACCCTTTCATATGCACTGTGGCAACCAGATGCCAGCTCCCGCCCTCAATACCGCAACCTGCAAAGGTAAAGAAACAAGGACAGCATCAATAACAATTCTTACCTGGGCAAGTAGCGAGTCCTGGCAGCACCCTGTGCTTCTCTTACATCGCCCATCTCCGGGTTTCACTGCAACCTGCAAGGGAGAAGGTACAAGGTCAGCATTAACAAAGCACTTACATGGGCAAGCATCTCTTCGATCGCTCATCACTCCGGAACATCACTGCAACCTGTACAAATAAGAGAAGAGAACACAGGTTAGCAATTAACACCAATAAACAGCGCAGCGCTCCGCGCATCAAAAACTCACTGTGGTCTTCGCCATCGGCGTGGCAACTCCGAGATCGCAACCATCCCTGTGAAAACAAAAAGAGACATTGTTAGGGAACAGCGTAGTGGAGCAAGACGCCAAGAAAACAGAGAAAACAGATGGAAAGAAAGAGACAGAATAAAGACGGAAAAGACATTATAACTCACCTGGAAGACAGCAAGCAGAGTCGGAGTCACAGCCACAGCCGGTCTGGACTTGACATAAGGGCACACGGACCAGTGAAGCAACTAGGTCCATGGAACGCCTGCACCAACCACGTGACCCTGCATAGAGACACAGGACTGAGTGTTCAACGTACAAAAACCTAAGGTGAGCAATAACTCCAAGGGAGGGGATTAGGACCAGAGCGAGGTGGGAGTCCGCCCATCACAGAACCAGTATCCTAACCCTCCATTCTCCTGTGATAGGCGCTACCCAATGTCTGGCACATAACCAAGCAGAGAAGTGTCCGTCATAGCGCTTAGACCTCCATACAGTATCGTGTGGCGCCCCCGTGGATACCAGGTGAGCGTAACAGAACGCGAAGCCTCAATTAAAACATCCACCTGGGCGTCATGGAAACATCAGAGCCTGACCAACTAGCCCAGTTACTGGGAGAATTACGGGCCGAGGTGCACTCCGCCCGGCAAGAAACCAACGCCCTTAGGAGGGAGTTGATTGTCACCAAGGATCGCACCAATGAATTAGCTAGACAATTTCTCCAAACACAGGCTGGGCAGGCTCTGTTGCCAGGAAGCATTCCGTCGATTCCAGCCACATCTGTCAATCCAGTGCAGGTGGTCTTCCCTGGAGCAGTTCCTTTGGCCCCACCGGAACGTTTTACGGGGGACCCAAGAAAATATGCAGTATTCATGAACCAGTGCCGCCTCATTTTCTTTGTAGACCTGGAGCCTTTCCTAACGATCAGTCGTGGGTTGCCTTCATTCTGTCATTTCTGAGTATCAGTGCCAAGCTCTGAATAATGAACTTCTGTCCCTCCGCCAAGGCAGCCAAGATTTGTTAACATATATCGCCACTTTTAACAGACTTGTCATTGAAACTGGGTGGCCTGAGGAGAAACGAACAACGTTATTCCATCAAGGATTACGGGGGGAATTGAAAGACATCCTAGCTCAGGTGGTAAACCCGCCAAAAGACTATGTAGAGTTCATCAACCTAGTGGTGCAGCTAGACCAGAGGCTGCAAGATCGAAGGTCAGATCGAGCCAGAACGGAGAATCAGACTGTGTATGTACGCTCAAAGGAGAACATTCCGCGTTCATCAGAAAACACTTCTGAACCCATGCAAACTGGGGGTGTACGGAGCCCATTAACTAAGGCCAAAAGAGACAAAAGTAGACTACAGCAATTATACCTGTGCTGCGGGAAATCAGGTCACTTCCTCAGATGATGTCCCGTAAAACCCCCTAGGAGAACAGTTGGAGCTACAGAGAAAGAAGGAGACGAACACGAGTCGGAAAACTTCCAGGCCCGGCAAGCATAGAGGTCCATTTGTCGAGCGAAGGAAAAGAGCCGCAGACCTCACACCTTACCCTGCCTGTGATCTTGATCAGTCACCAACAACCGTCTTGGATGCATGCTGTGGAGGCATACATAGACAGCGGAGCCGTTGGTAGCTACATAGACAAAGGCCTGGCAACAAGGATGGGGCTTCCCCTCTGTCAGAAAACGACAACTGAGAAGGTCACCAATGTCGATGGCACGGAGATAGCTTCTGGTCCTGTAACTCAACGCACCGCAGAATTAACCCTTCTGTGCCAACACGGACATCAGGAAGCCATTGCCTTCGACCTTATCAAGGCCCTTCAGTTCCGGGTGATTCTAGGGATGCCGTGGTTGGTGGCTGACAATCCTAACATCGACCGGCGAGCCAAGAAATTAGCCTTCTCCAATGAGTGTGCTCATGCGTGCTACCAAGTGGAAATGCATTTGTCTGACCCAGAGACACCTGTCCAAGATAAAGAGGTGTTGGTACTAGGTGTAACAAGTACACTACCAAGCGAATACCACAATTTCCTAGATGTTTTCCAAAAAGAACAGGCTAATACCTTACCCCCCTCACAGGCCATATGATTGTCAGATCGACCTCGTACCTGGTGCACAAATCCTGTGTAGTCGAATTTATGCATTCACCGAACCTAAAAATCTCCACTTGAAATCATATCTGGAGCAATACCTGGCAAACGGTTTTATCCGCCCGTCTAAATCCCCAGCAGCCTCGCCCCTAGTCTTCGTACCCAAGAAGGAGGGGGAGTTGAGAACGTGCATTGACTGCCACGCACTAAACCAGGTAAAAGTTAAAAACCGTTATCCTCTACCCCTCATCCCAGAACTGCCAGACCAAGTCAATGATGCCCAAATTTACACCAAATTGGACCTCAGGGGGGCATACCAACTTGTGCGTGTAAAGAAAGGAGACAAATGGAAGACCGCCTTTCGTACTAAGAATGGACTGTACGAATATCAGGTGATGCCCTTTGGGCTTTGCAACGCTCCCGCCGCATTCCAGTACTTCATGAACAATGTACTACGGGAATTGATCGTCGTATGTGCCCTAGTTTACATCGACGACATCTTGCAGTACTCCTCTTCTAAACAGGACCATGTCAGGCATGTTCGCTCCATCCATACAAAATTCCGACAGCACCAACTATACAACAAACTTGAAAAATGCTCCTTCCATGTCACCGAAAGTCGAGTTCCTTGGTTTTGTCCTCACTCCCAGAGGCGTCCGGATGGATATACACAAAGTAGACGCCATCCTTAGCTGGCCATCACCGTCTTCAGTCAAAGGTGTCCAAAGTATTCTCGGCTTTGCAAACCTTTATCGCCGATTCATCCCGGATTTCTCCCAGATTGTGCTCCCGATCACTTCTTTATTACGAAAAAACAACAAACTGTTCCAATGGACAGAAGAGGTGGAGAAGGCCTTCCAGGAACTCAAGAAAAGATTTACCTCAGCCCCGGTGCTACGACACCCCCGCCCAGATATCCCATATTTAGTGGAAACAGATGCCTCCAGCCTGGCAATGGGGGCTGTTCTTTCCCAAAGGGATCCCGAAACAGGCCAGTTACATCCCATGGCATTTTGGTAGCGAAAATTTACTACACCTGAACTTAACTATGCAATAACAGACAAGGAACTCCTAGCGATCAAGGCAGTATTTAAGGCTTGGCGGCATTACCTCCTAGGCGCCAGACATACCATCACAGTAATCACCGACCATTGCAACCTATAACATCTCAAGACGGCAAAGGCTCAATCATCCCGTCAACTCCGATGGGCTTTATAATTCATAGAATATGATTACATAATCACATACCAATCTGGAGTCCAGAGGGGAAAAGCCAACGCCCTATCCCGCATGGGTATTGATGAGAATGCAAAGTAATTTCTCGTTATCAGGACGCCCTGATAGAAGGACATCCAGGAATTGCCAAGACCCTAGCCAAGGTGAAAAGAAATGATTGGCGGCCGACCTGGCGAAAGGACATTACGCAGTTTATTCTGTCATGTGGCATTTGTGCACAGAATAAATCCCAGAAACAAAGACCTGCAGGCCTTCTTCAACCCCTAGAAATTCCACCTGCACCTTGGCACTCCCTCTCCCTCGATTTCATCACAGATCTGCCTCCCTGTCAAGGGTTCAACACTATCCTAGTGGCTGTTGACCTATTCTCTAAAATGGCCCATTTCATTCTGCTTAAGGGTCTACCAACCGCATCCAGTCTGGCAAAAGTGTTTTTAGAGCAAATCGTACGATTACATGGTTTCCCCTCTGTCCTGATTTCTGACTGAGGGAGTCAGTTTGTGTCTAACTTCTGGAGGAAGAGTTGTGCAATCGCCCAAATCGATATTCGTCTGTCCACTAGTCACCCTCCCCAAACTGATGGCAAAACGGAGCGGACGAATCAGACACTAGAGCAATACCTACGGTGCATGTTACATCAAGTGGAAGAAAGCTGGAAGGATGTACTGTGGATAGACGAATATGCCTACAACAACTCGCTACACACCAGTGCCGGACAGAGTCCATTCTATACCGTATATGGAAGGCACTCACGTACTTCTGAATTAGATACCCCCATGGCCTTGGAAATGCCTGCAGTGAAGACTTTACATACGACCATTAATCAAGCCTTCAAAAAGAAAAGGCAGCAGAACACTTGATCCAAGCCAAAGAAAGACAGAAAAGATTCTCTGATCATCACCGAAGAAAAGCCCCAGACTACCAAGTCAGAGATGAAGTCTGGTTGGCGCCCCCGCATGTGCCCATAAGAGGAACTCGAACATTTCGTCCCAGATATCTAGGGCCCTATACCATCAAGGATATTATAAATCCTGTGGCAGTAAAACTAGCTTTACCACCAAATATGCAGATCCATCCGTATTCCATGTGTCACTCTTAAAACCTGTTCAGCCTGGAACTCGGGTCAAAACACCACCAAATCTGGTACTGGTTAACAGAGAACCCAAATTTGGAGTCAAGGACATTCTAGATTCTAAACTCACCAGCTCCAAGTTATATTAGTGGACTGGAAGGGGTATGACCCTCAGGACAGGACATGGGAACCTAGCGAGCATGTCGATGCGCCACGCCTGGTAAAACGATTTCATAAGAACCATCTAACCAAACCAGGGCCAGACAGAGAAAAATACCTTGAGTGGGGCATTAGGGGGGAGTGCTGTCACGATCCATGCCCCTGACGGCCTCAGGCATAACAGCCCCCTGGCAGCAGTGGGGCTAAAGCCCTTCACACCGGCCCCAAGGGCCTTAAAACTCCATCACTAACATACATGGAGTCAGTCCTGGTGCCTTTGGCGCCAGGCTCATTATCAGGAATAAAGCAATACCAGTTTTGGACCTTAATCCAACATGGAGACCTATTACACAGCTCAGTTCTTTAGAACCAAGCCATGCAGTCTAGTGTGTTGGGTGTGGCTGGGCTTGGAACTACTTGGCCTGGAACTACTTTACCTAGGCTATTTAAACCACACCCAAACAGCAGAACATGCTTGGCGTTATTCTGCACTCCTGCAGCGTAACGCTCACCGTGTCCAGCTCCTGCTCATCTGCTTCTCTGGTGGCCCGATCCTGAAGCCCTAGATCCGGATCCATTAATAACCTGGAAGAACAAGATCAGCATTAGCGAGCAAGAACACTTACCTGTGAAGTAACCGGCCTTGAATCCATCCTGCGCTTCGCTTACCTCGGCCATCTCCGGAGTTCGCCGCAACCTGCAAAGGTAAAGAAACAAGGACAGCATTAATAACAATTCTTAACTGGGCAAGCAGCGAGTCCTGGCAGCACCCTGCACTTCTCTTATTTCGCCCATCTCCAGGGTTCACTGCAACCTGCAAGGGAGAAGGAACAAGGTCAGCATTAACAAAACACTTACCTGGGCAAGCAGAGCTTTGATCGCTCATCACTCCGGAACATCACCGCAACCTGTACAAAGAAGAGAAGAGAACACATGTTAGCAATTAACACCAATAAACAGCGCAGCGCTCTGTGCATCAATAACTCATTGTGGTCTTCGCCATCGGCGCAGCAACTCCGCGATCGCAACCATCCCTGTGAAAACAAAAAGAGACAATGCTAGGGAACAGCGTAGTGGAGCAAGACGCCGAGAAGACAGAGAAAACAGAGGGAAAGAAAGAGACAAAATAAAGACGGAAAAGACATTATAACTCACCTGGAAGACAGCAAGCAGAGTCGGAGTCACAGCCGGTCTGGACCCGACATAAAGGCACACGGACTAGTGAAGGCACTAGGTCCACGGAACACCCACACTAACCATGCGGCCCCTGCACAGAGACACAGGACTGAGAGTTCAACGCACAAAAACCTAAGGTGAGCAATAACCCCAAGGGAGGGGATTTGGACCAGAGGGAGGTGGGAGTCCACCCATCACAGAACCAGTATCTTAACCCTCCATTCTCCTGTGATAGGCGCTACCCAACGTCTGGCACATAACCAAGCAGAGAGGGGTCTAGGATAGCACTTAGACCTCCATCCAGTATTGTGTGGCGCCCCCGTGGATACCAGGTGAGCATAACACCATCCTGACATTTAAGTTATTAAATATATTTTCTTTGAATTTTAAGTCTGTTGTCTGTGTACCTCTTTGTGATGCCTTTGCAGTAATAATTGTATTTTCGCTGTGTTGCATCTAACCAATGATCCATGACCTTTCGGAGCTAAGCCTGCTGTTCCATCCACATTACCAACATTGGACAAGGGGGTTTATAATTTGCTTATGTTTCCAATCTGTTCGGATCACTTCTGATGTACTAGAAGTGTGGAGCTGATTGGTGGTTTAGAAACCAATATTCATCCCTGGACCTCTGGTGGCCAGGAAGTTGATTTGTCACAGGGGCGTAGATTGTGAAGAGAAAGGAACCGAGAACTGGTCCTTTGGGAACATCAACCGGGAGAGATGGGTAGTCGAGAAGGTGCGATCATTCCAAGCGTGTATGATAAGTAGGAAACGATCTTGTGGAGGGCTGTGAATAGGATGCAGAGGAAGTAGAATGCACGAAGGTGAGACAGACGTTCATCGGTATCAGAGGCAGCAGAGAGCTCGTGGAGAATTTCTTTTCAGAGCAGTGCTTGCTGCAGAACCCAGGGAGGAGGGGATTGCGCACGCATGGATATCCTCCAGGGCTTTGAAGGTGTGAGGGAGGAGCAGTGCTTTAAATGGCCTGCAAACTCGAGCAGGGCCTCTTAGGGGGGCGTGGCCTGGCATGGAGTCAGCACTGCAATTAAGAGGGGACACTTACCTCACCTGAATGCAGCCTGTTAAGCCACGCCTCCTTAATAGCCCCAGATATATTTTGCAAAAGGGTCAAGGTAATGGCAACATTCAGGTCAGTAAGTGTTGCCTTCACTTTGAAATGCAGCGTTGACCCCCCTGCCAGGCACCCTTTTCACCAAAGATAAGGGGATCATCACCCTCTCACCTGGGGTGCGAGGCAGATGACCCATGCATTTCTAAAGAAAGGGGTGCCTGGCGGGGCGTGCAGCCTGGTGGGCTGGGGTTAGCAGGGGACTTTAGGGAGCCACGGCAGGACCCTGTCTCAGACACAATTTTCAGAGCCTGTTGGGGTGCCACCCCAGCTAACCCTAGCCCACTTAAAACCCTGAGTAGGAGGGAAACAAACCAATACTTGGCAAGGATCTTGATCTTCAGGAGATGTTTTTTCAATATTGCAAGGATGGTCGCCACCTTGAAGTAGGTTGGGAATGCTGCAGGGGCCTGTCGAATGTTGAAGAGGGGGTTGGAGTGCAAAATAGCAGGTACTGGATGCCAATGTCTTTTTGAATACCAGGCACATTGTTAGGGTAGTACCTCAGTTTATGCATACTTTGTTTGTTAAGAAGCAATTGCGCAGTCAGACAGCATATGAAAGCCCTCTTATGTGCGCACGCCACCTCTTATCTATACCCTTATTAATAGTAAAAGTACTGCCAATGAAGCTCTATTCTTAGACAATCTGATGGCTCACGTGATGTGCAAATGGAGCGCAATCCAGATGGAGCATTTTACCTTTTCCTGCTTATTTCACACGTGCTCTGGTGTTCTCTTTTCAGCACAGAGACTTGGGTGGTGGTGGGCTGCAACCTGGAAACAGAGCAATTAAAACATATCCGACATCTGCTTTAGACCCCAGGCGGAATTCATGCCTGAGAAGCATGATGTTCTAATAAGTGTATACATACAATCCAATTAGTGCATGCACTTCCTTATGCAAATTGAAGTGTGCACTTGTGAAGCACAATACAGCCTGTGCACACCTATTACTCCCCAATGGATAGCAGGTAGAGAGAGGCGCAGTGCAGAGCTACACATATCACGGGTTCCCGCAGGGCAAAAGATAGTTCCACTGCCAAAACTGGACCTATACACTGCAGTAATCCAGATTGGCCTTCAATTTGGAAGGCGGAGTTCTCAGGGTGGGAATGGACAGCTGTGGCATACATTTTTGAGTCATTGGTCCCAGATTAGGAGATGGTCAGTGAGCAGCTCTGCATCTGCAGTAGTGGACGTGCAGATCATGCTGTGTGCCGGGAGCATTATCCACGTGTTTTCACAGGATGAGTAGGGGTTGCTACACATGGTCATGTTTTGGTCATACATATGGTTATACATTGGGAGAGTTGTGTGGCAGCCTTGCAGTGCAATGACGGGGGCTAAATGTGCCCTGGCTAGACAGAGAGGAGGGAACTTGCGCTTGGCTGTAGGAGGAAAGCAATATGTAGCAGCAGAGCAGTGTGTGGGCAGGCCCTACCCAGCCCATTAGGCAGTGCAGGCCACTGGTGAGGAGGAACAGAGGAGCCGAGAGCAATAACACGGCACTTCTGTGTTTCCCAAATGCGATTACAACACGACATCCCTCCTCTAAATCCAAGCAAAGGACCATGGTCTGTTTCAGTGCTACACTGTTTCATCCTGAGGCTTGTTCGTGAAATGTCTGATGGCGCTCATAGGATAGTGGACCACCACGGGATCTTCTGACAGTTCTGTTTTCCAGGCCCTATAAGTAGCA
Organism: Ambystoma mexicanum; assembly: GCF_040938575.1. Taxonomy (NCBI): domain Eukaryota; kingdom Metazoa; phylum Chordata; class Amphibia; order Caudata; family Ambystomatidae; genus Ambystoma; species Ambystoma mexicanum. The sequence continues at coordinate 561,483,836 of NC_090921.1, forward strand.
CTGGGGTGAGATGCTGCGCTGATACTTTCGGGGACTCCTTCCTCAGCAGCCCAGACCTTTGCCTGTTGTTCCCGTGACCTCTGCCTGTTGTTCCCGTGACCTCTGCCTGTTGTTCTCAGGACGTGTCTCCATCTTCTGCATTTTCTTCATACTCCACATTTGACTTGTCTAATCTGTCTGTCTTTCATTTTGTGGAACCAGCTTGAGTTCGTTGTGATGCACTACTTCCCGCCACTGCCCATCGCCAGAATCCCTTTCTTCTCTGTTATCGTCCATGGGTCTCTCTCAAATGGTAACCACAACTTGTGGCGCGGTGTCTATTTTGTACTAGGCAGCATCAGCCATCTCAAGGTCTGTTCTTTTATCTTGGGTCTCAGGCTTGATCTGTTCCTGGCACTACCAAATGTCTTCGTTATCGATCATAGGTAGTGGCCTTGAGGAGCATCTGGGATCACAGACTTTACGTTCCTTCCCCGGAAAGCTTCTGCGGGGGAAGCATTTGTGCATGAATGTGAGTTCATGTCATAGGCCATCAGGAATTTGCTCAGTACCTTCGGCATTGGTAACCACTGGTAAAATGCAACCCTGAAGTGTTTCTTTAAAGTTCTCAGGATCTGATCCATTTCCCGTTGGCCCTGGGCTGACTGGGGCTGATGCATTTCTAGACTACACCGAGACCCTGCAAGAAGTATCTGCATTCTTCCTTCTGCAGTGGTGGTCTGTCATCTGAACAGATACAACCCAGCAGCCCGTGGGCCGTGGGCATCGTTTCCAGGGTCAGCATCACCACATGTGCTGCCATTGACCATCTGAACTCCACCCGTGGGTATCGCGAATATTCATCAATGATGTCACTGGCGTGCTGATCGTTCATTGCTGTCCCATAATCCATTCTCAAAGCCTGCCTGGCTCTGTCGCTCCTCTCCAGCAAAGTCACGGGTAGTCGGATGTTTTTGGTTGTGGTTCCTTGGCATCAAAAGCAGCTTTGGATCATTTAATCTACTATGTTTTCAGAAGTGCAAACATCACCTTCTCTCAAAGGCGGGCCTTTGCCTTGCCAAAGCCTTGATGGCCTGTGTGTGCCACTATGACCACCTACTCCACCAGTGTTGATGGAATTATGATGAGTACTCCTCTTAGCAGAAGAATGCCCAACGATGTGGAAAATCCTGCGCCCACTCACAACCATTGATGCATCGCCTGAGTCTCTGGCATGCATTGAGTGTTTGGTCAAAACGTTTTTCAACTTTTCTCACTGGAGGTCTGATAGCACCAGCTGAAAGCATTCATTGTCCTTCGTCACTTCCGAAAGATAGAGAGATGGGCATGCCTGTGTGTGTAATGGGGTGCATGTGCCCTTCTGCCCAGACTTCGTCCACCTCTTTTGCAGTTTTGGAGGGTGCAGACATGTTGGGATAAAAAGTCCGATAGGTTGTCAGCATCAGCTCTGTACTGCGGTGACACTCCATACTGTTTTTTTTTATCATGGAATTTTTTTTTATCGGAATCTCAATTAACATGAGGTACATTTTATATCACACAAATAGGGTCTTGAAAAACGTCATGACATCGAAACTTCATTTTTAAGAGTTTGCAACTATATAATTGTTTGCTTAATATAGCCATCAACATATAAATTCAAGGTAAGCAGTAATAAACGGGAGAAAAGAGAAGAGAAGCAAAGAGAAAGAAGAAAAAAAAAGAGCAAGAGTATATAATGCCAGACATCATGTTTCAAAAGGAGTTTCAGAAGCCTGAGCTGAAAAAACATCTGTTCTTTGTCAGCCACACGTTCCAGAAACGGGCCCTATATACGTGAGAACTTAGCCAGTTTCCCCTCTACCGTTGCTGTAATATTTTCCATGCCTAGCAATTCCAAAACTTTCACCCACCAATAGGCTATGTGCAGTCCCCTCTATGTCTTTCCAAAATGTGCTTGTGTGATGCGGACTGCCGAAAGCATTTGGGAGTCCAATTCAGCTCTGGGGCCTGTCATTGGGAAGGACCCGTCGTCAGGAACGTCTCCCAATAGTAGTATTCGTGGGTCCACGGGGAGCGCAGCGTCAGTGATTTCTTTAATCTTAAATCGTATCGCCAACCAGAATGATTGTATGACTAGGCATTGCCACAACAAATGGGCCAAGTCGCCGCACTCCCCACACCCATGCCAACATGTGTCTGGGTAGGCGGGGTTCATTGCATGCAGCCGATGTGGAGAAAGCTACCAGCGGAAGCAGAGTTTGAGGGCCCCTTCATTTACAATGGTGCAGCAAGAGCTCTTCTGGGCTCTAAACCATATCCTTTGTCAAGATGCTCCAGAAATCTCCATCCCCAACTCCCTCATCCAATGACGTCATGATGGGGAGTTTTTCTTCCAGCAAAACATTCTCTAGGAGTCTATAGCAAGTGGCCATTCTATGGATCTGTTTCCCTTCGAGGACTTTGAGTTCTATTCCTGTTGGGGTTCTAGAGGCTGCTTGTTTTACGGCCGCATTAGGCAGCCAGTGGCAGAGCTGTATGTATCTGAACCTTTCGAGTTCTGGGAGTTTACATTTTTCTTTGTATTTCACAAAAGTTAGGGGTTCCCGGTCCTCAAAGAAGTCTCTCATTCGTAAAGGTTCGCCCAGTGACCACAACCGGAATGACCGGCCTGAAGGCCAGGAGTAAAGGCCGGGTTTTGAGAGATAGGCGAAAGTGGGCACAGGCCTGCTGTGAATCCCCTCTGTGCGCAAACATTGTCCTAACACTGCAGAGTTATCAAAGTCGTGAGCAGTATATTATCTTCTTTCTGACGCGATTCCCTTGGGAGGAAAGGAAGGTGGCTCAGGGGGAAAGGGGCTGAAGCCTGTTCAATATCTCGCCATTTGGGAGCTTTCGTTGTCTCTGGCCAGCCCAGCGTTACGGCCACTTGGGCCGCTCGATAATATCAAGGGATTGAGGGGAGTCCCAGACCGCCTTTCATTTTCCCTCTTGTGAGTAGTTTATGAGAGAGTCAGGGTTTTTTACCCTGCCATACAAATTGTACTATTGCTTTCTGTAGCATGAGGAGGTCTCCATCCGCGATCATTACTTGGAAAGATATATAAGAACTTAGGGAGGGGTGTCATTCTCACTGCACTGATGCACCCCAGCCATGAAATCTCCCATTTTTGGAGCCAGACTTTGGCTTCCCTCAGTAGATCGGGGATATTGGCCCTCAGGAGCCCTGTGTATATCGGGGTCAGTCGTATACCCAAGTAGGGGATGTGTGTGGTCGACCAACGAAAGGGGAATGTTCTCTGGAGATATGCTAGAGTAGAAGGCGATTCCGTAAGCCAATGCCCATTGATTTTGTGAGATTCACCGCCAACCCTGAGACTGCAGTGGACTGTGTCAGTAAAATTACAAGGGTAGGAAGGGGTTTGAGAGCATTGATTAAGAAACAAAGCACATTGACCGCATATAAAGCAATTTTATGACACTGGCCCACATGTTCGAAGCCTTGAATGTTTGGGTGACGTCGAATCTGCTGCGCTAGGGGCTCCATTGCCAGGGCAAGTAGCAATGGGGATAGAGGGCAGCGCTGTCTTGTCTCTATGTCAATGGTTATGAGGGTGGACCATTGCGAGTTGACCCGAATGTGGGTCGATCGGATTTGGAAATTTGAAAGTATCAGCGTTGACAATCTCGGGCCAAATCCGAAACCCCTTAGGACTAGTTTCAAGTATAACCAAGACAGGCTGTCAAAGGCTCTATGAGCATCTAGGGATAGGAGGGATAGGACGGAAAGCTTGTCAGGGATTTTGCGGGCTAAGGCTATTAGATCAATTGCACGGCAGATGTCGTGTACTGAGCAATTCTGGATAAAGCCTGTTTGATCCTTATCTAATAATGTTGGGAGGACTGTACCCCTTAGTGGCTGTATTAAGTAGAGCTATAGGACGATAGGACGTGCATTCTATAGGGTCCTTTCCCGGCTTCAGTATCAGGGTGGTGGCCGATTCTGTCATACACCGTGTAACTGACCTGGTCTTCTAAGAGGGATTAAAAAGTTATGTAAGGTGGGGTGTTAGGTCAGTGCTCAAGGTTTTATAAAATGTGTTCGTAAAGCCATCGGGGCCCGGGGCGTTCCTAGAGGGAGGGATTTGATGGCCGGTTCGACTTTCTGAACAGACATGGGGTCTTCCAGGGGATCGCAGAGGGTCTGCGCAATTTGGGGAAGGCGTGCGTTGAGTAGACATTCCTCAGTGGCTTGAGGGTCACCATTATGGGGGACGGCATGTTCCCTGAAAAAGCCCTCTTCTATTCAGAGTTTTCCCTCTTCAGAGGGTACACACCTACCATTGGCATCCTGCAGGCTTTCTATACGATTTTGTTTCGCTTGTTTTTTCAGCTTTGCCGCTAATAGTTTATTAGCCTTATTCCCCCTCGTATAGAAGTATTGCTTTGTGAGCATCATGGTATATGCTGCTCTCCACATGTGGTGCGCTTCTAAAGCTTTTCTCGCTATACGCAAGTCTCAGAGGGAGCGTTGAGTTCCTTTTCCCTATGATGTGGCCTCGAATGACTGTCTTACCCGCGTCCCATACCGTGACATATCCCACTTCGCCGGTGTCATTTTCACTAAAAATAGCTTTATTGCGTTAGAAATATGGGAATGGAGTACGGATCTTCTAACAGGAATTCCTTCAGTCGCAAGGGTGGTCTGAACGGAGGAGTCGCCTGCTGAGGGGCTTTCGTGAGCATTACTGGGGCATGGTCTGATAATGCTTTTGGGAGGATCGCTATATCGATTGTCTGAGGTATGAGGGAGTCTGAGATGAGAAACATATCTAGTCTAGAGAACCCTTTGTGGACGGTTCAAAAGAATGTGTAATCTCGTTCCTCCCTATGAAAAAACGTGGTGAGTGCAATAACATTTTTCTTGTCATTGGTAGTTGGGGCAACAATTTGTCAATTAGGGGATTAACCACCACTTTAAAGTCCCTTCCCAGGCTCAGGTCCCCCTCTGCATGTTCCCCTAGTGTCTTGGATAGCGAGGCGAAGAACAAATGGCAACCCCACGTTTCTTCAGGCCACTGGAAGCGCAGCATTTTGTGGGATAGAATTTGTTATTGAGGTGAAATTCGTCCAAGGGCAGGAGGTGGGTCTCCCGAAGGAACAAGAGTGAGGAGTCAAGAGTGGCCATTCTGTGGAACAGCGCTTAGCATTTCAGGGGGGAATTCAGGCCTTGGGCGTTTAAGGTGAGGCATTTAACGTCCGGGGTCGCCATTTTGAGATCGCTCTGGCATTTGTGTTATGCTAAAGAATAGCTGTCCCTTCAGGAGGAGCGTTGTCTCTGGGTTTCTCCCCTCCTGCGCTCCCAGGTTCAGGTGCCGTGGAGCTGTAACAGCAGGTAGGCGTGTATTGATATGGTAGTGAAATTGTGATGAGGGCTTTCTGCGTAGTCCAGAGATTAATCAGCAATAAGTATGTGGCAAGATAGATGCGAGGCAGTGGAGTAGGCATTGTGTTGTGATACATATAAAGTTTAGTAAAACTAAAACCTAAAAAGAAAGACATAATGAAGATTGTATGAGGGCTTCTCAGGGCCCTCGCTAAGTTAACCAGCAGTGACATTGCATCAACAGTAATGGGCGTAATCCATCCAGGGCGCCCGATCACTATAATGTCTCATTCCCTTCGATTCCATGATGAAACATTTGCAGTCCAGTTCTTTAATACAAGGATATCCTCCCAGTTAGTAGACTGTATTCTGTGGCCTTTGATTCGTATGTTTCCAAAACTTGTTTGCCACAAAGAAATAGCATTCTCCTTTCCATCGCTGAGATTTAAGGTAAGCCGAATCATTAGAGCCTTCCAGAATTTTCAAGGGGGTTCCGCAGTTTCGAATTCTTGAGGTGGGTTCCGCCACAGGCGTTTTGCCAACCCCTGGATTTCCTCCTTTTGTCTTTTGGCGTGGAATCCAGGTCTGAGTTGCCTGGGTCTTCCGCCCCCCCGGAGTGGCCTCGCTGTTGGATCCAAGCATTAGGTCTTTTGCTTCTTCCTCTGTATTAATGATGTAATGTTGGTTATGGAGATCGAAGATCAGCTTACAGGGGAACCCCCATCGGTATCGGATCTTTTTAGCCTGTAGTCATGCTGTAACCTTCTGCAGGAGTATGCGGTTTGCGAGGGTATACGGGGAGAGGTATTGGAAGAGCGACAGAGTTGCTCCCCGAAAATGCACTCGTTATGCTTTCCTGGCTGCTGTCATTATTTCTTCTTTTTGACGGAAAAAGTGCACTCGAGAAAGAACATCCGGAAGCAGATTGCGCCTCTGTTGGACAGAAGAGTAGATGCGATGAGTCCTATCTAGGACCATTTCATCTGAGTCCGACAGTCCCATCAGAGACCTAAACAGTGCCCTCACATAGGCCTGTAATTCCTGATCGGAGATGTGTTGTGGGACTCCTCATAGGCAGATACTGTTTTAACGTTATGAACCACCGCTAGAAGTGTCCCGGTGGGTTAAGGGACATGCCATTCATGATTGGTAGAAATGGTTTGAGGTCTGTCACCACCTGCACGGGATGTTTATGTAAGTAAAGATGAAAGTGTAGTGTTGAGGACCCAGCTGGCATAGGAAAAGGGCCCATGAGCACCCTCGTTATTCACCCGCACCAAGGCCGTACCCAGACAAGTGGAGCTGGCATCTACTACCACCTTTGGTAGTCTGGCTGGATTTAGAATGCCATTGTGGTATCTAATGTCAGTGCTTGTTTGTTTTGTTTGTTCTTTTCTCATGCAGTCCTTAAACATGAGCTGCTGTGCAGGTTCCACGGAGGTGACTAGGTCAGGAGTGGATCTGGTACAGAAGTTAACCAGAGCCATGACAAATCCTGACCTCAGATTGGGATGCAGGATGTGAGGCAACTTGTACCCGAGGCAAATTGTGTGTCTTTGATTTTCTTGGAATTTGCAGATAAATTAACTTTCTGGAAGATGTATCTGAAGAACTCTCTTTATTTGCAGGAATGCACATTTGCTCCTGTTGAGGGTCAGGCTGTAAAGCGTTAAAACACGTTCCTTAGTCTCAACATCTGTTCTTTATTGAATAAGGTGCATATGAGCACAGTACACTCCTGTACCACCTTTACAACTTCCACAGTATTTTTAATGAAGGTGTTTCCATATGGTCTTTCCTTACAGCTACTAATTCTTGAGATCTACCCATCTCTAGTAGACATTGCATCAAGATGGTGCTGAATCAGCAGAGTTTGAGTCTCATCTTCAGTGTGGATGTGAGAGCGAGCTGTCGGAGGCGTGCACGACAAGCATCCAGGTATTTCTGGGCCTCTGGGTGCACAGTTCATAGTCTGTGTTAGTGAGTGGAAGAACATTCTCTGTGGGGCAGCTTTTGCGTAATCATAGGAGGCATTTGTGGAATTAAGAGTCTGGTATATTTTGTGCACTGGCTGTCCCACAAAAAATTGTAGCATGGATTTCCTTGCCACATCATTAGTCTCAATAGTGGCCTTGAAAATCCTTTCCAGTCTCTCAATCCACATATCCCACCTGGGAGTAAGCAATGCCGGAGCTGTGCTACTCTGAAATCGCAGTACTTTAGCATGTTGGAAAGATGACTGAGCCAAGGGTGACATTGGTAGATGGGGTTCGGACATGGACACCATGACAGTGATGAGGAATCAGCTCCTTCCTCTTCATTAATAAATGTGACTGCTTGTTAGGCAGCTATGCCCTCCTGCACATGGTAAAGGTCTAATCCATGTTCCCACCACCAATGGGAAGAGCAGAAGGCTGCATAAGCATTCTCCCCTGCGGAGGGCTACAAGCCTACACTAGGGTTGCATAGTATCCAATAGTCAACCCAAGGAGCGCGGCACGTCTACAAGTGCACAGGAACAACTGCGCAACTCGCACACGGGGGACTGTGGAAACTCAGAGCCAGGGCACACAGCACGGTAATATTCCCACTCTATGCCACACTGCGACAAAGGAAGCGGGCAGAAGCCCGGCACCAAGGTTGTAGGCAGCAGTGTTCTGGTGTGGGACCTAAACGCCCAATCGTCACCAGTTGTTGAGGGGGTCTTACAGCAGGAACAGAAAAGCTGACCGCATTTTCTCTCAGACACACACACTCTCTCTCTCTCTCTCTCTCTCTCTCTCTCTTCTCTCTCTCTCTCTCTCTCTCTCTCTCTCTCTCTCTCTCTTTCTCTCTCCCTCTCTCTCTCGGAACTCTGGACCCCACCTGTCAGAAGCTCCTGGTAACACCCCGTCGTGGTGATGGAAATGGCCTCATCATGTTAACTTGCACCAGCATGTCTTTATTTTCCCCAAATGTTCTTTAGGCACAACAGAAAACGCCCAGGCCACCCGTCAGCAGGTGTCCTTGCATCACACTAAGCACCACTGTTCTTGTTCTATTACACTGTGACTATAAGGAGGTGGTGAAATCCTTGTGTAGGCTTTCAAATTCAGCAACCTACCCTTCAAATGGAATGGCAGGGATAGTGCACGTCGAGGAGGTGCATGACATCACTGTGGGATTGCATCATTGCTCCTATACGTCCATCTCCTTTTCTCCATACTTATGTTTTGACGTCTTCAGAAGGGGATGAAATAAAAGCATGATTATAATTAAAAATTGGTACAGGGTGCATGCCGAGCCAAGACCCCGTTCAGCACTCTCATGCATGCTCCGGGCCGCAATCGCCATTGCTTTTTCCTGCACAGTTGGTGCAGAAGCTCAGACTTTGTGCTCTGACTACATTTAGGTTTCTATCCAGCGTCCATGCCCGAGGCTTGGGGTTTAGATGCTGTCTAATGAGGCAGGCCTTTATCCTGGTTGGACCCACACTCGGTCATGTCAGAGAGACAGAGGTCCCCATAGTATGGCTTGGGCATCTGTGCTCCCCAAAAAACATTGGGGGAAAGAAGACACTAGGGAGGTAAACCCACAGTGTACAGGGGAGAGCAGTCCTTCCTCAGGGGTGATGCTCTCATCTCTTGAGGTTCCTACCAGCAATGTTTTGAGCAGGAACCAGTCAGGGTTCTTCTTGCCATTCAAAGCTGGTCACGCTAGGGGCATGGAGTGATCTCTGCTCCCTATCTAGGTTTGCTGTTGCCTCCAAAATTCACTGCATTTTTGATCGTATGTCCGAACCATACACCTTGATGCCTTGGAGGGGGCCCCTGTACTACACGCAGGCACTCACATCAGATTCCTTTCTTCTTAGCAGTCCCAGATCCCCACGAGGTCAGGAGGAGTTGTCGTTTTCCAATTTATACAGTTTATTGTGGTCACGTCCATCACATTTTTGTCTTAAGGATATTTATCTGGTGACCATGCCAATAGTGGCTCAGCAGGCCCGCCTCTTTCTCAGCAACTGGTACCTCTGCCACCTCTACCCCTTAACCACTGCCTACTCTGCCACCCAAGATTCACCAGCAGTTTCCAGCAGAACTGGTTTATGTTGTTTCTACTTTATCTAGTGAATCTCCCATAGAAGGGGACCCCATGGGGGAAGGAGAAGATTGCCTAAATCAGTGAGGGATTTCCAGGAAAAGGATCCAGGCATCATTGATTTCCTGAACCTTCCCATAAGGAAATCCCCTTTGATAAAGACTGGTTTCCTTGCGAAAGTACTAACAGATAAAGTTCTTACATGGGTGAACCTTCATAACCAGTTGTTTTGCTAGTGGCAACCCCCTAAGGGCACAACGGTAGTGAACACATGACTGAATTCTGAATTCAGAAGTGATGTGAAGATTTGCCTCCGTATCATGCCGCGGCACATGGAGCGGTTTTATCGGCAGCAATGGATCAGGGACAGGGGCAACCATCTTCTTTCTTCTCAAACTCCCTCATTCCAGCTGATCAAGAAGAACATGTTCTTTAAGCTAAAGGCCACTATGTCTCGCAAAACAGTTCTCTTCAAGTTAGAAGGCAAACACCAATGCCATTGGCAATTTTGCAGATCTCCTGTAAAGAAAATAGCGGTGTTTGGCAGGAATACTAATTGCAAAGCAACCGAATGATTACATGTTGGAATCAGCAGTCGCCATGTGGACACGGCCGCCAGGACGATGCGCCCAAGCAGGACGGTGTGCCCAAACCTTGATCTGTCGGAATGCATGAATTAGAGAGATTAAACTGAATGTGCAAGCTCAGGACAAGGCCAGAAGCCTTCCATTTGATGGCCAACAGTTGTTTCGATTGATGAGATGCTGATGGCCAAATAATTGTCAACTTAAAGGACCCATTCCCATAAAGCAGTTCAGCCAGCATGTTAAGCAATGAACCCACATTCTCCTGCCAGGGATTCAGGGGCTCGAGGTAATATTTCCAGACAGAATGGACAATAGGGACTGCTCTGCCGGTTACCAGCACAGGAAGAGGCGGAGGCCTTCTAAAGGGTTCTTCTCCTTCATCTGTGAAGTCAAATTATGGACATCTTCCAGCTTCATGAAGATCTAACTCTATTGGCAGATGGGTCACTCAGCTCCTATCTGCTTGGAACTGATTACAGCCAATGCTGCACCCTCACTGTGTGGGTAGAGGTTTTATAACTCTCCTTTCACCATAACTCTGAACAGCTATAATTGATGATGGTATATTCAGATGAAAGCTGGAGAAAGTTTCATATCAGCCTCCTATGGGTTTACTTCTACTTCATTCAGTAATGAAGAAGAACATAGGCCAATCAGAATTATTTTGTACCTTTAAGTATTCGCAACATACCTAATCACAGAGATCTTCAAGATGGTTGCACCAGCCCAGATTCCCTAGGCTCTGCAGCAGGATGACGTGCTATGTGCTCTGCTCCTTGTAGGCACATACATGAACATTCTAATTTTGTTACCACATTGTCAGTTACTCAGACTTGTGATCCCAAGTCGAAGGTATAGCTTTTCAGTTCCACAAAATGAGGGTCTATGATGATTGTATGCTCTAGGCAATCAAGCGTCCTACCTGGGCGTAGGCACTGTATGCATGCTGATGACATCATCTTCCTAGCGATACTCCAGGGAGTTTGGTGAGACTGAACCAGGGATAGGAGGCAGTCCTTTCTCAGTCACAGTCTGGTACATATGTCAGATGGCTCACCTGTTCTTGTTGTTCCATTTGCCAGACTCTATCTGGGTGAAATTCCCAAGTTGCTTCTTGCTGTGCATCTGAATCAGGAGACACAACCCAGTCAGTGCTCGGTTTGGTGTCTCTGGTAGTCAATATTGACATGCTGCGGTGGATAGTGGTCTACAATCTTAAATTGGGAGTTCCATTCTATATTCTGGACCTCAGTATTGAAATCGTCGCCGATTGCTCCTTATCAGGGGGACAGGGGGTGAGCGTGCAGACTGGCACAAGATCTGTGGATTTTATAGATTGAGAATGACCTATACCCAGTCATTTCATGTAGCGGGGACAGTCAAAGCCAAGCAGACTTACTCGGCAGATGCACCCACACCCTTACTAATAAGTGATCACTCAAGACATGGCACACCAGACTTTCAGCTCGTTTGGCAATCCCTTACTGGACCTCTTTGCCATCCATGAGAACAAGAACGGCCCCCTGCCCACCCCATGGAGGGGCCTGGGGATTTATTCTCTGAGGGCGGGTGGTGGGTGTCTTCCTTGTTCCATGAGAGGGACAGACAGTGGCTACTGACTTTATCCCTATGACCTACTGTGACAGAGAGGGAGAGGGTCTAATTTTTTACTTATCCACCCAATTGACATCGTTAACAGCCTGGTCTATGAAGACTAGACCTAAAAGAGTTTGAGTCCCAGGGATTACAATATGGAGCTAAGGGTGAATGGAAGCAGTCCATGTGGCAACAGCATACAAGCACATGAATGAGGTTCACCCACTGGTGTAATCTAAAGTAAGAACACTTTCAGTCATGTCTTCGTTGCAGATTTCCCAACTTCCGTGATGAAGCTGAATTCCTGCTGAACTGTTGGTGCTAGGGGCCAATTTGTATTTTGCCATGAATACATCTTCCTTTCCAAATCCAGTCACTAGGCGGCATTTTAACAGACTGAAGAGAATGTATCCGCTTGTTTGTATGTCACATGTCAACATAGACTGACGCATAGTCCAATCGACCCTAAAACATAAGCCCCACGAGACTATGACATCTGCTTATTTAAAGATCGTCACTTGGAATCCTTCCTTTCTGGTGGCCATTGACCTTGTGCTTTTCAGTAGCATTTCTTTGCAGAGACCCCCCAAAACCCCACATGCGTTCTGCAAAGTTTACGTATTGACTGGATGGCCTGTTCAGGCAGTTGGTCCTCCAAAACATTTTTACTTAACTGCATTGTCCAGAGTTTGGCCATCCTCTCATTCTATATGGTGCCTACTAATCTTCCTTAAGTATTGAGGACGAGGGATTGGAAATTGATGCAAGTTAAAGCTATTCACTGTAGTGACTACGATACTCCTAGTCTTTAGCCTGTGTTCCGCCACATGGCCCATCCCCACTAAGAAGCATCAAATACATTGCATTGTTGATCATAGGTTTGGTGGTTGGGTAGAGAGTATGCACAAAGGAAGTCATGTTCATGTCTGTGGTCAGGTAGGTGCCCTGGATAATGCTGCCGCGTAACATGCTTCAGTCCCATACCCTTCCCGAGGACAACACCCCATAAGTATGGAAGGAAGAGTCTTTTGGCTAGGTAGGTATACAGTAGTCACTGCAGTGAGTAACTATAACTTTCGGAAATAGCAGGTGCACAGGTTTATATGCAGGGACATGCGCTTGTGCTAAAGATAACGGCACCAGAGTGGGAATGTGAATGTTCACACCTCCGTATTCCGGATCCGTCATCAGAGAGACATTAACGGAGGGACAGGAGAGGCAGCATGCAGGGCTGTTAGGACATATAAGCTAAAAGTATTGCATTGGAGTACAGATAAGAAGGAGATGGCGTGTGAGGGGGAACTCTCGGTGTTGTTTGGCCTTTTACCCATCCATTGACCACCCACTGGTCATGCTGATCTCGATAGCCATTCTTACCCACTACCTATCCCTCCAAGCTGAAACACATCCTGCTGGGATCTCTTTGTGCTAGCTCTAGCAAACAGTAACATCAAACCTTGTGCTTTATAGGGTCTCCTCGTGTAATTTATAAGCAATCTTATAATAAATAATGGCTTCATCACAGCTTTAAATTAGCTACTGGGGGTAATAAATATGTCTTAACCAAGTGTGCCTTCAGCCACATGATTTATAAGCAATATATGTGTCCTCACATGATATGATATGATATGATATGGCATTTGTAACGCACCTATACACAAGTGTTTCAAGGCGCGACGAGGCGGGGGGTGGGGACAAGGGGAGACTGCCAACGATCCTACTAGGCCAGGTGTCATTCAGATCGCGCAAGTGCATGATTCCTTGCACTGAAGTCCTGTTAAAAACAAGCATTGGACAAGCCAACAAGTTTGGCTTGTTCATAGGTATTAGTTGGGCATTTTCTAGGCATTGTCCTTGTATGCCCAGAAACTCACACCATTTTCCAGCTGTTGCCATCTTAAGGCCCAGTAATATAATTATAGCTGTGCCTGCCTTCACAAAACAGTTGGCTTTACCAGTGATTGATTCTGCACGTCTACCACATGTTTCAACCATTCTATGGATACTTCATATCTGTGGCACACAGACGAATTCTTTCAGCAGGGACATGTACTAGTCTGTAAGACAGCAGTACGCTTGGCATAGTTCTTTCCTGCCAATGGTGTTTGTGTTTGAGGGCACGAGATCAGAAAAGGGAACTTATCTCCTTATATCTCTTCTACAGCCTCTGGCGTGGCTGTTGGTGGGTTGGACAGATTTGTAAGTGTGTAGATCCCAATCAGGATCAAAGTCTCCCCAATACCTTCCCTCACACCGCAAATCCCTGGTTTCATGGTTCTACATTAATCGGCTCCTTTGAAGCCGAGTGATGATGTTCTGGAGGGTTATGTGCTAGTGACGACTCCACTCCTTTTCACATCTGACAGGTTGCTTGTAATTAGGCAGCATTTGGTACTACATTAGGTTTGTAGTTGGAAGGGAAGAATATTAGCTGGGATCACAGGTGGACCGGGAGCCAAAAGAAGCCCTGGAAATAATGTTCGAAGTGGCCCCATATTACATATTTTAAGCAAGGCCATCCATTTCCTACGAGAACATTTGGAAATAAAATAGGTTACTGCACAAAAGAGGCCCAGGGTGCAGAGGCTTACTGGGAAATCTCCAGAGTTCCCTATAGGCCAGTCCACCCCTGGCTGGGATACACAGTGGTGCACAATACCAACCGCAAGTCTTCTTTTGTTTAGAGGACAAGATGTTTGTGCTGCTCCATTTTATTTATTTATTTATTTATTTATTTATTTATTTATTTATTACATTTGTTATACGCCCAGACCCTGAGGTATCACATCGTAGTGACAGATAACTAAGTAATTACAATCTTTACAGTTATATGCACATTAGTTACACGTTTATGCAGTACATGATGATGTCATGGACCATAGGGCATCTACGGTGGCATAGATGGGTCAGCTTGGGGGCATCTGGATTTGAATTGAATTGGTCGAATAACCAGGTTTTCAGTGATTTTTTGAAAAGCTTAGTTCCCTCCGTCTATTTCCTACAAAGTTATTTGGAATATGGTGAAGAGAATTCCAGACATCTATTGCTAGTAATCTCACCTACCACTGCACAAGAGCTTGTATTCTGCTCACTAGAGTAAGGTTGTAGCAGCTGAGACTGAAGGAAACTTTATCATGGCGGTGAAACTGTGATTGTGGCCTTGCCCAGAGGGAAGAGTGCAAACATTTCTGACTGCTTTCTAGATACTATCAGGCCTTGTCCCGCTGCTTAGCGGTAGCAGAAACTGTGATTACAAAATAGATTTTAGACACCTTAGTTTGCTTGAGGATCAAGCTGATTTGCATTAACTCATCACCTTTGCTTGCTATGCACTTAAAGTTAGATTCAGCTGGCTTTCCTTGGCAAAAGATAAGGCTAAACTTGCAAAATAATAGTGGCTACTATGTATACCTAACACTTATATTCTGGTATCTCTTAATTAGTCAACTGTATTTAGTTGTCAAACATTGTTGCCAGAAACCAGCATTATTTGTTTCATGTTTTTCCCTCTCCTGCATCATCTGGTTTTATGTTCATATCCTAGTGTGAAGGCATCATTATGTAGACACAGACAACTGAAAAAAGTTTCGGGATATAAACTTTTATTAACCAAAAAAGGACGGTTGGAAAAGGCCTATCTTGCCCAATGCTAAAGTGGGATATCCCTACCTAAAAACAACTAATGATAGTCTGTGTCAGGAAGTCCAAAAAAATGCCTTTCTGTGTCCAAACCTATACTTGCCCTCCCATCTAATTGTATACAACGTGTAGGGATGTCACCATCAAATGAGAAGTGTTCAAATAAACGCTCAGGGGTTTCTCTTCCCCGAGGTTCAAATAGTTCACATTACAAAAGAGGGGTTCCCTTCCCAAGCTTTCAATTCTTTCAATGTTCCAAAATAACACAATTCCTTGGGATGCTTCCCAGCTCTACGACTTCGCTTACCTTTCACCACTTTATGAAGTTCAATTCCTAAATTTCAGTTCACACAGGTTTTCTTTATTCATTCACAAAGTGGCTTTTCCTTAAGTGGGTGTATTCGTTCTAGGTGCAGTTGTCAGACCACACAGTCCACTCAATACAGGTCACGCAACTAACATGCCTTACTTGGATCTGTTTCATAGGTATCTTGCCACAATTTCAGCTTCACAGGAAAGCTCGATTTATTATCCTTTCAAGTGCCCGTGAAGCTTTATTATTGCTTGTTTTGTCACCATTCACTTGTTTAGTAGCTTTCACTTGCAAAGATTAACATAAGCTTCGCAGTACACTCCCCTGCTAGGAAATCCATTAGTGTTATAGTTCTTTTGCACAAGCAATCATACGCTTCCCAGTACACTCCCCTGCTAGGAAACACATTTACTGTTTCAGGTTTCATGATAACCATTCATTACTTTCATTAGTTTCATTAATATGCAAACATATCTGCTTGACTCTTGGCAATGCTTTCATGACGCTTGGCAATGCTTGTTTGCCTCTTGACAACGTTCACCACAATAATTAATTTGTACTTGCTTGTTTGGCTTTGTTAGTATTACTTTCATAACCAATTCACTTCACTGGTATCAACGTTTCCTCTGGTTTTATCACAGTTAACGAATTCACTTTTGTATGTATTCTGAATTTTCCCCAAATTGACTTAAGCAAGGGATTTCACATAAATGCAGCCTCTTTCTTTCATCATTTTGTCATATATGGCAAATGTCACACTGAAACCTGTGTCGGTACGCCCCGTGGCTCCCAGCACTCCTGGGCAGACTCACCGGTGACACTTGGTATGTCCGACATATGGTGTGGGGCTGGAGCACTGGGCGCTGCTTTGTGGACAACTTCTCTCTCGCCTGACGGTATAGCCAATGCACCCCACTTCCTCTGTGAATCCACCAGCCCCTTCTCTGCTGTGGGTCACTTGGCGGTGCACCTTCGGTTCTCACCCGGCCTCTCCAGATGAAAGGGAAGCACCAGCTTCCCTCTGCAGAGGTTTTGCACGCCGACCTACTTTCCACCTTGCTTCCTGCTGCGCTTGCTCTGCATTCCTCCCCGGTTTCTCAGGATTTCTCATGGTTTTGCTTCCAAATGGCTGCTCTCTCATTCACGTCTCTCTTCTTCTCACAGTACTGGTCTTTAAATATTCTGCCAGCTTGATAAGGTACTTGGCAACTACACTGCACAGACTTAGTTTTGTAACCTGTTGTCAGTCTTTGTTGCATCGTCCTCGTCCCAGTAACAATGTGGTGTTCGTGTGTGAGAAATCTTTAAAGAGAGGGTGTATGGCTCTGGTGTTTCTCTTCCTTGTCCCATTTGTGTGCCAAAAACACAATGCTTTCCCTGTAATTTTCATAAATAAATACATTATTAATTGCAGATTGTTCTCACAGTGATTATGGGTTTACACTCGCAAGAGTAGGTTTTTGTGCATGGAATCTAAACAGTGTATATGGCTAAAACTGCTGTCTTTGAGTTTGCTGTTCGGTTCTGAATAATTTATGTGATACAATAGTTCTCAAGCACTTTCTTTTTACTTGTTAGTGAGCACTTGGGGATGTCTGCAGCAAGCTGTAATCCTACAATGAGTTCTGTCGGGTGCAAAACATGTTTCAGAGGTTGCTTGTATATCTCTACTGGTGGATATGGATTTTATATCAATATAAATGCTCTAATACTTTGCCTGGAATGTTTGTGGCTTAGATCATTTTAAGTATATATAGTATTTTACTCACACATTACTCACACATTTCTATAAAACAAATTGGGTATTCTGATTCTTTCAAAAACCATTGGACATATTTTTAACACATAAAAGAAAGAATCTTTTTGATTATCTGGTGCTCAAGAGTCACTTGTCCTCATTACGAGGTTGCCGGTATCCTCTGGTGAAGACCAGAAGAAGAAGTCAGCAGCGTCGGGAACCTTGAGAAGCCAGAATGGGGACGGACTGCCAAGACACTGAAGCATGTGAGTACAAAGGGGGCTACAATATGGCAGGGGAGCCGTGCCCTAAGGAACCTAAACTCCAGCTACACCAGAAATCCAGGTAATTGAGGGGCAGGTGCTGGGACCCTGACCTCAAGTGAATCCTCATTGAGGACCCTCTAACACCTCATCACTGAGGGTAAAAGATGGAGACCCTGTGACTCGAGGGAAGCTAAGGCTGTATAACCTGTTGTGTTAAGAACTTTGTGTAAATCCCAAAAGTGCCTGTAGCTGGCAAAGTGGGAACACAACCTCAAATGTACTTTCTGGGACTTGTAGTGCAAAAGAGCAAAGCTGTGAGACAGAGTGGTCCGGTACCACATGTGTGCCCAATCAAAGGTCTCTGTAAGGTATCCAGCTGAGAAGTGGCAGAAGTGAAAGGTAAAGAATTGTAAATCAAAGTGGTCCGGTGATAAGTCAAACAAAATCCGGCGCTCATTCACTGATCTTCGATTTTGATACATTAAAGAAAGTTTGGAAAATGAGATAAACTGATCCGAGCCCGGCAGAGGGAGACTAATTGAAGCTTTTATGTTAAAGTCGGTCTGAGCCCAGCAGGGGAGGGCCCCGGTGAACAGTGAATCACCAGAGAACTTGTGCATATAGGAATCCTAAGGAGAAAAAACTTTGAATGTTTGTTTGTCACATCAGGCCCTCTAAAGTAAAATACTTTGAATGGCAAAGAGACTTTGGCACAGAAGTTCCTGATACTGAGATATTGAAATGTACGAGTAACAAAAAGAACTGCATGTCACAGCATACACTGGGAAAGAAGGTAATACTGGGAAAGGTAAAGTGGTTTAACTTAAACCCCATGCCGTTTCGAAAACCTTTGAAAATGAAAGCTTGGAGGAGGGAAAGCCCAAAGTGACAAAGAAGACTGTGTTTGACAAGAAAAGTGAACTTTGTTTCAAGGCAGAAGAAGTCTGTGTTTTGACAAGAGACATTTCTTTTGATAATCCTTTTTGTTTCTTAAAGACTTTGCCAGATTGGTGCGAGACCAGCTGAACCATTGAACTGTGTCCTCGTGCTGAGGAAGCCAGAGTGAGCACGAAGCTCGAGCGTGCTGCATTGTCCCATGCTGTAAGCGTGCGGAAGGGAAGCCAACTACTCAACTGTCCTGACATATTATCTCTTGAAAACTTTTCCTTTTTTGCATACACTACTGTCCCATACCATTTTGTATTTTGAAGTAAGGATTGTCAATAGGTTCATTAGCATAGGCCCTTTTATTTTGACAGACTGAACAAGGACTGCGTTATTATTATTTGATGGTTGTAGCTTGCTCCCTTCCTTAGATTAGGCTTAGATAGGCGTTTAACCAACCCTTTGAAATTTAATAAACACCCTTGAACTGTTTCTCATTTGTGTCGGTCTTCATTGATGATACCAAGCCTTTCCTTACAACACCTACAAGCTTTGTATTCCTGCTCATATGCAATTTCTCCCTAAATGCACTCTAATGCATTGTTTCGGCTTCCAGGTGGCGCTTTAATGCTACCTAATAGCCACAACTAGAAAGGCAGGAATTGCCATTGGATACAATGCAGCAAAATATCAGGGAACCTCTCCCCTTCACTAGAACCCCTGGGAGAAGAGAGCGTTCAATAATTAATCTAGGGCAACAGTTAAATACAGTGGGCAACAATTGATCTAGCATGCCAGGCAGTAAGATACAGGAGGAAAGCAATTTGGCTCGGGCACCAGTTAAATACACTTAATCTTGCACTTTCCCATCATGAAACCATGTAAATCTTTATCTGGATGTCATTCAAGCCCTAATTTACCTTGGTGATGCCACCCCAATAAGCAATCCCCTTTAACAGCCATATACATCTTTGCCCTTATGATTCTGTCACTGTAAGCAATGTCACCCCACACAAAACCCACAATCTCTATTTTCCCTCCACCATTTGCTCTTGTTCCTATGTCAGTATTGTGTAAGAAATGCCCCTTCTCCCCGGAAATGTCCTTGTACATATTTTCAGAAATTGAATATGGGGACCCTGAGCCAGGCAATGCTTTTACAGAACATCCCGCCACAATGATCTCCACTTCCAGGGGAACATATTCCTCTTCCTCATCCTACTATGTGAACAGTTTTCTTGGCCCATTCTCCCTCCCCCCCCCCACGAACGGAACATATCTGACCCCCTCCTGGGTATGGATTTTGAACTTGCACAACCTTGCAAAATGTCTCATTTTGCTGCACCGCCTACATTTGACTCGCATTGCTGGGCATTCTTTAGCATTCATGGCATGTTTTTCAAACCCACACCTAGTACATTGTCCCTTGCGATTGTCATGTGCAGGTGTGTTGTTCCAGCTAGCTGATGATGACCCACTTCCCCTATTGTTACCCATACCAGATGTGGCATTATTTTCCACGGCACATACCATTGTTTCCTCACCTCCACTTACATTTACACCCTAATTTTCCACTATGGCAAGTACCATCTCCTTGTTCCCTTTAGAATTAACCTCCTTGAGGCACATGCTTGTTAATTCTATTCCCTTCGCTATTGCTAAAGCATCAAGTAACGGAGGATTCTTTGCCTGCCACAAGCTCTCTCGTATTTTAGGATTTGACGTGTGCATCATTAACTGGTCTCTTATATATTCATCCTCATTCACTGCGAATTCACATGATGCCAATAATACCCTTAGATCTGCCACAAATGAGTCCACCACTTCCCCACACCTTGTTTCCTTGAAACGTGTACCTTTCTAAAACAATATTGATCTGTTTTCCAAATTGCACCTTTAATTTTTTCATAGCCATACCATGTAAACCCTCCCCATCGCCCCTGCCACCTTCTGCTGCCCCATCATCCACCATATCAGGAAGTTTTTTAATTATTCTCACTGCTTGTAAGCAACACATGATTGTAGAAAAGTTCAGCTCATCAAACTACCTTTCTCCGCCAGATGCCACAAAGTAACATTTAAATAAGTCTCTCCAATCTTCCCAAAGGATTTGTGGTTCCCCTCCTGTGGCCAAAAACATTGGTGGCGGCTCCAAGTTTTGCTAGGTGATATCACTTTCCTAGTATACTGTTCACGCTTCCCTGTACTCTTCAGATAGCAGTATCTCTAACTGTAACTTCAAGCCCTAATTTACCTTGGTGATGCCACCCCATGGAGCTGGGATAGTCCAACCGATTTTGCAGCACAGTTCCCGGCTTTAGTGTGAGGAAAATACTGAATATTTGTAGCTGAAATAATAAAAATACCCAAATAGAGGTGTGACTCACACAAGTGTGCCAGGTAATAAAGTAGCCAATGTACACTGGCAGGGGGAAGGGTGCTGCCTCTAGCAGGAATGCGTCCTTCTTCCAATGGCAAAACCCCTACTGCAACTGAAACTACTGTGAAAAGTTATTTTTTAAAGGATTACTCATCCAAATTGCACATTTTAATGTTATGCTTGTCTATCCAAAATCTGATACAGGGGGAGCTGTAGTGTATCTTATGATAAGGAGTGGGCCTCCCAGCTAGCTTCCTGTCTCATTCTTCGGATAACGAGAACACTCCCAGCAACGCCCCTCTCACTTCGGAGCTCAACTGTAAGCACATACGATAAAGCCTCGGTCCGCGAGATGAGGTTTGGAGAGGAGATCCATCTTGCGCACCGAGGGAGAATACATCAGGGCCTCCTTTTTGACAGATGGTCACGCCCCCTGATTCCGGTCTTAGTCCCTCCCCTTTTGATGTGCCATGATATAAAATTAACATAAATTTGATATAAAAACGATATTTAAATGTTTTGATATCGAATTTATATCCAATGTATATTGGATAGAAAGAGTTTTCTAATTAGTATCAGTTTTGATATAAAGTGAATATACATTTTATATAAATTCTATATAAAGATGGGAGCAGCTCTTGACGATGTTGCTCGGTCGAGCGGCGAGAGTGAAGTGAGCTCGGAAGACACAGACTGTGAATCTAGGGTTTCGCAAATTGATGTGTTGATGACGTCACAGAGCCGTTCTTACCCGGGGTGATAGGTAGCAGATATATATTTGATATCAAATTGATAAGCTGCCCCAAAGTTTTTGATAGCAATTTTATTGAACCCCAATAATTTTTATATAATCTTTATAGGAAGCAGAAAATTATTTCAAACAATGTTGATATCTTTTTGATTTAAAAATGTATATATACAAAAACATTTTATTTAAATTGGATATATTATGAATAGAAAAAAACATATTTTTTATATAAACATTAATATGAAAAATAATATACAACATATGTTTTGATATAGAACTGTGTATGAAAATGAATATAAAAATCCAGTGCTATAAACACTAAACACTTACAAGACCCCTTCATACATTTTCAACTTCTTCCAAAACGTTGTAGTCAAAATCTCACAAACAACATGCGTGCACACACACACACACACACACACACACATACACACACACAAATAGAGTTCAGTGCTACCAACATATATGCGCTATCCTAGCTGACATGCATAACCACTGAGCATTCTATGCAAACTGTGCATTTATAAACACTGCATTAAAAGTACATAGCTGTTTAGTTTAAAATGCACAGCCGAGGGCCTTTGAGCGCCTCCTCATCCCCGGCCTGCCTAATTGCCTGCCTCATGACATTGGCTGGCTCAGAAAGGCATGCCTATCAATAGAATCAGTAAAAAAAGCCTTATCAATGCTTGAATAAAACCACATCAATTGTACATTATTAGAAAAATACACAGAACAATACATTAAAGTATTGAAATACCCCCCAAACTCACCTTTTTGCTGTTGTTGAAATAAAACTCTGAATAAACAGCAGGCGTGTCCACAGGCCCAAAGTCAAATCCAGCCAAAAATGGGGGCCTCCCCATGCAGAGTTGCAGTCAGCTCTTACAAGTCAATTTGTTGACACTGCACGTTATCATCAGGCGGCGCTCTCCCAATGAGGTTGACAATACCCCTGCTGGAGTCACAGACACCTTTTAAGGGGTGAAAACACATACCTTTTCCTGTCCATTTTTCTTATCAACACACCCATAACTCCTGAACTCGTGTATGGGGTTTTTAACAAATCTAATTTTAGCTGTTTCCTGTGTCCAATCTGTTTCCTAGGTCCAGTGCCATTTTACTTATCAACAATACCCATATTTATGTATTTCTGCAATAATTATAGAGTGGTACCATAGATTGTGAATAGGTAGATTCCAATATCCTTATAGCAACATCTACAATTCAGCTCAGCTTGCAGATGCTTCTTGTGCGATCCTTCAGTCATAAATTAAAAATAGCCTTGCTAACTACCGTTGATTTTAGTTGACAAACATTGTCCGTGTGTATTTTCATGGGTGGTTTGTTTATACAGCTGGCACAAAAAATCCTTTATTCCGGCAAGCTAAATATAAAAATCCCTGTGCTTTCGGCTGATGTGGATAGAATGCTGCTCTGTGTGTCAGCATGTTCCTGGGATTCCACAGGCCTTGTTGTAGATATAAAAACCCAAGCAGTGTTGCTTCACAGCTCTTTGGTGGGTCACAGCGTGGCAAAGGGACACATGTAAGCCGTGCACAAGATGCTGTAGACCTCATGAACACAATAGTTTGACTTTTGTTCGGGCTCTGGGAAGCACACTTTACTTATAGTAAATTGCTTTTTCATTACACTCTGTATCAAAGCCAGTTCATAAAAGATTGGTATACATTTTCATATCAAAATTGATATCAACATTTTTTAATATCAAAAGTTTCAGAGAAGTTTATATAAAACATGTAAATGTATATTTTATATAAATAAATAGTACTTTTTATATGCATTTCTATATAAAAACATTGATTTTTAATATTAATTTCTACATACATTTTGATATAAAAAGTATGAATTTTAATGTTTTTAATTATAAACATTTTTATATCCATAAATATGATTTGTTATATTGATTTGTATATACAATTTTATAACAAAAAATATTTTTTAGATTATTTGTTATATAAATTTGTGTTTCAAAAAGATATCAAAATTGTTTGATATTTTCTGCTTCCTATAAAGTCAATATACAAATTATTGGGGTTCAATAAAATTGCTATCAAAAACTTTGAGTCGGGGGGCTTATCAATTTGATATAAAATGTATATCCGCTTCCTATCACCCCAGCACGGAACCCTTCTGTGACATCATCAATACGACACTCTGCAAGACCCCAGATTCACAGTCCCTGTCTTCCGAACTCACTTCACTCTCGGTGCTCGACTGAGCAATATCGTTGAGTGCTGCTCCATATTTGTATAGAATTTATTTATAATGTATATTCACTTTACATCAAAACTGATATGAATTAGAAAATACGTTATATCCAATATAAATTTGATATAAAATGGATATCACACATTTGTTGTATGATTTTTATATTGAATGTATATTAAATTTATATCAAAGCACATCAAAAGGGAGAGGGACTAAGACCGGAAGCAGGGGGCATGATCACCTTGTCAAAATGTTGACTTGTGAAAAAGGGGGCCACTCCTTCTACTACTTACAACTACCTACTTCATCTTACAGTCTAACCATAAAATTGTCAATAAATAGCTTAAGAAACTTAGCGATATACAGTACTCATGAAATCTTTAAGAGTTCGCTGACACTATTAATGTGCCAGCTTAAATAGTTTCCTTTGGCAACTCCATAATCACCATATATACTGCGACACTCCTGCTAATGTAAAAAACAATTGGTCTGGCTTTTGAAATTCCACTTCATGACTTGGCTGTATCCCTCATAATTCCTTGCACCATCGCCTGTATCCAGAAGTTTCCAATATATGCCAGACACAGCCTCAAATGCACAAATACTTTAAAGGTCCATCTACATTCAGAAAAACACTCTCAGCACGTTGATGTCATGTACAGCGTGGCTGAATGCTCTTTTACTAGGGCGACATGAAAATATGGTGTTGGATCTACTTAAGGAGATGAAGTCTTGTTACACAAACTGCTCTGTGGGCAGGTTAAAATAGGCCCTGTCCCAGAACCAGACTCATATGCCTACGGATAGCCACCTTTTTCCAGATATATCCTTGTTTGATAAATACAACCTAACATTTATCAATTGGATGTTTGTAATACGCTTATGCGTGTCAATTTGCCACTTAAAGGGACAAAAAGACAATAGGCAGAATGATCGTAAAGGAATGCAATACAGAGAGAAGGGAGGAAAGAGGAGAGGAAGTAGGTAGACAGATGAGACAGGTTTGCTTGTTATTCGAAAATAGTATTGGGTCAGTAGGTGAGGCACAACAGGTAGGCTTTTAGGAGATGTCTGAAGCATAATGTCTGAGGTGAGAAGGTTAAAGAGGATCAAATCTCTCTGGTAAGACAAGAGGTGGCCAGGCATTGCGTATGATGTCCTGTCTCATCATGACTACCAACTCTGCCATACAAATGCCGTCATGTTAGGAACAAAAACTCCAATAAAACTGTGCACTGACCACCCAACTCAAAGGAGTACAATTCACTCTGGCATAATGTGTATGTCCTCAACATTCCGGAGCCCATTTGATGCCCATTCGATGTTTTTCTTCTTTTTCTTTCCGATGCATTAGCTGTGGCTGACACCTGCACCTGTTGGCAGATAGCCATACAAATGGGAGTCCCATGTCAAACATGAGTAACCATTTTGCCCTGTTATCTCCTTGGACTTGCTTACTGCATTTAAAATACAACACTACAAGTCCTAGCATGTATACTGAATTACCTGGTCTGACATGGGGTAACTTGGGTGCTCTGGAAAACCTATTGTATATTAGTACCCGGTGAGGGGGTGTGATGGCCTCCCAGCCAATCGGGAGCCTCATAGCGCAGGCGCTACCAGACGGTAATGCTGCCGCTGCTTCGCTCGACCCTGTAACTATGGGCCCAGGGGCATTACCTGAAGCGGTAATGCTCGCCCACCCCCGGCTCAGGGCTTATTGCTTAAGTGATTACATTGTTCATTGTGATATTCTGGTGAAAATAATGTAATCTTCTAGTATCCCTGTCTCTGTAGCTATCAGAATTTTGAACTGCCTAGAAACAAACTATAAACAGTACACATTCTAGCAGGACTAAATATGTATGCTTGCTGCTCTTCTTTGCCAGTCTCTGGAAC
Source organism: Ambystoma mexicanum (assembly GCF_040938575.1). Classification (NCBI taxonomy): domain Eukaryota; kingdom Metazoa; phylum Chordata; class Amphibia; order Caudata; family Ambystomatidae; genus Ambystoma; species Ambystoma mexicanum. The sequence goes on from NC_090921.1 coordinate 561,509,564, forward strand.
TTTGCTTTGACAGTGAGGAGAAGATTATTATTCTTTTGAAATAAGTGTTTACGTTTCTCATATCTCACGTAGTCTAGAGCTTTCCTTTCCATTCTGGTACTTGTACATTTGCTCTCTACCATATCATAAACCTAAGTCTGTGATTATTGGGTGAGGTGGTCTGGGTATGTTAGATGAGGGTGTGGGGGGACCACCCCCGTCCCATTTAAAAACAAAACAAAATTGACCAGAACGACAACGGGGGAAAAATGCCCAATTAATGTGTAAATGAAAAAAGCAACCTTGTTAAAAACACGTACAACCCAAATAATCAAACAGGCAAACATAAGGAGCCATCAACATTTTTAGGGCTAACTCTGGTATCAGAATATGCAGTGTCTGACCAGCAAAAAAGATAACAGGGTTACTGCATAGCAGACAAAGTTTGCTTTGTGATAAATATTACAAGTGTCGCCCTCGAGATTAGTTCATCCAAAATGCAGCCTTCATGCAGCCTTCAGCTTTGAAAGTCAAAGGACAGCTTTTAGAATACTTTTAGAATGTGGTAGCTAGCCTACAAATGCTTTAGGAGGAAATACATCCTCGAGTAGTTTCACAAAAACAAGAATAATGAACATTCAAATCCTAGAGCTCACAGTAACTTGCAGGAATGAAATCGCCATGAAATCAGTATTAAGCTGCTGCATGGATTATTGATAAAGGTTTGTTGGGAAAATTTACTTTATTTTCCATCCCAAACTGCCAAACCCTTTCAACCTCTGATGTCCACAGATGTAGAAATCACTTTGTCTTATCAAGTAGATGTATTCACATGAGGTTCTATCCCATAAAGCATCTGACAAAGAGAGGAGGATGGTAAACAGAAAATGAAATGGTGAACTTTACAGGCCTTCCAGTTCTAGCTATGAGCCCACTCATCCTGCATACCATTGGTTGGGTTTTGTGGCAGGGCATACAGGCAGGGAGAGTATAGCCATGGAAAGGTGGGGCTGAGCAGCCACTAGGTTGGAGAATGGTTGGCTTCCTCGTCCCGCCTGTTTCTTTCCAAACACAGTAGCTCTGGCTGTCTTGGGACAGACCTAAACATGGTTTATTAGGCTGATTAGGATCTACGTTATAAAGCCGAATCCCAAAAGCTCGAATTACAAAAAAGCAAAGCCCTCTTGTTTGCATTTTGTAATTGAAGCTTTTGGGATTTTGTTTTTTCTTTCTCCCGCTGGCCATTTAATGTATGTGGGGAGACCCTTGCAAACCCTGCAGCCCATAATACCAAACAAGGGAAGTGGGGGACACCCCCACAACCCGCGCTCTCCTTGTTCATTATTATAGGCTTTGATTTTTTATACCAGGCCGAATGCACAGTAAACGTGCATTCAACCTTTTTTTGTTACTTGTGGGGTAAACCCAACTAATTAGACCTCTAAGAGCAGCTCACACGAGTGTGGCCAACTTGAGGCTTCTTTTGCTCCATGCTGTTGACTAGATAAACACACAAAGACACATTCTGTTTCAATACATTTATATGGGACACATGGTGTGTAACATGTTTGCAAATAATTACACTGAATTTACTTCTCATCAAGTTTGTCAGGATAATTCTTTTAGTGCAATCTTTGAGGAAAAAGACCTTCAATTATTGTCTCTTAAAGTTGGTCTCTTTTGGAATCTGCAGAACCGCTCAAGTGCATTTGGTCTTGGACTGGATCAATGATCATCTCACGTTGTGTAGGTCTCTCCAAGACACTGTGCAAGTCTCCATGGCGCAATGAACCAGAACTTCCAACTTTCAACTCTTCCTTTATTTCTGTCAGTACTTATGCAGTGTGACACAAACATTGGAGCTTTCGACACGGCCAACTATACCACCCTGCTCAACCGTCTCTGTGACAACCTGGGCATCAAGGATCAGGCTCTGGCCTGGCTGACCTCTTTCCTCTCTGATCGACCCTCCCAGGTACAACTTGAGTCCTTCCTATCTTCTATCTCCCTCTCTACCTGTGGTGTTCCCAAGGGGTCTAACCTCTCACCCTGGCTTTTCAACCAATACCTGGCAACTCTCGCCTACTGCATTTCCGTTTTCTGCTCACATTTCCAGTGCTATGCTGGTGACACCCAACTCATCTTCAGGCTTTCTTCAGCCACCTCTTCTCCTACCCTCATCTCTGATTGCCTAATCGCTATTCAAAATTGGTGTGCGGCCAATGATCTATGTCTAAATGCCAACAAGACCGAGATCCTCCTCATTGGTACACTTTCACCATCCTTTCCCCTCACTCTGTGGCTGGCCTCCCTTGGCCTTCCTCCTACCCACACCTGCAAGGCTAAGAACCTTGGGGTCATCTTTGACTCTACACTGTCCTTCTCCTCACACATCTCTGATGTTTCAAAACATTCTAACTTCTTACTGCACCACCGCAGAGGTACTCTACCTTTCCTCTCCTTCCCTCGGAAGCTCACTGTCTCCCAATCACTGGTTCTCTCCAGATTTGACCACTGTAACAGCCTCATCTAAATCTACCTGCCTCCACTCTCTGCCCTTTACAACTAATCCAGAACAGGACTGCAAGACTTGTCCTTGGCTTCAAGCCCTGGGATGGTATCACTCCAGTTCTGAAATCCCTCCATTGACTCCCGGTGGATGCAAGGATTAAATTTAAAAACCTCTGCATTGTCCACAAGGCTTTCTGGGGCCTGGGTCCAAAATACCTTCAACTTTCCCTCTGTAAATACCCCCCCTCGCGAGCCCTTTCCCTCTACTTCTAACTCCCTCAGGGTCAGTCGTTTTTTTCAAAGAAACGTGCCGGGGGCAGATCTCTGTCTTTGACTGGGGCCTCCCTTTGGAACAGCCTCCATGCCACCTTGAAACTTGAGGAGAACCATGTCTGGTTACGGAAGCACCTCAAGACCTTCCTCTCCGGCTCTGCCTTTTTCCCTATTCTCCCTTGCTCATCTCTTCTCTCTCTGGCATCGTTCCCCTGGCCACCACCTGTCCTTCGGGCCCAGGTACCTACTCACCCTGCCACCCTCATGAACTGGCTTGGGCCACCGCTTGCACTGATGTCTGTATCTGTACCCATAGAGTCCCCCCCACTTTTCCTCTATATATGTGGCTCTGTATTTGGTTGTTGTGACTTGTTAACCACAATCATAAATGGGTGCTTCTTCCTTGGTTTCATTGTGTTGGCCTGCGTTCCTGTGCTGATTTGTTGGCGTGTCAGGCTTAATCTCCTAGAGTACAACTGTTTCTTGGATTTATCCGCTTAAGTAGCGCTCCTGCGCTGGGATGGTGGCGTGACAGAACCACAACTCCCAGCAGGTCACCCTTCCTTGGTTCTCTTGGTTTCTTTAGAGTTACTCTGGTGAGTTGGTAGAGTGTTAGAGCCATAGCTTCTAGTAGCCTTGTTCAGTGCCACTGTGATAGTGGATTAGAGGTTCAGAACCTGAACTCCCAGCAGGCAAAGCTGCTCTGGTTCAATTAGTTTCGTCAGCACCACTGTTCTGTGTCTTTGGAGTTTGTCTGTGTATGAATGAGTGTTTGTTTCTCTGCCTCTCTTGCACAGTGAGCGTGTATGAAGAATGTGCTTGGTGGCTTATGTGTACCTATCTTATCATGCTTTCAATGTCAATTAGTACTCCCAATAATGGGCGTGGTGGTAGTACCTGTGTATACTTGTGCATGTGATGGCCATAAATGCGAGTATGTGCAAATAAATTGTTGGTGGGTGCTTAATCATGTGCATGTCCATTATCATGCAGCGTAATGTGATAGACGGTGTTAAGAAAAGCACAGCTTCTGCCATTTTGGCAGCCTCTTGTTGTTAGATCCTGTAAGAGAAGGAGAGGAGAAGTTATTGGTTGAAGAGGGAGAGGAATGATGTCAAGCCTGAAATGTTGATGAGTGAATCCCAGAAGAACACATGTTCTGTGTACTGGCATGTTTCTAAGCGTTTCGCAGTGACAGCATTTTTGTTTTGTGGTGTGTGCAGGAAATTACCTGTACTTCTGTGAGTGATGTGATCTCCTACCCACTCATCAGACTAGTCCCCCCAAACCCCCTACCCCACAGGTGGTCAACATATACTCAGCCTCCTCCCACAAGAAAGGACCCAGCAGGGGTGTTAAAAGTGTTATGTATTTATGTCTTTGACACATCACAGAATGTTTTGCTCGTGCAGGCCTGTCATTGTATGGATATTGGGGGTTGCTGTCTGCAACCATGTGTGTCCCATTTGTCGCTCCCAGCTTCCCCTGTGCACTCCCAGCACCTGCCTAAGGTGCATTGATGGATTCACCTATTTGGTGCAGTTGAAGGCCACTTCACTATTCTGGTGACCGGGCTTGGGTTGCTGTTCTCTGCGATTCCTTCACTGAGCGTGGCTAGCTTCTATCCAGTCTCTTCACTGTACAAGGCAGACTGCAAGTTTCAAAGTTCACAATGATAAGGCAGGTGTTCACTCTGTCTTAACACCTAAGACGTGTATTTTTTTAAATCAGGTTTATTGGTAACATTATACCATTTACCTATTATATAGCCACATAAAATACAATAACTCTAAGTAAGACTTGCCTTTCAGTAAGAAAATGAACATTTAATGGATACACATTTCACAATTAGTACAATACAAACATTAAAAATAGTAAATTCCTGACATAAATTACAAACGTGTTTCCATTACTAAGAAGAAGAAACCCTTTGCTTATAATTTGATCTGTGTCTTAAAAATCTAATTCTATTTAATATATCTAAAATCTAAAGTGCTTTTAGTCGTAATTATTCTTCACTGATTTGCAAACACTGTTTTAAAATGAATTTCCAAACATAAAACACAGGAACATTCATTTTTAAATTATCCCGGGGAACAGTTGAGACCAAAATGGATAATTCTGAATGTTTCTGATCTCTAATACAAACATTTTGTAACCTTTACCATACATTTTCACCAATTTAGGGAAGGATGTTATTATTACAAATACTGCAAAGTCTTTCTTCATATGTTACTATAGTCCACGCTCCTCTACGTTCAAGGGTAGGCAACTGTTCAGATCGCAATCTCATTATAAATTGGTGGTTTAGGATCTCCCGAACTCCACACTGCATCCCATGCCACTTATGTGTCATCAACCCTAATGATCAAGGTAACTCTTTGCCAGCCAGGAAGAAGTGATCTACTGAATGCCCACAAGAAATAATGTCCAAACTCCCATGGTTTGTGAACCCACAACCGTGGATGTTTACAGGGTGCATAGTAGAGAGAGGCAGAGAAATTGATTGTTGAGAGACACAAGTCCACCAATGTTGTCTGTAGCTTTCCTCGCAGGCCCTATCAGATTAACTCTGTAGAGCCCCATGCAAAACAGGAGGTTAACATCTTACAAGTTAATAAATGTGGTGAGAGTGAGGTGCTGATGGGTAGCGCTCACCACTGTGGATCATAGAATGAATCCAACATGCTGTGACCCACTCCAGTAGTTTATTAATCCCACCTGGGCAGTCTCTGTTCTGCTGCCCCATCCCCAAGCATGTGAAACCTATTGACCAATTGGGCACCTTACATTCAATCCGCATGGTGCTAAAAGGGCACATAATGTTTTTGCTTCGATAGAATTCATTTCTGAATAAAGTTATTACTACAAAGGGCAAAGGAGTCCCACGTGAGTATGGGAGGTCGGTGTTAGGAGTATGGAGTGCGAGGCGGAGTTTAGTTCATGATGGTGCAGCGAGGAAGAAAGTGCAAAGGATCTGGAATTGAGCTGAAGGAGGGAGAAAGGAGTGTGCAGGAGTAGGCAGAAGTAAAGTTAATTGAAGGCGTGAAAGGAGAGTTATGATTGTAGGTGGAGGAGGAGGAAATTAGTGTGCGGGAGAGGGTGGAACGTGAAATAAGAGCAGAGGTGAAGGGGTAGAAATAATACAATCTGTGTACCACATAGCTTGAGTTTGAGTTGCCCTTTGATCCCTTGGCATTGCAGCTGCCTCTAGTGTGCCTCGAACTCAAGCCCTTTGATTTGATAGAATGATGCCAAATGCACCACCTATATTCCCCATCCTGTGTTGTTGGGCATGGCGACAGCATGGGGAGTATCCCCTGGCCAGCCCCCTATGCCTAGAACAGTAAGACGGGGCTTGTCACAACGGGCCACAATGTGACTATGCCCCTTTAAGGGACCTTGACATGTTCAAGTCTGGAGTGATCCATATAGTTCACCCAGCAAATACTAGCTGCAAACCGACGTGACCTAAGCCCCACACACTTGTTAGTCACTGCCAATCTTTTGAAGCCTTTTTGTTTTCCTGCCCCTTTCCCTAATTAAGCAGCCCTCCAGCCGCTTTTCCTTTGCAATTGGTGAGCAGTGCACGTGAATCTTGGTCATGTTACTAAGCCCAATCCACCTGTCAATAACTGCTAATATTTGGTGTCTTCTTATTTTTCCACCCCCTTTCCTTACTTAAGCAGCCCTCCAGACTCTTGTCCTTTGGAGTTGGTGAGAATGAGGATCTTGGCCACGTTGCCTAAGCCCCATCCATCTGTCAATCACTGCTATTATTTGGTGTCTTCTCATTTTGCCACCCTTTTTCCCCTACTTAAGTAGACCTCTGGCCTCTTTTCCTTTCTATTTGGTGGATTTTGGTCAGTTGACCTAACCCCACCCAACTGCTTAACCCTGCCCCTTCCTTCCCATTCTTAACTCTTAGATCAAGTGTGTCTCTTGTCTGGGTTTCCGAAGAGAAGCGCAGGCAGAGGAAAAGGTCAATTGCTGTTTGGACTTGTTTAGTATGGAAGGACCCAGGACTAGAACCTCTGCTCCTCTAACATCAGGTAGACTCCCTTTGATATGTTCTTCAACTCTCCTAACAGCCCATGCCTACCATTACCCCCTCATCGCTAACCACACTGCTCACAAGCTACTTCATGGACATAGCGTTGCAGCAACCACACCCGTGTCACCATAGACCCCAGCAGCATTCCCATCACTCACCATTCCAGAAAATAATTAATGATTGCCAATGCCCATTCAGTCATCAACCATGCAGTAGAAATTGCCAACCTCCTCACCACACATGACGTGGATGCCAATATTCATTACTGAGACCTGGATGACATCCACCTCTAACCACATCTCAGATGTTCCTATCCATAACAGTTACAGAATTAAATAACAGGAGCATCCAAACAAAATCTGCGGAGTTCTCGCCATCATTCACAAGGCACCATGACCATGCACCCATCTCACCACCATTGGCTCTTTTGAAAGCCTTTCCTGCCACTTCCTGCTCTCCACAATGGACACAGTCACTTTTCACATCATCTAAAGACCGTCCAAGTCCAAAACCTCCTTTATCGAAGACTTCACGGACTTGGTCACTGCCATGTCTCTCATGTAAAAACCAAAAAAGTGATTGTTGGAAGGTTTTGAATTAATCTGAACCACTGGCATTGCTCTGGGCAATCTTCCACATCACTGTTTCTTAGCCCGTGTGCGCCATTGCAAAATGGGTCCAGCTATATGCAAATCAGTCACGTACTGCCACCAATGGGTGCAGCCCTGCCTCAACTGCTAGGTCAGGTCCCCTCCGCACAGAAACACAAGCAACCCTAGACATGTTTTGGCCTTGTTGGGCTTCTCAGTGAGGTGCAGCATGGTTCCCTATGGTGCAGTGAGCCAGGGACCCACATCTGGGCACACCCTCTCTCACATAGGGAGACAAAGAAAAACCAAAAATGTGATGGGTGGAAAGTTTTGAATTAATCTGAACCACTGGCATTGCTCTGGGCAACCTTCCACATCACTGTTTTCAGCCTGTCTGCGCCATTGCAAAAGGGGTCCACCCATATGCAAATCAGTAGGGTACGGCCACCAATGGGAGCAGCCCTGCCCGAACTGCTATGCCAGGCCCCCTCTGCACAGAAACACAAGCAACCCCAGGCATGTTTCTGCCTTGTTGCCGCGCAAAGCAATGCCAGATGTTGAGATTAATTCTAAACCTTCCAGCCACCAGCCATCACCTCTTTGTTTTTGAGTTGTCACCCCGAGTGGGATGGGTATGCCTAGACGTGGGTACCATGCCTGCTGGGCTTAGAGACCCAAGCTACTCCTCAATGATGAGGCCAAACAAGGCTGAAACATGTTTGAGGATGCTTGTGGTCTCGTGCAGAAGGGATTTGAACTAGCAGTTCGGGCTGGACTACCCCTTTTGGGGTAGGACCAAGCCTGATTTCCATATGGTCTTTCCCCTTCTGCAATGGCGTGGCAGGTGAAGAACAATGGTCTGGAGTTTTGCCCAGAGCAATGCCAGAGGTTACGATTCATTCTAAAGCTTCCAGCCATCACCTCTTTGTTTTTGCTTTCTCACCCCGAGTGGGATGTGTGAGGAAATTATGGTGACAACAAGTAAGACAGACGGGGGCGTGGCTACATGACCATGGATTAAGACGTGGTTCCTACAAGCTCCTGCTGATCGTTTTACAATCCTATGAAATAAAGACACTCAAACTCTGATGTGGAAGGCATAACTGTAACCATCGACGCATGAAGGTATGAAGCACAATAGGAACCGCACAACAGCTACACAGGACGTGACCCGTGAGCTGGAGAAGTTTGCCGAAACTGGCCCGCGGAGGCAAACAAAATGGCCGATGATGTCAGACAAAGGAATTTAGCCGCAAGGCGAGATTCCGTGAAAAGAAGCAGATTACCAGCTCAGCAAGAACAGACCCTGATCAGCGTGTTCGCAACGATAGGACAGCAAGGAACAAAGCAACGGCAGTACGTGAAGCGGTCCAACGTGGGATTCATTGTAGCAATGGTATAAGGCTACAAAGTATCACAGCTCAGTCGTGTTGTTCGGTGGTTCACTGTGGATCACTGTGGATCAGACGCAAGGTGCATTACAGTGAAAAATGGAAGCAGCATCGCGGAAGGGGAGTGTAACAGCACAGTGACACTCGGATGGAATGCACAATGGTGTTACTAAGCAGACGAACCCTGACACCACAACGGGACTAGTAAGTGCGGAGACCGGCCCGGAACTGTCTTGCACAGAAGCACACTGCTGCAGCGGCTGATGCCTTGTGCAGGTACGTGGCTTCCAGATTAAATCCGACACACAACGGAAAATAAAATGATAGAGTCGAGTGAGGCGTTATTGCAGTGATCAAAGAGAGATAATGAACGGATCACCCACAAGCAATACTGACACGAACATAGGGCGGAATGAATGTTCGCACTGAATGGATAGCGAGCAGACTGCACACAAGGGGTGCTGAAGTAGCAGAGCCGATGCCGAAAGTAGGCTAGGAGACACGGACACCAAAGTGCTAACAAAGTGTATGGGCAGAGTGCGCTAAAGTGGAACTAAGGTGAGAAGCAGGAAGTCTAGGGGCACATGGAAAGTCAACTCGAGTAAACAAGGGCTACACATGACCACAGGCCCCATGGAACGTAGGGGTGTGACACGGCCCTGCATGGTACAAACATCACAGAAGGCGAACCAACGAGTGGTAATCAGGTACTAGTGCAGGAAACTGGAATGGTGGCAAATAGGACACAGGCGGCCCAAAGCATCACATTACTGTTAAGAGCACTGTCGGGGTACAGCTGCCACAGGGTAAGCCTTGTAGGGTGTAAGGAGACAAGGGCATGACTGCATGAGTCCAACTACTGCTCATAGCAGGAAGGGCAATACAGCTCCCCATATTGGTGGGTTTAACCGAAGCCTGGACCACAGCGCACACATGAAACCAGAAGGTGGTGAATGCAAGCTCTAGACCACAGTTGGAGGCAGGAGTGGTCCAGTAGACAAAAAGACACTTGCAGTATGGAAACAAGGCTCTGCAACACCTTGAAGAGACTCCTGCACGACAGCTGGAGTAAAGTGGTGCACAGGGACTACATCGACTAGGTGCTGCAGCAGAGCCACCAACCTCGGCTTACACACGAATGCACGAGGCAGAGGCACAAGATTGTGGCTAGCAAACATAAGAGTGCGGCCAGGCATTCAGCGAGCCGTGAGTGAACAGGTCGCCTTGGGTTCGAAGGGGGAGGCCACAACCAAGTTGAGGGAGAGTACATGGTTTCCAAAACAAACAAACCCAGAGGGAAGAAGCTGTTGATGGACATATTCACGAAATCGCCCCATGCGGGAGAGATGGCGAAACCTACAGAGCGCAATAAAACTGAATAAATTACCTCAAACAGAGATAACCGACAGATTCTCGATGCAATTGTGGATCTGAAAGTGACATGGGAATCCAAGTTGGGATCTGCCATCGCAGACTTCAAGTTGTCTCTGGAAGGTAAAATAGACACAGTCAGTGTGGATGTCAACCTTCTGAGGCAGGACGTGAGGGGCATGGCTGACTGCACAGGCAATCTAGAGGCTGAAGTGAAAACGAACATGAGCAGCTGCACCACCAGTGCCAAGGAGGTAGCACCGCTCCAACAGCAAGTGCATAACCTGGAAAGCAGGGCGGAGGAAGCGGAAGGGCAGGCGTGCACAAACAATGTCCGTATTGACGGTCTCCCGGAGGGAATAGAGAGCCTGGACCCGGCAAACTGCATCGAGAATTTACTGCTCCAAGAGATCGGGGCAGGTTCGCTCACACAGGGGTTCACGGTGGAAAGAGTGCACAGAGCCCAGACGAGGAAACCACCACCTGGGCCCCCCCCCCCAGACTGATCATTGCTAAAATTCTAAACTACAAAGATAGAGAAAAAATCCTTGAATATTTCTGCAAGGGGGGGCACTATAAGTCGGGCATCGACAACCATAATGGCATAAACGGACTACACCATCCAGGTACAGAGACAACGGTTAGGTTACGCGGCGATCAAGAGACGGTTACGTGAGTCTGGCCTGAAATACATGCTGATGTACCAGGCAAGATTGAAAGTGCTGCATAAGGATAAGGCGATTTTCTTTGAGTCTCCAGAGGACGCAATGAATTGGATGGACACGCAGAATTGCCCGTCGAAAGCGGATGACCAGACGGAAAGTGGTGGTGATAAGTGAACTTACGTTTAACCTACCATAGCTAAGTTGTGAACAGTGCTCAATTTATTTCTTTGACTCCTGCAACCCCGATCACATTGCTGCATTCACAACTCCATCATCACAAGTGGGTGCGAGATACAGACCTGTGTAGTACACTGTGGCATTAGTGCGGGAGATATGGAGAACATGCGTTTTTACCCCCAGTAGTTAGTTTAGTTGGGATACCAGTAGTGTGGTATCACCTGCTGTGTTCCAAGTAACGCAGAGGCCAAGAAAGGACTAGATGCGGGGTAGCTGAGATCCAGGGATGGAGCTGGGCATCAGTTGGGGATGGGTAGGGTTTTCGGTGGGAAGGGAGTTGGGGAGCTTGAAGGGGTGTTAAGAAAGGTTGGGGAGCGAGCCTACACCTATAGACCACTGTGCATGGGGCAGAAGACAAGGGAGGGCATGGGCGGAACAGGGTATGGAGGAGATGGGGGACCTCAAGATAGCAACCTGGAATGTCAGGGGGCTGAATAATTATTTGAAGAGAAATAAGGTCATAATGTATTTTAAAAGACAGAGAATTGATATTGCTTTATTACAGGTAACTTACCTGACAAAAGAAAAACAGGAAGTGGTGGGGAGGAAATGGAGAGGGACCACCATCGGAGCAACATATTCGGCGTATGCCAGAGGGGTAATTACGTGGATAGTGCCGCATGTCCCTTTTAAGCTGTTACAGTATACTATAGAGACAGATGGGAGGATGGTGCTAATAAGAGGACTAGTGGAAAATAGAGAGCTGAGTATTATCAACACGTATGCCCCAAACCAAGATGCTACTGGTTATTTCAGAACTCTATACAGCAAGATCAGCCCATATATTGGGGTGCAATTATATGGGGAGGGGACTTTAATTGCATGTTAGATCTCAGGGTTGATAGATCAGATGAGAAGATGGAGAAGCCTACCCCGGTAGCTAAAGCCCTGAGGACCCTATTGAGTGATTTTCGACTAGTGGACGTATGGAGGATGTACCACCCACAGGATAGGCAATATTCTCACTACTCGGCCCCTCAAAACCTGCACACGCAGTTAGACTACATATTTGTTGCACCGGAGTTGACAGGGGAACTAGTGCGGTTGGAATACAAAGCAAGAGTCCTCTCAGACCACTCACCATTGCTTATAGCATGGCAGTACTCGGCGCCCAGAGCACGGATCCCGACATGGAGACTTAGGGCCGAAGCTTTGAAAGATACAGTGTTCAGGAAGGACCTGAATAAAGAAATAGTGGAATACTTTGAACACGACACCGGGAGCGTAGAATCGGCTGGTACATTATGGGAGGCATTTAAGGTGGTGGTGAGGGGGCAGCAATATCTAAATCGAAAAGCCTACAAGGTGGAATAATGCATGAGCTACATGAAGCAGAAAAGAAATTAGAGACAATAATGTGCAAGGGTGGGCATTCCCCAGAAGAAGCTGGAACCATACAACAATTACAACGGGATTGCAGGGAGTACTGGGAGAGATTATGCAACTTGAACTATAAAAAATACGTCGAAAGGCAGCACGCAGAGGGAGATAAGGCGGGCAGGTTGGTAGCCTGGTTGTATAAGAGTGAGGCACCCAGACAAACAATTAGAGCGGTACGGGGGATGGATGGACAAATACTAGATACCCAGGAAGGAGTGAACAAAGGCTTTTTAGAGTTCTACCAGCAACTGTATATGGATGTTGAAGAGGGAGAAGAGATTGATGGAAACATTGAAGGACATCGGCCTTCCCAAACTGGAGGCAGCGGAGAGGGAGAACATAGAGGTCCAAATTACGTTAGAGGATTTAGAAGCAGTGATCAAGCTCTTACCTACTAGTAAAGCTCCAGGGGCAGATGGACTCCCTGGCGAGTTCTATAAAACGTACAAGGCGGACTTGCTCCCTCCACTACTAGCAATGTTAAATGAGGCGTTAGATAGGGGGACGCTGCCGGAATCTCGGAGGGAGGCAATTATCATCCCACTTCTTAAGCCTAATAAACCATGCATGGACTGCGGGTCATCTAGGCCGCTATCCATGCTTAATAAAGATAGCAAGATACTTACGGCAGTGCTGGCAAATAGGCTGAGACTGGTTATCAATAAACTTATACATCCTGACCAGAACGGTTATGTTCCACGCAGAAGCATATCCGACAATCTCAGAAGGCTCCATCATTTGATAGAACAAACAGAAAGGGACCCCCCAGGAGGTTGCAATAATTTCATTAGATGCAGTGAAGGCCTTCGACTCTGTCAAATGGCCTTGGTTGATGGCAGTCTTGAAGGAATATGGGGTTGGGCCCACGTACTTGAGGTGGGTACAATTGCTGTACAGTAAACCACTGGCTCGAGTTAGGACGGGAGCGACCATCTCAGGTTGATGGCAACTCAGTAGGGGTACTATGCTGTTTATTTTAGCACTGGAACCCCATGAAATATATTTGAGGCAACAATATGGAGAGGTGGGGATCGGCATGAAGGGAGGGCAACATCTGACATCAATGTGTGCTGATGATATGCTGTTGTATTTGAGATTTGAGATATCCTGAGGAGAACCTATAATATAATCTGAAAATAATGGAGCGATATGCGGTGCTGTCTGGCATAACAGTGAACCCCAAGAAATAATTTACTTCCCCAGGGTAGATATAAGGGGATACCACGAGAGGAACTGCCGGTATTACAAATACAATGGGAGACTGGGACCTTCAGGTACCTGGGGATTGATGTATATCACAGTACCGAGGTCGAACACAAACAAAACACAGAGAAGGCAGTGGCTAACATTGAAAACAGCATGAGGTTCTGGACCAAGCTCCCTTTGACCATGATGGGAGAGTGGCACTGTTAAAGATGGTGGTGCTGCCTAGGCTGTTGCACTACTTTGTGAATATACCATATATGATACCCAAGCGATTCTTTGTTAAACTCCAGAGTATATGTAGGGGGTTCATCTTGTGGGATGTATTTACCCATGCATGCGAGCCCTACCTCAAAACTGTGCAGTATTGAAAACATCATGATGGCCAGAGCTTCCTAGGAAATGCCCAGGGAAGTGCATGAAGAATAGGCTGCCACCCATTTTTGCCGATGTTATGGGCACAGAAGGGCACTGCCTAAAACCACCATTGGACTACCCGCACAGTAGTCTGAAACCATTGGGAATGGCAATGCTGATTGCCAAATGCAACCTAGAATTGTGGGGAATTCATTTCTTAAATCCCAAAAATGGGTGCAGTACCAGTACTCACCACTATCCAAAAGCCAGCGTTTTAAAACCACCCTGTGTTTCTCTGAAGGCAGGCTCAAAATGCCTATTTTCAAACATTGCAACATGTGCAAAATATTCACTGAACACCAGCAGACATTTGGCAGAATGGAGTTTTGTGTGCTTACAAAATCTGGGAAATGAAGAGCCCAAAACAATGCTTATAACAAAACTGCTATGGAGTCAGCAGTTTAAGTTGCACTGGATTTAAAGACACTAAAATCGAAATGTTTAGATTAAATGAGTGACCTATGTTTGGTGTCACATGCCTTTGTAACTGTTGAAATGTCATAGTTTTGCACTTAGAATCAGCATTCTAGCTGCATGTGTAAAATTGCAAGTTAATTTAAAAAGCAACAAAAAAACATGACAGTTAGCTGAAAGTCTGGCTTAAGGAACTTGATTTTGCTTGACAGCTACCCCCATCAGGAATGAAACTTGAGTCACAGCTGTGTTCCCAGGCCTATCTGCCTTTTGCTGGCCACACTAAGGATATACCATCTATCTGATAATTGAATTACCTGTGCTCTGCTTGAGATTGAACAATGCAACTCCCTTCACCCAGGCAGAGGGTTTATTGAGAGGATCATAAATGGCTTCCTCTTGAACAATGGGCCTTTCCGGACCCAAGCAAATCTTATATTGCAGGGGTCGTAAAAGTGGCTTACTCTTGGCAGAAACTGGGAGGGGGAGAAACTGGAGACAGAAGCTGGCTTGGGGGGAGTGGGAAAACCAGTATTTCCACCATGTGACCTGGGAAGACACACCTCTGTAGCCAGAATCTGGTTTTAGAAAAAGATGAATAACTCACAATGTGGACTTGTCAAAATAATTTAATTGATACCATAATTCGTGTGATTTTTCTGTCTATGTTTTAAGAGGTTTTGGGATCCGGTGTGATGTCCTGGGGCAAAACCCCGCTATTGTTTGCACCACAGACTCTGTGTGAAAGCTACGGATATGGGAATTTACTGAGATATGTATGGACAGGCTGTGTACAATTGTACAAATTTGGAGAACAATCTGATATGGGGAACACTACCAAAACGTGCTAAAAGTTGCCATTTTTGAATGCAAGCTCCTAGAAAGAGCAGATTTGGACAGAGACATGGCTAAATTCAGCCACCCCATGTATATGTAATTTCAAGCAACTGTGTAACTGTGAAATATGTCTTTTGTTATCAAATATAGAATGTGTGCAATCTGACAGGGGAGTGTCCTCTCTGCAAGCCATAAAATGACATCACTCTGACACAATTTAGCTTCGCCAATCAAGTGAGAAATGGAAGCTTGACCAATGGCAAGTGGAGAGGGGTAGGGTCTAGTGATGCTGCATACACACCCATTCTCAAAACACATAAAAGCAGACAGACAGGACAGATAGGGACCTTCAATTCCATCTGCCGCTGGAAGCTCTGCCGGAAAATCCATACTCTACCTCCATCAAACTTCAAAGAGCCAACACTTAGACTCCAAGATAAACAGAGACTACAGAACCTTAACCAAAAGGCCACTGCCAGCAAGAGTATTTGTCAACAGGCCTAAAAATCTTTTTGCAACTGAACTCTTCAGACAGCCGGCTGACGCCGTCTGAATTTTTGCCAAGAACTTTTGCAAGAACCCGGTGACAGAAATATCCAAAGAGAAGGCAGGACCCGACCCAGAGAACCGGTGCCTAGCATAGACCAGGCCATTGTATCCAGAGTGCTGACCCCGATGCTGTGAGCAGTTCCAGAGGCCAGGCGCTGTGAGCGGAACCCGGGAAGACCTGACCAGACTGAAGTCCGTGACCAAGTCGCTTTCCGGTTCAAAATCTCTTGTGAGTACTCAGCAAAACTCAGAACACATCTCTTAGTTAAAATCATATAATTCAATCCATTTTTAATCTAAGTAGAACTGCAGCTTAGCAATTGTGTTATTCTGCCATCATTTTTAAAGCTGAAAAAGTGTTGCGTTTAAAAGTTGCAAAACCAAAAACGACCTTCACAAAATCGCTCATATCTCCGCGGCCGTTTGTCTTAGAGACTTGCAGTAACTTTCATTTGGAAGCTGAGATCCTAGGCTTTCCTAGGACCCCAAAACGATAGTGATAGTCCTTGCGGTTCCTCTGTAATAGCGCTCGGCGCATCCGCGAATTTTACCGCGATTTGCAAATTTCTCCACGTGTAAAAACAGCTGCTGCTTGCCTTCCATTTGCCAGAAATTCGTTTAACCTGCTAATCATTCCTGAATCATTGCAAGAGTGAGCCTGAGCTAATATTAACTAGATACCACTCACCCTGAACCTCTAGAGGGAATCAAAAGCATTTTAGCATACTTTTCACTGAATTGCCAGCACATATCAAAGCATTTTGCCTGTGTTTTCAAACTTCTGTAGTCTAAGCTTGCTGGGGTGAACTGAATCACATTTGATTGCATTTCTGAGAACTGTGTGTTTTCCTTCCATTCCCTTGCATTGCATAAAGAGGGGGGGAGTGAATAGCCAGAGAAAAGTGATTACATTGTTTGGTTGAAGTCATATTGAGTATTTTCTGTACTGCATTCATTGAATATTGCATCCACCTGAGCTTACATAAAGCATTCTGTACCACCTTCTTCTTTTGTTCCTATTCACCTGTGTGCTACCTTATCCATTTCATGTCAACTCCTTATTGATTATAGAGAAGCGTGTTAGTGCCAGATTCTCCGTTGTTAATATTTATCATATCAGATTAAGTGTGATATTCAATTATTAATTTATTATAAAGTGTGATATATCTATCTATTGTTTAAATTATCAAATAAACCTTTTAACTTGCAAAACAGAACTACTTCTTGGCTCAGTGGGGTCAGGGGGATTCCAAGAGAGGGGTGTTATATAGGGGTAGTCATCCAGAACGCATGAACTGGACATAAAGATATATCAATAAGGGTTTTCATTCAGTATTCTGGACTAGGCATTGACTTAGCTGTAGTGCGGGATTGAATCCTCTTACAAATTGGGGGCTCGTGCCGGACGTTTGGGTTAGATCTATCACTTGTGCAGATTAATACAGCGTGCCAGCTGACCAGATACACATATCCGGTCGGATCACCACGCTGTGTTACGCTGTAAAGCACTCCTCATAGGAACGCTCTAAGAAAAGTTCTGTTCTGCAAAAATAAAATACTAACTTCTGTAAGTCAGGACAGAGACCAATCTCTAGAATGACGATCTTGGTAGATATGAAAATAGCCAGAGAGCACTTCTTACATAAACTATTTGTGAGAGGTGAGTGGACTCACCAGGACCAAACAGTCTGGTTGCAGGCCATCACGCAACAGGTCACTGAAACAGGGTCAGATATATATAGAGATCAGGGTCCATTACATGTGGCCCTGAGTGAACTATACATGGCCCCTAAGGCCAAAAATGAACACGACAAGATTGTTAGGATAGCGGCATACCTGTACCTATATATGGGAGACATGCAGGATAGATGTGCTGAAAGCCAAAATCTGGCAAATAGGCAACAGATGGCGTTAGAGAAGGTCCAATCTGATCTGGCCTCTTCTGAGCAGAGGCTGCAGAGGAGCCAGGAGTCAGAAAATGATAGTAGGCAATATATCATTAAAATAAAAGAGGATATGGGCATCCTACAACAGGAAAAGACAGACCAGGATACCAGATTTCTGGCCTTGCAGAAGGAGCACCAAGACAGTTTTAACTCCCTACTGCAGAGCCAGAAAAAGCTGGAGCAACAGATCAATTTCAACAGGGCATGCACAGAGCAGGTAGCCACCCTGCAAATCCAACTAGACAGAGAGAAAGAGGAGAGCAATAAACTGATCCTGAAAGACCTGGAGACCCAGGCAGAGTTTGATCAGGAGCGCCAGAAAGCCGGCGCCTTCCAAAGGCAAAGGGACGACCTGGCGGCGCAGATGCAGGCTCTTAGTCAGGAAAGAGACACTTTAGGCCAGGAAGTCTGCCACTTAAAAAGGAAAATGGAAGAAAATCACCTGGCCCACCAGGGACTGGGTGACCTCCAAAAAGAACACCAGAACTTGTTAAAGCACACCAGGAGGGTGGAGGATGCTCTAGCAAGAAAGGAGCAGGCCAATAGGGACACAGCTCAGGAGGTAACCCTCCTGCAGCAAAGACTGGCCCAGTTCTCCAGGACCAACCAGGAAGCACAGAGGGAAAATGAGGCTCTCTGCCAGCACAATGAGAGGCTCCAGCAACAGGTAGCGATGCAGGAGAGACTGATAGAGTCCAGTAAGGCCTTAACTGAGGAACTGAAGGCACAAATGCAGGCTCTTGCATTGCAACAGGGAGCAGGGGCGGATAGAGATGAGGTTCGCTGGGAAATGGAAACTCCGGAGCATAACCTCAGGAGCCCTAGTACCAGAGGCCCTCATACCTCTCAGTCCCTGGACTCTGCCACCCCCATGTCCCCTGGCGCACGTGAGCACAGGACCACAGGGATGGCAGATTACTATCCAGCCAGAAGCATGGGGCTCATAAGCCAGTACCACCCAGGAATGGAGGGGTGGGCATCCGGGTATGGGCACCCAAGTACAGTACAGTTCAGTGGGGAACCCCAGGAGAGTAGGCCCATTAAGGGCATCCTGAAAACCTCTGCCCAGTTAGGTCAGTGGAGGGGGTACCCATCAAATCCTGGCAGCAAGGAGGAATCTGAAGACTCCTCTGAACTGCGCAGGACACAGGAGACCAGGTCCCCACATTCTGCCAGCCATTCCCAGGCTCGCAGAATCCGGGAAAACCTGGAAGAACAGACGGGAACCTCCAGGAGCAGTGCCTCTGAGTCCGAGGACGAATGGACAAGGGTTACCCGAACTAAAAAGGCCAATAAGGCAAAAAGGGCCTTGCTAAAGGACCCCTTAAAACAGATTAAGGCAATCAGGAGCGTCATCACGCCTTACCATAAGAACGCTAAGTATTCTGTTTGGGAGCACTTAGAGCTGTTTGAGCAAATGATGGAGACTTTCCATTTGAAGGACAGCCAAAGCTGTATTCAATATGTAAAGTGGACCTTCTCCCCGGAATACTCCAGTTTCTTTGCGGGGCTGGAGGACCAAAATCATTTAAGATGGTCCACCTATAAGGCGGCCATCCTGAAACATTTTTCTGTTCACAGAAATCCTCAAGAGGCTCGCAAGGCAGCCTACAATTTGCAATGTGGGGAGGATCAGGCCCCACAAGAATTTGTGCAGGAGTTAAAGCGTGCTTTTGCACAGACCACAAGAAGGGTGCGCACGGATAGCAGAGAATTTATTAATACGTTTTTCCATGCCTTGCCCAAATATATCATGACCCAGCTCGTGAGGGATTTTCACGAGAAAAGATCTTTAGACTGGGTCATTGAACAGGCTACCCGGATCTATGAGGTGCAGAAACCGGTAGATAGCAAAAGTAATGCCCAGAAAAACCCCAAAGCCAACAGCACCCCTGCTGCTGCCAAGGTGGCAGAGGTAAAGGTCACCCCCGTTTTGGATTTGGAGATGGGGGGGCCTAAAAACCTACCTGCACCTAATAATGCTAGGCCCAGAAGGTCCTCGGGCCAGTCACAGACAGGGAGCCAGGGAGGCAGCCCCAATGGGGTCCCTCGCTCTCCTGACTATGTAAGTCCTCGCTACAAAGGTAACAGTCCAATCCTGGGTTATGTGTGGACTCCCCCAGCCCAAGGGGGGGGATCCAACCGAGCACCAAACCCAGGGAACTTCCCTCCAAACTTCCCACAGGAGGGCAGAAATTTACCAAACCCTGGGCAGAACTTTTTCCCCAGGTATCCACCCGACTTTCAGCCCCAAAACCATCCATCCTTCTTTCCCCAATTCCCTGAGCCCAGACCACTGAATCCGGGAGAGGGGAGGCCAAGGGTGGAGGGGTACCCAAATCTTCCCAACCCGGGGTATTACCAAAGGAGGGACAGCTACCCTTCCCGGGATCAGCCCAGGGGAGAAAACAGGGCCCCGTATCAGCCTGAGCGGGTTTCCCAGTTAGAGCGCCAGGTTCAAAACATGGCGCGGGATCTGGGTCACATACTGAGGGCTCAGCAGAACCCTCAGATGGGCGTGCCGGCGCAGAACGCACCCAACTCTGGACCTGGTGCTCCAGAACAATGACGGGGGCAGCACCCCGATAACTCACCGGTTCCCAGGGAGGAGGCACAAAGGGAAGGGGGGTGTAAAGCCTTGGAGGAAGCTTCCTTCCTCACTTGTAAACAGCCCCTGGAAACCCAGGAACCGGAAACAAAATCTCTTGCCCCTGAAAGTCTGCCTCCTAAGGAGCAGAGGGGGGGTAGGAGAAACAAAAGACCCAAACAGACTCAGTTTGAGGAGGAGGTACAGATCTTCCAATTTGAGGGAGAGGGATCCTCAGAGGATCCTGGGAAAATGATCTTCTCCTTCAGAGAGGGGGGAACTCCTCCCAAAGAAAAATGGGTTCCTAGGGATGCAAGTCCAGACTGGGGAGATGTGGATACTGAGCTACCGCCGCCCACCATCTCATCCCAGAACCAACAGCAAGAAAACCCCCTGGTTCAAACCCATCCTGGTGACTGCCTCCAAAAAGGGGGAGGCGGCCCAGAACCGGAACCAGGGGAACCCACAATGGCTCTGATCTCCAGTTGCCAACTTTTTCTTTCAGATTCCCAAGGCTCTCCACAGAATTCTGCCCAAAATTCTTCTCTCGCGATGTCCAAAACCAGAAAATTAGCCCACCAGTTGTCCAAAAATGTACATTATCTGTGCCCCCTTGAGGAGAAGGAGGGAAGATATTATGCCCCGGTACAAGTACAGGGGCAGGGTACAATCTCGGCACTGGTGGACACTGGATCTCAAGCTACCCTTCTGTCCAGAAGGGCCTTTGACAAACTGAATGCAGGAAGGGGAGAGAATTACCAAATTCCTCTCACCTCTCTTCCTGGACAACTGCAGAACTTTGACGGGAAGGAAATTCCCGTTGAGGGGACTGCAGACTTGGACATTAAGATCGGGCGACACAAGTTGAAACACCCGGTCATAGTTGTGACCCCAGAGGGCACCCCTTGTTTACTAGGGAATGACCTCCTGAGAAGGTTGTCACCCCTAATAGATTGCGTAAACAAGGTCCTCTGGACCCAGACTAGCCGACCAATAAAATTAAAACAGAGTGTCAACCATGTTAGTTTAAACGGCACCTGCCACATGGTTGAACAAAAATCTGACCAAGTAGAATTTCACTTCCAGAACAACCAGATTCCAGACGTGACAGTAATAGCAGTAGGACAACAGACTGGTGATGGGGGGTCCTCTCTATTTCTGAAAATCAACCTTCCTTCCAGTCTAAAGTGGTATTCCACTCTGGAAGGAAACACTCTGAAATTCTATACTAATCCACAATCAGAAACTCCCACTCCTATAGTCCAGAAAGATGTGAAATCAGCTCAGAGCCTGGCTGATATTCAGCAAATTGGAGAGCAGTTGTTCATCCCTGTTCAGTTAAATGATGGGAAGGACTCTGTTCTCGCTCGAGTGTGTGTGAACAACGGTAAGAGCTTCATCAACGAAGCCATGTTTCGCCAACTCCCAAAGGATCCAGCCTTTCCCACCTTCAAACTGATAGACAAATGGGAAATGGACCTGGAAGCACCTAATTTCAAACATCTCCTGCCAAGCAGGTGTATGCTCAAAATCTCCATTGGCAACAAGAGCATAGTCCATAATTGTTGGGTCGTGCGGGACGTCCCTGCCGCCTTTTACTTAGGCAGTGACATTCTCAATCGCTTCGCCATTAGTTTGGACCTAATAAACTTCAAAGCTTGGTCCCGATTAGCGGATAATCCCATGGGCTTTGATGATCCAGAAAAAACATTTAGGTCAGCTCAATTGCTACCTTATGCAGTTGAAATTCAGACTAAAAAGGAAGTCACCATCCCAGAAAGGACCCGACAATTCTCCCTGGAAGTGAAAGTTAAAAGGGGACAAGAGTTGAAAAACCCTGATGCTTACATACATCTAAATGCTTCTCTCCAACAGCAAGGGTTGGGGGTAAACCCAACACCATTAGTCAACATAGAACATGACACCATTCCAATAGAGGTGGATAACAGCGACTTAAAGAGTATTACTCTAGCCGCAGGCACCACTATTGGAATGGCGGTTGATGACCGACATTTCTCCATTGATCTTAGAAATGAACTGTTAGGACCAATCCCCAAGGACTGTTTTGACAGTGACAGTGATGACAACGCAACACCAGACAGGATTTTTACCCGGCATGGGGGGAACTTCCTGGTGTACACTTCCTGCCCGTATGGTAAGGAAGATGTGACGTGTGACTTCAGGAGGGATGAGGTGATTTTCCAGGTTCATGAAGGCTGCCTTTCCCACCTGAAGCCTCCGGTCCAAATCAGCACTCTGACCAGGGACTTCTCCACCCAGCTGGAGGAGGCCGCAGAGATAGCCAAACCAGAAGTCTTTCCAGGCTTCAGGCAGATGGTGGAAGAGAGAGTCAACCTAGCTGATGCCTGTGTGACTCTGGAACAAAAGCAAAAGTTGAAACAAGTTTTCTTGGATTTCCAAGATCTCTTTGCGGTAGACTCATATGACTGTGGTCGCACTGACATCCACACAACAACAATCCCCACGGACCCTGGCATGACTCCTGTGTTTGTGAAGCAATATCGCTTGCCTCTCGCATCAATGGAGTCCCTTACTGAAATAATTAAGAACCTTGAGTCCTGGGGAATAATCCGTCCAGTCCACAGCACCTTCAATAATCCGGTGCTGGGAATATTGAAGCCGAACGGCCAGTGGAGACTCTGCGCCGACCTCAGGGAGCTCAACAAACGGGTCCATACTTCCCGATGGCCTCTTCCCTACATTGACCAAGGGCTGGCCCAGATCCAGGGGTCACAGGTATTCACTGCAATAGACCTGACCAATGGATACTGGACCGTGCCTGTCAGCAGGGAGGACCAATACAAGCTGGCTTTTACCTTTGGGGGCCAGCAGTACACATGGACCCGGACTCCCTTCGGATACCTCAACTCCGGTAATGAGTTCAATATTTTCCTACATAAGGCCATGCCCGACCTGGGTGCGAGGGGTAACCTGGCTTATGTAGATGATGTCCTCATCAAAAGCTCAACTGTTGAGGAACACATAGCGGAGATCCGTTATGTTCTAACACAGTTGAGGGCCGCCGGAGCAAAACTTTCCTTTCAGAAAGCACAGTGGTGTAGAACCCGTGTTAATTTCTTGGGGCATGAGATTACTCCTCAGGGTCTCTGTCCCCAGGAAAAGAAAGTGGAAGCACTTCAGAAACTGAAAGACCCCACAACTCTGCGGGAACTAAGGAGCCTCCTTGGACTGACTAATTACAGCAGAAAGTTCATTGAGGGCTACGCAGAGATCACCAGACCCCTGATTCATCTCCTGAAGGGGGGGTCAAGTGGGAATGGGGTCCAGAACAAGCCGAGGCGGTAAAACAACTCAAAAGAAGCCTCTCACAAGCGCCTTGCCTAGCTTACCCTGTCAGAAACAAGGAGTTCTTCCTGGAGACAGGGTTCTCTAATACGTGCTTGACGGCAGTATTATACCAAAAGCATGACAAGGTCAATAAAGTAATCTCCTATGCGAGCAAAACTTTATCCTCTGTGGAGGAAAAATTCAACGATTGTGAGAAGGCACTCCTGGCAACGGTGTGGGCATTGAAGAATTACCGCCCGTTTATCCAGGGGGAACACATCATAGTGGAGACTCCACACCAGCCTCTGCAATATCTCCAAAGTGACAGAATCCGGGCCGGAAATGTGAGTAATTCCCGAATTACTTCCTGGATTCTGTCAATGCAAGGCTTTCCTGTGGAGGTCAGATATGGCCGAAACAAGAAGAGTCCCCTCGCGCAAGGTCTGGCTGACTTGCATGATTGTGCCAGAGAAAACTGTCTCGAGGACGAAAGTCTAAAAATAAAGGACAACACGGAGGCATACCTTAATTCCCCACACAAAGTCTTTGAAAAGGACAAGTGTGAGGGAATGCCCACTGTCTATGTGGATGGATGCTCTTACCATGTTGACAACAACGGGGAGAAAGAACTGGTGGCTGGCGTAGGGAATGCATGGGTGAATGAGTCCCCAGAACCCTCCGCTGGATACAAAATTGGTCCCCGAAGTAGTCAGGTGGCAGAATTGATGGCTGAGCATCAGGCCATCCTCACTGCTGTCCAGCATCAACTCCACGAACTGGTCATAATCACAGATTCGGATTATGTACGGAACGGGTTCGTGGAGCACCTGGTTAATTGGAAAACCAGAGGCATGTTATGTGCTAACAACAAACCCTTGAAACATGGGAAGTTGATCCAAAACATTGATGATCTGGTCACATCGAATGGGATGACCATCTATTGGAAGAAGATTAAGGGTCATTCCAAAGTAGAGGGACCAGACAAAACTGGAAATGACTTAGCTGATCAGCTGGCCAAAACCGGGGCCATCCAAGGGGATCTAATTGAGATTGAGTCCCTGTTGGGGGAAATCCAGGTCACTGCCATCACTAGGTCCCAGACAAATGCTCACAACGACCTTTCAATTGTACAATGGAGTAAGGAGACCCCTGATGCTGATTTGATTACCGCTCAGAAGGGGGATCCAATTATTGGTAAATTTTACCAGCACCTTGAGGACCCTGAGAACTTTCCCCTGACGGATACCGATTACAATGGGAAAGAGGACCTAAGAGTGTTGATGAAATGTCCAAAAATGTTCCGAATCCAAGACGGTTTGCTGGTAAGGAAATCCAAAGCTGGCCACGATCAGTGGGTGGTTCCTACCTCATGCCGAAGCCTGATGTTAAGTCACGCCCATGATGCGGCCACCGCCGGTCATAGGGGGTTTCACACAACATTGGAAATCTTAAGAGAGGTTGCATACTGGCCACACATGGGGCAGGACCTCGACCAATACTTGAAGGGGTGTCTTGTGTGTGCACAATTTCAGCCATCATCCCTCACGCACCGGGCGCCTTTAAAAAAGAGGGGAATGACACTCCTATGGTCAGATTTACAAATCGACTTGTAGGCCCTGTGATTCGCTCGGCTAGGGGGAATAAGTACATGTTGACTGTGACATGCTTGTTTACCAAGTGGGTGGAATGTCTCCCAGCCCCAAACTGCAAGGCAGAAACAGCAGCTGCCTTGATGATTAACCACATCTTTTCCCGTTTTGGTCTACCTCAAAGGATTGAGTCAGACAGAGGTAGCCACTTCACCAGTGAAGTAATGACAAAGATGTGGGAGATACTGGGGGTCAAGAGAAAGCTGCATATTGCTTATAGACCAGCTTCTTCTGGGGCAGTAGAGAGGTATAACCGAACCATTGTGAGCATATTAAAGAAGTTTGTGGCAGATTCTGGGCCAAGTTGGGATATCCGATTACCTCTGGTCCTAATGGCTATCAGATCTACCCCTTCATCTGCAACCAAAATGTCACCATTTGAGTTGATGACTGGGCGCAAGATGGTGCTTCCTCAGCATTTGCTCTACAGGACCCAAGAGCAGACACTGATAAATGCCTCCACTACTCATGAGTATGTGGAGAATTTAAGGAAACACCTCCAACATGCTTTTGCTTATGCTCAGCGGAATCTAGAAAGATCAGCTGATAGCATGAAGACCCATTATGACCTGAAAACTTCCAGGAAGGAATATCAGGTGGGAGACCGGGTCTATCTATACAATTTCCAAAGGAACCAGGCCAAGCAGCGCAAATTTTTGCCTACATGGAAGGGACCATTTGAGATCATCGACAAGATCTCCCCTGTGGCCTACAAAATCCACATCCCCAAAGGTCCTTTGGCAGCGGGGGAAGACAAGTGGGTCCACATAAACCAGTTGAAATGTTGCCATCCCAGGCACGCTCTGCAACAACTGGAGGAATCCTCTGGAATCCTAGCGGGTACTGTCTCAGACTAATTCCGTTCCAATCATAAAACATACCACATCTAGTCTCTAAAATATTGTGATTTGCATGAAACTGTCTCTTAGTTATACTGGTTTTTTTTTCAAAATAAGAATGTAATGTTTCGTGATGATGAAATGCATATGCTGCCCCATTATCTCAACAGTGGTGGAAAAACGTCTATGAGTAGGTATTGCCGCTCTTCCTTTGTCGTACTAGGAGAAAGAAAATCTGGAGACGGGCCAAGGAGGACGATCCGGAGACCGGGAACGAAGATCCAATGGGCCCAGTGGACCGCCCAATACTCCCATCAGGACCGGCGAGGAGAACCGATCGATCCGACCGGATGGAGGAAAAGATGCTGAACTGTGCCATTTATTGGAAGAAGATGAGGAAACATCCCAGGTCTTGCGAATCCCATCAGTGAAACCGAATGGCCATCGCAAGAGGGGGGCTTGTGGGATGTATTTACCCATGCATGCGAGCCCTACCTCAAAACTGTGCAGTATTGAAAACATCATGATGGCCAGAGCTTCCTAGGAAATGCCCAGGGAAGTGCATGAAGAAGAGGCTGCCACCCATTTTTGCCGATGTTATGGGCACAGAAGGGCACTGCCTAAAACCACCATTGGACTACCCGCACAGTAGTCTGAAACCATTGGGAATGGCAATGCTGATTGCCAAATGCAACCTAGAATTGTGGGGAATTCATTTCTTAAATCCCAAAAATGGGTGCAGTACCAGTACTCACCACTATCCAAAAGCCAGCGTTTTAAAACCACCCTGTGTTTCTCTGAAGGCAGGCTCAAAATGCCTATTTTCAAACATTGCAACATGTGCAAAATATTCACTGAACACCAGCAGACATTTGGCAGAATGGAGTTTTGTGTGCTTACAAAATCTGGGAAATGAAGAGCCCAAAACAATGCTTATAACAAAACTGCTATGGAGTCAGCAGTTTAAGTTGCACTGGATTTAAAGACACTAAAATCGAAATGTTTAGATTAAATGAGTGACCTATGTTTGGTGTCACATGCCTTTGTAACTGTTGAAATGTCATAGTTTTGCACTTAGAATCAGCATTCTAGCTGCATGTGTAAAATTGCAAGTTAATTTAAAAAGCAACAAAAAAACATGACAGTTAGCTGAAAGTCTGGCTTAAGGAACTTGATTTTGCTTGACAGCTACCCCCATCAGGAGTGAAACTTGAGTCACAGCTGTGTTCCCAGGCCTATCTGCCTTTTGCTGGCCACACTAAGGATATACCATCTATCTGATAATTGAATTACCTGTGCTCTGCAGGAGATTGAACAATGCAACTCCCTTCACCCAGGCAGAGGGTTTATTGAGAGGATCATAAATGGCTTCCTCTTGAACAATGGGCCTTTCCGGACCCAAGCAAATCTTATATTGCAGGGGTCGTAAAAGTGGCTTACTCTTGGCAGAAACTGGGAGGGGGAGAAACTGGAGACAGAAGCTGGCTTGGGGGGAGTGGGAAAACCAGTATTTCCACCATGTGACCTTGGAAGACACACCTCTGTAGCCAGAATCTGGTTTTAGAAAAAGATGAATAACTCACAATGTGGACTTGTCAAAATAATTTAAGTGATACCATAATTCGTGTGATTTTTCTGTATATGTTTTAAGAGGTTTTGGGATCCGGTGTGATGTCCTGGGGCAAAACCCCGCTATTGTTTGCACCACAGACTCTGTGTGAAAGCTACGGATATGGGAATTTACTGAGATATGTATGGACAGGCTGTGTACAATTGTACAAATTTGGAGAACAATCTGATATGGGGAACACTACCAAAACGTGCTAAAAGTTGCCATTTTTGAATGCAAGCTCCTAGAAAGAGCAGATTTGGACAGAGACATGGCTAAATTCAGCCACCCCATGTATATGTAATTTCAAGCAACTGTGTAACTGTGAAATATGTCTTTTGTTATCAAATATAGAATGTGTGCAATCTGACAGGGGAGTGTCCTCTCTGCAAGCCATAAAATGACATCACTCTGACACAACTTAGCTTCGCCAATCAAGTGAGAAATGGAAGCTTGACCAATGGCAATGGAGAGGGGTAGGGTCTAGTGATGCTGCATACACACCCATTCTCAAAACACATAAAAGCAGACAGACAGGACAGATAGGGACCTTCAATTCCATCTGCCGCTGGAAGCTCTGCCGGAAAATCCATACTCTACCTCCATCAAACTTCAGAGAGCCAACACTTAGACTCCAAGATAAACAGAGACTACAGAACCTTAACCAAAAGGCCACTGCCAGCAAGAGTATTTGTCAACAGGCCTAAAAATCTTTTTGCAACTGAACTCTTCAGACAGCCGGCTGACGCCGTCTGAATTTTGCCAAGAACTTTTGCAAGAACCCGGTGACAGAAATATCCAAAGAGAAGGCAGGACCCGACCCAGAGAACCGGTGCCTAGCAGAGACCAGGCCATTGTATCCAGAGTGCTGACCCCGATGCTGTGAGCAGTTCCAGAGGCCAGGCGCTGTGAGCGGAACCCGGGAAGACCTGACCAGACTGAAGTCCGTGACCAAGTCGCTTTCCGGTTCAAAATCTCTTGTGAGTACTCAGCAAAACTCAGAACACATCTCTTAGTTAAAATCATATAATTCAATCCATTTTTAATCTAAGTAGAACTGCAGCTTAGCAATTGTGTTATTCTGCCATCATTTTTAAAGCTGAAAAAGTGTTGCGTTTAAAAGTTGCAAAACCAAAAACGACCTTCACAAAATCGCTCATATCTCCGCGACCGTTTGTCTTAGAGACTTGCAGTAACTTTCATTTGGAAGCTGAGATCCTAGGCTTTCCTAGGACCCCAAAACGATAGTGATAGTCCTTGCGGTTCCTCTGTAATAGCGCTCGGCGCATCCGCGAATTTTACCGCGATTTTCAAATTTCTCCACGTGTAAAAACAGCTGCTGCTTGCCTTCCATTTGCCAGAAATTCGTTTAACCTGCTAATCATTCCTGAATCATTGCAAGAGTGAGCCTGAGCTAATATTAACTAGATACCACTCACCCCGAACCTCTAGAGGGAATCAAAAGCATTTTAACATACTTTTCACTGAATTGCCAGCACATATCAAAGCATTTTGCCTGTGTTTTCAAACTTCTGTAGTCTAAGCTTGCTGGGGTGAACTGAATCACATTTGATTGCATTTCTGAGAACTGTGTGTTTTCCTTCCATTCCCTTGCATTGCATAAAGAGGGGGGGAGTGAATAGCCAGAGAAAAGTGATTACATTGTTTGGTTGAAGTCATATTGAGTATTTTCTGTACTGCATTCATTGAATATTGCATCCACCTGAGCTTACATAAAGCATTCTGTACCACCTTCTTCTTTTGTTCCTATTCACCTGTGTGCTACCTTATCCATTTCATGTCAACTCCTTATTGATTATAGAGAAGCGTGTTAGTGCCAGATTCTCCGTTGTTAATATTTATCATATCAGATTAAGTGTGATATTCAATTATTAATTTATTATAAAGTGTGATATATCTATCTATTGTTTAAATTATCAAATACACCTTTTAACTTGCAAAACAGAACTACTTCTTGGCTCAGTGGGGTCAGGGGGATTCCAAGAGAGGGGTGTTATATAGGGGTAGTCATCCAGAACGCATGAACTGGACATAAAGATATATCAATAAGGGTTTTCATTCAGTATTCTGGACTAGGCATTGACTTAGCTGTAGTGCGGGATTGAATCCTCTTACAATATGGCACAATACTAGGAACAGAATAGCACTATGGAAACTACAAAACACATATGACCAAGGGGGCATTAAATTGTCCAACTTCGAGATTTACTATCTGGCCAGCCAACTACAATATGTGGCGAGGTGTTTATTGGAAGATTCCACATCGGAGTCAAGATTGTTGAGGGCTGAATGTGTCCCTTTTTTCCTGAAAGAATGTATATGGTTGCCAAAATCACAGCAAGACGGGGGAACAAGAATGTTGGACTTGGGATGAAAAGATATGGCGAAGGGCTTGCTGGGTCATGGAGAACCCATTCCCGTGTTACCCACAGATGCCGCTAGTGTCACTGAATGGAGTGGATGAGCAATTGAGGAAGATAGTCCGGAAGCATTGAGAACCGATTGGTATAGCAATGCTGGGGGATGTGTGGCAAGATGGGAAGGCGGTGGAGTTTGACACACTGGTGGAAGACATTGGTTTACACCGGGGACAGTATATCACTTATACTAGGTTGGTGCAGAAGATAAAAGACTCTTGCTCAAAAATAGTGCTGGAGGATCAGCCCGACACAGCCATAGAAACATTTTATGATGTATCAGACGGAAGCCATGAGGTCTCCCGAATTTATGAACTGCTGATGTCAAGTGTGGGGAAGGAGGTGATTCAGTTTAGAAGGGATTGGGAAGAGGAAGCCGAGGAATCTATGAGTGATGGGCTGTGGGTGAGGGTACAGGGATACCACAAAAACATGTCCAGGAACGCAAGGTTGCAACAAATCCAGTTATATGTTACCCACAGAGCGTATATGACCCCTCAGAAGATTGCAAGGTTTAGGTATGCAGGAACACAAACATGTCCTAAATGTTGGGAGGAGAATGCGGGACTGGTACATATGTTGTGGGCATGCCCGGAAATAAGGAGATTCTGGGGGGAGGTGACCCACCTTTTGACTGAGAAGGAGATTATTCTGGAGGTGGAATCTTTGTGGGTGCGCATGGTGGGGGGGGGTTTCCTAGGCCGTGTAAATTTGAAAATGGGAGTAAACTCAAAGATCTGGTTTATAATTGCCATGTGCTGGAAAGGCAGTAAAAGACCAAAAGTAGAAGTTTGGTGGTACGACCTTCTGAAATGGGCGGATGCGGTAACGGTGGTGTGGAGCGAAGCAGTTAATAGAGGGGAAGATGAAGAAGCGGAGACATTGAGAGCCTGGAGGCACTTAGTAGCTACACTTTCTGGGTCGGCCCAGACTTACCTAGAAGACGATGGTTCCTCAGGGGGAGCCGAGGGAGGGGTGTCCTCAGATAGAGTGGTGGAAGGCGGTGTTGTGGGGTAGGGGGGAGGTGGTGGACACATCATGAAACTGTACATGATACTTGAAAGGCATAATTGTTGTTCACTGTCTGGTTCCTTTAGGTTGTTTTTGTTTGTTGAAATTAATAAAAATAGTTTTAAAAAAAAGTAAGACAAGTGATCATAGTTCAAGCGTGTTTATTGAACAATGAATGCTGTATGCGGGTTGGAAAAACGCCTAATCCAAACCTAAAACTAAGATGGGAGCAAGCATCACCCATCAAATGAAAAATAAGGCAGTCCTAGTGGAGTTGTGTAAAAATAAAAGGGCCAATACTAAGAAACCTATTGGCAAATCTCACAACTAATACAAAAAGGGGTGTGGGATAGTTATCAAGAAAAGAAAGAAGTGTTCAGGATGCAGTAGCTTGGAACTTCCTTCCCCACGTTTTGAGTACTGGGTAAGATGGGAGCTTGGAGAACAGTACAGTCTCGAGCTTCTCCCGCACGAGGCAACAGTTCCAATGGCAGTTCTCAGGACCATTGATAGCCAAGTCACATTTCCCTTTGAAAGTCTCTTGCCTTCGGGCCTGACATGTTCAAATAACAAAACTAAAAGTTCCTTCAACCAAATGAAAGTTCTTTTAGGGTGATAATGTTTCACCCCTGTAGCCCCCTCTTCTGGGTGCTGACCCTTCTCAATTGTTATTCACAGTTCAGATAGGGTGATGGTTTGACCCCTGGGTCCCCTTCTTCTGGGCGCTGACCCTTCTTAATTGTTAACCACAGTTCAGATAGGGTGAAGGTTTCACTCCTGGGTCCACCTCTTCTGGGCACTGACCCTTCATGTATCATATTCCTCAATTTATATGGTCAGTTATTTTCTTACTTGAAGTTTGGATGATAGCTTCACCCCTGGATCTCCCTCGGCCAGGCTCAGACCTCTATTGAATGCTAGTACTTGGGTGATAGCTTCATCTTGGTGTTTCTTAACTTTTGATTTCACTTTTCTCAACCTTGGGGTGATGACTGTTCACCCTTGGATCCACCTCTGCTGGGCGCCGACCCCTCTCGATTCTTAGCCTCCCTGCACCGGGTTTACTGTGGCTCTTGATCAGGGTGATAGTGGCTCACCCCTGAGTCCCCCTCTTCTGGGTGTTGACCCCTCTTTACATTCAATGTTCTCCTTTTTACACAGTTTAAAGTTTGTGGGACTCATCTCCCTTTCTTTCACACTGCTTGTAGATCAAAGTCTTTCGATTGTACAGGGATTTTGCTTGATCCTCTGTATGACCACTTTGACCTATTTCGCTGGGTCTTTTCTAGTTTCGTTCAGATGGGGATAGACCAGAGTCTCTTGAGTTTAGCTCCCACGTGGTGCCGGTTTCCCTTTGTAGCTGGTCTCCCCTTAACACTTCTACAGTTCTTTCATTTTACATCAAATTTGGTTAAAAAACTTGTCACTTTGCGATTCTCACTTAACACAGGCGGGTTCATGCCGGTTCTCCCCTCGACTCACCGGCTGTGATGAACCGCTTGGATTCTCTAGAGTCAAGGCCGGTACCATGGGCGCATAAGGTTCCCTCGCTCCTGCTTATCAGCGTAAGCCTGCCCCATGTACTGTTGACATCTACTGCAAGACACAGGTGCTAATGTTCGTGGTCTCAGGCTCACTTTCATGAAGATTCCGTGGGTCTGGCACGAAAATGGCAAGATCACTTCTCTCCTCGCCACCCTCTCTATTCCTGCCACCTTTCTCCTTCCCTTGAACTGGCACACTTGATTTGCCGCCTCGTCGTGCTGACTGCTCTGCTTGCCTTGCTCGTATTGTGCTTTCTTACTCCACCTTTAATCCCTGCGGGGAAAGGAAAAGCCCATCAGCTGTGTGTGATTTTGGTTAATTTCCTGACTCTGACTGCTCCTCGGGTTGGGACATGTCAGGTAAACAGATTGCATATTAGTCCATTGTATATTGTGTGGTGCGAAAGGGTTTGTGTCGCAAAGGGGGGGGCAGTGTTTTTGAATGTCCTATGTGAGAGGATGGGGAAAAGGTGTCAAAGGAAGGGGGATACCGGGTTTCTCCCCTCGGTGTCCCACTCTCACTCCCCAAAGACCCCCCATCCAGGTGATCCTCCCTCACTGGTCCACTACCAGGAACCCAATCCAATAGCGTTGGCCATGTCCTGACCAACTGGATAACGGATCCTTGTGGTTTAGACAGGGAGATACCTTCAGGTTTCTCACAGATGGGTATGCCCCGACATGGGTCCCGTGCCTGCTGGGTCTAGAGACCCAAGCTACTCCTCACTGATGAGGCCCAACAAGGCCAAAGCATGTTTGAGGATGCTTGTGGTCTCGTGCAGAAGGGATGTGACCTAGAAATGTGTGCTAGACTGCGCCTTTTGGCGTGGGACCAGGCCTGATTCGTATATGGTCTTTCCCCTTCTATAATGGTTTGGCAGGTGAAGAACGAAAGTCTGGAGTATTGCCCAGAGCAAGGCAAGAGGTTATGATTCATTCTAAACCTTCCAGACATCACCTTTTTGTTTTTGCTTTGTCACCCCGAGTGGGACAGGTATGCCCTGACATGCGTCCCGTGCTTGCTGGGCCTAGAGACCCAAGCTACTCCTCACTGACGACGCCGAACAAGGCCAAAACATGTTTGGGGATGTTTGTGGTCTCGTGCAGAACGGATGTGACCTTGCAGTTTTGGCTGGACTGCCCCTTTTGGGATGGGACCAAGCCTGATTTGCATATGGTCTTTCCCCTTCTATAATGGCTTGGCAGGCAAAGAACGATGATCTGGAGAGTTGCCCAGAGCAATGCCAGACGTTAAGATTTATTCTAAACTTGCAGCTATCACCTCTTTGATTTAGCTTTGTCACCATGAGTGGGTCGGGTATGACCACACGGTGGTCCCGTGCCTGCTGGGCTTAGAGACCCAAGCTACTCCTCACTGATGAGGCCCATCAAGGCCAAAACATGTTTGGGATGCTTGTGGTCGCATGCAGAAGGGATGTGACTTAGCAGTTTGGGTGGAACTGCCCTTTTTGGGGTGGGACCGAGCCTGATTTGCATATGGTATTTACCCTTCTGTAATGGCTTGGCAGGCGAAGAACGGTGGTCTGGAGGGCTGCCCAGAGCAATGCCAGCGGTTTAGATTCATTCTAAACCTTCCAGCCATCACCTCTTTGTTTTTGCTATGTCTCTCATGCATACTTCTTCTCCGGTGACTTCAACATCCCTGGCAACCCAGTTACCAAGTCAATGAAGAAAGATCTCCACTGTCTACTTGCCACTGTTAACCTCACACTACACATGAAAGACCCAACTCACAGGAAAGGTAATATCCCTAACCTCATCATTACCGCTCTGCCCAGTCTTCATCCCAGCTCTCCAATGGCGCTCGACGGGTGAGACCATCAGTCAATCCCCTTTGACAGTAGTCACAGCAAACGAGTCAAGCAAATCCATCGTAAACCCAGCAAACAAGCCTTCAAATCAGTTCCCAGTGGAGGCTCACATGAAAGATCTCGTCAAACTCCAACTCACAGGGAATATTCTACCCCTAACAAACCATGACTGCAACTCAACACCACCCTCACAACCAACATTAATCGCCAGGCCCCAACCAACCCTAGACCTTCCACGCCCTGGTACACTCAAGAACTCAACTTCAACAAATGAACCATGAGAAAACAATAAAAGACTTAGCAAAAATCCTGCAGAGCATCCAACCTCCCCTGCTCAAGGATCTCTGTGCTACATACAGATGACTGATCATCACTGTCAAGGTCAACTACAACCAAAACACATGGTCAAGGCCAACAATGAAAGCATAGCCCCCTTCTAAGCCATCAAGTACTGCATCAATCCTCTGCCCGAGCCACCCTTACTGCACTTCATCGATAACTCCAATGCCATGAACTCTTTCTTCATGAACAAGATCAGCATGATCTTCCAACACATAGACACCTATGCCACAACGGACAGCACAATGCGCATCCCATCTCGCAAAACCACAACTACCTGGACAACTTTCGAGGCACTCACTATGGAACACCTCACTGTCACCCTAGCATCCCTCAAGGCCACATAGAACTCAGAAGACTCTGCCTACATACTCAAGACCCTTCCAACTGAAACACTCCCCCTTTATCTGACAATCATCAACAGCTCCCTAACTCAAAGTACCTTTCCCTCAACGCTCAAGACCACAAAAATCCTCCCACCTTTCAAGAGCCAACACTGAACCCTCATAATCTCAACAACTACCACACTATCACCTATCTTCCCTTCCAAGGTAAGATCCATGAGAAAGAAGTAGCTTTGCAACTCCTCCAAATCATAGAAGCCAATAACGGTGGGCAGTCATAATTTCGAAAAAAAAATGTCGACAGACAAAAATGTCGACAAAACAATGTCGAAAAATAAAATGTCGACTTTCGTTTTTTTTAATTATATATTTATTTTAGGGGTTCGGGAGTTAAAAAAAGGGAAAAATTAAAAAAAAAATTTAAAAAAGGGGGGTTGGGGGGGGGGGAACCCCCCATTTCGAAAATAAATGCATTTAAAAAAAAAGTCGACATTTTTTTTTTTACATTTTTTTTTCGAAATTTTGACTTTCGACATTTTTGTAGTCGAAATTATCACTATGAACCGCCAATAACCTCTTTCTGACTGTCCTACCAATCCGACTTCAGACCCAGATACAGCACAGAAACAGCTACCATCAAGGCGATCAATGATGCTCTTAAAATCCTCCATGATGGCCACCTTGCCTCCTGGTTCTCCTGGACCTCTCAGCAGCATTTAACACAGTAGACCACCAGACACTCACTGACAATCTTTGCATGGCGATCAGCAAGATCATCCTCAGGTGGTGCTAATCTCCACAGTTTGTACAAATAGATTCCCCCAGATCACTAACTGTACCCATCACCTGTGGAATCCTGCATTGAACCATCCTCTCCGCAGTGATCTTCAATCTTTACAAGGAACTGCTCCGAACACTTCTCGCGCTACACAACAATCACATCCACCAGTACTCAGATGGCACGCTTCTCTACCTCAAGATATCCTTCATTGAAGACATTCATTGGCTCAAGGCATGCCTCATATTGATTCAGTCATGCCTCAACCCCCTATCACTCTGAACCTGAAACCCAGTGGACGGTCTCCCTACCATACTCTGCTGCCTACAGACCCCACCAAATGAAGCACGAAGTTCAAGAGAGAGATACTTCACCCAGTGACTGTGAGTGATGGGTAGAAGCATTGAAAATTGACAAGCGGAATTGCAAGAGGCATTCTAGCTTGAGTCCTTCAGGCGTTCTTTTGTCCAACACTGTAAATAACCCAAAATAAAACCTGCAAAAAAGCACCTGGTGTTGTGGCACCTTTTCCAGATACTTCTAACACTGGTGTCTGCGGACAGCTCCTTTCTTCAGTTTCTCACTTTCCCGCCGGCACACATAAGCAGAGAAACCATCAGTTTGCTAAGGAGATTGGAAAAAATACAAGCAAGCTTCTACTCCTCTCTCACTAACTTACACTTTTGGACTACCCGTAAAAAAATAACCAATACTAAAAAAGGGTTTTTACCACGATTCTCTCTTTTGCATTGCAGAGCAACTGAATTCCTCCCGGCCCCCTCAGGATTTTTCTGTAAGAACTCTGGCAGAGGTAAGCTTTCTCTAGTCAGGCCTGAAAACCATCTAACAAATCTGGTTGGCGGTCGTACGTGCGTTTCCTGTGCATGCATTGTCCGTTTACACGTGCATTTCTGAAGTTATCCGCTTGATGGTTATGAATGCATGCATTTGCACAGACATTATTCCCACTTGTCCTTAAGCATGTATATCTGGCCAGGTGCGTGTGTTTGTGTGTGTGTGTAAATGTGTGCCTTTGCTACTTCTCACCACTGGCCTTAAATATTCGGGAGTTTTCATGTTAGGGTGAGCATTGTCAAGATTCAAATGTGCACCAAGCCCAGTATGCATCATGTAGTGATCCAATCATACAACCCTGTTATCAAAGACTTAATTGTCAAGATCTGTTGTCATTTATTTGCTATCCAAAGCAGCCAGGAATTTATTAAAATCCAGCAGCAAACACATTTGCAGGAGAATTCCTTCATTTAAATTACTTACATATAAGCAGCTGCAGGTCAGCTATCTGACTTCACCGCCTTCACTTGACAGACCCCTTTCAACCAACAACATTCAGTCACCAACATTCTGAATGTAAACACTGTATGTTCAGAATGCCATTCTATGACAAGACAGGAGGCTCGCATTATGCTCTACTTTCTTTATTACTGCCATATCAGCATTTGAACAAAATATTTTAAAACCGTAACATTTGCTCTTTTTTTCTCTATCTATGAAAGCAAAAATCCAAATCAAAGAGGTTTTAAAGTTCAATAGTCAGTGTTCCATCCAGAACTACAACCCCTATGATCCTGTGGGGCTTGGTAGTCCTGACCTCTCCTGTTCCACCTATCCGAGACCAGGTCCTAGTATAAGAACCCTCCATGTTAGTCCTCTTCCTCTTTCTTTTTGCTGCCATTGTGAGATAAGTACCTGTCTCTGTATAATGATTTATAAGATTCATTGTGTACTATATGATATTGATTTGTAAGTGCTCATACATAGTTGCGCGTCCGCCTATTATGTTCTAATACATGGTGCGGCTAATAGTTTATTTAAGAACTAGTGAGGCGCTCACCTCACTGCGTCGTTATTCGGCCACGCGGCCACAGTTGTGAGGAATAAGTGGCGTGTGCGCCGATCCTTGTCAGGTGAATAGTTTTGTGGTATTGCAGGGAAAGGAGCGGGGCGCCAGATCCACGAGCGAACGTGCCCGCCTTAGGCAGCCGGCCCGCTCCTTGTAGAGACGCTGAGAACATGGCAGACTCTAAGACCCAGGGGAGCGGGAGGCAGTATGCTTCCCAGCATCCCCTGGGAGCTCTCAAACGCGCGCGCGTTACGTTTTCATTACGTTCGCAGAGCTGAGAGTGACGGTGAGCCTCCAGAGTTACGGAATTGAAAAAAAAACGAAAAAAAACGTGTGAAAGTGAAAGCTTTGCCTTACAGAGGGGAAGAAAAAAGGATTAACTTGCAGGAGCAGAGGCTGGCGCAGAGTCTACAAGACGTTTTCCTTTTACTATCTGGTACAGCCTTTTCACCCCTCAGTGCTGATAGCCCTACAGTTGGCCCTGCCAACAGAAGGAATGGCTGGATATAAAAGCCCTGGTCAAACTCCACCAACATCTCCATAATGGAGCGCAGAAGAGTGGGAAGAGGATCCCTCCCACCTAGAGCCTGATTTATCTCAGAGCTTTAAAAAAGTACTAGGGGACTTGCTTGCCCAAGCAGTCTCTCTAGGGGTTCAGCGTATAACACAGAGGCTAGAAATTTTGGAGGCAATGATGGCAAAGCAGCAAGAGCAGATAACTGCCAAGAAAAGATGGGCAGAAAGCCCCGATGGAGAGCCGTCAGCCAGACACCCCCCAGAAGGGGTTGAACCTAAGGGGCGTAAAGCAGCTCGGAAGAGCAAACACTCTTTGACCCCGCCGAGCACAAGTGGAAGGGAGGGTACAGCTCCCCAAGAAATAAGCGACCCTGTCGCTAGGCCAAAGAGAGCCTTCCTGGACAAACAGAAAGAATGCCAGGACAGACCCCCGCCCCAGGGGTGGACAATTTAGGGGATCATGATGAGGGCTACTCGCCCGACGATCAGGGGGAAGGAGACGACGACACCTCCCAGCATTTCAAGGAAAATGTCGACCATCAGGACATGGACAACACCACCGATATGTTTGACCCAGAGGCCATCAGACACCCAAAGTTTTCTGAGTGGGTGCCATCTCCCAGGGTAGCGGCATACATGTCCCAGCATATAAGAAAGCTGCTGGATAGAGAAGTGCGATCATGCATGAGATCGGAGTGTCCTAGGCCTGAACTGCCAGGGAAGCTTGCGGAAACCCCTGATCTAGACCCCAAGATGGTCACATTTGTGATGAAGTCAGCGCAAGGCATTAGAAAGGGAGTTGACGGCGCTTGGAGGGGATGCCAGGACAAGCTGTTGGACATAGCAGGTCCATTAGCAAAAATAATGGACCTGGCAGAGAAGGTGAAAGACACAGGAACCCCGGTAGATCCCCTTGCTCATGGTAACTGGGCCCAGAGAGCAGTGTGTCTTCTGGGCAACGCCAACTGCGCACTCTCTTCAGAGAGAAGGAGAGGCATCCTATTAAAAATTGATGGAAAATTGAGCGACCCAGCCTCTTATGAGGCAGGGGAGAACGCTAAGGATTGCTTGTTTGGCGAAGCTTTCGCTAAAGAGATGTCAAAGTTTGTGGGCACATACATTAGAGAGAGCCCAAAGGTCAATAAAGATCTTTCAGGGATGTGTTTTTTCCGGGACCGGACGACACAGGGGTCGAGCGTCCGGTCGATACAACTATCAACGCAGACCCCAGAGACAGCGTGCCCAATACTGGGACAGGAAACAACAGGATACCTTCTTCACGACCAGATCCAGATTTCCGAGAGGTCGTAGAGGGAGAGGGTCTTATCGTTAACCCAGTGCCGCCGGCAGTGAGTATACCAAGCACAAAAGTAGGAAGGAGAACTCTCCAATTTTTAAGCGAATGGCGAGCTTTGTCACGCGATGCATGGGTGCTACAGGCACTGGCAGGGCTGCGGCTAGAGTTTGTGTGAGACCCCGTCCAAAGCGCAGAGCCTCATCCCATATACATGGCAAGCGAGGAGTCCGCATTATTGCACAACACACTCCTCAATTTAGTAGACAAAGGTGCAATAGAGCGAGACAGTCAAGGGGGGCCAGGTTTCCTCAGCAACATGTTTCTGGTCCACAGAGGAGACAAGACACGGCCAGTCATAACTTTGAAAAACTTGAACGCATGGCTCGAGTACAATCATTTCAAGATGGAAGGCATCCATCTGCTGCGCAACCTCCTACGCAAAGGAGACTGCTTGGCGCTCCTAGACCTCAAGGAGGCTTATCTTACGATTCTGATAGCGCAAGAATTCCGGAAGTATCTGTGCTTTCGGTGGAATGGCCAGATATGGCACTTCTCATGTCTCCCATTCGGCCTAGCGTCCGCCCCTTGGTCTTTCACCAAAGTGATGAAGCCAGTAGCGGCCGCCATAAGAGAGAGGGGAATTCGTATTATCATATACCTAGACGATATTCTCGTACTAGCCGCAGACAAGAATACTTGCACCAAGAACGTGCAATGGATCTTCACGCTCTTGTCCTCGCTCGGGTTCTTAGTGAATTTGGACAAGTCTCAGCTAACGCCAGTACAGAGTTTGAAGTTTCTAGGCTTCACTATAGATACAGTGAAAGTGACCCTCGAACTGTCTCAACACAAGGTAAGGGCAATAAAAAAGGAGCTGAGAGTAGTGATAGCGAAGAAAGTTATGTTGCTGCATTGTCTGGCCAGAGTAGTGGGGTTGCTAGCGGCCTCGATTCAGGCGATATTTCCAGGCCCGCTCCACTACCGAGCACTTTAGCGTCTCAAAAAAAGGGAGCGTAAGATATCACCAACTGGTGACCTTAGACGACGAAGCGCTCACGGAGCTCCATTGGTGGCTACAGAATATGGAGGCGTGGAACGGCCGAGCCACATTCAGAGACGCCCCAGACTTGGTTATAGAATCGGATGCAAGCAGGTCAGGATGGGGAGCCAGATGCGAGCACATAGAAAAAGGAGGGAAATGGTCAGAGCAAGAATTTCATCTGCAAATAAACTGTTTCGAATTATTGGCAGGTTTGTTTGCAGTGCGAGCCTTCACGAAGGACAAGGTGAAATGTTGTGTACTGCTCAAGATGGACAACATCTCCGCAGTACATTATATAAACTAGCTAGGCAGAACGAAATCCAAGTTACTAGCGGAGTTAGGGTAAGATTTCTGGCATTATTGCCCGAGGCACCACATTGCAGTAACAGCAGAATATCTACCGGGGACCGTCAACGAGGTAGCTGATTGGAACTCGAGGTATCTTGTAGATTCAAACTATTGGAAACTACATCCGCAAGTATTCGAGAAGTTGCAGAATCGCTGGGGCCCGGTGCACATAGATCTGTTTGCGTCCAGACTGAATGCTCAGACGCAGAAATACTTCAGCAGGAGGATAGACCCGGGTGCAGCTGGTACGGACGCCTTCCTACAGACATGGTACGGAGCGCTCCACTATGCCTTCCCGCCATTTATCATGATCACGAGAGCGCTAGCGAAAGTACGCAGAGAACGTGCCGAACTTGTGATGATGCTGCCGCTCTGGAAGTTACAGCCCTGGTTTCCAGTAGCGATGGAACTTTCTTTTGATTTTATGAGGATAGTTCCTCACTCAGCCGGAACTTCTGCTAGGTCCGACCGGCCAGATGCATCCCCTGATAGCAACCGGCAAGCTGCAGTTGATGGCCTGCAGGATTTCAGGAGGAAATGGGAGTTGCCAGGAATTTTGCTACTCGCTGCAGACTGCATCAAGGACTCCTGGGTGCCTTCCACAATTAGGAGCTATAGCAGTGCATGGTAAGCCTGGGCTCAGTGGTGCGCAGACCAGCGTCTGGATCCCGTTTCAGCCCCTTTAGTGCAGCTCCTTAACTTCCTAGCGGCTAAGTTCCAGGAAGGTGGA
Organism: Ambystoma mexicanum; assembly: GCF_040938575.1. Classification (NCBI taxonomy): domain Eukaryota; kingdom Metazoa; phylum Chordata; class Amphibia; order Caudata; family Ambystomatidae; genus Ambystoma; species Ambystoma mexicanum. The sequence continues at coordinate 561,551,457 of NC_090921.1, forward strand.
GCTTTTAGAACAATCGGAGTTTACAGATCAGCAATCTCAGCAGGACACGATAAAGTAGAAGGGAATGCAGTAGGTGAACACCCCACTGTCTTGAGACTTCTGAAAGGAATAAAGATGAGAAAGCCTCCAGAGCCAAAGTATGTGGTCTTATGTGATGTTAGAGTAGTTTTTAACTTTTCCTTGGATGGCCAGCGAACAAAGATCTTTCACACTCTCAGTTATCAGACAAACTGGCGATGTTATTGTGCCTTACATCATGCCGCAGAGTATCAGCTATTAAAGCATTGGAGATTGATAGGTACATTTTCTATCCGGAAGGTGTAGCCTTTAACAAAGCGAAGAGAACAAAGACAGGGTCCCGAGTTATTTCATACCCTTATTTTACTGAAAATAGGAAATTGTGCATCGCCCAATGTATCATAGATTACGAAAGCGTCACAGCGCAGTTTAGGCCGCGAGGGGTGACCCAAATGCTTATAGCGCGCAGAAAACCTTATCATGCAGTAGCAGCAGCAACAATCGCTAGATGGATGCGCGAGGTTATGCAGTGGACAGGAATTGATCTCTCAGTGTTTGGTGCGCATTCAGCGAGGGGTGCGATGGCTTCTGAAGCCTTCTCAGCTGGAGTATCGCTGCAAGATATTATGAAATCAGCAGATTGGTCCTCTGAGTCGACCTTTAAGCCCTTTTACTTCAAACCTTTGTCTAATATAACAAGTACAGTGGTGGCGAGCTTTGAACAAGCATAATGCGAGCCTCCTGTCTTGTCATAGAATAAAGATTGCCCACGCTTACCCCTCAGGAAGTCTTCATTCTATTAAAGACAAGGAGGCGAGCATTATTTCCCACCCGATGAAATGTTTGAACTCTGAACATATGTATGTGATTTGATGTTCAGATAGTGTTTGCCCGCCCTCATGAAGTATTTTCCATCTGTTGTAGGAGAAGATCAGAAAGCGACTTGAGTACGATTAGAGATCGAAGGTGCAACGAAGTTTGCTCGAAGTGGTCAGGAGGACCTAACCGGTTGCAGTTGAGCACACAGTTCCATTTTCGCCTCTGGTCATGGTTGATCAGATAAAGGGTTGAATGTGCGTGTTTAGTGAGAATGAGAGAATGAGCAAAATGCTGGTTTGAATGCTAAATGTGGATTTTAAATAGCGATTCATGTGCATTTAGCATGCGTCACTCTTCTAATGACAGAAGCACCCAGAATATTAATTTTTCTTCTGTTTGTTATTAACTGTCTCTGGTTGAGAAATTGTGTATTTTACATACGGTTTGAACTCTGACATCAAACTCAAGCTATGTGATCTGCAGAATAATTTGCCTATTTTTCTATGTATATTAATAAAAATGTATATCCTTTTTGAAAACAATTAAATTGACTGCAGTCCTTCCCCTCTTTAGGAAGTACAAGGTGGCATGATACCCAAAGTAGAGTAAAGTTCACTCGCAAAGGGCTTAGTGCCCCACCCTGAAACTCAAATGTGCTCGTCAGCACTGTTGTATTTTGTTTAAGGTTTCCAAACCTATTCTGGGGGTCTTGCGTGACGAGCAATCTAAATTTCCCCTAAACCTCTCGTAGTGTTTTGATAGTGATCAGATAAAGGACAGTTCAAGCTCATTACATAGTTGGGAGAAAAAGAAAGAGGAAGAGGACTAACATAGAGGGGGTTCTTATACTAGGACCTGGTCTCTGATAGGTGGAACAGGAGAGGTCAGGACTACCAAGTCCCAGAGGATCATGGGGGTTGTTTCTGGATGGAACACTGACTATTGAATTTGGATTTTTATTTCATAGATGGAGGATTTTTTTTTCATAGATGGAGAAAAAAAGAGCAAATGTTACGGTTTTAAAATATTTTGTTGAATGATGATATGGAAGTAATAAAGAAAGTAAAGCATAATGCTCGTCTCCTTGTCTTTAAATGAATGAAGACTTCATGAGCTGTAAGAGTGGGCAATCTTTATTATGTCAAACAACATAATACACCCCCTTCCCTTTCCTTATTCCAAAACATACCTAGCGAAATTGAGAACTATTTTTAAAAAAACAAATGTTTTAACCTGATAAAGGATTGTGTAGTGGGACTATCCACTATTCACACTAACCACCCTCTCTTTATTCCACAAATCTCCCCCTTGTAGTCTAATTGCATAATTGCATTGCCACAGTTTTCTTGTACAAGCACTTTTCCTGAAAATTTAGACTTCTCTTTTTTCCCCAAATCAAGGTCGTCTGATCTTCACTTCCATCCCAGGCTTACAACAGTTTTTATAATCATACCCCATTTTGGCAACTTCTCCTCTCCCTCTTACTATCTCCTTGACCTTTGTTTGATTTGGTCTCAACATTCTTGATTTTTCCATCCATCCAGAACACAATTGTCCACCGATGTCTCGCTTACTACCCCTGTGGTCTCCATTGCTACCCCTAAACATGTATTTTACAAATTGAAACTCCTGGCTTGTGGCCAATGCCACATGCCTCTTTGTTTCTAGAGTGGCTGGCTTTCTTCTTCAGGCTTCTTAAAAAAAAACAGGGGGTTTCACAAGTGTAACACTTTGAGTAGCACCCTAAATAAGAAGGAATAGGAATGACAAATAATTTGTCTTTCTAGAATTCTAAACAATAATTGTTAGACTCATTAAAGGTTTATTTCAGGCACACTTCAGGGGGTGAGTCGCTGATATAGTTTGTTCTTAAACACCTCAAATTCACAATGCAGACAAAATCCTCCAAAAAGCATTTAGAGTGGAACAAGCATCCATTTCGGTCTATGTATTTTGCTTTTCGCAAGTTGCAGTTATATAATGGTTTTATTTTGCCGATACATATGGTGATCCATTCTTGTACGAAATGTTTATCTCGTTACAGTGATATTGTAAGCATATTTTTCATAGTGTACTTAGAAACAATGCTATCTGATGCCACTTCCTGTTTTGTCAAGGGGTAAGCGGTCATGTTCCATTACTTCCCGTGATATCACTTTGGGGTGGGGTCAAATGACATTGCTTCCTATGATATCATCAGAGGTCAAGGGTCATGTGATGTCATTTCCGCTACCCCTGGCATTTTGGTGAAATAACTTCCCCGGCTACACCAGTGTGCTGTGAACCTGTTATGTCTTTTTCCAGAAACACGGGTAGTGGTTTAGTTTATTTCAAGAAGGCTGTCCCCACTATGGTTCACAACAGACACCTTCATTATCAGCAGAAGACAGAGATCCCACGTGTTTCAAAGCCTCAGCATCCTTTGGCAGATGATTGTCCTTGTTTCTTCGAGTGAGTTCCTTGCCTTCTTTGCTCTTGGCTTCTTCTTGTTGTTCCTTCCTGTGTTCACAAACGGGCTCCCTCCCTTGAGCTCCAGATATTCAATCCTCTGTCTCTCTTCCTTCCTCCATCTTCCTCCCTCGCTGCTCAATTCCCTTGCTATGTGCCTCCTGTCCCGTTGGATCTTTGGCAACCTACGTTATCCAGCTACTGTAGCGATTCTCTTCAACCTGTCACCTGTATCAGTGGGGGGTTTCTTCCCCAGAGCGTTCCCCCGTTGGGTACATCATCTGCAAGGGAGCCTTCCAGCTAGCTGTTGCACTTCAGTGGGTAGGCGGGACTTCTACAGAGATAGACCTTATCTCTTCTAACCTCAATGTTACCCAAAGCCACTGGTAAGATCAGAGCCTAATTCTGGCATTAACTTTGGATTCACTCTATCCATGGCCAACTCATTTCCCAAATGCACCACTTTTGTTTGCCTGAACTTATCATCGATTAGTGCACCTATTTTGAAACTCTTACTTTGCTTCTAATTCAATAATGTCTATCGACACCTCACCATATGCATTTGCTCTGACTCTGGACTCCTTCAATGTACAATTCTTGAGTTCAGACCCCCATATCTTGCTACTCACTAACGTAGAATCAGCACCACTGTCAGCTAGCATGTCGATTCCTATGCCATAAACATTGATTATGGTATGTGGCTTCTTTATTTTCCCACCGTTAACAGCATTGACAATATTGATTTCTTCCACTCCCTCATTCGCACTTTCAGACTTATATTCTTCACTTGTGGCTCTATTCACTCCAACACTCCTATCTGGCCTACAGCATCTACGCAAATTACCTCTTTTACCGCACTCTCTGCATTCAAAGTGCACAGGCAGACATTCATTGCCCATGTCTAGATGATGGGTGCTTCTGCATCTAAAACATCTCTTGAAATTATATTTTCTGTCTTCCTTACATTCAACACAGTGCTGCAAGAGTCTTGTCTGGAACCAGGTTGTCTTCCGCAACCACTATTCATGCTCTACCAATTTGCCTCCCATCGCAGTCCCATATAATCATTCCTGACATTTGATTCCTTGGCTAGCCCTGTCATTAAGTTGGCTTTTTGTCCAGTTCTTTCATGTTGTCATTCCCCAATTGTTTAATACAGGTTTCTGTATGTTCCACCTGTTTTGCTATCTCAATTTCTCTGTGGAGCGTGTGATCACTTTCCTTCCATAAGTCTTCTCTAACTTCAACATTTGCACATTTTATCATCAACTAATCTCGAAGATGCTCTTCATGACAATCTCCAAATTCACACGTTAAGGCCAAACCTCTCAGAGCCGTTAAACATCTTCTATGGTCTCTCCTTTCTTCTGTTCCCTCGTACCAAAACGTTACCAAGCTAAGATTTTTTTCTCTTCCACTTAAAAATGTTTGTCCAGTTTGGACACGCTAATTCCAAATGCATTCAATACAATCCCATTGTCAGGTTGAACTGGTTCTGACAGTCATTTATATATCTCCCTGTCTGTGACTGTCTAAACAGGGATAAAGTAAAGCCTTTTTACCTCTTTATTGAATAACTTTGACCATAGACCGCTAATACTTATTTGTAGAAATCCTTCTTCCAATCCTTCCAGTTTATTGCGGGCTCACCATTCTTGTGTAAAAAGAAAGCATGTTCTGGAAAATAATTAATCGCCGCCAAGTTGAATTGTATTAATTGTCTCAGCAATGTATCTCTGCAGTGGGTTGTTTTAATCCCTCAATGATTTATCACTGCAAGTAGGTGTCAGCACTGCTTCACTTTATGCCCAGCTTTACCTGCTTTGGACATTTACTTGTATTCCCTTTTTTGTTTATGCTGTCATGCTGGTGAACTGTGAGACCCCAGCTCTTTAAGAAGAGGTAGCAATACCCTTGAGATGGATGGGAATGCAGAAGTTACTCAAGCATCAATAATCGAAACGACTCAGGTAGAAGGCAAAAATATAACTGTTTTAATATCAATTATCTAAAACAGGGAGTGCAACGGACATCAACTGACGTCGCAGCGCATGGTCACTCAATGCATCTTAAAAAAAGCGTTCTTTTATAGCAAAAAATCCTCATTGATGACGTCAACCTACATATTTACAATTGTCATCCTACGTGGCAAACTATAAAACCTAATGGCTATTTTGATTGGTTCTAAAGGAACATAGAGAATGAAGAAAAGTGATAGGTTTCTTCACATCAGGTGGGGCAACTAAGCCCTCCCTTTAAACAGGTCACTATGAACATTACTAAATATCTTAATCACGCGGCCCCCTACAATTGGTTGGCACTCTAACCTGCGTCAGTACTTTTACACCTACCTTAGCAGCACGCAAGCTGGACCTCCAAGTGCTGGTGAGCTAGTCCTAACCATAGCTTCCCACCAATTAGCATATTCATCTATCATCACATCAGTGGTCTGCTGTCAATTAAGTCTTTGTACTTGTCCTTGGGAATGTTCTTTGCTCTGGAGAATTCAGGGGAGTGAAGGCACGCTCTGCCTTCATATGTAGGTGTGGTCGTCATGTTCATCCAACTTCATCCAACTCCTGACCGAAGACCACAAAATCGAGTTTCTGGTTCATTTAAAATACTATTTTCTAATAGACCTCTGATGTCTTTCTTGTTTATGTCCATGTCTTCTGAACAGGAGTTTCATTCTTTCACATGATTTGTATCCAATGTCTGCTCACCCCAGCCTGATATGGCCTTGGCTTCTCGGGGCTCGTCCAATTTGTTTTTAACTGCGACACACTGGAAAAGAGGCCTTCCTTTTTTAGTCCAGCTCTGCTATAATACGTAGTGGAAACTTCCATTCTTTATTCACTTCATTATATGTATATGTTGGCGCATGCCCCAATCTATTCACTATAAAGTCAGCCTTAAAAATACTTTGTCTGCTTGTGTTTCATTGCATCTGTACACGTGTAAAATAACTTGATATCTTCATCATCAGTTCTGTAACATAAGTTTCTTCATCTTGATACAAAGATGTCACTTATCCTTGATACTTTCTTGATGCCTTATAGAATATCTTCATTAATTTGGTCTGCTTCCTCTGGGAGCAGACCAAATTCCATTCAAATGGCCATCAGACTGTCTTGTATGCAGGTATGGTTTTCTAAATGGGAACCTTGCTTCCAGGATTCTCCTCGGTATCAGTATTTTCACTAGTGCGCACATATCTCACACTCTGGCTCCCAACATATAGGCAATATGGGTGAGGTGGTTGAGGTGGGGGTACTTGGCTCCTTCTCTATACTCCCCCCTCTGGGCGTTCATCGACCACTCCCCCACCATCCTTCATATCTAGACTTCCTTGTCTGAAGAAATTCTTCTTTGGGATCCATATCTTTATGACTCCCTTCAGGCATCCAGCTGATTTCACAAGCTCATCCTTGTTCCAAGTCATAGGCGTGCACTGTCCACTTGGGCTGCAATAGATCCACTTTTCTCACATACCTCTTATTGCTCTTCGTCCCCTCAGGTACATGGATGCTGGCCTTCACAAAGTCTCTGAATTCTTCATCTGTCAAGTCTCTGGCCTTACATCCTGACTCAACATCGATCATGATTTTCATCCCTATGGCTTTATTCGCTTTTTTCTTGCATTGTGACAGTATTATCCTGATCACATAATATCTGAGCAATACCAACATGATCAGGGCTCCAAGGAACTTGAACATGTTTGCCATTCATTGTGTAACACAGGAAAAGAGCGATCCAAACCAGCTATCATCAGCAATGTCTTCCACTTCGTCTATCATCTAGACGTGTAGTGTGGTCAGCATCTCTATGGCCGCTGTTAAGGTGCCATTCTCATCAACATGAGAAGGTATGAAAGTGCAACATGATTCTCCGATTTTTGCACAAACACCTCCATCCATAGCTGTAATCATGTCCAGGTCAAATCTATTCTGAAGAGTCATCAGTCGTATGGCCCTCATCTCTTCTATGATAGCATTGAATCCCTTTATGGTAGTGTTGATTGTTTGCAGAAATTCCCATCTGGTAATCTGCAGCCATTTGGTATTTGCTCTGATCTGGATTCACGGCATGAAGATCAGTGTGAATACCGACGAAGTCTAGCTGAACAATCTGTGCTCATACGGGATGGAGTCCAAAGCTTCTATTGACTTGGCAGAGAAATAGTTCCCCCTCTGTATTCGATTAATCAGCTCCACAGATTTCCTCTTATTCAGGTGAGCATCTGCTATGGGGAAACTGTCAAGGTTCAAATCACTTTTAGGAATCACCAATGCTGGAACATGAACATTCACTAGGGAGCATACTCTGTCCCAGTCCTTGGGTAACCTCATATACGCTCTATATCCACAAGCCCAATAGTGATCCGTGATCAATGCTGTCCCAATGTTCACTCCTTGTGCCTCAAAGATTCAACCACAGTTCTGATTCTCTCCAACTTTGCTTGTGCCATTGTTTCTGAAGCACAGCTTTGCACTCTCCAAAGGCACTATCTGCAAGGGTCCTCCTGTGTCTTCGACCCAGGTCAGCAGTTTAGCAAGTTTCGACCATAAAGGCTTACACAGCATTTGTGCATTCTCAATAGTTGGCAGGTAGTGACCCATTATTATCCAGTCTCTGCAGATCGCTACACCTTCTTCCCAACCATCTGGTGATAACACTAAACCCCAAATCTGCATCTGGCCTCTGGTTTTCCATTTACAAATGTCTTCTTCAGATTTTCCTGGGCTCTCGAGTCTTCTATTTACTTCCCATCTGATTCCAGCTCCTTTTACTCAAGGCTTTTCGTATCTGATCACGTGATTCTTAGTATTATCTCTCAGCCTTGTCTTTGTATCTTGGACATAGTTGTCTTCGTCTGGATTTGTCCATTCAGTTGCCCATTGAGATAGGCTGTTCAACCCATGAACTGGTCTCTTGCATGACAGAAATGCCAGGTGTGATATGCAGTGTGCCTTCAGGACATCTATTTCAATAGCTATGAAGATTTTAGACTTCCCCATGCTAAAAGGCAGGAGTGCACACACAAAGCATTCCTCCTTTCAAGTTCTTCTTCCCACTTCTTTCATATGCTGATTCCATATGTTATTCCCCAAGTGTGCTGTACATTCCAGGTAATCATTTAGCTTATGATCATCCTCCCTAGCATTTCTCTTAGGTCTTGTTCTTTTCTTATGAGCCTCTATAATTATCTCATGAAACATGTCAGCATAACTCTTCCTTACTGGACCAATCATAGGAACATTTGTCAATGGACTGGGTGTTTTTTCATGTGCTACCTGTGTAGGCTCACTCCTAGACAATCTCTTCTTTTGTCTCTCCTTTCGAGCCTGTTTCTGGTGCTCAAGAACAATTTTTTCTAAAGAAAGATGTCTGGTGACATTCGTCATAGACCCAGGCAATTTTACACCGTCTACTGGAATAGGGATGATTACATAGGGTCTTGGTCACTTTGTAGTTGCCACATCTGTACCTTCCTCCTGCATAGGAGGATACACAGGAATCTTTACTCTATTTGGATCTAAATAGTAAGCAGTGCGTCCTGTAAGTGAGAGCAGTATCACTATGAACAAAATGCAAGTGTAAATCACACATAAGTAAGACCATTTACAACAATAGCTTCTTGCACATCGTGGACGTCTCTTATGATCTGCCATAATAATAATGATATTATTATTGATGCTGCCCATTTTTACTCTTTTTTAAGGAAAGAAAAATAAACTTTAATCGGGCAACATTATGTAATACACTGGAAGCTGCTGGGTCTGCTTCACAAGTTCCCTCTATCAACTTCAGCTGGCTGACTATATGATGATGAACCGAAGTTCCCAGTGAAGACCAGAAATTGGCCTTTTACCAGAAGACATGAAGATTCTCCTTCAGCATGAAACAAAGTACTTTAATCAGCAGACTCTCGGATCTCTTCCCTCGAAAGGCTCATTCAGTTCTCAGTGTTCTCTCAGAATAAAGGTTCACCTGTGCTATTATGTCTCTTAGTATTTCATTAAGTGCTGCATTATTCCTCAGATCCCTCAGGTACATGCAGAAATCAGTTTGTCTCCAAATAAGATGCAGGCATTCCTCAATCAGATAGTAGAACACCACGCCGACCAGTCTATGCGCATTATCCGCTAATAGGGGCATTTGTGTTTTCCCCACTGTACTCAGGAAGCTAAAGGATTTGCACAGTGATAGCTGCGAGCAATCTCCTCACAATTGGACCATTTTTACGATCTTCCAGGAACAGATGAATGCTAGTAGTTCTCCCCACAAGCGCAGAGTATGCACGCAAAATGAACAGGAAAACTGCAAGAAGGATCCGTGAAACGTTATCATTGTGCACCACCATGATCACATCCGAAAAGAAATTCAGTGATAAAGGAATCGGGGACCTGTTCCCCATTGCAGTCATCGAAAAGGAACTTCAAATGTGGCATGCTCTCCTTTACGATCAAGACTTAAACATGTCTCAGTCCAATGTCAACTAGCTCCTGTGGCTCAAGAACCAATAGCTTCCCTTAACTCCTTTTTTAGTGACTGAAAAGAGTGTCCCGACAATAAGCCAAGTCCACTATACTCTTTGCTGTTTATTCAACAGCTTCTGTGTCCTTCTTCCTCATCATAGTCTGAACATGCTGTGGTTCTTCCCCGATGCTTGCTTCTGACGGGGGTGGGGGTCTAGGTGGTTCTCCAGCATAGATTTTCACATCTCTGAGAAATATCCAAGTGCGTCTGCCTTGTATTTTGACAGCAGACGGTGTCACGTCTTCCACTATGAATGGGGCGTTGAAACGCGGCTCGTGCCACTTCCTTGTAAAATTGCGGATTAGGATCGAAGAAACCAGAGACAAGTTTGGGAAGACATAGTTTTTCAACTCCGGTTGTTGTAACATCTCCTTCTGTTTTCTGAACTGCCCTACACCCCTTTCGCTTGAGCTGATCTGAAATGACAGAGACACTTGAGGTCATGCATGTTAAGTAATCACGTAACTCCTTTCCTAACAATTCTGCTGTTGTCTGGGCATCTAGACGGAGGTGTAAGAGGTGTCCTCATTCGCCTCCCTGTCACTATTTCATGGGGGGTAAGATGATAGTCTGAACCTGGTTGATTTCTCAATGCATACAATACCAATGGTAGACTATGCAACCATCATTTTTTCAAGGTAAACTTCAATTTGGCTATTCTCTCTTTAAGCAAGCCATTCAGTCTGTCAAAGATCCGTTCGCTTGCGGGTGATACGCCAATGAAAACTTGTGCTTTATGCTAAGCAACAAGCTTATTTGTTCAAAGACTTCATTAACAAAATGAGGGCCATCATCTGATCTTAATACTTCACATATTCCCCATATAGGAAATACTTCTTGTACTACAGTTTTGCAGCACAGATGGAGTCTGGGTGTGTACATGGACCAGCCTCAATCCACCTCGAAAAGGGGCATACCACTACAATCATATATCTGTAGCCATTGCATACTTGCAGCATGTCGACATAGTCAATATGAAAATGCTGAAAGGGACCATTAAGTCTCAGAATAACTCCCCTAACTGTGCACAGTGTGTGCCCAGCAGTAAACCTTTGACATATGATACAATTTACTACATAAAATGCAACGTGTTCCACTATATTTCGAACAAATCATTCCTCTGCAATAGTTGCGGCGAGGCTCTCTCTAGTAACGTGTGCAGGGTAGTGTAGCTGTTCCAACGCCACCCTTAATAGGGCTACAGACATCACCGATTTACCAGTGCTGTCTTGTCACCACAATGCTTCAGAGGGGTTTAAAGAACACCCTCTCCGCGTCCACAAGTCTTTCTCATCTTGAGGCGCTTCCCCTGGAATCTCTACCAACTGAGCGCTAGAAAAATTATTATACCACTCAGACACACTCATCATCACCGCCATGCTTTAATTCACATCAAGCATATCAAACAACATAATAATATCTGAACATGCAACTCATTTTGCTTCCTCATCTGCCTTTTGATTTCCACGTGAGATATGGTGTGCCCTTTTAGTGTGTGCTGTGCATTTAACGACTGCGATGGCTACTGAGAGTTGTAGTGCTTTAATAAGTCTGTCCAATAAGGCTGCGTGCTGCACTGGAGTGCCGTCCGCTCAGAGGTAGCCCCTCCTTTTTCAATGTGCTATTTCTGCGTGCACTGTTGACGTCACATAGGCAGAGTCGCTGTACACTGTTACTTCCTGGTCTGCGTGTATCTCAAGCACGATAATCAGTGCCACTAATTCTGTAGCCTGTGCTGAAAAGTGAGACGCTAGTCATGCACTTACCAATATTTCAGACTCTCCATTGGCCATATGCTTCACCACAGCAGCACCTGTATATCTTTGTCCATCATTTTGATGGATTTTAGAAGAACTGTTAATAAAAGTCAAAAGAATCTCTCCAGCTGACAATGCATTTTCCTTCACCCTTGGGAGTTCTCATAGAATTCCTCATAATTTGAGCAATCATATGCATGTGCATCCTCTGCCAGTGGTTCTGCTACAACCATGGCAGGATTCACTATTTTGCATCAGACTATTTTAATCGCTGGATTCGATATGACTACCTCGTAGGCAGAAGCCCATTGAGATGTCAACATGCCTTTAGGTTTTTCCGAAATGGCAAACAAAGCATGTTCAACAAATAATGTCATGGAACACCCCATCACTTTGCTGGCAACCTTCTCAATGGCAAATGCAGCAGCTGCCAAAGACTGTTCACACGGGAAGTCACCCCTCATTACTGGGTCTAGAATCCCACTGTAATATGCAAGGGGCTTGTAACCCAACATGGTTCTCTGCATAAGTACAGCTGTCATGACAGTGCCATTCGTGTGCAAGAACAAACATAATTCCTCAGCATAATTGGGAATCCCTAAAAGCTGTGCAAATTGCCCTTTTCAACTCACCAAACCCTTCTTCCATTTCCTCAGTCCAAACAATTTTCACATGATTTGCCTGTGCTTTTTTCAGAGCTTGCAACAAGGGCCTTATATATGAACTGTACTCAAAGACCCATGCTCTTACATAGTTAATGTTTTTTTTGTTTTGGGTGAGTAGTATCAGTCTCTAGAGTGCGCTCTAACCGTGGTTTAGTTTAGTTTATTAAGTATTATTGGAAAATTACCAGTCCACATTTAGTTGGGTGTCAGTGGCAGCATGGCTCAGTAGGGACCGATATTCACCAGTCGGTCTGATTGTTACGAACGATGAGGTATTTTTCCTAATTGAGCCTTTGCGCTTGTGTTTCAAGTGTCCCCACAGGTTTCTGAATTATATAATAACTTGTGAGGCACACACTTGTTAGTGTTTTTTTAAATACAGGTTGAACACTTTATTTCATATATTTTTCATTCCTATCATCCACATAAGTTGATTAACTTAGTGTTTGTTCTATTCTGTCCCACAAATATCAGTATTACACAAGTTGTTTCATTTAGTGTATTCCTTTGTGACATTAATTGTGACTTTTCTGGTGATTAGTGCGTTATTTCTTATATAATACATCTGCGCTATTGCGAAATGGGTTGTTAATTTACAAAAAATATTTGTGCCAAAATTTCTTTGCACGTGCCGCTGTTTCGTTCTTTCTTGGGCTTTGTCAAGGCACATTCTTGACTAAGTGTTGTGTGTCAGTTTCGTATTTACACTTTACATTTCAGTGCAACATAGGCTTGTAGATATATACATCAGATTATTTCATGTTTACTTTTTTCCTTTCTTTGCGAGAGAGAAAACTTCAGTGGGCCTGAGGAGTCAAGAGTGGGAGAGGTTTGGTTAGTCTGGGCTGCTAGCGCGCAGGAGGAAGCACCACACTGTCATATCGTGGTTACTCATAGTTAAAATGTTAGGGATTTGTAGGTAGTTCAGCTTACCTCAAGTACCAGGTCATTCCACTGGTGTGTTGTTGGGATCTGCGTTTGCTTTTTTTGTATCATCCAGTCTCTCAGTTCAGTATTTTTATTTCATTACTTATATGCAAGCCCTAGGGTTTGGGATAAATAATGGGGTCTTAGTTTATATGGTGTTTGGGCTTATTGCCTCTAGTCCTAGTCCTTTCTATCTGTAACGTTCCCTTGGTGCACCTTCATGAGGTTTGTGCCCGGTAGTTGCGCAGTGGTATTGTGACTGTGCTTCCATGGTTTATACATGCACATTCGTGGGTTCTAAGTATTTCAAACCCGGTAGGTGGTGAAATCAGTTTGTGATTCGTGGCGGGAAATGGTGGTTCCTTTGCATTTGTAACATTTTGATGCAAAGTGATATGCCAGTTCATAGCTTCATCTATATTCCTAATTGTTTGAGGTTTCATTGGAATATATCTTTTAAACTGTATACAGGTAATGCAGCATAGTTGATTAAGTTTATTTGAGTTTGGAAATTCTGACCATTCGTGTGCACGTTTGGTCTGCTTGCAATGGTTTTGCAATATTGTCATTAATTATAAGACATTTCTATCTTGGCATTTCGAGGTAAGTTCTGGTGCTCATGGGGGAGTTCAGATGCTGGGTCTGGTGTGCTCAGGTGCATGTGCAACATTGTGCATTGTGGAGGTGCATTATGGCAGTGCATTATGGTGCTTTGTAAGCCATTGATCCCCTTCTCGTGTTCCTTCTATTTGTGAAACATTACCGCGGTTGGTATGTTTCCAGATCCTGGTCAATTGTCTTCCTGTGAATTGTGCTCTCATGCGTTCCCTATAGCCGTGGTTTCGTACGGTGGTCGGTGTCATTGTGATAATATATTCGGTTCTTTTAATCTATACAGCAATGCGGTTTGCTAACCTGCCGTTCATTATTAACATTAAAAAAAATGGAAATGCTAGCGTGCATTCCTCGTGCTTTATGCTATGCATTGCGGTGTGCTTAGATCATCCGTTAGGATCCGCAAGTGTATTCCTATGTTTGCAGTACGAGTAATATTGAATTATAAGGTGAGTTTGCAGCACAAAGTATATAGAATTACATGCTGAGAACGGTAGTGTTACCCTTAAGTCTCTCGGCGATCTCACCTGTTGGGTGCTTTGGTCCTTTCCTGGTCCCATGTTCGGGTCCTTCTGTCCTTCTGGTTCCTTGAGGAGGGATGACTTGCACTTCTTAGGCGTTATATGATATAATGTGTTGTAAGAGGTCATGTGATTAAAGTGGCGTCACGTTGGCATTAGCAACGGGTGCATCACGTTGCCTCTCTGTGTTTATAGGCTCATTTTCTTAGCTAAGTGGGTGGTTTGTATCTATTGTCACTTGTGCCTGATTCTTTTCATTCTATTCAATATTTATTATAGTGGTTATGCATTATTGGCTTGTATGCAACATGTCTCTATTTTGGCTGTCCCGTGTCAGAGAGATGGTGTATTAGGGTGGCTTTAAGCATTTGAAATAGGAACCATGAATTGGGTTCTCCTGAGGATGATTCCATACTATGGTTGTGGGGACCATATTGGCTCGTGGTCAGCTATCCTATTTGGGTTATGCATTTGGTAGTGTGGTGATATCAAGTGATATCTGTATGCATATATATCTATATATATATATATTTAGCCTCTGAGTACATTAGTAGCCAGTGTTAGGCTGTGGACACTACATTTGTAGTAGTCATCTTGTCAAAATGAAGGTCCAAAGAATAGGGAATCCACATATACCTATTGTGCGAATGTCCAGATATTAATGTGATGAAATCCGGTTGCCCATTGGTGTACTGTTATTTGTATTGTGGTGAATGTGGTTTGTTGGCTGGTCCTATGTTGCATCTAATATGTGTGGTAAATACCATGGGGTTGCTGATAGTCTAAGTAATCATAAGTTGATAGGGTCGTGTTTCTTATGCTATGGGGCACTGAGTGAACCTAACTCACCAGTTCCCACTTCCATTTATTCCATTTGTTCACAGAAAGTGGTGCATTTCTGTGTCAGTGTTAAGGTCTTCTGGTATAGCTCTTACACCACATATCATCCGACATTCATTTTGGCGTAGCTGGTTTTCACTGTCACCCAGTCTCTCATCCAGGGTTATATGTTTAGCCCCAAAGAATTTGATGTTCTCCTTGTTTTCATTATGGTGGCTTTTTCTCCAATGTTCTTCTAGTGCTGAAGGATTGTCCTGATTTCTTATGGTCCCCAGGTGTTCCCTGATTTGTATTCTTAATTCGCTGATGGTGATCCCAACATAAATCTTGTTACAAATACAGATTATCAAGTAAATTACATACGTAGTTCTACAGTTTATAAACTCATTGATGATCACATTTTACCATTAGCATTAGCAGTTCTGTAGCTTTGTACATTGTTTAGGGCATATCTACACATGCTGCAGTTTGAGCATTTGTAGAATCCCTTAAAACTCTTGCCAGTCAGTATGTTTGTCTGGAGTTTGGGTTTGTTACTTTTCATATAGCTGTTTGGAGTGTAATATTGGTGCCTTTGTATACACTATGGGCCTCATTACGAGTATGGAGGTAGCCATGCTGCTTTTAGAGGCATGGCTACCCCCATACCGGGTACCGGGTATCGGTTCCTGGAATGGGGAAATACTGGGCCATTCTGACCTTGGAGGGCCCAGTAATTCCAATTCCAGGAACCCGGACCCGGTACATCCCCATTCCCATTTGAGCCCGCATAGGGCTGAATGGGAATGGGGAGGATGCTAACAACGGGCCCGTTAATGATGGGCCCGTTGTTATCATCGTGGTCTGCTAGTGGGTCCCGCATAGGACGCCTGGTTTTACCAGACGTCCTTAGCGGGACCCGCAATCAGACCTCGTAATGAGGTGGTAGAGGGTTAATGGTGCCGGTAGCTCAACCGGCGCCGTTAACCCTCTACCGCCTGGGTCATAATGAGGCCCTATGTCTGGTTTGTCTGGTAGGTATTCAGTCAGATCATTGTCTAGTTCCAATATATACCAGTTCTTCTGGAAGATCTTCCTGATCAGTGCGTTGTTTCCTGTGCATTGCGTTATCATTCTTATTTTCTCTGGATGTTCAGGTGTTAGTTTTTCCTTTGGTTTTAGGTAGTCATCTCCGTTCCTGTTGTCAACTTTGCTCATTGCTTTTTTTATGCAATTTGTTTCATATCCCCTTGTTTCGAATCTTTCCTTGATGGTCTTATGTTCAGAGTCATATGTCTTTTGTTGGCTGCAGTTCCTTTTGGCCCTGGTGAATTCTCCTATTGGCATGTTGTGTATGGTGTTCTGGCGGTGATAGCTGTTAGCCTGTAAGGTAGCATTTACCTCAGTTTTCTTTCTGTACCTTCTTGTCTCCAATTTTCCATCTTCTATGTAGATGTATAGGTGCAAAAATGTTACCTCTGTTTTAATTGTTTCAATTGTGAATTCTAACCCAAAGTTGTTTTTGTTGAGTTATTCGCAATATTCCATCATTTCGGTTTCGCTTCCATTCCATATTATGAAAATATTGTCAATGTATCTTTGCCACTTGATCACTTTCTGTGATAGTTCCGTGTGTTGTGTGGCATGTTTGCGTTCAAATTCTCCTAAAAATTGGTTGGCCATGAACGGTGCGAAGCATGTGCCCATGGCTATCCCCTTTGTTTGTTGATAAAAGTTATCATTGAGGATAAAGATGTTTCTTTCAAGTACGAAAGTTAATAGTTATTTTATCATCTCAATGAACATTAGATGTGTGGCTGATGTGTTTTCATAAACATAGTCAATTGTTTTGATGGCCAGTTTTTGGTCGATGCACTTGTAGAGTACATAGTTACACAGTCCCAAAATTCTCTGCATGTGCTTTATCGTGAGTGGCTTTACAGTTTTCAAAATAGCCTCAGCTCTCTCAGGAGTAACTTTCTTTCCGTCACTCGAGATTAACTGGCCTATATACTGGCCTAGCCTATATTCAACACTTCTTCTTGACAATACTGCAATTTATCCTTGTCTACTTTATTGTCACGAACCCTTTCGGGTGGCGGTGGTTGCCGCGGATAGGCCTTTGCTGCCATTGAACTGTTCCACTACGTTTCTTACGTTCCGATATAGCATCTAGTGTTTCTTTTCTTTCACCGCCGCCAGGGGTACTTCCTCCCAGCTCACCCTGCGATCCGAGCGTTGCAACCATCCAGCTCGGCTCTTCACGGTGAAACGCTCACAGTTTTCCCTTTCTGCTTCATATGGAAGCCTGTGTTTCTCTCGCTTTGTTTCTCTGTTTCCTCTTTCCTTCTTTTTCTCCCTGGTTTTCTGACCCCTTGCTCCTCCTCGCTCCTTCGGTTACTATTTTATCCACCTTTCAGGATTTCGTCCCCTTCCTGCCAGTTTTCTCTCCTATTCTCTGCTGGAGCTTATTGCTTACCGTATTTTGTTTTATCCCGTTTCACCTCTTCTTCTACAGCTGTTCTCTGTTCCTGTTCCGTTTCAGTTTTTTTCCCTCATCACTTTGTTTTGCAGTCTCCATCACTCACATTGGCGAGTCTACCAAGCCTGCCTACAATAATACATCCAACCGCTACTACCAATCCGGCCAGCAGCATCTGGACACTGCAGGGGTTTTTTCTGCCTTTGGGCTTTTTCACCCAACACTGCCTGCACCAGGGCTGGAGCCGAGGTGTAGTCCAGTTTGGGATCCACCACGGCTTCTCTTCGTGGCAGAGCACAATCTTCAAAATCTAAGAAGGAATATCTGGCCCATCGACAAGGAATCGAGGAGTCAGACATTGAAGACTCAGGTGAGGAGAGTGGTGTCTTGAGTGAGGAGGCGGGAATCTTGGAGTGTGGCCCCCTAATTTCCTCAGAATCAGTGAAGGACATTGACAGTGTGCAACGCCTAAACCCTACTATGGCCACACCAGAACAGGTACAGGAACAAGTACAAGAGCTTTGGAAGGCAGTGCATGGCCTCTCCCAAGAGTTACAGACAGTCAAAGATGAGAATGTGGTGTTGAAACAGTTGGTTTCGAATAGAGAACAACGACCTCCACCTGAACTACCACCTATCGCCTTGCCTTCAGGGAAATTTGACGGCTCCCCTAAGAAGGTTAAGGAGTTCTTGGAAGCCGCTACAGTTTACTTCACATTCAGACCTCGTATGTTTTCCACGGATCAGACAAAGGTGGGGTTTCTAATTTCTAACATGGTTGGCAATGCTCTCGCCTGGGCAACACCCTTGGTGACAGGGGGAAGTCCTGTTTTGCAAGACTATGGGGGTTTTCAGACCCTTCTTAAAGAGACTTTTGAGAGACCGGCACTCACCTACACAACTTGTGAGGATCTCTTGGATGTCCGGCAGGGGTCCTCGGATCTTCTCTCTTACATCACCACATTTAAGACCTTGGCTGCAGGGGCTGAACAAGCACAAGGCCTCAAAGAAGACTTAAACGATGAATTGGCTCAATATCCACGACCTACGACATTCTCAGACCTTTTGTCTTCGGTAGTACAGACAGAACACCGACTGCAAGAGAGGCGTAACGAGAGAAGACGCTACAGAGGAAGTTCCACCAGCAATGATCCTCCGTCGAGTACTCCCTCACCATCATCTGCTCCTCGTGATGAGCCCTTGCAAATAGGTATCACCTGGGCACCACTCTCCGCAGAAGAAAGAAGAAGGCGAAGAGAAAGAGGACTTTGTACTTACTGTGGGTCAGATAAGCACCTTCTCAAGGATTGTTTGGAATTGCCTCAACAATGTTCGGGAAACAAACAACCCCGGTTCTAAAAGGGACAAGAATCCGGGGGTTTCCAAATCCATCCAGTCCCTATGTTTCTTTGTCGGTCTCTACCAAAGAGGCCCAAGAAGATTCCAGACTTATGGTGGTCAACATCAGAGTGAAGGTTAATGATCAACAAGTGGGGACATTAGCCCTCCTAGACTGCGGAGCAGCAGGTAACTTTGTGGATACGTTATGGGTTGACAAAGTGGGCCTAAAAAGACTGGCACGTATGGAAGATCAGAAGGTAGAGGGCGTAGATGGAACACCACTGTCGTCAGGATCTATTACGCAGACCACAGAGAACATCGAAGTTAAAATCTTTCAACATGTTGAGATATTGAGATACAATATCATTAGAGCCACTCATTTCCCTGTCATCCTGGGGATCACATGGCTCAGGAGACACAATCCTCACATTTGATTGGCTCTCCAATTAGCTAAGTTTTGAGTCCGATTATTGTAAGCAGCAATGCCTTCCTCAGCAGTCTTACACGAAGCTTCAACTGACACCAGCACAATGTCAAGAATCCTCGAGTGTGCACGCCTTGCCACACTTTTGTGAGGCCTTCCAAGGGGTATTTACAGAAATCAAACCCGCCGCGCTGCCACCTCACCGACCAGAGGATTGCTCCATTGACCTCGAACCCAGTGCCTTGGTTCCGTTTGGCCGGATGTTTCCGCTGTCTCAAACAGAGAAAGGAGTCTTACGTACGTATCTTGACACTAATCTTCACAATGGCCTCATTTAACAATCTAAATCCCCTGCAGGAGCTCCTTTGTTCTTTATTGCCAAAAGGTCTCCAAGGAATTACGGCCGTGCATAGATTAAAGGGGTCTCAATAAGGTCACCATTAGAGATCGCTACCCCATGCCTCTTATCACAGACATCAATGAGGCAGTTCCAGGGGCACGAGTGTTCACAAACTTGGATCTCCGTAACGCCTACCACTTGTTGCGCATTGCCAAGGGAGACTAATGGAAAACAGCCTTTCACACACCGTTTGGATTGTATGAATACAGAGTAATGCCATTTGGGCTTGTCAACGCCCCAGCAATCTTTCAAAGATTTATGGACCACATGTTCTCTGACCTTTTGTTTGTCACCGTAATAATCTACCTTGATGACATTTTGGTGTACTCAGTCAACAGGGAAGAACATGAACGTCATGTTCTGGCGTTGTTGAATCGTCTCAAGGAAAACTGCTTACTAGCCAAACCAGAAAAGTGCCAGTTTGGAGCATCTAGCATTCCGTACCTGGGTTTCATATTGTCAGAACACAGAATTTCTATGGACCCGCGCAAGGTTTCTGCCATTTTAGACTGGCACTCTGCATCTTCCATAAAGGAGGTTCAAAGGTTTCTGGGTCTGACTAATTTCTATAGAAGTTTTATTCCCCGGTTTTCCGAGCCTGTGTTACCTATAACATCGCTCCTTTAGAAATCTTCTAGACCTTTTGTATGGTCTACAGCAGTGGAATCTAGCTTCAAAGATCTTAAGATCCTTTTCTGCTCAGCCCCAATTGTGTTACAACCTGATCAGACAAGACAGTTCATTGTTGAAACCGATGTCTCTTCAGCTGCCATAGGAGCTGCCCTACTCCAGGAGAAAGATGGGGTAGAACATCCAGTGGCATACCTATCTCACACTCTCACTGCCAGCCAACTGAACTATTCTGTTCTAGAGAAGGAATTATTGGCAATGAAACAAGCTTGTGAGGAATGGCGTCATCTTCTATTGGGTGTGAAACGGAGCATTCCGTTTATCATACAAACTGATCATAAGAACTTAAAGGTCCTGCAATCTATGGAATGTGCCAACTCTCGCCAGGCTCGGTGGGCGTATTTTTTTTCTCAATACAACTTCACTATATCCTACTTAGCGGGTTCCCAGAATGTTCTGGCCAATGCTTTATCTCGCAAGGAGTAACATACCGTCTCTGGTAACCTCCCTCCTGAGCTCCTGTTTCCACGAAAACGTATAGTAGCTCAGATCCATTCCTTCCTTCAATCTGTTAAGGAAGCATCTATATCTGAGTCCATCACCACTGACCAGAAACAACCCCAGATTTATCAACAAAAAGATGGACTCTGGTTCTACAAGGATTGACTATACATCCCCTCAGGTCAACTCCATAGGAAGACCATCAATTGGTGTCATGACAGTTTGATTGCAGGCCATACAGGTTAATCTAACACTACTGAACTCATCACTTCACCGACTTCATTGTAGATCTACCCATTTCAGACTCCTGCTCTTGCATTATGGTGACTATCGATTCTCTCACCAAGATGGCCCATTTTTCTCCTTTGGGGGGGGTTTGCCCACTGCAGCCAAAATGGCAGAAGTTTTCGCAGGGGATATTTTCCGCCTTCATGGTCTTCCCGATAAGATCACATCGGACAGAGGCAGCCAATATATTTCAAAGTTTTGGAAGGCACTTTGTTCACGGTTCGGCATAGACCGAGCTCTATCCTCTGGGTTTCACCCACAGACCCACAGACCAATGGCCAGACAGAGAGACTAAACGCCACTCTTGAACAATATCTCAGGTGTTATACTATACTGTTACACTCTGCCACAGGTCTCACTCCGTTCTATTGTAATTATGGGCTTCATCCTAAGGCTATCTGGTCCATCTCTCCACAACCAAGCAATTCCCCAGCAGTGGAATCTATTATGTCGGAAATCACTGAAGCTCAGAAGACTGCCAGGAACAGCTTGGAGAAGAGTCTCAATGCCTACAAGAAACAGGCTGACCAACATTGGCGCAAAGCCCCAAATTGGACTAAGGGAACCAAGGTTTGGCTTTCGACCAAATTTTTACCCAGGTGGGTTCGGCCCTCTAAGTTGTCCCCTCAATTTTTGGGCCCATTCCCTGTCCTAGAGAGGATCAACCCGGTTGCCTACAAGATCCATTTGCCACCCTACCTCTGACGTATACATCCTGTCTTCCACACCTCCCTTCTTAAGGAATCCCTTTCAGGAACGCACCGTAGACCAGTTTACTTTCAAGATGTGCAACATGGAAACACTGAAGACGTTTATGAGGTCTCTAAGATCCGTGATGCCCGAATCTACCGAGGGCATCTTCAATATCTTATTTCCTGGAAGGGTTACCCCAGATCGGAAGACTCCTGGGAACCAGTAAACTTTGTCAAAGCCCCCAGGCTGGTCGCTCGATTTCACCAGACCCATCCTGGTAAACCTGGTGGCATTGGCATAAAGAGGGGGCAGACTGTCACGAACATTTTCGGGTGGCGGTGGTTGCCATGGATACGGCTTTGCCGCCATTGAACTATTTCACTACGTTTCCTACGTTCCGATCTAGCGGCCTAGTGTTTCTTTGTTTTCACCGCCGCCAGGGGTACTTCCTCCCAGCTCACCCTGCGGTCCGAGCGTTGCAACCGTCCAGCTCGGCTCTTCATGGTGAAACGCTCCCAGTTTTCCCTTTTCGCTTCGTTTCTCTGTTTTCTCTTTCCTTCTTTTTCTCCCTGGTTTTCTGACCCTTTGCTCCTCCTCGCTCCTTCGGTTACTACTTTGTCCTCCTTCTAGGGTTTCGTCCCCTTCCTGCGGTTTTCTCTCCTATTCTCTGCTGGTGCTTATTGCCTACCTTATTTCGTTTTATCCCGTTTCACCTCTTCTTCTACAGCCGTTCTCTGTTCCTGTTCCATTTCAGTTTTTTCCCTCATCGCTTTGTTTTTCTGTCTCCATCACTCACATTGGCGAGTCTACCAAGTCTGCTTACAATAATACATCCAACCGCTACTACCAATCCAGCCAGCAGCATCAGGACAACTGCAGGTTTTTTTTCTGCCTTTGGGCTTTTTACCCCAGCACCGCCTGCACCGGGGCTGGAGCCGAGGTGTGGTCCAGTTTGGGATCCACCACAGCTTCTCTTCGTGGCAGAGCACAATCTTTGAAATCTACGAAGGATTATCTGGCCCATCGACAAGGAATCGAGGAGTCAGACATTGATGACTCAGGTGAGGAGAGTGGTGTCTTGAGTGAGGAGGCAGGAATCTTGGGAATCTTGGAGTGTGGCCCCCTAATTTCCACAGAATCAGTGCAGGACATTGACATTTATATCCTTTGTCTGCAAGAATAATCATCAGCTAAATTGAATCACGTCTGCACTCTTCCTCTTGTATTAAACACCACGACCCCCCTTTCCCTTTTTTCACACGATAAATTGCGGTATTACACAGTTACTCTGACGTCACTAAGATACCCTGTTCCATCATGGCGGATATCGTCTTAAAAATACCTTCATCTGCCTCTCGAGACATGGGATACTGACCTGCTCGAGGTAAAATCATTTCTGGTTTTAACTGAATCTGCACTTCTCCAACACCCTTCAATAGGCCTACGTCATAGGGGCCTGTTGTCCATAATGAAACTGGCACTCTTGCCATGTCTTCATTGAAATACTCAGGGCGTTTCTGTGCTAACATCATTTTCTGAGGAATCTCAAATTTAATTGCTCTTACCCAATAAGTAATGCTCATCTCCAATACTACTTCGTCATCTGATGGATGATCTCTAAACATATCCTCATCAGTGACGTCAGTCTATTTATAGCCTTCCCCAATGGCAATCACTGTGCTCCATCGTCTTCCTTTATAATCATTCCTATCAAGCAAAGCCATTTCTCCTCGCACTATGGCTGCTTGTAATTCTAAAGTAAAGACTTGCCCTTCCTCTTCAGATATCCTCATAGTCCTGTCCACTAAGACTGGCAGCCATGCGTACCTCATAGTGAAAAACGTCTTGTTCTAACGGTTCTCCTCGTAAGGCCATTTGTCCTGCAAATGCCATGGTAAATTCACTTACATTTAAATGATGCATTCCTGGTGTTGAACCTACTATGCCATTATCAGTGAACGAAATCATCATGTACAATTTGGTCATTAAATCTCGACCTAATATATTGACCAGTGTCTGCCTTGAATATAACAATGGTTCAGACATGTCACATTCTCCTATAGAGACCGGCAATTCTTCAGTAAAAAAAACTCTGCTTGTAGCTCTTGTGAAACATTGAGTATTCATGGCATTTCCAGACATTGAAAATGTCCCCTCTCGTATACATGAGTGTGTTGCACCTGTGTCTACTAGAAAAGAAAAAGATTTGCCTCCTATATTGACGTCAGCCCTCAGTTCCTCTTGAGGATTGGGCGTCACTGATAGTATCGAACACATCAAGTCTACCAGTGAGCTTTACTATTGTGGGTACATTCTCATTCCTGTACCTGTGAAAGGATTCCCTCCATCATCAGTAACACCCCCTATCCTAAGAGTCATTAACTGACCCGCCCTTGTGCTTTGCTGTATCTGCATGGGTGACTGCTGTGACTGCCCTTGTGGCGGATTCATTGTTGCCTGCTGTGTTTGTAAATCTTGTTGCATTCTTGGCGCTTGTATTTGCTGGACTGTCTGATTCTGAGCAAACCCATATCCATTCAGCTGCGAATATACAGGCGGATTTGTGGTCCCCCCTCTTGAGAATTGCCCATTTTGCACGGACCCTTGACTTCTACATGTGCAAGCGAAGGGCCCTGACATACCACATGTCCAACACCTACGAGGAGGTCTCCTAATTTGCCCCTCCAGCATGCTGTGACTATCGTTCTGTGTGTTTTGAAACCCACTTTGAATATTCTGGAAGTTTCCCTGATTATTCTGGAAACCTCTACCTCGAAAGCCTCCTCTTCCCTGTGGTACAAATCCATTATTACCTTGATCAACTGCCTTTGGATATTCACCTGCAGCATGCTTGCTGCGAACCCGATCCGTCTCCACTAGTCAACATTGCCCCTTCAGTGGAATACCTGGATAGTTTTCTCTGCACTATCATTGCCTCTTCACCTTTCCTAACATCGTCTTTCTTTCGATTCTTCTCTTGCAATAATCTAGAATAATGCATGATGGTCAGCTGTATTTCTGACCATGGTTTTGCTTCCATGCCCACCAATTTCTTGAGCTGATTTTGCAAGGACTCTGGCAGCCCCAGGCACAACATATGATAAAATACAGGTATTGATTTCCCCCAAGCCTTGCGTGTCTCCAAAGCCCACTGCTCTTGGAAATTCAGAATTTAACCAAGAGGATCATCCCCTTCCTGCATCTTTTTCGCCATTATAGCTCCCATATCTGAGGTGTCCGGATGCAGTACTCTAAGCGCTTTCCAGACTGCCACCCTACAGTTATTAAATGGTGCTCCATCATGAGGAGTGTTTACCATGGTAACACTAGAATACCCTGCTCTTGACCAAACGTCATCAGCCCTTTCCCCAAGGATAGCGATCAGACCTTTAATGTCCCCTATAGCTAATGTGTTTCCTCCTGTCATTTTCTCATGTATCCATTTCCCAGTGCTAGAAGTTAAACTCAGGAGTTTACACCTTAGATTATCCTTATACATCTCCGGCCAACGTATATACTGTGGCCTGGCTCCTCTCTTTTCTAACAAAGGAACAAACTGTGAGATCCCAAACTCACATTCATCTTCCATCGTCTGTCTATCCATAGCAGGGACAATGGTTCCGCACTGTCTTCTTCCTGGAAGGGACCTTAACTTGCTCACATAAGGTAGCGAGTACCCCCTCTCACCATGGGATCGCCCACTAGGTGGATCTAGCCGCGTCAATGATTATGATGCCCAAGATTTGGGTAGGTCTAGATCCGACCATCTTACTTCCTTATCCATTGCAAAACACCCTTCAGGGCCACATGCATTGCCTTCCTCCTCCCCACAGAAGGTTCCTCTGTCTTCGTCTGACATATCCTGTCCCCAACTTGTGTGACTGCTCTCCTCTTCGTCTCTGTTCAGAGTCAGTCTATCTAAAGACAGCTCTTTGGGCTCAAAACTACAGGAGGCTCCCTCTTTTTCATATAACTGTGTACTTTTGAGTCGATAATTTTTACCCTTCCCTTTCAATTCTTTCTTAGTCCTCATATCATGATAGACTTTGTCAATTGCGTCCCTGTAACGCTCACCTGGTATCCACGGGGACGTCACTCAGCCTGTTCTGACCTCTTACGACCTTGAACCCTTCGCTGGAGTCTACTCGACTGGAGACTGGGCCTGAAACACAGGATTGGTAGAGTTTAACTCCCTATTGTCTCTGTGTGCTTGAACCCCTTCTTCCGCGGGGTCCAACCCTTCCCTTTGATCCACAGATCACCTTGTTTTCTTGGAAAGTGTGCTCTCCGTCCTGCTTTCAGTGCAGGGGCGCGTTTATCGATGCAGGCTCGTTGCTGCCTAGTTACTTCACTGGCAAGAGTCCGACAGGTAAGTATAATGAGTCTTTTGAACAGTTTTCTAACTTCGTTCCTTTCCTTCCTTCGATGATGGCCGGTGTCCGAGGATGGCGACGTGCTGCTGGGATGAGTAGCGCTGAAGGTGAGTGAGAGCGCGATGCGCAATGCGACCCTTTCATATTGTATTGAGTTCTTTTACTGTGTCTTTTAGGTGCTGTGACGTTTTCAGCGTGGATACCGGTTATGAAGAAGAAATGCGGTGAGTAAGCGCGGTATGCGGCACCTCTAGGTGTTTCCACGCTAACCTGGAGTGTCTTTTCTCTCTTGCAGATGGATGAGAAGTTCCGGAGATAGAGTTACCCCAGAGCGGCTGGGATTCAGGTAAGCTTTTGAAGCTCATACAGTCTTTCAAAATAAGCGACGATTTGCTGAATGCTTACTAATGCCTTTTTTCTGTAATTTTCCCTTTTCCTTAGGAAGCGGCGTGCCGGGATGGGAATGACACCGCCGAAGATTCACGCAGAACAGAAGGAGCGATGAATGATGGGCAGAAGCGCCGCAAGGTAAGGCTGTTCCTAACAGTGTTCTTGTTCTTGCAGGAGCAGAAAGATGCAGTCCTACTGGAGACCGATCAAAAAAACGGTGAGTGTCACGCTGCAGGTGCAGAAAACGCAAAGCATGCTTCTCAGCCTGGTTGTGTCTTAAATAGTCTCTGGGTATCCCAGGTGTCTCTGGGCTGAACCACACCCAAAAGACTAGACTGCACATGCAGTTCTGGGAACTGACATATGTGGGGGCATCCATCTTGTCCCCATCAATGCACTACAAGTCCAATCTCCAATGTTATCCTATGGGAGTGAGTGAGTCTGGTGCCACAAGTGCCAGGTCTGACTCCAAGTGGGTCTTTGGAGGGATGGAGAGGACCTTGAGGGCCATATAGGTGATCGCGGCCTGGCTCCAGCCTGACATCTTGGAGGGCTGGGGACATGAGGGGCCGGAATCATGACAGCACTCCCCCCCAAGGCTCTTCTGTCTGGTCCTGGTTTGTTTGGATGGTTTTGATGAAATCATCTAAGCAAGCGAGGTGCATGGATGTACTCACAAGGCTCCCATGTCCTGTCTTGGGGTCCATACCCCTTCCAGTCTACTAAGTAGTATAATTTGGATCTGACCTACTTTGAATCCAGGATGTCCTTGACTTCGAATTCTGGCTCCGCGGCGACTACTATTGGCTGCGGTGGCGTTGCTACCCGGGTCCCAGGTTGAACAGGTTTAAGGAGAGACACGTGGAACACAGGATGAATCTGCATGTTTGACGGCAAAGCTAGCTTGACCGCCACAGGATTTATTACGGAGGTGGCGGTGAATGGACCCAGGTATCTTGGACGGAAAGTTCAGGTTCCTTTAATGGACACGTGTTTAGACGCCAGCCAGACTTTGTCTCCCACTTGGTAGTTGGGGGCCTTTGCTCGGGTTCATCAGCAAACTTCTTTTGGCGATTCTTAGCTTGAAGTAGGTGTTCAGCTGCCCTTTTAAAGGTTTGAGAAATGGTTGTGTGCAAGGTTTTGACTGCTGGCATTTCCAGGGTTGTAGGAACGTCCAACTCAGAAGTACGTGGGTTCCTGCCATACATGGTATAAAAGGGTGTCTGCCCAGTGCTGGTGTGTAGGGAATTATTATAAGCATATTCAGCTATCCATAATAGGTCGAACTAGCTTCCTTCAGCTTGGTGTAACATGCAACGCAGATACTGCTCGAGCGTCTGATTTGTCCTCTCAGTTTGACCATCCGTTTGGGGATGGTGACTGGTGGATAGCGGATGTTGATCTGGGCCATAGAGCAGCATTTTTTCCAGAAGTTAGATACGAATTGAGTACCTCGGTCTGAGACCAAAACTGAAGGAAACCCATGGAGCCGTACGATGCCTTCAAGAAATACCTTTGCCAGAGTGGAAGCATTTGGGAGCCCCTTAACAGGAATGAAATGTGCCATTTTTGAAAATAGGTCCACGAGCACAAGAATAGTGTTAAACCCTTGACTGGGTGGTAAATCAATAATAAAATCGAGGGACAATGTATGCCAGGGTGCTGGTGGGATTTCCAATGGTTGTAATAGCCCAGCCGGTTTCTGCTTGGATGACTTGTTTTGAGCACACACTCCACAAGATAGGATGAATTGGATAATGTCTTTACGCCATGTGGGCCACCAATAATTTTGTTTTACCTTGGCTAGGGTTTTAAAGATTCCGGGGTTGCCCTCGATCAAAGAATCATGATAACCGGACATGACTTGTTCTCGTAGTTCTTGGTTTGGTAAGAATAAACAATTCCTGAAGTAGGGCAGCTGATCTTTTATCATGTAATGTTCTCCTTGTGCACTCCACGCTTGTAATTGCTCCGGACTCATCAGGTTTTGGATTTCTTCATGTAATTCTTTCTGAGTTATGGTTGCTGTGATTCCTAGGAGCTTGTCACTCTGGATGATTGCTATTGGGTGAGGGGTCTGATACCCTTGCTCTTCCACCCCCATACGGGAAAGGGCAATGGCCTTCCCATTTTCCACCCCTGGTCGAAATGTAATCACGTAGTCATATTCAGCAAAAAAAGAGAGCCCAACGTAGTTGTTGTGAGGATTGGGCCTTTGCCGTTTTTAGGTACTAGAGGTTCCGGTGGTCAGTTATTACGGTGATTGTGTGTCTGGCGTCCAAGAGGTAGTGCCGCCATGCCTTGAAGTCTGACTTAATGGCCAGGAGCTCTTTGTCTGTGATAGCGTAATTGAGTTCAGGGAGTGTGAATTTACGCTACCAGAAGGCAACAGGGTGTATCTGGCCCGTTTCGGGGTCCTTTTGTGAGAGGACGGCCCCCATAGCCATGGTTGAGGCGTCCGTTTCCACCAGGTATGGGAGATCAGGGCGAGGTTGGCATAAGATTCGGGCAGATGTAAATCTTGCTTTGAGTTCCTGGAAAAATTCCTCGGCTTCTGTTGTCTACTGGAACTTTTTCTTGCTTTTCCTTAGCAATGACGTGATGGGATGCACGATTTGCGAAAATCCTGGGATGAACCGGCGGTAGAAGTTTGCAAAACCCAGCATACTTTGAATCCCCTTGAATGAATTTGGGGATGGCCAGTTCAGGATAGCATCTACCTTGTGTACATCCATTCGGATTCCATTCGGGCTGAGACTAAAGCCCAGGAATTCCACCTCAGAGACGTGGAATGAACTCTTTTCGAGCTTGGCGTAGAGCTGGTGTTGACAGAGTTTCTCCAATACGGATCGGACGTGTTCCTGCTTTGATGCGGAATATACTAGAATATCGTCGATGTACACTAGAGCACAGACATCAATCAATTCCCGTAGGACATCGTTCATGAAGTATTGAAATGCTGCAGGTGCGTTGCAAAGGCCAAAGGGCATTACTTGATATTCGTACAAGCCGTATTTGGTGCGAAAAGCAGTTTTCCATTCGTCCCTCTGTTTTACGTGAAGAAGGTTATATGCCCCCTAAGGTCTAGTTTTTGTAGATTTGGGCATCTTTGACTTGATCAAGCAATTCATGGATCAGTTGCAGGGGGTAGCGTTTTTTTTACGGTAATCTGGTTCAGTGTGCAATAGTCAATGCACGTTCTCAAGTCCCCCTCCTTTTTCGTTGCGAAGAATAGAGGACTGGCTGCTGGAGACTTCGAGGGATGGATGAACCCGTTGGCCAGGTATTGGTCAAGATAGGCCTTCAGGTGCTGGTTTTCTGGTTCCGTGAGTGTGTAAATTCGTGCACAAGGGATTTGTGCGCCGGGTATCAGGTCAATTTGGCAATCGTATGGTCTATGCGGTGGCAGGGTATTAGCCTGTTCTTTCTGAAAGACATCTTGAAAGTCCTGGTATTCACTTGTTAGGGTGATGATTGCCGCAGTCGCAAGCACGGAGATTCTGGTGTCTATTGGTTGTTTCTCTTGGCGATAACATGTGTGGGCGCAAGTCTCGGGAAAGGCCAATTCTTTTGCTCGCCAATCGATTCGAGGATTGTGAGCTACCAACCATGGCATTCCCAAAATCAACAGGAACTGTGGTGCCTTAATGTGTTCGAAAATGATAGATTCTTGGTGTCCATCCTGGCACAGAAGGGTTAAAGCTGCAGTGCATTGGGATACTGGACCAGAAGCTATTTCCGTGCCGTCGACAGTGGTAACAGTGTTGGTGGTTGATTTAGGGTGTAACGGAAGCCCCATCTTTGCCGCAAGATCCTGGTCGATGTAATTCCCAATGGCTCCACTGCCAATGTACGCTCTTACTGCGTGCATCCGAGATGGTTGTTCGTGATTGATCAAGACCACAGATAGTGCAAAATGGGAGGTCTGTAGTTCACTTTCTTCGCTCGACAAGTGGACCCCTACACTTGCCGGGCTGGGGAGTTTTCCAATTCCTTGATGGTATCTTCCTTGTCCATGGCCCCTACCGTCCTCCTCGGTGGCTTCACAGAGCACTCTTTAAGGAAATGACCTGAACTTCCACAGTACAGACATAACTGCTGCTGTCTCCTTTTATCCCTTTCTGCTTTAGTCAAGGGGGATCTGACCCCTCTAATTTGCATTGGTTCTCCTGAACCTTCCGTTGTGGGGGCAATATTGTCCTTTGAAGGCACATACATAGGGCGAGGTCCGGTCTGGTTCGATCTGCTCTTCGGTCCTGCAACCTATGATCCAGTTGAACAACAAGGTCAATGAATTCTGAGCAGTCTTTCGGAGGGTTCACTACTTGTGTGAGAACATCCTTCAGCTCCCCCCGCAACCCCTGATGAAATAACGTGGTTCTCTTCTCCACTGGCCATTCTGCTTCAACTACGAGTCCATTGAACGTGGCGATGTATGTTAATGGGTCTTGATTCCCTTGGCGTAGGGACAGAAGTTTGTTGTCTAATGCCTGCCCATGAGTACGATGGGCGAACAGCTTTTCCATCTCCTGCTGAAAGCCCCTGAAGTCATGCAGCAAAGGATTGTCTTGGGCACAAAGGGTACAGGCCAGTCTGCGGCGCTACCACTCAGGTAGGATAGCACAAAAGCGACCCGTGATTGGTCATTCGGAAAGGCCCCTGGTCTACAGAGGAAGTGCAGGTGGCACTGGTTCATGAACATTGCAAACCTCTTGAGATTCCCCGTAAATAGTTCGGGCGGGGCCAAGGGAACTGCCCCAGGAGGGGTTATCTGAACGGGATTGGCTGATGGTGCTGGCATCGAGGGCATGCTTCCCGGCAATGGTGCCTGCCCTGCTTGTGACTGGAGAAGTTGCCGGCTTAAATCATCAGTGCGTTCTTTGGTTACTATCAGCTCTCTCCTCAGGGTGTTGGTCTCCTGCCTGGCTGCATGTACTTCGGAACGTAGAACGTAGCTGCCCCAACAGGTGGGCTAACTGGTCAGTTTCTGACATTTCCATGACGCCCAGGTGGATTTTGATGTGAGTCTTTGCGTTCTGTAACACTCACCTGGTATCCACGGGGACGTCACTCAGCCTGTTCTGACCTCTTACAACCTCGAACCCTTCCCTGGAGTCTACTCGACTGGAGACTGGGCCTGAAACACAGGATTGGTAGAGTTTAACTCCCTATTGTCTCTGTGTGCTTGAACCCCTTCTTCCCCGGGATCCAACCCTTCCCTTTGATCCACAGCTCACCTTGTTTTCTTGGAAAGTGTGCTCTCCGTCCTGCTTTCAGTGCGGGGGCGCGTTTATCGATGCAGGCTCGCTGCTGCCTAGTTACTTCACTGGCAAGAGTCCGACAGGTAAGTATAATGAGTCTTTTGAACAGTTCTCTAACTTCGTTCCTTTCCTTCCTTCGATGATGGCCGGCGTCCGGGGATGGTGACGTGCTGCTGAGATGAGTAGCGCTGAAGGTGAGTGAAAGCGCGATGCGCAATGCAACCCTTTCGTATTTGTATTGAACTGAGTTCTTTTACTGTGTCTTTTAGGTGCTGCGACGTTTTCAGCGTGGATGCCGGTTATGAAAAAGAAATGTGGTGAGTAAGCGCGGTATGCGGCACCTCTAGGTGTTTCCACGCTAACCTGGAGTGTCTTTTCTCTCTTGCAGATGGATGAGAAGTTCCGGAGACAGAGTTCCCCCAGAGCGGCTGGGATTCAGGTAAGCTTTTGAAGCTGGTACAGTCTTTAAAAATAAGCGAAGATTTGCAGAATGCTTAATAATGCCTTTTTTCGGTTCTTTTCCCTTTTCCTTCGGAAGCGGCGTGCCGGGATGGGAATGACACCACCGAAGATGCCCGCAGAACAGAAGGAGCGATGAATGATGGGCAGAAGCGCCGCAAGGTAAGGCTGTTCCTAACGGTGTTCTTGTTCTTGCAGGAGCTGAGCGCAGAAGAAAGTTGCAGGCCTACTGGAAACCGATCGGAACACGGTGAGTGTCACGCTGCAGGTGCAGAAAACGCAAAGCATGCTTCTCAGCCTGGGCATGTCTTAAATAGTCTCTGGGTGTCCCAGGTGACTCTGGGCTGAACCACACCCAAAAGACTAGACTGCACATGCAGTTCTGGGAACCGAAATATGTGGGGGCATCCATCTTGTCCCCATCAATGCACTACAAGTCCAATCCCCAATGTTATCCTATGGGAGTGAGTGAGTCCGGTGCCACAAGTGCCAAGTCTGACTCAAAGTGGGTCTTTGGAGGGATGGAGAGGCGCTTGAGGGCCATTTAATTGATCACGGCCTGGCTCCAGCCTGACATCTGGAGGGTTGGGGACATGAGGGGCAGGAATCATGACAGTCCCCAATGCTTCTATCGTCAAATTCATCCTCTAGATGCGCTCTAGACGGACATGGTGTTCACTCATGTGCTGGGAAAAACTCTTCTATGTCCTCCCATGCCATAACTGGATTAGGATCCATTACTTCATTTTCCATACATTCAATGTCGCGTGCTCTCTGCCTTCTCTTTCATTCCAGTTCATCGTCAACATCTCTGTTTCCTTGCTTTTCCTCTTACTCTTTCTTCCTCCTTTCTTTTCATATCTCTCCTCTCATTTGCCCTCCGTATCTCTTTGTTTCTACGTCTTTGTATTCTTTTATCCCTTAATCTCTATTCGTCCTCTTTCTTTCTTTTTCTTTCTGTTCTTTCTTGTTCTTCGATTGCCCTCTTTCTGTTGTAATATTATCTTTGCTCCTCTGCTCTTTCCTGCTTTTTCAGCTGCTCCTCTTCATGCAACTGTTCCCGTCTCTGTCTATCCTTCCTTTTCACTCCATCTTCTTTCAATCTTTCCTCTCTCTCTTTATCCTTTTTGTTCTGTTCGTCTCAATCTTCCCTTTGCCTTACGTCCTCGATGCTCTTACCATCAAGTTAGAGCAAAATCTGACCACCCATCCATTTGTTCTGTATAAGTGCTAACTCGTCAGTCTTATCTTTTTCTCATTTCCATCTCTTTATTTCCCGTCCTATATCTAAGGATGTACTTGGTCGATCACTTCTTTCGTTATTGCGTCTCTCCTTGTTTCTCGGGACCTTAGAGATTACATATTTCTCAGAAATCTTCTCTGGGCCATCGTCGCTGCTTTGCACGGGCGACTCATCTGCCGGGTTGCCGTACCCTATCACTGCTTTAAGCTCTCTTAATGGGTATAACCCATCATCTTTCTTACTATCGCCATCTCCTTCAGGTGCGGCGGGGTGCAGAAGGCTCCTCACCCCCCTTTTTGCATATATTAAGTATCCAATCCTCAAGAGGCGGGTCTTCTCTCTCCTCCTGGTACATTTTCTAGAGCTCTAAGCTTGATAATTGTTTATCTAACCTTTTCTCTGTGTATGCTGCATGCAAATATGTCGTCATATGCTGCAAAACTGCCTTTGATAAGGATCCCCCTTGTGGCCATGGCATGAACATTTTGTCTGCCGTTCCTTTAACCCATTCTGCACTGTACTGCTTAAGTTTGGGTGCGTGTTTCGGCAACTGTTTGCAGAGATGCACAAGTGGAGTAATATCCTCCATTCTGACTCGTCACACTTGACTGTCAATACTCACCCTTATTCTTTGCAGATTTCAAAGATACGTTTCAGAAAAATAAAACAAAATGAGTGTGCACAATCATCGCAGGCTCCAAACCCTCTATTTCACATTTTTTTACTTCAATCTACTAAACACCATCAATTCAATTCCACTAAATAAATAATGAATTCTCAAAACTCGTGTTTTCTTTTCACATCTATCGATTCCTCTATTGTTTTTTCACCATATTCAGTCACATAAAACAAACAGACAAACAGACATACTCGACCAGCCACATATATCTCAGTCTTCTCCTCAAGACCGACCTTTTCCTTCCCGTAAAAATACCCCGATTGGGATGTGAATCGTTCTCTTTAAACACGTCTTTAACCAGGTTTGTGGCCTACGTCACTGGTAAATAGGGCTCTAGAAATGACTCCTCCTGTTACATCTTTACGACGCAGGAAACTGGGCGTACTCTTTGTAAGAGGATTCAATTCAGCACTACAGCTAAGTTAACGCCTAGTCTAGAATACTGAATGAAAACCCTTATTGATATATCTTTAGGTCCAGTTCATGCGTTCTGGATGACTACCCTTATATAACACCCCTCTCTTGGAATCCCCCTGACCCCACTGAGCCAAGAAGTAGTTCTGTTTTGCAAGTTAAAAGGGTTTATTTGATGATTTAAACAATAGATATATATATGACACTTTATAATAAATTAATAATTGAATAGCACACTTAATCTGATATGATAAAGATTGACAACAGAGAATCTGGCACTAGCACACTTCTTTATAATTACTAAGGAGTTGACATGAAATGGATAAGGTAGCACACTGGTAAATAGGAACAAAAGTATAATGTGGTAGAGGATGCTTTATGTAGGCTCAGGTGGATGCAATATTCAATGAATGCAGTACAGAAAATACGCAATATGATTTCAACCAAACAATGTAATCACTTTTCTCTGGCTACTCCCCTCCCCCCCTTGATGCAAGGCAAGGAAATGGAAGGAAAACACACAGTTCTCAGAAATGCAATCAACTGTAATTCAGTTCAATCCAGCAAGCTTAAACAGAAGTTTGAAAACACAGGCAAATGCTTTGATAGGTGCTAGCAAGGAATGAGAAATATGCTGGAAACGCTCTTAATTCCCTTTTAGAGGTTCAGGATGAGTGGTATCTAGTTAATATTAGTCCAGGCTCACACTAGCAATGATGCAGGGATAGTTAACAGGTTAAACGAATTTCTGGCAAATGGAAATCAGGCAGCAGCAGTTTTTTTACATGTGAAGAAATTGCAAATCGCGGCAAAATTCGCGGATGCGCCGAGCGCTATTACAGAGGAACCGCAAGGACTATCTCTACCGTTTTGGGGTCCTAGGAAAGCCTAGGATCTCAGGTTCCAAATGAAAGTTATTGCAAGTCTCTAGCCCAAACGGTTGCGGAGATATGAGTAATTTAGTAAAGGTCGTTTTTGGTTTTGTAAATTTTAAACGCACACTTTTTCAAAATGACAAATTTTACTAGAAATGACAGGTGACAGCTAGGAGGCAGTTCTACTTAGGTTAAATAGATTGAATTAGATGAATTTAAACTAAGAGATTGGTTTGGTACAGTTTGGCGGTACTCACAAGAGATTTTAAACAGGAAAGCGACTTGGTCACGGACTTCAGTCTGGTCAGGTCTCTCTGGGTACAGCACTGCTTTCTCTCTGGTCTGGTCTCTGCTAAGCACAGCACTGCTTTCTCTCTGGTCTGGTCTCTGCTAGGCACAGCACTGCTTTCTCTCTGGTCTGGTCTCTGCTCTGGATAGATTGAAGTCTCTAGTTTGGCTTTCTGGAGTTTGATGGAGGTAAGTATGGATTTTTCCGGCAGGGCTTCCAGCGGCAGATGAAATTGAATCTCTATGTGTCCTGACTCTCTGCTTTTATCTGTTTCTTGAGAATGGGTGTGTGTGTTGCATCACTAGACTTGCCCCTCTCATTCGTCATTGGTCAGGCTTCCATTCCTCCGCTTGATTGGCAAACTGAACTGTGAGTCAGATTGATGTCATTTTACAGCCTGCAGAAAGTCCACTCCTCCTGTCAACTTACACACAAATCTAGATTTGAAACAAATACATATTTGCAGAGGTACATATTGTTTTAAAATCATATGCACCCATCATGCATTACAGGAGGTATCCCCTGTTCAAACTCTGCTCTTCCTGGGAGCTTGCATTCAGAACTGGCACATATTTCACTTTTTAACTGCTTTTTCAATTTCCGACATGGACCCAACTTTACAGACATGTGTGCAGGGGGTAGGGACCTTAACTGATGAAGTTTCAGATTTTTAACATGCACACATTTAGAGTAATATCCACTTTTCCGCTAAAACCCCCCTGAACATACCACCGGTTCCTACCACGTCTTAAACTGTGGGCAGAAAAATCACAAGAATTATGGTATCATTTATAAAATTTTCACATGTCCGCTCTATGAGTTATTCATCTTTTTAAAGTTATGTTCTGGCTCCAAAGGGGTGTGGTTTACCCTCAGCACAAGGTTGAATTTCTGGTTCTTTCCAGTTCTGCCAAGCCAGCTTGCTCTCACAGGCAGTGCTCCTCCCAGCTCCTGCCAAGAGGAAGCTACAATTTACGACTGCGGTAATAAAAACCTTTGCCTGAGTGAAGAGGGCTTTGTTCACTCTCTTGCAGAGCACAGATAATTCAATTATCAGATGGATGGCATATCCTTAGCTTGGGCAGCAAAAGGAAGGTTGGCCTGGGAACACAGTGGTGACTCAAGTTTCACTCCTGATGGGTAGTTGCTAGGCAAAATCAAGTTCCTTAAGCCAGACCTTCAGCTAACTTTTTGTTGCTTTTAAAATAACTTGTAATTTTACACATGCAGCTAGAATGCTGATTCTAAGTGCAAAACTATGACATTTCAACAGTTACAAAGGCATGTGACACCAAACATAGGTCACTCATTTAATTTAACATTTTCGATTTTGGTGGTTTTAAATCCAGTTGCAGTTAGGCTTAAGCTGCTGACTCCATAGCATTTTTGTTATAAGCATTGTTTTTGGGCTCTTCATTTCCCAGATTTTGTAGGCACACAAAACTCCATTCTGCCAAATGTCTGCTGGTGTTCAGTGAATATTTTGCACATGTTGCACTGTTAGAAATAGGCATTTTGACTTGCCTTCAGAAACACACAGAGTGGTTTTAAAACGCCGGCTTTTGGATAGTGGTGAGTACTGGTACTGCACTCATTTTTGGGATTTAAGAAATGAATTCCCCACACTTCTAGGTTGCATTTGGCAATCAGCATTGCCATTCCCAATGGTTTCAGACTACTGTGCGGGTAGTCCAATGGTGGTTTTAAAGCGCTTTGAAGCTAACCGGCGCTACTGTTTTTCCTTTGGCAACCCATTTCCCTCATGGCAACCCGGCCTTTCATTCTCGCACTGGTGGGTGGCAAGTGAGGCAACCATTTTGGTGGGCGCACAAACTGCGCAGCTTTCCTGGATTTCAGCGCACATGTGGGTTTTCCGCCATCTTGAATTTTCTAAGCCCACAGCACCAAATGTTGTAGCAGGGTAGCTTAAACGTGGGTCAGGACACCCTACAAGCCCCCCCACGTGACTGCACTTTGAGTTTGGGTCGATGGGGAGTCGCGTGCCCAAGGGTTTTGACCCACGCACCGGTCTGTCCGCATAATCTTCTTCCTCTTCTGTAGATGGCACAGTTCAGCATCTTCTTCTCCATCCGGTCAGATCGATCAGTTCTCCTCGCCGGTCCTGATGGGAAGATTGGGCGGTACCCCGGGCCCGTTGTGTCTTTGCTCCCGGTCTCCGGATCGTCCTTCTTGGTCATCCTTCATGGTTT
Source organism: Ambystoma mexicanum (assembly GCF_040938575.1). Taxonomy (NCBI): domain Eukaryota; kingdom Metazoa; phylum Chordata; class Amphibia; order Caudata; family Ambystomatidae; genus Ambystoma; species Ambystoma mexicanum. Next base: position 561,589,538 of record NC_090921.1, read on the forward strand.
CATCTCTCCTAGGATGATAAAGGAAGAGCGGCAATATCTACTCATAGACGATTTTTTTTTCCACCACTGTTGAGATAGTGGGGCGGCATATGCATTTCATCATAACGAAACATTACATTCTTATTTTGAAAAAAAAACAGTATCACTAGAGACAGTTTCATGTAAATCCCAGTATGTTAGAGACTAGATGTGGTACGTTTTATGATTGGAACTGAATTAGTCTGATACAGTACCCGCTAGGATTCCAGAGGATTCCTCCAGTTGTTGCAGAGTGTGCCTGGGATGGCAACATTTCAACTGGTTTATGTGGACCCACTTGTCTTCCCCCTCTGCCGAACCGCCTTTGGGGATGCGGATCTTGTAGGCCACAGGGGAGATCTTATCGACGATCTCAAAGGGTCCCTTCCATGTAGGCAAAAATTTGCGCTGCTTGGCCTGGTTCCTTTGGAAGTTGTATAGATAGACCCGGTCTCCCACCTGATATTCCTTCCTGGAAGTTTTCAGGTCATAATGGGTCTTCATGCTATCAGTCGATCTTTCTAGATTCCGCTGAGCATAAGCAAAAGCATGTTGGAGGTGTTTCCTTAAATTCTCTACATACTCATGAGTAGTGGAGGCATTTATTAGTGTCTGCTCTTGGGTCCTATAGAGCAAATGCTGAGGAAGCACCATCTTGCGCCCAGTCATCAACTCAAATGGTGACATTTTGGTTGCAGATGAAGGGGTAGATCTGATGGCCATTAGGACCAGAGGTAATCGGATATCCCAACTTGGCCCAGAATCTGCCACAAACTTCTTTAATATGCTCACAATTGTCCGGTTATATCTCTCTACTGCCCCAGAAGAAGCTGGTCTATAAGCAATATGCAGCTTTCTCTTGACCCCCAGTATCTCCCACATCTTTGTCATTACTTCACTGGTGAAGTGGCTACCTCTGTCTGACTCAATCCTTTGAGGTAGACCAAAACGGGAAAAGATGTGGTTAATCATCAAGGCCGCTGCAGTTTCTGGCTTGCAATTTGGGGCTGGGAGACATTCCACCCACTTGGTAAACAAGCATGTCACGGTCAACATGTACTTATTCCCCCTAGCCGAGCGAATCACAGGGCCTACAAAGTTGATTTGTAAATCTGACCATGGCAGTGTCATTCCCCTCTTTTGTAAAGGCGCCCGGTGTGTGAGGGATGATGGCTGAAATTGTGCACACACAAGGCACCCCTTCAAATATTGGTTGAGGTCCTGGCCCATGTGTGGCCAGTACGCAACCTCTCTTAAGATTTCCAATGTTGTGTGAAACCCCCTATGACCGGCGGTGGCCGCATCATGGGCGTGACTTAACATCAGGCTTCGGAATGAGGTAGGAACCACCCACTGATCATGGCCAGCTTTGGATTTCCTTACCAACAAACCGTCTTGGATCCGGAACATTTTTGGACATTTCATCAACACTCTTAGGTCCTCTTTCCCAATGTAATCGGTATCCGTCAGGGGAAAGTTCTCAGGGTCCTCAAGGTGCTGGTAAAATTTACCAATTATTGGATCCCCCTTCTGAGCGGTGATCAAATCAGCATCAGGGGTCTCCTTACTCCATTGTGCAATTGGAAGGTCGTTGTGAGCATTTGTCTGGGACCTAGTGATAGCAGTGACCTGGATTTCCCCCAACAGGGACTCAATCTCAATTAGATCCCCTTGGATGGCCCCGGTTTTGGCCAGCTGATCAGCTAAGTCATTTCCAGTTTTGTCTGGTCCCTCTACTTTGGAATGACCCTTGATCTTTTTCCAATAGATGGTCATCTCATTCGAGTTGACCAGATCATCAATGTTTTGGATCAACTTCCCATGTTTCAAGGGTTTGTTGTTAGCACATAACATGCCTCTGGTTTTCCAATTAACCAGGTGCTCCACGAACCCGTTCCGTACATAATCCGAATCTGTGATTATGACCAGTTCGTGGAGTTGATGTTGGACAGCAGTGAGGATGGCCTGATGCACAGCCATCAATTCTGCCACCTGACTACTTCGGGGACCAATTTTGAATCCGGCGGAGGGTTCTGGGGACTCATTCACCCATGCATTCCCTACGCCGGCCACTAGTTCTTTCTCCCCGTTGTTGTCAACATGGTAAGAGCATCCATCCACATAGACAGTGGGCATTCCCTCACACTTGTCTTCTTCAAAGACTTTGTGGGGGGAATTAAGGTATGCCTCCATGTTGTCCTTTATTTTTAGACTTTCGTCCTCGAGACAGTTTTCTCTGGCACAATCATGCAAGTCAGCCAGACCTTGCGCGAGGGGACTCTTCTTGTTTTGGCCATATCTGACCTCCACAGGAAAGCCTTGCATTGACAGAATCCAGGAAGTAATTCGGGAATTACTCACATTTCCGGCCCGGATTCTGTCACTTTGGAGATATTGCAGAGGCTGGTGTGGAGTCTCCACTATGATGTGTTCCCCCTGGATAAACGGGCGGTAATTCTTCAATGCCCACACCGTTGCCAGGAGTGCCTTCTCACAATCGTTGAATTTTTCCTCCACAGAGGATAAAGTTTTGCTCGCATAGGAGATTACTTTATTGATCTTGTCATGCTTTTGATATAATATTGCCGTCAAGCACGTATTAGAGAACCCCGTCTCCAGGAAGAACTCCTTGTTTCTGACAGGGTAAGCTAGGCAAGGCGCTTGTGAGAGGCTTCTTTTGAGTTGTTTTACCGCCTTGGCTTGTTCTGGACCCCATTCCCACTTGACCCCCCCCTTCAGGAGATGAATCAGGGGTCTGGTGATCTCTGCATAGCCCTCAATGAACTTTCTGCTGTAATTAGTCAGTCCAAGGAGGCTCCTTAGTTCCCGCAGAGTTGTGGGGTCTTTCAGTTTCTGAAGTGCTTCCACTTTCTTTTCCTGGGGACAGAGGCCCTGAGGAGTAATCTCATGCCCCAAGAAATTAACACGGGTTCTACACCACTGTGCTTTCTGAAAGGAAAGTTTTGCTCCGGCGGCCCTCAACTGTGTCAGAACATAACGGATCTCCGCTATGTGTTCCTCCACAGATGAACTTTTGATGAGGACATCATCTACATAAGCCAAGTTACCCCTTGCACCCAAGTCAGGCATGGCCTTGTGTAGAAAAATGTTGAATTCATTGCCGGAGTTGAGGTATCCGAAGGGAGTCCGGGTCCAGGTGTACTGCTGGCCCCCAAAGGTAAAAGCCAGCTTGTATTGGTCCTCCCTACTGACAGGCACGGTCCAGTATCCATTGGTCAGGTCTATTGCAGTGAATACCTGTGACCCCTGGATCTGGGCCAGCCCTTGGTCAATGTAGGGAAGAGGCCATCGGGAAGTATGGACCCGTTTGTTGAGCTCCCTGAGGTCGGCGCAGAGTCTCCACTGGCCGTTTGGCTTCAATATCCCCAGCACCGGATTATTGAAGGTGCTGTGGACTGGACGGATTATTCCCCGGGACTCAAGGTTCTTAATTATTTCAGTAAGGGACTCCATTGATGCGAGAGGCAAGCGATATTGCTTCACAAACACAGGAGTCATGCCAGGGTCCGTGGGGATTGTTGTTGTGTGGATGTCAGTGCGACCACAGTCATATGAGTCTACCGCAAAGAGATCTTGGAAATCCAAGAAAACTTGTTTCAACTTTTGCTTTTGTTCCAGAGTCACACAGGCATCAGCTAGGTTGACTCTCTCTTCCACCATCTGCCTGAAGCCTGGAAAGACTTCTGGTTTGGCTATTTCAGCGGCCTCCTCCAGCTGGGTGGAGAGGTCCCTGGTTAGAGTGCTGATTTGGACCGGAGGCTTCAGGTGGGAAAGGCAGCCCTCATGGACCTGGAAAATCACCTCATCCCTCCTGAAGTCACAAGTCACATCTTCCTTACCATAGGGGCAGGAAGTGTACACCAGGAAGTTCCCCCCATGCCGGGTAAAAATCCTGTCTGGTGTTGTGTTGTCCTCACTGTCACTCTCAAAACAGTCCTTGGGGATTGGTCCTAACAGTTCATTTACTAAGTCGATGGAAAAATGTCGGTCATCAACCGCCATTCCAATAATGGTGCCTGCGGCTAGAGTAATACTCTTTAAGTCGCTGTTATCCACCTCTATTGGAATGGTGTCATGTTCTATGTTGACTAATGGTGTTGGGTTTACCCCCAACCCTTGCTGTTGGAGAGAAGCATTTAGATGTATGTAAGCATCAGGGTTTTTCAACTCTTGTCCCCTTTTAACTTTCACTTCCAGGGAGAATTGTCGGGTCCTTTCTGGGATGGTGACTTCCTCTTTAACCTGAATTTCGACTGCATAAGGTAGCAATTGAGCTGACCTAAATGCTTTTTCTGGATCATCAAAGCCCATGGGATTATCCGCTAATCGGGACCAAGCTTTGAAGTTTATTAGGTCCAAACTAATGGCAAAGCGATTGAGAATGTCACTGCCTAAGTAAAAGGCGGCAGGGACGTCTCGCACGACCCAACAATTGTGGACTATGCTCTTGTTGCCAATGGAGATTTTGAGCATACACCTGCTTGGCAGGAGATGTTTGGAATTAGGTGCTTCCAGGTCCATCTCCCATTTGTCTATCAGTTTGAAGGTGGGAATGGCTGGATCTTTTGGGAGTTGGCGGAACATGGCTTCGCTGATGAAGCTCTTACCGTTGTTCACACACACTCGAGCGAGAACAGAGTCCTTCCCATCATTTAACTGAACAGGGATGAACAACTGCTCTCCAATTTGCTGAATATCAGCCAGACTCTGAGCTGATTTCACATCTTTCTGGACTATAGGAGTGGGAGTTTCAGATTGTGGATTGGTATAGAATTTCAGAGTGTTTCCTTCCAGCGTGGAATACCACCTTAAACTGGAAGGAAGGTTGATTTTCAGAAATAGAGAGGACCCCCCATCACCAGTCTGTTGTCCTACTGCTATTACTGTCACGTCTGGAATTTGGCTATTCTGGAAGTGAAATTCTACTTGGTCAGATTTTTGTTCAACCATGTGGCATGTGCCGTTTAAACTAACATGGTTGACACTCTGTTTTAATTTTATTGGTCGGCTAGTCTGGGTCCAGAGGACCTTGTTTACACAATCTATTAGGGGTGACAACCTTCTCAGGAGGTCATTCCCTAGTAAACAAGGGGTGCCCTCTGGGGTCACAACTATGACCGGGTGTTTCAACTTGTGTTGCCCGATCTTAATGTCCAAGTCTGCCGTCCCCTCGACGGGAATTTCCTTCCCGTCAAAGTTCTGCAGTTGTCCAGGAAGAGAGGTGAGAGGAATTTGGTAATTCTCTCCCCTTCCTGCATTCAGTTCGTCAAAGGCCCTTCTGGACAGAAGGGTAGCTTGAGATCCAGTGTCCACCAGCGCTGAGATTGTACCCTGCCCCTGTACTTGTACCGGGGCATAATATCTTCCCTCCTTCTCCTCAAGGGGGCACAGATAATGCACATTTTTGGACAACTGGTGGGCTAACTTTCTGGTTTTGGACATCGCTAGCGAGGAGATTTGGGCAGAATTCTGTGGAGAGTCTTGGGAATCTGAAAGAAAAAATTTGCAACTGGAGATCAGAGCCATTGTGGGTTCCCCTGGCTCCGTTTCTGGGCCGCCCCCCCCTTTTTGGAGGCAGTCGCCAGGATGGGTTTGAACCAGGGGATTTTCTTGCTGTTGGTTCTGGGATGAGATGGTGGGCGGCGGTAGCTCAGTCTCCACATCTCCCCAGTCTGGATTTGCATCCCTAGGGACCCATTTTTCTTTGGGAGGAGTTCCCCCCTCTCTGAAGGAGAAGATCCTTTTCCCAGGATCCTCTGAGGATCCCTCTCCCTCAAATTGGAAGATCTGTACCTCCTCCTCAAACTGAGTCTGTTTGGGTCTTTTGTTTCTCCTACCCCCCCTCTGCTCCTTAGGAGGCAGACTTTCAGGGGCAAGAGATTTTGTTTCCGGTTCCTGGGTTTCCAGGGGCTGTTTACAAGTGAGGAAGGAAGCTTCCTCCAAGGCTTTACACCCCCCTTCCCTTTGTGCCTCCTCCCTGGGAACCGGTGATTTATCGGGGTGCTGCCCCCGTCATTGTTCTGGAGCACCAGGTCCAGAGTTGGGTGCGTTCTGCGCCGGCATGCTGATCTGAGGGTTCTGCTGCGCCCTCAGTAGATGACCCATATCCCGCGCCATGTTTTGAACCTGGCGCTCTAACTGGGAAACCCGCTCAGGCTGATACGGGGCCCTGTTTTCTCCCCTGGGCTGATCCCGGGAAGGGTAGCTATCCCTTCTTTGGTAGTACCCCTGGTTGGGAAGATTTGGGTACCCCTCCACCCTTGGCCTCCCCTCTCCCGGATTCAGTGGTCTGGGCTCAGGGAATTGGGGAAAGAAGGATGGATGGTTTTGGGGCTGAAAGTCGGGAGGATATCTGGGGAAAAAGTTCTGCCCAGGGTTTGGTAAATTTCTGCCCTCCTGTGGGAAGTTTGGAGGGAAGTTCCCTGGGTTAGGTGCTTGTCTGGATCCCCCCCCTTGGGCTGGAGGAGTCCACACATAACCCAGGATGGGTCGATTTCCCTTGTAACGGGGACTTACATAATCAGGAGGGCGAGGGACCCCATTTGTGGGGCTGCCTCCTTGGCTCCCTGTCTGTGACTGACCCGAGGACCTCCTGGGCCTAGCATTATTAGGTGCAGGTAGGTTTTTAGGCCCCCCCATCTCCAGATCCAAAACGGGGGTGACCTTTACCTCTGCCACCTTGACAGCAGCAGGGGTGCTGTTGGCTTTGGGGTTTTTCTGGGCATTGCTTTTATTTTCTATGGGCTTCTGCACCTCATAGATCCGGGTAGCCTGTTCAATGACCCAGTCTAAAGATCTTTTCTCATGAAAATCTCTCACGAGCTGGGTCATTATATATTTGGGCAAGGCATGGAAAAATGTATTGACAAACTCTCTACTATCTGTGCGCACCCTTCTGGTGGTTTGCGCAAAAGCACGCTTTAACTCCTGCACAAATTCTCGTGGGGCCTGATCCTCCCCACATTGCAAATTGTAGGCCGCCTTGCGAGCCTCTTGAGGATTTCTGTGAACAGAAAAATGTTTCAGGATGGCCGCCTTATATGTGGACCATCTTAAATGATTTTGGTCCTCCAGCCCCGCAAAGAAACTGGAGTATTCCGGGGAGAATGTCCACTTTACATATTGAATACAGCTTTGGCTGTCCTTCAAATGGAAAGTCTCCATCATTTGTTCAAACAACTCTAAGTGCTCCCAAACAGAATACTTAGCGTTCTTATGGTAAGGCGTGATGACGCTCCTGATCGCCTTAATCTGCTTTAAGGGGTCCTTAAGCAAGGCCCTTTTTGCCTTATTGGCCTTTTTGGTTCGGGTAACCCTTGTCCATTCTTCCTCGGACTCAGAGGCACTGCTCCCAGAGGTTCCCGTCTGTTCTTCCAGGTTTTCCCGGATTCTGCGAGCCTGGGAATGGCTGGCAGAATGTGGGGACCTGGTCTCCTGTGTCCTGCGCAGTTCAGAGGAGTCTTCAGATTCCTCCTTGCTGCCAGGATTTGATGGGTACCCCCTCCACTGACCTAACTGGGCAGAGGTTTTCAGGATGCCCTTAATGGGCCTACTCTCCTGGGGTTCCCCATTGAACTGTACTGTACTTGGGTGCCCATACCCGGATGCCCACCCCTCCATTCCTGAGTGGTACTGGCCTATGAGCCCCATACTCTTAGCTGGATAGTAATCTGCCATCCCTGCGGCCCTGTGCTCATGTGCGCCAGGGGACATGGGGGTGGTAGAGTCCAGGGACTGGGGGAGATGAAGGCCCCTGGTGTTAGGGCTCCTGCGGTTATGGTCAGGAATCTCTCTTTCCCAGCGGACCTCATCTCTATCCGCCCCTGCTCCCTGTTGCAATGCAAGAGCCTGCATTTGTGCTTTCAGTTCCTCTGTTAAGGCCTTACTCGACTCTATCAGTTTCTCCTGCATCGCTACCTGTTGCTGGAGCCTATCATTGTGTTGACAGAGGGCCTCATTCTCCCTCTGTGCTTCCTGGTTGGTCCTGGAGAACTGGGCCAGTCTTTGCTGCAGGAGGTTTACCTCCTGGGCAATGTCCCTACTGGCCTGCTCCTTTCTTGCTAGAGCATCTTCCACCCTTCTGGTGTGCTCTACCAAGTTCTGGTTTTCTTTTTGGAGATCACCCAGCCCCTGGTGGGCCAGGTGATTTTCTTCCATTTTTCTTTTTAAATGGCAGACTTCCTGGCCTAAGGCGTCTCTTTCCTGACTAAGAGCCTGCATTTGTGCCGCCAGGTCGTCCCTTTGCCTTTGGAAGGCACCAGCTTTCTGGCGCTCCTCATCAAACTCTGCCTGGGTATCCAGGTCTTTCAAGATCAGCTTGTTGCTCTCTACCTTCACTCTATCTAGATGACTTTGCAGGGTGGCTACCTGCTCCGTGCATGCCCTGTTAAAGTCTAATTGTTGCTCCAGCTTTTTCTGGCTTTGCAGTAGGGAGTCCAAACCTTCTTGGTGTTCCTTCTGCAAGGCCAGAAATCTGGTATCCTGTTCTGACTTTTCCTTTTGCAGCACATCCATATCCTCCTTCATTTTAGTGATGTACAGTCTGCTGTCATTTTCTGACTCCTGGCTCCTCTGCAGCCTCTGCTCAGAAGAGTCCAGATCAGATTGGACCTTCTGTAATGCCATCTGTTGCCTATTTGCCAGATTTTGGCTTTCAGCACATCTATCCTGCATGTCTCCCATATATAGGTACAGGTATGCTGCTATCCTGGCAATCTTATTGTGTTCCTCTTTGGCTTTAGGAGCCATATATAGTTCACTCAGGGCCACATGTAAGGGACCCTGATCTCTATATATATCTGACCCTGTTTCAGTGACCTGTTGTGTGATGGCCTGCAACCACACATCCTGGCCCTGTTCGGTCCATTCACCTCTCACAAATAGCTTATGCAAGAGGTGCTCTCTGGCTATTTTCATGTCTACTAAGGTCGTCATTCTAGAGATTGGTCTCTGTCCTGACTTACAGAAGTTTGTATTTTATTTTTGCAGAACAGAACTTTTCTTGGAGTGTCCCTTTTGAGGAATGCTTCACAGCGTAATGCAGCGTGGTGATCCGACTGGATGTATGTATCCCGTCAGTTAGCACACTGTATTAATCTGCACAAATGGTAAATCTAACCCAACGTCTCGGCTCGAGCCCCCACTTTGTAAGAGGATTCAATTCAGCACTACAGCTAAGTTAACGCCTAGTCTAGAATACTGAATGAAAACCCTTATTGATATATCTTTAGGTCCAGTTCATGCGTTCTGGATGACTACCCTTATATAACACCCCTCTCTTGGAATCCCCCTGACCCCACTGAGCCAAGAAGTAGTTCTGTTTTGCAAGTTAAAAGGGTTTATTTGATGATTTAAACAATAGATATATATATGACACTTTATAATAAATTAATAATTGAATAGCACACTTAATCTGATATGATAAAGATTGACAACAGAGAATCTGGCACTAGCACACTTCTTTATAATTACTAAGGAGTTGACATGAAATGGATAAGGTAGCACACTGGTAAATAGGAACAAAAGTATAATGTGGTAGAGGATGCTTTATGTAGGCTCAGGTGGATGCAATATTCAATGAATGCAGTACAGAAAATACGCAATATGATTTCAACCAAACAATGTAATCACTTTTCTCTGGCTACTCCCCTCCCCCCCTTGATGCAAGGCAAGGAAATGGAAGGAAAACACACAGTTCTCAGAAATGCAATCAACTGTAATTCAGTTCAATCCAGCAAGCTTAAACAGAAGTTTGAAAACACAGGCAAATGCTTTGATAGGTGCTAGCAAGGAATGAGAAATATGCTGGAAACGCTCTTAATTCCCTTTTAGAGGTTCAGGATGAGTGGTATCTAGTTAATATTAGTCCAGGCTCACACTAGCAATGATGCAGGGATAGTTAACAGGTTAAACGAATTTCTGGCAAATGGAAATCAGGCAGCAGCAGTTTTTTTACATGTGAAGAAATTGCAAATCGCGGCAAAATTCGCGGATGCGCCGAGCGCTATTACAGAGGAACCGCAAGGACTATCTCTACCGTTTTGGGGTCCTAGGAAAGCCTAGGATCTCAGGTTCCAAATGAAAGTTATTGCAAGTCTCTAGCCCAAACGGTTGCGGAGATATGAGTAATTTAGTAAAGGTCGTTTTTGGTTTTGTAAATTTTAAACGCACACTTTTTCAAAATGACAAATTTTACTAGAAATGACAGGTGACAGCTAGGAGGCAGTTCTACTTAGGTTAAATAGATTGAATTAGATGAATTTAAACTAAGAGATTGGTTTGGTACAGTTTGGCGGTACTCACAAGAGATTTTAAACAGGAAAGCGACTTGGTCACGGACTTCAGTCTGGTCAGGTCTCTCTGGGTACAGCACTGCTTTCTCTCTGGTCTGGTCTCTGCTAAGCACAGCACTGCTTTCTCTCTGGTCTGGTCTCTGCTAGGCACAGCACTGCTTTCTCTCTGGTCTGGTCTCTGCTCTGGATAGATTGAAGTCTCTAGTTTGGCTTTCTGGAGTTTGATGGAGGTAAGTATGGATTTTTCCGGCAGGGCTTCCAGCGGCAGATGAAATTGAATCTCTATGTGTCCTGACTCTCTGCTTTTATCTGTTTCTTGAGAATGGGTGTGTGTGTTGCATCACTAGACTTGCCCCTCTCATTCGTCATTGGTCAGGCTTCCATTCCTCCGCTTGATTGGCAAACTGAACTGTGAGTCAGATTGATGTCATTTTACAGCCTGCAGAAAGTCCACTCCTCCTGTCAACTTACACACAAATCTAGATTTGAAACAAATACATATTTGCAGAGGTACATATTGTTTTAAAATCATATGCACCCATCATGCATTACAGGAGGTATCCCCTGTTCAAACTCTGCTCTTCCTGGGAGCTTGCATTCAGAACTGGCACATATTTCACTTTTTAACTGCTTTTTCAATTTCCGACATGGACCCAACTTTACAGACATGTGTGCAGGGGGTAGGGACCTTAACTGATGAAGTTTCAGATTTTTAACATGCACACATTTAGAGTAATATCCACTTTTCCGCTAAAACCCCCCTGAACATACCACCGGTTCCTACCACGTCTTAAACTGTGGGCAGAAAAATCACAAGAATTATGGTATCATTTATAAAATTTTCACATGTCCGCTCTATGAGTTATTCATCTTTTTAAAGTTATGTTCTGGCTCCAAAGGGGTGTGGTTTACCCTCAGCACAAGGTTGAATTTCTGGTTCTTTCCAGTTCTGCCAAGCCAGCTTGCTCTCACAGGCAGTGCTCCTCCCAGCTCCTGCCAAGAGGAAGCTACAATTTACGACTGCGGTAATAAAAACCTTTGCCTGAGTGAAGAGGGCTTTGTTCACTCTCTTGCAGAGCACAGATAATTCAATTATCAGATGGATGGCATATCCTTAGCTTGGGCAGCAAAAGGAAGGTTGGCCTGGGAACACAGTGGTGACTCAAGTTTCACTCCTGATGGGTAGTTGCTAGGCAAAATCAAGTTCCTTAAGCCAGACCTTCAGCTAACTTTTTGTTGCTTTTAAAATAACTTGTAATTTTACACATGCAGCTAGAATGCTGATTCTAAGTGCAAAACTATGACATTTCAACAGTTACAAAGGCATGTGACACCAAACATAGGTCACTCATTTAATTTAACATTTTCGATTTTGGTGGTTTTAAATCCAGTTGCAGTTAGGCTTAAGCTGCTGACTCCATAGCATTTTTGTTATAAGCATTGTTTTTGGGCTCTTCATTTCCCAGATTTTGTAGGCACACAAAACTCCATTCTGCCAAATGTCTGCTGGTGTTCAGTGAATATTTTGCACATGTTGCACTGTTAGAAATAGGCATTTTGACTTGCCTTCAGAAACACACAGAGTGGTTTTAAAACGCCGGCTTTTGGATAGTGGTGAGTACTGGTACTGCACTCATTTTTGGGATTTAAGAAATGAATTCCCCACACTTCTAGGTTGCATTTGGCAATCAGCATTGCCATTCCCAATGGTTTCAGACTACTGTGCGGGTAGTCCAATGGTGGTTTTAAAGCGCTTTGAAGCTAACCGGCGCTACTGTTTTTCCTTTGGCAACCCATTTCCCTCATGGCAACCCGGCCTTTCATTCTCGCACTGGTGGGTGGCAAGTGAGGCAACCATTTTGGTGGGCGCACAAACTGCGCAGCTTTCCTGGATTTCAGCGCACATGTGGGTTTTCCGCCATCTTGAATTTTCTAAGCCCACAGCACCAAATGTTGTAGCAGGGTAGCTTAAACGTGGGTCAGGACACCCTACATCTTTATCGTGGCACCTTCCCTCACAATACCTCTTAATTGCTTGGCCACTCCTGAAGTCAATTTCTTAATAACTCAATTGCTTGGCCTCTCCACAAGTCAATTACTTCATATTCGACGCTCACTGTTCTCAAGTTACTTTTACCCCAATCCTCCCTCAGTTACCAGTTTTTCCCTTATCACTTTCTTCATTCACTGCCCATTCACAATTGTGCCACTTCACTTAGTTTTTACTCACGCTTCGCCTGTTCGACTCCCGACTCTCGGGATTGTCTGCCTCTTTATCAGCCTCTTCAACTTTCTGTTCGTTCAGCTTCCTGTAGAAGCCGGGAGGGGATACTGTCTGAAACCAGGGGACCCGTCTCACCCGAGCTTGCACGCCTTATAATTAAAAATGTTTCGCTATCTCCAGGGTGCTTCTCGTCCTTTCAGCCGAATGGCAGAGGTCATGCGATATTTCCGGGACCCCAAACCCTACTATCTCAATGGATTTTTACCCATCCTCTGCTATCACGTGAACTGGAAGACCCCAGCCCTTTAAGTCGAGGCAGCAATACCCTTGAGATGGATGGGGATGTAGAAGTTACTCAAACATCAATAATCGAAACAACTCTGTTGGCAAAAAGATAACTGTTTTAATATCAATTATCTAAAACAGGGAGTACAACAGACATCAATGGACGTCTCAGCGCATGGTCTCTCAATGCATCTTAAAATAATTCTTTCTTTTATAGTAAAAAATCAGCATTGATGACGTCGATCTATGTATTTACTATCGTCATCCTACGTGGCAAACTATAAAACCAAGTGGCTATTGTGATTGGTTCTAAAGGAACATCTAAGTATACGATCCATACTACTCTAAGAGAGTGAAGAAAAGTGATAGATTTCTTAACACCAGGTGGAGCAACTAAGCCTTCACCTTAAACAGGTCACTATGTACGTCACTAAATACACAACGTCCCATTGGTTACACAAACTATAGGACCCTAAGTCATGGGACCACTACAATTGGTTGGCACTCTAACCGTCAGTACTTTTCCACCAACGAGTTGCTACCCCATCGGGGGTCGGTCCTTCTCCATTGCTGCTGCACATCATGGAACTTTTTGCCTCTCTCTGAGAGGCATCCAAGACCATTTGCCCTTTCTCCGTGCACTTAAAACTCTCCTATTGTAGATCTCTTTCGCTGCTTCATGTTCTTCTAGTTTCCTAGCGCCATGATGCACTCACTAGCCGGTGTAGGTTTTGCTATAGAAATGCTGTAACATGACATGACATAACATAACGTAACATAACAGTGTTAATAGGCACTTTTGTCTATTTGTATGTCCCTCTCTTAGATGCCATTGAGCAGACGCACGTGTAAAGAATTCATTGAAGATTTTCTGAATCCATCGATTTTCCACCATTATGCAGCATTATTGCAGACACTGGTGGAAGTAATAGGAACAGGTACCCTAATTTCTATTTTTACCTCGGAGTTACATGTATTTTTTTAACACATATCAAACAGCAACTAAAGGTTACCTTCCTTGGTTGTGTGTTATGTTGTTGCAGGTGATGCTTACATAGGACACTATATTGAATAAGGACGATGGCAGTGGTCCACATTAAAACTTAAATAGGAGGTAATTAATGAATTCTCTAATGTGAAAGTAACTTACTAAAGTCAGTTTGGACATTTTGGATTGGTGACAACATTGGGGGATTTGTGTATTTTATTTTCTCGGTTTCATTAGACCCAGATAGGATCATTTAGGAATAATTATACAATGCTTACACCCCAGCTGAAAGAAGCGAAGGGATGCAGCAGCTGGGCCTATTAAAGGTCCTGAAGAAGGCAAACAATAATAATTGTTCCACGTTTGTTGGATGTTCTGTCGAAACTGGTTGTAGGGAAGATGTTTAATGCATTTTAGGGAAACCAACAGGAATGTATGTTGTTGAGTGGCCCACCACCACCACCACTCTACTCGACCCATTTCCACTACGAATTGTCTGAAATTAGACCGTGTTTGGTAGTGTGAGGCCCACTGTGACCCCTGACACATTTGTTGGTTATTTACGTTCTGTTTAGTCCTGGTTAGGTTCACACATGTGGAATGATGGTATGTGCTTTATGTGAAACTGTATTTTGCACAAGAATAATGTTTACACCTTCATGGTAAATTTAATTGTCTTTCTTTTAGCACTTTGTCGTGTGTATGTATGTTTTTATGGCATTATTCATAGTTTATATTGATTAATAAATGAAATTGAAGTGATTTAATGTGATCCCGCTTTTGATATCCACCACATGTTCCAGTTGTTCTACTTTGTAGATTACTAAATTGAGTCGTTCAATATTATCACATTTAAAACAAAATTATGCGCCTGATTCACAGAGGTCTTTTATAATGGCGCAATCCCACAGGAAAACGTTCTGTGAATCAGGGCCTATATTGGCTGGCCCTCGTGAGACCAGATGCCTACGAATTTTGGGTTACACACACATTTTTTTCTCTTGTCAAAATAGCATAAAACTTACGTTATTTTGTTAGTTCATTATTAGTGCCCAGAATGATGCTGGTATTAACCTTTTTTAAAAAATATTTGCGTTCTACACGGACATGCACAGGACACTTCAGGCCACGGCCATCATTTAGACCATGCACCCTCGTTATATTGCCCCAACCCACCCTCGAGTTCTCACCCAACTTAAAGCATTGGCTGCCAAACAGAATACAGAATAAATAAAGGAAAGTCTATCAATACATTTGTGTTATGCGATAAGAAAGACGCAGGGCAGCAACAGCTTGTTATATGCCAGGCGGTGGTTATGTTTAAAAAACGTAGAAGTTAAAGCGTACATATTTATCTAGTTATCCCCAGAATAAAATCGAATTCCGAGTGCACGTTAGAGACATTTGCCGAAGCTTTGGTTTAGTCTCCTTAGTGATTAAGCTGGTAAGACATATTTCTGGTGGCACAGTCGCTTTAAAAGCTTTCCGTTGAATGCTTACATGGCGCGCATTTCATAATTAAATGATTGTCTCTGCTGCCCGTGACAATGCCGGCTTGTCGTGCACTCGTTTGTTTTCTTATTTCTGACCCAGATTCCCCCCCTCCTTCCTCTCCACTCCCGTGTGCAGTGTCATAATGCCCGGGTCTCTTTGTCATCCCTCCCTCCTGGATCTCCGTTGCTGACGGCAGACGCTCACTCTCTTCAGAAAGGGCTGGCAGCAGTGGGCCTGTGCCCCCCACACACCGTGGAGCCATGGGTAGGCTATTGTCGCACACCTTGCCAATCTACCGCCCCGCTGCTCCGATCACTGCTCTCTCTGGGTGGACAAAGCCAACAGAGTACGCCATAGTTCTATTCGTGAATTCAGATCTTGAAAACATGACGGTTCTGAAAGTTAACTCTTTCCTCTCTGTTCAGAGGTTTATCTTGTTTTACTCCTGTGCCAAGCCTCTAACTCTTTAGCAAAAAAGTGGGCAACCCTTGCATTAAGAACCCTTGGGGTGCCTCCTACAACTCAGCAACTGCTTGTTCTTGCCCAAATCCAATACGATGCGTCTATGAATATGTTAATGGCGAGCTTGATCAGGGGCGGACATGGTTATTGGGAAATACGACTGATCCTTCTCCAGCTTCACTGTTCTTGGAGTCGCTGGTCTGTTGGGATGTCATTGCCTCTGAGTTGGCTCCTGCACTATGGATATCTTCTTTTTTTATGTTCGCATTTTTATTGAAAACTTTATATAACAATAATGCAGACAAGCAGGCAAGACAAACTAAACGTGGTGTGCGTTTATGACAGGTCCAGGAATCTGCCTCAGATTTCTTCATACAAATTATCCTTCCTCGGCTTACACAGAGTGACTCACTCAAACAGTGCCAAAGGCGGTGCCCTCCAAATCCCGCAATGTCATTTTCTTTGCAGAGAGAGAGGCTCTGAAGAACCAACATTTTTGCAGGTAAGTTCATCCTCCAAGAGCTCATCCTCTCCCAAGATAATGGTCACAAAATAACAATCCAGATCAGTTCTCAAGAGCCTATTCATTGTCTCTATAGCATCAGATCAGAAGGATCTCACCCTACAACATTCCCACATCATGTGCTCAAAGGAGCCTGACCTGTGACCACAACCCCAACATGCATCTGAGTCACTCATAGCCCGGGCACACAACTTGGTGGGCATCCATTAAACATTGTTAAGAATCTTTATCTCCTGCACTCTCTCACCCAGATTCAACGAAGTCATGGCCACATTCCTGCACCGTTTCTCCCATCGTCCCTCTGTCATTTCCGTGCCAATTGTATCTGACCATGTCCTGAGTAGTTGCTAATTTGATTTCTTACTGTTCATTAGACACTTGTACATATTCGATACAAAATGGTCCTTCCCTTTAAAGTTCAATATTCGTTTTTTGAGAACTTCTTGTCTGTTCACTTCAACATCACCGATTGCTGCCCTTAATCTTCTGTATTCCCCATAGCACCCAAGCAAGTCCGCTCAAATCCCGCTTTGCCGCGAGACGCTGCTGTAGCTCCTGTGTTTGGACGTTTTTCCTTTTTGGAATCGGGACGTTGATCATTAAAAACTGCATTTCCCAGAAGGTGAATTTCACCAACATTGACTTTGATATTAGCACTTTAGTGCTATAAGGACTTACTAAAAGTATATGTACTTGTTGTTTAGGCTGCTGTGCACTTATGGGAGGCAGAGCTATAAAACCTTGGGTGCGTACCCAAGCAAGTCCGCTCAAGTCCCGCTTTGCCACGAGACGCTGCTGCAGCTCCTGTGTTTGGACGTTTTTCCTTTTTGGAATCGGGACGTTGATCATTGAAAACTGCATTTCCCAGAAGGTGAATTTCACCAACATCAACATTGACTTTGATATTAGCACTTTAGTGCTATAAGGACTTACTAAAAGTATATTTTCTTGTTGCTTAGGCTGCTGTGCACTTTTGGGAGGCAGAGCTATAAAACCTTGTTCGCGCGTGCACCGCGCGCGTGCACCCAAGCAAGTCCCCTCAAGTCCCGCTTTGCTGCTTCGCCGCGGCGGCGGGGCTGCGGATGGCTGCTGGGGAAGCCTGTGAAGTTTGTTTACAGAAAGTCCTGCATCTATGACCCGCTTAACCCTAAAATCAGGTATGCCTGCGTGCAGCCCATTAAAGAGTGTAAAAGCTGGGCTAGGAGATAAGACCCTCGAGGCAGCACCCATATGCTCCACCCCTAGAGGTGGTGGATTGAAACAGTGGGGGTGGGTAATGCGGATATCTGCAAATTTTGTAACGGCTCGCTGTCAGCTCAGAGCCCAATCTGGGAATACCCCCCCAAGCCAACAGTGCGACAAGAGCAATTGGGTTGGAAAAACCACGGGAGTCACTGATGCATGATGCCCCTTTTGCAAATTTAAGTTCAGTTGTCCCTAACAAAGAGCTACCAGAGGGCGGCCCAAGAGGGGAGTCTTCAATTTCTGATACTGCTCTGCTTGATTTAGTTCCGGTCTCCGGGCTTTCGCTTCTGGTGCCACCAATGCCCCCCCCGTCCGTGGTGTGGTTCGTGGGGACGCAGTGGTAATAGATTTGGACGCCAATGACACCGTTTTTTCAGACAACTTATTGCCTGAGAATCTATCAGCATCTCCAGTCATGTTCTCAGAGAGTAGCGTAAGTGACTCAATCTCTGTTAAGGAAACCCCTGGTGCGATAAAAAGAATAACGAATAATCACAGTACACATACATCAGTGGTTATTCAGCAGCCGGATACTGTATGGAGAATTGCCCTACAGTCGATGAATCTGGTGCTGGCAGCTATGTCTAGAGTGGTGACCACATGCGAACAGAAACTAGCTGTACAGAGTGAATGTTTGGAAAAGATTTTGGCACGGCAAGAGAGGAATTCATGCCAAACTGTGAAAGTATGGGATAAGAGAGTGTCAACAGGAGACTTGCTGCCCGGTAAGATTGCAATAGCATCACAAACGAAAAGCCGTGCTGACCTTAGT
Source organism: Ambystoma mexicanum (assembly GCF_040938575.1). Classification (NCBI taxonomy): domain Eukaryota; kingdom Metazoa; phylum Chordata; class Amphibia; order Caudata; family Ambystomatidae; genus Ambystoma; species Ambystoma mexicanum. The sequence continues at coordinate 561,607,862 of NC_090921.1, forward strand.
CAAAACCACGAAAGAAACCTGTATGTTATTAATAAGCCCTATGTGGTTAAGTCTGTAATCCCATGTTTTGATGACAACATTTTTGAAACCCCAAGGGGTGGATCCGGCTCGTCCCCCGGCGGGAGGCGGGGGATCAAAGCCATTGCCGGTGGTAAAGGATGTGGTTCAATGTGAGATTGATAAGGGTATGAATGAAAGAACAGCTACCCCTCCAGCTAGTCAGGTGAAAAAAAGGGAAAGTCTGTGGATAACAAAATTAGGAAAAAACTCCCAAAGAATCAACAAACCCCAAAAAATATTGGGAAATCCTCAGTAAAGCACTTTTTTAAAGTGATCACTGTCACCCCTAGACGTGGTGGATTGAAACAGTGGGGGTGGGTAATGCGGATATCTGCAAATTTTGTAACGGCTCGCTGTCAGCTCAGAGCCCAATCTGGGGATACCCCCCCAAGCCAACAGTGCGACAAGAGCAATTGGGTTGGAAAAACCACGGGAGTCACTGATGCATGATGCCGCTTTTGCAAATTTAAGTTCAGTTGTCCCCAACAAAGAGCTACCAGAGGGCGGCCCAAGAGGGGAGTCTTCAATTTCTGATACTGCTCTGCTTGATTTAGTTCAGGTCTCGGGTTTTTTTTCGCATCTGGTGCCACCAATGCCCCCCCGTCCGAGGTGTGGATCGTGGGGACGCAGTGGTAATAGATTTGGACGCCAATGACACCGTTTTTTCAGACAATTTATTGCCTGAGAATCTATCAGCATCTCCAGTCATGTTCTCAGAGCGTAGCATAAGTGACTCAATCTCTGTTAAGGAAACCCCTGATGCGATAAAAACAATAACGAATAATCACAGTACAAATACATCAGTGGTTATTCAGCAGCCGGATACTGTTTGGAGAATTGCCCTACAGTCGATGAATCTGGTGCTGGCAGCTATATCTAGAGCGGTGACCACATGCGAACAGAAACTAGCTGTACAGAGTGAATGTTTGGAAAAGATTTTGGCATGGCAAGAGAGGAATCATGCCAAACTGTGAAAGTATGGGATAAGAGAGTGTCAACAGGAGACTTGCTGCCCGGTATGATTGCAGTAGCATCACAAACGAAAAGCTGTGCTGACCTTAGTCAAAACCACGAAAGAAACCTGTATGTTACTAATAAGCCCTATGTGGTTAAGTCTGTAATCCCATGTTTTGATGACATCGTTTTTGAAACCCCAAGGGGTGGATCCGGCTCGGCCCCGGCGGGAGGCGGGGGATCAAAGCCATTGCCGGTGGTAAAGGACGTGGTTCAATGTGAGCTTGATAAGGGTATGAATGAAAGAACAGCTACCCCTCCAGCTAGTCAGGTGAATAAAAGGGAAAGTCTGTGGATAACAAAATAAAGAAAAAACTCCCAAAGAATCAACAAACCCCAAAAAATATTGTGAAATCCTCAGTAAAGCACTTTTTTAAAGCGACCACTGTCCCAAAACGCACCTCCGTAGCAGCCTCACAGGCAATTAAGCAAAAATACCAATTGCTTGCAATTGAGAGGAGAAATTAGTCCCCGAAGTTTACCCCTGCCCATGCCATGGATTATATTACATTGGATGAGCTTATGGAGGAGCTAGTAAACAAAGAGCCTGTTGCAAAGAAAAGAATAAACATAGAAGCATATCAAACCCCAAAGGGAGGAGGGGAACCGAACCAGGACCGAGGGCAAAGGAGGCGAGTCTCGCCGCTCAGTGAGCCGAAATTCGGAAAGTGGTTGATGCCTATATGGATGGGTTGACCCCAGCCGTGCTAATTCCACCGTCGCATAAGAGCTCTACTGGTGGGCTAAATAGCCAACAAAATCCTGCTAGTGACAGGCAACCGGTGGGTTCGGATGAGTCCGTGGGTGGGAATACGGGCAAGAACATCCCGGAAAAAACAGCACCAGGAAGAGTATTGTGCTTGGAACTTAAGCTGAAACAGGTGATAGCCCAGCCTTGAGTGGTGGTATTCACAGCAAATCCAACGAGTCAGGAGGACAAAATGGAAACAATGGAGATCTATCACATATGTCGGGGGCTATTATGTCCCTAATTGAGAGTGCCCTGAATAAGATGCAAGGCTATAAACAACCAGCAGAGGCACTGGCTCCGCCTATTTATACACCTCATAATGGTGGAAGAAATTCGAAGCCTACGGTGCAGAGTTGGCCAGCACCGTATGTACTAGCCTTGGCTTGTAGGAGACCGCCGTGCACACAATATGATTTAAATAGGCGTGTAGTACTGGCAATTTGACGATGTTGTCTCCTCTGACATGATATTGGTAGAATTTTCTGGTGAGGGGTCAGTTAAATTCAGTTAACTTGTGGTTTAAATCTCGTGTTGTAGAAAATGTAATCTGGCAGGCGAAAGAGGATCTAAATGAATTGGGATTCGTTCTTTCAACTATGCCAGATCAGATCAGCAAAGCTGAATGTCCCTAGTCATTTAAAGAGATCGCAAATGGGTGATGAGGGGGGCCTCATGAAAGCACAGAGAATCCAGTCCCGCACAAGTGTTGGTTTGAGTAACTGGATGGGAAACCAGAAGTAATGTGAGGAGGGGGTGGAAAAAAGACAGATATCCCTGGTCAGTTGGAACACCAGGGGTTTTAGTCATCTTATAAATAATGACTATCGTGATTTAAGGAATTGTGATATTGGCCCTCATTACAACACCGGCGGTAACCAATGGCGCTATTAGCACCATGGTTGCTGCCGGTATTGTACCGAGTCCGCCAATGGTAAATGGGGAAATACCGCTCCATTCCAAGGTTGGCGGGGCGGTAATTCCCCATTTACCATTGGCCCTTCCCCATTCCCATTTTTGCCCCATAGGGCTCAATGGGACTGGGGAAGGCGGTAATTACGGTACTGCAAATTGCGGTAGCGTAATTACCTCGAAAGCCCCTTTGCGGGTCCCTACTTTAACGGCTGGTCCAGACCAGCTGTTAAGGTCGGGAGCCGCAAAGGGACCTCGTAATCAGGCGTTAAGGGTTTAACGGCGCCGACACCTTTTACGGCGCCGTTAAACCCTTAACGCCAGGGCCGTAATGACCCCCATTGTCTTACTCCAGGAGACGTGGCTCACTACTGTCCCTATCTGGGAAACCCACAAATTGTATCTGAATCCTGCAATTAAACCTGCGGTGGGTCGGCCAAGCTCTGGGATCCTAACATCGATAAAAATGATTAGCGGGCTGTCATCTGAACTGTGGGCCATGCCAAATAAATGTATGATCCTGGTGAAAGTTTTCGTGGGGGAATATTATTATGCAATTTTAAATATCTACTGGAACCCGATTGCCATGTCTGACGATAGCTTCTTTAATGATCTAAACGCAATCTTGGACTTGGTAGTGCTGGCGCAAAAGGTAAGAGCATTAGTAGTGGCAGGTGATCTGAACCTAAATTGCCTGTCTGAGCTTGGCAACAAAAATAAAACAAGATTCAGAAGATGGTCCTCCTTAGTGAAAGCGAGAGGGCTAATTGGTCTTAATGGGGCATTCGAAACAGACATTCCCCCCGCTCCGACCTGGCAAAAGATCGAAAGTAAATCAACCATTGATTATATCTATTTGAATGAGAACTTGTGGCCTGCAGTATCAAACTTTTCTGTGTCTAAAACCGAGGCTAGTGACCATAATATTCTTACGCCAAAATGGGTCGCAGGGACAACAAGAGATATACCGAGTCATAAACCCATTAATGGGGTATGTGTAGTGAATGCCGGAGGTAATAGATGTTGATGGTCGGAGAAAGAAGTATTAAATCTAGAGCGTCTTTTAAGATTAGGTATACCGGAGTACGGGTTATTGGGTGGGGATGTTAGCAATGTGCAAGCTGATCTACTCTTGGTGTTCCGTGAACAAACTGGCAAAAGAAAACAATTAGCAACACATCTCCACTCGTATGATAAAGTGGTGAAAGAAAGTAAAGCGCGAGTTCGCGCCCTATTGAGAGCGGTTCATAAAGAACCTGTGCAATCGAGGCAACCATTAATTACTAAAATAAGAACGGCCTATAGAAATTGGGTAAACGGCCATCGAGCTGCATTATTCCAAGAGGATGGAGCCAATATGTTAAAGATCTAGCAGGTAGAAACATTGCAAAGATGTGGTCGGCCATAGACAATGCTGTTGTGGCTGCGCAAGTGGCCCTACAAGCGAGCTCGGTCTACCCACGTATGGGTAGACCATTTCTCAGGGCTGTACGCTCTCCCGGCTCTTAGAATATCATCTGAGCTAGCTATTCCCTCGCTCTCCTTTTATTTGGAGTTCGAGTTGCCAGATATTTTAGCCTTGATTAACTCGGCTAGTAATTGAAAGGCGAGGGGGCCAGATGGCCTGTCTAACTTTGAGCTAAAAAAAATCCCAATTTATGGGCGTCCATATTATCTAAAATCTTTCGGCTAATAAATACAACCCAGAGTCTTCCTTGTTCATGGACACAGGCAATAACAATCCCAATATATAAAAAGGGGCACAGACAAGACCCGAGTAGTTATAAGCCCATCTCCCTGCTCGATGTGCCAGGGAAATTGTTTGGTCGGCTACTATTGGGCAAATTGCAGGAATGGGTAAAGAGCAAAAATCTAATTGACTCCCTGCAAACAGGTTTTGTAAAAGGCCTGGGAACCATGCCAAATATAATAACTTTGAGAATGATTAAAGCCCAGCAGGTGGAACGCAGGCAGCCCTGTACATGGGGTTTATCGATTTCAGAGCTGCGTTCGACTCAGTTGACAGAGCTCGGCTGTTTCAAAAACTAGTAGAGTATGACTGCCCTCACTCGCTCCTCTCATTAATTATTATGTTCCACTCGAAAACATCAATGAGAGTGCGTATTAGCCTTGATGGGAGGTTATCGCCAGAAATTGAGATCCTTCGTGGGCTAAAGCAGGGCTGTGCACTGGCAGCGTTCTTATTCAATTTTTTCATTTTAGATCTGGGCCTTGAATTTGCTAACTGTAACGGCGATGCTCCGAGGATTGGTGTCCAGCAAATCCCTTACCTGCTATATGCGGACGACCTTGTGTTACTCTCACAAACACCACAAGGTCTTCAACGCATGTCGACGCGGTTGGGGGAGTATGTTAAAGCAAATAACCTAATGATCAATGTCTCCAAATCCCAAATCCTAAGTTGTTCAGCTACTGCGGGCCGCAAGAATCGGGTCCTTGCTCTATCCTGGACACTTCAAGAAATTAAACTATTAAGAGTGTCGAAATACAAATATTTGGGGACCGACATAACTAATAGGCAGAATAAATCAGCCGAGGCGGCTGTTGTTGGAGACAAATTGCAGCACGTAATTTCGCAGTCTAGAATTCTAATAACCAGATTTGGGAAATGCTCCTTGAAGCATGTGGTGTCCTTTATAAAATGAAGGTACTACCAATTATGCTATATGGTGTGGAGGTGGAGGGCAGGCTGCTTGACAAATGGCATTATTGGGAGGTGCTGGAAGCAAAGTTTTGGAAACAGATATTAATTCTACCCAACGCAGTACCAATTGCTTTAACCCGCCATGAATTAGGCTTATTATCCATTCATGTTCAGGCGGTGTGGAGACAATGTGCTTTCTTACGCAAATGCCTGATGGGAGTAAATAGCGGAACCATGCTAGAACTAATTGGCTATAACCTGTTAAAATCTAGAAATGCATTCCCGAAGGCATGGCGGAATAATGTGTTTGATCAACTGGCAGAGGTGGATGTCTCCCTCGACTTGCTGATCTCGAACCCTGACCGTGCAAAAGTAAAACTCTTTCAAGCGGACTGGCCTAGAAATTTAGCAAAGTGCACTCAGTATAAAGATTTTAATATCTGGTTATTTGGAATAAAGTAATATGGAATGATGGCCCCGTATTTGGTGAAATGTCCATCACAAAAAGTGCGGGCTGATTTCCTAAGGTTCAGATTGAATCTATGGGACACCTGTAATGTTCTGTGTAGGCATAAACTGATCCCTATGGAATTCAATTATTGCAGATACTGTTTATCGATAGAAAAATGGGAAACCCTCCAACATTTGCTAGTAGAATGTGGTGTGCTGAAGAATATACGGTCAAGATGTTTCGATAATGTGTTTGTAATCCACACTGAGGTGACAGTCGATCATTTATGGCAAATGTTGTTTTCTAATCCGAGGGTGAGGGTACAGTTAGCAATAGTACAGTTCTTAAATATGTTACTACCTCGATTCAAGGATACTCTTGAGGGCACGGGGTCCAATGATTGAGACCATTGTTAGTGGCTCAATCAGTATTTGTAATGCTATGAGCTAGGTATGTTAAAGGCTTATGCGAGAATGATAGTGGTAGTGCGTGGTAATTGTATTTTGTTGTAGTTGCCTTCAGCCGGGGCAACGATATTGATAAATGTAACCTGTGCCCTAGTGTGATTATGTATATTAATGTGATTTTATATCTAGTTACTATGTTTTATTATTGCTGTATGTATATATGATTGATTACTGTGTATTTATGTTTAAATATTTGAAAAGTTGCGCTGCAACTAAAACAAATTAAAAAATAAAAGTATTCCCCATAGGTGCAGTAGTGAAGGTTCATCATCGTTGAAAGCCTGTTAAACGCGAACCAGTTATTATCCATGAATAAATCCCCAATCCACTGCATACCATTCAGAAACCAGTGCGGACAGAAAAGGGGCTTGCCATTGATCCACACTCTCTTATTCAGCCAGAGTGATCTTCTAGGGGATATAGTGGTTTCCTCCCCAATCATTCCCTCCAGCTTCTGCCAGGTCTTTCTCAAACAATCTGTTGCACAGAGGGTATACTACCCTTGATGCTCCCAGTTGTCAAAGGTGCCTCAGGGACAAGCAGCGTATTCATATTCAACTCTGTCGGCGCGCAAACACCAGGTGACTCCTCCAAAAATGGTATTAAATTGTGTGCCGAAAAAGCAAGATGGTACATTTCAAAATTAGGGCCTCCTAGGCCTCGTCGTTCACAGGGCAATTGCAGTTTCCAAAGATTCAGGCATGGCTGTTTCTGCTCCCAAAAAAACTGTGAAACTGACTCTCAATATCCAACAAGCTTGTCCTCATCACATCTAGAGACAGCTTACTTAGTACATAATTGATGCGTGGTGCCAAAGTCATCTTTATAGCGTTGACTTTCCCCCAAAGGGACAGGTTCATTTCGGACCATGTCGCCAGATCCATTTTCATGCTCGTGATCAAGTTTGTCATGTTTGCATCCATCATTGATCTCACCTCCTTTGTCAGCCACACTAGAAGATATCTCATCCTTTCTGGACACTGACTGAAGCCGAACTGGTAACATCCGTACTTCTGCATGAAGGAAACACTTGCATAGCCTCAGATATAGACCAGTTGATTTTGTATCCGGAAATTAATTGAAGGCCTTCATTTGTTTCATCAAGGCTGGTACGGAAGAGCTCAGATCCTTTGTCATAAAGAACATGCCATTGGCATAGAGCAATACTTTCTGCATTGCTTCACTGTAATGACACCCCTTATTTCCGCATCCAATCTGATCCTCATGGGCAAGGGTTCCATCAACAATGTTAATGTTAATGTTAAAGGTATTTATACCATGCACCGTCACCAACGGAATTGGTCCCTATGCACTCAAATAGCAATGGTGACAATGGGCAACCCTGTCTTGTGCCCCTCAACAACTCAAACATTTCTGAGGACATGCCGTTCGTGTTGACCACCGCTGTTGGCTCGGTGTATAGTAACGACATCCACTCTCTTATCTCTGGTCCAAATCCCAAACACTCCAGCAATGTAAAGAGGAAACTCCACTCAATTCAATCAAATGCCTTTTCAGCATCCAGCAAGAGAGCAACCACAGCCGCTGTCTGCTTTTGACTCCTGTAATGTCAGTATTAATTTCTGCATATCAGAGGATGGACTTTTTCCCTTAACAAACCCAGACTGATTCTCATTCACAAGCTGCAGCAAGGTTCTCTCAATCCGCAATGATGAGGTTCCGCAAATATTTCATTGTCTCTGTTTAGGAGACTTATTGGTTTGTAGCTCGACATGGCAGTAGGAGGTTTTCCTTTCTTCAGCATTAGTGGTATTGAAGCATATTGCGTTGATTGCGGAAGTGTCCCCTATAGTCTTATTGCCTGCAACACTTCCAACAACAACTCAAAAACCATATCCGGCATGATCTTCTAGAACTCGACTGGAAGGCCATCTGAGCCAGGACATTTCTCCCTGTTTAGGCGATTTGCTGCACTTTTCAGGCCATCCACTGTGAGATCTGAATCCAGATTGATTCTTGTCGAAACTGACAGATTCCGCAGACCACCGCTATCAAGGTATCTCCTCAGTTCTTCTAAGTGTCACCGCCATGGAGGCACTTGTGATGTTGTTTATGGTGTGCCACTCTTGAATCCTTAGACGGTAAACCAGCGGTCTGTGACACTTTTCCCCTCTTTTGTAATAACTGCATTTTGTCCTAAACAGATGCCTGTCCGCCCTCTCTGTCAACAATCTGTTCAAATGATATTTTTTGTGCACCTGTGTTCTCCTTTTTTTATCAGTTTGAGCTGCTAGATGACCACGTTCCAGGTGTTGGCTCTCATCTTTCATCAACCTCATTTCCTGTTCCTTATTTCTGTTCCTCTTACTTGAGAGCTCCATGAGTACGTCATGCATATAGCACTTCAAAGCCTCCCATATGGACTCCACGCTCATTTCTGGAGTCCTATTTGTGGTTACAAATAACTCTGCTTCCTTCACCAATTTATCCACGGTTTTGTTATCTTTCAACAGCACAGTATTGATTTTCCAATAGTTCTTGGGTATTGAAAATGACAATGAGATCTCGATAGAAACAGGAGCATGGTCAGATACAAGTGTAGCATTGATGCAAGCATGAAGGAATCTCTGGGTGCACTGACTAGTTACCAGAAGCATATCTATGCAAGAGTAAATATCATGACATTTTGAATGGAAAGTATAACAACTGTCTGATGGGTGAGCAAGTTTACACACATCCACAAATCGGAATTCCTATAGCACTGCGTGCAAAGACCTGTGGTTTCTCCCACACCCAGTTTTATTAGAACTACTGCTCCTGTCCAAGAGGGGGTGCACAGTCTCGTTAAAATCACCACCCAACAATACATTGTTCTGAAGGTCTCTTGTAGTAGGGCCACATCCGCCTTCAATCCATTAAGATGGTCTAGGACTCTTTTTCGCTTGTTATGGTAGTTTATACCATTAACGTTCCAGGGATTCCTCTCAAAATTTGCTTCTGGATCCAGACATTTGAATCACTTTGTACATCTGGCCAAACACATAACATACCAAAGACAAAGACAGCAACACACAAACGTAAAACACTGAAACACCTATAACATTGCTGTAGCCACACCAGGCCACAGAGCACCTCACAATTCGGATCATGGTCCAAATACTCCAAACCCCCTCCAACAACTTGACTTCCAGATACATATCCCAACTCTAAAATTGCAGATCTAATACTGTATTCAAGCATCTGCCGATACATCCGCCAGTAATTGTGCATGTGTCTGCAGTCTGAGAGCCCTTACCCATTTCTGCCCAATATCACAAGATTAATGGGGGCTTCCAAGTTTGCATAGTCCCCTAAAACCAGCCATCTTAAAACCAAGGGTGTCACTATCTTTAACCATGCCTCACCGGCCAGAACCTCCCCAGCTTAACTATCAAGCCCAAAAGTCATACTGCAAAGTCCACCTTTGTTCCTGTCTCCCCCATAGGCTGTACGTAATACGTAATTGAAGAAGATTCAGAGATGTAATAGTGCCCACACTATTGCTCACTGAAAAGTGGCCGCTGTATATAAGTTAATTCTACGCAATATACTGCTAGCACACCAGCTGGAATCTATGATATATAACAGAATTGTATAAAATCTGATATATTCAATCTCAAAGCAATCCTTCCCTTTCAATTCATGTTTCGCCTTTTAACATCCCCAGGTATCGGCCGCTCAGCAGGAATTGGGCATTTCGATCTGGACAGGGAAATCAACACTTCCACTATGAGTTTAGCCCATCTATATTCTTCTCACTAACACAAATGAGGACCTGGAAGCGCCCGTGCCCAGGTAAGGGGCCTTTGTGAATCCAAGGCTTGGTGGACTAACAGTAAAACAGAGCAACCACCCTCAACCCCCTCGGTCACAACCGCACAGCCGGACCTAAACACTGAAGCACACCATCAGGCCTAGGTCCACTACTGATGCTAGAGATTTCCTATTAGTGGACAGCACCATGTAAAGCTAGTTGACCAATGGTGTTCATTGCTTATTTCCTGTTTATCAGCGTCTTAGAGGAGTGAACCCTCCAAGGCATGTGAGAAAGCAGCTCGAGCATGGGATACCCAGTGGCAATTTGTTTTTTTAAAAAAGGTAAATTAGACTGCATCTTACAACTTTGATAGAAAGATAATTAATTTAATTTAAAAAAAAAGGTGTTAACAGCATCAATAACCCAGATTATCATGGTATAACATAACATCCATTCCAAACAAACATACATGTCACAGAGAGTTAAGAGAAGTGAAACTTTCCCCCAGCTATTCCACCTAATTCCTGCATGGGGCATCTTTTATGCACTGCACAGTTTCATGTGGGTTATCTGTGCTCCTTATATAATTTCCAAGAAAAATCTTCAGAGTAGCTGGTTTCACCAAAATAGTACTGATATTTTCCTCCCGGGCCAAATAGTTCTCCTCCTTGAAGGCTCTCCTTTTTTCCACCACCTCCTGAGAGTAGTCTGGATACACAGATAGGGTTGATCCCTCAAACACAAGCTTTCCTTTTTCCATTGCTGCCTTTAGGATCTTTTCTTTCAAACTCGGTTTTGTCATGACCAAGAAAATATGCCGGGGTCTGCCACTGATATATCTGCCAACCCTATGGGCGCAGTCCAGGTCCATAGTATCAACCAGTGATTTTGCATGTTGATGACCCTGTCTGTCAGGTCCTTCTCTGAATCAGGGGCCTCTGGTAAGCCCACAAGGCGCATGTGAAGGTATCTGGACATCATTTCCAATCTCATGTTCTTTGCCTTCAAAGAGGGCACCCCCTCTGTAAATCCTTATTGGCCTAAAGCTCCCAGCAACCTTTGAGGTTAAGGCTGAGGTATCAGCCTCTACTTTGGTCAATCTCGACTCCAGATGACCAACTTTGGATGTGAGCTCAGTAAAGGACAGCTTAATTTCTCCAATATCCCCAGCCACTTTCAATAGAAGGTTGTAAATGTCCCCAATTCCGGGAGTATGTTCAGTGTCTGGAAACTGCTTTGGCTTCTTGGGCATGGAGTTCTCCGAGACATCATTCTTCTTTTTGTTCATGTTGGGAGTCAAAATGTGTAGTAAAATCTTTAAATTAAGGAGAGAGCAAGAGCTGCTGGATCAAGTGGCTACCTGGTTCACAGACATTCCAGAATCTCTGGCATCTGGATATCTTCTTACCAATGGGCACATTCTTCTTACAGATTCATCATCAGTTAAAATAGCTACAGGTGCAGACAGTAACCAGAAAACTTTACATAGCCACCAGAAAACATCAGAGCAACCCCAGCCTCAATCTTTCATGGCGGCATTAGTAGCACCAGCACCAGACACGATGCCACAGGTGTTTGTAGGAAGCCCATGCCCTCTTATGTTTACTCAGTTCTTCTGAGCACCACAGATGCTCCTCTGGGACCATGCCACTTTTATTAGGCATACACTTGCTTGTTCTGTGATGTTATCCCTGAAGACTTCAGGCTAAAAGCCTCCAGTAGATAGTAATTAGGGAGGGCTACGGAATGACTCTTCTTCATTTGCATGTGAAGATCTGAGACAATGCAAGTCCATACATGTAGATGTCTCTTGCTGATCTGCACCAACGTTGTGTCTGGAGCATTACACTGACGCCTGTGTATCATGCCTTCTACGGCCAATTTGGAGCCTGCTGCAAACGCATTAACAGTGCTGAACAAACCAGGCAGGTGACATTGTTCCAGGTACTCATGTCTACCCGCTAGTCAGATTCTCCTGATATTGAGGCCCATGCCTGCAGTTCTGGACAAAAAGATGTCAAATAAGACAAAGTGCTTCCATTTACGCAGGAAGTCTTCCTCTTCAAACCAAGATCTTCTAATTTGGGGACAGCACCACAGGACATCTTCTCCACAGTCTAAGCAGAGTTCAAATGATGAACACCCAATCCCATTCTTATGATGATGTGGTATAAGATACTTTTTCCTTCCACCATGCCCACTCCACCCAGGTCAGAAGTATTTAAACTGTTCATGTTGGCTATCTTTCAGCAAAATACCCAGGCACCCTATGCCCTGGCTTCTCCTTTGATGCACATATGCGTGAAGAGTATGTCTAAAAGCTGTAGTCTTCCAGGATCGTGTTTGTGCATGTTTTACTGCTACTGGTGACCCTGACGTCTAGCCTGGTGTTTGGTTCCATAAATGGTGCCAGTGGCCTTCTTCTTTTCGTATGTTTAAGGATTTTATTGTATGAGAAATAGGAGCCACGTATATTAGAATAACTGGGTAGAAAAATGTAAACATTTTTAAATAGGGGGATGGGGAGGACAATACAAATGATGAAACATTCAATGACTAACACGACAAGGACAAGACATCACATTCATTAAAGGAAAGGAGGGAGGGGGAGAATAGAATGCATAATAATAACGTCAGATAATGCACAGTTTGATGTCAATGTTAACATTAGGGAGTATCAGTGTTGGATAAATAGTCAACAAATGGTGCCTTTTCAGTGGTATTTGCATAACAAATCAGTGGATGATGCGATACAGCTTTCTAATCTGTGAATATTACAAATTCTGTTCCACCAGATTTTATAGTGGATATGGTTTAGGTTTTTCCAATTACTAGTGATGGTTTGGACTGCAACTATTAAGCATAGATAAAAAAGATAAAGTATATGTTTGTTAATTCGATTAGCTTGTAAAATGGAACTTCCAAAGAATAGAAAGTCAAAACAGAAATCTTGATGAAATTTAAAAATAGATTCAATAGTACACCATACAGAATTCCAAAAGGGCTTAAGATATTGGCATTCTATAAACATATGTCTAATTGAGCCTTGTGCAAGAGAACAACTCCAACAAAAATCGTTAGGTAAAAGTCCATATTTAAATAGGGAAGTAGGGGTAGCAAAGGCTCTGTGATAAAAGAGAAAGAGAGTTTGAGTTAGGCTTGCTGAGGGAGTAATTTTAGACATATATTTCCATTGTACTGGCCATCAAAGTTGAAGATTCAATATTGAGCAATCATTATTCCAATCACTATAAAGCTGGTCGAGATTCAATGTAGAAAATGTTGTTATTAGCATTTTGTAATACGCTGAGGCTGTAGTACTAAGGTTCAGCATGTGTAGGAGTCTTTGTGCATCGGGAACGTTGGAGTTATGCATGAATCGTTCATAGTTCTCAAAAATAGTTGCAATGAGGACCAAATATTTTTTCTGAAAAGAAGTTGCCATTTGATGGTTCAGTCAAGAACAGCAATAGGAGCATTCTGCACACAAATCTGATTATAGAATCTTATACCTCTGAAGAGCCAAGGTTTCCACAAAATCAATCTACCTTTAATTTTAATAAGGGGGTTAAGCCAAATATAAGGAGAGATGAAAACGGACCTTTTCATTAAGAATGGGAACATGTAGCATCTTAAATATAGCATAGATTGACGAATGCAGGAATAATTGGTCAATTTTACGTTTACCTTTAATCAGGTAAATATCTGCTAGGGATATGGGGGAGACCATGACTCTCTCTAGGCAAAGCCAATACGGTACATGCAACAGTTCTTCCTGAATAAACCACATTTGTGTTTGTTTAATGACAAAGGCTGCATGATAATTTCTGAAATCTGTGAAGTTGACACCTCCTAAAGAGCAGGTTTTTTTTAATTTACTTAGCACAATTCAATGCTTTTTCTTTCCCCATACAAACTTAATTAGACAATAGTCAATAGATTTGAAAAATGATAAAGGGAAAGAGATAGGCAGCATGTAAAGAAAGTAAAGGATAAAAGGGGAAATCATCATTTTTATTACTTCTAGGCGGCACCACCAAGAAAGAAAAAGGGGTGACCATGAGGTTGTTAGTTTTTTAATTCTAGTTAATATTTTTTCCGAGTTCTGTTTGCGAACCTCGCTAATGGACGCTGAGATGTAAACTCCCAGATATCTGAAACCCTTAGGGCACCACGTCATTCCAAGAGATGATGTATGATATGATGTACAATGAACATTAAGGGGACGAATTTCAGGTTTATCTATATTAAGTTTATAGTCAGATGCCTTGGAGAAGTTTGCAATGACATCAAGTACATGTTGGGCACTATGTTCTGGATTTTTGAGAAATAGGAGAACATCATCTGCATATGCTGCAGCTTTGATATGGAGATGCTTATGATGTATTCCTGTAATATTTTCATTTTTTTCTAATGGTTTCAAGGAAGGGTTGAAGAGCTAATAGAAACAAAATTGGGGAGAGGGGACAACCTTGGCATGTTCCTCTTGAAAGAGGGAAAAGGGAGGTTTTTTCCATTAACAATAATCGCAGTCCTAGGCCTACAGTAGAGGATTTCTATCATAGAGAGAAAAGGGGGGCTGAAACCATGCCACCTGAGGGCCTTAAATAAAAAATCCCATTCTACTCTATCAAATGCTTTTTCCACATCTAGAGCTATAGCAGCATGGGGATGTTTGGAATTGCGAATTAGATCTATGACATCTAAGAAAATTCTGATATTTGAAGAGGAGACTCTACCCTTGACAAATCCAACTTGATCTTGTTTTAGAAGATTAGGTAATAAAGGGAGGAGTCTGTTAGCCAAAATCTTTGCATAAATCTTACAGTCAGTGTTGATTAGAGCGATGGGACGATAATTTTGGGGGAGCTCAGGGTCTTTGTTGGGTTTGGGAAAAACAATAAGTATGGCCTCTAGAAATGAACCATGAGCTTCCCCTTTTGATATAAAGTGAGAGTAAAGTTCACTAAGTTTAGGGAGTAACACGTTGGAAAAGTGGGCAAAACAATCAGTAGAGAAGCCGTCAGTGCCTGGAGCCTTACCCTTGTTGAGACGTTTAATAGCTAATAGTATTTCGGAGGGGGTAATAGGAGCATTAAGTGCCTGAAGATCTAATGGAGAGTATGAGTTCCTAGGGATGTTGTCTGGAAATGTATCAACCTGAGCATTAATAAGAGGAGCTTCGCAGGTATATAATTTATTGTAGAATTTGGAAAAAAAATCAATAATATCTTTATCCAACATTTTCCTATTACATAATGGTCCTTAAGGACAACTATCCTAGACCTCTCTTTTTTGCATTTAAGGTACGTTGCTAAGGATTTGTTGGCCTTATTAGAAAGTTGGTATATCTTTGATTTATATTTAAGCATATTAGCGCAATAGTATTGTGTGATAATTTTGTTATATTGGAATCTTAGTTTAAGAATATCTTTAAGGGTGGTAGGAGAATTATCATTAGCAAACTGGGTTTCCAAAGGCTTCAGCCGCTTAAGAATGGATTCAGACTCTTGTTTAAGTTTTCTTTTCTTATTAGCAACAAATGAAATTATATGGCCTCTAAGAACAGCTTTGTAGCAGTCCCAATTATTTGTAATAGATGTATCTTCATTCTTATTATCAGTAAAGTAGTTATTATGCTGTTGGGCTATAAAAGGCGAGAAGGATTCGTCATGAAGTAAATTAGCTTTAAATCTCCTTCTATTTGAACTTCTGGATTCAGGCAAGGATGCAAGCTGAATATGTATTGGGGCATGCTCAGAGATTGTAATGGATTCTATATGATCAGAAAGGAGAAGGCTAACCATAGAATTAGTTATAAAAATATAATCAAGTTGTGAGAAGGAACTATGGGGTGTAGGGTAGAAGGTGAAATTGGAATGAGTAGGATGAGTTAGACGCCAAATGTCAGCAAGCCCTAGATCAGTTATAAAACTAATAAATTGTTTGTGAGAAGAGTTATTAATGAATCGTACACTAGATTCCCTATCTAGAAAAGGGTCTATAATTTGGTTACAGTCCCCACAGACAATCAAATTTTGGGGGTCACATAGGAGCATGTGATTTCGTAGTAGCTGCCAAAAATTAGGGTCTGGGGATGCTGGGCCATAAATGTTCAGTATAGAGTACACTTTGGAATCAATCGATAATTTGAGTAAAATCCATCTCCCAGATTGTTGGATTCATTGCATAAAACTTTACATTTGAGAGCTTTGTTAATTAACGTGATAACTCAATTTTTCTTCCCTCTAGCAGCACTGGAGAAGATTTGACCAAACCAATGCATTTTAAGTTTTGCTGCTTCTTCATTAGAAAGGTGTGTTTCTTGAATACAGGCAATCAATGGTTTGAGTCTATTAAGGTGAGATAACACATTTTGTCTTTTGATTGGATTATGTAACCCTTTAATATTCCATGAGACTATATTAAGTGGCATGAGTATGGGGCATGAAAATAAATAGATCAAATTTAAAATCTCTAAGAGAAAATAACAGTGTAAATGAGCCATCTTATACATTAATACTGGGTATAACCATACATCTAGTATAACTGATGAGTATTCAAAGGCATAATATACAGTGCATAAAATAATATTCATTTTCATATATGCATTCTTTAAAGATACATAAGGAAGGAAACAGAAGGGAGAGGGGAAGACAAACAGAGCCAGCATGAAAAGTGAAGAATAAGAAGAGCTAGAAATATCTTCAGTGACAGTAGTGGTTAACAGGAAACAACCACTTCTATCCATGCTGGAAAACAAAGAGTATAAGTTGGAGGAGGATGAGCCTCAAGGGAAGACAGCTGGTCTCGCAACCCGCTCCAAAACTAAAAGTGGTGACCGGTACATAGCAATAGGCAGAAGAGAAAAGGATCTTGATAATGTATTTCAGGTAGGGGCCTTTGATGTATCTTCCTTTCTTAGATTTTGAATAAACTGTCTCAGGGTGCTGGGATCCTGAAAAGAAGAAGTGTGACCATTTAGAGTTACTTTTAGAATAGCTGGATGTATCATGCCATATCTTGCATTGACTTGTTGGGGAGCAGGTCTGAAAGCAAGGAGCTCCTTCTTGTAGCTGTGGAATTAAAAACATCTTGGGTAATAAAAATCTTTTTGCTATTCCATGTTAGGTGTTTTTTTAATTTTGGCTTTCTCTAGAATCATGAGTACATGGGTGTAGTCCAACAATGCAAGTATCATAGTTCTTGATGAATTATTGGTAGTAGTGCTAGAGGATTGCAACGGTGTATGAGGGCCAATGCGATGTGCCCTTTGAATGTTTAATTTGATTGAGGGAGGAAGTTCCAGAAGCTTAGTCAGAAGATTATTCGTAAACAGAATAGGGTTAACACCTCTGACTCCCTCCTGTAACACAATAATTTGCAAATTATTTCTTCGGTTGCGATTTTCAAAATTTTCAGTATGCTTCTGTAGTGCTTTAACTGTATTTTCGGGTCGTGAAACTCTGCCTATCACGTCCTCAGCATCACTAATCCTTTGTTCAACCTCAGATATTCTAGTTTCAGAATTAGGTAATTTTTCATCCATTTGCTGCAATTTAATATTTATAGGTCCATGAAGGGTTTTAGCGCTTTAACTTCTGCAAGTATGGCTTGCATAGTATCATTATATGCTTCTTCATCCAGTGTTGGTCTTTCGCTTTTAGACCTTTTATTGGAAGTAGAAATGGGTGTTTCCTTAGTTAGAACTTTCTTGGATGCCATATCGGGTTTTTATTAATACTGTGTATTGGGCAGGTAATTTCTATATTTGTAGTCTTGGACACTAGTACAGCCCAATGGTATACTTCTTATGCAGTATTTTGCAGCACCAAATTATTGAGTTTTGGTAATATGAAAAATAGACAATGCTTGTTATGGAGGGTCTCTGTAGATTTTTTAGAGCGACCTAACACACTTTGCAGGCAAGTTAAAAAAAATAAATTACTTCACCACTTAGATGAGTTCCAGCAAATATTTACTTCTATCTGTCAAACCTCAAAATTCACTTCACTTTGTGAGGGATATTGATACCATGCGAGCACAATTATGTGCGGTATTCACCCTTGCTTTGTTCTATGTAGAGTAGTGAAATGAGGCTCAATTATCGGAGTTAATTAAAAAAAAAAGGAGAACAACAAATGCTGTAAATAGATAAATGTAAACACTTCATATATCTTAAGATATCACAGCTGCTATTTTTCTGGTGTGAGGAAAGAGGAGGCACTACACTTCCAGCAAGAAAAATTCAGGTGAAAGAAAAAAGAAATGGGCATTTGTACCTTTAAATGCTAAATATTAGCATTCTCTCATATTCAGAAGGTGCTGGGCCCCTGTTGTCTTCCAACTGGCACCCCGCTTGCACAGCGAGTGCTCCGTTCGATGTGTCCCTGAACAGCTGACAGGAACGTCGGCTTGCGAGTCACAGGACTTCCCGGCTCGCAGGCCACGCCTTTCCATCACAGAGTCGCTTCTGTTTTGAAAGTACAACGGGCACAAAAGGGCACAATATACTCCAGGGACCACCAGGGATCTTTCAGGAAGTCTGCCCAGGTATTTATACAAAAAAGTAAGCCACCCTTTATAAAGAAATTATTTTAACATAATTTCTAAGCAGGAGCAAGCGCGCTATGCTTCCATCCAGTACGGTGCCTGGCCACACTCCCCTCCCACTGGCCTTCTTCTGACCACTATGGAGGCTGAAATCTAGGAGTAAAGAGTAAATCTTCACAAAAATCATCATTTTCAGGATCTGAATTAATAAAGTGCAAACCTACAACAGTGGAAAGTAATTAGGGAATGGTACGGAATGACTCTTCTTCATTTTTATGTGAGGACCTGAGACGATGCAAGTCCATAAAGGCCCATACTCACTCCCAGTAGAGCCTGGTGTATTTGAAATAGCTAATGCCTCAAGGCAAGTAAATTTGCCTCTTTTACAGTGACTTTTATGAATCACCTAAGAATGGGTGGAGTGGTTTAGCAGTTGGCTCAGCTAATCATGACGATTGGGGTGATCTTGACATGACAGGTTTCAGGATTCCACAGCCTGGCCCTTTTACTGATGAGCTTGTTGTTGGTTTTCAGGATTGCAATGATTTAGATGTGCCACCAGACTCGCATTGTCCAGACTACTAGACTGGTGCATCAGAGCAGGTTAACTCTTTCAGTTTGGTTATGTCTCAGTGGTGGAGACCTTAGGGCTGTCAGCTGTCAGCCCCTGTGGTGTCCAGGAAAGTCCATAGTTTGACTGGCATCCTGGAGCTTCATGTGAATTAGCACCTGGGCTGGGGGAGCCAGCCAATGAGGTAGCTAGGAACACAGGCTTGAACCGCTGGTGTAAGCGCATGTTCCTAGCCACCTGACGGCCGGCTTCCCCCGCCACCATCTCCCCCCCACACTCCCCATCCCCTTTTTTATTTTGAATCCCTCCTATCCCCAACTTACCTTATTGCGGCCACGGGTGGCACTCACTGCCGCACCTTCCTCTCTTGCGCAGAACAGCCGTATGGAGCCCATCTTCCCTTTCCATGGCGGCCATGTTGGTAAAGAATTTTCCTTCCTACAATGGGACGCGCGCTGCGTCCTGTTGTAGGAAGGAAAATCCTTTTTGTTAGCCCCCGGGGTGCGATAACATCCGATCTGGCCTGCCACATTAGACATGTTCATCCCATTTATTGGGTCCTTTTAGAACCGATGCAATCTTTGTGAGACAAGTCTTTCTATGCATCACCAATATTTAAGAATGTGGCAAAGAAGCATAAACATTGACATGGCAGTCTGCAGTTCTTGTCGGCTCATCCACCCCTGAGAGCTTGGGGGAACACGTGTCAATCCTCCATTCAAAACCAAACCTGCTTCTTGGCCTGTCAAAGAGGTTGTGCATAAGATGTTTCAATTGTATAGCTTTAGAATGAGCACTGCCTAGGCCATATGTACTCTGGCTTTCTATAATCCATAGCTCTCAACTCACATGCTTTTGGCGGGTGACACCCGCCTTGTAAACAGCTGACTCACCCGCCAAGCCACCTCCACGCCCATTCGTTTCAATGGGCCTCTCACCCGCCAAAAATCAAATCTGGTGTTTTCACCCGCCTTTGCAACATAAATGGTTGAGAGCTATGGAACTTGGAAAACCTAGTGCAAGAGGTCTCTCAGCATCTGCCTGAAGGTAAACAGAAGCCCTTCATTTGTTTGTTTCTTTGTTTGTTTATTTATTTGTATAGCGCAGACCAGGCCTGAGGGCAACCGGGCGCATATCTTAGTAGAATGTTACAGGTATGACATATAATCACAGTGGTCCCAACAGATTGTAAACAAAATACAAAATATACAATTAACGTTAAAAACCAAGGCAACAAGCAGAGCAGTAGTGAAGGAGCAAAGCAGAGCAGGGTCCCAGGTGGCCCGTCCAAGATCAGAGGAACGATTGTTAGTGAGATGTAGCTAACCAAAGCTTGGCTTTGTGTTTGAATAGGTTAAATGATGGTAGAGTTCTGATAGAGAGTGGTACAGTGTTCCAAAGCTTGGCTGCCAGGACTGGGAAGCTGGCGCCCCCAGCAGTTTGGAGCTTGAATCTAGGGATCGCGAGACCTTGGGATTGTGCAGATCTAAGTACTTGCGATGGTATGTGCTGAGTGAACCGCGAGGCTAGATATGTGGGGGCCTGATGGTTTACACATTTGTATGTGTGCGCCAGTGCTTTCAGGGAGATCCTTTGGGCAACTGAAAGCCAATTGAGGTTCTTCCTAGCTTCTGAAATGTGGGCCGATCGGGGGATATTGAGGGCCGCTCTAATGGCATTATTTTGGGTCGTCTGAAGTTTGTTGAGATTTCCCTGGTTAGTGCCTTGGTACAATGCATTGCAGTAGTCCAATTTGGACATAACCAAGGTCCTGGCCAAGGTGATGCAATTCTGAGTGGTGAGAAATGGGCGACAGGCTGAGATCAATTTGCATGTGTAAGCAGACGCAGCGGCCACTGCATTGGTTTGTCTAGTGACAGTCAGGGAGGCGTCAAGGTAGATACCCAAAGTTTTGGTATCTTTAGATGCTTTAATTAGATTACCGTCAATATTAAAGTAACCGAACAGGAGACTCAGTTTGTTAAGTCTCTGTTGCGTACCTAAGATGAGAAGCTCAGTCTTTCATCGTTGAGGCACAGCTTGTGCTGGGCCATCCAGGCTTGGATGACAAGGTAGATGTCATTAAGGGCTTTGGAGTCAACAATGTAGTCACCAGTGATGGGTATGAGTATCTGGGTGTCATCAGCTTAATTTGTGTAGGTGACGCCCAGATAGTCAAGCACATCAAAGAGTGGTTTGGTGAAGACATTCTAGAGAGTTGGGGAGACACAGGACCCTTGAGGGACTCCACAATGGACTGGTGTAGGATCGGCCGATGAGGTAGGTGAGAAAACTCTCATGTGCCTATTGTCGAGGAATGGCCTGATACAGTTGGATGCATTGTCGGAGAAGTGGGCAGCGGACTTCAGGTGCCGACATGGTATTTGGTGATTGACCAAATCGAAGGCAGCGGATAAGTCCAGTAGTAGTAAAAGGGCCAGTTTTCCGTTGTCTTTAAGGTCCTCAATTTGAGTTTTGAACTCAAGAAGAGCTGTTTCAGTCCCGTGCTTGGGTCTGAAGCCAGATTGTCTTGAGCCGAGGAGGTTATTAGTTTCCAGGTAGTTCTGAATCTGCAGGTATGCTGCTCTTTCAAGTATTTTGAGTAGGAACGGTACAGTAGTGATAGGTCTGCAGTTAGTTGGTGTTTCAGGGTCTAGACTCGTTTTTTTAGGAGAGGGATAACCCAAGCGTCCTTTAAGTTATTGGGTACTGTTCCAGTTAGCAATGAAGAGTTAATGAAGGTGGTTATAAAAGGAGCAAGGTCATGTGCCGCTTCCTTAATGATAGGTGTTGGGCATGAGTCACCTTGGCAGTTAGATGGTTTTAAATTGTGAATGATGTTTACGACCTCAGGGATGGTGAGTGAGGTGAAGCTAAAAGGGGTGTGAGAAAAGGAGGCTGTCGGAGTAGTGGAGGGTTTGTGGGGGGATAGGTGAGTAGAGTAGTTTGTTTGGCATTAATTTTCGATTGCATTTTGGATGTTATTGCACCATTTACTGTCTTTAATGCAGGTATCAGGAGCAGGGGAGGGGGATTCCAATTCTTTAAGGATTTTAAATAGCTCCTTAGTGTTGGATTCCGCTTGGGTGATACGTTGGTTGTAAGTCTCCTTTTTGGCTTGTAAGATCGCTTCCTTGTAATTGTGGGTGGTGATGATAAGGCGATCTTTGTTAGAGTCACATGGGTGGCTCTTGCAGAGTGATTCAGCCTTACGTTTATCTTTGCGTAAAGCACTTAACTGCAGGGTGAACCAGGAGTTCAAATGGGCTTGTTGTTTGGCTTTCCGTAGTTTGAGCGGTGCTATATTGTCGATGGCTTTAAGCAGTGTTTGATTGAAGATATCTACTAAGACTGTGGGGTCATTATGTTGGGACATGCAGTTATTCAGGATGGGAAGGATGAGTGGGAGTAGTTTATCCCTGGTGATGTCTTTTTTATTCCTTGTGGGAATGGCTGGAGCTATCGTAGGAGTGGTGTGAGGGTTGGTCACTTGTAAGTGGAAGATGATGATGTGGTGGTCGGACCAGGCACAGGCGTGGTTTGAACTTATGGTGGTGTTGTAATTAAGATAAGTAATCCAGTTGAGCGTTCTGCCCTTAATATGGGTCGGTTCGTCAATGCGTTGCTGGGAGCCTAAATTAGCTAATGTGGTAGCGACCTCAGAGGCCAGGTGATCCTTAGTGTCGCATAGGCCAAGGTTGAGGTCTCCTAGAAGCAGTACCTGAGAGTTGGGTTTAGTATTGACGGTCAGAATGGCCGTGATCTCAACTATGAAGGAACCTAGTGGTCCTGGAGTTCTATTGATGAGGTGGAGAGTTGCAGTGTTAGCTGGAGAGAGGGTGAGTTTCACGGAAAGGGATTCTGCAGAGCTAAGCTCAGTGTTAGGGATAATTCTAAGTGTGATGTTATTTCTATGTATGAATGCGACTCCACCTCCTTTGGATGTTGATTGTCGGTCAGCTCTAATGATAGAGTAACCGTTGGGGATGGCAAGGGCAAGAAGTGGGCCAGAGGCTGCGTGTAACCAAGTTTCAGTGATGGCCACAAAATCGAGGTTTTGAGCGGTGATGAGGTAGGAGATGTCCAGCGTGTGGCCGTAATAGATCTGGCGTTAATGAGGGCACCCTTGAGTTCTTTGGTAGAGATTGCGCTGTGGGATGGTGGTATCTCTGCTTAGTGGGGAGAGTAGTGGTAGTGTGTATGCGCTGAGTGCAAGGGGCACGAGGGGCACGAGGCAGTCTATATCCAAGTCGAAGATTCCTGACTTGGAGCGTGCAAGGTTGATTGGGTGTAGGTTTAGTGGCAAAGTGTTGGAGCCATAAGGCAGGGTCATTGAGGTATGGGTTGTAAAGGAGCATTGTGGGATAGTGTGGGGTAGCGTGATGAAGGTTGCTGTTAACAATGCTAGAAGTGGGGGGACAAAGGGATGTGGTAATGATGAGCCCTACGATGATAGCGAGAATAAGGTGTCCTAACCGTCTGTGGGGTGAGGTAAGAGTGCACTGAAGGGTAAATAGTGAGGTTCTGCACTGAGCAGAAGTAGGATTAGCCAGGAAATGGCTGTCCGGGTGCGCCTTGCTAGGTAAGTACATGTGCAAAAATGCAATCAATGACTCAAAGGCAGTGGTTCACCTAGGCCGACTAGGTAAGTACATGTGCAAAAATGCAATCAATGACTCACAGGCAGTGGTTCAGCTAGGCCGACTAGGTAAGTACATGTGCAAAAATGCAATCAATGACTCAAAGGCAGTGGTTCAGCTAGGCCAACTAGGTAAGTGCATGTGCAAAAATGCTATCAATGACTCAAAGGTAAGTACATGTGCTGAAATGAAACCAAAGACTCAGAAGGCAATGGTTCAGCTAGGCCGACTAGGTAGGTTCATGTGCAAAAATGCAATCAATGACTCAAAGTTAAGTACATGTGCAGAAATGAAATCAAAGACTCAGAAGGCAATGGTTCAGCTAGGCCGACTAGGTGAATGTAGCAGGTTGCGAGCAGATGGATTAACGTCAAGCGCTATGTGAGTACTGTACATAAAGGACGCTGTGCGGCATGCATATGAGCATTTAGGAGAGAGAGTGAATCGTAACCTAAATGGTAATATATAGGTGATACCAAATTAGTGGGTGCGCTCCCGAACGAGAGTGTGGAGTGTCTTATTATCCAGTAGGAGGAACAAGGACATTAGGCAGGGAGACTTCGATCATGCCGGGCTCAGCTAGGTTAAGGCAACAAAGAGTTTTACCACGTTTGTTGTTGGTCGGGCATGGTCCGTGCGTGTTCTATAGTCAGGTGCGCGTCCGCAGCTGAGAATGTATGTACTGAAGAGGTGCTGCAGAGCAGTATCCAGCACCGTAGTGGACCTGTGCGGACAGGGGCAGACAGGAAGGTGCCTTGGACACGGTGTGCCTTAGAGGAGGTGGGTCGGCTTCTGCCTCCGGCTTGCCTCCGGGCCTATAGGCACGTGTGTGCTCTGGTTGCCTAGCAACCAGAGTAAACAAAAGGCGCGCTTAGGATGCGGCGGCCATTTTAGGATCAGAAAATGTTGCGGCTTCGGCGGCGGTCCCTTGTGGGTCTGCGGGGCATCTGGCCTGAGGATGATGCCACAATGCAGTGCAGCATAAATGTAGTGCCACAATGTAAAAGTGCAGGAGGCTTACTTTTAAAGGCAGTCGGCGATCGTGATGCAGCAAGGCAGCTTCATCGTGTTGAGCTGCTCGATCGAATACAGCCTCCAGCTATGAAGGGGTGAGCAGGCACAGCTGCTGGTGCAGAGGGGCTCCAGCCCACCTGATGAATAAAAGTAGGCTGGCATTGAATTGGTTGCAACTATCAGGGATGTTGCTAAGAACATTCTGAAGACTAGGGTCACTATTGTTTTGTTTAAGTAATTCAGTGAGCAAATGGTCATATATAGAACATAGAGATGTGGACAGTTTCTTTTTTTTTTTAAAGAAAGAAGAGTCCAAAAACTTAAGGACCCTCATGCCCTCTGCACACCTTAAACTGATCACAGTCAATTATTTGAGTAAATATATGTATCTCACATAGGGATAGTTCACAGAAATAATAAGTCAAGTCTATCATCAAATGATTTAATCATAAAACGTAAAGGTATACATATATGATTTCTTCAACTCTGAAATCTATAATTTGAAAAACAATTTTGATCAATTTCACGTCTCAATTAGCAGTAATTTTAAAGGCTCACATGTCTTGGCATAATCATTCATCCAGGATTGAAGACCAAACAATCCATAGAGTCTAGCAGAGCTAGTTCCCAGAATTATTAGGGGTGGAAAGAGTCCTCATGAGTGTTCCCCAACCAGTAGATAGCTGTAGGGTTAAAATAGATAATCAAAGGTCCAAGATAACCAATGTATGTGCAGTATTGTATTAACCTGATCCATAGAGATCATACCTCTCGCTTTGGTGTGTAATGTATGGACATCAGGGTTAAAGCCATTACACTTCTCTCTCTTGATCTAATGGTTAGTACAATTGGAGTTCCCAAGAGGTCTAGAGACAAACAAATTACTCATGTAAGCCCCCCCGATCTTCCAGAGGATTAAAGATACAATGTAAAGACAGTATTATTTATTAAATTGATGATTATGCTATGTTCTAATCTATGTAAAACATACCTGGTACTTTGATCAGTGGTGTTATTCGGTCAGTGTTTATATTTTCCAAAGTCCTCAAGGTGCCCTTTAAGGACAGGCCAAGATTGATCTGAAAACAAGACCCATGCTTTGAGCAAATCTTTTTGTGATAGACTCTTTATTATTTTTGTGAACTATCCCTATAATGTGAGATACATATATTTTCTCAAATAATTGACTGTGATCAGTTTGGAGGTGTGCAGGGGGCGCAAGGGTCCTTAAGTTTAGGACTCTTCTTTCTTTTCACATAATTGTTGGTCTTGTGTCAGGCCTGTGGTAACTCCCCCCGCATCAAGAGTAAACTGCAGGTTTTGTACATTTCGATTGATTGGATACACATTTGTGACAATTGACAAATCAGGTGTGCACTACTAGAGGCATCTTGACTATATTGACAGTTGTTTTTTCCCAGATTAAGCTAATTCATACACTTTTCGATGGCAATCAACTTTTTGGCACAAAGTTCAGATACTTTGATGGAGGAAAGCAAAAACTCAAAGGCCGCTGAGACGTTCAAAGGCCTTTCTAATAATGATATACAGAGGCCATGTTATCAGCAGAGGAGTAGGCAACAGCAGCTGCTGACACAACAGAAGAGTTTTCTCACTGACAAGAGCAGCTACTCCACACATGTTTGCTGCGATGCAGGGTGCCTTGCTTCCTGGGCCCTTGACCACAAAGCGCCTCATTGAGGATAATTAGGGCATCTGACACCACTTTGGGCAAAGAGGAGGATTTGACATTTTCTATTGATTGGAAGCAAATTACTTTTGGATCAGTGTATCCTGGGACTACTTTGAAGTGGGAAGTGCATCCAGTTCCTGGAATAGCCCCCGTAAACCCTCCAACTCCTTAAATTCCCTCTTCTCATGATGACATCCTAATTCAGGAGGCCGCATGATTGTTCCTCCAAGGTGCCGTAGACTGGGTTCCAATCCAGGAGTTCTGAAAGGGCTGTAACCCAAGTTACTTCCTTATGCCAAAAAAAGAAAATGGCCTGAGACCTCTTCTAGATCTTCACCCCTATAAGGCATTTTTGCATTAAGAAGAGTTCAAGAGGATCACTCTTGCCCAGATTCTGCAGCCCTTTAAATGGCAGATTGGTTGGTGCACCTCAACCTCTAGAATGGAAGAACCTGCCTTTCTTTATCAGTTTATCTCTCGTACAATGAGTCTCACATCTGCCTAGGGGTATTTATGGGAGGCCTGTTAATGGTGGCTGCTCGCCTCATGTATGAGAATGTTCACAACTCTCTGCAGATATACAAATCATCAGGGGTGCTCTTAATTCAGCTCAGTGTGTGTGATTTTTTAGGGATTTTCCTGAACTTCAGGTAAAGGTCTAACCTTAAAGAACTGGATCCACTTCCACAGTGAAGCTCGGCATATTCAGACCTGTAAGGCATATCCCTAATCCTGAGAGGGAATAACAAGGCTGTTTGGCAGTGACTCTGTTTTCACAAAATGCTTGTTTACAGTGTTCGAAAATCCCTCATCTCATGGGCCTCATAGCCTTGTGCAGTCTACTTAGTCCAGAAGGAAGGCTAGCAATGCAATCCCTATAGGGAACATTGATGACTCCTCAGTGGTCCCACTATTTGGGGATCTCAAAGATTCAATCTTGGTATTCACTTTTGCACTATCATGATTTCACAGTGTCTTGTTTTCCTTGGACGACAATCAGTTGAAATAAGCACACATATTATTTTAGAGATTGGCTCAGTGCCCTCTCTCGGCCCCTTGCACCTCTGGATCAGGGAAGGCATGCTGGAGACCAAGCAGGAAGGCATCAAGAGACTCAGGCTGAATTTCAAAGACATCTCTTTAATTCTTCTCAGGACACAACTGACACCATAAAGCAGAAAAATCAGCAACTCCCAACTCTCTCCTAACTTCACTGTCTTTTATACATTTTCAAAGGTGATGTAATTTAATAATGAATACAAAACATTCTGATTCGCTTTGGCAACTTAAAGACAACCCCTTCTTCAGTCCAGGGTTGTTGCCCTCGGCTGTCACTCATCAAGTACCCATGTCATAACAAAATCAAAAAGTTCTAGATATAACTGCCTCCAGTGAACTTTCCATGAACTGCTATGAGGGCATTATATAATTATTTCAGCATGATTTTGCAAAGCTCAACCATTTTGTATTTTCAGTATCCATCTTAGAGGTTGCCTGATATCGTCCCAACCAAAATGGCTGACCAAATTATAAAATGACTGACCTTCTATTTTTACTTATAACTTAAGTTCTGTTCAATTTTAAACCTAGATTTTTGGTAACTGATAAATGTATGCTACCCAACTTGCCCTTCGATGTGCAAGGTATTCTGACCGAAATAATGTATGTCACCCTACAATGTGCTTGTTTGACCTTTTAAGCACTATAATTCTGATTTTCGCAATATTGGATATATTGATCAACCCGACAAGTTATCTGCATTCAGTTTGAGGGGGTGATGGGGTCTACCTTCTATACACTATCATGACAGCTCTGCCTCAGGATGTCATGCTGTGAACTGCTCCGAGGGCCAGCAAGTAATTGATTTCATATAAGTAACGTTTGCAGAGTCTGTTATTTTTTGGGTAACTTTTACAGCCTATAAACGCTCACAAACACTGACTAGAGGTAACCTTGGTAACAGAACTTCTGCTTGATTTCAGACAGCAAGCACATATTTTTCCGTTCTAGTGCTGTTTTGAAGTCTGTCTACTCTGCTTGCTGATTGAAGGAGGGGCCATCCTTTAAAACCTCATTTGGGCGCGGAGCATCCACGGAGTTGTTTGCAGAGGCGTTTGTCTTCTACTGGTGCTGTGTTGAAGTCTGTCTACTCTGCTTGTTGACTGAAGGAGGAGACATTCTTTAAAAACCTAATTTGAATGCGTATAACAATTGCTCCTCTTGGGCCAACTCCACTTACATTGATTGACTGCTTCAATATTTCTCAGTGACTTCGGGTATTCTTTCCTTTTGAACCAAGCACCTTTAAAATCATTACAAAAGCAGGGGTTATACACTAAGTGACTGCCGAGTTGTTCTCATCAGCTCTTTGAACCCAACACATTTACATTGGGTGACTGCAGAGTTGTGCTTGTCAGCTCTTTGAACCCAATACCTATACATTGGCAGACCGTGGAGTTGTGATTGGAGTTGGCCCTTAGAACTGGTCTCATAAGCCAAATCTATGGCGTTGAAACAATTCATTCATTGGATACTACAACATGTTTACTAACTTTGGACGATGTTCTTGCCCACCCAACAGCCTGTACTGTGGATACTGACGAGCATTGTAACAAAGCAGACATCATTGCTGCTTTAAGGCAAAATTTAGGGGTTGATAATATAAATGCACCACTGAAAACAACCCATTTGAGGCTCCTGTAGAGTTACAACCTAAAGGAGCGAAAAAGCAGAGGACAAAAGCAAACAATGCCATCAATAAAGCAGGCACACTGATCCCAATGTCTCCTATAGTAGGTCAGTGCATCATGGACTACTTTCCCAAACTTTCCGGGACAACCACTTAAGTTAAATATTTTTTTATTTTTTATGGTTTATTTAAACCTTTAAAAAAGACACATGATTAACCCTCCTCCACATCTCCTCCGCCACATTTCACGTCAACAAGGTCACCCTTACAGCTTGTAGCGTCTCATCTCTCATCAACAATTTTATATTGGTTGAGAGCCTGAACCAGTTCCATAAGTATAACATTAAACATCTGCACTTTTCACGTCCGTTCACTGTCTTCAGACATTTCTTTAGTTCTTCAAGAAATGTTACCAAGGAAAACATAAGTTTGTGATTTGATCCATCAAACATAAGTAGCCACCAGTCAGCGGCACACATTGGCCCTCATTACGACCCTGGCGCTAAGGGGTCTGCGCCAGCGTTAGCTGCGCCGACCCCTTACCGCCAACTACGAGTTCCCGGAGCGCCATGGTCATTTTTCCGCCCGCTTTTTGCGGGCGGAAAAATCCATGGCGCTCTGGGACCTTGGTGTTAATTACGCCACCGTATTTTACGGTGGCGTAATTAACTCCTTCCCCACTCCCATTATACCCTATGGGGCCGAAATGGGAATGGGGAAGGGTAAATGGGTCAATGGGGACTTACCGCCCCGCCGACCTCGGAATGGGGCGGTAAGTCCGCCATCCGCCATGGCGTAAAGGGACTTTGCGCCATGGCTGAAAAGTCCGCCGATGGCGGAAAAAATCCGCCAGGGTCGTAATGAGGGCCATTGTCTGCTGTTTCCAGATGACAGTGCCAAGAGTGCGAGATCTTTGTTTTTGTAAACTTGTACAGAATAGAGTTAGATGTTTTAGAGTCTCCTTACATGATCCACAAAAACGACAGGTCACATCTGTATTATCTTGTTTGTGTAGACTTAAAGGTTCTTTAGTGTCCAATAGGTTAAGGTTAAATTGCATATACAAGGCTCTCGATCTGTGATCCGGGAATTGCAATAAATAAGATTTTGACTTCCCCAAGGCTCTTGCCTCACTTGATACTTCGGACAAGAGTCTAGATATCTGCCTTCGTTCACATGTTTGGTCCAGTCTGAACTCCACAGTTTTTTTTTGGCCAGATTTGGGTTTTCTAATAGCATCGCTAGCGTAATGTCATGCTCTTTCAGAACTTCCAGACGGTACTTGCTACACATCGATAAAGCAGTGTGTTCATTAGCCATACTTGAGTTATGCAGTATTCCGAACTGTAAGGCAGGTGTCGAGGTTTTAATTTTTCTGAATAGGCATACTAAGTTCCAACTTACTCTGGCATGTATTGAGATTAAATCCAGTTCGTAGTGGATACATACCATGGCATTTCCTCTTGGTAGATGTAAAACCCTCACCCAGAAGTTAAATAATCTCAGCCTACTAGAAAGTCTGCTATCCTAGATCGTACACAGATGTATGTTATAACGGACTTAAGCATAATAGAGTATGCAGACTCGGTCTTAATTCCAAACGCTTGTGAGATTTCTGAGAGCGTCATCCAACAGACATGTGACGCCTCAAGAGTCCGGTCACCAACGGAATTAACTGACTACCTGTCACAAGTGAACTGTGGTGAGCAGTCAATCTCCTCACCAGACTACTCTGCTCAACCCAGCAAGGGTGTTATCCATCAAACTCTGCAAGAGGCTGATGACTTTGTAAAGCTATCCTACCCTAGCCTCTCAGATCCTAAGACGGTATTAAGCGTGTTTGTTAAATTTTATGACAATATCTGGGAAGAGGTGAAGGTCCACACTACATTGCTAAGCGCTATAAATATTAAGGTTGAAGATATAGAAACTTGTGTGGTGCATACAGCTTCACAAAGTTTAGTATCAATTGTGGGAGAGATATGTCATAGCAATTTGAGATCTGCAGCTAATGACCCTTTAACAATAGATGACTCTGTTGCTGAAGTTACTCCCATATCTAATTCTGCCCTTCCTCTAGACTCTAGAGGCTACTATTCCGGGGACTGGCACCACTTCCC
Organism: Ambystoma mexicanum; assembly: GCF_040938575.1. Lineage (NCBI taxonomy): Eukaryota > Metazoa > Chordata > Amphibia > Caudata > Ambystomatidae > Ambystoma > Ambystoma mexicanum. Next base: position 561,639,216 of record NC_090921.1, read on the forward strand.
AAAAGGCTGTTCAAAAAGATCACATAATACAAACAGTAGCCATGGTTTACTCACAGGGCATAGAAGCCCTCAACAATGTGAGAGGAAGAGGCAATAAACCAAAAAATCCGAAATTGATAAAACGACGAAACACCTCTTCCTGTAAATGTTTACATAATCTCCCCATTGTTGATTCATCGCAAAAACCACAAAAGCAGATTAAAGGTCTACAAAGTCAGCTGATCCCAGTTATAGAAGAGAGCGGTATGGAGCTTCAATTTGCTTTGCCCTGCATGCCCCAATCCTCATCTGTGACAAACTCCCCTGCTAACTTTTCTGACACGCCTCTATCCAGTGTTAAAAACTCTATTGGCGTAAAAAGTAGTTTTGTTTCAGCCCATTTGGGGATATCATCCCAGGTAAATAGTGAAGCTTCGGCACCTTTGAAGGTAAATGCTGGTATACAAACTATGCCCAAAATGGCAACCTTCAGGGATGCCATTACTCCGCAGGGAGGTTCCATCTCTCTAGCACCTCATTCCCTGTTATGAAACCTACACCACTCCCTCAGAAAGCATCACACTTATTTACTGTTGCCACGAAGAGTCAATGAGCCTCATTACGAGGTTGGAGGCAGCCATGGCGCTATTAGCACCATGGCTGCCTCCAAAACCCTTCCGACTCCGGCCTGGTGAATGGAGGGACCGGTAATTCCCCATTCACCAGGGCCATTCCCCATTCCCATTTGAGCCCCCATAGAGCTCAATGGGAAGGGGGAAGGCGGCAATAACGGTACCGCAAATTGCGGTACCGTTATTGACCCCGGTGTCCCTTTGCGGGTCCGTCCCTAACGCCTGCAAAAACCAGGCGGTAAGGAAGGACCCGCAAAGGGAACTCGTAGTAGGGCGGTAAGGGATTACCGGCACCGGTGCCCTTACCAGTGTCGGTAATCCCTTACCGCCCACCTCGTAATGAGGCCCAATGTAAGTGTGATAATGGGAAGATGAATGCTGCATCAAACACGTTCTCAAATTGTGAGGCTGTTGTACAAACTGATGGGGTTTGTGATCCTGAGTATGGGGCAAGTGTTTCTAGCAATTTTAGTCAGTCCCACTTGCATTCAGGATTTAGAAATATACCTACCAACCCACTGCCCAACCTTGAGTAAGAGCATCTAATTCTAGAGCTCATGGTCCCGAGAGGCATAATCCTCTCAGATTTAAGTCGAGACAGTGATGTATCTAGACCTGTAGCTCACCAAATCGGTGAAGAGGAAATGAAGTTACTCTCCGGGAATTCCAGAGGCAATCTGCATTTGTTGACAAATCTTGAAACTATTGCCCTCTCACGAAGTAAAAACTGTTTAATGCTCCAGGAAACTTAGATAACATCCATTACTTCCTTAGATGGTTTTAAGGTATTCTTTCAGCCTGCAAAACCATGCCGCTGAGGTAAACCCTCTGGTGACCTCATTGCTGCTCTTCGTTGTGATCTTTGTCTAATTGGCCAACAGATGGAAAACCTCCCTTATGGAATGCTAGCTGTAGAGGTTTCAGCACATACAGATTACTTCCATGAATTATTAATTAATGTGTATTGGCATTGTGTGGGTGGACTTTCTACTCACTATCACCGAGTGTGTCTCTGTATGGAAATCTAAAGCTAGATGTAGATACATTTTCTTGGCTGGAGATTTGAATGCCAATTGCACACCATCAAGCCTCAAAGGTAATCAGTGGGACTATTATCCTGACTCTTCAGCCCCTGACTTAAAATCAAAAACAGGCTGGCAGTGGAGCTATACCATGACCTCCCTGGGTCACCATGTGATTAACGGGCAGATCAGGGCGGGCATTGATGTTCAACATATTTGGTCTTAGTAAATCTACTCTGGATTACATCTTTGCTGCTCAAAAGATGTCCAAGCTTTTCACTGATTTTACAATAAAAGAAAACACATGAAGTGATCATTGTATTCTAAGAGCTAAATTCACTCTACCCCTTAAAATTAAAGAGCAGGCCACAATCGGGCCAATCAATCTGGAAGTGACCCGTAGTAGTAATGCGGTTTGCTGGTATCCATGAAACATTTAGATACTGACCAACACATTTAAAGGAATGGTTCGGTCAAAAATGTTTATTGTCCCTACGGGTCGGCCATGTTTTTTTAGGCCTAAGTCGCTCGATTTTAGAAAAATTTCCTATGGACCTTACCCGAGTTTTCGCCCATTAAACGCACGCAAAAACAGGCAGCAGGGAGCTACCATTGTGTGATAATACTATCACTTGCCCCATTGCCCTGGCTGACCTGCTTTTGCGGCACTAAATCATATCCCCCGCCCCTGAGCCTGACATTATCAAAACATTCATATTCCCCGCCTCTCTCCGTGATGTTACAGTGCTGCGTAGGCAAACGCGCCCAGTCGTCTTCTACGCGACTTCACACAGAATCCGGAAACCAACACAGATCAACTCACAACACAGCGCGCCACAATTCGCAAAGTGAATCAATAGTTTAAAATCAAGCAGCAAGATTGTACATTTGGTAAAGTACATTTATTTTACATTAAATGTTTAGAGAATATTCAGCAATTGGTATATTAAATAGTAATGGACATTTTTTTCTTTGCTCTCGAGCCGCAAATCCGCAAAAGTTCATTGTGAGTCATGCGCTGTTCCTTTATGGTACACAGGGTGTTGGTTTTCGTTAAAAGAAGCACTCTGGACGCATGGTGATCCGTAAGGCTGTTCCATCAACTAGGCACTAGGCCACCGTAAAGGTTGATATGTTGCTTTTAGCCGCTAGTACTGCGTAAGGGCATATGGGCCCTTAGTGATCGTCCCATAAAATGGTCAACGTTGTGCAGTTGTTTACAAGAAGCTGCAGTTGGCGATTGAACAAACCGTCTGCCGGGGTCTCGAATTGGTGGGAGTAGCAGTACGGTAGGATGTACATGTTTAGAAAACATAAAAATTGAAATGAGTCTCACCAGCCGATCTTTATTACTATTCTTCAATTTAATTTTTACGGCCGAGCTGAAACTATTTGCTTGCAGGGATAGTGCAATGGAGTATGTTCGGCTCTAAAAGCAATGCGAAAACTAACGAAATAAATCGAGGTAAACACACAATCTAATGATTTTTTAGCGTTGAACCACTGAGAAACGACTGTTTGTCTACATGCGTGTCGAATGGGCACATGCATGCCCATGTGCCCGATAGAAAGACGATCCCACAAATGTTGTAATTGATATTCATTCATTCATTAATTCTTCATTCCGGTATAAAAGCGTCTAAAGAGTTACTTACATTATATTTGCCATTTCCATTGTGTCTCAGCGTAATGCACTCCGTAAATCCCACTGTGTTCGTGCCAACGATTTTTCCATGTACTGAACTAACATGAAACTCGGTCTAGTTTCAGAATTTTCAGCCTTATCTTCTCTTATGTTATTGCCCCCCTCCTTCAAATGAAGTCCTTTCGGCATGGTCCCTGTCTCTCAAGGTCAAAAAACAATAGAACCTTATACCACCAGTGTGAGTCGCGGGCCTCTTCAGCCCGCGAGCAAACAATACTGTCATACTGCTTTAGTGTGTCAACTGGAAGGTTTCAATGTGGACAATTTTGACTTAACCATTGAGGAACTAATGATGGCTGCCATAAATAATCCTAAATTAAAACAACAGAAAATAAATAAGAAACAAAATCATGTATTTGATGACCAAGTAGCGTTTAAGAAGGCAGACATGAGACGGGCTCTCAGACTAATAATGAACTCTAATACGTCTCTTACAATAAAGTTAGCTAACTGTAAAGTTGAAAAATAAAACATAGAAACTTTTGTAAGTTCAGACGATCTACGCTCCTACAAAGTGATGCAGAGACAATGCTCCAGGTATTAACTAAAAAAGATTTAGGTGCATTTTGGTCTATGATTAATGGTCAGGAGTGTCAAGTAATCACCTCACAGCTAAATGCCGTGGAGGAATCTGCTTGGGTAGTGTTTTCTCTGACTTATATGCCCCAGGCAAAGCCAAGCCATTATCTACTGCTATCCAGTCCGATGCTGACATGCCTTCAGAAACAAACATTTTGGTTGATGTGAACAAAGTATATGAACTGATTACTCTATGTAAATCATATAGAGCTGCTGGTCCAAATGGCCTTACTAATAGCACTCTAAAGAATGATGCAACTAACTGGGCAAACGCTTTAACCATTCTCTACAAGAGTGTTATTGTCTCTAAAACCTTACCTAATCATGGCAGACTGCCTATAAAAAGGGTGCAAGATCGGATCCGAAAAATTACAGACCGATCTGTTAGATGTTGACTGTACGGTGTTTGCATCTATACTACTTCAACATCTTGAAACGTGGGCTACTTCCTCTAATAGGATGTCTAAATTCCAGCCAGGCTTTCGCAAGGCACGCTCCACAAATCTCAATGGCCTTAATTTGAGGGCTTTTCAAGAATCAGCCTTATCCACTTCTGCCAGCTGCATGTATGCTGCATCTGTGGACCTGTCATCTGCTTTTGATTGTGTTGATCGGGCCAGATTGTGGGGAAAGTTAGCAGGCTGGAGTATTCCACATGGCTTATTAAAATGAATCATTGGGCTTTATGAGAACTCGAGTATTCAGGTCAGACCGAATAAAGAGGCGGTCATGTCCATTCATTCACACCACCTCCGGTTTAAGGCAGGGCTGCATACTTGCAACCTGTTTATTTAACCTATATGTTTCAGATGTAAATGATTACCTGAGTCCGGCTACGCTTGTGTCTCCTAAGGTGAGCAGCATGAAGGTGGTGTGGTTAGCCTATGCTGATGACTTCTTACTGTTTGACAATTCCCTCGTTGGTCTAAAAAGGATACGTTCAGCATTTTCATCTCTTGCAGGTGATAATGGCCTCTTAATCAACGCAAAAAATTTAAAATAATTAGCCTAACAAGATGTAAGAAACAAAGGGCTCATATGTGGTCTTGGGAGAAAACAGTAATTAAACCTGTGCTAATATGACATATTTGTGTTTTCCTATATCTGCCACCCCAGGCTATTTTAATATAAGACAAAGCCTCCTCCAAAAATCTACTCTTCTGCTAAATCAACTGTTAATATTAAATAGAAAATTTGGACTTCACTGTATTATTCTTGCACTAACGTTTTACAAAGGGAAAATAATTCCAAAATGTACTTATGGGCTGGAACTTGTATGAACCAAAATCCCAGAGGGAAGTCTATTAATTATATTGGTCAGATTCGTAAGTCAAGTGAAAATATTTTGCAAAGACTAAACTTGAATACCGATAACCTGATTGCAAACCCGATAAAGGTCAAAAACTGCCTATATGACAAAGATTGGATTAACACAGTAGAGAAATTCCATAGCTATCTGTCAATGAGTCAATGAACACAAGAAAAGAGGAACTTACTTAGTAAGATTTTCTGATAATCTGCATAGATCAATTTTCCTTAGATTGTGTTGGAATATTCTACCCACCAACAAAATCCACATGAGGAGAGGATTGATTACAGCAGCGGAGTCTGGGTGTAGGTTCTGTAAGAATAATGATACAGAGGAAACCTTTTGACATCTGATTCTGCATTGTCCAGTACTCAATGTTATGAGGATGTGCTATCTAGGAAATATGTTTTTCACTAGCCGTTGGTGTACAGAAGAATATCTTTGGAAGAGATGTTTGTATGGTGACAACGCTCACAACACGTTAGAGGTAGCAGCCTTTTTAAAATCTATTGAATTGAAATTAAGGCATTGTTAACCCCCTTTAATCCTTTTTTATGTTCGGGAAATATTAATACGCGACAATATCGATTTTTTTATAGATAAAATGATGAAAACACTTTGTGACAATTTAATACTTGTTTTATATTTTTTGCTTTGCCCTGCACTATCCTCAGTTTTGATTTTATTTAATGTTTTAAAATATATATGACAATTTTGTTATTAATGTTGATTTTCCATTGGTGACATATGTAATGTAATGTAATGTGATGAAATGTATAAACGTTTATTTATTTGCATTGTAAAGGTTTTATAAACCATAAACAATCAAAAATAAAATTCTGTTGTGTCTCGATACATTAGGAATTTTTTCAAAAGTCTTGGCCCCAAATGACGTTGGTGATGGTCAGCTCTCTGTTCAGATGGGGAGCCCACCTGTACACCCTTTCCAGTCAGTGGTCATTAAGATGCATAAGATGTTTCACATCAGGCACTTGGAATAGAGGGAACTCAAGCCCACTCTTTTCCAAGCAAAGTTTTTGCAGATTCTTACATACGTCAGCTGGGCCCTGTCAATTGGGTTCTGGGCACTTTGAAATTGTGTGCAGTGTAGCACATCAGGAAATGAAGGAAACAGTCCCAGTAGGGCGAGCTGCTTCCAGGGTTGGCAACAACATTTGCGTGACTTGGGGACTTCGTCCGATATATTCTTTCCCATCCACCCCCATTCTCTCCTAAATGGAGCCTTCCCTCAAGAGGATTTTGAGGGTTGCTCCAGTTGTGGATTGGCATGTTGACCTTGTGTGTGCTTTCCCACCAGGCACAACACAACCATAGAATCACGATCCTTGCAGCCACAACACAACCACAGGATCACGATCCTTGTGGTCCTGGATGTATGAGAAAGCTATGGTGTTCCGATTTTTTCTGGACCTGCTGGTCTTTCCTCTGTGGAGGTACCATTCGTAAAGGGATTCACTAATACAAGGGAAAATGCTCCTTCTGACTTGCACCCTTTGTACCTGGCTATTGAGGCTTTGTGATTATAAGTCTGAAATCTCTTTGGATGTCCATGAAAGGCTATTTATGCTAGTTGGTGCTGTGCTAAGGGCACAGACCCATTGTGCACACAGCTGTTGTTTTGGAATTTCTGCTATGAATGGTCAATAGTTCACTTAATGTGGAGACAGTTGATGGATATTTAGCCGTTCCATATGTTTTTAAAAGGACAACTGATCAGGGTTGTTATACTGACAGTAGTGGAGTGTTTGAAAGAATTTGCTGTGTCCTTTCCTACAGAAGATTTTGTGGCAGGGACCTGAACCTGGCCTGGATTTTGAAATCTGCATTGGCGACTGATTTGATTGAGAACTGTTCATTCTTGGCCTCCATAATTCCACACTTTGGAGATCATCTTTCACTCCGGCAACACTTCTCCACGCTGTGCAAAGAGTCTGCAGGCACTTTCCGTTTGGCAGAGCAGGACCACACGAGATTTCTAAGGAAGCTTCATAGATGCACCGCTTTCCGAAGATTGATCTTCCAGTGTTCTGTGCTCTGCCTCATCCATCCATTGTGTTGACCCTAAACAACAATCACCTACTTCAACTGCAGTTCCAAAGAGACCTGGATTGGCAATACATTTTTTGTTCTATTTGTAGGTCTCCATTAGGAATGGGGCACTCACCAAACAAATCATTTCACAATATAATTCCATGTGCATTAAAACGTGCAATAAGATTTCAGAGCCCACATACACCATGATGCCTAATTTCGCTTTTTAGAGAGGTATTCCTTTGGAAGTTAATTAATCGAAACCTGGTCGGCTCTCGCTTCCCTGCTTGTAGCCCCGTCTCCATATCCTTCCAAGTGTACCCTTAGTATCCTATCTTTCTAATAGTATCCACATTATTATACCCTATTGCAGCATATCCCTGTTGTACAGCTCTCCTTTGGTTCATAGCTAGGCTTGCACTATATAAAACCCAACACATCCATACATATGTCAATCAGGCCACCGCATGGGCCACTATTCATACCTTTGGCAGACATTACTGTCTGGAAGTATTGGCTAGAAAGGCCACCCACTTTAACAACATTGTCTGAGAGATTGTGTTGTTTAATGCTATTGGTTTTTAGTCATTTGAATTAATAGGGGAGAAGAAGGAACTTACGACGAAGCTCATTAAGTGGTGAGAGAAAGTTGTGATAAAAAGGTAAAATGGTCTTCTACGTGTAGAGCTGGCGGGCTCAGGCATAGAGGTCAATGGTGGCAGGTCAGAGGCACTTGCTTCCGAGATGGGGGTCTGCATCAATGAGCAGAATTTCTTGTGACGAAATTCCCGGTGGACCTGGCCACTTGCAAGGACTGGGAGAGTCCAGGACAAGTAGTGTAGAAGGCACGCTGGATGCACACAACACATATTGAAAGCAACAGTGCGGGGCTCCCCGATAGTGCAAGCATTGGTGCTGGAGCAGGGGAGTCTACGCTAAAAAGTAGCCATGTGCCTAGACAGAGAGGAACAGTGAAGCCAAGCTATTGACGACTAGCTCTAGTATTTCCAGTGATTCGCCATTACAGAAGGGGGGCGAGTGGGGCGCTAAAAAGTAGCCCTGTGCCTAGACAGAGAGGAAGAGTGAAGCCAAGCTAGTGACGACTAGCTCTAGTATTTCCAGTGATTCGCCATTACAGAAGGGGGGCGAGTGGGGCGGTCCAAAGCACTAACCTATACCAACAAGTAGGAGAGAGGATCCATTGGAAAGGGGGGGATTATCATTCTACGGGATGGACTCGGGCTTTATCAAACGAACCCAGAAGGCTCAGGTTGGCGTGTCGCCATCGAGTGACACAGAGGTGAATGGCAGGTGAACCCTCAGGGGTGCAGAAAGAAAACACTACATCTTCAAAGGTGCTGAGCTGAGAGAGAGGTGTTGAGAACACTGGAATCTGACAGGGGCGGGCGACCTCACCCTACACATACTATGCGTCACCACTCATAAAGTAGAGAGAATTCAAGTTCATTAGGAAACTACATGCTAAGCTACGTCTGCTCTTCTCGCTGGAATGTAACAACTGCCATTTTCTGGGGAAACATTCATCATGTTCAGTGCAGTATGAAAGTGAGTGGGCAGGGGAGAGCAAGAGAGTAAAGCAGTAGAAGAGTAAGGTCTTGAGCTGTTCGAGAGTTTCAGATGGTCTGGCTCCGGTTGGAGAGGGTCAGGGAGGTTCATTGAGGGAGGTATCTGCAGGTGGGAGAGATCTACACCCCACTCTCAACTGGCAGAGAGTCTGAATATCGGATTTGGAGTTGTCTATAGGAGGGCGCAAGAGGAGAGAAGGTGAAGATAGTTGGGTTCTACTTGACCGTAAGGGAAGGGATCGGGTGGTAAGGTAAGGGGATTGTTTAAGAGAGAGAAGAGGGCAGTAGTTGGAATAAAGGGCATCATGCCTTTTCACTTGACAGATTAGCTTAAGAATTTACCTGGGGAGAAAGAGGCTGGTGTCTATGTCAGAGAAAGCAACGCCATACCGGATGATAAGGATGCACACGGGTGAAGCTCCCTGTGTGAAGTAGCCATTGATTAATCTTCAAATAGGACCAGTGAAGACGAGTCTATTGACCGAGAATTAGATTTAAGTGGAACAAACCTACCGTGCTGAAGCATTGCTGGGAGAGCAGAAGCATTCTTAGATGACAAATGCAATAACTTGTGAGTACATGTGTTCTCCTCCCCTATAGAAAGGAGATCCCTTTCTGACAATTCAGTGCTAGAGGACTGCTTCAGCGTTGCAGTGACACTTAATACAACAAATTAACTTGGCATATATTCTTTCTATAGGGGGCAGGATCCATGTCAATTCTGAGCCCTGATGGAATTGTTTCTTTTGAGCTGAAAGCCATTCCTAATAGACGAGGACAGAAATCAGTGGATTTAGGATCATTGTACAATGATCCCTCTGGAATGGCCTCCCTGCCTCTCTCCTCCTTGACCCGGATCTCCTTAAGTTCCGGAAGCTCCCCAAGACCTTCCTTTTCTCCTCTTCTTTCTAGCTCCCTCTCCCCTGCTAACCCTCCCTGCTCCTGCTCTGTCTACTAACTGTCTGTTCTGTGTCCTCTGAGTTGTACAGGACACCCGCCCCCCGGGCTCCCCACCGACCAGTACCCCTTCACTGCTGCCTGGCCCACCTTGCACTGCCGTCTGGCTAACCTTGCCCTACCTGGCTGGGTTGCTACCTGTAGTCCCAGCCTTCCTTGCACTTAACTCAGGACCCTCCTGCTCTGGGTGCACTTCTCCCTGTAACCTCTCACCTGCACTTCTTTTCTGCACTTGCATGATCTAAATTACACTAGGCCTAGTAAGATCGTGTGTCTTGTCCTCCCTTGTTACCCTCCCCTTGCATTGTTGCGCCTGGCAACACTTGTGTGTAGACGCCTAATAAATAACATATCAATCAATCAATCAAAGACACCCATTCTACCAATGCCATCCAACAACATTTTCAGTTTGCTTTGGAAATTGCTTGGTGAGATCCCAAGATATTTCTTGTATTTTAACAACTGTGTGTAAAATGAACACACAGCGTGAACTCAGGAGCAAGGCGTAGGGGGGAGAGTAAGCCCCTAATGAGTGAGTGAAAGGACTAGTGCTTCACTATGTCACACCTGCAGGCTGGCGATGATGTACTTTTTTGTATAGTTTGGTAATTTGTAAAACACTTCATTTTATTTCGAGGCACAGCTTTTGAGTAGCTGGTACATGGTAGGTAGATACTGAACTGTATTGGTTAGTATAGGTTGTTTTCTCCCTGTGGGATGGGCCATTAGACACCCAGTGAGCATATGTTCACTGATTGGTTGTAGCTGCGCGCAGGGAAGGGACAACTTTGGGGGCAGGTTGTGCTGCAGGTTTGGCTGAGGGGAGGCCCCAGGGAGCACGCGGTACGCGTTGCTCCTCGGGGAAGTTTTGGGCGCTGCAACCGGCCTGCGAGTCGGGGCCGATTGATTGCCCCTCCTGCTGTATATATACAGGTGCCGGCGAAGGTCCTGGAACCTTTGGGGGATCACGCCGTTCCTTGTTGCATGGACCTTCGCCGGCACCCAGTGCTGCAGGGCGTGTGGCAACCTGGGGGCACCCTGGTGCAGGAGCAGAGGAGGGGATCTAGGGTAAGGTTGGGGAGTACAGGTGGGGTCCGCTGGCTGGGAGGTGAATGGGGGCAGGGGAATTCCAAGCACATGCTGGGGATTTTGGTTGGGGGCGCAATTGGGGCCGGGTCAGGGGGCGGCGGATAATGGGAGGTATAGGGGCAGGTGTACTAGTAGGGAGAGGGAAGGGTATAGGGAGCCATGGGGGGTATAGCAGGGTGGGTGTTAGGAGGGGGCAGTACAACCCCAGATTTGCCCACAAGGGGGAAGGGAGTTGGCGAACGCCATCATCCCAGGTTGCAGCAGCAGGGGGAGGGGCTAGGCCGCTCCCCCTACAACGGGAGCAGAAGGGAACAGTACGTCCCTGGAGGTAGAAGGGAGTTGGTGGACGCCATCATCCCAGGGTTCTGCAGCAGGGGGAGGGGCTAGGGCAGCCCCCCTACAATGGGAGCAGAAGGGAACATTACGTTCCTGGGCTGGATCGTGGTATTGGGAGAGGGCCGGAACGCTGTCACCTCCATGGAGAGGGGGAAGAGCTTTTGGACGGCTCCCCCCCAGCAGCTGTGCGGTGCCACCCAGCGGCTGGGCAGTGGCAATGGGGTGTACGCCCCACATTACAATGGTTCTGGGACAAGTGGTGAGCGGGATTGGAACTGAAGGTACATTGGTGTTTGGGAATGGTAAGGTTGGAGGTTTGGAGGTGATTTGGGCAGTGTATTTTGGGGGTAAAGGAGGTGGTGAAATAAAAACAATAAATATTAAAGAATAAAGGACAATAAAGAATAATTATGGAGGAAGAGGGGATATCCCAGTTTATAACGAGATTGGGCGGGTAATAATAAAAATAAAGGGCAGTGGAGAACTGGAGGGCCAGGAAGGGTGTTTTGAAAGGGATGAGGTGAAGGAAGAGAGTAACAGTTGGTATGAGCCAGGGGCGAGGGAGGAGGATGATGTGACAAATGATTTATAACGCACCTGTACACAAGTGTTTCTAAGAGGGACTAGATGAAGGAGGGAACACAAAGGGAGGACAAAACAACGATTTTTCTGACCCTTGTGGCAGTCAGATTGTGCAAGGTAGATATAGCGCTTAGGGCGAGGTAGGTCTGGAGGGAGTGCAAAGATACAAGGAAAGGGGGTGGATGGCGGGTACCCGTCAGACTCTGAAGGTAGCCAGTCAGTGCAGTATGAAAGTGAGTGGGCAGGGGAGAGCAAGATAGTAAAGCAGTAGAAGAGTAAGGTATTGAGCTGTTCGAGAGTTTCAGAGGGTCTGGCTCAGGTTGGAGGGGGTCAGGGAGGTTCATTGAGGGAGGTATCTGCAGGTGGGAGAGATCTACACCCCACTCTCAACTGGCAGAGAGTCTGAATATCGGATTTGGAGATGTCTATAGAAGGGCGCAAGAGGAGAGAAGGTGAAGATAGTTGGGTTCTACTTGACCGTGAGGGAAGGGATCGGGTGGTAAGGTAAGGGGATTGTTTAAGAGAGAGAAGAGGGCAGTAGTTGGAATAAAGGGTGGCCTACTCTGCGGTTAGCGGGCATGAGGCATCGGGCCCAATCCGGGCATACTGCAAGATTGGGGGGTGTTGTGGCGGTACGGCCCCTCTGGGCCTTAGGGTTTTAGGGGTTTAGGTGTGACCCGGTATTGGTTGCACCCACGTGGGCCAGGATGTGGGGGGGCAGGAGGCAGAGGGCAGAGAGCAATCTCTGTGAGAGGGGTGCAGCGAGAGGAGTAGTGGCAACAAGAGGGGAAGGTTTCCTACAAGAATGAAGATTGGGGATAAGTATATCAGGTCAAGAAGATGGTGGAGTTGCGTGAACAGCAACACAATAATTATTTTGTTGTACCTCTTAGTTGTTTGGCTTAAAGGGATGTTGATTAGGTGACAGTCCATTTGGTCACAGTTAAGTTGGGTGAATGGAGATCAGCAAAGCATTTTAGACTAATTGGGAACTCGGATGATCAAGGTGGGGGAGAATGTCAAATTACTGGGAGAATAGGGATGAGGAGAAGCAGGGCTTAAGGGGAGACGAACATGGTTGCATGATGTGGAGTTAGATGACAGGTAAACAAAGCAGTTTGGACTAAGGAGGAAATCAGAGGATCAAAAAGGGAGAGAAGGTCAGTTTACTGGAAAACTCTGGATAGGGAGAAGGAGAATAGAATGGGAGGGGTCGAACATTGGGAGAGGTTGGCTCAATAAAATGATAAGAAGAGTAAAGGTAAATTGCAAAGAAGGAAAGTTTCCAAGGATTTGAAAATGAACCAATAAATGGGGGGCAAATATCCAAAGATTTGCATCTGGGTGAAGGAGCAGAAGAAGAGCAGCACACAAGTGGATAAGTGGGCACTGATGCCACGTGAATTGGCAGGGTGTGTGGATTGAACTGCATGGACAGGGGGGTGCAGTTGGCCCCTGGTGCAGTGGGGGTGAACAGTGGTGCAGTGGTGGAATGGAACGTTTGCAAGGATAAACATGGGAGCGCAGTGGCCTGAAGGAAGGGATGTGGTGTCACAGAGGGCAGTGAACAGTGGGAATTAAATGCCATGGTCACAAGTGTATGGCATCTGGGAAAGTGGGGGGCTGCATGTGAGGTGCGTAGCCAAAAGCAAAGGAGCAAGTATGGACATGAGGGGGAACACAGGTTACATTGACAAAATGAGGAGGGGCGGATTTACTGCGTGGGGGGATTAAACTGCATGGACTGAGGGAGCAGGTACGGCCCCCGGTGCAGTGGGGGAGCAATAAGGAAGAGGCAGGGTATGGAGCAGAGGGCAAGAGGGTATAGGTGCGGGGGTAGAGGGGAGTAAAGATGCAAGGGTACATTGGTGGGTAGATAGCCATGACATGTGGTTCAATATGCTGGGCACAAATATAACTGAGGTTGGATTTGGTTTAGGGTTATAAGGTATCACGTGGATTGGCAGAGCAGTGGGGAAAAATTGCAGTGGAAGGGAGGATCATGGGAAAGAAGGGTTAGTTGCGGCATTAGTGTGGTGTACTTGATTAGAGACCATATGATGGATGGAGGAGAGCGGGGTGATGTACGCAAGAATACTTAAGGCATTTGCACCGCACAGGTTAGGGCTGTTAGTGGGTAGGGAAAGTTATTAAATAAATAAGTAGAAATAATAACACAGGAGCATCAGAGGAGTTTCAGGTTTTCAGATCACAATTGTGGGTGGCAGCAGTGGGCTGGTGGGTAGGTGGTGGCAGGGTACAGTGAGTAGTTGGGCATGGGGTATAGGGGCAAGAGGGTGTGTTTCAAGGGAAAATAAATAAATAAATAAAGAATTGAGTAAATAAATAATTTAAAAAATGGGGGATAGGGGAAATAGGAAAGAGGGTCAAAGGGGCAATGGTGTTGACAAGGACCTGTATGGGCTCTGGAGAGGAGTTGGAGGTGAAGAGAATGGGACAAAGCGGGAATTAAGGTTGAGAGGAATTGAGAGGGAGGGTAGGGAGCAAGGGACAGTTAGTGATGAATTTGAATTTTTATTTATTTAGTTGTTTTTAGCCATTGTTAATTGATCTGTCAGTCTGTTAGGCCAGGAAGCCAGGTTAGCGTATTTTTGTAAGCCACGGCCTGTCACATTAAAGCGATCTTTCCCACTAACGACGAGTCTGGGTATTTGGTGCAGTCGGCCCAAAGGGGGGTCCCGGGGAGCACGTGGTATGCGTTGCTACCCGGGGAGGTTTTGGGTGCTGCCCCTGCCCAGCGAGTCGGGACAGATAGATTGCCCCTCCTGCTGTATATATACAGGTGCTGGCGAAGGTCCTGGAACCTTAGGCGGTTAACGCCATTCCTTGTTGTCCGGCCACCCACCCCCTTACTTTAGTTTAGGGGTTTACAGGTTAAAGGAAGTTGAGTAATATTGGGGAGCAGGTGGTTTCTTTGGTGAGAGGTCGGGGCGGTAGAGAGAAAGGAATATTTGTACTGTGATCTTCTTTGTTGCTGATGGTCAGTTTGTTTCTCCTTGTGAGAGAGGGTATGCCCAGACATGGGTCCCTTGCTCGCTGCGCCACAGGGAACCAGGCTGCACCTCACGGAGGAGGTCCAACAAGGCCGAAACATGTCTGGGGTTGCTTGGTTTTCTGTGCAGAGGGGACCTGGCCTAGCAGTTCGGGCTGGGCTGCTACCTTCGGTGGCGGCAGCTGCTGACTGATTTGCACATGGCTGGTCCCCTTTGGCAATGGCGCAGACGGGCTAAAAAACAGTGGTGTGGAAGGTTGCCCAGAGGCATTGCCAGTGGTTTAGATTCATTCGAAACCTTCCACCCATCACTTTTGTGGTCAGTTTGTTTCTCCTTGTGAGAGAGGGTATGCCCAGATGTGGGTCCCTTGCTTGCTGAGCCACAGGGAACCAGGCTGCACCTCACTGAGGAGGTCAAACAAGGCCAAAACATGTCTGGGGTTGCTTGGTTTTCTGTGCAGAGGGGTCCTGTCCTAGCAGTTCGGGCTGGGCTGCTACCTTCGGTGGCGGCAGCTGCTGACTGATTTGCACATGGCTGGTCCCCTTTTGCAATGGTGGAGATGGTGGATAGTGAAGCGGTAGCCGGGGACATGGTTGGTTAAATGATGGTTGGTTGAAGCCGAAGGATTATTATCGCGGTAATGAGGGTGGGTAGTGCTGTTTGCATGAACAGGCTACCCCGGGGGTACAAAGAGGGGGAAGAGGTATTGAAGAAGGAGGGGTGTGGCCTCGGGGAGAGGATGGGAGAATGCAGGAATGAAGGTTGGGAGGAATTGAGGGGAGGGGAGAGAGCAAGGGAAAAGAAGTGATGAATTTGAATTCTTTTTTTATTTAGTTGTTTTTGGCCATTGTTAATTGATCTGTTAGTCTGTAAGGCCAGGGAGCCAGGTTAGTGTATTTTTTGTAAGCCATGGCCTGTCACATTAAAGCAACCTTTTCCACTAACGATGAGTCTGCGTATTTTGTGCAGTCAGCCCAAAAGTGTGTTTCTTTGTTGATTGGATTTCTACTGTTTTAGAGCACATTGGTCTGTAATTCTAGTCAAAGTGGGTTGAGCTCAAAATGGTGTCGCGTTACTGGGGTCACTACACGGTGCTGGTGTAGAAATAGACCCTGGTTCCTTTCGTGGGGAGATGCAAGTTCCAATACTTCTCCCCTCTAAGACCTCCTACCACCTTACAATACACAATAAAAACTATAGACGGCCACCACAGTTCTAGCGTTTGGCACATCAACTCTAACCAAGCCATGTCTAAGCTCTCCTCTTTAGCTCTGTTGCACTCAACCGCATCAGTGGCTAACCAGGCCCAAAGTACTGTAGTCTCCTCCCTATGGATAACATACACCCATGTTTCGCCACTAAACCAATAGACAGCAGAATGGTATTCAGAAACCGGGTACTTCAATCTGCACCCAACAACACTGCAGGTTCCAAATCTGCCTCTCCCACTGTCCCACTAATGACCCTGCCCCACACTTTTACTTACAGTGCCAAATAGTGGTTAGAAGGGCGCTATCCAACACCACTTACCTCTCCAGGATATTCTCTATTTCAGATGAGGTTCCTGCCTGTAAAGACATGCACATGCAATGTGCATGTAAAGTATTGCAGAACCCGCAACTGCAATCATTTGCTCTAGGGATAGCCACACTTGTACGTAGCATGCTGTTTGCTCCACCTTTGAGCGCAGCATCCACATGTCAGCTAGGTGAGACCACACTAATTTCAGTTGTCATGACGGCAACTCCATATTCACTGCAATATCAAATCACAAAGCATCCCGCACTCAACACATACAACTGCTAAATATAGCACTACACTACGAGTCATCTCTACCAAGCGTTGCCAATTGCTTGAAAGTGTACATGTAGAGTATCATGCATAGTGTAGTGTCATGTGCAACTGTAAACATATAGTATGATGTGATGTCCTTCTCATGCAATGCAATGCACTGTTTACCATGTAAGTTCAGTGTAAGATCTGCTGACTTGCTGGACAGCCTAAAGAGCTTTCATGCCATGACAACGGAAGTTGGCATATAAACTTCGAAACATTGAGCTGGCCTTCAATGCAGGGGAGTATGCAGAGCAAGGCGCCTCGTTGACTTTTTTGATAAAATGCTGGCAATTAATTGTGGCAGTGACTAACCCACCAGAAAATCCTCAAACGGAAGCCAGGGCAACATGCATAGCGTGGTCCAGTCCATCTCTAGCTATGCACAAGAGAGCTTTGCACAGCTCTATTTTGACCTATATTCTACTACCCAGCAGGTAACATTGCTGAAATGCTAGAGGAAAAAAGGAACTAGAAATTAGGAAAAAGTGCATTCTCTATTGACCCACTCAGGTGTATTACTGGTTTCTAGGCTCAGTTACTCGTTAAGGTTTGTAACACCATAACCACTAGTGATATTATCCTGAGAACTGGGGAAGAGCAGTGATTGTACCCCTCTATAAACCAGCATTGGCAACGCCAACAGTTTTGGTTCTTGTGTAGGCATGGGAAGGGCACTGCTGTAGTGGTATAAACGGGCATCACTGGGAGCAGCTGCAAAATGGTGCAAGTACCTGTGCATCTAATAGCAGTGCCTGCCAAATGCCTAATACTCCTAAACAAGCCAACAGTGCTGGCTTTGCCAATGTTTGTTTTAACAGGACTTCAGTGAAGGACACACATAGTGCTTAACTAAATTGAGTGGTTGAACACTGAAGACAGACCACACAGAGACATTTTGTTACACCAGTAGCATATTTACAGCTCCAATCAAGTCATTAACTCTCGGAAGACGGCTTTGATAAAATACTGGCAGGCACCTTGTGCACATGCGTTGATGGTAAGGCTTGATAAATGTAGCTCGAAGAAATCCCAGTAGGATGGCATTGGGCGGGAAGAGGTAAGAAGTGGGTGGGAATGGCCATAGGGATCGGCATGCCCAAGGAGAGTCAATGGGTGGGTAAATAAACAGCATCTACAAGCTTTGTGTCCCTTCTCATATGCCATTTCTCCCTTGCAGTACTCTGATGCAATAATTTCACAATTGGAGCTGTAAATCCACTACAGGTGTAATAAAAAATCTTTGTCAAGTCTGTCTTCACTCAATCACCTACCAGCCAAAACTAAAAAGTGTATACAGCAGATCAATGCAAACATCGTAAAGCCTAACTGCTTTGAATAATAGTGCAACAAAAATCCATGTCTGTCTTCTTGAAGATTGTCTTGAAGAATTGCTTCTTACCATATACTCAGACAGGCAGTATGTTTTTCGTAAGGCCCTAAGCACAATAGACCAAGCACTGAATCTAATACTGATAAACGCGAAATACGTAGTAGGTATCAAAACACCAGTGTGCTTCATATTTAGCAGCGTTAGCTTGGCTAATCGTGGTAAGCCCCCGCCGTGTGGAACTCCTTACCTCCACACTTAAGAAATGAGCCCTCCTACTCAGCATTCAAGCAACAGCTGAACACTTGGTTATTCAATAAGTATGACTAACACTTTACGCATGAACAGTCTCCTACTTTGCTCGCACTATTTCTTACTAACTTAAGGCTCTGTAAAGTTTTTACTCTGTTACTACCCTGTACAAACGCAGTGATACTTGCGGGTCTGGGCGTTACACAAATGTTAAAATAATAATAAATAAGCTTTTGGTAAATTTACAATGGGTATTCCGCAAATATTATTGACCCTGCTTATTGCACACCAGACCGGGACTACTGCAGTGCTGCATGCGCACCGCCCACTTTCTGATTTAGACGGTAGTCCGCCAGGAGAGTGTGCTTGCCCCTATCCTGCTCCGCCTTTTTAAATGAACTCACTGTAGTCCCCCTGCCGGGAGAAGACCGTTCCAGACATCCCTTGTATTGGCCATCTGAGAATTCCACTCTTTGCATGTGCACATGGAGCAATCTCACTAGACCTCTAGACCTCTGCTTTAATTAAGGACTTCTCTGGTTGTGTGATGGAGCCAAATTTGGGAATGAACGTGGCAAAATCTGCTGCCTTGTTTGTCAGAAGGGGGCAGAAGCCCTGTAGAACTTGTAATTCCCATAGTTCTTCTATCGTCGTCTGAGCAGTGCTTTTGACTACATTGAACACTCGCTTCACCACACATTAGGCAATTTCAGCACATATAATTCAGCAGTCAGTACGGACGCCAGAGGTCCATGAGGGTACGCTGTTAATGGTACTCTTATTTCTGGACCGACAGGCTTGTAATGATGCATGGAAGGAGTCACTAGAAACCAAACTGCCAAAAAATGACACCAAAAGGTTTTGACTTTTGTAATTGTATATGCCCATAGATTGCCTACTGTACATGTTTTGGAGGGGATCTTCCTATAGTAAATTTGAATGGTATCTCAAGTGTACAGTCTTCCACCACTTTTGTTGTAGATTTGGCAACCAAAAACGGGTTTACACTTTCAGTAAACAAATCAGCTATGGCACCTTTGAAAGTCCCACCCCAGTACTGCTAAAAAAATAATTTAACTTCATCAGACTGTTTGTAATTCTAAACCATACTTTCCCTCACCCTATAACATTGAGTCCATAAAATGAGATGTGCCAATATGTTAAGTTCGTCTGGACACAAACCCACCAACACTTTTTAAAACATAGAGTGATGCCGGAAAGTGAGACTCTTTCGCAGATCATAATGTCCATAAAATCCATTTACTAGATCTTCTTGAATTAAAAAATTAATCTGGGAAAATACACCTAGCAGATGGAAATCCATCACACCATTAAGCCACGTAACATAACATACAAGGACAAAACTGTGTTCTGTCTTTTCCATCCAAGACCATTCTGGTGAGGCTCATGGTGCAGGAGATCCTTTTTGTCACACTCTCCTTTTGTCCAGAACAACTAGTTCTGGACACAGCCATTTTCTGGCTTACCTGTGTCAGCAGACTCTGATTTACGAGAACCCCCTCAGGCCCTCAGCAGGTGGGGATACAGTATGAGCATCTGGTTTCTAGCCCTCACAACACACAGGAACTCTTGAGCACACCTCAAGGTCATCACAGGCCCTAAACATGACTTACCATAGTACCACCACCATCACACAAGAAATGGCCCCCGTGAACATTTTGTCAGGCTGTAAGGGAAGCTCTCGTCCCGTCTTCTGATTCCATTTTCTTCTTGCCCAAACCCTGAGAGCTATACACTCATTAGGAGAACCCAATTAACAATGGCGACATTTGGTTTGCACAGGATCATACTGGGCCTGTCACGCAAGGAACTGGGACTCCCCGAGGACCTAAATGCTGGTTGTTCTACACATTAAATGGCACCCTTTGAGCCTGAGAGTAGTGCTCGTGTTGCAACGATTGCATTTCGCAAGTAGATATATATCCTTTCACCTTACTCATTCGGGCTCAAGGATTTTGCAGGAAGCAAGGAAGGAGTAAAGGGCAATAGGGGGAGGGAAGGGAGAAAGTAGGGGAGCAGGGAGGAAGAGTAGGGCAAAAGAGAACTAAGGCGGGGAGAACGATGGAAATATTGAACACCAACATGAAGGGAAAAGGCAGAACATAGAATACTGGAAGGAACTAGTGAATAGGCGAGAGCTTACGGGAGGTAAGAGAAGGGAAGAAATACATACAGGCGCTGTTCAGGAAGGAAACAAAACAGGCATCAAAGGGGAGAGGAAGAAAGTATTAGGGAACGGAAAGGAGTCGTGAGTAGGATAAAATCTGGAGGTGAAGCAAGTCATGCAGACTTGAGACAGGATGACTTTTCATGGTAGGAAAAGACGAAAGGAGGAAAAGAGAATAAGGGCGGAAGAAGAGAAAAAACAAAGGAAGGATGCAGGGAAGCGGCAATGCAGGTGATATGTTCGGAAATGGGTTGAAAGTGGGACTGTGCAGAACGAGGCCACTGAGGAAAGAAAGAAGGGAGGCACACATAAAAAGGTTTTCACACCTTTCACAGAAGTGTTTGTATAGTGGGTGTATACTCAGTTTTCAAGAATTTGCAGTGGGAGAAAACACTGCTAAAGGGGCTGTGTAATGCAGGTGTAACTGCTTCATACCAGACAACGGAAAGCATATCAATAACTCAATGCCCAAACCAATAGTATTAACACAACATGCAAATATTATTACTTGATCACTACTAGAAAAAATTCAAGTCAGACATTAAGAAAAATAAATAGAAACGTCTCAAGTGTACACCTATACAGGTCATCCAAAATTGGCAATGTTGGGGGTGGGGGGAGATCTCTGCAGCTTTCTCTGAACAATTGGCCAAAAAAATCAACATGAGAAATGGTAATCAGAAAAGGGATTTAGGGGCTCATTACGAGTTTGCCGGTAACCCACCGGTGATTCTGGCAAACCCACCTTACTGTTACCAGCGCCTGATATCCCGGTATTACCGTGATATTACGCTGGCTTGGTAGTAAATTCCCATTCTATTCCCGGGAATGGGTTTAACGCAATAACTGGTGCCGGTGATTTCAGCAATTATTTGCTGGTAGGAGCCTGAACTACCAGCAGGTCCCCTACTGTCAATCTTGGAGTAGTCTGGTATGCCGGAGCCGGTATAACCAGCATTTTTACCAGACCGACACACTCGTAACGGTCCCCTTAGTGCGTGTAAGTATCCTCCAGAAGGCCATCATGCCGGATATTTCTTTCCATAAGTCGAGTGGGCTGGGAAATATTGAGGGCAGGCTAAACTGATGCACACATTACTTTCTGGCTCACAGTTCAGATCCTGTGTGATAATATCCCTTAGAGTCTTGCAAATATGAACAGAAATGTACTTCTAACGTGGTGAATTCTTGCAGTGCCCACAGACCAAGCAAGATTGGTTCAGTGATTTTTGGCATTTGATCTGCTGCTCCAGGCAATGTACTCCCATCCGTTCCAGGCACTTCAGGCAGGTGAGGAGTCCAGGCATTCAAGTGAGATTGCAGACAGACACAGCAGTCCTATTCCCTATGCCTGAATGGAAATGAGGAAGCTTGTAGTCCAACTCCACTAAGAAAGTCTTTTTTGCTGAAAATGGACAATAGGTTCTTCTATGATTCTTTGAAGCGAGGCACAGGAGGGCTCCAGCTTGACCTTAAATAGCCGATAAGGTGCTCAAGATTGCTGAGTTTCAACTTTGCAACCCAAATGTTCCAGTTTTTCAACAATAAGGCAAGCATCTACTCACGTGGGAATTGTTTTGCATTGAGTGAAATCCCTCGCCGTAATTCCCATAGAATCAGAGCAGGATGAAATTTGACTAGCTGTATATAGACTTCCCTTACTCTGGTATTCCTAGCGCTCACTGGCATGGAGACATGTCTGATAGCCTTGACTAAGTTACAGTACACCAGTGGCCTGGTAGACTTTCACACATCTCATGCAGGAGCTAAACAGCCAGCCACCCACAGACAAGCCTAGTTTCGGAGCAAATCCCATTAACAGGAAGACCTCATCCCCTTTAGAAGCCCCAATTCAGCACGCCGATCACTCATCGCCAAAGCAAAGTACTACACAACTACCATCATAGGAGCAACCAACAGGAGCAGAGTGATCCTCCAAGCTATGAAGGAATGCATCATCCCCCTTCAAGACTATGCAACACTTCAATCCACTGACAAACCCAAAACCATAAACATCTTCATAGACCAGACAGATACGATAAGGCAACGTATTGACAACTCCAAAAAAACAAAATACATCTCCCACACACCAGCTCACAATATATCAAAGTGAACCAATTCAGGACAATTTCACCAGAAGACCTGATCAACATTCCCACAGCCTTCAAACACATCACCCACAATGAATTCATCCGTACCTCCTCCACTGTCAAGGCCATCAGAGGTGTAGCACTCATATCACTTCTAAACTACATCAATGCATCCTTTACATAAGGGATATTCCCAGATAGATTGAAAACGGGGAATATCCTCCCCCTGCTGAAGACCTGGCCAACTATCGCTCCATCACACATCTCCCCTTCCTCAGCAAAGTAATTCAGAAGACCGTCGCCATCCAGTTGCACAGAAGGTTCACTCAGCATCCTATAGGACTGCCGATTTGTATCCAACCCTGATGCAGCCCAGGGAATGTACCATCCAAGTTATAGACAATGCACTACACATCCTAGAAAAATGTGACCACCTGCTTGCTTGTCCATCTCGACCTCTCTGCTATCTTCAATACCATCCCAGTGAATGGACAAGCATGCATCACAGTGAGAATAACTCTGGGACTCAGTTTACTTGTTTTAGCCTCCTCAAGATTATCTTCATGCTCACGGGCTTCGATGGAACAGTCCTGCAGTGGTTCGCCTCATACCACTTTCACAGAGACCAACTGCTCGAGATGGGCCCCAACAGAACCCAGCACCACACGGTAACACGTGGAGTCACACAGGACTCCACAATGTGCCCTGTCATCTTCAAACTCTACATGGAATCTCTGGTGGAAGCCCTCACCAACACCGACTCAAGAAACACCAATATGCACATATAGCTTTACCTAAAGATGAAAAGTGGGAACTCACACTAGATGTCACAATACCAAAATGGGGGATAAGACATGGGAACAGATGTGCTGTCAATCACAGTTTATTTGCCTAAACTGCAAGAATCTGGCATTGCAATACTGGTTTTTGCATCAAACATATTATGCTCTGTTGACGGTTCGGAAATGTGATCCCACTGCACCAAATGTAAACAAAATGAGGCAGATTCTTTACACGTGACATGGGATTGCCCTAAAATAGCCGAATTCTAGGGTAAAGATATAGATACGGTGTCTGTCATTACTGATACTGCTGCTGTGAATTGGCCTATGATATGTCTCCTGGGTTTGCCATACCCTATCCCAAAAACACTGGGTACATTCATTGTATTAGCATTACTATTAGCTCGGCAGTGCATTGTATTGAAGTGGATGGATAAGCACGGGCAGTCTGTTGCCATGCGGATGCACGAGCTGATTAAAGCAAATGACTATGAGCAAGTGTACCGTTAGTTAGCACACCCGCGAGCCAGGCCTAAGCACATATGGTGTTAACTGAGGAGGGACTTGGAAAAAGGGGCCTGATGGATGCAGATGCTGTCACTTAAATATTAGTATCGTCTTATTTGGTTGTAAAAAGTTGGATTGATTGGGAGAAAAGTTAAGGGAGGCTTGCTATACTAGATGTGCCCATATGTTCCCTGCATAACTGATGCATCCCGGTGTTCGGTTTCGGAAAGCCATTGCATCCCAATGTATGATGGTTACAATGGAACATCCTTCTCTTGTTACTGTGAAATGTTATGTATAACTTGTTGAATGTCAATAAGAATAAACAAAGTTAAAATAAAGATCAAATGCATCAATAACATCCATTGATTCTGGGACTGTTTGTCCTTCATCCAAGCTTAAACGTTGAGTGCATACTTGAAGCTTAACCTGACAAAGATCGAATTAATTCTCCTAAGAAACCCCACCA
Organism: Ambystoma mexicanum; assembly: GCF_040938575.1. Taxonomy (NCBI): domain Eukaryota; kingdom Metazoa; phylum Chordata; class Amphibia; order Caudata; family Ambystomatidae; genus Ambystoma; species Ambystoma mexicanum. Next base: position 561,663,509 of record NC_090921.1, read on the forward strand.
AGCATGCACAAGCTCAGAATTGGCAGACTGGCATGAAGCTGGGTGGATTCACACTTCAACTCTCACCTGGTGCATAATTGCTTGTCTTGAGCATCACCTGTGACATCTTATTCAAACCAGCTCTCATCAAGAAGATGCAAACAGCTTGGTACCAGCTCGTGCTCCCCCACAAGGTCAACTATTTCAGCCCCACCCACACTTTCCAAACTCTTTCCAGTCACCTCCCACCTGGACAGAGGCAATACCCTACTTACTTGAGTCCCAGATGCCATATTGATCCCCCTGCAAGCCATCCAACATGGTTTAGCACACCTCATCACAGGACAAATTCAACCACATCACTCCTAACCTCAAGGGGCTGCTCTGGCCACCCAAACAAGCATGCGTCATTCTCAAGCAGGGATGTCATTTCACCAAAATGCCAGAGGTATCATTAGTGACATCACATGACCCTTGACCTCTGATGACACCACAGGAAGTGATGTCATTTGACCCCACCCCGGAGTGATATCATGGGAAGCGATGGAACACGACCTTTCGCATCTTGACAAAACAAGAAGTTGCATCACATAGCATTGTTCCCAAGTACACTACGAAAGATATGGTTACGCTATCACTATAATGTGATGTACATTCCATACAAGAATGGATCGCCATATGTATCATTAGAATCAGTGTGTATAGACCCATATTACCAAATTACTGTGAATGCAAGCAGATGTCCATGGCCAAATGATAATGATGTGTTATTCTTAAGCGCTTTATATAGAAAAAATATACACCCAATATCACCCAACCTGTGTTGGTACTCATTTATCGACCTCAGAAGGATGAAAGGCTGAGTTGAGGTGTTTAAGAACAGACTAAATCAGTGTCTCACCTCCTGAAGTGTGCCTGAAATAAACATTTAATGAGTCTAGCAATTATTGTATAGAATTCCAGAAAGACACATTATTTGGTATTCCTGTTCTTTCGTATTTGGGGTCAGTGCTGAAAGTGTTAGACTTGTGCACCACTATTCTTTTCTTGTTTTTTCTTTTTTTTAAGAGGTCTGAACAAGAAATCCAGCCACTCCAGAGGTAAAGAGCCACACGGTGCTGGCCACAGCGCAGGAGCTTGCATTACAAAAAAAAAGAATAATAATTTTGTTTAATTCTTTTTTTTAGGGGTAGCAAGGGAAACCAAGAGGGTATCAAGGGGGACCTCAGAGGTCGCAGTTGCGACCTCTGGCGACCCCTAAATGACGTCCCTGTTCTCAAGACAGCCTTCATCAACTAAAAGGACTTCCCAACTAAAGCATCACTTTACTCGGCCGACATACCACCAGAATACACAACAACGCCAGGCTGGAAATAAAGAAACTGCAGGAGGCAAACAAATATGAAATAGGCGATTTCCTGTTACACTGCCTGTCCCAGGATCAAGTTGCCAACGCAGATCAGACTGTCCATCTCCATGCCACATTTCAGGAAGCATCTGAAGAACCTGGTCTTCAAAGAGCATCTCACCAACGGCGGAACACTCCACTCTGCCCCACGTCTCCCCTCTGGAGCTCACCCCCTTGCCCTCTTCTCCTTCCCCTTCTAACTACGTCTGCTACCTCCACATTCCACCTGTAACCCTGTGCATGTGTCCCGTCGCTTCCCAGATAGGTTTGTACTTATAAATCCCTTACACAGATACAAGGTGAGGGGTGCTCTCAAATCACGAGACAATCCGCAATCCATAGGGCCGCTTGCACCGGGATGCAGATGTAAGCTGGTCATGGAGGCAGCCATTTTGATTCCATAACAAAAACGAACACAGAGCTCTTCCCGGGCAACCCAAAGATCAAATCTCTCAATAGAAGCTGCCACGTGGTTCCCAATTTATTTGAGGCTATAGTGATAGAAAACTAATGCCTGCAGGTGCATTTGTCTTTCATGTTATGTTTGGAAGAATGATTTGCACCAGGAATGCGTAATTTACATCACAGTGATAATTAGAAATGCACTTTGCACATTTAGGTGTGCTGCATGGAATAATCCTTTGGACTAGCCTAAGAGTTTCTGGATGTTATAGATAATCCACACTGCAACTCGGAGCACTGGATCGGAATATCTGGCCACCATCACGACAGGTAATGCTCCTTCCAGAATCTTTGATGAATGACAAAGGTTCTGATTCCAAAAGCAATTTAAACAGGCATTGGCAGTGCAAATAGTTTAGGCTTTTGTGTAGGCATGGGAAAGGCACTTGCCAGGCACTGCTGTAGTGGTATTAACTGGCCATTGATGGTAGCAGCTGTTCAATGGTGCAAGTACCTGGGCATCTAATAGCAGTGCCTGTCAAATGCCTAATACTTCATACACAAGCAAAATCTTTTGGCTTTGCCAATGCTTGTTTTTAAAAGGATTTCAGTGAAGGACACGCATAGTGCTTATAAAACAAGTGTCTGAAGGCAGACCTGGTTAACATGTTTTTATTACACCAGTAGTGGACTTATAGATCCAATTAAGTTATTAACTCTCAAAAGACTGCTTTGAAAAACACTGGCAGGCACCTCAGGTGAAAAGTTTGATGGTAAGGCTTGAATAAAGCGAGCTCAAACAGTTCCCATGAGGAGATTTTGTGGGTGGGGAGGGGCAGGAACTGGGTTGAAATGGCCATAGGGATTAGCATAGCCATTGGCAGTCAATGGGTGGGCAAATATCAAACAATACCTACACCTTTCTCTCTTTCTCTCCCCTGCGGATGTCCCTGACTGATCCACACACTGGTCACCTGGCCACCCACTGAATTCAGGCCCAGGCTCCTGCATGTCCAGTTGCCCTCACACTGCCTCTGGTCTCCCCCAGCACTTAAGGGTCTGTACCTGCAATTCTACAGTCCCTTCTCTCTGCACTTATGAGCCACCTGCTGGCGGCACTTATTGAGTTACCTGCACTTCTCCTTCCACCGCCCCGCCCATCCCCCATGGCACTTCTCCCCTCCCTCTTCCCCGCACTTGCGAAATCTGAATGACACAAGGCCTAGTAAGATCGTTGTTTTGTCCTCCTTCTGTTTCCCACTCCTTGTCTTGTTGCGCCTCGCAACACTTGTGTACAGGCGCGTTATAAATGTCTTATATCACATCATACAAGCTGTGTGTCCCTCCTCGTACACTATTTCTTCCTATCTGGACTCTAATACAGTAGTTTCGGCTTATAGCACCACCTAATAGCCCAAAATAAAAAGGAACGTGTTGGTGGCAACCGTTCTCCACCTTGTCCTAACACTCCGGAGTGACCTGTGGGTAGATCTTAGACCTCAGCAGTGGCATCTGAACCTCGGGAATTTGCTGAAGGCTCACTTGTCCTCCATCGCCTTCCACCACACGCCTGCCCTGACCTTCACCTCTGTCCCAAGCCTGTCCTGCCCTTACACTCGATGGAAGCCTTTTGTGGTGAGTTTCAAACTGTTTATTTTTGTTTCTCTGTCTTCCTTCTTTTTCCCCCCACGTGTGGACCGCCGGACCGACAGGGCATACAGAGACCCTTGTATTTGCGCTTCCGAAGGGGACCCAATACCACTATCTTTTTATGTTTCCGGGGAGGGTGTGAACTATCAGCACGATCTGAAGGCTCCTCACCCCTACAAACATGTAGACTTGGTAATATGAGACCCCAGGCAGACAAGACTAATGTCCTCTGATCTGCCCATATCCTAGCATGACACTCTAGTTTGCATGCAGATTTTTGATATATAATTGTCACCCTTCATCTACCCTTACAACTTTGCATAACACTTCTAGAGTTTATCTCTCTTTTTCCACCTAACTGGTTCTCCCCCTTTTTTTTCACAATTACAGGGTCCTGCTACTTATTGCCCTGATGAAGGCGGAGTATTCTTTTCAGATACGAAGATCATTATTCTTTGGAGTCTGTACCGCCGAAACGCAGTGCTAACCAGAGGGGACACAAGGTTCATCACATTACAGTGCAACATTTAGGATCCCTTCCTTTCTGAAACAATTAACCAAAGGACAAGGACACCTTACCCATTAGCTCTCTCCCCTCTTTTTATTGCATTGTTTCCTTTATTTTGTCCCCCTGATGCGTAGGCAGACCCAATCCCAATACATAATAATTTTCGATTTTGGGATACGAAAAATAATTAACTTATTTGTTTTTTCACAATTGCCCCACAACAAGGGGCTCGTGTTTTCCTCAATAAGGTTACAGCTTACGATGAATATTACTGTCTTTTCATTTCATTTTCTTCAATTTTATACTTTCACTTGTTAAGAGTTCATTTGTCAACCAACTGTGACTGTAAACTAACTTATGTTCAATTTTTTTTCATTACGTATTCTCAATTTTTTAATGATTCTACACCTAATTCGTGTATGTACCATTTAAACCATTGTTTTTACATGCTGTTACATGTTAGACCTCACTTTTGGATATCATTTTCTGTTCCTTTGATATAAAGCTTTTAATTTGCAATTTCCATAATGTTTATGTCTCAGTTTGAAGGAATGACTTTAATTTCTGACTGCATGCAATATCTATGAATTATACTAGATATAAAGGTTTTGGGACCGGATGAATAATTTTAATTCATTCACACCCCATATGGGCCAACCTTTGATACACCAGGTTTTTGCTTTGTTGTAAACACATATGTCTTTTGACCCCCCTGGTGTGTCACTCCTGGGTCAAACCACTGCTGCTAGATGGTGGCACTCTTCTTTGTATATAAATGTCCTGCCCTTACTGCCATCTATCGGCCGTCCATATGGATTTCCATGAGGCCAGTTCCGCTTCCAGTCTTGAACTCTCGCAAAGTTACCCTAGCAGACGGAAAAATCAGCTGCGAGATCTAATACCTTTTAGTGGCAGAAGGATACTTTGATTGGAAAACCTCAGGCGCAAGGTTATTTGGTTGCAGCATATCAGCAAATAAATGTTGACACTTTTAACGTCAAAAGCTATTGGGTATAATTTGTTAACATAGGAACTAATGCATACAGAATGAATAGATTGTATTGAAGATATGTGTTACAAATAATCAGTTAATTCTTTAATATATGAATCATATCCACTGCACCACACTTAGCATAAGAATGTAGCCAACCCGCGCAAACCACTCTGGCTGCTCACATGCCAAGTGCACCCAAGCACTATATGCTACACTGCTTTCTCAACTGATACGGACCACGGTGCCCGAGGGTGTTCAACCCACAGCGCTTTGAGATCATACCGATGATATATAAGGCGCTATACAAATGCACTGCAACATAACATTATTCACTCTCTATTTTAAACTGGGTGACTGATTTCTTAATGAAATGAGAATTTGCGTACACGCTCTGTCACATGGATACACCATTTTTGCCAGCAGTGTGCAGTGAGCACTGGAGCAGCTATTTGCATGTACTATAAATAAAAGTACCAGTTTTATTTTGGGGTTCGTTGGCACAGAATCCACTCAGTGCTGCACATTCTATCCTAATACAGAGTCGTTTCTAATACTGAACTCTAGCCAAGTTGGCCCAGTAGCAGAAGGAAAAATCGAAAAGCAATGTCTATTTCCGGTTCAGGTGTCCTGGGTGGCGATATCTGATGTAACTGAAAGGATCCTACACCCTCCTACTCCACAACCCACGTCCTTGCCCAACTCTGCAAGTGCCCTAGAATGTGGCAGATTAAGAAAGCCCTGTAAATAAGTACATACAAAGAAAAACAATTGCATTGTGAACTTTTACGTTTTTTCTACCACAAGACCATGCTTCGCTGGATCTGCTTTAAAACAATGCATTGCTTACTGCACAGTCAACAACCTCCAATGTAAAACAACCAGTTGTATCTATTTAAACAATGTGGGGAGAGACCCCTGCAGACGCTCCCTGCATGTCAACATTTTAATAAACCAAAACAAGGGTGGTTCTGGGAGTTTCTCTACTACCGGCCAATGTCACGTGTTAGAGTCTCAACCAGAGTCTTTGGCTCACCATCTTTTCACAGAAGAGAAATTTCCATTACATATCAGTCTTTGTCCTGCCCAAGGGCAGTCCAGCACCGAAATTCCTGATAATTCTCTTCTGAACAAGAGTACCAACAGCAACCCCATACACGTGTTTCATTTTGTAACCAGGACTAATGTCTGGCAGAGAGTCTCCCAGGAACCCCCTTGCTATTTACATATTTTAAGTAACTTTGGGTCTCACCCTAAGTTACTAGGGGAATTCACACGTGGACCCCTTTCTCACTATTCTTAGAGAGGCAAAGCTCCTCCCTACTGGTGAGGTTCAACCAGACCGAAACAAGTGTCTGGGGTTGCTGTTGGTACTCTTGTTCAGAGGATGATTGCCTAGCATTTTGGTGTTGGACTGCCCCAGGGCAGGACAAAGACTGATATGTTAAGGATATTTCTTCTCTGTGAAAGCTAGTGAGCTAAAGACTCTGGGTAAGGCTCTCATAACCAGGACTAATGTCTGGCAGAGAGTCTCCCAGGAACCCCCTTGTTATTTGAACATTTTAAGAAATACACCATCCCCCATCTATTCTTCGTTTATAAGCGTGGTTTTCCATGCAAGGTTTTCGACATGGTTTGCGATACATAGGCTGATACCTTTTCGCTTAAGTTTACAAATGCTGAACTTAATTTGTCAGACAATATGGGAGATCTCCCAGTGGAGCCGCAAACATGGCTCCAGAAATGCAAAATAGCTGGACTTTAGTAAGCAGCAGATGTAGCCCCTGACACAAATGTTATCATCCAATCCAAGTTGTTTTTCTTTTGTCAAACGTGAAATGATGGGAGGCAAAGTGGTCTCTGCCAGAAAAGCAGCTTGTGACCATGAGCTTTGAAGATTGGTGCATTAACCATCTAAGCTATCTAAAAACAGACTATTCAATTATTGACATTCTGATGTCTCTGGGAGGGTTTAAGGCTACGCTCACTCGGTATTAGGTGCTACAGGGCATCTGTCTTTCATTGGAAGCAAAATGGAGAGGAAGAAGGGGGCCCCGGGGGGAACGCGAAGCGTTTCCCCCGGGGAGGTTTTTGGCGCTGCACATGGCCAGCGAGTGGCCGTGGGGGGCAGAGCGCCTCCCTAGGGTATTTAAGGGGCCAGGGAAGGTTCGGGAGGCAGGCGACAGTTGGACTTGTTGATTGTCCCGCCCTCCCACCCCCTTCATTTTGGGTTAGGTCTGGTGTCTGGTTTTATGAAAGGGGGATGGGAACCATTGTACTTGGTTTCTGCGGGGGTTTTTTACATCCCATGTCAAGGTTTTACAGGGTTTTTTGGTCTGTTAAGGAGCTATTATAGGGTAGTTTTGTGTGACAGGTCGGGGCATCAGTGAAGTTGTAAGGTACAATTTTGTTGCTGATGTGGCAGGTCAGACTGGCTGCAGGTCATAGGAAGGGGGAGATTGGTGTAGAGGGGTGTCTGAGGGGTATTGAAGTGGTCCTGGGCTCCGGGGTATGGCCCCTTTTGATGTTGGGGGAGGGAAGCACAATGGGGAAATGACACGGGAAAGGATGGGGTGGTGCTGTTTGCACAACCGGGCCACCACGGTGGAACAGGTATTGAGCCTGGAGTGGCATGGCCCGGGGGAGAAAGCGGGACGCCTGGAAAAGGGGTAAGGAGACGGTAGGGTCCAAGGGATAAGTTAGGGAGGAAATGGCTTTATTTAATTATTTAATTGTTGGGTAAAAAATGAGAATGTTTAATTATTTAATTGGTTGTTTAAAATATGTCTTTAGTTTGTAAGGCCATGGAGCCAGGTAAGCGTTTAATTGTAAGCTTTGGCCTGTTACATTAAAGCAACCTTTTCCACTTTTAAATGAGTCTGGGTTTTTGTGCAGTAAGCCAAAAAGATGGGAGAGAAAACACGAGGAGGGACGACGAGAGGAAGTGCTGTGGAGCGGAAAGAGAAGAAATGAACGGGAGAGTTCAGGGAAAGGATGCGGCACGGGGGGGGGTGGCATATGGAAGGAGAAAGGGAGGGAACAACAAAGGGACAAGAAAAGGGAGGTGGCCGGAGTGGTACAGAGCATGGCACTGTGGGCGAAAGGAAAGCAGGGGCTGTGGCAGGAGAGAGCGCATGAACTGGAGAAGTCAGAAAGCCAGAGAAATGTGGGGGAGAAGCAAGTGTTATGGAGGGAGGAGGAATTAAGGGGGAGCTCAAAATAAACATGCTATTGGAAGGGAAAGTAAAAGCTGGAAGGAGTAAATCGGTGTTATACGGGGGTGGGGGTTATGGGGCTGAGATTATGCTAGGAAGGAGTGAGGGATGGGAGAAAGGAAACTGCATTGCTGTTGAGGGAAAGAGTTGATGAGGGGACAAAGGAAGGGGCTGAGCAGGGAGAAATGTACTGAGGGAGGTGGGGGGATATGTGGGTGGTTGCTGCATTTGTGGATAGAAGAGTTCCAGATGGCGCTAGTCTTCGGGGGATGGATTCATGGAAGAAGGGATGGCAGAGAGGTGGATGGAAGGAAGGAGCCAGGCAAGAGGGACTTGATCTTAAAAGTGAGTGGATGGCGGTATTGATGCAGGCGGGAAGAGAGAGAGGAGGAAAGATGTGTGTGTGTGGGGGGGGGGGCTTTGCGAAGAATGGGAGGGCGGGAAAAGGTGGTGTGAAGTGTGAAGAGAGAAAAGGATGCGTTGGGAAGGTTGAAGGAAATTAAGGAGGGAGGCAGGGTAGAAGTGCTGATAAAGATAATGTTTTGGCATAACAGCAAAATGCCTGGTAACCAGGAGCAGGACGGAGACTGTGCTCACCCCGCCCCGAACTGCAAGCAAAGCTAGCACATGAGGGCGGGGTCGGGGGGGGGAGTGGCATCCGGGGACTCGAACCTCTTTGCTAATATCGGAGTCCTAATGGAAAAGTCATGTCCGATTAGCACAGCTGCTGTCAGGCCCCTCCACGAGCTCCCACGCCCGCTGGCGGGCTGGCCCCAGGGAGGCGAGCTGGTGCAAGCCATGCGGAATGGCAGATCTAGGCCACTGTGCCAGTGTGCGAGGAGAGCGGGCGAGGGGCATTCTGGGGAGACTTCCAAATGATAGCATTCAGAAAACAAAACAAAAGCGGCGCTCTCTTCCCGGGACAAGCGCCCTGGGCTGGATGGCCCCACTCTTCTGCGCTCTCCCATGGAGTTTCCCGTGATGTCACCCTCTTACTGAAGGGGTGGAATGCGGGGCACTCTCTGCTTCTGTAGATTGCAAGGGCGAGAGTGCCCTGTGCCCTCTCTACCCCCCCACCCCCATGACGCCTATTCCTCAACCCCCGATTCTCTGGAATGGGATCCTCCATAGCCCTCTCTGTCCTCTGTGAATCCTGTCCTCTCGCCCCTGCGAGGTTGAGCTCTTCCATTAGCCATCACTATTCCCCAATGCATCATGTCGCCTCGGCTGCTGCTTCTGTAGATTGCGAGGATGAGCGCCCTCTGCCATCACTATTCCTCAGTGCTGCATGCCCCTCAACCCCTGCTTAAATCCCCAAAAGTGATGGGTGGAAGGTTTCGAATTAGTCTAAAGCATTGGCATTGATCTGGGCAAACTTCCACTCCACCGTTTTTTTAGCCCGTCTGCGCCATTGGAAAAGTGGTCCAGCCTCACCCCCTGCTTCTCAGGAATGGGATCTTCCTTAGCCCTAACGTCCTCAGTGCATCATATAGGTCACCCCCCCCCCACATCCCTCAACTTTCCCGACATTTGCATGCAGGGGATGCAGGGTATGGGATAGCCTGAGGGGCGGATTGTCATTGGTGTGGGTGGGACTGAGGGGGTGGAGCTAGGCATCGAATAATGTAGGTCCCCTGAATATAGTACATTTTGGGAACATGAGAATGACCGCCAATTTATCAAACATGTCTGTGATAGTAATTCAAATGTACATTCTTTCTGAGCATGCAATGCACACTGGGTATGGTGCTCATTTCATCTGTCAGAATAGTCACCATGACAGTAACATATATGCAAAGCATGAGACATGCATACAGCTTTGGACGGGCTGTCCTGTTGAACAAAGGATGGCTTCCAGATGCAGTTTGTGCACAGCCGAGCAATCAGTGGAGAGGCAGAAAGCTTTCTCAATGTGGGCATGGCAATTTTTGCCAGCCAATTCCTTCCCTCCTCATAGCCTTATGTTCCACGCTGTGTCTGCTTCTGAAGCAGAGGTGTAGACAGGGTAGGGCCCAAGGCCCACCTAAAATCTCCAAATGCCCACTCATCAGCGCTGTGTGGGCATTTACAGATGTTAACGTCACTGCAGTGGGCCCAACTACATTAGTTTCAGGCCCCACACGTTAGGTAATCCCGGCTACGCCTCTGTTGTGAAGAAGGGGCAGGGGAGGTTCTCCCTAGTCCTCTTTGACCTGCATGGTCCAAGATTCTGAAAACTCAACTATTCCACTAATCAGCCACTTCCGGCACACCTTACATAAACTTCACCTCTCCCATCTGACCAGTGGGATCATTTATGTAAAATGCCCAAACCGCAATAGAAATGTATGTCTAAACTGCTGTATGCTTATGCAATCTTAAAAGTAGCTGTATGTGTAATCTTAAAAGTTATGCTGTTTGGGCCTCATCACGAGTTTGGCGGTAACCCTTAAATGCGGCGGTAGCGCTATTACCACTGCATTTAAGGGTCTGCCAGATCATGACCTTGGTGGATTTCCCCCCAGCTCTGAGCTGTGGGGCAATCCGCTGCAAATTTACTGATTTTTGGTGCGTTTACCGCCTGTGGGAAATCCGCTGGCGGTAATAGCGCAAATTTTCCCTATTGGGCCCCTGGGGCATGAGGAATTCCCGAATGGGCCCAATGGGGAATGGGCAATAACCGTTCTAGCAAACCCGTGATCCGGCGCTAATATCGCCGGGGGGGTTTGGCGGTAGGGCTATTAGCACCGGCACTAATAGCACCAGCATTACCGCCCAACTCGTGATGAGGCCCTTTGTCTAAGCAAGTATCCTTAACAGCGCCACAATGCCCTAGGGCCGATGTGCGCTATACAAATGCAAATAATTAAAATAACAATAAATCATGCCCCCTCTGGCTTGCTCAGTGGTCGATGTGTAAAAAATGAAATTGTGGAATGATGCTCCCTGCACCCTACCGTACTCACCATCATTCCCCCTATGCCCTCTCACAAATCAAACTCTACGTTGGCTCTTCCTTCCCTCCACCCCACCCCAACACTCTGGGCCTCATTACGACTTTGGAGGTAGCCATGGCGCTATTGGCGCCATGGCTGCCTCCAAAATCGGATCCGGGTTCCCTGAATGGGGAATTACCGGGCCATTCCGAGTTTGGAGGGCCCAGTAATTCCTCCTTCAGGGAACCCGGGCCCGGCCCTTCCCCATTCCCATTTGAGCCTCCATAGGGCTCAATGGGAATGGGTGCGGGAGCTAACAACTGGCCGATTACGACCGGCCCGTTGTTAGCTCCCTGGTCCCCTCGCGGTACCCGCTCTGGACGTCTGGTAACACCAGACGTCCACATCGGGTCCTGCAAGGGAACCTCGTAATAGTGCGTAATGTGTTTAACGGCGCCGTTAAACGCATACCGCACAACTTGTAATGAGGCCCACTGTGTTTTACAACAGTTCTAGCAAGACTGAAGAAAACACAGTGAAAAAAATGCATTTACATGACCACGATTAGTGTGTCATTGTCCACCTCTGTGAGCAGCTTTATGCAGCCTCCCCTTCCACTCGCCCATCATTCGCACCTCTTAAAGAGCACAGACAGGACTACAGCAACTCACACAACTCTCCTATTACCTGAAAACACAGCAATCCGCAGATCACTGTTGAGCTGGGCTTTTTGACTGCTTGGGAATGGAAATGGGCTTTATGGCTGAAGAAGTCTATTGAACTAAACAAAGCTAATGAGATGTGACACTGGATTGTTACCTTTAGGGCACAGGTTCCAATCCCCAGCAAGGGAGGTGTAAAATAAAATAAAAACAAAGTTGGCCTTACCTACTGTCCTGGTTTGGTGCACCAGAGAAGTAAAGTAAGGGAACAATGACAGATTTACCTGAAACGTAAGGGAAAGTATCACCCTTTGGTTCCCACCCACTTCGTGCTCTGCCCTTGCTTCTGAAGATGGCAGGATGAGGTGTTTCTTCATTAGTGCATCATGTCCTTCTACCTCCTGGTTCATGGGGTCTTGTCCAACCCTCACTATCCTCAGTGAACCATGTCCTTCTGACCCCCAGCTTCCCAAGAATGGGGTCTTGTCTAACCCTCCCTATCCTCAGTGATCCATGTCCTTCCGACCCCCAGCTTCCCAAGAATGGGGTCTTGTCTAACCCTCACTATCCTCAGTGAACCATGTCCTTCCTACCCCCAGCTTCCCAAGAATGGGGTCTTGTGCCCTCACTATTCTCAATGAACCATGTCCTTTCTACCCCCAGCTTCCCAAGAATGGGGTCTTGTGCCCTCACTATTCTCAGTGAACCATGTCCTTCCGACCCCCTGCTTCCCAAGAATGAGGTCTTGTCTAACCCTCACTATCCTCAGTGAACCATGTCCTTCCGACCCCCTGCTTCCCAAGAATGGGGTCTTGTGCCCTCACTATTCTCAATGAACCATGTCCTTCCGACCCCCAGCTTCCCAAGAATGGGGTCTTGTGCCCTCACTATTCTCAGTGAACCATGTCCTTCCGACTCCCAGCTTCCCAAGAATGGGGTCTTGTCTAACCCTCACTATCCTCAGTGAACCATGTCCTTCCGACCCCCAGCTTCCCAAGAATGGGCTCTTGTGCCCTCACTATTCTCAGTGAACCATGTCCTTCCGACCCCCAGCTTCCCAAGAATGGGCTCTTGGGCCCTCACTATTCTCAGTGAACCATGTCCTTCCGACCCCCAGCTTCCCAAGAATGGGGTCTTGTCTAACCATCACTATCCTCAGTGAACCATGTCCTTCCTACCCCCAGCTTCCCAAGAGTGGGGTCTTGTGCCCTCACTATTCTCAGTGAACCATGTCCTTCCGACCCCCAGCTTCCCAAGAAAGGGCTCTTGTGCCCTCACTATCCTCAGTGAACCATGTCCTTCCGACCCCCAGCTTCCCAAGAATGGGGTCTTGTCTAACCCTCACTATCCTCAGTGAACCATGTCCTTCCTACCCCCAGCTTCCCAAGAATGGGGTCTTGTGCCCTCACTATTCTCAGTGAACCATGTCCTTCCGACCCCCAGCTTCCCAAGAATGGGCTCTTGTGCCCTCACTATTCTCAGTGAACCATATCCTTCCGACCCCCAGCTTCCCAAGAATGGGGTCTTGTGCCCTCACTATTCTCAGTGAACCATGTCCTTCCGACCCCCAGCTTCCCAAGAAAGGGGTCTTGTCTAACCCTCACTAACCTCAGTGAACCATTTCCTTCCTACCCCCAGCTTCCCAAGAATAGGGTCTTGTGCCCTCACTATTCTCAGTGAACCATGTCCTTCCAACCCCCAGCTTCCCAAGAATGGGCTCTTGTGCCCTCACTATTCTCAGTGAACCATGTCCTTCCGACCCCCAGCTTCCAAAGAAGGGGGTCTTGTGCCCTCACTATTCTCAGTGAACCCTGTACTTCCGACCCCCAGCTTCCCAAGAATGGGGTCTTGTCTAACCCTCACTATCCTCAGTGAACCATGTCCTTCTTACCCCCAGCTTCCCAAGAATGGGGTCTTGAGCCCTCACTATTCTCAGTGAACCATGTCCTTCCGACCCCCAACTTCCCAAGAATGGGGTCTTGTGCCCTCACTATTCTCGGTGAACCATGTCCTTCCGACCCCCAGCTTCCCAAGAATGGCGTCTTGTCTAACCCTCACTATCCTCAGTGAACCATGTCCTTCTTACCCCCAGCTTCCCAAGAATGGGGTCTTGAGCCCTCACTATTCTCAGTGAACCATGTCCTTCCGACCCCCAACTTCCCAAGAATGGGGTCTTGTGCCCTCACTATTCTCGGTGAACCATGTCCTTCCGACCCCCAGCTTCCCAAGAATGGCGTCTTGTCTAACCCTCACTATCCTCAGTGAACCATGTCCTTCTGACCCCAGCTTCCCAAGAATGGGGTCTTGTGCCCTCACTATTCTCAGTGAACCATGTCCTTCCGACCCCCAGCTTCCCAAGAATGGGGTCTTGTGCCCTCACTATTCTCGGTGAACCATGTCCTTCCGACCCTCAGTGAACCATGTCCTTCCGACCCCCAGCTTCCCAAGAATGGGGTCTTGTGCCCTCACTATTCTCAGTGAACCATGTCTTCCGACCCCCAGCTTCCCAAGAATGGGGTCTTGTGCCCTCACTATTCTCAGTGAACCATGTCTTTCCGACCCCCAGCTTCCCAAGAATGGGGTCCTGTGCCCTCACTATTCTCGGTGAACCATGTCCTTCCGACCCCCAGCTTCCCAAGAATGGGGTCTTGTCTAACCCCCACTATCCTCAGTGAACCATGTCCTTCCGACCCACAGCTTCCCAAGAATGGGGTCTTGTGCCCTCACTATTCTCATTGAACCATGTCCTTCCGACCCCCAGCTTCCCAAGAATGGGGTCTTGTGCCCTCACTATTCTCAGTGAACCATGTCCTTCCGACCACCAGCTTCCAAAGAATGGGGTCTTGTCTAACCCTCACTATCCTCAGTGAACCATGTCCTTCCGAACCCCAGCTTCCCAAGAATGGGGTCTTGTGCCCTCACTATTCTCATTGAACCATGTCCTTCCGACCCCCAGCTTCCCAAGAATGGGGTCTTCTGCCCTCACTATTCTCGGTGAACCATGTCCTTCCGATCCCCAGCTTCCCAAGAATGGGGTCTTGTGCCCTCACTATTCTCGGTGAACCATGTCCTTCCGACCCCAAGCTTCCCAAGAATGGGGTCTTTTCTAACCCTCACCACCATCAGTGCATCACGTCCTTCCTACCCCCGGCTTCTGAATAACGGGGTCTTCTCTAACCATCAGTATCCTCAGTGAATCCTGTCCCTCACACCCTGCATCTCGGGACTGTGATGCCTCCTTTAGCCCTCACTGTCCTGATGTTTCACTCACTCCCTGCTTCTGAAGAATGGCAGGATGAAATCTTACCTAGCCCTCATTATCCCCAGTGCATCGTATCCTCCCACCCCCTGCTTCCCAAGAATGGGGTCTTCTCTAACCCTCACTATCTCCAGGGCATCATGTGATCTTACTCCCTGCTTCGGAAGAATGGGAGTGTGAACTCAGTGCATCACTTCCCCTCACGCTGGTGAGTGACGGGGACCGGCTGGATCCCAGATTTCCGCAGCCCCTAAAGTTCAACCCCAAAACAAGAGTTTGCATCCGTTTTTTTGACGAATCGCAAATATTGTAGGAAAAATATCTATGTGAAAATCCACCAAGCCATCTGAGTCATCCTGAGGGGATGTGACGCAATCTGCGGCAGAATGAAAGTCAGCTCTCTCTCATCCTTCAGAGCCACAGAGGTGGAAAATCGTATGTGTGCAGTGCCCTCAACGTTTTCTTGCCTCCCTGCAGCTCTGATAAAGAGGGTGGCACATTCTACAGTTAATCAACCCCTCGCCACATTCTACAGTTAATCAACCCCCCGTCCCCTTTCACCATATGTATGGTTAATATCAGTGTGTATAGGCCCATATTACCAAATTACTGTGAATGCAAGCAGAAGTCCAGGACAAAATGATAATGATGTGTTCTTATATAGCACTTACACTTAAGTGCTTTATATAGATAAAATATCCCCCAACCTGTGTTGATACTCATTTATCATCATCAGAAGGATGAAAGGCTGAGTTGGCCTTGCCAGGATTCGAACCTGCACCCTGCAGATCACACACCCATTGCAGCAGCGAGCGCGCAACCCACAGAGATATCTTACTGGCTATAGTTATCTTCTGGCTACAGTAAAATGAGCAATGACATGTCTGAATGTTCTCAAAGTCAGACAGCAAATTACACCCTGTAGTAGACACCATTAAACTGGTAACTGCAATTTAACAGCAGGCCAGTTCATCTGCAGGCCTGGTGCAAAGTTGGCCACATGTCAAGCCTGTGTGGATCTACTTTTCAGAGGTTGGCAAAATACATACCAATGGGAGGGTTCTTAACTGTGTATTAAAGAAATTAGAGTAGCAGGGAAAGCAGCACACTCACACGGCATCCTGTACTCTGGGCACTCGTTACCTCATACATGCAAACAAACATCCTGAACAGCATGCCAGAGAGCTAGGAAAGATAGATACATTACAAAAAAGCATTCATTGTGGCAAAATGAAAGCAAGGGCCGCTCGTTTTATGTGCTATGGTCAAACATTTCTACACTGTACGCACGCTTTTAGGCAAGAGGATTTTGTCACGTGACCGATGACACCGTGATGGAATGTCTTGTGACGCCTGGAGACTGCCCGTGGGTAGTAGCGGTGCACGGTATAAATCAACATAACATAACATGATCATCACAGAGACAACGTCTGAAAAAAACATGCTATAACTGAAATGGATACTTATTCTACTCTAAATGCTTTTTGGAAGTTTTTGTCTGCATTGTGATTTTGAGGTATTTAAGAACAGACTAAATAATTGACTCATCCCCTGAAGTGTGCCTGAAATGAACCTATAGTGAGTCTAGCAATTATTGTATAGAATTCCAGTAAGACAAATTATTTGTTATTCCTATTCTTTCTTACTTAGGGTCACTGCTCAAAGTGTTACACATTTGGAACCCCCTGTTTTTTTAAGAGGGCTGAACAAGAAAGCCAGCCACTCTAGAAACAAAGAGCCACATAGCGCTGGCCACAGCCCAGGAGCTCCCTTTTTTTCACGGGGTAGCAAGGGAGACCACAGGGGTAGCAAGGGAGACCTCAGAGGTCGCAGCTGTGACCCCTGGCAACCCCCACATGATGTCCCTGTCCACAGTGCCATAAGCCCACTTCAAGGAGCTTATGGGGAAAAGTGGGGGGTTATGGGCAGAGAGAGGGTGAGAAATAGTGGGAAGGAGGAAACAGGAGAGGGAAGCAAGGAGAGGGCATTTGCAGCCGGTATATTCTTCATCTTGCGCTACTGCAGTGTACCTGAAAAAACATACAACTTCCCACGACCTGATGAAAGAACTTAAGGCAGCCATTAGGAGCCAGAACCAAGCACACAACCAGCAAGAGCCGATCCCTCTAGTTCTGTGTCCCTACTCAAATTCAACCCCTCAGACCAGGAAGACACTCCAATTGCTGACTCAAGCGGCCGGTCTTCTTAAGTTCTCAACAGCAAAGTTGGGTAGCCAGGCTCTGTATGGCTTTCAGATTCCTATTCTGCTGCCTTCAAATTAGTGCTCCGAACTTGGGGCAATGTTCACCATGCTTACTTCTAAGACTGAGGCACCAGTGAAGAGTCTTGAGCTCACGTTATGTTATGTTATGTTGATTTATACTGCACACCTCAACCAGCTAGGGACAGTCTCCAGGTGCCCACGTGGCTCTGCAAGAAAGGAGTGCGGGGTGTGAGGATAGGATGATAGGAAAGGTTCAGAACCAGGATAAACTGGCGTCTGTGTGTGTTGTTTTGCTTGTGGGTTGGATTGTGTGGCCCGACTTGCTGTAACCGTCAGGGTAAGTCTCTGTGCCTCTGCTATGTGCTAGGGTCTATGTAGAGGTGTAGGTTGAATGTAGTTAGGTTGGAAGTATAATCATGTGCACTGGTTTGTTGTATCCATAAGGGGATCCACTGTCGCAATTGTTTGTTAGATGTTTGATGGAGTTGTGTTGGTGTGCGTCTGTGTGTGGTGTGGTTGAGGTTATGGATTAAGTGCACTGGGATGTTCAGTCTTGGGTTATATCTAGAGTCTCTGAAAGTTTGTTGAGTGTGAGAGTAAATTGATGCTAAGTGTGCCTATGTGTAATGTGGCTAGCCCATAGTCACCTATAGTGGTGTGGGTTATGTTGGAGGAGCAGGGGTTGGGAGGATTGGTTAGTATATTGGTTAATCTCGACAGTACCTCAGAAGTATGCCTGCAGCACATATCTGGTTGCCGCTCAATGGTACCCTCCAACACTCCTTGTTGTGGTCCGTTGGCCTGCATTGTCACCTCTCCAAGCATAGAGGCTGATTTACCCCAGTGGTTTCTCTAAGTGCAATGGATTTGGTTACACGTAGTATGTTTCGAGTTACTTGACAGGGATTCTTCGGAATAATTGTGCCTCAGCTTGTTGTGAGATTGGCTGCTAAATAGACGCCTAGTTGGTTTCAGTACAATATTTTGGAAATGATGTGATACTGAGCTACCTTAATTATCTCAGGTGACATATGGTTAGTCCAATGTGTCAATTTAATGCGTTACAAGGCTGGTCTTTCCTGAATGCATAAATGATGTGCGTCAGGTGTCTTTTCCTTAATCCGTCTGAAGTGAGCCAGGCTACTCTTTACCAATCTCTCTAGCTGTGGTGCTTGAATAGGGAGGGAGCAGTGGGGTGTTTTTGTCCTCCTTAAATTTGCTGTTGTTGTCCTTAATCTGTGACATTTTCCTTCAGTATGTTTCTTCCAGTCCTCTATGCTTTTGCTGCCATTGTCCCTTTGTGCTGGTTATTGGTAGTTGAATAACCATGTTTTTAGACATTTCCTGAATGTGATGTGGACTTCTGTGGTTATAATTTCTTTGGGCATTCTGTTCCATAGGTTAGCAATTAGGCGTGAGAATTCAGTTCTTTCCGAATTTCCGCTTTTGGCATTGTCTTGTCTCTATTTGTAGGTCGTTGCTTGATTTTAGGTCCCTTCTTGGTTGGTAGCGGCTGATCTTGGCCTGGAGGAGGAATTTGGTTCCTTGTCTGTGTAAGGCTTTCACAGAGGCCCTTGAGTTTAATGTGTTTTTTTACTGGTAGCAAATGTAGACTTCTTAGAGCTGGAGTGATGTGGTCACCACTGTTTAATCTCAGGAGAATCCTAGCTGCAGTGTTCTGTATGCGTTGACATTTTCTTGTGAGTTTTTCGGGCATTCCTAGAAACTGTTTGCGTAGTTGATTCTTGTTGATATCAGGGATATGGTTATTACGGTTCTGTGTGGGAAAGAGAGGTATTGGAGCAACCTCCTGAGGACTCTGAGGAGATAGAAACACTTTCTTGTGATTGCGTTGACTTGCGGTTCAAGGGGTAGTCTAGGTTATTTACCACATTAGAAGTTTCCGTTTGGGTTCCTATGCCTGGCGGTCAGGCCTGTTGTGGGTTGGCTGTGTTGCTTTCTGGGGGTGAGACCATTATTTCCATTTTGGCCGGGTTCAATTTAAGGTTGTTCATTGTTATTCAGTTGTCGATGTCTATGAGACAATTGTTGAGGGTGTTGTTTGGTACTTGGTTCGTGGTTATCTTCACAATCAGTTGTGTGCCACCTGAGTAGTTGTAGGCGGTCAGTGTGTGGGTTCGAATGATTTTCATCAAGGGGAACTTGTGCAAGTTGAAGAGTAGGGGAGAGCGGCTGGATCCTTGTGGAATTCTGCAGGAGATGTTGCTGGTGTTTGAAGTGAAAGGCAGCAGTTAGGTTCTTTCGGTTCAATTTGTGATGAAGGAGGTAAGCCATCTTAGCGGGTATTTGTTTATGCCGCAGTCCAACAATCTTTTTATTAGTGTAGCATGGCTAATTCTGTAGAATGCCACAGAGATGTCCAGTAGTATGAGGGCTGATTGGGTGTTGTTATCTGCATTTATTTTAAAGTCGTCCCATGTGGATAGGAGTGCTGATTCTGTTCCTCTCATTTGTCTGAAGCCAACTTGCGAGTGGTCGAGTATTCCATTTGTTTCAATGTATTATAGGAGAATATTATGTACATGGTTCTCCAGGATCTTTGCCGGGTAGGGCAGGTTGCATATAGGTCTGTAGTTGCTGGGATCTTCTGCACTTTCCTTTTCCTTTTTTTATCAGTGGTTTGATGTCTGCTCATTTTGAGGAGTTTGGTACTATTCCTGTGGTTAGCGACAGGTTCATTAGGTGCTAGAAGTGTGACGCTGGGATATTGTGTTTGAGGATTTCTTTGTAGATGTCCGTGGCGTAGTGGTCACTTAGAGATCCTGAGAGGGTAATGTCAGAGAGAGACAGAAAATGTCTTTGGTTATTGGTTCAAAGCAGGTGAGTCTTGCTGTAGTCAGCGTTTTGCCCGTTATCTGTGCTTCGGTGGTTGGGTTTGTATTAGCGCGGTTTGGGTTGATGGACTGTTGGATTGTTTCTATTCTTGATCACAAGTGGTTGGCACAGACAAGGAACCAAATTCCTCCTCCAGGCCAAGATCAGCCGCTACCAACCAAGAAGGGACCTAAAATCAAGCAACGACCTACAAATAGAGACAAGACAATGCCAAAAGCATATAGTGCTTGTGTTGGGATGATGTCTTTGTTGCAGGATGATTCTGAAGAGTTCTTTTTGTGGATTGGTTGCCGCTTCAATTTTTGGAGTGTAGTATTTTTTTTAAAATTCTTTGAGTACTGTTGTTTTATGTAATCAGAGTTTTCTTTGCTATTTAATTTTGTCCAGTTGGTTGTAGTGTTCTCTCCATATGTTTTCCATTTTGCGTTTAGTTTTTTTGAGTTCTTTTAGCCCTACTGTGATTCATCTTGCTGCAAGTTTTTTTAGGTTTGGCTTTGAAATGTTTTGATTGCACTAGACGGTCTAAAGCCTCAGTGATCCAGGTACTGACTGTGTTTTCTGCTAAGTCTGGGATAATTTCATTTAGCGTTGTGGTATTTTAGTTGCGTTGATTCTAGCAGATCTGTTAAAGACTTCAGGCCTCATCACAAGTTGGTCTGCATCCCGGCTGTAATATTGCCCGACTGTAATAGCCTTAGCACCCCCCGGTCCGGCGGTATTACCATTGGATCACAGGTTGGGCGTTAACGGTAAATCTCCATTCCCCATTGGGTCCATTGGATCTAATGGGGCATTTTCTGTACTAATACTGAGGGCTAATACAGCCAGCGGTAATACTACCGAAAACAGGGATTTTCATCTCCAGAAAAAAGCTGGAGGTAAAACAGCCCATTTAGCGCCCAACTCGTGATAGGGCCAGCCCGTAAATGCAGTGGTAATACCGTTACTGCTGCATTTAAGGGCTACAGCCAACTCGTGATGAGGCCCCTAGACTCTTCCAGTTTCTTTTCCTGGTGGTGTGCAGTGTTGCCTTCCCGGTTGGTATGCGGGTATGGAGTTTGATGTAGAACGGTAGCAGGCAGTGGTCTCTCCATACCATTGGTGTTGGTGGGTTGGATGCGCAGAGTCCTTCTCTGCAGAACATTGCATCCAGGGTGTGTCCAGCATCGTGCATGGATCCGTTTACTATTTGCTTGAAATTGAGTGTTTCGAGAAGTGCGTAGAGGGAACTTGCTGAGGTTTCGTTCTCCTCTTCCAACCAGATGTTGAAGTCTCCCAGTATGACTAGGTTGTCATGGTAGGTTGATGGCATGGCGATGGTGTCTGCTAGTTTCGTCACAAAGTTTGGGTTCTAGGATGACAGTCTATAGATCAGGAGGAAAACTACATTGGCTTGGTTGTTGAGTCATCACGCAGCCTTCATGGAAAAGGGGGACTCCCCATCGTGCCCCTCGGTTGAGGGAAACCTGCTGTTATCCCAAATTTCTACACCCAAAAGTTTTGGGGTTGGAGATATTGTACGTTTATTTTATTGATCGCAAATATTTTAGGAAAACTATCTCTCTGCGAACCCCCCGAGTCATTTGAGACATCCTCCTTGTGTGGACACAAGCACCGAACCCTTCAGGCAAGAAAACTGCGGCAACACTATTAGCTAATACTGCATTGAGCCCAAAAGTGTGGCGGGGTGGTGTGCAACTGAATGCTGATGCAACTCCTGTTCTAGGTCAACACAGTTATGGGAACTGTACTGTCATTTTTCGAAACTTGTTTTGCATTGCACACTGTCTGAGCAGATTGTGGGACAGACATGCTAAAGAAAACACTTTTGTCCACCCTGTACAACGGTCTTCATGTAGAAGTCATGTATCTACCAGTAAGCGGCAAAGCAGAGCATACGCTTCTAGACAATTGCTCTTTTTTCTGACCTTGATGCAAACAGCCAGGGCTGTAAATTAGACAAACAGCCGACGGTTCATGCTGGATATTATGCTGCTTTAAACGTCCAATTCTTTTTTCATACTAACAGTAGTGCAATTATTTTCCAACAAGCAAAAGGTGAACGTTTAAAAATAAATAAATAAGACGAATCAATGTTAAATTGTGAAATGCTTTATTGAGTTTTACCATATGTAACTGTTGCTTAAATATACAGTGCATGTTATAGCAAATCAAAACTGAAAGTTGAGCATTTAAAAATGATCAAACAAGAAACTGACATCCTATCATTCAAACCAAGTAGCCACTAGATTAATATTATAACCATTTATATAATTATTTTTATTATTATTATTATTACTATGCTGAACACAATAGTTATAACAACTGTACAAAGGAAAAGGCAAAAATGTTTTGCTCTTCAAAAACTCTTGCCTAATTTGGTGAGGTTTCATCAGTTTTCACGCCTAAAATAATTGCTGTAAAAAAAATATGTTCTGCATTGGAAATTTCCTTAGAGCCTCAAACACTCACTGTTGAGACCATGGTATCTCAACATTGTCTGCTTCGATTTCACGTTTATTGCCAAACACTGAGGCCTTAGACAGAAGTGGTGCATGCTATGGACATTTCCAAAACCAGCTCAGCGAAACTCGAGATATTCACTTTTTGAGGCCAAGCACATGTATCAATATTTCTGTATATGCGCAGTAGGTGCGGAGGGACAACGGAAATTAAAAATATGCTGCAAATTGCACAACAACATCTGTAACAAACACACGCACCAACCATATTCAGTCATGTGGAATAGGGTCGCAGGGTATAACCCAAAACGAACATGATCCTCTGCCACACCATCCACGCGGTAGAACTCCCCCTATTTCCCCTATCTCCCCCCAGCTTAACCACATATAATCTAACACTCTCCCTCGTAGGCCCAGGTAGCTGCCTTCCCTAGAGTTGCCTGTCACCAGTGTTTGTATATAGTAAGTTACCAGGCAATGTTTTAACCCATGTATTTTTTGTACCAATGATTTACTGGAAGTAATTGGAATACTGTTTGAATTCTTTGTAAGCTGTCTGTAACAACGCTGTGGTACGTGAGGGTTTGGGCGTTTAACAAATGAAATAAATAAAAAATAAAAATAAATATCCATGCACAGAACGGTCGAGAAGCAAAACACAATGAAAAATATACAGTAAAATGAACAATAGTCTGCAAAATGCACCGATTATCTGCAACGCCAAGCACACTGTAAGGAACCATACATGTGTAATACAGTCAGTAGGACAGAGCGAAATGAAAAATATTCTGGGCCTCATCACGAGCTGGGTGGTAGCCCTTAAATGCGGCAGTAATGGTATGGTATTACTGCTGCATTTAAGGGCTGGCCCTATCATGAGTCTGCCGTGTTTACCCTCATGCTCAGAGCTGGGGGTAAATACGTGGAGACAATGATAATTTCTGGCGCAATTACCGCCAGCGGTTTTACCGCGTGGCAATTGCGTTGAAAATTGCCCATTTGCTCCAATGGAACCAATGGAGAATGGGGATTTACAGTCAGCGCCCAACCCGTGATCTGGCGGTAATACCGCTGGACCGGTGGGCGCTAACGCTAATGTAGTTGGGTGGCATTACAGCCTAGATACTTCCCAACTTGTGATAAGGCCCTCTGTAAAATGAACAATATGATCTGCTGCACCCAACATAAATCTTTCAACATAACTCACATATAATAACAAGGAAATCAGTGGAGGCTAGTATTTAAAATAATGTTTACCTTACTATCTATAAAACGTAAAAATCTCACATGGTCGGAATGCCAATAAAAATCGCATATGTTCGGAATGCCAATGTTAAGATTGAATGTATTTTTAAACACTTACATACAAATTAAAACAGCATTGTAGGAACCTGAACTCATCCGCACAAAAGACAAATGCGGAATTGCAGCACCTGATACGTATATCATTACAATCGGCCTCATTACGAGTCCGGCGGTTGCCATGCTTGAAAAACTGTCCGGCTGCCGCTTACCGGCCCCGGTGTTCCGGTAATTCCGGAGCCGGCATTCTGTAAATCCCCATTCCCATGGTAATGGGGACCATGGAAACACTGGCATCGTAATTAACGGTGCTAGTGTTTCCATTTCCGCGTTACTCCCGCCAGACCTGGCGGGAGTGACACCACCCGCCTGCAGAACTCGTAGTTTGCCGGTCCGGAAACAACGGTGGCGGCGGGTTTACCGCCACCGTTGTTTCCGGAACAGCAACCTTATAATGAGGCCCAATGTATACCAACAGCAAAAATGCATGGAAAACCTGCAATACATTCTAAAAATACACCCAATTAAACAAATACAGTTAATATACACGTTATATTAAATAACCTCAAAATATACACCCACAGTCACACAATATATTAAATGAGCTCAAAGCATGCATTCACAATTACAAAATTAAATAGAACACAGCACATGCCATTACTAACAGACCACGTTTCAAATCAAACAAGTGACAGTCACAATCGAACAACAAACACCCGTACAACACCAGTCACAAAGTATACACAAAATATGATTCACATATTAACAACCATCCAAAGCAAGAAGATGACTTAAGGCTTCAGCAATAATGGTTGTATTTTATGTTTAGTAACGTATTTAGGTGGTTAGTATAGCACCCTTCTGCGGGGACAGTGGGAGAGGTAGATGATAAAACTGTGGTGTAGATGGGTGTAGGTTGGAAGTACTAGGTTCCTCTCTACTTTGGATGTGTTTGGTGGAGAAACTCGGGAGTATGTTGTCCATAGTGAAGAGCCGAAGATATGATCGACCACAGCACTTTTGTTCTGGTTAGCCACTGATCTGGGAGAGTGTGATCGTACTAAAGAGAAGAGCTGTGCTGTGGATCGATTAGGGTTGATGTGCTTATGGCTAGACTTGTGACAACCATCTTTGGGGGACGTTGTTAGGACGTAGGAAGAGTAGAGAGAAGTTGGTTAGTGGGAGAAGTGTGAAGTAGCCTCACAAGGCAAAACAACCTGCAGCAGCCATTCAGACAGGTCCCATTTCACTAGCTCACAGTGTCACTGCAAGTCTCGTTTTCTCGCTTTCACTCTCTATTTCTCACTCTTTCTCGCTCTTTCCTGCTCTCTCAAAGGAATACACCGTAGCCCATTTACAACAAAGCAATCATCCGGGAGTTGGCTGCAGAAGAAGGAAAGAGGCAGTCTGGAAACCCCATCCATTACCATAGCTACATGCTAAGAGGTATGGGGGGCAAGATTGTTTGGTTCAGAGAAAGGGGTTGCTTGACATTTGAGGACCACAGATACCCATTTCACCTTCCTTAACATGTTGGTTGGCCTCAAACCGCTCTCTGTAACATGCTCAGGCACTGTACTGAGTGACTTGCTGAAACATTTCCTCATCCATGGCAGGGCAAGGCATTTGTCAGAACCTTGGCATGGGTCAGAATTCCTGCTCCTTTCCCCCAGAGGACTCTCCTGCAGTCTCCCACATGCCCCACACTCTTCTCACACGTCCAAAATGGAAATCCTGGCCCCACACCTCCAACAACTAATACCAGATTTTGAGGTGGCATCAGCACTTCGGTATCAGAGTGATCCTGCAACACTGCAGAGGGATATCCATAATAAAATCAGGAGCAGAAAAGATAGAAGATAAGAGTGTGGATTCCTCAAAGAAAGTAGCCACTAGGCCTAAAATGGGGGCTGTGGCAGATGCAGGATGGTGAATATCGGGATTTTGAGAGTGACAGAAAGGGGGGTTTGGTGGAGGATACAGGGTAGGATGGACTTTCCAATGGGACTACAATTTTGGGTTTGTAGTCTCTCTGGATCCTTGCTTGGTAAGAGCCCATGGCCGGTTTCCTTACAAAGTTGTGTGCCACAACTAAATGTTGTAACAAGGTTTTATTCATCCAGATGTAAATGGCTGTTAGGCACTAGCATATGCATAGGGTGTGAGATCCTCCCCACAGGGGGTCTCCTGTAGAAAGGAAGGTACAACCTCACCCATTTACGTAACAAATGAGAGGAAGGAGTAAGAGAGGCAGCCTTTCTGGATCAAGTGTGGTTTTTGACTGAATTGTTCACTTGCATTTACAACGTTTACACACGTTGGTGTGATATCTGTGGAAGAATGTCAGTGAAAGTGAATTGTGTTTGCATAATGTTCAAATGGTTCCAAATGCCACCAGAAGGCATATGTTTTGCCGATTTGGGCTCCCTTTAATGGCCTGGTAATTTCCAACTTTCCTTTGGTTCCTGGGCACTTCATTTAGGAGAATATCCCTGCTATCTAAAGCTTGCATGTTAGTTACAGTGTATGCAATTTAGGGTGATAGTTCTATTGTCTAAAGTCTGACAGTGTATGGTGCAGGATTTGTACTTTAGAGGGATAGCTCTGCTGTCTATATCCTGATAATGTACCGTGCAGGACATGTGACTTAGGGGAATAGCTCTGCCATCTAAAGCTTGAGCCTCTAGGGGACAGTATGTGCAATTTAGGGGGAGAGTTTGGGTGTCTGGGGTCTGACCATGTACAGTGCAGAATGTTCGATTTAGAGGGATAGCACTGCTGCCTACAGTCTGACCATGTACAGTGTAGTACGTGTGATTTAGGGTGCATAGCTCTGTTATGTCAACATTGAGCATTTATATGTTATATGCAATTTGGTAGATAGCTCTGCTGTCTGTAGACTGACCATGCATGATGCAGGACATATTTTTCAGTGGAATAGCTCTGCTGTCTAAAGCTCGAGCATGTAAAGTACAGTGCATGCAATTTAGGGGGATAGTCATGTTGTATTATGTCTGATCTTATACATTGCAGTATGTGCAATTTTGGTGGATTGTTTTGGTTTCTAAAATCTGAACATATTATGTTATGTTTTTGGGATTCATACCACAGCACCACTTCCATTTGCATGATATCCAGATGCTCACATGGATCTGTAGGGGGAAATGGGGAAGGGAATTGGTTACGGGGAGTGTGAGACGGGCATGGTATCAAGAGAAGGCACAGACAAGTGAAACACAGTTTAAAAACCTGTATTGTCAATGGTCAGGATGGTATAATGCCTAACTTGCCCCAACTCTAAGATGGGCATGTTCCCTAAAGGAAAGCAAACTAAGGGAAGTGTAAATCTGTCAGTCCTAAACAAAATACTGTTTGTGTCGAAAAACTATGCTTGCCCTCACTTCTATAGGAACACATGGTGTATGGGACTTGATCAACTCAATAGTGTTCAAAGTAAAGTTAATGTGACAATGGAGCTCTTCCGTAGCCCCCTTCACCAAGTTTAAGACACTCAGGTAATGTTCAAAGTAAAGTTAGCATGACAATGGAGCTCCTCTGCAGCTCCCTTCCCCAAGTTCAAGGCACTCAGCTTTAAAAAGTTCCACAGGTTCTCTGGATTTATTTGGCAACTCAGATTGGCTTGACACAAGTTCACAGTACCTTTTTCTTGTCAGGATGTACCTCTGCAACAGGTCCCTCGGACTTCCCTCGTCCCGAGCCAAATCCTCTTGATTGTTCTCCAACTCACAAATGCTCAACTGGTTCAATGTTGCCTCCTGTTAAGTACCAAAGTGCAGTTCAAAAAGTCCTACTAGAAACATTTTACTCTTCGCTTGGTTCCTGGTGGGACTCTCTTCCCCACCCTAAACCAAGTTCTTTTGGTTTGTGACCCTCTGTACTTCATGCAGCTTTCTTTTACAGTTAAGGTTCCCCTGGTTGTGGTGCATTTGTCAGACCGCACGGTCCACCCACTACAGGTCGCACAACCAGGTGCCTTACTTTCTTTTAGCTCTCCCGTTTTGCTCTGCGGCCCTCCTGGATCAGCCTCTGGCCCGAGGGCCACCCCAATGCTTCTTAACATTCTTGGTTTAGTGGAAAGTCTTTGTGGGGTCTCTACAGCTCCCTTCCCCACATTCAAGGCACTCGGGTTTAGAAGGTTCCACAGGTTCTCAGGATTTACTTGGCAACTCAGATTGGCTTGACAAAAGTTCACAGTACCCTTTTCATGTCAGGATGTACCGGATCTACGTGATCCGACCGCGGCTGCATGTCCCGCGGACGGAAAGTTTGCATGAGAAAGGTGCGAACTACCAAAAGTTTGCACCTTTCTCATGCGAACACACGTACATATTCACACCCCCGCCCACACCACAACACACCCACAAGACAATCATGACACACCCCCTCACCCACACCCTCAACACACCCCCACCCACACCCCCAACATAAACAAACCCCACTTACCTTCTTCTTCACACTGGGTCCCTTCCGTGATCGGGAAACGGCGCCGCAGGGTCCTTTTTTTTACAGAAGACTGCAGGGGTTCCCTCCGCAACCCCCGCTCACTATACTGTAAAGTATAGTGAGCGGGGGTTGCGGGGGATACCCCCGCGGGCCCCGTTTCTTTTTCCTTTTACAATGCTACCACCAAAGGATCAAACTTTTGGTGTTCGAACCTTTGGTGGTAGCATTTTTAGAACTTTTGGTTCATCCGAACCATTATATTCGGTAAAAAGGTACAAACCCGATGTACCTCTGCAATGGGTCTCTCAGGCTTCCCTCACCCCGAGCCAGACCCTCTTGATTGTTCTCCAACTCACAAATGCTGAACTGGTTCAATGTTGCTTCCTGTTAAGTACCAAAGTGTAGTTAAAAAAGTCCTACTAGAAAAATGTTACTCTTCCCTTGGTTCCTGGTGGGACTCTCTTCCCCACCCTAAACCAAGTTCCTTTGGTTTGTGACCCTCTGTACTTCATGCAGCTCTCTTTCACAGCTAAGGCTCCCCATAATTGTCAATGCTCTTGGTTTAGTGGAAAGTCTCTTTTTCCTTTACTTTTGGGAATGTTGCTCTCTCTTCGGTTTTCGCACAGCTCCCCCTTTTAGGATCTCTATTTTCCTCGGTTTTCAATGCTGCACACAGCTTCCCTTTATTCACAGGAGCTTACTGTTCAGCTACAGAGTCTTTCGACAATGTGTACTTCTGCACACCACCACTCTGTTACTTTGTATCAGCAGAATCCTCTTGGTCAGTTTCACCCAACGCGTCATTCACTATACGCGTAGTAGAGGGGAGGTAGGATAGATCAGGATTAGGAAGGGGGCCATGTCTTACCTTCGGGCATCCCACTTCCATTCTTCAAGGACCCTCCATCCCAGTAGTACTCCTTCTCAGACTCGCCCCCGGGGTCAGAATCTAGCAGTCTTCTCCTCTCTTTATCATCTGAGGGGGGTCTTAAGCGGGTTAAATGTGAGAACGCCCTCAGATTACTCACGGGAGAGAGGGAAAAGACAAGGAGTTGTGGTTAACTGTTGAGGTTTGTAAGACCAGGAGCATCTGGCATCTATGCAGGTGTGTTTTATAGGTGCTCATTGATTTGTACAGTGGAGGCATTCTGTTTCCAGATAGGAGGCCTTAAGTGGTTTACTTGTCAGGATGTTTTGTCAGTTGGTGAGGTTTGTAAGTTGATTCGAGAGATGCAGAATCCTGATTTGTCTAGACTGAGGGAGAGGGGTTCCTCTAGCTGTTTGTGTTAGCATGTTTAGGCCGCATGGGGTGAGTTAGGGTGGTTGAAATATGAGGTTGTTAGTGGGCTTCTTAGGGATACCTAGATCTGAAACACCAATAGAGTGCACTATGTATGGTGCAGGCTTTGTGATTTAGGGGCCTGCTCTTTTGTCTAAAGCCCAACCTTGTGCAGTGGAGAGCATGTGAGTTAGGGCTCTAGTTATGCTGTCTAATTCCTGACCACTGTAAGGTGCAGTATATGCAATTGTGGGGATAATGTCTGATGAATGAAGCATTTCTATGTACATTGCAGTTAAATACATTGGGCCTCATTACGACCCAGGCGGTAATCTTCCGTCATTACCGCCATGACGTAATGAGCGTTTACGCCGTGGGCCGATGGCGTAAAGTGCGCCACATTACGACCCATCGCGCACGAGCATTACGCCATGGCGGTAATGCAATTAACGCCATGGCGGAAAAGGCCCCTACCGGCATCGTAAAGCGAGCAAGGTGCACTTCCGCCACCGTAAGTAGCGGCCACCGTAATTAGCGCCCACCGCAAGTATCGGCCACCGTAATTTGCGGCGGCCGTAAAAAGCAGAACCGGAAATAGCGTCATCGCGCCGGAATGGGAAACAGCACGTCGGCCATCTTTAAAAACACAATCCATTGCCATCCTACCGAACAACACCAGATCCAACCCTGACACCTGTACCAACCAATCACCCACCCATCCAAGTACCCGAAAATGCCTAAAGTTGTAAAGAAGGCATGTGACCGCCAGCGCCAGGAGAGATTCAACCGGGAGGAACTCTGCATGCTTGCGGAGACCCTGCAAGACAACGCAGGTGTCGTTTTCTCCCCGGAAATGACCAGGACAGCGATAGCGAAGAAGAAGGCCATCTGGGCCCTGGTGGCCGAGCGCGTCAGCGCGGTGGGGACCGTACCCCGCACCCCACAGCAGTGCAGGAAGCGCTGGGATGACCTACGCATACGGGTCAGAGCCGTCATCTCTGCAAACCGCAACCTTGCCCAGGGTACCGGTGGAGGGTCGGAATCCCCATTAAAACTCCAACCGTGGGAGGAGATCTGTGCAACCACGATTGGCATGGAATCCATTGAAGACGTCGGAGGGATGGAAAGGGGAGCTCCGACATCAGGCGATGAAGGTAGGTGCCTCAAACAAGACATGGCATAGTCACTGCAATCCATTCATGTGTAGCACAAGGTTGCCCTACAGTGTAAATGCAACACATTTCAACACTGCCCATAGCCACATGCGAGCACCACCCTGTATACACTGCTGGCACCCGCATACCTGCATCCACATTCCACACTAAAAGGGGACAACCTGCATGGCCCTGCCTGAAATCTACCTCATCTACTGACCAGAATAATGTCAATCATTGTCATTCCAAAGTCCGCAGATCCATCAATAACGCCCTCCCTCCTTTGCTCCACCACAGGCACAGATTCACACCCCGAGGACCAGGACACCCCTGCGACGAAGAGAGCCAAGAAGGCCATCAATACCGTCCCCGCACCCTCAACCTCAGCTGCAGTGAGGCAGACCCCACAACGAGCAGGACCCACTGCGAGCATACCGGACGTCCCACCGGCAAGCACCCCTGTAGGCAGCAGGCCAGCAGCAGCTGCTCCACCTCTACCGACATTGCCTGTCACAAAAGGCACCGGGTCAGCGGCCAGCAGCAACATCGGTGAGACAGCTGCAATAGCTGCATGTTCAGACTCAGACATGGAGCACGAGGTCAGAAGCCCCACTGACCTACTACATTCCCCCTGTTTCTCAGACGCCAGTCCCCATGAGGATCACACACAGGGGCACACAGAGGTAGAGGAGTGGCCTTCCACCCCATGCCCAGTCCTCACTCCACAGGAGGGGAGCAGCCCCTCCATCACACCACCAGCACTGGCCATGGGCCAGCAGGGGCAGCAGTCCCTCGAGGACATCACAGAACGGCAGCAACAACTGTCCACGATGCTGACTGAGCATGCCGCGGAATGTGTGGGGGCTAGGGCAACCATTGAACAGGCCACGGAGACCCTAAGGGCCGAAGTAGCGCAGAGCACTGCCACCCTGAGGGATGCCATGCAGGCCATGTCCAGGGACATCTGTGCTGAACTTGCCGGCTTGCGTCGTGCGCTCACTGAGCTCACCCACACCCTACAGGACGTGCATGCACGGGGGCAGGCAGGGACATCCTCCACTGCCAGTTCTGCACAGAGCAGCCCCGTGCGACGTTCCGGACGTAACCTTCGCTCCACAGCCAGGGGTGCCCCGGGGGCCGGGAGAGGGGGCTTGTAACAGCCTGTGGCCACTGTCACAGACATCTGTTGACACCTACATGGGGTGTGTTGGGGTGTGCAGAGGGGAGGTGGGAGGGGGTGTGTTGGGGTGTGCAGGGGGGAGGTGGGAGGGGGTGTGTTGGGGTGTGCAGGGGGGAGGTGGGGGGGTGTGTTGGGGTGTGCAGGGGGGAGGTGGGGGGGTGTGTTGGGGTGTGCAGGGGGGAGGTGGGAGGTGGTGTGTTGGGGTGTGCAGGGGGGAGGTGGGGGGGATGTGTTGGGGTGTGCAGGGGGGATGTGGGGGGGTGTGTTGGGGTGTGCAGGGGGGAGGTGGGAGGGGGTGTGTTGGGGTGTGCAGGGGGGAGGTGGGAGGGGGTGTGTCACGACGTTTCATAGTTTGAATACACTTTTTTCTTTCCGAAAAAGAAATGTGTGGACATTTTCATTGAGTATGTGTGCTTTATTGGTGTACAGTCCACAGTGTGCATGTCCCAGAGCCACACAGTGCCCCAAGTGCAGTCACCATGTGATACACACCAGCCGTGTGTGCTAGAAGCAGTGGTCGATGATACTTTGGCGCATTGCACGCCCCTCCTGTGCATCGCCTCCTCCATGGGGTGCCGCCCCATCTGCACCCTCCTCATCCTCATTGTCAGGTGGTTGCAGTTCTGCGTCAGGGGGCAGGGGCACATTCCGTCTGACGCACATATTGTGTAGCATGACACATGCCATGACGATCTTTGCCACCTTCTCATGGCCATACAGGAGTGCCCCACCAGACCTGCTGAGGCTTCGGAACCGTGCCTTCAATAGGCCGAATGTCTGCTCTATGACCACACGAGTACGTGTATGTGCACGGTTGAAGTCCTCCTCGTGCTGGTTCTGCGGGTTCCGGACTGGTGTAAGGAGCCACCTCTTCAGGGGATAGCCTGCATCACCTGTATGTAGGCGAGAATGTATGTGTCAGTCATGTTGTCTGATCAAGAACATGATGTTCCACCATGGCTTGCATCCAACTGTTACTTTGGCTCACTTCTACATGCACTAATTGATTCACACAATGCAACCAGTATATGCTCATGGCTCCCATGGCCTGTTTTGCATGCCATCACCCAATGTATGCAGAGGGGTTGTGTGCATTGTGAGTGCCCATCCTCTGTCTCCGTTCTCTGTGTTACTCACAGCCAGGTGGCGTATGCATCCCCCCCTTTCAGCCAGGTGGAGTATGCATCACCCCCCCCCTTTCAGCCAGGTGGAGTATGCATCATCCCCCCCCTTTCAGCCAGGTGGAGTATGCATCGGTACGTCATTCACCTGCCCACTTCCATGACATTGGACTCACCGAGTAGCCAGGATCTTGGCCCTGCATGTCGCTCCATGTAGCGTGGTATTGTGGAGTTCCTCAGGACCATAGAATCATGGGTTGATCCGGGGAATCGGGCACAACAATGTGTGATGATCTTGTTGGAGTCACAGACCATTTGCACGTTGATTGAGTGGAACTGTTTCCGGTTGCGGTACGGTACCTCCATGGCACGTAGAACCACCAATTCCACATGGGTGCAGTCGATGGCACCAATGCAACCGGGTATGCCGGCTAGTGCATGGAAACCCACTTTGGTGTTTGCAATCTCCTGGCCAGTCCGTGGTAATGAGATGTGGTCGTCTGTGTGCTTGAGGAGGGCATCGAGCACTTGGATGAGTGTTCGTGAGAATAATGGTTGTGAAATGCCATGCAGGTGCCCCACTGTGTGCTGGTAGGTGCATGTGGCCAGGAAGTGGAGTACAGACACTACCTTCAGTAGGGGGGGAGTTGGCGGTTGGAGTTTCTATCATGCTGACGATGTCGTTGTGTGTCATGTCTACGATGGCGGTGATGGTGTCCCGGTCCAAACGGTACAGGGTGTGGATCTGCTCAGCAGTGAGGTTGAATGGATTGGCTCTGATGCGTGGGGTTGGGGGCTGCCTGCGTGGTGGCACTGTCTATGCTGGTGGGGCTTGCTGGGCCTGCCTTGCCCTCCTTCTCCTCCTGCGTCTCCTCTGTGCTGCCTGTTGTTGTTGTTGCTGTTGTAGCACATGCATTGCTATCAGGTCCTCCAGCCCCAACATTGCTAGTCGTATTGGTATCATTGTGGAGTGTGACTGGGTGTGGGAAGGGGTGGGGTGTGCTCTTTTTGTACTTCCTGAGTCTGTATTGCCTTCACCTGTGCTGTTTCTGTGCACCTGTGACAGCTGCATTCACTTAACATGGCCCTTTACGGTTGGTTCACGATGGCGTTATTAGCACCATGGCGGTAAGGTACTTAACGGGCTGGGTGATGGCGTTAGGTGCATGTCCGCTTGGGTCGGCATTTGCGTACCTTTCCGCCATGGCGCTAAGTACGGTGTGGGCGGTCGCGTGCGTGCACCCTTAGCGCAGTTAGCGGCAGCGTTATTTACGATGCCGCTAATGGCATAGTAGTTAACGGTCACGGGTCATGATCGGACCTGGCGGAAAACGATGGCGGTAACCATTTACCGCCATTGTTTTTCACTTAGTGCCAGGGTCGTAATGAGGCCCATTATGTCTTAATATTGGCATTCCCAACATTTATAGGTTTTACATTTTTACAGCTAGTAACCTTACCTTTTTTTTTTACAATGTATTGTTATTATGATTATTATGATTATCTCATTTATTATTATTATTATTAATATTAATAATAAAAATAATAATAATAATAATAGTATTATGCCAATGTGTGTAATGCTTATTCTACCGTCTATGCTCAGAGGCAGCGCGTTTGTGTTTGAAGCAAGAAAACGCAGAGCAACACAGGTTCGAATCCCAGCCCTGCGCTTAGAGACTGGTCTCGGCTATTAAAATATAATTAACTAATTATAAAGTAGCCCTTTGGTATGCAATAAATAGTTTTATGAGTACTGATTATTAAATGTTTTACTATTGACACCTGAAGCATTAGTACTGTGGAAGGATTAAAGGCCACGTCATACCTCCAAACTCAGAGTACATAGCTCAAAGAACAGATGCCTCACTCAACTGAGCAGTGACAATTGTTATTTAAAGGCTAGGACTGGCCTTCAGGAAAATTAGGCGAGTTCCTGACAAGCTGGTGCCTCTGAAAGACCATGTTGATGTGGCACAGTCACATGCCAGTCTGGTGGGACTGCAGAGGGAGCCTGCCACATGTGAGGTGCGCCTCAGGTGATCCTGTGAAAGGGCAGCATGGCTCAGGAAGAATTAGTCACATTAGGTCAGTGCGTGTGAAATGGCCTTAAGGCCTAGCAGAGACAACATATGTCACTCTCACCACTGAAACGCTTGAAGTGATATGATGATTTAGTTACTGTGACAAGGTCAGTAATATGACCTTGCCAAGAGGGGATGGGAACCCCCCTCAGCCTGTGGTGGGAGGCCTACCAGGGTGGAACCAAAGCCAGTCCTACCCCCCTGTAAATCACCCCATACGTCTTCAAACAAATGCTTGCTACTTTCTTTCTTGTCATGTTAGGCAGTGTGCCAACCCAACACGGGTGGTTGGATGCAGACAGGCCGCCCTCCTTACCGATGGTGGTGGCGGCGTCCAGGCAGGAGAAACAGCACAGCAGCTGCAAAGGAGATGCCAGACCATGGTGATGCAGAAAACAAAGGGGTGCCACGAGCGACACAACACCGGCCGCCCAATGCGGATGTGGAAAAGGATTGCAGGAAAACACGGGGTACAGCGAACACCACAACACCAGCCAGCAAAGGAGCCAGAGCAGCAGACCTGAATCAGGGGAAGCAGCTAGGACCAAACTGGTCACCGCGAAACGAAAATTAAATTAGTCCCCCAGGGATTTTTCCAAAAGAGGGAAGGCCATATGCGTCAGGCCCCCTAAGACACCAGTATGGCGTTTGGTAGAGGGGAAAAGTCCCCAGAAAGATTATTTGGACAACACTTGGTCCTGAAAAGCATTTATAGGCTCCAGGTCAGAAATGTAGCAGGATCCATGTTGGAAAGGGGTGGGGCTTATTAGCCCTTTTAAGCCCTCCCATAGCCTTCCCCTGTCACACCCCTGTAGCCAGGTAAGTGATTGGACAAGGTGAATAGCCACTCCTAGGAGAAGTGGGAGATATAAGGAGGTGTGTGAATGTGCAAGTGTGGGTTGGGTGGGTGAGCACAGGAGACGGAGGAGGATGCCGGAGAGACCAGGAGGGAAAGTGATTGGAGTGTGGATGATATTGTTAAGGAGGGCATTCTGTGGAGTTTTTGTGTGAGAGAGGAGAGAGAATGAGCTGTAGTGGTAATGTAGGAGTAGCAGAGGGGCATAGTAGCAGTGGCGGAGGTCGTAGTAGTAGTCGGGAGTAAGGATAGTAGGCAGGGGGGTAGCAAGTGAAGGAATTAAATAATAGAGTGGTGGCCGGTAGTAGAGGGGTGTGCAGGGCTCCATGTCCCTGGGTGACCCTGAGGGTCTGACCAGGAGCTACTGAGAGGGGTGTGCAGGGCACAATATCGCTGCGAGTCCAGCGAGAGAAAGATAGCAGAAGCGTGGGGGTAGTAGCAGAGTGGGAATAGCAGTAGAGAGAGAGAGAGAAAGGGATAGAGGGAGAGTGACAGCAAATGGGAGTATGGGAGTAACTATTTGCATAGTGGAAAACCAGCCTGAGACGCTAGCTAGATCAGGAGTGGAGAAGAAAGTAAGATTAAAGGGTGGTGTGGAAAGGCTGAGTGAGAGACTGGAGGGTCAGTAAGAAGTGGGAGGGGGAAGATTAAAATGGATTAGGGACAGGTACAAGAGTGTTTGCACGAAGAGAGCGTGAAACTAGGTAAATGAAGAAACTGCTCATTACTTCCTGTGAGGGGTCAGCAATGAGAGACGGACACAAAATTGTATCTTTCTCAATGTTTGCCATGTTTATTAAAAGTAAAGCCGGGTGAGATATGCCTATCTTTCCCTATCCTAAAGAGAATGTTCCTGCCTAGCAAACTAATACTAAATAAAGATGACCTTGTGTCCAAATATAGCTGACCCTCACACTAACATATATAATCAAAATGCATAAGGTAAATGTATCTCTTTTCAGTTCAACAAAAATGTGCAAAGCTTCAAACTTATAATTATCTCACAAAGCAATCCTTGTGACTAGGGTGTGATTCCCTTCCCTTGAATCAATTCAGGAAAACTTTGGAAAGAGGTCTTTTTCAATTAAATTCTGTTCAGTTCAATGAACATGTCTTTTCCATCCAATTTGTCTTTCAAAATGGGAAAGCAAATGTCTCTTTCACAAACACTTGCTCAAATCAAAGCAACTGTTTCTTCCACAAAGTATTCTTCCCAAGATGTTGAGTGGTCATAAGAACATCACAATTATTCTTTCCATATAATACTCTTGTCGGAACAACATAGCAAAGGTCTCTTGTTATATAACTGTTTGTCAGGATGATAAAGTTAATAGTTTCTTTCACAACACTTTTTATCACAGCCACGTTTCTTCAAAGTAAACATTTCTTGCCTGCCAGGAATAACTTCTGCATGATGCAATGTGTCCCTTTGCTGGTTTGTTCGCCTGGCAGGTACTAACTTCTACTAGTAGCAATGCTTGTTCCAAGTTTCTCCACACCAATATCCCTTGTGAGGAGATTTGTACAATGTTTGCCTGCCTTTAGAATTTCTTGACTCTTGGCAACGTGGGGCACAGGTTTCCCCAAACTGATATTTCATGAAACAAGAATTGTTCTCTTGTTGCCCTTTTCCTTCTTTAGATTCACTTGGCTGTTGGCAATGTGAGTTAAAAGTTCCCCAAATGGATATTTCATGAGAGGAGAGTTGCGCCCTTGTTGCCCTTTTCTCTCTTCTTTATATTCTTTTTGCTTTTGGCAATTCGGGTTACAAATATCCCCAAACCGCAATTTCCTGAAAGGAGAGTTGCGTCCTTGTTGCCCTTTTCTCTCTTCTTTATATTCTTTTTGCTTTTGGAAATGCGGGTTACAAATATCCCCAAACTGAGATTTCACAAAAGGAGAGTTGCGTCCTTTTTGCTCTTCTTTTCTATTTGTCCAGAGTTCAAAATTGTTCTTTAGTGACAATTGTTCTACTCAGAGAGCCCTGGGGTTACCTTCCTCTCCACGCCAACTCACTCGCTTTCTTTGGCATCTCTGCGTCACGTTCTGGTGTTGCTCTGTAGTACTGTTGCGAACAGGATAGCTCTCCTGTGACCACCGCTGCAAATACAGTCCTTCTCTGGAGCTCCACAGGCTCCTTCGGGTCTCCACGTCATCCAGCACACCTGAGCGACTCTCCTCTTGTTCGGAGCACCTCTCCCGCATGGCTGGCTTTCTTTCTCTGTTACCGTCTTCCCCGACTCTGCTTCCTGTTGTGCATACTCTGCAAAACCGCATGCCTTCTTTTTCCTGTGTCATCTTCTGCTGGCACTGTCAGTTCTGCTTCTGCTTCAACTGCTTCCCAGCTCTGAGTTGCTTTTGTGACTCCAACAGCTTCTCTCCTAACAACCTCTGGTTCTGATGATCACTCCCCCACCTGTGCATGATTCCCACATTTAAAGGTCCCACTCAGGAGCTTTGTATTAAAACAACTAGGCTGCACAGTCTTCTTAGTAGCACCATTGATCATCATTGACTCTCTGTTCCTCTTCCTCGTCACAGTACCATAAGCATTATGGATCTTGAAGTCCATAATGATTTTAGGTTTTCCATGATTATTTAGTTTTGATGCAGTACTGAACTGAAAGTTATCAGAGTCATGAGATGTTAAGTAAATGGTAGGTGCTTTGAGATAGGGGTTCGGATGTCTAGTTAAGACTGAATCATGATAACTAGATGATACATTTGATTCATGATTTACCAAAGTATTAAACATATTCTGTTTAGGTGATTTTTCATAGAATGTTCTTTGGGATTTCTCATGGGAGGTATATGTACAGTGACAGCATGCCATTAGATATTTGGGAATTAATGGATCTCATCCTCACAAGAAGAGGAAGATCCTGTCTCTCCTAAGGAGTCCCCACTTTATCCCTACAGTAATTTCCTCCCATATGATACTCCCTCATTATGCAACCCCCAGGGTTGTGATCAGGTAGCAATGTCTTCCCCTGGCCACATGGGAGGACACTTTAGGCTGGGCATCAGTGATGACTCTGCAGGATTCATCACATTCCTGAGAATACTATGCACGAATAGGTAAGGGAGAGTTAGAAGATCCCTAGGCAACGAGACAGATGACGGCTTAGGGCAAACACCGGAAGTGTAGAGAGAAGAAAGACAGAAAGGGGTTACTGGTCTTAGTATTACTAACTGCCCTTTAGGGACGTCTGGCCTAGGGATGTGGGAACCAAGACTGGGGCAGCCGAGAGAGGAAAGGGCCAGCCCTAGTGCCAATCCCACAAAGATCTCAGTACCCCGAATAACTTTAAGACTAAAAGCTATTCTGACAATTTTATTTCAATAAACACTGTTGCACGTTCTTTAAGAGTTTGCATGATTCTTTGTGATGGGACCACACTGTCACATGTGGTGTCAGGAGTGGGATACCTGACCCCGACAGAGAGGTCAAACTCATAAACCAAAAACCGATCCCGTTGGAAAGCTGCTCTACCACGTCCTGGGGCAGAGAGACAAGAGAGTCCTAGCAGGATCCAAAGGAGGCACCAACACTAGAAGGACATACATCAGTCACAGTTTTTGGAGTCTGGATAAAGCATACAAAGAGTCGAGGAAGAATTGACCCCAACCAGCGGGAGGAAATCCCCAAAGATAATACAAAGGGGTTGCCGACAAGTACAGCCTATAACATACACCTGGCACAGAGGAGACATGTGGAATCTGAGACCAAAGAAAGACAGTTTCTTCTCCCTGTCATTGGAAACCCAAACCCCAGGGTGTCCCCAACTGGGGTTTCAGCGTTAATGGAAGATCTCTTATGGGTCTTGGCAGAAGGACACCTCCATATCAGTAGGAAACATCAGGAGATTCTTGCGGCGCTACAAGTAGAGGTGGATGAAAGGAAAGAACAACCAGTCACTCCCCCGAGCATTCTCTAGAAAAAGGGCAGGGATGAGGATCCCACAGCCTTCTTTGTCAACTTTGAGAGGGTCACTGAGACAGCTGGATGGCACCGAGACCAGTGGACCCATTATGTTGCTCCATTACTAATAGGAGAAGCCCAACAAGCCATCCAAGCCTTAAATACTGATGACAAACCCCCTATGAAGACCTTAAAAGAGAAATTCTATAATGTATTGGACAAGATTCTGAGCATAACCGAATGTGTGTACATCATCTGCAGCTCAGACAAGCAGAGACCCCAAGGCAAATGACACACCCAGTGTGCGACTTAACAAATAAGTGGCTGGCCAATATGAATTTGGAGGAGGTGAAGGAGATGCTTATTTTGGAACAATTTATCGACCCCTTTCTGCCATGCCTGCCGTAAGTCGTGTGGCAATTGCACAAGTCCACCCTGGAGAAAGCCATATAAACAGCGAACGCCCATCAACAGGCCATGTCCCTTTGAGGACCCGAGAACAGATCTTAAGAAACCCATGGAGGCCTGTCCATCCCTATGGCGAGAGAGGATAATCCTTTCCTACGGAAACTGGAACAGATGTTTCCAAGTTTGCCGGGGTCCGGCCAAAACGGCTGACAACCATGGATATCCACCCTAAAGGATTGGTTACCGCTGAGGGGCAACTCATAGCCTCCCCAACCAGGCCAGAACACATTTGCTAATATGCTTGTGGGAAATGTGGTCACATAGCCCACTTTTGCCCAGAGAAACTACGGGAGGAACCTATGGACATTGGATTTCTTAGTGGAAGTTTCAACCAGGAAACCGTTGGAGAAGAGGTTCCTCCTATACCCTCTGATGAACGAGTTCCCGAATATGTGGCCGATTTATTTCAGAAACAGGAGAAAGAGGCTTGTCCTTAGACAGATACCTAGGCTATCTGTACCACTGGGGAGAGTGCTCCACAGTTCCACACACCAGTACACATCAATGGACAGCCAGTAAAGGCCCTTCTGGATTACAGGAGCAAAAGGATGGCAATTTGTGCTGATTTCATGGTGGCCAACATTGTAGCCCTGTAAAGGGGGGGAGGAGCCCACCCCAACCCAACACGGATGCTTGAATGCAGGCAGGCCCCCTCACTGCCCCTCCTTACCGTCGATAACGGCAGCGTCCAGACAGGAGAAACAGCACAGCAGCTACGAGGGAGATGCCAGAGCAGCGGTATGCATAAAACAAAGGGGTACCCCAAGCAACACCATGGCAGACGGCTAACGGAGGACGTGGAAAAGGATTGCAGGAAACCAAGGGGTACGGCAAACACCACAAACCGGTCAGCAAAGGAGACAGCCCATCAGACCTGAAGCAGGGGAATTGGCGAGCGGGACAACACCGGTCGCCGCAAAAGGAGAATGAAATTAGCCCCCCAGGGATTGTTCCAAACAGGGGAAGGCCCTATGAATCAGGGCCCCATTACACCAGCATGGAGGTTGGTACAAGGGAAAAGTCTCCAGAGAGGCTTTGGAGAACACTC
This sequence comes from Ambystoma mexicanum, assembly GCF_040938575.1. Classification (NCBI taxonomy): domain Eukaryota; kingdom Metazoa; phylum Chordata; class Amphibia; order Caudata; family Ambystomatidae; genus Ambystoma; species Ambystoma mexicanum. Next base: position 561,704,918 of record NC_090921.1, read on the forward strand.
GGTCCTGAAGAGTTGATGGTCAGAAAGACAGCAGGATCAATGTTGGAAAGGGGCAGGGCTTACTAACCCTTTTAAGTCCTCCCATGGCCTTTCCCTGTCACCTGCTGGAGCCAGGTAAGTGATTGGACAGGGCGAGTATCCAATCCTTGGACGGAGTGCGGGATATAAGGAGGTGTATCTGAATGTGTAAGTGTGGGTTAGTTGGGCGAGGACAGGAGACGGAGGAGGATGCCCGACAGACCAGGAGGAAAAGTGACTGGAGTCTAGAGGATATTGTTAAGGAGGGAGTCTGTGGAGTGTTTGTGTGAGAGAAGGGAGAGTGTGAGTTGTAGTGTTAGAGTATGAGTAGCGGAGGGGATAGTAGTAGTAGTGGAGGTGGCAGTAGTAGTCAGAAGTAAGGATAGTAGGAAGGAGGAGTTGCGAGTGAAGGAATTAAATAGTAGAGTGGTCGTCAGTAGTAGAGGGGTATGCAGGGCACCATATCCGTGGGTGTTCCCGAGGATCTGACCAGGGGCTTGTGAGAGGGGTGTGCAAGGCACGATATCCCTGGGAGTCCAGAGAGAGAAATACAGCAGAAGATTAGGGCTAGCTAAGTAGCAGAGTGGGAATAGCAGTAGCAAGAGAGAGAGAGAGAGAGAGAGAAAGAGAGAGAGAGAGAGAGAGAGTGACTGACAGTGAGTGGGAGTACAGGAGTAGCTATCGGCATAGAGGAAAACAGAGCCTGAGATGCTAGAAAGATAACGAGTGGAGAAGGAAGTAAGGTCAAAGGGTGGAGGTGGAAAGGCTGAGTGAGAGACTGGAGGGCCAGTAAGAAGTGGGAGGAGGAAGATTAAAAGGGATTAGGGACAGGCACAAGAGTGTATGCACAAAGAGAGAGTGACACTGAGTAAATGAAGGGACCACTCATTACTTCCTGAGAATAGTAAGCAGGAGTAGGTAAGGGAGAGTTAGAACATCTCTAGAGAGCAAGACAGCTGACGACTTAGGGCAAACACCTGAAGTGTAGAGAGAAGAAAGACAGATAGGGGTTACCAGACTTAGTATTACTAACATCCCATGAGGGACGTCCAGGCTAGTGAGGTGGGAACCATGCCTGGGGCAGCCAAATGAGGAAAGGGTCAGACCTAGCGCCCATCCCACAAAGATCTCAGTACCCCGAAGAACCTTAAGACTAAAAGCCCTTCTGACCATTCTTTATTTTAATAAACACCCTTGGACTTTGTTTAAGAGTCGGCATGATTCTTTGTAATGGGACCACCCTGTCGCAGCAGCAACAGACAGCAAAAACCTGGGCAGACCGTCTGCAAGATTACAGCCCACCAGAGCCGAAAGGTAGACTGCTCCAGTCATTGAATTACTCCAACCAACGGTAAGAAAGAGAGGGCCTCAAAGTGGACCAGCAGAGAATCTGCACGGCTACAAGGCATGCTGCACACCGCCAGATGACATTAGAGCATACGATGCTCCAACAGCCATAACTGAGCTCCACAATATTACAACCATTCCACAAGTGGCTTTCTGAAAACCCAAAGTACCGCCCAATACTTACTATGGACTTAGCTGTGGCGCAACCCTATGACAAGAACTGAAACACTTCCCAACACGGGACGCCATCTCCCCCGCAGGGTAGACAAAAAAGGGACAGTGATTAGCCCCCTTTTTTGGTACTTGTTACAATTCCTAGGCAAGCAAGATTTGTTAAGGCAACACATTCAATGGGAGAAGGAAGGGCAGGATAAGAACGGGCACAGGAAACAGAAAGGTGTGGGTTGTTCTGGTTTGGTCAGAGGAGGAGGCGGTAGCAGACCAAGATATCTGAAGGAGGAAGGATGGTGGACTGGAGCGTGGAGGAATTTTGGAGAAAAGAAGATGTATTGGTTGGATAGAGCAAGTGGGTACTGCATTGTGAGTGTGCGTGAAAGATGGGTAAGTCAGAATATTACAGGAATTGTAGAGATTAGTGGACAGTGATTGAGAGAGTGAAAGGATTGTGACTGAGTAGAAGGGGGGGTGCAGTAGTAGTGGAGTGGAGAGGAGAGAATGGTTGTGGAGTGGAGAGTGGAGAGTAGTAGTGGAATGGAGAGTGGAGAGTAGTAGCAGAGTAAAGAATGGTAGAAGAGAGATTGTAGGAAAGAGCAACGGTGGTGGAGGTAGAGTGTAGAAAGAGATAGAGCAACATCAGCCGACCAGAAGGAGGAAGTACTAAGAGAGAAGGTGGGTTGGAGTGGGAAGGAGAAAAGTAGTGGGAGCAGAACAGAATAGCGGTAAGAGATAGGGAGAGAGACATCTCAGTGTGAAAGGAAGGAGACAGGGTGATGCTTGAGTGTCTGGAAAGCACAACCCTACAAACCCTTAGTACTAATTTCAACAGAACTGCATATCCAGCCTAGGTAAACTTGTAGGGAGATTAGACAGATAAGACATACTATGGGTCAACCCATATTAGATACTAACGTAGGGAGTATGGATCCCTAGGTTAGGGAGGGTACTGCTTCTTCTAGTTGAGAGAGCGATGGAAGGCCCTTAAAGCCCTTCCAAGACTTCTTAATAAAACCCTTGAAGCATATCTGGGAGTTGGTGTGTTTTTAAGACCATCTGTGACACGTGGTATCATGGTAGGATCCATCAGACCCTGATACAGAGGTTTTCCACAGCCACACAGAATGCTGAGGGCAGGAAGACTGACTACAACATCCAGAGTCCCTACCAGGATAACCCTCAGAGCCACTGGTCGAACTATGTCGGGAAAAAGAAGAAATTATTCCACCAAGAGGCAATTCCCAGGTGTGGGCCAGATTACAAATGGCAACACTAGAGTGAACCTATTGAAGAATTGCCCCGAAGTCTGGATTGGCCCATAAGCATTAATAGATTTTCAAGCCTTGTCTATAGATATTACGGTGGAGAAGTGAAGGTGATTATTTTGAACTTGGGGAACCTGTCCTTCATTTGTTATGGGTCGTCGTTCACCCCCCTCTGTGCGCAAAACCCAGCCTCCTGCACCTCCGGCACTTCGACTTCCTAGTGCAACTACCAGAATGAAGAGGAGATTTGTGGCGCTCCCCAAAAGAATTCGGCATTATGCTGCCCCATTTCGTGCACGATGGCAGCTGCCGTGGAAGTTAGCGAATCGAAAACTACATTCCCCAGCAAACCTGGCTCCGTACGGTAGTTTGCCGGTAGAGCCTCGCATTGGCTTGCCCCGCCTCTCTCGCTTATATAGTCCATGGAGACAGCCGGGGCGCCGCTTCTGTTTACAACTACTCCCGGCACTTAGAAGCTCCATCTTCAATTGTTGAAAACCTCCTTGTTCTTACGGATTCGACTCGGACTGTTTACTGGACCTTCTATTTGGAATACCCTTATTGAACTGCCTTCCCGTGTACCGAACCTGTTTTGCTTCACGGACCCCGCTAGAAAAAGTTTGTCTTTGTTATTGTCCGCTAGTGTACCAGACCTTGCCTGCCTTCGACTTCCTATCTCAAGAATAGCCATCCCGACTGGCTGTTCTGCATCACGCCAAACTTTACCTGCCTTCCACATACCTTCCCTGGAACTACCATCCCGACAGGTTGCTGTTATCATCCTTCGTTCATCAGTGGTAAGACTTTTTGCTTCACAAACGGAACACTTGGAAAGCCCCTGGTTAATCCGTGCACTCAAGGACGCTCTGCAGCTGTGCACCATCCCGAATCCAGTGCGACCCTCGTGCCGCCCGGGTATTAGCATCCTCCTACTAACATTCCCTTTTTCTTATTTTATCCCTGTCGTTGTGTTCTAAGCTATTCAGATCCTCCATTCATTGTCCACTGGTAAGATCCTGTCCACCTCTTGAGTTGTGTCTGAAGTTAAGCCAGTTAGATACTAAGTCTTATTATATTCCTAGGTGATTCCCGAATTGTACTGCTCTTCTATCCTACGGGGGGAAAAAGCCCAGGTATTACATTAGTTAGTAAGGCTTACAGGGGACAACTGTTACCTTCGTGTTACTCACTTGTTATTTTTCCTTTACAGCCTGGTTCGTGGCGGTGCGCTTTCTCCCCACCCTTCTGGGTGATCAGTCCCCTTGTCTGGTTAAATACAGCAAGTGGTCATATCATTTCGAAGGTCTTATTCCCTCACAGAGAGGAGGCTTGGGTAGAGGCCCTACCCAAAGCTCTTCAAGCAACTTCCTGGGTTTTGGATACTCCCCGGTTCCACGCACTCAGCTCACCGGTGAGTAACATCATTGCCCACCTCGGCTAACCGATAGCAGAGCTGATATGTGAAAAGCTATTCATACCTGAGAGTGCAGAGGTGGAAACTTTGGATGTGACCAAATGAGTGGATGCAGGGTTCAGAGAAATGATGGAGGCAAAAGAAGAGAGGATCTGTCCTGAGGAATGCCAGGTCCCACCTCCGTGGAGTTCGCAGATGCACAAACCATGGCCCCACTTCTAGAACAGACCCGAAGAACTTAGTGTCAGAAGCTGAGAGCAGACGCTTTAAGACACCACATTTCAATGACAGTAGGGGACTTTTATGTCGGGTTGATGCAAATCCAAGAGGCAAAGAAACCAACTATCACCAACTGTTGGTACTGAAGCAATTCCAAAGACCAGCTCTGGAGTTGGCACACTCTAATCTAACAACTGGGAACTTAGGGTTTGAAAAGACAAAGAGGACTCATCTCAGCAGATTCTACTGGCCTGAGGTGTACTCCGACATCAAACTGTTCTGTGCTAGCTGTCCAATCTGCCAAAGACATCCCTGGATGATGTACCCCGAACTCTGCTACAGCCATTTCGATCATAGAAGTACCCTTATTCAGAATCGGCATGGACATTGTCAGACCATTTGCACTTTCAAAGTTTAGCAACCTGTACATCTTGGTAATTGTTGACTATGTAACCCGATATCCTGAAGCCTTCCCCTTGAGGGGTAACACCAGCAAACACATCTTCAAGTTCTTGAAACCTTTCTTCCCCCATGTGGGCTTCTAGAAGAAATCCTAACCCATCTGAGAAGCATTTTCATGTAAAATCTAATGGGGGGCATGAAGACAATGTAGAACATCAAAACCCTCTGAAACTCGTTATAACATTACCATACCAATAGCCCGGTGGAACAGTGTAATCAATCCGTGAAACACATTTTAAGAAAGATGGTCATCAAAATTAGGGCAACCTGAAGCCTTGGGCTCTGCTTGCCATCCATAAGATGCCACAATTTTCTACAGGTCTCTCCCCATTCGAGTTGGTGTACAGCTGAAATGCCTATAATGTGCTGATATCACTCGGAAGGAATGGGAAGGACAAGACAGCCGACAGACCAGCGAGTATCTAATGGTGCAAAATACACAGGAATATATGGAGAAATTGCAGAGTCTAGTTGGAACCCACCAGAAAGAGGCTCAGGCCCAGCAAGAAAAGGTGTAGAACAACGTTGCCAAGTTACAAACCTTCCATATGGGAGACAAAGTGATAGTATTACTTCCCACTACCCAAAACAAACTACTGGCTTGCTGGCACAGACCATATGTCATCAATGAAATTGTATCTCATGTCATCTACAAGGTAAAGAATGCCGGTCAACAAAATTCCTCTCAGTATTATGTGAACAAACTGAAGGTATGGAGGGAAAACAGTTATGCCCAACTGCTACTGCTTTATGCCAACAACACCCAGGAGTCTCGCCTAGCAATTGAAGTTCATGGCGTCACCATGCCAGATGACCTTGCCACAATCCATCAAGGACTTGCCCAATTAAGAGAGATACCATGATGTGTTTTCCACGAAACCCGGACAAGTGAAGGGAGAAGTCAACAAAATCCAGACACCACAAGGAAGAGTTATGCGTGTAAAACACTAATGGCTACCAGATGCGAGAAAACAAATCATTAAAGAAGAACTGAAAAAGATGCTAGACCTCGATGTGATTGAGAGGTTCTACAGCAAATGGTCTTCACCTATGTATAGCCCGACAAAATACATGAAGAATTTGAATTGACATCAGTTGTCTAAATGAAATATCGAGAATCATTGCCTTTCCCCGTGCCATGGATAGATGAACTGGTGGAGACCTTGAGGAAGGCTAAGTTCATCTCCACCCTGGACCTGACTAAGGGCTACTGGCAGGTACCCCAGGAAGAAGCAAAACCAAAAACCGCCTTCCCAACTCCAGAGAGCCTTTTTCATTTTGCTGCATTGCCATTTGGCCTTCACAGGGTCCTTCATGGGGCCCATGACGGACTTTGCTAGAGCATATCTTGAAGACATGGTCATGTTCAGCACAACTTGAGAAGATCATTTCAAACAATTAGCTGTGGGTTGAACCAGAAGAAGGACTCAGATAATTACAGGTCATTTCCAAGTATTTGTATTCAAATAAAAGAAAAAATGCCCAACTAGCACTATAGCTATGAGGGAAGTTCCCTAACTAACAAAACAAAAACTAGGTGTGTGCTTTATAGTCCAAAAAGCAAGTTCTTCGGGCCAAATCCTATCTGACTAACAGGCCCTACCACTGTAGAAAAAGCATCTAACTAAAAGGGAAATGGGAGGCGTTATGCAATAGCCTCAGCAGGGCATCTGCCTGGCACAATTTATATTTGGTTTGTTCTTGGGTTTCAAAGTTCCTTTTCAGAAATCAGGATATTGTTCTCAGTCTGTGTATCAAATTAGGGGTTGCACTTTCTCCTGTTAATAAAGGAACTGTCTCTTGTTGTGAACATTACTATTCTTCCAGGATTTCTTGTAACAAACAAAAATAAACACTTCCTCCTTCGAGGCATTAGGTTTTCCCCAAAGTCCTGTTATCCTCACACAGGTTATTTTCTTTCACCCAAGTTGTTTCACATAGAGCGGTTCTCCACCCTATCCTGCCAGAGTTCTGTATGTTCTGTTGCTTTCTCAGCCTTAATTCAAATGTCCATATCTCTTCCTCAATTCCCCTTGCATACAGTATTTGCACAGACAGCCTTCTCAGGCTCCCGTAACCGTCTCAGCTTTCCCAGCTGTTATTCACAATACTCGTACTTTTCTCAATGACCCTTTCATAGGAGATTTGCACACTCGGGTCTCTCAGGTTCCTGTAACCTTAATGCTTTCCCAGCTGTTATTCACAATGTTTGTATATATATATATATATATATATATATATATATATATATATACATATATAATACATGGCCACGCTAGCGGCCATGTAGTTATGGTTAAGTTGGTGTTTCCATAGGAAGAGCACTTTTTGGGCGGCTTATATCTTCGCTCTCCCTGGACGAATCCTCACTAAACTTTGCAAAAAAAAGTATTTGGGTCACTCTGAATTTTATTGCAAAGTTTAGTGAGGATTCGTCCAGGGGGGCAAAGTTATAGGGGGTGTCCCAAAACTTTTTTTTTTCCCATAGACTGAATGGGAAACATTTTTTGCTCGCATCTACAGCCCAAACCGCTGGACGGATTTTCACCAAATTTGGACCAGGAGCAGCGGCTTGGTCCCGAAAGCGTGCTTTTGCAAATTTGGTGAAAATCCGTCCAGTAGTTTTTTTAAAAATGACCAAAAAGTAGGTCAAAAAAATTAGTGATATCTGTGTCCGCTTCGGTCCGCGGACAGGACGGTGATTGGCAAGCAGCTTGCGTGATGTCCGCGGACATCTGACATGCTCTCTCATTGGATGCGGTGAAAGCGTGCAGTGCGTCGTGGCTTCAGAGACGCCCGCCATCTTTGTTCCTCGCATGAGAGGCTTTGTCAGGTCAACAGGAGCGGGATCTGCTGCCTGCACAGTAAGTCCCCCACTCCCGCTCATGCCCGTGTCTGTCTCCTGTTCCTCCCACCCCCCGCTCATGCCCCGTGTCCTTCTTGTCCCCCCCACCCCCACTCATGCTCCGTGTCTCCCCTGTTCCTCCAGCCCGCCACTCACGCCATCGGCACAAGGTGGCCAGCGGAGGGCCGAGGAGCGGGATCTGCCGCCTGCACACGAACACATGTCCGCTCATGCCCCGTGTGTCTCTCTCCCTCTCCCCCACACCCCGCTCAGGCCCCGTGTGTCTCTCTCCCTCCCTCCCACCCCCTGCTCATGCCCCGTGTGTCTCGAACCCTCCCCTCACCCCCGCTCATGTCCCGTGTGTCTCTCCCCACCCCCGCTCATGCATCGTGTGTCTCTCCCCTCCCGCCCACCCCCCGCTCATGCCCCGTGTGTCTCTCCCCTCCCGCCCACCCCCCGCTCATGCCCGTGTGTCTCTCAAATCCCGCCCACCCCCCGCTCATGCCCGTGTGTCTCTCAAATCCCGCCCACCCCCCGCTCATGCCCCATGTGTCTCTCCCCTCCCGCCCACCCTCCGCTCATGCCCCGTGTGTCTCTCCCCTCCCGCCCACCCCCTGCTCATGCCCCGGGTGTCTCTCCCCTCCCGCCCACCCCCGCTCATGCCCCGTGTGTCTCTCCCTCCCGCCCACCCCCCGCTCATGCCCCGTGTGTCTCTCCCTCCCGCACACCCCCCGCTCATGCTCCGTGTGTCTCTCCCTCCTGCCCACCCCATGCTCATGACCCGTGTGTCTCCCCCTCCCGCCCACCCCCCGCTCATGCCCCGTTTGTCTCCCCCTCCCGCCCACCCCCCGCTCATGCCCCGTGTGTCTCTCCCTCCTGCCCACTCCCCGCTCATGCCCCGTGTGTCTCTCCCTCCCGCCCACCCCCCGCTCATGCCCTGTGTGTCTCTCCCTCCCGCCCACCCCCCACTCATGCCCCGTGCGTCTCTCCCTCCCGCCCACCCCCCGCTCATGCCCTGTGTGTCTCTCCCTCCCGCCCACCCCCCGCTCATGCCCTGTGTGTCTCTCCCTCCCGCCCACCCCCCGCTCATGCCCTGTGTGTCTCTCCCTCCCACCCCCCGCTCATGCCCCGTGTGTCTCTCCCTCCCACCCCCCGCTCATGCCCCGTGTGTCCCTCTCTCCCACCCCCGCTCATGCCCCGTGTGTCCCTCTCTCCCACCCCCCGCTCATGCCCCGTGTGTCTCTCCCCCCCGCTCATGCCCCGTGTGTCTACCCCTACTGGGGTGCGGCGCACAGAGCAGAATTGATCTGCCGGGCTCACGAGGGTGGGGGCTGTGCTGCTCGGAGCAGACTTCGCGGGCCCGGCTGTGTACTCTGCGTGGCTGTGGTGCCTGCATGAAAAACTTGCAGGACATTTATGTGCGGCCAAATCGGCGCGAGCTGTCGTGCCGTGCTGCGCCGAACCGGCTCCTGCGCCGAACCGGCCATGCCAAATCATCCCGGCCGAACCGGCCGCCCCGAAATGTCCTGCTCCATGCCCCGTGTCTCTCTCCTGTTGCCCCCCACCCCCCGCTCATGCCCCGTGTCTGTCTCCTGTACCCCCTTCCTCCCCCCCGCTCATGCCCCGTGTCTGTCTCCTGTACCCCCCCACCCCCCGCTCATTCCCAGTGTCTCTCTCCTGTTGAACCCCACCCCCCTGCTCATGCCCAGTGACTGTCTCCTGTTCCCCCCACCCCCCGCTCATGCCCCGTGTCTGTCTCCTGTTCCCCCCACCCCCCGCTCATGCCCCGTGTCTGTCTCCTGTTCTCCCCACCCCCCGCTCATGCTCCGTGTCTCTCTCCTGTTGCCCCCCACCCCCTGGTCATGCCCTGTGTCTGTCTCCTGTACCCCCCCACCCTCCGCTCATGCCCCGTGTCTTCCTCCTGTTCCCTCCCACCCCCTGCACATGCCCTGTGTCTTCCTCTTGTCACCTCGTCCTATGATGCCCCTTGTTCACCTCTTGTTCCCCCCACCCCCCGCTCATGCCCCGTGTCTCCCTTCTTCCCCCCCATCCCCCGCTCATGCCCTGTGTCTTCCTCCCCCCACTCCACGCTCATGCCCTGTGTCTCCCTTCTTCCCCCCCACCCCCCGCTCATGCCCCGTGTCTGCTCTGTTGGAACAGGGCAGACACGGGGCATGAGCGGGGGTGGGGGCCCCACCTTGCCCTACCCGCACTCATGCCCCGTGTCTCTCCTGTTCACCCCCACCCCTGCTCATGCTCCATGTCTGTCTCCCTCCTTTTCCCCCGCTCATGGCTCGTGTCTCCCCTGTTCACCCTCACCCCCCGCTCATGCCCCGTGTCTGCTCTGTTGGAACAGGGCAGACACGGGACATGAGCAGGGGTGGGGTCCCACCTTGCCCTAACCCCGCTCATGCCCCGTGTCTCTCCTGTTCACCCCCACCCCCGCTCATGCTCCGTGTCTGTCTCCCTCCATTTCCCCCGCTCATGGCTCGTGTCTCCCCTGTTCACCCCCACTCCCCGCTCATGCCCCGTGTCTCCCTTCTTTCCCGCTCATGCTCCGTGTCTCCCTTCTTTCCACCCCCTGCTCATGCCCCGTGTCTCCCTCGTGTTACCCCCCACTTATGCCCCGTGTCTCTCTCCTGGTCTTCCCGAACCTCTGCCGATGGCCTGCTGTGTTCTCTTTATACACCCTGCCTTCCCTTTCCCTGGTGTCCATCTTGGTAAAAGATTTTCCTTCCTACACCGGGATGCCTGCCTGCGTTGTCCTGGTTTGGGAAGAAAAATCTTTTTTTTACCACCCCGGGTTCCCACTTTGAGAACCTAGGATGCGAGTGGTCTTCCTCCATTGAAAAGGACATTATGGTTACGTTGCACTAATAAAAAACTATGAAATTCAGTAAAAAAGAATGTGTTAAAGTGACTTTATGGTTAAGTTGCACTAATAAAAACTTATGAAATTCAGTAAAAAATCTTTGTTAAAGGGACGTTATGGTTAAGTTTTGCTTCTAAAAACCTATGAAATTCAGTAAAAAAACTTTGTTAAAGGGACGTTATGGTTAAGTTGCGCTACTAAAAACCTATGAAATTCAGTGAAAAAACTTTGTTAAAGGGACGTTATGGTTCAAAGTAAAACCGAAAAACCCCTGAAATTCGCCAGTTATGGTAAACTAAGCAAACATAACTCGCGCCACCACCGTGCACTGCTAAGACTAACACCTAGGACATCAAAGATGACATCACAAATGTCATTGATGACATCACTGATGACATCACATGTCTGGCTCCCCCTTTTTCCTTTACTAACATATCTAGGCCACATGGTTTTCTTCAGTAACAGTCAGGACCTAAAAATTGAAAACTTACTATATTTGTACACTTATCCTTCAAGTATGTTCTTACAGTAATTCCCTTAGGGTCCAGTCATATCATATGAAACATATACATAGGGGAAGACACAAGCTTGAAAGACAGCAATCCTTTCTGTGCATGAAGATAATCAGTAGAGTTATCAGCACTTTCTGATAGACCTGTTGTTTTTTTATTACTGTACTTTCACTGTATATGCTCATATTTGTATACATTGTACTCACACTACTTTACTTAGGATCCTGTCACATCATGTGATACATATACATAGGGTAAATAACAACTTTGAAACAGAGTAATCATTTCTCTGCATGAAGATAATCAGTTAGGTTATGAATTGTTTCCACTACTACTTCTGCTTTTTTTACTTCCTTCACTTTCCCTGTATATACCCATATTTGTATGTGTTCTTTTCTCTTTGTGTTTTGTCTATAATAATGCAAGTATGTAGTAAGTGGGTTTTATTACCTACTTATCACATGTTTCACAGTGCGCAAAACTCTAATAAGAAAACAGTTATCATTTCACTATTCAAAATGGCAAGCTTATGAATATTGCACCTCCATCATGTATGCTGCACACAATGCCTATGTTTCTACATGAGTACCTTAGTATACTGGATGGAACTTCATAATAGAATGCTATTTATATCAATGCATTGCTTAATGCACTAATTAGCACTTGATATTTATTCCAATGATCCTTGACACTTTTTTTTATTAACATTACAATAAGAATCCCTTATACAGACTTTTCATGAAAGGTAAATGCACATGTGATGTCATCAGTGATGTCATCAATGACATTTGTGATGTCATCTTTGATGTCCTGGGTGTTAGTCGGTGGTGGCGCGAGTTATGGTTGCTTAGCTTACCATAACTGGCGAATTTCAGGGGTTTTTCGGTTTTACTTTGAACCATAACGTCCCTTTAACAACGTTTTTTCACTGAATTTCATAGGTTTTTAGTAGCGCAACTTAACCATAATGTCCCTTTAACAAAGTTTTTTTACTGAATATATATATCAAGATCCCTTTTATAGAGTATTTGCACACTCTGGATTCTTAGGTACCCGTAACCTTGATGGCTTTCCCAGCTGTTATTCACAATGTTCCATTTTTATCAGTCCCTCTTTCTTAGGGTATTTACACACTCAGCTTTCTCAGGATCCCATAACCCTGGTAGCTTCCACAGCCATGAATCACAGTGTTTCTACCTTGTAACGGTAGGTTCTCTGTCGGGTTTCTCAGGTTCCAGTAACATTGTTGGCTTTCCCCACGGCTACTTGTCTCCGTAGCTAAGGTCTGACCTGTATGGAGTTCAGGGACTCGGGCTCCCTCAAATGATCTGGTCTTGGCATCTGTTACCAGCTTACTGGCCAACCACTGCTCATTTGTGGTCGCCCCACCAGATGCCCCAGATGAGACAGGGGCCGTCCGTCTCTGCTCACCCTCCGACGTCAGCTCCTTGGTCGGGTAGAACGCCAAAGCTCAGGTGTTTGGCTTGCCGTTTGCTCAACCTCCTCGCTGCCACAGGTTCCATGGCCCAGTGTGGCTCTGCCCCTCCAGGATGTCAATTATGCGGAGGCTCGCCTCTGCTTAGTGGTTCCCTTTCCTCCTTAGGAGTTTCCTCGCCTATACATGTCACAAGAATAAAAAGAATGGTGTCCTTTGCTGATCATGGCGTTCAGGCGTTCAGGCTGTGTTCAGCTTTGCCGGATCCCAATCCATGAAAAGAAGGATATTTGTGAATTAAAGTCGTTGCAGGAGATATTAAAGTATTTTCCCCATCCATATATGCAGAAAAGGTGGTTGGCACTGAGTTCTGCTCAGGAATGGGAGTCCTTGTCCCCAAGAGGGAAGTCATTCCCAGTGAGGTCCCACTTGCCCAGACTTCTAGGGACGGTCTTGTGTAGTGGGTTCACTTCCCTAGCCTCAAAGGGGGTGTCTCCCCTATGGGAGAAGTGACACATTATCCAGATTTGTCACATACCCCTCCTGTTAAGTGAGAGGCACTCCTTTATTAGGAAGTAGGAAAAGGCTTACAAAATCCACATTGTCTTGTTTTTCCCCATTACGATAATCGATTGAGAAACAAAATGGCTGTAGATCTAAAAGCCATCTCATGACTCGGACGTTAGACTCTTTTCTCAGACTCATCCACGTCCAGTCAGAATCTCCTTCCAGTATCATAATACCGTAAATTTAGGATGGGCCATTTCATGGCTAGGGCTTCAAGTTCTACTGTTGCATATGCCTGTTCTCTGGGGAACAATTTCCAGCATGGGTATAGGATGGGATGTTCCAAGCCATCGTACTCTTATGACAGCACGGCTCCTATTCCTACTTTAACAGCATTTGTTTGCGGAATGAATTTGCGGTTGAAATCAGGCATTTTGAGGACAGGTTCTTTGCATAGGATTTGTTTGAGGCCTTCAAAATACACTGACTTCCATTGTTCCAAACAAGCTTTTGAGGATATGAGTTCTTGAGCTTGTCAGTAGTATTGGTGGCTAATGTGGAAAAATTGGGTACGTTTTATTTTGTTTTTTGGTACAAGTGAGGCTTGTACCACTTGGACCTTTTCAATTTGAGGTTTGATCATTCCGTTTTCCCCAAAATAATCCAGATACTTTACATCCAACTGGTCCAGGTGACATTTCTTTGGATTGGCTGTTAAACCTAGTCTCTGGAGGGCTCTTGCGATCACATATAGATGGTGCACGTGTCTTACTGTGGATAATGATGTCATCTAAATAAGCTCTAGAGAAGCTAAAAGATTTTGTCCATCAATCGCTGGAACATGGCAGGAGTACTGTGCAACCCAAAAGGCAGTGCCCTAAACTGGAAGAGCTTGTGGGGGGTGGAAAAGGCATTTCTTTCCCTATCTGTGGGATTCAAGGGTACCTGACAATAACCTGTGGTTAAGTCCAGCATGGAGATGTAACTGGTGGACCCGAGCTTCTCAATGAGCTCATCAATTCTGGGCATAGGATAATTGTCAAAGGAGGAGATAGAATTTAATGTTCTAAAGTCTACGTAAAATCTCCACGACTTGTCTGATTTGGCTACTAGGACAAATGGTGACGACCAAGGACTCTCTGAAGGCAAAATGATATTAGCCTTGAGCATCTTCTGGAGTTCGGTCTCAATGATTTTCCTCCTAGCTTTTCTAGGATTCTGTAAGGCTTTAGGATTACTGTTTGCCCAGCTGGGGTCCATATATAATAAAAGAAGTTCTGCACTCTGCCAGGTTGTCCTGAAAAGGCCTCTGGAAATTGGTCTAAAAGGTCAGGGAGGTCTTCATATTGGGGGAGTGGTAACTGATTAGGAATTAGTTGGTTGTTGCGGTTTGGTTCTGTAAGGAGGGTGGCCATGGTTAGCATAGTCTCCTCCACAGAGTCGACCTTCCACTCTTTTAACAGGTTGATATGGTAAACCTGTGTTTTCTGTCATTTATCAGGTTGGTACAGAACATAGTTTACTGGACCCTTCTTTTCAAGAAGCCTATAGGCGGCCATACCACTTGGATATCATTGTGTTCTCTGAGGTGTGAAAGACAACTAGGACAGATTCCCCAATCGAAAAAGACCTGTCTACTACTTGCTTATCATGTAGGGGACTTTTTGACTTTCCTTGGCCTTACCCAGGTGATGTTTGACAATTTCCCTTAGAGCATGCAAATGAGATTTTAACTTCTGGGCTGTTTGGTAAAGAGTAGGATGGCCTCCTTCCTTTCCACCCAGGTCTCCTTCAACATATCTAATATGTCTCGACGGTCTCACCCATACAGTAATTCGAATGCCTGATGGGTTTTCCTGACTGGAAATAGTACCCATGGAATCATAACGTCCTAGTTTTTTCAATCTTTTTTCAATCTGTCTCAACCAACTTGTGGAGAATTCTCTTTAGTGATTGATTAAACCTCTCCACAAGGCTGTCCGTTTGGGGATGAAAAATGGTGCTCCGAAGGGTTTAGATTTTTAGCAACTCTTTTATGTCACTGTAACGCTCACCTGGTTCCCACAGAGGCGCGGCGTCGAAGGCGCAGAACTCCGAAGATGGACAGGAAGGGCCCCTCTATTCTGGCTTCCCTGGCTCGTTGGATACCCTCCTGTGCGTGAAAAGGGAGTATTACCAACTGTGGAACAATGCTCAAGCCTTCCACTCCCTTCCAACCCTCCACGATACCTCCTCCACGATTCCCCGTGAAGCCTCACCTTAGGGTTTGGAAGGATGAGCTCTCCATCCTGCTTCTGATGCAGGGGCGCGTTGAAACCCAGTTACTTCACTGGATTGAGGATTGATGGGAGTTCAGGTAAACTTGACTGTTCAGGTAAGGCGCTGTAAAAGTTCTGTTCAAAAGTTCAAGCTTAATAATAATGTTCGTTGTCTAATTGCAGCAAGTGCTAATGCTTATCTCTTTTTCCCCTTAGGGGCCGGGGTTCGGAGTGCCGGAGATATGGCGCCGACCCGAAGTGAAACAGTTCTGGATGAGCGCTCAGGTAATGTCTTTGCATTCGCTCATTCAATGTCTTTGTCTTTTTTCCCCATAGGGGCCGGGGTCCGGAGATGCCAGGAAGCGGCAGGACCCGAAATGCAGTGGGAATAATCCAACAGGTAAGACTTAAAAGGAAACTGAGCTTTCCTTATTCCTTTTCTCCCTCTCACCTTTGTTCTTGTCTTTTTTCCTCTAGGCGCCGGGGCGTAGCTTAATCCGGAAGATCGCTGCTGAAGGTGGAAGCGCCTTGCAAAGGTGAGTAAAATGCAGCGCTGCAGCGATCGAAACGAAATGCCTTTAAAATTATGTCTTCCTTTTCAGGGCCATTGGAGAAATGACTCCGGGATGCAGATTTAGCAGGTAAGGGCTTTTCTTCTCCTATTCTCTTCCTTTCTCCCCTTGCAGGTGTTCCAGGGTGCTGGCAGGCGTGGCTGAAGTCAGGATGCAGGAGCTGACACGGTGAGCGTCCAGCTGCTAGGTGCAGAACAACGCGAAGCATGTGTGGCTGTTCGGGTGGGGTTTATAGCCTTGGAAGAAGTTCCTGGTATGTATCCTTCCACCAATCAGGTATGTATCCTTCCCCGACCACACCCGGGTGGTGAAGTAGTCCTACAGGTTAAGTAGTCCCATTCAGGCCTCAAGAGGGCCTGGATGAAGCAGCAAGGTCTGCATCAGGTAAGTGTGCACCCAAGCACTTAAACACATATCCTCTTCTATGAGCCTTGCGCCTAAGGCGCCAGGACCGGGGTCCGCTATGAGCCTGGCGCCTAAGGCGCCAGGACTGAGTCCAAAGGGCCCCGACTTGGGCCCGCTGAGACTTCCCTGGGGAAAATGATGTCTGCCTCTGGGGTTACTGGGCCCGGCCTGGCTCCTTAGAGGTAGGCATCATGACAGTACCCCCTCTCAAGGCCCCTCCCAAGGTCTTTTCCTCCGGGGGTTTTGGTTTGTGCGGGAATCTTCGATGGAATCTTTGAATTAATCGTGGTGCGTGAACATAGTTACTGGGTTCCCAAGATCTTTCCTGAGGTCCATATCCTTTCCAATCAACAAGATAGAAGAGTTTCGACTTAACTATCTTGGAATCTAAAATGTCTTTCACTTCGAATTCTAATTCTCCATCAATTTGGACAGGGCCTGGGGGCTCAGACAGTCTGGTTCCAGGTTGTACTGGTTTTAGAAGAGATGCGTGAAAAACGGGATGAATCCGCATGTTGGATGGTAAATCGAGTTTAAAGGCCACTGGGTTGATAATAGCTTTGATGGGGTAAGGCCCAATGCATCTGGGATTAAAAGTTCGCTGACCCTTGAGGGGTAGATGTTTAGTTGCTAGCCATACCTGATCTCCTACTTGGTAAGGAGGAGTTTTACTTCGGTGCAAATCAGCGTTTTCTTTATACTTTTTCTTGGCTTGCTGTAAGTGGGTTGTAGCTTCTTTGAAGGCTTGGGTTATTGTGGAATGTAGGTGATTTACTGCAGGCATCTCCTGGGTCAGAGATGGATCTAGGTCAGAGGTCCGAGGATGGTGACCATACAGGGTATAAAAAGGAGTCTGTCCGGTTCCAGAATGCACTGAATTGTTGTATGCATATTCTGCAATCCAAAGGATGTCCTTCCAATTCAACTCGGATTGGTGTAACATGCACCGCAGATATTGCTCGAGAGTCTGATTGGTTCTCTCTGTCCGTCGGTCTGGGGGTGGTGGCTGGTGGATAACCGCACGTCTATTTGTGCTAGTTGGCAACATTTCTTCCAAAAGTGGGAGATAAATTGACTTCCACGGTCTGAGACTAATATGGAAGGGAAACCATGTAACCACACTATATTTTCCATAAATTCCTTGGCCAAGATGGAAGCTGACGGCAATCCTTTTAAAGGGATAAAATGGGCCATTTTGGAGAATAGATCCACTATTACGAGAATCGTGTTGTAACCACCACAAGGAGGCAGGTCAGTTATAAAGTCCATTGACAAGGTGTGCCAAGGTGCTGGTGGAATGTCCAAAGGTTGAAGTAGGCCGGCTGGCCTTTTCTTTTGACTCTTATTTTGGGCACAGATTCCGCAAGACAACACAAATGACTTTATGTCTTTTCTCCAAGAAGGCCACCAGAAGTGGCGTTTGATCTTTTCTTCTGTTTTCGCGATACCGGGGTGTCCTTCCATTAATGATTCATGATGACGGTAATGACAAGTTCCTGCAATTCTTTACTTGGCAGAAATAACCGCTCTTGGAAGTAGGGTAAATCATCCTTAACGGTGTAGTGAGGACCCTTTTGACTCCATTCCAGTAAGGCAGAAGAGTCAAAAAGCTGTTTTACTTGAGCTTGGATGTCCTCAATGGTTTGCAATGAAGTCAAGCCCAGAATTCTTTGTTCCGGTATGATTGGCACAGGTTCTAAACTCGAATTGGGTTCTTCCATGCCTATCCGGGATAAGGCATCTGCCTTACCATTCTTGCAGCCAGGGCGATAGGTAATTACAAAATCAAATTCCGCAAAGAATAAAGCCCATCGGAGTTGTCGCGAAGATTGAGCTTTGGCCGTCTTTAAATACTGCAAATTTCTGTGGTCCGTAATTACGGTGATGGTGTGTCTTGCACCGAGAAGATAGTGACGCCAAGCCTTGAAAGCTGATTTAATAGCCAGTAGTTCTTTGTCGGTAATTGCGTAATTGAGTTCAGGTGGAGAGAATTTTCTGGACCAAAAGGCTAGAGGGTGTAGTTGGTTAGTTTCTGGGTCTCTTTGCGACAGGACAGCTCCCATGGCCGAACTGGATGCATCGGTTTCCACGATGTAAGGGAGATCTGGGCGCGGGTGCTTCAATACAGGTGCAGAGGTGAATTTGGTTTTCAGGTCCTGAAAGGCTTGTTCAGCCTCAAGAGTCCATTCAAAGCGTTTGTTTTTCTTTAGGAGAGCTGTGATGGGTTGAACAGTTCGAGAAAATTCCGGGATGAACCTTCGATAGAAATTGGCAAAGCCAAGCATGCTTTGCACTCCCTTCACAGAGCTAGGAGATGTCCATTTGAGAATGGCGTCCACTTTTCGGCGAGTCCATTCGGATTCCTTGAGGTGTCAGGATGAATCCGAGAAACTCCACTTCTGTGGTATGAAAAACGCATTTTTCGAGCTTGGCAAATAATTTGTGCTGGCGCAATTTCTCAAGAACTGCCCTAACATGGTTTCTGTGATCAGATTCTGAGGAGGAATACACCAGATGTCGTCAATATAAACGATGACACAAACATCGATAAGTTCCCGAAGAACATCATTCATGAAGTACTGAAAGGCGGCAGGTGCGTTGCACAAACCGAAGGGCATTACTTGATATTCGAAGAGCCCAAATTTGGTGCGGAATGCAGTCTTCCACTCGTCGCCCTCTTTTATACGTACCAGGTAGTAAGCTCCTCGGAGATCTAGCTTGGTGTACACACAAGCATCTTTTACTTGGTCGATAAGCTCAGGTATCAGGGGAAAAGGGTAACGATTCTTAATCGTTATCTGATTTAGGGCGCGGTAGTCAATACAGGCCCTAAGGTCTCCTTCCCTTTTAGGTACGAAGAACAAAGCGGAAGAGACTGGTGACTTTGATGGGCGAATGAAACCATTGGCCAGGTATTGATCCAAATACTGGCGCAAATGCAGGTTCTCAGGTTCAGTAAGAGCATAAATCCTACTACAAGGTAGTTGTGCATTGGGTACCAAGTCGATTTGGCAATGGTAAGATCGATGGGGAGGTAAGGTGTTAGCCTGCTCTTTCTGAAAAACGTCTTGGAATTCTTGGTATTCAGATGGTAGCTGTACAGGGGTGGAAGTTACAGAGGCTAGACCCATAGCTGGATTCCTTGGGTAACAGGTTGGTTCACAATCAGGAAAAGTTATCTTCTTTGCTCGCCAGTCTATTCTCGGATTATGTGTTTCTAACCAAGGGATTCCAAGAAGTACTTGAAATTGTGGGGCCTTGATCACATCAAACACGATTGCTTCCCGATGTCCGTCCTGACCCACCAGAGTGATTTCAACTGTGGAATGCGTTACAGGCCCTGAGGCTATTTCGGTTCCATCAACTGTAGTAAATTACATCTTGGGCTACTTTCGGGCGGAGAGGAAGCTTAATCCTGGAAGCCAATTCACGGTCTATGTAATTTCCAATAGCTCCACTGTCTATGTATGCTTTTATAGCATGCAACTGCTGAGGCTGTTTTGGGTTCACAAGCACCATTGGCATGACAAAATGCGAGGTCAAAGAGTTTGTTTTCAAGCTCGGCAAGCGGACCCCTACGCTTGTCGGGCTAGGTCGTTTCCCGAACCAGGTGTCAATAACTCGTTATCAGTGGCTCCAACCACCTTCTTGGGTGGTTTAACTGGACAACTTTGAAGAAAGTGACCGGAAGTTCCGCAATACAGACAAAGTTGAATTTGTCGCCTTCTCTCTCGTTCCTTCTGCGTTAATGGTCCTTTAACACTGCCAATTTGCATAGGTTCGGAAACGTCAGTACTCTTGGAGTTAACGTGGGTCTTGATAGGTACTCTGGTTTCATACTTGAGCCGATCTGCTTTTCTATTTTGAAGTCTGTGATCAAGTTGAACCACTAAGTCTATGTAGTCTGTGCAGGCCTGGGGTGGATCTACTATCTGAGCTATAACATCTTTAAGCTCTCCGCGCAGGCCTCGATGAAACAATGTGATCCTTTTATTTTCAGGCCATCCGGTTTCCACAACTAGTCTATTAAAGGTGGCGATATAAGACAAAAGATCCTGATTACCTTGTCGTAAGGATAGCAGTTCGTTGTCAAGGGCCTGTCCCTGCGAGTGTCGAGCGAACAATCTTTCCATGCTGGCCTGGAAGCCCTGGAAATCCCGGAGAATGGGATCATCCTGATTTACCAATGGAATAGGCCAATCGGCAGCACAGCCACTGAGGTAAGATAGTACAAAGGCTACTTTGGTCTGGTCGTTGGGGAAGGCCCCGGGCCTGCATAAAAAGTGCAAACGGCATTGGTTCATAAAAACGGCATATTTCTTGGGATCCCCCGCAAAACGTTCCGGCGGGGCCAAAGGCATGTGTCCAGGTAGATTGATTTGTACCGGGTTATTCGAACCCATTGTTGTAGAAATATCTCCGGAAACAGGTAAAGGAGTGTGCTCTGCCTGGCCCTACAATAACCTTTTGGCCAGATCATCAGTTCTTTCCTTGGATAGGATTAGTTCCCTTCTGAGAGCATCAGTCTCCTGGCGGGCTGAGTGCACTTCTGCCCGTAATTCCCCTAACAGATGGGCCAGCTGATCTGTCTCGGAAGTCTCCATAGCGCCCAAGTGGGAAATTGTGGTAAGGCTTTGCATTCTGTAACGCTCACCTGGTTCCCACGGAGGCGCGGCGTCGAAGGCGCAGAACTCTGAAGATGGACAGGAAGGGCCCCTCTATTCTGGCTTCCCTGGCTCGTTGGATACCCTCCTGTGCGTGAAAAGGGAGTATTACCAACTGTGGAACAATGCTCAAGCCTCCCACTCCCTTCCAACCCTCCACGATACCTCCTCCACGATTCCCCGTGAAGCCTCACCTTAGGGTTTGGAAGGATGAGCTCTCCATCCTGCTTCTGATGCAGGGGCGCGTTGAAACCCAGTTACTTCACTGGATTGAGGATTGATGGGAGTTCAGGTAAGCTTGACTGTTCAGGTAAGGCGCTGTAAAAGTTCTGTTCAAAAGTTCAAGCTTAATAATAATGTTCGTTGTCTAATTGCAGCAAGCGCTAATGCTTATGTCTTTTTCCCCTTAGGGGCCGGGGTTCGGAGTGCCGGAGATATGGCGCCGACCCGAAGTGAAACAGTTCTGGATGAGCGGTCAGGTAATGTCTTTGCATTCGCTCATTCAATGTCTTTGTCTTTTTTCCCCATAGGGGCCGGGGTCCGGAGATGCCAGGAAGCGGCAGGACCCGAAATGCAGTGGGAATAATCCAACAGGTAAGACTTAAAAGGAAACTGAGCTTTCCTTATTCCTTTTCTCCCTCTCACCTTTGTTCTTGTCTTTTTTCCTCTAGGCGCCGGGGCGTAGCTGAATCCGGAAGATCGCTGCTGAAGATGGAAGAGCCTTGCAAAGGTGAGTAAAATGCAGCGCTGCAGCGATCGAAACGAAATGCCTTTAAAATGATGTCTTCCTTTTCAGGGCCGTTGGAGAAATGACTCCGGGATGCAGATTTAGCAGGTAAGGGCTTTTCTTCTCCTATTCTCTTCCTTTCTCCCCTCGCAGGTGTTCCAGGGTGCTGGCAGGCGTGGCTGAAGTCAGGATGCAGGAGCTGACACGGTGAGCGTCCAGCTGCTAGGTGCAGAACAACGCGAAGCATGTGTGGCTGTTCGGGTGGGGTTTATAGCCTTGGAAGAAGTTCCTGGTATGTATCCTTCCACCAATCAGGTATGTATCCTTCCCCAACCACACCCGGGTGGTGAAGTAGTCCTACAGGTTAAGTAGTCCCATTCAGGCCTCAAGAGGGCCTGGATGAAGCAGCAAGGTCTGCATCAAGTAAGTGTGCACCCAAGCACTTAAACACATATCCTCTTCTATGAGCCTGGCGGCTAAGGCGCCAGGACTGGGGTCCGCTATGAGCCTGGCGCCTAAGGCGCCAGGACTGAGTCCAAAGGGCCCCGACTTGGGCCCGCTGAGACTTCCCTGGGGAAAATGATGTCTGCCTCTGGGGTTGCTGGGCCCGGCCTGGCTCCTTAGAGGTAGGCATCATGACAGTCACTGATGTTCTTTGACATAAATGTAGTACTCTGGTAGGTGGGGATATCTTTGGGGAATCCTACTCTCGACAGAAAAGGAAGGCTATGCTTTATCATTTGTTGACTAGTGTTGTTCCGGAGAAGAAAGGCCTCAGGGTATCGGGTGGCGTAACCAACAATCACTAATATGTATTTGTTCCAACGTTTTTATGGTTCTAGAGGGCCCACTATATCCATGGCTATTCTAGAGATGGGTGCCTCATGGGAAGTGGTTGTAAGGAGCCGGGGAAACTGGAGTGGCTGCGGTCTTCTGGCAGATTTTGCATGTAGTAACATGGGCCTCATCCACAGTTGGGCAGTATCCTGGCACAAATTGGACCAGGATACCACCCAACGCTATTAGCATTAACACTACTTGGTAGGGCGCTATAAGCGCCAGATCAGAAGTAGCGGTTAGACCCAATGGAGGTTTCATGGTGCTAATAGCACTGTACTAATAGTGCCCAAAATGGGCTTTAAATGGAGATTTCTACCTGCAACAAAAAGCTGGAGGCAAAGCTCCCATTTAATGCCCAACTCCTGATAGGGCCAACCCTTAAATGCGGCGGTGATAGTGTTACTGCCACAATTAAGGGTTGAAGCACAACTCGTGATGAGGCTCATATATTGTGCTATATGTCACAAACACTGCAGGCCAGTAAAACTGAGGGATCACTTGCCTTTGGGTTTTCCCTATCACCTGATGGGCAGCTGTGAGATGGGAGTGGGCAAGATCCAGCATTACTCGTCGATGACCGCAAGGAACTACCAGTTGTGCTTAGTGAAGTCCATCCTTTCCCACATCTCTTCGGTAGACTAGACCCTTTTTCAGAAAGAAAAAGAGACCGGCGTGGCTACGACCTTGCTCCTCTGAGGTTACCTTTGCAAAAGCGACCATTAGATCAATGTCGTACCTTTGAGCGAAAGCAAGATCGGATAGCAAGACCATATACTCTGCTTCTCCCCTCTCAGGTGCCTCTCTATTGAGTTTGGCTTCCCCAAAACCCATTGATCCCCTCTTGGTTTCGAGTAGGGTTTCTGTTTCCTGGGTTATTGGGGTGATGCCTTTCTTGAGGATTCCCTGAGCTACGACCTCCCCTTCCTTAACTAAATAGTCAGGGTTCCCATGGTTATGGAGGTTCAGCTTTACCCCCCCCTCCCCCTATAAACGGGATCCACTACCCCAGCGGCAACATGTAAGCCATATCATCAGAATGATCCAGATTTACTTGACAGCCTGGTATAAGTCCCTGGTGGAGGAGAAAGACTTAAGCCTGTTGGTATTAAGCATGTCTCCATTAGTGGAATGCAGATTGTTTCTACGCTATATGGGTCAAAACCAATCGAGTGGGGAGTGGCCAGGGTAGGGGCTTTTGCTTTCTCAAGGGTCTTTGTGAAGAGGAGGGGTCCCCAGTTTATATCAACTGGCCTAGATCCTACCTCTGACACCATATGTGGTTAACCAAATGAAGAACTCAGACAATTAGAGGTAATTTACAAGTATTATTATTCAAATAAAAGAAAAAAATGCCTAACTGGCCCTAAAGCTATGAAGGAGGTTCCCTAACTAACTAAACAAAAACTAAGGGTGTGCTGTAAAGTCCAAAAATAAAGTTCATTGGTCCGAATCCTATCTGACTAACTGGCCTTACCACTATAGAAAAAAACATCTAACTAAAAGGGAAATGGGGTGGGGGGCTTTGTACAAAAGTCACAGCAGGGTATCTGCCTGGCACAATTTATATTTGGTTTGTTCTTGGGTTTCAAAGTTGCTTTTCAGAAAGAAGGATATTTTTCCCAGTCTTTGCATCAAGTTAGGGGTTTCACGTTATCCTGTTAATAAAGAAAGCTGTCTCTTGTTGTGAACATTTCCATTCCTCCAGAATTTCTTGTAACAAACAAAAAGAAACACTTCCTCCTTCGACGTGTTCGATTTTCCCCAAAATCCTGTAATTCTCATACAGGTTATTTTCTTTCACTCAAGTTGTTTCACATCGAGCAGCTCTGCACCCTCCCCTTTCAGAAATCTGTACGTTCTGATGCTTTCTCACCCTAATTCAAATATTTATATCTCTTCCTCAGTTCTCCTTGCATAGGGTATTTGCCCTCTAGGGTTTCACAGGCTCCTGTAAACGTGATAGCTTTACCAGCTGTTATTCTCAATATACTCGTACTTTTCTCAATCGCCCTTTCGTATGAGATTTGCGCAGTCAGATTTCTCAGGTTCCTGTAACCTTGATAGCTTTCCCAGCTGTTATTCACAATGTTTCTATTTTTATCAGTCCCCCCTTTCTTGGGGTATTCGCAAACTCGGGTTTCTCAGGCTACCGTAACCATGATAGCTTCTACAACTGTGAATCGCAATGTTCGTACCTTGTAACGGTAGGCGCACTGTCTGGTTTCTCAGGCTCCCGCAACCTCACCGACTTTCCCCCATGGCTACATGTCTCCGTTGCTACAGTCCGACGTGTGTGGAGCTCAGGGACTCATGCTCCCTAAACTGCATGGACTCAGCGTCTGTTACCATCATACTGGCCCAGCCCTGCTCATATGCGGTTTTGCCACCAAATGAGACAAGGGCATTCTATATGAGGCATCTATAGGAGGGTCTAAGCAGAGGGGGCCGCTGAGGGGCTGAGTAGAGGTGCCTTGATAATGGATTGAACAGATAGACCTGTCTTTTCCAGTACCCATTCCTTAGCTCACTCAGAGGTTATTTTACAGCCTTATCGAAGAGGTTCCCCTGAGGCCCCTATCAGGGATCACTCTTCCAAAGTGCTACCATCGCTGGTAGAAAAGTAAACTGAAACAATTAGAACCTCTGTAAGCCATGCCAGAAACACAAGCACCATGGTAACAAGGCAGCAAGACAACAGCGGTTTGCCCAGAAACACTGGCACAAAAATGCCAGCGCCACCGGAAACCCGTGCTGAAAACACCGGCCCCACAGAGCAGGCAGTAACCAGGCCCAGGTTGGAGGAACAGGCCAAAGGTGCACCAAATGTACCCAACTGCACACAATGAGCACTAGGACTGCGGAAAAGGGCCACAGCCACACCACACACACTGGCCAATGCAACCATGCTGCACCTCGTAGCAGTAGTCACAGACCTGAAGGTGCTGCATGCAGGAGTGCAGCTTTAGGAGCAGGAGCTGCATCAGTGGCAACAGGATTACAGGCAGTGGAGGAGGAGGAGAGGGAGGATGAGAAGGAGCATGCTGATAAACAATGGCATGCAAGTGGTGCCCCGGAGGCGTGCACCAATACCCTGCACGAGGGCCACACCCAGAGCCCTGACTGACGTGCAGACCCATACACTATACCTCCTGAACAGGGAGACCATCCTGGAACTTGTGGAGCTCATCCATGATGACATCCAGAGCATCACAGGCATCTAGACTGCACTGTCTGGTCACTTGAATCCAATGTTCCTCCCTGTGTCCCATTCCATGCAGGTAATTCTGGTTATCCTTTACTACCATGGCTGATGATCCCTTTGAGAGAACCCCAGACTCAGCAGGAAATAGCATACAATCACGCTCACATGTGAACACGGACCACAAACAAGCAGACCGTTGGACTGTTGAAGGCACATTTTTGGTGCCTTCACAGCTCAAGTGGGGCACTAATGTACAGGCAAGTGACAGTGGGGTAGATAGTCCTGACCTGTGCAATGTTGCACAGTATGTGCATCAAGCAAAACATACCACTGCCGCCGGACATGAACACGTCTCCAGCGGACATTGATGATGGTGGTGACAGGGATGCAGCTGTAGACATGCAACACCAACCCAGAGATGTCAGGGATGGATGTGCAGCCCACCAGGAACTCATAGAGAACTACATTTGAGCACCCATCAACTGCACACATCCCATGGCACGCACTGCATGTGATGTAGCATTACAATAAAGCAGACCACTTCACAAGATGAATGTCCGGACGTAAATGCCTTTGCACAACTATATGTATTTTTGAAGAAACAACCATTGCAAAACATGTGACACATCACACCCTCCCTACCAACCACTCCCCAACTAACCCTCACCAGCCCCCCAAATAATGCTCTGCACCCGCCCACCCAAACTAACCCTCCCGAATACACCCTTCCATACAGACCCTCCACAAAACACCTTCCCATACACACCCTCCCCAAAACAACCCCTAGGATGCAGGATTGTCACATGAACTGTTGTACTGGGTCACTTCCGTGGCCTCCTGTCACTGGACATGCCCTTTTTCGTTGACGCTGACAGGCACAGGGAGCAGCGCCTTGGGCTTCTCTGTTGGGCGCTGGCAGGCATGGTGATAGTAGAGGGGGGTGAGAACCACCCGTATCCCTGCGCTCTATGGTTGCCTGCCGGGAAAGGGCGAGAGACTCAGCTAGTGCATGTGGAGCGGCCCAAGCCACGGGCACAGTACCGGCCGGTGGCTTGCACACTCTCATGCATCATGCGTGTCTCCTTGAGCTGCTGCCACACAAGTCCTGCCATCTCCTTGTGCCTTGCTTTGAACCTCCGGATGAGGGCCTCCATTTCCCGAATACTGGGGATCGTTGTGGTGTGGGGTCTGTGGAGGCTGAAGGAGGGATGATGGTAGGGGGTGTGGTCAGGTAACACCTCAGTGCCTTCCCGCCCTCCCTGGGATGTGCTCGGTCCACCCTGCCCGCTGTCGGACATGGTGCCTGTGGGGGTGGGATGGGCATGCCGTTATTCACTGCTATGTCATCCTATGGCCTTGCAACATGCAGTTTTAACATTGTGTGACATGATGCTTGTGCATGGAGTCATGACGTCAGGACGGCTTTGATATGTGTATGCATGTGAGTGTGGTAAGGGGGCACATTGCTCATGGTGCATGCACGCCACCTTGGTCTGGTGTGTACTTCACGTGTGTGTTGCTTCGCATGTCATCGCTTTGTACACATGACCAATACTCATGTGGTGATATGTGTGTTTGGATGTTTCGGGGGGCATGGTTTTCTTCCCATTCTATGGGTTGGATGTGGTTCGGTGGCATGCAGTTGGACATGTCTCCATGTAGTGTATTCTGCATTTCCCTGTCCACTGTGTATAGTTGTTTTTGTGTGGCACGTTGTACTCACCGCCCTCTGCATGTGTCCCTGCACGGGCTTCTGACGCTCCCACTCCCTCAATTCCATCAAGGTGAAGCGCACTGCTGCATTTTTCCACCCACAGCATCAGCTTGATTGTGGAGGCCATCCAACCTCCAGTGGCAATACATTCCTTCCTGTGGGGCGAAAGCAGGTTGCGGACCCTCAAGTGGAGGTGCCACCAGTATTTTTGATGACGTTGCGACCGACTTCAGTGGTCGGTGACAGTGTTTACGTCATGCCGGATTGCACGCACCCGCATGGTTGTGATGTGTCAGTGATTCTGTGGTTGCGAGTTGCTGGAAATGGTGCCACCGGTTTAACGGAATCACAGTCACATTACCGGCAAACTCATAATGAGGGCTCATGTCTGGCAGTGGTGCGCAAGATACCTGTGAGGCCTTACTTTCAAACACAATCTGTTAGCCTTCATTGAGACACCACCATGATACAGTTTAGTGTAGCGGATGCTATTTCAGTGCTGAGTCCGATTAAGGTTTATCTTGCAGGCCACGGTAGTTCCATCGTGCAATCTGGAAGTCCTACGTAGAATCAACTTGAGTGAGTGGTGCTCCTCACCGACTAGTGACTGTGTCATCATGGGATGCGGGCCTACCACACTACCACTCTTTCTTGGCATGTGCAACTATTTCCCAAAAGGGATCACTAAATGTAAAATAATACTATAACTGTTAGTCGTACAAAGTAATATTCATAGCTCGGCCCCTATACCTGCACTCCAACATTATGGGTTAATTAATCTGTCACAGGGTTTATCTGGTTTTTAGGTTGTACTTTTTTTATCATGCTTTATGTTTTTATGTTGTAGTATTGTTTTTTCGTTGTTGGTCCGTATGCGCCATCATGCCTGAGGGTCTATTGTGCGCAATATAAATAAATAATCAAAGCACAATACTGGGGTAGCATCAGAATACACTTTTGGTCACCACTCAAAGAATCTTGTTTTCCAGCACAATTATGACTCTACAGCCAATTGTTGGGTGACAGGACTGCAGCACAGCAATGTCAGAATCACAAGAGGCATCACTGCTGTAGCCTTTTTGGGATGACTCGGGTACAGTTTGTCCTTTGCATGTCCAGATGATCAAGAAGTTCCCAGGTATGCCGCAGAATGGACAATGAAACCCATCCATAGTGTACCTGGGTCTGTAGTCAGAGACCCATGAGAGATTCCCTTTTCATAGGCAGCAGCTATTTCAGATTTGGATCTGCTCACCTATGTTAGAAGCCAAGGGCGAACACTGCAGAGTGGCATTGTGGTGACAGCAACACAGTTTAAAAATGTATCACTTTGAATAAATTGAAGCTCCACAAAGTGAAGTTTACGTACTTTATCTACTGTTGCAGAGGGTAAAAAGGCAAATACACATGTAGGTGAGCTAGTGGCAGTCTCATTAACGGTTATGGGAGGGGAAATTGTATCCTTTTAGTCCAACTGAAGCAGGGTAACACGACATTTTGGCTAGGTTTACTGCTGTGATGCTGGAAATGCATTGGAGGGACAGGGCCTCCCTGTCCTTGTCCTGTAGTCCTTTTTCATTTGTGTTCTGTATTGACTCCTGGCAGTGCAGCTCTTCCTATTTTTAGTTTGGTGTACAGACCCATGGGATACCCTTATGGCACCCATGGCTCAGGGTACAACCCTGTGCCCCTAGTGTATGTTTGAGCAGGGTATGGGCTGGTGGCAGCTCAATGCTGAAATTGACAGGTGCTCTCATTATGCTCCATTTTGGGATACCCAGGCCCTGCCATTGGAATCAGTTGAATCAGTTGATTCCTGATAGGAAACAAGATGGCCCCTGTGGCCTCTTGCTTTCTATTGCCTGTTACCTTGTTTTCCCAAAGTCCTGGGAAGCCCTGACTCTGTCCCTTCCCCCTGACTGGCTGTTGGGTGGAAGTTCCATGTATGGTGTTTTTGTGAAGTCCAGGCCAGACTGGCTGGAGCCTTCCCAGTGACTGTATGTTGTGGGTACACCCTGTGGGTGGGACCTAGGTGAATGGATCGTGGGACCAATATGCACTTCTTGTTGTGGATGTCTGGTTTCTAGTATGAAATACAATGACTGAGACAGCCCTGCCCGAAACTGGTATGCATGCAGTGTGAGATGTTGAATGGCTGGGTACTTGTCCCAATACACATTCCTTGTTGTAAGTGTCTGAGAGGGAGGAGAATGGCCGGAATGCACTGTATGCCTGATTGGCTGACTGACTGCTGAATGCCCTTCTGAGTGATTGGTTGCCTGAGTGTGACCTAGCAGCAGAATGAATGAGAGATCAAATAGTATATCTGGGGGCCTCTCACTGCTAGAATTCGTTCAGAAGCTGAAGTTGAAACTGACGCTTGATCTCGACAACCGAGCCTGAAGAATAAGGTTGACTGCTGTCTCCCTTTGCCGAAATCTGAAAGCCGCTGAGTCATCGAGAGAGGACCTTGTTAGGCACCCTCTTCCCGTGCTCTGAGGTACCATCGAGCACCGCTAACCTTCGCCGAAGTGCCCTGAAAGTCAGACAGGCTGCCGACCGGAGATGGGGACCGCCGAGGAGAACGAAGATAAGCCCCGGACATTCCATCCACCGTCGTCGACAAGGGTTTGCAGGTTTACTATAACCGCTGGAGGCCCGTTGAAGGTGTGTTGCACACGAGCCGCAACACTCCCTTGATAAAGACACTTGATTCCCGGATACGCTCGTCTGCACCTGCGACCGCCTTATCCCGCCGGAGAAGGCCAGGCCGTCGACGTGCCGAGGAGCATCTGCCGGTGGGTTTCCCACCACCCAAAGACCGTAGAGACACCAGACGACTCGACGCCCTTGCTGGGCCACAGTTCTTCACAAACTCTTTGAGGTCCTGAACTATGGACATTGAGGTGCCCCGCACGCCTCTTCCTTGCAGGACGTCTTTGCTCCGTCATCGACGAGCACTGCTGGGACCGAAGCTGCCACCTCGATGCCCTGCCGCCTCGATGCCGAGTTCACTTTCTTCGAGGGATCTCGACGATCCGTGGCTCCTGCTTTAAAGGGAGTCGCTCAAGAAGGATCCGTCGGCGACTCGTCATTGAACTCTGCTATTCCAGGTACATTGGGGTGGTAGAAACATTGTAGAAGGAAATAAGACTACTTGAACAATATATGGACTGGGCTTGTAGTGTATCTTTATTTTACAGGTTGCCCATGTGGGGGGGTCTCCACACACAACAGTGTCTAGGTAACGGGGCCAGTATTCTGCCAATTGTTCTAACTGTTACACTCACGTGGTATCCACGGGGGTAACACATGAAACTGGATGGACGTCTAAGCGCTATCCCAGAACCCTCTCTGCTTGGTTACGTGCCAGACCTTGGGTAGCGTTTTAGGTTTTTGTGCGTTGAACTCTCCGTCCTGCGTATCTGTGCAGGGGCGCGTGGTCGATGGAGGCGTTCCATGGACCTAGTTGCTTCACTGGACCGTATGCCCTTATGTCGGGTCCAGACCGGCTGTAACTCTGACTCTGCTTGCTGTGTTGCAGGTGAGTTATAATGTCTTTTCAGTCTTTATTCTGTCTCTTCCTTTCCCTTAGTTTTCTCTGTCTTCTCGGCGTCTTGCTCCACTACGCTGTTCCCTAACAACGTCTCTTTTTGTTTTCACAAGGATGGTTGCGATTTTCGGAGTTGCCGCACCAGATGGCGAAAACCACAGTAAGTTATTGATGCGCAGAGCGCTGTGCTGTTTGTTAGTGTTAATTGCTAACCTGTGTTCTCTTCCCTTCTTTGTGCAGGTTGCGGTGATGTTTTGGAGTGATCGAAGCGCTGCTTGCCCAGGTAAGAATTGTTGTTAATGCTGTCCTTGTTCCTTTACCTTTGCAGGCTCCGGTGAAATCCAGAGATGGGCGAGGTAAGCGAAGCGCAGGATGGTTTCAGGACCGGTTACTCAAAGGTAAGTGTTCTTGCTCGTTAATGCTGTTCTTGTGGTTTTACCTTTGCAGGCTGCGGTGAAATCCGGAGATGGGCGAGGTAAGCGAAGCGCAGGATGGTTTCAGGACCGGTTACTCACAGGTAAGTGTTCTTGCTCGCTAATGCTGTTCTTGTTCTTCCAGGTTAGAAATGGAATCCTGATCGAGGACTCAAGATCGGGCTGCCAGAGAAGCAGATGCTGAACACGGTGAGCGTTACGCTGCAGGAGTGCAGAATAACGCGAACCGTGTTCTGCTGTTTGGGTGTAGTTTAAATAGCCCAGGTAAAGTAGTTGCAGGCCAAATAGTTTCAGGCCCAGCAACACCCAAAACACTAGACCGCATGGCTTGGTTCTAAAGAACTGAGCTGTGTAATAGGTCTCTATGTTTGATTAAGGTCCAAAACTGGTATTGCTTTATTCCTGATAATGAGCCTGGCGCCAAAGGCGCCAGGACTGACTCCATTTATGTTTCTGATGGAGTTTTAAGGCCCTTGAGGCCAGTGTGAAGGGCCTTAGCCCCACTGCTGCCAGGGGGCTGTTATACCTGAGGGGGTCAGGGGCATGGATCGTGACAGCACTCCCCCCGAAAGCCCCTCTCAAGGTATTTCCTGCATCTGGTCCTGGTTTGGTCGGATGGGTCCGATGAAATCATCTTACCAGGCGTCGCGCATGGATGTGCTCGCTAGGCTCCCATGTCCTGTCCTGAGGGCCGGATCCCTTCCAGTCCACTAAGTAATATAACTTGGACCTGGTGAGTTTAGAATATAGGATGTCCTTGACTTCAAATTAACCAGTACCGGATTTGGTGGTGTTTTTGACCCGAGTTCCAGGCTGAACAGGTTTTAAGAGTAACATGTGGAATACGGGATAGATCTGCATAATTGGTGGTAACGCTAGATTTACTGCCACAGGAATTATAATAGCCTTGATGGTATAGGGCCCTAGATATCTGGGACGAAATGTTCGAGTTCCTCTTATGGGCACGCACCGAGACACCAACCAGACTTCATCTCCGACTTGGTAGTCTGGGGGTTTTCTTCAAAAAATCTTTTCTGTCTTTCTTTGGCTTGGATCAAGTGTTCTGCTGCCCTTTTGAAGGCTTGAGTGATGGTTGTATGTAAAGTCTTCACCGCGGGCATTTCCAAGGCCATGGGGGTATCTAATTCGGAAGTACGTGGGTGTCTTCCATATATGGTATAGAATGAACTCTGTCCAGTACTGGTGTGTAGTGAGTTGTTGTAGGCATATTCGGCTATCCACAGCACATCCTTCCAGCTTTCTTCCACTTGATGTAACATGCACCGTAGGTATTGCTCTAGTGTCTGATACGTCAGCTCCGTTTGGCCATCTGTTTGAGGATGGTGACTAGTGGACAGACAAATATCGATTTGGGCAATTGCACAACACTTCCTCCAGAAGTTAGACACAAATTGACTACCTCGGTCAGACATCAGGACAAAGGGGAAACCATGCAATCGTACGATTTGCTCTAAAAACACCTTTGCCAGACTGGATGCGTTTGGTAGACCTTTAAGCGGAATGAAATGGGCCATTTTAGAGAATAGGTCAACAACCACTAGGATAGTGTTGAACCCTTGACAAGGAGGCAGATCTGTGATGAAATCAAGGGAGAGTGTGTGCCGAGGTGCAGGTGGAATTTCCAGGGGTTGAAGAAGGCCCGCAGGTCTTTGTTTCTGGGATTTATTCTGTGCACAAATGCCACATGACAGAATAAACTGCGTAATGTCCTTTCGCCAGGTCGGCCACCAATAATTTCTTTTCACCTTGGCTAGGGTCTTGGCAATTCCTGGATGTCCTTCTACCAGGGGGTCATGATAACCAGAAATGACTTGTTCTTGTAGTGCCTTATTCGGTAGATATAAATGCCCTCTGAAATATGGGAGTTGGTTCTTTGTTGTGTAATGTTCACCTTGAGTGGTCCAGTCTTGTAGAGCCTCGGTGTTCATTAGGAGCTGAATTTCCTTTTGGAAATCCAGAGATTCGTCCAGAGATAACGTTGTTGTAAGTCCTAGTAGTTTGTCACCTGGAATAATGGCCACCGGGTCTGGGGTTGAATATGCCTTCTCATCAATACCCATGCAGGATAGGGCGTCGGCTTTTCCGTTCTGGAATCCAGGTCGGTACGTGAATATGTAATAATATTCTGCGAAGAATAAAGCCCATCGGAGTTCATGGGATGATTCAGCCTTTGCCGTCTTGAGGTATTGTAGGCTGAGATGGTCAGTGATTACTGTGATGGTATGTCTGGCGCCTAGGAGGTAATGCCGCCAAGCCTTAAAGGCTGCCTTGATCACTAGGAGTTCCTTGTCTGTTATTGCATAGTTAAGTTCAGGTGTAGTACATTTTTGCGACTAAAAGGCCACGGGATGTAACTGGCCTGTTTCATGATCCCTTTGGGAGGGAGACCTGGGCGGAGGTGTTGTAGCACCGGGGCTGAGGTAAATCTTTTCTTGAGTTTCTGGAAGGCCTTTTCCACCTCTTCTGTCCATTGGAACAGTTTGTTGTTTTTTCGTAATAAGAAGTGATCGGGTGCACAATCTGGGAGAAACCCGGGATGAATCGGCAATAAATGTCCGCAAAGCTGAGCATACTTTGGACACCTTTGACTGAAGACAGTGATGGCCAGCTAAGGATGGCGTCTACTTTGTTCATATTCATCCGGACGCCTCTGGGAGTGAGGACAAAACCAAGGAACTTGACTTTGGTGACATGGAAGGAGCATTTTTCAAGTTTGGCATATAGCTGGTGCTGTCAGAGTTTTCCAAGGATGGAGCGAACGAGCCTGACATGGTCCTATTTAGAAGAGGAGTACACCAAGATATCGTCGATGTAATATAGAGCACATACGTCAATCAATTCCCGTAGTACATAGTTCATGAAGTACTGGAACGCGGCGGGAGCGTTGCAAAGCCCAAAGGGCATCACCTGATATTCGTACAGCCCATACTTAGTACGAAAGGCGGTCTTCCATTTGTCTCCTTTCGTTACACGCATGAGATGGTATGTCCCCTTGAGGTTCAATTTGGTGTAAATTTGGGCATCCTTGACTTGGTCCATCAGTTCTAGGATAAGGGGTAGAGGATAACGTTTTTTAACTGTTACCTGGTTTAGTGCGCGGTAGTCGATGCACGTTCTCAAGTACCCCTCCTTCTTGGGTACGAAGAATAGGGGCGAGGCTGCCGGGGATTTTGACGGGCGGATGAAACTGTTTGCCAGGTATTGGTCCAGATATGATTTCAAATGGAGATTTTCAGGTTCGGTGAGTACGTAAATTCGACTACATGGGATTCGTGCACCAGGTACGAGGTCGATCGGACAGTCATATGGCCTGTGAGGGGGTAAGGTATTAGCCTGTTCTTTTTGGAAAACGTCTTGGAAATCGTGGTATTCGCTTGGTAGCGTACTTGTTACACCTAGTATCAATGCCTCTTTATCTTGGACAGGTGTCTTTGGGTCAGATAATGGCATTTCCACTTGGTAGCACGCATGAGCACACTCATTGGAGAAGGCCAATTTTTTTGCTCGCCAGTCGATGTTAGGATTGTGAGCCACTAAACATGGCATCCCTAGAATCACCCGGAACTGAGGGGCCTTGAT
Organism: Ambystoma mexicanum; assembly: GCF_040938575.1. Lineage (NCBI taxonomy): Eukaryota > Metazoa > Chordata > Amphibia > Caudata > Ambystomatidae > Ambystoma > Ambystoma mexicanum. The sequence continues at coordinate 561,739,957 of NC_090921.1, forward strand.
AAGGTCAAAGGCAATGGCTTCCCGATGTCCGTCTTGGCACAGAAGGGCCAATTCTGCTGTGCGTTGGGTTACAGGACCAGAAGCTATCTCTGTGCCGTCGGCAGTGGTGACCTTCTCAGTTGTTGTTTTCTGACAGAGGGGAAGTCCTATCCTGGTTGCCAGGCCTTGGTCTATGTAGTTACCAACGGCTCCGCTGTCTCTGTATGCCTCCACAGCATGCATCAGAAACGGTTGTTGGTGACTAATTAAAATCATAGGCAGGGCAAGGTGCGAGGTCTGTGGCTCTTTTCCTTCTCTCAACAAACGGACCTCTACGCTTGCTGGGCCTTGAAGTTTTCCGACTCATGTTCTCCTCCTTCTTTCTCTGTGGCTCCAACAGTTCTGCTAGGGGGCTTTACTGGGCATTCTCTGAGGAAGTGACCTGATTTCCAGCAGTACAGGCATAATTGATGTTGCCTCCTTTTGTCTCTTTCGGCCTTGGTTAATGGGCTCTGCACCCCCCCAATTTGCATGGGTTGCGAAGTGTTTTCTGATGAACACGGAATATTCTCCCTTGAGCGTACATACACAGTCCGATTATCCGTTCTGGCTCGATCTGTCATTCGATCTAGCAGCCTGTGGTCTAGCTGCACCACTAGGTTGATGAACTCTGCACAATCTTTTGGCGGGTTTACCACCTGGGCTAAGACGTCTTTCAATTCCCCCCGTAATCCTTGATGGAACAACGTTGTTTGTTTCTCCTCAGGCCACCCAGTTTCAACGACAAGTCTGTTGAAAGTGGCGATATACGTTAACAAATCTTGGCTGCCTTGGCGGAGGGACAGAAGTTCGTTATCCAGAGCTTGGCCCTGGGTTTGTCGGGCGAACAGCTTCTCCATCTCCCGTTGAAACCCCCCGAAATCCCGCAGGAGTGGGTCATCCAGGCTTACTAACGGTATGGACCAATCCGGGGCACTGGCACTCAGATATGACAGAACGAAGGCAAGCTGCGATTGATCGTTAGGCAAGGCTCCGGGTATGCAAAGAAAATGGAGGCGGCACTGGTTAATGAACACTGCATATCTTCTTGGGTCCCCCGTAAAACTTTACGTGCCAGACCTTAGGTAGCACCTTAGGTTTTTGTGCATTGAACTCTCCATCCTGCGTATCTGTGCAGTGGCGTGTGGTCGATGCGGGCGTTCCATGGACCTAGTTGCTTCACTGGTCCATATGCCCTTATTTCGAGTCCAGACCGGCTGTGACTCCGACTCTGCTTGCTGTGTTCCAGGTGAGTTATAATGGGAGTCATTCCGAGTTTGGAGGTAAGTAACTGTCCTTACCGGCATGGAGCAAATACCGTGTCCGTGTAGGTAACAGCCCGCTAATAGAGGGCTATTAAGACTTCGCGGGCACAAGCTTTGCACCATGCCGATAACGGCATTATCGCCATGCGTAAAAGACCCGAAAAAGGCCTTTAGCAGCATCATGTAAAGCGCAGATTGCACTACTGGCATGAATCAAGGCGGCATTAGCAGCCACCGCTAATAACGGTCACCATAAAAAAGTGGAACCGGAAGTAGCATCATCGCACAGGAACGGGAAAGAGCACGGCGGCCATCTTTAAAAACACAATCCATTGCCAACCTCAGCAGCCAGGACCTGTAGTACATTGTTGGGTTACAAATTCTAATCACTACAGTAGCACAATGCCCAACGCTGTTAAAAAGGGCGCCTCACGCCAGCGTAAGGAGCGCTTCAACGAAGATGAGCTCACCATCCTCGCGGAGACCCTGGCAGAGAATGCCGACGTTGTTTTTGTCCAGAGCCTCAAGAGGGAGGCTGTCATCAGAAAAAAAGAGATCTGGTCACTAGTGGCGGAAAAATTAAGCGCGGTTGGCAACACCCCCTGCACAACCAACGACTGTAGAAAGAGGTGGGATGACTTGCGCCTGCGAGTCCGCAACATCCTCTATGCGAACAGGAGCCAGGCCATAGCAACTGGCAGAGGAACAAGCTCCCCCATAAAGCTGTCCCAGTGGGAGGACATATGTGCAAGCCTGATTGGCATGGAGGCAATTGAAGGCATAGAAGACATGGAGTGTGGCGCCACATCATCCGCGTAAGGAGGTGAGTGCCCTAAGAAAACACTGTAATGCAAAGTCTGATGATAGTCCACCAATATGTCTGTCTAAAGAGGCAAGCCATGGCCCAATACACACACATTCCCAGCATAATTGTCGTACGCAGCACAGACACATTCAGATGCCTGCAACAAGGGAATGCCATACCTTCCACATAACACACTAAGATGTCAATGGCATAAGTCACACTGCATGCGGGCCACAACAAATATGCATGTCACATAGCATACGTCTGCCCCAACATGAGTGACCCCGACGGATCCCTGCATTACCCACCCACATAGCAAGCAACTTGATCATCCAAACTGAACTACCTATTACCCTCGATTGTGTAGATGAGCAATGATACAAATGTATGCATGATGCTTCTCCAACCATCACATCATGCCGTCCCTTTCTTTGACCCCCACAGGCTCAGACCATGACAGCGAGGCCCGGGACTCACCCCCGCTGCCAACCACACCCCGGAAGAGGGCCCACGATGAGGGCAACAGGCCTTCAACCAACACAAGCCTCACCATGCACCGCAGAGGAAACCACGTCCGATGCCGTGGCACTGGTGCCGCCAAGGGCCCTCAACACCAAACCCACTACTCCAGCAGTCACACAGGCAGAGGACACAGCTGAAGCTGCAACCTCTGCTTGTTTGTTTGTTTATTTATTTGTATAGAGCTCCAAACCCAGAGGTAGAAGAGCACATAAAGAGGATGGTTACAAAGTGTGACAAAAGCAAATTCAATATACAGCAGTTACAGAGTGTACCAACATAGTTAAGCAATCGGGGTACTACACTTGCAAAGTACAACAGTTTATAGAGTTCACAGACATAATTGCACAGAGGGAGGTGTGCCCACCTATCTGTAGTGATATTCTTTGTTTAGGAGCCAACCTATAACGTGCTTCCTGAAGATCTGGAAGTATTCAATGGTTTTATTGTTGAGAGGTAGGGTGTTCCAGAGTTGGGAGGCAAGTACTGTGAAGCTCGTCCCTCCCGCTCTTTGAAGAGAGAATCTGGGCACTGTCAGGCATAAAGTGTTGGAGGATCTTGTGGTTCTGGTGGCGGGTTTCATTGAAAACCTATTGGTGAGATATGGTGGGGCTAAGTGGTTTAATGCCTTATATGTGAGGCAAATGGTTTTCAGGTCAATTTTTTGTCGTATGGAGAGCCATTCGCACGATTTCCTTGCAGTGGAGATGTGCTCTCGCCTGGGGATATTAAGCGCTGCGCGTAGTGCGTTATTTTGAAGTACCTGTAGTTTGTTAATTATAGATTGGTTAGCACCAAGGTACAGGCTATTGCAGTAGTCCAGTTTGGATTGAATGAGGGCTCTAGCAAGAGTGAGGCAGCTATTAGAAGATAGGAAGGGTCTACTGGCCCTGATAGGCTTTCCAGTGTAGGCGGAGGCTGAGGCGATCATGTTAGTTTGTTTGGTGAGGTTAGAGTTGGCATCAAGGTAAAAACCGAGCGTTTTCACGCTTTTGGCAATAGGGATGGTGTGACCATCGATAATGATGTTGTTGTAGTTGGGATTAAGTTTAGCTAGGTTGCTGGGGAAGCCAACAAGGAGGAGCTTCGTCTTCTCATCATTCAGGCAGAGGCTGTGAGAGTCCATCCATGCCTCAATGATGGAGAATATTTTGTTAATCCGGGTGACGTCTGCGTGGTAGTTGCCTGTGATGGTGAGGAGTATCTGGGTGTCGTCTGCGTAATTCGTGTAGGTGACACCCAGACGGGTCCAGTTGGTCAAATAGTGGCTTTGTAAATATGTTGTACAAAGTGGGGGAGACGCAGGAGCCTTGAGGGACCCTGCCTGAGGTGGGAATGGGTTCTGCTGCAGCTGTTGTAGAGAAAACCCACATGGTTCTGTTTGCCAGAAAAGATTGTATCCATGTGACGGCCGAGGGGGAGAAGTGCGCTGCTGTGGCTAAGTGGCTACAGAGGATATTATGGTCGACCAGGTCGAAGGCCGCTGAGAGGTCTAAAAGGAGTAGGATCGCGGCATTGCCTTTGTCTTTGATTTCATCAATCTGACTTTTGAGATCAACAAGGGCAGTTTCTGTTCCATGTTCAGGTGTGAAGCCAGATTGACATATTCCTAGTAGTTGGTTGGATTCCAGATATTCCTGAATTTGGAGGTAGGCGACTTTATCCAGGATTTTTAACAGAAAGCGTCAGCGCTAGTGTGCTGCAGATCGTGTCTGAGCTGTAGCTGGTGTCAAGGTTTAGTGTTAAGGTAAGAGCATGGAGTACAATGGGAGTTGGAGGAAGGTTCAGAACCCCGGCTACAGGGGAGGGCTGCGGAGTCCAGTTCAGTCGGGGAGGCGGCAGCCACAGCATCCATGGCTGAGGGTGAGGCACAGGAAGAGGTGTGGGTGCACGTGGAGGATGACCCCTCCGACCTGCCCTGCACACAAAGTCTGGCACCATCCCCCAGCTGACATTGCTAGACTCTGACCACGCCACCACCCCGCAGCAGTCTGGGGGAGGAGTATGACCAAGGGGCCATGAGTCCCATAGGGGAACCAATAGTTGATGTGCATGACACCCAAGCACCCTCCACCTCCACAGGTATACCGGCAGGGGTGCAGCGGCACGAGGAGCTGACCGCCCTGGTGTGACAATTTGTAAATGACAATGCCCAAGCAAGGCAGGAGTGGCGAGAAAACACTGCCTCGCCATACATGCCAACATTCTGTGACCAAAAATCTGTAGGAATCTTAAAGTTTAAAAAATAGTAAGTAGCATAATGATGACATCATTTATGTCACATCAATTTTATCCAATGAAATACATCTGGGGTTAACATCTGCCGATTATCACGAGAGGGCCAGGCAGCAGGGAGCTGAAACAAGAAATACCCACTGAAAAGCTATAAATCCATCTATGTCTGCAGGTGCCTGCTTCGGGGGAACCGGTGTGAAAAGGCAACAAGTTGATAACACTTATGTATTTACCAAGGGAAGTGACTGCCGCAAGGGCTTCTGAAAATGCAGTGTGTAAGGCAAGACCCAGAATAAAAGCAATAAAGAGATAAATATATTGTGTAACAAGACTGCGGACTGGCAACATGGGTTGCTGGGCGGTGGGGAGGCTGAAGTTCATGCATAGCCATTTCAACTTAAAAGATGGAAAGGCCCTGTCCCCTGCCCTAGACACATCAGTTGTGAAATATTTTGAAAAATGACACTGGTGTGAAAAGGCAATGAGGTGATAACACTTCTATATACCCGAAGGGAAGCTGCGGTGGCATGGGCTCCTACAAATGCAGCTTGTGAGGCGAGCATGGAATGTGCACATTTAAAGCCCCAGAACTATAAAGAGAAATATATTACTGTGTTTAAGAGTACTGACTGGCAGCATGGGGCCCCTTGAGGCTCATGCATGTCCCCTTTCAACTGTAAAAGGTGGAAGGGCCCTGATGCCGTCCCTGCCCCGTTAATCTAGTTTAACATAGATTTGTTATCCTCAGTGCTTTATAGGAGCAGGCTCTGCCATGCTTTAGCTGAGTATCGGCTGCTGCTTCATGTATTTTACAAGCACTGCTCCGGCTTAAAGCAATACAGAAATGGAAGCTTTTATGTCACATTCAGCCCTGCATGCAACCCAAGCACTGTCTGTTATGCGTGAGAATTTACTTGGGATTAGAAACCACCCGACTGGAGGTAATTCAATAAATGTTTCTTCCTAGACGTGACTCAAGCGCAATATTGCTGAAGCTAATTTTCAGTGAATGACATTTGTCAAGTATGCCCCTGGTTAATAACGGGAGGGGGAGGAAAATGTTCAGAATAATCCAACTGATTTGCGATGTAACTCTAGCTCCCCATGCTCTGTAACCAGTGGTCGAAGTGGGCGGGAGCAGTCGGGAGCAGTGCTCCTCTACTTTTTTGAATTAAGTTTTACCTTTCCTATACTTTCATTTTAAAAAGAAACCGTTCCAGAACGGATTCGTTTTAAAATAAAAGTGTAGGAAGAAGTTGAAACTTGCACTTTCAGTGCACTGCACAGGACGTTTCCTATAAGAGCAGGTACATGTGTTTTTTTTTATTGTGCATGGAAGGGGGCGCAGCGATGGGGTCTGTGGGGAGTGGTGCAGGCCAGTAGGGAACATAGTTCCACTACTTCTTTTCGTACACTTCGACCACTCTCTGTAACTCTGCTATTTAATTATACTTATAACAAAAGGCACGCACATCAAGGAAACCCAGCACTACAGCAAACTGCCACCGGACCTCGAAACACGTATTGGCTATTTCTGGACACTGTCTCAGGGAAACACAAATAACTATTGCGAATGCCCATTTGCATTGGTTTGCTTACTGGTTGCTAGCTGTAGATATAAAAGTTGGGGAACATTTTGCATTGGTTTGCTTACTGGTTGCTAGCTGCAGATATAAAAGTTGGGGAAACATTTGCATTGGTGTGCTTACTGGTTGCTAGCTGTAGATATAAAAGTTGGGGAACATTTTGCATTGGTTTGCTTACTGGTTGCTAGCTGCAGATATAAAAGTTGGGGAAAACTAGCTCTGCGATGGATATCTGGTTTTGGAAACATGCATGGAATTCCTGGCTGCCAAGCTCCCCTGCTGCTCGGGGTCAATCCTTCTTGTCATCTCCACAAAGTTTAGGATGGAGGGTGAGTGTACATCAGGATGTGGGAAAGAAAGTGCAAGCTCAGCAAGGGGAGCGGGCCAGAACGCCATTGGGGACATATCTGTGATCCTTTCAGAAAGGAAGTACCAATGTTCTTGGATCCAATGGGGCAGTTGCTAGGGGCCCCCTTGAGGCTCATGGATGGCCCCTTTTTAACTGAAAAGGTGGAAAGGCCACAATGCCGCCACTGCCCTGATGTCATTAAACAAACTTAATAAGTAACTAATTAATAAAACTGCGTCAGAGATTATGATTGTAGACTCAGACTACGTTTGCATCTAGCCCCTGTATGTATTTACAGCTGAGCAACGACAGTGATAGGGCCAGGCCTGAAGGGAGGGGAGCCCGAGCACGTACACCACAGTGTATCCCTGCACTTTCAATTCGGAAGAGTGACTCAACCACTATCAGTGCACAGCCATCTGTCCCAGCCTCTACCTCTTCTCACCAATGCCTGGCAAGTATTTCCCATCGCTGCGCAAAGTCCCCCTGAAAGGAGGGACAGTTTTAAAATACTACTTATGTCTACACAAAGGTGACGCTGTTCAAAACATACCTCGATGTACACCACATTCCGTGCTCCTTTTGGCGTTTGGAAAGTAAAGAGCTGTGAAATACGTCATGTTTGGCAAAAAATGACCCATAGTAAGAAGAAGTGGGTTGTGTGTGCCCATGACGGATTAGTGGTAAACACTTTGGCGGTGATTGACAGTTTACAATATAAACACAAGCTCTTATTTTTGCCACAGATATACTGCCTGACCGTGCTCAGTGGAGAGCACAGTTCAAACGTGCGTCTTTTCCCAGGGACAGAGGACCTCACAGTGCACGACTCATGGGTCTTTTCAACAACCCCAAGCAGAAACCGACAAGCAGAGGATTCTCTTGCATTTAGAAACAGTTATGGTTTGAGCCGACCATTTCAGACAATGAAAACAGAGCAGTATCTCTAACTCATTCTATCGCAATTCATGAATTTGCTTTTCCCTCCTGGCATTTTCCTTTTGGAAGACTCCGATTAACGCAGAGAGGGCGCTCTCTGGTATTGTCCTGGCTCCACCCTTCCCACACTAGACTCTGCAATAGTCGTTTTGTGACACAAGTTCAGGGATTTTTAATTGCACAAGAGACAGAAGTTATTTGTAACACGTTACCAAAAATAAATGCAGCACTTTTCTGGAGAGTTCCTTCTGCATACAGCTTCATCACACCCCAAACCACAGACCCAGCTTCTGACCCTAGAGCGACCGTTTTATTGGCATCTCTTTGAGGCAATTTTTGTTATTGTTCTAAACAAGAAAGAGTCTGCACATCTATGTAAAAAAGTACACGTTCAGCTTTGAAGAGTGACACTCGTCGACGTGGCTGTACTGCATGTGCAAATTCCAGTAGATGAGCCCCCATGAATTCAGAAGAATTTCTAGTAAAACACCAGCTCGGAGCTCTGAACAAACACCGAGATGAGGCAGGCAGCTCAGAGGCACAGCATGGCTGGCGCAGGCGTGGTCACGCTGACACTGACCCTGACCCCATGGAGCGCAGGGCAGAGAGTATGTTTCACTCGCAGTGAGCATGTCATCATCAGTCAAAATGAATGGGCCATTACGCCCACCTTCAATACACTGACTAGAGGATGCTGCTCTGGGCCTGGCAGCCAGGCCTAGTGGAGCCATCAGAAATCAGTAGGTTTAGAAAGGCAAATTGGTAGGCGGTAGGACTGCTTAAATAGCGGTATCCTACCGCCTAAATCGGTAGGGTTGGCAAGTATGCTTCTCTGGGCAAGATCATTGCCGAGAGCACAACGAGACTGTGCGAGGAGGTCTCAGCCCTGCAGCAGGTCCTCAGCCGCATCGCTGATGCTATGGAGGCTGAACGTCCAGCACCCCAGATGGAACAGGTAGCCACACCATCGTCATCCAGCTCAACACAGACTAGCCCACTGCGCAGGTCGGCGCGCACCCTGAGCCGCCCGGACATGCCGCCACCAGGTGCAGGGAGTGGCAGGAAGAACACTGGCCAGCCTGATGAAGGCAATGGATACTTGTTTGGATATGTGTGGGGGAGGGGGAGGGTATTGAGGGTGTTTTGGGGAGTTTTGGGGGGAGGGGGTGAGGGGGTGTTGGGGAGTTTTGGGGGGTGAGGGTGGTGGGGGGTTAGTGCACTTTCTTCTTCATTGTAAATTTCAATACACCTGTTGTGTGAAAAAAACCCATCTTGAGTGGACATTCATCATTGCGCATGTGTCATTTATTCATATACAGTGCATAGTGTACATGTACTCCCACAACCAGTGCCATCTGTCAAACTGTCATGTCACCCTCTGCAGCCATGTGTGTCAGAAATATTGTGCTATCACTGACTGACGCACATCACATCCCTCCTGTGCATCGGCACCACGATGATGTGCAGCCACATATTCTTCATCATCACCAGGTGGCAGCAGTTCAATGTCAGGGGGCAGGGGCACGTTCCGTCGGATATACATATTGTGCAGCATTACACATGCCATGATGATCTTGGCCACCTTCTCATGCCATTAGAGGAGTGCCCCACCCGACCGGCTAAGGCAGCAAAATCGTGCCTTCAACAGGCCAAAGGTCTGCTCAATGACCACACGGGTACGGGTGTGGGAACGATTGTAGTCCTCCTCGTGCCTGTTCTGTGGGTTTCAGACAGGGGTGAGGAGCCACGGCTTCAAGGGATAGCCACTGTCACCTGCATGGGAGGCAACATAAGGTACATGTCAGTCGAATCATGATGGACATCTGTACTAGTCACACATGCATGCAGATTATCGTTGGTCACATGCACATGTCCCTGGTTGTCCCTGGTTGTATGCACGCCATTTTCAGGCCCTCATTGTGTCCTGTGCCATGGTCTAATGGTGTGGGTTGCATCTTCTTTTTTTTAAACTTTTCTTTATTGGCAAGAAGTAGCAGCCGGAACAGTGCAGATTAGAACAGTGACACACATTTCACATTGAAGCATAAATTATGGCGTACAATTGTTACAGAAGGTCATATACAGTCCCAACAGTGGTTATTTGTGGTAGAGGCGTGCATCATATAACAAGATCGGCCCCCGATCAGGAGAAGGAGGGGATGACAAGAGCTCCAAGTCCACCTTATTGTTCAGGTAACTACAAAACTACGTCCATATGTATTTAGGGCGAGCATTACTAGGCAGCATGTTAACATAGTCTTCCTCACAGGATTGTGTCCAGGTGAGGGCCTTCAGCCAGAGAGAGGGGGACCTGGGCTTCCAGCACTGCAGAATGCATTTCTTGGCCACACTCGCCGCCACATTCAAAAACTTGGCTACCCGTTTCGCCTCTGTCCCCTCCCAGAGCCCAAACAGGAGAGACAGGGGTTCGGGATCTACACAGAACCCCACTATCTCAGAGAGGGTATTGAGCACCGTGTTCCAGAACGGGGCTAGTGTCCCGCAGGACCAGAACATGTGTGCATGGTCCGCTTCGGTAGCTCTGCATCTCTGACATGAGTGGGATTGATCTCGGGCAAATTTTCCAATCGCATAAGGGGTGTAGTACAGGCGATTGAGCTGCTTGTATTGGATCTAGAGTTAAGAGAAACCTTGCGAGTGTGCATGCACATCTTGGACCACATATCATCTGCGATGTCTAATCCCAGGTCCCGGCTCCAGGCGTCCCGTACAGTGTGGGGAGGTCCAGCAGCACGTGCCAACAACATTTTGTACAAGGAGGATACAATACCCCTACAACCAGCAGAATTGGCTATATAGCAGACCTTGGGGGATTCAAGGGGTTTGTTCGGTTATGAAGGCCAAAAGCCCTGGACCGCTGCCCTAATACGGAAGTATTGCAGCATTTCTAGTGGGGATCTGGAGTGCCCCGGCCTCCACGTATCTGGGGTGATGAATTTCCCGTCAGGGAACAGATCAGTGATCTGTAACCCAGGTCCGACCAGTGGCGTATTAGGAGCTTATGCTGCGTGGGGGTGAAGCCAGGGAAAGACCAGAGGGTAGCCATTTGTAGTACGGTGGGAGCCCGAACTAGGCATCAGGATCTGCCGCCATGCTTTAATAGTGGAGGCCACTGGGTCAGCAGGGGCCTGCGTATGATACGAGTGAAATAGGATCAAGGACATGACATTCACCTCCTCGGTCGCTAGGATTTCGAGTTTAACATGCGGGGCGGGGGGTTCCTGGTGGTGGTACCAATATGTAGCATGTTGGGCTTGGGCTGCCGTCCAGGAACTGGGTGATGTCAGGAGCACCCAAGCCCCCCCTCTCGTAAGGGAGGGTCATGTGCAGCCACTTCCTGCGGATGGCCCCCGAGTGCCAAAGAAAACGGGCACACTCCGAGTGTAGGTCCGCAAAGTATTGTTTCCCAGGCCAAAGAGGAACATTAGCGAATACATACAGGAGTCTAGGCACGATGATCATTTTAATTAGGGATAGTCTCCCTGATAGTGAGAGGGGGAGGTTCCGCCACCTCTCCATTCTGGTATGAGCGTACTGTGCGGCAGCCCCATAGTTATCAGACACTAACAAGGCTTTCAAGAGGGCCACCTGGACCCCTAGGTATTTGATGCCCTCGGGAGCCCATTTGAGAGGAAATTCGGATGCAGGCTGGGGGGTTGCAGCAAAAGGGGAAAGATTTCTGATTTAGAGTAATTTATGGTGAAGCCCGAGAATGTGCCAATTTTAATAATTTCTCGCATGATCGGGTCGAGGTGGACTGAGGGGTCTCTGACATATAAGAGCACGTCGTCTGCGTATAGTGATATGATTTCGGGAGTGTCCCGCAGGTGAATCCCTTTGCGCACGTGGTTGTTTCGCAACGCTATCGGCCATGGGCTTGATGGCCATAGCAAATAATAAGGGAGAGAAAGGGCACCCCTGCCGTGTCCCCCTGTAGAGGGAGAAGAGTGCCGATAGGCAAGAGTTGACCAGGACTCTGGCTACTGGATTAGTGTATATTAATTTAATACAGGACATCATGTATGGGCCAATCCCCATCTTTTCCAGCACCGCCCACAGATATTGCCAAGAAACCATGTCGAACACTTTTTGGGTGTCTAATGTCACGGCCACCGCGTTGGCTTGGGGATCAATTCTGGAGATGACGTTAAACAACCGCCGAATATTTAAGGCAGTGGAGCGGGCCGGCACAAATCCGCTCTGGTCAGGGTAAATCAGATATTTCATGATGGGGAGGAACCTGTTTGCTATGATTTTGGCGAAGATCTTGGTGTTGGTGTTGATGAGGGATATAGGTCTATAAGATCCGCACTCATCTTGGGGCTTGCCCGGCTTAGGAAGCACGGTAATGATAGCCTCCCGCAGGGGCCGGGGGAGGGTGGCAAGGCGCAGCGACTCCTCCCAAAGCTCGTGAAGGCGCGGAGCGAGGAGAGCAACATGCTCCTGATAGAACTCGGCGGTCAGGCCATCCGGACCGGGGGCTTTCCCCTTAGGGAGGGCCGAGATGACAGCAGTGATCTTGTCAAGGGTGAAGGGAGCATCTAGTTGTTCTTTGGTGTCCAGGGATACTAGGGACATTGGGATGCAGTCTAGGAGGTCGTCCAGGTCCTGCGGGTTGTGCTCCGGTTGCTGGGCATAAAGGGTTGCATAGAACTCTGCAAAGGTCTCAAGAATGGGCCGGTCAGACCAGTGTCGCACTCCTTTGCTGTCAATGATACTATCAATATGTGCCCTGCCTCCCTCAGCCCGGGCGAGACGGGCCAGAGTACGGCCTGGTCTCTCTCCCTCCCCATACTTTCGGGCCGCGATGGGGCGGGCGAGGTATCTTATCTCGCTATGGGCAAGGGACACGAACGTGTCTAGTTCAGTTCTAATTTGCGCTAGTATGGGCGGCGTCGGGGTGGCTGCATATTTGCGCTCTAGGTCCCCGAGCCTGGCCTCAGAACGGCGCAGAGAGTTTCTAATATCTTTCAGTACCCCGGCCTCCCTGGAGATGCACATGCCCCTGATGAAAATCTTAAAGGCCTCCCATCTCCCATCTCACATCTCACCCCGTCAGTTGTGTCATGGCGTTTGTTGCTATCAAAAAACGAGGTAATATCTGCAAGGATGTCAGCCTTGAAGACTATATCGTGCGGTACGTCAGACTTAAATCTCCAGTTAGAATGCAGAGGTAGGGCCGGGTGCAGGGCAATATCCAGCGTGATCGGGGAGTGATCGGAGAGTGTGCGAGGGAGAATCTGTGAGGTGAGTGTTTTGCCCATGAGGCCCGCAGAGAGAAGGAACAGGTCAATCCTGGAGTGACTGTCGTGGACGGAGGAGTAAAATGTAAACTCTTTCGACATTGGGTGGAGTACCCTCCAGGCATCCACCAGACCAGCAGTGAGCATGTGTGCGAGGAGGCGGCAGGCAGCCCTGGACAGTGCTCTGGGTGCAACACCGGATCTGTCCAGGTCGGAGTCCAGGATGAGGTTCATATCCCCCCCCATATGATGGGAACCCCGACATAGCCAAGGAGGATATATGGGTTGCATCTTCAAGATGATACACGGTGTAGGCATACAGCTATGTTCGCGTCTAATTTGTGATGTATTGTCTTCTGTAGGAATTGCTGACTGGGAGCGTTGGCAGTAGGCTCTGCAATGTTAGGCATTCACCGCTGATTTTTGCCATGGTGACATGCTGCATTCCTGTGTTTGTGGCAGCCCTGTGACAGACAGTGGATTTCTTTTTGGATATCGACCACCTGGCCCAGCACAGCCATTCCTGGAGAAATTAGAATTATTTCTGGCAGACACGGGGAGCAAGCATGAGGAGCTGTTATGCCTGGGGGATTTCAATATATGGGCTGAGGATGTGATAATGGGAGATGGGAGAGATTTAAGGGAGACCCTGGAAGCACATACATTGGAACTCCTGGCATCATCTCTGTCACACTGCCAGGGCCACTGTCTTGATGCCTTACTATATCGAGGAAAAATAATTAATATACATAGACAATTCCAATATCTTGGACAGACCACTATGCCAGAGTGTTTGAACTGATGGTGCATAAAAATTCATCGGATGTGCACATGGAATGTCAGGGGAAGCAGTTCCGTAAATCAAAAGATTTACTGAAAATTTCAGGGGAACAGTGAAATATGCGTTAGCACAGATTGAGGACACCCTCCCATGTGAGGAGTTCTTGAATAGAGGAACGGAAATTATAAATAGGATATGTAATGAACAAGCTCCTCTACAACAAGAAAAGCCTAGGAAACTCACTAACCGCTGGTTTTCACCAGATCTGACCAAAGTAAGGGGGCAGGTGAGATCCTTAGAGAAAAGATGGAAAAAGAATTGCACAGAGTATAATTTGGGACCGGTTAAGAGCCATAGAAGAACTTATAGGACAGCAATTTTTGAGACAAAGCTAAATTTATAACCGAAAAAATTGATAAGGTTATAAACAGACCACGAGAATTATATGCAGCAATATCCCAGTTAGCAAACCCTAGGTGTGCATCGGCAGCGCCAGAAGCATCACAAGCACAGGCGGATGCATTTAACAACTACTTTGTGAATAAAATAGAGTTAATACAAGAGAATATTAGGGGTATCAAACTATCAGATCCCCAAGAGGAGCTGGAAACATTAGAGGAGACTAGTCTAGAACATATAACACACAATGATATTGGAGTATGCCAGAATGTATTCACATTTACGGAAGTCTCGGAGGAAAAGATTTGCTCTTTGCTCTCAGCTCTGAAGCCAACTAATGATACGCTCTTTGTCATCCCATCATCAGTAGCTAAACGTATAGCCCCAGATATCACCCCATTTATTACGAAATTTGTTAACAAATCACTTATATCGGGGGTAGTCCCAACAATTTTGAAAAAATCGGTGGTTACACCGTTGTTTAAAAAAGCGAACTTAGACCCCAAAAACTTTCAGAACTAAAGGCTAGTGGCAGGATTGCCATGGCCATCTACTAAGATCCTGGAAAAAATTGTGACCACTGTGATGCTGGAAATGCATCTGAGGGACAGGGCCTCCGAATCCTTGTCCTTTTACTGTTTTTACCGTGTGTTCTGTTATGTTTTCTGCCCCAGAGTCCATGTGGGACTCCTGGCAGTGCAGCTCTCTCTTTTGGTTTGGTGAACAGACCCATGCGATACCCTTATGGCACCCATGGGTAGGGGTACAACCCTGTGCCCCTAGTGTATGTTTTTGGGCACCTGTGGGTGACCGCAGAGCAGGGTATGGGCTGGTGGCAGCTCCGTGCTGAAATTGACAGGTGCTCCGGGTGTCCTCCATTTTGGGATACCCCGGCCCTGCCATTGGGATCTGTTGATTCCTGATAGGAAACAAGATGGCCCCTGTGGCCTCTTGCTTTCTATGGTCTGTTATATTGTTTTCCCAAAGTCCTGGGAAGCCCTGTCTCTGTCCATTCCCCCTGACTGGCTGTTGGGTGGAAGTTCCATGTATGGTATTGTTGTGAAGGCCCAGCTAGACTGGCTGGAGCCTTCCCAGTGACTGTATGTTGTGGGTACCTCCTGTGGGTGGGACCTGGGTGAATGGAGTGTGTGACCAATATACACTCCTTGTTGTGGTTGTCTGGTTTCTGGCATGAGAGACAAAGACTGAGACAGCCCTGCCCGAAACTGGCCTGAATGCAGTGTGTAGTGTTGAATGGCTGGGTACTTGTCCCAATCCACATTCCCTGTTGTGAGTGTCTGGAAGGGAGGAGTGTGGCCTGAATGCACTGTGTGCCTGATTGGCTGACTGACTGCATGAATGCCCTGCAGTATGATTGGCTGCTGAGTGTGTGCCAGCAGCGTGGATGAGAGAGAGGATAGTATATCTGGGGACCTCTCACCACTGGAAAAGTGTTCAGAAGGGACCTTTGGTTGAGAAGCGACCATTGTGCTCCTAAAGCAGTCAGGGAGTTGAGTCTCCACTCTACGAGTAACTGGAACTGCTGATCCTCGACGTCCAGCTGGAAGAAGAAGACTTGCTGTGGCATTTGCTTCGACCGATCTGAAGGCTGACGAGATCGTCGAGGGCTGACCCGAGAGAGGACCTGGTAAGGCGCCCTCTTCCCATGCTCCGAGGGACCATCGAGCACCGCTCCATCTTCGCCGAAGCGCCCTGGAAGACAGGCCCTCGAAAGGCTGTCGACCCGAGACGGGACCGCTGAGGAGGTCGAAGTGAAGCACCCGGACATCGACGCCGTCGAAGTCCATTGCCGTCGACCAGGGTTCGCAGGTTTGTGTAACCGCTGGAGGCCCGTCGAAGTTGTGTTGCCCAGCCGTGGGAACCACTTGACGCCGTGCCGCTGACGACTGGAGCCGTCCGCTCCTTTGCCTAAGAACATTCAATCGAAGGACTCTCTCGACCGCATCGTCGACCGCTTATCCCGCCGGAGAAAGTCAAGGACGACCAACGCGCCGAGGAGAAACCTGCCGGTGGGTTTCCCGCCACCCGACGACCTCAAAGACTCGGACGACTCGACGCCCTTGCTGGGCCTCCGTCTCTACAATCTTTGCGGTCCAGAACTATTGTCACCGAGGTGCCCCGCACACCTCGGCCTTGCAGGACGCCGACCCCCCGACGCCGACGAGCACCGCTTGGATGAAGCTGCCGCCTCATCGACATCGTTCTACCTCGTTTGTTGACGGACGTTCGACGCCCCGTGCCTCCCGCTTGAAAGGGAAGGCATTCAAGAAGGGCCGTCTATTCCCCATCGCCGAACAGTGAGTTCCTCGACGTTGTCGACGTCTCTTCAAGGAGCTCGACTCCACCAGGTACATTGGGGGGGTAAAAACATTATAGGAGAGAATAAGACTTGCCGAGCAGTATATGGACTGGGCGTGTGCTATATCTTGTTTTACAGGTTGCCCAGGTGGGGGGATCTCCACACAGAACTGTGGCTAGTGGTAGGGGCCAGTATTCTGCCTACTGCTCAACCATCTTGTTTTCCCTCCTCTCTCTATTGCTGGTTTCACTCTATTGGTCTGTGTGACATTGTACAGTATTGTTCATGCACTTTAATGAGATCTAGGGTGGTACCACTTTAGGATTGTATATATTTGCCATTGTAGATTTTGCCGGAGTACAAACTGAGTTATTATGATAAATGTACATAACCTTAACTATTGATTATATAAAGACTGTGTTCTAACCAATACAGAGTGTGGATATTCCTTTGTGGGGGCTTGGGGAATACACTGTACTTAAGAACCAGCCCGCATCACCTCCTGAGAAGCTAGGCCTTGATTGCTCGACCATTGCTACCGAATAGAGAATCTTGGCTGGGGTCTCCTGTGCCTCTCCTCCACCATATAGGGAGCGGAAGTACAGACACCCCCCACCGGTCGTTGAGGCCCGTCTCTCACACTGGTGGCCAGCGGTGGGATGCTTATGGTTTTAAGAATCAGTGTATAACCGTGCCACTTACAAAGGATATCTGCCCTTTATCAAATTAAGGTTTAGTTGTGTACAAGGTAACTGCATTACAAACAATGGAGTCTATTGCGAATGGCAAATTAACTCGGATGAGCTTGGAGGCTCTCCAGAGTGCTTGTGAAGCTAGGGAGTTAGACTTTGTGGATAAGTCTAGGGCTGAGCTGATAGCTGCCCTGGTGGACTACCAGACTGATAGTGAAACTCTTGATGAGGGGGGGAATGCAACCAATGAGGACTCTGCCCCTGGGGTTTCTGCTGAATCTGTTTCTGGGAATGCCGCCATTCCTGCTGCCTCTGTTCCAAACTCCAGCAATTCCTTAGAGCTTGAGTTATTAAGGATGAAATTGGCCTTTGAATACCGCAAGTTGGAAATAGATGCTGAGCTTAAGAAAGAGGAGTTGGCTCAACAAGTGGAGCTCAAGAATAGGGATCTTGAACTCAAAAATAAGGACCTTGAACTCAAGAGCCAGGACACTGAATGTCAGAGGATCCAGCAAGAGAAAGCTAGAGTGGAGACTTCAGCTAAAACCAGTGAGAGTGTCAGGTCCCCAGCCACCAAATTTATGAAAGATTTGGTTGGTGTATTTGTGGAGGGTTCGGATATCCTCCAATGGATTGAAGCGTTTGAAATGACTTGTGAGATTCATGATGTGGATAAAAGAGATTGGGCGAAGTGTTTGTTAAGCAGAGTGCCTCAAACCGGGTATGACTGTATTCTGAAGCTGAGTGTGGAAGAAAGGGGTCAGTACGAGTGTATGAAGTCTGCTTTGATTGCCAAGTTCGGCAAGACGCCTACCCAATACCTTAGAAGGTTCAGGGATTTTAAGAAAAAGGAGAATATGTCTTGGGTTGACTGGGTGAGTGCTGTGCACATGAACATGATGGGGTGGATCGATGGATACAAGGTTAAGACTTTTGTTGAATTGTCCCAACTCTTGTTTTTTGAGCATTTCTCTGAAACCTGTTCACCAGAGCTGCGTCAGTATGTGGCTGACCAGAACATTTTGGACCCCTTTAAGCTGGCTAGGTTGGCTGACAAGTGGGTCTCCCACCGGGTGTCCCCTAAGGACTCCAGTGGGAAGGACAAGGACAAAGAGAAGGGGGCTTCTCAGAAAGCTGAGGAGTCCCCCAAGCAGTCACAGTCGGGTAAACCAAAACCTTCCTCTCCTAAAACCCAAAAATCTAGTGGGGATAAGTCATCTGGGGGTGGGAATAAGAGTAGTGGTCCACCGGCTGCAAAGCAGGCTCCCAGTGGTTCCAGTACCGTACCCCGCACTCCTGGCGCTTGTTGGGACTGTGGGGCTCTGGATCACAAAAGGGGTGACCCCAAGTGTAAAGGTAAGGCACTTGGAGTACAGGCTGTCAGCCTGACCTACCCTTACCCCGTGTCTGAGGTGGAGGCCACTGTCCTCCCCTCCTCTGCCGGGATCACCTTTGGTGCTCCGGTGGAGATTTCCTTAGTGTCCCTTGGGGCCTGGGACCAGTATGCGGAAGTACTGGCGACTATCCCACAGAACAACCGTAGATTTTTGAGAAGTGTCCTCTTGAATGGCCAGCCTTCTACTGGTTTGAGAGACACTGGGGCAAGCATGACAGTGGTGGACAGGACCCTGCTCAGGCCAGAGGACTATGAAGGTGCTCCTCTGCAAACCACCAGGTTAGCTGGTGGGCCTCCGAAATTATCACCTGTAGCCTTAGTCACACTCATGATTGGAGACAAGACAGCGAAGCTTCCTGTCCTGGTTCAGGACAATGTCCCTGCTAACATTTTGTTAGGGAATGATCTAGTAGAGTTGGGGTTGATCTCGGATGGTCTTCCCATGACTACTGCTGCAGTCACTAGATCACAGATGACACTGGGTCTGGCTGTGGGTCAGGAACCCGAGCCAAAGGCGAGGCCTAAGGCAAGAAGAAGGAAGACCAAGAAGGCCACCTCTGTGGAGGGAGCACCTTCTCTTCCTGCTGTTCCGACAGCACCCATTGGGATCCATGCTCCGGACGGGCTGGGTCCAGTGGAAAACCCAAACTCAACTCCTTTGGGAGAAGAGACAGAAGACTCTCCTGTGGGAGAGGTTCTTAACCCGGAGGATCATCCCGACCTTCAATGCTTGTTAGCTGAAGGGGGACCCTCACGGGTGGACTTCTGTAAGGGACAGAGAGAGTGCCACTCTCTCGAGGGACTGAGGAAACAGGCCCTGGCCCAGGCACAAGGAGAGGTGCCTAGGAATTTCCGAATTTATTGGGAGGGTGAGCTCCTTGTTAGTGAGCCCACTAAGCCTGAACCTGGTGCCCGCAAGAGGTTGGTGGTACCCCAGGTTTACAGGCCCTTCCTACTGCAGTTGGCGCATGAGGTGCCCTTGGCTGGTCATCTTGGGACCAAGAAGACTAAGCAGAGGCTCTCTGCCCATTTCTACTGGCCATGGATGGGAGTAGAGGTGGAGTCCCACTGCAGGACCTGCCCAACTTGTCAGTTGTCTGGCAAGACTGGAGGCAGTGTCATTGCCCCACTGCAGCCGTTGCCAGTGGTTGGCACCCCATTTGAGAGGGTGGGCATCGACATCGTCGGTCCCCTTGACCCTCCCACTTCAGGTGGACATCGGTTCATCCTGGTCTTGGTAGATCATGCCACCAGGTACCCCGAGGCGATACCCCTTCGGACGATTACGGCCAAGGTGGTTGCCCGGGCTCTCCTGGGCATTTTCACCCGTGTTGGATACCCCAAGGAGGTTGTCTCTGACAGAGGATCCAACTTCATGTCGAGTTACATGAAAACCATGTGGAAAGAGTGCGGGGTAACCTACAAGTTCTCCACCTCTTACCACCCCCAGACCAATGGTCTGGTTGAGAGATTTAATAAAACTCTCAAGGGCATGCTAGGGGCTTTGGAAGAACCCCTAAGGAGGAAATGGGATCTCCTCCTGCCATGCCTGCTGTTTGCTTACAGGGAGGTACCTCAAGAGGGTGTTGGTTTCAGCCCCTTTGAGTTACTCTTTGGACATCCCGTGAGGGGGCCCCTCGCCTTGATCCGAGAAGGCTTGGAAGCCACCCCTCCGGGTCCCACCAAGCAAGTGGGGGACTATGTGTTAGGCCTCAGACGGAGGATGACACAGATGATGGGTCAGGCAACAGCAAATCTCAAGGCCAGCCAGGAATTGAATAAGTACTGGCATGACCTTAAAGCCTCGCAAGTGGATTGGACTCCGGGACAGGAAATCCTTGTGATGGAGCCTACCAAGCCTAGAGCTTTGGCAGACAAGTGGACTGGACCCTTCAGGATCATCTCCAAGATGGGCGAAGTCAATTATCTGGTTGACATGGGAGCCCCTGGGGTAGCCCCTCAGATATTCCATGTCAACAGGCTCAAGCCTTTCCACCGGCGAGCGGAAGTCTCATGTCTCTTGCTAGCTTCCGGGCAAGAAGAGGATGAGAGTGAGCCCCTTCCTGATTTGCTGCATAGCAACCCTCAGGATGGCTCAGTGGAGGGAGTACATCTCTCTCCAGATTTGACAACCGAGCAACAGAGGGCCTGTAGGGCTTTGCTCCAACAGTACGCCTCTCTGTTTTCACTGAAGCCAGGCCTTACACCGTGGTGTAAGCATGAAATTGACACTGGTGACAGTGTGCCTGTCAAAAGCAGGTGCTACCGTATGTCAGATACCGTTAAGAACCACATCCAGGCTGAGGTCGCCAAGATGTTGGATCTGGGTGTTATTGAACCCTCAACCAGTCCCTGGTCCAGTCCAGTGGTCCTTGTCCCCAAGGCAAGTTCCCAGGCGGGTACCAAGGATTGGAGGTTCTGTGTGGACTACCGAGGAATCAATGCCGTCACCAAAACTGATGCGCACCCATTGCCCAGGGCTGATGAGCTTGTGGACACCATCAGTGCTGCCAAGTTTGTGAGCACCTTTGACCTTACTTCAGGCTATTGGCAAATAGCTCTGACGGACCATGCCAAGGAAAAGACGGCCTTCTCAACACCTGAGGGACTCTACCAGTTTAGGGTCATGCCTTTTGGGTTGAAGAATGCCCCTGCCACCTTCCAGAGATTGGTCAAC
Source organism: Ambystoma mexicanum (assembly GCF_040938575.1). Lineage (NCBI taxonomy): Eukaryota > Metazoa > Chordata > Amphibia > Caudata > Ambystomatidae > Ambystoma > Ambystoma mexicanum. Next base: position 561,761,202 of record NC_090921.1, read on the forward strand.
CATGCGCTCAGTGGGCTGGAAGCCTTTTGTGTGGCTTACTTAGACGACATTGCCGTCTACAGTTCCACCTGGGAAGAGCATTTGACACATCTGGATAAGGTGTTGCAGGCCTTGAAAAGGGCTAACCTCACTATCAAGGCCACCAAGTGCCAGATAGCTCAGGGGAAAGTTACCTATCTTGGTCATGAGGTAGGAGGGGGTCAAATCCAACCTCTCTCCAGTAAAGTACAGGATGTGCAGAACTGGGAGACTCCCACTACTCAAACCCAGGTGAGAGCCTTTTTGAGCCTCACTGGGTACTATCGCAATTTCATGGCAGACTATGGGACCATAGCTGCCCCCCTGACAGCTCTAACGTCACCCAAGCAGCCTAGGAAGGTTAATTGGACCGAAGACTGTCAGAGGGCCTTTAATGGCTTGAAAGAAAGTCTGTGTAGGGCACCTGTGTTGAGTGCGCCTGACTACAGCCGACCCTTTATCGTCCAGACGGATGCCTGTGACACCGGAATTGGAGCTGTCTTGTCCCAGTTAGATGACAAAGGGAGAGAACACCCTATCATATTCATCAGTAGACAACTCAAGGGTAGAGAACTTAGGTGGGCTACTGTTGAAAAGGAGTGTTTTAGCATAGTTTGGAGCCTTAGGCGTTTTAGGCCCTACCTTACGGGGTCTACCTTCAAGGTCCAAACAGATCATAAGCCCCTGAAGTGGCTTATGCAGATGAAGGGTGAGAACCCGAAATTGCTCAGGTGGTCCATTAGCCTGCAAGGGCTAGACTTCACCATAGAGCACAGACCAGGGAAGAGTCACGATAATGCAGATGGCCTTTACAGAAGGTATGTTGACCGTCTGGATGAGGGTGTCTATCCCGTGGGAGATTAGACACCCTCCACCTCAGTCTTGGGGGGGCGACTGTGATGCTGGAAATGCATCTGAGGGACAGGGCCTCTGAATCCTTGTCCTTTTACTGTTTTTACCGTGTGTTCTGTTATGTTTTCTGCCCCGGAGTCCATGTGGGACTCCTGGCAGTGCAGCTCTCTCTTTTGGTTTGGTGAACAGACCCATGGGATACCCTTATGGCACCCATGGGTAGGGGTACAACCCTGTGCCCCTAGTGTATGTTTTTGGGCACCTGTGGGTGACCGCAGAGCAGGGTATGGGCTGGTGGCAGCTCCGTGCTGAAATTGACAGGTGCTCCGGGTGTCCTCCATTTTGGGATACCCCGGCCCTGCCATTGGGATCTGTTGATTCCTGATAGGAAACAAGATGGCCCCTGTGGCTTCTTGCTTTCTATGGTCTGTTATCTTGTTTTCCCAAAGTCCTGGGAAGCCCTGTCTCTGTCCCTTCCCCCTGACTGGCTGTTGGGTGGAAGTTCCATGTATGGTATTGTTGTGAAGGCCCAGCTAGACTGGCTGGAGCCTTCACAGTGACTGTATGTTGTGGGTACCTCCTGTGGGTGGGACCTGGGTGAATGGAGTGTGTGACCAATATACACTCCTTGTTGTGGTTGTCTGGTTTCTGGCATGAGAGACAAAGACTGAGACAGCCCTGCCCGAAACTGGCCTGAATGCAGTGTGTAGTGTTGAATGGCTGGGTACTTGTCCCAATCCACATTCCCTGTTGTGAGTGTCTGGAAGGGAGGAGTGTGGCCTGAATGCACTGTGTGCCTGATTGGCTGACTGACTGCATGAATGCCCTGCAGTATGATTGGCTGCTGAGTGTGTGCCAGCAGCGTGGATGAGAGAGAGGATAGTATATCTGGGGACCTCTCACCACTGGAAAAGTGTTCAGAAGGGACATTTGGTTGAGAAGCGACCATTGTGCTCCTAAAGCAGCCAGGGAGTTGAGTCTCTACTCTACGAGTAACTGGAACTGCTGATCCTCGATGTCCAGCTGGAAGAAGAAGACTTGCTGTGGCATTTGCTTCGACCGATCTGAAGGCTGACGAGATCGTCGAGGGCTGACCCGAGAGAGGACCTGGTAAGGCGCCCTCTTCCCGTGCTCCGAGGGACCATCGAGCACCGCTCCATCTTCGCCGAAGCGCCCTGGAAGACAGGCCCTCGAAAGGCTGTCGACCCGAGACGGGACCGCTGAGGAGATCGAAGTGAAGCACCTGGACATCGACGCCGTCGAAGTCCATTGCCGTCGACCAGGGTTCGCAGGTTTGTGTAACCGCTGGAGGCCCGTCGAAGTTGTGTTGCCCAGCCGTGGGAACCACTTGACGCTGTGCCGCCGACGACTGGAGCCGTCCGCTCCTTTGCCTAAGAACATTCAATCGAAGGACTCTCTCGACCGCACCGTCGACCGCTTATCCCGCCGGAGAAAGTCGAGGACGACCAACACGCCGAGGAGAAACCTGCCGGTGGGTTTCCCGCCACCCGACGACCTCAAAGACTCGGACGACTCGACGCCCTTGCTGGGCCTCCGTCTCTACAATCTTTGTGGTCCAGAACTATTGTCACCGAGGTGCCCCGCACACCTCCGCCTTGCAGGACGCCGACGCCCTGACGCCGACGAGCACCGCTTGGACGAAGCTGCCGCCTCATCGACATCGTTCTACCTCGTTTGTCGACGGACGTTCGACGCCCCGTGCCTCCCGCTTGAAAGGGAAGGCATTCAAGAAGGGCCGTCGATTCCCCGTCGCCGAACAGTGAGTTCCTCGACGTTGTCGACGTCTCTTCAAGGAGCTCGACTCCACCAGGTACATTGGGGGGGTAAAAACATTATAGGAGAGAATAAGACTTGCCGAGCAGTATATGGACTGGGCGTGTGCTATATCTTGTTTTACAGGTTGCCCAGGTGGGGGGATCTCCACACAGAACTGTGCCTAGTGGTAGGGTCCAGTATTCTGCCTACTGCTCAACCATCTTGTTTTCCCTCCTCTCTCTATTGCTGGTTTCACTCTATTGGTCTGTGTGACATTGTACAGTATTGTTCATGCACTTTAATGAGATCTAGGGTGGTACCACTTTAGGATTGTATAAATTTGCCATTGTAGATTTTGCCAGAGTACAAAGTGAGTTATTATGATAAATGTACATAACCTTAACTATTGATTATATAAAGACTGTGTTCTAACCAATACAGAGTGTGGATATTCCTTTGTGGGGGCTTGGGGACTACACTGTACTTAAGAACCAGCCCGCATCACCTCCTGAGAAGCTAGGCCTTGATTGCTCGACCATTGCTACCGAATAGAGAATCTTGGCTGGGGTCTCCTGTGCCTCCCCTCCACCATATAGGGAGCGGAAGTACAGACACCCCCCACCGGTCGTTGAGGCCCGTCTCTCACAACCACTCAATTGCAGAATCATGTTGATCAGGAGAATCTGCTAGACCCACTACAATCTGGTTTTCGCCCAGGTTTTGGGACGGAGACAGCGTTGTTGACAGTGTGGGATGATTTGCTAGAAATAGCGGATCGGGGGGCAAGTCCCTGTTGGTTATGCTGGATTTGTCCGCCGCTTTTGATACGGTGGACCATGGGACTCTGTTGAGACGCTTGATAGAAGTAGGAGGGGTGGGGGTAAATGCCCTGCAATGGTTCAGATCTTTTCTTTGTAGTAGAGAACAAAGAGTTCGACTTGGAGATTTCTTGTCGGACTCAGTACTACAAAGTTGTGGAGTTCCCCAGGGATCTTCTCTTTCCTCATTACTTTTTAATTTATATGTTAAATTACTTATGGACATCCTGAGAAAGCATGGTATACAGTTTCACTCGTATGCAGATGACACTCGGGTGTTATTGAGAATACAGATTTAAGAGGAAACATACGAGATAGTGGAACGATGCCTACAAGAAATAAAGGGCTGGATGTGTGCGAATGAGTTATTGCTGAATGCCAGCAAAACTGAAGTAACTGTATTCGCTTCAAAATACCATCTACAGAAGGAGAAATTGCATACCCCTTGCCTATTGGGGACACAGTTGAACTTCTCTAAGAAAATTAAAAACTTAGGCTACATTTGGGAGGACAATATGGGAATTGGAGCTCAGGTTAGCGCGAAGGTGCAGGCAGCATATCACTCATTGCGCATATTGAGACATACCTTACCTTTAATTGCGAATGAGGATAGAGCAGTAGTTATTGGTACTCTGGTCAATTCGAAGCTAGATTATGGCAACGCACTACTGTTGGGTATCCCAGCCTACCAACTGCGAAGATTGCAGTTGGCCCAAAATTCAGCAGTTAGACTGGTGCACAGGGCAAACAATTCAGCCCCAATCTCCGTTCTGAGAAAAGCCCTACACTGGCTGCCAGTAAAGGAGAGAATAGAGTTTAAAGTTCTTTGTCTGGTCTACAAGGGTGTGACTAAAATAGGGCCAACACACCTATCAGACAAAATCAGGAGGTATGTTCCTACCCGACAACTGCACTCTGCAGACCAAAATATGCTTTGCATACCAGGTACTTGGTGTGTGAACAAAGGGGACCGCAGATTCGCAGTCTACGGTCATAGATCGTGGAACAATCTTCCCAGAGAAATTGCGAGATTCTCAGCCTCTCGGCTTTCCGGAGGGCTGTGAAGACTCATCTGTTCTGTTAGGTTATCTTTCGTGCATGTTTATGATTGCTGGTGCTAAGCAATTCTCATGTGATCTAGCTGGACCGTTCATAGACAAATGGCAATTGACACATCTTCGCCCAGTTACGATTTATTTAGTCCGGTGCGCGTTACAAATATTTCAATTCAATTCAATTCAATTGGTGGTTTGAGTCAATGCACTCCCATGGATGCTTGTCATGTGTGGTGATTTGCTGGAGACAGCAACATAGTGCATATTCGCTGCATGTTGCTGGATGGTGTTATGGAAGGTGAGGTCCACTGATGAGTAGTGCACGTTTAGTGGGATGTGGGGGGGGGATCCTCTGTCCTATGGGATCTGGATGTCATGTTCTGTTTGGAATGCTTTGGGACACAGTGTTTAGTGATGTGCACATCATGCTGTCACATCAACATTGACACCATGGTGGTGTGTGCATCTCCCCTCCCCCAAATCAGTGCCATATGCCTGTCATGCAACTTACCAAGCAGCCAGGCACGTTGTCCAGCATGTCGCTCCATATAGCGTGGTAGCGTGGAGTTTCGCAGGACCATAGAGTCATGAGTTGATCCGGGCTATCGGGCACAACAATGTGTTATGATCTTGCTGGCGTCACATACCATCTGCACATTGATGGAGTGGTATTGCTTGCGGTTGCGGTACACCACCTCCATGGCATGCGGGACCACCAACTCCATGTGGGTGCAGTCGAAGGCACCTATACAATTTGGCATGCCTGACAGTGCATGGAAGCCAACTTTGGTATCAATGATCTCTTGGGGAGTCCGTGGTAGGGATATGTAGTCCCTTGTGTGCTTTAGGAGGGCATCCAGCACTTGGTTCAGAATGCGAGAAAATAAGGGTTGTGATATGCCATGCATGTGCCCCACTGTGTGCTAGTAGGTGCCTGTGGCAAGGAAGTGGAGCACCGACACTACCTTCAGTAGAGGGGCGATGGCGGTGCGTATTTCAATGAGGCTGACAATGTCGTTGTGTATCATGTCCACGATGGTGGTGATGGTGTCCCGGTCTAGTCGGTACAGGGTGTGGATCTGCTCCGGTGTTAGGTTGAATGGACTGTCTCTGATGCGTGGGATTGGGGGCTGTCTGCGTGGTACTACTGGCTGCACTGGTGGGGCATGCTGGGCCTGTCTCACCCTCCTTCTCCTCCTGCGTCTCCTCTGTGGTGCCTGCTGTTGCTGTTGTTGTTGTTGCTGGTGTTGCAAGGCAATCATGTCCTCCAGCTCCAGTATTGCTACCACTATTGGAATCATCTTGGTGTGGGAAGGGGTGTGGTGTGTGGGTGTGCTCCTTTTGTACTGGCCCAGACTCCATTACCTCCACCTGTGCTGATTGTGTGCATCTGTGGCAGTTGGGAACGCTGCACATAGCATTTTACGGTTGGTTCGAGATGCCGGTATTACCAGCATGCCAGTATCCCCTGTTAGTGCCTTCATGATGCCAGTATTTGCTTGTCCGCCTGACTTGTGATTTCCTCCCATTAGCGGCACGCCGACTATTGCCGGTATGATGGGCCGCATGCCCGCACCCATGCCGCTATTAGAGGCATTGTTATTAACGGTGCCGCTAATAGCGGGGTCTTATGTCGGAATAGCCTGGAGCGGTAAGAGATGCCGGTAATCGTTTACCGGCATCATTTTTCCCTTACCTCCAAACTCTGAATGACCCCCAATGTCTTTTCAGTCTTTATTCTGTCTCTTCCTTTCCCTTAGTTTTCTCTGTCTTCTCGGCGTCTTGCTCCACCACGCTGTTCCCTACCAACGTCTTTTTGTTTTCACAGGGATGATTGCGATTTCCGGAGTTGTCGCGCCAAACGGTAAAAACTACAGTGAGTTATTGATGCGTGGAGCGCTGTGCTGTTTGTTAGTGTTAATTGCTAACCTGTGTTCTCTTTCCTTCTTTGTGCAGGTTGCGGCAATGTTTTGGAGTGATGAGCAATCGAAGCGCTGCTTCCCCAGGAAAGAATTGTTGTTAATGCTGTCCTTGTTCCTTAACCTTTGCAGGCTGCAGTGAAATCCGGAGATGGGCGAGGTAAGCGAAGCGCAGGATGGTTTCAGGACCGGTTACTCACAGTTAAGTGTTCTTGCTCGCTAATGCTGTTCTTGTTCTTTTACCTTTTCAGGCTGCTGTGAAATCCGGAGATGGGCGAGGTAAGCGAAGCACAGGATAGTTTCAGGACCGGTTACTCACAGGTAAGTGTTCTTGCTCGCTAATGCTGTTCTTGTTCTTCCAGGTTAGAAATGGAATCCGGATTGAGGACTCAAGATCGGGCCGACGGAGAAGCAGATGAGCAGGAGCTGAACACGGTGAGCGTTACGCTGCAGGAGTGCAGAATAACGCGAAGCGTGTTCTGCTGTTTGGGTGTGGTTTCAAAAGCCCAGGTAAAGTAGTTCCAGACCAAGTAGTTCCAGGCCCAGCCACACCCAAAACACTAGACTGCATGGCTTGGTTCTAAAGAACTGAGCTGTGTAATAGGCCTCCATGTTGGATTAAGGTCCAAAACTGGTGTTGCTTTATTCCTGATAATGAGCCTGGCGCCAGGACTGACTCCATGTATGTTTCTGATGGAGTTTTAAGGCCCTTGAGGCCAGTGTGAAGGGTCTTAGCCCCACTGCTGCCAGGGAGCTGTTATACCTGAGGGGGTCAGGGGCATGGATCGTGACACCAACTGCTTTCCTCCTATGTCTATTGTTGGTTACCTTTATTAATTGATTTGTGTGACATCTGACCAGAGTACAGTTGATGCACTTTAATGCAATTTGATAATAATTGTGGTACCACTTAGAACTGTATATATTTGTCATGAACACAAAGTGAGTTATTGTGATTGTGTATATAACCTTGAAACTTAATTATATAAAGACTGTGTTTTACCTAATACAGTGTGTGGACATTCCTTTGTGGGTGCTTGGGGACTACACTGTACTTAAGAACCAGCCTGCATCACCTCCTGAGAAGCTAGGCCTTGATTGCTCGTCCATTGCTACCGTAATAGAGAATATAGTGAGCAGGAGTACCGACAAACCCCTCCAGTCTTTACACTGGTGGCAGCGGTGGGATGCCTATGGTTTTAAGAATCAGTGTATAACTGTGCCACTGACATAATGTCAGAACTTTGTTAAATTGAGGTTTAGTTGTGTACAAGATAACTGCATTACAAGCAATGGAATATTTTGCAAATGGTAAATTGATCAGGATGAGCTTAGAGGCTCTCCAGAGTGCTTGTGAAGCCAGGGAGTTAGACTTTGTGGATAGGTCTAGGGCTGAGCTGATAGCTGCCCTGGTGGACTACCAGACTGATGGTGAAACTCTTGAAGGGAGGGGTGCAACCAATGAGGACTATGTGCCTGGGGTTGTGGCTGAAAATTGGCCTTTGAATACCGCAAGTTGGAAATAGAAGCTGAGCTTAAGAAAAAGGAGCTGGCACAGCAAGTGGAACTCAAGAATAGGGATCTTGAACTCAAAGACAAGGACACTGAATGTCAGTGAATCCAGCTAGAGAAAGCTAGAGTGGAGACTTCAGCTAAACCAGTAGAGAGTGTCAGGTCCCCAGCCACCAAGTTTAGGAAAGATTAGTTGGGTGTGTATGTGGAGGGTTCTGATATCCTCCAATGGATTGAAGCGTTTGAAATTGCTTGTGCAATTCATGATGTTGATAAGAGAGATTGGGCTAAGTGTTTGTTAAGCAGAGTGCCTCAGACTGGATATGACTGTATTCTGAAACTGAGTGTGGAAGAAAGTGGTCTGTATGAGTGCATGAAGTCTGCTTTGATTGCCAAGTTAGGCAAGACACCCACTCAATACCTTAAAAGGTTCCGGGATTTAAGAAAAGAGAGAATGTGTCTTAGTTTGACCGGGTGAGTGCTGCACATATGAACATGATGGGGTGGATTGATGGATACAAGGTGAAAACATTTGTTGAATTGTCCTATCTGTTGTTTTTTTAGCATTTTTCTGAAGCCTGTTCACCAGAGCTGCGTCAGTATGTTGCTGACCAGAACATTTTGGATCCCTTTAAGCTGACCAGGCTGGCTGACAAGTGGGTCTCCCACCCGGTGTCCCCTAAGGACTCCAGTGGGAAGGATAAGGACAAAGAAAAGGGGACCTCTCAGAAAGCTGAGGAGTCCCAAAAGCAATCACAGTTGGGTAAACCAAAACCTTCCTTCCTAAAACCTAAACATCTAGTGGGGATAAGTCATCTGTGGGTGGGAATAAGAGTAGTGGTCCACCTGCTGCAAAGCAGGCTCCCAGTGGTTCCAGTACCGTACCCCACATTCCTGGCACTTGTTGGGACTGTGGGGCTCCGAATCACAAGAGGGGTGATCCCAAGTGTAAAGGTAAGGCACTTGGAGCCCAGGCTGTCAGCCTGACCTACCCTTACCCCATGTCTAAGGTGGAGGCCACCGTCCTCCCCTCCTCTAGAGGGATCACATTTGGTGCTCTGGTAGAGATTTCGCTAGTGTCCCTTGGGGCCTGGGACCAGTACGCCGAAGTACTGGCGATAATCCCACAGAACACCCGTAGGTTATTGAGAAGTGTCCTCTTGAATGGCCAGCCTTCTACTGGTTTGAGAGACACTGGGGCAAGCATGACAGTGGTGGACAGGACCCTGCTCAAGACAGAGGACTATGTAAATGCTCCTCTGAGAACCACCAGGTTAGCTGGTGGGCCTCCCCAATTATCGCCTGTAGCCTTAGTCACTCTCATAATTGGAGACAAGACAGCAAAGCTTCCTGTCCTGGTTCAGGACAATGTCCCTGCTAACATTCTGTTAGGAAATGATCTAGTAGACTTGGGGTTGATCTCGGATGGTCTGCCCATGACTGCTGCTGCAGTCAATAGGTCACAGGTGACACATGGTCTGGCTGTGAGTCAGGTACCTGGGCCAAAGGCGAGGCCTAAGGCAATAAGATGAAAGAACATGAAGGCCACCTCTGTGATGGGGGCTCCTTCTCTTCCTGCTATTCCTACAGCACCCATTGAATCCATGCTCTGGACGGGCTGGGTCCAGTGGAAAACCCAAACTCAACTCCTGAGGGAGAAGAGGCAGAAGACCCTCCTGCGGGAGAGGTTCTCAACCGGGAAGACCACCCCAACCTTCAATGCCTGTTGGCTGAAGGGGTACCCTCCGTGCGGACTTCTGCAAGGGACACAGAGAGTGCCACTCTCTCGAGGGTCTGAGGAAACAGGCCCTGTCCCAGGCACAAGGAGAAGTGCCTAGGACATTCCGGATCTATTGGGAGGGTCAGCTCCTTGTTAGTGAGCCCACTAAGCCTGAACCTGGTGCCCTCAAGAGGTTGGTGGTACCCCAGGTTTACAGGCCCTTCCTGCTGCAGTTGGCACATGAAGTGCCCTTAGCTGGTCATCTTGGTACCAAGAAGACTAAGCAGAGGCTCTCTGGCCATTTCTACTGGCCACAGATGGGAGTAGAAGTGGAGTCCCACTGCAGGACCTGCCCAACTTGTCAGCTGTCTGGCAAGACTGGAGGCAGTGTCATTGCCCCACTGCAGCCATTGCCAGTGGTTGGCAAACTGTTTGAGAGGGTGGGCATCATCATTGTCGGTCCCCTTGACCCTCCCACTTCAGGTGGACATCGGTTCATCCTAGCGGGATAACCTACAAGTTCTCCACCTCTTACCATCCCCCGACCAATGGTCTGGTTGAGAGATTTAATCAAACTCTCAAGGGCATGCTAGGCGCTTTAGAAGAGCTCCAAAGGAGGAAATGGGATCTCCTCCTGCCATGCCTGCCGTTCGCTTACAGAGAGGTACCTCAAGAGGGTGTTGGTTTCAGCCCCGTTGAGTTACTCTTTGGACATCCCGTGAGGGGGGCCTTGCTTTGATCAGAGAAGATTTGGAAGCCGCCCCTCCAGGTCCTGCCAAGTAAGTGGGGGACTATGTGTTAGGCCTCAGACGGAGGATGACACAGATGATGGGTCAAGCGACAGCGAATCTCAAGGCCAGCCAGGAATTTAACAAAAACTCGCATGACCTTAAAGGTTCGCAAGTGGATTGGACTCTGGGACAGGAAATCCTTGTGATGTAGCCTACCCAGTCTAGAGCTTTGGCAGATAAGTGGACTTGGCCCTTCAGGATCATCTCCAAGATGGGTGAAGTCAATTATCTGGTTGACATGGGAGTCCCGGGGGTAGCTCCTGAGGTATTCCATGTTAACAGGCTCAAGTCCTTCCACAGGTGAGTAGAAGTCTCATGTCTCTTGCTAACTTCAGAGCAAGAAGAGGATGAGAGTGAGCCCCTTCCTGATTTGCTGCATAGCAACCCTCAAGATGGCTCAGGGGAGGGAGTACACCTCTCTTCCGATCTGACGAGAGAGCAGCAGAAGGCCTGCAGGGCTTTGCTCCGGCAGTATGCCTCTCTGTTTTCACTGACACCAGGCCTTACACCGTGGTGTAGGCACGAAATTGACACTGGTGACAGTGTGCCTGTCAAAAGCAGGTGCTACCATATGTCAGATACCGTTAAGAACTACATCCAGGCTGAGGTCGCAAAGATGTTGGATCTGGGTGTTATTGAACCCTCAACCAGTCTGTTATGCTCACCTCTTCTCTGCGGAGGCGTTGGGGCACGGTTGCAGCCCTCCCTGGAGTTAGATCACCCCATTGTGGTTTCGTCCCCTGGATCAGCGATGGGCGACGACAATCGGTGGCACTGCTCCTGCGTGGATATGAGAAAACGTGAATGCGCTGATAGGTGACTGTGGTATCTCCCAACCCCTTAAGCCCAAGGTGCGATTTCTGTGGGCACGTACCGTCCCATAAGGCTCACTTGGTAAGTGTGAATGATGAGTTCTCCGTCCTGCTACTTCTGGCAGGGGCGCTTGTTGATGGAATCGAGTTCCTTCACTGATTCCTGAGTAAAAGTCCAGTCCAGCTGCGACTAAGTTCCTCTTTCTGCTTTCTCTCAATGTCTTTTCCCCTCTTTCTCTCAATGGGCCTCATTACACGTTGTGCGGTAAAAATCGTAAATTACCGGCATGGTGCTATTAACGTGTCCGCCCTCGCAAGAGGGCGCTAATAGCGTACCATTACGAGTACGCAGACACGAGCATAGCGCCATGCCGGTAATGACCCCACCGCCATGCCGCTAAAGTCCCCAAAAAGTCCCTTACCGGCTTCCACGAAAGTGCAGATCGCACCTCCGCCCTCACGCTACATGCAAACAGCAGTCATCGTTATTAGCGGTGACCGTTAAATAGCGGAACCAGAAATAGCGTCATCGCACAGGAACGGGAAAGAGCACGGCGGCCATCTTTAAAAACACAATCCATTGCCATCCTCTGCCCCCTGGACCTGTTCTGAGTAGTGTGCAATAGGAAATCCACAGGGACACCCTCGACATGCCTAAGGCTGTAAAAAAAACTACCGACCGGCAGAGGAAGGAAAAATTCACCACGGAGGAGCTAATGATGCTAACCCAGACCCTTGCTGCCAATGCTGCCGTGGTCTTTGCCAGCGACATGCGTCGGGAGAAACTAATCAGAAAGAAGGCAATCTGGGCTGATGTTGCCTTGAAAGTCAGTGCTGTGGGCACCAACACCCCCAATGTGCGTGAGTGCAGAAAGCAGTGGGATGATCTCCGCCTATGTGTTAGAAGTATCCTATCAGCAAACCACAACATTGCCACATCAGGTGGATCTGATTCTCCTATTAAATTGAAGGAATGGGAAGAGACCTGTGCCAACCTCATTGGAGTGGAATCCATAGAGGGAGTCAGGACGATGGAGCATGGCGTGGCAACCCCTTCAGATGGAGGTGAGTGTGCACATGAAAGTATGCAATGTGAATCGACTGGTTCCCCCATATGTGAGGCCAGAATCACCTCATGAATGGCCAAACATCCACAGATGCATCCAACCCTGGCTATGTCAGTGTCAAACACACACACATGCACACATCACCAGAGACAAGTGCCACACACAACCATGCATGGATGAGCCACTGAACTGACACATCACCTGCATCCTTAACAATGAAGTCAAAATGCCCACAACTGCATTATTGATGTATACTGCATTAAGTGCATATAACCATAACCAATGCCACCCCCCTCTTTGTCACCGACAGGCTCACATACAGACAGTGAGGATGCTGGCACTGCATCTCAGGCACCCCCTGTGAGTAAGAAATCAAGGGCACAGGATACAGAGGGCACCCTCAAAACATCAAGGGGCAAAGGTAGAAGGGTCCACATGCAGAGTGGCAAACATCGGTGGAGCGCCACTGCCAAGATGCAAGTGTCCACACCACCAACAACTGCCCCACCTCCAGAGGTGAACCCACCACCACCGATCCCAGCCACGGAGGGCCCACCCTCAGCTGCAGCTAGTTCCGCAGGAGAGGCGGCAGCCACTGCACCACTCTCTGATGTGGAGGATATGACCGCTTTCCAGATGGAGATGCACACCCCATCCCCCCCTGGAGCCCCTGAGGCATCACCACAGCAGACACCTGGGTCTAGTGTCACTGGCGAGGACAACGTGGGAGGTTTTAGTAGCCCTCCGGTGGCTTCACCTGTTGACCTGGTTGCATCCGAGGGCACAGCAGCCACACCACCAGAACGCAACACTGCCCTCGACCTGGCCAGCATCAGCCAGCGGCAACAGGAAATAACTGTGCTGGTTGGGCAGCATGTGGAGGAGGCTGCCTGTCCCAGGGCTGAGATTGCGGAGACAGCAAGGCACTCCAGGGAGGGGATGGAGGCCTGTACAGACAGGCTGTGTGGGGAGATTGTCCGACTTAGGGAGGTCCTCACACGGATAGCGGACGCAATGGACCGCCAGTTCCCACCACCACCTGGACAGTCAGCCACTTCCTCATCCGCCAGTTCGAGGCAGACAAGCCCCCTCCGCCGCTCCTCACGCACCAACAGGCGCACGTCTAGGCAGCCTCCCAATGCTGGTGGTGGAAATTGCGAATAGGGAGTGCATGGTCAGGCTTCCGCGTGTATGGCTGGACGAAAACATTGGGGCAGACACATGAGGAACTGTTGTGGGGGGTGGGGGGAAGGGTGTTTATGGACTGTTGTGGGGGGTGGGGGGAAGGGTGTTTTTGGACTATTGTGGGGGGTGGAGGGAAGGGTGTTTTTGGACTGTTGTGGGGGTTGGAGGAAGGGTGATTTTGGACTGTTGTGGGGGGGAAGGGTGGTGGGATGTTTGGGGACATGCACTTTTACAACTTTACATTTCTCAATTCACTGGTGTTTGATCCATACACAGGCTTGGACTTCTTCATTGTGTATGTGTGTTTTATTGGCGACAGGGTCCATTGTGCGCTTCCAAACAGACACCAGTGCATAACTGCCCATATCCATTCCCACAAAAAGAAAAAATGTAACTCAGAACATTTGGTTGATCAGTTGTTGTCTCACAGCACGTCCCTCCTGGCCATCCCATCTTGCATGACCTGCATCCCCGGCAACTCCATCCTCATCACCATCATCATCCTCATCAGGTGCTTCTTTTTCTACGTCCGGGGGCAGTGGCACATTCCGTCTGATACACATATTGTGCAGCCTGACACATGCCGTGGTGATCTTGGCCACCTTCTCATGGCCATACTGGAGTGCGCCACCAGACCTGCTAATGCACCTAACCCGTGTCTTCAAATGGCCAAAAGTCTGCTCGATCACAACGCGGGTACGGGTATGTGCACGATTGTAGTCCTCTTCGTGCCTGTTCTGTGGGTTCCGTACAGGGGTAAGCAGCCACCTCTTCAGGGGATAGTCGGCATCACCTGTATGGGGGGACAAATGGGGTCTGGTTACTGTTCACCTCAAGAGCGGCCTGTTCATATCACACAAATTGACTTTGCCTTGTGATTGAAGTCCACAATTAACAGCATGCATGCAGACAATCTGTGTGACTGCAATGTGCAAAGTTGAGTTCGAGTGACCATGCCCCATTAATGCCTCCAAAAGTAATTGACATGTCCAGGGTGAGGCCAGGTCTTACATGTCCCTGGGCCCAGGCATAATTGGTACCACACTGCTAGTGTACTGCCATTCAAACATTTATGTTGCCATGCTGAGAGCCATCACTTCAGTGGTGCTATCAGTGTGTGGTACAATGCTATGCGTAGGGGTGATCCCTTTGCATGCATTCAGGGGCACATTGCATTATTGTGGTTGTGCAGCGCTGAATCTGTATGACTATCTTGACGGCATGTAGGAGATTTGTTTATCTTGTGGTGTTGAATGTTGTGCAATGTTGATGTGGATGGATGTTTAATGTTTCTAGACCTAGATTGTTCTCTATGTTGTGTAGCTTATAATTGCATGTAGGTTCATCTCAGGTAGATTGCGGCCTTTCCAGATGGACATTGGTGTCCATCTGTACGTGCATTTGTCCTACGGACGACAATCTACACCCAGTTGGAACATGTATCTCTCTCCCCCCCCAATCACACCTAGTTGGAGTATGTATCTCTCCCCCCCAATCACACCCAGTTGGAATATGTATCTCTCCCCCCCATTCACACCCAGTTGGAGTATGTATCTGCCCCCCCATTCACACTGCCATATGCTTGCCCTGCTACTCACCAAGTAGCCACGAACGTTGTCCGGCTTGTCTCTCCATGTAGCGAGGGATGGTTGAGTTCTGCAGGACCATGGAATCATGGGTTGATCCGGGGAAACGGGCACAACAATGTGTGATTACCTTGTTGGCGTCACATACCATTTGGACATTGATGGAGTGGAATTGCTTCCTGTTTCGGTAGACAACTTCATTGTGATGTGGGTTCACCAATTCCACATGGGTACAGTCGATGGCCCCAATGCAACTTGGGATGCCTGCCAGTGCATAGAAGCCAACTTTGGTGTTTGTAATCTCCTGGGCAATCCGTGGCATGAATATGTGTTCAGGTGCATGCCTCAGGAGGGCATCGAGTACCTGATTCAGCGTGCATGAGAATACTGGTTGTGAGATGCCATGCATGTGCCCCACTGTATGCTGGTAGGTGCCTGTGGCCAGGAAGTGGAGCACGGTCACCACCTTTAGTAGAGGGTTGATGGCAGTTCTGATGTCTATGAGGCTCACGATGTCATCATGTATCATGTCCACGATGCTGGTGATGGTATCCCGGTCCAGACTGTACAGGGCGTGTATCTGCTCAGGGGTCAGGTTAAATGGACTGGCTCTGATCCTGGGGATTGGTGGCTGCCTCTGTGGTATGACTAGGTGCCGTGGTGGTGCTTGCTGTGCCTGTCTTGCCCTCCTCCTCCTCCTGCGTCTCCTCTGTGCTGCCTGTTGTTGTTGCTGCTGCACTGCAATCATGTCCTCCAGCCCATGTAATGCTGCTAGTATTGGGACCATCTTGGTGTGGGAAGGGGTGTGGTGTGCTCCTTTTGTGCTGCCAGAGTCTCCATTGCCTCCACCTGTGCTGATTGTGTCCACCTGTGGCAGGTGGGAACACTGCTCCGTTCTCTTAACGGGTGGCTCACAATGGCGGTATTAGCGCCATGGCGGTAAGGGATTAGGGGGGGGCTTTACCATGCCGCTATTGACATGTCCGCTTGGCTTGTGATGGTGTGCTATTAGCGGCATGGCGTTATTTACGGGATGGAGGTACGCGTGCACGCGGACTGCCCGCTATTAGTGGCACCGTACTTAGCGATGCCGCTAATAGAGGTGAGCCGGGTCGTAATTCGCATAGGGATTTAACGTTACCGGTATTCCATTACCGGTAACGTTAAATCCCTACCGCCTACCGTGTAATGAGGCCCAATGTCTCTTGTCTTATCCCTCTTTCTTCTTCCTCTCAATGTCTTGATGTTATTGCTCTCAATGTTGTTATTTTTCACTGCATAACGTTCCTCTCTGTTTTCTCCCAAATAGGTGGAAATGTTGCCTAACAACGGCTGTGGAGGCGCAGAACGCGGCTGAGTGGAAGATGGATGCGACCGCAATGTCCAGCAGCAGGTGAGTGATGGCTTTAGGGAAGGCGTGAGGTTTTAATGGCAGCGCGCCCTTAACGTCTTGTCTGTTAAGTGTCTAACCTTGTCTTTTGATTTTCTTTTGCAGGTGCTGCGAGTTCGGATGGAGTGCATCGTGCTGCGGCGCCTAGATGATGCTGTCTGTGTTCTGAGATGTTTGCCAGTGATTTGCGTTGCCAGGGAGAAGATGTCTGCGCTCCGAGATGTTTGCAGGTGAGCCGCGGTGCCAGGAAGAAGATGTCTGCACTCCGAGATGTTTGCAGGTGAGCCGTGGTGTCAGGAAGATGTCTGCGCTCCGATATGTTTGCAGGTGAGTCTCAGTGTCAGGAAGAAGCATACAGGTGAGAGCAGGATCCTCCAGATGGTAAGTATGGATGAAGATGGCAGGATCTCTCCAGGTAAGATGAATCCCAGGCTACGGTGAGCGTTACGCTGCACGGAGGTGCAGAATAACACGAAGGGTGTGCCTTGGGGTTGGGCTGGCTTTTATAGCTGAGCTCTTAAGGCCACGCCCCCCTAGCACAGTCCTGCATGCCACACCCTGCCACTCCTAGAAGTTGCACGTGCAGATGCAGATGGAGACCACACCCGGACTAGTTACACACAAATGAGCGTTCTTGAGAGTATTGTTGTCCATAATAAAAGAGTTCCTGTTCCATTTCAAGCACTTCTGCCCATAATGAAAATGTCTTGTTTAAGTTCTTTAATGAGCCTGGCGCCAAAGGCGCCAGGACTGCGTCCAACCAAACCCCCCATGTATAAACGTCCCAAACGGACGTGCGTGAACCATGATGCCCCCTGCTCCCTCCACTTGATGGTGCCACTCCTATGATCCTGGGCAAGTGGCCATGACACAGTCATTGGTCCAGTCCCGTGGTCCTTGTCCCCAAGGCAAGTTCCCAGGCTGCTACAAAGGATTGGAGGTTCTGTGTGGACTACAGAGGAGTCAATGCCATCACCGAAACTGATGCGCACCCATTGCCCAGGGCTGATGAGCTTGTGGACACCATAGGTGCTGCCAATTTGTGAGCACCTTTGACCTTACCTCAGACTATTGGCAAATAGCTCTGACGGACCATGCCAAGGAAATGACAGCATTCTCAACACCTGAGGGACTCTACCAGTTTAGGGTCATGCCTTTTGGGTTGAAGAATGCCCCTGCCACCTTCAAGAGATTGGTCAATCATGCACTCAGTGGGCTGGAGGCCTTTTGTGTGGCCTACTTAGATGACATTGCTGTCTACAGTTCCACCTGAGAAGAGCATTTCACACATCTGGATAAGGTGTTGCAGGCCTTGAAAAGGGCTAACCTCCCTAACAAGGCCACCAAGTGCCAGATATCTCAGGGGAAAGTCATGTATCTTGGTCATGGGGTAGGAGGGGGTCAAATCCAACCTCTCCCACTACTCAAACCCAGGTGAGAGCCTTTTTGGGCCTCACCGGGTAGTCTCGCAATTCCATGGTGGACTATGGAACCATAGTTGCACCCCTGACAGCTCTGACTTCACCCAAACAGCATAGGAAGGTTAATTGGACTGAAGACTGTCAGAGGGCCTTTGATGGCTTGAAAGAAAGTCTGTGTAGGGCACCTGTGTTGTGTGCGCCTGACTACAGCAAACCCTTTATCTTCCAGACGGATGCCTGCGACACCGGAATTGGAGTTGTCTTGTCCCAGTTAGATGACAAAGGGAGGGAACATCCGATCATCTTCATCAGTAGACAACTCAAGGATAGAGAACTTAGGTGGGCTGCTGTTGAAAAGGAATGTTTCAGTATAGTTTGGAGCATTAGACGTTTTACACCCTACCTTACGGGGTCTACCTTCAACGTTCAAACAGATCATAAGCTCCTGAAGTGGCTTATGCAGATGAAGGGTGAGAACCCGAAACTGCTCAGGTGGTCCATTAGCCTGCAAGGGCTAGATTGCACCATAGAGCATAGACCATGGAAGAGTCACGATAAGGCAGATGACCTTTCCAGGAGGTACTCTGATGCTGGAAATGCATTGGTGGGACAGGGCCCCCCTGTCCTTGTCCTGTAGTCCTTTTCATTTGTGTTCTGTATTGTTTTCTGCCCGGGAGTCCATGTGGGAATCCTGGCAGTGCAGCTCTTCCTATTTTTGGTTTGGTGTACAGACCCATGGGATGCACTTATCGCACACATGGGTGGGGATACAACCCTGTTCCCCTAGTGTATATTTTTGGGCACATGTGGGTGGCCCACAGAGCAGGGTATGGGCTGGTGGCAGCTCCATGCTGAATTTGACAGGTGCTCTGAGTATCCTCCATTTTAGGATACCCAGGCCCTGACATTGGAATTAGTTGATTCCTGATAGGAAACAAGGTGCCCCCTGTGGCCCTTTGCTTTCTATTGCCTGTTACCTTGTTTTCTCACAGTCATGGGAAGCCCTGACTCTGTCCCTTCCCCCTGACTGGCTGTTGGGTGGAAGTTCCATATATGGTGTTGTTGTGAAGTCCAGGCCAGAATGGCTGAAGCCTTCCCAGTGACTGTATGTTGTGGGTACACCCTGTGGGTGGGACCTGGGTGAATGGAGTGTGTGACCAATATGCACCTCTTGTTTCTAGTGTGAAATACAATGACTGAGACAGCCCTGCCCGAAACTGGTATGAATGTAGTGTGTAGTGTTGAATGGCTGGGTACTTGTCCCAATAAACATTCTTTGTTGTGAGTGTCTGAGAGGGAGGAGAATGGCCTGAATGCACTGTATGCCTGATTGGCTGGCTGAGTGCTGAATGCTCTTCTGAGTGATTGGTTGCCTGAGTGTGACCTAGCAGAATGAATGAGAGATCAACTAGTATATCTGGGAGCCTCTCACTGCTAGAATTCGTTCAGAAGCTGAAGTTGAAACTGACGCTAGATCTCGACAACCGAGCCTGAAGAAGAAGATTGACTGCTGTCTCCCTTCGCCGAAATGTGAAAGCTGCTGAGTCATCGAGACTGATACAAGAGAGGACCTGGTTAGGTGCCCTCTTACCGTGCTCCGAGGGACCATCGAGCACCGCTAACCTTCGCAGAAGCGCCCTGGAAGTCAGACCCTCGACAGGCTGCCGACCAGAGACGGGGACCGCCGAGGAGAACGAAGATAAGCCCCGGACATTCCGTCTACCATCGTCGACCAGGGTTTGCAGGTTTGCTATAACTCCTCGAGGCCCGTCAAAACCGTGTTGCCCAGAAGAGGGGACCGCTTGATGCTGTGCCATCGACGACCGGAGCAACGCTCCCTTGATTAAGACGCTTGATTCCCGGACGCGCTTATCCACACCAGCGACTGCCTTATCCCGCTGGAGAAGGGCAGGCTGTCAATGCGCCGAGGAGCATCCGCCGGTCGGTTTCCCACCACATAAAGACCGTAGAGATGCCGGACGACTCGACGCCCTTGCTGGGCCACAGTTCTTCACAAACTCTTTGTTTTCCTGAACTATCGACATAGAGGTGCTCTGCACACCTCTTCCTTGCAGGACGTCTTCGCTCCGTCGTCGACGAGCACCGCTGGGACCAAAGCTGCTGCCTCAACACCGAGTTCACTTTCTTTGAGGGATCTCGACGATCCGTGGCTCCTGCTTTAAAAGGAGCCACTCAAGAAGGATCTGTCGACGACTCGTCGTCGAACTCTGCTATTCCAGGTAGATTGGGGTGGTAGAAACATTGTAGAAGTATAAGACTACTTGAACAATATATGGACTGGGCTTGTAGTGTATCTTTATTTTACAGGTTACCCAGGTGGGGGGATCTCCACACAGAACTGTGTCTAGGTAACAGGGCTAGTATTCTGCCAATTGTTCTAACCAAGTGCTTTCCTCCTATGTCTAATGTTGGTTACCTTTATTAATTGATTTGTGTGACATTTCACCAGAGTACAGTTGATGCACTTTAATGAAATCTGATAATAATTGTGGTACCACTTAGAACTGTATATATTTGTCATTGTAGATTTACTGAGCACAAAGTGGGTTATTGTGATTACGTATATAACCTTGAAACTTAATTATATAAAGACTGTGTTTTAACTAATACAGTGTGTGGACATTCCTTTGTGGGTGCTTGGGGACTACACTGTACTTAAGAACCAGCCTGCATCATCTCCTGAGAAGCTAGGCCTTCATTGCTTGTCCATTGCTACTGTAATAGAGAATCTTGGCTGGGGTCCTCTGTGCCGTACAGACACCCACCTTCCAGTCTTTACAACTGCAAACCTGTTTCAGCCTTATTCCTACTATGGGATAAATGTAGCTCCTGATTGGTGGAGTGGAACAATGGTTCTGATGCAGCGGCTCCTCTTCTCCTCTTGCTCCTGCTTTTATTGAGGAGCCGTGGACAGTGGTGTGTCTAGACACTTTTGATTGGGGTGCCCGAGTGGAGCACTCATTTATGCAGAGGTGGCATGAAGTAAGAGCGCACACACACATAATGATCATAGTTTAGGATAATGCCCGACTACATGCCGAAGATACAAACCCACCCAAAGCACTAAAACAATAAATCCTGACCAATAGCCAGTATCCTGCCAAAACCTACCCTGTAACCCACTATAAACAAAACCTGCAACCAGGTAATTGGGCTCCTTGCCACATAGTGCTGAGCCTAAGAATAATGACCCCTGACCCTGCAAATAATAACTTACTCCGGTCCAGTCTGTGAATCTACCCCAGTGAACCGCTACCGCGAAACATGAGGATGATCACTGACCCAGAAAGTAACCTTGACCAGTGGGCTCCTAATAGTAATTCATCCACTCCTGACAATCACCTCTCCTACCACTATGCTCACTCTCCCCTTTACACCAACAGAGCACAGCTATACTCCTCGATCAATTTCAGCCTTGCTGCACACATATGAACAATTTTCCATGAACACCTCAACAACCTGTTAGAACGCAGCTATACCCCACGATAAAATCAGCCTAGCTGCACACACAAACATCCTACACAGGCCTAATGACGCCAGAATGCAGTCTCGGAGGCAAACCACCTGACTGCACACATTCGACTGATCTCTCACTACCACCGCACCTAGTTTTAGGATGCAGCCACCATCACGAAAATCAAACTGGCTGCTCACATATTGAGTGCACCCAAGCACTGTATTCCACCCTACTCTCTCGACTGACCTGGGCTAGGGTCCCCGAGGGAGTACAACCCACAAGCGCTTTGAGATCATACCAATGATATATAGGGCGCTATATGAATGCCAAATAACAAGACATAACATAATGGGGTAGCACCTCTGGTGTCCAATCAGATTCCAGGGGTAGCATGTGCCAACCCAGGCCACTCCCTGGACACGGCACTGGCCGCGGACAGGAATTGTAAGAGCATGGAGCAGGAATGTCATGCCTGTTCGTGCATATTTGGGGTTATTTTATACATGCCCACACTCCCGGTTTGTCCTGGATGCTACAGGATTTCGTGCACTCGTGGGGATCTCCAGAGGAGTTCATGGAAAGTGCAGTATTCTGTACAAGCAGAGACTCTCTTATTAAACTGACAGCATGCACTGTACCATGGGAAGGCAGATAAGTGTGCCTGCGGTCTTTAGTAAGAAGGCATCTGGAAAACTGCCAGGCCATGAATATCAATGTAACAGGAACAGCAGCAACTGTTTGGGAGCAGAAGGCAAGGCAAAGACAATTAAGGGGTGCATCACTCATATACAGGGGTGGCAGCATTTTATAACTGATCACCACTGAGCTGCTGCTCGGAGCCCACAGTGGGACTGACCTATGCAATATCTGGTTAATTTCTGATCATATATGTTCTCTTTAGTAAGGCAGAAGTGAATGGGGAAGAGTCCATTTCTTATCAGATCATGGTAGACATGAAACAGACTTTTCCCTAGCACTACGGCTTTTTTGGGGCCTAACCCTGTTACAAAATGTCCTGAATTGTCACCTTGTCCTATCAGGTGCTGATCAGTGCTTTAAAAGGTATCCATGTTCACTACATTTTCCAAAGATCCCTGGGAAGAACCCCTAAAACCTAAGGGACCAATGACAGTAAACCTCAGGGCTTTGTTTGGAAAAATGTTTGGGGAGTTTTATGTCTATAGTTTAGTGGAACCAAAGCGAATCCTACGGTTTTCAATTTCAAGTGTTGACAACTCTGGGTTTTCCTTAACAAATGGTGACTATATCAGGTATACAAGAGCTTTATTGTTCGGGGGCATATCATGGTGACAACTCCACCTGTCGGGTTATACCTTAACATCCATTGACTAGGCATATGGCATTTATTGGGTAATTTGAGGCTGCACTTGGTGTATGATGGTGACACTTGCCCAGGTAGTGCAACACCATGACACTTGATGGCATTATTATTATTATAATTTTTTTATTAAGCATATAGCGTAAATAAATACAAGCTTTTGCTTTTAAAAAAGTATAATTTTTGTGTCTCAATTACAAGGCCAAACCAAATCCATGGGTTTTTCTTTCGTTTCTATATCAGTTCAATCCTTGGAATTCAATTCTTTGTTTATTCTTTTTCCTCTTTGGTTTGGCCTGAACTTTGACATAATCCACAAGTTATGCTTATTCCACCATCAAGACATCTTTTTCAGTTTGTTGACGAGTCACTTGTTTGTTTTCCAATTTAGTCATCATTGTTTGTAGGAATACACCAAGTGCTCTTGTAGTTTTCTGATTCGGATTGTCATATAGAGTTCACCACCACAGGTCTGAATCTAGCCCACATGTCGGGGTTAGTACTGGATGTAACAGTGGATCTCTTGCTGATCTTAGCTCAGGGCAGTACATTACTAGGTGTTGTAAGGATTCTTCTTCCTGCTCACAAAACCAGCAAGTGGTGTCACTTACTATGCCATATTTCTTCAGATTTATTTTTGTTCTTAAAATATTCAATCTAAATCGTAAGATTAGATCTCGATGAGTAGGATTCGCACTCTTTTTCAGGTAGCCTAGCAGGATTTCTGGTACTGAGCTGATACTTTTTGAGAGGGTGTGAAATTTAGAATTAGCGCAGGTGCTTTCCGTTTGCGCCCAGTCAACACACAGTAGCAAAGTCTTCATCCTCTTGGGATTATTGCATAAGGTGTCTTCTGATATATGCAGGTTTTGTAAAAGCTCCTTGCATTTTTCTTTCCAAATAGTCAGAGGCCAGAATGGGGCTTTTTCATTTTCTTCCTTTAAAATTACGTATTGCAGTGGGCAATCTTTAACTAGTGTCTTTCTGAATGATGACAATGCTTTCCATATGATTGAGACCCAGTTCGTGTCGAATTATGTTCATTGGAACACATTGTGGTAGCTTCAATAGTTTTCTCCAGAATCTAGCTTCAACCTTTTCCCAGGTTTTCCTGGCATTATTATGGCATTTGAGGCATCACTTGCCATATGATAGCAGCACTGGAGGTTACATGCCCTGCAGTGATTATTTTCTTTGCGCAATGGTACTTCAATGGTATTGGCAATGCAGAGGGTGGTTACAGAGCCTCTTTAGAATACAACAATCTCACACTGCATACACTACCACCTCCTAATGGCTGTGAAAGTGTATAGTAACAGGCACAAGGGCTACAGAGCCTGTGATTGTTTGTTTGTGACTTAGGGTGGCCATTCTCAAGAAAAGCAGGCTGGGCAGTCTACTGCGTTCTTGAAATTCATGTAAAAATCTGCCTGCCCTGCACGCTGCAGCATGACACGTCACATAATTCAACTACGTTGCTCCCACTGAGTTATATTGGTTTCCCTTGAAGCAAACCTGTCATTGGGAACAGACTGCATACGTTGTCATAACTATAACACCTCTCTAGGAAGCTTTGAAACTCATCTTCTCCTGAGGCCTTCGAACCACCAGAAGCCATGGCATTGGAAGGATGGAAACTATGAAGTGCAAGAATGAAAAGAAAATAAACATTCTGTTGCTACACACCATGTCAATGGATCAAGCTATGAACTCTTGTCAGAGTGCCCGCTCCATCCTACCCTTCAGGGCGGCCCTGAGGCATGTGCTCTTCAAAGGCTGTCTCATCACCCTCAGAATAGCCTATACATAAATACTCTTCATCCCCCGGAAAGCTCCTTACCTTCACTGTTTCTGTTGTAACCACACTCCCAATGTGCTCCCGTGGAGTGTTCACTCCCCACACCCTGTACAGTACTCTGCTGCATATGTTCAGAAGATCCATACACAGGCTGCAAGGGTGTAGGCAGGGAGAGATCTATTCCGGCGACACATGCCAGTTAAAGTCATCTGTAGAGCTACATGGTAAGCTACAGCATAAGCTTCTGTGAGCATTGCTCCAGGTTTGATGTTCTATTTTGTCTGTCATTGGTTGCTCAAGAATAATTTTGACTACAAAGCGTAGGGTAGCAGCTCCTGCTTTTATTTCTGGGTGCTTTGCAATCTATCTTATGATTCTGGAGAGCAGGTGGTACTTGTGAGTACCAGGTTTCTCACCATAGTGGTTTTTGCTCTGGTAGTCCATTCCCAGCTTGGGACAGATTACCCATTCAACACTCTCCCATTTTTACAATTGTTGAGACCAGTGTATGAATGGTGGCATATGCATGAAGGTAAAATGCTGCATAAAGATAGGGCTGTGCCTATGCACAAACTGTCCTTTTTCTTATGTTTTGCAAGAAATGCTCTGGTGTCAGTATCCAAGGAGCCGTGTTAGCACATTTTCATGATGCATTTTCCCACAATATATGCCAGTATGAAAAAATGTTCATGTAGACTTTGGCCCAACATGTCCATACTGACTGCACCAATGTAGGCCAGTATCCCCATGTAAGAACACTGCTCAGCTCATCATTTTGGCTTTTCCAATAATGCCAGTAGATTGCTATGCAATATATGAAAACATGTTGATACTTGCTGCACCAATATAGATAGGTATACCCACTTAATAACACCTGTCACATTGGCTTTTCCCAAAATGGCAGTAAAAATGCCCTGCTGCTGTAAGGAAACATGCCCTACATTTGTGCAGCCAGTATTAACATCTTATCCATACTGGCTGCACCAATGTAGGGCTGTGACCCCACTTAAGAACATTCTGCATTTCCCTTTAATGCCAGTAAAAATGCCATGCCACTGTAAGAAGAATTGTGCTTACTAGCTGTACTAATGTGCTGCCCCCCACATTAGAACATTCTTCATGTCGGCTTTGCTGATAATGCCAGTAAAAATTCTATGCCCACCATCAGAAAAGCCAATACCATCCTCCCCCAGTCCGAGGCTTGCGCCCTTACTCACACAAACCCCATACACCACATGAATTAGATTATTTTAAACTAAGAGATTGGTTTTGCACAGTCCTGGCTGGGTACTCACACTGGGCCTCATTACGACCCTGGCGCTAAGTGAAAAACGATGGCGGTAAATGGTTACCGCCATCGTTTTCCGCCAGGTCCGATCATGACCCGTGACCGTTAACTACGATGCCATTTGCGGCATCGTAGTTAACGCTGCCGCTAACTGCGCTAAGGGTGCATGCACGTGACCGCCCACACCGTACTTAGCGCCATGGCGGAAAGTTACGCAAATGCCGACCCAAGCGGACATGCACCTAACGCCATCACCCAGCCCGTTAAGTACCTTACCGCCATGGTGCTAATAACGCCATCGCGAACCAACCGTAAAGGGCCATGTTAAGTGAATGCAGCTGCCACAGGTGCACAGAAACAGCACAGGTGAAGGCAATACAGACTCAGGAAGTACAAAAAGAGCACACCCCACCCCTTCCCACACCCAGTCACACTCCACAATGATACCAATACGACTAGCAATGTTGGGGCTGGAGGACCTGATAGCAATGCATGTGCTACAACAGCAACTACAACAACAACAACAACAACAGGCAGCACAGAGGAGACGCAGGAGGAGAAGGAGGGCAAGGCAGGCCCAGCAAGCCCCACCAGCACAGCCAGTGCCACCACGCAGGCAGCCCCCAATCCCACGCATCAGAGCCAATCCATTCAACCTCACTGCTCAGCAGATCCACACCCTGTACCGTTTGGACCGGGACACCATCACCGCCTTCGTAGACATGACACACAACGACATCGTCAGCATGATAGAAACTCCAACCGCCACCCTCCCCCTACTGAAGGTAGTGTCTGTACTCCACTTCCTGGCCACAGGCACCTACCAGCACACAGTGGGGCACCTGCATGGCATTTCACAACCATTATTCTCACGAACACTCATCCAAGTGCTCGATGCCCTCCTCAAGCACACAGACGACCACATCTCATTACCACGGACTGGCCAGGAGATTGCAAACACCAAAGTGGGTTTCCATGCACTAGCCGGCATACCCGGTTGCATTGGTGCCATCGACTGCACCCATGTGGAATTGGTGGTTCCACGTGCCATGGAGGTACCGTACCGCAACCGGAAACAGTTCCACTCAATCAACGTGCAAATGGTCTGTGACTCCAACAAGATCATCACACATTGTTGTGCCCGATTCCCCGGATCAACCCATGATTCTATGGTCCTGAGGAACTCCACAATACCACGCTACATGGAGCGACATGCAGGGCCAAGATCCTGGCTACTCGGTGAGTCCAATGTCATGGAAGTGGGCAGGTGAATGACGTACCGATGCATACTCCACCTGGCTGAAAGGGGGGGGATGCATACTCCACCTGGCTGAAAGGGGGGGATGCATACTCCACCTGGCTGAAAGGGGGGGGGTGCATACTCCACCTGGCTGAAAGGGGGGGGATGCATACTCCACCTGGCTGAAGGGGGGGGTGCATACTCCACCTGGCTGAAAGGGGGGGGGTGCATACTCTACCTGGCTGAAAGGGGGGGATGCATACTCCACCTGGCTGAAAGGGGGGGATGCATCACCGCCTGGCTGAAAGGGGGGGGGATGCATACTCCACCTGGCTGAAAGGGGGGGGGGTGCATACTCCACCTGGCTGAAAGGGGGGGGGGTGCATACTCCACCTGGCTGTGAGTAACACAGAGAACGGAGACAGAGGACGGGCACTCACAATGCACACAACCCCTCTGCATACATTGGGTGATGGCATGCAAAACAGGCCATGGGAGCCATGAGCATATAGTGGTAGCATTGTGTTAATCAATTAGTGCATGTAGAAGTGAGCCAAAGTAACAGTTGGATGCAAGCCATGGTGGAACATCATGTTCTTGATCAGACAACATGACTGACACATACATTCTCGCCTACATACAGGTGATGCAGGCTATCCCCTGAAGAGGTGGCTCCTTACACCAGTCCGGAACCCGCAGAACCAGCACGAGGAGGACTTCAACCGTGCACATACACGTACTCGTGTGGTCATAGAGCAGACATTCGGCCTATTGAAGGCACGGTTCCGAAGCCTCAGCAGGTGTGGTGGGGCACTCCTGTATGGCCGTGAGAGGGTGGCAAAGATCGTCATGGCATGTGTCATGCTACACAATATGTGCGTCAGACGGAATGTGCCCCTGCCCCCTGACGCAGAACTGCAACCACCTGAGGATGAGGATGAGGAGGGTGCAGATGGGGTGGCACCCCATGGAGGAGGCGATGCACAGGTGGGGCATGCAATGCGCCAAAGTATCATCGACCACTGCTTCTAGCACACACGGCTGGTGTGTATCACATGGTGACTGCACTTGGGGCACTGTGTGGCTCTGGGACATGCACACTGTGGACTGTACACCAATAAAGCACACATACGCAATGAAAATGTCCACACAATTCTTTTTCAGAAAGAAAAAAGTGTATTCAAACTATGAAACGTCGTGACACACCCCCTCCCACCTCCCCCCTGCACACCCCAACACACCCCCCCACCTCCCCCCTGCACACCCCAACACATCCCCCCACCTCCCCCCTGCACACCCCAACACACCCCCCCACCTCCCCCCTGCACACCCCAACACACCCCCCCACCTCCCCCCTGCACACCCCAACACACCCCATGTAGGTGTCAACAGATGCCTGTGACAGTGGCCACAGGCTGTTACAAGCCCCCTCTCCCGGCACCCGGGGCACCCCTGGCTGTGGAGCGCAGGTTACGTCCGGCACGTCGCACGGGGCTGCTCTGTGCAGAACTGGCAGTGGAGGATGTCCCTGCCTGCCCCGTGCATGCACGTCCTGTAGAGTGTGGGTGTGCTCAGTGAGCGCATGACGCAAGGCGGCAAGTTCAGCACAGATGTCCCTGGACATGGCCTGCATGGCATCCCTCAGGGTGGCAGTGCTCTGCGCTACTTCGGCCCTTAGGGTCTCCGTGGCCTGTTCAATGGTTGCCCTAGCCCCCACACATTCCACGGCATGCTCAGTCAGCATCGTGGACAGTTGTTGCTGCCGTTCTGTGATGTCCTCGAGGGACTGCTGCCCCTGCTGGCCCATGGCCAGTGCTGGTGGTGTGATGGAGGGGCTGCTCCCTTCCTGTGGAGTGAGGACTGGGCATGGGGTGGAAGGCCACTTCTCTACCTCTGTGTGCCCCTGTGTGTGATCCTCATGGGGGCTGGCGTCTGAGAAACAGGGGGAATGTAGTAGGTCAGTGGGGCTTCTGACCTCGTGCTCCATGTCTGAGTCTGAACATGCAGCTATTGCAGCTGTCTCACCGATGTTGCTGCTGGCCGCTGACCCGGTGCCTTCTGTGGCAGGCAATGTCGGTAGAGGTGGAGCAGCTGCTGCTGGCCTGCTGCCTACAGGGGTGCTTGCCGGTGGGACGTCCGGTATGCTCGCAGTGGGTCCTGCTTGTTGTGGGGTCTGCCTCACTGCAGCTGAGGTTGAGGGTGCGGGGACGGTATTGATGGCCTTCTTGGCTCTCTTCGTCGCAGGGGTGTCCTGGTCCTCGGGGTGTGAATCTGTGCCTGTGGTGGAGCAAAGGAGGGAGGGCGTTATTGATGGGTCTGCGGACTTTGGAATGACAATGATTGACATTATTCTGGTCAGTAGATGAGGCAGATTTCAGGCAGGGCCATGCAAGTTGTCTCCTTTTAGTGTGGAATGTGGATGCAGGTATGCGGGTGCCAGCAGTGTATACAGGGTGGTGCTCGCATGTGGCTATGGGCAGTGTTGAAATGTGTTGCATTTACTCTGTAGGGCAACCTTGTGCTACACATGAATGGACTGCAGTGACTATGGCATGTCTTGTTTGAGGCACCTACCTTCATCGCCTGATGTCGGAGCTCCCCTTTCCATCCCTCCAACGCCTTCAATGGATTCCATGCCAATCGTGGTTGCACAGATCTCCTCCCACGGTTGGAGTTTTAGTGGGGATTCCGACCCTCCACCGGTACCCAGGGCAAGGTTGCGGTTTGCAGAGATGACGGCTCTGACCCGTATGCGTAGGTCATCCCAGCGCTTCCTGCACTGCTGTGGGGCGCGGGGTACGGTCCCCACCGCGCTGACGCGCTCGGCCACCAGGGCCCAGATGGCCTTCTTCTTCGCTATCGATGTCCTGGTCATTTCCGGGGAGAAAACGACACCTGCGTTGTCTTGCAGGGTCTCCGCAAGCATGCAGAGTTCCTCCCGGCTGAATCTCTCCTGGCGCTGGCGGTCACATGCCTTCTTTACAACTTTTGGCATTTTCGGGTACTTGGATGGGTGGCTGATTGGTTGGGACAGGTGTCAGGGTTGGGTCTGTTGTTGTTCGGTAGGATGGCAATGGATTGTGTTTTTAAAGATGGCCGACGTGCTGTTTCCCGTTCCGGCGCGATGACGCTATTTCCGGTTCAGCTTTTTACATCCACCGCAAATTACGGTGGCCGCTAATTACGGTGGGCGCTAATTACGGTGGCGGAGGTGCACCTTGCTCGCTTTACGATGCCGGTAGGGGCCTTGTCCGCCATGGCGCTAATTGTATTACCGCCATGGCGTAATGCTCGTGCGCGATGGGTCGTAATGTGGCGCTCTTTACGCCATCGGCCCACGGCGTAAACGCTCATTACGCCATGGCGGTAATGACGGAAGATTACCGCCTGGGTCCTAATGAGGCCCACTATATTTTGGAAGGAATGGGCCTCATCACAGATCTGGTCAGGTTGACTGCGGTTCTCTCGCCACGGACAGTCTTTAGTACCGGTTCTCTGGTTACACCGTTCTGGGTCAGCTCTGCTCTGCTGGTCTGGTCTGGCACTCGGCGCTTCACAAAGGTCTGGTCTCTGGTTCCGGGTACAGCTCTGCTTTCTGGGTGTTTCTGGCACAGGGTTTTAGGCCAGAATCAAACAGCTCAGCCGGGCTGTTTTACTCTGATGTGCCCCTTGGAAGTCTGGGGTAAATCATTTTGCAAAAGATTTTGAGGCCTGCTGACAAATTCTGAAGTCTGAATTCAAAGTTCTGGTCTCTGTCTGGATTTGAAGTCTAAGTGCTGGATCTAGTGTCTTCTGGCAAAACGCTCCGCAAGAAATCAGCTTGAAGTGGGAAGTGAATGTCCCTACCTGTCCTGCACAGTCTCCTTTTATGTGTTTAGAAAGTGGGAGGGTCGGCTCATCTTCTATGCCCAACCCTCTCAACTTATCATCGGCCAGTTCCTCCACTCTCCCTTGATTGGGGGAACTGGGTTGTGAGTCAGAGTGATGAGGTAGGTTTATGGTCAGAGGATCCTCCCCTTGTCAAATTTCACACAAATCTATTTCTGATCCAAATACATATTTATCTATGTGCCATTTTTCTAATATTATACGTCCATTTAACATATTTTCTGTAGCACCAAACCATCCGATCCCTGTCTTTGTAAGATGTTGTGTCCACTTATGACAGAATTCTGCCCTTTTCATCCAGATAACGACCTCTAAACCTTTCCAGATTTTACACAAATGTGCACCAGGGATATGGGTTTCAGATGATAAAGTGTCAGATTTTTAACATGCATACATTTGGAGTAACAACCTTTTTTCCGCTACTATCCCCAAGAACATACCACAGGGTCCTAACACCTCTTAAAATGTGCACAGAACAATCACAAGAATGATGATGTTATTTAGATAATTTTTACAAGTCCGCACTATGAATTATCCATCTTTTTAAAATTATGCTCTGGCCCCAAAGGGGTGTGGTTTTCCAAAGCACATGGTGGAATTTCTGGTTTATCCACTTCCCCCAAGGTCAGCTGGCTCACAGATGCAGTGCCCCTCCCCGATTCCTTCCAAGAGGAAGCCATTTCCGACCCCCCTAATTTAACATTTGCCTGGGCCAAGGACAGTGCTTTGTTTAGTTTCCTGTAGTCCCCAGGTGCTCCTCCCCTAATTCAATCAGGGAGGTGTCATCTCCTTTGCCAGGGGCAGCAGAATGCAGCCAAGCCTGGGAACACAGCTGCTGATTAAGTTTCAACTCCTGTCGGGGGTGGTTGTCAGGCAGAATTCAATCTCTTTAAGCCAGGCTTCAGCTAAATGTCACTTTAGTTCCCAGTTTTCTACATTCCAACCAAACTTGCAATTTTTACACATGCAGCTAGCACGCTGATTCTAAGTTCAAAACTATGGCATTTAACAGTTGCAAACTATGTACCACTCAATAGTAGGTCACTCATTTATTTTAAACATTTAGATTTTAGTGTCTTTCAGTCCAATTTCACTTCAGCTGCTGACATCCACAGCTCAGCCAGTTTTGTTATAAACATTGTTTTGGGCTCTTTCTCTTTCCAGATTTAGCATGCACACAAGAATACATTCTGCCAAATGTCTGCTGGTGTTCATTGAGATTTTTGAATATCTTGCGATGTTTGAAATAGGCATTTTTAGCTTGCATTTCAGAGAAACAAAGATGATTTCAAAGCGCTTTTTTTTAGCCACCGGCACTGCTGTTTTTCCTTTGGCACACATTTCACTCATGGCACTCCTGGCCCCTCACGCTCGCACTGGTGGGTGGCAGGTCAGGGGATCATTTTGCTGTGCGCAAAACTGCGCGGTTCTCCAGGATTCTGGCGCAAATTTGGGCTTTTCCCCCTTCTTGGATTTCCTAAGCCCACAGCACCAAGTGTTGCAGCATAATAACTTGAACGTGGGCCAAGACACCCAACAGCTCCAAGGTAAATACTTAACAAGCTCTTTAAGCTGACCCCTCATGCTAAGAACGTGCATGGTATTATGCAAGGTGCTCACCAACACACCAGTTTGCCGTGGCACTCTTTTGAGATAGCTTCTCTGATAGGAAGCTAAATGTAACACTCTTGTCTATACCAAGCATGCGCCCGTGCGGACACACACGCACTTTAAATTGCATTTGAAAAGGTTGGATCCAATTGAAATTGAACAAATAGAATTCATATTTTCAATAAAGCAAGCAAAACTTCCTTTTTACATACAATAAAATGTAGTGTTTCCTCCTTTGCCTTGTTGACCTAAGCGTATTTACATTTCTCGCACTGTAATATGTAGTCACACTCCACTTTCCTATAAGGTCAGTCTCCGTTGCCTTCGTTTTATGCTATTAAGATAGCTCTGTGGGCTGAACACTTGCTGCTGTGAATAGCAGATCGCAGGTTCGAATACTTACAAGGACCAATCAGCCTTTTATCTGTACGAGGTTGGTAAACATGAGTACCAAGTCCGGTTGGGTGATACATGTATGTAAATAAGTTCTATGTACAGTGATTTGGTGAAATCACTATATAAACAAGATTAAAAACGAGTGTGCGGCCCATCTACTGAGAACGAACGTGGGTGAAATTTCCTGTTCTATGGAATTTCTTCCACTGCTAATGTGGAAGAAATTCTATATTTGTTCAAGGAGTACACTTAGTTAATGGTCTGTATTGAAACTCTTCTCCACATTGTCCGTGTAAAAGATAAGCTTGAACTCTTTTTTGCCCAGCTGTCATTCCTTATTGCCTCCTCTTTTATCCGTTTCTATTCTAGCAATCTCAACAATGCGTAGGGCGTCCTGGTTAGCGCCTCCATGTTCTTTTCTCCAATGGGCTGCTACTAGCTACCTGTGGTCTTTGTTCCGGATTGCCCTTGTATGTTCTCTAATTCTGATCTTAAGCTTCCTTTAATGCTTCCCATGTGTTTGTTGTTCTATATACATATAATGATATATATTTGATAACTGCTCAAACAAATGATGAATTGTATGATCTTAGTCTTACGATTGTTTATGTCTAAATCTGTGGTTTTTTTATTGTTAACACATTCACACATTATACAGAAACCACATTATAAAAACCCGGTGTTTGTACATAAAGCCATGTTCTTGGCTCAGTGTGATTAGTCTTTAAATTTCTAGGGATCACTTTGTTTACTTTAAAATCAGTGTTGTACTAGTGTTTATGTATTGACTTATTGGGGTCACACCTTAATAAGTTCCAATGCTTGCGTAATGGTTTCCTTATTATGTGACTATTAGAACAAAATTGGGTTATGATATGATATGATAACTCATTTATAACGCTCCTGTACGCAAGTGTTTCAAGGCACAAATTAACTTTGTGGTGTTTGGCCTCAGTGGTAATGTCTCTACCTGAAAGTAGTTCGGTCCTGTTCCGTTTGTCTACTTTGTTCACTGCCTGCATGATTGTTTAATTTGTGTAACCCCTTTGTCTAAATCTCTTGATGATGACCATGTTGGCCTCATTATAATCCACAGGGATCGTGCACATACGTTTAACGCTAGTGGGTTCCCCGGTTGGTATATTGTTAACTACTGATTTTAAGTGACCACTTTTAACACGTAGAATCAAATTGACCCTGTAGGTTTTCTATATAGTTTTGTGTTGATCATGCTGTTCTATAGATCAATGTGAATATCAAGGACCACTATTTTCTTTCTGCTGCTGTTACACGTCAATATCACTAACACGCTATTAGTATTCAGATGAGATACAAAGCTGTGCGGTTCTTCTTCATTCCCTTGCCAAATAAGTAAAACATTGTCTACGCACCTCATCCACGATGCTATGTTGGCAATGTCAGTTAGTTCTTCATTCATGGTAGGTTTGATTTCAATTTTCCATTGAAAAGGCAGCATGTTTAGAAGAATGATCATCTTCAATGAATAACAGAGGCAGGCAAGTGTGACTCGCCTGCCTGACTGCCACCCATCCTGATCAGCACGCCAAGGATCAGTCTGATATGCCCATACAATTATCACTCAGTGTCACTTTTTCACAATTCACATGTGTGCACGAATGGGGTTTAAACAATGTTTGATGCTTGTAGAGAAGTGCCATACAGACACTGAGGTGGTATCAGGTAATACTGTCCCCATATATAATGTCGCCATACATAGAGTCGCCGGGAAATGGCATAGGCGACATTATATATGGGACAATACATGGGGTAAACGGGAGCAGGTGTTGTGGGGGTGTCCATTTCAACAAAAAGAGAGCTGGAGGGGTATGTGGCACCAGCCTACCCTCAACATAAAGGGATTAACCCTTAATAAATTGCAACAACCGAGCTGGTGCTCACCATCGCTGCATTCTCTGGGTGGGTTCTATTCTCATACCATATTCGATTCTAGGCAAGAGAAAAACTACTATTTAGACATGGAATTGTAGAAAAATAAACATATTTTATTATTCATTTACACGCAAATATTAAAAACACGCCTTCGGTGCAAAGTTAAAAGGCTTATAAAGTCTCCTATATTGGGAGTCTGAATATCACGTTAACAGCAGTATATGCAGAAGCTTAAACCCTTTCCATCGGTAATTCAATTAGTTTTGATTTTTAACCGTTAGTGTATTGTGCTGTGTTGTTTATCACACCAGGCCATACCTTATTTCGCACACCTCACTCAAACACATTCCATTCACTCTTTCCTTCAGTCACTGTCACCATCTCATTCTACACACACACACACAACTGGTGCCCGACATGTTTCTTTCCGTTTCAATGTAAATGTAATTAATACTCAGAAATTCTTCAGGGGCTTTTTAGTGAAGGGTTAGTAAGACATGCATAACAATTCTGTCAACGCCATAACCTAAAAACAGACAATGATTACTACAAACAAAGTCATGTCAACAATTCGCGTTGAGATTCTAGTGGTATCTTCTTCTTAAGGGTTTGTAGTACCCTTGCCGTCCATCTACCTGGAAGGTAATCACCACCCGTTTTATTGACTGTCAATCCACTGCTTTTGACGATGTAGTGAGGGTTGTCTCACTCGTACGGAGCATCAGCTGTCACCCGTGAGGCGGGTTCCGTTTCTAAGGTCTTCTAGGGATCGTCTGAAATCACTCGCATTCTACTGGGCGTGCTGTGTAGTGCTAGTTCCACCTGACTCTGCCTTTAGAACACTATCTCGCAGATTTTGCTGCAGGTCTCTGATTCTCTGGTAGTAATCGCTGCCGGCCGGGGTTTCCGCAGCTTCCAGTCACCCTTGGCTGTAACGGAACCCGCCATGGCAGTCAAACGCAGCGCATCCACGGTTCCCAGGCGCTTCCTTTACAAAAATGTGGGGGCTGCGGGGGTGTCCTCTACAGGTTCCATATGGTAATATTGCCACATAAAAATGGCACCATTATTGTATGGCAACATTTTTGCAACATTTCTGCAGGGATATTATCACATGGAACCACTGAGGTAAGGTTTCATGCCTCACTGATTGTCAACTATACAGTCAACTATACAGTATTATGATCGCTCACACAGGTCAGCCGGAGAAACCTTTCTCACACATTACATGGCCAATTTTATTCTAGTTTATTCATGACACCGTACATTTAAATATCTCCAAATCACAGATTTAAACAGAGCAGGTGCATTGCACCACCATTTCTAATCTCTATATATATTGTCAAGAGTTCACCAACAAATGTTTAGAGTAGACATATCTTAGTTCACACATCAATAGGTATGACTTCGTTTGTCTGTTGCATGAATATATTTTGCACTAACAATATACAGTATCTCATGTTTGCTTTTTCAATATTTGTTTCTCCTTTTTTTCTCTCTTCTTCGCTCTCGTTACAAACCAATGGGATTCTCGTTGTACTAATGAAGGCTTATGACAAATTATTTCATTTTTCTTGTTTTTTTTCTTGGATGATTTATGCTGCATGTTTTATTTGATATGTTTCTTTTGCAAGCACCAATGGGGAGGCCCTGAGGACGTTCTAAGAGTGAAACACGTGTAGGCCTATGTGAAAATGTTTTTCATAATGTTTTTGTTTGCACAATAACTATTGTGAATAAATGTCTTTGGAGCACTACTCAATTACCAATCCTTATTATATGCGCACAGGGGAACTAAACCATTTTCAATAAAAACCTACAAAAATACACGAAAATAAACTAAGAACAACAAAAAGAGTGGAAAAACAAAATTCAGCAAGATCCACTCCCACCAGAACTCTCTAATACACAATCTAGTATTTTAAACAGAACAGGAATAACAGTCGAACACGTGCAACCACCCCCTAAGTTCCTACAAAGCCCAGGAACTCCCATTATACCTTGGAAGAGATGGAAGCCAGAATTCCTCAACCTCCTCAAAGCAGTTGGCTGTGAGGGTGATGACACCTCCAAGAAAGCAGACATTCTAATGAAGCACAGGTCGTTTGAAGACACCTCTCTGCCCGACAATCAGCCTGGGTGAACCAGCCAATTGTTTCCACACGACCCTGGCCAAACTGGACCAACGTTACCTGCCGCAAATCAATGTAGTGATGGAGAGTATTTTATACAAGTATCAATTGCAAGGAGAAACAATTGAAAACTATGTTGTAGCACTATGGACTATCACTGCCACATGCAGTTTTGTACTCTTTCTAAACAAAGTAATGCCGGACCATTTAATGCTACACACCAACAACAAACACAGTAGGGACCGTCTCTGGCAAGCCGCAGGCCCTACCTTACGTCAAACATTAACCATGGCCAATTCAGTCGAACAGCCAATGAGATGGACTGCTACTATAGCACAAGAAAAAAGGCAAATGCGCACCAACAACCGCGAGCCAGTATTGTTATCAGAATTTGTTGAGCAAACGTTCGCCCATAGGCATCATGGCGCTGAGGCATACAGGAGATTTCAGGACAGTACGGGTTTAGAATCGTATAGATTCAATTTCTGCCGAAAGACAAGGTGGTCGACAATCTTCCATAAAGCAAGGGGGAGCTCATTCCAAGCTTTTGCAGCCACCACAGATAAGGCACGCTCCCCGGAGCAGGCCAGCTTAAACCGAGGGACAACTATCAGAAGGGCTGACTGTGAGCGGAGAGCGCGGGCGGGAAGGTAGCGCACAAATTTGGCTTGCAAGTACTCTGCTCCAATATTGTAGAAAGCCCGATGCACAATGCACATAGACTTAAACATAATCCGAGCCGCCCAGAGAGCCAATGCAGTTGTCTCAACAAGGGGGACATGTGTGTTCCAAACTGAGGGCGAAGAACATGCCATCAACAGGGAAACATCCCGTACAGCCTCCAGCAAACCCGCAAATGAAGTCACAAAGCAGAAGCCAGAGTCAACAAATAACAAACACCCGTACCTCAGATGTGGAAGCAATACCCAATACTCATCAGCAAAACAATTCCCTGCATGGGGGAAATACGTGCACCTTACGGAAAACTGAACCACTTTGCACAAGTTTACATCCAAACAAAAGAAGGTAATGTGATTAAAGGGAAGTCAGCAGTAGGAACTAGTAACAAAGAAGGCAAATTGGTTGATGATCTCTCCGGTGACCTATCACAAGCTGTATTCATGGTTCAAGATCCAGATTACCAACAAGGACCGCCATGCTCAACAGCCAATATATCGCAGGAATAGATGTTGGAATAATGGTGAACTCAGGATCTCTGCTCACCATCCTTCCGAGAAGACAGACTCAAGGAAAACATTCCTTCATTAGCTCCCACAACCTACACTCTGCAAGCCTACTCTGGACACAAAAGTGGCATTCTTGGACGGATCCAAACAGTACTGCAGTACAAAGAGAAGATAATAAAGGGAAACATACATGTTGCGCCCTAAAGGACCCCCATATTAAGTTGGAAATAGCATGCTGATTCTGAAATGACGTTATTTCTGGGAAGGACAGAACAAGTCCTGACTGTTAGCAAAATAAGTAACGAAGTGGAAATGAACGACCGATTACAATCCTAGCCTGAAGTCTTTACGAACAAGTTACAAGGGAGGAGTAGATCTCTGTTCATTAATCAAGGGTTGTATGCAGGACCCATGAGAGATGAGCGAGCTGTCCAGTTTAGAGGGATTCGTGTGAGCCTGCCATCCATATTTGTCAGGGAAGTAACACTTACAGAAGGTTTGCTTACCTAGGGAAGGTTGAGGGTTGTGAAGGGGTGAACATTGTTGGACAGGTCTTTAAAGGTTGTGTCCCCAAATACGGAGCGCAGCGCTGTGCCCTTCCATTATTATAGTCCAGTCTGTGAGCTGGTATGCAGTGATAAAATCGCGGTAAAAATGTCGCCTGTACAAATAATCGCAGTGGTTTGACCCGTTAAAGGTGTACCCCATTATACCATTTAAGGGGAGTGGGGATTCCAGGGGTGTCCCCCGCACCTCTTGAATGGTATAATCGGTCCGGGGGTTGCAGGGGTGTCCCCCGCATCCTTTACATGGATTAAAGCGGCAAAACCACTGCATCTTTGCTGCAATATTTTGTGTCCACGGCCATTTTTGCCGTGATTTTAACACATGGAACCTGTGAGCTTTGTTTTGACTCTCATCAATAATGTTTTAAGCCTCTCCAAAGTTATGGCTGAACTTGCATTGCTGAGAAGGAAAGCTATGCACTGAATCTACCTGTGAAGGGTCCGGATGTCCTACATGTTTCTATGGACTGCACTGTTTGCCGGTGAATCAAATATCTGGGTGATGGGATCTAGTACATCAAGAAGTTGGTCCTGTCAAGACTTAAGTGCTTTGTCTATCCCCTTTCTTGATAAGAAAGAAAGCATTGGCTGAGCTGGCCCACTTTTGTCTAGATTGACAGGACGAGAACAGTAAAAATAGTCTCTTGCTTTCCCCTTTCCCTAAGAGTTTTCTTCCACAATGCCACCAGTAAAAAAGCCACCACCTGAAAGAGGTGCCACTCCACTGAGCTAGGGTGCTGGAGGTTGTCCAGGTAAAAGAAAGTGTCCCCTAGTTTATCCACATTAACAGTCTGCATAGGGGATCATGCAAAAGAGCGATTGGGGCATCTCTCCTTCTTTGAAAGGGAAATGTAACTCTTGCCATTTGTTGCCTGGCCACCATTGAAAGGGCTAATGGAGAACCCACATTTGGAGAGACCTTCTTGGACTTTCAGGATGAAGACAGAAGCTCTACACCCGCCTTTTCACTTTCATGGACACATTTAATAATCTCAGTACCTCTTTTACATGGTGTTTTTGTGACTTAGTGGCTAAAACCAAAGTCTCATGGGCAGAGGGCAATATGTCAGCTTTGCCAAGTGTGGAAGTCAACTATTCTGTCTACGGGTCTATCAAATGCTGAAGAGGTTTTATTCAAGTCCCAGTGGCTCACGTTAATTGTCTCCTTTATCATTGTGCTTTATAAGAAGAGAGGGGTCCTTAGAGACTTCAGAAACCCAGTAACAAGGCCACACTCATTCCTTTCTTCTGAGGAGCTAGAGAGCTCAAGCCCCGAAGCAAGGGCTTCTCAGCCAAAATATGTGGCCTTCAAACCTCACTTAGTGCTTCTACAGGCCGACATAGCAATGAAAATATAAAGGAGCCTGAACAAACATATACAAGCCTTTTAGGGTAGAGAGAAGAGAAAGGGAAGTGTTGCTAGACCTCTATATTTCAAGTAGAGACTTGAAGCAAGAGGGATAAGACTGGGACCAAAGGCGTTTGGAGTACCCAGCTGGTGGAGAATAATGATGGAGGGCTGGGGCATAGTCCCAAATGTTGACATAGAAGACTCAGCATGCATTGTGGTACATAGCGGTAAGGTTGCTAAATGATGCCATCAGTGGTATCTCCACGTGTAAGAGGGGCAGTCAGTAAGCAGCAGGGGAAAGTAGGGGGGACCTATAGCACGCAATGACTCACTCGCATGTTTGTGTTTATACACTTAATATATATAAAACATGTATGTGAAAATGAGATTCATGCATATCTCATGGAAGCAAAAAACGTGCTTGAGATATAATATTTATTCTGGTATGCCTGAAGTTGAAAAAGACTTGTTATGGTTATGAGATGATGGAGCCACCATGTAACCTGCTGGGAAACTTTATACAGTAATGCAAAAAGCACATATATTGAGGGCTTTGATGAATATAGAGCAAAATTACAGTGACACTGGACTGATTACGAGACTAGCAAAAACTAGGACAGGGTGACCATGTTTCCCCGTGGCATGGGCAAACGTGATTGTGCAGCAATGCATATTCATAGATGTAAGATAAAGAACAACTCATAACACTGATTTTACAAACCCTTTATATTCACTCTCTGTTTGTTCAGGTATTGGGCAATCTGTAAAGGCTATGGGCTACATTCCGAGTTTGCCGGTCCTGTAACAACGGTACCGGTAAGCTTGCCGGTACCATTGTTACCGGACCGGCAAACTACAAGGTGTGCTTGTGGGA
Organism: Ambystoma mexicanum; assembly: GCF_040938575.1. Lineage (NCBI taxonomy): Eukaryota > Metazoa > Chordata > Amphibia > Caudata > Ambystomatidae > Ambystoma > Ambystoma mexicanum. The sequence continues at coordinate 561,802,183 of NC_090921.1, forward strand.
GCCTTTACGCCCGCCATGTCTGACCTGGCGGGCGGAACGACACCCGCGAGCAGACTATGTTGGATGCACCGGCACCATTCACGAATGGTGCCGGTGCATCCGACCTCCCCATTCCCATTGAGCCCAATAGGGCTCAATGGGAATGGGGAGTAATCATTACCGGCACCCAGCAAGGGACAATTACCGGGTCAGGCGGGGACGGAATGCTCCGGTAATTGCCCATAGCCGGGTGCCGGTAAATTCATGACTCTGGCGGCAGACATGCTGGTATTTACCGGCTTGGCTACCGCTGGACTCAGAATGAGGCCCTATGTTAAACAAATCATGTTTTTGCTGATAATATAGCTTTCCCGCCCCGCCGCAGGTGCGGACATGGCGTTTAACGGGACAGAAGCCCGAGCTTTGTAGGCCCGAGCGAAGCTTGGGCTGAGGGCCGTTAAACACTGTGTCCACCCCAGTGGAGGGGTGTGAAAGCTATTCGCACCGTGGGATTTCCCGGATAGTTTTCTGGTTTTATTTGTCTGACGGGAGATTTGTTTTGCGCGAGCGCATCTCCCGTCAGAGAGAAAAAAAAAAGAAAAAAATGTCTGCCACCATTGAAATGGAAAAGGGACTAGATCCCTTTTCGGATGATGGCAGCCACTGGAAACATGTTCAAAAATAGCCGCTGTCATCTGAAAAAGGGACCTCTTCCCTTTTCTATTTTAATGGCAGCAGCCATTTTCTTTTGCTTTTTTTTTCCAACGCCAGAGGCAAGGCAGGATCGCACCATGGAAAGGCGGTTTCTGATTGTTCAGACCACCTTTCCCAGGTGAGAATATTTCTTCTTTATTTTCTACTCATGATGGTACAGAAAAGGTTCTGTGGGAAGCATCTCGGTATGCAAATTCATAGCCCCAAAGGCTGTCTCCGGCCTTTTCACAAATAAGCGGATGCTAATGGCACAGGAGGTAGATAGCCTTTCATTTCAAATGCTGTAGCCATGGCCAGCGGAAGGTGAACCAATGCCTGTCTGCAACTTATGCATGAGGGCCCAATGCCTAAACCAGAAAGGCACATTGCACATGCACGCTGTTCCTCACATACACTCCCAACTCATGTATGTTGTTCCTCGCCTGCACTCTCAATGCCATTCTTACTAGTGCGTAAACCCTAACGTAACTATAACAAGGCCTGTCAAGTAGAAATAAAACAGAGATGTGCTTTCACATTTTAAGTTTTCTCCCCTTAACATGAGCTAAGTTGTTTATTAAGGATGATAAATGTAATGACTTAATATATTTCAATACTTTCGATAGGAAGTAAATTGCTGAGCAGATTGAACAAAAGGCAATCCTGGTGTGGCCTACCATCCGGAATATCTGAATCAAACACTGTCATGGGGGTACCAATGCCATGGAGCAGTTTATGTTTCCCTTTGTAAATATACATGCACATTTAACATGTGTCATTAACCATTGTAATTTCTAGTTTTATTTAATTTTTTGTGAGAGAACCATGACTCAAAGTGATGCTACCGTGAGTGAGCAGAGACAATTCAGCTAACAGTGTGCACTATATAAATGGTTAATATTATAATTATATATGGAGTAATACTAGAGTCAAAATGTGTATGAGTAAGACATTGCATATAGAACATTATGAATGAATTCACTGACTGGTGGTCCCAGTTTTTGATAGTTAAGGAAAAGAAAACACAGAGACACAAATAAATAAACAAACAAACAAACAAATAAATAAATAAATACATAAATAAATTTAAAAAATGATTAGCTAAGGATCACATAATGTCAGAGGGTGGGATTTGAACCCCAGTTTCACGATTTATAATTTTAACATTATAGTCGAATGTTCCATTTTCAATTATAAAACCTGAATATCTTTCACAGGCTAAACTAGGACTCTCGTCAATACATCTGACTTGCAAAGCACGAACTCACGTGATAAATCAAGCTGATAAATAATACACAAGAAATTGCAATAGAAAAGGTTTACAGCTACTTCAGAAAACATAAAGGGCCTGAGTGAGGCCAACTAAGGATTGAAACAGCTGCAGTGCTACTTTCAGATATCAAAAACCTATTATGCTACTTAATATTCAAACGCATGGGAAACACACCCTGAAACAGCAGATGTGTGCACGACAATAGATGTCAGGTCAAATCCTGGATGGGCAGGGCTTTACGGGGGCCGGGGCTAGCGCTTGCAGTCTTTTACAAGTGCTCCGAAGCCAGGGTTCTGCTGGGCTCCCCTGACTAGCCTCCGACCCTAGAGGCGCCAAACACCTTAGGCAGGCCTGAGTCACATAGCGAAAATGCTGCCTGTGAGGTCAGAGCTTCCAATTAAAAAAAATCTGGAGGTCCCGACCTCGCAGGCAGCTGTTTAACCACAATGCTATGTTGAGGTAAGGGCTACCTGAGAGGTTTTGGTGCCTCGCACAAAGAAACAAAAGAAGAGGCACTGTAAGTCTTTTGGTGCAACCTCTCCTTTCATTTCTTAATCACCTTTTCAGACTGTGTCCAAGCTGGTGATTTACAAAACACAAGCAGAGGGCACACTGCCCTCACTGATCTTTTCCCAAGTTTTCTATTGTTCTACTACTCTGTTTGGTCTTCACAGAACTTGTCTTGCCCCTTTAAGATCAGTCTTTAACTCTTCCATCCGTCTATTGTGTCTTCTTCCCTATCAGAATTCTATTTCCTCTTCTCTTGTCACACTTGTTTGGCTGCCATTCCACTCTCAACTTAAATTCAACTTCCTTTGCCTTGTTTTCAAATCTCTCTATGGTCTCGCTCCCAACTACCTTACAATATATCTTTCTATATTCCTCTTTGCCCCCTCCGGTCCTCTTCCCACTTTAGACTACTGGTTTCTTGCCCCCCTTGTGCTCAGTCTCTTTTTCAATCATTCCAACTTCTTGCTCCTCTCTACTGGAATGCTCTCCCTCTTTCTCTTCGTTCCATCACTTCCTAGTCTCTTTTCCGTAGCTCTCTAAAGACCTACCTGTTTCAACACCATTGAGTGATCGTCTTCTGGATTTAACTGCCTACTCAATTTTATTGTACCGTGTTCAGTTTTAATGTTCAGCGCTTTGGTTTAAGGCGCTCTATAAAAGACAAATAAAATACAAATACACACCAATGCACCCCACCCTCCTGGTTGGCTCTGAGTCTCCAAACCACCACTCGAACTTAAGCCACGCTCTCTCATGAGAGCCCCCGCTCAAAGCCTAGCCCCACTTAAAGCACTGTGGATGTGGCACTCACACTAGGCATCCCTTGTTTGTCCAGGCTATGTCCTGGCAGCAGCAGGGTGTTTGGGCAGTCTTCCTGTAATATCTATGCCTCCACAGCCTTCAGTGCCCCTACTACTATCCATTTAAATATAGTGACTGTTCTCTGTGGCCACAAAAGAGTAGCGAAGGATGTATGCGTCCTACCGCCTGCCCTGATGACATTTCCAAACATAAGGATTGGATTGCTAGGCATTGCCATCCGCTGCTGACTTTGGAGGTAGAGGGAGAACAAACATTATGAAACGGGTGCCATAGCCCCATCTGGTACCCCACCTAGAGATGGGTTGCATGTAATGGCCCTGGAAGCCTTTCCCTGCTAGCATGGAGGAATAACAAAAACATGGAGGATCAGCATTCTCCTGCCTAGCTGTATTATTATTATTATTGTATTTATTGAGCACAGATCTAGCTTCGACAAGCAACAGAGAGCTTTACAGAGGTATACAATAATACAGATGCATAATGAAGCGCTTTTCAGAGGTAACAGCAGAACAGATATACAGCGGGGGTAGGTTACAGAGGAGCACAGAGGAGGGGTATAGCTGTACCAGGTGGTGGGGAGGAGAGGGGCGAGCGGCGTCTAGCGAGTCAGGTGGCGCAAGGGGTGAAGTGATGGCCCAGGTGCTGAGGAGGAGGGACTCTTTGAAGAGGTGGGTCTTGAGTTATTTTCTGAATTGGAGGAGCATGGGGGTGAGTCTGATGCTGATGGGGAGGAGGTTCCATAGTCTTGGGGCATAGGCAGAGAAGGCTTGTTTTCTGGTCCTTTCCATTTTGCAGCAGCAGCGTTCAAGTCTGCACTGACTTCTGGTGGTGCGGTTTCTACCATGGATGCTGAGATTCTCTGTGAGGTAGCTGGGTGACTTGGGGGCGACTGCCTTATGGATGATGCAGCAAGACTTAAAGGTGATTTGTCCATGCAGTGGGAACCAGTGAAGGTAGATGAGGGCCGGGTTGATGTGGTCATATCTGCGTAGACCCCTGATGAGGCATGCAGCCATGTGTAGGACACTTCTCGGGGGCACAAGGGAGGAAACGGGAGGCCTTCGAGGAGTGCATTGCCCCTACCGAGGTGGTATAGGACCAGTGCTTGAACGGTGGATCTAAAGCTGTCCGGAGGGAGGAAGGGCTTGACTTTTCATAGGAGTGAGAGCTTATACCATGCTGTCTGAGTTTTCTTAGCTATGTGCGTCTTGAAGGAGAGGTGTTTGTCGATGTAGAACCCAAGGGACTTGATGCAGGAGCTGAACCTGGGTGTGACGCCCTCAGTGTTCATGTTTGATAGTCAGGTCTGTATGTCTGGGTGTTCAGTGTGGTTGGTAAGGAGTAGAAATTTGGTCTTGGAGGGGTTGAGCTTCAAGTATGCACTGGACATCCACGGCTGCATCAGCGATAGGCAGGTTTTGAGCCTGTGGATGTCCTTGATGGAGTCGATCTTGAGGTATAGCTGTGTGTTGTTGGCGTATTGGTGGATGTGGATGTTTTTTGTGGATAGGAGGGCTCCCAGCGGCTCCATGTATAGATTGAAGATCACTGTAAAACTCTGGAATCCCTCCCAAAGGAAATACGGAAAACAAAGGACCACCTTAATTTCCGTAAGCTGAAAAAACATGTCTCTTTAACACCCAAGCTGAAGAAAACATCTCAGCGACAAAATTCACCCATTTCATAACAAGTAAAAAACACGGAAAGGGACCTCCAGAAACCCATGGCAAACCTGATGTGGGCCAAGCTCGCCAACTGTCAGTTTGGCCACTGTACTGAGCCTTGCCGAATTTGATGTAACTGTCAACTAACCCTACTGAAAACTCAATATTCTCCATACTCACAGTCAAACTCTAAACAAAACACACCCCAACCTCTATCGCACCACAAACTCTACAACACACAACTTAAAACCAAATACAAGTACACACAAAGCACCCATGCACAATCATACCTCAACACCACATGACATATACCAACCAAAAACGGACAAACGCTCAGTGACCAGTTTCTCTGGACTGAAGCTGCCAACACCACATCAAAGCTCTTGCTGGTTTCCCTCTCAATCCCACTAAAAACCCCCCTCCTCCACCCTCCTTCCATTGGAAATCCGCATGGGTGACAAGATACCACACATTTGGCAACAGTGTGCTGTACAAGACCAGATGACATAATATAACAATGACAAAGGAGTGGAAGTCACCACATCAAAGTGGAAAGCTATGAACAGTGCTTGTGCTTCTATTGAGCTGTGGACAGCGGGCTGCTGTATGGGCAAGGAGGTCTGTCGTGCACATGGAGAGGACCCACAACCTTTGACAATTTTGTTGTAGAACCTTGGTTGCATGCAGGACTGTGGTGGCCCATGTGCACTAATGTAAATAACGAGATAAAACACAATTTCAATTCCCATAAAGTCACATGTTCAATCAAAGTCACCCTTTTGAAAAGACAAACAAGCATAGAAGCGTAGTTTGATTATCTTGTTGTTGGCAAGCGTCAAAGAAGAGGAGGACATGTTTATGTTAAATCACCTTTGCACTGTTGGGGACGTTCTCATTGGTGGATTCACGGCATATGACCCTGTCTCATCCTCTGTAATGTTGTGAAGGGTTTTTCTTTTTTAAAACTTATCCTTTGGTGCTGGTTGTTGTGTGTTGGTCTAGTTCTTTTGGCAGAGAGCGTCATGACCTGGTCATGATGCCTCTGCAATAAAAGGTGCTCTGCTGGCAAGCACAGGTCAGAGCAGCAGAGCCCCAGGAAGCAGCAACTCATATCTGTGTGTGATTCTTGGGGGCCGGGGTTTGCCATCTGATCGTGGCCTACTTGTGTCAGCGCAGCTTGGGTGATCCCAGGTCCAAGCCTCCAGTGTGCTGGGTGCCCCCAGCATAGGTCATCAGTCCGGTGGACAGGACCATGAGGGGTGATCCCCGCATTCATTTAGCTGCGTGCCCGCAGCCCCTGGATTCGCATCGGGTGGTCCTGACCCCTGGATTAACCTGCCCCGGTGACCGGAGGCGTGTCACCACATTGGCGACGAGGACAGACGGGCACTGTGCACCGGTACGCATGGGCTGACGTTGGCCCATGGTGTGTGCTCCTCCGTGGTTTCGGCCGCGGTGGGAGGAGGAGGGGTGTCGCGCACCTGGTGGCCCGGGAACTGTGCACTACTAACAGCGCACGGGTCACCTGGTGCCTGCTGAGGCGGGTGCGTCACAAAAGAGCCGCAAGTCTATCTATGCGGCTTTTGCTCTGCAGCGGCGGCGTCCGCATGGCTAGAGCCAGGTGGGGACAGAGAGCCGCGTCCCTGTACAAAGGAAAGGGGGCAGGGCATAATCGAATGGGCCTGCGGCGGTGATCGGCTGACGGGGATCTCGCCGGGAAGGGGGAGATTGGCGAATCCCCAGAGTGCCCGGGCCGCCCCAGGGTGAAAACAGTGTTGAGTTGGAAAAAAAAAATAACACCCCTCATGGACTGGTCCCTCTCGCCCGAAACATGGCCTGAAAAGGAGCGGGGCCTCATCACTGCGTAGCCCCAAGACAAAGGAAAGGGCCTCATCTCGAGCCCCAGAACAACTGGTGAACGGCAGACAGGGCAGCAGTGGCGACAGAAAGCCATTCGAAGTTAATCCGCCCTGTTGCCTTATGCCTGCCTTCCACCCCAGCGGTAGCAGCTCCATTCGGAGTGCTCGTGCGCCCGCTGGGAAAGACCTGCTGGATGGCGCCACTGAGGCCCATGATCAGTGAGCGCTGAGGGAGGGGCCTACAGCAGCAAGAACATGTGGGTTTCCCCCAGTGTGTTACCCTAACGGGCTGGCCACATTTGGACACCCCGCCACCATCAATACCCCCAGAAAGTACTGGTCACCCATGGAGCACTGAGAAACATACAAAGGGCCTCCCCACGAGGGGTCAGGACACCGGGGGCACTGTCACTGAACAGTCCGCATCATCCAACCACAGTAGCCACAACAGGCATCCAGCCCAGCATTTGTCATGGCGGAGGATGACAATGAGGGCCTCTGTCGAGGACAGCTTGCGCCCCTGCACCCCTTTGACACAATGGGTTTGCCTGCCAGTTTGGGACCCCGGTGGACGGCCTGGGTAGAAAACCTAGAGCTGTACTTCGAGGCGATGGAGATCAAGGATGCAGCGAAACGGCCAACACTCCTACACTCTGCCAGACTGGCCGTTCAGAGGCTATTCAAGACATTAAGGCCCAGAGATCAGTCATGCGGTGCAGCCATCGCAGCCCTGAACGAGTATTTTCGTCCCATGGTCAACAGGGACTAGGAACGATTCCGGATGAGGTGTGTGAAGCAGGAGGAAGGGGAGAGCCTTGATGCGTTCCATGGGAAGCTGCGTGGCATTGCACTGTCCTGCGACCTGGGAAACTTCGAGGGGGGTGAGATCAGGGCACAGATCATTTACAGCTGCAGCTCCTCGAAGCTACGCAAACAAGTCCTGAGGGACCCGACGCTTACCCTCGATCGAATACTAGACCTCGGACGGGCCCAGGAACTGGCGGAGGTGCGGGCCTCGGTGATGGACTCTTCCAGACACCAACTCAAGTTGGAGGCCCCCATGCAGCGAGTAAAGATCGAGGAGGTGGCAGCTGTCGGCAAGTGGCCAGGAGGAAGATTGATGAGGAGGGGAGACTGGCCCAGGAGAGACCCCAATGCCACAATATGTCATCAGTGCGGGTGGGACCTTCCACACCTGCAGAACTGCCCGGCGATAGGACACAACTGTGGAAGCTGCGGGAAAGCAGATCACTTCGCACGGGTGTGCCTCGCCCCAACTCCAGCCAGCATGGCGGGGACGTCGGGGGAGAACGAGTCGAAGGGGAGAAAGACCCCCAAAGTGGTGGCGGTCCAGGTGGTGGAGGGTCCCCGAGAAGTACCGTATGATATGGGAGCGGAAGAATATGAAGAAAATATATTCTGTTTGTCCTGCAGCAGCGCCAGTGGCCAGTTTGATCCCGGGATCTTCTGAGCTCAAAGAGCCCGTCGTCGGGCCCCGTGTGGTGCGGACTGGAACACGCCCATTTGATTGCTGTGTTAAGTAGCTATTAGGTGGTGCCCGGACTGGAATGCACCCAATGTGTGATGTGATGATGTAGGGGCACTGGGGGTGCGCGGACTAGAATGCACCCCGTGTAACCCAGTAGAAGGTTCCGTTTGCAGTGGGGTGAATATTGTTTGGTTATAATAAAGGAGGTTATGTTGTGTGTTGGTCTAGTTCTTTTGGCAGAGAGCGTCATGACCTCGTCATGACACCTCTGCAACAAAAGGGGCTTTGCTGGCACGCACAGGTCAGAGCAGCAGAGCCCCAGGAAGCGGCAACTCATGTCTGCGTGTGATTCTTGGGGGCTGGGGTTTGCCACGTGATCGTGGCCTACTTGTGTCAGCGCAGCCTGGGTGATCCCAGGTCCGAGCCTCCAGTGTGCTGGGTGCCCCCAGCATAGGTCATCAGTCCGGTAGACAGGACTGTGAGGGTTGATCCCCGCATTCATTTAGCTGCGTGCCCGCAGCCCCTGGATTCGCGTTGGGTGGTCCTGACGCCTGGATTGACCCACTCCGGTGACCAGAGGCGTGTCACCACACTGGTGAGCAGTAGACTTGTTTACTGCATAATGGGAAACCTCAGGTCTTGACAGAGAACCGGGGATTTGTTTGCTGTAAGAAGGCCGCAGGGAACGTAAGACCTCGAGGATTCCAGTGAAGTCATCGTGCTTGTTGCTATTATTGAAAGGCAGCCCCGTTTTATCTGCCTTGATGGCCACTTGTGGCTTTTCACGGTGACAGACATGTCTGGTGCAGGTGCTACGGCTGACACGTGACGTGAGCCTTTCTCGGCGATCAGCTGCGACGGTGACAGTGCAAGGCCTGCCACGGTGTTATAAATGATTTCCCCACAAACGAGGTTTGCTTCTGTATATGTCCGCATTCATTTAGCAGGGAGGCGCCAGCTGGAGGCGGAATGAGGCAAACGCATGCAGCGCCACGCATCTACGCAGGAAGGCGGCAAGAGAGTGGAGCAGGCACATTGCAGGCCACGCGCAGACCTCACCTGCTAACGGTCCCCGGGGGATGACAATGGCCGGTCTCCTGAGCAACGAGGCGTAGTAGCGTAGAGTGCCTCTGTCCCAGTGGCTCCCTGCATGCCGGGCTCTCCCTATCTCTCACTACCTGCATGTCTTGGTGAGTCTGAAAGGAGGGGCTCCAGATGCTTTGTATGGTGTGTGTGTGGGGCTCTGTCTCTCTAATGTCTTTTTGCGCGCGTATATCGTTCGCTGTATCTATATTTGTATGAATGTGTGCCCGCATTTGTAAATAAAAATACACGTTTGTCTGTGGGAGACGTATTTAGAATTTGTCTCTAAATATCATGGCTTTAAGTGGGTAAGAAATTGAGGGGAGAGGGGCTTGTATGACGGGCGTGGCGTGAAAATTACACAAACCATAGTAAGGTACGCCAACAAATATATAAATGTATGTAAGAATGTATATATTTGTATGCGTATCTTACTATGGATTGTATACTTTGCAAGCCATCTTTTATAAATATAGAAATATGTTGCAGATGGCTTGCATAGCACACAAACCAAAGTAAGGTGCGCACATAAATATATAAATGCTTACATTTATATATTTGTTTACGTGCCTTACTATGGTTTGTGCACTTTTCAAGGCTCCTTTTTTAAACAGAAATATGTAACATATTTCGAGGTTTACGATAGATGGCTTGAAAAGTACAGAATTCAATCCATCTTTTATAAAGCTTTGACTATGGACAAAGGCGCCTTTGTCCAGCGGGAAAGCTTTAAAAGAGATGGCTTGAGTTGTGTACTTTTCAATCCATCTTTTATAAACCTCAAAATATGTCACACAGACCTTAGGTTCTCCGAGGGTTAAAGACGCCTCAGTGACCTGGGGAAGGGGAAACAAAAGGACAGTAGCTTCCTCTGGTGACTTCTTGCGCAAGGTGCCACCAGAGGAAGTTACAGTGACTGACAGAAATGCCAGCCAGGCTGGCTGGCACCTCTGCCAGCTTGCCTGTCTCAATGGCAGGTGCCTAATACTGCTGCTGTGTATTAAAAAGACTGCCATTGCCTGTTCTCAAGGTAAAAAAAAGGGTGGTTACATTAATACCTAACAAAGCGTGAGTGGGCACCACTACAGTTCAGTATGCATTTCTGGCCACAGTAAACTAGTTCTGTGGTCCTGTAGGCCAAAACATGCCCACTTTGCACTGGGAGCTAAGTCTAAATCACAAACTATGTTCTGACTGCTTGGTCAGAAACATGGGAGGACTCCGCATGTAAATACACGTGATATTTAATTAAATAAACGCGTATTGTCTTTGCAAAAGTTATTGAAGATGTCCACATTTTCCATGTCCCATGAACAAGAGTAGTTCCCACTTAGGGAGCTCCCGTCCCCTGCACACTTTCAATGACTTAGTAAGAAAGCCCAACAGTTTAGAATAGATCTTGGTTCTTTAAAAAGTTGTCGTTAGTACATTCACAATTTTGTTATAATTAGTAGACTTCACCAATAAGTTCTGATTTAACATAAAATGTATTAATACAAATTATGTAGCCCAATGCTTTTCGAGACAATTCTCTTCTTCAGGGGCGAATAATGCTTTCAAAATTTATCTACAGAAAACAATCAAACATAAATTTCAATTATTTCATTATATTGTAAACATATAATGTACATTGGATTATAATAACCTCTGCATCTGGTTTAGATATTTCAATACTTTTAAATGATTGCCACAATGTAGCTTGCATGACCCCAACTTTGGCCATGTATTCTAATCCTTGCTAATTATTTAATCAGTTTCATGCTCACATGATGCCGTAATTGACCATATGCTGATCACATATAAAGTAAACCTTATTTCATTTAAATTTGTTAAACCCCACATTCGCAAAGTGTGGCAAGTTTGTAGGTAATACAATTTGCTTATTCTACCCATTTCTAACATCTGACCATCCTTATTTAAGTGAGAGTACACTGAGGGTCTAACGTCACATGGTTAACTTGTTAGGGAATTACTAACCTTCTTCCTATTTCATATGCAAACAAGAGTAGGTTGGACTTCTAACAGATTAGTTCTTTCTGTGTCGGATGATAGTTCTGAATACTCCTAACCTGTAATTATAAACAGTATAAGATAAGTGTTTAAACACAACTTGTCCCATAGTAAGGCTTCAAACAGTACTTCTTGATAAAAAAAGAATGTGCATTCTGGCATCACAGGCAGTGAATGAGTAGTGGTGGTTCAATGCATTTCGGACTGCTAGTCCATCTTCAGGGACCACATTCTGGCTATATACACTTAGCAATTCTCCCTCATTGATTTGCAGAAATGAGGTTCATCAGAGAGCTAGCAAACAGGATCTCCGAAGGGAGTCCAGCCGGGGAGTGGACATCTGTGCTGCTTTGGAAATGTATTGTTCTGGAAACATCTATTGCCTTCACAGGCTATCAATTGTCAGGCAGAATTGGAGAGTGCACAGGAAACATCTAATAGATCCATGTTTTTCTTCTGACAGCAGAATGAGGACATTTTGCTTCTTGACCCTAGTACAGATCCACATTGACTCATGGCAGAGTTTTGTACTGTCATTCGCTCAGTGGGCACTTCTGAAGTCACAATCAACTTATGCCATCAAAATCTACACTAGGTTCAAGAAGCCCATCCCCTCACTCTGCTGTCAGAAGAAAACCCTGGATCTGCTTAGATGTTTCCTATGCACTCTCTAATTTTGCTTGACAAACCTATTAAATAGCACACACTGCCCCACAATTCTTGTTTAAATTCGAAAACATGTTGTCCCCAAATTCATTCATCCGTTTAAACTTAATACATTTGCAGTGAGTGCCTGAATATCTCCCAAATATCCCAAAAAGAAGTTTAAAAAATCAATCAATGCAATTGTCAATGATATACTTTCTCCCAACATAATGTGCACCCACATACTGCCTACCATAACAGCCTGAACTGAATGGACATACTTTACCAATAACAAAAGATGCCTTTGAGTCAGAAAGTGGCAGTCAAGTATGAGATGCCTTAGAGTTTCCATCTGCTCTAATTTACATAATCTACATGCTCCTTTTTCAGGGGAAAGACCAATGTGCGGTCCTAGGACCTCTAACTTGAGTAGGCAATTTAGCCTGAACTTTTAAAACTAATTTAATAATTCTCTTGATGGTAATTTTACAATATTAGGTAAAGGTGCAGAAAATCCTACTGAAGTACTTTGGAATTCTCTCTACATGTTTAGATTATGTAGACTTTTCCAATTCTCAATCTTGTCCCACTCAATTTCCTTTTCATGGTTGATTTCTCTGAACCTTGGTCAATTACAGCCTCAGATAAAATTCGCTCGCATGAGTTCACAAGTTCCCTCAATGCAGAATCAGAGTCCTTCTGGTATATATTACTGAGTTTATAAAACAGGGTTCCTTATTGATCATCCTTAATTTCTAAAGAATAGCCTTAATATGTTACGTTTACATATATACCAGAAGGACTTAATTCCCAACTCTAATTTTATGGCTCCAATTGGCACAGATGGAGGCAGACCCAGAACAGCTTGCCATATTCTACCTGCAACAACTCCCAGCCATTTATTTATACTGGGAGGCAAAAGTTCCAGACTGTGCATTAATATAGAGGTTTCTTTGATACAATTCAACTAACAGCAGCAGGGAGAACATACAATATTTGGTCTGGATAACTTTCATTTGTAATATAAGCACCTACACCTTTGCTGCCATTTCTTTTCCTTTATCATTACGAGCTGTTGCTTCATGGCAAAGATAAAACCCAGGTATAGTGGAGGGGTGGGAAAGCCCCTATCATAAAAGCAGGAAGTCTGGTTCAGGAGAAATCCCCACGCCCAAGAAATGGAAAAGTCCAGAAATGTGACATAATCACTATTTTATTAAGAGATTTCACAAAACAGAGTGGAAATGGATATCTCAGGATTTCCAATGCTCACTCAACTGGTTACAGGCTTGTCAATAGTTTATAAAGGGTTATGACATCAGAAATTGCAAGTTATTCCACAAAACCTAAGGCAGAATGGGGTTGGTTAGTGGGTTAAACTACATATAGCATATATACAGGGTTAGTGTTCTGATTGGATATGCTTTATCTGGTGGCTCCACTTGCGACCACCTCCTAAATGTTGCAACTAACACTGAGGGTCTTCTTAGCCTTGATACTTTGGAAGGTTACCAGCCCATGAGCAAGAATTGAAGGTGATGAGAACGGCCCCAAAGCTGCTGTCTGTACCAATGGGGTTACCATCTCTGATCCTCTATGCCTTGAGACAGTACATTTAGCCTTAAACCTAGTACTACTTTGTATTGTATGACCTGAGATGGATGGGAACGACGGTCCATGGCTGGCTCAAATGAATAGGCTTTGTCCTCCAGTCTCAGATCACATGTGCAGAGACCACAGGCTAAATTTTCCTTCTCAACATTTACAAGAATTTAAGCATTTATACATGCATGTGTCATACCTTCCCTGTCCTCTGGAGGCTTGTTCGCACTACCTTTTGGGCACGCTTTTGGTCACGTTCAGTCTGCTGTGGTGTGTCTCTGTCCTTCCAGCAACATTTGTTTCTCTCTTAATCTAAGAATACTGTTTGTTATGTCTGCCTTTGTCTGTACCTTTGAGTGCCAATGTGAAACTCTCCCTCCCTTGATGGCCATGGCCTTGGCTAAAATATGAATACCAGATGCATGAACAGTCTGGTCTGCTTTTTCCTGCTAAAACAGTGCGTCATGCTTCTTCCTGCGTTCTCGAGCCATCTCAGTACTTTCCATTCACTGCAGTGTGGCTGCGTCTTCCATTTTGACATTTATGGCTATTTATGTAAACTGTGTTCTGCATTGTGCAAGCCTCATGTTTTATTCTCATGTGTCTTGCGTTTCAGCATAGCAGAAGAGTAAATGTCCTCTACCTTAGTGGGCACAAAGCATGTTCTTCATGTTTTTATACAATGTGGCCTATTGTCCGTGTAACCTCATGCAGGGATGCATGTGTGCTTCATGTCTAACAAATCTACGTGTCTATGTGTGTGTGTGTGCTCAGCAATGACGTCATTGGCTCTCTGCACAGTCACGGTCAGTCTAATTGCTCCATCGTCTACACGTTTATCTCCCCCACGAGGTCATAAGGATGGGGTCTGCATGGTTGGCTCCGTGAATAGCGCTTCTCGCATCTGCAGTACAGTGGTGATGGGAAGGAGGGGGCCAGGACGATGTATACCTTTCATTTCTGTAACATCGGAACAAGGGAGGGACCAGCGCTACGAGGGCCACATTCATATGTCTCTTTCCAGGTCAATAATCTAAACACCCTCTTTAAGATTAACTTCCTTCTTATAAACTAAAATCCATGATTTTTCAGGGTTAGCAATACATTATTTTCCTTAGTATACACACCCACCGCATGCATTGATGGCCCTTTGTAATCCAATTGGTGTAAAATCAAATAACACCAAATCATCGGCATATGTTAACCACCTTATCTCCATGGACCCCACTCTAGAGGGAAAGGTATTAACTTTCGATAAGGTATTGGGGAGATCAAAAATATAAAGATTAAAAAGAGTCGGGGGTAAGACACACCCTTGCCTTAAACCTAAACCCACGTTTAGCTTTCTAGATAGTAACCCTTCCATATTTATCAAAACTCTCTGCTTATTCTTGGCATAAAACAGCAATAACATATTTAAAAGCCCTGGCGGAATATCCCACTCAACCAATTTGCACCAAAGACGCCCTCTGTCCACTCTGTCGAATGCTGCTGTCATATCTAGTCTTGTTTTGTAAAATGATCTCTTTCTCTCCTGGTTAGCCTTGTTCTGGCATAAGGTAAAAGTTAAACCAATTAGGGTCATACCCATTCTCTTAAGATCGTACTCATTGAATCAATCAGTGAAATAGGGTGTTGGCTCTTAGGATCCTGTCTAAAACCCTTCTTATAGATTGGCACAATTATTGATTTATTGCAAGATTCTGGCATGATTGACTTCTGTGCAATTCGTTCAAATAAATTCCAGAGTGTATTTGACAATAAAGGAAGATTTTGTTTCAAAACCTGGTTAGAAATCCCATCTGGGTCACTCGCATGGAGTTGTTTAATTTTCCTATCACTACTTCCAAATCTTTGATATCCGATTTAAATTCCTATGATACTCAAAGATATCCTATATCATTTCCTTTCTCTTGAGAAGAGTTATCAAACAATTTCACAAAATGTGCCACCCACTGTTGTTCACTTATGCACGTGGATTGTTTCATCCTCTGAACTGACTCATGGTCATTAAGAATTTTCCACAACACCAGATTGTCATTTTCACTAACACTTTCATCATATTTTAATTGTTTTGTATATATCTATGAATTGTATATGATTGATGCCAATTTCTCAAATTGTGCTTAATTCTCCTATATTCCCTTCCCTTACTTTCCCCCTTTAAATTAATATATTAAAAAAAATTCCTAATTTCCCCTTACATCTATCTCTTTCTGTTCCTTACCCTTATAGCAAACATGTGCTTACTCTGGAAATGTATGGGGAATTGCTGCCATGTCTTCTCTGATCATAGTATGCCAACCCACTTACTAAGGGCATGGGAAAAGGAACTAGGATCTATGATGAGGTGGAGTAAGGAGTTGTACAAAGGGGTGGTATGTTTCAACGCTTTATTAATATTTAAAGCAAATAACCTACCTTTTCCTATTTCTAAAGCATTGTCGCTACTTAAATCAATAACAACTCGGGTGCTCATTGTCAGGATGTTTACTCAAATTAAAAATATCCACCCTCTGTCCAAAAACCTACTCTTACCCTACTACTAATCTACAAAAAAAGGGTTCAGCATCCAATCGTATTTAATACCAGGAGAATGACTCCCTTCTCCTGTTAAACTGACTCAGTCTTTATCTTTTCTCCGGTATTCCTTTGTTTTAACGTCTGATTCAACAAAGAAATTGTGGTCAGGAGAATGACTCCCTTCTCCTGAACTACCTTTCACAGCCTTGGGGCTGTCTTGGAATTTCATTAGTAATAGTCCTCAAAAGTCTCTTTACTTCTTCTGAAGGACCTTTGAAAGCTTGCTTTACAGTTACAGTATTTCTTCTCAGTCTTACAATGGTCCGAAGATGACCTCCAGATGTTTCTTGTTGTCTAATCTCCTCTTTGATCCTATTTACATTATCACTGTGTGACAAATCAATTTCTGGGGCACCAGTGGTCCACGGATGAATATCGGTTTCTAAACCATCAATCAGCCCCACACCTCTAGTACACCAGAAGGGATCCAAACAGATTGGAAACACAAGCAAATAATACACTTCTGTGTCCAATTTTGTTAACGTGGACGGAACAGCAGGCTTATCGCCGAAAGGTTGTGGATCGCTGGTTAGTTGCAACACAGCGAAAATACAATTATTACCCAATCATAAAAGGCACCGTCCAGTCAAGGTTTTATTAAAATATCTACTTTATTATTGTCACCACAGACAGTTCTAGTAACACTATGATATACAACACATCCTGCAAAGGAATGCAGAGGACAGACAGCTTTAAAGAAGGAATTGGGATGCACTCTGGATATCGACAGGCTGGTAGTCGGTACAGTAAATAATCGCAACAGTTCAAGGATACTTGGTTTTAGCACAAGGGGAGTAATAGGTCTTAAAATGTCACTAGGGGCCTTCTGAGAAGGACCAGGGGGACAGAACCACAATGTACAGTGTGCTGTAGGAGTTTTTGGTGCTTGACAGGGTCAAGTCAGTTTCAGGACTCTTTGCATCTTCTGACACAGAGTTCAAGATGGAAGACAGCTGTGGAATCAGGCAGCAGGTAGTTCTGCGACTGAAGTTGGACGGATGGCTGCAGGCTAGCCTACACAGTGACTCAAGGTCAGGAATCATTGTCTCAGTGCTTTTCGGCAGTTCTGAAGCACTGGTCGAGGCTCTTCAGAAGTCTTTAAGGAACATAAGGAACAGCAGTGTTGCAGTTGGTTGCACCTCGAGGGACTCGACTGGATTGAAAATGTCCTTGAAGGCAGATGTTGGTAGATGCTTGTCGATGCACTCCTCCTAGCTTCTTCACTGGGCTGGTGTTGTCCTTCAAGGCAGACATCCCAAAGCTGAGGAGAGTGTTGCTGCCTTGTCCTTGGTTTGGTTTGGTTCAGAGACTCTCTGGCACTTCCCACCTAGGAAGCTTGCTGCAGAGCCTAGCAGAGTACATTGAGATCTGGATGGGTACCGGTTCTGGAGCTGCTGGAGCGTCCTCTTGATTCGGTATCTCCCTCTGTTCCCTGGGAGATGTTTAGGGGGGAGATCTTGCTTCCCTCTTGGAGGTTCTGGCCTTCCTTCACTGGTGGAAGATGTAAGGCAGACTATACCTTCAACCAATGTCCAATGATGAGTTCTTCTTTCTGCTCCTGGTGACGCCTTCTGATGATCTGCTAAAAGAGGGGCTTGCCCCTCTTTAAAAGCCAAATGCACCACAGGGATTGTTGGAGGCTAAGCCTTCATTAATGAACCATGTCTGGGTCCCCACCAACGACCTCCTGTATGGCTGAGGTCATAACCAGACTGCTTTGCAACAGAAACGGTAAAGGAGTGAAAACATGTAATACTAAGTCCCACCCGTCTTCCTGTCTTTCGTGGATCAAAGGGCCCCTCTGGTTAATGGAGATTTCTGTGGTTCCTGACTAACGCGGTAGGTCTCCCTTGAGGCTGCAGCAATACCAGACTTTCAGGCTCTGTTAAACCACATACCCGTACCTTCTGAATGGGGCCCCCCTGTGGGGATGACTTACTTTCTGATTAGTAAGCAACGCGCTTTCACCAGCTACAGGGCACAACCAAAGGACAGGGGAGATCCATGGAGCCTTTGATAGTTAATGAGGCTGGTCATGGCAGAGGGAAGGTTTGGCCCTCCCCCTTCTGGAGATGCATCATGTACTCCTCCTTTCATATCCCAACTAAATATGACAGGGGGGACTGCGCCTGTAGGTTGTGTCCACCCAGAGTACAGGGGTCTATGTGTATGTCGTGCTGTGAGCATAGGAAAATGTGTGCGGATTAGCCCCACACATTTTCCAGAGGTCATTCTACCATCATTACATTTCATTTAAAATTTTAAAAAGCCCAGACGAGCGCACACACTGTGTGGATGGTTGAATTCCTCACACACTGGGACGAGGGAAATTACTCCGAATGCACCTCTGATTTTGGAATCCTGGAATATCACTGGAGTTTTACGACGTTCTGAAGATTACCTCCAGATAGTTCTTGTTGTCTAATCTCCCCTTCAGTCCTATTTGGATTATCACTGGGAGAGTCCTCCCGATGCACTTGTGATTCTTGAATCCTGGAATATCACTAAAATATTACTTCAGAGGTTCTGTTGATTCTTAGTTTCCTGGTTATTACTATTTTAACAAGGGAGATTACTCCCAAGCTTCTCTTGATTCTTGGTTCTCTGGGTTTCACTACTGTGAAGAGGGAGATTACTCCTGAGTTTCTCTTGACTCTTGGTTCTCTAGGTATCTTGGCTCTTAGTTCTCTGGGTATCACTACTGTGATGAGGGAGATTACTCCCAAGCTTCTCTTGACTCTTGGTTCTCTGGGTATGACTACTGTGATGATGGAGATTACTCCCAAACTTCTCTTGACTCTTGGTTCTGTGCGTATCACTACTGTGACGAGGGAGATTATGCCTGAGTTTCTCTCCACTCTTGGCTCTCTGGATGTCATTACTGTCACAAGGGAGATTACTCCCAAGGTTCTCTAGCCTCCGGATGTCACTACTGTGACAAGGGAGATTATTGCTGAGTTTCTCTGGAATCTGGATTCTCTGGATGTCACTACTGTGCTGAGGGAGATTATTCCTGAGTTACTCCACACTCTGGATTCTCTGGATGTCACTAATTTGACAAGGGAGATCACTCCTGACTTTCTCTGAATTCTGAAGTGGCCCCCTACCCCTAACAGGTCTCCTGCTGTTCCCGTTACCGGTAGTATGTCGGGACGGCATGGCCGGTTTTTCATGGAGAGCTAGGCTGACTCAAGTAACTTTGGTGTCTCCTGATTTCTTTGCTCAGCTCCCCACTTCTTCTTGTGGCTCAGCAGACACTTGGACCACACCACTACAGTGCAGTTGCAGGACCACACGGTCCACCTCCTCAAGATCATGGCACTCCTGTCTCTTCGGTTGGTCAGGAGCTTGGCTTCCAGCGTTGTGCTCTGCTGACTGTTCTTTGACATCCCCGCCACTGGCGTTCATCGTCCTTGCAGCTTCACATTTCCAGGTTTGAACTTCCCGGGATGGACTGGCTTCACACCGGCTGCTCTCTCTCCTAGTCCTTTCTCAGTCTTTACTTCCTGGGGCTGAATCCTCCACAACGTAAAGTCTAAGTCCCTCTTTTTTGTTGTTGATGTGATCTGTAGGCTTCATTGAGGGCAACTATTCTCAATGCTATTGTCAACTGTTGAGAGGATCTTTTTGCATCCTAGGGGGCCATCTCTTCTTCGTACTAAGATCAGTTGCTGAAATGATCTTTATACCTCCTTGGGGCTTATTCTTCTCAATACTATGATCAGTTGTTGAGGTGATCTTTATGCCTTGTGTTCTTCTTTGTATGAGTTATATTGATTTGTAGGTCACAGACAGAAGAAGACTTGCGATAACATGAAAATAGTGTTTTCAGGTGTTTCTAACAAGGGCTTGGTCTAAAGGGAAAATGGTTCAGGGAGTTCCTTCACGGAACAGGAGTCCTTATTGCCATGAGTGCAGTCTCTCCCTGTGAGGTTCTGCTTTCTACAACCCCTAGGGGGACTACTGAGTAGTGGCCTCACCTCCGTACCCTCAAAGGAAAGGGCACCTCCCTGGGGAGAAGTGACGAGAACCTGCGAATCATCACATACCATTCCCCTTGTGAAATTGCTTTCCCCTTCTAGAATTGGGGTATGGTTCTAAAAAAAACATGTGCTCATTGGAATCCCTAGTAACCTGTTTCCAGATAGGTGGTTCTACACAAAACCCATTTTTCTTCCCGTGTGTTAAGAGGAAAATAGGTCAAAGAGAATTTATTGGATTGTTTTATTAGGTAGTCGAAGTTGGCAACATCTGTATCTATTATAATGATGACAGAGTTCATTATATATCTCTAAAAGTGAGGGTGAATGGGTCGTATGATAAACTTCTTTGTCCCCATGTTAGTTTTATGGCTTTACCCGGACGAAGATCCACACGCTATAACTTTTCTGTTCTAACATCTGTTTGCTTACTCCTGGAGTCTTATCAAGGCTAAAGCCTGAACCCATTTACTTTGATCTCCTCCTCGGTCATAAAATGACTAGGAGCGCAAAAACAGCTGTCTACACCTTCTATATCTTCTTCGGATTTTAGTTCATCCTCCTCCCAGCTGTCATCAGACATCCACGCGACCTCGATAGGATCCCCCCACCAGTGTTTTGAGCTATGTCTTGCCAGATGTTCTCTTTCACCATTGGAGAAACAGGATATTATCGTTGGTGCCAGGAACAGAATTTTATCAGTTCCAGCTCTAGTCAGCACACTATCTTTTAGGGTTGTAGGTTTTCTTTTCTTCCCTTTTCCCCACTCTCTAACAAAGGGTTTAATATCCCTAGAAGTTCTTTTCGATGGAGACTCTTTTGGGACTATGTTTCACTTCCTTGAGGGCATCTTCCCCCATATGTAGAGACGTTAGTTGTTTTGCAGCTTTTCAGTGTGCCTGAGCGATTTCTATGCCATATTAAAAGTGAGATTAGTTTGTTGTAAAACCGCTCTCTTTAAATAAGAGAGTAAGGCATTGGTGAAATGTTCAAGTGCCAATATTTCAAATACCTGCAGTGGAGCTTTTTGACCCAGCCACTGGGAGGGGGTGTTTTGAACGTGTGCTCCCAATTCTAATTGACTTTCGGCCGGACCTAATCTGGTTTCCTAGAATATTTGTCTATAAAATGTCTCTGTCTTTCTGACCCTTTTTAACAGCCCCTGCTTGATGTCCCCAAAAGAAGTGGCACCTAGAGTATTCAGGGTTTGGTATGAAGCCTGTAGCTCACATCTCAAAAAGGGGGCCAGATTTAAGCTCTTCACTCCACTTGAACTTTTGAGCCAATCTCTCAAAGATTCAAAAACAATTCCCTAGGTCTTCGACCTCTCTATATGGCTGTGGTATGCCATGAGGGAGTATGGGTGGATGTTGGCTAGATGTTATTCTATCTAGTCCTTCCTTCAATCATTGGTCTGCTTGTATCTGGTGATCGACCAGACATTCCAGTAAGGCCTCAAGGTTACTCATGGTAGGTTGAACAGATTGCTCTGTGGGGAGAATGCCTCTGAGATGTCTCTGTTATCGGAGTTGCTAGACAAAGGTGATGTTAAGGGAGCCCTCTGACAGAAGGTTTTTTCACTCTGCGGACTATCCACAACAATCCTATGGACGATGACCGGTCACTGGCTTGGGCCATTCAATAGACTCGACTGTAGCAACAGTTGGATTGGAGGCTTTAGGAGTAAGCTTGATGAACTTAATGGAACCCAATGTTTCTATCAGTTGGGCAAGATCCCAGTACTAACACCATATATGGTGAGGTGGAGTAAGGATTCGGACAAAGGGGTGGTATGTTTCAAAAAGCTTTACTAAGATTTAAAGCAAATAACCTACCTTTCCATATCTCTAAAGTATTGTCCCTACTTAAATCAGTAACAACTTGGGTGATCTTTGTCAGGATGTTTACTGAAATGAAATATATTGGTCCTCTGTCCAAAAAGCCACTCTTACCATACCACTTATCTACAAAAAAGTTCAGCATCCAATTGTATATAATACCAGGAGAATTACTCCCTTCTCCTGGTAAACTGGCTCAGTCTTTATATTTTCTCTGGTAATCCCTTGCTTTAACGTCTGATTCAACATAGAAAGCGTGGGCAGGAGAATGACTCCCTTCTCCTGAATCACTTTTCACAGCCTTGGGTCTATCTTGGAATATTCTTTATCAATAGTCCGCAAAAGTCTTGTTACTTCTTCCCAAAAGACAGACAAAATCCAGATCTATTACCTGTCAACCGGAAAACTGGACAGTTGTTGAAAAATACGCTCAGGACAGACGAAATTCAGGCAGGTGGCAACTCTACTGCCAAGACCCAGAATCAACCATGCCCGCAAGATCTGTCTGGGCTGGTGGTGTCTGTCAGGGCAGGGCTGGTGGTTATTTCAACAAGAGGTTTGGGGGGGGCTTGCCTTAAAAGGTGTGGAAAACAGACCATCAAAAGAAAGCAGCGAGGTGGCTAATCGTGGCAGATTACCATGGTTCACACTGCCAGCAGGGAGCTGAAACATCAAATGGCCACTGAAAAGGTACTGTTTGACAGCATAGTGCTAATGTTGGGGAGTCGGGAGTTAAAAGGAAATGAGGTGATACAAATTCTGCTATATTCTCTGCGAGTTACCTGACTGCCTGCGGACGTCAGTAAAGGAAGTCTGTTATGGGCACGCCCTGCACGTTTAATGTCCGGAATTAAGTGATGGGAAAAACAAGGGCAAAAGGCCTTCTTTTTTGTTTTTGGGGGCCTGGTTCTAAAAGGCAGATTAGATTATGAAGCAAAAAAAGGGGGGTGAACCAGGCTACTCCTCCCTTCGGCGTTAGCAAGGTGGGAGGACCTATTCAGAGAAAACTAGCAATTCATTCTTTTTATTACTTTTTATTACTTTTAGATGAACATTTGCACGTTTAGATATACTGTTTTTTCGTCCTGAAGAAAGTTTGGAGGCCCTGAGAAGTCATTTTTTCATCAACAAGACCTCAGTGTCTATATCTTTGGTATTTGACCGACAAACACTACAATTGGTCCTCCAAGCCAGAAACACCAATCTGTGTCGACAGTGAATATGTGCTATACACTTATTATTGCACAGTAATTATCTCTCTTCCTGTGAAATCATTCCATCAGTGAAAATATGTTACATGTCTAGTACTTAACACTGTTTTTTCTGTTTCATGTGAAATTACTTCTGCTGGTTGTTTTGCCATTTTTTAAGACAACTTTCTATTTGCTTTCTCCTTTTGGGGTAACAACCCTGCTGCCCCTTTAGTTGATGAATGTTTTTTAATATGTTTCCTCTATTAAAAATCGTTTTATATGGTTAAAAATTGAGTGTGACTCTGTACAACTAGTTTAAATGAATGACTAGTTTTCTCCGAATAGGTCCTCCCACCTTGCTGACGCCTAAGGAGAGGTAGCCTGGTTCACCCCCCTTTTTTTGCTACGGAATTAAGTGATTACATTTCAGTGTGATGAGACTGCCAACATTCTCTCTTATGTGGAAAGACCAGCCCTTAAATCTTTGAAACAAAATCAGAATTTGGTCATCAAACTGGCTGACAAACAGGGAGCAATAGTGGTATGTAATGCTGCACAGTACCAGAATATGGTGATGGAGCTTCTCAATGACAGGGAAAACTACATCACCCTTAGAAAGGACCGCTCGTCAGAGATTTAAAAACACATTTTGGAAATCACCTCCTATGTGGTTCAAAGGCATTGGATAACACAAGACGAGTATGAATTTTTGAATCATTCTCAGCAGCGGATACCTTCTTTTTACGTAATACTTAAAATTCATAAAAACCCTATTTTTGCTCCAGGTCACCCTATCGTGGCAGGGTGCAGCTCTATTTTCGATCCGAGCTGTACGTTTATAGATGTTTTTTCGACAGACACTTGGTTAGCCCCCCCCCACATATCTTAAGGGTTGACTTCTCTAATTCAGTTGCTTGAAGGTGTTCAGTATGACACGGAGCGTGACATATTAATAAAAATGGGCATTAACACCTTCTATATGAGCATTCCGCAAGAGAAAGCTATGCAATGTACCAGGGAATACCTTGTACATGATGATCTTCCGCTGCCTGTCCCCACAGAATTTATTCTCGAATTTTTGTACAGGGCACTCGAAACGAACAATTATAAGTTTAATAATCAGTCTATTTTCAAACATGGGGTACAACTATGGGTGCTGCCTTTGCATCCCGCCTAACCATTTTGTTCATGGCATCCTTTGAACAACAATTTGTCCTTTCCGATAAGAATCCTGTTGTATCTATCATTTCTATTTGGCAACGCTATATTGACGATATAGTGTTCATCTGGTCAGTCTCCTTAGAAATCCTTTGCAAAGTTTTTGGCTGGATCAATCAGCACCATGAGAACATCTAATTCGCTATGGAATTGAGTAAAGATCAGATTATTTCTTATATCTCATCCTTAAGAACCTTCAAGGGATGTTGGTTTGCTCATTGCACAAAACGTGGACTGATAGGAATATACTTTGATACTTCTCGAGTTTCCATCCCAGAAGTGTTAAGTACAGTTTCTATGTCTTTGTTGAAACTGTGCCACGACACAGGACTATTACTATCATGCTAACAACTTGAGTGAGCGATTACAGGCTCAATGTCAAAGGACTATTGCTTTTTCTCAGGTATAGATTCTTGAGAGAGTATATATGAGGGCTGAAATTTACTAGCCTCGGTTTTGTTGTTACATTTACTGCATATAAGCTTTTTACGGCACTCTCTGAGACCATCCGGTTGCTATAGCTGCTCAGCCTGCCTTACACAGTTGTAACCACCCCATGTCTAATCAGGTACAGTCTATAGTTAGCCTTTTATTTACATGTATGTGGATACAGGTATAGGGACATGTAATTAAGAATTTAGATAGCTTCTACTAAATTTCTCTTTACACAGGCATTATATGTACTAGTGTAACATGCTCTGTGACTTCGCATGACATGTTGTTTATCCATGCCTGAGGGTAAGACATTTTCATTATAATGGCATGCCTTCATTTTTGAACTCTCTTGTTTAATCTTTTGCACACTAGAATTTAAGTATACACCATGGTTTCTTCATTACACAGGAGGGGCTCTTAAAATATGGTCTGGTCAGTTGGCTATGTCACTGGCCTCCTATGTATATATGGATTTAATGTATGCTGACGGGTAGTCTTCCTCCACAATTAGCGGGTGTTTTAGCAACCCAATGCATATTTTTGTTCATATATCTGTCCTCTTTATCATTATCAATCCCAGGGTGAACTATTTATTAGTTCTGAAGAAGGTGGTGATATTTGAATACCCACCAAAATATTTGAAATGTGCTTTGGGCATTGATTCATGATGAAAATGTGTTAATAATTGTCAGTGCATGCCCTTAAAGACCCTAAGTGATCTGACTCCCCTAGAATAGGATCAGTTGTCCAATATTATTTATAACAGGGGTAAGGAAAGTGGGACTATAACTTGTTTGTTTGCATAGTCCGTATGTTTTACATTTTCTTTTTTTTACATTGTTTGCATGCTTACTTGCATTGGATCATTTCATTTTTGTTATGTGTTCTATTTGCTTGCAAGTACACTGTACATAATTTAAGTAATCTGCAATATATATGACAGTGAGACTGTTAAATACATGATTTAAATGATTGGGTGTCATGCACAAATATCTTTGTCTTGATACCATGGCCCTGATTCATGGATGCATTTGTGTGTAAAACAGGGATTTGCGTGCCATTCTGCCCACAAAGACCCATTCATCAAACAGGGATTTGCAGGCAGAATTTCAGGCAAATCCCCATTTTACACACAAATAATTCAATGAATCAGGGCCCATGTATGTAGGACTCTATATAGGGTTGCTAAAAATAGTCTAACCTCTCAGAGGTATACATTATATATTTTAACTTTGTCATATTGACAATTTGAAATTATTCCTGGTGGCAGCACCCTCTCTGGTTTCATAGAGAATGCCAACATGCAGCAGCTCCTCAGCGCCCACCTGAGCTTGGCCCCATTTCCCTTGAAAATGTTGAAAGGCCCTGACGCTCGCCATGAGAGTACAGCAGAGAGGGAGGAACAAGTATATGTAATCTGGTTTTGTGTGTGCATATAGGTTTCCTTAAACATACTGTTGGGCATATTCCAATGCACCTATAATGGGGATTGAGCCCACCTGTGAGGCGGGATGCATAGATAATAGCCAAAATGTGGTTCCTTTTAACCTTTTACCACAGTCCGGAGTCTTCTGGTACTAAATATTGAGTGCAGATGTAGCAACAAACAGAGAGGCTGTTAGTAGGGGTGTACCGAAGTTGGGCTTTGAGTAAGTATTCGGCTGAATTTCGGCTGAAAATCCACTATTTGGCATTCGGCCGAATACTTACTTGAATGGTACTCAAAGCCAAAGTTACACCCCTAGTTTGAATGCTGTACATGTGAAATGCATATTATTCTTCACTGCTTAAATGCTCAGCTACACAGTTCTTCTGTAAACAAAGTGATGAATGCATGCAATGTTAAATTTTATATTTCTGGTGGTGGGCGATGATAAGAAGATGGCAATTGTAAATAACATTGCACCTTTCTAGTCCAACCTTACACAAACTGCATTTGTTAACTTTAAGAAAGTTGACGACAGCCATCGAAATGTGAGCAGATTATACCTCCGGCCATGAGACATGATCTCATTGCAGGCATCAGGCAGGTCTGCTTCTGCCCCTTTAGATCAGACAGAAGTTCCCAGCCCTGGAACCCTCTCCATCGATCACCTGCTGACTCAAATATTTAATTTAATCAGGGTGCTGGCATGCAATGTGCTTGCCATAGCACACAATGGCCGCTGGAGGCTGTGTATGCAGCCGGCGAGCTTCCCCTGCAGTGTAGCTTGAACTCAGCGCCTAGCTGCCCCACACTTGATCCTCAATGCGACAGAAGATAAATGGTGTGTTAGACCTACTCATGGACAAAATTGCTTTTTGCGCTATATTTTTTTTTCAATTTGCTTGGAAGTACGTGGTGTTGGAGAGATGTTCACACATTGCATTCTAACACGGTTGGTCCTTGCCATATGGAATGTTTTTCCTTTCTTCATGGCATTGAAAACAGGAACCCAGTCTCTGCGCCTGAAGACCCGCTTGTTATGCACAAGTCCATCTCATCCTTCAGGGCCTGTCAGGGTTGGACTGAGGCATAATATTGTCTTGGGCACCAACGAAAAAGTGTCCCACAGTTGCAAATGACAATTCATTCCTTTTGTGACAGACTGATTGAATAGTACACAAGGGGGTGTTTTTTGATAACATGCAATGCAAATTGTGCAATTTAAAGAATATTTATTCAGCATCAGTGGTCACAACTACTAGCCGCATTGTGAAATAACTCCTCAAACTGTCCCACATTGGGCAAAAAAGTGGCCCACTTTGACTGAAAAAACGGGCCCCAACTAGCATTTTGCGTTTGTGGTTCGAGCATTGCCCGATATGCCAGTCTGAAACTGGGACCTGTGTGAGGTTGCAGTATGCGATAGCCCTTCTGAAGGGGGTCTGTATGTCTCTGCCTTTAAGAGTGCTTGCGCGTGGCAGCACAGAGTTCTGTCAGTGACAGGTGCTGCTTGGAAACGTGGGGGCTATTTTGGTGAGGGTCTGCTAGTTGGCGCTGCTGCGGAAGTTTGGTTGCCATGTTTGTGAGAGCCTCAAGGCTGGTACCCGGGTACTGCATGAGAGTCTACACGCAATCTATGTGAGGGCGCTGTATCGTGATCTGACATTGCAACAGAAGCAAATTATCCTTCTGTGGAGGCCACTGGGCGCAGGCTCAGAGGTTTTCTGTTTCAGGTGTCCTGTCCACCTAGGAGCTGAAAGCAATATGTGGCACAGATGCCCAGAGAAAGTTGGCCGAGGACAGGGAGGGACGGACGGCCACAGAGTTTAAAGCCAGGAGTCTTGGGCAGTCTGGGCTGCATTCCCAAGAGGGGCTGCAGAGACCCCATATCAGATTGTGGGAGTACCCCAAAGGCATTTGTTTGTGTGTTTGTTTGTTTGTTTGTTTGTTTATTTATTTATTTGTAGTACTCTCCCAACCCAGAGGTATCTGGGCGCATTACAAGAATATGCATTTTCTTAGTTACACACAAGCAGTATATAGTAGGGCAATACAAGATTATACATATTTTTTACATCAATACAAGTCATGAAAGTGAGGATTTTTATTATTTACACACTAGGCAATATAAACATTAGGCAAGCAATACAGGAATATACATTTACTATACATAGTTTGACTTAGGCTGGTTAACAGGGTCTAGTATGGTGCGCTTTTTCGATGAGCCAGATTTTAGTGTCTTTGCTGAATTTATATAAGGACTGGTCAGATCTTAGTGTGGTGGGTAAGGAGTTCCAGAGGTGAGCTGCCAAAACTGGGAAGCTGCTGCTGTCTACTTTTTTTATTTTATTTTTATTTTATTTTATTGGTTTATACAAACCTTTAAAACAGCAAAACAAGAGATAACAGCAAGTCAGAGAACTAAGAAAACTCTTCTCTCTCGTCAGATTGAAGACCTTTCATCAACAGAAATATTAGTGTTTTCAAACGTGCACCAAACATTACTACAGAAAATATTGCATATGCTCTTAGTCTACTGGATCATTCTTTACTAGACGATCTTTTATTTCTTTCAGGAACATTATAAGTCCAAACATAAGTTCCCGATCTGACCCCTCGAACATGAGTCTCCACCAGTCGTCAGCACAGTATGTTTGGTGTTTCCAGATGATTGGGCCTAGTAGCCGAGTTCGAGTGCTGTGTAACTGTTGGCAGAATAAAATCAGGTGTTTAAGTGACTCTGCACATTGATCACAAAAGCGACAGGTCAAGTTTGCATTTAAATTCTGGGCCCAGGTTCTAGTACGTTCTTTGGTTGGAAACAGATTGAGTCTGAATTGTGTAAATATCAGCCTCGAGTTTTGATCTGGGAATTGTAATAAGTAAGGTTGCAATTTGTCATCTGCTCTTGCCTCTGGTGGGGCATCTCTCATCAAACGAGATCTTAGTCGTTGTTCACAAGTTTCTTGCCAATCCAGTCTCCAATAGCTTTTTCTTGGCTTGCTCAGGATTGTCCACTAAAGTGGAGACGGCAATGTCATTCTCCTTAAGCACTTCGAGACATTGTTTGCTCCACATAGATAAAACCGTATATTCAAAATCTTTGTCCGGATTGTGTAGAATTTTAAACTGTAGTGCAGGGGTTGTTGTTACAGTCTTCCTGAACAGATTTAACAGATTCCAGCACACTCTGGCGTGCATAGATATTAGACCTAGTTCATACCTTATGCTACCTGTTGGACATACTTTGGGAAGGTGCAGGGCTCTGGTCCAAAAAATGTTCTCCAAAGTACTCCAAAGGTCCTGTGAGCATCCAAACACATTTTCGGCTCCATAAATCAGTACCAGGATGACTTTTTGGCAGTAGAAGACTACCATTGGCGTTAAAGAAAATTTCCCAAATTTGTTATGAATGATTGCAGCTTGACATGCTAGTTGTCGGCATTTCCTTTTTGTTGATTCGACCCAGGGGGCGTCTTTTATGCTGGCACTTATCTGCATACCTAGGTATTTGATGTTAGCTCTTGTTTTTAAACTAGTTTTTTTCAAAATGCCAGACGTATTTGTTTTGTCCAGGTTTTTGAGATTTCAAGTTTTGAAAAGTTAATATTTCACATTTTTGTTTGTTGATATGCAGGCCGTTGATTGCCACGTATGTTTCTAGGGCATCAAGCTTGCGTTGAAGCCCAATGGGTGTTGTGTTTAGAAGAATGAGGTTGTCGGCATAGATAAGCCGACTGACGTGTGATCCATGTCTTAGGTGGGAATGCAGCAACGTCATCCAATGGTACACCAATGTCAGATATAAAAAGGTTGAAAATAATTGCTGCCAACAGACAGCCCTGATTCAAACCTTTAAAGGTGTTTATTGCAGTGGACAAAGTGCCACTGCGATCGAGTCTGATTTTAATAGTTGTGTTTGGGTGAAGTTCCCTAATAGCTTCAAGTAAACTTGGTGGACACTTCGAAGTTTTTAGTTTGTTCCACAGGATTGCACGGTTAACACTGTTGAAGGCATGGGAGAAATCTATGGCTGCTACGTATATTTTAGTATTAGTTCTGATGGTTTCCATTTTCATAAGATTGAGCAGTAACGTGTTAAAACCACAGCCAACACCTTTCACAAACCCTGCTTGTCTAGGGTCTATGTGGTTATTTTCAATTGACCATTTGAGCAGCATTTGTTGAAGTTGACTCGCATAGATTTTGCCCAAGACGTCGAGAAGGGCAATGGGTCGATAATCTTTCGCATTAGCCCGGTTGCCCTTTTTGAAGATGGGGACGATAATTGCGCTTTTCCATGAAATAGGAGTTGCGCATTTTGTTATAATTCTGTTAAATAGAATGGTACAAAGTCCGCCCATGCTTCCGGATTTTTTTTGATGGTGTAGTTGGTGAGTCCATCAGGTCCCGGGGCTCTTGATGCACACATTTTATTTATTGAACTCAAAATGTCTGCTCGGTCTATTTTCAAATCCCAGTGATCTAGTTGGAAGTCACTCGGGTCGTTAGATCTTCCATTACTGCTGAACATTTCAGTATAGTATTTCACCCAAGTCGCTTCAGTAATGATTGTAGATTGTAATGCGTCCTGCAATGCGGGTAAGTTATTAATGAGACTCCAAACCTCAGAGGAATATTTGTTCTTTATTTTTGCTAGCATGTCCTCCGAGTCGTTCTGTAATA
Source organism: Ambystoma mexicanum (assembly GCF_040938575.1). Lineage (NCBI taxonomy): Eukaryota > Metazoa > Chordata > Amphibia > Caudata > Ambystomatidae > Ambystoma > Ambystoma mexicanum. The sequence goes on from NC_090921.1 coordinate 561,833,171, forward strand.
GGACTGAATTATGCGCCTTGCTCCACTTTTTATATTTCTGCGTAGCATGTATCTATAGAGCGCGATAAAGAATGGGGTGCCCTCTTGGTATCATTCTTAACTCATTAGACGTTTCCGCTGTTGGACTTCAAGGTCGTATTTATGTTTGTGGGTAAACTTCAGCTGTTTGAAACCCTGTTTGGTGTTCTGAAAATTGAATTAAGAAATGTCGGTATTCAGTTGAACCCATTTCAAGGTTAAGATTAGTGACAATGAGGTTGACATCAGTATCCTTAAGACTGAGTCTTATTCGACCAGTGCGACAGGAGACAGAGTGAGACCACATCAAGTGAGTTGCAAGACTCGACAGGGTGAGTGACAACTTCACCAGGTCATGGTCACTGTGGTCCATTCTTATGACTTCTAGACAAACTGCTTTCAGTTGTACTGATTCAGATGCGAAGATATAGTCGAGGGTTGAGCATTTTTCATGTCGTCTCCATGTCGGGTTCGCAGGGATGTCACCTGTCAGGTTACCATTTAGGTCAGCCATTTTACGGGAATCCATTTCTGAGCACCAACAATAGGCAGCTTGGTGTTTCGGATTCCACCTTCGCCTCTTAGATATTTTTTGGTTATCATCACTCAGAAATTAATATTTAAGTCACAGCAGATTATTATTTTTGCAATACTACAGTCTTCAAGTATCGTATCTACTATAGTAGTGACTTGATCGATAAAGATCAAGGTTCCCACGGCGTCGTGATTCCAATATAAATTGATGATATTCAGAGTCTCAGATTCACAGTGCTATAGTCATCTTAGCAGTCTGTATGTAAGGTGAAATGTTATTGGTCTCCACTATTCTGAGGCCAGAGGATATCTTTGTGGCGATTAATAACCCAGCCATGGGTCTTCCCTTATAACGTTTAAACGCTGGATTAAGTGCTATTTCAAAGTCTTGTAAGACAGGGCATTCCATTATCCAGGTTTCTTGTAAACAAACCAGGTCCAATTCCGACAGCCACGGTGTGCCAGACGTATTTGTTTTGTCCAGGTTTTTGAGATTTCAAGTTTTGAAAAGTTAATATTTCACATTTTTGTTTGTTGATATGCAGGCCGTTGATTGCCACGTATGTTTCTAGGGCATCAAGCTTGCGTTGAAGCGCAATGGGTGTTGTGTTTAGAAGAATGAGGTTGTCGGCACAGATAAGCCGACTGACGTGTGATCCATGAATCTTAGGTGGGAATGCAGCAACGTCATCCAATGGTACACCAATGTCGGATATAAAAAGGTTGAAAATAATTGCTGCCAACAGACAGCCCTAATTCAAACCTTTAAAGGTGTTTATTGCAGTGGACAAAGTGCCACTGCGATCGAGTATGATTTTAATAGTTGTGTTCGAGTGAAGTTCCCTAATAGCTTCAAGTAAACTTGGTGGACACTTCGAAGTTTTTAGTTTGTTCCACAGGATTGCACGGTTAACACTGTTGAAGGCATGGGAGAAATCTATGGCTGCTACGTATATTTTAGTATTAGTTCTGATGGTTTCCATTTTCATAAGATTGAGCAGTAACGTGTTAAGACCACAGCCAACACCTTTCACAAACCCTGCTTGTCTAGGGTCTATGTGGTTAGTTTCAATTGACCATTTGAGCAGCATTTGTTGAAGTTGACTCGCATATATTTTGCCCAAGACGTCGAGAAGGGCAATGGGTCGATAATCTTTCGCATTAGCCCGGTTGCCCTTTTTGAAGATGGGGACGATAATTGCGCTTTTCCATGAAATAGGAGTTGCGCATTTTGTTATAATTCTGTTAAATAGAATGGTACAAAGTCCGCCCATGCTTCTGGATTTTTTTTGATGGTGTAGTTGGTGAGTCCATCAGGTCCCGGGGCTCTTGATGCACACATTTTATTTATTGAACTCAAAATGTCTGCTCGGTCTATTTTCAAATCCCAGTGATCTAGTTGGAAGTCACTCGGGTCGTTAGATCTTCCATTACTGCTGAACATTTCAGTATAGTATTTCACCCAAGTCGCTTCAGTAATGATTGTAGATTGTAATGCGTCCTGCAATGCGGGTAAATTATTAATGAGACTCCAAACCTCAGAGGAATATTTGTTCTTTAGTTTTGCTAGCATGTCCTCCGAGTCGTTCTGTAATAGGACTGAATTATGCGCCTTGCTCTACTTTTTATATTTCTGCGTAGCATGTATCTTTTGAGCGCGATAAAGAATGGGGTCCCCTCTTGTTATCATTCTTAACTAATTAGACGTTTCCGCTGTTGGACTTCAAGGTCGTATTTATGTTTGTGGGTAAACTTCAGCTGTTTGAAACCCTGTTTGGTGTTCTGAAAATTGAATTAAGAATTGTCGGTATTCAGTTTAACCCATTTCAAGGTTAAGATTAGCGACAATGAGGTTGACATCAGTATCCTTAAGACTGAGTCTTATTCGACCAGTGCGACAGGAAACAGAGTGAGACCACATCAAGTGAGTTGCAAGACTCGACAGGGTGAGTGACAACTTCACCAGGTCATGGTCACTGTGGTCCATTCTTATGACTTCTAGACAAACTGCTTTCAGTTGTACTGATTCAGATGCGAAGATATAGTCGAGGGTTGAGCATTTTTCATGTCGTCTCCATGTCGGGTTCGCAGGGATGTCACCTGTCAGGTTACCATTTAGGTCAGCCATTTTACGGGAATCCATTTCTGAGCACCAACAATAGGCAGCTTGGTGTTTCGGATTCCACCTTCGCCTCTTAGATATTTTTTGGTTATCATCACTCAGAAATAATATTTAAATCACAGCAGATTATTATTTTTGCAATACTACAGTCTTCAAGTATCGTATCTACTATAGTAGTCACTTGATCGATAAAGATCGAGGTTCCCACGGCGTCGTGATTCCAATATAAATTGATGATATTCAGAGTCTCAGATTCACAGTGCCATAGTCATTTTAGCAGTCTGTATGTAAGGTGAAATGTTACTGGTCTCCACTATTCTGAGGCCAGAGGATATCTTTGTGGCGATTAATAACCCAGCCATAGGTCTTCCCTTATAACGTTTAAACGCTGGATTAAGTGCTATTTCAAAGTCTTGTAAGACAGGGCATTCCATTATCCAGGTTTCTTGTAAACAAACCAGGTCCAATTCCGACAGCCACGGTGTGTTAAACAGATGAAGGAATCCTCTCGTGGTCCAGGATCCGAGGGTCAAAGTCGATGGATGAAGTGACTCCCGGCATTACTTTTTGTGCCTGGTGTTTAAAGTTTAAACTTGGGTACACTTAGCCATCTGGAACTAGATGACCTAGTAGGACAGGCGTGGTTGTATTTGGTGAATATTTCAGTGAGATATTGAGGAGGTAAGTTGTTGAGACATTTGTTGGTCAGGCATGCTGTTTTAAGTTGTATTCTCTGGTTAATGGAGAGCAAATTGATTTCACGCCTAATTGCAGAGATATGTTGTCTTTTAGGTATACTCAAGGCAGTTCTGAGTGGATTGTTCTGCAGAATCTGGAGTTTGTTGATGAAATATTTACTAGCCCCTAAGTACATTGCATTACAGCAGTTGATCTTTGACAATGCTAGGGCTCTGGCCAGGGTGTTGTAGCTTTTTATGGAAAAAAAGGGTTTGCAGGCGTGGATAAGCTTGCAGGTGTATGCTGTAGCTGAGGCTGTTGCACTGACCTGTTTGTGCATATTCAAGGAGGAGTCTAGGTAGAGACCCAATGTTTTTACCTCATTGTCCACCTTTATAATATTTCCGTCAATGTTAAAGGAGAGGTATTGATTGCTCAGTATTTTTATGTTGATGGGTGTGGCTAAAAGGAGCCGCTCAGTCTTATCGTCATTCAGGCACAGCCCATTTGTGGCCATCCAGGCCTGAATGATGAGGTAAATTCTGTTAATGAGAGCTACATCTGTGTCATAATCGCCTGTAAGGGGTATAAGGATCTGGGTGTCATCTGCATAATTTGTGTAGGTGACACCCAAACGGTCCAGATCATCAAACGGTAGTTTGGGGAATGCATTATACCTAGTAGGCGATACACAAGATCCTTGTGGGACTCCACAGACTAAGGGAAGGGGGTTGGCTGTCGCTGAGGCTGAAAAAACTCTCATGGATCTATTATTTAAGAAGGATTGGATCCATGTCGTTGCTTCTGTAGCGAAATGGGCCCCTCTGGAGAGGTACTTGCACAAAACCTTGTGATCAACCAAATCGAAGGCGGCTGATAAGTCCAGCAGAAGTAGGAGGGCAGATTTCCCTTTGTCCTTCAAGTCGTCGATTTGGATAGTCAAGTCAATCAGGGCTGTTTCTGTGCCATGTTGGGGTCTGAAGCCAGATTGACGGAGCCTAGTAAATTATTATTCTCCAGATATGTTCTTACCTGGTTGTAGGCAGCTTTGTCGATGATCTTAAGTAAGAACGGGGCTGTCGTGATTGGTCTAAAGTTAGTGGGGATGCTGGGATCCAACAATGGGTTTTTTTAGAAGTGGAAGTACCCATCAATTCTTCAAATTAGTAGGGACAGAATATGTACGGAAGGAGGCATTGATTAGCTAGGTGATGAAAGGGTCGAGTACACTAGTGTCCTTTATAAGGGATGCTGGGCAAGTATCACCTTGGCAATTGGAAGGTTTGAGTGAGAGCATAATGCTTTGCACTTCCTGGGAAGATACCAAGGTGAATTAGAAGCACTGAGACACTTTAGGGAGAATGGGGGTATGTTTCTGAGTATTAGCTTGAGGAGGTAAATTGAAGCAAAGTGATTTTATTGGATAATGCATCTTGAATGTTGGTACATCAGATTTTGTCTTTGATGCAGTTATCTGTCGGGGGGTTGGAGATTCGAGTTGTCTTAAAATAGTGAATAGTTCTATGGTACTAGAACTAGCTTTTTCTATCCTATCATTATAGGCATCACGTTTTGCTATCAGAATTTCTTCTTTGTAGTTAGCTGAGATTTGTAGGAGGATATCTTTGCTAGCTGATGAGGGGTTATTTTTCCTGGTGGTTTTGCATTTCCTTTTTACATTTCTTATCTCTTTAACGTTGAACGTGAACCAAGTGTTCAGGTGTGTGTGCTATAGCTTTACTTTTGCACATTTATAGTGGTGCAATAGAGTCTACGGCTGCAGTGGTCGTTTTGTTATAAAGATCAACTGGTTCTAATGTATCTGAGGAATCAGGTAAAGGTTTAAGCAGAGGTTGGAGAAATGGCTTAAGTTTATCTACAGTAATGTTCTTCCTGTTCCTGGTCTGAATGGGTGGAGCAATGAGTCTCTCCCTTGTAGGAAGTGTGCAGTCTTGCAAGCTGAATGTCACTAGAGAGTGGTCAGTCCAAGGTTGCAGTTCAATAGAGGTTATATTAGTTGCACAGTTGAGGTTCTCTACCCAATCTAGGATTCTTCCTTTTTCATGTGTGGGTAGGAGGGCTCTCTGAGTGAGGCCTAGTTCAGACAAGGAGTTAGCCAATGTCAATGTGGATTGGTCAGTGGGGTAATTAAAACCTAGGTTAAGGTCATCCAATATGAGGATTTGCGAGGAAGGCTTTATGTTAGTGGAGAGCAAGGTCATCATTCCTTCTTCATAGGAGCCTGTAGGTCCGGGAGGTCTATATATTAGATGCATTGTAATCGTACGCGTGTTGGTGAGGGTAAGTTTCACCGTCATAAATTCACATGTCTTGGTAGGGACGTATGGGGCAATTCTAAGTCCCAATGTGGCTTTGGTGATAAAGGCAATCCCACCACCTCTGGAAGATTCTCTATCAGATCTAAGTACTGTGTAGTTGTCAAGGGTAGCAATAAGGAGGGAAGGGCCTGCTGCTGCATGTAGACAGGTCTCTGTGACTGCTAGAAAGTAAAAAACATTTTCTATGATCAGGTCGGCAAAGCCCGTTGCGTGGGCTACCAGTGATCTGGCAGTGATCAATGCCCCGTAGATAGCTGTAGGGCTGTTGCTGTGGTCAGGAAAGTCAGGTGTGACCGATACTCATCTACTTCTTTTAGTGGCGTTGTAGATTTCTTTTGTGGGGCTTTTTTTGGCATTGTGTGGGACATTTTTTTAAGTAGGATGGCAAATGGTGTTTCGTATGATTTACCCAGTCTGGTGCCCAGCCTGGCGTTTCTTGCTGTAGTTGTGCATGGGTGATTTGGGGTGGGTGAATTGGGGAGGGGTACTGGGGTGGTATCCATTTTCTTAGACATGGAGTCTTGTGAGATGCCCAGTGGCATGTGCTGGTTGTTGAAGAAGTTCCTTTCTGGAGGTTGTAGTGAGGCTTTGATGGGTAGGATGGTAGGCATGGGATTCAGTGGAGGTAGGTATGGAGTGGGCTTGATCCTGCCAATGTGATTCAAAGTTGGTAGGCTTGATGTAGCATTCAGAATAGTCGTGCTTAGCCATGGAGGAGGGATTTCTGGTCATAGTGGTATGCATTCTGACATTGGCAGAAGGAGATTTGGGCACAATGGTAATGGTGATTATAACGGAGACAAAAGTATAAAGGCTGGTGATGGCATTTATAGTGTAGACCAGAGCATGAAGGCTGGCCAGAGGTAAGGCAGTATGGTCTCTAGCCGAGGCATACATAGTTACAGGTCAAGGTGAGCAGGTGCAGGTTGGCTACTCTGGATCAGGCTCAATTTGTATGGTAAATTGTGGGGGCTGGTCTAAGTCTGGGTGTCTACAGCCGGTAGATGCAGCTTAAAATCGCAGGCACTTTTGCATCGATATAGGTTATAGTGGGTCAAATGTCAGTGCAGTGACCAAAGGTGGAATACGGACAGAGTGTTAGTGCCTAAGAGTCCGGACCTGACCTATAATTTAGTGTCCTAAAGGGCACTTGTTAGGTCTACAATATAGTCAGGTGTAGATTCAAGATCGTTGCGGTTAGGCACACCTATAATGGATGCAGTTGACAGCGGGTAAGGGCAATTTAAAATTGCAGGATTCTCACGAAGAGGTAAACAGGGACTAATCTCAGATTCTGTGGGCACGTTTTAGGGCTGAAATGCCGTCGGATATGAACGTGAGAAAGTTATGGTGCAGCACGCAGCGGGTAAGAATGCGGCTTGCAACAAATCGTGCTAATTTTAAAAACAATGACAATTTGAGATAGTTTAACAACGATAACAGTTTGGGCTAATTTAGAAACAATGACAATTCAAGCAGGTTTAGCAACGATAACAGTTCGGGTGGATTTAAAAGCAATACTGCGTGTTTCTATTGATATGTGAGCGGAGACAATTCAGGCATTGGCACGCATGAGAGCACAGTATTAGTCCCAATATTAGTCACGATAGTCACATGATAGGGGATACAACTAGCAGCATTTCGAGACAGTAAAGCAGCAATAGGACATGTATGTAATATGTTGAAGGTGGAGAGCATTCAAGCATGATACATGCCATAGGACTATGAAGCAGCAAAAATCAAGTCGAACTGGTTAAATACAAGATGGGTACAGTGCAATTAGATACATACATTAGAGCATATCATATGAAACGTCGGGCATGTTATACAAGAGCACCTTCTGCAAGTTACTGGAGGGTGAACTTGGCGGATAGTTTAGCACGCTTGGTAAGGGGCTCGTGGTAAGGGCTCCAAACCAGAATCCACAGATGTTGTAGGCAATGTCTACAGTGTCAAAATAGGGATAGTGGGATGTCATAGTCTTTACCTAGGATGAAATTTGATGCAGCCTTTGCGGGTTAAATGCTAGTCTGGGAACAGAGGTCGACGTCCTACAGCCTTGGGATGGCCTGGACAGGCACAGACATAGACACGCCTGTGCCTTTTTGGGGTGCCTTGGTGGGAGGGCCGGCTGACGCCTTTCCGGGGCGGCCGTTTTAAAGAAATGTAGTCGACGGGCCAATGGGAGGCGGGGCTCGCCACATGTTTGCTAGACAACCAGGTACACAACGTATGTAGCGGCCATTACAGATGCTCCAAGTGTGTATTAACACAAGCGGAGGAGCAGCAAAGGGTAGATTCATGGTCTAAAAGGCGGCCTTGGGCTCAGGGATTGTGCATGAAGGTGGGAGCCAGGTGTGGGTGCAGGAAGCACAGCGCTCAAACCACCTTACCCTACAGCATGTTCGGAGCCGGCGGAGGGAACTTCTTCTGATACTGCGACAAACGTTGCGGGCGGGGCTCCTGTCCACCCGATGTTCACGTAGGAGGCAGTGGAAGTGAGGAGGGCACAGACAGGCCTGTGCCTTTGTGGGGTGCCATGGTGGGAGGGCTGGCTGACACCTTTCCGGGGCGGCTGATTTAAAGAAATGTAGTCGATGGGCCAATGGGCGACGGGGCTTGCAACACGGTTGCTAGAGAACCAGGTACAAAACGTATGTAGCGGCTGTTACAGATGCTCCCCGTGTGTATTAACACAAGCTGAGGGCAACAAAGGGTAGATTCACGCCCTAAAAGGCCACCTGGGGTTCACGGATCGTGCGTAAAGGTGGGAGCCAGGTGTGGGTGCAGGAATCAGGCGCTAACACCACCTTACCCTACAGCACATTCGGAGCCGGCGGAGGGAGGAACTTCTTCTGATACGGCGACAGGCATTGCGGGCTGGGCTCCTGCCCACCCAATGTTCACTCAGGAGGCAGTGGAAGTGAGGAGGGCACAGACAGGCCTGTGCCTTTGTGGGGTGCCTTGGTGGGAGGGCCGGCTGATGCCTTTCCAGCACGGCTGATTCAAAGAAATGTAGTCAACGGGTCAATGGGCAGCGGGGCTCACCAAACGGTTACTAGGCAACCAGGTACACAACGTATGTAGCGGCTGTTACAGATGCTCCTTGTGTGTATTAACACGAGCGGAGGGCAGCAAAGGGTAGATTCATGGCCTAAAAGGCGGCCTGGGGCTCAGGTATTGTGCGTGAAGGTGGGAGCCAGGTGTGGGTGCAGGAAGCACGTTGCTCACACCACCTTACCCTTCATCACGTTCGGAGCCGGCGGTGGGAGGAACTTCTGCTGATACGGTGACAGGCGCTGCGGGTTATAGGGGTTAATTGCCAACTATTCAGCTCTGTATTCGGCTTCGGCCGAATACTTGCCCACTTATTCAGTATTCAGCTGAATACTTAAATCTACTATTCGGTACACCCCTAGCTCTTAGTGGGTTGCCTGGAAGCAAATTGCAGAGATACGGTTCCACCTTTTTTTCTAAAATTGTGTCTATGAGGAAGCGACAACTCCCTTTTTATATCTGTCTTTCCCAAAAAGGTGTTGTTTTTCCCTTTTGCCCCCATTCCCTTCATCTGAGGTTCGAACTATACCCTCCTCAGCCTTCACCTCCCTGCACACTTACCCTTTAACCCCTTTATTGTGTGTTATTTGCCATTCAAAATCCCAACCTCTCTTTGGGATTTCCATTTTTTTTGCTGAAATATTCTCTTGAATACAGGGTTTAACACTGAAACTGAGATAATCCTCTGTAGTTCTTAAGTTAATTGGCTTAATGTTCCATAGTTCAGCAGCGGGTACCCAGATAGCTTGCCTTCCCGGTGTCACTTTTCCAGATCTCAGTATCTGTAACAGCGCACGAGCTTTGTTATTTCAGTTTTCTTGGCATGTGCCACACAAACTGGCCTGCCAGAAATGTTGGTCCTAGATTATAATTAACGCTCTCTGTTTTCCATTTTTACGTATGTTTACACATGAACACAGATGGAAATCAGTCTGTTTTTAATCTTTATATTTTTTGTGAATAATTATTTAAAAATTGAAAAAGCAGGCCTCTTCCTTTGCTTCCCTTGCTCGGTCATGGGTTGCATGTCAATGGCTGTGCATTAAGTGTGCGAAGAAAGCAGGCAATTTCCTTCAGAAGCTGTTTGAATGGCTGCAGAGCTTAAGGAAAGTTTAATGTGGGTTTAAAGGCATCTCCACATGTGTTAGAGAGGAAACAGTGGTGATTTGATTGATCTCTTAGACCATCCGCATGCATGCCAACAGGGGAATTAGTGAATGTCCCAAATGCTGTTTGTAGCACATGTAGAGCTTTCATGTGTCCCATGTGTGTTGATAAGCAAATAGTACTCAATTTGCACTGAAGGTGCAAACCAAGCTCATCTTGATCTGCAGGAGCCCAATTCACTATGCGTGCCATTACTACAGTGGTATTCAAACTTTCTTATGCTAACCCATAGGGTGCCAACCCCCACAGTTTCCAATTCTTTTTTTAAAATTTTCTTTTTATCTCTTTATTTAGCATTATAAAAAGAAGAAAACAAGAATCGACATAACAATCGCCATATCATAACAAAGAGTCCAAACTGGAAAGCTTAAAAAACTGTGGAACTGAAGAGAAACAAATGTAAAAAAAACAACAAAAAAAACGGACCCCAATAACAATTGTAAAATAACCAGTATGAACTCTATGAAAGATTCATGACACACAATCACAAAGACAAAACAACACAAAAACACAATACTAACAGTCCACTATATCCCCCCCCCCATTCAGAAATTAGGTCATCAGTCACTGGAACAAATACAATCAACCATATAGGTCATTAAAAGGCCCCCAAATCTGACGATAACGTCCCTCCCTTCCCTGACCCAAAAGAAGAACTTTATCATATTTCGACAAGACCTGCATCTCAAAGAGCCAGTCCTCCACAACAGGCTTCTTTCTAGACTTCCAAACACGTAAGATCATTTTCATTGCCAAAACCAGAATTCTGTTAACCCAGTCTGCACCCTTCTTAGCCCTAACCCCTCTCCCCCTGTTGGACAACAAAATGGTCGAAAGGAATGTGCGTGGAAGCTTCTCTTCTAATACAAGATCCAACCTGTCCAATACATTGGACCAAAAATCAGAAACTCTCGAGCACATCCATAACATATGCATCAACGTTCCTCCACCACAGCCACATCCCCAACACAAATCGGAGTCTGAAAGACCCAACCTGGCCATCCTAGACGGCGTCCAATATAACCGATAGAGGATCCTCTGTCGAATATATCTCAGGGATGACCACACCTACTTCATCTGTCCAGGACAGGCGAAGTCTATCCCAAGCCCTCACATCTGCTTCATCAAACAGAATCAATCCCATGTACGTAGAAACCACATAAGAGGCCGAATGGAGAAGTCCACACAATGATGTCTCTCCTCCATGACCCCGCCATCCAACATACCCGTCCGTTCAGTCAACAGTACATTCAAAGCATCATAATGATTCCTCTCTCTAGCACCAATCCCAAAAGACGTTCTCAGTTGGGAAAAGGGAATCATGCAACCGTTCAACCACACATCCCAAACACGAAGAAGGCCCTTATTAATCCATCTCTTCCAGCATAAGGGCTTGTTCGCCAACTGTAAACCCACATTATGCCACAAAGAAGCATCATAATGCATCCAAGCATTTCCCCCATCAATCTCAATAAAGTGCAACATCGCTTCCTTAGTAGCGCACATAGTGGGCAACTTCTTCACTGAAGCCGGTAACTTCCACATAGAATATATATCTCTAACGTCATAAGGTAAAAATTGGGAACTCTCAATAATAGTCCAGTCGGGAACATAGACATGACCAGCAGAGAAGTAGGAGGTCGATTTTTTCAACAGAAAATCCATGCAATATTTCGTCAAATTCGGGTAACCAAACCCCCCATCTTTCCCAGGGCATTTTAAAATATAATTAGGTATTCTAGGGTGTTTACCAGCACCCCAAAGAAAAACCTGGAATGCTTTGTCAACGGGAGCCAAATTTCTTTTCGTGAATTTTAGGGGGATGGATTGTATTACGTAAAGAATTTTTGGCAAAAGAACTATTTTAATTGCATTGATCTTGGCCCATATCCCCATTTTCAACTGGTTCCACCTCAATATGTCCCTATTAATTACTCCCAGTATATATGACACATTAAACGTTGTCATTCTTTTCAAGTCCCGGATCAAGTAAACCCCCAAGTATTTCACTGCCCCCATCTCCCAGTGGCAATTCCAAGAGCCCAAGACATCTCGTGGGATACTACTATCCAAAGGGAAGGCTACTGTTTTCCCCCAGTTGATCTTATGGCCCAACAAACGACCTACCTCTTCAAACATCTGTTTGAGTCTCACACACCCCTCTGCGGGATCGGACAACACAATAGTCATGTCATCAGCGTAGCACAGAACTTTCACCTCATTATCTCCAAACCTAAGACCACGAATGCCTTTCTCCTGTTTCATGTACAAAATGAGGGGTTCCAGCAACAGATTAAACAGGTACGGAGACAAAGGACAACCCTGTCTAGTCCCCCTAGATAACAAGAAGGAAGAAGACATAGCCCCTTTAACCCATACTCTAGCACTAATATCAGAATTCAATGCTCTAATAGCATTAACAAATGTGGTACCAAATCCCATCCTCTTCAGAGTGTGGTAAAGAAAAGACGAATTGACCCTGTCAAAGGCCTTTTCCGTATCCATAAAAAGCAACAGGATATCTCAAACTCTTGTCTTCGGTAAACTCATAATATCATTAACGTCCTAATATGGTCATAGCCATACCTTCCTTTCATAAATCCCACCTGTGAACTACCAATCAATTTACCAATGCACCCATCCAGTCTATTAGTTAAAATCCTAGTAAAAATCTTGAGGTCCACATTCAGAAGCGAAACCGGCCTATAATTCTCACATCTTTTACCATCTATGCCTGGTTTTGAAAGGACGATCACACAAGCTTCCTTCATGGTGGGGCAAATCATCCCGTCTCGCAGGAAACCATTGTATAGGGTGCACAGGAAAGGTGTCAGCACACCACTCAGCGTCTGGTCAACCCCCACAGTTTGAATACCAATGCATTACCGGCATTCAAGTACTACTGAAAATGCCGCATTTGCACAAATGTGGAAAACAACAGGGTTTGCAACTTAATATTTTGTCAGAACAAACAATAGAAGTCGGTAGAGATGTAATGACCCAAAAACTCAATGTTGATAAATACAGAGAGACATAATGACAAAACAGCAAACAACCGGGGGCCTTAATTATTATTGGGTCTGTGCACCAAGCGCAGAGCCTTAAAATAAAAAACCTCAGTCTGGACACTAGGATTCCACCGGCAGACATTGTACTGGATGCACGCATATTGTGTTCATGCTGGTGCAAGGGAAGCAGTGGAGGAACTGCTTCACTTCCACTTGCATTTTGCAACTGCTGCAATCTTTGCACTGCATATTTTGTAAGACCTGTGAGTAGTACATGTGTGGTATCACCGAGGGGAGCACCGCCTGGACACGCAACGGACATGTTAGACACAAAACTGAGCATCCTGTAGTTAATTAATCCCTTTTAACTGCCTCTGTGACTGTTGGTGGCCTAGTCAAATCCTGGTGCAGTAAAAACAAAAGGTTCTTTGCCACCTTAAGTGGCAGTGGACAATCTCCTTTGTGATTGGGCCAGATATGCAGGACATCAAACAGATGATGGGGCACCCACCACCAAGAACCATTTATCCCTGTGTCAGAGCTGGTAGTGGGTAACTTTTCATGCTGCTTATCATATGTATCTGTATCTTCTATCTGCTGATATGTGTGCTTTTGTGGGAGAATCTGTGTGTGTGTCTTTACCTGTGCATGTGTATGTACATGAAAGCCTGGATCTGTTTGAGAGTCTTTGTTTGCCACATGAGCTTACAGGTTAATTTGAGTGTATCCAAGTGCATCTTTGTATGTATCTATCTATGTAGTTGCATGCATGGGTGTACACGCTGTCATCATATGACCTGGGCTTTACACCATTCTACAGGTATTAGCATGATATGCCCATATAGTAAACACTTCATTTGCTGTTGCCATCATATGCCCAGGTGCTCAGACCTCCTTTTTGGAGGTATGTGCATGATATGCCCTATTCTTACCACTATTTTCCAAATATGACCCGCAGATACCCATCAATAGACATTATTAACAAGTATTGCCTTTACTTGGTCAGGTATCCACCCCATTTCCTAGCTGTTTATATTACTGACCCGATACTCGCATCATCTGCCTGAATTGTTCACACATCTTTTGACAGACTTACCTTTAATTTCCCCATCTAACAGGTAAGGTTTGTGTACTCCCCCTGTGAGTTTGTTTGTTTGTTTGTTTTATTCACTTATAATGCGCACCAGACCCGAAGGTATCCGGGCGCGGCTTAAGTTACAGGTTGGGGTCACTAGGTTACAGATGTTATATACAAATACAATATATTTACACATAGAGGGGCAATTGTACATTACATACATACATAGTGGATACACAATACAATGCACAGAGGACAGTATATGTACAGGCACTAAGTGGACATTAACTCATTGGTTAGATGGGTGGAATAAAAATGTCCACGAAAGCAACAAATAGGCCGTTCAGTAGCGTGTCAAAATTAAGGATCTCATGAAGAGGAGTCTAAGCTAGAGGACTAGTGATAGGCAGATTTCAGAAGATTAATGAAGTGGATCTGAATTTTGGGAACGGCTGCTCCTCACATAGTAGGTGAGGCAGTGAGTTCCATAATTGGGCCGCTTCAACCTGGAAGCTGCCTCCCCCCACCTTAGTTAGCCTAAATCTTGTTATAGTGAGGCTATTCGCATTAGAGGTTCTAGCAGGACGTGCAGAACTTCTTTTTATGAATTTGTCTGCAAGATAGCTCGGTGCAGCATTGTTCAAGGCTTTGTGAACAAGGGATGCCACTTTTAAGTGGATTTTATTTTCAGTGGACAGCCAGTTGTTTTGTCACCTAATCTTTGAAATGTGCGATCTTTATACACGCCAAGGGCAGCTCGCAGGGCGTTATTTTGTAGGATCTGAATTCGATGGGTGATAGCTTTATTGGCTCCAATGTAGAGGGCATTACAATTAAGGATTAAGGCTCTCACTAAGGTAAGGCAATTATTGTCAGACAGGAAGTGTTTGCCTGCTCTGATGAGCTTACATGTGTAAGCGGTGGCAGTTGCCAGGGACTTCACCTGTTTATCAAAAGAGAGGGTGGCGTCCAGATAGAAGCCAAGCGTCTTCACCTCCTTGGACACCTTGATGCTGTTGCCATCAATCTCAAATGAGGTGTAGTCCTGGCTTAGCTTCTTGAGGTTGGAGTGAGTCCCTAGGATGATGAGCTCTGTTTTATCATCATTCAGGCATAGACCGTGGGTTGCCATCCATGCCTGGATGATGATATTCACCCTATTCACCAAGGCCAAATCCTTACGATAATCCCCAGAAAGTGGGAGTAGAATATGGGTATCATCTGCATAGTTAGTGTAGGTGATACCAAGAAGGTCCAGATCGTCGAAAAGGGGCTTGGTAAATATGTTGTATAGGGTAGGGGAGACACAGGAGCCCCGAGGGACTCCACACAAGATGGGAATCGGGTCAGCCGCTGCTGCTGGGGAGAACACCCTCATGGTCCTGTCACTGAGAAAGGATTCAATCCAGGATATCGCTTCTCTAGAGAAGGTTGCGGCTGAATCTAAGTGGCTGCAGAGTACCCCGTGGTCCACAAGGTCAAATGCTGCCCAGAGGTCTAACAGTAAAAGGAGAGCCATTTTTCCCTTATCTCTTAGGTCATCTATGCTGCTGTGAGTGGTGCAGAGTCGGCGATGTGGGGGGCAAAAGGGCGACAACTGCATGGGTGATATGCAAACTGCAATCTAATGCTACGCTAGTCCCCCTTACCCTTTGGAAGCTGGGGGGTCATCCCTCTCAGCCGTGTTTGAAGATGAACTGAAGGCCCTATGTCCAATAAAAAGCCTGGGGTGAGCAAAGGTGGAGGAGAACTTACTCTGCTTGTGCCAAGTCAGCCTTTTCCTCTATATATAGCATTTACCACCTGGCTATCCAGACAGCTAAAAGCGCCTAATATACGGGTAAAATTGAAAGTGCACTCAACCAACCTCGTGAACTATTCTCTGTTGTACGTTCACTCTCCTCTCCTCCGGATACTGCTTCGCAGGGTGACCCTTCCCATGCTTTTTTGCGATGATCTGGTGGCTTTTTATTATTGATAAAGTTAATCTCATACTGGAAAAGATCCGTCTATCTGCTTTCCCAGCCCCGGAGCAGCAGTCTCTGCCTAGGGCCTTGGATCATAATTGGTCGATATTTCCCACCTTCTCAGTTGAGGAGGTGGAACTTGCAGCTAGTAAACTTAAATCTGCCGCACCTTCGGACCCCATCCCTTTGAGGATTCTGAAAGACATTTTTCCCTAAATCTCCATATGACTGACAGAAGCGGTTAACAATTCTTGCTGATCTGGGTCCATCTCACCTGAGCTTAAGCAGGTGGTTTTTATTCCATTTCTGAAAAAGCCTTCATTAGATCCTACATTCCCGGCAAATTTTCGACCTATCTCTTTACTTCCATTCTGCATGAAATTAATGGACTCTCTTGTTTCGCCCCTGCTAACGTCTTTTCTCGAATTTTCTTCATTTCATAATCCATTCCAGTCTGGTTTTTGCCCGGGTCATGGGACAGAGAGCGTTCTGGTCTCTGTGTACGATGACCTGAGTCATAGGCCACCCGACACAGGTCATCGTACACATGAGGGTGAAACAGGCATGAGCGTGGAACAGGCACCCTTATTTTATTAGATTTATTAGATTATTTATTAGATTCCCCCTCTGACTATAATCTCCTCACTTCTCTTCATAGCAGCTTCGATGCCACACTGCTTTCTGCCAAACTTCACTACTATTCAGTGGTGCTGGAACACTTTTCTGATTGGGGGTGCTGGCTGTTGGGACCATATGGAAATCTGACCGGTGTCAACTTACTAAAAGCACAGGGGAGTGGGAGTGAACAAGCCGTGCTCTACCGAACGAGTGAGGCAACTAAATGAACTAGCGCCTTTGGTGGAAGCATGTATGTGTGTGTGTTCACATTTCTGAAACATGGAGTCTAAAGGTTCATATTAAAAGAAGTCATCCCAAACATGGATAAAATGTGATGGGAGGGTACTCTCATTTTTGAGAGCATGTCCCATACTGAAATAGCCTCTTAGTGCTCAAGGATCATACGATACAGATTCACAACCAATTCAAAGCTTTACTGATAAGTTCTAACCACTTTAGGTAAATAACCTATAAAGGTATTCAGGTATGAATTTACTGAAACATTGAAATTTCCCACAATACCTGGGTTCTTTAGTCCTTTGCAGCTTAACACCATCATATTCTCATTATTTTATTATTATTTTTACATTTGTTTCAGCGCACAAACCCCTCAGGCATCTAGGCACTAGTTACAGTAAGTGCTTGTTACAGTTCATAGGTACCAGAGCACGCATTAGAATGACAGCATAGTGGTGGTTGGGGGAGGCATACTCTGATATGCTTCACCTCATGTTACAGGGGGTTCTGTGCCCCTGATTTGTTTTGCACGGCATTCTGCTGTACTGCATTCTGTGCTAAATTGTTGCCTACCAACCGCATTAGAGTGCATCTGTGCCCCTGATTTGTGTTGCACACCTTCTGAACCGATCTGCGTCCTTTGCCCTGTATCGCCACCTACTGTCCTAAAACTGAGGTACTCATCTAGTTCTCTGCCACAGTCTCTCCAATGTATTCCTCCACGGCCCGCTAGCTCTACCTGCACAACAGCACGCACACCACACCACACTCACCGGATACCTCCTGCTTGTGCTAGTGCTCACCACCTCCTCCTTCCTGAATCCCACCCAGCCAACCATGGTAACTACCAACTCAGCCCCCCCAGCTACCACCCTACCTCATCTCTCATCCCCAGATGACTGGTCCTCCCAAAGAAGCACCCCTGCAACACTCAGCCTCCAGCCTCACTTAGCATCTAGAGTCACCAGCCTCACTTAGCATCTAGAGTCACCAGGCTCAGGTCTCACACTGCACCATCTCTACCCCTCTGCCTTCCCAATCTCATGGTCAGAAGGAACATCAGGCTCAGCTCTCGCACCCCCCACACTTATGCTACCAAGTACACCACCTCAATCAAAGACCCTCACATCCCTCCAAAAATATCATCCCGACACCTCTCCAAAGGCCTCCAGCACTCCCCCTAAGATGCTCACTTAAACACAGCTAAACCTAACATGCCCTCCCCCCTGATAATGCCTCACACTCCATCCACCAATCTGCGACCAGTACTAAAAAGAATTGTCCCTCTCCTGTTCTTAAATGTGCTCTTATAAATGCACGCTCCCTTCCCGCTCATGTGCTGGATATCAATGATCTAATCACTACTCTGGACCTAGATCTACTCGCCATCACGGAGACGTGGCTCCGCTAGCCCTCCCGGCCTGATACTCCATCCTCCGCCAAGGTAGACTGATGTCTAAAGGAGGAGGTGTAGCCCTCATCACCAAAGATGCACTGTCTATCAGACTCTGCAACCACCCGTGTAAAGGCAACACTGACCTCAGCCAAACTATCCCTGTCCCCCTAAGTGCACCATCAATATCTACCTAATGTACCGGCCCCCTGGCCCAGCACCAGAGTTCCAAGGACATCTCCTCCACATACTGGGCAACAACCTAAAAAGCTCCACCAAATCCATCCTAATCTGCGACCTTAATCTAGGCTTGAATGATCCCAAGGACAAAGCAGCCATAGCCCTAGCCAAAGAACTAAAAGATGTAGGGTTCATACAAAAAATTATCAACCCTACCCACTGCAATGGTCGCACCCTCGATTGGGTGGCAGACTACAACTGCTCAACCTCCCTTATCTCCAACTCTGCCTACCCATGGACAGACCATAACTGCATCCAATTCACCATTTGCACCACTCCCACCTCTAAAGCACTCACCTATGCCCCCACCAGCACAGGTCAGAAGCTCAAAAAAACTAACCACGGACAAACTTCATCCTTTCCTGGAAGTCTCTGACCTTATGCCCACATTCTCAAATGACCCTAGCAGACTCGCAGACATCTACGCCGACACCCTCACTAGAGCTGCCAACACTATAACCCCAATCGAATCAAAAAAAGAAAAGAATCCATGCACACCAACTCATGATTTACAGATGAACTACACGCCCTGTGTACCTGCAAGCGTAATGCCCTAACCAACTGGCAATCTAAGCCCAGCGACTCCACCAAGGAAGAATAAAAAAAACTATCCTCACAATATAAAGAAGCCATATTCAAAGCTAAGTCAAAATCCCCCAACTTTAGGATTTCCAAGGCCAACTAACAATCCAAGGAAATGTTCTCCATCTTTAGAGACCTCATCACTCCTTCCGCTAGCCCCGATGAAATCATTAAAGATGAAGCATGGTGGGCCAGCATACAGGCAGCTCTGCTCAACAAAATTTAAATACTCCAAGAAAAAATACAAGCTCAATTCAAAGCCCTACCCAAGATCGACCACCTTCCCCTGTCTAGCCTCCCTTCACAATCCCCCACAACCTTTTCTTCTCATTCCGTGACCTCTCAGAAACTGAAGTCCTCTATCTCCTCCAGAAGCTTAGACCCTCGACATACAAAGGAGACATTTGTCCTCCCACAATCATCAAAGAATGTGCTGATTCCCTGGCTCCTCTCAACACGGCATTCATCAATGCTTCTTTCAAAACCTGTACTCTCCCCTCCAGCCTCAAAGAAGCTTGGGTTCACCCTCTTCTAAAAAAAAGTCCCTAGATCCCTCCACTCCTCACAATTACTGCCCCATTACCACTGTCCCATTGCTCCTCAAAATCCTTGATAAAACAGCCCACAACCAGATCCAACATTTCCTAGAAACCAACGCCATCCTTGGTAAAAGGCAATCAGCATCCCGTAAAGGCCACGGTACTGAAACTGCCCTTCTGGATCTAAAAAATCAAATAACCACAATCATGGACAAAGGCAAACCTGTCCTCCTACTCATGGATCTCTCGGCCACCTTTGACCTTGTGGATCACAAGACTCTCACCTCCCACCTCACGCAT
Source organism: Ambystoma mexicanum (assembly GCF_040938575.1). Classification (NCBI taxonomy): domain Eukaryota; kingdom Metazoa; phylum Chordata; class Amphibia; order Caudata; family Ambystomatidae; genus Ambystoma; species Ambystoma mexicanum. The sequence goes on from NC_090921.1 coordinate 561,853,048, forward strand.
GCAGCTCACTTCACCGGCAAGGCCTCCTCGTGGATCACATCTTTCCTTGAAGGAAGAGCCATGAAGGTCTTCTCAGACCGGGGGAACGCTGCTCCCTCCACCATCTAACGAGTAGTTCCCCAAGGCTCCTGCACAGCTCCCACTCTATATAACCGGTTTACTAAACCGCTCTTTGACAGACTAGATTCCCTCGGAATAGCTTATGCCAACTATGCCGATGATACGCAGGTCTCTCAGACATATATGACCAGGATGCTGCAGCCCTCGTCCAGATCTACATGACCATCCAAGCATGGATGGCAGCAAATGTGCTGTGTCTCAACGGTGATAAAACCAAGATCATCATTATGGGACCCATAGAAACATTAGCCAAACTCAGCCAACAATACTGCAACTTTACCATTGATGGCTCCATCATCCCAGTCTCATCAGAGGTCAAGACACTAGGGGTCTTCGTAGATTCCACGCTGTCCATGACTCGCCAGGTCAATGCCATCTCCTCTGTATCCGCTGACACCACTAAGCTTATAAACGCAGTGAAGCCATTCCTCTCTGACCAGAACTGCCTATCAATAGAGAGAGCAACCATTGGGGCTAAATTAGATTGCTGCAATGCTTTCCTAGCTGGCACGTCCGCAAAAAATCTGAACAGACTCCAAATAGTCCAAAATAATGCTCTCAGGATCCCAAAAAGACACCACATCACGCACACCAGACGAGAGGCTCACTGGCTCCCCGTAAAAGAAAGAATCACCTTCAAGACTCTCACCCTAACACACAAATGCTTAAGCCTCTCTGCCTCTCCCTACCTATCAGAGACCTTATCCAGAGACACCTCATCACGTCCCAAAAGAACTTGACACGCCAACAAACTACGCATCCCACCTATCAGAAAAGCCAAAGCAGGCGGGATTGGCTTCTCACAATTAGCACCCAAACTTTGGAACACCTTACCCAACTCACTCAGAGCTGAGACTTCCCTCCCAGCTTTCCGTAAAAAGCTAAAAACCACACTCTTTACTAACACATCCTTCCCCCACATCCCCCTCCTACCACCCTCACTCTGCTTGCAACTAAGTATGTACTATGCCTTGTTCTGTAACTCACAGACATCTTACATCAAAGTGAAAGTCACTAACAGCGCCACGATGCCCCAGGGCTGGTGCGCCTTACATTTTTGTTGTTGTTGTAAATAAATAAATACATCAGGCATGCATACATCATAGGGACAAAGTAGGTGCATGTATACAGACTGGCAGAGCCTCGTCTCATGTCACAGGGGGCTACATCAGGCATGCATACATTATAGGGACCAAGTAGGTGCAAGTATACAGACTGGCAGAGCTTCGCCTCAAGTTACAGCGGACTACATCAGTCATGCATACATCATAGGGACAAAATAGGTGCAAGTATACAGACTGGCAGAGCCTCGCCTCATGTTACAGGGGCCTACATCAGGCATGCATACATCACAGGGACAAAACAGGTGCAAGAGCAGGAACACTAGATATGTTATTCCAGCAGGTATAGAGAAGGCAACATTTAGGCGAATCCAACAGCAGATATCAGCACAGCTAGATTCAACTTTCTGCTATCTACTTAAAAAGGCACACATTTAAATGCAGCAACAATTCTAAATTAGAAGCAGATTATTATCTAAGTTTAGGCCATTGGGATATAAATGGAAGCACTCGAAATACATTGATGTGGAAGTCCAAAGAGTGAGTAATTTGCAGGGTGCAGATGAGGAGAAGAGGTTCAGGGTCATAGTAGCTGCACGAGATTAGTCGAGTAGGGCGCAGTGCAATCAGGCGTGACCAGGGCACATGAACATCTGTCAACTTATAAAGTATTTGGCTATTATTGAAGACAGAAGCCCATAAAAAGGATAATGATGTGTGAGGTAGGTGAGAGCAGCATTTATGGCACGCAGACAGAGTGAAAAGGAGGCGCTGAGGCTGTTGAGGCTTTTACAGCGTGCAGTCAGGGGGAGGCCCGGTGCCCGTTAGTGCTGCAGAGGGGGGGTGTGGGCCCTCCCAGGCCTGGACAGGACCAGACAGGGTAAACCATGGGCCTTAGGAAAGAGGGCCCTGTGAAGGGGCCGGCTCACTGCATGCCGGCTTCTGTGGTTGGTCTCGGAGAGTCAGGCCAACCAATTGGGTGGTGAGAGGTGGGCTCAGGCTGCCCACAACAAGGATTATGAAAAGATAAAATGGTGACAGCCATTTTTGAACGTTAGCGTGGCTTTCAATCTGGAAGGGCATCCAAAGGCATAGTTTGCAGTCTATGAAATAGCCTTATTCCTCCTCATCTCCACCATTGAGCCACGTAGAAGGAATTCTCTTCATACATGTTGTGCCACAATCAATACTATCCACCAGTAATATTGTTTTGTGTTCAATCTTAGAAAAATAAATTACTGTAGAGAATATTGAACTAGGCGAAATATTGTAATCAGAAATCAAATATAGTGAATTCAGAAGAAATATTGCCCAACAGTAGTATAACACAGTAGAACAATGCCCTTCAGAATACTGTGCCAAGGAACATAACCTCAGGATATTGTGCAGTACAATAATCCAATATTCATAAATTTCTTTTTATTGCAATACTGTTTTAACAAAAAAAATAGATATTTGTTGAAGTAAAGATATTTTGATTGTCGATCTTTCACATGCATCACAGCAATTTATACTTGTTATCTATAAGCATTTAGAAAACCTCACACAGAGCTCTGCTAATGAGGACACCCATATTTATTTACTCAGGTGTGTGATTAATCCTGCAGAGTCCACACAAAAACCCTGCCTAAAGTCTCCTCCCAGTTGACCAGGGAAAGGCAGACACTTCCTGATCCGGACCCTGGGGGTGGTATAAGCAGAGAGGATCACCTCGGAGAAGAATGGCCCCATGGGAACAAGAGGATTTCGTGGGATGAGACGCAATATTTGTCTTCCTCTAGGGAAGAAATATCAGTGATGCCGAAATATGTAATGGCTTGCTGGCAGAGAGAGCTTTTAACTTCCCAAGTTGACTATCTTAATGTGGGTGAAAACATTCATTACCACTTATGCATTGGGATAAATGAAACCCTTCTAAAAAACATTGACATTCATAGAGGTAAAAGCTCCCCTGACTCCCCGAGGAATAGTAATGATGAGTCTTTAACTATTACCAATTTAGACCCTGAAGATCTTTATTCCTCTATAACGCCAAATCTTTCATTAAATCGTTTTGATATTCCTTTAGCGAATATAACTAAAGAAAGAAATCAACGTGGTGGTAATATTCCCATGGGAAAAGCTGATTTTTACATTGTGGACTCAAGACCCACAAGCCCCAAAATACCGGGACGAAGAAGAGGGCTGCAGAGACATGGAAATGCAAAGTGCAGCATATTTGTGGAAATGACCCCCACCTGAGGGATACTGGGAGGTTTAAAAGACCCCCTCAGGTGCAGGCCATGAGAAAGGAGAAGGAGAAGAGTAGCAGTAGGAGGTGGAGTAGTTGTGAACTCTCCACGCTGCAGCAGTAGCAGAATCTGGAGGAGAATAGAGACACTGGGATCACTGCCGAGCGTCGAGCAGTTGACAGTTATCATGGGTCTTTTCCTCTGGAAACCTTAACTGCAGAGGTTGCGCAGTGGGAAGCGTTCGAGTTGGACGCTTTCCCCCCTTGGAGACCAGAATTGCAGAAGGTGTGCGGCAGGAATCGTACATTTTAAAAGCTTTCTCTGAAGTAAGGCTGGCTCTGATGGCAGGCGAGAGCCTGTGGAGCAGAGAATGCTCTTTTGAGTCGCGCATGCTGTAGGAGTCCAAAGGAAATAGGTCGCCGGACTGCGTGAAGCAGCAGAAGCAGAGGACCTGGAGGCAACGTGGCGAACAGATGCATACGCCAGACCCGGTGAGTCCACTAAGAGATTGTGACACCGGAGTGCTACGTAACTGCTCACTAGCCAGGTCTGGGTGCCTTAACATTAGAAATAATACAAGCAGAGTGATATTAAAAAAGAAACGTGTTTGTCAATATGGAACTGACATACAGCAGACAAATCAGCATTTTGTAAACCCAGTTTACTTAAAGATAACAAGGCAAATTAAAAAGAACAACCAGTGCCAAAGCCAAGAGGGGGCAAATGAGAATCCAAATGTTTGTAATATCTATTTCCCATATTTAAAGAAGCTCATAAAAGGAACTGGCTTAAGCCCACACTGCCAAAGCCAAAGAAATGTCTGAGTGAGACAGAATCATTGTGAGCATTTGGTTAAGGCGGAAATGGGGAAATAAGAGTGACAGGAAGGCTTCCCTTCTGGTAGAAGGCATTCAGAAGGAGTGGAGCATAACTGCATTATGTGTGACAATCACAAGTGTGTAACAAACAGCACCAGTGTGGTTCTTATTTTCCCTGAAGTAATTCATAAAACATGATGTTGTGAAGCAAGAGACATTGCTAATTTGTTGGAAGCTAACCTTTACCACAAAAGTACTTGTAGTTAGTAATGTATTCTGGCCTGGCAGGAGAGTACACCAGGTTAGAGGACTTTGTAACACTTTGTTCTGTTCTGTCAGGAGAGTACACCAGAGCAGAGAATTTTGTAGTAGTAGGCCTAGCAGGTGAGTGGACCAGGTGGAAGCCAATGCGAAGTACTGTGGTGTGGTGTGAAAAGTTGCAAAGAAGAAGTCGAAGAATGACTAAGATGTCTTTGTGAAATATTAGAGAGTATCTTCCTGATAAACTTGCATTGTTGTACCGAGTTTTGTGTAAACTGCTGCAGGATTATCTAACATTGTCAAAGCAAGTTTTCTGTTGCAGAGTAATCCTAACAAAGACAAATTCTGTTGATCCTAATGAACTAAGGAAGTGTTCTTGGTTTATGAGAAGAAGTTGTTTTGAACTCCTTTGTCACAAGTGGAAAGAGGAAAACCTCACGGATGAGAAGAAGTTGTTTCAAGCTCTTTGTCACAAGTTGAAAGAGGCTAACTTTGTTCAACATTTGTTGGTTGAATTCAAGTTGGAACTTTGTGGTATCAAGTTGGAACCAAAAGAGAACTGAAGTTACAGGGGACTACATCAGTTATGCATACATCATAGGGACAAAATAGGTGCAAGTATACAGACTATAGAACCTAAAGAGAACTGAAGTGGAGCTTTGTTACAAGACAGGATGTTCGTATTTATTTTGGAACGGTTGAATAGAATCCTGCTTACATATGAGAAAGGGGAATTCACCCAGATTATAGGGAAAGACTGTTATCAAGTTGTGGAAATAACTGACATAAACGTTTTGTCTGAACTGCCATATATTACCTTATTGAGTTGTTGTATATATAAGTGTGAGGGACAGAAACCCTTTGTTAGAGTGTTACCTTTAGTTTATTTTGGGCCAAGAAATCCTCATCAGGGTAGGGATAGTGAAGCGTATATCCAACCTTTTGAGTTAATAAAATGGCATCTTTTGAAAAACCTTCACAAAGTTATCTACCTCACATTTCGACCCCTCACAGATGCCTGTTATATTATTTTCATGATTCACGCAGTGTTCAACATTTACTTTAGTTTGCTTTATTAATTTGTACCGCGCAAACCATGGACCCGTAGGCTTAAGGGTGCTTGGAAAACAAATACATCCAACAAATCAACAAATAACAGCATAGCATAGCAGAGAGACTAAAGAGGAGTGAGTTCAGTTAAATACGAAGAGTTTTTAATTTCTTCCTAAAGATAATAAACTAAAAGTTCTGTTTCTGAAAAAACGCAGGCTTAGTCAGACTGCTGATCGTGATAAACAAATATATCAAAGTTTGTAGGATTGACTGCATAGTGCTTTACATGTCTAATGAAAAGGTAATGCTACATAGCAAATGTATAAGAGCTCAATTTTTCCATATGAGCATAACATTTATGTGGAGTGAAATCTGTAATTCTGCTTAATTAGAATGTGCCTGTTATACAAAATGTCTGTTCAAGGTACAGTCATGGCATTGAAAACAGCACAGCATCAATTCTTGCTCTGTATTTTTAGTGTAGCGACTTGTGATATCAAAAGGAACATTACGTTAAAATGTTTTTCCATCATAGAGGGCAAACCACATATCTCTCTTTCTGTGCTCAGATACATGATGACAACAACAAAATAACTGCTTTGTGAAAGTTTTTGAAAGTGTAGTGAAGATTGAAAGGTGTCAGTTATATGTCAGATATAGGAGAAGAGTTTCTTAAATGTACTTTACATGCACCATACCAGTGTGCACAATGCCTTCTTACGAGCACCAGAGGGTCATTTAGGCTCATTGCGTTCCCAGTAGCAGACCAAAGATTGAAAGTACACATTGATACTGTACTGCAAACCTTACTCGGAAGCCCAGGTATTTTCTGATTTTAACTATAGCTGCCATTCTGAAAGTGCTGCAACTGTCCGTTATAACTGTAGCAACCCTGTTGATAGATGCTAGTAACCCTGTTAAGCACTAAAACGGGTCAGTTAGGTCCTATTAACCAAGCACCTTGCATATAGTACAATACTGTCTTGTTGAATCTCAAGCATTCCCCTGAGAGGTGCAAGCGCTATCTCACGGACAGTTTAACAGCCATTCTGACAAGTGGCACACAGTGTCATCACATCTCTATCAGCATTTCTAAAAATGCTATGAAATCCTAAGTATCCAAGCTCTGATGAGAAGTTCTCTGCTTACATATAAATGTATAGCAGCTCTGCTGAGAAGTATTGTTTGTCATACAAAACATATTAGTGCAGATGTTGCTCAGTTAAGCCTATTGTAATTTCAGCACTCTGAGGATCATGCCAGATGGTACTGGCAGCTATAAAACCAATAAAAACGAAATCACATGGACAAATAAAATATAGACACACTGCTTAAAAGAGCGCGTACTGTCCTTCTAAAAATATGCCAGGCATCTAAGAAGTGTCAGTACTGTCACAGCTGGAGAATTTCATTGGGTGTGCGAAGTGGGGGGCTATCCCATCTTAGCTTGGATATGAACCTCAGACCTGCAGAGGAGGAGACTGACACAGTAACTGTTCACCTCCAGCCAGGACATTAATAAAGCATGGTATATTCCAGGTATTGAAATCTCAGACCTGCAAGGTGAACATCATTCGATACAGCAAGTGTTTCAAGTGGCTGAACGATATTTCCAAAGAGGCCACAGCCTCTGTAAGGGTTGTATGGCTAAGGCAATGCCACTGACAGGGAAGGCATGATTTATGAGTGGCTCAGCCACAGCATCTGAATATAATATCCTACATGGACATAACGTTTATAAACTGGTCTTTGCCTGTAAGTTGTGGAACACGGATTTAATTAAAGGTGCCTTATCAAGAGCAGTATGGTGGAAAGTCCCCTACCACAGTGCATCCACCACACAGTGACCGCTAGTGCACATTATACTTGCTGAAGAGGGTGAGAGGGGAGTTCAGAGATTATGCCCATTCATCCCTTAATCTCTTTGTTATCACTGATAACAAAGGGCTGGCACTGTGTCATCAAAGGTAGATACAATCGGAGAAGTACAGGTACGTTCCTATATAAAAGTACAAAAGAATCGCTGTGAAATAATGGTACTCCTACATTAAATGTATGGACTTGGAATTCTGGAATAAAATAAGGTTCAATCCATCATATTCCATCTTAATACCTTTCAGCTGCTTCTTCATATACCACCCAGTCACAGACCTGGGCACAGAATCCAGACAGTCTAGCTTGATGTATAGGTCAACTCACTTGTTGTTGCCAACCTGGAGGATAACTTGTGGATGCTGTGATAAGTCTAGCAATATCATCACTGGTTCTCTGGAGGGAAGAGTATGCTACATGACCACGGGAAGGCAGAAGCTACCTGACACTGACCCTGAGGGTGGCTATCTGCGGGAGGACCATGTAGGGGAGGACATACTCCAGGGAGACAAGAGAGTATTAGATGTGAAAAACCCTTCAGTGGTAAATCCTAATAACACGCAAGGACTTCTACCACAATCCTGTATGGTGTATGGCAATCTGGATGTTGAATTCCCTGGCTTTTCTGACCAACAACTTTATGCACCTCTCCCCCCCTTTTCTAGTACTGAGACGAGGAAGAGCGTTAGAGTAACGAGGATGACTAAATATGGCAAACAAACACTGTGTTCCAGTCGTTAGAAACTAGTAAGGGAGACCGGGATATTTAACATGCACACAGCTGAGTAAGTAACGAAAGACGGGCAGTCTGCTACTGCAGCTGACTTGTTCTGATGCTGTTTGGCACACGGAGGTGAGCATAGTGCGGTACAAAAGATAGGAGCTGATAGACACGGCGTGCAGCTAGGTAAAGCCAGAAGAAGTTTGCTGTGTCCCTTTCACAGACAGACAGAGGTGTCAGACGCAGAGAGGAACCCAGCCGGAACTAAGCAGCTCATGGAAAGCATTGCCAGTCAGCGGGTGAGACACGGAAAGACAGAGAAGCACGATGAACACCAGGGATGTAGAGAAACACTGGTAAGCCCAGGGAAAGCACATGGGCTACCGGGGCTCTTCTAGGTGAATATCCTGTGCTGACCTCAACACGAGAGAGCCCAATAAGGGAAGGCAAGATAATTAATAGAGAGACAAAAATTGAGAAAAGATTTAGAGAAAGCAACATAATCAATAAAGAGACGAACATTGAGAAAAGCTTAACAGAAAGCGACATAACTAAAACAGAGATGAACATTTAGAAAAGCTTAAGAGAATGCAACCCTTATCGATACAGACATGAACATTACGAAATACCTAAGTGACGGCAATAACATTGAGACAAACATTGCAAACAACCTAAGAAAAGGCAATTCTATTGATAAGGACACAAACACTGCACAGAGCCATAGCCAACAGAATAGATAAGAACAGTGGGACAAGCCTAAGTGAAGACAGCAGAACTAAAACAGAACCAAACCTTGTGGAAAACCCAAGTAAAGAAAGTTCAGTTGATACTAAGCTTACAAAGGGATTAGTGATCCAATAATGGGGAAGTGTTATTTCTTGGATACAAGAGAGAGTGAAAAGAAAGAGAAGAAGCCCTGGCAGGATGGTGAACCAGGCAACGAGTGAGTTTGTAAATCACAAGTAAATGAGTAAAGAGTGGCACCCTGGCAGTAGAGTAAACCAGGAGTAAAAGAAGTGAGGAGAAACGGAGGGGTTAAGAACCCCACTTGAATGTACGGAGCAATAAACAAAAGGGAAGACCTATACCTCTTTTGTGAGTATAAACTATAATACTCTGGCAAGAGAGTATACCAGGGAGAGAAGAGAAACTGAAGAAATCTCAAGGGTCACAGCCCCTTTTTGGAATGGTGAACCAGTAAAGTGTAAGTCGAAGGATCAAAGCAAGAAAGGATAATGGTTGATGTAAAAAGGGAAGAGCCTTACCCTTTTGAGTAATGAAGGAACCTAGAGAAATCATAAAACAGTGAAGTGCTGGCAGATGAGTAAACCAGGGGTGGAATAGAACTAAGGTAGTAACATAGTGACAAAAGGGGAAACCATAACCCATTGAAGAAGGAACACGATTACGAAAGAGAAAGAAAATGAATAACTCAAAGAAATGTAACAGTGAAAGGAAAGAGGAAGAGGAAGGAAATCTCTGTTTCTCCTAAGCAACAAGAAAACTGTCAAAACAGCAAGGATTGAAAGGATTCAAGGGTGTGACCATTACCCCTCTTTTCCTGAACTGTGAGATAACAAAGTGGATGTAAAGGAGCATTCAGGGAGAGAGTTATTTCCTTGGGAAACATTGGAATATTATGAAGTTGGCTGGGAGAGCCGGTTTGATTGCAAGAATACAGAAGAAGCATAGGGGAAGGGAGGACCCCTCTCCCAGTGAAACATAATTTCTTTTCTTTTGTGCACCTTAGAATTTTATGTTTGGAACTGTATAGCTCAGAGAAATCCCCATTTACACCTTGTATTTAGCATGAGAGGGTCAGTTTAGGGTTTTGGACGCAGGACGGAAGATGCTTTATTTGTTGGACATCCTGACATAGACATTCATTGGCCCCGTTCAGGCAGGGAACCCCTAATAGACCTAGGATTTTCCCAACAACTCTTATTATTTTGAAAATAAAAGCCTTATTGAAACTCAAAACCTGATACTGTCTCCGACTCTTACTCTTGACTCCTTACAATTCCTAGCAGAAGAAAAACAGACATCCAACCCAATATACACCATCTCCCTTCCTTACACACTGGCCCACAATAACTCCTCCCCTAGCAGATATACAGATCCAAGGTAACAACAGAACCCACTCAGACCTAACAGCGGTAAAACACCTCAAACGCTTGTGGTACCATTGGGAGGGTCAATCGGTATAACAATTCTAGGAACCCAGGCATGCTGACCTAGAAAGCCTAAGGCACCAGCAGCACAACATACAAAGAGTGGCGTTGTACATGCCCTCCTGAAGAAACTCAGGGCAATCTGACATCGGTAGCCCTCATAAGACATCAAATCCAGTCCCAACTAGTGCAACCACCCCACCGGGCATTTAACTACACCCCAAGGTCAGTGGAAATAGCTATCCATAAACTATACATAACACATAACATGGCATATGTGCCACCGGGAACCTAGAAGTCTTCTCAAGCTGTCAGGTGTACCTATTTAACTCTGGGTACTCCAAGCACTCCAGCCAAACATATGCATCAGTACCAACATACAAGTTGCCAGCTGTACCTGGGAACTCTGGGTACTCCCAGCACAGCAGGCAAATTGACATGCATGAGTACCAACATACAAACCCAAATCATCATCTACACAAAACCCAAGCATATGCAAACCCAGCATGCATTCGGACACCATGCCTCCATGCCACCAGACACTCACCTTTAATAACGATAATATGAGATACATCACACCCACCATGTCACCAGACTTGGTGTACCACCCATACAATACTGGGATGCCAGTGGACATAAAGGTACCTCTTGGAGCGGTATAATAAAGCCAGAAGGAATGGGAGTCTTCGGCTGGGGCCTCCTTCTGGAAGAGCCTCCCGGCCACCTGGAAACTTGAGGAAAACCATCTCCGTTCCGGAAGCACCTCAAGTCCTTCCTCTTTTCCTCTGCCTTTCCCCCCCTTCTCCCCTGCTGACTCTGCTTCTTTTGGCATCATGCACCAGGTCACTCTCTGTTAATCGGGCCCAGGTACCTGCTCACCCTGCCACCCTCCTGCACTGCCTCTGGGCCACCCCCTTGCACTGAGGCTCTGTATCTGTACCCATACAGGCCCCCTCCCACTTTTCTTCTGCACTTATCAGATATCCCTTATCTGACTTTCACCTGCCACCTGCTGGCCGCACTATCATGATTTATTGCCCTTATTTATTTATTTTTTATGTATTATTTATTCTGTTCTCTCCTCTGTTTCCGCACTCTCCACTCCCCCCAACCCCTTCCATGCACTTTCCCTCTCTTCCCTCTTCCATGCACTTGTGCTTTCTTAATTGTCACTGGGCCTAGAAAGATCGCTGTTTTTCCTTTTTGTTCTCCCTTGTTCCCCTCCCCTTTGCCTGGTCGTGCTCTGAAACACTTGTGTACGAGCGTGCTATAAATAAAATATCATATCATATCATATCAGAAATATCAAACAATAAACTTTAAGAGTCCCTAGCTATAGAGATATCTGACCTACAGGTGTACGTATGTCCTGACCTACTTAATCTATGTCCTTGGGTATCTACAAGAACCTACAGTTACAAAAACATTAATACTACTAAATCTAAGAGCACTTAGAAGGGAACAACCCCAAATGTGAACTCTAGTCAATCCACAGGACAACAGCCACAGACAGTTAGCAGGAAAGATTATTTGACATATAATAGCATCCACCCCAGTGCACAATTATCTTCACTACACGAAAACCCTTAAAGAATCCAAGAACCAGACCATAGACTTCCAACAACATACCACAGCCAACACCAAACACTCCAATCCCACATACCCTAATGCCTAACCTAAAGAGCGAATTGTGAGCCCTATTTGGAAGGCTTAGTAAACACAGTCAAAGGAATGGGGGGTTGGTAGTGGCATGACAGGTGAGTAGATCACATATTGTGTCCAATCAGCATTACAGTACTGAGACAAAAGGTGGATATTCCTTCCAACCAACACACTTCCAAATCCTTCCTGATGGGTAAAAAAACAATTACATCTCCTAGTGTGCTAAAGCCAAAATGTCACATTACCTATACATGGAAGCACTGGGGTTCATGAATCCTTTCCTGTACCTGTACAAAACCATCCACATGTCCAGAGGGCCTAGGGAGCCATACACCCCACACCTGATCATGCATTTCTTTTGAGGTAAAGAGTTAGTTGGGATTCTTGTTTTTGGCAGAAATAACCCCAATGGAAGGTTCCACAAAAGTAAGCACAAAGGAAGATTGAATATTCTGTCCAGTTCCCCTTGCTGAGGGAAAGACCACTTGCAGGTGCTCAAACATTTACAGTATACTGAAGTAGTCCACGGCAGGGGTATTTCTGTTGAACAGGGCTTGGAGTTTATCTATGTCACCACAAGAAAGTGGGTACCAACCTGGGCAAAACTCACACTGGGCCGACTTTGCCTCCTTTCTCCTTTCCTCTTCCTCCTCCTGCTGGGGGATCTTAACATCCATCTTGATTCTCCTGACTCTTCAGGTCCTTTCTGCAACCTATGCGACTCTCTTTCTCTCTCCATTCTTTCATCTGGCCCGACGCACACCGCTGGCCACACCTTAGATACTGTTATCTCTACAGACGTCCCTCTCTCTATCCCTCTCACTAACTCACTCTCTGGGACTGATCACTTTCTTCTCTCCTCCCAGCACTGGTACACCCTTCACTGCCTCCTGCCTTCAATGCCATCCAACCCATGAAAAGAGTGACAGTGGCTGCCTTTGCCGCCACCTACGCTCTTCCTTCTACTCCTGCGGCTGAATCCCACCCTGACACAGCCCGGTCTAACTTTCACCACTCCATCTCAAACACTCCTGACATTTTTGCCCCTGTCATGAGAGTCCGTCTGAAGCCTTCCAAAAAGTGCAACTCTTGGTACGACTCTGAGCTGGCTGCCCTTAAACGAAAGTGCAGAGCAGCGGGATGGAAATGGGGATCTTCAGGTGCACCATATGAGAAACTGGCATGCCGCCTTCTTCAAAGGCAATATAGACTCTGCATCCATTCCGAGAAAAGAGTCTACATACAAGCCTGCATCTCAGTGGCATCCAACAACACGGCTGAACTCTTCAAAGTCTGCAAGGAACTGGCCAATCCTACTGCAGCCTCCTCCTCTACTGCACCCACCCAGGCCCTTTGATCGGCCCTGACTGCACATTTCACCACTAAAACACAGGACATTATGACCTCTCTCTCCCCTTCACCTGCACCCACATCTCTTGGGCCCCCCTCTGTCACTCCTCCCCCTCTTGTGTCCTCCCTCTCCCCTATTACACCTGAGGAGGTCTCCAGACAAGTCTGGTCCTTGAAAGCCACCTCCAAAAAGGTTGATCCATGCCCTCCTAAAATCATCAAGGACAACAGTGATTCTCTTGCTCCAGCCTTGGCCGACCTCTGCAACCTCTCTTCCGCCACTGGAGTTTTCCTCACTGTTATGCTTGAATTAAAATGGCGCTGGTGCGCAATGCATTCTGGGAGCGCTCGGAGCCATGATGGATATTTACTTCATGCCGCAGTGAAAAGCTGCACACATTTTGCTGAGTGGTAGATTCATGATGCTGAGAAAAACATGCTTTCCAAACCTGGTATGCGGTCAAGGACATTTCTGCTGGGAAAGCTAACTTCTGTTCTCCGTGGAGCGTGTTTTAGAGGAGGGAGGCACTCTGCTCCTTGAGGGTAGCTCTCGATTGACCCAGCTGGCAACCGACGGCTGCTCATCAACTGCGCAAGTGCAATTTCCAGAAGGTTCGAGAATTGACTCCCCTTTGTGGAGTGTGTATATATGCGGAAGCCCGGAGGTGGTCAGGTGAGACTTCAGCCGGAGAAGGACACTTACGTCCGGCACTCCTGTGAGCTGTGGTGCTCTCAGCCGGGCTGTTCCCGGGGTCTTCCACCCGCTTCTGGGCGAGATGAGGAATCCTGTTACGCTCACGGTGATGTATTTCCTTTTGAATTCTTTACTTCTTCTGTGATTTATGTCTATATTACTTCTGTGAGTTATTTGTATGTTATTATTGGTTGCTTCTAAGCTTTGAATAAATAGCCGTATAAGAGCTGATTATCTTCTAAGAGTATGTGGTTGTGAGTTATTGCGTCTGTCTATCTTCAAAGTATTTGCTCTGTAATTGCATTGGTGATTTATGTTTTTCCGTGCACTCTGGGGAGAGCAATACATTTTTGGCGTCATAAACAGGATACTTGTGATGAGTTGTTCCGAGTATTCAAGAATCTGTTGAAACGTAGATAGGATTCGGTTGTCTTGTAAGTGAAGTTTTTGAATAGTGAAGTTTTTTTTTCCTCCTTTTGCCAGTGTGTGAGTGCCTGTGGGAGTGATTGCAGCGTGGAGAGAAAAAATATATAGATCCAACAAGGTTTTTTTTTGTTTGCGATAATGAGTAGTTTGTTCAGGAAGAAGAGCGTTACCGCTGGCGGTGACTGTTCTGATGTTGTTATTCCAGGATGGACTAAGAGTCCATATGATAAGTTGGCCCAGGTGTGGGCATGTAGTGCAGGTCTAAGTGAAACATGGGATCAAGGATTGGGAGATGCCGATCCGGCTGATGTAATGACAAATCTCTAATTACATTGATGACATTTTGATCCAGGGGAAGGATGAGCACAGTGTGCAAAGCCAGTTAAATGTCATTATGGAAGGATTGAAGAAGGAAGGGTGGGAGATTAACCCGAGTAAAATTCAAGGTCTAGCTGAAACAGTGATATTCCTAGGGATTCAGTGGCATCATTGGCATCAAAAAATGGTGCCAAAAGCCAGACAGACTATACTTGAATTCACCACTCCAATGAACAAAAAGCAAGCTCATCAGTTTATAGGGCTGTTTGGGTTTTGGAGACAGCACATTCCCCATTTAGGGCAGATATTGGCCCCCCTCCACAAGGTGACACTAAAGAAATATGAGTTTCAGTGGGGGGAGGAGCAGCAGAAAGCCTTTGAGATGGTGAAAGACAGCATGCAGCAGGTGCTTGATTTATGGCCCTTGTAGGAAGGCAAAGTGGAATTAAATGTGTCTGTACAAGACAATTATGCTAACTGGAGTGTGTGGCAGAAACAAGACAGGAAACGTGTGCCATTAGGATTTTGGAGTCGTAAGTTGCCTGATGCTGGTAACTCATACACTCCGTTTGAGAAGCAATTGCTGGCGCATTATTATTGGGCTCTTGTTGATACCGAGCAGATGACGGTGGGCCATGATGTATTCATGAGACCAGAAATACCAATCATGCAGTGGGTACTGAGCTCTCCTAAAATGCATAGAATAGGTCATGCTCAAGAAGCCAGCATAATTAAGTGGAAATTGTATATTCAAGACAGAGCCAAATCAGGAGGGAGTGGCAAAATTACATGAGCAAGTAGCCAACATACCGCCCTCAGATTACATACCACCGGAAGTGCCTGAAAAACGTGAGTCTCCCGTGAAATGGGGAGTACCTTACAGCAATTTGACCGTGGAGCAAACAGAGCATGCTTGGTTCACGGATGGTTCAGCTCGATATGTGGGAACTGAGCGGTACTGTAAAGCAGTGTCCTACAATCCCAAAACAAAAAAGATATTGACAACGACAGGGAAAGGGAAGAGCAGTCAGTTTGCAGAGCTTCAAACAGTTTACCAAGCATTAAAACAAGAGACCCCTGCTCAATGTTATGTGTACACAGATTCATGGTCAGTGGTGAATGGATTGGCAGTGTGGTTGCCAACTTGGCAAAAGAATGGGTGGAAGATTCATTCAAAAGAGTTGTGGGGAAAAGAACTGTGGCAAGATATTGCAGAAATGTTATTACAAAGTGAAGTCACTGTATATCATGTGGACGCGCATTGTGCCGCAGACTCATTAGAACGTTGGTTTAATTCTGTTGCAGACGAGCACACCAAGATTTCATCTGTGGACGCAGAGGCTCAGGAAGACGATTTGGAGGGTTTGGCCAAATGGGCCCGTCAGAAATGTGGGCACCTTGGAGAAAAGGCTACTATCAGGTGGGCACAAGCTCGAGGAATCAGTCTCCCTTTAGAAGTAGTGAAAACAATCATTTTGCAATGTCCTGTGTGCCAACACCAACTGCATAGACCTATCCCTCAAATTGTTTGAGGCACATTGAGAAGAGGAAAATTACCAGGTCAAATTTGGCAGATTGATTATATCGGTCCCATGCCAATTAGTAGAGGTTGTCAATATGCATGCACTATTGTGCATACATACTCAGGATATTTGATGGTTTTACCGTGCAAACGTGCAACACAACTGAACACCATCAGGTTGTTAGATCTGATCATACTACATTATGGAGTGCCTTTGCAGATTCAAAGTGACAATGGGTCACACATCAAAGGCAAATTAATCCAGGAGTTTTGTCAGGAAAAGAACATTGAGTGGCTGTACCACGTTCCCTATTTCCCAGCTGCTTCAGGGTTAATTGAATGAATTAATGGGTTATTCAAAGAACAGTTGCGCAAATCTGGAGATGGCAGTTTGGCAGGCTGGCGTGATCGTGTGTTTGATGTGGTGCAAGTATTAAACAATAGGCCTGTGTATGAACATGAAACTCCTTTGATGTGATTAATGACTCCTACTTTACAGGTTCAACCCAATTCAGTCAGAGAAACACTATTGTACTGGGAAATTACTCCAGGTTCTTTAGCTCCCTATCGAGCAACTCCAGAGTCAGCAGGGGTAGACTTGCATTCCCATGAAGAAATCAGATTAGATCCAAGAGGAATAGTTGTAATTGAAACAGGGATTGGAGTACACATTCCCCCAGAGCATATGGGATGGATTGCCCCTAGATCTGGCCTAGCATTGAAGGGAGTTCAAGTGTTGGGAGGGGTAATTGATGCTGATTACCAAGGCGAGATTAAAGTCATTCTAATGAATAGTGGGGACCAATTGTTATCAATCCACAAGGGTGATCGAGTGGCCCAATTGATAATTATTCCTGTTAAGTTGTCCATGATTAAGAAGGGGGAGCCTCCTACAGTGTTAACTACCTGTGGGGTGCCGTGGTTTTGGCTCTTCAGACAGTATGGTACCGGGTGCAAAGGTGTGGGTGGAAAAGCCAAGTGGCCCACCAGTACCCGCAGATGTCATTGCATCAGGCAAAGATCAAGTAGTTTTAATTATGGAGCCTGGTAGAAAGAAATGGCAATATGTACCCACAGACAAATGTTACCTGAGAGAGTGATGTGCAACACTGATATCTCTTTTCTGGGTTTGCCTTGTAGATCCTGTGTCTGGCTGGTGTAATTGTGGTACTAAATGGACTCCATTTGGGAGAGTTAAACAGCCTGCTGCTACCAACGAAAAATGTCACATCTGTGCCAGTGATCAAGGGGATACTGATAATGATGAATAATGTTGTCCCAAAGCAGCCTTATGCCGGTGCCGAAAAGCCAGACAGACCGAAGACATGGATTCATGAAATGCAGCAAACACATCAGGAGCAAGGGAAAACAACCTTGATGCCAGTCGTGCAAGATGCATTTGCAGGAAGGCGAAAAACATTCTCCTATGATCACCCAAACGGAAAATATGTGTATATATCTGGCACAGCAAGTACTCAACATATCACACTTTTGTCTTACTGATGTGCCCAATGCTGAAGCTTTATTGAATACGTGTTTAGTAGCAGTGCCGACGCCTGTTCCAGTTTTAAAGCATATCTTTGGCGTCAAACACAATGATTCTTTAGTTCAGACTCAGATATTAGGCAATCTTTTTCAGTTTACGAATATTGTAGATTCTGCCAAGAGACCGACCGTAAATGGAGAAATTTGACACGTGTTATTACTTATAATATAACCCGAGGTGATGTATGTTATTTTATGACCTGCAGTGCACAAGAAATTGGCAAATGCCGACAAATCGGCTTAACCAACCAGCATAATCATACCATGTTTGAGAGACGACTATGTTCGCGAGTGCCACGCACATGCACCAGTGTAAATAATACTATTTCTTGTAATCATACAGTGATAGCTGCCAGTCATTTGAATCATGTGAAACTTCCAACAGGATGGCTCTTTTCATGTGGTAACATCACATATACTTATATTCCAGCTAACATTTCTGGAGGTCCATGTGCTTTAACTCGATTAGGACTAATGATGTTTCCTTTACACCCAGCGATAACTCGAGGTAAAAGGTCAACTTTCGAATCTGTAGGTCTATCTCCTGATTGTGATTCACATGTACACTTGTTATCAGTAGCTGAGGGTCTAGCATTAACCCTTTCATTAATGGGAGTTTGGGGTCTAGCTGCTGGAGGTTACAAATCTTTGATGGAATTAGCTTGTTTAGTAGTCAAAAGCCTCAATCATATGTCGCAGGCATTAGAAGAATTACTCCTTGATAGTCAAGTTATTAGAAAAGCAACTTTGCAGAACAGAGCTGCTGTTGATTATTTATTGCTAAAACATAATTTACGGTGTAACACATTTGAAGGTATTTGTTGTTTCAATTTAAGTGACCATTCACGATCTATTGAAAGTCATATTCGAGGTTTGAGGGATCTCACTTCTCAAGTGTCTCAAGATCGTACTGGGAATTGGTGGGATTGGTTATTTTCATGGATACCTGATATTGGGGGTACACTACATTACGCTTTTGCTTGCATTTTTATTATAGTCACTGTCATAATAGCTTGTTGTTGTTGTATTCAATGTATTCCATTTCGTAGGTTTCAGAGACAGGCTCCTTTGCCACCGGGCTATGGAAGGTACATATCCAAGGGTGGAATTGTTATGCTTGAATTAAAATGGCACCGCTGCGCAATGCATTCTGGGAGCGCTCGGAGCCATGATGGATATTTACTTCATGCCGCAGTGAAAAGCTGCACACATTTTGCTGAGTGTTAGATTCATGATGCTGAGAAAAACATGCTTTCCAAACCTGATATGCGGTCAAGGACATTTCTGCTGGGAAAGCTAACTTTGTTATGGTTTGTTACTGTTCTCCGTTGAGCGTGTTTTAGAGGAGGGAGGCACTCTGCTCCTTGAGGGTAGCTCTCGATTGACCCAGCTGGCAACTGACGGCTGCTCATCAACTGCGCAAGTGTAATTTCCAGAAGGTTCGAGGATTGACTCCCCTTTGTGGAGTGTGTATATATGCAGAAGCCCAGAGGTGGTCAAGTGAGACTTCAGCCGGAGAAGGACGCTTATGTCCGGCACTCCTGTGAGCTGTGGTGCTCTCGGCCTGGCTGTTCTCGGGGTCTTCCAGCCGCTTCTGGGCGAGATGAGGAATCCTGTTACGCTCATGGTGATGTATTTCCTTTTGAATTCTTTACTTCTTCTGTGATTTATGTCTATACTACTTCTGTGAGTTATTTCTATGTTATTATTGGTTGCTTCCAAGCTTTGAATAAATAGCCATATAAGAGCTGATTATCTTCTAAGAGTGTGTAGTTGTGAGTTAATGCATCTGTCTATCTTCAAAGTATTCGCTCTGTAATTGTATTGGTGATTTATGTTTTTCCGTGCACTCTGGGGAGAGCAATACACCCACTTCTGTCAAGCACTCTCTTGTGCACCCTCTGATCAAAAAACCCTCTGCTGACCCTTCTATCCCGGCAAACAATCGCACAATCTGTATCACTCCTTTCCTGGGTAAACTCTTGGAGAAATTAGCTATCTCTCAGCTTACCCTCCACACTAATTTGTTGGTTGTCTCCATGACCATCAGTCTGGCTTTAGAGCATCCAGAGGAATGGAAACTGCTCTTCTGAACACCCGTAAATACCTGCTCTCTAATCTTGACTCTAACTCTCCTTCTGTCCTCATTCTTCTCAATCTCTCTTCTGCCTTCAACACGGTAAACCACAACATCCTGATCTCCCATCTCCGTGATACCCTGGGCATCACAGATCTGGCCCTGACCTGGCTTAACTCCTTTCTCTCTGACCATCCTTCCCAGGTGGAACTTGGGTCCTTTCTCTCCTCTATCACTCTCTCAACTTGTGGTGTCCCCCAGGGATATAGCCTATCCCCTTGGTTTTTCAATATATGCATGGCCCCTCTGGCCCACAGGATCTCTACCTTCACATCTAACTTTCAGTGCTATGTGGATGACACGCAGTGTCTTTCAGGATACCCTTGGCCTCCTCCTCCTCCTTGCTCATTCCTGACTGTCTGTCCGCAATTCTGTCTTGGTGTGCTGCTAATGATCTCTGCCTCAAGGCCAGTAAGACAAAGATCGTCCTCTTTGGAACCCCTGCCCCCGCTTTCAAATTTCTCACTGGCCGGCCTCCCTTGGCCCTGCGCCCCCACCTGCTAGTGAGGCAAACAATCTGGAGGTCATTTTCGACTTCACTCTCTCTATTCTCACATCTCGGACATCTCTAAAAAAGTCCCACTACTAACTGCACCTCCTCAGAGGTATTCTACCTTTTCTCACTTTCCTCCAAAGGCTCACTGTCTCCAGAGCCCTGGTTCTCTCCAGGCTGGACTACTGCAACCGCCTCTTTCTCAATCTTCATACTTCTACTCTCTGCCTGCTACAACTCATCCAGAACAGAACCGCAAGACTTATCCTTAGCCTCAAGCCCAGGGACCGCACCGCTCCAGCACTGAAATCCCTCCACTAGCTCTCCGTGGCTTCTAGGATCAAGTTGAAGACACTCTGCATAGTCCACAACGCTTTCTGGGGCCGGGACCCGCACTATATACATTGCTCTCTTCCTAAATACTCTCCTTCTAGTGCCCTCCACTCGACCGCCTCCAACTCTTTGCGGTGAGCTGTTTTTCCAAGCAGAGATTTGGGGGTAGATCTTTATCCTCTGTAGGTGCCTCTCCCTGCATCTCTCCGCCTTGTGGCGGAGCTTCTTAAGTTCTGAAAACTTCTCAAGACCTTCCTCTTTCTCTCTCCCTCTCCCCTGCTAACCTCCTCTCTTTTTCTTCCTACTTCACTCCTCCTTCTCTTCCCTAACTCCCTAACTCTGTGCAGTTTTTGCTGACTGTTGGCCTGGTTCACCTCCGGAGTCTCACAGGTCCCAGGATCCCCCGCCAGTCTTATGCACGTGCCTCTGGGCCTCTGCACTATGCTCAGCACTGCTGCACTTCAGCATATGTTCCATCAGAGGGGTAACCTCTCTGCACTTAACTGAGGGCCCTGCTGGACTGGGTGCACTTGCCCCCCTCCCCTGCACTTTTGTCTGTACTCTTGCATGACTTGAATTTACTGTAAGTTCTGTCCTGGCCCCCTTGTCTCCCTCCCTAGTTCGATTGCGCCTGAAACACTTCATGCACTTGCACTTGGAGAAAGGCCACCAGGCCTAGTACGCTAGTTGCTTTTTTGTTAGATCATTCAAAACCTTCAAGGCCTAAGAATAACTGCTGTATCCCCTTGCTCCCTTCCTGCCTTGAAGCGCTTTGAAGCACTTCACTTGTGTATAAGCGCTGTATAAATAAACAATTACAATTACAATTACAGGTTCTTCACAGCAAGCAATGTGATGGCAGCCATTCATGTGATGATGGAACCCCATTGAGACACGTCCTGTAGGTAAGGCAACACAATGTTTTACTGTTCTCAATCCCCAACTCTTTCATAGATGAGGTAAGTGCTCCTAAACTGAGGACGCTCCAAACTTTGTAGTTCACAAAACCATTCTGGGAGCCTATTGACATAAAAGAGTGCAAGGACTCTATACTACCTTGCTCCTGGGAGCTGCCACCCAGCTCCTTTTGAGATCAGCTATACATTGTAAGGCACTCCACATGCTTTACAATAAAGCAACTCTTAGGCAAAGCTAAGTAATATTTAAAAGCAAACTAAGCAATACTGCAAATCAAATAAACACACCTGTGCTGAAAAGCATCAGTTCTGTACCAATGAAAGCATTGCAGCACTGCTGGGAAGTGATATGCTATACTAGCTGAAGTGGGACTCTAACCTGTGCCCTGCAAGCTATGCACATATGTGTTGCAGCAAGCACATTTCCCTGTGAAGCGGTATAGCCAGGATTGGAACCCGAACAGATCTCTGCAGCAGGTGCTTTAACCAACTGAGCTATATTACAAAAGAGGCTGGCGCTGCTCAGAGAAGTATATGGTTGGGACAAGGTCAGACATATAAAAAGGCATGCCTGATTTATAGCTGCTCTGTCTCAGCTCTAATGGCATTTGTAAAGATTACCCTCTGTGGAAAGTCACTTGTAAGGCAAAGGAGAGTGAGAACGGCCAAGATAGGTGCCTAATTTAGAGCACTACAGCCTGAATTCCTCCAAGCAATGACAGCTTTTCGTAGGTCAATGTACATCATACCTTCTAGATGTTTCAGACACTATGCACATTAAATGCTTAGCCTCAGTGCTGTGGGATGTTTCAACCCACTGGTCCAGGCCCTGCAACATTACGGTGCATTGCTGGCAGCAGAAACCACAGAAATGGCCACTGGAAAGCATGCTGCTCGCTAAAATCACCCAAAATTGCGCAGTAAAAATCTGAAAAATAGGCCGCCATCCACTTTTGCCTATCTTAGTGAATACACAGGAGACCACTGCCAAAACCCACTATTGGGCTACCCACAAAGTAGCCTGAAACCACTTGAAAAAGCAATGCTGATTGCCAAAAGAAACACAGAGCTGTTTGGAAACCTGTTTTCTTGGTTGTCAAATTTACAAAAATCATGGCTCACAAACCACCCAAAATATCCAAACTCCTTGTTGGGTGTTCCACATTATTATACTGCAAGAATCCATACAATTACAATGTCAGCAAGAATCATATGTTATCAGAACAAAATCCACTTTTAAAGATACTTGATGGAAAGAAATCTGTCAAAAATGGGTGCATTACCGTTCCTCACCTCCGACAGGCGCTGGTGATCTCTAAAATGACAGGAGAAACTTGTGTTTTCAAAGTTAAATGTGTCAAAGAAGGGATTTCATCAAATGCCATATAGAGTGCCACACATTTGATTTTAATGTTGAAAAAGACTGGAATTAAAGATATGTTTGCTTATTTTAAATTTATAAATGTAATGTTTTCACAAGGAACTATGTTACAATTGACCATAAGGTAACCTGATTTAGCTAAAACTTCGAAAAGGCTTTCTTTCCCTGAGAATCTCCCACCTTGTTCATTCCCACCAAAAGGAGAGGATTTCACATTAGCATGTTAATCAGAAGGGAGGAGATTTCCTCTGCTGCCCTGAGCAAAAAACAACGGGTTCCTTGAACTGAATAGAAAACGCTAATTTGGGTGTGACTGACAACAACAGCTCTGGCAGGAAGGCGAGCCATGTGACCCTCTGACTCAGCCCAGCTTTGGAGGCGGGCCAGACTGGAAATGTGGATTGAAGTGAAGTAAATGTATGTTTTAGAAAAATGCTTATAGCAAATTGTACTGAACTGACCAAAATATGAAACTTATAGGTTGTTAAAATGAAAAATTCGCTCACAGTTTAAAACTAATTTGGAATCTGTGCAATGTTCTGAGACTGAACCCCGGAAATTATTCATATTGTAGCCATTGTGTTTATGTTAGGAACATGACAAATTACAGCAATATGCCCAGATGGGATGTGTATGCATGTATAAAAATTGGTGCAGAACTAACATTGAGAAACCCACCAAAAGTGCGAAAAAGTTGTCATTTATGAAGTAAAGCTTGAAGGAAGATGAGAGCAATATACCTTAAGCAATCTGTTATGTAATTATGTATTATTAACAAGTTGTGCATCTTGGAAATATGTTTTTTGGGGAAAATAGATTTCCTAAGTAAAAGCAAAGGGGAGGAACTTCCTTTGGACCATAAACACAGTGGCACTCTGACACATATGACACACTGCTCCTGTCTCAAATCAGGAGAGGGGAAATTCTCTGACCTTAGAGGGTTGGGCATAGATAATCAGCCTCCCCGCCCACTTTGGAAATGGATAAATAGTGACTGTTGAGGACCCAAAAGGACACACTTTCCACTCATCAACTGATTCCCTGGCGAAGCACCCTGCAGGAAGATCCAGACTCCAGACTCTAGAACCAGACACAGAATCCAGACTCTAGAACTTTGAAGCAGAGAGCCCTAATCCCAAAAGCTGAACTCTTCTCAGCTGGCCTTCAGAATCTTAAGCAACCTGATTCTAATCCGGGGGCACCACACAATCCAATGTTTTGCTGTTCTAGCTAAGAACCTTGTGCTAGAACCAAGATTCAGACCCATAGAGCAGAGCTGTACCCAGAACCAACCCGTCAGATCCAGTCCAAGAGGCCGAGCAGACCAGAGTGCCTTGCTGAGAGCAGAGTCCAGGTGCCCTGAATCCTGTCCGGTGGCGAGTGAAGTCCAAACCCTTGACCAGATCTTTGATGGGCCCATTCCATTCCAAAGCCGTAGGAGTGAGTATTTAGTCTAGAACTGTCCATAGTCATCTCTTAGTTTAAAGTAATCCTATTCAATCCATTTCAACCTATCCAGAACTGCATTATAGAATCTTGTGTCCATCCTGAATCCTTCTCATTATATAGTCTGTGATAATTGTAGCGATAATCATCTGTGCGCTGATATTTTCTGAAGAAAGTCAAGTGTCCTGGCGCACAACAATCAGAGTGGAAGGCGCCCTGTTCTGGTGGTTGTCCCGTTGGGTATCTTGCACTTTCATAACCCCTTAGTATAAGTCCTTCTTGGTTCATAATCTTTAAAGCGCATCTTTCATTTTGAATCTTGACTCTGTTTCTGAAAAATCTACCGTCACAAAACCTCTGTAACTCTTGAACCGTACGTCCTCGAAATGATTGTCATTTTGAAGCTAACATCCTCAGCTTTCAAATGAACCCAAAACGACATTCCAATTCCTTATAGTTTTTCCGCAATCGCGTTTCCCGCATGCGGAAAAGTTGCTTCGAATTTGCAATTTGGTTCAATTTCACCACATGTAAAAATAGCTATTTCTTTCTTTCAACTGCTGAATTTCGCTTTCAATCTGCTAATCATTCTACAATCATTGCTAGTGTTGACCTGAACCTATCCCAAGCCACTCTCACTAGTTCTGAATCTCATTTAGCGAATTAAAATCATTTTTAGCATTTTTCCCATTCAATTCAAACCACATTTAAAAGCAATTGACCTGTTTAAAATCATACCTGTTCTCTCTAAACTTGGTGGGGGAATTGGGATTGAATTGCATTGTTGATTGTTGTTCCTGATACCTGTGTGCCCTCATTCCATATCTTCATATTGCATATTGGGGGGAGTGAGTAACAACAGGGGGAAAGAGTGATTATATTGTTTTTGATTGAAGTCATGTCAAGTTTTATTTCTGTGTGGCATTCTTTCTATCATTGCATTTCCTTGAACCACACCAAGTTATTCACTGCTACATTATTCTTCCTATTCCTACTTATAATTGATTAAAGAGATTGTTGATATTGTAACATTACCCATTGCTGATCATTGTTCCTATTCATAAGTGTGATATTCAGATATTATCCATGTTTATAAAAGTGTGATATATATATTGTTCAATTCTTCAAATACATCTTTTAATTTGCAAAACAAACCTACTTCTTGGTTCAGTGAGACTGGGGGGAATTCAAAGAGAGGGGCGTTATATGAGGGTACATCATCAAGAATTAAACGAACCTTTGACATAAAAATATATAAATAAGGGTTTCCATTAGGCATCCCATACTAGGCATTGACTTAGTTGGAGTGCTGGATTGAAATCACTTACAGTGCTGAGACTGCCAAGAAGTTGCAGCATACTTTACAATTAAGACGAATGGCAGTGCAGTTGAGAAATGCTGATGTTGTCATATCAAGGGAAGTTCAGGTGTTCTAAGAATCGAATGAACATCTGATGTATTTAAAGTATAACTGCATTCTGAGAAGAGCCAATGTTTTTCAGGCTTGCTAAAAATTTGACCATTTTGCCAATATATTTATAAGCGCCATGTTAGAAATTACTGTCACATAAAATGTATGTTTGTCCTGCTATTAATAGTTAGTATCCTTTCACACTGTTCTTCAGTGTGTATCATAAAAATGTGAGTGTTCAGACTGTACATACAGTCAATCCCTGCAAGCTCAGCTGAGTTTTTACAAGCTTACCATTAAAGACATGCAATTGTTTGAAACAATAGACCATATTGTCTTACATTCAAAACTAAATCGTTTCAACAAAACACAGATAGAAATGTCTTTTTTCAGTGCTTGTTACATTTGAAAGAATGAAGAAACTGTTGACATTTCCTCTTCATAACACCATACCCTAGGCCCAGCAAGAGGGCCACAAGAATCAAATTACCAAATGCCCTCAGTTTTCTTTACAACACAATAGATCTGAAAGATAAAAAAAACAATAATTAGCCAGACACTACTGTTCCCTGACCTCTGCTTAATGCCACTATGAAGTTCACTTTCTTTAAGTAAGCACATTTCAAGAAAAGATACACATCAAAAGCAGCAATTTAGCCTGCTCACCTTCTGATCTTCCACCGTAAATCCGGAGGATCCTGCAGCACCCCTAGTTCCAGCACCGCTGCTACTAATCTGATCTTCTTGAGTCCGTCTCTTCTCATCCCCAACATCTCTTATTCTTTCTCCTCCATCTCCTGACCCCGCCATTACTTCCTCTCTATTTGCTTCTGACCTATACTCCTATTTCTCTCCTAATGTCATTCTTCTGCACTCTTCAATTACCTCCCCCCTGCTCTCTCTGCTCCCTTTTCCCCTGTCCCTACTTCTTCTTCTGTGTCCTCTTTTCTTCCACTTACCAACCCTCACACTGCTGCAATTTATTCTAAAACTCATCCCACTTCTAATCCCACTTCATCCCACTTGATCTTGTAGATCAATTTGCATTCAAAGTTGCGCAATGCTTTCTTAATAGTGTCAGGTTTGTATCCTCTATCCAGAAAACATTGTGTGAGAAGATCACATTCTTGTACAAAATCGGTACAATTACTGCAATTACGTCTAGCCCTGTAAAATACGCTTCCATGTATATTTTCAATGGTTGATTGTTGGTGACAGCTTTGTGCATGCAAGACAGAGTTGACCTTTGTAGGTTTCCTGTAGGTATTGGTTTCAATCTTTCTGTTTTGATAAAGATATGCAGGTCAAGAAAGTCAATGTATGTCATTGATTAGTGGGATTTACATGCTTCTTTCAGATGGGCCAGGCATAAGGCACATCCTCACCATTCAAGGTACATATTATTCATTCTACAATTGACCACCTCTCAAGTGATGGCAGACCATTACGGTAGGTTTATCTTTTTAACAATATCCCCCCATATCTTTTAGCAGGTTTAACCAGTGGGTTAATTGATTAATCCTAATACTATAATGACCAATTCATGGCTTTCTCATTCCATTAGGTTTATCTACCAATCCTTAGGAGAAGGGGTAAGCCTGCACATTTGACCACAAATGCACACCATTGGTGACATTATCCTTTAGGAGATTTCCATATCACAATTTAGATTGCATGGAGCTAAAATACACACTCATTCCTGCTAATATTGATCAACTGATGCTCTGACTTATCATTCCTGGGTTTCTTTGCCATTTTGAGGCACCGTCTAGCATGTCAATTATTCCTTTGGGATTGTTCATTGTAAAGGTACTGGTACAAGTTAGGTGGTGTATTTAACCTGATACTAAGATATCAATATCAATATTAATCTATTACTGTCATGATTCAAATATGCATTTTCTTTGTACAATTGCCGCAATACCCTCAATCTTCAAACTTGTTTGTGGTATATCATTTTCTGCATTTATTAATTTAGTTTTGTTATTTCCAATCATGAAATGATTATGAACTTCACGAATGGACCATAATATCTATTTTTTTCATTTTCCATTTGTTCAAACATTTAAACCATGACAATGATTTTCTCATTCTGATTTTCAATCATATGAAATTAATATGAATGTGATGTTTTTGTAATTTATCAGCCTTGAAAACGACTAAGGTCGAAACATGTGTCGGCTGTCCAAAGCAGGAATGAATTGGATTTCTGCAACATACTTTTGCAATTTCGTATTTTACTTTAATCTTGAGAACAATTGCTAACCGATAGGAGGTAAGTGCGCAAGTCACCCTTTTCTGACCAACTGACATTATTACCATTTCAAAACCCTGGTTGGGTGGGTATTGTGGAAAGGTGAATGCTGCCTGCCAATAATTTGACGAAAACAGGAGTGGTCTCAAGCACACGGATATACCTTCTAACCCATTCACGATATTATTTTTACATTCTTAAATGCACACATAACCGCGTATTATATAGAAAACATGTATACTACATGTACATGTTTCTGTCCCTCAGCTTTAGTAAGGTAGACATTCCTCAGGGGCAATATATCTCTACAATACATCTCTAGAGCTTATTGTTGCCTAGAAAATTTCAACATGTGTGCTGTACAAACCTCTTCCAAACTCATTCCAGAGTTACCTGGATAAATCTCACGTGGGCACCATGGACTCTAGATGTCGAAAATCACAACCAATCCTAGTTGTTGTGGTGTAGAGGAATAAATCATCCCAACATCAATCTCTAATAATGTATAGTCTGTATATAGCGTACTGCAGAGGCTCAAGAAGTAGTCAGCCCAATGGGAGTCCAATCATAACCTCCCAACTCTCAAAAAGTAACTTCTTGTTGCATTCAATGCCTGTGCAGCAATTTACTCTGGTGTCTTGTGGACCTTCATCGGGCCCTGGCTGTTCAGTCAACAGCAGTTTGCGTTCTCACCAATGTAGTTAGTCCCCCGCCCCCACTACTTACTTACTTACACTATATGGTGGTCTTGGAGCAGAGAGATATATTTCCTCACATCATGTGCCATCATGGTTTGTTTCTTTGCATTGTTGTTGTGAGGAATTAAACCATCTGCATGGTGGGAGTGCGCTCGCCTGGGCTTTTTGAAATCTTTAATCAATGATGGTTGACCAACCTCAGGAAAATGTTTGGGGCTAATCCCGACACATTTTCCTATGCTCACACCATGACAAAAGCATAGACCTGTGTACTCTGTGCTGGACAATGCCTACAGGCACCGTCTGCCCCAGTCATGTTTAGTTGGGTGTGACAGCTGATGAGTGCACAATGTCATCCTCAGGAAGGGCAAGGACCCACCTTTCCCCTACCATCATCCACCTGATTAACTCACAAAGGCTCCATGGATCCACGCTTCTGTTTTGTTAGGCCCTTCAGCTGGTGGCAGCAATTATCATACCAACAGGGGGTATTTTAAACAGGCCTGCATGGGGCCTGGCTGCAGACAATAACCAAGGAGGCACGAAATCCAACAACCTTTCCTTTGTAACTGTGTCAACCTGAAGCCAGCTCCTGCCTCTCAGTATCAAAGATAGTGTACTGTCATGTCTGGGTCTGTTCTTTACAGTAGACCATCCCACTAGGAGGACCCCGTTCTTAAGGTACGAGAATGTGGTTTGCAGGAGGCAGAGAGTCTGATCTACCCGCAGCATCAAGGGAGCCCTTCCGCTTTAACAGGGACCACACAGGGAGAGCCATTAACCAGAGAGACTCTTTGAACACAACAGACAGGAAGAAGGGTGGGATTTAGTTGCACAAGGGAGTGAGCCAGAGCTCTTTCTGTTGAGAGAAGGGTTCTGCTATTGGGGCACACCTTGTTTCTGTTATCACCTCTTTACCTGTCCTGTTGGAAAAGCACTCTGGTTATGACCTCACACATACAGGAGATTGTTGGTAGGGAACCAAGGATTGGTTTACTAAGGTAGGCTTAGTCTACACCAATCTCAGTGACACACCTGGCTTTACAAGAGGGTGAAGCCCCTTTTTTGGCAGATCATCTGAAGACTCCACCAGAAGTAACAAAGAAGAACTCAACCTTGGATGTTGGCTGAAGGTACAGTCTATCTTACATCTTCTGCCAGGGAAGGAAGGCCAGGATATCCGAAGAGGGAAGCAAGGTCTCTCCCCTAAACATCTCCCAGGGAACAGAGGGAAGTACAGAATTCAGAGGATCCTCCAGCCGCTCCAGAACCAGAGCCAGCCAGCACAGAGTGTGTCCTGCTAGTCTCTGCAGCAAGCTTCCTGGATAGGAAGTGCCAGAAGGTCATCCGAACCTTGTTAGGGAGAATTCTCATTTATGGCTAATTTCCCTCACCCAGTGTGTCCCTCAGCAGCTTTGCTGGATTTCTGGGGTTTATTTTTTCCACCTGGTAAGAGTGTGAGCCTTTTTTCTCACTCTTAGATGTGTTTTTCCTTGTGTATTTCTACTGTTTGTGTGGTCTTGGGCTCTGGAGCTACACCACTCCAGGAGCCCCCTGTTTGTATGTGTTACACAGCACCTTCAGTGCAGTAACACAGGATCGTCTTTGAAACTTCCCACTGACTCATTTTTTTCTGGGGCTGACTAATGTTGCCATTAACTTTATATAGTCACTTTAAACTACAGACCCAGTGCACACCATCTTACATGGAGTACTGGAAAGGGTTAATTCCTATCCCTTTTTGTCTGTGCCTCTCTGAGCTTTATTTTGCTCTCTTAACACTAAGACTTGGCTTTTGGCAGTGGTATCTACCCTAACTTTTCTACCGCGATTATACTATATAAACGTGGTACTGTTTTAGGCTATTATATTAGGCTCGAACTTAAACCCGCTTGACCAAATACTTTTTATTTCGGCTACGGTTGGGTTTTATCACCATTTCTTTTTGTTAAAGTCCTTCTTGTGTTTTACTTTGCGCGGCAAACCAGGTTTGCCTCCTTTGTTCGCTGACCTTTGGCGGGCATCTGTCCAGAAGATCTCCTTTAGCGTCTGGGTGTCTAGGTGGGCTGAATATGAGGGAGGGGTGTAGTCACCCTCTGCACAGGGTCTCCTTGGAGACCCAAGTCACACTTTGTTGTGATTGGCTGAGGTGGTTGTCCGGGCCGGACAGCCCCCCTACTGAGTGATTGACAGCCAGGCTGTGTGAAAGGGGGATTTTTGCATAAAAGGCAATTCTTGAGCTGGAAGTCAGAGGCCCAATGGAACTTTAAGGAACCGAGGAGAAGCATAGAAGAAGACGGCTGCTGCAACTCCCGAGTCCCGGTGAAGCCCTGCTGCATTCCTGAGCTATCTACCCTTCAATGACAAGAGAAGATCCAGTCCGGAGTCTTCTTCCCTTGAGCCTGGTGGGATCAACCAGCTCACCGTCCACAGGCAGAGGATCCTCTTCTTGGTCGAAATCGCTGCACACAGCTGTAGTGGTCCGGATAGCCACCTGAAGAGCCTCTCCTGTTTTAAAGGAGCGCACCTTTTATTCACTGTTGCTTTTGCTGCTACTGGCTTCATCCCTGGGTAGTGCAGATCTCTCCAGACATCCTCCTTCTTGTCCCCACGACTGAAGCTTCAGGAACCATGAGTCTGCAAGAACTACCAGGAACAACTGCTGCGGCACCAGCTCTTCTTCATAAGAATAAGGTACTGTGTCCGAATTCGAGGAACTAGGGTGAATCCCTTTTTTCCTCACCAAAGGCTTTTCCTTATCTTCCTTCCCTCTTATAACTTTTGCTTCCCTTTTGACAATATCCAAGTACTCCTGGCAATCTCGAATAGTGAACTGTTCTAACCTTGTGATCCTCGACAACAGGACCCCTGTCCCATTGACACTGGCACGGCCTATTGACTTTTATCTATGTGTAGAAAGTGTTTCTTGATCCCATCTGCCTTGACAAAAGTATTGCCTATGAGTTTTATATAAAATAATGAACATGTGTTAATTCATGTGTGCTAAGTGTGTTTGACTACGGTAACATTTCTGCTCGCGGGTACGCTTCTCTTTCGTAAGACCGAACTGTCATTACTGACAAAAAGTGATTGCATAATAACCCCCGGTAACGTCTTTGTTTCACAACACCGGTCTGTCAAATCCAAAGGTACTTACCTTGAATTGTGCTACACAAGGGGAATTGGTTGTGTGTAGTGTATTTGAAATGTGGTTTTAATTTAATAGAAGTGAAGTGTTTTGTGAACAGATGGTTTAAAATAAATGTACTTTTACTTTTTAACCAAAAACCTTGAGTCAGTGTTTGCTTGAGTCACAGTAATTGTAGTCCTTTGTGTAATCTCTACTACTGCTCATTTGCTCTTGAGATAGGTCTGGCTGCTCCGCTACTGTTACCACTCTAACTGTGTAGTACAGGTGTGTACCAAAGGTGAAATTGTACTACCAGCGGTAGTCTTAGTCTTGTGTAGTGAGTGGTCCCTAAGGGCACTGCCCAGGATTCTGTCTAACACACCT
The DNA here is from genome assembly GCF_040938575.1 of Ambystoma mexicanum. Taxonomy (NCBI): domain Eukaryota; kingdom Metazoa; phylum Chordata; class Amphibia; order Caudata; family Ambystomatidae; genus Ambystoma; species Ambystoma mexicanum. The sequence continues at coordinate 561,885,457 of NC_090921.1, forward strand.
ACAACCAAGGACAAGGCAACACACTCCAACACAAGGCCTTCAACACACTCCACTGCTGTGGGCTGTCCGCCTTAAAGGACAATACGTTGAAGAAGATGGGAGAAGTGCCTCGACAAGCATTTACCGACATCCTCCTTAAAGAACATTTTCAAACCAGTTGAGTTCCTCGATCTAACCGATGGCAACGCTGACCATTGTAAAGCCGCTGTTGCTTAAAGACATCTGAGACTTCTCCAACAGTGCTTCAGAACCACCGATCAGCACTGAGACAACAATTCATGACCCCGAGCTGCTGTGTAGGCCAGCCTGCAGCCATTCATCCAGCTTCGCTTGCTCAACCGTCTTGCCGCCTGATACCCACAGCTGACTCCCATCTGGAACTCTATCACAGAAGCCTGCAAAGTGCCCTGAAGCCGACTTGACCCTGTCGAGCACCAAGAACACCTACAGCACAAGGTACATTGTGGTTCTGTTCCCCTGGTCCTTCCCAGAAGGCCCCTAGAGACATATTAATATTCCCTGCTCACTTTGTGCTAGTAACAGGTATTTCTAGAACTTTTACAATTTTTACTATACCGACTACCCTCCTGTCCGTATCAAGAGTGCATTCCTTTTCCTGCTTTGAAACTGTCTGTCCTCTGTATTCCTTTACAGGGTGGGTTGTATTTTGTAGTGTTTTTAGACTGTTGTAATTAATAAAGTAGATATTTTTCATACAACCTTGACTGGACACTCCTTTTATCATTGGTAATAATTGTTTTTTCGCTGTGTTGCAACTAACCAATGTTCCACAACCTTTCAGACATTAAGCCTGCTGTTCTGTTCTCGTTACCAAAATTGGACAAGGAGGTTTATAATTTGCTTGTTATTCCAATCTGTTTGGATCCCTTCTGGTGTATTAGAGATGGGGGGCATATTGATGGTTTAGGAACTGATGTTCACCCCTGGATTACTGGTACCCCTGAAGTTGATTTGTCACAGTTGTACACATACATTATGCTTTTCCACTGTAAATCCAGAACTATAGGTACCAAAATGAAAAGAAAACAAACCCTGGCCTGGGTGGACTGCACACGTTTGACATTGAACAATATGCGTTGTCAGTAGAATTTGCATGAGAAGGTACAGAACACCATTAAACGGGTGGTGGGTGCAGCAGTTTGACTTGGGTATTTATTTACTTTGATTTGTAGGTGTCCCCCTTCTCAACAAAGCTATTTCACCAGATTTGGTCGCTGAACATTTTAATGTATTTTACGTTGACAGATGTGGGCAGCTAGAGGATCAAAGGGTGGAAAAATTGTATGCGTAGGTTAAGAGGTGCTTGAACACCCATAGAAAGACCGAGCCAAAATTCTGAGCAGTGTCCCCATTGATGAAATGGGAGTGAAACGATTTGTAAGGCACTACACGGAACATTCACTCTGGAGCGCCTAGAGATCGAATGCAGATATTGAACTATCCCCAATGTTGGCCATGAGTGGTGCATCCCATGCGGAGTGTTTATCTGCATTCCGGCACTGAATAAATGCAGAGAAGCAAGTGACAACATGCAAGACAATGAGGGAGTGCTGGATGGACTATTTACCGGTGTCACCAGTACCACTTGAGATGAGTGCATAGTTTGCTGTGGGTCGGTCAAGGATGCCTGCTTTTTTCCATTATTTGGAACAGGCAGGCAACATTTGGCATTACGTGGATAAAAAGTGCAGCTATGCACTTTGCCGCTTTGTACATTTATAAAAGTATTCAATTTGCATTTTCTTCCACAAATTAACCAATCAAGCACTGTGAACTGCGGTGGGGTATTGGCTTTAAAATGCATATGGCCCATCACCTTAAGAAACCCCACAAGCGCTTTTACTGAAGAATTGGAATTGATCTTATGAAAGTGTCTCCAGAGTCGATCTTACCCTTAATTGCTTTCTGCTGAACACCCCAGATCTGAGAATAGAGCTGAAAACCACCGCTCCCAGGAAGGAAAGTGTGCTTGATGGCCGTGTAGGAAGCCATTAACGACAGCTCTACTCTTCACCTCTCACAGCTGGGCAAATATTGGGGAGCGATACGCCCTCCACCCAGAATGAGCTACGCCGCACGCCTGAAAGAATCCTGAGGGCTAGGTTTCTTCATTTGTGCAGGGGAATGCGGCATGCAGTGGCGGCGCATTAAGAGAAGCATCGGACACCGAGACTCAAGAGTGAGCAGTGACGCATTAAAAAAGCGATGGTAACGGATATCTTCCAGTATTGCCGCAATGAATCATTATAAAAAGGCCTACTATTGTGCAGCGCTAATTTCCTCCACACTAAAACATTTTTTTATGTATTATTAATTAAGTGGTTTAAATTAAAACGTTCACCCATAATTACATATATAAAAATCTTTACGATTATGTATGAACAGAACCTACAAAACCCCATACAATCCATACATGCATTCTAAAATATGCATGTATCCATATAAAATAAATTAACATTGTAAGATACGATCAATTCAATGTACAAAAAACATTTAAAATGAACACTTAATTATTCATAGAATTATGTAATATTACACTCATATCTTCCCAAAACCGAGAAACTAATGACAGTGGAAGCTCGTAGCCATTTAATAATCTGGCAACTAATTCTGTTTTTAGCGTATCCATATTATAAATACACTTTGCAAACATGTTTATCCTTGCCTCGTTTAAATAATGATTTTGAATAAATAAATGTTTCACTTTTAGTATGATTCTGGCAAATTCTACAATTTTCATAGGCCCTGTCAAGGTTAATTCTAGGACCTATCGTTTTCAAAGTTTCAAGTAGATTTAATGTTAACCTTATAAAAATTCACCTTTTGTCTGGATCAGGAAAATAAAACACATATGGCTGACATTTTAAAAATAGCTGGGCATGCAAAACATTCCTTCGCCAGGGATTTATACGGTTAGGTTTGCACATTCATAGAGCAATCCCAAATCTCTGCTTTACGTTTCAAATCGTTTAATATTAGGGAAAGCTGGAGATTCCAATCAGGCTTCAATTCTATTATCTCAAAACATGAATTAATAGAGTTATCCCATCATCTCATGCAATATTACTGCACGCGTCAATATGCAATCCCCGTTGGAGCCCCACAGTTCCCCAAAATGGGGAATACATGAAGGGTCTACATGGCTGTCTCGGAACCATGTGGACCTTTCAATTTACCACACGCTTACCGCATCCAGTAATGGTCCTTGCCTTTGGTGGTATTACTCAAAGTAATGTCTCAAACTAATAAACTGAAATACCTTCCTTCCAGATCTTTACGCTCCTCCTTCTGCAACTCTCTGAATGTCAGGCGCTTTTCTAAGCAGCCAGCGGGTGGCAGATCTCTCTGCTCGGCTGGCTCGCTCCTCTGGAACAGCCTCCCCTTTCTCTCCATGTTAAGCCAGATCGCCTCAAATTCCGGAAGCTCCTCAAGACTTTCCTCTTCACCTCCTCCTTACCCCTCTCACTCGCTTGCTAATACCCCACAGTCGCTGAGATTGGCGGCCTGGCATCTTATGCGTCCTTCTGGATCCCGGCCTTCTGCCCAATCGCCCTCAGCCTTCCGCCCCATACCAGCACTTGCCTTTCGAGCACACACTGGCTTGTGCTTTCACAGGCCTGCACTTATTAAGGGCAGGGGATAACTCTGTAATAAGCAATCTCTGCCAGGAACTTACTGCTGCACTCAACCGACTCCTCGGCATTTGCCTCTAAGGAACTCCTAGCCCTTACCCCCTTCCCTGTCCCTTCTCTCTCTCTGCACTTGCACGTTCTGAATGCTCACAAGGTGTACTAGGACCGCTCCTTTCCTGTTCATCAGTTTTTTCTATTCGTCTTTGTTCCCATGTTCCCTCTCCTTTACCCTGTGGGCGCTTTAAAACACACATTCTTGATGTATAAGCACCATACAAATGCACAATAAATAAATGCATGTCACCAAACCTTTAATGAGGACTATTGTCTGCTCCAGACCCCCTACTCCTGAATCCTTTGCCTTGGCCCGTAAAGCACCAACCAGGTCATACCCACAGTATTAAAGCCTCACTACCATGAAACTCATTTGACTTTCCTGGTACTTAGTTCAGTGGATACAACAGTGAATTACGAGTGGCAGCATGGTGGAGTTAATCTCCATTTTTGGAGTCCATTGAAATCCATTGGGCATTTGACAAATTTACCACGGGCGGTAATTGACCCACGGTAAATCGATTACTTTTTTTTGACATTCAAATATAGGATTTACTTGAACAACCTTACCGGTGGTAAGTCCTCCACTTGAAGGTCAACTTTAGAATTTGGTGGTGCAAAAACCCCGGCAGTAATTTCGTTACCACCCAAAAAAGTAACGGTAATGGAATTGCTGCCAAAATCGTACGTACTGAATTCAGAAAGTAAACAATAGATGTATATTCCGCTATTGCATAAGATTTTAATTGCATGTTTAAAAGCAACACTTTGCTCCTCCGTAAGCACTTAATAGATAAAGCGATTTGGGAATTATCGTACAGTCTGGTTACATGGGGAAGTCCGGATTAGACCATCTAACTCCAGGCTGTACAGTCCACACTTTAGCCACTAGACGACAAGATACCTTAGAAGCACATGCTGCGTGCTGCCCACCTACGGCAGATCGTGCTGCCCTTCAGGAAAGCACTTGAAACCAAGAACAATGGCTGCCCGCTGTTGACTTGCCAGTGCTCTCCATTATTTGTGAGTGCATTAGTCAGATGTGCTTCAGTCATGTGCCGAGGGATTTCTCATTAACTTTGTCCACATTTGATGCTGTCATTGTCAACAACAAAAGAGCAGGGGACGGTACAATCTGTACATAAATCGAGGCCATGCTCTATGCTTACGTATCTAGTTCTTAAAATGCTGTGCAGGAATGTATGCACATACATTTTTTTGTACTATTTTAAAAAGCGCACTCTTCGCTGTTGGGCAGCTACAGTTGCTTAGGATGACTGGAGGAAAAAGGAGGACTAATCAGAGACGAAACAAAGAGGGTGTAGGAAACACATTAAATAGACAGTTATTTGGCGCTCTTCTGAACTACATGTGGCCAGGTTTAAGGTGGAAATTCACTGTTAGAGAGTTCAAGAGTATGGAGGCTTCAGGGTCATGACCCGGTTTCCCTTCGCTGCCCTCCACTCCTGCATTGAGCCTGCTTTTCTTTGATGACATACCACATGCTCCTTCCGCCTCCCACTACGGGCTTGACCCCTTCACATCATCGGGATTGCATCGCTACCCTTTGTCTTGGGCCAAGCATGCCTCTTTGTTCCTTGTTAGCTGCAGTCTTGCAGGATACCTTTCCTTCCTCCTGATGTTTACCTTCAGTCTTTCCCTAGCTCAATCCAACCCTCCTCATTTCCCCAACCAACCTTCTCCTGATGTCGCTAAGCAACGTCCGCTTATCTCCAAGCAACCTCCTGCTGTCTTAACACAACCTTCTCCTGATGTTGCTAAGCAACGTCCGCTTATCTCCAAGCAACCTCCTCCTGCTGTCTTAACACAACCTTCTCCTGATGTTGCTAAGCAACGTCCGCTTATCTCCAAGCAACCTCCTCCTGCTGTCTTAACACAACCTTCTCCTGATGTTGCTAAGCCACGTCCGCTTATCTCCAAGCAACCTCCTCCTGCTGTCTTAACACAACCTTCTCCTGGTGTCTAATTCGAACTCCTCATGTCTCCAACCAAACTCATGTTTTTCTCCCCATTCCCTTTTAGGTGAGTCCATCAAAACTCCTCCTTCTTAAGCAGACTCCCTGCAGAAGTGTCGTAAAAAAGTAATGCGCCTATGATCTGTAGGTGGAGATTTTGAGCGAGTGCTGTAAAAAAAGGGGGAAGTGCCTGTAATGCCTTAGTGGGTTTGCTGCGCGGGTGCCGTGAGACAACAAATGTGCCTCTGATGTGTGAGAGGGTGTTTTTTACCAGTGCCAAAGGAATTTTAGTCCTTCGCAAAATGGTTTCCTTTGATCGCAGAGTTCAGTTCTGTAAAAAGGTCAATGTTTACATATTCCTTTGCTCCGTGAAAGCCTAAGGTGTTTCTCTTAGTCAATCAGGTGAGAAGTGCCTTACTGATTCCATATTTTTTCCTCTTATCAAGTGTAGGGGATATCGCCATTAATGGGATATTGTCCTTAAATAGCCCCATGTAATGGTCCTCTATGTTAGGGTGGGGACTAAGTGTGAGTGACGAGGGGATTCTCACCATTCCGCCACGGGGTCAATCATTCAATCATTTGTTAGTCCCAGAGGCATCCAACCCCATGAGTTACCCAAATGGATGTCCCCAGAATTAGTCAGGGGACTTTGTCACAGTGTGTAGGTATTTTTCCATAGGGCTTAATGCTGTAGGACAAGAGGCAAAACAGAAGTGAAGGGAGTAGGACAGAGGCAAGTAGGATGAAGAGGAAAGGGTGAGGTTGGAAGGGCGTTTGGTGGAATGTCAGTGATAAGAAAGAAAATCTGACAGTGAAATAGACATTAATTAGGGAGCTGAACAAGACTAGGAAAAAAAACGGTCCAAGGCATGAAATTATTTCTCTCTTTCCCTGGCTTGTCTTCTTCCCTGGACCTCTCTTTGATGGATCTATTTCCCTCAGAAATTCAGAGCTCAGGTTACCTCTGGGTTGCTCCTGGGTGCACCTTCCATTTTCCTAGGGCTTCTGATAGAACATGGGCGCAATGGCATTCACTCCCTCGTGCTGTAATGACATCACAGAATTAGCTCCTTCCAGACCATTTCACACCCACTGCCCCAAGAACTCATCAGATCCCACAGGAAGGTGGATCTCTGCTGGGCCCCCTACTCCTCAGCTTTTTCAAATATCTAATCACCCTGCCATCTATCCCCAGCTTAGCATGTTCCCTCTTAAATACCTCACCCGTAACTGCAACAGTTCACGAGGAGTTCTAAAACACACAGTTTCTTAAAAGACTTGACTTTCTGCCAGCTAGAGACAGATTTCTATTATCTAAGACTGGGCAGAACTCCTGGAGTGCCTTTTTATAGCCACCCCCTACACCATCTGGATGTAGAGCTTATTCCTAGACCTAGTGCAAGTCAACTTACACCCAGTGTAGGCACTGAATCACCACCACTATCTGGGTGAGAGTAACACAAGCAACTCAAACAGACCAGTGATGACAACAGCCCGTGTATACTCACCTCGCCATCTTGGAACTATTCTCAGCCTTCAAATGATTAACCACTCTACCTTACTAATGAGACAAAAACGACTCTGGCAGCAGTCAAACTCACACTCAAAGCCCCCTCTGCTACTGACTGTTTGGTTCTCACAGCACACGGGTCTACATCTTTGACTCTCCAGAGGTTTTGGACTACAACTCTCATGAGTCCTGGCCAGCACAGCCAATGGTGAGGGATCATGAGAGTCCTAGTGTGAAACATCCAGAGAGCTGCATTTTGCAGACCCCTGTCTTGGAATATCTGAACAATATGAACATGTGGATGATGTGAGATCACCTGAAACCTGACCCAGACAAAATGTATGTCTTTCAGTGTGGCAACCTTTAGGGTAGGCTTTCCTTACCCGTTACCCAGGCCTGGCAGTTTTGGTCCCGCTCCTCTTCAGGCAACACTGCTAAATCGATGGAGTTATTATGGAGAGCAACCTCTGCCTTGATCTGCAAGTCACCAATGTAATAAAAACTTGGTCCCTCAACAAAGGCTCAAGCATCCTGCTGTTGGAACTGCAGGGGAATCACCTGCTCGACATCTAGCCATTACAGGACAACACATAATGCTCTCAATGTTCACTCTGGAATAAGGCGCGGTTACTCTGAAAGGCAGGTGCCAAACAATTCATAACGATTCACTGCACTCTAGACTTTAAGACTCAATTTCCCAGTATGAAGCATTTCAAGCAACAAATAATTCCTTAGTTCGTTCTGAACTTTTAGAGTGAGTGTCCCAGCATGCAGGTTTTCAGGTGATGAATAAGGCCCCATTTCACTCTGAGGATTGATTTCCCAGCATGCAAGGTTTTTGGCAATGAGTAATGTTTCAGCTCACTCTGGAATTCAGTCTTGGTTTCCTATTATGCACAGTTTCAGGCACCAAATTATTTCTCAGTTTAGTCTGAGCTTTAAGACTAAGCTTCCCAGTATGCAGCACTACAAGCAACAGGTAATTGCACAGTTCACGCAGGGCTTCAATGCTCAGTTTTCCAGCATCCAATGGTTCAAGCAACAAATAATTTTTCAGTTCACTCCTGGCTTCACGATTAGGTTTTCCCAGCATGCAGCATTTCAGGTAATGAATGATATTTCAGTATAGTCTGATCTTTAACACTCAATGTCACAGCATGCAGAGTTCAAGCTATGAATAACGTTTCAGTTCACTCTGTAATTTAAGATTCAAATACGCAGCTTGCAATTGGTCAAGCAAGAAATCATTCCGTAAATCACACTGGGCTTTAGCACTCAGTTTCAAAGAGGAAAAGCTTACATTGCACCCCTAATTTTAGAGGAATGAAAGCATAAAGAGATGCTAAATAAATTAAAAGTAGGTACGGTATTTCCAGGTGCAGGGGAGAAAAAACCCAATCCGGGCATCAAGATTGCATAACAAAACAAAAGATAACAGTATCCCAAAAGTGGGGACACTCCCGTTCCCTTTACTCTATTCAAGGCTCAAATCGTCAAGTAATTAACTCAAGTTCAAAAGAACATTCCAGGGTATATTATAGATAGTGTTAAGAGTTCAAGTATAATTGGATTCAGTCCTTGTATTCTTCATCCAGAGGATTTGTATTTATAAAAACAAAGGGATCCAGCTCAACACGTTTCGGGACTTGGTTGACCCTTTTTCAGGAGCAATTCAAATTTAATCTGTAAAATTAACCAAGAAGGAAAACTATCAGTAATATATTGGCTAGTTGAAAGAAATTCAACAAAACTAATGAGGAATTAGTAAAGGCCATTTAACTTATGATTTATGTGAAATTCAAATAGCCAACGTTTTCAGTAAAGAGTCATCCAAAGGGTGTCCATAAAAAACCATTCAATCGAAAAATCATAATGAATTTTGATATCACCAGGAATTAACAATTTCATAGGGATACAAAATAAGGAGTTAAAGAACAGTTTGTGTCCTACATTCCCAAGCTGATCGTACCAGTTAAATTGGAGGAACTCAGAAATAGTAAATCTAAGACTAAACATAGAGGTTAGGACGTGCAAATATCATCCATGTTAGAATACGAATAATGGGGGGGCGTGGCTTGGCGCCGTGGAGGATGGCAGCCTAGCTCTCAGGATCCGCTCCAGTGGAATATTAATATATTCTTAATTACATACACTTACCTTATTTTTGATCTTCTTGGAAGCCGCGTGCCCTCCGCTTCGGGACGTCGGAGGAGCTTCGTAGAGGTTCTGGTGGCCGTCCTTTATCGAGGTCTTCTTCTGGGAGGCTGGGCCCTTCAAGCTGCGTCATGCTGTATGCAGCGTGGCAGACTCTTCCTGTCAGCTGTGCAGCGGCGGTGACGGGCGCGGGCCGCTTCTTGCTACAGGAGCCTTCTACTTGCACAACACGGTAATAAAAGAGAAAGGAGGAGAAGGAAGAAAAAGGTTTTTAGAGATTTGGCTTTGACTTTTAAAATTGTTACTTTACTTCTGCTAACCTTTATTAAAAAAGAAGAAAAAGGAAAGGAAAGAAAAGGGGAAGGAGAAGAAGAGAGAAAATGAGGGAAAAGGAGGGAAAGAAAGAGGAAGAGAAAAGGGAAGGAAAGGAAAAAAAGAAAAAAATAAAGAAAAAGAGAAAGCAGAAGGAAGAGGGAGAAAAGGAGAGAAGGAGCAAGGAGAGAAAGAGAAGAGAAAAGAAAGATAAGAAGGAGGAGAAGAGGAGAAGAAAAGGAGAAGGGAAGGAGAAGAAAAAGAGAAAAAAGGATGAGAATTATTGTCATGATTCCTGCCCCTCATGTCCCCAGCCTTCCAAGATGTCAGGCTGCAGCCAGGCAACGATCACCTACATGGCCCTCAAGGGCCTCTCCATCCCGCCAAAGACCCACTTGGAGTCAGACTTGGTGCTTGTGGCACCAGACTCACTCACTCCCATAGGATAACATTGGGGATTGGACTCGTAGTGAATTGATGGGGACAATATGGATGCCCCCACATATTTCGGTTCCCAGAACTGCATGTGCAGTCTAGTCTTTTGGGTGTGGTTCAGCCCAGAGACACTTGGGAAACCCAGAGACTATTTAAGCCACGCCCAGGCTGAGAAACATGCTTTGCGTTTTCTGTACCTGCAGCGTGACATTCACCGTGTTCGGTTTGGTCTCCAGTAGGCCTGAATCTTTCTTCTGCGCTCAGCTCCTGCAAGAACAAGAACACCGTTAGGAACAGCCTTACCTTGCGGCGCTTCTGCCCATCATTCATCACTCCATTTGTTCTGCGGGCATCTTCGGTGGTGTCATTCCCATCCCGGCACGCCGCTTCCTAAGGAAAAGGGAGAAAAACAGAAAAAAGGCATTAGTAAGCATTCAGCAAATCTTCTGCTTATTGTTAAAGACTGTACGAGCTTCAAACCCTTACCTGAATCCCAGCCGCTCTGGGGGAACTCTGTCTCCGGAACTTCTCATCCATCTGCAAGAGGGAAAAGACACTCCAGGTTAGCGTGGAAACATCTAGAGGCGCTGCATACTGCGCTTACTCACCGCATTTCTTCTTCATAACCGCCATCCACGCTGACAACATTGCGGCACCTAAAAGACACAGAAAAAGAACTCAGTTCAATACAAATACAAAAGTGTCACTTCGCGCATCGCGCTCTCACTCTCCTTCAGCGCTACTCATCTCAGCAGCACGTCGTCATCCCCGGACGCCGGCCATCATCTAAGGAAGGAAAGGAACGAAGTTAGAGAGCTGTTTAAAAGACTCATTATACTTACCTGTCAGACTTTTGCCAGTGAAGTAACTAGGCAGCAACGAGCCTGCATCAATCAACGCGCCCCTGCGCTGAAAGCAGGACGGCGAGCACACTTTCCAAGAAAACAAGGTGAACTGTGGATCAAAGGGAAGGGTTGGACCCCGGGGAAGAAGGGGTTTAAGCACACAGAGACAATAGGGAGTTAAACTCTACCAATCCTGTGTTTCAGGCCCAGTCTCCAGTCGAGTAGACTCCAGGGAAGGGTTCGAGATCGTAAGAGGTCAGAACAGGCTGAGTGACGTCCCCGTGGATACCAGGTGAGCATTACAATTATATAGAAAGGCGAAAAGAAGAAGAGGAGGAAAGGAGAAAAGAGAAAAAGAGAGTGTAAGAGACAAGTGAGAAAGTGGAGAAAGTAAAACCAGAAAGGAGAAAAAAAAGAAAGGTTGTGTAAAGAGTTAACAGATAAGAAGATAAAGAAAGAATTGAAGAGGAAATAGAGGGAGAATACTCTATTAAATTACACTATGGAAACAAAGAAAGTGCAATCCAAAGATGGCCCACCTTCATCATCTGCTGCGCTCAAAAGGCAAAAAAGCTAATCTCCTCCACCTATAGAAAACTCAACTGACCCGGTTATGCAAATGATATTATTAGAAATCAGAGCTCTTAAACCTTTCATGGAGGACACTAATGCTAAATTACAGCAACTTGATGGTAAGTGGTCTGTCTTTGAGGCCAGGATGAATGAGGTTGAGAGGCGGGTCTGGAATGCAGAGGATATTTCCAATAAAGTCACCTCACTGGAAGCCACAGTATTAACTCTACAACAACAGACTGAAAATCTTGAAAATCAAAACAGAAGAAATAATCTTTGTGTTATTGGTCTTCCTGAAGGAATTGAAAAGGACAATCCCACTGCCTTCCTATATGTGTTCTTACCTCGAGTTCTTAGCCTCTCTGCCTCAGTACAACTTAATATTCAGACAGCACACCGAATTGGCCCTCTCAGACCCTCACAAAATTTCAACACGCTACCCAGGACCATGATACTAGCTCTTCTTGATTTTACGCATGTCACTCTTATTATGGAAAAAGTCAGGCAAATCAGGAATTTGACTTGGGAAGGAAAAATAATTTGTATAACACAAGATGTAGCCAAAGCAATGACAGCAAGAAGAAAGGAGCTCTTTACCTTTAGGCCAGTACTAAATGCTAGACATGGCATCGTACATCCTGCCACCCTTAAAGTTTCTCTAAATAGACAGACCTCAACATTTCAGAATTCAGCGGATCTACGTAGGTATATCCAATCTCAGAAAAGGAATGACAAGGATACGTCACCTTCTATCACCTGAAGATGTTAATACCCATCTTTCTGCTTTCTCCACCGGAGAGGGGTTTCGGCGGGGGTAGTTCTTTTTTCGGCTCCCCCATCACATTTTTATTTTACCTTAACATGGACTGGTGTGACTTTTTTCTTTAGCCACCTTTTCATCCATAATCCTTAATGATGACTCACTGTTGCCTAAGTCCATGTTGTACCCTTCTGTTATGTCCCCTTCCTTATATTTCTCTCCCTTTATGTTTTCATCTGTTTTGCTGGATACATTACTATACCCCGTATTAAAGTGCCATATAATTTCATTTTATTGATACCGAAATGTTTGCAATATTTTTATTGATTTTTTTCATCTATATCATATGGTTTATGGATTCACTATCGCATATTCATGCCCCTCAACATAGTCTCTTGGAACATTAAAGGATTACATAATCCAATCAAAAGACACAAAGTATTATCTCATCTAAACAGATTGAAACCTTCAATCGCCTGCATTCAAGAATCACACCTCTCCAATGAAGAAGTAGCCATTACTTTAGTGAGCAAATCTCTTAAATGCAACATACTCTGTAATGAATCTGATGATATGGGAAGAAGGGTTTTACTCAAAGTATCGATTAATTATAAAGAATATTCCATACTTAACATCTATGGCCCAACATCTATAAAACTTAATAAATACTAAATACATCCCCTGATACTAATTTCTGGAGATAGCTCAGAAATCACATGCTCCAAGCAAATCCCCATAATTTAATTGTTTGTGGTGATTGCAGTCAAATTATAGACCCCTTTTTAGATAGGAAATCTAGCGTCCGCTTCACCAATACTACTTCTCATAAACAATTCACTCATTTTGTATTGGAATTGGGCCTTAGTAACGCATGGCACTTACTTCATCCTACTGATTCTGACTTTACCTTTTATTCTGCACCCCATAAACCTCCTTCAAGACTAAATTACATTTTCAAACCCATCTCCATGGCAAACCTTCTTGTAAAAGCCCAAATTGAATCCATCATGATCTCTGATCATGCTCCGGTTCACATCCAACTACAATCTCCCAGTAACTCTAAACCATCAACTAGATGGCGATTCAACACCAGCTTACTGAACAATGTCCTACTCACACCCTTTGTTGCCCTGCAACACAACAATTATTTTGCTGTAAACAAAGATCAAGATACATCCACAACAAACAACTGGGTTTGTTATAAGGCTGTTCTCAGAGGTAATATTATCTCATTTGTAGCCAATAAAAAGAAAAAACTAAAGCAAGAGTCGGAATCTATTCTTAGACAGCTAAAACCGTTAGAAATTCAATTAGCTAGTACTAGTTCACCCGCGGTTCTTAAAGAAGTCTTAAAGTTAAGACTTCAATATAATAAAATTGTTACTCAATATTCCTGTGCAAATATTCTCAAATACAAATCAAAAATCTACCAACTTTCCAATAAGGCGGGAAAATCCTTTGCCTTCTATCTTAAAATCTAGAGTTGTCACCCTGCAAGATCGCTTAGGAAACAGAAAATGCTCTGATAAAGATATTCTTCAAATTTTCTCAAAATTCTACTCTAAATTGTACTGCTCTGAAGTTCCTTCCAATAATACCTCCATTGATAATTTTTTACTTAATATACCTAGGAACAATTACCCCCAGATAGATCTTAACTCTCTTAATGCTCCTATTACCCCTGCTGAAATTCTTGAAGCCATTAAACATTTCAAAAAAGGCAAAGCTACCGGCCCTGATAGCTTTCCTACACACTTCTACTCTAATTTTTCCAATTTATTAGTTCCTAAACTTAGTAATCTTTGCTCTCACTTTATATCGGAAGGGAAGGCCCAAGGTTCCTTTCTTGAAGCCATGATTATTGTTTTCCCCAAACTCAATAAAAACCCTGAACTCCCTCAAAGTTATCGCCCAATTTCCCTCATTAATACTGACTGTAAGATTTATGCAAAAATTCTAGCCAACAGACTCCTCCCCTTTCTTCCCAAACTCCTTAAAAAAGATCAAGCTGGATATGTAAAAGGTAGAGTATCTTCCTCTAACATTAGACTTTTCTTAGATGTTATTGATTTAATACACTAATCCAAAGATCCCCATACTGCAGTAGCCTTAGATGCCGAAAAGGCTTTCGATAGAGTTGAATGGGAATTTTTATTTAAAACCCTCAAATGGCATGGTTTTGGTCCTCCTTTTCTATCCCTGGTTAGTGTACTTTACTCAATGCCCAAATCTGCAATTGTGAATGGTCAACTATCTGCCTTTTTCCCTCTGTCCAGAGGAACACATCAAGGATGCCCTCTTTCTCCAATCCTTTTCATTTTAGCTCGTGAACCTTTTTAGAGACTATCAGACAAAATGACAATATATCAGGAATCCAATATCAAAACCTTCATATTAAAACAGCTGCCTATGCGGACCTTTTACAGACTATCTCTAACTTCTCTAAAATATCTGGCTATAAGCTCAAAATATCTGGCTATAAGCTCAATATTGATAAATAGGAAATCCTTCCCCTTAACAGACACTGCATGTCACATCATACACTATCCTTACGAATGAAATGGTGTTCCCAAGGTCTCAAATATCTTGGAGTCCATATGACCACTTCTATCTATGATATGCGAAAAAGAAATATAGAAATTATCCTAGCCAGAGTTAATGAATTTATAACGTCATGGTCCCCCCTTTATCTCCCTTGGTGGGGTTGTTTAGAGTCCATAAAGATGACGATCTCCCCCGTAATTCTCTACCTTTTATATATGTTACCTATTTCCTTTCCCCTTTCCTTTTTCAAGTCCGTAGACTCTTGCCTACTTAAATTTCTGTGGGGTAAAGGAAGACATAGAATATCACTCAGTAAACTAAAGAAACCTCGCTCTATGGGTGGTGTTAATTTTCCAGATTTTAGAAAGTATCACGTAGCCTTTGTTATTAAGCAGGTACAAACATGGTTTGTTCAAGAAGAATTGGAATACGCTCCCATCTCGGTGCTCCTGGAAAAAGCTATGGTTTCCCCAATTCCCCTATCAGATATTTACCTTATCAAAAGTAAGAATAAACTTATGAAATTTTCCTGCATCTGTCAATTGGCACTCTATCTTAAACTTTTTATATACTAAAACACAATTGTACTTCATCTTTCTTCTATAAATCTCTGATGACAACTCCAACAGTGGGTCCGCTACATAATGACTGGAGAAACGATTGTACACTACCTGACCTTCAATTTGACTGGCCTCCACAGTGGAAATGCTTCTTGAAAATTACTTCATCAGCCAGCCTAACGCAAACCTTGTTTTTCTTCCATCATAGGGCCTTTGCTACCCATGCTTCCCTTATCAAATGTGGCCTTTTACCTAATGACCTTTGCTGGAATTGCTTGCTATTTTCAGGCTCTTTTAAACATATGTTTGTTGAATGTCAACATGTTAAACCCTTTTGGATCTCTGTATGGGAAACGATCAAACTCATTTTTAAAACAGACCAAGACTTTTGTTTTGACTTTCTTGTCTTTGGGAGCTCCCTCCTACAAACTGTAGTAGCCAGCGAACACACAAAAAAACCTTTTGATCTATGTCTCATGGTTGCACTGCAAACCATTACTAATAATTGGAAAAGTCTGCAACACATTCATTATAAGTGTTGGTGGAATAATATTTGTAATATCCAGAGGTTAGAAAATTGCATAGCTTCCTCTCCTGCTCTACTATGCAAACATAATTTGAAATGGCAAACGTTTCTTGATTTTTTTTATCTAATACAGATTGCCACTAATACTATCATTATATATTTCTTTATTCCCTCCCCTCTTCTCCCTTTGTTTGTGTTCCATCCTGTCTGTCATGTTAGTTATATTTCTAGTTTGTTATTATGTTATTGTTTTGTTACCCCCCTCTTCTTTTATATTAAAAAATATTTTTCTGTTGATGTACACTAAACCCTTCTATTTACACATACCTGATATTGTTGGAGGAGGTCATGTGCACTTCTTTAAATAATTTTGTTGATATCTCCTATTTATTTACTGACACTTGTTCTTCTTTATTATTAATGGTTATTGAATATCTTGTATGTTGATTTCTCATAATAAAAATCTTTTAAACTCAAAAAGAATATGAATAATGAAAGCAGGGTATAAAGTCCTACCTTCCCAATTGAACAATAGAATTCGTACAGGATAGAGCAAGTGAATATTGATATGGATCGTAAGCCTAAGGACAAAAGAGGGAAAATAAAGGAACTTATCAGACACTTTAATCTTCCACAATAATCTGAAAAAGCAATCACAGAAGCAATCAAAAAGGTTTTAAATGAAGGCAGATCCTCGGGTCATCTACCTGTACATTGAAAGTTCCGGTTCCTAATGTGACAGATTGCCATATAAGTTCACGGACCGCACTGTACACGTGTCAGAAAAATGGCTGCGGTTGTTATGTCATTAAAATATGCATAATAACATGATGACATCATCACGTACCTCTTAACACTATCTATAATGCGCTCTGGAATGCTCTAGTGAACTTGAGACAATTACTTGGTGATTTGAGCCTTGGTCCGAGTGCAGGGGTCGAGAGTATCCCTACTTTTGGGATACTGTTCTCTTCCTCGTTAACACTCTATTTCCCAGTGTGCAGTGGTTTAGGCAATATATAATTCCTCAGTTCACTCTGGGTTTAATGATTCAGGCCCAGATTCTCAAACCTTGTTTTGGCACAAGTGAGGAAATGGGTTAGCATATCTGCTCACTTGCACCCAAAAAAGAAGCAGTCAGATTCACAAAGGGCATCTGAATGAGTGCATTTTGTATGTGCTCATTCAGAGACTCTTTGTTTGCCCTTTTGTGCATTTGTGCAAGTGATGGGGAGTTTCAGGGCATTTTAAAGCGGAACACGCATTCAAAATGGGATGAGCCTTAAAATGCCCAGAAACGAGGGCCATCACCCAGTGCCTTTTGAAATAGCCCCTCCAGAAATCATCATGTCACCTTTGAGTAGAAGGTGATTGGCATATTTGTGAAAGTAGATCAAATGAAGCGAGTGGATGCTCTACTCTACTTTCATTTGTGCTACTTTCTGAGAATCTCGCCCTCAGCGTTCCCAGCATGCAGTGTTTCAGGCAATGAGTAAATGGCTCCGTTTTCTTTGGCCTGAAAGGCTGAGATTCCCAGAATGCAGGGTTTGAAGCAATGAGTAAACTTTCTATTCGCTCTGGGCTTTAAGGCTCATTTTCTGAATGTGGAGTGCGTCAAGCAACCAATAATTTTGGCTGGCAAGTGCTTTAGATCTCTTATCTCCTGTCAGCATCTATCTGGTCTTTCACCACTCAGCAGGGTTGTCCAACATCGTCCTCCCAGGTACTGATGGACTCTGTGTTCTTTATCCAGCAGAACAACCACTGTAGGCTTTGCTACATGAAACCGCTCCTCTCGGGCACGCTTCTAGATACCGATGCCTGGGTGTCACCTCTGACCACCGATGCTCCTGAGGGCCCTCCATGCACCCTGTCTCAGGGGCAAGGGTCCTCACAAAAGATGAATGAAGACTTCGACTTCTTCTTCCACAGATTTTCTTTTTGTGGACCAAATCGCATGGTGCAGAAATGTGCAGTTTGATTTCCTCATTATAGCCATTTCATCACACATCCAGGCATATGAAATTGTGTTGCCAGTTTGCATCTTTATTTTATTATGTGACCTACACTCTAAAAGGTTAGGATATGATGTGCTGTTTCAGCATGTGATATTAATTTAGACACAAGGGCAAAGCGAGATACACCTATTGGGAAAGAAATACATGTCCTGAGGTGAAAGGACCTGCACTTGCTGTATTTGTCTCTTATTTTCCATCCACAGCGACAAGGCGCACTTCTTAATAATAGTAACCAGCAATGATTAATGCTAGCCAAGTGGTGCAAAGGACCACCAGTGTGATATTAGCACAAGGTGGAGGTTATTATTGCACAGGATCATCAACTACCAGTTTCATCTCTAGCCATGCAAAACCCTTGGCAGATTCTGTTCATTATTCGATCCCTCACAGCTACCAAGTAGGTAACAACTAACTAATCTAGGGAACCAACTAACTCTACCTATATGGTGAATGAGACTCCCCCGAAACAATGATCTAAAGCCTTCCTCCTGTCCCTTTGTAGACACTAATTCTAGCACATTCCATCCACACTCCCCTTGGAATGTTTATCTTAAATGATCATTTTGGCAAAACCCCTAATTGCTTTCTTTGCTGGGTTGCAGAACATGTATTATGCCTCTCTGAAATATAAATGTGCATAGAGTGTCATAATAAGCTAACATGCATTTACACACACAATTAATTTCCATGTATATCTTTGTCGACATTGTAGAGGTGGAGCCAAGAACCCCCACTCAATGCTCCTCCCCCCATGCTGCCTATATGTTGGAAGACAGAGTGTGAGACACGTGCAGTGCCAGTGAAAATACCTATACCAAGGAGAATCCTGGAAGTAAGATTCCCATTGAGAAAGCCGTACATGCATTCACGACAAATATGATGGCCATTTGAATGAAATCCTGGAGGAAGTTTGAAAACTGAGCAAAAGAGAAGATTTGTGATGTCATGAAAAAGCATAGCTGACACACCCAGAAGAGATGCAGAAATGAGAGAATATAAATATTCTATAGGCTCTAAAGAGAAGGTGTTAAAGATTAGCAACATTTCCGGCTCGAGATAAAGATGCTCATGCTACTGACGTCATTTTATAATTGAACAGATGCAGTAACGCAAGTAGACAAAGTATTCTTAAAGGCTGGCTATGTAGTGAGTAGATTGCGGCGATGCACCAACGTATATACATAGGAAATGTAAGGACTATGGATGATCCCACAACCTACTTTAGCAGAGCTGAATCCAGTGAGCAGAAATACTTTTTCTGTGTGTCACAGTTAGAACTTGAAAACATAACCATGGAGGTGAATCAAAGAAAGTCTTGGTTGGCCCAAGACCAGGAAGTCAAAGACACTGTGGGCCTGAATGTTCGAGCAGTGGTTACTGAACGTGTGAAAAAAACAAAACTCCTGTCTTAGGTGAGAAGCGAGAACATTCAGAGGTTCATCATTTAATAGTATTTTAAATGCAGCAAGACTCAAAAACGTGGTCTGCAGTCACGTGGTCAAATGGAAATAGACAGTGGGATGAGCTGTATCGAAACCAAGAAGGCAGAGTATGCCTATACTCCCTCATATTCTCCACTACAGAGAACATTTTCAAGGCCAAGTTCAAAGCCTTAATTGTCTAGCAGGCTGGAAGGGTGATGATAGATGACAGGCTAATTGGTGGGAAGCTATGGTTATGACCAGCCCACCAGCACCTGGGTGGCGCGCTGCGTGATGCTTACATGTGTGGAATATTACAGAGGGGTACGAGGGTGCCAACCAATTATAGAGGGCCACATAATAGAGAGACCTATAGTTTGTATAACCAATGGGATGTTGTGTATTTGATGACAGTCATAGAAATCTGCACTAGAGGAGGGCTTAGTTGCCCTACCTGATGTTAGAGACCCAATCACCTTACCTGACAAGTATGGAACGTATACCTAGATCACCTTTCCAAGAAGGTTTTTGTAGTTTGCCACGTAGATTGACGTCAATGATGACGGGTTTTTACTATAAAATATGTTTTTTTAATGATGTGCATTGAGTGTGAAGATCGAGCAAATTTGTTGATGTTTGTTGTAACTCCCTGTTTTAGATAATTGATATTAAAACAGATGCACTTTGCCAACTTCCTGAATCAGTTTGGTTATTGATGTTTGAGTATATTCTGCATCTCCACCCTTCTCAAAGTATTGCCACCTCGACTTAAAGGGCTGGGTCGGACACCCCAGTCAACATGTTTCAGCACCCTAATCCTCCTTTGGTGCATTCATCATGACCCAGAAACTTAAGGTGTGCACTATATCTCTTTCCTGGGTCACAGTACCTTGATCCAGACCTTTACCTCCCTCACTGTTACTGCAATCTGCAGGTATGGAAATTCAGTCTCTAGCAGTTTGACAATCATAATTAAAAACACCTGTAAAACACAAACGTATATCACAGCATAGGGCTTTAACTTAGAAAACACATTCTCTCCTCATCATTCATACATACTGATCATGCTCTTTCACTTAGTTCAAATGACTGATATGTGCATATGGTCGTTTTTTACAGGCTGGGGACTTTGCCTTTAGTGACAGCTTGTTTAGTGTGTATTTTACATGAACACTGTTGATAAGAGAGGCATGTGGCTACGAGCCTACTCTCCTCTGTTTGGAAAGCACTGTCTTCGAATGGAACCAGAACGTTCCACTGTAGACAAGCCTTTGGAAACCAAGTCCCCAAAAATACCAAAAGCAAACTAACTGATGTATTCTAATCAAATGGTGACCCAATACAAATATGTAGACTCGTTTGTCTGGCTAAATATCCATTTGCCACAAAATCCCATTTATGTTAAAAAAAACAAAATCCAGAGAAAGCTGGCAAGCTTGCCTTTGCGCTTAATTACTACCAAGTGACATCTGCAAATAAGTGCGCCTGGGTTTTTACCAGCACGACCCATGCCTTCTAGTTTTATTACTTCATTCATAAATTCAACATGGATCATAGGCACAAAAGAAATATGGAATTGAGTTAAATTGCGTTAGATTGAAAGAAACTATAATGAATGTATAATGTATAATTTAATAATGTATTATTTTAATGTAAATTGCTATATTTTTTGTAAAGGTTTTTTAAACCATATACATTTGTTAAATAAAAAAAAAATATATGGAATTAGGCTGTTCCAAATATACCTTTTTGTTATGAAGCCTCACTTGGTTATGTATATATTTTAATGTTTTCCAGCTGCCTTCGATGTAATTAACTGTAATAAACTGTGATTAACCATGGACGAATTAAGGACAAGACCTGGGATCTGAAGAGCCATTATCTCACTTTACTGCAGCTGTTAGATGCGGCCCAAATGCCGCACACACACAATTATTTAAGGACAACCAAGGGGGTATGCCAAGGGTGAGTCCTCGCTATCTTTTTATTTGAACTTTTCTTAAATTAACTTTTCTTAAATGCTAATAATGGGTATTTCCCTGGTTGATGCCCCAAAGCTTAACGGCGAGAGGCTACCTGCAGACATCATCTTGAAGACGCAAACAGGCTATAGAAAGGCCTTTGCAAGTTGTGATGGAAAAGGCTTTAATATCAACTTTAGTAAAAACCAAAGTCATGCCATGCAGCAGGACCAACAAGACGAAAATTACTATTTGATATAACACGGTCCGATAGAGCCTGTGGATTACTTTGATTAACTTGGTATACAGTTCAGTAATAAAGGCGGGAGCGCCCCCAAATTGATAAAAGGACAGTCACAGAAGAGCTGGTTCTACCCTGTCCTTTTCAAAGCACTATGGGCAACGAATTATAGCCCCAAACCTGGAGATGCACATGGGCCAGGCAACAACAGCAGTATTGTATGGTGTGGGCTTCATCAATGTCAAACTCCTTGCTACTGGAGAATATATATTTCCGAAAAAGCTGTTTGCACTACTTAATAGTGCCCCAATTTAATCTTGCATATGGAGCTGGGTCATATAGTCATAGAGAGTTCATTACTTAAATAAAACCAGTGGTCTATTGGCTTTGCGTATGGGGTTTATCTGAATTAACTCTGTACAAAATTGCCGTGCTGGGGCTACTAGATTCTGCTAGAGGATCCACATGGGCTTGGGCCAGACATGTCTGTCAAATGTTATATACAATTCTTTGGGAGAGACTATGGGAAAAACCAGAGAGTATAAACCACACCCAGTTCTAGAAGGGTAAAAACTCATTCTATGAATGGGGCCACATGGATCTGATTAAACAGGGCTATGACCGCTTATTATTTGATGACTACATAATAGTAAAACATGAGTTCTACCCAGAATTATATGTGTCCTTATCGGAAACTTCTTCTCAGCTGTTATTATATATATATATCAAGTTGCGCTTGGGTATACTATCGGTTGCAAATTACTCTAAGAACTGGAGCTCTAACTTCAGCACAACATGCACATTATGCCTGCATCCCATTGAAGGCATGAGGCACTTCCTACTTTGGTTCCCTGTGTTGGTAAAGCCGAGAATATAATGGCTATTTGCATTATTTTTTAATTATGTTTAATTGTGCATTGGTTTAAAATAAACCTTTTCAGTACACAAGCAAAGCAATATACATAATTCCTCACACTATTAAAAAAAATTACAAATATCTCAAATACATACTATTAGAACTTAGCATACAAAGAACCTCCTTATACCAATGGCATATTACATTTCATTTCATAGCTGAATTTCAATCCTGTGCAAATATGCAATTATGTATCCAACAATTAACCAATGTTTTATGTTTTAAAAACCTTAAAATAGCAATTGTTAAGGAAATTGAGGTTCCAGAAAAACAACGTGCCCATAAAGGGTCAGACTCAATATAAATATCAAGTAAGCATATTTCTCAAACAAACAAAGTCTGAATGTTTAAAAATGCAGAGCAGGCCGTCACCACATGTTTCAGAGTTTCTTTTTCTGAAGGCTGAGTACTAAAGTGGCACAAGAAGCTAGGGAAATCAACTTTGTGTCTGATCTTCAAAACCTCCCTAGGTAAGATCAGATTAAACTCTAGCTTCATAAAGTGTTGACTCAATTTCCCCTTGGACATTCTTTTTTAGATACAATGGAAGAATTCCCCATTTGTTGTGCTGCTGTGCAAATCTATATGTAGCCTGTACTTGCAGAGCATGGAACATGCAGCTATCCAATCAGAGTCCGACAGCCGCTGCTTATCAATACCCGCGGACTGTAGCAAGCGATTTTGGGTACAGTTCATATCTCCTGGAATCTTAATACATCTTAGTCCCCAGCTCCTCAAGTAATTGCATTTGTTTTCTGCTTATAGAACATACAGCTCACAGAATAATGATTTGGGTGGTGGGAGTAATACTTTCCTAAGTAGTAACAAGGAATTTCAAACTGCTTTAACTTTAAGGGACAATAAGAGAATTACAGCAATGGGAAGGCAATTTGGGAGTCGCATAACGTTTCTCCATAGTCTGGCTTCTGCTAGATCCATTACCTCTGAAGGCAAGCATCCCCAAAAGGCATTACCCTTCCCGCAATGAGAGGCAATAATAGACACACCCTAAAAGGGAATGAGGCTAGGACCAAGTGCGGGTAAAAGTAAAAGGTTCTTTATCTAATCAAATAGGGCATGCAAAGGACTCTGCAAGCTCTGAGAGCACTCTGTCTGATAATAGCAAAGACAGTCTTATTTATTACAAACTTTCGTCATAGAAACCTACACACTATAGGGGCACATAATCTTGGGGCTTGGGGGGCATCGACTAACTATAGGTGCAGTTGTGACGAGCCGCTCCGTGATTGGTGGACATCAGCGTGGTGCCAACGTGGGGCGGATAGGTCAGTGGGGCTCATCGGGGTGGGGCTGCCAGGCCAGGCGCGATTGGTGTCGTTGATGGACGGGTGCCCTAACTTTCTGCCCTTGTGGCCACACACGCCACATTCATTCATTTAGATAATTCCGGGTGTCCTGTAAATCCTACAATAGGTTACTCTAAGGTTTAATAAGACACAGGAGAATACATATAAAGTGAATCTTTACCAGTACATCAAGACAATGTTACTTCTGACCTGTTGACCGGGTGTCATAAACCTGGGGGTCTGGTCTGAGGGCATGGGGTGAGCTGCACTGCCATTCTGGTCTCGTTAGATGTAGTGAAGAATTGCTTTATGATGTGTTACTACAGGGTTGAATATCTGTTCTCCAAGCTCCATTAACTTAGGGTGAACCGGAGTGCCACTGGATCAGTGAGGGTGTAACTCTGGCTCCTTGGGGCGGTGGGTTTTTAGGACCGGGTTGTAATTAATTCATTTGGCCGACCATGGCGGTCTGGGACATGGTGGGATGCGAATACTTGAAGATGGTCCAGCAGAATGGGGGGAGGTAAGGCTGTGCTGCTCGCTCACCAGCTTGTCCTGGCGTGCCTTGGTGGGAGGGGAGGGGAGATGGCCTTGGGTGTGTGTGTATGTGAGCAATTCTCTGTGCTTGGGCTACACACTATGTAAAACAAGGAAATGATTAATAAAGTTGGTAATATTAAAACGATCACACATTTCTACTGTCTATACATTCGTATATTATTTTATATTTGTCTACAATAATTTGGCAGTGTTTCATACATCATTAAAACATTGAACGACTATATTTTAGCAATGTCACACGGTAGTAACTGAATAACACACGAGGTAGCATTAGGTTTGATGGTGTACTCAGGAGCATGGAAGCAATACATTCAGAGACGATAATGCATTTTCATTCTGGCTTGTACATTTAAACGTGTCCCTCTATGTGCACACACACGCACACACACACACACACACATGCTTGCAGTAATGCTCCGTTTGCCTTCCTTTGTACTTAGCAGCATTCGTTAGTTAGCCCTAGGCGGTCAGTATCAATTTCTTTTCATCACACATGGTACCGTGTATGAGCTGAGGCCATGCTTGCTTTACCAATACTTATGAATTTATATCTCTTTCTTAAACATGGATGTTTATATTTAATATAACAACCTTTGTAAACCATCAGGCATTGTAGTGTGGTTAGACATTGATAAGGGTTCATACAAAGAGGGTATTGACATCATATATTTTACATGTTACGGGTTAGATGCAGGGTCGAGGCCTGTTATGTTAGGATGGTTTTCTGTTATTTTCCAGATTTGAACCGCGAGTCAGGTCACTTCGGGGACAGTGATGTACTACGGAAGGTAAATGATACAGTGTTTGTTCTGATACTTGTTTGTGTCTGAATGCTTATGAGAACGGGCCTTCAGCGGATCAGCCATGGAGAGGAGGCGCCAGGAGAGGGCATGGCTCTCTGTGAGTGGGGGCCAAGCTGCAGCATTCAAAGGCAGGCTGTCTCGTTAGGATTCAGGTTGTCAGTATCTAAAATGGAGTCCTGATGCTTTCCAAAATGGTGTCCATGGTCTGTTACAGTACAGCATGATTAGTCCTGTGTGTCGATCAGTAGTCACCACGTCACCTGGGCCCTGGTGACAGGGGGCCCCTGATGAGCCATGACCCTCACATAGGTGGTGCATGTCGGGGGGGGGGGTCACCTGGAACTATCCTCCCATACACCTCCTAATCAAAGAACATATAGTTTCGATCCCATGAATTAGCTTTGGTACAGCTTTAATTTTGTATTTTTTAATGGTTGGAAGAACAGAATATCTTCCATATTTGTTATACATTTTCTTCATTTTTGTTAAACTATTATCTATTTTAGCTCATAACAAGGCTATTAAGGCAGCTTGATTGTGCTACTAAAAATTGGAATACTAGGTAAGTAAAATCATTGTTGGCTTCCAGAGATACGTTATCTACAGCCCATCTATACCCAATTATTGTCCTGGTATTAGAAAGCCTCACACCCTTGGTTTCCACGTTGTTTATTAGTAAATCATTAATGGATGTGTCACTATACATGGTTTCAAATAATCGCTGAAGGCCAGTTTGTGTATAGTACATAATTACTATGTTATTTTGTATGCTAGCTATCGTAGATGAAAATTTCCTATTCGAGGGTACGCCAAAGAGGAGGCTTCTAAGAAATCACCTAAGTCAGACACATAGATATTGAATAAGCAAGGAGCCAACACTCAGCGCTGCGTGAGACCCCTGTGGGTATAGATCTTGTTCATAAGGCTACCCCTGATATCCAGGCATGCTGGTATACAGGTGCCACAGTATAAATATACAAGTATACTCAATAAAGCAGAGGGAAACCCCCAGTTAGACAACTTCTCCCCAAGTCTATTACGATTTACCAGATAAAAGGCTGGTGAGAAATCAAAGAAACCAAGGAAAAAAGACAGAGACTAGGGCCTGGAAATTGCACTTGCACAGTTGATGAGCAGCCGTCGGTTGCCAGCTGGGTCAATCGAGAGCTACCCTCAAGGAGCAGCGTGGCTCCCTTCTCTAAAAACACGCTCCACGGAGAACAGTAACAAACCATAACAAAGTTAGCTTTCCCAGCAGAAATGTCCTTGACCGCATACTAGGTTTGGAAAGCGTGTTTTTCTCAGCACCATGAATCTAACACTCAGCAAAATGTGTGCAGTAAATATCCATCATGGCTCCGAGCGCTCCCAGAATGCATTGCGCAGCGGCCCCATTTTAGTTCAAGCATAACAATTCCACCCTTGGATATTTACCTTCCATAGCCCGGTGGCAAAGGAGTCGGTCTCTGAAACCTACGAAATGTTAAAACTAAATTGGGAATACATTGAATACGACAACAACAAGCTATTATGACAGCTACGATAATAAAAATGCAAGCAAAAGCGTAACGTAGTGTACCCCCAATATCAGGTATCCATGAAAATAACCAATCCCACCAATTCCCAGTACGATCGTGAGACACTTGAGAAATGAGATCCCTCAAACCTTGAATATGACTTTCAATAGATTGTGCATGGTCACTTAAATTGAAACAACACATACCTTCAAATGCGTTACACCCTAAATTATGCTTTAGCAATAGATAATCAACAGCATCTCTGTTCTGCAAAGTTGCTTTTCTAATAACTTGACTATCAAGGAGTAATTCTTGTAATGCCTGCGAAGTATGATTAAGGCTTTTGACTACTAAACATGCTAATTTCATCAAAGATTTGTAACCTCCAGCAGCTAAACCCAAACGCCCACTAATGAAAGGGTTAATGCTAGAACCTCAGCTTCTGATAACAAGTGTACATGTGAATCACAATCAGGAGATAGACCTACAGATTCGAAAGTTGACCTTTTACCTCGAGTTATCGCTGGGTGTAAAGGAGACATCATTAGTCCTAATCGAGTTAAAGCACATGGACCTCCAGAAATGTTAGCTGGAATATAAGTATATGTGATATTACCACATGAAAAGAGCCATCCTGTTGGAAGTTTCACATGATTCAAATGACTGGCAGCTATCACTGTATGATTACAAGACATAGTATTATTTACACTGGGGCATTTGCATGGCACCCATGAACATAGTCGTCTCTCAAACATTGTATGATTATGCTGGTTGGTTAAGTCGGCATTTGCCAATTTCTTGTGCATCGCAGGTCATAAAATAACATACATCACCTTGGGTTATATTATAAGTAATAACACGTGTCAAATTTCTCCATTTACGGCCGGTCTCTTGGCAGAATCTACAATATTCGTAAACTGAAAAAGATTGCCTAATATCTGAGTCTTGAACTAAAGAATCATTGTGTGTGACGCCGAAGATATGCTTTAAAACCGGAACAGGCGTCGGCACTGCTACTAAACACGTAGTCAATAAAGCTTTAGCATTGGGCACATCAGTAAGACAAAAGTGTGATATGTTGAGTACTTGCTGTGCCAGATATATCCACATATTTTCCGTTTGGGTGATCATAGGAGAATGTTTTCGCCTTCCTGCAAATGCATCTTACACGATTGGCATCAAGGTTGTTTTCCCTTGCTCCTGATGTGTTTGTCGCATTTCACAAATCCATGTCTTCGGTCTGGCTGGCTTTTCGGCATCGGCATAAGGCTGCTTTGGGACAACATTATTCATCACTATCAGTATTCCCTTGATCACTGGCACATTTTTCGTTGGTAGCAGCAGGCTGTTTAACTCTCCCAAATGGAGTCCATTTAGTACCACAATTACACCAGCCAGACACAGGATCTACAAGGCAAACCCAGAAAAGAGATATCAGTATTGCACATCACTCTCTCAGGTAACATTTGTCTGCGGTTACATATTGCCATTTCTTTCTACCAGGCTTCATAACTAAAACTACTTCATCTTGGCCTGATGCAATGACATCTGCGGGTACTGGTGGGCCACTTGGCTTTTCCACCCACACCTTTGCACCCGGTACCATACTGTCTGAAGAGCCAAAATCGCGGTCCCCACGGGTAGTTAACACTGTAGGAGGCTCCCCCATCTTAATCATGGACAACTTAACGGGAATAATTATCAATTGGGCCACTTGATCACCCTTGTGGATTGGTAACAATTGCTCCCCACTATTCATTAGGATGACTTTAATCTCGCCTTGGTAATCAGCATCAATTACCCCTCCCAACACGTGAACTCCCTTCAATGCTAGGCCAGATCTAGGGGCAATCCATCCCATATGCTCTGGGGGAATGTGTACTCCAATCCCTGTTTCAATTACAACTATTCCTCTTGGATCTAATCTGATTTCTTCATGGGAATGCAAGTCTACCCCTGCTGACTCTGGAGTTGCTTGATAGGGAGCTAAAGAACCTGGAGTAATTTCCCAGTACAATAGTGTTTCTCTGACTGAATTGGGTTGAACCTCTAAAGTAGGAGTCATTAATCGCATCAAAAGAGTTTCATGTTCATACACCGGCCTATTGTTTAATACTTGCACCGCATCAAACACACAATCACGCCAGCCTGCCAAACTGCCATCTCCAGATTTGCACAACTGTTCTTTCAATAACCCATTCATTCGTTCAATTAACCCTGGGTAATAGGGAACGTGGTACAGCCACTCAATGCTCTTTTCCTGCCAAAATTCCTGGATTAATTTGCCTTTGAAATGTGACCCATTGTCACTTTGAATCTGCAAAGGCACTCCATAATGTAGTATGATCTGGTCTAACAACCTGATGGTGTTCAGTTGTGTTGCATGTTTGCACGGCAAAACCATCAAATATCCTGAGTATGTATCCACAATAGTGCGTGCATACTGACAACCTCTACTGATTGGCATGGGACCGATATAATCAATCTGCCAAATTTGACCTGGTAATTTTCCTTTTCTCAATGTGCCTCGAACAATTTGAGGGATAGGTCTATGCAGTTGGTGTTGGCACACTGGACATTGCAAAATGATCGCTTTCACTACTTCTAAAGGAAGACTGATTCCTCGAGCTTGTGCCCACCTGATAGTAGCTTTTTCTCCAAGGTGCCCACATTTCTGATGGCCCCATTTGGCCAAACCCTCCAAATCGTCTTCCTTAGCCTCTGCATCCACAGATGAAATCTTGGTGTGCTCGTCTGCAACAGAATTAAACCAACGTTCTAATGAGTCTGTGGCAAAATGCGCGTCCACATGATATACAGTGACTTCACTTTGTAATAACATTTCTGCAATATCTTGCCACAGTTCTTTTCCCCACAACTCTTTTGAATGAATCTTCCACCCATTCTTTTGCCAAGTTGGCAACCACACTGTCAATCCATTCGTCACTGACCATGAATCTGTGTACACATACCATTGACCAGGGGTCTCTTGTTTCAATGCTTGGTAAACTGCGTAAAGTTCTGCAAACTGACTGCTCTTCCCTTTCCCTGTCGTTGTCAACATCTTTTTTGTTTTGGGATTGTACGACACTGCTTTCCAGTACCGCTCAGTTCCCACATATCGAGCTGAACCACCCGTGAACCAAGCATGCTCTGTTTGCTCAACGGTCAAATCGCTGTAAGGTACTCCCATTTCACGGGAGACTCACGTTTTTCAGGCTCTTCCGGTGGTATTGTCATGATGCCCGCTCCCGGGGAGCCGGTTCAAGCCCTGCGTCCCAGAGAGCGGACATCCAGTCCCCAAGGAAGGACCCAGCAACCCCATATAGGGGCCCTTTGGACAGTGTCCTGGCGCCTATGGCGCCAGGCTCATAAAAGACATCAGTCCTGGCGCCATAGGCGCCAGGCTCATTATGGATGTGCTTGGGTTCACTTACCTGATGCAGACCATGCTGCAGGATCCCGGCCTCCTTGAGGCCTGAAAGGAACTACTTTACCTGTGGGACTAATTTACCATCCGGGCGTGGTCGGAGAAGGATACATACCTGATTGGAGGAAGGATACATACCTGGAACTTCTTCCAAGGCTATTTAAACCCCACCCGAACAGCCACACGTGCTTCGCGTTGTTCTGCATCTAGCAGCTGGACGCTCACCGTGTCTGCTCCTGCATCCTGACTTCTGCCACGTCTGCCAGCATCCTGGATCACCTGCAAAGGAAGAGAAGAAGAGAACAGAAGAAGGAAAAGTCCTTACCTGCTAAATCCACATCCCGGAGACATCTCGCCGACAATCCTGAAAAGGAAGACTTTTATTTAAAAGCTCATCGCGTCGATCGCTGCAGCGCCACATTCCACTCACTTTACTGGGCACCTCCATGTTCAGCAGCGATCATCCGGATTCGCAGTCACGCCCCAGCGCCTAGGGAGAAAAAGACCAGAACAAAAGGTGAGAGAGAGAAGGGAATAAGGAAAGCTAAATCTCCATGTTAAGACTTACCTGTTGATTCATTCCCTCTTCATTTCCGGTCCGTGCCGCATCCTGGCATTTCCGGACCCCGGCCCCTAAGGGGAAAAAGAGACATCAGCGTTAATGAGCGAATGAAAAGACATTACCAAAAAACGCTCATTAAAGACTTACCTGATTTCTACAAGGATTTCACCTCTCATCTCGGGTCGGTGCCTGTTCCCCGGCATTCCGTACCCCGGCCTCTATGGGGAAAAAGACACTAGCATTAGTACATTAATGCATGGACACAAGGGGAGCCTCTTATCAAAAAACTTACCTGGAAGCCAAGCAAGTTTGGTTCTCACCAATCCGAAAATCCAGTGAAGTAACTGGATACCAACGCGCCCCTGCATCAGAAGCAGGATGGAGAGCTCGTCCTTCCAGACCCTAAGGTGAGACGCTACGAGGAATCACAGAAGGGTTTCGAGGAGGGTGAGAGGGGAAAGTGGGAGGCTGATTGCATTACCCCGCAGACAGTTAATCCCCTATTTTCGCCTACAGAAGGATACTTCTGCGAGCCAGACAAGCCAGATTTGGGGGCCCGGTCCAGTCCGTCTTCCGAACCCTGCGCATCACCTTAGAAGAGGTCACAACAGCGTGAACCTGGCCAGCGCCTCCGTGGGAGTCAGGTGAGCGTTACAGAACGCAAAGCCTTCCTACAAATTCCCACCCAGGCGCTATGGAAAGTTCTGAGACTGATCAGTTGGCCCAATTACTGGGGGAATTACGGGCCGAAGTACATTCCGCTCGTCAAGAGACTAATGCCCTCAGGAGGGAATTAATAATATTAAAGGAAAGAACTGATGACCTGGCCAAACAGCTTTTGCAAGGTCAAGCTGGGCAAACTCCTCTACCCGGTTCCGGAGGGAACCCCGCTCCTGTGGTTTCCAGCAACCCTGTGCAGATTAATCTACCTGGAAACATGCCGCTGGCTCCACCCAAACGCTTTGCTGCGGACCCCAAACGATTCGCCGTATTCATGAATCAGTGTCGTTTGCACTTCCTATGCAGACCTGGGGCCTTCCCTAATGATCAGACCAAGGTAGCCTTTGTATTGTCATATCTCAGCGGCTGTGCTGCCGATTGGTCAGTTCCACTGGTTACTCAAGATGACCCGATTCTCCGTGATTTTCAAAGGTTTCAAGCAAGCATGGAAAGGTTATTTGCTCGACACTCTCAGGGGCAGGCTCTGGATGACGAACTTCTATCCCTGCGACAGGGCAATCAGGACCTCCTATCCTATATTGCAACCTTTAATAGACTAATTGTGGAAACGGGATGGCCAGAGGATAAAAGAGTCACATTGTTTTATCGAGGCCTACGCGGAGAACTTAAAGACGTCTTGGCCCAAGTTGTAAATCCGCCCCAAGAATGTACAGAGTATATAGACTTAGTAGTCCAATTGGATCACAGACTTCAAAACAGAAAAGCAGATCGGTCCAGGTTTGAGACCCGGGTGTTGGTCAAGACCCATGCTAATCCCAAGGGAGTTGATGTCTCTGAGCCTATGCAAATTGGAGGGGTTAAAGGACCCTTAACTCAAAAGGAACGTGAAAGGAGGCAGCAGTTAAAATTATGTCTTTATTGTGGGAATTCTGGACACTTTCTACGAGATTGCCCAGCAAAACCGCCCAGAAAGGCGGTAGGAGCCGCTGATAAAAACCATGAAGACTCTGTTTCGGGAAACGACTCCGCCCGACAAGTGTAGGGGTCTGCTTGCCGAGCTTGAAAACTAACTCTCAGACCTCGCATTTCATTGTGCCAATGGTTCTCGTAGATCCGGAACAGCCTAAGCGGTTGCATGCAATAAAGGCATACATCGATAGTGGGGCTATTGGAAACTATGTGGATCGTGAATTGGTCTCTAGGATTAACCACCCTCTCCGTCCTAAAACCAGCAAAGATGTCATCACCACAGTCGATGGAACTGAAATTGCCTCTGGACCGGTAACACATTCCACTACTGAGGTGACTCTTATTGGTCCCGACGGCCATCGGGAGGGTGTTGTGTTTGATGTAATCAAGGCTCCACAGTTTCAGGTTATTCTTGGAATCCCTTGGTTAGAGACACATAATCCTCGAATTGATTGGCGAGCTAAGAGAATAACCTTCCCGGATTGTACACAAACCTGCTACCCAGAAAACCTGAAGATTAATCTAGCATCTGTAACCTCTGCCTCCATGCAACTACCTCTGGAATACCAAGATTTCAGGATTCTTCCAAAAGGAACAGGCCAACACGTTACCTCCTCACAGATCGTACGATTGCCAAATCGATCTGGTGCCCGGTGCACAACCCCCTTGTAGCAGGATTTATGCCCTTACCGAACCTGAGAATCTGCATTTGAGACAATATTTGGATCAATACCTAGCTAATGGTTTTATTCGCCCGTCAAAGTCCTCGGTATCCTCGGCTTTATTCTTCGTGCCCAAAAAAGAAGGCGACCTTAGAACTTGTATCGATTACTGCGCATTGAACCAGATAACGGTTAAAAAATGTTATCCTCTGCCTCCGATCCCTGAACTCCTTGACCAGGTGAAGGACGCTTGCATATACACCAAGTTAGATCTCCGGGGGGTTTATCATCTGGTACGAGTTAAAGAAGGCGACGAATGGAAAACTGCCTTCCGTACTAAATACGGATTATTCGAGTACCAGGTGATGCCTTTCGGATTGTGTAACGCGCCGGCTGCCTTCCAATACTTCATGAATGATGTCCTTCGGGAACTCATCGATGTTTGTGTTGTCGTATATATCGATGACATTCTGGTGTACTCCTCTTCGGAATCTGATCACAGAAAACACGTCAGGGCAGTACTTGAAAAACTGCGCCAACACAAACTAATTGCTAAATTGGAGAAATGTGTTTTCCATACCACAGAAGTCGAGTTTCTAGGTTTCATCCTGACACCCAAAGGAGTCCGAATGGACTCAAGAAAAGTGGATGCCATCCTCAAATGGCCATCACCTAGCTCTGTAAAAGGGGTTCAAAGCATGCTCGGCTTTGCCAATTTCTATCACAGGTTTATCCCGGAATTTTCACGCGTGGTACAACCCATTACTGCACTCTTGAGGAAAAATAAACATTTTGAATGGTCTGAAGAAGCCGAGCAGGCCTTTCAGGATTTAAAAGCTAAGTTTACCTCTGCACCTATATTGAAACACCCGCGTCCAGATCTCCCTTATGTCGTCGAGACTGATGCATCCAGCCTAGCCATGGGAGCTTTCCTGTCCCAAAGAGATCCCGAAACCAATCAACTGCATCCCGTAGCATTTTGGTCCAGAAAATTCTCTGCACCCGAGGTTAATTATGCAATCACGGACAAAGAACTGTTAGCCATTAAGTCCACTTTTAAAGCCTGGCGGCATTATCTGATTGGCGCTCGACATACCATCACAGTGATCACTGATCACCGGAATTTACAGTATTTGAAAACTGCCAAGGCTCAGTCATCACGGCAGCTCCGATGGGCTTTGTTTTTCGCTGAATTTGATTTCGTGATTACCTATCGACCTGGCTGCAAGAATGGCAAAGCAGACGCCTTATCCCGAATTGGAATGGGAGAATCTGATACAAACTCAGAACCAGTACCAATAATTCCCGAACAGAGGATTCTAGGCATGACTTTGTTACAGACGCTTGAAGACATTCAAGCCAGAGTGAAACAACTCCTGGACCCTACAACCTTACAGGATTGGATACAAAAGGGATCAGACTTTACTATAGATAATGATTTACCTTATTGTCAAGGACGCTTATTCCTGCCACATAAGGAATTACACAAACTAGTTATTTCTGGTTATCATGATGCATTAATAGAGGGACACCCCCGGTATTGCCAAGACAGAGGAAAAGGTGAAACGACAATTTTGGTGGCCCTCTTGGCGAAAAGATGTTAAATCTTTTGTGATGTCCTGTGGTGTTTGCGCCCAAAATAAAAGTCAAAAGAAAAGACCAGCCGGCCTCCTTCAACCTCTAGACATACCGCCAGCACCCTGGCACACCCTATTAATGGATTTTATTAGGGACCTGCCTCCTTGTTCGGGGTACAATAGTATTCTGGTAATTGTGGATTTGTTTTCCAAAATGGCCCACTTTATTCCTTTGAAAGGTTTACCTTCAGCTTCTGTCCTAGCCAAAGAATTCCTCGAAAATATTGTTCGGCTACATGGATTCCCATCTATACTAATCTCTGACCGGGGAAGCCAATTCATTTCCCACTTCTGGCGCAAATGTTGTCAAATGGCGCAGATCGATGTAAGATTATCGACCAGTCACCACCCTCAGACCGATGGTCAGACCGAGAGGACAAATCAGACCCTTGAGCAATACTTACGGTGTATGTTACAGCAATCTGAAAGCAACTGGAAAGACATTCTTTGGATAGCCGAAAATGCATATAATAATTCGGTACACTCTGGAACTGGCCACAGTCCTTTTTATACTTTGTTTGGGCATCACCCTCGAACCTCAAACCTTGACTCACCTCAGAACCTCGGAATGCCTGCAGTAGAACATCTGCATTCTACAATTACCCAAGCCTTCAAAGAGGCAACTATGCATTTACAACAAACCAAGAGAAAATACAAGGAGAATGCTGATCTACATCGGAGTGAAGCACCTCCGTATCAGATTGGGGATCAAGTGTGGTTAGCTACCAGACATTTACCACTCAAAGGGCCTCGAACTTTTAACCCAAAATATCTGGGACCTTATTCTATTACGGCAATAATGAACCCAGTGGCTGTTAAACTTGATTTGCCAGCTAGTATGCGAATTCACCCTGTTTTTCATGTGTCACTTCTGAAACCAGTGGTACCCGGAACCCGACTACTCAAACCTCCAGAACCTATTCTAATAGATGGGGAGCCCGAATTCGAAGTGAAGAACATTTAGGCTCAATGTTTAGGTCAAAACTGTTCTACCTAATTGATTGGAAGGGGTACGGACCTCAGGAGAGGTCGTGGGAACCCAGCGACCATGTGCATGCACCTCGATTAGTCAGGAAATTCCACCGACTCTTCCCAGACAAACCAAAACCCCCGGAGGGAACAACCTCGGGAGGGGCCTTGGGGGGGAGTGCTGTCATGATGCCCGCTCTCGGGGAGCCGGTTCAAGCCCTGCGTACCCAAGAGCGGACATCCAGTCCCCAAGGAAGGACCCAGCAACCCCATATAGGGGCCCTTTGGACAGTGTCCTGGCGCCCATGGCGCCAGGCTCATAAAAGACATCAGTCCTGGCGCCATAGGCGCCAGGCTCATTATGGATGTGCTTGGGTGCACTTACCTGATGCAGACCACGCTGCAGGATCCCAGCCTCCTTGAGGCCTGAAAGGAACTACTTTACCCGTGGGACTAATTTACCATCCGGGCGTGGTCAGGGAAGGATACATACCTGATTGGAGGAAGAATACATACCTGGAACTTCTTCCAAGGCTATTTAAACCCCACCTGAACAGCCACACGTGCTTTGCGTTGTTCGGCATCTAGCAGCTGGACGCTCACCGTGTCTGCTCCTGCATCCTGACTTCTGCCACGTCTGCCAGCATCCTGGATCACCTGCAAAGGAAGAGAAGAAGAGAACAGAAGAAGGAAAAGTCCTTACCTGCTAAATCCGCATCCAGGAGACATCTCGCCGACAATCCTGAAAAGGAAGACTTTTATTTAAAAGCTCATCGCGTCGATCGCTGCAGCGCCGCATTCCACTCACCTTTACTGGGCGCCTCCATGTTCAGCAGCGATCATCTGGATTCGCAGTCACGCCCCAGCGCCTAGGGAGAAAAAGACCAGACCAAAAGGTGAGAGAGAGAAGGGAATAAGGAAAGCTAAATCTCCATGTTAAGACTTACCTGTTGATTCATTCCCTCTTCATTTCGAGTCCGCGCTGCATCCTGGCATTTCCGGACCCCGGCCCCTAAGGGGAAAAAGAGACATCAGCGTTAATGAGCGAATGAAAAGACATTACCAAAAAACGCTCATTAAAGACTTACCTGATTTCTACAAGGATTTCACCTCTCATCTCGGGTCGGTGCCTGTTCCCCGGCATTCCATACCCCGGCCCCTATGGGGAAAAAGACACTAGCATTAGTACATTAATGCACGGACACAAGGGGAACCTCTAATCAAAAAACTTACCTGGAAGCCAAGCAAGTTTGGTTCTCACCAATCCGAAAATCCAGTGAAGTAACTGGATACCAACGCGCCCCTGCATCAGAAGCAGGATGGAGAGCTCGTCCTTCCAGACCCTAAGGTGAGACGCTACGAGGAATCACAGAAGGGTTTCGAGGAGGGTGAGAGGGGAAAGTGGGAGGCTGATTGCATTACCCCGCAGACAGTTAATCCCCTATTTTCGCCTACAGAAGGATACTTCTGCGAGCCAGACAAGCCAGATTTGTGGCCCGGTCCAGTCCGTCTTCCGAACCCTGCGCATCACCTTAGAAGAGGTCACAGCAGCGTGAACCAGGCCAGCGCCTCCATGGGAGTCAGGTGAGTGTTACAGGTATGTAATCTGAGGGCGGTATGTTGGCTACTTGCTCATGTAATTTTGCCACTCCACCCTTTCCTGATTTGGCTCTGTCTTGAATATACCATTTCTACTTAATTATGCTGGCTTCTTGAGCATGTCCTATTCTATGCGTTTTAGGAGAGCTCAGAACCCATTGCATGATTCGTATTTTCTGGTCTCATGAATACATCATGGCCCACCATCATCAAGAGCCCAATAACACGCCAGCAATTGCTTCTCAAACAGACTGTATGAGTTACCAGCGTCAGGCAACTTACGACTCCAAAACCCCAATGGCACACGTTTCCTGTCTTGTTTCTGGCACACACTCCAGTTAGCATAATTGTCTTGTACAGACACATTTAATTCCACTTCGCCTTCCTTCAAGGGCCATAAATAAAGCACCTGCTGCACGGTGTCTTTCGCCACCTCAAAGGCTTTCTGCTGCTCCTCCCCCCACTGAAACTCATATTTCTTTCGTGTCACCTTGTAGAGGGGGGCCAATAGCTGCCCTAAATGGGGAATGTGCTGTCTCCAAAACCCAAACAGTCCTATAAACTGCTGAGCTTGCTTTTTGTTCATTGGAGTGGTGAATTCAAGTATTTTCTGTCGGGCTTTTGGCACCATTTCTCGATGCCCATGATGCCACCGAATCCCTAGGAATATCACTGTTTCAGTTGGACCTTGAATTTTACTCGGGTAAATCTCCCACACTTCCTTCTTCAATCCTTCCATAATGACATCTAACTGGCTTCGTACACTGTGCTCATCCTTGCCCTGGATCAAAATATCATCAATGTAATGAGAGATTTGTATGTCAGGTTTACACGGTATCTTGACTAAGTGCTCTGCCCCCAGCCAGTGACAGATAGTCAGGCTGTGTATGTACCCCATAGGTAGCCTTGTGAAAGTGTACTGACGTGCACTCCATGAAAATGCAAACTGCTCTTGACACTCTTCAGCAATTGGCACGGAGAAAAATGCATTGGCTAAATCGATCACTGCATACCAAGTACCTTCAAACTTCTGGACATTCTCAATCAAGGTAATGGCATCTGGGGCTGCGGGCACTAAGGGAGGAGTGTGTTTATTCAACTCCCTGTAATCCCCCGTCATCTTCCACGACCCATCTCCCTTTTTAATAGGCCAGAGAGGATTGTGCCATGTGGTGGTAATAGGGCGTAATACACCCGCCTCCAAGTACTCTTTGATGGTGTCTGAAATGTCCTTCTGCCCCCCAGGGATGCGGTATTGTTTCATTGCTACCCGCTTGGTTGCCACTGGCACTTGCACTGGGGGCATCTTCAATTTGCCTACGGTAATGGGGGTACAGATCAATGCACTCACCACCAAGTCTTACGGTTAACCCTTCCAAAATGTCAAAGCCAATTATATATTCAGATATCGGGACAATCAACACTTGGTATTTATGCCTATTCAAATTGCCTATTTTCATCTCCACTTTCGTTTGTACTGCGGGGGTCTCCTTTCCCCCTAGAACTGTAATAGTAAACTGTTTGCCTTTAAATCATGTTGGATTACCATGAATCAAAGAGGCCTCCGCCCCGGTGTCTATCAATGCTCGCACCCATTGTGTATTTCCTGGCCCCCAAAAAATCTTAACATCAACATGAGGCCGCCTATCCACTTTTATGCGGGCAGACGCTGCCAGAGCTTGGCCGAAGCCCTAGTCAAACTTCGAATGAGTGTGACTCAACTCCGCCTCTAACATCGCACTCACCACCTTTCTCAAATCAGCGTATGTTGGCTGGTACGGGGAAGGTGTCCCCATAGACTCTTCGTCTTGTTCTTCCGCAGGGGAAGCAGAAGGTGAGGTTTCCCCCTGTGGCATGGTGACTACCTGCTTCTTAACCTGTTTATAGCGCTCTTTAGCTGCAAGTCCTTGTTTTTTGTATAATTCATACACTACTCTGGTTTCAATGCGATCATTTTCTTTGTGTGGCACACCATCTTTTAACAAAGCCAAAAACATGTCTTTTCGGGACACTCGGGAGTCTCTGCTATCTTGCCGCCTGCCTTCGGTTCTTCTCTCACTACACCCCTCTCTCTCCCGTGGCTTGTTATCGCTCTTATCCCACTCCCCCAAATCTGCAAGTTGCCGAATGGCATCTGCTACCTCATCAGTAGCCTTGCCCGTCATACCTACGAGCAAAGTAATAATGACACTTTTGTATGCGGGTGGCGCAGTTCTAATCACCATGTTTCGAGTTGAAACTGAGAGCGGCACGGCTCCCATGTGATTTGGAGCATCTATGTGAAAAGCCTCTTTCATAGCATGCTCTCTGACTTTTTGAATTGCTTCTCTCAACGTATACCACTTCATTTCTTCACTAGGCCAATCTGTGGTAATAGGGTATTTACGGTTACATGCTTGGGCTACCAGGTGCAACAAAGACACCTGAGTATCTTGACCATTTGCATCAGGGGGTGGTCCTGCCCTTAAGACCTCCTGTACATTGGTGTCAATTGACA
Source organism: Ambystoma mexicanum (assembly GCF_040938575.1). Classification (NCBI taxonomy): domain Eukaryota; kingdom Metazoa; phylum Chordata; class Amphibia; order Caudata; family Ambystomatidae; genus Ambystoma; species Ambystoma mexicanum. Next base: position 561,925,113 of record NC_090921.1, read on the forward strand.
GGGGTAAAAAACGCGGTGAATCCGCAGAATCTACCAACAGCCCTGCAGCACCCCCATCGAGTAATCTCACCATCCATGTCAATAAAGCTTCCCCTGATTTTTGCCTCAAACAGGTAATAATTTCCCCAACCTCCTGTTGTGTGTAATCCTCCAGCGTGGTTAAAACCACCATTCCACCAGCAGGATTCTGCGGGTGGGGTCCGGCTCGCCGTCTTCTTACTGCCTTAGCCGCCACTGATTTCGGTTTCACTTCGATTTTGGGGTCAGACTCATCTGTGGAACTACTTTCTAGACTGGTTGAATCAAAAATATCACCATCCCACAATCCGGATCCCAGTCCACACCAACGGTAGCGATTACAGTTGCCACCTTTCTTTTGTTGACTCCTCCCCGACTTTTCCTATACTTGTACCGGGCTACTCTGACTGCTGCCCTCTCGGCCACCACCTGATATGTGTCAGCCTTATCTTTAAAAAAGTTTCATTTGAATCTGCTGCATTAATGCAGCCTGACGTTCTGTAGCTAGCTCTCTTTCTAATCGCAAAACCTCATTTTTCATTTCCACCTTCATTTGATGTATTTTCCTATAAGCATGCAAAAGAACCCAACCTCGCCTACCTAATGCCGCACATTCTTTGCCACATTCTACTGGAACTTGTTGCAAGCATGCCATTACATCAGCCGGATCGGCATCTTCCAATCCTTGATCCCATGTTTCACTTAGACCTGCACCACATGCCCACGCCTGGGACAACTTATCATATGGACTCTTAGTCTAGCCTGGAATAACAACATCAGAACAGTCACCGCCAGCGGTAACGCTCTTCTTCCTGAACAAACTACTCATTATCGCAAACCAAACAAAACCTCGTTATATCTATATATTTTTTCTCTCCACGCTGCAATCACTCCCACAGGCACTCACAAACTAGCAAAGGAAAAAGTTCACTACTCAAAAACTTCACTTGCAAGACAACCGAATCCTATCTACGTTCCAACAGATTCTTGAATACTCTGAACAACTCATCACAAGTATCCTGTTCGTGACACCAAAAATGTATTGCTCTCCCCAGAGTGCACGGAAAAAACATAAATCACAAATGCAATTACAGAGCAAATAATTTGAACGCAGACAGACGCAATAACTCACAACCACACACTCTTAGAGGATAATCAGCTCTTATACGGCTATTTATTCAAAGCTTACAAGCAACCAATAATAACATAGAAATAACTCACAGAAGTAATATAGCCATAATTCACAGAAGAAGTAAAGAATTCAAAAGGAAATACATCACCGTGAGCGTAACAGGATTCCATAACATCTCGCCCAGAAGCGGCTGGAAGACCCCGGGAACAGCCAGGCCGAGAGCACCACAGCTCACAGGAGTGCCGGACGTAAGCATCCTTCTCCGGCTGAAGTCTCACCTGACCACCTCCGGGTTTCCGCATATATACACACTCCACAAAGGGGAGTCAATTCTTGAACCTTCTGGAAATTGCACTTGCGCAGTTGATGAGCAGCCGTCGGTTGCCAGCTGGGTCAATCGAGAGCTACCCTCAGGGAGCAGAGTGCCTCCCTTCTCTAAAAACACGCTCCACAGAGAATAGTAACAAACCATAACAAAGTTAGCTTTCCCAGCAGAAATGTCCTTGACCGCATACCAGGTATGGAAAGCATGTTTTTCTCAGCACCATGAATCTAACACTCAGCAAAATGTGTGCAGCTTTTCACTGCGGCATAAAGTAAATTTCCATCATGGCTCCAAGCGCTCCCAGAATGCATTGCGCACCGGTGCCATTTTAGTTCAAGCATAACAATAAGTTAAATAGAATTATGGCCAACAATTCAGGTGCCTGTTTCATAGTCTGATTGGATAGACTATAGGGGCCGGAGACCCAAGAATTATCGGCTTTTTACATTAAGAAAGGGATTACCATTATTTAGGAAGTATAACACATATACTGAGAAAGAGGCATATACTGTGCAAAGGTACCACGTAAAAAGACGTAATCATTGCGGTTGCTTTGTATCACAAAATCGTGTGGAAAATTAGATAGCCTGGATTTGTTCAATATTTGACTTTTCTAGGAAAATGTACTTCTATACACAGAAATGTTACCTACAATTATTTTTTGTGACATGACATTCTGAGTTATCTAACACACTGTTTTGTTTACTGAGTTTCGGAGCCAGGACCGTATTACTTAATGAATACAAAATTAGTCATTTTGCTTTATAAATTCAAAAAATAGTATGCATTCCTTTATTGTAGTTTATGAATTGTATGGTTTAATCACCAATATGAATATTGTATTGTATGACTTTCTTATGATTAGGCGTGGTTCTACAGGCCTTTCAGCCCATTGAATATTTTATTCATATGAAATACGCACCGTTTTGAATATTGTTTTTATTTTTTGTTGCTTTTATGGATTTCTTTTCTGAATAAAGCTAGGAATGATGATGGTGAAGTTTTCCATCTGCAGCTGCGTGGGATCAAATGATACACATTATCTGACAAAAGTTTTGCCTGACAAGGTGGTATGTTATTGGAATTTATAGAACACACCATAGCCACACTAAAAACAACATTGTGGAAAAGGGTCACCTGGTATAGAGATTGTTTGCCAAAAACGTCCAGCTTTCTGTTATGCATGATGTAAGAATATTTGACTATCCACATAAAAGCAAGCGATACCAAATAGCCCAAACTAAAAATGGCTTCTCTTTCAGCTTGTGACCTGTCCGGTGCAGCGGCGACTGATGATGGGGAAGGACCTGTTACAAAATTATGCTTAACGCCCATCTTGCAGTTTCTAGATAGATCCTGGTTCTACCCCATCCCAGAAGAAAAAAGACATTGCAGGTATGATGTACTTTAAGGTTTTGAAATGGAAGAAAGTAGAGGAAGACTGTTAGTTTTTTGGGGTCCACAACTACACAAACACAAAGTACAAGTGTTAAAAAATAACGCCCTCCACTCGGCCCTGACCATTCCCAAATGGGAGCACATCTCATAAACAAGGAGAGCAGTGCACTGGCTGTCCTTTTGAAGAACGGATCAAATTCAAAACACTGACCATCACCCATAAGTGTCTCTCCAAGACAGCCCCCATACCTCGTCCAGATGCTCTCCAGAACTCAAGCATCCAGGCCGACCAGAACCGCCTACACAAACTGACTGGCTCTACCAAAATTCAGGCCGTCCAAAGCCAGAGGCACTAGCTTCCCGGTCACTGCAGCCAAACTGTGGAACACTCTACCTACCAGCCTGAGAGCGGATCGATCATTTTGGTAATCCCACAAAAGACTAAAAATGTGTCTCTCTACATAGAGCAACTATGTCGATTGTATGTCTAATTTATGTATTACTATGTTCATGCAACCCAAGTTTTGCCCAGCTAATGCACAGCACCTTGATGCCCCCGGGTTTATTGCGCTTTATAAATGAAAACATAATAATAATAATAATAAAAACTAGTGCTTTCATTTGGTGCATGCTTGAAACCCCATTAACGTATTTAGTAATAGTTCAAGGAAATAACAGGAACTTTTTTCTATTTCTCACACTCTTTCAGACAGATTTTCTGAGCATTATCTGTATTGGGGTACAGATCCACCAGACCCAGCTAATGCTCAGAATGTGCCACTCTTGCCACGGCAGCACAACTGGGTGCTGGGCGGTAGCACGTCACTCCCCTCACAAAACAGTCCAGTCTGTTCTCTACCAGTGCTACACATGGGGATCTGTGACGCTGACCCCTCCAAGTCTCAGAGTCCCTTGTAGTCTGCAAGGCTCTTCATCAGAGACTATCTTAGTCTGAGTAGCTCCGTCTCCCAGACTCTCCTTATCTGACAGACTCTGACTCCTGTTGCACCCATGCATTGTAGTTTGGGGGACTCACTCCACCAGCACCCCTCTACACTGAGAGGTGATGGCACAGGGACTCTCCAAATCAGAGAGGCCTTTCATCTGGGATTCTTTTTCTAACACAAGCTCTGACTCTCACACGCTCCTTATCTGAGGAGCTCTGACTCCTCTAACACCCTTGTACTGAGTATGCGACTCCTACTCCCAAAGACACTCCGACTCCAAATCTCCTCAACTCTGATGGGTGCTGACTCTAGGACCATTCAAGTCTGAGGTGCTCTGCCACAATTTTTGCTTTCATGGCACTCTCTTGGAAAGACTCTGCATCTGAGGGGGTTCTGATTCTGACGACAACCTAGCCTGAGGATCACTGGCAAACACAGTTGTAGTGTGGAGAGCTCTAACGCCCTTCCACTTGAAGCGCTCATAGCGTGAGGGATGCTGACACTGAGACATCCCACCCTACCCAATGCGCCTGTCTGTGACCGTGAGGTTGCCCTAATCTAAGGGCTCTGACACCCCCACCCCTTCTGTAGTATAAGGAGCTGTCTTACCTTGAAGGCCTTCTGGCTTCAGGGATGCTGACACCAAGACCTGCTAATACAGTGCTATTCAAACTTTTTATTCTGAGCCCCGTCCACGAGTAAAACATATTGTTTCCAGGACCCCCACAAGCTATAACTGTTTATATTTTCTATTAAATGCTTACATTTTCTATTAAAAGCAGTCACCATAGCCCCTTTTTAAAGAGCTTTGCGCCCCCATGCACACCCTCCGGGTCCCCACAGTTTGAAGACCACTGCTTTAATATGATGCTCATGCAAACCTGACTGTGACCTTGAGAGCTTCCTAAACGGAGGTCTATGACCTCCTCCTGCTGTAGTCTGACACTCTCGAGACTTGATGTCTGTTTAATATGAAGGACACTCACAATGAGAAATCCTGATCTGGTGGCATGTGGCTACGGCTGTCTTCTTTTCTAGGGACTTGAACAAGAAGTTGAGAATTATGCACCATATAAGTCTGAGGGGCGCAATGGCGAAACACTCCTCGCCTAAGCTGCCCGTCTCTACAAGCCTTTAAAAAGAGGCCATCTGATTAGCTGGTAGTTGAGAAGCTCAGATTCATAGGCCTTCGTGTCCTCAGAACTCTAACTTCGAGGATATGGCATGGACCCACTTGGCAGATATGAATATGTTATGTGGGACACTTGTATTGGGAGCAAGAGAAACAGCACAAGGACATCTCAACTTGTACACTCTTATCCATCCGCTTCCCAAAACATAGCCCATGCTTTAAAACGGTTTCAGTGTCAAAGTCATATTTAAAGTGACACTGCCCTCAAAGTATGTCATTTTTCTAAGCTCTTGCATGGAATTAATAACATCAGAAGGCATCCATTCATCTGTGTCCATGTGCATACTCACAGCTTCTTCTTGTGCCATGACCCGGGGTGAACTCCCTAGGAAAATGGCCGCAGTGTTAAATGTTTTTCTCCTTCATTGAAATAATGCAACCACCCTTTCCTATACTGCTCGATGAGCGCGGTTCATTGTCTGCGCCCACCAAACCAAAGTGCTGTTGGATTTTATTTTTGAATTGGCCTCATATTACAAAGTGCAGACAAGCTCAAACTGTCCCATAAGAATATTTGAAATAAATGTGTCTAATCAGTGAATTTTAAAGCACATTTGTCTCTATGCAGAGATTAAAAAGTCAATAAATACAACAAAAACCTGCAGATAACATTTGTTAAGGGTGGGGAATAAGATATTAGATGGATGTGGGGAATGAGGGGAGATTGAAGCAAGGAGGCAGGGTCCATGGAACAGAAGTTAAGAAGAGCAGCAAACCAGGGTATATACATAGAAGAGGCCCACTAGGAAACCACCAGAGTTGCCAGTAGGACAGTCCACCACTGTCTGAACGCCTCCACCCTTCCCGTTGATTACCTGCTGTGCACCCGCTGACAGCCGCTGGCGGGCCAGAGCCGTCCACCAAATCAACGCGGCTCACAGCACATAAGGGTAGGGCCGACCGTAGACCAGCAGCGCCCTGGGCTGTTTAAAACCAATGTAGCCACCCCACCCCCTGCTCCCTGGGCGCCCCTGGTCAATGGTGTGGGGATGGGCACCAACTTATTTTTCTAAAAACCCGCGGCTCTAGTGCCTGGCAGGGAGTTAATCGCTGGAATAGGGCACTCATACAAAGCATAAGTACACTATTGTTATTAAATGCGTCCTGCTGCCATGGGAGCATTCAATAACAAAAGGGCGCCTGCCGTGCCTTCTTCCACTATGCCAGCTCGGTGTGGCCCGTGAAAGACTCCCCCGAGTTGGCGTGGCAGGGGGCTAATGGCACCCTGGGGGGATGGCACACTGGGTGGTCGCCCAGCCTGCACTTCCTAAGGCCGGCCCTGCATAAGGGTCAAGGTGGCAGAGGTTAAGAACGCATAAAATTAGGGTAACCAAACCAACCATCTCGTATTTTGCGGGACTGTCCCGATTTAAACAGCTGTATGATGCGTCCCACACACAGCCTGTCTGGGGGAGGAAAAAGTCCCATTCTCAGCGGTCCACAGCCATCCTGGTTCTGTGTTCACAATAGAAGCCCGGCGTCATAAAATAAGAGCGATTAGAGGCCGACGGCTCACGCCCTGCCGTAGCTGGGGAATGGCTAATGTCCCCTACGAGGTGCAAATGGCTGGTGAATAAAGGAGAAAGGGAGCGTAAGCCTGCGTGCTGTGTGAAAACGATTCAAGCAGAGGGGCTTCATATTGTGATGGGTTTTCTTTCAACGTGAAAACAGTTTTAAAAACACAAACAAGCTCTGCTTGGGTTCCCAATCATTTCCAGGATGCTACCGTAGTTTTCCGTTCAGGATGGGGAAATAAATATGTAATCATTTTCTTTTTCTCGACATGTTTCTGTAAAAATGTGTATATTGTCAGGTTAGGTGCTTATGCATTTTGTGTGCTAATGCATTGCTTTAAAATGAATTATTATATGAACTATAGCTGGGAAGATATATGGTCAAGTTCCTAAATCGCAGCCTGAGACCGAAATTCTGGTATCGCCACTTAACCAAAGTGTGTGATCCTGGGAAAATCATGTAATCTTTCTTTCAACTCTTTGTGTGCCCAGTGTGAGAGTCTCCAGAAGTAATGCAGTTTTCAGCTTTTGCGATTAAAGAAATCCTCTCTCATTATTAGTCATTTACAGATATAATGCTGACAATTCACATACTGCACAACACGACTTTAGTTCTCTCTTGACTTACCCATTGAAACTCCTTTTAATGTCACACATGTGTATCTAAGACTGATGACACTCCTTATAATGTTATTTTCTGTGATGTGACTTCTGATGATGTCAATACGTATGCAAATTAGGGGATCTGCATGTCTTTTGCCACACAGGCTCTTGGAAATCCCTGGACAAGCCAAGACAAATATAACAGGCCAGTCCCCTATATGCTTAGCAACCCAATAGTTTATTTTTTGTGAAATGTATCTGCTAAAATGCATGTGCACTCGTGCTACCATGAAAGTGGATACTGGGGGAAAAGGGGCCCAAACGACACTGTAAAGTCGTTGCGCATCACGCACGGCTTCTGTTGCACCGCTGCATCTAAATGTCCTGCAAAACCATTTTGTAAAGTTGGCCACCTTAGATTCATTTCTGGCACTAAACTGCCGGCTAGTTATCACAGGAGTCTCAGGCCTCGGTAACAGCAGCCAGAGCCATTAGATGGCCCAAGCAGGACTGCTCATCCTTGCTCTCCTTCCAACCGGGAAACGGCCGTACAACTCAGAACTATTTAGTGCAAGCCGCCGCTTACGTCCCACCATAGGATAACATTGGAAATTCCAGGATGAGGCTAACGTTATAGGAACACATGGCAAAAGAACACTGTCCACTGCTCTTTATGTTAACAGCTTGTAGTGTGCAGCTCCAGGAGGAAGACACATGATGCAGGTATGACACCGGAGCCAGCAGGTACACAATGTAGAAGTACTTTATTTATGTTTCTGGGCATAGGTTATAGGAAGAGGGAAAGTATAGGGAACATCCTCCTCTCAGTGGTGTCTTTCATCCTGAATGGGTAACTGTCAGCCATGGAACCCTGAGAGAAGCCAGGGTTCCACCACTAGTCAACATTCCATGGCTTGCATTGCTTATGGCAATGCAAGCCCCACACTACACACTACTGTCAGACTATATCGAAATTTGTTAGCATTCACTCACATCTCCTCCTTTCCTTTTCTTTCAGATATTCTTTTCTTAGTCTCCTCTTCCTCTCAAGCCATTAGTCTTTCAACAGCTGATGCTTGCTATCGCTTGCCAATGCTTGCCATATCTTTTCCCAAGCATCTGTTGCTTTGATGTCTGGCTCCTGCTTCTACTGCTATCATACTCTCCATAGGCTCTATTCAGGTTTCCCAATGTCCAATGACCTATGCCAAGTTCCCTCAACCACACACACAAACAATGACATGGTACAGATCCTACACACAAGCAAATGTGAGGTGTTGTTGAATTAACACAAAGAGCAACCTCCGGTCCCAGGGTAGCTCCAACCCTTTTTGATACTTGGAGTCAGTCTTCATTCTACATTCACTTCTTTTTATGCCCTACTTCACCTGCCTCTCGAGGTCTATTTGTTTGGAGCTGGGGGTAGCAGGACCACCTATGAGCACAATAAATTGCTCCAAGTAGCACTCAAACACGAGTCAACGATCTGATCTGGATTACAGCAACTCTTCCCGATACCACATCCACAATGGTTTCCTCGGGAGTACATCTCACTCTGGTCTTCTGCTCCACCATTGCTAAGCCAAGCCCAACCTATCCCATCCTCGTTGCCAATGATATGAGGTGGCCTTCTGGCACAGATGAGTCAGGAGCCTCAGGCAACACAAGTAAACGTCTTTACTTAGCTATGTTGTGGTTACAGGTTACAGGTACACTATCTTCACAATGGGACACCACTGAGATGCATAAAGGGTAAGACTCTTGGTAAACATCCAGCGGCACCCTCTCTCTCTCAGGCAGGCTCTCTCCAACTGGCACTCACAACATTCTCTCACCGTACAGCATCCAGGCACTCACAACATTCCACGCTCCCATAGCAACAGGAGGCAAGGCAAACCACAAGCCACAACACACTGCAAACCACAAGCGCATACCCACTGGTCTCCTGCATGCTCAACACACACACACACACATAAAAACATACATATACACACCTTGGCGAGGGACATGCTAGTGCATACATGCAAACAACTTACTTTTTTTTAATAGAGGCGAGTAAACAACATGTATCCTGAGATGCTGGCTGAAATCGGATCTCCAAGAGTTCCTGGTAGACTGGTCAGAGATTGACTCTTTCATTCAATGAGGTCAATCCTAAGCACACACTCTTTCAATTCACATATGCCATATTGCTGCTCACTGATAGCAAAGATCCACCATCACCTTTACCAGCAGCCTTCACGTCTTCTCACAAACCCTGCGGCAAAAGCATGCCATTAGTACATTGGAATCACCAACAAAGTTCTGTCTGGTACACACTTTTTAAGAACATAACACAGACTTTCTCTGTCTTTCACCACATGTACCAGTTCCACCTACCATTCACAAAACACACAACAACAAGGGTAGTTCAAAACACCAACAGGTGAGCGGAAGATTTAAACATACACTTCAGAAATGTCTTTGAAGTTTGCGGCCAGAGTCACCAGGGGGCCCAGTGTGATTTGGCTCATTTCAGGTGCTACTAAAGCTACACGCGAAGAGAAGGTTGATGGTATTCAAATCACAACGGAGCCCAGTGCTTTTTCGCTCCTTCCAGATGCTACCAGAATCTCAGGAGGCCCTTTGTGTTTTGGCTCCTTTCAAGTGCTACCAAAGTCTCAGGGGGGTGAGGGGGCTTTCTGTTTTGGCTCCTTTCAGGGGATACTGTACTCTCACGGTGCCCCTCTGTGTTCTGGCTTGTTTCAACTGCTGCCGTTTAGATGCAACAGTAGTCAGAGGGGATTGTGTTTTGCCTCATTTCCAAATGGGATCGCCATCTTCACATCAGGCCACAAAGCGGTTTGGGTCCTTTCCACTGTTGTCATAGTCACATGGGGCACCAGTGTGGTTGACTTCTTTAACATTGTAAGCGATATTCAATCAACACTACAGCCAAGTCAATGCCTAGTCTGGGATGCTGAGGAAAACCCTTATTAATGTATTTTTATGTCTAGTTCAGTACTCTGGATGACCACCCTTGTATAACACCCCCCCTCTTAGAATCCCCCTGACCCCACTGAGCCAAGAAGTAGGTTTGTTTTGCAAATTAAAAGGTTTATTTGAGAATTTAAACAATATATATATATATCACACTTTATAATAAATTAATATCTGATAGTACACTTAGACATATGATGTTGATCAACAATGGGTAATCTGGCACTAGCACACTTCTTTACAATCAATGAGGAGTTAGTATAGGATGGATAAAGTAGCAAAAATACTTTTATGATTTCAAGGGAAAAGCAATGAGGAATAAAATGCAGTACAGAAATACTTGATATGATTTTAGCAAAAGATAAGATAATCACTTTTTCTCTGGCAATTCGCCCCCCTCCCCTATGCAATGTAAGAAATGGAAGGAGATGGAAAGAGGAGCACACAGTTCTCAGGAATGCAATCAAATACAATACGAAATTCAGTCCCCCCCCCAGCAAGCTTAGAGGAAACAGGTAGGAGTTTGAAACACAGGCCCAAAATGCTTTTTAAATGTGATGGCAATGGATGAAAAATAGGCTGAAAATGCTTTTAATTCCCTTTAGGAGGTTCAGGGTGAGTGAGAGATACTTGGGATGAGCTCAGGCTCACTTTAGCAATGATTCAGGGATGGTTATTAAGAGACAAACACATTTTTAGCACAGGAAAGCAAAAAGCTGCTATTTTTTTACAGGTAAAGAAATCAGGCCAAATCGCAAATAGCGGCGAAATTCGCGAGTGCCTGAATCGTGATTACAAAAGTATAAGGAGTTTCGTTCCTAGCCCAAACGGTTCAAGAGATACGGACGATTTAATAAAGGTAGACTTTCGGATTTAAAGTAAAACTCAAAATGACAGGTGACAGCTTGCAGCTGCAGAATTGACAGGTGACAGTTGTGCAGCTTTAAAAATGCCAGATGACACGATATCTAGGAGGCAGTTCTACTTAGGTTAAAATAGTTTGGATTAGATTATTTTAACTACGAGATTGGTTCTGCACAGTTCTGCTAGGTACTCACAATATAAATTTGAAATAGGCCTCGCCACGGATCTGGTCAGGTTTTGGACTGGACTCCGGTTCTGGTCTCGGCACTTCACAGTGATCTGGGTCAGCTCTCTGGTTCTGCTCACAGCGGTCTGGGTCACTCTGGATCTCTGGTCTAGCCTCTCTGGCTTCAGCGGCCTCTGGTTCTGGATACTGCTTTGCTTTCCGGTCCGGATCAAGTGGATTCTGGATCTAACACTGCTTTCTGGGTACTGCTACAGGTTCTGGAGATTGATGGATTTGAAGTCTGGATCTCTGGATGTGAAGTCGTCGGTCAGCATGCTCCGCAGCAAATGGAATTGAATGTCTCTACCTGTCCCAGCAGTCTCTTTTTATGTGTTTTGAAAATGGGTGTGTGCCTGGGCCTAGCTAAGCCTGCCCCTCTCTACTTGTCATTGGCCCAGTTCTCCCCTCTCCCATGATTGGGGGAACTGATTTGTGAGTCAGAGTGATGAGGTAGATTTTATGGCCAGAGGGCCCTCCCTTGTCATCTTTACACACAATCTATATTTGATTCAAATACATCTTTCCCAGATATACAATTTGTTGAAATTACATGTGCCCATTATATATTCCTTATGGTCCATGCTTGTCCGCCTCTGATCTTCCTGGGGGCTTGCATTCAAAAATGACAACATTTTGCGCTTTTTAACTGGTTTTGCAATATCGGACGTTTACCCAAAATTACACACATGTGCGCAAGGAGTATGGACATTAATTGAGGAAGTGTCAGATTTTTAACATGCAGACATTTGGAGTGAGACCCTATTTTCCGCTAGCAACCCCCCAGAATACACCACAGGGTCCTAACGCCTCTCAAAATGTTCACAGAAAAATCACAAAAATAATGATATTACTTATATAATTCTGACAAGTCCGCACTATGAGTTATCTATCTTTTTAAAATTATGCCCTGGTCAAAAAGGGGTGTGGCTTCCCACATCACAGGGTGGAATAACTGGTTTATCCACTTCCCCCAAGCTCAGCTGCTAGCAGAGGCACTGCCCCTCCCAGTTTCCCCTAAGAGGAAGCCACTTTACGACGCCCCCAATATAACATTTGCCTGAGTCAAAGGAGTTGCATTGTTCTGTTCCTTCCAGTTCCCAGGTGCTCCACCCCTAATCTAATTAGAGAGGTGACAACTCCTTTTGGCAAGGGGCAGCAGGATGCAGCTAGGCCTGGGAAGAGTGGCTGAACAGGTTTCTCCTGTCGGGGTAGTTGTCAGGCAGAATCCAGTTTCACTAAGCCAGGTTTCAGCTAAATGTCACTTTTTGTTCCCAGTTTTCTACATTCAAATCAAACTGACAATTTGTACCTATACATTAAATAATTACCCCCTTCAAGTCATTTCAGAATATAGTTTTACATTGTATCCACCTCTTAGCAAGTCTTTCCTTGGTCTGGTTTTGTTTCATTTGTTCAGTTTTACACAAAAGTCTGGTGGTTTTAAAACGCCGGCTTTCTGATAGTGGTGAGTACTGGTAATGCAACCATTTTTGGGATTAAGAAAATGAATTCCCCACAGTTCTGAGTTGCTTTTTTGGCAATCAGCATTGCCATTCCCAATGGTTTCAGGCTACTGTGTGTGTAGCCCAATGGTGGTTTTAGACAGTGCCCTCCTGTGCTCACAACATAGGCAAAAATGGGTGGCAGCCTATTCTTCATGTTTTCCCTGTGCACTCTCCGGGGAGTTCTGGCCATCATGATGTTTTCCATGCCAGTACTGCACAGTTTTATTGTAGGGCTTGGATGCATGGGTAAAAACATCCCACAAGCCCCCCCTCTTGCGATGGCCATTCTGTCCTTTCTCAGATGGAACTCGCAAGATCTGGGATGTTCTCCTCATCTTCTTCCGGTAGATGGCACAGTTCAGCATCTTTTCCCCCATCCAGTTGGATTGATCGGTTCTCCTCGCCGGTCCTGATGGGAATATTGGGCGGTACCCCGGGCCCCTCGGGTCTCTGCTCCCATTCCCCGGTCGTCCTCCTTGGTCAGTCTCCATGGTTTCATCTCTCCTAGGATGATAAAGGAAAGCGGCAATACCTATTCATAGACATTTCTCCCCCACTATTAATATAGTGGGCGACATATACATTTTATGAATCAGAAGATATGAACATATACATTTTCTTTTTTAAATTAGGAGACAAGAACATATATATATATACAAGGATCACAGAATTTTATATGCTATATGTGAAATATTTTAGGGTTGGAACTAAATTACTCTGGAGTGGCCCCCTCTGGGATTCCAGTGGATTTTTCCAGTTGTTGCAGAGTGTGCCTGGGATGGCAACACTTTAGCTGATTTATATGTACCCACTTGTCTTCCCCTTCCGCCAGACTGCCTTTGGGGATGCAGATCTTATAGGCAACAGGGGAGATCTTGTCTATAATTTCAAACGGTCCCTTCCATGTAGGCAAACATTTTCTCTGTTTGGCCTGGTTTCTTTGGAAATTGTATAGATAGACCCGATCACCCACCTTATATTCCTTTCGGGTAGTTTTTAAATCATAGTGGGTCTTCATGCTCTCAGCTGATCTTTCTAGATTCCGCTGAGCATAGGCAAAAGCATGCTGAAGGTGTTTCCTTAAATTCTCCACATACTCATGAGTTGTGGAGGCATTTATCAGTGTCTGCTCTTGGGTCCTGTAGAGCAGATGCTGGGGAAGCACCATCTTGCGTCCGGTCATCAACTCAAATGGTGACATTTTAGTTGCAGATGAAGGGGTAGATCTGATGGCCATTAGGACCAGAGGTAATCGGATATCCCAACTTGGCCCAGAATCTGCCACAAACTTTTTTAATATGCTCACAATGGTTCAGTTGTATCTCTCTACTGCCCCAGAAGAAGCTGGCCGGTAAGCAATATGTAGCTTTCTTTTGACCCCCAGTATCTCCCACATCTTTGTCATTACTTCACTGGTGAAGTGGCTACCTCTGTCTGACTCAATCCTTTGAGGTAGACCAAAACGGGAAAAGATGTGGTTAATCATCAGGGCAGCTGCATTTTCTGCCTTGCAATTTGGGGCTGGGAGACATTCCACCCACTTGGTAAACAAGCATGTAACGGTCAACATGTACTTGTTTCCTCTAGACGAGCGGATTACAGGGCCTACAAAGTCGATTTGCAAATATGTCCATGGCAGTGTCACCCCCCTCTTTTGGAGAGGCGCACGGTGTGTGAGGGATGATTGCTGAAATTGTACACACACAAGACACCCCTTGAAGTATTGGTCGAGGTCCTGCCCCATGTGTGGCCAGTATGCAACCTCTCTTAAGATTTCCAGTGTTGTGTGAAACCCCCTATGACCGGCGGTGGCCGCATCATGGGCGTGACTTAACATCAGGCTTCGGAATGAGGTAGGAACCGCCCACTGATCGTGGCCAGGTTTGAATTTCCTTACCAGCAAACCGTCTTGGATTCGGACCATTTTTGGACATTTCATCAACACTCCTAGGTCCTCTTTCCCAATGTAATCGGTATCCATCAGGGGAAAGTTCTCAGGGTCCTCAAGGTGTTGGTAAAACGTACCAATAATTGGATCCCCCTTCTGAGCTGTAATTAAATCAGCATCAGGGGTCTCCTTACTCCATTGTGCAGTTGAAAGATCATTGTGAGCATTGGTCTGGGACCTAGTGATGGCAGTGACCTGGATTTCCCCCAATAGGGACTCTATTTCTATTAGATCCCCTTGGATGGCCCCGGTTTTGGCCAGCTGATCAGCTAAGTCATTTCCAGTTTTGTCTGGTCCGTCTACTTTGGAATGACCCTTGATCTTTTTCCAGTAGATGGTCATCCCATTCGATGTGACCAGATACTCAATATTTTCAATTAACTTCCCATGTTTCAGGGGTTTGTTATTAGCACATAACATGCCTCTGGTTTTCCAATTAACAAGGTGCTCCACGAACCCGTTCCATACATAATCCGAATCTGTGATTATGACCAGTTCGTGGAGTTGATGTTGGACAGCAGTGAGGATGGCCTGATGCACAGCCATCAATTCTGCCACCTGACTACTTCGGGGACCAATTTTGTATCCAGCGGAGGGTTCTGGGAACTCCTTCACCCATGCATTCCCTACGCCAGCCACCAGTTCTTTCTCCCCGTCGTTGTCAACATGGTAAGAGCATCCATCCACATAGACAGTGGGCATTCCATCACACTTGTCTTCTTCAAAGACTTTGTGTGGGGAATTAAGGTATGCCTCCATGTTGTCCTTGATTTTTAGACTTTAGTCCTCGAGACAGTTTTCTCTGGCACAATCATGCAAGTCAGCCAGACCTTGCGCGAGGGGACTCTTCTTGTTTTGGCCATATCTGACCTCCACAGGAAAGCCTTGCATTGACAGAATCCAGGAAGTAATTCGGGAATTACTCACATTTCCGGCCCGGATTCTGTCACTTTGGAGATATTGCAGAGGCTGGTGTGGAGTCTCCACTATGATGTGTTCCCCCTGGATAAACGGGCGGTAATTCTTCAATGCCCACATCTTTGCCAGAGTGCCTTCTCACAATCATTGAATTTTTCCTCCACAGAGGATAAAGTTTTGCTTGCATAGGAGATTACTTTATTAACCTTGTCATGCTTTTGGTATAATACTGCCGTCAAGCACGTATTAGAGAACCCCGTCTCCAGGAAGAACTCCTTGTTTCTGACAGGGTAAGCTAGGCAAGGCGCTTATGAGAGGCTCCTTTTGAGTTGTCTTACCGCCTCGGATTGTTCTGGACCCCATTCCCACTTGACCCCCCCTTCAAGAGATGAATCAGGGGTCTAGTGATCTCTGCGTAGCCTTCAATGAACTTTCTGCTGTAATTAGTAAGTCCAAGGAGGCTCCTTAGTTCCCGCAGAGTTGTGGGGTCTTTCAGCTTCTGGAGTGCTTCCACTTTCTTTTCTTGGGGACAGAGACCCTGAGGAGTAATCTCATGCCCCAAGAAATTAACACGGGTTCTACACCACTGTGCTTTCTGAAAGGAAAGTTTTGCTCCGGCGGCCCTCAACTGTGTCAGAACATAACGGATCTCCGCTATGTGTTCCTCCACAGACGAACTTTGATGAGGACATCATCTACATAAGCCAGGCTACCCCTCGCACCCAGGTCGGGCATGGCCTTTTGTAGGAAAATGTTGAATTCATTGCCGAAGTTGAGGTATCCGAAGGGAGTCCGGGTCCATGTGTACTGCTGGCCCCCAAAGGTAAAAGCCAGTTTGTATTGGTCCTCCCTACTGACAGGCACGGTCCAGTATCCATTGGTCAGGTCTATTGCTGTGAATACCTGTGACCCCTGAATCTGCGCCAGCCCTTGGTCAATGTAGGAACAAGAGGAAGGGCGTCCTACCACATTTATTTACATCAAACGATTCCTGCATTCCTTATTTACTGCAGAAGTAAACTTCATTTGACATACTAAGTATCAACAAGTCTGTAAACTCATAATTAAACGAGAAATAAATACACATAAAGTGATGAAATTGACTTTTAGGCTGCTTAGTTCAACTAAATGTCAAAGACGAAGAATGGAATGAATTTAATCAACCATAACATTTAATAGTTTTATATGAACAACACATGCCCACTTATTTTGCAAACATATTCAAATAGAAACAAAGCAAAAATAGATTGGAACGTAAACCGTAGGTGATGAACCAGGGTGGGTTTTTTTACAGATACAAAGACATTATACCTGCTACTTTCAAGGTATGCTAAATATTCTGCGGGAGGTAACCAAGTCTATGGCCTACGGTTTTACGTTTTATTTGTGTTTCTTCAATGACAATTAATGAAACAATTGTTCAGATCTCATGTCATGTTATTGCAAATTGGTATGGTAACTAATTGAATTATGTTTCCAATCTATTTTTGCTTTGTTTCTAAATAAGGAATGCAGGAATCGTTTGATGTAAATAAATGTGGTAGGACGCCCTTCCTCTTGTTCCCATATATCACAGCTCTACAAAGTTCTAACACTTTTTTGAGCAGTCCCTTCAGTTACGTAACTTGGTCAATGTAGGGCAGAGGCCATCAGGAAGTATGGACCCGTTTGTTGAGCTCCCTAAGGTCGGCGCAGAGTCTCCACTGGCTGTCTGGCTTCAAGATTCCCAGCACCGGATTATTGAAGGTGCTGTGTACTGGACGTATTATTCCCCGGGACTCAAGGTTCTTAATTATTTCAGTAAGGGACTCCATGGATGCGAGAGGCAAACGGTATTGCTTCACAAACACTGGAGTCATTCCAGGGTCCGTGGGAATTGTTGTGGTGTGGATGTCGGTGCGACCACAGTCATATGAGTCTACCGCAAAGAGATCTTGGAAATCCAAGAAAACTTGTTTCAACTTTTGCTTCTGTTCCAGAGTCACACAGGCATCAGCTAGGTTGACTCTCTCTCCCACCATCTGCCTGAAGCCTGGAAAGACTTCTGGTTTGGCTATCTCAGCGGCCTCCTCCAGCTGGGCGGAGAAGTCCCTGGTCAGAGTGCTGATTTGGACTGGAGGCTTCAGGTGGGAAAGGCAGCCCTCATGGACCTGGAAAATCACCTCATCCCTCCTGAAGTCACAAGTCACATCTTCCTTACCATAAGGGCAATAAGTGTACACCAGGAGGTTCCCCCCATGCCGGGTGAAAATCCTGTCTGGTGTTGTATTGTCCTCACTGTCACTGTCAAAACAGTCCTTGGGGATTGGTCCTAACAGTTCATTTCCTAAATCAATGGAGAAATGTCGGTCATCAATCGCCATTCCAATAATGGTGCCTGTGGCTAGAGTAATACTCTTTAAGTCGCTGTTATCCACCTCTATTGGAATGGTGTCATGTTCTATGTTGACTAATGGTGTTGGGATTACCCCTAACCCTTGCTGTTGGAGAGAAGCATTTAGATGGATATAAGCATCAGGGTTTTTCAATTTTTGTCCTCTTTTAACTTTCACTCCCAGGGAGAATTGTCGGGTCCTTTCTGGGATGGTGACTTCCTCTTTAATCTGAATTTCAACTGCATAAGGTAGCAATTGAGCTGACCTAAATGCTTTTTCTGGATCATCAAAGCCCATGGGATTATCCGCTAATCGGGACCAAGCTTTGAAGTTTATTAGGTCCAAACTAATGGCAAAGCGATTGAGAGTGTCACTGCCTAAGTAAAACGCGGCAGTGACGTCTCGCACGACCCAACAATTATGGACTATGCTCTTGTTGCCAATGGAGATTTTGAGCATACACCTGCTTGGCAGGAGATGTTTGTAATTAGGTGCTTCCAGGTCCATTTCCCATTTGTCTATCAGTTTGAATGTGGGAATGGCTGGACCTTTTGGGAGTTGGCGGAACATGGCTTCGCTGATGAAGCTCTTACCGTTGTTCTCGCACACTCGAGCGAGAACAGAGTCCTTCCCATCATTTAACTGAACAGGGATGAACAACTGCTCTCCAATTTGCTGAATATCAGCCAGGCTCTGAGCTGATTTCACATCTTACTGGACTATAAGAGTGGGAGTTTCTGATTGTGGATTAGTAAAGAATTTCAGGGTGTTTCCTTCCAGTGTGGAATACCACCTTAAACTGGAAGGAAGGGTGATTTTCAGAAATAGACAGGACCCCCCATCACCAGTCTGTTGTCCTACTGCTATTACTGTCACGTCTGGAGTTTGGTTGTTCTTGAAGTGAAATTCTACTTGGTCAGATTTTTGTTCAACCATGTGACAGGTGCCGTTTAAACGAACATGGTTGACACTCTGTTTTAATTTTATTGGTCGGCTAGTCTGGGTCCAGAGGACCTTGTTTACGCAATCTATTAGGGGTGACAACCTTCTTAGGAGGTCATTCCCTAGTAAACAAGGGGTGCCCTCTGGAGTCACTACTATGACCGGGTGTTTCACCTTGTGTCGCCCAATTTTGATGTCCAAATCTGCAGTCCCCTCAACAGGAATTTCCTTCCCGTCAAAGTTCTGCAGTTGTCCAGGAAGAGAGGTGAGAGGAATACGGTAATTCTCCCCCCTTCCTGCATTTAGTTCATCAAAGGCCCTTTTGGACAGAAGGGTAGCTTGGGATCCAGTGTCCACCAGGGCCAAAATTGTACCCTGCCCCTGTACTTGTACCGGGGCATAGTATCTTCCCTCCTTCTCCTCAAGGGGGCACAGATAATGCAAATTTTTGGACAACTGGTGGACTATCTTTCTGGTTTTGGACATTGCTAGCGAAGAGATTTGGGCAGAATTCTGTGGCGAGCCTTGGGAATCTGAAAGAAAAAGTTGGCAACTGGAGATCAGAGCCATTGTGGGTTCCCCTGGTTCCGGTTCTGGGCCGCCCCCCCCTTTTTGGAGGCAGTCTCCAGGATGGGTTTGAACCAGGGGATTTCGGTATTGTCGGTTCTGGGATGAGATGAAGGGCGGCGGTAGCTCAGACTCCACATCTCCCCAGTCTGAATTGGCATCCCTTGGGACCCATTTTTCCTTGGGAGGAGTTCCCCCATCTCTGAAGGAGAAGATCCTTTTCCCAGGATCTTCTGAGGATCTCTCTCCCTCAAATTGGAAGACCTGTACCTCCTCCACAAAGTGGGTCTGTTTGGGTCCTTTGTTTCTCCTACCCACCCTCTGCTCCTTGGGAGGCAGGCTTTCAGGGGCAGGAGATTTTGTTTCCGTTTCCTAGTTTTCCAGGGGCTGTTTACAAGTTGGGAAGGAAGCTTCCTCCAAGGCTTTACACCCCCCTTCCCCTTGTGCCTCCTCCCTGGGAACCGGTGGGTTATCGGGGTGCTGTCCCCGTCATTGTTCTGGAGCACCAGGTCCAGAGTTTGGGGCATTCTGCGGTGGCATGCTCATCTGAGGGTTCTGTTGAGCCCTCAGTATGTGACCCAGACCTCGTGCCATATTTTGGACCTGGCGCTCAAGTTGTGAAACCCGCTCAGGCTGATACAGGGCTCTATTTTCTCCCCTAGGCTGATCCCGGGAAGGGTAGCTATCCCTTCTCTGGTAGTACCCCTGGTTGGGAAGATTTTGGTAACCCTCCACCCTTGGCCTCCCCTCTCCTGGATTAGGTTGTCTGGGCTCAGGGAATTGGGGAAAGAAGGATGGATGATTTTGGGGCTGGAAATTGGGTGGATACCTGGGGAAAAAGTTCTGCCCAGGATTTGGAGAATTTCTGCCCTCCTGTGGGAAGTTGGGAGGGAAGTTCCCTGGGTTAGGTGCTTGGCTGGATCCCCCCCCTTGGGCTGGAGGAGTCCACACATAACCCAGGATTGGTCGGTTTCCCTTGTAGCGGGGACTTACATAGTCAGGGGAGCGGGGGACCCCATTTGTGGGACTACCTCCTCGACTCCCTGTCTGTGACTGGCCCGAGGGCCTTCTGGGCTGTGAATTATTTGCTGCAGACAGGTTTTTAGGCCCCCCCATCTCCAAATCTAAAACGGGGGCAACCTTTACCTCTGCCACCTTGGCAGCAGCAGGGGTGCTGTTGGTTTTGGGGTTTTTCGGCACGTTATTTTTATTTTCGATGGGCTTCTGCACCTCATAGATCCGGGTAGCCTGTTCAATGACCCAGTCTAAAGATCTTTTCTCATGAAAATCTCTCACGAGCTGGGTCATTATGTATTTGGGTAAGGCATGGAAAAACGTATTGATAAATTCTCTTCTATTCGTGCGCACCCTTCTGGTGGTCTGCGCAAAAGCACGCTTTAATTCTTGCACAAACTCTTGTGGGGCCTGATCCTCCCCACATTGCAAATTGTAGGCTGCCTTGCGAGCCTCTTGAGGATTTCTGTGCACAGAAAAATGTTTCAAGATGGCCGCCCTGTATGTGGACCACCTTGAATGGTTTTGATCCTCCAGCCCCGCAAAGAAACTGGAGTATTCTGGTGAGAAGGTCCACTTTACATATTGAATACAGCTTTGGCTGTCTTTGAAATGGAAAGTCTCCATCATTTGCTCATAGAGCTCCAAGTGTTCCCAAACAGAATACTTGGCGTTCTTATGATAAGGCGTGATGACACTCCTTATTGCCTTTATTTGTTTCAATGGGTCCTTAAGCAAGGCCCTTTTTGCCCTATTGGCCTTTTTGGTTCGGGTAACCCTGGTCCATTCATCCTCCGACTCAGAAGCGCTGCTCCCAGAGGTGTCCGTCTGATCTTCCAGGTTTTCCCGGATTCTGCGGGCCTGGGAATGGCTGGCAGAATGTGGGGACCTGGTCTCCTGTGTCCTGTGACACTCAGAGGAGTCTTCAGAGCCCTCCTTGCTACCAGGATTTGCTGGGTATCCCCCCCACTGACCTAACTGGGCAGAGGTTTTCAGGATGCCTTTAATGGGCCTACTCTCCTGGGGTTCCCCACTAAATTGCACTGTGCTTGGGTGCCCATACCCAGATACCCGCCCATCCATTCCTGGGAGGTACTGGCCTATGAGCCCCATACTTCTAGCTGGATAGTAATCTGCCATCCCCGTGGCCCTGGGCTCATGTGCGCTAGGGGACATGGGGGTTGCAGAGTCCAGGGACTGGGAGAGATGAAGGCCTCTGGTACTAGGGCTCCTGAGGTTATGCTCAGGAGTTTCTCTTTCCCAGCGAACCTCATCTCTATCCGCCCCTGCTTCCTGTTGCATTGCAAGAGCCTGCACTTTCAGTTCCTCAGTTAAGGCCTTACTAGACTCTATCAGTCTCTCCTGCATCGCTACCTGTTGCTGGAGCCTATCATTGTGCAGACAGAGAGCCTCATTTTCTCTCTGTGCCTCCTGATTGGTCCTGGAGTACTGGGCCAGTCTCTGCTGCAGGAGGGTTACCTCCTGAGCTGTGTCCCTATTGGCCTGCTCCTTTCTTGCCAGAGCATCCTCCACCCTCCTGGTGTGCTCTAACAAGTTCTGGTGTTCTTTTTGGAGGTCACCCAGTACCTGGAGGGCCAGGTGATTTTCTTCCATTTTCCTTTTTAAGTGGCAGACTTCCTGGCCTAAGGTATCACTTTCCTGACTAAGAGCCTGCATCTGTGCCGCCAGGTCGTCCCTTTGCCTTTGGAAGGCACCAGCTTTCTGGCGCTCCTGATCAAACTCTGCCTGGGTATCCAGGTCTTTCAGAATCAATTTATTGCTTTCCTCTTTCTCTCTGTCTAATCGAATTTGCAGGGTGGCTACCTGCTCTGTACATGCCCTGTTGAAGTCCAGTTGTTGCTCCAGCTTTTTCTGGCTCTGCAGAAGGGAGTCCAAACCTTCTTGGTACTCCTTCTGCAAGGCCAGAAATCTGGTATCCTGGTCTGTCTTTTCCTGTTGCAGTATATCCATGTCCTCTTTTATTTTAATGATATACTGCCTACTATCATTTTCTGACTCCTGGCTCCTCTGCAGCCTCTGCTCAGAAGAGACCAGGTCAGATTGGGCCTTTTCTAACGCCATCTGTTGCCTATTTGCCAGGTCTTGGCCTTCAGCACATTTGTCCTGCATGGCTCCCATATATAGATACAAATATACCGCTATCCTAACCATCTTGTCATGTTCATCTTTAACCTTAGGAGCCATGTATAATTCACTCAGGGCCACATGTAATGGACCCTGATCTCTCCATATCTCTGACCCTGTTTCAGTGACCTGTTGCGCGATTGCCAGCAACCAGACCGTTTGGTCCTGATGAGTCCACTCACCTCTCACAAATAGCTTATGTAAGAAGTGCTCTCTGGCTATTTTCATATCTACCAAGGTCGTCATTCTGGAATTTGAGTTCCTTCCTGACTTACAGAAGTTTGTATTTTATTTTGCAAAACAGACCGTTTCCTTAGAGCGTTCCTTTGAGGGATGCTTTCACAGTGTAAAACAGCGTGGTGATCTAGCCGGATATGTGTATCTGGTCAGTTGGCACACTGTATTAATCTGCACAAGTGGTAAACCTAACCCAGAATATCCCGGACGAGCCCCCACTTTGTAAGCGATATTCAATCAACACTACAGCCAAGTCAATGCCTAGTCTGGGATGCTGAGGAAAACCCTTATTAATGTATTTTTATGTCTAGTTCAGTACTCTGGATGACCACCCTTGTATAACACCCCCCTCTTAGAATCCCCCTGACCCCACTGAGCCAAGAAGTAGGTTTGTTTTGCAAATTAAAAGGTTTATTTGAGAATTTAAACAATATATATATATATCACACTTTATAATAAATTAATATCTGATAGTACACTTAGACATATGATGTTGATCAACAATGGGTAATCTGGCACTAGCACACTTCCTTACAATCAATGAGGAGTTAGTATAGGATGGATAAAGTAGCAAAAATACTTTTATGATTTCAAGGGAAAAGCAATGAGGAATAAAATGCAGTACAGAAATACTTGATATGATTTTAGCAAAAGATAAGATAATCACTTTTTCTCTGGCAATTCACCCCCCTCCCTATGCAATGTAAGAAATGGAAGGAGATGGAAAGAGGAGCACACAGTTCTCAGGAATGCAATCAAATACAATACGAAATTCAGTCCCCCCCTCAGCAAGCTTAGTGGAAACAGGTAGGAGTTTGAAACACAGGCCCAAAATGCTTTTTAAATGTGATGGCAATGGATGAAAAATATGCTGAAAATGCTTTTAATTCCCTTTAGGAGGTTCAGGGTGAGTGAGAGATACTTGGGATGAGCTCAGGCTCACTTTAGCAATGATTCAGGGATGGTTATTAAGAGACAAACACATTTTTAGCACAGGAAAGCAAAAAGCTGCTATCTTTTTACAGGTAAAGAAATCAGGCCAAATCGCAAATCGCGGCAAAATTCGCGAGTGCGTGAATCGCGATAAGTATAAGATATAAGATTCTAAGCTTTCAGATGAAAGTTGAATTTCGTTCCTAGCCCAAACGGTTCAAGAGATACGGACGATTTAATAAAGGTAGATTTTCGGATTTAAAGTAAAACTCAAAATGACAGGTGACAGCTTGCAGCTGCAGAATTGACAGGTGACAGTTGTGCAGCTTTAAAAATGACAGATGACACGATTTCTAGGAGGCAGTTATACTTAGGTTAAAATAGTTTGGATTAGATTATTTTAACTACGAGATTGGTTCTGCACAGTTCTGCTAGGTACTCACAATATAAATTTGAAATAGGCCTCGCCACGGATCTGGTCAGGTTTTGGACTGGACTCCGGTTCTGGTATCGGCACTTCACAGTGATCTGGGTCAGCTCTCTGGTTCTGCTCACAGCGGTCTGGGTCACTCTGGATCTCTGGTCTAGCCTCTCTGGATTCAGCGGCCTCTGGTTCTGGATACTGCTCTGCTTTCCGGTCCGGATCAAGTGGATTCTGGATGTAACACTGCTTTCTGGGTACTGCTACAGGTGCTGGAGATTGATGGATTTGAAGTCTGGATCTCTGGATGTGAAGTCGTCAGTCAGCATGCTCCGCAGCAAATGGAATTGAATGTCTCTACCTGTCCCAGCAGTCTCTTTTTATGTGTTTTGAAAATGGGTGTGTGCCTGGGCCTAGCTAAGCCTGCCCCTCTCTACTTGTCATTGGCCCAATTCTCCCCTCTCCCATGATTGGGGGAACTGAGTTGTGAGTCAGAGTGATGAGGTAGATTTTATGGCCAGAGGGCCCTCCCCTGTCATCTTTACACACAATCTATATTTGATTCAAATACATCTTTCCCAGATATACAATTTGTTGAAATTACATGTGCACATTATATATTCCTTATGGTCCATGCTTTTCCGCCTCTGATCTTCCTGGGGGCTTGCATTCAAAAATGACAACATTTTTCGCTTTTTAACTGGTTTTGCAATATTGGACGTTTACCCAAAATTACACACATGTGCGCAAGGAGTATGGACATTAATTGAGGAAGTGTCCGATTTTTAACATGCAGACATTTGGAGTGAGACCCTATTTTACGCTAGCAACCCCCCAGAATACACCACAGGGTCCTAACGCCTCTCAAAATGTTCACAGAAAAATCACAAAAATAATGATATTACTTATATAATTCTGACAAGTCCGCACTATGAGTTATCTACCTTTTTAACATTATGTCGTGGTCAAAAAGGGGTGTGGCTTCCCACATCACAGGGTGGAATAACTGGTTTATCCACTTCCCCCAAGCTCAGCTGCTAGCAGAGGCACTGCCCCTCCTAGTTTCCCCTAAGAGGAAGCCACTTTACGACACCCCCAATATAACATTTGCCTGAGTCAAGGGAGTTGCATTGTTCTGTTCCTTCCAGTTCCCAGGTGCTCCACCCCTAATCTAATCAGAGAGGTGACAACTCCTTTTGGCAAGGGGCAGCAGGATGCAGCTAGGCCTGGGAAGAGTGGCTGAACAGGTTTCTCCTGTCGGGGGTAGTTGTCAGGCAGAATCCAGTTTCACTAAGCCAGGTTTCAGCTATATGTCACTTTTTGTTCCCAGTTTTCTACATTCAAATCAAACTGACAATTTGTACCTATACATTAAATAATTACTCCCTTCAAGTCATTTCAGAATATAGTTTTACATTGTATCCACCTCTTAGCAAGTCTTTCTTGGTCTGGTTTTGTTTCATTTGTTCAGTTTTACACAAAAGTCTGGTGGTTTTAAAATGCCGGCTTTCTGATAGTGGTGAGTACTGGTAATGCAACCATTTTTGGGATTAAGAAAATGAATTCCCCACAGTTCTGAGTTGCTTTTTTGGCAATCAGCATTGCCATTCCCAATGGTTTCAGGCTACTGTGTGTGTAGCCCAATGGTGGTTTTAGGCAGTGCCCTCCTGTGCTCACAACATAGGCAAAAATGGGTGGCAGCCTATTCTTCATGTTTTCCCTGTGCACTCTCTGGGGAGTTCTGGTCATCATGATGTTTTCCATGCCAGTACTGCACAGTTTTATTGTAGGGCTTGGATGCATGGGTAAAAACATCCCACAACATGCTGCCATTGTCACATCGGCCACAGAGCGGTTTGTGTCTTTTCCACTGCTGCCATCGACACATGGTGCCCCAGTGTGCTTTCGCTCCTTTCCAATGCTATTGTGGTCACAGGGGCCACAGTGTGCTTTGTTTCCTTCCTGATGCTGCAGTGTACACAAGAGACCCCAGTGTGCTTTATCTCCTTTCCAATGCTACCGGAGACACAGGGGGCTCCAGTGTGTTTGACTCCTTTCAGATGCTACCGTAATCACAGCGGGCCCCTGTGTGCTTTATTTTCTTTCAGATGCTACCGTGGTCAGAGGGGCCCCAGTGTATTTTGTCGCCTTTCTGAAGCTACCATGGTCAAAGGGGGCTCCAATTTGTTTACCTCCTTTTTAATGCTACCATGGTCACTTGGGCCCCAGTATGTTGGCCTCCTTTAAGACGCTGCCCTAGTCACTGCGGGCCTTATTGTGTTTGGCTCCTTTAAGATTCTACCATGGTCAAAGGGGTACCCAGTGTGCTCTGAGTTCTTTTTGATGCTACCATCGTCTCTGGTAAAGCTTCACACTTCTCTAGAAATCAGCTGTGGAAGATCACCTGTTTAAGGAGGTGAGCCCACCCTCTGAGTTGAATCATCTTTGCACTTTAGAAGAAAAAGGATTTACCTGGAGCTTTATTGGGGTATCAGTCTTCCCAAAAGTCCATTGGTGTGAAGATAAGAATTGCAAAGAAGGAGCAAGTCCTTTTCCTCACCCGCTCGAGGGGAACCTCTGGCGTGATCGGCTGTTTTGAACAGACATGACGGCCTGCAGAGACGGGTAACCAGGACTCTGTCTACTAGGAGAGGCAGCGCTGCAAGTGCTCTCTGGAAACCTTCCTGGCTGGGAAGGGCAGATTAAGGTCCCCCTTACCTTTTGCGGCCTTGGACCAGTTCTCACAGAAACTCAGGGACAGAGGTTCAGCTCTGGTTTCTGCCTGAAGCCACTTGTGAGTTACCCCAGCCCGAACATCACCTGCCTGTCCCAGGCTTCTTCGTACCACGTGCCATTTCCGCTTGTTGAAATGCACCACGTGTTGTCGCCAATCAACCTGCTCACCAGCCCAACACTGAATTGCCACCCCAGAAAGCCCCCAGATTCCCAGGTCGATGCTGTCAGGCCAAAGAACACGACTGAAAGGTATCTGTAGTAGTTCACTCCTCTTGGCCCGGTTGTAAGGGCCCAATGGTATTTAAGACCCCACTCTACCTTTACGTTGCTGCAAAAGGCTCATACCGAGGGTGTCTCCTTTCATCCAAAGTCTGCTTGTCCTGTTTATTTCGTTACTTGAGTGGGTTCTAAGTATTTTTATTGGTTTGTTTAGAGTCTTGCATCCTCCACAACATCCACACCCTTGGCCATGCTATACACAGGGATGCAATTCTTGCATGCACTCAGCCATGCCATGCATCCCTTGCTCTGTGTTTTGCATGTCCTCTCACATACTCTACACACTATGAGCAAAGGTGTGCATTTACCATACTATTGTCATTTGGACTGCTTCTGTGCTAGTTCATATCTCTCTTGAAGGGCCTCATCATGAGTTGGGCAGTATCCCCGGTGGTATTACCACTGGGGCTATTATCATTACTGTCAACCCCCGGCGATATTAGCGCCGGATCAGGGGTTTGGCAGAACTGTAAGTCCCCATTCCTCATTGGGCCCATTCGGGAATTCCCCATTCCCCATTGGGCCCAATGGGGAATTTTCGGCGCTACTACCGCCGGTGATATTAGCGTGCGGTAATAGTGCCAAAAATCAGCAAAATCGCAGTGGATTTGCCCCAAGCTCAGAACTGCGGGTAAATCCTGCCAAACCCGCGATTTGGCGGACCCTTAAATGCGGCAGTAATAGCTTTACTGCTGCATTTAAAGGTTACCGCCAAACTCGTGATGAGGCAGCATATCTTCCCCTGGGCCCACATTGCCATGAGAGGCGAAGGAGGTGTACCCTTAATACCGTGCCTGTTTCACCTTTATTATTCAGACCACTGCAGGTTTAGTAGTAGTGTTTAGTAGTAGTGTGAGCAGGGAGGGTTTAGAAACCAATACTCACCCATGCTGAGCAGATGTCATGCCATCACACAGATGAAACCCTTAAATACATCCATACCATTTGAAATCCCCCTTTTCTGCTTAAACTAAAGTTTTTATGTGCCCTTCAAGGCCTGCACCGTCTTTTAGTAGATTCTTTCTAGCAATGTATTGTGAATTCTGTTTTTTTGTAAATGTGTATTTCTTGCTGTTACATGTTCATTGCTCTTACATCAACAAGTCAAGTTTCTTCAAATACGCTTCGTCTTTAAGGCAGTGAACGTTTATATTATGTTATGGTACTATGCTTTTGTAAATCCTGTCCCTTCCCAATGGACAGGGTTTTTACTCAGAAACAACTACATCAAATTAGGACCAGCTGGATGGTCGCCACTTTAATTGGCTTTACCAAGACAACAGCTGTACACCCCCAGTGTCAAAGCCTCAACTATTGAAGACGCCTCGCTCAGAGCATGCCCTCCCCCTGCAGCCCACGCTTAATTACCACACCAAAGCCCGCCTTTATCCATTGCGCAACTCAGTGCTTCCATAACGCGTCCAGGTGCAATCTGTCCGACCTAATGAGCCGAAAAACGAATTACGTCATCATCTCTAGGTGATCACATTTATTTGAATAGCACTTACCTTAAGCACACTGTTTGAAAGACACCTTTTAGAAAGTCACTGTCTCATTCTGAACTTGGGAGAGGCAGATGTTATCTACGCAAAGCACGCTTGCACTCAGCGGAGTAAGTGGGATGCTAAATCGAGGGTGGGCTCTCCTTAGAGGGGCCTGGCCTAAGTATGGGTGTGCCATGCCCCCTAACGATAGCCCCCCCCTCACAAAAGAGCAGGGAAGGGGGCTGGTGAAAGCAGGGGAGCGGGGGCGCACCAGCATTATTACCTTTGGAGCGCCCAGCCCTTTAGCGCACCAAAGGAGTGACAATAGTGTGCTCCAGTTCTCACACGTAGCAGGCAGCCCTTTCAGTCAAGGCAACGCATGGTTAAAAACCACGGGCTCCTTGAATGAAAGGGCTGCCTGCTGCGTGATGACTCTGTACTCTGAAATAGGAGGAGGGCTATAGGGCCAGTCTCTCCTTTTGTTTCCGAGTGAAGAGTCATCACGCCTCATGCGTGCTGCATGGGGTCGCTTTACTTGGAAACAAAACGAGACACTGGGCCCTCCAGCCCTCCTCCTGTTTCAGAGTTCAGAATCATCTGGCACTGTGTAGCCGTAGTCACAGTTAAACTGGCTTTCTGCAGATGTCAGTGCTTCTGAAGTGCTGACACCTGCAGGCAGTCCATGTAACTGTGCAGCGCTTCGGCTACAGGGCTGCATGACGTGTTGACATGGCTGGGGCTACTTGGGCTTGGCCCGGCCCATTTCAAGCCCTGCTTCCACTGATTTTCAATAAAGTAATAATATAATCAATAGTGTTCTCTTATATGTGTGGATAAACAACATTTATTTTCCTCAACAGAATGCTGTAATCTGTTCTGCTCTTGACCTCACTTACCTTCTTTTCTTTAAAGTTGCTACACAGAGCCTGATCTAATTGTATTTGGGTCTAATAGGCACTCATAAAAGACAATCACAAAAGTGCATACTCTTTAACTTCACGAGGCATTGTCCATATATTCATAGAGGGCTCGAAATTAAGATATTTTAGCTGGCCCACTAAAAGGACCCGCGCCTCTTTGTTCACACAAGGGTATTGCCTGAAAAAATAATACTCCACATTTTTTAAATCTTTTTTATTTATTGTGATTCAGCTTTGTCTAGCAAAGTTTTACACACATATATTCATCAGAGATATTACACATTACAGAACAATACATATTGCAGAAATTAAAATCATATCAAACAAGACTAAAACAGATCTTTAAAAAAAATCATTATAGAGATCACTACATGATCATTTGGTTCAACAAGTAAATAAGATAAAAGTGGCCTATTTTTAAAATAAGATACCAACATCAGATTACGAAAATCAGAAAGTGCAGTGCATTCTATAGCTATGTGTTTCAAAGTTTCCTTTGCATTAAAGCAATACTGACATTAGCTAATTTGCTGCGCGCACCTAATACATCCTTGGTCAGGAGGAGATTTAGCTTCAAACGTACCCAGAAAGACCTTGAGTTATTAGCAGGTTGTCTGAGAAGGCAAGTCTGAATTGTGTTAAACACTTTAATATCAAATACAAATTGTTAACAGATTTGATATGTTTCTAACCGGGTTCTGTTTGTTACCAATCATTTTCGTAAATGTTCCTCTTGACCTTAGTAGGCGTCTATTCCAAGTCAGCTAGTAGCAAATTATTCATCATAAGAATGTTCATGGACCCCTTAATCTATTGAATTAAAATTCTATTTAATTGTTTAAAAGAAAGAATGTGCCGAGAAAATGTCAACATTTTTGTACATTTTTTCGAAATAAATAGATAAGCAGATTGGTTAGGGAATAAATGAAGGTGGGGGCGTGGAGGGGAGCTCCGGGGCTCTCCCCCCTATTACAATTCGAAAATATGTGCAGAGAAAATGTCAAAATTCGATGTTTTCAGCCTTGTTTTTACCATGTTATTTTAGATCCCATACAAGTGCCCATCAACATGACAAAGCAAACATTATGGCAATGAAAAATTTGCACTTTGCGGCCACTGTTTTTTTAAACTTATACACACCCTGGACCACAGTCACTCTGCATATCATTATCCTCATAGTACACAACCACAGCTGTGCTCTGCGCATCTTCAACAACACACTGCACACCCTCAGCCATGCTATACACCATACATGCACACTGCCATGCCGTGCATCCCTTGCTCTGTGCGGTGCATGCTCTCGACCACACTGTGAACACCCCGAGCCCAGATGCATACGCTCTCAACATATTTAGCCACGCCCTCTGGGCCCACACCCATGGTCACCTGTGGGTTGGAGAGACTCCTTGGGGAATGGGGATGAGAGTGGAAGGCCCAGATACGGAGGGGGACTAGAAACACATGATAGGGAGGCATGCAAGGAGGTCACAAGGAGAAAAAAACGATATCTTATTCTTTCGGCTCTTGGACAGTGTTCATGGGCAGCTAGAGTCTGTAACCTGTATGTGTGTAGGTATGGGATTTACAAAGCATGAACCTAGCTGGGAAGCAATGGAGCGCTGTACAAAGGGAACACACCAGTGATTTACAAGTAGTATGCAGGTGTAGCAGAGGAGGTGAGATGGGCAGGGGAAGCAGGGGAGAGCGGGAGGCTGCTCCTCTATGCGTAGAATGATAAAAGAGAAATTGCAAGAACTGGTGAGAAGCCCATAGTCGCAGTATCTGTCACAGAAGAGATAGACCCTTGTACTTTCATCCCCTCCATTACACATTTTTCTCAAATCTATACTTACTCTCCAGCTGGAAAGCATATATTTATGTCAGGGATTAGTGGTATACCACCTTAAGGTCTTGAACATTTTATGCCCCCATTTTTTTTCCCTTAGATTTGTTTAGTACCCACCCTCGGCTCAGCTGAAATTATGCTATCAGCCCTGTATTTCAGAGGGCGTTGTTGGCGATCACTTACTGACAGTGGTGGAAGTGGAAAAAATATGAAGGGGGATGCCACAAGGGCTGTGGTGGGGTAGGAGCGGAGTTCCGAGGAGGCGGAGCTGGCAGTTGGACTCCACTCAAAGGAAATGTTCAAAATAATATTTTTAAAATGGTGCCATTTCTTTCATGCTGCTTCTTTCCAATCTCCATACTGTACACCAATTCCACTTTAAATCGCTTCCATGGCAGTGATGCACCCAAAATACTGTTGGTAATGTAGTGATTTTGAGTACATTAAGGGATCCATAGACGCGCTCCACAGTAGAAGGCTACCAGGGTGCTCCGGAGGTTCAGAGACCGTTGCTGAGATGTTATATATTCAAAACTGGTTGTTAATCGTATGACTTTTTGCAATTCCTCGGAAAAAAACAGTGCTATAAAATGTGTTCGGCTAGGTGATGGGTTGTGCTGGTAGCTTGCTTATATTCAGGGCAGAGGTGAGGGTATTTCGGCCCCTGTAGTGAAAATCAAATGTTGGCACCCATGAACCCACAGTTACATTTCCTAATAACTGCTCTCAGCACAACAGAAGCATTTATTTGTGATTAGCCCGTTTGACAAGCAGATAACATCTTTATAAATATAACCTGTGAAAAAACACAAAGGGGCACACAAATTAGAGAGTATGTCTGGTAGTCTGACAAAAAAAAACATTTCAAAGAAAACTAGTGGATGCAAGCAGCATTTTTCAATTTTAAAATTACTTTAGTTTTTCTATGGAAGTGTAAAATGCTCATTTGGAAAACAATAGTGTGCCTAGCATGTAGAAAGCCTGCTTTCAACAGTGATGCCCCCTTCCAGGTATATTCATGGCCCATTGATTCCTGTGGTGTCCCATTCAGGCAGGAAGAAAGAAACAGGCTGAGAGAATAGGACCTGCAGATGTGCGAATGACGGCCGGTGAAGGGAGCACCGGGCAGATTAGATCACTGAGTTCTCAGTTGGGGGCCAGCACAGCCTGGTCAGGGCCAAGGCAGGCTGGGTCCCGAGATCCAGCCAGACATCTGATGGCGGATCTCGGACCCGGCAAGAGCTGGCCCATTGACCAGCGCTGCTTACCGAGCTTCCTCTGTAGATGATGCTGTGATTAAAGTGACTGAGTCCAGCTATTGGTAACTTCTTCACTTATTTATTAATCCACTGTTCGACTTTATGTTGGCATTACATTTTTGTTTTAAAAAAAAGCTGTGTCATCCTTATCCCAAACTCAATCAACCAATTAGTCTGCCATTCTTGTTTTTTTCACATATTTGACTTTTCCATTAACACCAGGTGGTGCTTGGAACTTTCGAAAAGGTTATAAAAGATATGAAACAAAAGGGTTATGAAACACACTGCCCACCTGACAAAGATTATCAACTTCAAATCAAGCCCTCAGGATACCGCTATGTTTTGCTGATTTTGCTGCTCCAGATTTTGACTCTGCTATTTGTGGGGTGCATTCAAAAGCCCCAAACAGAAGTCCCTTTCACCTGAACAGTAGTATTATAAACACTGAAATAAATATAGCTTGGCGTTTGTTTGATTTTTCAAATAAAACGGAAGAGTCGTGTGGAAAATGGTCCTACCTATCATTACCAAAGGAAAGCAGCATTGTTATCTACAAAAGGAGGAATCAAAGATCCCTTTAACATGGAAAACAGGATTTTTTTAACAGTGACACAAAAAACGGCTTGCACAGGTGTGTGCAAATAAACACAGTTTAAATGTGAAAATGTATCACTGCTAATAGACAAATGTCAGGGAAAAAACATGATGTGCGGGTTGACAAAAAGCAATGTGCATTATGTTTCACATACAAAACTCCAGTGACAATTGAAAAGCCACTTTGTTTTCATGGAAAAATGTCAGCCCAAGACAAACCCTTTTGCTGGCTGTAAGACACTTCACTAAGAAATCTCCCTCTGCCAGTCTGGATGTCACATCTCCCATCTAATTACCAACTGCAACAACGTGTCCTGCTAAAGGTGTAGAAATTCAGTGTTCTCCAGCCCTGCTGGCTCTGAAGGCATCAGCTGCAGGAGTTCCCCATGACTGGAGCATGACTAATATGTGTGAAAATGGGGGCAACAACTTCAAAGAGCAAGCTTCAAAAACAAATGAGACTGATAGAAAGAAAACTCTGGGTAAAAGCTGACCCAGTGAAAGCATATGGCCGAAGGCAGGAGGATGGGCATTTGTCCCACATGAAGATGGACAATTAAATTAAAAGGACTATTATTGTTTGGGCCGTTTCCTCAGCAACCATAAACCATACTGATTTCATGTATGTAACATTTTTAATGTAATTTCGGGGCAATTGTAGTGATGTAAAATTCCTCCACCTACGACTCAGGGAACTGTAATGGCCAGTTAAACTAGGTTTCTGGCTGATGTGAACATGTTCCAAATGTGAGAGTTGGTGAACAGGTGAAGAATTAAATTAGGGAAATGGGTAATAACTTACATATTCATAACTGTTATGCTTTTTATGGAAATAGTGGAAAGGTGCCACATGGCTGTTCTACATGGTACGGATGGTACGGACTTGGCAGTCGGCTTATCTAATTCCCCACAATTAGCTGAATCAGAAAATATATATATGATAGCAGTTGATAGTAGAATTATGAAGTTGTGATACATAATTAGATTTTGCCAAAAATTTGAAAGGAGAACAAATGGCGATTAGAAGTGAGAACTGCCATATGTTGCTCCAGACCCCTAAACCAATTCTGACTTGGAGTTTGGGAGGAGAAAGAAGGGTAACTGTCCAATCCTAGTTGCAGGAATTATTGCAGGGTGCTTCCCCAAGATTGTAAAATGGATGGTGTTATCGCTGCTATATAAGGGAGACTGCACTAGGAGGAGAGACACACACACTGTGACAGACAAGAGACAATCCATCAGGAAGGCTGCTGAAACTTACCATCTGACAGCTGTAAGGAAACACCAGAGGAGAGTGCCTGACCATTAACTTTGGGTATTCTTACAGATATTTCAAGCTTCGCATGATTGCAGCAAGTCATTACCAGGTAACGCCTCTTTAACATGTTCCCCTCACCTCGCCTTGATTTGGGCACGAGATAACCAGCACCTCATAATTTATTATCCATAGTGACTAAAGGCTTAACAGTTAAGGTATGGAGCACATTTGTTGGCAATTGGCGAACAGTATTTATGTGATTATTGATTCACTACCTTTGTAATTACTACCATTTACCACTCATCCTGAAATTCTGTTTTTCTCCCTGTTTCTGTACATACGATTTGATGAAAATTGGTATATATGCATTGATGTACTTCCTTATCATGTGACGTTCATGTACATTTCATTGTTCAGCCCTGAAAGTGGAGCTCTGCTCCGAAATGCATTGGCTATGAGCTGTATAATACTAAGGAAGCTGTTTGTCCTTACACTTTTTGGCTCCATTTTTTTTTACTCATCTGATTTGATTAAAACATCATTTGCATAACTATTTAAAACAGTGGAAATTGTTTCAATCTTTCTAAAAACCGTGAAATATATTGGAGACAATTTTTGAAATACTATTTGGAACTTTGTGATGCTGGAAATGCATCAGAGGGACAGGGCCTCTGAATCCTTGTCCTTTACTACTTTTTATCGTGAGTCCTGTCGTGTTTTCTGCCCAGGAGTCCATGTGGGACTCCTGGCAGTGCAGCTCTCTCTTTTGGTTTGGTGAACAGACCCATGGGATACCCTTATGGCACCCATGGGTAGGGGTACAACCCTGTAACCCTACTGTATGTTTTTGGGCACCTGTGGGTGGCCCACAGAGCAGGGTATGGGCTGGTGGCAGCTCCATGCTGAATTTGACAGGTGCTCTGGGTGTCCTCCATTTTGGGATACCCAGGCCCTGCCATTGGGATCAGTTGATTCCTGATAGGAAACAAGATGGCCCCTGTGGCCTCTTGCTTTCTATTGCCTGTTACCTTGTTTTCCCAAAGTCCTGGGAAGCCCTGACTCTGTCCCTTCCCCCTGACTGGATGTTGGGTGGAAGTTCCATATATGGTGTTGTTGTGAAGGCCCAGCTAGACTGACTGGAGCCTTCCCAGTGACTGTATGTTGTGGGTACCTCCTGTGGGTGGAACCTGGGTGAATGGAGTGTGTGACCAATATACACTCCTTGTTGTGGTTGTCTGGATTCTGGCATGAGAGACAAAGACTGAGACAGCCCTGCCCGAAACTGGCCTGAATGCAGTGTGTAGTGTTGAATGGCTGGGTACTTGTCCCAATCCACATTCCTTGTTGTGAGTGTCTGAAAGGGAGGAGTGTGGCCTGAATGCACTGTGTGCCTGATTGGCTGACTGACTGCATGAATGCCCTTCTGTATGATTGGCTGCTGAGTGTGTGCCAGCAGTGTGGATGAGAGACAGAATAGTATATCTGGGGACCTCTCACCACTGGTAATTGTTCAGAAGCGTTCAGGAGCTGAGTCTCCACTCTAAGAATAACTGGAACTGCTGATCCTCGACGCCCAGCTGGAAGAAGAAGACTTGCTGCTGCATTTGCTTCGACCGATCCGAAGGCTGCCGAAATCGTCGAAGACTGACCCGAGAGAGGACCTGGTAAGGCGCCCTCTTCCCGTGCTCCGAGGGCCCATCGAGCACCGCTCCATCTTCGCCGAAGCGCCCTGGAAGTCAGACCCTCGAAAGGCTGCCGACCCGAAACGGGACCACCGAGGAGATCGAAGTGAAGCACCCGGACATCGCCGCCGTCGAAGTCCATTGCCGTCGACCAGGGTTCGGAGGTCTGTGTAACCACTGGAGGCCCGTCGAAGTTGTGTTGCCCAGCCGTGGGAACCACTTGACGCCGTGCCGCCGACGACCGGAGCCGTCCGCTCCTTGCCTAAGAACATTTGACTCGAAGGACTCCCTCGTCCGCACCGTTGACCGCTTTATCCTGCCGGAGAAAGTCGAGGACGACCAACACGCCGAGGAGAAACCTGCCGGTGGGTTTCCCACCACCCGAAGACCACAAAGACTCGAACGACTCGACGCCCTTGCTGGGCCCCCGTCTCCACCATCTTTGCGGTCCAGAACAATTGTCATCGAGGTGCCCCGCACGCCTCTGCCTTGCAGGACGCCAAAGCTCTGTCGTCGACGAGCACCGCTTGGATCGAAGCTGCGGCCTCATCGACGCCGTTCTACCCTGTTTGTTGTCGGACGTTCAACGCCCCGTGTCTCCCGCTTGAAAGGGAAGGCATTCAAGAAGGGCCGTCGATTCCCTGACGCCGAACGCTGAGTTCCTCGACGGACGTTCGACGCCCCGGGTCTCCCGCTTTAAAGGGCAGGCACTCAAGAAGGGTCGTCGATTCCCCGCCGCCGAACGCCATGTTCCTCGACGCTTCTTGACGCCTCTCGACGATCCGTGACTCCCGCTTGAAAGGGGGTCACTCAAGAAGGATCTGTCGACGCCTCTTCGAAGATCTCGACTCCACCAGGTACATTGGGGGGGTAAAAACATTATAGGAGGGAATAAGACTTGCAGAACAATATATGGACTGGGCTTTTGCTATATCTTTATTTTACAGGTTGCCCAGGTGGGGGGATCTCCACAAAGAACTGTGTCTAGTGGTAGGGGCCAGTATTCTGCCTATTGCTCAACCATCTTATTTTCTCTCCTCTCTCTATTGCTGGTTTCACTCTATTGATCTGTGTGACATTGTTACAGTATTGTTGATGCACTTTAATGAGATCTAATACAAAGGGTGGTACCACTTTAAAATTGTATATATTTGCCATTGTTGATTTTCCTAAGTACAAAGTGAGTTATTATGATAAGTGTACATAACCTTGAATATTGATTATATAAAGACTGTGTTCTAACCAATACAGTGTGTGGACACTCCTTTGTGGGGGCTTGGGGACTACACTGTACTTAAGAACCAGCCTGCATCACCTCCTGAGAAGCTAGGCCTTGATTGCTTGACCATAGCTACCGAATAGAGAATCTAGGCTGGGGTCCTCTGTGCCTCCCCTCTACCATATAGAGAGCAGAAGTACAGACCACCCCCTACCAGTCTTTACAGCTGGTGGCAGCGGTGGGATGCTTATGCTTTTAAGAATCAGTGTATAACCGTGCCCCTTACAAAATATCTGCACTTTATTAAATTAAGGTTTAGTTGTGTACAAGATAACTGCATTACAAACAATGGAGTCTATTGCAAATGGCAAATTGACTCGGATGAGCTTGGAGGCTCTCCAGAGTGCTTGTGAAGCCAGGGAGTTAGACTTTGTGGATAAGTCTAGGGCTGAGCTGATAGCTGCCCTGGTGGACTACCAGGCTGATGGTGAAACTCTTGATGAGGGGGGGAATGCAACCAATGAGGACTCTGCCCCTGGGGTTTCTGCTGAATCTGTTTCTGGGAATGCCGCCATTCCTGCTGCCTCTGTTCCAAACCCCAGAAATTCCTTGGAGCTTGAGTTATTAAGGATGAAATTGGCCTTTGAATACCGCAAGTTGGAAATAGATGCTGAACTTAAGAAAGAGGAGTTGGCTCAACAAGTGGAGCTCAAGAATAGGGATCTTGAACTCAGAAGTAAGGACCTTGAACTCAAGAGCCAGGACACTGAATGTCAGATAATCCAGCTAGAGAAAGCTAGAGTGGAGACTTCAGCTAAAACCAGTGAGAGTGTCAGGTCCCCAGCCACCAAGTTTATGAAAGATTTGGTTGGTGTATTTGTGGAGGGTTCAGATATCCTCCAATGGATTGAAGCGTTTGAAATGGCTTGTGCGATTCATGATGTTGATAAAAGAGATTGGGCTAAGTGTTTGTTAAGCAGAGTGCCTCAAACTGGATATGACTGTATTCTGAAGCTGAGTGTGGAAGAAAGGGGTCAGTATG
The DNA here is from genome assembly GCF_040938575.1 of Ambystoma mexicanum. NCBI lineage: Eukaryota > Metazoa > Chordata > Amphibia > Caudata > Ambystomatidae > Ambystoma > Ambystoma mexicanum. The sequence continues at coordinate 561,963,635 of NC_090921.1, forward strand.
AGTGTATGAAGTCTGCTTTGATTGCCAAGTTTGGCAAGACACCTACCCAATACCTTAAAAGGTTCAGGGATTTTAAGAAAAGAGAGAATGTGTCTTGGGTTGACTGGGTGAGTGCTGGGCACATGAACATGATGGGGTGAATTGATGGATACAAGGTTAAGACTTTTGTTGAATTGTCCCACCTCTTGTTTTTTGAGCATTTTTCTGAAGCCTGTTCACCAGAGCTGCATCAGTATGTGGCTGACCAGAACATTTTGGACCCCTTTAAGCTGGCTAGGTTGGCTGACAAGTGGGTCCGCCACTGGGTGTCCCCTAAGGACTCCAGTGGGAAGGACAAGGACAAAGAAAAGGGGGCCTCTCAGAAAGCTGAGGAGTCCCACAAGCAGTCACAGTCAGGTAAACCTAAACCTTCCTCTCCCCAGACCCAAAAATCTAGTGGGGATAAGTCATCTGTGGGTGGGAATAAGAGTAGTGGTCCACCTGCTGCAAAGCAGGCTCCCAGTGGTTCCGGTACTGTACCCCGCACTCCTGGCACTTGTTGGGACTGTGGGGCTCTGGATCACAGAAGGGGTGACTCCAAGTGTAAAGGTAAGGCACTTGGAGTACAGGCTGTCAGCCTGACCTACCCTTACCCTGTGTCTGAGGTGGAGGCCACTGTCCTCCCCTCCTCTACCGAGATCACATTTGGTGCTCCGGTAGAGATTTCCTTAGTGTCCCTTGGGGCCTGGGACCAGTATGCAGAAGTACTGGCGACTATCCCACAGAAGACCCATAGATTTTTGAGAAGTGTCCTCTTGAATGGCCAGCCTTCTACTGGTTTGAGAGACACTGGGGAAAGCATGACAGTGGTGAACAGGACCCTGCTCAAGCCAGAGGACTATGTAGGTGCTCCTCTGAGAACCACCAGGTTAGCTGGTGGGCCTCCCAAATTATCGCCTGTAGCCTTAGTCACACTCATGATTGGAGACAAGACAGCAAAGCTTCCTGTCCTGGTTCAGGACAATGTCCCTGCTAACATTCTGTTAGGAAATGATCTAGTAGAGTTGGGGTTGATCTCGGATGGTCTTCCCATGACTGCTGCTGCAGTCACTAGGTCACAGGTGACACCGGGTCTGGCTGTGAGTCAGGTACCCGAGCCAAAGGCGAGGCCTAAGGCAAGAAGAAGGAAGACCAAGAAGGCCACCTCTGTGGAGGGAACACCTTCTCTTCCTGCTGTTCCGACAGCACCCATTGGGATCCATGCTCCGGCCGGGCTGGGTCCCGTGGAAAACCCAAACTCAACTCCTGTGGGAGAAGAGACAGAAGACTCTCCTGTGGGAGAGGTTCTCAACCCAGAGGATCATCCCGACCTTCAATGCTTGTTAGCTGAAGGGGGACCCTCCCGGGCAGACTTCTGTAAGGGACAGAGAGAGTGCCACTCTCTCGAGGGACTGAGGAAACAGGCCTTGTCCCAGGCACAAGGAGAAGTGCCTAGGACATTCCATATTTATTGGGAGGGTGAGCTCCTTGTTAGTGAGCCCACTAAGCCTGAACCTGGTGCCCTCAAGAGGTTGGTGGTACCCCAGGTTTACAGGCCCTTCCTACTGCAGTTGGCGCATGAGCTGCCCTTGGCTGGTCATCTTGGGACCAAGAAGACTAAGCAGAGGCTCTCTGCCCATTTCTACTGGCCACGGATGGGAGTAGAGGTGGAGTCCCACTGCAGGACCTGCCCAACTTGTCAGTTGTCTGGCAAGACTGGAGGCAGTGTCATTGCCCCACTGCAGCCATAGCCAGTGGTTGGCACACCATTTGAGAGGGTGGGCATCGACACTGTCGGTCCCCTTGACCCTCCCACTTCAGGTGGACATCGGTTCATCCTGGTCTTGGTAGATCATGCCACCAGGTACCCTGAGGCAATACCACTTCGGACTGTTACTGCCAAGGTGGTTGCCAGGGCTCTCCTGGGCATTTTCACCCGTGTTGTATTCCCCAAGGAGGTTGTCTCTGACAGAGGATCCAACTTCATGTCTAGTTACATGAAAACCATGTGGAAAGAGTGCGGGGTAACCTACAAGTTCTCCACCTCTTACCACCCCCAGACCAATGGTCTGGTTGAGAGATGTAATAAAACTCTCAAGGGCATGCTAGGGGCTTTGGAAGAACCCCTAAGGAGGAAATGGGATCTCCTCCTGCCATGCCTGCTGTTTGCTTACAGAGAGGTACCTCAAGAGGGTGTTGGTTTCAGCCCCTTTGAGTTACTCTTTGGACATCCCGTGAGGGGGCCCCTCGCCTTGATCAGAGAAGGCTTGGAAGCCACCCCTCCAGGTCCCGCCAAGCAAGTGGGGGACTATGTGTTAGGCCTCAGACGGAGGATGACACAGATGATGGGTCAGGCAACAGCAAATCTCAAGGCCAGCCAGGAATTGAATAAGTACTGGCATGACCTTAAAGCCTCGCAAGTGGATTGGACTCCGGGACAGGAAATCCTTGTGATGGAGCCTACCAAGCCTAGAGCTTTGGCAGACAAGTGGAATGGACCCTTCAGGATCATCTCCAAGATGGGCGAAGTCAATTATCTGGTTGACATGGGAGCCTCTGGGGTAGTCCCTCAGGTATTCCATGTCAACCGGCTCAAGCCTTTCCACCGGCGAGCAGAAGTCTCATGTCTCTTGCTAGCTTCAGGGCAAGAAGAGGATGAGAGTGAGCCCCTTCCTGATTTGCTGCATAGCAACCCTCAGGATGGCTCAGTGGAGGGAGTACATCTCTCTCCGGATTTGACAACAGAGCAACAGAGGGCCTGCAGGGCTTTGCTCCAACAGTATGCCTCTCTGTTTTCACTGACGCCAGGCCTTACACCGTGGTGTAGGCATGAAATTGACACTGGTGACAGTGTGCCTGTCAAAAGCAGGTGCTACCGTATGTCAGATACTGTCAAGAACCACATCCAGGCTGAGGTCGCCAAGATGTTGGATCTGGGTGTTATTGAACCCTCAACCAGTCCCTAGTCCAGTCCAGTGGTCCTTGTCCCCAAGGCAAGTTCCCAGGCGGGTACCAAGGATTGGAGGTTCTGTGTGGACTACCGAGGAGTCAATGCCGTCACCAAAACTGACGCGCACCCATTGCCCAGGGCTGATGAGCTCGTGGACACCATAGGTGCCGCCAAATTTGTGAGCACCTTTGACCTTACCTCAGGCTATTGGCAAATAGCTCTGGCGGACCATGCCAAGGAAAAGACGGCCTTCTCAACACCTGAGGGACTCTACCAGTTTAGGGTCATGCCTTTTGGGTTGAAGAATGCCCCTGCCACCTTCCAGAGATTGGTCAACCATGCGCTCAGTGGGCTGGAATCCTTTTGTGTGGCTTACTTAGACGACATTGCCGTCTAAAGTTCCACCTGGGAAGAGCATTTGACATACCTGGATAAGGTGTTGCAGGCCTTGAAAAGGGCTAACCTCACTATCAAGACCACCAAGTGCCAGATAGCTCAGGGGAAAGTTACCTATCTTGGTCATGAGGTAGGAGGGGGTCAAATCCAACCTCTCTCCAGTAAAGTACAGGATGTACAGAACTGGGAGACTCCCACTACTCAAACCCAGGTGAGAGCCTTTTTGGGCCTCACTGGGTACTATCGCAATTGCATGGCAGACTATGGAACCATAGCTGCACCCCTGACAGCTCTAATTTCACCTAAACAGCCTAGGAAGGTTAATTGGACCGAAGACTGTCAGAGGGCCTTTGATGGCTTGAAAGAAAGTCTGTGTAGGGCACCTGTGTTGTGTGCGCCTGACTACAGCCGACCTTTTATCGTCCAGACGGATGCCTGCGACACCGGAATTGGAGCTGTCTTGTCCCAGTTAGATGACAAAGGGAGAGAACATCCTACCATATTCATCAGTAGACAACTCAAGGGTAGAGAACTTAGGTGGGCTGCTGTTGAAAAGGAGTGTTTTAGCATAGTTTGGAGCCTTAGGCATTTTAGGCCCTACCTTACGGGATCTACCTTCAAGGTCCAAACAGATCATAAACACCTGAAGTGGCTTATGCAAATGAAGGGTGAGAATCCGAAATTGCTCAGGTGGTCCATTAGCCTGCAAGGGCTAGACTTCACCATAGAGCACAGACCAGGGAAGAGTCACGATAATGCTGATGGCCTTTCCAGAAGGAATGTTGACCGTCTGGATGAGAGTGTCTATCCCGTGGGAGATTAGACACCCTCCACCTCAGTCTGGGGGGGGCGACTGTGATGCTGGAAATGCATCAGAGGGACAGGGCCTCTGAATCCTTGTCCTTTACTGCTTTTTATTGTGTGTCCTGTCGTGTTTTCTGCCCAGGAGTCCATGTGGGACTCCTGGCAGTGCAGCTCTCTCTTTTGGTTTGGTGAACAGACCCATGGGATACCCTTATGGCACCCATGGGTAGGGGTACAACCCTGTGCCCCTAGTGTATGTTTTTGGGCACCTGTGGGTGGCCCACAGAGCAGGGTATGGGCTGGTGGCAGCTCCATGCTGAATTTGACAGGTGCTCTGGGTGTCCTCCATTTTGGGATACCCAGGCCCTGCCATTGGGATCAGTTAATTCCTGATAGGAAACAAGATGGCCCCTGTGGCCTCTTGCTTTCTATTGCCTGTTACCTTGTTTTCCCAAAGTCCTGGGAAGCCCTGACTCTGTCCCTTCCCCCCGACTGGCTGTTGGGTGGAAGTTCCATATATGGTGTTGTTGTGAAGGCCCAGCTAGACTGACTGGAGCCTTCCCAGTGACTGTATGTTGTGGGTACCTCCTGTGGGTGGGACCTGGTGAATGGAGTGTGTGACCAATATACACTCCTTGTTGTGGTTGTCTGGTTTCTGGCATGAGAGACAAAGACTGAGACAGCCCTGCCCGAAACTGGCCTGAAAGCAGTGTGTAGTGTTGAATGGCTGGGTATTTGTCCCAATCCACATTCCTTGTTGTGAGTGTCTGAAAGGGAGGAGTGTGGCCTGAATGCACTGTGTGCCTGATTGGCTGACTGACTGCATGAATGCCCTTCTGTATGATTGGCTGCTGAGTGTGTGCCAGCAGTGTGGATCAGAGACAGAATAGTATATCTGGGGACCTCTCACCACTGGTAATTGTTCAGAAGCGTTCAGGAGCTGAGTCTCCACTCTAAGAGTAACTGGAACTGCTGATCCTCGACGCCCAGCTGGAAGAAGAAGACTTGCTGCTGCATTTGCTTCGACCGATCCGAAGGCTGCCGAAATCGTCGAAGACTGACCCGAGAGAGGACCTGGTAAGGCGCCCTCTTCCTGTGCTCCGAGGGACCATCGAGCACCGCTCCATCTTCGCCGAAGCTCCCTGGAAGTCAGACCCTCTAAAGGCTGCCGACCCGAAACGGGACCGCCGAGGAGATCGAAGTGAAGCACCCGGACATCGCCGCCGTCGAAGTCCATTGCCGTCGACCAGGGTTCGCAGGTCTGTGTAACCACTGGAGGCCTGGCGAAGTTGTGTTGCCCAGCCGTGGGAACCACTTGACGCCGTGCCGCCGACGACCGGAGCCGCCCGCTCCTTGCCTAAGAACATTTGACTCGAAGGACTCCCTCGACCGCACCGTCGACCGCTTTATCCTGCCGGAGAAAGTCGAGGACGACCAACGCACCGAGGAGAAACCTGCCGGTGGGTTTCCCGCCACCCGAAGACCACAAAGACTCGAACGACTCGACGCCCTTGCTGGGCCCCCGTCTCCACCATCTTTGCGGTCCAGAACAATTGTCATCGAGGTGCTCCGCACGCCTCTGCCTTGCAGGACGCCAACGCTCCGTCGTCGACGAGCACCGCTTGGATCGAAGCTGCCGCCTCATCGACGCCATTCTACCCTGTTTGTTGTCGGACGTTCGACGCCCCGTGTCTCCCGCTTGAAAGGGAAGGCATTCAAGAAGGGCCGTCGATTCCCCGACGCCGAACGCAGAGTTCCTCGACGGACGTTCGACGCCCCGTGTCTCCCGCTTGAAAGGGAAGGCATTCAAGAAGGGTCGTCGATTCCCCGTCGCGGAACACCGAGTTCCGCGACGCTTCTCGACGCCTCTCGACGATCCGTGACTCCCGCTTGAAAGGGGGTCGCTCAAGAAGGATCTGTCGATGCCTCTTCGAAGAACTCGACTCCACCAGGTACATTGGGGGGGTAAAAACATTATAGGGGGGAATAAGACTTGCAGAACAATATATGGACTGGGCTTGTGCTATATCTTTATTTTACAGGTTGCCCAGGTGGGGGGATCTCCACACAGAACTGTGTCTAGTGGTAGGGGCCAGTATTCTGCCTATTGCTCAACCATCTTATTTTCTCTCCTTTCTCTATTGCTGGTTTCACTCTATTGATCTGTGTGACATTGTTACCGTATTGTTGATGCACTTTAATGAGATCTAATACAAAGGGTGGTACCACTTTAGAATTGTATATATTTGCCATTGTTGATTTTCCTAAGTACAAAGTCAGTTATTATGATAAGTGTACATAACCTTGAATATTGATTATATAAAGACTGTGTTCTAACCAATACAGTGTGTGGACATTCCTTTGTGGGGGCTTGGGGACTACACTGTACTTAAGAACCAGCCTGTATCACCTCCTGAGAAGCTAGGCCTTGATTGCTCGTCCATTGCTACCGTAATAGAGTATCTTGGCTGGGGTCTTCTGTGCCTCTCTTCTACCATTTAGAGAGCAGAAGTACAGACACCCCCTACCGGTCTTCTTCACACTGGTGGCAGCGGTGGGATGCTTATGGTTTTAAGAATCAGTGTATAACCGTGCCACTTACAAAAGATATCCGCACTTTATTAAATTAAGGTTTAGTTGTGTACAAGATAACTGCATTACAAACAATGGAGTCTATTGCAAATGGCAAATTGACTCCGATGAGCTTGGAGGTTCGCCAGAGTGCTTGTGAAGCCAGGGAGTTAGACTTTGCGGATAAGTCTAGGGCTGAGCTGATAGCTGCCCTGGTGGACTACCAGACTGATGGTGAAACTCTTGATGAGGGGGGGAATGCAACCAATGAGGACTCTGCCCCTGGGGTTTCTGCTGAATCTGTTTCTGGGAATGCCGCCATTCCTGCTGCCTCTGTTCCAAACCCCTAGCAATTCCTTGGAGCTTGAGTTATTAAGGATTAAATTGGCCTTTGAATACCGCAAGTTGGAAATAGATGCTGAACTTAAGAAAGAGGAGTTGGCTCAACAAGTGGAGCTCAAGAATAGGGATCTTGAACTCAGAAATAAGGACCTTGAACTCAAGAGCCAGGACACTGAATGTCAGAGAATCCAGCTAGAGAAAGCTAGAGTGGAGACTTCAGTTAAAACCAGTGAGAGTGTCAGGTCCCCAGCCACCAGGTTTATGAAAGATTTGGTTGGTGTATTTGTGGAGGGTTCAGATATCCTCCAATGGATTGAAGCGTTTGAAATGGCTTGTGCGATTCATGATGTTGATAAAAGAGATTGGGCTAAGTGTTTGTTAAGCAGAGTGCCTCAAACTGGATATGACTGTATTCTGAAGCTGAGTGTGGAAGAAAGGGGTCAGTATGAGTGTATGAAGTCTGCTTTGATTGCCAAGTTTGGCAAGACACTTACCCAATACCTTAGAAGGTTCAGGGATTTTAAGAAAAGAGAGAATGTGTCTTGGGTTGACTGGGTGAGTGCTGCGCACATGAACATGATGGGGTGGATCGATGGATACAAGGTTAAGACTTTTGTTGAATTGTCCCACCTCTTGTTTTTTGAGCATTTTTCTGAAGCCTGTTCACCAGAGCTGCGTCAGTATGTGGCTGACCAGAACATTTTTGACCCCTTTAAGCTGGCTAGGTTGGCTGACAAGTGGGTCTCCCACCGGGTGTCCCCTAAGGACTCCAGTGGGAAGGACAAGGACAAAGAAAAGGGGGCCTCTCAGAAAGCTGAGGAGTCCCACAAGCAGTCACAGTCGGGTAAACCTAAACCTTCCTCTCCCAAGACCCAAAAATCTAGTGGGGATAAGTCATCTGTGGGTGGGAATAAGAGTAGTGGTCCACCTGCTGCAAAGCAGGCTCCCAGTGGTTCCAGTACCGTACCCCGCACTCCTGGCGCTTGTTGGGACTGTGGGGCTCTGGATCACAAAAGGGGTGACTCCAACTGTAAAGGTAAGGCACTTGGAGTACAGGCTGTCAGCCTGACCTACCCTTACCCTGTGTCTGAGGTGGAGGCCACGGTCCTCCCCTCCTCTACCGGGATCACATTTGGTGCTCCGGTAGAGATTTTCTTAGTGTCCCTTGGGGCCTGGGACCAGTATGCAGAAGTACTGGCGACTATCCCACAGAACACCCGTAGGTTTTTGAGAAGTGTCCTCTTGAATAGCCAGCCTTCTACTGGTTTGAGAGACACTGGGGCAAGCATGACAGTGGTGGACAGGACCCTGCTCAAGCCAGAGGACTATGTAGGTGCTCCTCTGCAAACCACCAGGTTAGCTGGTGGGCCTCCCAAATTATCACCTGTAGCCTTAGTCACACTCATGATTGGAGACAAGACAGCAAAGCTTCCTGTCCTGGTTCAGGACAATGTCCCTGCTAACATTCTGTTAGGAAATGATCTAGTAGAGTTGGGGTTGATCTCGGATGGTCTTCCCATGACTGCTGCTGCAGTCACTAGGTCACAGGTGACACCGGGTCTGGCTGTGGGTCAGGTACCCGAGCCAAAGGCGAGGCCGAAGTCAAGAAGAAGGAAGACCAAGAAGGCCACCTCTGTGGAGGGAACACCTTCTCTTCCTGCTGTTCAGACAGCACCCATTGGGATCCATGCTCCGGACGGGCTGGGTCCAGTGGAAAACCCAAATTCAACTCCTGTGGGAGAAGAGACAGAAGACTCTCCTGTGGGAGAGGTTCTCAACCCGGAGGATCATCCTGACCTTCAATGCTTGTTAGCTGAAGGGGGACCCTCCCGGGCAGACTTCTGTAAGGGACAGAGAGAGTGCCACTCTCTCGAGGGACTGAGGAAACAGGCCCTGTCCCAGGCACAAGGACAAGTGCCTAGGACATTCCGGATTTATTGGGAGGGTGAGCTCCTTGTTAGTGAGCCCACTAAGCCTGAACCTGGTGCCCTCAAGAGGTTGGTGGTACCCCAGGTTTACAGGCCCTTCCTACTGCAGTTGGCGCATGAGGTGCCCTTGGCTGGTCATCTTGGGACCAAGAAGACTAAGCAGAGGCTCTCTGCCCATTTCTACTGGCCACGGATGGGAGTAGAGGTGGAATCCCACTGCAGGACCTGCCGAACTTGTCAGTTGTCTGGCAAAACAGGAGGTAGTGTCATTGCCCCACTGCAGCCATTGCCAGTGGTTGGCACACCATTTGAGAGGGTGGGCATCGACATCGTCGGTCCCCTTGACCCTCCCACTTCAGGTGGACATCGGTTCATCCTGGTCTTGGTAGATCATGCCACCAGGTACCCTGAGGCAATACCCCTTCGGACTGTTACTGCCAAGGTGGTTGCCAGGGCTCTCCTGGGCATTTTCACCCGTGTTGGATTCCCCAAGGAGGTTGTCTCTGACAGAGGATCCAACTTCATGTCTAGTTACATGAAAACCATGTGGAAAGAGTGCGGGGTAACCTACAAGTTCTCCACCTCTTACCACCCCCAGACCAATGGTCTGGTTGAGAGATGTAATAAAACTCTCAAGGGCATGCTAGGGGCTTTGGAAGAACCCCTAAGGAGGAAATGGGATCTCCTCCTGCCATGCCTGCTGTTTGCTTACAGAGAGGTACCTCAAGAGGGTGTTGGTTTCAGCCCCTTTGAGTTACTCTTTGGATATCCCGTGAGGGGGCCCCTCGCCTTGATCAGAGAAGGCTTGGAAGCCACCCCTCCAGGTCCCGCCAAGCAAGTGGGGGACTATGTGTTAGGCCTCAGACGGAGGATGACACAGATGATGGGTCAGGCAACAGCAAATCTAAAGGCCAGCCAGGAATTGAATAAGTACTGGCATGACCTTAAAGCCTCGCAAGTGGATTGGACTCCGGGACAGGAAATCCTTGTGATGGAGCCTACCAAGCCTACAGCTCTGGCAGACAAGTGGACTGGACCCTTCAAGATCATCTCCAAGATGGGCAAAGTCAATTATCTGGTTGACATGGGAGCAGGGACGTCATTTCACCAAAATGCCAGGGGTAGCGGAAGTGACATCACAGTGCCACACCCCCAAGAGTGACATCACAGGAAGTGATGTCATTTGACCACACCCCCACAGGAAGTGATGTCATTTGACCACACCCCCACAGGAAGTGATGTCATTAGACCACGCCCCCACCATGACATCACAGGAAGTGGCCTAATAAAGCATTATCGCTCAGTGCATTAAGAAAAAAATGGTTACGATATCAGTGTATTGTGACATTTCATACAAGAATGGATCATCAAAAGGAGCCAGGGCTGCGGAACCGCCCGGGTAAAGAAAGCAGCAGGTGGCAGAGCCATGCTGTGTAGATGGCCACTTCAGTTTGCAGAGTGGCTGTGCTGGAGGCAACCTGTCTCCAGCACAGCCACTCTGCAAACTGCGGGACAGAGTCCCTAATTGCAGGACAATCCAGCGAAATCCGGGACAGTTGGCCACCCTAGCAGTACCGACCTCCAAGCTTCCCAGAGGGGAGCTGGGGGCTCGGTGATCCAATCTGCTCTGTCCTCCTTTGCCCAGCAGTCACTCGCACGTTTGCAGGCTCCATTTGCTCGCCTGTGGTCTTTCTTCTGCCCTGGAAGGGACACCACTGGAATCAATGGCCATGACTATCACTGGGGCGGGCGCCATCATTGTGGAAAGCTGGCTTCCTACATGCTGGGCACACTACTGCTTGCCAACCGGGCATCTTACACTTTCATAGAAAAAAAAGTCATTTCCAAACTCAAAAATGCGCTTAAACTTCCATTCACTAGTGTTCTTTGAAATGTGTATTTTTTTTTTTGTTGGACTATCACTTAGATACAGTGTAATGTTTTGCCCTTTCCTTTGTGTCTCATCATAGGTTAAATTTACAAACATGTTACATGCTTATCAAACTGCTTAATTACAAATACATGCTTCTGTTGTGCTGACAGTAGTTATTAGGAAGTTAAACTGTGGGTTCATGGGTGCCAACTATTGACTTTCACTACAGGGGCAGAAATACCCCGATCTCAGCCCTGAATATAAGCAAACGACTAGCCCAACCCATGCCCTGGCCAAACACATTTTATAGCACTTGTTTTTTTTTTATTATAAGGAATTGCAAAAAGTCATACGATTAACAAGCAATGTTTAATATATAACATCTCAGCAACGGTCTCTCAAATTGCTGAGCTACCCATGTAACATTTTACTGTAGAACATATCTATGGGTCCGTTTATGTACTAAAAATCACTACATTACCAACAGTATTTTGGGTGCACCACTGCCATGGAAAGGATTTAAGGTGGAATTGATGTACAGTGTGGTAAGAAGCAGCATGAAAGAAATTGCACCGTTTAAAGAATTATTGTGAAGATTTCAATTGAGTGGAGTTCAACTGCCAGCTCCGCCCCCTCCACCAAATACCACCCCCACCCCAGCACTTGTGGGATCCCTTTTTCCATGTTTTCCATTTCCACCACTGGGAGCAGGTCCTGACACCCTTCTGTTCGGTGCCCCCTGTCCCTGCAACCCCCCACGGCCTAGCTACAAGCCCACACTGCGAGAGCATTCCAGCCTTTTACCCCTCCTGCCACCGGGCTTCGTGCCCCCCCACACTCCCCACAGCCTCTCTTTCCTTCTACCCCCATTCCCCCACTCCCCCAGGTCTCAGCCTTTCCTTCTAGCTAGCTTTCATTTTCCTCATGCTTCCGTCCATTTGCCTCTTCAGCCTCCACTCGCCCTCCCTCACCTTCCAGCCTCCATTGGCCTCAGCTTCACTTCCGCTCAATCCCCCCCCCCTCACCCTCATCGCCCTCTCCCCAGACATCTTAAATACTGCTTTGCCTGTAATCAGGGGGAGTTCGCGAACTCCTCATCTGCTGTCGTATCACAAGCTTTCAATTAGTCTTCAGAGCTTTTAATAAAGAAAATATTTCAAAGCAAATCCCCAGATGCCCCCGGACCCGCCCCCCTCGTGCAAATATGTGCCGGCGGCGGCCTGCAAGCTGCCGCCGGCATATATTTGGAATGTAGTAAAATGAATTCGGGTGCCGACGGCAGGCCTCAGGCCGCAGCACCAAATTCATTTTACTGACGTGCAAATATGTGCCGGCGGCGGCCTGCAAGCTGCCGCCGGCATATATTTGCAATGTAGTAAAATGAATTTGGGTGCCGACGGCAGGCCTCAGGCCGCAGCACCAAATTCATGAATTTGGTGCTGCGGCCTGAGGCCTGCCGTCGGCACCCGAATTCATTTTACTACATTGCAAATATATGCCGGCGGCAGCTTGCAGGCCGCCGCCGGCACATATTTGCACGTCAGTAAAATGAATTTGGTGCTGAGGCCTGCCGTCGGCACCCGAATTCATTTTACTACATTGCAAATATATGCCGGCGACAGCTTTGCAGGCCGCCGGCACATATTTGCACGTCAGTAAAATGAATTTGGTGAGCTGCGGCCTGAGGCCTGCCGTCGGTGGCGACCTCGGCTCACGCTCGACTCGAGTCTCTCGACTCAGTCACTCACCTCGAAGTCAGTCACTGGCCTGGCCTCCTCCTTCAGCGGGGGTGGATCGACGTGGGTGGATGCAGCTGGACACAACACTCAGCCTCAGCTGGCAGCACTGCAGCAGCAAGACGAGAAAGCACCACACGCGTTTCGCGTGCGTCGTGAAATAATCAAAATGGAGGCCAACACAAGCGTCGCAGCACGCTGTGGCCACGCCCCCTCCTCCTCTGATTGGTCAATGGCCAGAGGTCGCAAGAGATTGACAGGGGTCGCTGGCCAATCGCCAGCGGTCGCTCTTGCGACCTCTGGCGACCCCCAAATGACGTCCCTGCATGGGAGCCTCTGGGGTAGCCCCTCAGATATTCCATGTCAACAGGCTCAAGCCTTTCCACCGGCGAGCAGAAGTCTCATGTCTCTTGCTAGCTTCAGGGCAAGAAGAGGATGAGAGTGAGCCCCTTCCTGATTTGCTGCATAGCAACCCTCAGGATGGCTCAGTGGAGGGAATACATCTCTCTCCGGATTTGACAACAGAGCAACAGAGGGCCTGCAGGGCTTTACTCCAACAGTATGCCTCTCTGTTTTCACTGACGCCAGGCCTTACACCGTGGTGTAGGCATGAAATTGACACTGGTGACAGTGTGCCTGTCAAAAGCAGGTGCTACCGTATGTCAGATACCGTCAAGAACCACATCCAGGCTGAGGTCGCCAAGATGTTGGATCTGGGTGTTATTGAACCCTCAACCAGTCCCTGGTCCAGTCCAGTGGTCCTTGTCCCCAAGGCAAGTTCCCAGGCGGGTACCAAGGATTGGAGGTTCTGTGTGGCTACCGAGGAGCCAATGCCGTCACCAAAACTGACGCGCACCCATTGCCCAGGGCTGATGAGCTCATGGACACCATAGGTGCTGCCAAATTTGTGAGCACCTTTGACCTTACCTCAGGCTATTGGCAAATAGCTCTGACGGACCATGCCAAGGAAAAGACTGCCTTCTCAACACCTGAGGGACTCTACCAGTTTAGGGTCATGCCTTTTGGGTTGAAGAATGCCCCTGCCACCTTCCAGAGATTGGTCAACCATGCGCTCAGTGGGCTGGAAGCCTTTTGTGTGGCTTACTTAGACGACATTGCCGTCTACAGTTCCACCTGGGAAGAGCATTTGACACATCTGGATAAGGTGTTGCAGGCCTTGAAAAGGGCTAACCTCACTATCAAGGCCACCAAGTGCCAGATAGCTCAGGGGAAAGTTACCTATCTTGGTCATGAGGTAGGAGGGGGTCAAATCCAACCTCTCTCCAGTAAAGTACAGGATGTACAGAACTGGGAGACTCCCACTACTCAAACCCAGGTGAGAGCCTTTTTGGGCCTCACTGGGTACTATCGCAATTTCATGGCAGACTATGGAACCATAGCTGCACCCCTGAAAGCTCTAACTTCACCCAAACAGCCTAGGAAGGTTAATTGGACCGAAGACTGTCAGAGGGCCTTTGATGGCTTGAAAGAAAGTCTGTGTAGGGCACCTGTGTTGTGTGCGCCTGACTACAGCCGACCCTTTATCGTCCAGACGGATGCCTGCGACACCGGAATTGGAGCTGTCTTGTCCCAGTTAGATGACAAAGGGAGAGAACATCCTATCATATTCATCAGTAGACAACTCAAGGGTAGAGAACTTAGGTGGGCTACTGTTGAAAAGGAGTGTTTTAGCATAGTTTGGAGCCTTAGGCGTTTTAGGCCCTCCCTTACGGGGTCTACCTTCAAGGTCCAAACAGATCATAAGCCCCTGAAGTGGCTTATGCAAATGAAGGGTGAGACTCCGAAATTGCTCAGGTGGTCCATTAGCCTGCAAGGGCTAGACTTCACCATAGAGCACAGACCAGGGAAGAGTCACGATAATGCAGATGGCCTTTCCAGAAGGTATGTTGACCGTCTGGATGAGGGTGTCTATCCCGTGGGAGATTAGACACTCTCCACCTCAGTCTGGTGGGGGGGCGACTGTGATGCTGGAAATGCATCAGAGGGACAGGGCCTCTGAATCCTTGTCCTTTACTGCATTTTATCGTGTGTTCTGTCATGTTTTCTGCCCCAGACTCCATGTGGGACTCCTGGCAGTGCAGCTCTCTCTTTAGGTTTGGTGAACAGACCCATGGGATACCCTTATGGCACCCATGGGTAGGGGTACAACCCTGTGCCCCTAGTGTATGTTTTTGGGCACCTGTGGGTGGCCCACAGAGCAGGGTATGGGCTGGTGGCAGCTCCGTGCTGAATTTGCCAGGTGCTCTGGGTGTCCTCCATTTTGGGATACCCAGGCCCTGCCATTGGGATCAGTTGATTCCTGATAGGAAACAAGATGGCCCCTGTGGCCTCATGCTTTCTATTGTCTGTTACCTTGTTTCCCAAAGTCCTGGGAAGCCCTGACTCTGTCCCTTCCCCCTGACTGGCTGTTGGGTGGAAGTGCCATATATGGTGTTGTTGTGAAGGCCCAGCTAGACTGACTGGAGCCTTCCCAGTGACTGTATGTTGTGGGTACCTCCTGTGGGTGGGACCTGGGTGAATGGAGTGTGTGACCAATATACACTCCTTGTTGTGGTTGTCTGGTTTCTGGCATGAGAGACAAAGACTGAGACAGCCCTGCCCGAAACTGGCCTGAATGCAGTGTGTAGTGTTGAATGGCTGGGTACTTGTCCCAATCCACATTCCTTGTTGTGAGTGTCTGAAAGGGAGGAGTGTGGCCTGAATGCACTGTGTGCCTGATTGGCTGACTGACTGCATGAATGCCCTTCTGTATGAATGGCTGCTGAGTGTGTGCCAGCAGTGTGGATGAGAGACAGAATAGTATATCTGGGGACCTCTCACCACTGGTAGGAGGTTCAGGGAACGTTCAGAAGCGTTCAGAAGCGTTCTGGAGCTGAGTCTCCACTCTAAGAGTAACTGGAACTGCTGATCCTCGACGTCCAGCTGGAAGAAGAAGACTTGCTGTTGCATTTGCTTCGACCGATCCGAAGGCTGCCGAAATCGTCGAAGACTGACCCGAGATAGGACCTGGTAAGGCGCCCTCTTCCCGTGCTCCGAGGGACCATCGAGCAGCGCTCCATCTTTGCCAAAGCGCCCTGGAAGACAGACCCTCGAAAGGCTGCCGACCCGAGATTGGACCGCCGAGGAGATCGAAGTGACGCACCCGGACATCGCCGCCGTCGAAGTCCATTGCCGTCGACCAGGGTTCGCAGGTTTGTGTAACCGCTGGAGGCCTGGCGAAGTTGTGTTGCCCAGCCGTGGGAACCACTTGACGCCGTGCCGCTGACGACCGGAGCCGTCCGCTCCTTTGCCTAAGAACATTCGAATCGAAGGACTCCCTCGTCCGCACCGTCGACCGCTTTATCCTGCCGGAGAAAGTCGAGAACGACCAACGCGCTGAGGAGAAACCTGCCGGTGGGTTTCCCGCCACCCGACGACCACAAAGACTCGAACGACTCGACGCCCTTGCTGGGCCTCCGTCTCCACAATCTTTGCGGTCCAGAACTATTGTCATCGAGGTGCCCCGCACGCCTCTGCCTCGCAGGAGGGCCGACGCTCCGACGCTGACGAGCACCGCTCGGACGAAGCTGCCGCCTCATCGACGCCGTTCTACCCTGTTTGTCGACGGACGTTCGACGTCCCGTGTCTCCCGCTTGAAAGGGAAGGCATTCAAGAAGGGCCGTCGATTCCCCGTCGCCGAACACCGAGTCCTCGACGCTTCTCGACGCCTCTCGACGATCCGTGACTCCCGCTTGAAAGGGGGTCGCTCAAGAAGGATCTGTCGACGCCTCTTCGAAGAACTCGACTCCACCAGGTACATTGGGGGGGTAAAAACATTATAGGAGGGAATAAGACTTGCAGAACAATATATGGACTGGGCTTGTGCTATATCTTTATTTTACAGGTTGTCCAGGTGGGGGGATCTCCACACAGAACTGTGTCTAGTGGTAGGGGCCAGTATTCTGCCTATTGCTCAACCATCTTATTTTCTCTCCTCTCTCTATTGCTGATTTCACTCTATTGATCTGTGTGACATTGTTACCGTATTGTTGATGCACTTTAATGAGATCTAATACAAAGGGTGGTACCACTTTAGAATTGTATATATTTGCCATTGTTGATTTTCCTAAGTACAAAGTGAGTTATTATGATAAGTGTACATAACCTTGAATATTGATTATATAAAGACTGTGTTCTAACCAATACAGTGTGTGGACATTCCTTTGTGGGGGCTTGGGGACTACACTGTACTTAAGAACCAGCCTGCATCACCTCCTGAGAAGCTAGGCCTTGATTGCTCGTCCATTGCTACCGTAATAGAGAATCTTGGCTGGGGTCTTCTGTGCCTCTCTTCTACCATATAGAGAGCAGAAGTACAGACACCCCCTACCGGTCTTCTTCACAGTCCCGGCATCTGGAACGGACAGGGAAGCGGGCGTGGAAAGATGTTTCCCCACAACGCTGAAATCGGTCCTGGGCAATCTGGTTTTGGGGAAATCAACTGTAGATCCAAGCAAGAGCGTTCACTGCAGTGTTAGGCCATTACAGGCTAGGTAAGCCCAATGCCATGGCCATTAACGCCATAAGCACTGGAGCGTGTGTGGCAAAGCAGAGCAGAGTTGCTCACAAAAAGGGGAAGGTCTATGAAGTCTTTGGGGGTGGGGGGTTGAGCCAAGCGCATTTTAAGAAAAAGAATGAGGAGAAGGCATGGCGGGGGCTTTTGCTGCAGTGAACACGTGGCCACGAGGACTGCTGGGCGCATCTGGGGATGGTGCAGTGAGGGATCAGGCCGTGGGTTGTTATGAGGCGAGAAGTGTGACGGAGCAGTGAGGTAAGATATCTCACAGCATTGAAGCAAGAGGAGCAGGCAATGTGGACATACATCTACCTGATCCTGTCTTCCCAGATTGACGGTCGGCTGAGCACCATTCTGAGAGTTCTGGTTTTGGCATGCAGGCATTCTCCCTGGGCTATGCTGCTGGGTGTCGGTTAGTGCAGGGCAGCGCAAAGGCAGATTGGCCTATAGGAAAATTGTCCATTTCCATTCAGGCCATCACTTCTGGAAGACCAGTACTGCTTGGGCAAAGTCAGCCCCATGGTAGGCAAATTCTTGCTTTCGGGGTGAGGGACTGAATGTGCAGGTTAATTGTCAGGGTACAGGATTAGCAGACATACCAGTTTCTCCTCCAGGGAACATAACTAGGTGCACATAACAAGATGACTTCCAGGTTACATAACTAGCTGGGCAAGTTTACTCTTCCAGGAAACATGACTAAACATGGAGATTAATTTACGGTGCATTGCGGGTATGCTGACTCCCAACCCAGCCGGTAAATCTGGGGGGGCGATCGGTCACATCCTTACAAACCTACTTAGCAGGCTGGTACTCCTGGACTGGTGCCAATGGGTGACTGATAGATGGTGGATGACGTGCCTTAAAGTCTGCAAATGTCTTTTGTTTGTTTTGTTATTTCACTTAATGCTTACATGGTGCCTTCCAGCTACTTTGAGACACTGCTGTATGCTGTCCTAGAAGAAAAATACATGGTTTAGCCAACAGCAGTAAACAGAGACTGCATTGTCCCACTACAAGGTGTGTCCTAGGTCCGTGGATCCTGGGTCGATGAGGGCTTTAATGCCCTCGAGTGCACTGTACTTTGGGCTGGATAGGAGGGTGGCTTTGAAGAGAAAAACAACGTAAAGCTCATTCGCAACTCAATGCAGTGCCCCATGTCTCCTCTCCCTGCAGAGCTCTGATTCTGGCAGTTTACTTTTGGGGTTTCACTGTTGTTGCATAGACTGGGGCCCCTAACCACTCCTTTTCATCCTCCCCCGCCCCAATGCAGTTAACTCCGTGAAGTGACCTATGGGAATAAATCCGAATTACTGGAAGTCCTGGTCTCTCTCCTCAATCTCCCCTTCTACAAACAAAACATCTCTTTTTCTTTTTCCATTTTTTTAATGAATTGGCTAAACAAGTTAGCCTTACATAACATAAAATAAGCAATACATTTCATAACAATGCATAATAAATCAAAGTTACATAAAATTGCAAGAGATCAAATGTACCTCTTATTACATCCCCATAAGCAAACCAATGAGCGTTATTAAAATGTGCATATTAAATTAAATTAATAGAACATTTCATAACAAGTCAAAATTACGTATTAATAAAAGTGTGTACTTTAAAAAAAAGAGTGGTCACAAAGCTTATTTTTCTTTAACTGCTATCAGCCAGGGCACCAAATAATTGTTTCTCTTGGAAATCGTCAGAGAGGATTCATGGCCACTTACAGCCCTATCCCAAAATTCTTTGAATGAAATCCATGATACACCGTGCTGATCTGAAAGGGAAAGAGGATGGGGTGGGTTAGTAGGACTGAGCGGGGGAAGACCAAGAGAGCTGTGATGTGCTGTTGGCAGCATCATTTCGGGTAACACCGTTCGCTGAGCTTAAGTGTGCTTTTTGGTTGGTTGACGTCATGTGCTGTTGTGGGAGACAATGTGTGGTTTGTTTTGTTGTTGTGGTGTAGTCAAGCGTGTGCGGTTTGTTGTGCTTAGAGGTGTGATTGTGTTTGTTTTGAGTATGAGAGGGGTATGCAGATGGGTGAGATTGTTAGTGGGGTTGGTTAATGGCATCACTATCTAGATGTCTACTAAACAGTAGGACCCTTGTAGCCAGCAATGCCGAGCACTTCATTACAATGTGATCTCTAGCCAGAAAGTTTTCTTCTCCTGGCACAGAGAGCAACTCTTGTCGGCCAGTGTATTACCGCATCGAATATAAACAATTTCTCCCACCAGAAGGATGTTCAATCTGAACCAGAGGAATTGCTTCCGGCACTACGGGTTCGGAAACTTAGCTAAATACTTCGGAAGGGATTCCAGTGGTTGGTCCTGCCAGGACAAATTCTTGTACAAGACATAAGAACTCATTTTAGCAATCATTCCTATCCAGTCCTTCCCAAACAATGTTTTTTTGTTTTAAGTGGATTTTAAAATCAACACTTCCGCAAAAGTACAAAAACGATTAATAGGACTCCATTGCTTCCTTAAATGAATATCAACCTGGTGGTCAAAAAAGGGAGAACCATTAGATGGGGCTAAGAGCATTCTATATAATGATAGAACTTTCCATAGATATCAGACTCGCGATGATGCCAAACCCAGCTACAATCTCACTCCAGCAATAGGAACGCAAGTGAGAATACCAAGGGCCCTTTTCCACAAAATTGATTCAAGAGTATCCCACTCCACCTCTCTTGAAAGTTCTCCTCTTGTCCATACAGTATCGAGGGTACGATCTTTACTGTGTAGTATTGAATTAGAGGGAGAAAAGTGAAGCAGCAACATCTATACAGAATCCACTTGAGCTGGGCCGCATATTGGATTGCTCTGTTTTTTAGCCGAGTCAATAGCAACTGCTTATTAGGATATGAATCAATATTAAATCCCAAATATTTAATGTCGATAGAAGGAAATATTAAAGTAGGTCCAAGTCTCCAGGTAAAGACATGCAGCTTTCTATTATTCTTGTGTAATCTAATAATATTACATTTCTTACCATTTATGATACAATTATTGGTGCGTGCATACGATACTGTGGCATTGATCTGCAACTTGTCGATGAGAACTACATCATCCGCGTAGGGTAGCCAGCTTGTCATAAGCCCACCAGGTCTAATAGGGGCAAAGGCAACTCATTCCAAACAGTTGCCCACATCAGAAAGGTAGAGGTTGAACAGACAGGGGCCAACACGCAGCCCTGCCCAAGACCTCCGGGGTGTCCGTCAGGTTTCCCTGCCCATTCAGTCTCACCTGTATTGAAGTGCTCTCATATATCTTCATCAGCATATTGAGCAAATATTCAGTAATAGACCAGTTCTTCAATGTTTCCCACAGGCGATTTCTAATAACAGTATCAAACGTCTGTGAGATGTCAATGGAAGCTATTTATACTGTTCAGTACTAGAGGCTATCTCCTGGAAACAGTTCACTATGTAGCCATTTATTAGGGTACTCACACCCTTACGAAAAACCTCTTTTTCTTTTTAATTCAGTGAGTTTTACCACAGAATATTCGGCACTGAAAAGTATTTGCAGTGACTATTCAGAAGTAAAATCAGTGTTTAGTATGGTATATGTCTCGAAATTAAAACCCTTTTCATGGAGTGATTGTCATGTAAAGTAATTCTTTTCTGTGGGTGCTTCGTAGTGAGAGGACCTCATGCGGGAAGGCATGGGGAACTGCAATCCCCTGGCTAGTAATGCGCTTTCTATGGAATTAGGAGAGCTGTGCATGCAGATTTGTAAGCCCCTCTCACATGGCAGATACAGGTTCCTGAGTCCCCATGAAGCAGTGTAGTTTGAGATCATAATACTTTAGTAGTCCTTGATGTCCACTGCACTCAGATGCCAACATAATCACTTCCACATCTTCTGCTAGTAAGGATCTGCACCATATGCTTTCCTAAAAGTTCCCAACAATGCAACAATATGCCATGAGGCGGCCTAGATTGTGTTAGTGCGCTTTTGCGCTTTAATGTGACAGGCCACAGCTTTTAAAAGACACACTAACCTGGCCCCTGGACTTACAGACTAAGGGATCAGTTAACAATCGCCAAAACAATAAAATAATTAAACAATTTACAATTCATCATTTCCTGCCCCTTGCTCCCTCCACTCCCCCTCAATTCCTCTCAATCTTCCTTCCTGTTTTCTCCCATCTTCTCCCCGAGGCCACCCCCTCCTTCTTCAATACCTCTTCCCTCTCTTTGTGCCCCCAGGCTAGCCTGTTCGTGCAAACAGCGCCACCACCCTCTTTTACCCCGCTAGTAGCCCTTTTTGCTCCCCCCAACTATCCTCCAAAGGGCCATGCCCCCGGCCGAAGAAAAACCCTCCCCTGAAGTGTTCTTTCTGCCCCACCCCACCACTCTCATCTACCTCCAACTCTTTATGATATCTTCCACCGCCATCCTAACATCACACAAATAGTACTGGTTTCCCTTAAAGGATAGTTCCGGGACTTTTTTTTTATTGTCCCTACGGGTCGGCCATGTGTTTGTAAGCATAAATCGGTAGATCGTAGGAAACTTTCCTATGGACCTTACCCGACTTTTCGCCCATTATCGCACTCGAAATCAGCCTCCATTTTGTGATAATCCTATCATTCCGCCGCATCGACCTGGCTCACCTGCCTTTGCGGCACTAAATCAAATCCCCCGCCCCTGAGCCTGACATCAGCAGACGCGTACTGCCCATTTCAAGCACGTCTCGTGTCAACAATCGCTGCGCCTCAGCTATTGACGTGTTGCCATGGAAATGGCAGGACGCCTCTTTCCCCAATAAGTATAAACAGACCGTTTCACAACATACAGCAGCAGATTTTCGATTCCATTCCTCTCTCTGTGTTACTTTGAGTATTCTGTGACTCGTTTCAGTGCTCTGGTCAGCTACCTTCGCCGCTTGTAGCCCGTGTGAACACCTGTACCATCTCTGTAAATTATTTTACTATCTTTACCGCACAATGGCCACAATAATGCCGTATATGTACGAGCCCGAGTACACCGAGGAGGAACTACTGGAAAGGCAAGCACGCGAAAACGATGGGGATTCGGACGGCAGTTGGGAGGACCAGTCAACGGATGAAGAGCCTGGACCATGTCGCATGGACGGCGTCTCCACCTGGTGCACGTGCAATCGGTGCGAGCTAATGCCAACTGAGGAGAACTGCTGCTGCCGTGAAAATTCCGGGTGCTTGGCCTACATTTCGGAAAGCGAGCAAAGTCAGCAGGAAGGCGAGCAAAGTCCGCAATGCATCACCGAGCTGCCAGAGTTCAGGGAAGCCTGCCTCTCACGGACAGTGTTGAGGATGATGATGGTGCTTATGCACGAACTTCGTGGCACTGTTCGTCCGCGTAATCCGAGTAACGAGTAAGTATACTCTGTTTGTGATGTCAGTGATGCCACCACTATTTCATGGTCGTCTCCCACATATAAAATTACATTTACATATCATTCGAACGCATGTAAATTGGTTCCATATAGTGCATTTTCTAGATATAATTTTTTTCTAAGAAAAATGACATGTGTTACCTGAATCGACATTGATAAGAAAGTTTGGTCAGTTTAATACAGTTTGCATCTTTTTTTTTCACAGGTGGTACAGGCTGGTGGCCTATCGTTGCTTCACTTGGTGGCTTCACGGGAGGCTCGGACACCGCGTTCGGAGAGTAATACCTGCCTGTGCGGTACTTGCCATTAGACAACATTTCCCCAGTGACAGTGGACAATACCGCGGATTTTCCCTCGATGTGCTGCAACCTCAACTTTACAATGTGTAATGTTTATTATTTATGTTTAATTAAAATCTAAAATAAAGCCCAACATATATTTTAACAATGGTTGTTTTGATTTTTTAAATGAATCTAGTGTATATTCTCCTGGGAGGGTGAGGTATTTATAAACTCACCCCCCTGCCTTCCATGTAGTAGATCCTGCAGCCATCCTCTTACATTCAGTTAGATGGCCTCTCCTTGGTTAGGCCCTGCGGCAAACGGGTCTTGTCTGCACGACCACCGCCCCGATCCACCCCCCGCCCTATCAAAGGCAGTTCGCACCGGGGTACTTGCGCTGCTGGCAAGTGGAGCTGTCAGGGAGCGATAAAGGCCAAGAGGTGCCAAAGACCATGTACACTTCAAAGTGGTCTATAGAGCATGGGTTGTTGTTCCCATGTCTACCTCCAGACCCCGTGTCTCCTGCCAAGCATCCCCCCTCACGCTGGACGGCCCCCTGCAATCCACATAAGTGTGTCTCCATTCACGAGTCTTCCTGTGTCTTGTCTGCACGACCACCGCCCCGATCCACCCCCCGCCCTATCAAAGGCAGTTCGCACCGGGGTACTTGCGCTGCTGGCAAGTGGAGCTGTCAGGGAGCGATAAAGGCCAAGAGGTGCCAAAGACCATGTACACTTCAAAGTGGTCTATAGAGCATGGGTTGTTGTTCCCATGTCTACCTCCAGACCCCGTGTCTCCTGCCAAGCATCCCCCCTCACGCTGGACGGCCCCCTGCAATCCACATAAGTGTGTCTCCATTCACAAGTCTTCCTGTGTCTTGCCTGCACGACCACCGCCCCGATCCACCCCCCGCCCTATCAAAGGCAGTTCGCACCGGGGTACTTGCGCTGCTGGCAAGTGGAGCTGTCAGGGAGCGATAAAGGCCAAGAGGTGCCAAAGACCATGTACACTTCAAAGTGGTCTATAGAGCATGGGTTGTTGTTCCCATGTCTACCTCCAGACCCCGTGTCTCCTGCCAAGCATCCCCCCTCACGCTGGACGGCCCCCTGCAATCCACATAAGTGTGTCTCCATTCACGAGTCTTCCTGTGTCTTGTCTGCACGACCACCGCCCCGATCCACCCCCCGCCTTATCAAAGGCAGTTCGCACCGGGGTATTTGCGCTGCTGGCAAGTGGAGCTGTCAGGGAGCGATAAAGGCCAAGAGGTGCCAAAGACCATGTACACTTCAAAGTGGTCTATAGAGCATGGGTTTGTTGTTCCCATGTCTACCTCCAGACCCCGTGTCTCCTGCCAAGCATCCCCCCTCACGCTGGACGGCCCCCTGCAGACCGCATAATGCCACGACATATACACGTCATTCATTCACAAACACACCCCTGTTTCGAATTCTTTATAACCCACTTCATATTTCTAATGAGAACTTCTTTGCGCTTTGCTAGTCAACCCGTGAAGGTGCTGGTTATCTGCTCTTCGTCTCTGTGAACTTCCGTGACCACTTTGAGCAAACTCGTCAGTTTGCAACCTGTGAACTGCTCCCTGTTCTACGACAAGAAACTACTCTGATCCCTGCATCTAACTGTTTGTTCGTCAAGGTAAGTCCATGTACCATAATCATTTTGCGTCCAATTTTTTAATTTATATCTATTTGCTAGTAGTCATCAAATTGCATCCATGTTTTCTTTTCGTTCACGACAGTACATGCAAGGAACTAGTCACATGTTCTGAGTTTAGTCAAATTACTTTTTCTATTTTTTGAAAGTTATTGAAATACTTATCCGCATGTGAATAACGTGTATAGTTCCAAGAACCAAAACGGACCTTGCATTGAACCTTTTATGTGTCATTTAATGTTTTAACACATTGGTATTCATAGAGAATTGTTGATCTTTACTTTTCAGAACTTTCCATAATGCCTGCCTGTTCCATTGGCGGTTGCCCTTCGAAGACCCATAACAAATCTGAAGGTACTATAATGCATGTTTTCCCTAAGACAATAGATCAGATAAGAGAATGGGTCTGATATTGCGGATATCCAGCCTCTGAGATAGAAAGTAGAGTCCTAGAAGTCTTTGCGGACAAGAGGGGTGATCGATACCGCATCTGCAGCAGGCACTTTAGCCCAGACATGTACTCCACATCATTGCTAATAAAGAAGAAAACACCGCGAGCGAGGCGAAAATTGCTCTCAACCGCTATTCCCACTCTATTCGTCCACATCCCTCAAGTTTACGTATTTATCTCTCGGCATTGCGGTAGTGTGTAGCATTAGCTAACAATAATTTCCCCATTTATGTATCCACTCAATATGAAGGCGGAAGATTCTCCATCCGTGTCGTTATTGCAGTCATCTGCCACTTCAAGCGCCTATCGGGTAATCTTACTTAGCTATTCTGACACTGACTTGTTTTAGGCATGTAAATCAATAGTTTTAATTGATCGTGTAATTATTTTACCTAATGGTACACCACAGTACTCGTCCTCTAGTCTTTGTTTTCAGTTATAATTATTGTTATCCAAAATAATGCAAGTACTGTCTTTCAGGGAGATGCTGAGGAGTCCAACGCATTGACGACAACCGTAGATGTCACTCAGATGCTCGAGGTACGTTTCCGGACAGTTCCATCGATGGAGATCATCAGATCTTGCATTCTTGTAGCGTGATTGTTACACACAATGTTTCTTTCGTTTTTAGCCATTGGTATGTCCTTCTGTCGTCGCCCTCCTATGTGTCTTCTTTTTTCAATATTGTGTTCATTACTAATGAAAGTCCTATGTTTCAGGGAGTCGATGGAGCATTAGTCCAAGAAGAAGGGGGAGCATGCAGTTACGGGTCGGCGCAACAGCTTGCAGAAGTGTGCACCGCAGTTACAGCGTCCCTTGATGTTCTTATGCATTTCGAGGTATGGATACTGACAGATCAATCATGCGAGATCAAATGACGTGATTACATCCGCTATACTTCCTTCTTTATTAACGCAAGTACTATGTTTCAGGGAGCTGACGGAGCTTCTTCAACAAGAACATCACCCCTAGTAGTTGATGCAGATCTCTGGGTGGTGACACTTCCAACGATGGAGCAAATCGAATCATATTTAGATATCCATTATTTATTTTAGACAACTGATCATTTGTGCAGGTCTATTTAGATGAGCCGTTGACGCCTGCAGAAAGTTTATGTTCTTTTAAACAAAATAGAAAACCATACTAATGCAATTACTGTGTTTCAGGGAGTTGCTGAAGCGTCATCTTCAATAATATCATCAATGGAAGTCTATGCGGAGCCCGAGGTATGGATCTTGACAGTTCAATCTAACTAGATCAACAATGCGTGAACTATTGTCGTTTGAATGTTCTACACAATGCGTTCATTCGTGTTTTGCTATTGAGATGTACGTATGGGTATTGGTCCCCAAGTACATTTTGTGTTTTCAATATTATTATACATACTAATGAAAGTTCTATGTTTCAGGGAGTCGATGGAGCCTCAGTGAGTGATGGATGTGCTTATCATGAAAATATAGTCGTTGCAGCGCGAGAGGAAGTGGAGACATGCACACACAAGTCGGAGCAACAGCGTCCAGATGTTGAAGTTCGAGGAAAGAAAGTTTCAAAGAAAAGAAAGCAAAAGAAGGTTAGTGTCCTGTTCACTATATTATGTTGTCTTTCACTGTCAATAGTTCAATACTGTAAGTTGTGTTTAAACTGAACATCCCTTTTCTAATCTGTCCTCTAGTTGCGAGTGGGTGTAAGAACTAGATCTACACAGACAGTGAAGCGAACGAGAGATGTTGCTTGTCAAACCTTTTGGCAGGGACTTGAGACTGGAGATGCATCGTGCCAATGGGAAGAATATGAAGTGATTGACAACGGAGCTATACCACCACCAGCCATTGATGGTGAATGTCCTCCTGGTAGTTTGGATGCAGTCGGAGATCAATTCACAGAATCCACACCCGCAAAAAATAAGAGCGCGCGAAAGTTGAAGACATTGTTTTTTTCTCCCATCTCCGGACAAGGAACAGATGTTGCAATGGAAGAGAATGAAGTGGACGACAATGAAACACCATCAATATCACTCAGCATAGCGGAAGACGATATCAGAGATTGTACCTTTCATGCGAGTGACATGTCCTCAACGTTACAGGCCGAACCAGCTGGGATGCAGAGTGACAGTATAAGGAAAGAGGCCAAATTCATTGTATTCGATAGCTGTTTGATGGATATTATTATGATGATGAAATGTGGGCATTGGGTTGGTGGGGAAGTATGTGGGGAGCCATTGATTAATGTGACTCGTGCAATTCGAGGCACTAACCTTAAAATACATGCCACCTGTACACAATATCATCCGTTCGCATGGTCTGCACAACCCATGCTGGGGCAACTGCCAGCAGGCAATCTACTTTGTGCAGCGGCCGCACTTTTTAGTGGTTCAAGTTTTAAAAAGTTACAGTATTTCTTTCAGTTTGTGGGAATCCATTTCATTGCGAAAAGTCAGTTCTACAAATACCAAACCGATTATCTATTTCCAGCCATCAGCGAAGCTTGGAGAATGGAAAAAATGTCAATGGAAAGTACATTCGCGGGCAAACGCTTCAGGCTAGCCGGTGATGGACAGTGCGACAGCCCAGGATTTTCAGCCAAGTACTGCACCTACCACTTTCAGGACATGGAAAGTAAGAAAATTGTGAGTTCGGTGGTCGTGCAGGTGTCACAAAGTACATCCTCAGTGGCCATGGAGAAAGTTGGCTTTGTAGCATCATTGCAAGAACTACAATCGCGGGGAATGGTGATCGACCTGATAGCCACGGACAGACACGTTTCAATTGCCAAGACAATGAGAGAAGAGTACAAAAATATAAATCACCAATTTGACGTATGGCATCTTGCAAAAACAATCAATAAAAAATTGTCGGCTGCAGGAAAAAAAAAAGATATGCAAGGTATTTCACAGTGGTCCAAGTCAATCAGCAACCATCTTTGGTGGAGCTCAAAAACATGTGAAGGGTCGTTGGAAATTCTACTGGAAAAATGGCGGTCAGTAATGTTGCACTGTAGCAACGTACATCGATGGTCGACAAATGAGCATTTCCACAAATGTGAACATGGCCATTTGTCCACAGAGGAGGCACGGAAGAAGAAGTGGTTGATTCCTTCATCACCCACTCACAAGGCCATTGAAAAGATTGTATTTGATAAAACTATAACAAGAGATTTGAGGGGACTCACGGAATTCTGCCACACAGGAGATTTGGAGGTGTTCCACAATATGTGCCTAAAGTACAGGCCCAAAAGATTGCATTTTGGCATGGAAGGCATGATAAATCGGACTCTTCTAGCGGTCTTGGCACATAACCATAATGTTGGCCGTCAACAAAGTAGGACGACCGGAACTTTAGGGACGCTTCGCTACAATAAGGCCTTCACTAAAAGAAGTAAACAATGGGTGATCAAACCAGTGTTTGAGGATATGCAATATGAGTTTATTGAGAGACTTATCGTAGATGTCCTCGATAGGCACATACATGGAGTGGTGAACGAACCTATGCAGGGGACAACTGCATTGCCACCCAACATTGCCTCTGTTCCATGTCCACCTAAAGCAGAGCTCATTGAGAAATACACATCACGGTTTAAATGATTGTAATTTGATTGTCTGTTCTCTCGAGTCTCCTCATGTTGCAGGCCCATTGCAATTAAACCAAACAGTAATATAAATCATTTTTACAAAAATTATAGAATGTTTCCGTATTACAAACACATGGCCGACCCATAGGGACAATAAAAAAAAAGGCACGCAGACAAGATGCCCTTACACTAACTGCAGCTAACTAGAAATGTGTGCTCGCTCAAAGTGAAGGTCAGCTGCTTTGATGTTTTGCTCGGGTGGCGGAACGGCCCACGACCCAATATAAGGTTCTATTGTGATTTGACCTTGACAGGCCGGGACCATCCTGAAAGACTAAGAAAAGATAATGAATAAAATTTCAGAAACGAAACGATGAGCCACGTTCATTAGAAGAAGTAACGTCGGCAAAGAAGGAGTGGTGTTTCGGGTCTGCCCTACACAGAGACACAATGGAAAATGCAAATATAATGTAAGTAACTTTTGATGAGTTTATACCGCAATTTCATTACTATACAGTGGCTTTAAAGACGGGTTCAGTTGTACTTGTTCGTTCTATGTGGCATATTGTTTTCTACCGCGCACTATCTTGAGGAGAAACATCTGCTTTTACTGAAGCACCTCAAAACCTTCCTCTTTGCTTCTGCTTTCTCTCTCCCTCTCCCCTGCTACAACTGGTCCACTGTCTGCGACCTCGGTCCTGGGCCCTTCCACTCTCCACCTGCACTGCCTCCCTGTCAACCCCTGCACTGGGGGACTGTCTCAGTATCCTACAGCCCCCCCTTCCCAGCACTTGTTCTGCACTTACCTTGCACTTGCCACCAGCTGGCCCTATTTATTTATTATTTAATGCTACTTACCTTGTACTCCACTCCCCCCCCCTCCATGCCTCGCCACGCCTTTAAACACTTGTGTACACCCAGTAGCGCTGTCCTCGCTATGAAATGAATAATTTTAATAAGGATCTGATGGTGAGACTAATTTCATTTTTTATGTTTTTAGGTACATCATTCACTACTGTCTGTGTCACGAGTACCAGACACCGGCGGACGGCTTCTACAGCCGCCAGTTGCTTCTCCGCGTGAACAACGTTACCACCCTGACCATTTTATGGGACGATCGCCAAGTACAAGTATGCCCTTACGCGGTACTAACGGTTAGATGCAACATACCTACCGTTGTGGTGGCCTAGTGCCTCGTTGTTGGAACAGCCATGCGATTATCAGTGCGACCGAAGAGCTTATTTTTATCGTAAACCAACACCCTGTGTACTGCACATGAACATCGCTTCCCTCAAGACGAACTAATTTGGATCGAGAGCAAAGAAAAAGGCAAATCGCTGAATATTCTCTAAACATTTGATGTCCAATAAACGTACTTTGCCAAATGTACAATCTTGCCGTTTGCTTTTAAACCACGGTTTCACATTCCGAATTGTGGTGCTGTATTGTGAGATGCTCTAAGACCCTGTGTACAGCAAAGGACCATCGCGTTCCTCAATACGAACTTTTTGGAACATGAGCAAATAAAAATGCAAATCGCTGAATATTCTCTAAACATTTGATGTCAAATAAATGTACTTTACCACATTTACAATCTTGCCGTTTGCTTTTAAACCACGGTTTCACATTCCGAATTGTGGTGCTGTATTGTGAGATGCTCTAAGACCCTGTGTACAGCAAAGGACCATCGCGTTCCTCAATACGAACTTTTTGGAACATGAGCAAATAAAAATGCAAATCGCTGAATATTCTCTAAACATTTGATGTCAAATAAATGTACTTTACCACATTTACAATCTTGCCGTTTGCTTTTAAACCACGGTTTCACATTCCGAATTGTGGTGCTGTATTGTGAGATGCTCTAAGACCCTGTGTACAGCAAAGGACCATCGCGTTCCTCAATACGAACTTTTTGGAACATGAGCAAATAAAAATGCAAATCGCTGAATATTCTCTAAACATTTGATGTCAAATAAATGTACTTTACCACATTTACAATCTTGCGGTTTGATTTCAAAGTACAGTTTCATATTCCGAATTGTGGTGCGCTGTATTGTGAGCTGATCTGTGTTGATTTCCGGGGTCTGTGTGGAGTCGCGTAGAAGACGCCTGGGCGCGTTTGCCTACGCAGCTCAGTCACGTCACGGATAGAGGCGGGGAATATGAATGTTTTGATAAAGTCTGTTTCAGGGGCGGGGGATTTGATTTAGTGCCGCAAAGGCAGGTGAGCCAGGTCGATGCGGCGGAATGATAGGATTATCACAAAATGGAGGCTGATTTCGAGTGCGATAATGGGCGAAAAGTCGGGTAAGGTCCATAGGAAAGTTTCCTACGATCTACCGATTTATGCTTACAAACACATGGCCGACCCGTAGGGACAATAAAAAAAAAGTCCCGGAACTATCCTTCAAGTGACAAGTGCACTTCATCCTCCCGAAACAAATCAAAAGCCTCAGTGCGCCAGCGTTTGCAACCCACAGGACCTGCAAAACGTCACCATTTACCTATTAATCTTTTTCTCGTCCTTTCCACCGCCCCTTCCTTCACAGCTCCCTGCCATACCCCCCTTGGCATCAACTTGGTCCAAACCAACATCACACTGGGCCACTTCTGCCTCAACCAACTAAGGTCCCTCTTCATCTTTTTTAACAATGCCACACCCATATCCCTGACCAAATCAATCTCCCCTGCATGTAACACAAAGCCGCCGGAACACCATGAAGCTCTCTCATACACGCCAGCACAAGCAACAGTTGGTCCCACCTGAGCCCCACTCCACCCCAGACCATCTCAAAAACACCATCTAATAACTACACCCCAACTGGGTCCAGTAAACCCTTTTTCCTGCATCTTTCTCCATTCATTTCACAATGGAGT
Organism: Ambystoma mexicanum; assembly: GCF_040938575.1. Lineage (NCBI taxonomy): Eukaryota > Metazoa > Chordata > Amphibia > Caudata > Ambystomatidae > Ambystoma > Ambystoma mexicanum. The sequence goes on from NC_090921.1 coordinate 561,995,054, forward strand.
GTCCACATATCCAGATTTGAGGCAACTCACTCTCCTCCGTGCCATATCTGAAAAAGAAAAAGACAGTGAGCCTTCTCTCCGATAACCCCTCTGATCCCCCACCTGGATTCCTTTTGTTACCAAATATCCCCCTTTTCCCAGATCTCTCATGTATCCCTTGTACTTTGCCCATTTCTATTGCCGGAAACGCTTCACACTCTCTTCAAACAGACCCAGCCTGCTACCTTTCGGACGCCGCCCCATCCTAAAACAATGAGCCCCAAAAACCTCAGCCTTCTCACCCAACGCCAACAGAGCTCTCTTCATCACTCCCAAAACCTGAGAAGCTGTCACCTCTGACCTGTTTTCATGCTGAAAAACCAATTCTTCTCTTCCCTCACGACTCTCCTTCCACAGTGCTCCTGCCCTCACTGGGCACAACTCCTTACTGTCTCTAGCCAGATGCATCCAAAAACCCTTGCCCTTCTGATCCGTTTTTGATTTCCAAATGTATATATCCACACCGTCAACCGTCAACTGACACTCCCCCCCCCACTTGTAACGTTTCCCGTGCTGCTCATGCTCTCACAACTCAACGCCTTACAACCTTTTCTGGTGTCCTTTCTCCCACCACTCATCTTATAACCAAACCTATTCTTAGTCTTTACGTGTCTGTCCAATGTTCTTTTTCAGAACAGAGCACTCCCTTCCCCACTGCAACCAAATAACTTATTTTTCCCTCTTTATTTATTTAGTTTATTTATTTATTATTATTATTTTAAAATCAACTTCACCCTCTCAAGCCTCCCACAATTAAACCATCATACTCTGCATCAGCACCCTTATGCTGCACAGTCCTCTGGGACCCTACGACCAAACCTTGCTCATTCCACCTCGACCAACCTCTCCCCCTCTAGTCTGCAGAACCCCCCTTTTTCACCAAAGACCTTCCTCTACTTTCGACCCCTCTAACCCACTCGTTCCCCCGCAAACACTTCCTCTGAGCCCTAAAAGGCCTTTGCCAACACCTTGGACCCTTTTACCTAATTTTATTTTAGAGCCAAAACTTCTTGTCCTTATTCACCTGCTCCTTTACTCCCTTCTTCCCATACCACCTGCCCACCAGCCCTCCAGGGATGTTATTTCACCAAAATGCCTGGGGTAGCAGAAGTGACATTGCATGACCCCTGACCTCTGATGACATCACCGGATGTGATCTAATTTGACCCCAACCCGAAGGGACATCACAGGAAGCAATGGAACACAACCTTTCACCCCTTGACAAAACCGGAAGTGGCATCACATAGCATTGTTTCTAAGTATACTGAAACACTTGTGAATAGGCGCGTTATAAATGTCATATCATATCATACTACGAAAAATATGGTTACGATATCACTCTAAAGTGATATACATTTCGCACAAGAATGGATCAACATATGTATCATTAATATCAGCACATATAGGCACATGGTGTCTAGTCAAATGGTCGACAGACAAATGGTAGACAGACAAATGGTCGACACAATTTGGTCGACAGGACAAATAATCTAATTTTTTTTTTAGTTATATATATTTTTTTAGGTTTTCGTTTAGGGAAAAAAGGGTTTTTTAGAAAAAAAAAAAGGGGCTTGGGGGGACCACCCCCAAAAAAAAAATGTGAAAAAAAAATCGATCATTTGACCTGTCGACCTTTTGGTGTCGACCATTTGTCCTGTCGACCATTTAGATTCGACCAGTTGACCTACAACCTAGGCACATATTACCATATCACTGAATGCTAGCAGACGTCCAAAGGCCAAACAATAATGGTGTGTTAATATATAGCACTTAAGCGCGTCATATAGAACAAATACACATACAATATCACCCAACCTTTGGTACACAGTTATCAACCTCAGGAGGATGAAAGGCTGATTTGACCTTGCCGGGATTTGAACCTGCAACCTGCATATCACACACACATTGCAGCAGCGAGCACTCAGCCCACTGAGCAATCTTACCGGCTATAGCTATCAGAAAACCAGCCAACCCAGAAAGAAAGAGCCACATGCTCCTGGACACAGCCCAGGAGCCTCAATTTTTCAAAGATTTTAAGATTTTATTTTTTCCTAACATTTTATTTTAGGGGTAGCAAGGGAGACCTCTGGGGGCGCAGGTGCGAGCACTGGTGACCCCTAAATGACTTCCCTGCAGCCCTCTGCTGCCACTAAACAAATTTGTTCTGAAAACCCAAGCCCCCACTGATTCTCCCCTTATTATTTATTTATTTTGGCCAACTTAGATGCCTGCCATGTGATGTGGTGTCAATGCATTAAGTTTTATTGAGGATATCACCCCGGGTCCCTCTATCAACCATATGCTCTTCCACTCAAGGACCCCCCAACTGTTGCCACAAATAACCCCTTTTCTTTCCCATATTCATCACTTCAACCGCAAACTGTCTCCCTTCTTCACCCTTGCCAACCACTGTAATACCTTGTAACCCTAGACCAATCCCAGCTGCATTTGCTTAGGGGACAGCATATTGAACAGCATGCCATGGCCATCTCCCAACCGCAATGGGTACTCCCCTGTACTCCCCCAACAATAACAATTGCTCCCCTGCTCATAATCCTGCATCCTTCATTATTGCTCCTGCACAGCACTGGGTCGTACTGGCACCCTCTGTCCATGCAATTTAATTCCATCTCCGCCCCCTGCAGTAACTCTATCACCCACCTCATTTGTCAATGTGCCCATGTTCACCCCTGTAAATACTTGCTCCTCCACACTTTGCTACGCATCTCACCTGCTGTCCCCCCATTGCACCAGTTGCCGTACCTGCCCCTACTGTCCTTGCAGTTTATTTCCCTCTGCGCACTGTGTGCAGTAACACCGCATCCCTCCTTCTTAGCCAATGCACTCCCATGCTCCCCTTGCAAATCTTCCATGCCATCATTATTCCCCCACTGCACCAGGGGCCATACACACACTCCTGTCCATGCTGTTCACACCACACTTTCCCAGCAACCAAAATCCCCTGGATGAACTGGTAGCAAACAAAAAGCCGGCTTGATGTCACACTTGGCCATAAAAGCACCACACCATTCCTTCCTCACCAAACCCACTGCCTGATTCACACTTGCATAGGACACCCTGCAATCCTGCGGTGCAATGAAATCATTCACAGACATGCCCTTTGGCCATGATAAATGATGAATCAATCTGAATTCTCAGGCTGCTTTCTTAGGCACAACCCTTAAAGGAGACCACCAAGTCACCCGGCAAGTCCAGAACCGACCCAACCACTCTTCCCACCGCCACCTCCTTCTGCAGCTTCACCATATCCACCTTCAAATTCTCCCTAGCCGACTTCAAGTTTTCTGCCCACCGCTGCATCCTTGAGCCCTGGTATCCCAATTTAAAACCTTCCCGGAAACCTTCACCCACAATCCTGGCTCCTTCTCTGTCTGGTTAAAAACTGAGCCATTCCTCCCACACATCCATCTTAACTGGAGTATAGGCCTTTCCCCACAACTCCTCGCCCTGCCCCATGCCCCTTTCCGTGCTCTCCTGTTGCAAAACATTGTGTAATGGGATGCCATCCTGCACATCTGACATGTCTAAATTTGCACACCGGTCTATAGCAGCCCTCTTTATGCTGCTGACGACTGACCTGTGCATCCCCCCCATCGAAGGTGGGGTGACCAGGAAAGGGCTGGTAAGGCACGGGTAAACTACTCACTATATGAAGTGTTGGCGCTGGGCGCGTGGACGCCATCCACTGCAACCATAAGTCCATCTTGATCTCCCCCATACCCTTTGCTTGTCCTCACCCATCCTTGCCCCGAACTCTTCATCATACTTCACCCAAGCACCCCCTAATCACGTCCATATAGTTTAACAAAGCCACACATCTCTCAGGGAACTTCTCACAGTAAATGCTGGCATATATTATAAATGCTGACATCCAGTTTCCAAGGTAACCGGTACCCTTGGTCTTGACGCTAGCTCTCTCTCCTCCTCCTTTGACCCTTCCTTGGCTCTCACCTCCCTGTGTCATTGCTTGAACACAACTACAAATTCCCCAGCCCAGATATTCTCTATTGTAGCCACCATAAAATGCGCACCCAACGGCTTTGTTACACCCATATAGGGAAGCTTCTTAATCTTCTCCGCACTCTCACCTGTACCAACCGTGGACACCTCTGTCACCCTCTGTGCTGCTGAATCCATGACCTTATCCATCTGCACTTTAACTGAGGCGAACCCTCTCCCGATCGCCCTCACCAATACCCCTACCGTCATACTCTCATTCTCACCCCAAACCCGTTTCTGTGTCCCCTACCTAGTCTCCAACCTAACCCATGCTGCAGACAATTCCCTTTCTTGCTCACCTCTTACTGCCCCATCGTCACCTAGGCCTGTCATCCTGGCACCGCTACTCCTCATTTCTTTTCTCAACTGGCTCCTACTGCGGGGACAAAAAATATCAGCAGAGTCTCCAGGCCATCTTCCCTGCAGTCCTCCCCGACTCCTGCTATCCCAGGCCCTGGCTTCCCCTTCAACCCTTCAACCCCTCCACACCTTTTCTCTCCCAACCTGCTTTTACTGGTCCCTCTCCTCCCACAGCAACCAATCCTCCTCCCCAAATTCATCTTCCCCAGTCATATACCATTCATGTTGCGAGCGTACGCTCGGGTCGGGCATATCCAACCCAGGCCAGCATGAGGCGTCCACCCCGATGCTCCTGTGTCGTCTTCTCGGCGGGGTCGCACCAACCCCTTCCGTTCCTCTTCTCGGGGTGAGTCTTCCATCCTCCAGCTGCATTCCATCGAGCTAAGGGCTATACCGCAGCCTCTAGGCTGTCTGCTTCTTCTCGCTGGAGGGCCCACTCTAAAACCCTCTCCTTCCTCATCTTCTACAACTATGGAGGCCAGATCATTCCCTCCACATACAAAACCGCCATGCGGGGAGGTCGTCCCATACCTTCCCCTATCTCCGCAATCTAACGGGGAGTGTGTCCTCCTCCTCCCACCTGCACTCTTCTGCAGGCATTTCCCACCTCACCCTCTCTGCACCGCTGCACCCCTTTGATCAGTTCCTTCTCTACCATCCTCCCTGACATGCCCTGCGTGCACCTCCTTCCTGACCCCTTCTACGTTCGCACCTCTGCCCCTACCCGCTGCACCAGGCCCACCCTTTGACCCACTACCGTTAGCTCCCTTACCCGTCTCAATCCAAGACATGTCACCCCTGCTGCTCCTTGCTCCTTTATCCCATACCTCTCCCCTCCCTGCCGACAGGCTGCATGCCACCACTCCTGCGAGGTCCCCACACAAAGCAGCTCTGCGCTTTGTCCACCCGACACCAGACTCCTTCTCCCCCATAACTTCCTGCACTGTTCCTTTCAGTTGGGCTTTAGATGCCCTGCTGTTAATGCTCAGCATCTCCAGTAAGGCTGGGGGGTGATATGATGTATGATATTGTATTTATAACGTGCCTATACACAAGTGTTTCAAGGCGCGACGAGGTAAGGGAGGGGAGACAGACAACAATCCTATTAGGCCAGGTGTCATTCAGATTGCGCAAGTGCATGGAAAGGGGAAGGAGGAGAAGTGCGGGGGGTACGTGTGAGAGGACAGCGCAGTGCATGGGATAAGAAAATAAATAACAATAAGTAAAAGTACGGCCAGCAGGTGGCAAGTGCAAGGGTCAGTGCAGACATCAGGTGTCAAGTGCTGGTAGTGGGACCGTAGAGATACAGAAGACAGTTCCCAAGTGCGGGGTTTGCCAGTAAGGCAGTGCAGGAGTGTGACTGGCGGGGCAGAGGACCTGGGCCAGAGATCAGAGAGTGGCCAGGTAACTAGTGCAGTTTCAGTGTCAGCCAGGAAGTCAGCAAGGGAGAGAAGGAGAAAAAGCAGAAGCAAAGAAGCTGGGGGTCGCGTAACTAATTAGCATGGAGGAGTCTCGTTCGTTATCAGAATGTACACCACAGTCCCAGACATACCCCTCTCCTCCAATTCCTCCCCCCGTAAGAAACCCCCTGTAGGGGTCTTCCATCTAACCTGTGCCTTTAACATTTTATTTAGCCTCCCCCGCTGCCCCAAAACTCCCCCTACCCACTACAAAATGGCTAAGCTCTTGGCCCCTGCACCCGAAGAGGCCCCACATGGGGCTCACCACTGCCTATGTCCTAACTGTGCTGATAAACGTGCCTTAATAATGGGAATATTCTATTATCACCATGCAAATAATATTAACTATCCTATCTCCCACGTGCAATATTATTATATCTTTTCCTTCTTTTAAAAAAATGTTTTTATATAAGAGCCCCCACAGTGCCACGCAATTCCCAGCAGTTCCCAAAAATGGAACGTGTGGAGAGATGCGCACCACACTGCTCCGTGGTGGCTTTGCTGTGCACCGCACTATCCCGAGCTAAAAATGGCGCAGGAGCCACAGAAAGGTTCCCGGCCCAGAAGAAACACTCCCGCAAAATGGGAGCACCCAAAGGGGCCCTCCCCCAATCAACCGACCCCCAGCCAATAAACAATGTGCAGCATTGGAACTGGGCCCGCAGTAGCAGGCGCCGCTCCAGGAGCAAGAAGAAAGAAGGACTCTCCCACATGCGAACCAGGGGCCAAAACCCCATCCCCCAGGTTAAAACGGGCACAGTGGTATATTAACAACACTGCCCCAGATATAGAACAAATTTTCCCTTTTTTTGTTTTTATATATCCCGCCCACAAAAGCCACAGGTAACCTCCCCCTCACTACTACAAAACCAAGACCCACCACCACCGACACCCACCAGAAAGGCCCAAGGCAGGGAAGGAGCGGGAGCAGGGACCCTGATGAATGCTATGCCGAGAAATAATAATGTAATAATTGTAATAATTATTTCTTTATATCTAGTTATTCATACACATTAAAAGATACATGTTTACTTCTTCCGATTAGGTAGTAATAATAGCAATTTCTTTCTGGTACTACGTGCACAACGGTTCCAAACATATCCATGGAGATGTGTGAGTGAAAGCTGGGGCACAAGTTCAAATGTGTCTGTTTCACATTTTTTGTTGGCAGTATTTGTACCCCTATTTTAATTTTTTGGGAGTATTTGCCTATGTTCAGGGAGTAAAAGTGGCTGATGCACCCATTATCTGCAGGGCTGGATGCCCCACACGTGGAGATCACCTGCACCACTGATGGAGAGCCCATGCTCTTTATTGTTTAGTAAGAGGGATGAGCATCAGATGTTGAAAATAACGAGATCCACCGCGGATTAATCCAATGCAGATGCTATGATATGATATGATAGGTTGTTAACGCTCTTAATACCCAGAGGTTTCTAAGGGCGGACCCGGAGATCGTACCTGTGTTGCTCCATGTCGTCTTGCTTCCAAGGCGAGCACGTTGCCCCTAAGCTATCCTCCTGAGAAGGCGATGTGCCCTTTGAATCCAACCTCGGATTCAGATACGTGATAGCAGGCATCTGATGCAAGGAGCAACTACATCAAGAGGACTCCCAATGGGGTCCACTAGACAACCCTGACCAACTCCGAGGGACAGTACATGAGATAATGAGTGCCACTGTCGCGGATTGGGCTTCCTGCCAACAGCCGCCTGCTCCCAGGGCACAGCCGGGCCTCTGCACTCCTTTAACATCACTGTGGCAGTCACCCGCTCAGCCTCCCTCGCTGCAGACAGCAGATGCAATGCAGCCACAGACCACCCCCGCTGGCCCCCCCAGCAGCTACAGGCATTGCATCTTCCAGTGTTCCCCAGGGCCCTCGAGGAACCGGTTGGTAAGGCAGAGTCGGTTTCCCCGCCAGCCAACAACCACCTGCCGCCCACTCACTCTGAGAACTCATCTTTACTGCCACGCTCCACCACCGGTCTCACCGTCAGAGTCCCTCAGCGGCACCCAAAAATGGCTTGATGGAATCGACTTAACGCCAGCAACTGCCTCTCCCAAGGACATTACTTCAGGGTAATTTTTGAACATACTCTATTAACGGGCCTTGCTGGAATATCAAAACAAGTTAGTCATCTTTACAGAGAGAACCAGTATGTGTCTAGTAGGTTCTCTAAGGGAAGCACCTGGCAACTAGAAAGTAGATGCCAATTCACACAGTTTAGCATGATCATAGGAGCCAGAATAGACACCTGGCGGGTCTCACTGCAAGTCTGAGCATATACTCAGTCCCACTATGGAGTGACAGACCTCATTTTACACTCACCGACAGCTCGACATGCATGGATCATGCAAGCCTGGTGGCTAGAGCATCTACACATTTGCTTGCCACGCATGTCTAGCACTGACCTGTCCTGCTAGCGAAATTCCGTTCTGGTAATGTACATCAGTTTAACAGTGTACAGATACTAGACTTCTGCGAATTAAACCCGAGCACATTCTCCCTTGTCTTGGCCTGGGGTCAACACTCTACTTGCCCAGCTACCAGCTGCGAGGATACATGACATGGCACTGTCCTCACAACTGTGGAGGAGCCGCCCTACTCTGATGGAGGACATTTTTTTTTCAATATTCCTGAAGAAATTAGTGGCTTTGGGAAAAATCATGGAATTGAATTGAATTGATAGTTTATTTATATCGCACTCGTACACAGAGCGCAACAAGTCAAAGGGGGTAACAAGGGAGAACAAAAACAACGATCTTACTGGGCCCAGTGACATTGATAACGCGCAAGTGCATGGGAGAGGGAAAAAGGGGAAAAGTGTATGGAATATTGTATTTTGCTTTCTACCAAGGAGGCCAGGGTACTGATGCAGTTTGCATAAGACGGATCTCTTGTTTCACCGCCATGGCCCGTGTGTGCGTGCGTGTGTCGCCCCCACCCAACTAGCCCATAGCCCTGGAAAACATCTCGCCTTCCCGCGCCCACGTCACCGACGTAGGCGGATGGCAACCCTGGGCAGCATAGATGTTTTTTTACCCTTTATCATCCTCCCTGGTCTGATATAACGTTTAAGTTTAATACCATCAATACAAGGTAAACAAAAGCCTCGTGGCAGCTTATGACACTGCCAAAGAGCCAGCTGACCTACTAACCGACTAAATCAAGCCGCGGCCCATGTAAGATGGATGAGATGTTTTTTTTGTTTCCCGATAAATGTTATCCCTTTCCCTCTTTGGGGATTTGGAAGGGCTGGTAGACAAAGGTGTTCGAGTGAATTGTGCTCCCAGGGCTCTGTCGGTTAAGCCCTCTGTCTTTCCCCCCTACTGACTCCCCCCACCAGTCCCGAAGTTAAGCAGCTTAGACAGTGGCCTCCATTAGGCAGGGATCTGATTTAAAAGCAGAGAGACACATTGATTTGATGGACGTGTGCAGCTCAAGTGCGGCCATATCCACGCATTTCCACCAAGCTCGGGCCCAAATACAAAAGGGTGCTCCTGCTCTGCCGTTGAGGCCTGAGACTCGAGGTCCATTGTGGACTCATCTGATTGTGGCAGACGTTTCTTGTTTTTAGATCCTTCCCATTGATGGCTCCATTTTTTTAAATGCCCCCCCCCCCTGTGCTGCGCCAATAACCTTCCCACCTTAGAACCTGGGAGCTGGCGAACACCTGGCCGATCCACCCTGATATCTGACGCCTTTCTTCATGTCTTCCTCCCTCCCTATTGACGTTTGAATACCATTTCCGGGGATGCAGAGGACAACTTCGTGTTATATGTCAAACTTTCATCATGCTGCGGCAAAGTGGGTATGTGTATGTGACCAAAGGTGGGGCCCAAAGACACAGTGGCATCGGTGGGGGGAGCCCGGGAGGATCTGGGCCCTCCTCTGAAATCCTGGGCCCCACCTTGGGCCTCCCCTACGTCAGCTGGACTACTCACTCTGCATTGTCTGCAGTGCTGTGTTTGCAAGCACGGCACACACACAGGGCCACAATCAACAATGAAGAGCTGCTAAGTTCCCTCTGACATCAAGATCAGCCCTTCCAATCAGAATGTAGCATACACAACTGTGAATGATGGGTCATTAGTGGGTCATTAGTGACTTAATGGTTTTGTGCCTACATTCTAATGGGAGGGGAGGTGCAGTGGGGTTTGGTAGTTGGTGTGCACAAAAGCTTCTCTGCAGAAGTGCTTGTGACATCACACATTCCCTTTCCTTTCATAGGCGGACCCCTTACTTTTATCTTTAGCCCCCTCTGTACTCCCAGCTAAATTTGATTCCTGACGATGCCACTGCATAGGCAGCCTCTTTTTACTTATTACTTACTTTCTCATAACATGAGGAAAACATGTTGCAAACTGTATACCACGAAACAGGGGAGCAGCACAAACCAGCCGAGCTTGTGAGCATAACACCGACAACGCTGTTCACCAGAAAGAAGATCAAGGAGCACCCACACATCAGCCTCAATGGGGAGACCATGAAATGGGAGAGCAGCAGCCGCTTCCTCGGTGTGACCCTGGACAGCAAACTCAACTTGGAACGCCACATCGAGAATACTCAGCAGAAGGCAACAGGAAAGATGGCAGCGCTGTACCCACTCCTGAAGACCAAGTCCATGCCCCACCAGACAAAGATCAACGTCTACAAGGCGATCATCAGACCAACCCTGACGTATGCCTCCCCAGCATGGATGACCTGCCATCAGCGACACCGAAAGAGTCTTCAGATAGTCCAGAACAAGGCCCTGCGGATATCGTCTGGAGCTCCAATCTTCACAAGGCTAGCAGACCTTCACAGAGACCTGGACATTGAAATGTTGGACGAACATCTAGCGAAGCTGAGTAAGAACTTCTGCCAAGGACTGGATCAGAACACGAAACCTCTGATCAGAAGACTCACTGCCACCACTGCAAACCGCTTTGACCGCTACCCGTGGCCCATCACTGCGAAGACCCTATGAGACCAGCCCTACTGTGACAAGACCACACATACCAAGAAGAATACAAACCCATGACTACATACTTAGCCCGAGAAGATGGAGTAATGTGGCTCAAGCCTTGGTATCCAAAAATCACAGCTGATGGAAAGAAATCTATCAGCAAGAAGAAGAACAAGCGCCACTGCATAGGCAGCTCTTTTTACTTAATCCTTACTCTCTCATAACATGAGGAAAACATGTCGGGAACTGTATGCCACGCGACAGGGGAGCAGCACAAACCAGCCGAGCTTGTCAGCATAACACCCACGTCACAGTCACCCCAGCTTGGCAGTAATAGCAACGTGCCTGCAGCTATCTAAACGAGGGACAGACAGGAGCCCCAGAAAAGTACCTGCAGATTAATATATTCACTTACCAATCATACATTACAGAATGAACGATGCTCATAATTAGAAGTCCTAAAACAACAGAGACAAAACAAACTTGCCTTGAAACACGTCAGCAATAATTCATGTATTTAGTAGGCTTTGAAATTCTTACACAGACGCATTTGTAATATATTGAGGACTAACGTGTGAGCTCGTACATTCATTGGAGATTGACTTCTTACAGAAAAGATCACGACTTCAAAGCATCTGCTCCAGGAATGATTTGAAACATTAGTTGTAATTTGTGCTACCCCCACTAGTGCTGACCGAAATTTTCGCCCAATGTGCGAAATTCGCACCCGGTTCCGTCTCTGTCCGTTCCGTGGCATCTGCGCCGACCTTCTAACGGCGTAGAAATGTCACGGGCACAGCGTTTTTTTCATCAGTTCAGTGTTTCGCGCACTTTGACGCCGATTTCACGTGTCATTTTCCATTTCGCCCGCTGGCACGTTTCGCTCATTCAAACCATGCATGGCACACCGAAACAGAACTTTTCACGCTCGCAGGACAGCAAAACTTTTCTTTTTCCATGTTTTGTCCTGGAGGAACGCAAAACTTTGCATAGGTCCCCTTTGGGCCTTTATAGCAACCATTAGGAATGGACAATAGTGCATGTTTTAACTTGACCTGCTACCTTTGGGGCCCTCATTTGAAGGTAACAGCCTCACCCTGGCCAGTACAGGTATGAGTGCTTTTTCAGGGAATGTCAGTAGCAGTTGACATCCTCTGTGACCACTGACTCGTGACCACTCCACAACGACCATGATGGCCATGAAGACCACAACGACCATGATGACCATGAAGACCACAACGACCATGAGGACCATGAAGACCACAACGACCATGATGACCATGAAGACCACAACGACCATGAGGACCATGAAGACCACAACGACCATGATGACCATGAAGACCACAACGACCATGATGACCATGAAGACCACAACGACCATGAGGACCATGAAGACCACAACGACCATGATGACCATGAAGACCACAACGACCATGAGGACCACAATGACCACGACAAATACAACGAGCACAACGTGCTTCTGCTGCTGTGCCACCTCCTTGCGTTGCATTGTTAACAAGGAAACCTGGCAGGGTCAACTTCTGTGTCGCTTGTGCATTGTGGGGTTCTTGCACTTGGCTGGTGTTGTGTCTCATCGTGCTTCTGCATGCCCTAAAATACCCCCACTTTCATTAGGGACTTGTTCTGGGTGGCGAGGTGAGGTCAAGTTCAGTATCGTTCATGCATTGTGGGGTTCTTGCACTTGGCTGGTGTTGTGTCGCATCGTGCTTCCACATGCCCCAAAATACCCCCATTTTCATTGGGGACGTGTGCTGGGTGATGGGGTGAAGTCAACTTGTGCATTGCTCATGCATTGTGGGGGACTTGTACATGGCTGGCGTTGTGTCTCATCGTGCTTCCGCATGCCCTAAAATATCCCCACTGTCATTAGGGACTAGTGCTGGGAGGCGGGCTGAGGTCAACTTGTTTATCGCTCATGCATTGTGGGGGCTTGTACTGGGCAGATGTTTCTCAACTGCTAATATGCTGTGCATGTTGCTTTTACATGGGACCAGAGCAAATAGAAGAACATGGCCAACTCCACACACCATGGGCCTCATTACACGGACGGCGGTAACCATGGCGCTAATAGCGCCATGGTTGCCGCCAGCATTTTACCGATTCCGCCTTGGTGAATGGGGGAATTACTGTCCCATTCCAAGGTTGGCGGGGCGGTAATTCCCCATTCACCAAGATTTGAGCCCCCATGGGGCTATTAGCGGTACCGTTATTTGCCCTGAAGTCCCTCAGCGGGTCCCTTCCTTAACGTGTGGTCTGGCCATGCCTACACTCCCACCAACCACATGCCCAGAAAGTGATCGCAGCAGTACCACCTCCAAGAAAAAAACATGCAGTGTGGTTTTGCTTCACTGCTGACAAAGCAAGGAGGACCTTGCGGTTTGTTCCTTATGCAAAAAGGAGGTGCGCAGGGGAAAGTCAGGGTCAGATCTCGGCACATTGTGCCAGATAGCCCACATGAAAAACCACCACAACTGGGTATAGAGCCAAGCAGGCCACAAGAGGTGCTGCACCGACTATGGGCCCCAACCGGAGAACCAATCGACACAACAAAAACACACATTGCAGGTAGCATGCGCCAGTCAACGCTTAGAGAGTCTCTGGAGAAACAAACGCTTTACAACCGCAAAAATTGCACAGTAACTCGAGGCTCACACATCAAAGATGTTTGCTGTTGATATGCTGCCCTTCTCCTTTGTAGAAAAGCAGGGGTTCAAAGAACGGATGGCATGCACCGTACCAAGGGGGAAGATACCAAGTTGGAATTATTTCTCCAGTCTTGCTGTTCCAGCTCTATAAAAAGGTGGTGGAAGAGCTGCACAAGGCACTGCAAGGGTCTGAAGCGGAGAAGATTCACCTCCCCATGGACATGTGGACTAATGTGGACTAGTGTGCAGAGCACTGACTACATGACTGCAACACTTGGTCTCCATTGATAGACCAGAATCAAGTAGCGCAGATGGGCCATCATGCATACGATGCTCTGCTTCAATCAACCTGCACCAAGATGCTATGATCTGTCTGAAGCGCTTTGATCAGATATCACACAAAGCATCAGACATTCGTGCAAAACTTGAATCAGTTATTGCAGAATGGCTTGGTACACACTTTCTCAAAGATGGCTGTGTAATTGCAGTCAATGGTAACAATGTTGAATCTGGCCTGAATGAGGATGCGATAAACCACATTCCATGTTTTGCGCATGTTATTAACCTTATGGTGACAGGGTTCCTAAAAGGCTCCACTCCTGCCCAATTACCACATTTTGTGCACAAGATATGTTGGCACTTTAACCACTCCTATACAGCACACAATTCATTGGATCACTTCCAGGACACCACCAGACCAAGGTAGATGTAGCCACTTGCTGGAACGCCATCCTCTATATGTTGCATTGCCTCCCAGAACAACGTCTTGCCATAATTGACTACTGTATGGTACCCCGGCAAGCCAATGCACAGGGGGGCACTGTTCTGTCAGCAAGCTAGTGGCACTTGATTGGAATGGTTTGGAAGGTACTTAGACAATTGAGGAGACAACTGTGAGGGTAAGTCACAAGGAAGCAGGCCTGCATGAAATCCTGCCACTCGTTTTTCTCCTTGAAAGGAGTCTGGAGAACAAGCAGTGTGGGTGCACAGGACAGAAGGATGCAGAGCGAGAGGAACTGGAGACGCTGTGCAGAAAAAGGTGGATGTGCTTTCGGTGCAGACCCATGCATCTGTGCTGTTCCCAATAATTACTTATACATAACTGCTACTTTTTTTTACCCGCCTTTCCTGAAGAGCTGCCTGCCTCCATACTTGGCAGGTTTGCAAAAACACTTGAGGACAAACTAAAGGAAGTCTTCCCCAACACAGGCAGCGGTTCCGCCAGGGCAGTCAAGGGTTACGGAAATCTTCTACGAGGGTGTGGATGCAACAATATTTTATGCTATTGTCACCTATTGAGTATGGGGCTCTTTGGAGACTAGCTTCATGTTGAGGATGACAGCCCTCGTACCAGGGCAGCAGAGACAAGCGCCACATGAAACACATATTTAAGTTAGAAGGCACGCCACATTTTAGGAGAGGATGAGAGTAATGAACAGAAACCTATCTTACAGGCCAGTGTGAGTGGTGCAGTGAAAAATCAGAGACAGACCCACCATATAAAAGGAGGCCCAACCAGTCCAGCAGCAAGAGAGTTTGGAACTCGATTGGAGGTGAAAGTGAGCAGAGAGAGCGAAGAGAGTATAGTGGAGAAGGATTAGGAGACACACCGGATAAACATCATATAAAGTTGAATTGGAGGAGTGAAAGAAGGAAACGATTTAGGTGTAGAGGAGGAATCTCATGTATCACTGGGAGTTGGGAGGAGGGTAAGAGAGGAAGGAAAAAGAAAGAGTAGTCAAGGAGTGAGGTGGTGGTGCGAAAAAGAGGCATAAACTGAAAGAGATGCCCCAGTCTCTGTTTCAGCATGGGGGAATATGGCCCATGATTTGCTAGTGGTCCCATCCCAGATACAGACCAAAGGGAAGAACAAGAAAACCTTTGAATTGAATTACAATCCACTTGGCTGGAAGCATGAAAGCCATGACTGCAACCTGACAATCTATTCAGGATAGACAGGGAAGAAATAGCCTGTCAGAAGCTGAACTGAAAGTGAACTGTGCTGCCCAACATACTTTAACACCATGAGGGTCAACTTTCATCAACGCTTCCAGAGAAGGTAACTGCAACCCTTGGAACCTCCAATAACTGTGTGTGACTTTTTGGTGAAAAACCCCAGGCATTACTGCCCTGACCAGAAGCTGTTCTATAGATTTGGGATCCTGGACTCAGGAGCCCGGCCCTATATAAGATATGGGTTTGAGTATCTTTCTCCCTTGTTTTATATTTCTCTGAACCTCTGCACTGCTATATTGAGGCATACATTGGCAGTTATTCTCTGTTAGATCCTATAAGGCTTACTCCATCCCCCATATTGTATCCAAATAAACTAGAGTTGTACCCTACTTAATTGGTGTTGAGTCTTACATTGATTCCCTGGTCTGTGACAATCCGTATGTAATTATTCACGCCCAGAAACATTGCTGTAATTGAATCTAGAGCCTGAACTCACAATTTCAACACAGATCTGTCAATTATCTCATGTGGGTACAAATCCTTCCCTGCACCCTAGGGTGCAAAACCTAGTCGGAAGAGGCTGCATTCAGAGACGCAGATGTTGGACCCTAGGTCCCATGGTCAGTGGGAGGAATTTTTAATGAGTGGATCAGTGCTTGTTGCGTAGCATGGGCAACTGGTGACAGATTTGTCAGTGCATTCTTTCAGTCTGAATCGCTGAGATCAGAATAGTCAGGAAAGGAAGCTGAGACAGTTGCACAGCTATTTGTGACAAATGGCACGCACTCCCTTGTGTAATACACACATTACCTTAAATTGAATGATGAATTGCTTATAGTTTCCAACTCAGTGCCCACCATACAGGCATACCTGCTATTTTCTGATGCAGCCAAATCAAAGATGGCCCTCAGTATTCTGGGTGGGATGTGTAGGAGTAGGGGCTCTGAATTTTAGCGGTGAGACTCGACTTTGTAACGATTCATCATTTTAGAAGGCACATGTTAGCGTGGGTTTGAACTGAAAACAGGGCATTGTCTTGAGCAGGAAACTCTCCAGCAATGATATCACGTGCTGTTTCAGTGGAATGATCTGCTCAAGGGGAGGTATTTCCCTTGAGTGGCAGGGGGATGTAATAATAAGGGGTTTGAGAGGGATTAGCTTTCAGACATCTTCGGGCACCGGGAGACGACGTAACCGAGGGCTGGAAGGATACAAAATTCACTGTTGACAGGCTGTCTGATACTGAAGGAGTCCTTATCTGAGCAACCCTGGGTGAGGCAGGTGGAAAGATTGATGAAGATTTCCATGCTAAATCGAATTATAAACATCGCCAACATATCTGGGTAAATATGAGTTTAAGTGAGGGGCTGCTGTTTTGAGGGAGGTCAGGTAGTCTAGATTCATTTCATATTAGGTGCTGTCTATTTTTATGCAAAAACTAGAGGCACAGCTCCACCTCACTGATGAGGCCCAACAAGGCTGAAACACGTGTATGGGTTTGCTGTTACAACTCTTGTTCAGAAGGGAATTGCCATAGCATTTCGGTGCTGGAATGCCCATGTGGGCGGGACAACGACTGATATGTAAATGAAGCTTTCCCTTCTGTGAAAGGTACAGTCAGCAAAAAGTGTTGGCTGTGAACTCTCAAAGTGGGAAAACACCAGAGAACAGGTTATCATGCCATGTTCTCTCTGGAGAGGGGCACCTGCTACCTTTTTGAAGAAAGCTGTCTATTTTTAACATGCATGTAATCCTGAGCTTATGTTTGGGAAATATCAAAGTGTATTTCTCTTGCCAGGTTCCATGTTGCCAAGGACAGTTGGTAAGACTTTGCACAGATAAGAACCCTGAAAGCTTTCGCAATATATTCGTACTGTGAAAAATAAAGTGGGCATAGTTGTTATTCTGTATAACTTGCCAAAGAAGCCAAAGAAGAAGCAAAAGCCATATCCGGTGCTGGTGGCAAAGTCAAGTGGTGTTGCAGAGTATGTAAAGCAGGAAGTGGAATCATAGGGAACGGCAGAACCAGGGAAAGAAGTCCAGCTGAACGGGAGAGGTGCTCCCGAGCCGCAGCAACTCACTCTGGTGTGTCGGTGTATCAGGAGACCAGCCAGAGCCTGGTGAGCTCCCAGAAAGGGCCAAACAGACCACCTCAGCTGCAGGAGAGCTATCAGTGATTTTGTCAGACCAAAGAGAGTCTGACAGTTTACTGAGGTTTGCCCGCATGGATAACACACCACATCAACAAGAGAGGACACAAAGACGCTGAAAGAATCTGGTGAGTTGGCCTAAAGAGAGATGTAACCCAGAAGCTCAGAAAAAAGCACTTATAATCACAAGACAGTTTTGACGATTGAGCAAGTAGTAAATAAGGGCAAAAAGGGTACAATTCTCCTCACATGGGATATCAGTTTGGGGAAACCTGTAACCCGCATTGCCATTAGCCAAGAGACTATAAAGAAGAGATAACAAGGCAAAGATGGTAACATTCTCCTCCAGTGAGATATCAGTTTGGGGAAGCCTGGAACCCACACTGCCATAAGCAAATAAACAGGGAAATATTGTACAATTCTCCTCATGTGAGATATTGGTGGAGAAGCCTGGAACAAATATTGCCACAAGCAGAGAACACACGGATAGCTTTTTTTTTCTTTTATTGTATTCAGTTTATACAAAAAACTTTGACAACATTGTTTCTTAACAATATGTCTGTAAAATCGAATAATTGATTCACATTTAAAACTCCTGAATATATAAATGGATCACACTTTTTCTAATTCATTCTACAAAAAGAGCAAATGTGCAAATCAAGATAATTACATATAAAATTGAATCCTTAGACATAGCGACCACTTATTAAAATACAATTTAAAATATGAGCTAAGAACAGATTTTAGTAGATACAGCTACTTCCGTAAGCATTGATTTAACAATTTAAAATCACCTGAAGGCCCAATTACTAGCATGAGTTTGAGTTCAATACAAATCTACATATCCATTTAATAAATTCTGACACAAAACTGTTAAAACAAAACTCTAAAACACACCTTAAAAAGATGGCTACACACTCGCTTGTGCAGACAATTCATCATTAATAATGGTCAAGAGGCGAGTCATTGCCAAAGCCAATTAAGTATTTTCACCCCACATGCATAGAGTCCATAACCAGTACCTTGAGAAAGTGGTTTTTCCGACATTACATTTGCCAAAAGCTGACACTCTAGCAATATCAAAGTTCGAACAAAAGATGACAAGATGTTTTAAAGTTTCCAGTTGATTACTACACAGACAATACCGACATCCACCATTAGACTTAACAGCAGTTTTTAAATGCTAATGCATAATTCGATTGTTGGTGAGGAATTGATTCAGTTTGAATTTCATAAACGTTGATCAAGTCTTCTCACAAGGGAAGCAAAGTAGATATGACGCTCGAGGAACTCTTTTTTTTATGAAGCGTGCATATTCCTTATAACTGCTGTAACTGCTAAGGACCTCAATGATGCAAGTCCATTCGTATTCATAACATTTTTTCTTAAAATAGACCGGACGTGTGCAAAGATCTTCAGGAATTTGCATCTATTTTTACCAAGAGTGTTTTCATTTTAGCCTCAAATGATGAAAGTGATGCAGGATAGGCATCTTTGAGCATCTGGGATAAGTCTTCATACAGTGAGTTGCGAGGGGGACTAATCATTTTTGCATAGTTATTCAATAATCTCCATTGGTATTTTGAAGATAGGGAACTCAGACCAAGCCCAAGTCTCAATATGGAGTTGGGCAATGAGCTAGCTAATCGTAAAGACGGTTTCCATTCACGCCCCTGAAGTTGGTCCAGAATTTTATCATTCTTTACCAAACAAATATCGAGGCCATATACTACAATTGATTCGACCTTGAGATTATAAAATTCTATCACCGGCATCAGTGAAAAATTGCAGTATTTCCTATCAATGATTTCCATCTGTTTAAGGAGCAGTCTAATTATTTGGTTTAGAGTATTCCTCCACAGGACTAATGCAGAGATATCACACAAATTGTAACCTAAGTACCTTAGTGCCAGTGTATGTTTGATTCTGATTCTTTCCATAGACCATTTAAAAGAGCAGGTCTTTTTCCTATTGGTAAAGATGACATTCCTAGATTTGCTAGCATTTGAGTGTAACTTAAATTTTTGAGCATAAGTAGAAAAAATGTGTAGTTTAGTTTGCAATCCAAACTGGCGTGTTATCCCAAAAAATCAGATCATCGGCAAATGACATCTAATGAAGATGGAGTTTGCCAAGTATAACTGGAAACAATCTTAGTCTGTTGCCAAATGTCATTTAGATCGCACAAATACAAGTTAAAAAGAGTAGAGGTCAAATTACAACCTTGTTTGACCCCTACAAAAGTAGAAATAGCATCTGTCAGTGCACCTTCTTCATTAATCCGCATCCTATAACTAGTTTTGCCATGCAACTTGGAAATTATGAGAATTATGTGTGGAGGAATACCTAGATTTGTCATCTTATTCCATAGATGATTTCGTATTACACGATCGAACACTGAGGTCATCTCAAGGGATACCATATACACTGGACCTCTGTCTGAATGCTTATTAAGTTCAAGAATATGAGATAAAATAGTGGCATTCAGAGCAGTCTCCATGTTTTTGTGAAAACTCAGCTGGAAGCGAGATAGAATATCGTGGTCCTGAATATATCTTTGAAGTTTATTGAGAATCAAGATGGAAAACACTTTTGATGAGGCATCCATAAGGGCAAATGGCAGATACAAAGAAGGATCTAAAGGATTACCCTTTTTGAAAATCGGTATGATGATGGAGGTGAGCCAGGACTCTGGGATATGTTTTGATTTGTAAATATAATAATTCTTAACCTTTAGTATGGAAGCCCAAAAGGAGGGATCAGATTTGAATACACATGAGGGAATACCATCAGGCCCTGCAGATTTACAGTAGTTTAGTTTGGATGTTTCCCACTAAACATCCTCCAGGGACCAAGGACAAGGCCCCGTAAGTACACTGCTAGAATTCTCAAATTACTGTACTCAGGTGGCATCTTAAATTTGTACGTCAGATGTTTGATCCAGGACTCTGCAGAAATCAACAAATTCATTATGGCAATAGCAGTGGGGGTAGCATTTCTCATTACTGCCCACACTGATTTGGTATTATGCTTACATAAATAGTGAATCATTTTTGGTTGTCTGCAATATTTAGCTCGTATTTAATAGATTTGATCTTATTTTTATATGTCTGACAGATCTGCTTCTTTGTATTTAGGTATTTAGCGCTAGTCACCACTGAAGCTCTTAAGTCCCTCAACTTTTTTTTTCTGCCGTTTTCAGTTAGCAACGTCCATGTTAAATATGTGGTTATGATGCCGGTTATTTGTGGTGTTTTATTTTAGCGAGGTTAATAAGCAGATGATTAATAATTAAATTGTTCCATTTTGGGGTTCTTGCACTTGGCTGGTGTTGTGTCGCATCGTGCTTCCACATGCCCCAAAATACCCCCATTTTCATTGGGGACGTGTGCTGGGTGATGGGGTGAAGTCAACTTGTGCATTGCTCATGCATTGTGGGGGAATTGTACATGGCTGGCGTTGTGTCTCATCGTGCTTCCGCATGCCCTAAAATACCCCCACTGTCATTAGGGACTTGTGCTGGGAGGCGGGCTGAGGTCAACTTGTTTATCGCTCATGCATTGTGGGGGCTTGTACTGGGCGGATGTTTCTCAACTGCTAATATGCTGTGCATGTTGCTTTTACATGGGACCAGAGCAAATAGAAGAACATGGCCAACTCCACACACCATGGGCCTCATTATACGGACGGCGGTAACCATGGCGCTAATAGCGCCATGGTTGCCGCCAGCATTTTACCGATTCCGCCTTGGTGAATGGGGGAATTACTGTCCCATTCCAAGGTTGGCGGGGCGGTAATTCCCCATTCACCAAGGCCCTTTCCCATTCCCATTTGAGCCCCCATAGGGCTATTAGCGGTACCGTTATTTGCCCTGAAGTCCCTCAGCGGGTCCCTTCCTTAACGTGTGGTCTGGCCACACGTTAAGGATGGGACCCACTGAGGGACCTCGTAGTATGGCGCTAAGGGATTACCGGCACCGGTAACCTTACCGGTGCGGTAATCCCTTAGCGCCATCTGTGTAATGAGGCCCCATATGTCCGCTGCACTTGCTTTGGCTGGTATAAGCAACATGGATGGTGATGCCCCTCTGGATTCCTGTGGGTCAACACAGTCATTGGCAGTGGCACTGGCGACCAGTGATATTCTCCATGAGAAGCACAAAGCTACTACAGATTGTGGCGTTGCAGTGGGCAGTGCCAGCAGAGAAAGCCTACTTAAAAAAACAAAAAAAGGGCAGACAAACGCACTGTGTCTGGATGATGAGGACTCTGATGGCTCATCGGCTAAAGAACGTTTGACGATAGAAGAACACAAGGAAGTCATTTGTGTAGAGTCAGACAACATCACTCAGCAGAAGAGGAATGCCTACACTCCCACCAACCACATGCCCAGAAAGTGATCGCAGCAGTACCACATCCAAGAAAAAAGCATGCAGTGTGGTTTTGCTTCACTGCTGACAAAGCAAGGAGGACCTTGCGGTTTGTTCCTTATGCAAAAAGGAGGTGCGCAGGGGAAAGTCAGGGTCATATCTCAGCACATTGTGCCAGATAGCCCACATGAAAAACCACCACAACTGGGTATAGAGCCAAGCAGGCCACAAGAGGTGCTGCACCGACTATGGGCCCCAACCGGAGAACCAATCGACACAACAAAAACACACATTGCAGGTAGCATGCGCCAGTCAACGCTTAGAGAGTCTCTGGAGACAACCGCAAAAATTGCACAGTAACTCGAGGCTCACACATCAAAGATGTTTGCTGTTTATATGCTGCCCTTCTCCTTTGTAGAAAAGCAGGGGTTCAAAGAACGGATGGCATGCACCGTACCAAGGGGGAAGATACCAAGTTGGCATTATTTCTCCAGTCTTGCTGTTCCAGCTCTATAAAAAGGTGGTGGAAGAGCTGCACAAGGCACTGCAAGGGTCTGAGGCGGAGAAGATTCACCTCCCCATGGACATGTGGACTAGTGTGGACTAGTGTGCAGAGCACTGACTACATGACTGCAACACTGGGTCTCCATTGATAGACCACAATCAAGTAGCGCAGATGGGCCATCATGCATACGATGCTCTGCTTCAATCAACCTGCACCAAGATGCTATGATCTGTCTGAAGCGCTTTGATCAGATATCACACAAAGCATCAGACATTCGTGCAAAACTTGAATCAGTTATTGCAGAATGGCTTGGTACACACCTTCTCAAAGATCGCTGTGTAATTGCAGTCAATGGTAGCAATATTGAATCTGGCCTGAATGAGGCTGCGATAAACCACATTCCATGTTTTGCGCATGTGATTAACCTTATGGTGACACGGTTCCTAAAAGGCTTCACTCCTGCCCAATTACCACATTGTGTGCACAAGATATGTTGGCACTTTAACCACTCCTACACAGCACACAATTCATTGGATCACTTCCAGGACACCACCAGACCAAGGTAGATGTAGCCACTTGCTGGAACGCCATCCTCTATATGTTGCATTGCCTCCCAGAACAACGTCTTGCCATAATTGACTACTGTATGGTACCCCGGCAAGCCAATGCACAGGGGGGCACTGTTCTGTCAGCAAGCTAGTGGCACTTGATTGGAATGGTTTGGAAGGTACTTAGACAATTGAGGAGACAACTGTGAGGGTAAGTCACAAGGAAGCAGGCCTGCATGAAATCTTGCCACTCATTTTTCTCCTTGAAAGGAGTCTGGAGAACAAGCAGTGTGGGTGCACAGGACAGAAGGATGCAGAGCGAGAGGAACTGGAGACGCGGTGCAGAAAAATGTGGATGTGCTTTCGGTGCAGACCCATGCATCTGTGCTGTTCCCAATAATTACTTATACATAACTGCTACTTTTTTTTACCCGCCTTTCCTGAAGAGCTGCCTGCCTCCATACTTGGCAGGTTTGCAAAAACACTTGAGGACAAACTAAAGGAAGTCTTCCCCAACACAGGCAGCGGTTCCGCCAGGGCAGTCAAGGGTTACGGAAATCTTCTACGAGGGTGTGGATGCAACAATATTTTATGCTATTGTCACCAATGTTCCCTCTAATTATTTTTCTTTATGTGCGGAACCGGTTGGCTGTTGTGCGCACATTATTTTCCATGTGCGAAACTGACTAATGAGGAAAGACACTTTATGAGCTACCGTCGCAGAAAAGAGTTTCGAAAGGAATTCCTCTTCCCAGCCACTGCAATTCTTAAAAAAACTTACAACACTTTTTCCAAACACATAAACTAAAATCAAATATATCATATGTGATTATACAGAAAACTCATCAACCAGTCCAAGCCTTCAATATCTGCCACAGTACCTTGCAAACATACTTCTGTGCGGAGAAAAATGTGTATGCTTTATGCCACTGGAAAATCACTCATTTGTATTACAAAACACAAATATCTCTTGTCATAACTGATGTGGCTATCAAAAAACTCAGAATACATTTGTCGATGGATTAATAGCAGTTAAAAGCACCAGGAGAACGTGCTTCTAATAATTTGTGTAAGGATGATAATTGTATCAGAATAACTTCACCTTAGAAAATGATGATCCAAAATTCCTGTGCCTCTGCTTACTTATCCACATTACGCTCTCCTGTAGATAGTGATAACACCATCCTTAGAGGTAAGACATATGCACCATGCATTTTTACTCCCTAAAAAGCAAAATGTGCCTAACAAAAAAGAGAAACAATGAACATATCATTGCTTCAATCCACAAAGCTCCACTGATATTTTTTCGAATTAGTGAACAGTAGAGCAGTGGCATAGGAAGGAAGGAACTCTAATAATATTAATGCCCAATCTCAAGAGGAATTTTATGGGGAAAGAACATCTTTTTAATAAGCATAAAGTATCCCTATTGGCAAAACTAATAACGTTTTTACTCCCATAAAAATCATTTGACTCCAAGTAGGGAGCAAAAGCTGATTAGAGTCCTGCTTGTAACCCTGACATAGGGAGTGAAATGACAAGGCACATAATAAAGTGTATAGTTTTTCCCACCCTTCCGCACCATAAGCCTAGATAAAATTAAACAAGAGCCTTTTTGAGGTTTATTCTGGAGCCATGTTGAAGAAAATCACATATATATGCTTTTTAAGGTAATTGCATCAATTCATCAGAGATACAACCGATTTAGTTCCTTCTTCTGTAACTATGGATCCCTCATCTGTAATTCTTTTTGATCAGTTAGAT
Source organism: Ambystoma mexicanum (assembly GCF_040938575.1). Classification (NCBI taxonomy): domain Eukaryota; kingdom Metazoa; phylum Chordata; class Amphibia; order Caudata; family Ambystomatidae; genus Ambystoma; species Ambystoma mexicanum. The sequence continues at coordinate 562,019,839 of NC_090921.1, forward strand.
AAGATGCAGGGATATGCTAGAAACTGCAAAAACAGACCGCATGGCTATATTGAAAAGCCCACAGCAGTTGAGCATAGAAAGAAAAAGAAAGCGCTGTTGTCTAGATTGGTACTAGAATTCCCTATCCTTTAGCAAACATGCAGCACATTTCCTTCAGTGTATTGCTGAAACGTCTGACTTGGTCATTGGAATTTGCCGCTTTGTTCATCCCCCGCAAGGAGTGATGCATCCACTCATACCCTTCACCGGCCCCTGTGCTTGCCTCCAATACTAGTTGATAGACCAGTTGGTCCGATAGCACAGTGAGTAGAGCGGTCGCTTTGCCATCTGTGCAGAGCCTGCTGATGCAGGTTTGAATCCTGGCAGTGCCAAACTCAGCCTTTCATCCTTCTGAGGTCAATAAATGAGCACCACACACCATGGGTAATAATAAGCAGCGCTCCGATGCCTGAGAGTTCGTAGTGCTATATAAATGCAAAATTATTATTATTATAGAGAACTGTAAAAAGTAAAGGATTGTAGCAGTAAACATTCACTGGGATATTGACAGACCCACCATACTTTGCAAGCAAGGCATATTTAAATGACAACATATGATGTGAATTTTAACAATATCATGACTCTGCATGTACACAATTCTTTTGCAGCGCATACAAGATTATTTGCAACATACCCCAACCCACCCTTATATCATTGTGTAGGATTACACAAGGGCTCAGTTGAAACTATTTTTGTATAGAAGCAAGTTAGCATATAATGTGTTACGGTCTATGCCCAAAGAACTATGAACACCTGGAAATGAAGCAGATTTTTTTAAAAGCATTCTTCTGTCTAAATATCCGGTGCACTGATAATATGGTCGAGTAATCCCAGGCATAGTCCATACCCATTATCCCTTGTAGGGTAAGTAAATGATATTGCAATGTCGCTCTCTACTTATAGGGTAATGGTAGTAATGCGGAAGTAGGAGACAGTGAGCAACACATTTGTCTTTTCAAAATCTTTATAGGGCAAAATAATATTTGAGTTTTATAATGTGTTAACTTACAAGGGGACCACTTCAAAGCAGTTGCGTGACAGATGTACAAAGAAGAGGAAGTATGAGATTTGGTTACAGATCCAAGTAGCCTGCTTACTTACACCCAGTATCCGATATTTGAGCTGGTAGTTCAATTATGTAGTGGGGGTGACGCTTTTCATAAGGCACAATGACTACCAGACATTCTGGCACGTGAACGTTATTCATGTTACAACAAACATAAAACAAGTGGAGATAGGTATGCGTCTGCTAACCATTCGCAGAGCCAAGAGAGGAAGAGTCAAGGTTGTCCAGTAGTATCTTAATGTACTCTGGGGCAGAAGTTAGAGTCATAAGGGTGTGGTAGAGTCAGGTTTAGGAGTCATAGGTGGGGAGGGAAAATCTTCGGTTAATGTGTGCAGGCATATCTTGGTTAGATTCTTCTATTCGTGGAGCCAGTTTTCATATTAGTTTGTAACCTCTTGTGTGGTATTTTGCTGTTAGGGATTGTAGGTGCCATAGTAGGGTAATTCAAATTAGCAGAATATGAAAACTAGTTGCTTATTTTAAGAGAAAGAAACTGTCAGGTAATTGCTGTGGCTTGTGCCTTATTAAATCTTTTTGTATAGGTGAGAGTTGTCTGTGTGCGCTGCTAAAAATCTTCTGAGCGGCACCCAGAAGGAAGCTGGGCAAGCGCACATGCGCACAGCTTAGAGGGAACATTGATTGTCACCTATTGAGTATGGGGCTCTTTGGAAACTAGCTTCATGTTGAGGATGACAGCCCTCGTACCAGGGCAGCAGAGACAAGCGCCACATGAAACACATATTTAAGTTAGAAGGCACGCCACATTTTAGGAGAGGATGAGAGTAATGAACAGAAACCTATCTTACAGGCCAGTGTGAGTGGTGCAGTGAAAAATCAGAGACAGACCCACCATATAAAAGGAGGCCCAACCAGTCCAGCAGCAAGAGAGTTTGGAACTCGATTGGAGGTGAAAGTGAGCAGAGAGAGCGAAGAGAGTATAGTGGAGAAGGATTAGGAGACACACCGTATAAACATCATATAAAGTTGAATTGGAGGAGTGAAAGAAGGAAACGATTTAGGTGTAGAGGAGGAATCTCATGTATCACTGGGAGTTGGGAGGAGGGTAAGAGAGGAAGGAAAAAGAAAGAGTAGTCAAGGAGTGAGGTGGTGGTGAGAAAAAGAGGCATAAACTGAAAGAGATGCCCCAGTCTCTGTTTCAGCATGGGGGAATATGGCCCATGATTTGCTAGTGGTCCCATCCCAGATACAGACCAAAGGGAAGAACAAGAAAACCTTTGAATTGAATTACAATCCACTTGGCTGGAAGCATGAAAGCCATGACTGCAACCTGACAATCTATTCAGGATAGACAGGGAAGAAATAGCCTGTCAGAAGCTGAACTGAAAGTGAACTGTGCTGCCCAACATACTTTAACACCATGAGGGTCAACTTTCATCAACGCTTCCAGAGAAGGTAACTGCAACCCTTGGAACCTCCAATAACTGTGTGTGACTTTTTGGTGAAAAACCCCAGGCATTACTGCCCTGACCAGAAGCTGTTCTATAGATTTGGGATCCTGGACTCAGGAGCCCGGCCCTATATAAGATATGGGTTTGAGTATCTTTCTCCCTTGTTTTATATTTCTCTGAACCTCTGCACTGCTATATTGAGGCATACATTGGCAGTTATTCTCTGTTAGATCCTATAAGGCTTACTCCATCCCCCATATTGTATCCAAATAAACTAGAGTTGTACCCTACTTAATTGGTCTTGAGTCTTACATTGATTCCCTGGTCTGTGACAGTCCGTATGTAATTATTCACGCCCAGAAACATTGCTGTAATTGAATCTAGAGCCTGAACTCACAATTTCAACACAGATCTGTCAATTATCTCATGTGGGTACAAATCCTTCCCTGCACCCTAGGGTGCAAAACCTAGTAGGAAGAGGCTGCATTCAGAGACGCAGATGTTGGACCCTAGGTCCCATGGTCTGTGGGAGGAATTTTTAATGAGTGGATCAGTGCTTGTTGCGTAGCATGGGCAACTGGTGACAGATTTGTCAGTGCATTCTTTCAGTCTGAATCGCTGAGATCAGAATAGTCAGGAAAGGAAGCTGAGACAGTTGCACAGCTATTTGTGACAAATGGCACGCACTCCCTTGTGTAATACACACATTACCTTAAATTGAATGATGAATTGCATATAGTTTGCAACTCAGTGCCCACCATACAGGCATACCTGCTATTTTCTGATGCAGCCAAATCAAAGATGGCCCTCAGTATTCTGGGTGGGATGTGTAGGAGTAGGGGCTCTGAATTTTAGCGGTGAGACTCGACTTTGTAACGGTTCATCATTTTAGAAGGCACATGTTAGCGTGGGTTTGAACTGAAAACAGGGCATTGTCTTGAGCAGGAAACTCTCCAGCAATGATATCACGTGCTGTTTCAGTGGACTGATCTGCTCAAGGGGAGGTATTTCCCTTGAGTGGCAGGGGGATGTAATAATAAGGGGTTTGAGAGGGATTAGCTTTCAGACATCTTCGGGCACCGGGAGACGACGTAACCGAGGGCTGGAAGGATACAAAATTCACTGTTGACAGGCTGTCTGATACTGAAGGAGTTCTTATCTGAGCAACCCTGGGTGAGGCAGGTGGAAAGATTGATGAAGATTTCCATGCTAAATCGAATTATAAACATCGCCAACATATCTGGGTAAATATGAGTTTAAGTGAGGGGCTGCTGTTTTGAGTGAGGTCAGGTAGTCTAGATTCATTTCATATTAGGTGCTGTCTATTTTTATGCAAAAACTAGAGGCACAGCTCCACCTCACTGATGAGGCCCAACAAGGCTGAAACACGTGTATGGGTTTGCTGTTACAACTCTTGTTCAGAAAGGAATTGCCATAGCATTTCGGTGCTGGAATGCCTATGTGGGCGGGACAACGACTGATATGCAAATGAAGCTTTCCCATCTGTGAAAGGTACAGTCAGCAAAAAGTGTTGGCTGTGAACTCTCAAAGTGGGAAAACACCAGAGAACAGGTTATCATGCCATGTTCTCTCTGGAGAGGGGCACCTGCTACCTTTTTGAAGAAAGCTGTCTATTTTTAACATGCATGTAATCCTGAGCTTATGTTTGGGAAATATCAAAGTGTATTTCTCTTGCCAGGTTCCATGTTGCCAAGGACAGTTGGTAAGACTTTGCACAGATAAGAACCCCGAAAGCTTTCGCAATATATTCGTACTGTGAAAAATAAAGTGGGCATAGTTGTTATTCTGTATAACTTGCCAAAGAAGCCAAAGAAGAAGCAAAAGCCATATCCGGTGCTGGTGGCAAAGTCAAGTGGTGTTGCAGAGTATGTAAAGCAGGAAGTGGAATCATAGGGAACGGCAGAACCAGGGAAAGAAGTCCAGCTGAACGGGAGAGGTGCTCCCGAGCCGCAGCAACTCACTCTGGTGTGTCGGTGTATCAGGAGACCAGCCAGAGCCTGGTGAGCTCCCAGAAAGGGCCAAACAGACCACCTCAGCTGCAGGAGAGCTATCAGTGATTTTGTCAGACCAAAGAGAGTCTGACAGTTTACTGAGGTTTGCCCGCATGGATAACACACCACATCAACAAGAGAGGACACAAAGACGCTGAAAGAATCTGGTGAGTTGGCCTAAAGAGAGATGTAACCCAGAAGCTCAGAAAAAAGCACTTATAATCACAAGACAGTTTTGACGACTGAGCAAGTAGTAAATAAGGGCAAAAAGGGTACAATTCTCCTCACATGGGATATCAGTTTGGGGAAACCTGTAACCCGCATTGCCATTAGCCAAGAGACTATAAAGAAGAGATAACAAGGCAAAGATGGTAACATTCTCCTCCGGTGAGATATCAGTTTGGGGAAGCCTGGAACCCACACTGCCATAAGCAAATAAACAGGGAAATATTGTACAATTCTCCTCATGTGAGATATTGGTGGAGAAGCCTGGAACAAATATTGCCACAAGCAGAGAACACACGGATAGCTTTTTTTTTCTTTTATTGTATTCAGTTTATACAAAAAACTTTGACAACATTGTTTCTTAACAATATGTCTGTAAAATCGAATAATTGATTCACATTTAAAACTCCTGAATATATAAATGGATCACACTTTTTCTAATTCATTCTACAAAAAGAGCAAATGTGCAAATCAAGATAATTACATATAAAATTGAATCCTTAGACATAGCGACCACTTATTAAAATACAATTTAAAATATGAGCTAAGAACAGATTTTAGTAGATACAGCTACTTCCGTAAGCATTGATTTAACAATTTAAAATCACCTGAAGGCCCAATTACTAGCATGAGTTTGAGTTCAATACAAATCTACATATCCATTTAATAAATTCTGACACAAAACTGTTAAAACAAAACTCTAAAACACACCTTAAAAAGATGGCTACACACTCGCTTGTGCAGACAATTCATCATTAATAATGGTCAAGAGGCGAGTCATTGCCAAAGCCAATTAAGTATTTTCACCCCACATGCATAGAGTCCATAACCAGTACCTTGAGAAAGTGGTTTTTCCGACATTACATTTGCCAAAAGCTGACACTCTAGCAATATCAAAGTTCGAACAAAAGATGACAAGATGTTTTAAAGTTTCCAGTTGATTACTACACAGACAATACCGACATCCACCATTAGACTTAACAGCAGTTTTTAAATGCTAATGCATAATTCGATTGTTGGTGAGGAATTGATTCAGTTTGAATTTCATAAACGTTGATCAAGTCTTCTCACAAGGGAAGCAAAGTAGATATGACGCTCGAGGAACTCTTTTTTTTATGAAGCGTGCATATTCCTTATAACTGCTGTAACTGCTAAGGACCTCAATGATGCAAGTCCATTCGTATTCATAACATTTTTTCTTAAAATAGACCGGACGTGTGCAAAGATCTTCAGGAATTTGCATCTATTTTTACCAAGAGTGTTTTCATTTTAGCCTCAAATGATGAAAGTGATGCAGGATAGGCATCTTTGAGCATCTGGGATAAGTCTTCATACAGTGAGTTGCGAGGGGGACTAATCATTTTTGCATAGTTATTCAATAATCTCCATTGGTATTTTGAAGATAGGGAACTCAGACCAAGCCCAAGTCTCAATATGGAGTTGGGCAATGAGCTAGCTAATCGTAAAGACGGTTTCCATTCACGCCCCTGAAGTTGGTCCAGAATTTTATCATTCTTTACCAAACAAATATCGAGGCCATATACTACAATTGATTCGACCTTGAGATTATAAAATTCTATCACCGGCATCAGTGAAAAATTGCAGTATTTCCTATCAATGATTTCCATCTGTTTAAGGAGCAGTCTAATTATTTGGTTTAGAGTATTCCTCCACAGGACTAATGCAGAGATATCACACAAATTGTAACCTAAGTACCTTAGTGCCAGTGTATGTTTGATTCTGATTCTTTCCATAGACCATTTAAAAGAGCAGGTCTTTTTCCTATTGGTAAAGATGACATTCCTAGATTTGCTAGCATTTGAGTGTAACTTAAATTTTTGAGCATAAGTAGAAAAAATGTGTAGTTTAGTTTGCAATCCAAACTGGCGTGTTATCCCAAAAAATCAGATCATCGGCAAATGACATCTAATGAAGATGGAGTTTGCCAAGTATAACTGGAAACAATCTTAGTCTGTTGCCAAATGTCATTTAGATCGCACAAATACAAGTTAAAAAGAGTAGAGGTCAAATTACAACCTTGTTTGACCCCTACAAAAGTGGAAATAGCATCTGTCAGTGCACCTTCTTCATTAATCCGCATCCTATAACTAGTTTTGCCATGCAACTTGGAAATTATGAGAATTATGTGTGGAGGAATACCTAGATTTGTCATCTTATTCCATAGATGATTTCGTATTACACGATCGAACACTGAGGTCATCTCAAGGGATACCATATACACTGGACCTCTGTCTGAATGCTTATTAAGTTCAAGAATATGAGATAAAATAGTGGCATTCAGAGCAGTCTCCATGTTTTTGTGAAAACTCAGCTGGAAGCGAGATAGAATATCGTGGTCCTGAATATATCTTTGAAGTTTATTGAGAATCAAGATGGAAAACACTTTTGATGAGGCATCCATAAGGGCAAATGGCAGATACAAAGAAGGATCTAAAGGATTGCCCTTTTTGAAAATCGGTATGATGATGGAGGTGAGCCAGGACTCTGGGATATGTTTTGATTTGTAAATATAATAATTCTTAACCTTTAGTATGGAAGCCCAAAAGGAGGGATCAGATTTGAATACACATGAGGGAATACCATCAGGCCCTGCAGCTTTACAGTAGTTTAGTTTGGATGTTTCCCACTAAACATCCTCCAGGGACCAAGGACAAGGCCCCGTAAGTACACTGTTAGAATTCTCAAATTACTGTACTCAGGTGGCATCTTAAATTTGTACGTCAGATGTTTGATCCAGGACTCTGCAGAAATCAGCAAAATCATTATGGCAATAGCAGTGGGGGTAGCATTTCTCATTACTGCCCACACTGATTTGGTATTATGCTTACATAAATAGTGAATCATTTTTTGGTTGTCTGCAATATTTAGCTCGTATTTAATAGATTTGATCTTATTTTTATATGTCTGACAGATCTGCTTCTTTGTATTTAGGTATTTAGCGCTAGTCACCACTGAAGCTCTTAAGTCCCTCAACTTTTTTTTTCTGCCGTTTTCAGTTAGCAACGTCCATGTTAAATATGTGGTTATGATGCCGGGTATTTGTGGTGTTTTATTTTAGCGAGGTTAATAAGCAGATGATTAATAATTAAATTGTTCCATTCCTCTACTTGTTGGATAACTTTATGAAGTAGAAGTTAATCTTGGCAGGCGAGTAAACAAGGAAAATAACAAGTTGTATGAAGTAAAAGTGAATCCTGGCAGGTGAGTAAACCAGGAAAGGAATAGTTGTTTTAAAGAAGGAAACTTGGTTGTAATAAACAGTGTTGTGGAATGTGGAAAGAACATCTTACTTTATCAACCGGACAAACTATTGTGCAACAAGAGACATTTGCTGTGCTGTACTGACTAAAGTATTCTATGGAAAGGATGGTTGTTACATCTGTCTAAATAATAATTTGTCATCTTGGGAAGAAAGCTTTGTAAAAGAGACATTTACTTCACTAATTTGAAAGACGTGTTAGATTAAAAGACATTTTCCTTTGAACTGAATAGAACACTGTAGAGGTAGCACAAAAACAATGGTTTTTATTTTGGGGTAGATATTTCAACAGCTTTCGCAAGTTAACAACTAAGTATATGAATGCTCAGACATGGGATGGAAAGGAGGGCCACCCGGCTATGCGTAACTCGCCCTGGGGAAGAACACCATGGGCCTCATTACGACCCGGGCGGTAACCATGGTGCTATTTGCGCCATGGTTGCCACCGGTAAACTACCGATTCCGCCATGGTGAATGGCGGAATTACCACCCCATTCCAAGGTTTGCGGGGGCGGTAATTCCCCATTCACCATGGCCCTTCCCCATTCCCATTGATCCCATAGAGGGCTCAATGGGAATGGGGAAGGCGGTAATTATGGTACAGCAAATTGCGGTACCGTAATTACCTCCAAAGTCCCTTTGCGGGTCCCGTCCTTAACGGCTGGTAAAGCCAGCCATTAAGGGAGGACCCACAAAGGGACATCGGAATTGGGCGGTAAGGGATTACTAGTACCGGTGCCCTTACCGGTACCGGTAATCCCTTACCGCCCGGGCCGTAATGAGGCCCCATGTCCTTATCGGGGGTGTCTGTCCCTAGGTGGCGCGTGGTGTAACGCCTTTCTAAAAGTGATAGATGAGAGGGCTGTCCCTAACCTTCTATACTAGTGGCATTTGTCTGATTGAGAGCAAAGATCACACAAAATAATAATAATAACAAATATTGTAGGCAATTCCACATAGGTGTTGCAGCAGTGTACAGAACTGTAGATTAGATTCTGCAGCTGTCTGATCGCAGTGGTAACAACCTGGAAGCAGGTCAACTGATTGTATTTCATACTATGTTTCAACTTTAATCTAGCCCGTAGGTCACAGTAGTAGAAATGCAATGAGTTCAAATGGAAAAGCGTACTAGCAAGCAAAATGCAGTTCACTCTGTACATATGAGTGTGCGAGCAAGTAATTTGTACAGCAATATCTCTCTACTGTGGTGGGAGCTATCAAGATGGGTCATGAGAGCCCTCATGATCACATGGGTCGACCGGTTTCAATGGCGTTGGTGGGTTGAGCCATCTTCTTCAGGACCGTACTTTAAGGTATCAAGGCAAATTGAGTAGTTCAGACTTGCTGAACTGGGTGTTCGAGCATCTCCTGTGGGGAGACAAAAGGTGGGGGAGAGGAAAACAGCAGGGAGTTAGGAATGTATGAGCAAAATCTGCTTGCCTGTGGGGCAGTGGTGGTCATCCTACATCTTAGAGGAGCAAAGAGGAAAACAAACCAAATAGTTTGGCAAGAATTGCAGGCATATGTACAGGAGGGCGGGAAATTCACTGACGGGCCCATAGGTCAGTGCTAACCCTCTAGTACTTGTAAGACAGGATAGATGAACCATGTGAGGGATGGAGGTGCAGGATGAACTTACTCCAACATGACTCAATAATGAGGAAAAGGGAAGTCTGTTTAATGACAAATACATCAAACAGGGAAACAAATGGGAATCAGCATTGTTGCGATCACCTGTCTCACTCCAACTTCCCTGAACTTCAGTTGAACAGCAATTCTTATTGGCAATATTCGTCATCATTGACGTCTAATTCTACAAAACTCGTCATGCAATATAATTGGTTAGGAAAGGTAACTTAAGTATAGGTGCTATATCTGTATATGATAATGGAACATGCAGATTGGATAACTCTTATCGGGTGGGCATCTACACCCCTCCCTTTATATCACATGTGATAGACGTCACTGCAAGTAGGACGTCTCATTGGTTCTAGGATATATAGGACCCCGGATAACTTGGTCCATCGTGATTGGGCAGGTTACACCCCTAGACATAAATTTCCACTTTTAATTAGCAGCATGCAGAATGGACACCTAGGTGCCTGGTGTCCCAAGTTTCACCCTGCCTCCTCCCTTCCATCAATCAGTATCTTGGGCTATGTGTCAATTAGTTGGCTGGGTATGGCCTCGAAACTGTAGCCTCTTATCAGGAAAAGTTATGGCATCCTCGGGTTCTGGGTGACATCAGGTGGTGGTACCTCTTCGCACCTGGCTGATCACGTGCTAGTTCACCATGAATCTGCTTCAGTTTCCAGCTTTTACTGTATTTAATTCTGTTTCAGCCTCGCCACCTGCATGGGCCCCCCTTATCTTGACCTTCATGGGGCAGGCTGGTACGCTCTGGAGTTTGAGTCTTGTTAGCTGACGCTCTCCTCCCTTTCTCTGGATGACCTTGATTTCCTAGGCATGAGCCGCTCTTTGTTGAGTTTCGATTCCGCTCCTTCTCTTGCCTCTCGCTGGGTTACCAAACTTGGTCTATTCACACACGTTTAACTGGTCGGTTGCTTCCATCTTGTCTCGTAGCAACATTTACTTACGTTTTAACATTGTCTCTTCTCTGTGTCCATTACATTTATTTTCGTAGCTCCTCGCACTGGCATGCTCGTCTTCGATAGCCGCTTTTGTTCATTCACGAGTCTGTTCATGCCCTTGTGTCATTTCCACTGGCCGTCCATTAGGGCTCTTTGGGTCTCTTCATGGACCGTCTGTAGGTACTCTTCGTTTCGTATCAGCGGCTGGTACGGCTGTCTGATAGGGTACCGTGCTGCCCAGGGTTGTCTGGTTATGGGCGCTTCAACAGGTATGGATCTTCTGATGTACACTGGGCAGAGCCCCAGTGCAGCTCTTTGTTGGTTCATTTGTTCCTCATACGTCACATACCTTGGTGAGTACTCTCCTGGTACCTCGAAATGAGGGGTAGGGGTGCAGGCCATGTCTGGGACCTCCTCTACACATATTGAAGGTGCCTGATCACCAGTTAATTGGGTCTTGTCATCAAGGGAGGGTGGGGGGTGAGGGGTTGGGTGGAGTGATGGGGTAAGGCTTTGCACAACGTGAACAATGGACCCCAGTCCCTGGTGATCACACTCTGTCATGCCCTAGCTGAAATTAGGTGGCAGTGCAATGACTGCCTAGGCAGCAGAGCAGTCCAATAGAGCAGTGACAAAAACAATTAGCTCTGCACTGTAGACAAAGGGAGGAGGGGAGCCGCTCTTGTCGAGTAGTGTATAGATCAAGCAGCTGCAAAAACAAGTGTGGGTGGAGGTCAACAAAGATCAAGGGTCGTGCCCATAAAACTGCAGGATGCAAGCTCTCCAAAATGTACCTTGTGTGTTTCATCGGATGGCTCCGTATTCGCTGGGTGCTGTACAGCAGTGTACAGCTCAGAAGACGTGCGTTCGGAAGTTAGCCCGATCGCCTCTAAAAACAATACTCTGACGGGGTCGCACTGGCGTCATTCTGAAGCGGGCGGGCGTCAAGGTAATGTCTGGAGAGAGCGGTGTATGTACGCGCTCAGGAAAAAAGAGCCTGATCGCCTCCCGAAACTGACGAGGAGCGGGATCAAACAGCTGGTCCTAGTCCAAGACATCCCGTGCTTGCAGGGGATGTATGCACTGTGGAGCACCAATGTGTGGACAGCCAGGGGGTGTGGGGGGGGGGAGGGACAAAAAACAACCCAAAGTGGTTCAAGGGAAAAGCAGGGGAGAGAGAGAGGGGGCTGGGGGGGCAGGTGTATGCACATTGTGGGCATATCAACGCAAGGCAAATGGCCAGTATGGACAGCCAAACAGGCTGAATGGGAGCACAAAACCCCAGAAGAGAGGAGGGTAGTGTAGGCATGAGCACCTCTTGCAAAAAGGATGCATGAGACAGGATTGTACAATGGCCTAGTGTGGCACCCTACTGGTGTGGCCCCAGGAAGGGGGTGTATGTGTTGGTGCTTGATTGGGGCACACGGTTGGCTAGGATGGAAGTGGCCAAAATGGGGGGACCTATGCCAGCACCGCTAGGTAATGCCACTGAATGTTTTTGTTTAGGCCTTGGGAACATGTATTGAGTCTTAAGATCCACATCTGTTCATGCCTGAACAAGATGTTGTGGAAGTTACCCCCTCTGGCGGGTGGTGTGATTTTCTGTATGATGGTCTATTTGAATTGGTCCACAGTATGTCCCTCAGCTAAAAAATGTGGCACTAAGGAAGCAGTTAACTTGTTTGTTCTTATGCATGATCGATGTTCTATCATGCGTGTGTGGGCTGGCCTGGTGGTCATGCCTATATATGTTAAGTTGCAGGGGCATGTGATCATATAGATTACGCCCTTCGAATTGAAATTGGTGAAAGCATTCTGCCTCCCGGGGGTCGGCCAACCTATATCTATCTCAGTGGTCCTGGAAGTCTGGGCACACATGGAACAATTGCCACATGGAGCATGTGTCATGCCTGCGCCATGGGCGCATACATTGGCGATCAATATGGACCTTATTTCCCATTTGCGAGACTTTGGTGCTTTTCTATTTTTTCCAACAAACTTCACTTACCACAATGCACTTGGCTATAACCATCTATTCCTGGCTATTCCTTTTTTTCATCATCGGAACTACAATCCCCAGAAGCCCTAGGGATCAGCTCTGCTCCCACCAGCTCAGGAACAGAGAGGGAGGAGGCAGATTGTATGCAGGTGTACTGATCCAGGTGCGACCAATTAGCCTGCCTCTGTGCTGGGCTGGGTGGTATAAAAGCTGCTGCCTGCAGGAGCTCAGGCTTCCAGCACCTTTTTGCTTCGAGCTACGGATCTTGTATGCGGTTCCTCCTTACTCAGGCTTTGGATCCAGTGCCCTGCCGGGCTCTCTGCTTTGCAGCCGATCACGCTCTGCTGCTTTCCACCCTTCGCCAGTGCCCTGCCGGGCTCTCTGCTTTGCAGTTGATCATGCTCTGCTGTTTTCCAGTCTCTGCCCTTGCCTTGCCGGGCTCTCTGCTTTGCAGCCGATCACGCTCTGCTGCTTTCCAGCCTCCGCCTTTGCCCTTCCGGGCTTCTGCCTTGCAGCCGATCACGCTCAGCTGCTACCTTCCGTCCTGGTCTTCCAGGCTCCTGCCCTGCAGCCTGCCTCACTCGGCTGCCTACAGTCCTTGTCCTCTGGGCACCCTGCTCTGCAGCCTGCCTCACTCTGGCTGCCTTCAGCCCTTGTCCTCTGGGCTCCCTAACTTGGAGTTTACAGTCTTCTGCAGCCTTCTACAGTCAGCGGCCCTGCTCCTCTGGGCTTACTCCTTGCTGCCGGTCCTTCTGGCTCCTTGCCGCGCAGTCTGCTTCTCTCCACTGCCAACAGCCCTTGTCCTCGGGGTTTCCTATCTTGCAGCCGATCACGCTCCGCTGCTTGCTACCTACAGCCTTTGTCCGCTGGGTTCTCAGCCTAGCAGCCCTCTACAGTCCTCTGCAGCCTTCTACGGTCAGCGGCTCTGCCCCCCAGGCTCACTCCTTGCTGCCCGGCCCTTCTGGGCTCCTTGCCGTGCAACCTGCTTTACTCCGCTGCCCTAAGCCCTTTCCCTCTGGGCTCCCTACCTTACAGCCCTGCTCCTGTGGGCTTGCTCATTGCTTTCCTGCTCCTCTGAGCTCTCACCCTTGTTCCATACCGTCCTCTGCTATCCAATCCTGTTATACAACTTTCCCTTCATTTCCTTTTGCTAGTTTGCTATCAACTTCCTTTTCCTGGATTTGTCTGTAAGTATCTTCTCTTGTACTGTTTGTAGACCCTTTTGTACAGAGCTTCCTGATATCTCCCACCACAGTAGAGAGATATTGCTGTACAAATTACTTGCTTGCACACTAATATGTACAGAGTGAGCTGGTTTTATAAGAGCAATTATTTAGCCCTTCAGCTTCTCAGCTGATTTTATCATTTTGCTTGCCAGTAGGCTTTTCCATTTGAACTCATTGCATTTCTACTACTGCGACCTAAGGCTAGATTAAAGTTGAAACATAGTATGAAATACAATCAGTTGACCTGCTTCCAGGTTGTTACCACTGAGATCAGGCAGCTGCAGAATCTAATCTACAGTTCTGTACACTGCTGCAACACCTATGTAGAATTGCCTACCATATTTGTTATTATTATTATTATTTTGTGTGATCTTTGCTCTCAATCAGACAAATGCCACTAGTAAAGAAGGTTAGGGACAGCCCTCTCCTCTATCACTTTTAGATAGGCGTTACACCACGTGCCACCTAGGGACAGGCGCCCCAATAAGGACAGGGTGTTCTTCCCCAGGGCGAGTTACGCATAGCCGGGTGGCACTCCTTTCCATTCCATGTCTGAGCATTCATATACTTAGTTCTTAACTTGCGAATGCTGTTGAATTATCTACCCCCTAAAAAAACGTTGTTTTTGTGCTACCATATTGTATCCTGCTAACGGTTAAAAGGATGACAACGGCTTGTCCGTGTCTGATAGCTTCTACTAGCTTACCCTGTTTGTTAGAACACTGTTGAAACAGAACTCTCAAAAAAGTCTTCCTGAATTGATTCTGGGATGGTAATCAAGCACTGGTCAGAAGGATTGCTTTGTGGTAATTATAAGTTCTAACTTTTGCACATTTTTGTTGATCTGAAAACCGATATATTTACCTTTTGCACTTTGGTTGTATATGTTAGTGAGAGAGTAAGATACATTTGGACACAAGGTCACTTTTCTTTAGTTTAGTTTGCTAGGTAGGAACATTCACGTTAGGATAGGGACAGACAGACATTTATCCCATTGTCCCATTGTCCCATTGTTGGTTTCCATCAGGCAACCTCTGCCCCTTCCCTTGTCTCGTTTCTACGTTACAGACACCCATAGCTGTTGTTCCAAGCCATGAGCAAACAGCGTGGGCCTCTGTTATAGCAAACTGTGCAGAAGGCTAAAGTTTTTCCTAAGGTCCGTGGAATACTCTTTTCCTATATCTGCATACACCCCTAGAGGGAATCCATTCTGTTGTACCTTATTCCTTGCTACACTTGTCTACTCTTAGTTCTCATTGCTTTCAGCTGTGTGTGTACTTATCTCAACTACCCAAAACCCTTCCTGGGTGTCCTGTGCCACTCTTTACAGAGTGCCATCCGTGACAGCATGGCCCTTAGTGGGGGAGGTGTTCCAGGGAGTGCGTTGGCTAGGCTCCACTCTGGCTGTGGTGTGTGTCAGAGTTTTCACTACCTTGTCTCTCATATTAAACCGTCTTTTGAGTGCAAAAGGCGGGACTGTTATGCTGCTGTTCCCTGTATTCAAGATAGGCCATAGTCTCTTCACTTCCCTTTTCATTTTATGCAGGAGAGGCGAATAGCTGAAGACTGCAGTAAAGCCTGTATAATTTTCCCGTTTAGCATGTTGTTGTAAAGTGACTGACCCAGGGGTCAAGTCCTAAAAACTAAAGTGGTGGGACTCATCAGCAAATGCAATGCGATGTGATTTCGCCATAAATCAGCATATCATGGTGAAATATGCACATTTCATTAAATTGGCTTTGCATAACTACCCAAATTGAACAGGACAAATGGCATTTGCCTTTCATAAAATCAACACACACAAAACCAAGAGAGGATATTTTCTTCCAATAGTTTTTTTTGAAAACTTCTTTAAACAGTGTGCATGTTTTAAACTCCAAGAACCAATACAAATGTTTTCCATGGGACTTGCAGTACCGAAATGGGACATTACAACTTTAGTTTGTTATTTTTCATCAGGTCATACAGTGCAATGGTGAAGTCTCCAGCTGACTGTCGTTTGATCCCCGAGGTCGGCTTTAATTCATAAATTCAAGGAGGACATTCAGTGTTGCTCATTTTAGCTGGGGGGACTGGGTCCACCCTCTGAATAAAGTGGGTGGACTCCGTCCCCCTGCGTGTACCCTCGACTTGAGCCCTGAACTGACCTGGGGATATTCCTGGCTCTTTTGTAGGTCTCCTTGATGATCTTCTTTGGGTATCCCCTTTCAACCAGTTGGTTTTGGAGTAGTTTCTATTGTGTGGTGTAAACAGAGGTCTGTGCACACAGCCTTCGGTACCGTAAGAACTGTCCAAAAGGGAGGTTATCTTTAAGTGCTTTTGGGTGGCAACTGGAGTAGCAGAGCAGGGAATTCCTATCCGTAGTTTATTTTGTAGACGCACGAAGCAAGGTTCCCATTCTCGGCCGAGATGGCCAGATCGAGGAAATGGGTCCTGTGTTTGTCTTTATCCAGAGTGAACTTCAAATGCAGATTCAGTGAGATAAGCAAAGCGCGGAACGAAACTATTTCTTGTTCTGACCTTTTGAAGATCACAAAAATGTCATCTATATACCGGCGCCACACGGTCAGTTGGGCAAAATATGGGTTGGTATCTGAATAGATGTGCTGTTGTTCAAATAGGTCGACGTAGAGATTGACGAGGCTTGGGGTTAAAGGTGGCCCCCATCGCCGTACCTGAGATCTGTTGATAGAATGTATTTTCGAACAGAAAATAGTTTCTGGTCAGGGCTATTTCAGTCAGTTGGAGAATGAAGTCAGGTGGTACTCCATGTAGCTCCATTCCTGAGTGCAGTAGACCACTAAGCATGTCTAATGTCTCCTGTTGGGGTATTCGGGTATATATTGACTCTATATCGATTGTCACTAGCCATTCTTCTTCCGGATTGTATTGGAGTGTTTCATGTTGGTGGAATCTTTTACGTAGCTGGCCATTTTTTGAATCTGATTCTTGATGAAGAAATCCATGAACTGTGACAGAGGTTCCAAAACTGAACTAATTCCAGAAACAATTGGGCACCCTGGTGGTGGAACAATGCCCTTGTGGATCTTGGGTAAGACATACATAGCCGGGATCCGGGGGTGAGGAGGGGACAAGATGGGTGCCTCGCGGGCGCTGATGTATCCCTCGGCCTCAGCCTCGTGGATGATTGGGGCTATGAGGACTTGTAGAGACGATGTAGCGTCTCTAGGTAATATGTGGTAGCTGTCATTGTCAAAGAGGAGGTTCTGGATCATTGCGATGTACTTGGTAGTGTCCATGATGCCAATGGCCCCGCCTTTGTCAGCTGGTTTTATCGTGATGGCTGAATTGTTTGCTAGATCTGCCAAGGCTGAAAGTTGGGGTTTAGTTCAGTTATTATTGATAAATGGAATGCTGGTTTCAAATTCCGTGATCTTCTTGAGCAGTGCTTGCTCGAAAGTGACCGATTTCGGCAGTGTTGGTACAGTGTGGTGGAAAAAAACTGCGATGGAGGGTGCAAGCCCGTCTCATCTCTGTCTTCATATGTATGGTTTGCAAAATACTATTTCAGTCATATTTTGCGCATGAGTTGCGTGCATTCGACCTGTGTTTGAAAGGGGTTGTACCGAGCTGTGGGGATGAATGATAGACCTTTATGTAGGATCTCTTGTTCTGGTCTGGTCAGGGTATGCTCTGATTGATTGACGATCAGTGAGGGAGGAGTGATGGTATTGCTCCTTGCCCTCGGCTGCATGTAACCACTGTTGCTTGTGGGTGGTTTCATCGGGATCGGTTCTGTCCTCTGCCGCGCTGACCTAAAAAAGGAACCACAGGAGGGGTACCTTGATTAGTGCCGCTGAACTGCACATGTCTCTTCTGCCAATTGTTGTTGCCGGAGCTGTTACTGGAATTGCTGCTGGAGCTGTTCCAAGATCTATTGGAGCTGCCCCGCTGGAGATTCAACTGTTCGATTGCGCTCCTCGTCAGTTTCGAGAGGTGATCGGGCTCTTTTTTCCTGAGTGCGTACACACCGCTCACTCTGGACTATGCCTTCACGCCGGCCTGCGCAAGAAGGACGCCAGCGTGACCGCGTTAGAGTATTGTTTTTAGAGGCGATCGGGCTCACTTCCGAAAGCATGCCTTCTGAGCTGTACACTGCTGTACAGCACCCAGCGATTACGGAGCCATCCGATGAAACATGCAAGGTACATTTTGGAGAGCTTGCATCCTGCAGTTTTACGGGCACGGTCCTTGATCTTTGTTGATCTCCACCCACACTTGTTTTTGCAGCTGCTTGATCTATACACTACTCGACAAGAGCGGCTCCCCTCCTCGCTTTTTTTACAGTGCAGAGCTAATTGTTTTTGTCACTGCTCTATTGGACTGCTCTGCTGCCTAGGCAGTCATTGCACTGCCACCTAATTTCAGCTAGGGCATGACAGAGTGTGATCACCAGGGACTGGGGTCCATTGTTCACGTTGTGCAAAGCCTTACCCCATAACTCCACCCAACCCCTCATCCCCCACCCTCCCTTGCTGACGAGACCCACTTCACTGGTGATCAGGCACCTTAAATATTCCTGCAATTCTTGCCAAACTATTTGGTTTGTTTTCCTCTTTGCTCCTTTAAGGTGTAGGATGACTACCACTCCCCCACAGGCAAGCAGATTTTTCCCATACCTTCCTAACTCCCTGCTGTGCCACCCCAATCTTTTATCTCCCCACAGGAGACGCTCGAACACCCAGTTCAGCAAGTCTGAACTACTCAATTTGCCTTGATACCTTAAACTACGGTCCTGAAGAAGATGGCTCAACTCACCAACGCCATTGAAACCGGTCGACCCCTGTGGTCATGAGGGCTCTCATGACCCATCCTGATATCTCCCACCATAGTAGAGAGATATTGCTGTACAAATTACTTGCTTGCACACTAATATGTACAGCGTGAGCTGGTTTTATAAGAGCAATTTATTGGCCCTTCAGCTTCTCAGCTGATTTTATCATTTTGCTTGCCAGTAGGCTTTTCCATTTGAACTCATTACATTTCTACTACTGCGACCTACGGCTAGATTAAAGTTGAAACATAGTATGAAATGCAATCAGTTGACCTGCTTCCAGGTTGTTACTACTGAGATCAGGCAGCTGCAGAATCTAATCTACAGTTCTGTACACTGCTCCAACACCTATGTGGAATTGCCTACCATATTTGTTATTATTATTATTTTGTGTGATCTTTGCTCTCAATCAGACAAATGCCACTAGTAAAGAAGGTTAGGGACAGCCCTCTCCTCTATCACTTTTAGATAGGCGTTACCCCACGCGTCACCTAGGGACAGGCGCCCCAATAAGGACAGGGTGTTCTTCCCCAGGGCGAGTTACGCATAGCCGGGTGGCACTCCTTTCCATTCCATGTCTGAGCATTCATATACTTAGTTCTTAACTTGCGAATGCTGTTGAATTATCTACCCCCTAAAAAAACGTTGTTTTTGTGCTACCATATTGTATCCTGTTAACGGTTAAAAGGATGACAACGGCTTGTCCATGTCTGATAGCTTCTACTAGCTTACCCTGTTTGTTAGAACACTGTTGAAACATAACTCTCAAAAAAGTCTTCCTGAATTGATTCTGGGATGGGAATCAAACACTGGTCAGAAGGATTGCTTTGTGGTAATTAAAGTTTTAACTTTTGCACATTTTTGTTGATCTGAAAACCGATATATTTACCTTTTGCACTTTGGTTGTATATGTTAGTGAGAGAGTAAGATACATTTGGACACAAGGTCACTTTTCTTTAGTTTAGTTTGCTAGGTAGGAACATTCTCGTTAGGATAGGGACAGACAGACATTTATCCCATTGCCACTTAGTTTCAATAAATATGTCAAACGTTGAGAAAACCCCAACTTTGTGTGTGTCTCTCATTTCTGACCACTCACACATCCCCATTTTCCTTTGAGGATAATCTTCCCATACTCAGGATCCTTCTGGATGTTTGTCATTCATCTACATCCCCCCCCTTTGAACCACATGGAAAACCTTTGCTCACATTAAATCTACCTTACAGAAATTACAGGACCACCTTCTCCAGGTCCAATTTTCAATCATTGAACAACATGCTATAAATTAAAGCTATTGTAAATGATTATTCAAGCTCTAGAAACCAATTACCACCAGCCTCTTGTCCCATAATTCCTCAAGTACTGGTACGAAGAAGAAGGAAAGAGTAACGCAGAATGGAAGAAACCAGAAACCTAGTGAGCGTTCTAGTCTTTCCCCGCAAATGCTTCAGCTCAGGAAATGTAAAGGATGGAGACAAGATGCAATAGGGTACTGTTGGCAAGAAGACGTTTCACCTGCCTGCTCAGGCTCAGACAACGAAAAAGCAGAAACAAGCGTTGTGGAGCCGGGCAGATCACCAGCAGAGAAGTAGGGAGACACTGACAGAGTGGGTTGATCTGTTGAGACACCAGGAGCAAGAGGAAGACTTCTGGGCATGCGCTGACCACTGCAAGCAAATAATTGCATACTAGAGCTAGAGGGAAGGTGGGCAGGAAACAGCAATGAAGGCAAACCAAGCATTGTAACTTCACTGAATGTCTGCAAGCAAGTTCAAGAACACCAGCAAAAGCTGGTGAGTCAGCCCAAGGCAGTGGGGACCCCGGGAAGTAACGGCAACCGCGCCAAGTACCAATAACAGTAACAAAAACTACAGAAAGAGAGAAAACCAAGAAACAAACTATGAAAAGGGCAAGAGAAGTAAAACCCTTCTCTTGTTTGTTTGTTTGTTTGTTTGTTTATTATTTATAAAGCACACCACACCCTGAGGTACCTGGTCGCATTACAAGATAGCTTAGTATGTAATGGATATATAAATACATCATAATGAAGGCACGAAGATACACACATACATCATAATGAAGGCACAAAGCTACATACATACATCATAAAGGGAGGGAAGGCAGTGAATACAGTGCAAACATTTTCTGAACGTACGGAGACACATGATCCAATACATCTAATCAAGATTAGCAACAGAGCATTATAATAAGTGCAAGATAGTTGAGGGAGAGTAGCTAGACTTGGGTACTCTTGCAATTTTGGCGGTGGTGTCCTTCGAGAGGAGGCACTTTTTGGTGTTGGTCCTGAAGCTATGGAAGGTTTGAGTAGTGCGTAAGTTGAGCAGGAGCGCATTCCAGGCTAGGGATGCTTGTACAGGGAAGCTTGTACCTCCAGCTCTTTTTAAGTTAAAGCGTGTGGAAGTAATGCAAAAGGAGTTCGCTGATCTTGTGGGTCTTAGCGAGGTTTGTAGGATGATTTTGTCTTTCAAGTACTTTGGTGCAGCGTTTTTGAGAACTTTGTGGGAAATGAAAACTAGTTTAAAGTATATTCTGTCATCAATTGAGAGCCATTTATGGTTCTTTCTTTTATCAGAAATGTGGTTATTCTCAAGGCATTATTTTGTAAAGTGTGGAGTTTGTTTATTACTTGTTTATTTGCTCCTGCGTAGAGTGTATTGCAGTAATCAAGTTTGGACAGGATTAGAGCTCTCGCTAGTATGATAGAGCTGTTAGTAGAGAGGTAGGCTTTACAGTCATCAATGAGTTTGCATGTGTAGGCAGTAGCTGATGCGGTTGCATTACCTTGTTTCCTGAGGTTCAGGGTAGAGTCAAGGTGGAAGCCTAAGGTTTTAGTTTTCTTGGCAGTTTTGATAATGTTACCATCTATGTTGAAGGATATGTATTTTGAGTTCATATTATTAATGTTGTTGGTGGCACCTAGAATAAGAATTTCAGTCTTCTTGTCATTCAGGCAGAGGCTATGGGTTGGCATCCAGGCCTGAATGACGAGGTAGATTTTGTTTAGCAAGGCATTGTCAGCGTCGTAGTTACCAGATAGCAGTATCAGTATCTGAGTCTCATCTGCGTAGTTGGTGTAGATGACACCCAGGCGGTCCAATTTGTCAAATAGAGGTTTGGTAAATACATTATACAATGTTGGAGAGATACAAGAGCCTGCGGCATTCCACATGTAATAGGTATGGGGTCAGCAGCATCAGAAGGAGAAAAAACTCTCATCATTATGTTGCTTAGGAAGGACTTAGTCCAGTTTGCAGCTTCTTGTGAGAAGTTGGCCGCTAGAGTGAGAAGTTCACAAAGTATATTGTGGTCCACCAGGTCGAGGCGGCCGAGATGGCTAACAAAAGAAGTAGTGTACATTTTCTATTGTCTTTCATTTGGTCTATTTCTGTTTTCAAATCAATTAGGGCCATTTCTGTTCCGTGAAGAGGCCTGAAGCCAGATTGTCTAAGCCCTAGGAGGTTATTAGTCTCGAGGTAAGTCTGGATTTGGATATAGGTTGCCTTGTCGATGATTTTGAGTAGAAAGGGGACCGTTGTTATGAGTCTATAGTTTGTGGGGATGGTGGGGTCAAGAGTAGCTTTTTTTAGTAGAGGAAGTACCCAGGCGTCTTTGAGATTTGTAGGTACGTGGCATGATTTAAAGGAGGCATTTATTAATTTGGTAATAAATGGGGCAAGGTCTCTGGCTGCATCTTTAATAATTTGTGCATGGCAGATGTCACCTTGGCATTGAAAAGGTTTTAGGGAGGCTATGATTTTTTCGACCTCAGGTGTAGTGACTTGGGCAAATTTGAATTCTTGTAGAGTATTAAAGGCAAGGATTTTTTCCGGTTTCTGAGATATCTCAGTACTATTGATGTTAAGTCATTTCGAGGCAATTTTGTTTTGTAGGGTGGTAATTTTGTTGGCCAGAGCATTTTGGATGTCTGTGCACCAATCTTTGTTTTTAGGGTGTGAATCTTCCGTGGCTATGGGCGATTCTAATTCCCTCAGGATTCCAAATAGTTTCTTGATGTTAGAACTAGCGTTCTGAATCCTGTTGTTGTAAGTTTCATGTTTGGTTCTAATGATCTCAGCTTTGTAAAGATAGGAGATTTTGGTTACTTTATCTTTATTCTCTTTGGAAGGCAAATTCTTCCAGGGGGTTTCCCATTTCATTTTTTCAAGCCTAAAAGCTTTCAGGTGTGGGGTGAACCAAGTGTTGAGATGAGTTTTGGGTTTGCTCGTGCAAAGTTTCAGTGGGGCAATAGTGTCTAAGGCCTTGGTCATGGTGTTACTGAATAAATTGATTAAGTCTTCAGGGTCTTCAGAGCTAGTGGAGTTCATTGTTGGGATGAGGATAGGAGTCAGCTTCTCAGCTGTGATGTTGCACTCATTTCTAGTGAGTAGAGGAGGCGCAATAATTCTAGTTTTAATGGCAGGTCGATAAGTGGCGATGGTGAAGGAGATAAGTGAGTGATCGGTCCATGACTGAGGTTCAATGGCGGTTATTGCCGTGGCTCAGTTATGGTCAGCCAGCGAGTCTAGTGTTCTTCCTTTCACATGGGTGGGTTGGTTAATTCTTTGTGAGAAGTCAAGTTTGCTAAGGGCTTCTGCCAGTGATTTAGCAGGCTGGTCTTTAGGGTCAGCGAAGCCTAGGTTAAGGTCGCCTAGTACTAGGATTGGTGACGATGGTTTGGTGTTGTCTGCGAGTTGCGTAATGATGTCTTCCTCAAAGTTCCCAGTAGGGCCAGGGGGTCTATATATGTGGTGGATAGTAAGAGTGCTTGAATGAGAGGTCGCTTATTTAACTGTGAGAAGTTCACAGGATTTAAGGATTGGGGTAGTCAAGAGTCTGAGTGCCAAGTTAGCCCAACCATTGCAGGCAACCCCTCCGCCTTTTGAGATTTCCCTATCCGCTTAAATGATGGCATAGGAATCAGGAATGGCTAGCAATAGAGAGGGCCCTGCGGCAGCATGGAGCCAGGTTTCTGATATTGCTAGGAAGTCAAGTTTGTCATTGATTATGTCTGCTATATCTGTTGCATGTGCAACGATAGATCTTGCATTTATTAATGCGCCTTTGATGAAGGGGGTCTTGGTCTGTGGTGGGGGGTGGGTAGGCTTAACCTGTGGGGGTGAAGGAGGAAGTCTGTCTAGCTTTAGTTTAGGTTTTTTAGGCAGTGGACTAGTGGTAGCCGGGCACAACAGACTCTGGGTCGAAAGATGAGGAGTATTTGGATAGGAGGTTGAAGAAGTTTTCTCCTGGTATATGTTCACTGAGAGCAAATTGATGGTGAGCCTGGAGCCTAATCTTTTGTTTCTAAGGTCGCCACTGCAAGGTTGGTTCAGAGGAGGTTTGGAGGCAAACCGCTCAATCCATTGTTTAGGAGAGAGGTCAGGTGGGCAGTTAGAGTCAGTTTGGCTGGTCAGGTCATTTTTCTGGTTTACCGTTAGCTTAGGTAAGAATGGGGTACGATTGATGGTAGGCACATGAGGAATTTCTTTTAGTGGTGGGAGGAAACCCGTGGGTTTAAACTCCTGGAAGGGAGGCATTTTCTTTTCGAATTGAGGATTGATCAGTGCTACCAACAGGTGTGAGCACAAGATTAGGAAGCCCGTGATGACAGCAATGTGGAGCTTAGTATCAAACATGCCATGTTCAGTGGGATGGTAGTTGAGGATAATTAGTAGTACCACAAAGGTGCGCACAAGTGCAGGGTTGTATATAGAGGCAATCGTTTAGTGGTACTGGTCAGAGCAAAGCTACTGTTGCCTTAGTTCAGAATAAGGGTTCTCTGCTCTGCGGATGTGTTGATCTAATCACACAAGGCATGAGGTATGGCTGATATATAGGAGTACTGGATGCCACAGGCACTGGCCGCTAAGGAATATTCACTAGGGTAGGTAGCAGAAGCCTAGTGGGCCAATAGGGGAGGGATGATGTGTGCAATCAAAGGGCAAGTGGCAACGCAGCATTATTATAGGTAAGGCCTAGCAATTCGTAGCATTTCATTCTTAGTGAGCAGCAAGTATCAAGTGGGCCTCGAGATAAACGGAGGTCAGGTATCATGTGCAATATCGTAGGAGGGGCAGGAACATAGCATTACAACGTTCGATCACAATATAAATGCATAGTCTTGAAGGAAGCAATCAATACAATCAATCAACAGTAAAGGCTGGATTCTCACATTAAATGCAGTATCTTAGCAAGGTCAGGAGCACAGTATTGTAGCACAAACTAAGTTCTCAAGATAGGTGCAAATTTAAAGTACTGATGTGAGTCATTCGCTAAGGCGGCAGTTACATAGATCTTTACATGTAAAGGTAGAAGCTACAAACTAGTTATACCAAAGGACTAGTAGTTACCGTCTGCGGTAACGTTCGGACGTTTGGAGGCGTCAGCAGTCTGAGCATGCATTGTAGGCATGACATAGGGCACAAGCATAGGTGTAGAGGTCAGAAGGTGAAAGTTGGGGCATGTGAGGGATCTGTAGTACAGTTTGTTGGCAATAAGTTACAGGCATGACTAACAAATTCTCTGTGTGTGAATGCATGTAATGTAAACACATGGAGATACCAAAACGAAATGTATATAAAGAGGATGCAATATCCAAACAAGTGAGTATAGAGTTGTGGAAATGGTTAGAAACCCTATGTGATTGCAAGAAGCCCCGGTTAGAGAACAATCCAGGCAATTACAAGTTTGTAAATACGAGAAGACCTGGCAGGAAAGTATACCAGGTAATTACAAGTGTGCACGAATAAGAAGCCCTGGCAGGAGAGTAAAACAGGCAATAACAAGAGTGTGTTAACCCAAGAAGTCCTGGCAGGAGAGTATACCAGGAAAGTAACAAGTGTGTAACAGCAGAATTCCTGGCAGGAGAGTATACCAGGCAATGATATGTGTGTTAAATACTCTTAAATACAGAAATATCAGAACTGTTTTAAGCACATAAAGAAAAGTCCTGACAAAAAGGATTACAAAGCTAGGAAGCTTTGTCTGTGGCAGTGCAATCGTGGCGAAAATATGACACAAGGAACTGCTGTGTTCAAGGAAGAGAAACCCAGAGGCAGGGAACCCCATTGAGGAACACAACCTCTTCCATTGTAAATAACATTTTGTGTGGAAACTTCAAGAAAGAGAAACCCAGGGGAAGGAAACCCCATTATGAAACAAGAGCATTTCTGTAGTAAATAACTTTTTGTGTTTAAACTTCGACAAAGTGAAAACCCAGGGGAAGGGATCCCCATTTTGGAGCAAGGGCTCTCCTCATATAGAGAACTGGAGCTAAGAGGGTGTCAGTGAGGAGGAGTTGCTGCTTTGCTGCTTTGCTGATCATTCTCTATGAACATTCTACTGGTGAGGACTCTAAGGAGCACAAGTAACTTCAAAGGCAGCGCTAGGTTACTGTGTTGCCTGTATCTTTAATGATTCAATCCAGCCCAGCTTGCTGACCAAACCTGCCCACCAGCTGAAGAACAAATAGGCTCCTCCCAATGCAAAGCACACGTGAAACGGAGCTAAGTGGGTGTCAGTGTTGAGTGCCAAGGACCGGGCACCAGAGCGCAGTAATATTTTGGCAGCAGAAGCCAGAGCGGTACGTTATTTTGACTCTGTATTTCAGCTTGCTAACATTTCAATACCTCCTGGTGCTTTCTGACCCTTGATTCCAGTTACTCAGCGCCTCTTGGAATTAAGCACTTAAGAAGTAACAGGGTGGGGGAAGTGTTGCCAAAAATCTTTTGAAAAATTAATCTTTGGCTCATGGGGGGACCATCCCAGCCTGCATAAAATGACACAGAGAACTGGTCTACAGCTTCCATCTGGTTTGCGTATTGGCATGGAAGAGCCCAGAATTAACCGCTCAATGACCCAAATCCTATAAATCATGGTGTGTTGTCCAGGAAATCGCCAACATTGAGCCTGGAGGTCTTCTCGCAGCCTTGCGAAGAAACTAGATGTATTTTAACACAGAGTGAACGATCACGTACAGCTTCAGCAATGCCCAAGATGACTTAGGATTTTCACATTATTTCATCCCTAAATGGTAATGATAACGATGTCTGCAGTGCAGACATTCAATCGCCTAAACCTCGAAATAAGTATGATTTTCTAACAATTTTAAACACTGAGCATGATGAGCCAATCAGGGATCTCTTACTTAATAGGCCATGCAACAATAAACGTATCCCATTACTGCTAGTACGCCGGCATCTAAAATGGTAAATGTGGAATACAGAAATAAGCATTGTAACATCAGCACTACCGGTAACTCCACTCCACCAAGTGCTGACCAGTGTGGTCCGGGGTTAGTGACGCCCGATGAAATTGATTAAGGTGGCAGAAAAGACTTTACCAATACCAACAGAAGTAGAAGTAACAGCTGCAACCCAGTCATTAACAATGGATGCTGCAAGGACTGAGCTGATTAATGGTCCAGATTCTACACAAGAGAAGTCAGCCAGAAACTAAGTTCACCCTGAAAAACTACGGATGGACATGGAAAGATCCATTTTAGTCAATGCAAGGAACGAGAATGTGGCATTGTCTCTTGCTAACAAAACTTTTCACAAAACAATAATTGACTCTAAGGCCAGCGTCCATCACAAAATGTTGCTCCTGTCGGACATGAGCATAGGGGCCGAGGTAAAGTGCCTGAAAAAGACGGATATCATGAAGAATTTGCGGGGCCCAAGATGGTCAGTATGAAAAAACTCCCAGAATAATTCACGGAGCTGAGACCAATAACTAGCACAGACCTGAGACTTTTGGCAGTCACAAGAACGGGAAGTAATGATATCTTAACTCCATCAGATTTGATCAGTGATCAGAGTTTGCTTGAACTTGGTCCCCAAACAGACCTTGATCAAATGTTGTCCCTGGTAACAATGATAGCTGGGAATCCTACTGAAGTAAGGGCCGTTGATGATCGTATGTCTTTCCTAATAGAACATCTAAATAATAGCTCTAACTACGAGCAAGAGACTCAAAGCGAGAGTCAATCAAATTGGCAGCATCAATTACATCATACACTCCGTGATTTGGATAATCACATCATACTTTCAGCTCATGAGATCTCAGCTCTGAGCCTGGTGCTGAGTTCATTCTCTTCAGTTTATGACAACATACGACTAGAGATGACAACCCACACTTTACAGTTAAGTGAGATTAAAATTAATCTCGAGATGATAAGCAACTCAATAACTGAGCTGACAGGAGTAGTGGGATCAGTAGCAAAAGTACCATCCACCAACTCGTTGCCACAGGGAACCGAACAGGGTGGGGGGTCTAGTGGTCTCTACCCAAGACCCTGTTATGGCAAGTTGTAGAGTTGCAGTCCTCCCCAATAGAGGGCAGAAAAAGAAAGGCAAGAGATCTCATAAATCCAACTCAAGAGAATTCTTAAGAAATCTACATTTCAGCGAGGAGTCGGCCTGTTTAGATGAGGCAACAAATTCACATAATCAGTTACTGGGCTCCGTCACTGCCATTACTACAACAGACAGAGAGTTGAACAGGGCCCTTTATGACCACTATCGGACAATGAGATTACTGAACCGGTTATAGCCACTAATCTGGAAAAAGAAGACGTGTCAGCAATTCCAAGAAAAAAGAGCGTCTCCATTTTTGAAAAACCACAGCAGAAAGTAGTGTCCAAATGCCAAACCGTTTTGGGAGATCAATCAAACCATGTCTTAGGAAAGGACTCCCAGTGCCACATTGGAAGCGCAGGGACTCATCAGGAGGAAATCCAGGTGATACTACAAGAATGTACTCAAATCCTGCAATGTACAAGATTGGCAATGGGCACTATAGATGGTGAACTCTGTGGTTTAGAGAGGGGGGTACAGGAAAGAGCACACAGACCAGTGAGCCCTCCCCATGAGGTACCCAAAAAGACTGATTTGACCATGGCTATATATTCATTGCAGAAAGACCTTCCGGGAACGGTGGCAACCCATAAGGATCGCCCAAGCTTAGCACCTGTATCAGGGAAAGAGGGCTCGCCGTTATACGAGCAGGTGCGGATGGGGGCTTGAAGTGAAATACTGAAGTTTACCAGAGAGACCTGTTTTGGCAATAAGAGTGGGACCCCGTCTTGCACAATTGGCAAAGCAAGGGGTGTGGCTTCATCCTTTACTCAAACAACTGATTTAATTTATAGAGACCATCCTCAGACCTCTGTCATGACTGACTTTGTATTGGGAAAAAGGGATATGGGTCTCCAATGTAATCTCAAACAGATGTGCCAACTGGAAGGGCGCAAAGACCAAGTACTTCTGCACAAGAAACATATCTTCAAGGACAAGCATAGTGGGCTGCTTCTCCTCCGGACAGAATTTGGGATAATCGCAGTCCATACAAACTGATGTAACATTCTGAAACGGAGCATCACCCTCCCTACTGTGGAGAACTGAAAGATGGAGGTGATGATGGGAGGGAATGAGCTAGGACGCTGTTAACATGTTGGTGAGATAACCGACAGGTTGAGACAGAGAATCAATCAGTTCACCAAGTAGCTTCTACTGAGTCCTGCAACCAGGAAGAATGCAGACAGAGGGAACAAGTGCCATTGACTAGAGTTTTTCTGGAAAGACTTCACGATGGACAACATGGCATATTGCTTAACAGACATAAAGTAATTAACCTCTTCCCAAGTACAGACTGTTTTCAGTTGGACATTAAATCAAATATAGTCGTGCTGAAGATTCTTTCTGAAATTGACTCCATAAGAGCAATGGTCTACGACCTGAGAAAGGGTCACCTGGTAGAGTTGGCAATCCAAGAAGAAGGGTATAGATCTAGCTCCGTGCCTTTATCGTATGTGTTCCCGTAGGCTGGTCAAGATCACATGCCCAGTAAACAGTGGTGGAAGGTGGGGGAATTCATTCAGCCACAAATTGAGGAATCTAAAAATGACCACCAGCACTGGCACAGGCTTGCCAATTCCCTTGTGCACTCCTACAGGAAATGGGGAGATTCTGAGCTTGAAATCACAAGGCTTTAATAGCTTCTTAGGAACTAAAGACAGACAACAAATCTTTTCGAACTATGATATAATTTTCTTACAGGAATTCTGCTGTAGTAACATGTAGGAGGTGTAGTTAGTTGATCCCCTAATTGTTGATAGGCATGCGGTTTTTCAGCAAATGTTTAAGAGTTGTCTGGGTGGTAGACCATCAGGGGGTCTACTTATAAAAGTAACAAGCTTTGCACTGCAGGACACTGAAATCCTCTCTGATAGCACTTATAGTTTGCTTGCACTAAGGCTGGCCCGGAAGGGCACTTCAGCCTTACAGTCAGTGTTACTAGTGAACATCGACAGCAATCCAATTTGTTTTGAAGCTGAAGACATTCTGTGCAAACTGGGTGACTCCTGTGAAAAGTTCTTTTGTGATAGAAATGGAATTGACACCATGATGGCAGGAGATCTAAATGCTGATTGCCCTACTGTGCTAGAGGGAAAAGGGGAGCAAATGGGTGGATAACAAGTGATACATCCTAGACCCCTCACTGATGGCAAATTGTGGGCAGAGTTCCTTGAAACCTGGGTCCAAAAATGATGAATGGCTCAGTGAGTGGAGATGTCGCACCCAAACCCACGCGTCAGGACAGAAGTTCTCTTTTTTGATTACTTTGCCCTCACGCCGTCACTGTTTGATCACAGCAAGGAAATGAGGGTTGAGGAGACATAAATGAGTGCTCATCAAATTATTACAGTAAAAATGAGTTATGAAATGCCACGGAGCCCCTACCCTTGGCTTGCCAATCTGTGAATCAGAGTGGCAACAGAATTTCAAGATATATAGGTTATGTCTCTAAATATAACAAGGCAATATTTGATTTTATCTCTATAACAACATTGGAGCAGAAGAGAGAGAGATTTTTAAAGCTGTTTTATTTCAAGCTTTTCCTGACAAATTTAACAGCAGGCCTAAGGGTAGAATCCAGAATAAATGTAAAAAAACACCCCTTTGATTATTGAAATCAAAACAAAAAGATAGAACTACGATGGGACTTGATGGCACTAAGTAAATGTGGCTATGGTCCTGTGGGATCCTCAATAAAATTAAAACAGCTAAGATTGGCATACAAAAACTGTATTAAGGGCTATAAATGTACCCAGTCACATAATGAAGGGTGCAGAATGCTGAACATTCTGATAAAGCATGATTCCAGGAATATTTGTGATTTGATACATGGTATCAATATATTGCAAGGTAGACAACAGTGCAACCCTATACCGGAGGGTGAGTGGGTAGTCCACTTCCAGCATGTATACAGAAAGCCTTTGCGTGAAATTGAATTTGAGACATATAAACCTCTGTGGGATCTATCCAGCTCGAGGGCAGCGGGAATTGTTGTGGACTGGTTGAAAGAGGAATCGATGAAATCTGGAAGCCGTCCACTGTTCATGCCAATAATAGAATACATGCAGGCCTTTGGCTGCATCAATAGAAATCTTCTATGGTGCAAGTTAAGCGAATAGCAAATTTCCGGGCATTTGTTATATATACTGGTCGAGATACACAAGCATACATTCTTGCAGGTCAGATTGGACGTGCAGGGAATGTTGACTGAGAACTTTCAGGCAGAGAGGGGCCTCCATCAGGGTTGTGTTTTGGCTTCCTGCCTGTTCAATCTATACTTGTCCGAGAATTTCTATCAAGATCTGAATTTGCGCCGCCAAGGATTTTGTCCTTAGTCATCCCATACCTTACGTACCTGGATGGCTTTCTGATTCTAGATAAAATCCAGATGACACTCAGTGCAATATTCAAATATTCACTGCTGAATGAATTATGGCTCAATGAAAAGAAAACCAACATCGTTATGCTCACCAGTAACCCAAAAAAGAGAATGAGTTTCTTCTGGAGAGTCGGCAATCTGGCACCACTACCTAACCGCTCTCTCACTTATCTTGGTTTCACATTGGATGCAGCTGCAGGAAACTGGTAGCCATTTTAAAAATTCTACATGAAGCACATTTGCTTAGGCTAAGTTAGTAACTAGGGGTTCCTATCCTGTTAATGTCTTCACCATTTCTATTTGAGGCTATGCATCTATGGTTTGAGTATATAAAAACTTGATGTGCTCTTATGGGTGAAGGAACGCTCATTTTTTTCTCAATATTTATGGATTCTTTCTTTCTGCCTTTTTTAATCTTTTGTGATTGGCTAAATACTGTATTTGTTTTTATTTGTAAATTAATCTATTAATGATTTTGTTCTATTGGATGTACTGAAATGTGTTTTTAGCATAGAATAATCATATCTTTGTTTTTTTGTTTCTTTATGTTTACTTTTGTTTCTATCTTTTAAAGTGAATATTATGTTCTATTTTGTATTTTCTGTAAGGTTGGGTACAAACAGCCAATAACAATAAAACATAAAGAATAGAGAACTTTTTTGTGTTGGGACTACTTATTATTCTTTTATGAACACGTTTGCAAGAACTTGAAAAGCTTAAAGACATTTCCCCTTTCACCTCTATATTTTATGTTTTAGAGTGAGAGTCAAAATAGAACTTTTGTACACAAGGAAAGTTGGATTTTGACATTCTGACACAGATCGATCCTTAGTTTGGGTTTAGGTAGGGAAATTCCTCTTGGAGCAGGGTCAGAGAGGCCTTTTCCCAACCCTTTTATTTTTAATAAAAGTCTTCAACCAAAAACATGACTTACTTGTGTCCGAGTTTCCTTCCTGACTCCTTACAGGCCCCCCTTGGAGCCACAGGATTAGGCCCTACATACTTTAAGGCAGGTTCTCCAAGGTGCCCAATAATATTATGCTATAGGCACATCTGTTCAGATCCACAGGTGGTATGCTGTAGTTAGCTGCACTAGTTACCTGTGATGACACAGTTAGTTTCCATTAGAATGTAGATTGTTTGTAAAAAGAGTGGGCGATTCCAGGGAGTCAACTGTCTGCTGGCTGAGCTGTAGGGTACATGGAATAAATCCAATGTGGACGCTGTGAGGCCACGGCGTCAGGACCCACGCACACACACGGGTGAGATGGCAGCCTGCAGACTGAAATGATGGCGGTCATACAGTACTAGCTCATCGAAGCCACGTACTAACCACGGACAGGTTGGCCTGTAGAATAACGAAGTTCGCCGACATGGGGCGACAGCGCTTTGGACAAAATGGTGACATGGATATTGGTGTATTGTAAAGATGGAGAGCGCAGAACCAGGACCAACACGCACGACCCATGAGGTAATGGTCAGGAGCGTGAGGGGCCTGTGGATATGGAATGCTAGAGGAAAGGACCTTTAGATTTAGATGAAGCCAGTGCGTAGGTGATGGTTGGTACCGCGAGAGCGCACAGAGCGCTGGAGGAAAGAAATCTCACAGCGAGTGACACGGAAGCTGGCATGCAAGCATTAGTTTACAGGTAACAAAGGCAACAGGACCATACTACAGCTTAGTATGCGGCAGCAGACACTCACTGTGCCAGAATGATACAATACAGACATTTTCACTGCATTAAGACACGGGCGCTTTCCCTCAACTAAAAGATGGATAAAAAGAGGCCATTCTGTTTTATGGGACTCCTACACATTTCTACAGTACAACCTAGTGTGGAAATGTTTCAGGATGCAACAAATAAATGCAAAACCACCATCATGCTTTCTAGCGAACCCATGTGAACAGCCAATCAAATGTATGGATAGAAACTTTGTATTTGAGGGTGGCTGGTGGAGCGACATTTACTGATGATCAAAAAGGGGCAGAACTTTTGAATTTTCTGGGCACGGAAGGGCTAAAAGTGTTTAGACATCTGCTAGGTAAAGATATAACAATGGTGACATCGTGGGGAGAGGGGACACCACAGTAAGCCTATATGACACAGCAATAAGGAAATTAGAATCACGAAACATTGTACTGGAACGTTACCATTTCTTTTCCAGGGCACAAAGACCTGGTAAGTCCATACATGCATATATAACAGTAATGAGATCCCTATTAGTCACATGTACATTTACAGGGTTGCTAGATTAATACATTATGGATCTGGTAATGACATGCAACACCAAGATAAGGGAATGACTATGGATTGATAAAGATTTACTCTTAGACGAGGCCCTTGAGATGGCGAGGGAAATTGAAGAATCAATCGCAAGTGTACAAGAAGTAACTGAAAAAGATATTCAAGGGAAAACAGTACAATCAGTGTTAACTGGCAAAAGACCTGGTAATACCAACGAGGGTTATGTTGTGAGAAATAGGTCTGTAGGACCGTTGGTCAGGAATTCCAAAAAGACAGCATGTAACAATGAGAAAAGACAAATAAGTGTGGGACTGGTGCCAAAGATTGTCTCGCTGGCGTTGTTGAGTGTAGGTGTTGTGGTGGCAAAGGGCATTTTACCGGGATGTGTAGAATTGTCAAAATAGGGGGGAGGGGAGAAAGGCAGTAGTTTCTACCCCAGGCAAAGTATCACAATGATTGAATGTGAAGAAGGCACAAGGTTCACAGAGGGAGAGCTGTTGCAAGTGCAAGGATAGAGAAAGAGTGGGCCATGGGACCAACTGTCTGTCAATGGCATACAATTGGAAATGTTAGTCTTCTGGGACCCTTTATATCATGATTTTACCAGAATTGTGTGAAGCAAGGGAGGTAGCGGAACTTAGGGCTCATAACATAAACCTGAGCACCTATGGACAGGTGCCTATAAAGTTATTGGGATATTAATGGGCAAAGATAGGGTTCAAGGGACATTGCGCCACAGGAAAATTGTATGTCACATACAAGGGCGCAAGTGATTTTAGGTTGGGAGGAGTAAACACCCTTAGACATCCAAATTTGTCCTGGTAAGAAAGTGACATTATTATGTATAAATGACAGGGATTAACTTGCGCAGTAAAGCATATATCTGCAGATTATCTCAAGAAAATGTATCCATTGGTATTCACTGACAAGTTAGGAAATCTACAGGGATTCTCTCACAAAATTGTACTAGAAGGGGGGCCATATCCAAAGCCCATAGAGTCAGAAACATACCAGTGTTGGCCAGGGAGGCCCTTAAGGCAAATTACAAAAAATAAAAGAAGCAGATATAATTGAAGAAATTGAGTCCCCTGTAGTGCTTGCTCGTAAGCAGGATGGTGACCTTAGGATATGTCTTGATTTCAGATAGCTTGATGTGAACATATGGGTAAATATACATTCTGTCACAAATATAAATGAGTCATTAGCCAATATAGGCTAGGCAGAATGGTTTTCATCTTTTGATTTGTCATGTACATACCACCAGAATGATTTACATGTGGAATATCATCCCCATACATTGTTTGGCGCATACAGATTTTGTCGTATGTCGTTTGGTTTGGCATCCGCCTCTGCTTTTTTCAACGGTAACTGCAAGTGTTATTTGTAGATATGCATGGTGTGAGCTGCTCCCAAGATGGCATATTGGTGATGGAACGTGCATGAACATAATGAGAGAATGCAGAATGTGTTAGCATATTGTAGGAGAAGGGGTGGACTATCAAACTGGCCAAATATCAATTAGGAGTCCAAAGTGTGATGTATTTGGGACATACAATAGATACTAACGACATAAGGCTGAAGGAAGGGTGGGTCAGAGTAATGAAAGAAGCACCTGCTACTACAACCAAAGAGCAACATAGGTAGTTTTTTAGGGATGATGAAGTATTATGTGAAATTTATTTGGAGCTATGCAGAAAAAACAGTTTACGTAAGGGAGTTATTAAAAATACGCATGCCATTTGCGGGGTCGCAGCAGTATCAAGATGAATTTGAGGTATTAAAGGTGGATGTGGACAAGGCACCATCTCTGACCTCATTCGATTTTATCAGCTGCAAAATCCTCCTCACAGTTGATGCTAGTGAAGTGGGAATAGGGGCAGCTTTAACTCAGTGGCAAGGGAGACTGTATCAACCAATTGCATTTCCTTCCAGAGTTATCAGTAACACAGAGAAAATATATGTGGTTATAGAGGGGGACGCTTTGTCTATAGGTTGGGAATCCAAACATTTCAGGATGTTCCTGTGGGGAATCACATATGTAATAAAGATGAATCACAAACCACTCACATACATAATGACAATGAAGGGTTTGGTTTCCTTATTTCCCAGGATTGCCAAGTGGATGGTGGACCTTCAGGAATACAATTATTGTTTAGAGTATATTCCAGGCCAGAAGAATGTAGTGGCTGATTGTCTATCAAGATTGCTGTATAACGCTGAGGGGGTGATGATGCTGTGAACACACATTATTCCTGCTTTGGAAAAATTAGAGTGGTTGAGGGAATGTGGAAGTAATACAGAGTTAAACTGGATTAGTGAAGGTTTGCAACAAGGTTGGAGACATTTTGAACAAGCAGGTGAAGGCAAGAATTATCTTCATGCTTTGGATGAATTGGCAGAAGGTCCTTGGGGTGTTACCACGGGTGACAGAATAATACCTCCTGTGTTATTGAGGATGAGGTTGGTAGATCTGGCACAAGGAGGACATTTGGGAAGATCATTGATTCCTTCATTAATTTTGTCATTTGTATAGCGCCTTTCACCATAATTATGGTCCAAACACGCTGTTGGTGGAATGCCCTCGTAGCGACTAGAATCCAAATTTGGGAGATGTTGGGGGGTGCTATTATGCGTGTGTGCCTTTCAGCTGATAAAAGTTATGTGAGGGTGGCCAAAACCCTGCTAGTTACCCATGTCTGAAAGGCGTGTGGATGGGCGCAGCAGAGTTAAACTATGAACTAAACCAGGTAGGTTGTGTTTAAGGAAATAGAGAATTATGTGAGAGGGTCGTTAAGGGTAGTTTCATTCTTACGGCAGAGGTGTTGTGCAGTAGTGTTTGTGTTATATATGAGTGCAGGGTGTGTGGAATGAGCCTGTGCCTTCTGCTAAGTTACGAAGATGCAGTGTGCGAGGTGTGAAAATGGGTTAGCCGTGCAAACAACAACGTTTACATCCTGGGTTGCATCTATGTACAAAGAGCAGTGCTACGTTTCAAAGATGAGTAAAGTGTCAGATGAATGCATAATACTCACCCTCTGAGAGGATCTTATCCTGAGTATTGCCACGTCCAGTACCTTCTGGTGTGATCAAGGCCCCACTTTCACGTTTTCTTCGGTGGCATGGTCCACCCTCATGTGCTTTAGCGAGTAGGACAATGAAATATAGATCTGGTGTGCCTGATTGTCGTCCTCCCAGAGAATCTGTTTTTTTTCCCTAAAGTGCGGTTTAAGTGTGATGCATTGACCACCCCCAAGGCCATATGAGTGCAATACCCGTCCCACTGTCAGGTTTCTTATCATGTGCAAGTTACTGCAGTCCCTTCTTGAGTCCTCCGTATGGGTTGGCGGTGCCCAGGACAGGGTTTGAGGTGGCAGATCACAGAAGATGAGGAGAGGCAAGGCGGGTAGTTGAGAGAAGGATATGTGGGAGGGAGTGTGCGGGGGGTGACTGCTGGATGAAGCTAGTGTGCCAGTGGTAAGAGGATATGCAGAGGGAGGATCGGGAAGTGGGGGGAGATAACCAGGTTTTGAGGGCTTTTTTAAAGGCCAGGTGATCCTCTATGAGGTAGAGTGCGAAAGGGAGTTTGTTCCAGAAGGTGGTGCAAGCACTGAGTAAAAGGCACCTCCTAGTCTGAAGAACCTGAAAGGGGAGACAACCAGGAGGTGTGCAGAGCCTGATCAGAGGGTTTGGATGGGGACGGTAGCATGTGAGCTTGTTTTGGAGGAATTCAGGGTCTTTCTTGTGTATGGTGCGGTGGGTAATGCACAAGGATTGAAGTATATGGGGGAGATGTGTTCTCTGGGGTTTAGTGCGAGGAGGAGCTTTGCTGCTTCGTTTTCTGCACCACTTTTGAAGTACCCTAGCCTTCAAGTGCCCCACCGTTTTCACTGTATGTGTTGGCGACGTCATCAGGAATCATTAACGCGCGTCACCATATTGAAAACCAGGTACCCCTCATTTTTTCAAGACAATCTCAATAGATCCTAACTAAACCAGACGACTTATTTTACAAGTGGCCCTAATTACAGCCTTCTCTTTTCTCTTATAGCAACCACTAGAGCCCTTAAAAAAAATTGCCTGTACATGAGACAGCTGTCCTGTAATTCTATCTCAAGACACCACCCAACCTCTGTAGGTAGGTGCTAACCTACAGCCCTTCTGTCAACCCTATACAATGGGTTTTTTTGATCACATACCCCTTTTTTAAACAAAGGTTTATTCTCGGTTCTCATTCTTTTAGATGAATAGACACATCTGCTTCTACAAGCCTCTTGCTAATAGCATCCCACAGTGTCCTGAAGACAGTTCGGAGCATTGTATATTTTGTGCCACTCAGAGAACTTGATGTGAAACTGCTTCCGAACCAGAAACACCTATTTTGTGTCGGCAGTAGAAATGTACTGCTAATGTTTGACAGTACATGAAATATCACCCATTGTGCTACTAACCACACTGTGTGCAGAATTGTATGTTTCATGCTCAGTACATGACAAATATTTTTGTTTTGAGTATGCATCCTCAATGTGAATAAATGTTGTTTTATCAGTATTATTCCCACTTTGTTTGTGTGATCAAATGGTTAGTTTCCAATAATTCCTAGCCTTCTGTAGGTCTTTTTGCACCTCTTGTGCGTCAAAGAAAGGTGTAACCTCGACTCTCTGTCCCTGTGTTCTGCTACTTATTCACCCACTGGAGTCAGGCCCCGTTAACAAAAAACAGGGTCCTTGCCCAATTTATTTACTGCTGCAGAGTTTTGCATCCGTTGGACCTTTCTGAGTTGGTATACAGGCCAGTGCTTTAAGTGGGCCGGGGCCTGCCGGGGCCGGGCCCCGGCAGTCTCCAGAAAGTGGGGCTGAGCCGGGGCCCAGCCGGGGCCCCCGTCCCACACAACATTGGCGGGATGCATTATCCCGCCGCAGCCGCAACGGGAGATGCGCCCGTCATTATGTCGGCCAAGCTGACAGAAGTGCCAGCCAGCCAGAGTGACGTTGAGGCTGGTGGCACTTCTGTCAGTTAGTGTAACTCCCTCTGATGACCCCTCATCAGGGTCATCAGAGGAAGTTACTGTCCCTTTGTTTTCCCTCCCCAGGTCACTGACCCCTGCGGGCTCCGTGATCTAATATGCAGATTAAATCACGGAGCCCGCGGGTTCGCAGAGGGTGAAAGACGCCTCGGGCTCAGTGATCTATGTGCTCTGAGCAGATAGATCACAGAGCCCGAGGTGCTTTCTCCGTCGGCAAAGCTTTATAAAAGATGCCTTGAACTGTGTACGTTTCAAGCCATCTTTTATAAAGGTAGAAATATTTCTATGTTTATAAAAGACGGCTTGAAACGTGCACAATTCAAGGCATCTTTTATAAAGCTTTGTCGACGGACAAAGCCACCTTGCGGTTTGTTTTATCCGTCATCAATGCTTCATAAAAGATGCCTTGAATTGTTTACGTGTCAAGCCATCTTTTAGAAACATAGAAACATGTTACAAATATCTATGTTTATAAAAGGTGGCATGAAAAGTACACAAACCATAGTAAGGTAAGCACACAAGTGTGCGTGACTTACTATGGTTTGTGCACTTTTCAAGCCACCTTTTATAAACATAGAAATATGTAACATTGCTATGTTTATAAAATATGGCTTGAAAAGTACACACACCATAGTAGTACGCATACAAACATATAAATGCTCACATACATTTATATATTTGTTTGCGCACCTTATTATGATTTGTGCACTTTTAGGCCACGCCCACAATGAAAGCCACGCCCCCAAACGAGGGCCCCCCCTCAATTTCTTACCCCACTTAAAGCACTGATACAGGCACACCTAGGTGGGGGAGCTCGAGTAGTTTAGGTCTGCAAGGATGATGGCCATGATTGCAGAGACCCTATGGGGGTAGAAGAGATATTGAAACATCCGCTTGAGGATGCGGCAGTGGAAGGTGCAAGATCTGGAGACTGCATTGATGTGACAGGAGAGGGTCAAGTCTGAGCTGAAAGTGCATCCCAGGTTTTTGACAGAGGGGGTTGCAGAGGGCACGGTCCAAGTGAAGGCGGCCAAGGGATAGGTTGGGGAAGGAGAGATGGGGTGCCGCAGATTAGGATTTCATTTTTTCTGGGGTTGAGCAGGAGGTGGTTGTTCGTCGTCCAGACGTCAATGTCTGAGAGGCAAGATGCCAGGTCTGGGTGGGGTGAGTAGGGGGATTTGGGTATCTTGAGGATGATCTGAGTGTCATTGGCATAGTTGTAACAGTGAGATTTTGGGAGAGGATGAGTGTGGGGATGGGCGAGGGGTAGAGGTTGAAGAGGAAAGGGGAGAGGAGCCTCCATGCGGGACTCTGTGGTTGACTGGACCGGGGCAGGAGAGAAAGGATGGATAAAGATGATTTGGGAGCCGTCGGAGAGGAAAGATGAGATCCATCCGAGGGCAGAGTCCTTGATTCCTAGATCAAAGAGTCTGTTCATGAGTATTGAGTGGTTGGTCATGTCAAAGGCTGCTGAGAGGTCAAGGAGGATGAGTGTGGTGCAGCCCTGAGAGTCTGCTGTTCTTTTCAGGTCATCCCAGATGGAGACAAAGGAGGATTCAGTTCCATAGAAGGGCCTGATGGCAAACTGGGCAGAGTCAAGAATGCTGTGAGATTTGGCAAAGAGACTGAGTTGAGGGTATGCCATAACATCTAGTAGATTGGCTATGAAGAGATGGGGGGGTAGTTGGTGGGGAGGAGGGGGTCAAGAGATGGCTTTTTTAGTAATGGTTTGACAAGAGAGATTTTGTAAGCTGGAGGGAAGATCCCAGCTGTTAGTGAGTGGTGGATTATAGATCTGGGAAGGGTGCCTGCATAGGTGGAGAAGAGAATTTTTTTGATGCGGGGCCCGGGGGCCAAGGGTCTCCCGGGGATCCTGAGTGGCGGCTATTTGAGAGTAGCTTTGAGAACTCCAGAAGCAGAGATTGCAGAAAAGGAACTGAAGAGGGTGCATGTCAGGGCAGGGGAGGCAGGGCTGTCGGTGATGGGGCAGAAGAGGGTGATAGTATAGCGTGTATAGCGAGGTTCCTTTCAATAGCTATGTTGGAATAATGTCCAGAAAGGGTGTCGCATAATGCTTGGGAAATGGGGGGCAGAGAGGAAGAGCCAAGGGGGGACTTGAACTCAGAGATGTTCTTGGCCAGTTTGTTGCAGCAGGTGTTTGCACTGGCGATGCTGGAGGTGTAGAAGGCCTGTTTGGCTTTTCGAATTTCAAATCTGTAGGCTCTTGTATGTCTAGCAAGAGTGGCTTTGTTTTGGGTGTAAGGGTTGCACCACAAATGGCGTTCCGGGTGATGGTTGAGGGTTCTGAGGGAATTGAGGGGAGGCCTGAACCAACGGGGGAAGGACATGTGGAGTGGGGTGGGGGTTTTGTGGGGGTTAATGGGGCTAGAGCATTGGAGAATCATTGGTCAAAATGGTCTGAGGAGGGGTTCCCTCCTTGGAGGGGGAGATTGGTAAGGGAAGAAAGTCAGGAGGATGATAGTTCTGGCCAGATGGTTACCTTTTTCCAGAGCAAAATCCTGGGGGAGTTGGTAGGGGATGGTGGGAGGTTGAGGGATGGGAGCCGCAGGAATCGGAGCAGAGAAAAAGATATCAGAGGGATTAGTCCAGATGAGGGGGCGGGTGAGAGGGGATGAGATCAGGTTGGACGAGCTGACCAATACATTTAATTTATTTATTTATTTATTTACTTAAAATTATCATATCGTGCTTCTTACCAGTCAAGTCAAAAATGGGGTTGGCCTGCCTGAGCTCACGCTCATACTAAAGTGTGACCTGCAATGCGTGTGGGGCCTGATATGAGTTGGGTCAAGTTGAAGACTTCTAAGTTGTCACAGAGATGACGGTCAGGGGCAGGAAGTGGTGTAAAACCAGATGTTTAGGTCACCAAGAATGGTGAACGTGGTATGAGAGATAAAGATGGCCGCTACAGAGTCAGTTAGAGAGTCTGCAAAGGTTCTGTTATAGCCCAGTGGTCTGTAAAGGAGGAGGAAACTGAGGGACGAAGTGGGAGACAGTTGGAATTTGACAAACAGGGATTCCCAGCCATCACTGCAGGGTTGTTCCTCAATGTGTTAGGGTGTGAGATGAGGTTTGTGGAAGGTGGCTATTCCACCTGCTCAGCTGGCTCTATTCTGGGTGAGCAGGGAGTAGCTTGGGGGAGGGTGCGCGGGGAAGGCCTCATGTGCAGAGGGGCAGTAGTAGTCCGAGAACCAGGTTTCAATGATGAAAAGGATGTCTGGGTTTTTGTCGGAGATAAGGTCAAAAATCATGTGTTTGTTTCTGGTCAATGATCTGGCGTTGATGAGGATGCAAGAGAAGGGGTGAGGAGATCAATGTCCTGATGAGGGGAGGTGGGCTTATGTAGGGGGATGCTGCAGAATGGGATGGTGGTACATGGGTGGGGTAGGAGGAGGGAGTAGGTGAAAAGGAGGAGGATGGGAGAGGAGCATGAGGGGAGAGTGTGGCTGATAGACAACTGGCTGGACTGTGAGAGTCAGGGGGGAAGTGGAGTTACCAGGGGACAGGAAGAGAGGGTGGACAGGGGTTGGCATGGGGGGGT
Organism: Ambystoma mexicanum; assembly: GCF_040938575.1. Taxonomy (NCBI): domain Eukaryota; kingdom Metazoa; phylum Chordata; class Amphibia; order Caudata; family Ambystomatidae; genus Ambystoma; species Ambystoma mexicanum. The sequence continues at coordinate 562,062,066 of NC_090921.1, forward strand.
AGGAGTGTAGCAGAGTGGAGAAAGATGCGGGCAGAGGGGAAGTGCAGCTGGGGGAGTGCGGCTGGTGGCGGCTGTGAGTAGAAGGCCTTCTGTGCCTGAGCCAAGGTGCGGGCACCTTAGGTGTGTGGGTGAGGGTCTGCAGAGTCTGTAATTCTGGCCAAGGCTGAGCATGTTGTGCTTAGGGAGGTGAAGGTTGAGTGCCTGGAAGAAGTGGTTGTGTGCGTGAGAAAAGGCGTAAGGGTGAGGGGCAGAAGGGGCTAGGGCAGTGTGAGGGGCAAGAGGGGTTTTCAGGGGAGAGTATGGACAGGGTTGGGCAGAGGGGAGAGGAGATGGGGTGTGGGAGAGAGTGAAAAAATGGGGTTTTGATGGTAGAGCGGGGGAAGATTGTAATGGTGGTGGGACTGCAGATGGACGGTCTTCTCTTCCTGGGCTGATGGGTGGGGCTGCCAGAGGTGTGTTTGTGAGGCTCAGAGGGACTGTTGAGTGTGGAGTTGTGGCCAGGGCTGGGCGGGCTATGTATAGGGAAGTGAAGCTTGAGTGTCAGACAGGGGTGTTTGGGCAAAGAGAAAGGGCAGGGAAGGTGGAGGGGACGCATTGGACAAAGGAGGGTGGCGGGGAGGGGTGGGCAAGTGAAGTTAACATGGGGGCGCAAGAGGGGTTGGACAGGGTTGGGATAGTTCCGAAAGAAGGAGGGTTGGGAAGGGAGATCAGGGAGGAAGGTTATGAGTGAAGGGGGCCTTTAAATGGGAGAGAAGGAGGAGACTTTATGAGATGTCTTGTAGGGCTGCTGGAAGGAGAGGAGGTGATTGAGTAGGAGGGGTGGGCTTCTGGTTATTGGTGCTCCAGAGGGCTCCTCTGGCCTTGGAATTGTTCGGCATGTTAGAGGAGATGGTTAGGAGCCGAAGGGGCGACTAGATTCAAAAGGAGAGCAAGGCCTAAAGTGTGCAGACAGATTTAGAGTGAGCAATTTTAGATAAACACCTAGTTTCAAAAGGAGAGCGTGGACTAAAATTCAAAGACAGGCATAATGTGAACAAAATTCAGAAAATGGCTGGATTTTCTTCTTATTATTTTTTTATTTAATGAGATAGTTTTACCAAACACTTTTTTCATTATGTTACATGTCTGTTTCTCCGATATTAACATCAAGATAAAGAAAGAAAAAGAAATTAAACAAACGAAGGGCATAAAATACAAAATAAAAGTTCTTCATAGATTTTAATGTAGACATTTTCATGTTTCCTCAATCAGAGTTTCTGCGGTTGCATCCCAATTATCTTTAATTAAAATTGTGTTACTCTGAAGGTCAGTTGTTTGTCCTCTCCCTGCATAATTTTTGACCATCTCTCTTCGGAGGTTAGTTCTAAGGTTGCTATGGGTAGCATTGCAGCGCAGTTTAATCTTTCTTCATTCAGAGCACTGCATTTCATGATGATGGGATATAGGGATTCAATCACATCATTCTGGTTACAAAATCGACATTGTATGTCATTTCCTGGGATCTGTTTTCTTGAGGCTAGAATTTCCTTTGTTAGGAGTATATTCAGTCTCATTCTTAGGAACAGGTCCCTCATTTTTTGGCAAGGAAAAAGAGCCAAGTATGCCGGGAACTGATTTAAAGCTCTGTATTGTCACTACTTTTATTGTCAGTTTATAGGTCTCTTTCTTTTGCATTGTGTCTATCCAATCTAGCCGTTGGAGTTTCCGTTTAATTATTTGTGGTCTCATCTTTAGGGTTTCCAAATTTGAGTCAAGTTGATTTATTTTACAGAGACAGGCTATAGACAGGCTTTTTTCCATTTGTCTAAGATTGCAACATGAGATGATTTGGTCTTTGGTCTTTGTTCTTAATATTTCAAATGGAGGGTTTGCTTCCTCCAATAACGTGTTCCTATATAAATCCAGTGATTTCCAAATCGTAATCAATCTTAATGATTGAATAGCTACCTCGAAACATATCCTGTTTATTGGGAAGGACTTTGGGAGCTGTAGTATTCTTCTCCAGAAGATGACCTCCAATTGATCCCAAATTTTCCAATTCCAATCCAATGCAGATTTAGGAATGTTTCACTGCCATACGTTAAAACTGCTACAACTTTTTGTCGGTGAACTTCCCATATTTCTTGTGCAATATTAGTCGTCTTGCTAAGGACTCCACTTTAGATCTTAAATGGTCATGACATTCTTTTTCTGTGATCCCTTGGTTCAGCCATATGCCCAAGTTATTTATTTTATTTACCACTCCCAATTTTTTATTGTGTAGATACAACTTAAGAACTTTTTGTTTTTTCCCAGTTGGCATGTTAAATGCCTGGATTTAAAAGGAAGGCCGGGCCTAAAATGCGATTTTAGAAAGACACTTTATGCAAAATATGCCTACCTTAAAAAATTAGGCTAAATGAAAAAATATGGATACCTTACATAATTAGGCTGAATGCAAAAAATGGCTACCTTACATCTTTTGGCTAAATGCTAAAATATGGCTACCTTACACAATTAGGCTGAATGCTAAAATAAGGTTGCCTTACACCATCAGGCTAAATGCAAAATATGGCTACCTTACACCTTTTGGCTAAATTCAAAAATATGGCTACTTTACGCAATTAGGCTGAATGCAAAAAAAGGCCTCCTTAAACAATTAGACTAAATGCAAAAATAGGGCTACCGTACACAATTAGACTAGATGCAAAAAAATGGCTATCTAGCGCAGATGGACTAAATGCGTGTAGGGATATGATATTGGGTAATGAGAATGGTGGGGTTTTACTGGAGTACAGTAATGGCTGTAATCCCCACCCACACCACACCAACCTTATCAGTCGCAGTTGGCTGTCTGTGTCAGGTGTCTCAGGCAAACACGGGAAAACACGGAGTGAATCTGCCTAATTGGGGAGCTGCCTTCTGCTTTCGGCCATCTGCTGGCTTCCCAAGGCAAGGCTGCTCTAGCATTGTCATAGAAGAGGAGTTTCCGGTCTCATTGAAGGCCTCAATGGGCAATCAGAGGGTGGTGGGCGGGGAGGGAGGCAAGCAGGGAGAAAGGAACCAGGAAGAGGAGGGGATCGGGGAAATAGGAAAGAGCAGAGTGCACTGCAAAGGGAAAAAAAGGAATTAATAGAAAAACAAAACAAAAAAGGGAGCGCAAAGGCCCCAGGCAGCTACTCACCCCATGAAGACAGAGGTTGAGAGGCTTGTGAGGGCTACTGCTAAGCCAAGTGCCTGTCTGGTGTTCCTGGTCTCATTAGAGGCCTCAAAGGGCCGCCCAGAGGGTGGTGGGTATATGGGAGGAGGGCGGGGAGAAATTAAGCGGACAGAGGAGGGGAGTGGGGAAAGAAAAGGCACAGAGTTCGCTCCAAAGGAACAGTAATGAATCAATGGAAAAACAAAATGAAAAAGGGAGCGCTAAGACCCCAGGCAGCTATTCACCCCACAAAGACAGAGGTTGGGTGGCTTGTGAGGGCTACTGCCAGGCCTAGTGCCTGGCTGGTGTTCCGGGTCTAGTTGGAGGCCTCAAAGGTCCAATCAGAGGATGGTGGGTGGGAAGGGAGGAGGGCGGGAAAAAGGAAGTGGGCAGAGGAGGTAAGCAGGCAAAGGAGAAGGCACGGTGTGCGCTCTGCAGGAAAACAGAAGACTGAAGAAGTCGTATTGGTGGCTGGGAATGGACAGCCATGTAGAAGGGATGGTGTCGGATTGCGCAGGATGTGCTGCAATAGACAAAAATCTGGTGATTCGGGATCAGCCAATGATCCCGGTCGAGGTACCAAGGGAGGTCTAGACCAAAGTGGCTCTTGATATTATGGGGCCAATTGATGTACTAACGGGAGGATTAAGGTTCATAGTGATACTTGTGGATTATACTATGAGTTGGGTGGAAGTGACCTCATTGGAGACGGTGACAACTGATAAGGCCATTGAATTTTTGAGAATGATGTTTGATAGAGAAGGAGCGCCTTATAGTTTGTTCACGGATAATGGAGTACAATTACTATCGAGTCAATTGATGAAATTCTTCGGTGAGTTAGGCATCAGACATCACAGGACAGTTTTGTACAATCCTACCGCTAAAGGGTTAGTGGAAAGAGTTAACTGGTTTGTAAAAGATGCTACACAGTTGGCAATTGCTAGTAATTTGCGTATTGACAGAAGCTTTAAACGCTTACAGATATGCTCCATCAGATTACACCCCATATTCGCCTTTTGTACTCATGAGGGGTAGGAAGGCAGGGACTAAACTAAGGCCAATGGCACTTGGTGGTCTGGTGGCATCCAAGGTGGCTATGAGTCGAGTACTAGAAAATGCGTGGCCTAGCCAAACAGAAATGACACTTAAAGTCAAAACTAAATATGCCCCAGAAATTACACCTAAAATAAAAACTGAGCGTGCCCCTGAGATATGCATTGGTGGTGTGGTTAGGGTGTGCAACCTAGATTTGAGCCCATAAGTATGTTCATACCACCGCGCACAGTGGTGAAAATAGGTAGGGGTTATGTGTGTCTGGGTGATGCTTCACAATTGAGTAAGAGGAGAATTGCAGTGTAACTTTGCAAAGTTGATGAGGTGAGTTGTGACAGGGAAGGGGTGCGTTGGGGGAAGTAGCAGAGTAACAGAGCCAGAAGGTGGCACCAGGATATTAAATTGTTGAAAGGTATGACAGTGAAGCACGCAACGTGAACCAAGAGGTGGGAAATATGTACAATGGGACACAAAAAAGGGGAATGAAGGAAGGTGTCATAGTGAATCCTGATGGAAATGAGTGTGGTTCGTTTGGCAAAAAGCAGGGGGCCCCCAATTACATTTCAGTATTATGTGTGGGAAAGACGTTAACATATTTTACTTCACAGGGTGTTGGGGGTTGTTTTGATTGTGGGTTACCACAGTTTCATAACCACATGTTTTGTGTATTGTTTACCGTTGTTGTCAATTACTGTTATGTTATTTGTGTTGCTGTTTCACGTTGTAAATTCAAAATTCTCTCCTCTACTGCCAGCTGTTATTTGAATGAGTGAGGGGTGGGCAGGGAGGGGGGTTGTAGCTAGCTCCACTAGTTATCTGTGATGACACGGTCACTGCTCCATTAGAATGTAGATTGTTTGAATGTAAAAAGAGCGGTGGTTTCCAGGGAGTCCGCTGTCTGCTGACTGAGCTGGGGGGTCTATGGAATAAACTGCTCCTTACCTCCAACAGTGTTTCTTCATTTGATTACATGGTGCCACATATGTTTTGTGTTGTTAAAGACATTAGCTACTGATTTTAGTGCATGGTTTTAAGTGCTAGAGTATACAACTGGGGAACACGGTGCTGTATTTTAGTAGGGGTTAGGGCTGTAAAGCATTGCATATCGGTGTACTAATGAAGAACCGATTCTAATGTGGGATTGTAAAATTCGAATACAATTTGGAACATAACACAGATTCCATGTGGACCTGAGGCCTATGTTGGCCCCTTTGAGGTCCAAAGCAGAAGAAGGACCATGCCAGGAAGTGGTCTAAAGATCCTTAGGAGGCACACGGGAGTCAGGTGATGGCCCATTCGAGGTAAACATTCCTCCCAAAGTACATACGATGACCAGGCAGTTCCATGTGTTAAAATCGCAGTGAAATGTCTGTTTACACAAAACATTGCGGCAAAAGGCTGTTGTTTTGCTGCAGTACATCATGTAATGGGTGCAGGGGTTACCCCTGCAACCCCTGGACACATTATCCCATTTAAGGGAAGCCGGGGACACCCCTTGCAACCCCTGCTCCCCTTAAATGTTATAATGGGTACACCTTTGCCGGGTCAAACCACAGCATTTTAACCGCAATTTTTTTTACAGACAACTTTTTTGCCACGATTTTATCACTGCACACCAACCAGGCTAGGTATGGCTCTGTTGCAAGTTCCATGAGGTCAATTGAAGGTTTGTGCCAAGCACTCATGGTGAGTTGAATGAAAATGTACAGGACTCTCGGATTCTGAGGTGTTGCTGATCCATCTCATGCGTTAACAGACTCCACCCCTTCAAGAAAGGCTGCATGCAAGTACCTTGATGAGTTGAGGATCATGACTGGTAAGAAATGTAGTGAGATGTCTGAAGCAGGCTCTGTGCCATTTAGCATGTTATGCAAAACCAAAACATATGCATACATTCCCTGGAAGGTCACTTACAGAGAAAATATAGCCAGTCCAGAGACACATTGAGGCTCCTTACGAGTTTGGCAATCTGGGGAAAAAGGTGAGATAATACAGTTTACCTCAATTGTTCCTGCACCGCCAAGCTATGAATTTGCCGGTATTAACCACAGCCGGTATTACCAGCAAAGGTGGATTTAGCACTTATATGACGGACAAAGATCGAGTGGGCCCTGCCGTGTCCTTGTGACATCTTCCAAATCTTCACACCAGCCACAACACACACGCCCTCCTTGCTGGCAATATGGCACATTGGAATAACAAAGAGCAGCTATAGAGCTCGCCCGGCTAAACATCTGCTAGGGCACATGAGGGCCCATTTCAATATGAGTGGGCTCCCACTTGCTTACATGGGGGGTGGGTGGACACAGTCTGTAACAACCTTGGGTTCCTTAAATAAGAATGTTCTTTGGTCTCAAGGGGCAGGCAGCCAGAGTGGAGCTGAAACACTAAACTGCCACTAAAAGGTTTGTAACTGCTCTGTCAGAAAGTTACTAGCACAGATGAAACCAGAGTAAAAGAGGTGATAATACTGCTGCAGGCTGGGTGCTATCAAAGCCAGCCTGTAACCTGCTGCAAAGTGCACATTTAAAGTATTCAGTTAAGGTGACAGCAGCCAGCAAAGGGCAGCCTGTGACACGCACACAAGGCAAAGTGTACATTTAATTCCATGAAAGTAAGAAATATGTTGCTATGTAGTAGCCAAAATAGGGGCAGCTTCTTGTCCCCCCACCCCCAGCACCGCCTTTTTCCCCAAGACTCTTGAACACATACACAGAACCAAACTACAACACTGTGGGACTGTTAGGCACACAAGGCACTGATATGCTCTAATGGTTATATGTGATTGCTGGGAAAAACATCGAGGGGCACTAGATATTTTTTTTAACCTACTAAACACACTTCCCAACATATTTTAGGACTAGTGCGTTTATAAACTCCAGTCCTAGAATATTTGGGGAAAAGTGTTGTATAGTGGTTTAAAAAATATATATGTTTTTTTAAGCGATTAAATCACTGGGTACCACTCTAATTTCGTCCAGACCTGACCAGCAACATATGCAGAACCCTCATTTTCACAATATGGATTGACATGATCAGAAGCAACATCACAGTAAATAACATTACAAGCAGTGGCATCAGTCTTCAGTACTCTAGGGCACCAATGGTAAAGACTTTAAAATACGTTTCCAAAGTGTAAGCCAAGAGAATAATGTGCTGTGCAATGTATACATATTCACTATTATTAATATGCAACACCTCAATAGTTTAGTAAACATGAGGGTTTTTCTTTATAGGAAAAATTGCAACCTAGGGAGGGTCATGACAAGCATGCCAGTCCAGATATAAGGTGCCGGTCAAAACATGTAAATGCACCTTTTCCGCACCGGCATACTCTGAGTCTGCCGGTAGGGGCACTGAACTACCAGCTGGCCTGCCGGTAGTTCAGGCCCCTACCGGCAGTGAATTCACTGAATCACTGGCACCTTAACAGCACTGCCGGTGATTCAGGGGTTCCCATCCCATGGAATGGAATTGCCAGTGCCCGTAATAACCCAGTGACACCGGTATATCGGACACTGGTAACGGTAAAACGAGATTGCTAGTAACCTGCCAGTAGCACCAGCGGGTTACCGGCATTCTCGTAATATGGCCCTAAACCACTTCTAGTGACACCCATTGCCAGCAGATCAAGCACAGTGAGATTAAATGATTTGCCAAGGATCACACATTTCGTTAAAGTGGTGAAATCAGTATCTAGACCCAGGTTGTGATTTAAGCGCTTGACTACATACTTTCCCATTGATAGGTCACAAATATTTTTTAAGGTTAGGTTTCCAATAACTAAATAATTAGTATTTCTATCAATGCCTTGAAAAGTTCACAAATCACATAACAAACCAACCCGGCATTATATACATTGTTATAGAAATAGGTCAAGCAAAAAGACATGCATAACTTTATATTCACCACCCTGAATACACGATTGCAGTAGCAGCCTGAAAAGGAATGTGCACCTAAAAACAATATAATTTGGTTTTAAAAAAGGTATTCACAGTGAAAGAGAATACAATATGAGGTAATCTGCTTGAGCCATTATTTTACACAGCATGCAGCGCTATGCTCCCCTCCCATTTATTATCACCCCACAATTGCACCTTCTAAAGGCCAACAGTCCTTACCCAAGCTCCCCTGTGTCTGGGTCATCAAACTTGATCAGTTTATGAAATGAGGTTGACACAAAGCTGAACCTGGGGGAGCAGTGGGAAAGACGCTGTGCTTCCCTGAGCTTTTAAGTATCACATGAAAAGTGTGAGCTCGAAAGACTTTGGACAGCTGATCCTGCTGCAGAAGAGAAAAGTCAGGGATTACTCCTGTCCCGAGCTGGCTGTGTACGAGACATGGCCCATAAAACTGGGACAGTGGTTGGCCTCCCTACAGACACACCCATCCCTGTTCCCCGACCTTGGGATTCATCTGGGCTTGTGTAGCTGGCAACTTGGTATAAGGTGAACACAGAGAGTTCACACAAAGGGGATTTTCGTCAACCATGTGGATCTTTTTACCCATTTCAATTCAACCTTATCTAAGTGGCTGCATTTTTATTGTTTCCCTGTTCATTTATCTATTGCAGCTGTGACTGCATATAGGAGGGCAGGTAAGGCAAGCACCTGCTCACCTTCCATCACAAATATGCTCCCCTTTCACTCCTTTCCCTTCTGCTTCCTTTTTTTCCAATACAGCATTCTTTTTGGCCCCCTCATTTTTCCTTACTAGCAATATGTTCTCTACTATCCCATTCTTTCCTACTCTTTTTTTAACACTGTCATCCCCTGTTCTTTCATCATTCCCTTAATCCTCCTGGCTTTTTCTTTCTCCATTTCTGCCAAATGTTCTTTTTTTTATAAAGATCCCACTCTCTTCCTTATTTTTCTGCCATTGGCATACTCACCTACCTTTCCTCACTCAATTTTCCCCTTCGCCGGTTACCCACATCACACACAGTTTACCTACATTGCTGCCCCTCCATTGCCCATTCTTCACTCACTTGCCTACTTTCTCTCCTTTCTCCTGCCCTCCCTCACTCTTCAATTCTCCCTGACTCTTTAGACCTCGGTTATTCCTTATTCTCCTTACACTCCTGTACCCTTGTCCTCTTTTTTCCAACCCTTTCATCCGCTTTGCCCTGCATTTCCCCTCACTGTTTTGTCGTATCAACAATTGTCTCATTCTCCTGCCCTCGTTCATTTTTTGTATCCATTGAACCTTTTACCCATGCCTGGCCACCTTCAATCACGCCATCTCCTGCCTTCTCTCACTCTCAATCTCTCTGTCACCCTCCTCCACTCTCCCGTCCCATCAGTGTTCATGTCACCTGGTGCTTCTCTAGTTTTCACCCTCACTATCCTGCCCTTATTCCCTCTCCATTTTCATTCACTGATCTGCAGCAGGACCCTGTTCAGTTGGAGGAGATATAGAGGTGGTGGGTTGGAGTTAAGGGTTCTTTAAAGTGCCACAAACTGCACCCACCACAAAGGTAACCCCTGGTATCTTTTGGGATTAAAAGGTGAACTCCTTTAAATCTGTAATGTTCAATGAATGGATGCGCATAAAATGGATCTGCATGCAGTAGGAACGATCCTGTGACATCACCTCTCGTAATGTCCCTTCCCATTGCCTTGATCCCTGTAATTTCCAACTTTAGCTTTAGGCTTAATCATTCAATATTACCACCATTGACAGCAAACCCTGGCAGGGAGGCCCAGATGTCTCCAGCTAGAGTCAGACCCTAAACACAGAAAACTGTTAAAAAAAAACACAGCTTAAAAAAATGAAGCATTTGTCCCTAAGGGTCATCATTGTTCAACTCTGCCCACTATAGTCTCTGCCTCTACAACCCACCCACCTGGGGCCCTTTGCCTTAAATCTGCCACCGATTACCAGATGGTAATACCAGTGATTTTTTAAGGTAAAGTGAAGATAAAGTGGAGGAGTTACCTCCAGCTTCAGGCTGGGGTAACTCCTCCACTTTACCTAAAAAATGAGCGGTATCACTATCGGGTAACACCGACGGCGGTAATATATCAAATGGGGATTTGCACTGGCAAACCACCACTTGTAATGAGGTGGTATTACCTCCAGCTGTAATGCAGCCTGAAATAGGTGGCGGTGTTGGTAATTCCGTTTGCCAGTATTCTGGTGGATTTACCGCCGGAATACCGACAGCCTCGTAATGAGCCCCCCTTATTTGTTGCTGTTGACAAATCCTCAGCTCATTCAAGCACTTTTGAAGACTCATCTCTTTGATTTCCAAGCAAGCACCCACGTCAGAGAGGCATTTAAGGCCAAGCCCGGGTTGCCTGATAACTAATCCGCCAGGAGTCATTGCGCCCTGTAGAAGCTATGACCTTATAGCGGCAGGACGCACACGCCTTTTATTTTGTTCCACGGCAAGATCTCCCATCGCTGAAAGCGTGTCGGGTGGCACGGGAATTAGGACAGGCGGGAAGGAGAAGGCTAGGGTTTTCCCTCGCCTGCCGCTAGGAGACTGCTCCCACTGACCCACTGATCTTTGCTATTTCAGTAAGAGAGATTAAAGGATCTGACTGGAAGCCTGATTAATTTTGCGGCTCCGTTCGAGTCCAGGACATATATGTAAGAGGAGGACAGCAGAGAAGAAATTAAGAGGCAGTTCGGGAGGCAGGGGGAAGGGGCACCACAAAGGAAGAAACACAAAAGGAGGCACCGCATGTAGCTGTTGCTCTGTCTGGCCTCCAGAGATCATAGATCAAAGCAATTTACATATAGAGACCCACCGTGAACAGAAATCTACATAGGCATCTTTGCGCTGTATAATTTCATGTTATGCGTAACAAGGAAAGAAGGTTATTGTATATGTAAAACATGAATAATCTTATAAGCAAACAGGAGATTGGAGGGCGCCCTTCATGGGTGTAGTATATCCCCAGCTGAGTACATAGGACATGCATCACTAATGCATCATGCTGCATGGGACCTTGGCAGCCAATCCCTGCAGAATACCCTAAGAATCAGATCCATTTCCCACACATTATTCCTCTGCATCACTCTTCTATGAAGAACCATACTTCTACAGGAACGCTTGTGTTTAAGGCCTCATCCCAGATACTGCCTTGCAGGTTGTGGTTGGTCAAAGGTCAAATCCACCAACGGTCCAGTCCATTGCATGCCTTTAAGCACATGGATGCTCGGCTGCAGTCACATGGCAGCAGCAGGGATGTAGTTGCGGTAGAGGGTCTCGATGGAAGAACTCAATTATAAACCTTCCTTTCTTGGCAATAATCCTTTTGTTTGGGGTTGGAAACAGTTGGGTAATCAATGAACACCCTCTTCACTCTCAGTTTCTTCTTTCTGTCTCTTTATTTTCTTTCTTCCCTCTTTTTCAGTCGCTCATGCTTTCTCCTACTCTGACCAATCTTTTCGTTCACTCCCCTTGCTACTCACAGCCTCTCTATCCTTCTGTGTCTCTTCTACCCTCTCTAGCTCTCTTTCCACCGCATCACCTCATTTCTGCTCTCCGCTCTCGTTCTCTTGGGTTGTTTATTACATTTCCTCTGTTCCATATCAATTGCGTTCTTTGTGTTTCTCCTGCACATTCTCCTCTCCATTTACACTGTCAGCTCTTGTGTACCCTCCTTGTTTAATCATCCCACTATCTTTGTTGAGACTTGAAGATACTGGGTAAAGGTAAGGATAATCTCTCTTGTAATGTAATCCAATGTGATGTGATATGGCATCTGTATAGCGCCTTTTGCCATTGGTATGGCCTCAAAGCGCTGTAGGTGAACTCACTTGGAGGATCGACGTCTGAGGTATGAGAGATTAGCCTGGAGGATTCAAAATGTGTGTGTGCATTTAGCCAGTACGAAGGTAAGTAGGACTGGCTTAGACCTGGCTAGCGACCCAAGTAGGACTGGCTTGTGGTTGGGTGAAGTGAAGGATGTCGGGAGAGTACATGGGTCAAGGAGAATGGTTATGCATCCAGCTAGACCACATTTTTATTGTGGGTACTTAGCTGCAGTCTAGTGGCAGAGGTGATGTGTCATATGAGATTCAGTATAGGGTGATTGCTACTGTTATTTTGGGTGGGTGACCATGCTTTTGAGAGGGATATGTCTATCTTCATTCGAGATGGAGTGCGATAACTACCCAAGAGTCATGGATGGTTACTTGTTTCATTGATGGATTGTCGTCCTGTTGTGCGGGTCTATGAGAATCCATTCTGCGCGTTGTTAGATACCAGAAGTAAGGCTCAGGCACAAGGGTGGCGTGTTTCTGGGTAAAGACTTTTATTGATCAAAACGGGTTTGGATAAAGGCCTCTCTACTCCTAAATCTAAGAGGGGTTTCCCTGACTGTGAGAAAACTAGTGAAGATGTCACAATGTCCGAAAGTAAAAGTCTGTCCCATTCACATCCCAAAAATCTACTTGGGTTCCTCACTCTATAAAGTAACAAAATGGTGTACAGTTAATCCTGCTTCAACAAAGTAGTGTTCATCAAAATCAATACAAATTTTCTCGGCCAGTCCGGCCTTATAGAAAGGACTCAAAATAATGTTCAAAAAATAGTTTTCCAATATGAAGGGTTTACTCCTTTCCCCTAGACTTCAACAGTAATAAATGTTTTTTAGTCTCGTCTCACAAAACACACAAGATCAGTAAGACAATTTACAAGGTCACAGATCTCTTCCTGTTCTAGGGTTCTCAAGCCATCAGTTTTCACGCTCTTATATAGTTGCGGGTTCCAGACTCTTAACATGGTGAAATACTTGGTTTACTCTCCTGCCCAGGAATAGGCTATCTTTCCTCCTTCTCTCGCTGAATTGATTGATTTATCTCCTGCCAAGCAATGGCCCTTTAATAGGCTGTCTTTCTTCCTCTGGTTATTGGTTTACTCTCCTGCCAAACAATGGCCCCTTCACAGGCTGTCTTTCTTTTTTGGATTTCAAGTTTGCTTGGTATACTCTCCTGCCAAACAATGGCCCCTTCACAGGCTGTCTTACATTCTCTTACAGGGTCCCAGACCCTTTTATCGGTATACACATTAGGCTTCTGCCTGTAATATTAGTGCTGGTCCCTGACTCACAACAATGTCTCTGTTTCATTTGGTTCATTTCTCTCTTGAATGCACCATCTTTTTCCTTATAACATTTCCATGCTCCCAGACCCTCTTGTCTTTTCCTTCGTTTTGGCTTTATAGCACGTCCTGGACCTCCAGCACCCCATGAGCCACCTGTGTACCTGACCTTCTGGTCTGTGTCTTCCAACTGCAAGGCTCCGGTGCTATTCAGCTTCCCACTTCGTTCAGTGGCATCCCCGCCAATCCCTTCTTCTTGTCCTGGTTCTCGTCGGCCCCGGCGTTGTCCTTCTCATCGGAGTCTCTGGCAACAACCGGTTGCCTCTAGGGCTGCAGCCTTCATGCTGCACAGCTCCCGAGACCTTACGATGCAGGGTTTGCGGACAGCGTGGCAAGCGGTCCCTGGGTTTTTATTTTTTATTTATTGGGGATTTATAATGCACCTATTCACAACGTGTTTTGAGGCGCAACAAGACAAGGGGGTGATGGAACAGGGAGGACAAGACAAAATATGATCTTACTAGGACATGTGACATTCGGATCATGCACATGCAGTAATAAGAAGTGCAGGGGATAGGGGGTGGGGGAGTACTGGTCAGTGAGGACGGGCCTGTGAGAAAGTGAATGCCAGGGCAGGCCAGGTGGACAAAGCCAGGGGAAAGCAGAGAGTGCAGGGGAAGGAAGGTCCATAAGCTGAGTGCAAGGTAAGGGGCCGGAAGGGCTAAAGGGTGCAGGCCCAGCCAGGCTTGTGCAACGTGAGGGGCCCAGAAGGGCAAATGCAGGATGAGGGGAGAGTCAGGGGGAGCCAGGTGTAGGGGTAGACTAGACATGGGCGGGGCTGGTGCCTATAAGACTCTGAGGAAACCAGGCAGCCAGTTAGGGCAGACGTGGGCATTAGCAGGGGAAGAGGAGAGGGAAGGAATTAGAGAAAAGGAAGGTCTTGAGAAGCTTCCGTAACTTAAGGAGATCTGGCTAAAATCTAAGAGGGCAGGGAGGCTGTTGCAGAGGGAGGCACCTAAGGAGAAGAGGGATCTATCCCCCCAATCTCTGCCTGGAAAAGCATTTGATCTGCAGAGATTTAGAACTAGATGACCGAAGGGCTCTAGCAGGGAGGTATTTAAGGTGAGAGTTGGGTGTAGTGGGGTCCCAGGCCCAAGAAAGCCTTGTGAATGATGCAGAGGGTCTTGAACTTGATCCTCGCAGCAACCGGGAGTCAGTGGAGAGATTTTAGGGCTCGAGAGGTGTGGTCCCTGGGCTTGAAGCCAAGGATAAGTCTTGCAGTTCTGTTATGGATTAGTTGAAGGGGATGAAGGGAGGAGTCAGGCAGATTGAGGAAGAGGCTGTTGCAGTAGTCCAGCCTAGAGAGAACCAGACCTCTGGAGCCATTGAGCTTCTGGGGGAAGGTGAGGGAAGGGAGAATGCCTCTGAGGAGGTGAAGCTGAAAGTGGGCCTTCTTGGCAAGGTCCGTGAGGTGAGGTGAGAAGGAGAGGGAGAAGTCGAAGGTGACACCAATGTTTTTTGCCTCACAGGAGGATGAAGGGAAGGGGGCCCATGGAGGTCAGCCAGAGTGTGGGAGGGAAAGAGGGGGAAGGGGTCCCAATGAGAAGGATCTCTGTCTTACTGGCATTAAGGCAAATATTGTTAGCAGTGCACCATGCCTGAATAGCAGACAGGCAGTCAGGAATGAGAGAGGAAGAGGAGAAGTCAGAGGAGTGAAATTTGAAGGAGAGCTGTGTGTCATCTGCATAACACTGGAAGTTAGGAGAAAAGGTGGAGATCAAATAGGCTAGAGGGTTACCATCCCTGCTTCCGTTCTGCTCCATGCACAGCATCCCACAGGCTGCCCGAATGCCGACCCTGTGGAGTAGCTTACCAGCTGATCAGCTTGCGTCTCCGCTCACAGCTACCCGGAGGCCTAACAGCCTGTGACAGAGTTGAACTCCCGCATTGGAAAAGGACGTTCCCCTGGACGAATCAGATTGCTTGTTAAACTAGACTGCTCACTTTGGTTTACCAGAGTGATCTTCATTCTTGCAGCCCTTTTTCTCGTCGTAGTACTTTGTCTAAAACACAGTAAGTCAACACTGATTTGTACCTTACTCTTCAGGAATAAGCCATCTGTGCTGGTTTCACAATAACACATACCAGTTATGTCAGGGCAGATGGAAGGGGAGTCTAACTCCTGGAAAGGGGTAGAAGTGTTCTCAGGGGATTCATACCGCGTCTCCTGATGAAAGTGATCGTCTCCAGTCCCATAAGCATAATCCTTGCCCAGGTGATCCTCCCACAGTGCACCACACCAGGGGGATTATTGTACTGTGGACGCCCACCCTGGCCCCACAGGAAAGGTCTTCCACTAGGGGAGAAGTGGTGACATCCTCAGATTCATCACAGCATGCTCAGCACTTCCTTGGAGTCTCCTAAAGTGACTCGTCCATGCCCCGCCTACCTGTCTGTAGGTGAAGTTCACCAGAGAAGCGGATTAGGTCAGTCAAGATGCAGGTGGGAAGAGCCAGATCTTGTATGCCTTCCGGTGGGTGAGGTAATCCTCTATGCAGCGGATGCTAGGAGGGATAGAGTTCCATATTGTGGGTGCTTGGATGGCGAAGGAGGATCCCCTATTCTGGTTGATTTAGCGGAAGGGATTACCAAGAGGAGAGCTGTGCCTGATCTGAAGTTTCTGTTGGGTATTTAGGGGGTGAGCTTGTGTGCTCTTTCACACTCTCTGTCTCAAACTCTCACTCTGTGCTCTCTTTAGATAGGTTATCATTCCACGGTCGACAGTCTGGTGCCCTCTTACCTTACTTTTTCAAAATACCCCTATGGGAGAGGGAAGGCGACAAATAAGACCAGTGAGGGTCCCAGCCTGATTTACAAAAAATCAAAGGGCATTTTGGTAACATAGGAATGACGCCAGATCTTTATGTTTGACAACTATATTTGTGATAAAAGTTTTGAATGCTTGAATCGCATAATGCTCACTGGGCTGCTCACTGGGCTGCTCACTGGGCTTGGTGATCATTTAATTTTTCAGAACACTCACCCTATCATTAACATGATTTAAAATTCAGATTTGCACAGTTTTGTGAATCCGATGGAAGAATGGAATGGCTGTGAAATAAGTAAATCCATTCATTTCCAAGAGTCTTCTGGGATATTCTACTTCCCTATGGGTGTCTGGGAAAGGTCGGCTGTGTGCATGTTCACTTCGCAATGAGCAGACATGCTGAAAGGATTATATCTAATCACACTGCCTGCGTTTTCTCCTACTGCTTCTTACAGGTAGGGTTAGTATCGTTACCCCACAGCCTTCATTTTACAACCTGGATGCTGGCGTCCCAACCCTCCCTTCCCAACATGATGTGCTCCTGCTTCTGAGAGACTGAAACGAGGACTAGTTTATTTCGAATTTTTCTGTTTTTGCTGTGGAACTACTTCTGGGTCAATTTGGGAATATAAACTGCTTACTTTAGGTCGCACAATCGCCTGGGTGTTTGCGTGCAAAGGGCAGACAGAGCTATGTGTGCTATATATTCCTGGATATCTTACGGTGCCCCCGGTTAGGCTGTGTTTGGCACCGGGTGCCACGAACATGCCACACTCACAGCACACAGCTTCAAACAACAAACAGATCAAATGGCAGCATACAGCTCCACTGAGACAATTACTCAAATACACATATATTTCTCTCTGGGATCTATTCTGATACAAGGATTAACCCAATCCAGATCAAAGCCTTCTCTTTCTATTGGGCGATTGAACACACTTTTGGCCTATCACACATGTAATCACTTTAGCCTCAACTGCTTTTACGAGCAAACTTCCATTTATTCCGGCAATATCTTACACACACATAGAGACATCACCTTCCTCAAGTGCTGACATACTGCCCTGCAGCATGCACCCACACTATCACAAACATACCTCTTCCTGGCCACATCACACATCCCGATATTTGCCAAAAACGTTACCCGCTTTCACATCCCCTTTTCTTATCCCCATTCATCATCTCTCCTCAGACAAAGGTTTGGTCATCCCTGATGGGGACACAATGGGCCTCACTACGAGGTCGGATGGAACCCGCCGGTCCTACCGGCGGGTTGCCGCCGAACTTGTACCACTGTTCCGCCGCCTGATGTCCCAGTGCCACTGGGACATTACAAGTCCCGATCACCCGTAATGTCAGGTGGTGGAAAGTGAAAGTCCCCATTCCCGTGGAGGCCCGTAGGACTCCATGGGAATGGCGACTCAGAAGCACCGGCACCATTGCTAATGGTGCCGGTGCTTCCGTGGAATCCATGGGAGCAGGGGCCGGTGCTTCAGGCAAGTCAGACCTGCCGGGAGCAGTGGCCCCTGCAGGCATACTCGTAGTCTGGCGGTCCGGAAAGGTTGCTGGTATGTTGCTACTGGCACCCTTATTTCCGGACCGCCAGACTTGGTATGAGGCCCAATGTACCTATTTCTCGGTCATCCCGGTGCTCTGATAGTACAGCAGTGGCGATTTGGTGCAGTATAAAAGCTTCATATTATAACAAAACATGCATCCTTTTTCACTTCCACACTGCATATGCATGCACTAATCATGATCACCACGTCATCACCACACGCTGCCCTGACAAACCTCACTACACACCCATACTCCCCATCAAGGTGCCCTCCACACTGCCACATCAACCACAGGGGCAGCTCATACAAAACAGGTGGAAGCATTGCCTTAATTTAAAACGACTCACTCACACTCAGACACCCACCCCATCCTTTGAAAGCCTCTTTCTCAGGTGCTTCCCTTCACGACACCCACACTGTACACTTATCTACCCCATTTTCCTCCCCATGACACACTTTCCCAAACTCCACTCTGAATGGTCCAACTTCACTACTGAGAAAAACAGGTCTCCCTGCACCAACATCTGCCTGGGAAACTTCAACCTAGGTAGTTCTCAGCTAGGCAACAACACTGTAATTAACAGTCCACACACTTGGTCTCCATGCCCTCTTATTGATGTAATCCCACCCCTCATGTGTGGCGTAGCACAAGGACCTCCTCCAACACCCCTCCTAAATAACCTATATACCATTATACCATATCCCAGCAACCACTTTCACCAACACGCAGACAACACAAAATTATATTTCCCAATCTCCTCCCCCTCAGAACTAAACACAGGGACTGTATTTCCATCATTACCACCTGGAACACCACCCACTTCCTAAAATTCAAACAGAAAACGTCCTCATTCGCTCTGCCAGACACAAACCAACTCCACCGCCTGCATCAAAGAACTCATCTCTGACAACCCACACATATCCCTCTGCACACCACCAGCCAAGTGTCTAGGGTTCACTATCAGCCCCTTCTAACCTTTACACACCGCATAGCTGCCATCACCAAAACATGCAACTAACAGCTACACCTCCTACTCAAGATAAGACCCATCCGTCCCCCTGATGACGTATGTACCACAGTCCTGGTACTATTGTGCTCAAAGCAGAACCAAGGAAAGACAATCCTCCCTTGAATCTCCGGCATCACCCTCGCCCGCGTGAAAGCCACACAGAACCCTGCAGCAAGACTCCTTCTGCACTTACACTAACACTCACACATCCCCCAGCTCGCTTCCCACTCCACTGGCTCCCCATACAAAAAAAGAATAGTTTTCAAAGGACTCTGCATCGTATATAAGGTCTTCCACCTCAAAACCCCATCCTCCTTCACAACAACCTGAAACCAACACAGACATGAAACAAGCCAGCCAAAATCTGCTGCACATTCGACTCTGCAAGCTAACTTGCACAAAAAACAAGCCTTCACCCAATGGGCGCCCAGAGCCAGTCACTCATTTCAACTTTATAACTGCACTGCCACCATCATCACCTTCCACAAAATTCTCCAAACGTTTCTCTTTCCGCCCACCTTATCCAGCCAGACCACCTTCTCTGCTATCCTTGTCTATCCTAAACTCACTGGCCTGTTCTGAAATCTTTGCAATTTCTTTTTCACCTCCACCATTATGAATGAACTTTGTAAAAGCACTCTTAGACCCTCTCGCTAGGGCCAGCACCGAATAAAAGTTTCAATAAATAAATGATAACATATATGGGATTTCCATTCTGTTCATCAATCCTTCTTTAGCTCTTGTTATATTCACAACTGAAATTGTCCCATGATCAGAAATTGCTCATCGAGGCTCAATACAGCTGGTGGCCGCCAGTTCTAGTGCCACGAATGCACATCCATCGATACACCCACCTGACCCCTTCAATGTGCCACCAGGACAGCTGCCTAGTCCCTTGCTTTCTGCCAACAGGTGGCTCCCGCCTGAAGCTTTATCTGACCCCACTGGCATATCCATATTTTAAAGCAGCTCCCTTCAAGTGCAGGTCATGAACAAATAGCCCTTGATATTGCAAAAGTAATTTCCCCTGTTTCATTCTGAATCCTGAAGTTTGACTGAAATGTATGTGTTTAAATGGTGCTTGGATAGCATGTACCTCTCTCTGGTAGCTGACCCACACACCATACTTGCCCAAGTAAGTTCAACTCAGATGTGTACTTGACCGTAGGTGCATCCTTTTTCCCACTAGCCAAACCTGATCCATCACAAGGCCTAGTGTGCAAGGAGATGGCAATATCTATCAGTTACCTTTGCAGTGTTCACTTGTGCTCTGTGTGGCTGAGCAGAGAGAGGAGTGGATGGGGGGCGGGGAGAGTCGCTAAACGAAGCACGGCTTTGTTTTCCACCAGGCAAGCAATCAGTTGGAGGGCTGGTGGACATCCAAGAGTATGGTGTTTCAAATGATGGAGGTTTGTAGGATGATCAGTCTCACTCCTTCGGAGAGCAGGTGTCAGCAGCAGGTGTCATCAGCACAAGTTTGGAAGACCCCAGCCAATTGTTGGGCTTGCAGCGTGTGACTTTGTATTAATGTGCTGAGTGTGATACCATTGGCGTTCCAGGCAAGCTCTTGTGAAACTGCATATAATTGCCAGTGGGCAGCTATAATCGCCAGGTATATATTCCACCAAGGGGCTGTGAGTGATATCTAACAGACAAAAAGAGTTAGGCATTAGTTGCCTATGATGTCACTGGGTATATGCTCTGTAATTGATAGCTATTCATTTACAATGTAATGTTGTAAATGAATCCCTTTGCAGCCTATAAGCACTTGTACTAAATGGGAGTTTCTCTCAATCCAGCTGGCATGACAGTTGTGGGACCAGACAATGAGCCTAGAAGGGATTCCACATTTCCTCTCTCTTCATAGACTGACAACCATCCTATGTCTACGAACCCCTACTTTTTGTAAGGGTGTCACTAAACCAGAGCTTTCATATATACTGAAGCAGACCATAGAAAGATCCTCTCCTGTCATTCTTGGCCGAGTGTCCTAGCCATATCAATTTCAGAAAAGTCTGCTAGTCACTCGCCTTGAGCTGCAGACAAAGTAACTAGAGTGGCCGTATTTTCCAAACCAAAACAGAGTAAATTTCATCAAGTCTGTATAATCGACTTAGAAGAAGAAATTCGTAACCAAACACCTGAAAAGGATAAAGATTGGGCCACCGCCTAGGCATGGAAGCCTCCTCTGGCACATACTGGCTGTAGGCATCAGGATCACCCTCAGGGACGAGAGTAGCTGTAATGTCTTGTATGTCTGGGTTATGAATGAGAAGAATTGCCAATTCTTCCACTATCTCCCTTCTAAGGAATTTTCCAAGCGTTACCGCTTCATCATCCTGATTCACTCCCCTGGCACTACCTTCGGAGGTTGAGGATCCGGTGGTGCTACTATTGATGGGGCCGGTGAGCAGATGGTGGCAGCAGGAGTGGCAATCTTGGATCAGTTGCACTGTTTACATAGCCTTTAGCATAGCTGCAGATACTCCGATGGAAAGGTCAGGCTCAGGCAGGCCTGGTGGTGGTACCCTGGAGGGGCAGGGTCCATCATACTAGGACTCCTTCTGAGTGAGGGGGTACATGGAGCAATGCCTCCTACTCTTGAGGTGCACCTCCCATACTCTGGAGTGGGACGTGTCTCCTCCTGCCATTACTTCTGTGATGGTGCAGATGAGAGTTGCACCGGGTCTGGCCACACCCCCACCCATTCCCGAGCATGAACGAAAGTACAAGCTGAGAAATGTTCAGTCAAACACCAATGGTCACGCAGTCACCATGAATAGTAGAAAAGGTTGTGCGACACAAGTAAGGCGAGAAGTAGTTTGCATTTATAGAAGTATGGAAAAGTTGCAGAATACCCAGAGAGGGTTATACAAGTAGTTTAGAGATGGGCAGGTAGGAAGAGGTTGCAGCATACACAGGCAGGGAACAATGAATTTCTTTATGCAAGACACGAAAAACACTAACATGGCGGACAAAGAGCAGAAGTACCACCATTACTTAGAACAAACGCTGAAAGGACTCAATTCTGTAATACTACATCCTGATATAAAATTGCTTAACACAAAGTTCCAGGCCTCACGATAGTAGTCCAAGCACCAAGGCCAGTGTGTAAAAGAGAGTTCTTCCTAACAGTTGAAACAGCACCAGATTACGTTTTCCAGGGCACTGCGCACAATTATTAAGTTACTTAGTTTCTATTGGCAGCAGCGAGAAAACAGAGATGTTCTTGAATGCTAGGTGCAAGAAGCTACCATGCCAATTGATCCCATAGAGAATGAACACATATTCCCCAAGTGGCTGCCGAAGGAAAGCACACACACGTTAGGACAGTAGGAAATCCAATAAATTCACAAAATTGGTTTTAGCACAGCGTTTCCTCATCACATCGTCTGAACAGTGGCCATTTATTCCATGCCCAATTAGATAGCTCACCTGCTAGGCTTATTGTGTATCTAGGGATGGGGACTACACGCCAAGGCCACGTACATGTCTGGAAGAGAGAACCTCAGCATGGGAATGAGATGGGAGAAGCATTCAAGGCCGGCTCACAGCGGTGCACCCATATCTCCTTCCCCACCACGTACCTTAGCACTAAACAAATAATTAACCAATTAGAACCTTTTTCACCTTATCATCTAGTGTAGTGGAATGCCAACCAATGGCAAGTTGTATTGAAAGGTATTATTTTTCGAATGATGAACCTAGGAGGAGTTATTAGTTGCAAATGGAGCAATAGAAGTTTTACTTATAGATAACTATATGTTCTATACTCTATTAACCAATTGAACAAGCAAATAGAAGTTTTATAATTACTAACCATGAGATCAGCTGTGATATTTTTCTAACTTAAAACCTTGTTGGTCCTAATGCCATTTTGAGATTGTCTTTTGTACGCTCTCCCAACGGCCGTTTGTATACGAATAAAGCTGTGTTTTCTCATGCATATGGAGTTACTCTGTCATTGTGTTTTCCTCTTTCTTGGTAAACTTGGCCCTATCGTAACACTTCTATGAGGGGTGGCCGAGCAACACCTTTGTTCCATCAATGTAAGGAGAGTGAAAGCCAAAGCCCATAGTTGCCACAAAACACACTTTTTATACAATGAACATGGTCTTTTAACCTGAGGGAGATTTAACCTTATTATGTTGAATGGAATCACTGCAAAGTGGACAGGGGGAGATCATGAAAAGACTTTGGGGTCATTACAATACTAGCCAACCGAATTACTGTTACTGCCACTTGTTCTGTGTTTGTGGCGGTGTAAGTCCCCATTTTTTTGTGTCCATAGGACTCAAAGGGGCATTTTCGGCATAATTACCACAGAATTACATCCTAATTGGGCAGAAAGTCACCGGATTTACCTCCAGCTCAAAGTAATACAGCGATTTAACCTGCACCGCCCAACTCGTAATGACCCCCAATATGACTCCCCGTATGGCCGACATTGAGGATTTATTTAATCTAATCATCTTTTGCCCAGCACACTCAATCCCCCGCCAACACTTGTTCTTCCCACCTCTTAGCCCTATGGACTTTAAGCTATGTAGACCAGCACGCCTATTTTTATTGAAATGTACCTCACCTGTAACATCATTGGCTCTTTTAAGCCTCCTAAAAACTGCAGTTCATTTAAGAACCAAACTGATACAAAATATTTGCTTTATAAATCCCCGAATATATAATGTCATGTTAAAGTTGCACATTGACCTTTTAGAGATATTTTAGATTGTATTTTTATGTATAATACGTCGGATTTGTATTCATATATATGTTAATTGCCTTTTTATTTCCTATGGCATACTGTATTTATTTTTATCCTTGGTATTGAATGAAGATATTACTTGATGTTTTTCTGTATTCAAATGTTTAATGGAACTGATAAGTTCCGAATAAACTTTTCATTCATTCGAGAGTGACAAGGAGGTGATGACGAACAAATCATAGTTTAAAAAACATTTCAACTATGTTTGGAGTATCTTTATACTCTTTAATTGCTAGTGTAGGAATTAATCGACCATTCAGAGGTAATTTGCCTATATCAATGTTTTTCAATGTACTTTTCTTTCTCCAGCGCATATAGGTGCACTAAAGAGGATTCATCCTGATTGTGACACACTTGGTACAACGAGTGTACATACATTTTCTATTACTCCTATACATCTTCATCCTTCATTGAATACATTTTCTATTATTTCCTCTCACCACTATATAGTTTCCTTTCTTCCATCCCAGGCCATCAGTTCTTCATACTCTGTTTGATCTTGCTTGCTCCTCGTTTCTTGAGGCATCTGATCTTCTATCAGCAATAGGATCTATTTACATTTACACTTTGTGTCACACCAGGATTTTCTTGCACCTGTAACCTGGCCTTGCCATCGCACAGAACCCCTACCAAATCGTTCCTCTTCATTCTGCATCTCCAGCCCCCGTCCTCCTTGCACCTTCGCAATGGTGCTAAGGCTGATAAGGTCCTGGGCTTCTCCTTCTTTTTTGTTCTGCAGGAGCTCACATACAAGAGGGAGGCTCGCGGCTCGGTGTGCGGGTTTCCTGAAGATATCCTGTCTGTCTGTTTTCCTTCAAAAAATTGGTGCAGAAGTAGTTCTGGACTGATGCCCCTGCAGCACTTGACGATGCCCTGCGGTACGTGGGTAAAGCAAGCAGGATTTATATTTTGCTGTTGCATGCATTCACTGGCACTCTGCAGCAACGGCACTGTATGCACATGCATGGTAATCCAGGAAGTGAAACCATTTATGTTGCTAGGAGAAACACAGTACTAATCACACAGATATTATGTTCATCAGGTAATATTTGGGTACTTGAAGTTACACAGAATGGTGCTGTTCGTGCCGTTCATGGCCTGTCTAGGAGAGACCATGTCTCAGAAGCCAGGAGGGAACTCCATTAGCTTTTGATAAAACATTGTGCCACACACAAACTACTATCTCTTACCTTCAAGCGGTGTGCCATTGATGCCCTGTGATATCTGGCAAATCGCCTGAAGTCTCTTCCACCAGGTCGTTGTTTACGATCCTATGAAAACCCTCAAACTGGTTGAACTGAGGTTCAAGCTGACGAGCTTTGGAGGAACCATGTTTGATGTTCAAGGCCACTCAGCCTGGAACAAGCTCCCGCCGGATTTCAAACTGGCAAACTCCTTGGTAAAGTTTAAGAAACTCACCAAGACTTCCTTGTTTAACCTAAACCCAGACTAATTGGTTGGTTCTATATAATTTTCTGTAACCATCATTTTGTTTGTTGTCTGTTTAGTCAGTGTTTTGTGGGCACTCTGAGGGCTACATCCATGTAGCACGTCACAAAAAAATATATGTATAAAATTAATAAATCATTCACCTACGATTATTATGTAGGGCAGGGTTCTGCAACTTTTGGCTCTCCAGAAGTTTTGGGCTACATCTCCCATCAGCCCTTACCAGTGTAATCAATGATGAGGGAGCGTGGAAGTTGCAGTCCAAAATATCTGGAGAGCTGCAAGCGGCAGTCCCCTGATGTAGGATTTCATTCCTTGTTGCCACAATCGAAGATCCATTGGTAGCAGCATCTCCCATGAAGACAGATCAAGAGAAATCATATCTTGGTCCCTACACATGAGAGTTCATCACTCACTGTGGAGAAACAGAGGCAGGAGGGTTCGCTGAGGAGGGAAAGCCATTCAAGGGGGAGAGACTGCTCCTAGGGATCAACCTGTAACAGGGTCAGGCAGGACTGTCACCATACCACGAGAGACCAGAGATCTGATCACAGCAAATCTCCATTGAGGAACGTGCACCAGACATACTCCATCAGGGGCAGCCAAGAGGAGCCAACCCAATGAAAAGTCACTATCCCCTTGACGTCCTAAAATAAAAGCAAACAAATCTTTAATGCATGTGCTGGGCATTTAGAGGAGATAATGTAAAGGTTGAATTTGCTCGGAAATAAGAAGGCTTCAACCATGTTCTAGAGTTATAGTCTTGGGATAGGACCCAAACTCTCCTCACTCGGACAGGAGTCAGCAAAGAAGTGCTTTTACATAGAAATTCCAGCCTCTGCTCTTTTGTAACTATTAGCTCCTTTTAATCATTATATATAATTTGCCTCCAGACCACAAACAATTTTTTTTTCTGCAATATGGTTGAAGCCTTGCTGTGTTGTTGCAGCCCACAGACCTTAAGTCTGTGCCAATCGACCTTTAAAATATCTTGCGTAAATGCCCTGCACATGAATTAAAGATTTCTTTACAAATTGGTTAGGCATGAAATGCATTCGGTCGCTTGTGTGCATCCACATTTTAAACGCAGACTAAGAGCTGCGAGCCGCCACTGTGTTACAACTAGCACTCTTGAAAATGGGCGCTGAATTGCTTGAAAACATGTTCTTTTTCATTCAGCTGTGATTTTAGAAGCCTAAACCCCATAATTGGCCCCTTACTTGAGATGTAACATGCTGTGTATGTAACATAAGGTGTAGCTTGTGAGAATGTGATGCCCAGCACGTTGCACTGCAACCCCTTAATGGACCCTAAGTCTTCCTTTAAGCTCAAATTCCTTTTCTTTCGGAAGATAAACCCTTCCCATTGCTCTGCTTCTTCTGCTGCCCTTCACTCGAACAGGAACCAACACAGAAGAGTGCTCTCACATAGAAAGTGGCGCTGGGTTCTATTGTAACTTTTCGCTCATTTTAAAAAGTTTTATATAAATTGCCATCCGGCCATATCCCAGTATTTCATGAAATATGGTTGAATCCTTGCCATGCCAGTGCAGTGCACAGACCTTACATCTGGGCCAATTCAACTTTTCAGATAACGGAAGAATTCAACAACGCTGCCTCTGAACCTGTGGCTCTGCACAAGGAAAGACAGGAAGCAGGAGCTTCCTAAAAGGAAGCTGAGGATCCCAATGCAAACGGAAGATGTACATCTAAAAAAAAAGACCAGAAGAGCAGAGAGACTGGTCCATATCTGGTCCAACCTAGGGTTTACTGATGAGGAGGAAGTAAATGACAGCCGAAATAGGTATAACTCAAGACCAGGCAGAAAGACCCCAGTCCTGCGGATTGTTCATAAGGAGATAGGCCCTCCTCTCCAAGTTTCATGTCCAACAATATCCAGCCAAGATAGACTTAAGAATTCCTAATCTCACAAGAAAGGCCGAAATGGCTGCAGAGGATGCAGCCCCAAGGGTTTCAGCAGATACAAGGTTGATGCAGCAATAAAGGAAGTGTAAGCTTGTTCCGGTCTTTCTTTACCCACTGATACGCACGTAGAGTACCTTTCAGAATCCACACTGAAGGGCTTTGAAAGCATTTATAATAGAGTGGACAAACGGGCACATGACGAGGAGGCAAAACCAACTTAAGTCTGGCATATCTATCTATACCATAACAGTGGAAGTAGTAGCTGATTTTGCATCTCTTTCAACCAGGAGGAATATCCACATTCACGGTGTGAAATTGGGCACCACGAAGAAGAGTGTGGTACTGCATATCCCTCGCAAAGGAGAAATGCATGTCAGCCTTGAACTTGATAGTATGGTCAAAAAGACATTTGAAGACTGCTAGTGCTCCTACCCATTAGAGGGTTATCCGGCACATTTGCAGACATATCCTTCCAGATCTATGGTATTTAGGAATACTAAGGGACCTACAGGGGGGGGGGGGGCACTTCAGTCTGGTTGAGGTAGCTCACCAGGCAGAGGGGGACAGCCAAACAGGGCAGCTTCGACCAGTACCCGAAGATTGGAATACCTGCTGACTATGAGGAGAAGATGAGGGTTAGCACTGTTTCCAGTGGGGGTGGGGAGCTGGGGTTCCCTAACTCTGGATGCTAGCGGCTGGAGAGAGAGGTTGGGCTTGTGATATATTAGAGAGAGGATATACGCTGGATTTCTCAACAATCCCGCTGGAATAGCCCTGAGCACATTCACCTGAGGCCTTCAAGGATCTTCTGTCCTGGTGCAGACAGACAATGCATTGACCATGAGGCATATCAAGAGACAAGGAGGGGCAAGGATGGCATCTCTATCAGCCCTCTAAGATCTTCTGCTGAAATGGGCAGAACAGAACTTGACCTCATTAGCAGCCATTCACATCTAAGAGACATTAAAAATCAAGGTGGACATACTTGTCAGAGTATTTCCCTCATCCCTGGAGTATGTCCTGTCCAGAGCAGCTCTTCTGCCAATATGCATAAGGTTTGGACCCTTTGATTGTCCCTTTGGACAATCCACCATCCTGTCCCCATGAGGGGAAACAGGATGGTGGATTGTTTTTGCTGCAGAATCCCAGATCAGACTGGAGACTAGAAGCTCTGTTGATGGATTGTCCAATGAGCCTGTTATATGTCTTTCCTCCCAGAGACTTGATGAAACTCAGGATGAAACTCAGGAGGTAGAAACCAGATTTAATGTTGGTGGTCTTGTCTTGTATTGTATTGACGGGAGTGTCTGTGGTTTGTCACTCTTGAGAATTTAACTTGTTCAAAGTATCTGATGCTGGTTCTCTCTCCCCTAGTTTATTTAAATCTGTCAACTCTGATGATATCCCCACTATGTCACTCGGCCTGGCTGTTGAGTAGAGTGGGCTCATGAGTTTAGGATTACTGGAAAGAACAGCTGTTGCCATCAAAGTTTTTAGAAATCGTCCATTAGAAATTTGTATTCTCATCATTGGGTTTCATTTGAAAAAATCTGATGTTATAAATTGATGCGTCTAGTCCACCACTGTAAAAAGGAAAGAACCAGAAAACAAGCCTTCTCTGTCTACACCCCAAGACTATGGAACCTCCTCCCCAACAGCATCAGACTCGCCTCCACACTCCTACAATTCAGAAAGGAACTCAAGACCCACCTGTTCGGGGAGTCTCTCCTCCTCAACATCTAGGCCATCACGTCGCTCCCTGGGCCACCTGACTTGCTAAACGCTGTATCCCTCTGTATACTACCCCCCGCTGTATATCTGTTCTGTTGTTACCTCTGAAAAGTGCGCTGTTATGCATCTGTACTGTTGTATAACTCTGTAAAGTGCTGAGCTGTGTATCTGTATGTTGCATATGCGCTTTGTTGTTTCTCGAAGCTAGGTTCACGCTCAATATATACTATAATAATAATAATATTTGATTGTGATGCCACAGTGATCATAGAATTTCTACTGAATGGATTTCACAACATGACCTGTATTTATAGAGTGCAAGTTCACTCCATGGGACATCATGGCAGTGATGACAGAAGTTCATTATTACCAAACGAATTGATACTCATTTTTCAGACCTCAGTCGAATGAAGGGTTGAGTAGACTTATTGGGATTTGAACTTGTGACCATACTGTCAAACACTATGCCTCTAGTGGATGCATTTGTCCACTGAGCCACAGACCCAGACAGAAGTCTAACTCTGCAATGGGTGCTTATCAAGACATCAGAGTTTTGACAGAGATCCATTGATACCAAGATCAATGTTTAAGGGCTTGTTGAAACCCCCGTTCAAAGTCTGTCTCCCGCCATATTACCTTCTGCTTATACTGCAAGGTTTGCATATGACCCCCTTTGTGATCAAAAGGGGAGCTCCTCTCAATGCATTGTCTTACAAAACGTTCTTTTTATTTGTGAGTGCCTCTTTGAGAAGGCTTGTTGAAGTTGGGGAACTGGTGTGTCATCCTACCGATTTCAGGGTTCTAACTGAGGCTCTAATTTTGTACACTGGTCCAATCTATTTACCAACGATGTGTTCTTCCTCTCACATGGGCAGAGAAGTGCTCCTTCCAGTTTTGTGTCCTAATCCCTTTGCCGAGAAAGAATAGGATCTGCAATGCTTGGATGTTAAACCTGCTGTTTTTTGTTACTTGGATAGAACACCATTGCAGCCTAGGTGAGATCATCTGTTTGTTGCCTTTGGAGGTAGCAAAGGATTGAAACCTGTGATTGCATCACGATGCAGGTCATCAGGTCATTCATTTGTTCATGTTCTATGAGTAGCTGGGGGTCAGTTGCCCCAGATGGTTCAAGTATGGCCCACTGGAACATGCCAGCCACATGGGGCGAAATCATGTTTGTACCCTTGAAGGACACATGCAGGGCTGGCACCTGGACATTCCTTAAATCCTTTTTATTCCCAATACCAGGTTAAGCTACACTCTGCTGCCACATCCAATGCTGGTTCTACCATTCTGCATTAAAGCTGCAGTAGTGACCTACGCCTTCTCTAAGGAAGGCATGGTATAAAGAATATACAGTCACAAGTGATCACAGTTCAAGGGGTGTTTATTAAATTGTATAGGTAGGTTGGAAATTTGCCTAATCTAAACCTAAAGCTAAGATGGGAGCAAGCTCCGACCATCAAATAATAATAAGGCAGTCCTAGTGGCGTCATGTCAAATAAAAAGGCCTATACTAAGAAAAACCTATTTCCAATCCTTACGCTAAAATACGAAAGAGTGTGGGATAGGGTTCACAAGAAATAAGGAAGTTTTCACAAATGATAAGTCAGGATGTGTTATCCGGCGGTCTCCCGTCCCTACGTTTTGAGCACGGGATAAGGCGGGAGTCCTAAGCACAGCACACTCTCGAGCGTTCCCAGTACGAGACAACAGTTCTGGTACACATATCAGGACCTTCAGCGGTTAAGTTTCTGTTCTACAAAAAGTCTCTTGTCCCTCAAGGACCTGATGGCTTTCAAAAATAATAAACAAAAGAAGTTCTGTTCCAAATGTACGTTAGGTGATGACTTCACCCCTGTGACCCCCTCTTCCGGGCACAGACCCCTCATAAATCTCAACCTCCCTCCGTCGGGTTCACTATGGCTTTTCACAAATCAATTTCTCTTTTAGCACTCACAAATCTTAATGTCTTTTTAAACAGTTCACCGTTGACATCCCTCTACCGGGTACACTTTTGTCCACACACTGTTTCCTGTGACTTTAGACTTTGCCCCTCTTTATTGGCATCCTGCCACTGGGTTCACACTTGCCATTTCGCAATTCCTTTTACTTTCTTCTGATGCAGGATTTACTTCCCTTGTGTTTTCAATGGTTTGTCGGTCAAAGACTTTCAACTGTACAGGGCTTTTGCTAGACCCCTGTTTGACCACTTTGACCTTTGCAGATCCCCTAGGACCTTCTGGTGTCAGTAGTTTCATTTAACATGGGATCAACCAGAGTCTCTTGAGTAAGCACCCACGTGGTGCTGGACCTCTCTGCAGCTGGTCTTCCCTTACCAATTTGCAGTTCTTTGAACTTTCCTCAATGTGCCATTTTTTCGACTTTCATTCAACACAGTTCGGTTTCTTTATCGGTTACCCTTCAACTCAGCGGCTGTGATGACCCACTTGACTTTTCACTCTATCTGGAGTCAAGGCTTGTACTAAGGTAGCAGGTGTCTCCCTCTGTCCTGCTTATCAGCGTAGGCACGCTCCGTGTACCATTAACATCTGCTGCAACACACTCGGGCGATTGTTCCCAGTCTTATGTTTCTTTCTGTGGAGGCTGTGCTAGTCTGGGTCAGAAAGGGCAATGTCGCTTCTCTCCTTGTCGCCCCTTTAATGCTCGGTGCCTTTCTCCTCTTTAACTGCCGTGCTTGGATAGCTCTCTCGTCGTGCAGCCTGGCTTGTTCATACTGTGCTCTCATGCTCCACCTTTTATCCCTGTTGGGAAGGGAAAGGACCATCAGGTGTCTGTGATTCTGATGAATTGCCTGACTCTGCCTGACCCTTGTATTGATACATGTTAGGTAAACGGCTCTGGTGTTAGTCCATTGGCTTTCGTGATGTGTGAAAGTGTTTGGGTGGAAAAAGGGGTGGTGGGTAGTGTTTCTGAATGTCTTACGTGGTAGGATGGGGACAATGTTTTGGAAGAAGGGGGATACCATGTCTCACCCGTCGGTGTCCCACTTCCACTCCCTGAGGATCCCCCATCCAGGTGATCCTCTCTCACTGGTCCACCCCCAGGAACTGGATACAATAGCGATGGCCGTGTCCTGGCAACCTGGATGACATATCCCGGGACTAACTAGGGAGACGCCTTCAGGTTTCTCACACTTCCAAGTTGTATGAATAATTGCACATGGGCGTTGCAAAGTCATCCTGAGTGGCTATGCTTGTTCCAAAGAAATTCTATTACTAATTGGTATAGCCACATTAGAATGAAAACTGTAATAAAGGAGGAGGAGCAGGAGTAATGCCCGGCCTAAAGATGGTAATCCACATTATGATGGTCCACCTCCCTCATCACTGTACTCAAATCCTGCAGCCCACCCCTTGGATGGAGAGGGTTGGGTGTTGTCCATTGGACCTTCACTGTTAAGTGGGTGCCACAGGAGTAGCACAGGGCATCACCAAATGGTACAATTGGCAAGGGACAAAGAGGGGAGAGACTGGTAATACGTGTAACGGAGTAAAGCT
Organism: Ambystoma mexicanum; assembly: GCF_040938575.1. Classification (NCBI taxonomy): domain Eukaryota; kingdom Metazoa; phylum Chordata; class Amphibia; order Caudata; family Ambystomatidae; genus Ambystoma; species Ambystoma mexicanum. Next base: position 562,094,139 of record NC_090921.1, read on the forward strand.
TTGGTAAAGGTTCTTTAGGATGGCAAAGCCACATTGTAGTGAGTATTCTGACAAGGGGAGGACTATCAAAATAAAATGACAATCTCTAATATAGCCATGACATCTGGCTGTGTCTATAAGCTTGTCCAGACAAGGGGTCCTGGTGTCATTTTTGGGACTATACCCGCAAAACTAAAATGTACGGTCATGCTAAAAAGGAACCCATCAGTCAACCCAGTTAATAAACATGACTGTTTACAAGTCAAATGCAAAATGAAAGGTTTTTGGATGGAAGGTTATGTATGAACTTTAAACACTGGCAATTGCTCTGGGCAGTACTTGGGATTATTGTTTGTCAGCGTGCCAGGCCATTACAGAAGAATGAAGACCATTTGCAAAGGAGGTTGGTCCCACCCCAAAAATGGCAGGCTAGCCCCAACGGTTAAGTCACATTCCTTATCCATGAAACCACAGGGAATCCAGACAGGTTTCGGCTTTATTAGGTGCCATCAGTGAAGTTTAGTTTCGGTCTCTAGAGTCAGCAGGTTTGGGCCTGTCCCACTCAGGATGACAAATGCAAAACTGAAAACGGATGGCTGAATGGCTATGTGGAATACATCATTTTGCTCTGGGCAACCCTTCACACAATTGTTTTCAGCATGACAAGGCATTACAGAAGGGGAAAGACCCCATGCAAATTAGGTTTGGTTCCACCCAAAATAGGGCAGTCCAGGCAGAACTGCCAGGTCAAAGTCCTAATTTAGAGTACGCAAGCAACCCAGGACATGTTCCAGCCTGAGACTGACTCAATACTGAGGTGGAGTTTGGGTTTCTGGGCACCCACTTCTGGCCATGCATATCTCAGCTGGGGTGACAAATTCAATTCTGTAGCTTGATGGCTGGAAGGTTACCACTGGCAATGGCTCTGGGCTGCCCTCCAGACCATCATAATTCAGCACCCACGCCATTACAGAAGAGGAAAAACCATATGCACATTAGGCTAGGTCTCACCCCAAAATGGGCAGCCCTGCTGAAACTGCTACGTCACATAAAATGCACATGTGAGTTGAAATACCATCAAGACGACATGTAGCAATCCATAAAACAATGAAATAATACATCCAAATGATTCTCAGTCCATGAAAACGACCTTAATAGCCACGTGTATACCAGTGCAGGTTATGTTAATAAGCTTTTATCAACTTTATACAATACTGTTCTCACCTAGAGCTGAGCTCCAGATTCAGCTGGACACACACATGCACCAGTTTTTGTCACCCGCTACCTCCCCATTCTCACTTTTTGTCTGTTCAGGAGGCTAGATGGTCCCAGTTCTACTTGAAACCTGCAGTTTTTCCTGTAAAGATCATGGCACTCAGCAATGTGATGGGGTCGCTTACATGTGGGGGTCGCCCTGCTGCCCACAGTGGATCCTACTGGTTTTGCGGATCCTTTCTAGATAGAGTGCTGCATTTACTGTATTTTGACACCTGCCTGGGCTTGTAGAGATCTTCTTGAGTGTCACACTACTAGTACACCCTCCTAGTGAACCTTGCACAGAGTGCAGTATTTCACTTACCCGTCACTGCCTTTTACACTGGTTTCAGGAGTGAGTTGTGCGTTGTAAAAACCTTTACCTTTTTTTGAACATATCATGTTTTATCTTTTCCTTACCTTTTTGTACTCACTTGAACTGTGGTTACATGTATATAGCAAAGTATAAATGTTTTCTCAGTATATATTGGGATGTGTCTTTTATTATGTGCTCACGTGGTTCTCATTTTACCTTGACAGCAGCCCTCCTATAAGCGAAGTCGGACTGCTTCTCTATGTTACCATTGAGAATGTTTTGAGCTAACTTGATGAACACCCTTTTCACAAAACGAAAGGAAAGGACTTGATAACCCCTTACTGGAGGTATTCTCGAACATTTCCAAACAGAGAGCTCCCTGTGTATTATTCCAGAGCCTGCTTTTGCGCCACCAATGGCAGAGCTTGATTTGGCCACATGACATGACAGTCTGTAACAAGATTTGCTCTAGCAAGTTTCCTGAATTTTCATTATAATCCCATGACCGGGCGTGCTGTGTTGAACGTAGAAATCACTCTAGCATCATTACAGAGCTTGCTCCTGCACTGCTGCATAGATTACAAGAACCCCGTGACAGAGCGCACTGTATGGCAAGGCAGAGCTCAATATAGCAACATTACAGAGCTTATTCCTGCACTTCAGCAGCCCCATAACAGATCATGTTTTATGGCATGGCTGAAATCACTCTAGTACCATTACAGAGCTTGCTCCTGCACTGCTGCATAGATTACAAGAACCCCGTGACAGAGCACACTGTATGGCAAGGCAGAGCTCACTATAGCAACATTACAGAACTTATTCCTGCACTTCAGCAGCCCCATAACAGATCATGTTTTATGGCATGGCTGAAATCACTCTAGTACCATTGCAGAGCTTGCTCCTGCACTGCTGCATAGATTCCAACAGCCCTGTGACAGACCGCACTGTACGGCATGGCAGAACTCACTCTAGCATTATCACAGAGCTTGCTCCTGCACTGCTGCGTGGATTCCAACAGCCCTGTGACAGACCGCACTGTATGGCACGGCAGATCTCACTCTAGCATTATTACAGAGCTTGCTCCTGCACTGCTGCATGGATTTCAACAGCCCTGTGACAGACCGCACTGTACGGCATGGCAGAACTCACTCTAGCATTATTACAGAGCTTTCCCCTGCACTGCTGCATGGATTCCAACAGCCCTGTGACAGACTGCACTGTATGGCATGGCAGAACTCACTCTAGCATTATTACAGAGCAGTACTCACTCTAGCATTATTACAGAGCTTGCTCCTGCACTGCTACATAGATTCCAACAGCCCTGTGATAGACCGCACTGTATGGCACGGCAGAACTCACTCTAGCATTATTACAGAGCTTGCTCCTGCACTGCTGCATGGATTCCAACAGCCCTGTGACAGACCGCACTGTATGGCACAGCAGAACTCACTCTAGCATTATTACAGAGCTTGCCCCTGCACTGCTACATAGATTCCAACAGCCCTGTGACAGACCACACTGTATGGCACGGCAGAACACACTCTAGCATTATTACAGAGCTTGCTCCTGCACTGCTGCATAGATTTGAACAGCCCTGTGACAGACCGCAATGTATGGCACGGCAGAACTCACTCTAGCATTATTACAGAGTTTGCTCCTGCACTGCTGCATAGATTCCAACAGCCCTATGACAGACCGCAATGTATGTCATGGCACAACTCACTCTAGCATTATTACAGAGCTTGCTCCTGCACTGCTGCATAGATTACAAGAACCCTGTGACAGAGCGCACTGTATGGCAAGGCAGAGATCACTCTAGCAACATTACAGGGCTTATTCCTGCACTTCTGCAAATATTACAGCAGCCCCATAATAGATCATGCTTCATGGCATGGCTGAAATCCCTCTAGCACCATTGCAGAGCTTGCTCCTGCACTACTACATAGATTGCTCCTGCACTGCTACATAGATTTCAACAACCCTGTGACAGAGAACACTGTATGGCATGGTAGATCTCCCTCTAGCATTATTACAGAGCTTGCTCCTGCACTGCTGCATGGATTCCAACAGCCCTGTGACAGACCGCACTGCACGGCACGGCAGAACTCACTCTAGCATTATTACAGAGCTTGCTCCTGCACGGCTGCATGGATTCCAACAGCCCTGTGACAGACCGCACTGTATGGCACGGCAGAACTCACTCTAGCATTATTACAGAGCTTGCTCCTGCACTGCTGCATGGATTCCAACAGCCCTGTGACAGACCACACTGTATGGCACAGCAGAACTTACTCTAGTATTATTACAGAGCTTGCCCCTGCACTGCTACATAGATTCCAACAGCCCTGTGACAGAGCACACTCTATGGCAAGGCAGCAATCACTATAGCAACATTACAGAGCTTATTCCTGCACTTCTGCAAAGATTACAGCAGCCCCATAACAGATAATGCTTCATGGCATGGCTGAAATCACTCTAACACCATTGCAGAGCTTGCTCCTGCACTGCTGCATAGATTCCAACAGCCCTGTGACAGACCGCACTGTACGGCACAGCAGAACTCACTCTAGCATTATTACAGAGCTTGCTCCTGCACTGCTGCATGGATTCCAACAGCCCTGTGACAGACCGCACTTTACGGCACGGCAGATCTCACGCTAGCATTATTACAGAGCTTGCTCCTGCACTGCTGCATGGATTCCAACAGCCCTGTGACAGACCGCACTGTATGGCACGGCAGAACTCACTCTAGCATTATTACAGAGCTTGCTCCTGAACTGCTGCATAGATTCCCTGTGACAGACCACAATGTATGACACGGCAGAACTCACTCTAGCATTATTAAAGAGCTTGCTCCTGCACTGCTGCATAGTTTACAAGAACCCCGTGACAGAGCGCACTCTATGGCAAGGCAGCGATCACTATAGCAACATTACAGAGCTTATTCCTGCACTTCTGCAAAGATTACAGCAACCCCATAACAGATCATGCTTCATGGCATGGCTGAAATCACTCTAGCACCATTGCAGAGCTTGCTCCTGGACTGCTACATAGATTCCAACAGCCCTGTGACAGACCGCACTGTATGGCATAGCAGAACTCACTCTAGCATTATTTCAGAGCTTGCTCCTGCACTGCTGCATAGATTCCAACAGCCCTGTGACAGACCGCAATGTATGGCACGGCAGAACTCACTCTAGCATTATTACAGAGCTTGCTCCTGCACTGCTGCATAGATTCCAACAGCCCTGTGACAGACCGTACTGTATGGCACGACAGAACTCACTCTAGCATTATTACAGAGCTTGCTCCTGCACTGCTGCATAGATTACAAGAACCCCGTGACAGAGCGCACTGTATGGCATGGCAGAACTCACTCTAGCATCATTACAGAGCTTGCTAATGCACTGCTGTATAGATTACAAGAACCCCGTGACAGAGCGCACTGTATGGCAAGGCAGAGCTCACTATAGCAACATTACAGAGCTTATTACTGCACTTCAGCAGCCCCATAACAGATCATGTTTTATGGCATGGCTGAAATCACTCTAGCACCATTGCAGAGCTTGCTCCTGCACTGCTGCATAGATTCCAACAGCCCTGTGACAGACTGTACTGTACGGCATGGCAGAACTCACTCTAGCATTATTACAGCGCTTGCTCATGCACTGCTGCATAGATTCCAACAGCCCTGTGACAGACCGCACTGTACGGCACGGCAGAACTCACTCTAGCATTATTACAGAGCTTGCTCCTGCACTGCTGCATGGATTCCAACAGCCCTGTGACAGACCGCAGTGTACGGCACGGCAGATCTCACTCTAGCATTATTACAGAGCTTGTTCCTGCACTGCTGCATGGATTCCAACAGCCCTGTGACAGACCGCACTGTATGGCATGGCAGAACTCACTCTAGCATTATTACAGAGCTTGCTCCTGCACTGCTGCATGGATTCCAACAGCCCTGTGACAGACCGCACTGTACGGCACGGCAGAACTCACTCTAGCATTATTACAGAGCTTGCTCCTGCACTGCTGCATGGATTCCAACAGCCCTGTGACAGACCGCACTGTACGGCACGGCAGAACTCACTCTAGCATTATTACAGAGCTTGCTCCTGCACTGCTGCATAGATTCCAACAGCCCTATGACAGACCGCATTGTATGTCATGGCACAACTCACTCTAGCATTATTACAGAGCTTGCTCCTGCACTGCTGCATAGATTACAAGAACCCCGTGACAGAGCGCACTGTATGGCAAGGCAGAGATCACTCTAGCAACATTACAGGGCTTATTCCTGCACTTCTGCAAAGATTACAGCAGCCCCATCACAGATCATGCTTCATGGCATGGCTGAAATCACTCTAGCACCATTGCAGAGCTTGCTCCTGCACTGCTACATAGATTCCAACAGCCCTGTGACAGACCACACTGTATGGCATGGCAGAACTCACTCTAGCATTATTACAGAGCTTGCTCCTGCACTGCTGCATAGATTCCAACAGCCCTATGACAGACCGCATTGTATGTCATGGCACAACTCACTCTAGCATTATTACAGAGCTTGCTCCTGCACTGCTGCATAGATTACAAGAACCCCGTGACAGAGTGCACTGTATGGCAAGGCAGAGATCACTCTAGCAACATTACAGGGCTTATTCCTGCACTTCTGCAAATATTACAGCAGCCCCATAACAGATCATGCTTCATGGCATGGCTGAAATCCCTCTAGCACCATTGCAGAGCTTGCTCCTGCACTACTACATAGATTGCTCCTGCACTGCTACATAGATTTCAACAACCCTGTGACAGAGCACACTGTATGGCATGGTAGATCTCCCTCTAGCATTATTACAGAGCTTGCTCCTGCACTGCTACATGGATTCTAACAGCCCTGTGACAGACCGCACTGCACGGCATGGCAGAACTCACTCTAGCATTATTACAGAGCTTGCTCCTGCACTGCTGCATGGATTCCAACAGCCCTGTGACAGACCGCACTGTACGGCACGGCAGAACTCACTCTAGCATTATTACAGAGCTTGCTCCTGCACTGCTGCATGGATTCCAACAGCCCTGTGACAGACCGCAGTGTACGGCACGGCAGATCTCACTCTAGCATTATTACAGAGCTTGTTCCTGCACTGCTGCATGGATTCCAACAGCCCTGTGACAGATCGCACTGTATGGCACGGCAGAACTCACTCTAGCATTATTACAGAGCTTGCTCCTGCACTGCTGCATGGATTCCAACAGCCCTGTGACAGACCGCACTGTACGGCACGGCAGAACTCACTCTAGCATTATTACAGAGCTTGCTCCTGCACTGCTGCATGGAATCCAACAGCCCTGTGACAGACCGCACTGTACCGCACGGCAGAACTCACTCTAGCATTATTTCAGAGCTTGCTCCTGCACTGCTGCATGGATTCCAACAGCCCTGTGACAGACCGCACTGTATGGTACAGCAGAACTTACTCTAGTATTATTACAGAGCTTGCTCCTGCACTGCTACATAGATTCCAACAACCCTGTGACAGAGCACACTCTATGGCAAGGCAGCAATCACTATAGCAACATTACAGAGCTTATTCCTGCACTTCTGCAAAGATTACAGCAGCCCCATAACAGATCATGCTTCATGGCATGGCTGAAATCACTCTAGCACCATTGCAGAGCTTGCTCCTGCACTGCTACATAGATTCCAACAGCCCTGTGACAGACCACACTGTATGGCATGGCAGAACTCACTCTAGCATTATTACAGAGCTTGCTCCTGCACTGCTGCATAGATTCGAACAGCCCTGTGACAGATCGCAATGTATGGCACGGCAGAACTCACTCTAGCATTATTACAGAGCTTGCTCCTGCACTGCTGCATAGATTCCAACAGCCCTATGACAGACCGCAATGTATGTCATGGCACAACTCACTCTAGCATTATTACAGAGCTTGCTCCTGCACTGCTGCATAGATTACAAGAACCCCGTGACAGAGTGCACTGTATGGCAAGGCAGAGATCACTCTAGCAACATTACAGGGCTTATTCCTGCACTTCTGCAAATATTACAGCAGCCCCATAACAGATCATGCTTCATGGCATGGCTGAAATCCCTCTAGCACCATTGCAGAGCTTGCTCCTGCACTACTACATAGATTGCTCCTGCACTGCTACATAGATTTCAACAACCCTGTGACAGAGCACACTGTATGGCATGGTAGATCTCCCTCTAGCATTATTACAGAGCTTGCTCCTGCACTGCTACATGGATTCTAACAGCCCTGTGACAGACCGCACTGCACGGCATGGCAGAACTCACTCTAGCATTATTACAGAGCTTGCTCCTGCACTGCTGCATGGATTCCAACAGCCCTGTGACAGACCGCACTGTACGGCACGGCAGAACTCACTCTAGCATTATTACAGAGCTTGCTCCTGCACTGCTGCATGGATTCCAACAGCCCTGTGACAGACCGCAGTGTACGGCACGGCAGATCTCACTCTAGCATTATTACAGAGCTTGTTCCTGCACTGCTGCATGGATTCCAACAGCCCTGTGACAGATCGCACTGTATGGCACGGCAGAACTCACTCTAGCATTATTACAGAGCTTGCTCCTGCACTGCTGCATGGATTCCAACAGCCCTGTGACAGACCGCACTGTACGGCACGGCAGAACTCACTCTAGCATTATTACAGAGCTTGCTCCTGCACTGCTGCATGGAATCCAACAGCCCTGTGACAGACCGCACTGTACCGCACGGCAGAACTCACTCTAGCATTATTTCAGAGCTTGCTCCTGCACTGCTGCATGGATTCCAACAGCCCTGTGACAGACCGCACTGTATGGTACAGCAGAACTTACTCTAGTATTATTACAGAGCTTGCTCCTGCACTGCTACATAGATTCCAACAACCCTGTGACAGAGCACACTCTATGGCAAGGCAGCAATCACTATAGCAACATTACAGAGCTTATTCCTGCACTTCTGCAAAGATTACAGCAGCCCCATAACAGATCATGCTTCATGGCATGGCTGAAATCACTCTAGCACCATTGCAGAGCTTGCTCCTGCACTGCTACATAGATTCCAACAGCCCTGTGACAGACCACACTGTATGGCATGGCAGAACTCACTCTAGCATTATTACAGAGCTTGCTCCTGCACTGCTGCATAGATTCGAACAGCCCTGTGACAGATCGCAATGTATGGCACGGCAGAACTCACTCTAGCATTATTACAGAGCTTGCTCCTGCACTGCTGCATAGATTCCAACAGCCCTATGACAGACCGCAATGTATGTCATGGCACAACTCACTCTAGCATTATTACAGAGCTTGCTCCTGCACTGCTGCATAGATTACAAGAACCCCGTGACAGAGCGCACTGTATGGCAAGGCAGAGATCACTCTAGCAACATTACAGGGCTTATTCCTGCACTTCTGCAAATATTACAGCAGCCCCATAACAGATCATGCTTCATGTCATGGCTGAAATCCCTCTAGCACCATTGCAGAGCTTGCTCCTGCACTACTACATAGATTGCTCCTGCACTGCTACATAGATTTCAACAACCCTGTGACAGAGCACACTGTATGGCATGGTAGATCTCCCTCTAGCATTATTACAGAGCTTGCTCCTGCCCTGCTGCATGGATTCCAACAGCCCTGTGACAGACCGCACTGCACGGCACGGCAGAACTCACTCTAGCATTATTACAGAGCTTGCCCCTGCACTGCTGCATGGATTCCAACAGCCCTGTGACAGACCGCACTGTATGGCACGGCAGAACTCACTCTAGCATTATTACAGGGCTTGCTCCTGCACTGCTGCATGGATTCCAACAGCCCTGTGACAGACCGCACTGTATGGCACAGCAGAACTTACTCTAGTATTATTACAGAGCTTGCTCCTGCACTGCTACATAGATTCCAACAGCCCTGTGACAGAGCGCACTCTATGGCAAGGCAGCAATCACTATAGCAACATTACAGAGCTTATTCCTGCACTTCTGCAAAGTTTACAGCAGCCCCATAACAGATCATGCTTCATGGCATGGCTGAAATCACTCTAGCACCATTGCAGAGCTTGCTCCTGCACTGCTACATAGATTCCAACAGCCCTGTGACAGGCCACACTGTATGGCACGGCAGAACTCACTCTAGCATTATTACAGAGCTTTCTCCTGCACTGCTGCATGGATTCCAACAGCCCTGTGACAGACCGCACTGTACGGCACGGCAGACCTCACTTTAGCATCATTACAGAGCTTGCTCCTGAACTGCTGCATAGATTACAGGAACCCCGTGACAGAGCGCACTCTATGGCAAGGCAGCAATCACTATAGCACCATTGCAGAGCTTGCTCCTGCACTGCTACATAGATTCCAACAGCCCTGTGACAGGCCACACTGTATGGCACGGCAGAACTCACTCTAGCATTATTACAGAGCTTTCTCCTGCACTGCTGCATGGATTCCAACAGCCCTGTGACAGACCGCACTGTATGGCACGGCAGAACTCACTCTAGCATTATTACAGAGCTTGCTCCTGAACTGCTGCATAGATTCCCTGTGACAGACCGCAATGTATGGCACGGCAGAACTCACTCTAGCATTATTAAAGAGCTTGCTCCTGCACTGCTGCATAGATTACAGGAACCCCGTGACAGAGCGCACTCTATGGCAAGGCAGCGATCACTATAGCAACATTACAGAGCTTATTCCTGCACTTCTGCAAAGATTACAGCAGCCCCATAACAGATCATGCTTCATGGCATGGCTGAAATCACTCTAGCACCATTGCAGAGCTTGCTCCTGCACTGCTACATAGATTCCAACAGCCCTGTGACAGACCGCACTGTATGGCACAGCAGAACTCACTCTAGCATTATTACAGAGCTTGCTCCTGCACTGCTGCATAGATTCCAACAGCCCTGTGACAGACCATACTGTATGGCACGGCAGAACTCACTCTAGCATTATTACAGAGCTTGCTCCTGCACTGCTGCAGAGATTCCAACAGCCCTGTGACAGACCGCAATGTATGGCACGGCAGAAAACACTCTAGCATTATTACAGAGCTTGCTCCTGCACTGCTGCATAGATTCCAACAGCCCTGTGACAGACCGTACTGTATGGCACGGCAGAACTCACTCTAGCATTATTACAGAGCTTGCTCCTGCACTGCTGCATAGAGTCCAACAGCCCTGTGACAGACCGCAATGTATGGCAAGGCAGAACTCACTCTAGCATTATTACAGAGCTTTCTCCTGCACTGCTGCATAGATTCCAACAGCCCTGTGACAGACCGCACTGTACGGCACGGCAGAACTCACTCTAGCATCATTACAGAGCTTGCTAATGCACTGCTGTATAGATTACAAGAACCCCGTGACAGAGCGCACTGTATGGCAAGGCAGAGCTCACTATAGCAACATTACAGAGCTTATTACTGCACTTCAGCAGCCCCATAACAGATCATGTTTTATGGCACGGCTGAAATCACTCTAGCACCATTGCAGAGCTTGCTCCTGCACTGGTGCATATATTCCAACAGCCCTGTGACAGACTGTACTGTACAGCACGGCAGAACTCACTCTAGCATTATTACAGAGCTTGCTCCTGCACTGCTGCATGGATTCCAACAGCCCTGTGACAGACCGCACTGTACAGCATGGCAGAACTCACTCTAGCATTATTACAGAGCTTGCTCCTGCACTGCTGCAGAGATTCCAACAGCCCTGTGACAGAGCACACTCTATGGCAAGGCAGCAATCACTATAGCAACATTACAGAGCTTATTCCTGCACTTCTGCAAAGATTACAGCAGCCCCATAACAGATCATGCTTCATGGCATGGCTGAAATCACTCTAGCACCATTGCAGAGCTTGCTCCTGCACTGCTACATAGATTCCAACAGCCCTGTGACAGACCACACTGTATGGCACGGCAGAACTCACTCTAGCATTATTACAGAGCTTGCTCCTGCACTGCTGCATAGATTCCAACAGCCCTATGACAGACCGCAATGTATGTCATGGCACAACTCACTCTAGCATTATTACAGAGCTTGCTCCTGCACTGCTGCATAGATTACAAGAACCCCGTGACAGAGCGCACTGTATGGCAAGGCAGAGATCACTCTAGCAACATTACAGGGCTTATTCCTGCACTTCTGCAAATATTACAGCAGCCCCATAACAGATCATGCTTCATGTCATGGCTGAACTTCCTCTAGCACCATTGCAGAGCTTGCTCCTGCACTACTACATAGATTGCTCCTGCACTGCTACATAGATTTCAACAACCCTGTGACAGAGCACACTGTATGGCATGGTAGATCTCCCTCTAGCATTATTACAGAGCTTGCTCCTGCCCTGCTGCATGGATTCCAACAGCCCTGTGACAGACCGCACTGCACGGCACGGCAGAACCCACTCTAGCATTATTACAGAGCTTGCTCCTGCACTGCTGCATGGATTCCAACAGCCCTGTGACAGACCGCACTGTATGGCACGGCAGAACTCACTCTAGCATTATTACAGAGCTTGCTCCTGCACTGCTGCATGGATTCCAACAGCCCTGTGACAGATCGCACTGTATGGCACAGCAGAACTTACTCTAGTATTATTACAGAGCTTGCTTCTGCACTGCTACATAGATTCCAACAGCCCTGTGACAGAGCGCACTCTATGGCAAGGCAGCAATCACTATAGCAGCATTACAGAGCTTATTCCTGCACTTCTGCAAAGTTTACAGCAGCCCCATAACAGATCATGCTTCATGGCATGGCTGAAATCACTCTAGCACCATTGCAGAGCTTGCTCCTGCACTGCTACATAGATTCCAACAGCCCTGTGACAGGCCACACTATATGGCACGGCAGAAATCACTCTAGCATTATTACAGAGCTTTCTCCTGCACTGCTGCATGGATTCCAACAGCCCTGTGACAGACCGCACTGTACGGCACGGCAGATCCCACTTTAGCATCATTACAGAGCTTGCTCCTGAACTGCTGCATAGATTACAGGAACCCCGTGACAGAGCGCACTCTATGGCAAGGCAGCAATCACTATAGCACCATTGCAGAGCTTGCTCCTGCACTGCTGCATGGATTCCAACAGCCCTGTGACAGACCGCACTGTATGGCACGGCAGAACTCACTCTAGCATTATTACAGAGCTTGCTCCTGAACTGCTGCATAGATTCCCTGTGACAGACCGCAATGTATGGCACGGCAGAACTCACTCTAGCATTATTAAAGAGCTTGCTCCTGCACTGCTGCATAGATTACAGGAACCCCGTGACAGAGCGCACTCTATGGCAAGGCAGCGATCACTATAGCAACATTACAGAGCTTATTCCTGCACTTCTGCAAAGATTACAGCAGCCCCACAACAGATCATGCTTCATGGCATGGTTGAAATCACTCTAGCACCATTGCAGAGCTTGCTCCTGCACTGCTACATAGATTCCAACAGCCCTGTGACAGACCGCACTGTATGGCACGGCAGAACTCACTCTATCATTATTACAGAGCTTGCTCCTGCACTGCTGCATAGATTCCAACAGCCCTGTGACAGACCGCAATGTATGGCACGGCAGAACTCACTCTAGCATTATTACAGAGCTTGCTCCTGCACTGCTGCATAGATTCCAACAGCCCTGTGACAGACCGTACTGTATGGCACGGCAGAACTCACTCTAGCATTATTACAGAGCTTGCTCCTGCACTGCTGCATAGAGTCCAACAGCCCTGTGACAGACCGCAATGTATGGCACGGCAGAACTCATTCTAGCATTATTACAGAGCTTGCTCCTGCACTGCTGCATAGATTCCAACAGCCCTGTGACAGACCGCAATGTATGGCACGGCAGAACTCATTCTAGCATTATTACAGAGCTTGCTCCTGCACTGCTGCATAGATTCCAACAGCCCTATGACAGACCGCAATGTATGTCATGGCACAACTCACTCTAGCATTATTACAGAGCTTGCTCCTGCACTGCTGCATAGATTACAAGAACCCTGTGACAGAGCGCACTGTATGGCAAGGCAGAGATCACTCTAGCAACATTACAGGGCTTATTCCTGCACTTCTGCAAATATTACAGCAGCCCCATAACAGATCATGCTTCATGGCATGGCTGAAATCCCTCTAGCACCATTGCAGAGCTTGCTCCTGCACTACTACATAGATTGCTCCTGCACTGCTACATAGATTTCAACAACCCTGCGACAGAGCACACTGTATGGCATGGTAGATCTCCCTCTAGCATTATTACAGAGCTTGCTACTGCACTGCTGCATCGATTCCAACAGCCCTGTGACAGACCGCACTGCACGGCACGGCAGAACTCACTCTAGCATTATTACAGAGCTTGCTCCTGCACTGCTGCATGGATTCCAACAGCCCTGTGACAGACCGTACTGTATGGCACAGCAGAACTCACTCTAGCATTATTACAGAGCTTGCTCCTGCACTGCAGCATGGATTCCAACAGCCCTGTGACAGACCTCACTGTATGGCACAGCAGAACTTATTCTAGTATTATTACAGAGCTTGCTCCTGCACTGCTACATAGATTCCAACAGCCCTGTGACAGAGCGCACTCTATGGCAAGGCAGCAATCACTATAGCAACATTACAGAGCTTATTCCTGCACTTCTGCAAAGATTACAGCAGCCCCATAACAGATCATGCTTCATGGCATGGCTGAAATCACTCTAGCACCATTGCAGAGCTTGCTCCTGCACTGCTACATAGATTCCAACAGCCCTGTGACAGACCACACTGTATGGCACCGCAGAACTCACTCTAGCATTATTACAGAGCTTGCTCCTGCACTGCTGCATGGATTCCAACAGCCCTGTGACAGACCGCACTGTACGGCACGGCAGATCTCACTCTATCATTATTACAGAGCTTGCTCCTGCACTGCTGCATGGATTCCAACAGCCCTGTGACAGACCGCACTGTATGGCACGGCAGAACTCACTCTAGCATTATTACAGAGCTTGCTCCTGAACTGCTGCATAGATTCCCTGTGACAGACCGCAATGTATGGCACGACAGAACTCACTCTAGCATTATTACAGAGCTTGCTCCTGCACTGCTGCATGGATTCCAACAGCCCTGTGACAGACCGCACTGTACGGCACGGCAGATCTCACTCTAGCATTATTACAGAGCTTGCTCCTGCACTGCTGCATGGATTCCAACAGCCCTGTGACAGACCACAATGTATGGCACGGCAGAACTCACTCTAGCATTATTACAGAGCTTGCTCCTGCACTGCTGCATAGATTCCAACAGCCCTATGACAGACCGCAATGTATGTCATGGCACAACTCACTCTAGCATTATTACAGAGCTTGCTCCTGCACTGCTGCATAGATTACAAGAACCCCGTGACAGAGCGCACTGTATGGCAAGGCAGCAATCACTATAGCAAAATTACAGGGCTTATTCCTGCACTTCTGCAAATATTACAGCAGCCCCATAACAGATCATGCTTCATGGCATGGCTGAAATCCCTCTAGCACCATTGCAGAACTTGCTCCTGCACTACTACATAAATTGCTCCTGCACTGCTACATATATTTCAACAACCCTGTGACAGAGCACACTGTATGGCATGGTAGATCTCCCTCTAGCATTATTACAGAGCTTGCTCCTGCACTGCTGCATGGATTCCAACAGCCCTGTGACAGACCGCACTGCACGGCACGGCAGAACTCACTCTAGCATTATTACAGAGCTTGCTCCTGCACTGCTGCATGGATTCCAACAGCCCTGTGACAGACCGCACTGTACGGCACGGCAGATCTCACTCTAGCATTATTACAGAGCTTACTCCTGCACTGCTACATAGATTCCAACAGCCCTGTGACAGACCGCACTGTATGGCACGGCAGATCTCACTCTAGCATTATTACAGAGCTTGCTCCTGCACTGCTGCATGGATTCCAACAGCCCTGTGACAGACCGCACTGTATCGCACGGCAGATCTCACTGTACCATTATTACAGAGCTTGCACCTGCACTGACAGTGACGATGAACAAGAACAAAGAAAATGGAGGAGGCACCCCGATAACCTGGGCGGTGTCCTCCTGTCCTCCCCCTTCCTCCAGAGAACGAGGGGGAGGCGCCGGTGGAAAGCGCGGCAGAAATGGGAAAAGGCTGCGAAGGGCTAAAAAAGAAAGGGGCGGAGCTACCCCTTTATATCGGGCGGGCTCCTTACTGCAGGCAGCTTCCATCCAGCCTTGGCAGAAGGACGCCTGCCCGCAAGGACCAGGAAGAGGATTTCGTTTACCACCCACGCACCCTACAATGAGGGCAAGGAACAGACAAGCCTGGTCGTCGACATAGCAGGACGGCGAGGCGGTGTGGCAGTGTTTGGGCGACCAAGCACAAGAGAAAGACTCCGGATGAGCCAGGAGAAAGCCGGAAAGGTCTTCGCTCTTCTCAGACCAGCGCCCCTTGGGAGCCTAAGCGGCAGGGGCGTCTGGGGGAACAACAAGGGCTCAACTTTCCCCAAGGAAACGGTACTCTCCCCGCCCAGGAACACCTGCATGGGCAGGCGAGGCTCAGGCACAAAGGGTTGGGACAGTTGGGCCTATACTGGACTTTTGGAAAGGAGGAAGACGGTTGTTGGACACAGAGCAGTCACCGCATTTTATGAATTATTTCCACTAATGTGTACAGTGTGGTTTTTATGATGTTGTGGAATAAATAAATCTGCGGCCTTTTTATGCCAAAAAACAAAAACAAGGACTCATTCTACACATTTCTGGGGGGAAAGGTGGAATGAGCAATTGCTATGTAATGGGTCCAAATGGACGGATGCACGGGTTATGCTGCATGGATTCCAACAGCCCTGTGACAGACCGCACTGTAGGGCACGGCAGAACTCCCTCTAGCATCATTACAGAGCGTGGTCTTGCAATGCTGCAAAGATTACAATAGCCCCATGACAGAGCGCACTGCATGGCACGGCAAAGTTTACAGAGCTTATTCCTGCACTGCTTCAAAGTTTACAAAAGCACCTTGACAAAACTTGCTCTAGCACTGCGGCATGGTTCACAGCCCCATGACATAGCTTAGTGTAACACTATGACACAGCTCACTGCATACCAGGACTAGAGCTCATTTTAGCATCAGGACAGAACTTACTCTAGCATTTTGACAAAGTTCACAAAAGCACCATGACAGAGATCACAGTATGCCATAACAGCGCTCGCTGTAGCCTCGTGGCAAATCTCGCTGTGATATAGTTCGCAATAGCACCACAACAGAGCTCAGTTTAACACAATGCCAGCGCACACTCCAGCATCATGCCAGAGCTTGCACTTCACCACAACATGATTCATATAGCCCCATGACACAGCTCATTGTACACCATGACCAGGGGCGTCATTTCACCAAATTGCCTGGGGCAGCGTAAGTGACATCACACGACCCTTTACCCCTGATGACATAACAGGAAATTATGTCATTTGACCCCACCCCAAAGTGACATCACGGCAAGTGATGGAAAACAACCTTTCACCCCTTGACAAAACAGGAAGTGGCATTGCATTGTTTCTAAGTCCACTATGAAAAATATGGTTACGATATAATTGTAAAGTGATATACATTTATACAAGAATGGATCACCATATGTAACGTTAATATCAGCACATGTAGGCCCATATTACCAAATTACTGTAAAGGAAAGCAGACGTCCAAGGCCAAACGATGATTATGTGCTATTATATAGCGCTTACGCACTTCATATAGAACAAATATACATACAATATTATCCAACCTGTGTTGGCACTCATTTATCAACCTCTGAAGGATGAAAGGCTGAATTGACCTTGCCGGGAATCAAACCTGCAACCTTCAGATCACACACATTACAGCAGCAAGCACTCAAACCACTGAGCTATCTTAACGGCTATAGGCATCACAAAATCAGCCACAGCCAGAACCAAAAAGCAACATGCTGCTGGCCACAGACCAGGAGACTCAAGTTAATAATCTCAGTGTAGCTGTGAACTGTGACAGGGCTTTCTACAGAGGCGAGGGGCAGAGCTCGAGCTTGATAGAAGAACCCTCCATCTGCGGCTTCTAATTCTGTCAATCGCCCGAAACTCCTCTGATTTCTCACCCTTGCCATTCTCTTCTGCCAGCTCCTTGATCTCTCTCTCTCGCGTTGTTTCCGTCTCTCTTCCTTCCTTTACTTCCCTGGCTCTCCTCTCGCTAGAAATTGATCACATGATCGAAAGCCGCCATTAAATCCCTCCAGGATTAGTTTTGTAGCAAGGAGTGCTTACTGCCGGCTCCATTTAACACGATTTTGGAGACATTTTAAATCTGCTAGATGAGGACAGAAATCCCAAAACAACTTGGCTGGCGCTTGGTGTCTTTATACGTCTTTCGATGTGCCCACTCCGGAGGGTGCCCACTACATGTAGGATGACCCCACACATATAGGATGCCATTCCCATTATAACTCTTGGTATTGTAGGTTCTTTTCTATTAGACCAAACGTCTTCGTCCTTAGACATTGTAATGGTCCTGGTCCCTGGTGGAGACCAATACAAACCAGGTCACATCAGTGGCGTCGCCAGGAATCAAATTTAGGAGGGGCACAGAGGGGGCCAAAGACAAAAGTAGGGGGGCATAGACAAATGTAGGGGGAGAACATGGTCACTGCTCGTCTTAGGTAGGGGGGGCACAAGGGGTGGAACAGGGTTTCACGGGGGGTCAGGCCCCCCCCAGGCACCCCTCTAGCGACGCCACTGGTCACATGTAAGTCAACACTGGTACACAACGCAAACAACACTTCAAATCTCAGTGGGGGAAACGCTAGTCCGAATAGGGAACTAGTCGCACACGGGGCTCTGGTGCAAGCTAGCATTTAATCAGACCAGGGAGGGGAGGAACAGGCAGGCCCAGAAGCACTCAGGCCCCTCTGGGTTATCTATAACATACTTGCAATGTGAGCACACATAAGATGGCCACGCCCCTTCACTCTCCATTTCTTGCTTTCTTCTTTCTTCTTATATTTCTTGCCTTCTTCCTCTTGGCTATTCACTCAAAGTTATCTTGTATCGCTGAACTGGGGCCTACAGGGGCTAAAGATTATTAATAGACTAGTCATCAATCCAGACCTGGCTCCTCTTCCCCACACGGGATCAGAAATGCTTTCCAGAGGGTCGCGCCAGGGCTATGCCCACAACCCAGTCTCCTTCTCGGGTGGCTCCCCAAAGCAGGCACACCTATGTTTTCTATGGTGAGATGAGAAAGCACAGCAGGAGGTGCCCGCCGCACCTGGCAAAGAGTGGTCCCGGGGTACTTCTGATTAGAGAGACTCCTGCAATCAGGGACTGTGCATTGTCCCTTACCCGCAAACCCCCAGGAAGAGTCACAAAAGAGGGAATGACTGTGCAGGGAGATAACATGAGGGAGATGGGGGCAATGAAGAGGAAGGCATAATCTTGAATAGATACGGCCCAAAGAGAGAGGCACATTCTGACAAGTCTCCAAAAGGTTTCTATGGAGTACGGGCAGCCGTGAGGCATACATGGGGTTACGGGACCAGGAATTTATTGTGTAGTCTTGTCTAGATACTTTTGAGGGAATATCTGAATTGTTGCAAAAGTGGTTGTTTTACATGTTTGTGGCAGAAAAGAATTAATAGGCAAGAATTTCTAAAACATCTGACGAGCAGGCTGTGCATGGAAATAGGCTTGTTTCTGCCCTGGTCCTTTCACCCACCCTTGGCCCTGCTACCCTCATCCATGGAAGATCTAGTTTCCTACAGTTGCGACTGCAGCACCGAGTAGAGAGCACGCCTAGGGGACGAAAGATCCCCAGCCCATCCTCGCGGAGGGTTACCACCATATCAACGCGCGCCAGTTACATAACAGTTGGGTTGAGAGAATAGGGAAAATTGACAGGAGCGGCTCCTTAACTAAAGGTTTTCAATTCTGATGGTGTCTGAGTCAGTAGGCAGGCAGGCCTCTTGTTAGGCCAAGCGAGTAATCTTCCTTCGTTAATGAGGGACAAATGACCGAGTGCCTCCCCTCTGTCAGAGGGTAATGAGCACTGTCTATTGTTTTCTTGTTGGGTCTTCAGAGAAGCACTGCTGGGTCTGTCCACATTGATTCCATGTTGATGGATCCGGCCTGCTGACGCGCAATGACAATTTGCCACTTATAGCTCACAATGTCTTCCCCGGAGACAAACTGCAAAACCATATTTCTTTAAAAACAGAAACAGCGCACACTAATGAAAATGACAGAGGCCCTACCTGCTCCAATAGAGAAAGCACCACTTCCGGGAGAGAGAGATCCACACTGTGAGGCCAGGAGTGTGCATATAAACTATAAACAGAGATGTAGGATTCACCAATGGTGATCTGTTTTAAGATCACCGGCACCCCAGCATATGCAGCCCTCTTCGGGTGTAAGTCAAAGTAAGCAAGTCTTACTACTGGTAACTTATTAGTGAATTGGGCTCACGGGATGCACAAGAACACCTACTTTACCTGTCTGTTGTAGACTGACCAATCAGGCTGTATTCTGTAGTAGCAGTCGTATTCTGTAGCTGATCCTAGACTAAAGCAGAGCACATAGATGCAAACTCGATCAATGAAAATGGCTTTGTCAGGTTATCATAAAAATGTAACCATGGGCCTCATTACACGGTAGGCGGTAAGGGTTTACCGGTACCGGTATTTTACTGGTACCGGTAAATCCTTACCGCCTTACTACGAGGTCCCTTTGCGGGTTGGGGTATTTAACGCCTGCTTTTTGCAGGCGTTAAAAACCAACCCGCAAAGGGACCCAGGGAGCTAATTACAGTACCGCAATTTGCAGTACCGTAATTAGCACCTTCCCCATTCCCATTATGCCATATGGGGCAAAAATGGGAATGGGGAAGGGCAATGGTGGAAGGGGGAATTACCGCCCCGCCAACCTTGGAATGGGGCGGTAATTTCCCTTTCCACCAAGGCGGTGCCGGTATTTTACCAGCATGAACCATGGCGCAAATAGCGCCATGGTTCTCCGCCTACCGTGTAATGAGGCCCTATGTCTTTAAATAAACGTAACACACAAATACTTTATACAAAAGCTATAATCATTCTTAAAACGAAAGAAAACCTAGGCAAATATCCTACAAAATACACTAGTATCAAATTGCTCCGTTCCCTACAATGTACAGAGTGTTAGCAATTCGTTCCCCGAACACTCTAAGCATCGGTGAGTCTCCCTATCTGAGATCGGTGAGTCTCCCTATCTGAGATCGGTGAGTCTCCCTATCTGAGTAGGATATTATGAATTCTCAGGGCAGTCCAGGTTCAATGGAGGCTCCTCGCGCAGCAAGCTTAGTATCATTCCTCCATAGAATGTACTTCCAATTAAGCCTCGGCTGAATTATTCATCAACATCCTGAATCATCTGACATTTCACTGTATTCGGGGTCCACTGAATTTCCCTGAATTTTAAAAACTTTTAAAAGGTTTAGCTAAATGGATTTGGGTAATGTAATATACGTGGAATTGCGTAGCGCCACTCTGCCACTATTAGTGGCCTCTTGGCTGCACTTGGCTCTGTGGTGTTGATGGGTGCAGGTCGGAAGCACCTGGTTCCTGAATGCCACTCTGCTTTCTAGGGGTTTTGCAAAAGAGACTTTGGAGTATGGTATCCATAGGGAAGAGCCCACGATCTGATAGACTACAGCACTTTGGGTAGGTCTATTTGCCTAGCCATATATAGGAGAAGTTTGGTGGAGAACTTCAGCAGTCGCTGGAAATCTTTCAGGGAGCGAGACTGGTCTGTGTTGCCAATACCGAGCTAGACCATTTTCTTTTCTTAGTAGGACATATTGTGTATTGAAAACTTGAGAGAATGTAATTGCTCATTGGAATATAATTTATTTTTTATTTTTGCAAACACCATTTATCAGCAATCTGCATTTCACAGAAAGGCGAGCTGGCCATTTGGATTCGGTTTTTTTTAGCCATTTCACTTTCTCTGCCGGGCACATTAACAGTTTATCTTGCACTGGGACTGCTTGAGAGAACACCAGCTCACACAAAAGGAGTTGAATTGAAATGATTTGCCACAAATTTGGGAACACATAAAATAATTGGAGGTGCTTTGAAAAGAGTTGAAGGTGGTGGTGATCATAGGCGGGGGAGTTAGTGGAAGGTTGATTTGCTGTGCGACGCTGAACACAACCTGATCGAGCACACTGAGTGAGCAGTAGGATGGAGGAGTAACTTGCTCTGGTAGAGCTTGTTTGAGTGAGTGAGCGCACTCACACACAAAGCAAGCAGCTACATTGTTGCGGGGCGAATGCAAAGAAACCTGGAGGTGCTGTGAAAACTGTTGGAGGTGATGGTGTTCAGAGGTGGCGGTCATTAGTGGCAGGTTGACCCAACACACCGCCAGCTTCAGCACACTCAGCGAGCAGTAGGACACGGGAGAATTAGGAGCTGGGCTTGCTTGTTTGAATGGGCACGCCCACACAGGAAACAAACAGCAGAATTGTATAGGGGGAACAAAAACATATTTCGGGGTGCTGTAAAAGGTGTTGTTTCAGACAAAAAGATAGACCAATTATGATGTCATCAAACTTGGGAGGGGGAGATGACGGCACTGTGGACATGTTGCACAGTTCACTGCAGACGCAGTAGCTTCTGCAGTTGCTGGGGATGCACACATCTTGGGTAGTAGAACAGTACTATGTCAACCACTAACCACAAGTTGTGCATTCACTACTGCAACAGCAAGTACTACAAGAATTCAAACTCCATTTGTGGTGGTGTTACTAGTCCTTCCTATGTCATCTCTTTATTAGTGCTTTCGCTGCGACAGTGCAACCTGTCCAAACCCCAACTTCCCTAAAATCAGAGTATGGCACAGGGGGGTATGCATCCCATGCTCCCAGACTAGCATGATGCAGTTCCAAGTTCTGGAGGGGTCTGCCAAAGAGACTGCCACTAAATCTGTGGCAGAATGAGGAGATTCTCTTGAGGGGGGGTTTAATTTGGAGCTCCTAGCAGTAGGTTGGGGCAGAAGAGCCATGCCAAGTTTTCCATGTTAAAGGGGTATGATGTTTCTGGACCTAGCAAACCCTCTGCATTTCCCACCCCTTCCAGTCCTTTGGCCTCTGATTTCGATGATGGCAATGATGATGAGGGTGATGAGGATGACCAGGACGTTTACTACACCCCTTCGTCTTGTACACTGCGAGGACTTGTTATGGCTATAAGCACTGATATTCAGTCCAATCGTAGCAGTGGCCCAGTGGAGGCTTGGAGGAACAAACACAGCCTGAAAGGCCACCTGCAAACACCATAACTGGACATGGGTTCAGATTATTGAAATAGAACCACAAAGCACTTGTTTGCTATATGCCCTTTGTGACACAGATATCCTGAGGTGTCAGTGGTGCATGTCAATGAACAACAGCACCTACCAGACCATCACAGTAACCAATACCACCTCCTGCATCTGTGTGTTCCCTTGTTCTGTCTATCCTCAACAGCCAGTGACACCTATTGCAAGTTCACATCGCATATCTATGGTGTGGAATTGTTTTGTACATCGTCAATATCAGCATCATGCCGCCTGGACTTGTTGCAGAAATGTTGTGTCCCATAGGAAGACATGCACTAATCTGGGCACATCATCATTTCTGGGCCATACTCTTCTAACATCATGCACAAGAGTGGAACCAACATATTACTCAGCATACCCGCAGGAGCCAGAAAACAATCAGAAGCATGCTGATGCTGCCCCACATGGTGAACACAGAACTGGGAGGTGTGTCTGCCTTGCAGCAAAGTAATGTATCTCCCACTGCCATTAGCCGCACCAAACAAGTAGCAGCAGGAGAACAATGTCTATGTGCCAGGCCAGCCTAAGCAAGTGATATCATTGGGGACAGAAATATAATTGAAACCATCCACAAGTACAGTTGCTGAGTGCGAAATTGGCAATAATGGTGTCAGTAAACCTTCTGATATACGCCTTTTTTTAAAACAAGATTTTAGAGAGATGTTGGCAAGTGCTGATGCCCGCTGGCAAATTCACAGCTCGACATGCAATGTATTATGA
This sequence comes from Ambystoma mexicanum, assembly GCF_040938575.1. Lineage (NCBI taxonomy): Eukaryota > Metazoa > Chordata > Amphibia > Caudata > Ambystomatidae > Ambystoma > Ambystoma mexicanum. Next base: position 562,117,819 of record NC_090921.1, read on the forward strand.
GGTAGTTCTTGCACTGAGAAAGATGTTGGACAGTTCGGAGGGTGGGAAGGCCACTTTACTAAAAGATATGTAAATCACTGATTACATGGTTGCATCAGCACTTTGAGTCACTTTCCATGGTGGTCATTTTCTTTGTTTACCTTTTTTCTTTTAATGCCCGCCATGGAACGGGAGAAGGGACTATGTGTAGGATTCCCTGGGAATGGGGACACTGAAGATATGACCTGTACGTGTATATATTTTTGACTATGTGTTTTTTATACTCATGCCAAATACTGTAATGAAGCTTTAGATTTCTTGGGTATACTGTGGTGCCCGGCTACCTAAGGGTTTGGCGCGCATTACCAAATAAATAAACAAACAAACAAACAAACAAACAAGCACTTGCACTGTTGCTAACGGTGCAGCAGTTTCAGTGACAGACATGCCGGTAGGGGCCTGACTTCCCAGCAGGTCAGGCCTTCTGGAGTTTCGTGCCCCTACCAGCATTATTGGAGTATGGCGGTCTGGAAAGTGTGCCGGTTCATTGCTACCGGCACCCTTGTTTACAGACTGCCATAGTCGTAATGAGGCCCCTTCTAGTTTAGGTTGCCATTTTCATGCTTCTACAAAAGCCACAGGTCGTAAAAAGTTTTGCTTCTCCTTTTCCTGAACTCATCTTTTTAAGAACTGGTAAATACAAACCATATAAACCAAAATAGTGAATTATTAAAAGTAGCACAATATACTGTAGTATTCTTAACGTCTTAATGGTTTTAAAGACAAGTCGGGTCAAAGATAATGGTATTGGCCATGCAATTGTTATAATCAATAACATTATATTTATCTGAACATCCACAAAATGTACTGGTGTCTCACTATGATCAGTAGTAAACTTGTTACTCTCATGTATGTTGTTCATCTATGTAACAAATGCAAGCACTTCTTCTATAGGGCCTGTCCAAAAACCGAAGATGTCCTCCACATACCATTTATAGAATTTCAGATGGTGGGCTCATTACAAGTTGGGCTGTGTGGGTAAAATGCAGTGGTATTACTGTACACCGCTGCATTACCACACCGCCCAACTATAACTTTGGCAGAAAGTTGGAGGACCCCCCCAGCTATGAGCTGGAGGTAAATCTGGCAGCTTTCCACCAAATGTTGGTGGAATTACCACTGCAGAATTAGTACAGCAGTAATTCCACCAAACATGCCCCATTGAGTCCTATGGACTAAAGAAATGGGGATTTACATTGCCACCGTCATTTGTAATCTGACGGTAATACTGCCGGAGCAAGTGGCAGCAATGGTAATACAGTTTGGTGGCATCTGGGCATATATACTGCCCAGATACCACCAAACTGGTAATTATGGAATGTTTTGTTTTGTAAAATGAGTTTAATTCATGTGATTAAGATTTTATTAGCATCATTATCATCTTGTTGAAGTAAGAACCATTCTACTGCTTCTAGGCCCTGGTCATCAAGGGTGGAATGAACATGACATCTGTGCCCGGCTCACATGTGTGATGCTGTAGCAAAAGCAAGAATTCATTAGCGTCTCTTAGATAAGTCTGTATTATTCTTAAAAATGGTTGTAATTTGTGGCTTACATATTTAGACAAAGGTTCAAATAAGATATTCATTCCAGAAGTGATCTGGTTGTCCCTGGATTCACCATAGTTTTATGTATTTTAGGTAGCCGGGAAAAGTAGGGAAAAGTGGATAAATGTTTGCCAAAAATGCCTTTGTTTTTAAAGAAATATACTAGTTCTCAAAAGCATCTTGTAGAACATTTTTAATGAGTTCCATTTCCTTTCATGTCAGATCACATTACATTTTTGAATATGTATACTCATCTGCCAATTGTCGTACACATTCTGCTATATAGTGGTATTCATTATTACTATAGCCCACGCTTATCAGAGGGGTTAATACTGATTAATCAATTGTTAGCCCAATTTCATAGATGTGATGATTGTGGTGGGATATCTTTAAAAATCTACTTTTGTGCTAATTTCATTTCTTGAAATCCTCCAAAGTATTTTTCACAAAATATTCTAAATCCAAGTTAGTTATATTCAAGGAAAAGTACTCTTTGGGAAAAATTCTGTATAGTCGGAATCTTTTATAAGATCCCCATTAAATTCTTCTAAAGTTGCATAAATATTTTCAATCTCATCTCTCATATCAATTTATGTAAGTGTATTAGTTCCTGAAAAAAGTTTGAATTTGAAGTTGGTACAAATAACAATCCTTTTGGTAACGGGAGGTAGGCTTTTAGTTTTGTTTCAAACAAATGTGTGTGGACTGTTTCTCGGATGTTCGGGAGAAAAGAATTCCATGCAAGTAGAGCAAGAAGAGAGAATGAGTGGAAGCAAGAGGAAGCGTAGGAAGGGCAAGGTGCCACAAGGGTAGTAGAGCAGGCAGAGCAGAGATGACAAGAAGGTCTGTATAGCTGGATAGAGGAGAATAGATACGGTGGTGCCTTATGGTGGAAAGATGTGTGAACCCGGAGAAGACATTTAAATTTGGCCCTGTTTTGCATCATCAGCCGTCCAGCCTGGTGATGGTACGAGGAAGAATGCCTGAAGTGAAGGAGTTCAAAGAGAGTTCTGGTAGCACAATTAATGCTCTTGTCAGTAGTCCAGTTTAGAGAAGGTGTCATGAACTGCCGCCTGCGCCCATTCTGGACTTCGTGGTCCCTGACCCATAGAGGACTGAATTCAGTGATCCTTCCAACATGCTCGCTTGGTGCGGAACGCAGCTTGCCAGTCTTTACGTGCTACGTTCAACATTCTACAAGGCAGACACACCCCCACGGCTCTGCGCGTCTCAACGCTAGCGCTCGGAGCAGTCTGACGTGCGTTTCCGAAGTTCGTCCGGAACTTCCTTCCTAGTCCTGTTTCCCGATTCCTTGAATCTACTTCCTCCCTTTCCTTTCCTCGAATTTACCTTACGATTCTTCCGGGATCCTCGCCTGCCCTCGAGTCACGGCGTTCCGTGCCTACGAGCTCGGACTGAGTCTCCTTCCTGGTTCCTAGTATTGGACATCCGACCGCCTCCTGGAGTAGGACCGCTATCCCCACGCTGGAACCAGACGACCAGCAAACGAGTCTCTACAAATCCCAGAGTGTGCGAAATAAATCAAGGCAGAGAACGCTGCTTTAAAGAAGCTAGTCTTGTCTCGTGACTCTGCTACTAAAGAAAGTGTCTTATTGGGAGGAGTGGTGTACAAATATGATGGCTCTTCAAAGAACCTTCGTGCCTTCCTTGACTCATGTTTGGTGCATTTCACCTTCAAGCCCTACTACTTTTCCACCCCAAGAGCCAAGGTGGAGTTTATGATCTCACACCTCACCGGTAACGCCGTAACCTGGGCAACCCCCCTAATCAATTAGGGCAACGCCCTCCTAGATGATTATGATGGATTCGTGGAAGCCCTAAAAGCCATGTTTGATCGCCCAGAGCTTGTTTACAGCGCTCAGGAACGACTACTTGAATTTCAACAAGGATCCCAGGATCTGCTTACCTATGTGACCCACTTTAAACAACTTGTAAAAGAGGCTGATTGGTCCCAAGATGCCAGCTTCACCCTCTTTCGAAGAGGCCTAAATGAAGAAATAAAGGACGAGCTAGCCCTCATGGACCTCTTCCTACAAATTGATTTTCGTATCCAGGAAAGAAAGGCAGAGAAAAGAAAGTCTAAGTCAACATCTCAAAAGGCTGCCACAGACCATTCATACAGACCAGAGCCCGCAGCTTCTCCAACCCCGGATCCAGAACCCATGCAACTGGGGGCCTTCCGTGGACCCATTACCCCACAAGAAAGGATGCGCCGGACTCACACTGGACTGTGCATGTACTGCGCCTCCGATAAACACCTTGTGAGAGAGTGCCCTATTGCTCCACCGCGGCATTCGGGAAATGCCAGCTCCCGATCCTAGATTGGGCACAGTTTCGGGAGAAAGGTGTCTGCTCCTCATCAATTCCTTCCTTGAACTCTCCTGGACAAAACAATCTTGTGATTCTACAGGCATTCCTATCACCTTCCAAGAAAGAATCCTACCCCATCTTGGCACTAGTGAATTGCAGAGCCATGGGCCTATTCATAGATCATGATTGGGTCACTAGTCACAACATCCCCCACGAAACACGAGAGACTATGCAACCTGATGAAGCTATTGATGGGGGACCCTTATCTTCAGGACCCATAACCCTTCAAACCAAAGAGATTCTTCTTTCTATAAATCACCACCAAGAAAGGATTAAATTTGATATCATAAGATCTGCTCACTATCCTATGGTTCTAGGCATGCCCTGGCTACAGAAGCATAACCCCATATCAACTAGGCAGCAGGCTCCTTATTTCTTGGTTCAGAATATTGTATGTCCCACTGTTTGTCTCCAATCACTTTACCAAGTTCCTCTGAAGACTCTCAAGAAACTCAGCAAATTCCAGTCACCATCTCTAACATTATCCGGATTCCCAGGGCCTACCAGGCATACGCAGATGTATTCTCAACAGCAATTGTTCAAGCTCTGCCACCCCACAGACCAGAGGATTGTGCCATTGACACTGATCCTTCAGCTGTGATCCCTTTCGGAAGAATGTTTATTCTGTCAGAACCAGAAAAAAGGGCCTTCTGGGAATACCTGGACACCAACTTGGAAAATGGAACTATTCGACCATCCATCTCCCCAGCGGGCGCTTCCCTTTTCTTCGTTCCTAAGAAGGATTCCAAGGAGCTCAGGCCGTGTTAGGATTACCGTGGTCTTAACCAATGCACTCTCAAGGATCGTTACCCATTGCCTCTCATCTCGGATATCCTGGAAGCAGTGAGAGGTGCAGTCATCTTCACAAAACTAGATCTTAGGGGTGCCTACCATCTTATTCGTATAAAAGAAGATGATGAATGGAAAACAGCCATTAAAACACCCTTCGGCCATTTTGAATACTTGGTCATGCCCTTTGGACTTGCTAATGCCCCTGCAATTTTCCATTGTTTCATGGATCGGGTCTTTTCTGATATGTTGTTCCTCTTCATCATTGTCACACTATTAAAGAAAGATACTCCCTTTCAGTGGACATCAGCCCAAGATTCGGCATTTCAATGGTTGAAGTCGGAGTTCACATAAGCTCCCATCCTAGCTCAACCCGACACTGACCGACCTTTTCTTGTTGAAACTAATGCCTCCAACTACGCCATCGAGGCAGTCCTGAAACAGGAACTTGGTGACAAGTTAGAACACCCCATCGCCTATCCCTCCTGCACCTTGACTCCCTTTGAAACTCATTATTCAGTCCTGGAGAAGGAATTTTTAGCCATTCAACAAGCCTTCACTGAATGGCGGCATCTCCTCCTGGGAGCCAAACACCCAGTACAAGTCCGCACGGACCATCAACATCTTCAAGTCCTACAATCCCTGGAATGTAGAAACAGTCGCCAAGCCCGTTGGGCCTTCTTTTTTGCCCAATACCAATTTCAGATCCATCATTTTCCTGGAACACATAACATATTGCCGATGCCTTATACAGACGTCCTGATTACCAAAACCCTTGAGGACCAGACCTTTCCTAAGATGTTTCCCAACTCAATATTTGTTGCTAAAGCAATCACTCTCCTGGAGGATATTCGAGTACAAACTCAGTCTTCTGAACCCTGGAAGGAGTTTAAGAAGAACAATTGGTGGAATCTTAAATCAAAAGACAGATATCTCTTCAAGGACAATCGACTGGTCATGCCTACTCCTGGTTTGAGACAAAAAAGCACACGCCTATGCCATGATTCTCTCCATTCAGGACACCGTGGCATAACTAACACCCTCCATTTTATACAAAGACAGTTTTGGTGGCCAAGGATGAAGGATGACATCAAGATCCATGTCCAGACTTGTGCAGTCTATAATCAGAACAAACATGACAATAAAAGACCAGCATGTCTCTTACACCAACCAGCACTACCAACAAGACCCTGGGAAATCATTGCCACAGACTTTATTGTAGAACTAACTTCTTCCAGAGGCTACACGACTATAATGGTTACCATTGATCTGTTCACACATATGGTTAATTTTACGCCTCTATATAAACTACCATCCTCATCTGAACTCACTGGGATTTTTCTAAAACACATATCCCGGCTTCATGGATTACCTTCCAAAATAATTTCCGACAGAGGACCTCAGTACATATCCCAGTTCTGGAAACAGCTATGTCGTATATTTGGAATTCAACATACATTGTCTTCGGGTTATCACCCACAGACCAATGGTGCTACCGAACGAGTAAAGCAAACCCTGGAACAGCATCTTCGTTGTTTCGCCGCCAAAGTCCAGGATGATTGGTCACTCTTAATACATGTGACCGAGTTTGCATACAACAATTCGGATTATTCTGCTATCAAGACCAGTCCATTCTTCTGTAGTCAAGGATTTCATCCTTCAGTCCTACCATCCATTCTCCCACATCCTACCCTAGTTCCGGCGGTTGATTCCTGGATTGAAAAACTAATCAATGTGCACAAAGAAGCTAAAGAACACCTGGAAAAGGCCCGAAGAGATGTGAAACAATATGCAGACTCCAAAGGAAGGCCTGGGCCTTCCTATTCAATTGGCGATAAGGTCTGGTTATCCTCAAAACTCCTTCCTTGACACCTATGACCAAATAAATTGGCTCCCAGGTATTACAAGCCCTTTTCTATAAAGGAAATTGTTAATCCAGTGGCCATTCCACTCCGACTATCAGAGTCTTGGAAAAGGTTTTATCCAGTCTTCCACACTTCTTTGTTAAAACAATATGTTCAGCCCTCTCGAACTGCTCCAAGATCCACCCCAGTGATTATCAATGCCCAACTCGAATATGAGGTCTCCATAATTTGTGACTCGAGGTACTGACGTGGTCAACTACAGTATTTGGTCGAGTGGAAAGGGTATCCTCCCAGTGAGCGCACCTGGGAACCTGTGTCAAACATGAATGCCCCCTGGCTGATACGAAGATACCATCTCATCCAGCCAGGCAAACCCAGAGGAGCTGGGTTTCGGAGGAGGCATACTGTCATGAACCGCCGCCTGCGCCCATTCTGGACTTCGTGGTCCCTGACCCATAGAGGACTGAATTCAGTGATCCTTGCAACATGGCAGCTTGGTGCGGAATGCAGCTTGCCAGTCTTTACGCGCTCCGTTCAACGTTCTACAAAGCAGATACACCCCCACGGCTATGCGCGTCTCAACGCTAGCGCTCGGAGCAGTCTGACTTGTGTTTCCGAAGTTCGTCCGGAACTTCCTTCCTAGTCCTGTTTCCCGATTCCTTGAATCTACTTCCTCCCTTTCCTTTCCTCGAATTTACCTTACGATTCTTCCGGGATCCTTGCCTGCGCTCGAGTCACGGCATTCCGTGCCTCCGAGCTCGGACTCAGTCTCCTTCCTGGTTCCTGGTATTGGACATCCGACCACCTCCTGGAGTAGGAACGATATCCCCACGCTGGAACCAGACGACCAGCACACGAGTCTCTACAAATCCCGGACCGTGCGAAAGAAATCATCAAAGAAGGTCGCAAGCAAGGAAAGACAGGTGAGAAGGGGAGGGACTTGTCACAGAAGGCAATAGTGGTTAAGAGATTCTTGGCATTGTTAAAAGGAAGAAGGTGTGCGATTTTCCTAATATTTATGATGTTGAGGTGAACTGCCATTACTGTTTTAGAGATGAAAGTACAGAAGGTGTTAGAACTGTCATATATGATGCCCAGGTTTCTAGCTAAAGAAGAGTAGGGCATAGTGTCAGGTGGGAACTGGATAGGCAGGGGAAAAGATGAGAGAGAGTATTTGGCAGGGACGAAGATCACCTCTGTTTTGGTCGAGTTTAACATTGCAAAGCCATCTAATATTTAATGGCAGAGAGACAATTGGAATTTTTGATAGAGAGATCAGTGGAGAGCGTGGAAAGTAAGAAGATTTAGGAGTTGTCCGCAAAGACTTCCAAGAGCTGAGGTGTAGAGAGAATTGGCAAGGGCTCTAGCACGAATCCCAAGAAAAGAGGAAGTATTTAGAAGATCAGAGAGACAGTGTCAAAGGCAGCAGGCAGGTCTGTGAAAATTAGGATAGAGGATAGCTGTGGGTGCTTAGCAGAAGCCAAGAGGTTGAAGACATTCATGAGAGCAGTTTCTGTGGAGTGACAGGAGGGGAAAGCTGCATGTAGGGGATCTTGAAGGTTGTGGATTACTATGAAATTTGTAAGATTGTTGAACACAAAACTTTTGAGTACTTTAGAGTAGTGTAGAAAGAGAGACAGTGCAAATGTTAGCTGGTAGGTTCGGGTTAACCCGATGCTTTTTTAGGAGAGGGATGCCAGTGGCCATTTGGAAAATAGAGGGAAAGCAAGCGGAGTCGAGGGACAGGTTGAAGAGTTCAGTGAGGTAAGATGCTACTAAATGAGCAGTAGGGTTGACTAGCTAAGGAACAATAGGGTCTGATGGGGACAAGAGGGGTTAGCCTTCATCAGCAGAGATAGGACTTCTTCAATACTGCTGTGACTAAAGTAGGAGATAGTGGCAGAGGATGATGGGGATGATTGCAGAGTAGGTGGATTGTAGAATGTAGGAGGTGGGAATGTGAGGAAGGTCAGGAGAGAGTCTCTAATTTTGGAAAATATATATTTACAAATGTACTATCACTGTTTTCTATGTGAGTCAATTATGTTGCGTGGTCGAATTCTTCTTTTGGGTAATTCTAATGGGGTATCACCATCTAAAAAACACTTGCCGGTTATTTCTTGCATGTTGGTAACTCTACTTCTTCAGATGGTGGGGGAGGCTCCTATATCGTACGAATCTTGTGATGGATGCTTGGATCCAGCACCGAAAATATTTTGTGAATTGATAAGAATTGCATTAATGATATGAATTAGGGCATTGCAGCCCTTTATTCTATTTACATACTGTGTTCCGCTTTGCTCACACCCTCATAAACTGGCTCACCACTTATTCTCATCTTTGCGCTATTGTACAGACACGCTTCTCAGGAATGCCTCTACCATTGTATGTTATTTCTGATCATAATTGACATCCCTAGTCTTCAAATAAATACAAATACAAAATAATTAGAACTCCCATTGTATCAGGACATCTCAGAAAATGACGCTTCATGTTCACCCGCTTACACCCAGTTAACCCACACTGTTCTTGGGAGGGCAGTATATGAGCATTTACATTTGAATGAATATGTCCTATAAGTCGCTGATCTCCCTAGAAACCTTCTCCTGGGAAAACATCATCCTCTACCAATGTTTCCAGGGCAGGATTTAGCAATATATCTCAACCATTTCTCTTGCAGAAGTTTCTTTATCCATCAGTAGTGTTTACAAATAGCAACCCTACATCTTATCAAAAATCACAAAGGTACATTTGGTGTCAATTTCTCAAGCCAGATGGCATTTATTGAAAATTCCTAATTACTCCTCTTTCAGATATTATAGATTTCCTGGAAGGGTTAGCTACTATATTTTAATGCTCACTGACAAAACCATGTTCTTGCTTGTTACCTCTTTAGTAAGCAGGATAAGTGAAGCACAATATTTCTTATCTGATATGCCATTTATTTACTCAAAAACAAATAAAATCAACAGTAGGCTCTGTTGTGTTATAAAATCATGTTATTGCTTTCAAAAAGGTAGTGTGGCACAGAGTAAGAACACAGTCAATATAACAGTTCTGAATAGTAGCATGACATGACAACCCAGAACATAAACCCTAACCCTGCCTTCCCCCAATGTCTGCTATTTAACATAGATGTAAGTACATGCAGGACAAGTTCAGTCATTCTGAAGGCTTGAATCTGTAGGCCACGTCAGGCATGTAAAGTCTTTGGGCCTCATTCCGAGTATGGCGGTAAGGGATAGCGGCCACCGCTAACGAGAGCGGTGGCGGTAATCCCTTACCGCCATACTCCGAGTTCCCTTAGCGCCATGGTGCTTTTAACACCTGCTTTTAGCAGGCGTTAAATACCATGGCGCTAAGGGACCTTGATGTTAATTACGCCACCGTAATTTACGGTGGCGTAATTGACGCCTTCCCCACTCCCATTATGCCCTATGGGGCAAGAATGGGAATGGGGAAGGGTAAATGGGGATTGGGGAATTACCGCCCCGCCAACCTTGGAATGGGGCGGTAATTCCGCCAACCACCAAGGCGCTGCCGGTCCGGGTACGGCGTCAACCAAGGCGTTAATAGCGCCATTGGTTAGCGCCGTACTCGGAATGAGGCCCTTTGTTTTGGAACCTGATAGAATCTAAGAAGGGGCCACAGAATAGAATAACACATTGGGAGATGGTTATGCATTGAGTACCTCAGTTTTTTGCCCATAAGCATCCTCCAAATTTGTGTAAGCCATTCACTTGTATCAGGTATATGGGGAGACCCTAGTGTGTCACAATCAATGTCTTAACTACTAGAATGACTCTGGTTATCGAAATACTACTCATAAGCACCCGTGCATAGGTCTGTTTATCTGCCACTCCCAATAAATTCAATCCTGGGGTCCTCTGAAGTGGGAAAGCAATAATCGATTGAATATCTGAAAAACACATCCTCCCAACATCTGGCTAATTTAGCAACAGATCCTAAATGTTGTGATATGGCTCCTCCATGGCCCCTCCAAGGCCCCTCCAGCAAAGACCATATTTGTTGCTGGAATAATACAGTATGGTTCAGTGTGGTCAGTAGTAAGGTACATTTGAAATATAATTTTGTAAGCTGATCAGGCATACTGAATGATGCTCAGACCCCTCTTTGCTCTGTGCCAAATTTTCTGACAGGTAGTATTCCGAGTTCATTGCATAATTCTTTATGCCAAGCATTCACATATTTTTGAAATGCAGTTTTGTATGGTGCCATGAGTGTTGGAGATCAGACATTTGGAATCCAGGGAGGAGGATATATGTTTTTCGAGTTTGGTGATTTGTCTAGAAGCTTGATACTTTAGATCTCTACTCAGGAAACAATACCGAGAAGAGTAATGAGAGTAGTTTTACTCACTTATTCCAAATGTCAATTTGCAATTATGAAAGGTCCTACTGTCCTCTTGTGAAAAAGATGGGAAACAAACAAATTTGCAACCCCATTTTCTCCAGGTTCTGCAACCTTTACACTCATAGGATGAGGCGAAGTCAGGGTTTAGCGCATGAGTGTTTGCTGGCCCTGGGAATGAGGGAAGAAATGTTTTGCAGGTCAGCCGGTCCCAGAAGTTCATGTTGGTGGATACTGTAGTTAGCTCTTACATTGCTTACATGCGATCCTTCTTTCGCATCCATACCGTATATCGTAATGGTCAGCCAGCCACCTCCTCTTTCAGAGCTCTCCAGAGTTTTAGGCAGGCACTAAGAATTGTAGTTCTGGAGCCTGAAAGTATTTGGATAAGTGTGGGCAAGTCATCCCCCCAGTTTCCCTAGAACTATCTAAGGGCCCCTTCCAACTGAACTTCATGAGTTCCTGCTATGTAACTCAGGAGACTTTCGTCTGGTACAAATATGGGGAGCCGCTGGGACAGGCAGAGGAGGTGTTGAAGTATGTTTATTTAAATCCATGCAATTCTCCCAAACCTAGAGATGACTATATTATGCAAGGAGTGCGGGCTCTCTCTGATTTTGCTTACCAGTTGGTGATAGCGTGCAGAGTGATGTTCTGTGGTGCATTTACTGATATACATTCCCGGGTACTCTTCTAGAGTCCAGATTCTCACAATCGAAACAGAGTGTTGATTGGAACCTTCTTAGCCACCTCTGGATGTATATTGAGATATCATAGTTAACTCTGAACTGAGAGATTGATCAAAAGTTGGAAAGAAGCCATCAAAGAAGTGGCATGGAAGAGGCGGGAACAATCACTGTAACAATGCTATTGTCCTCAAATGGGGTGAATACATGATCTAACCCCCCACAGTAAATACTTTGGATTGCTTCCAGTTGCTGGACACTGGCCCTCATTACAACCCCGGCGCTAAACCATGGCGCTATTAGCACCATGGTTGGTGCTGGTGTTGTAACGCGTCCGCCATGGTGGAATGGGGAAATACCGCCCCATTCCAAGGTTGGCGTGGCGGTATTTCCCCATTTCACCATGGCCCTTCCCCATTCCCATTTTCGCCCCATAGGGCTCAATGGGACTGGGGAAGGCGCTAAGTACGGTACCGCAAATTGCGGTACCGTAATTAGCACCGAGGTCCCTTTGCGGCACCCTACTTTAACGGCTGGTGAAACCAGCCGTTAAGGTTGGGTCCCGCAAAGGGACCTCATAATCAGGCCTTAAGGGTTTAACGGCGCCGACATATTTTACAGCGCCGTTAAACCCTTAACGCCAGGGTCGTAATGACCCCCACTAACTTCTAGGGGTTGAACAGCTTGTGGAAAAGCAGTGGGGACAATGGACCTCCTTTCAAAAGCACAAAGGTTCCCAAAAGGAAAACCTCTTTCCATACCTCTAGCTGTGGGGTTGTTGAAAACAGTAAAGACTTCTCTTTGAAAATCCTCCCATGAACCATCCTTTGCAGGATTCTTCTCAAGAGGGGGCTCTCAACGCGGCGGCATGTCGTCTCTCCATTCAGGGAAATAAAGGCAGTGAGGGCATGTCTTTCGTGTGAAATATCCACTACGTTTATGAATCCTAACTGATCCAATCCCACTGGCCTTGGCAGGACATCTTCTATTTACTAGACTTCTAGCAAACCTTTTGGCCTCACAGTTTAGCTGGTCTGTCAGGTGATACGAGGCACACAGGGAGGGGTCTCGGTGGTGGAGGTAGGGCACCCTCACCTTGTGTCCTGGTGCGCCCCCATGCCACGCACTTGCACTCTACCTCCACATTGACTTTGCAGATAAGTGTGCTAAGGTCCCATGCATTTCTGAACACTTCAATCCATGCTTCAAGCCCTGCCTTTCCATGCCCTGTGCATTCAGGGAATGAAGAGCAACGAAATTTCAAACATTTTTTAAAAATGCAAATGTACTTCCCGTGCTGGGCCTGTGTACCCCCTGCTCTCAGTGATCATGGTGTCTGTGGTGTATTAGTTGCGCCCTGCAACGACTGCCACCATCTTTTCTTTTTTATACCCACCATATCCAAGTCATGCAGCTCCATTCCTGTTGTGCCTGCAATTGAAAGGGAGCGAATGCACAGGAGTGGAGTTCGGATGGGAGCGAAACTGATTGGCTTAACATACTTCCCCCCACCAATATGACAGAGACCGCTTGTCAAACTGATCTGAAGGATTTTAGTGATGGGCTTACCTTAACTGGGAAATGCAGCTGGTTTTGGCTTGTCTTACCCCTGATGCTGTGCCGGGATGTGTACCTGTTGACACCCCAGCAATGTTATATCGTCCATTCCGAATTTGGTGGCCAAGAGAAACAACCTAGTTATTTCTTCACAAGGGCAGGACATGCGTCGAAAAAATCCAAAATGCTGCAGATCCTTGACTCACACTGGGTTATGGCTCACCTGGACTTCATCATTACTAATGTGGCCAAGACAGAAAGGCATGAGACCAGGCAGGCATTGCAGAATAAGGTTTGGTCCTAGCGTCATACAAATGTAGGCCTGGGTTGAGTAAAACGTCAAGATCTGAAACCTTTGCGGCATATTCAATTCCCAGATTGCTGCTCTGAAATTCATACAGACTGCATCATTATTGGTTGTGGTATGAGCAACCTGTCAGCCTTTTTGAACCAGCTGGGGAGTATTAATTATGTGTCACTGGTGTGAAAGCTGAGAATTGTTCTAGATTGATTTTTGCTTTGCAGGTTTATTTTACTGTCCTGAGTCTAATACCCACCTCTGACATAACAGTGGTTTCTATTATGTGTTTGTTTGTTTTTTTGTTGAGTGCTTCTATGGGCTCCGTTCCAGCACTATAGAAAGAAAGAAATAAAATAAATAAAAAAGTCATCACCACAGTGAAATACACATACAAATAAAGCAGGGAAAAGTGTATTCATGTTCTGAATGCTTGAATACAGGTGCGTCTGTGTGTGTTTATGCAAGACAGTTTGGGTGAGCATGTGGGAAGTTTTAGTGAATAGCAGGGTCGGACTGGGACAAGAAATAGGCCCGGTCACCCAAAAAAAAGTGGCCCACCCCTCGCCTCAAAAAGTGGCCCACCCCTCGCCTCATGACCCTTGACCTCTGATGACATCACCGGACGTGATGTCATTTGACCCCATCCCGGGAAGCGATGAAACACGACCTTTCACCCTTTGACAAAACAGGAACTGGCATCAAATAGCATTGGGCCTAAGTACACTAAATTATTGTGAATCCAAGCAGACTTCCAAAGCCAAATGATGATATGTTATTATATAGCACTTACGCTTAAGCTCTTTTTTATAGAACAAATATGCATACAATATCACCCAACCTGTGTTGGTACTCATTTATCGACCTAGGAAGGATGAAAGGCTTTCCCAAAAAAATGGAAAATAAAGTGGGGAAAAAATGGAAAATATATATATTTTTTATCAATTTTTTTTCTTCCAAACCGGCCCAGGCATGGCCAGAAACCGGCCTCTAGTCCCCAAGGGCCGAAAGGCCGAGGGGCCAATCGCCCCTGGTGAATTGCAGAATTATAGCTCAGAACAAGATTGATTTGTTGCACTGGGGTGGATGGAGCTCTTTGCACAAGCTTCCATGTTAGTCTGCTGCCAGCCACGCTTCAGATCCTGGGCTCTTTTTTATCTTCTATTGTGCCTGCTTTTCATGTATGACAACTTTTGACTTTGATGTTTGCAGAGATGAACTAATGCAATGTTCTCCCCTGTTCATTGGACCTGCGGGGTATACTTTATGGGAAGACCATATAAACATCACATTTGCGAATGCGCTGCAGGGTGTATCAGAACATGTTATAAGGTATAGGAAGAACTTAGTCCAGGTGTTTTGTGACCACCCTCCACAGCCTTCAGTGGCTTTTCCTAGAGCTATTCACACTGCAGTAATCTGTAAAAGTTCCAAATGGGTTTTGATCCAAACATTCACTAAGCACTGTTGTGTTGGCTAGGATACTAGGAATGGTGCCAAATTTGGCCGGGCATTTATTCAAAATATTCTAATGTAAATCAGAGATATTCTGCCCTGCCCTCCTTGTCTAAGAGAGATCATTGCTTCGGATTAGAGTCAAAGGTGTGATCCAGTGGTTGAGAAGTTGATCATCAGATGATATCCTCTCTTAAATGAGTATGTGTATCAGCCACAGAATCATGAGCTCTGCCAAGGTCATAACCCCGGTTTTGCTAAAGGCAATGCAGAGGTAGCAGAGGACACTATACTTTACCGGAAGACAAGATGAAGGGGAATCTTGCATGGTTATGGCATTTAGCAGTTGATGCAACATGATCACCGAAAGGGCCGATTTTCATGTGCACTTGCAACTCACATGCTTTGTTTGCTAATGCACAGGATTTATAGAGTGCAACCCTAGCTTCAAAGCAACAGAGCACTGCACATAGGAGTTGCACCCCGGGGGTTATATGCAGGGTTTGGGATTAGCAGATGAGCTGCAATGGTTAGGGGAAGTAGCGAGGGAGGAGCTATGGAAGTGGCTGTGGAACGTAGAGTTGAGTGGGGCGATCAGTGATAGGTCGGATGCCCTTTAAGGGCATAGTGTCTTCAGGACATTTCTGATGTGCAGGATGGAGGGAGCAGGTTTTATCTGCAGTGCTAACCTGTTCCAGAGAGACGGTGCATAGCAGGTGAAGGCTTGGTTCCAAGTGTTTACCTCTTGCCGTTCTTTGTTTCCAGTCTGGCAATGTCATAGATTCGGGTGGTGGGCTGACCTCCAGCGATGGTGAGTTTGACATCCAGATAGAGTGGTATTTTGGTTGTGACTGCTTTGTAGGTGATCAAAGCTGTCTTGAACGTGATGCATACTTGAAGGGGTAGCCAGTGCAATTATTTGCCCAGGAGATTCTTTACCCTCTAAAATCATTTTGGAGAAGAGGAAAATGTTTGCCCCTTTCTTCAGAAGATTTACATACGCATCCTTTGTGCAAAGATGTATTCCACTGGTAATTAAGAAGTGATGGTAACTCCTTTAGTAAAAACAGGACTGGACGCTAAAGAACCAACTAACCTCAGGCCCATAACAAATACCCAATTTTTGCTCATAATCATAGATTAAATGGCTACAACGCTGTTACAACAGCATGGAGGCTGCTGGAGTCCTCCATGAGAAACAGTCCAGGTTTCTAAGTAACTATGGAACCGAAAGTGCTCTTTTGGATCTTCACATCCACCCTTTAGAAGACAGTTGTATGGGGCTGCTGATTCATTTAGATCTATCATGAGCCTTTGATCTGCTTGATCACAAAAGGGTTATGAATTTTTTAATAGTCCAAGTCGCTGCTTGGAGAATGTGATCAAGTGGATAGGCTCCTTCCTTTGTGGCAGGCAAACTATAGTTTGCTGGGGAGATCCTGCATCAGCCTCAACCCAGATCTTAAACGGGGTCCCACAAGTTGCCTGCTTGTCCCCGGCATTGTTCAACATTTATATTAAATCTTTATGTGTTGAAATAGAGAAGCATAGTCTTCAGTTCACGAATTACACAGATGATTTCCAGTTGATCACAGAGCTCAGCAGTAATCATGAAATAGATCAGGGAAGGCCAAACAAGCATACTCGATCATTAAAGACTGGATGTCCACAAATTGGCGGTGCTTACACTCTTCTAAAACCAAGCTGTTGGTCTATGGGTCTACACATGAAAGGGAATTGTTGAGTCACGCCTATAAAAGCTTTGAGATCGAGGGATGTAGTATCTCTGTCCCGGAAACTTGGCACATACATGGAAGCCTCGCTAAATGTCGATGCCCAGGTTAATCATGTAGTCAAGAACTCCCATTACTGCTTGAGGGTTTTGAGGCAGATCAGCCCTTTAGTCACTCAAAAGAACTGTGAGAAGTTAGTTCGATCGATCATTCTACCTAGACTTGATTATTGTAACTCCCTTTTGGGTGGGGCAAGTAAGGAGGGTCTGGGAAGATTGCAGAGGATTCAGAACGATGCAGTATGTGTGGTCTGCAATATCTCAAGGAGAGAGACGATATCGATGGTTCAGTGAGAGCTACATTGGCTCCTCATCACAGCAAGAGTACACTTTAAGATTCTTACCAATTGGCCATAAGTGCGTGTTTGGAAATGTCCCCTCATATTGTGATGCACATTTTCTCAACAAACCATGCTTTAAGCGAGTCAGAGGGAATGGTCGCTCTTTTCCTGTGCTGATTGCCCAGGCATGGAACAAGATTCCTAGCTATCTGCGAAAGGAAAAGGACCACCTTGCCTTTAGGAAAGGCTTAAAAACTCTTGTATTTACTTAGAACTAACCAGACCTCTTTCTCGCTTTGTCTTGTCAATTATTTATGTCCTCTGTGTGTGCAAGCGCCCTGATGCCCATGGGCTTTTGCAATCAACAAATCAATAAAACATAACATCATAACATAATATAAGGTATGATGGACCGCTGTCAGAGAAATCAAGGTGGAATCTTGGTCTCCTTCGAGTAGGCCACTGCCATCGTCCAGGTGGGAGGTGAGCGGGGGTTGGGCAACTACAATGAAAGTCGGGGGTATCAAAGTTTTTGTTGACGAGCCTGAGCTGCAGTCGAGTAACTTTTCAGAAAATGTTATGGGGGACATGACATCTAAAGGAAAGGGGCCCATATCAAATGAGGGTGACAAAATAGTGTGCCACGAAAGTTGTGTGGACAAACGCCCTTGTCCCCTTAAAATTGTATCCATGGTGAGCTGGTGCCATGCTGTTGTTAAAATGCAAATCAACAAAATGTTGGTCCAAAAGTATGAAAATATAAGTCACAGAAGGTGAACATTTTTTTTTAATTAAGGAGGATTATGCGTAAATGGAAAGATAACACTGTTTTTTAATCTGTTATTAATATACCTTTCATAGTTTAGAATTACATTCTGGACACCACGTGTTTTCCTTTCTGCATCCGGTCAGAGGACCATAACTAGTCCCCGGGCAGCCTAAAGTCTCTTGCCTACTAAATTATAATATTTGGCATGCAAATAAATGGATATGAAATTTGCAAGTGTTTTATTTTTAAAAGCCTTGATGCCGAATTGTTACCCATCTATTGTTGTTGTAGGGATTGGAGCTTTTTTAACATCCATTTAAACTTTTAACTGCGGTGGGACGGACAGCAAGAAAGCCGGCACTTCACAAAAGATGAGCAACTACCCAAAGGTGGCAAAAGCATATGCCATGCGTGACACTAACTCCCTCGCCAACCCATAGCCTCCCGCCAAAGGACAGTGCCTTCCATTCGGTCACTATGAACCTGGCTTTCAGTAAACTCGTAGGCCCTCTAAATCACCCTGTACAAATTGCTGTGGCCCTCACTGCCCTGGTAAATAACATCTTGGCTGGTTATTGGCCAGTGCGCATGACAGGTGACAACCAACCAGGACTGGCGTTGTGCCGGATGCGTAATTGTTGTTCCTCTCAGATGCGCACATTCGTGACGACACACGGACATCAGTTCCTATTTCCAAAGCAGGGAGTGCCCTGAAGCATTCTTCAGTTATGTAATAGTGTACAATATAAGGCATGGAATGCTGCGCCGCCTGTCCTAGGAACATCTTGTGTTTGTGCTGTACTCTTGACGCCCAAATGCCTGCCGCTTGGTGTTGGGATAGGCAACATGAGTCCAATTAAATGCCTAAAGGAGGGGTGCAATTCATGACAGGCACAGGATAATGGGGAGACAGCTCAAAGGAGCCCTGAAATCTGCTCTTGGGTGTACCCAGTCGAAGGGTGTTTTTTGTTTATTGTCCACCAGTGTAGCTCTGTGAACACTACACCCAGGGCAGGAACTAAGGGTTGAGCCTGTACAAATAACCAGCCCTGTACAGAAGCAGGCTCTTCCAGGGTGACTCAATCTAAAAACGAATTTGAATATAATTGTCTATTCATATGGTGCCCACCAGAAACTAAAGCTTTCTTTGTACTTAAATAATATCTGTTATTATCCACACAACAATGGCACTCAGCTAAACCTGCTAGACTAGTAGTAATCCTTGCTTTTCCATGCGCCTGAGGTACAACCAAGATGTGCTCCATTCTACAGCACTCGTGGTGACAACCTACACATGCAATCCAGTGGATGGAGGAGAATTGCCTAGCATTTCGGTGCTGGACTCCCCCAGGGCAGGACAAAGACTGATATGTTTGGGATATTTCTCCTCTCTGAAAGATACTGAGCTAAAGAATCTGGGTAAGGCTCTCCTAACCAGGACTAATGTCTGGCAGAGAGACTCCCAGGACCCCCTTGTTTTGTGCATATTTAAGTAACTTTGATTCTCACCCTAAGTTGCTAGGGGAATCCAAACGTGGACCCCTTGCTCACTATTCTTAGAGAGGCACAGCTCCACCCTACTGATGAGGTCCAACCAGACCAAAACACATGTCTGGTGTTGGTACTCTTGTTCAGGGGAGAATAGCCTAGCATTTCGGTGCTGGACTGCCCCTGGGCAGGACAAAGACCAATATGCTTGGGATATTTCTCCTCTCTGAAAGATGGTGAGCTAAAGAATCTGAGTAAGGCTCTCGTAATCAGGATTAATGTCTGGCAGAGAGATTCCCAGGACCCCCCTTGTTTTTTGCATATTTAAGTAACTTTGAGTCTCCCCCTAAATTACTAGGAGAACCCAGATGTGGACCCCTTGCTCACTATTCTTAGAGAGGCACAGCTCCACCCCACTGATGAGGTCCAATCAGACCGAAACACATGTCATCAGTAATTCCATCTATGATGTCATCATTGTGGCCATAAGCTGCACAACAGGAGGTGCAAACTTAAGGTGGTATTAGCTGAATTTCAGGGGTTTTGTTGCATTATGTTCTCACCTTAACATTCCTGTAACTAAAGCGCAGAAAGATTTTCTTTGAATTTGAAAGGTTTTGTTACAATGTATTGCTCACTGTAATGTCCAGGCAACTAAAGTTTGTTCCTTGAATTTCAAGGGTTTTGTTATTCCATAGATTGTTAAAACACTACCAGACCACTAGCCATGGACTTCAGCCATGGTCAGTGGTCACAGCCTTTGGCTGTGCCTGCTGTGCATTTTAAAGCACTGCTAGACATCTAGCCTTTGGCCATGGCAGGTGGGCATGGCCAAACACTACCAAACCACTAGCCATTGCCGGTGGGTATGGCCCAACGCATTTGTCTTGAAAGCAAGACAACGCGGTGCAACACAGGTTGGAATCCAGACACTGCGCTTAGAAACCACTCGCTGATATTAAGCGTGTTATAAATGAACAATAAAATAAAAAATAAAATTATTAAATAACCCACAAAGAAGTTCCTCAATCACAAACTGCTTTTTACCTGTTTTGACAGTGGTATAGTTATGTTTAAAAGATTGCAGGCTTTGAGAACTCACAGTGTTTTTAGGCAATGCGCAGTAAGATTACATTATTTGCCATGGACCACACACTTTGGTCAGGCAGCGTGCTACAAGTCCCTTTTTTATGGCTGGTGTAAGGAACTCATGATGGCAACAGTAAGGACAGACACAACAGATCACAGTTCAAGGGTGTTTATTAAACTGTACAGGAAGGTTGGAAAAACACCTAATCTAAACCTACATCTAAGAT
This sequence comes from Ambystoma mexicanum, assembly GCF_040938575.1. Lineage (NCBI taxonomy): Eukaryota > Metazoa > Chordata > Amphibia > Caudata > Ambystomatidae > Ambystoma > Ambystoma mexicanum. The sequence continues at coordinate 562,138,463 of NC_090921.1, forward strand.
GGGAGCAATCTACGACTATCAAATAATAATAAGGCAGTCCTAATGGTGTCTTGTCAAACAAAAAGGACCTATACTAGGAAAAAACCTACTGACAATCCTTACAGCTAAATATAAAATGAGTGTGAGATAATATTCACAAGAAACAAAGAAAGAAGTGTTCATAAATGATAAGTCAGGATGTGGGTCTCCCTTCCCCACTTTTTGAGCACGGGACAAGGTGGGATTCCAGAGCACAGCACACACTTGAGCTTTCCCAGCACGAGCCAATAGTTCCGCTCTCAGCTATCAGGGCCTTCGGCGGTTAAGTCTATTTTCTATAAAAAGTCTCTTGCCTCCGAGGGCCTGATGTATCCAAAACAATAAACAGTGAGTTCCTTCCTGCTTGTATGTTGGGTGATGCCTTTTCACCCCTGGAACCCTCTCTTCCAGGCTCACATCCACAAATAGTTCCTTTCTACAAATATCATAACCAAAAGTAATTTTCTGATTGTACTTGGATGATGGTTCTTCACCCCTGGGTCCCCCTCTTCTGGGCTCTGACCGCTCTCGAATAGCAGCCTCCCTCCGTCGGATTCACTCTTGCTTGTATTCATATGATTTCTTCCGTTGCTTTCATATATCAGTGGGGTGATGGCTTTTTGCCCCCCTCGATCCCTCTCTACCGGGCTCACACCCTTCTCGACTGCTTGCCTCCCTCCATCGGGTTTACTACTGCCTTTATCAATTCCGTTCTGTGACATTCACAAATCTAAATGTCTTTTTAAACAGTTCACTGTGGACATCCCTCTGCCGGGTTCACTTTTGTCAACTTTTGCCAATCCCTCTACCGGGTTCACTTTTATCAACACACTATTCATTGGGACTTCAGGCATTGGCCCCTTTTCATCGGCATCCCTCCATCGATTCACTCTTGCCAACTTTTGCCAATGACACAATTCCCTTCCACAGTTCTTACAATGTGGGTTTCAATTCCCTTAGTTTTACAATCATCTGCCGGGCAAAGACTTTTGACTGTAGAGAGGATTTTACTAGACCCCTGTATGACCACTTTGACCCCTTTCTCGCTCCTCCCCCAAGCCTTCTGTTAACGGTAGTTTCCTCAATAGGGTAATCACCCAGAGTTTTCTGTGGTGCCTGACTCCTCTGTAGCTGGTTTGCCCCTCTCGTATTAACAGTTCTTTGTAATTTCTTCAATTAGCCGTTTGTTACTTTTTTTTAACACAGTTCAGTTTCTTATCGTCTCTCCCCTCGACTCACCGGCAGTGATGAACCGCTTGGCTTTTCTTCTCTCTGGAGTCAAGATCGGTACCACGGTGGAAAGCGTCTCTCCCCGGCTTGGTTATCAGTGGTGGAGGGCCTTGTTACCGTTGACATCTGCTGCAACACATGTCGGCTATTATTCGCGGTATTACGATTCCTTCAACGGAGGTTGCATGGGCCTGTGTTGGAAAGGGCAAGGTCACGTCGCTCCTTGACACTCTTTTGGTTCTGGCTGCCTTTTTCCTCCACTTGAACTGCTGTTCTGGGTTAGCTCTGTCATTGTGCTGACTGCCTTCCTCATCCTGTGCTCACGTGCGCCACCTTTTATCCCTGTGGGGAAAGGAAAGGGACGTCAGGTGAGTGTGATTCTGGTCAATTGCCTTACTTTGCCAGACCCTTGGATTGGGAAATTTCAGATAAACAATTTTGGTATTAGTCCATTGTCTTTCATGGGGTAAGAAAGTGTTAATGTCGGAAAGGGGTGAGGGTTAGATTGTCTGAGTGTCCTACGTGGTAGGATGGGGAAAGGGTGTTATATAGAATTACAACCCTCATACTAGGGGGTTTGGCAAACTCAGAAGGAGGAGATTGGTAGGGTTTGTGAATTAAACAGGAATGACCACGATTATTATTGTGAAATTAACAGGGGGAATTGTGGGAATGGTATTGTTTTGTTAAAGTAGACTGTGTGTTCAGAAAAGAATAATCAAAGGGGCGTGGAGAAGAACGATTGGGAGTATTTGGGTAAGAAACAGGAAAACAGGGATTCTGGGAGAGATAGTTTCTGGGTGCAGCAGGGTTTGGGATCATAGGGGATTTGTTAAATACGGAGGGGTCATTGGGTCTGGACAAGAGGGATTCAATGGGAGGAAGGGAAGCAGATGTAGTACAACCTACAAAGGTTTTAGGGATCTTGTCCTCCTCTCCTTCTTCCCCAGTATAATACAGCATCTCACCTAGGGTATTCCCCTGAGCATAACCCTGAGTTCCCCTACCCAGGAGACCCTCCCTTGTTCATCTACTCCTAGGGTAGTACTTTCCTGGCCACCTGAATAAGGGATTCCCACGGTCTACTTGGGAGAATACCCTCAGGTTTCTCACACTGGTTTCTTGTTGAATGTTATGATACATAGCACAATTCCAACTAACCACATTTAAGCAGCATGGAAAAGGGAAACACATGACCGGCTGCTTGAATAAAATATGCCCTGGTACTTTTTCCCCATAGCAAAAATTCAAAGCTAGCATCGATGAATGTACGCTCAGTAAGTGAACATATATTTTAAAGTGAAATATACAAATGTAGTTCATTTGACCTTCCCCTTAGAAGAAAGTGTGCAAGGCAAAATATCATTGGACTTTAAAAAAAAGTAATGAACACCAGAGAAATAACCTGCAAGAGGACATTTGCCAATAAATATGGTGGAAAAGTATTGTTCACCTTTTAAACCCAGCAATCTATTGTGAATTTTCCCCAGAAAACAAAATCCCAATATGAAACAAGTGATTGTGGTCTTGTTTGTAAGCGTCTGCACTGGGAACATGACACCCTGAGTAAACTCCTGGTAGCCACATTTTTTGAGCAGGCTTTCCAACCTACGAAAACCCCAAGGAGTTGTATCCGCCTCTGTAAAACAGTTATGCTGTCCACCCACATGTGTCCTTTAGTTGTGCCCTACAAAATAGCCACAATCAAGGGCAAATAACTACACCAGTGTTCAGGATTGATAACTCTCTTGCCACATCATGGGCAAATACTCATGACTCACTTGCCCTCTCACCCACATGTCTGGCTTTCAACAATAGTCTGTTTTTATAAAGATAACTTGAAAAGTGCACATACCATATTGTCACTGAAATATATAAATCATTATCGAACTATGTTAGGCAAAATGTGTACCACTGTGGCATTATTCCCCCCTTCTTGACTGGGAAACTACAAATACCAGAATGCAATTCAGCAAAAGGCAAAAGAATGGTTTCTAAGTGCAGTACTTTCCAGGACTGACATTAGCACGCTTAAAAAAAAGAATGTGGAGGCCATTTGTTTTCTTAGTGTCTTATGAGATATTTAAACATGGCATCCAGAACTGTCGACTATATCCATGCAGTAACTATGACCGACCCTGCTTAGTTTCAAAGCGAGGAAGGTGCCTGCCCCCTTAGGCCATGTTGCTCTAAGTGGTCCTTTAACTTGAGATTGTTTTTTAGGCAACATGGCTTGATGGTACCAGCAGTTACTTTGTTTTGAAACTATGCAGGGTCAGTCCTGGTACTGCATGGATGGGAGTCCCAGATGATTATTGTGGCCATGGCCAGTGATTTCTCACACCCGATGTCACTGTACCTGTCAAAATATCTTTTAAAATGTATTACTTTTTTCCATAGCTATCTGTTGTCATTTTATATATGAACTACAGATAGCTGTTGTTATCTGTAGTTTATTATAGCTGTGAATGAAGGTTCCCCCTGCTAATAGCGCAGGGAGCTCTTGATTCTATTAAAGACAAGGAGGCCAGCATTATGCTTCATCTTCTCATTTATTAGCTCTCCAGCAGTTTCAACAACTCAAATAAAATGTCCATCTTTTTGTTGAAAACCAAACTTTTTTTTTTATTTGTTTTTTTTACAAAACTTCATTTCCCATCAACCCTAGGTCCCTGTTCCCAGTGTCCTGGTTATGTAACCTAGTCCTTCCTCTTCCTGTAACCTCCTCTTCTTTGACTGCTTTTCAACTGCAATCTAAACCATTACTGAACTGTCAACTTGTTCCGAAAAGTCTCTGAACTGTAGAACTCTGTGGAAAAGATCCCTCGCATTCAAACTTGCGATCTTGATCAACGTGTCCTGTTCTCTACTCGAACGTCTTCAACCGTTCTTCTGATCGTCCCCTAAGACGGAAACAACAATACACGTTAGGGCGGCGGATACACACCCTATTCTGGGAGGAAAATCTTGTTATTCACTCAGATACATATCATTGTACATTACTTTGTCATCATCTTGTCTCTCTCGTGTATCTAGGGTGGGAATTTAATGCTCGCCTCCTTGTCTTTAATAGAATCAAGAGCTCCCTGCGCTATTAGCAGGGGGAGTCTTCATTCTATGTCAAGACGGAGGCAAGCATTATGCTTGTTCAAAGCTTCTTACCATAGCTTCTGACAGTGTGTTAATCGGTGTAAAATAAAATGTTCTGAACGTGTTATCACTCACCCAATCGGCTGCTTTCAGTATATCTTGTAATGTCGCACCCTGCCTCAGTGCTTTGGATGCTCCTGCTCCTCGCACTGAGTGTGCTCCAAATTTTGCCATGTCTATCCCTGCTATGGACATAACTTCTCTAACCCATCTCGCTATGGTGGCTGTCGCTACGCCCTTATGCGGCTTCCTGCGCGCTATCAGTAATTGCGTCGTCCCCATCGGTCTCAGCTCAGCTGTCCTATTTACATACTCTCTTATACATGCGGCTACGCACCATTTAGGATGATCTTGCATATGTGGGTATGTTATTGATGAGGAATCTGTCTTCGTTCTCCTGGCCAGATGGAAAGTCACTCCGTCTGGTCCGTATACCATTCTGTCTATTTCTAATGCTCTGACATCTGCTACTCTTCTACATGAAATCATACACAAAAGCATTGCCAGCTTTTACGACAGTCTGCCTACCGATAAATATCTATTACTGGGCCAGTCTGCTAATAGTCGTAGCACGACTGTTACGTCCCATAGAGATTTGTATCTTGGCTGCGGTAGCTTCCTAAATCTTATCCCTTTCAGAAGTCTGATAACTGCTACGTTCTCCCCCACTGGGGCTCCTTCAATAGGCGTATGACCTGCTGATATTGCGGATCTATATACTCCTATCGTTCGGTAGGCTTTGCCATCCTGCATAAGTTCTGCTAGAAAATTCAGAATCTCTACTAAAGGGGCAGAAACGGGATGAAAACCTCTCCTTTTACACCACCTTGACCATCTGTTCCATGCTGCGTCGTAGCTCCTTCTAGTCGACGGAGCCCATGACTCTGCGATGAGGCTCGCAGCTTGTGCCGAAATTCCTGGGAGATTCCAACGTCTCCTACTATCTTGCACGCCATCCGCGGCAGCGTCCCCTTCGCTCTCAGAGGGTGATACGACCCAACTGGGTCCGTGAGAAGGTCTTCTCTTTGCGGCAACATTCTTGGATAGTCGGCTATTAGTTCCATCAGTGCTGGAAACCATACTTGCGACTTCCATATCGGGACTACTATTATCAGATTCGCTGCCTCCCTGCAAACTTTCGTTAAAGCTCTGCTTATCATTATAAACGGAGGAAACGCGTATAGTGTCTCTTGTCTCCAATCTTGTAGAAAGGCATCTGTCCCCGCTGCCGCTGGGTCCAGCCTCCAGCTGAAAAATCTGCTCTTCTGAGCGTTCAGTCTGGATGCAAATAGATCTGTGTGAATCGGCCCCCAGAGCTCTTCTATCTGTTGGAAGATTGCTCTCTCTAGCATCCAGTCGCTGGAGTCTGTTAGATGTCTGGAGTTCCAGTCCGCCACTACATTCTGAGCGCCTGGTAAATATTCTGCTATCACTGCCGTTCCTGACTCCAGACAGGAGTGCCAAAAGTCCTTGGCTATTTCCGCTAACAATCTGGACTTCGTTCCTCCTAAGTGATTTATGTATCTGACTGCCGAGATGTTGTCCATGTTCAGTAGTATACATGAATTCACTTTGTCCTTGGTGAAGGCCTTGATCGCAAAAGAGCCGGCAATAGTTCCAGGCAGTTTATGTGCAGTTTGAGCTCCTCCGAGCTCCATCTGCCTCCCGTTTGGAGCTCTCCGCATCGGGCTCCCCAGCCTGCTCTGCTGGCGTCTGATTCTATTATCATGTCCGGGCGGTCGCCAAAAAGGGCTCTGCCGTTCCATGCCTCCATGTTCTGGAGCCACCACTCTAGCTCTGTTCTGGACTATTGGTCTAGCGGCACTAGCTGGTGGTAGTTGAGCCCTTGCTGATGGTGCCTTATTTTCAGTCTCTGCAGTGCTCTATAATGCAGGGGTCCTGGGAATATCGCTTGGATTGATGCTGCTAAGAGGCCTACAATCCGTGCGATCGTTCGCAGAGATGTGGTTGGACTGCCGAGGCAGCTCCTTATCTCTCTTCATATATCTCGAATCTTCCTGTTCGGCAGCTCCAGGGTCGCTGACCTGGTATCTATGATAAAACCTAGGAATTCTATCCTCCTTGCTGGCACAATCTCCGACTTCTCTCTGTTCACCAGGACTCCCAGAGAGGCTAAGAGGTTCGCTACCCAGCTGGTCTGGTAGCGAAGAACATCTTCGCTGCTCGCCATTATTAGGATATCGTCTAGATAGATGATGATCCGTATCCCTTTCTCTCTGATTGCTGCCGCTACTGGCTTCATCAGTTTCGTAAACGCCCAGGGGGCGGACGCTAATCCGAACGGCATCGTGGCAAATTGCCATAATTGCCCGTCCCAGTCGAACACCAGGAAGGATCGGTACTCTTTTTCCACTGGGATCGTGAGATATGCGTCTTTCAGGTCTATTCTTGCGAGCCAGTCGCCCTGTCTGAGCGTGTCTCTCAACTGGTGAGTTCCTTCCATTTTGAAGTGGTTGTAAACTACCCACTCGTTCATGTCCCTCAAATTTATGACTGGTCTCACTTTTTCTTTTCTGTGGACCAGGAACATATTGCTTATGAACCTCGGAGCCATACATGGCTCGATAGCTCGTTTCTTCGCTAAGCTCTGTAGTTCTGCGTGCAACAGATCTTTCTCCGATCGCGCTGCTACTATGGGTCTGGGGACATTGTACTGGACTGGGGTCTGTGAAAATTGTATATGTAGGCCCTTGACTGTCTGTAGCACCCAAGCGGCGCTGGAAAGCGTGCGCCAGTTTTCCCAGTACTTCGCTGTCCTCCCCCTTACTGCAGGATATGTGGCTGCTCTCACCTGTGGGGATGTACTGTCCTCTTCCTTGTCCTCTGCCTCGCCTTCCTCTGGGGAAGCGACCTCTGGGTTGAAAGAAAGTGTCTGGTTTCTTATCTTCCCAATACTGTGCTCTGTTCGATTGAGGCCTTCTGGACATCTGGTAGCGACCGGTCGCTCGGCCTCTGTACCGACCGGTCCCTCCAAAAACCCTTCCGGGAAGATCTTTTTTATAGAGGCTTGTGCTTTCTCCAGTGCGGTGTAGGTCCCTACGAACCTCCCCATCTCTTTTCTGAATGTTTCGCCGAACAGTAGCCCCTGCGCAGCTTCACCTGCCTCGTATGAGGACAGGTCTCCCAATTTCTGATCTATTTTCAATAGTAGTCCTCTTCTGCGCTCAGAGGATATCGCACAGTTTGCGTTACCTAATAGACATACAGCTCTTTGAGCCCAGTTTGCTAATACTTCTGGGTCAATCTCTTCCCCTGTATCTTTTGCCCGCTTGGCCAGGTCCATACTCTTGGCCAGTGGACCCGCTAGATCCAGGACTTTCTCCTGGCAACTCTTCCATGAGCGGTCGATCCCTTTCCTAGGGTCTCTGTTTGATTTAGCTACGAAAGCTAGCATTTTCGGATCCAATTCTGGTGCTTCTGCCACCTTTCCTGGGAGTTCTGGTCTGGGGCATTCAGCCCTCAGCCTTTGCCTCACCTCCTTCTCAAGTGCCTTGCGCAGCCTCTGTGTCATGTAACGCGCCACTCTTGGAGAAGGCACCCATTCTGAGGATTTTGGGTTTCTGATCTCCTCCGGCTGAAACATATCTGAGGTTTCGTCTTCTATATTGCTCAATTTCCTCAGTCTCTTTTTCGGAGGCGGTAAACTCCCTTCATCTCCCTCCTTATCACCTTCCTCTTGCGAGGATGAAGGAGATTCTGCGAGTTCCTCTTCTTGGGGAACCTCTTCTTCTGTGTCTCCCATATTTTTTTCCCCTGGGTAGGGGGTCATGAGGCTCGGCACCCCCGACTTGGACATAAAGGCTTCTGTCAGCCTAATGAAAGCGTCGGTCGCCTCTGGGGCCTTTGGATCTACCCCTTCAAGTTGGCCCGGGTGGTCAGAAGAGTTTGCGCTCTTCCGGGCCTTAATACACCCCTGTGGGCCCTCTGGCGTGGCCCTGGTGGACGTGCTTGCTCGTGGTGTGGTGCTTCTGTCCTCTTGACTCAGGAATGTTTCAATCGTCTGCAGGCGTTCCTGCAGGTGTCGAACTCCTAGAGCAACTGCCTCTACGAGTGATTCGCCCAGCACATCTTTGAAGCTTTGAGCCAAGTCTTCGCAATATGTGGCTTCTTGCTCCTCGTCACTCCATTCAAATTCAGCCATGATGTGAGCTGGTTGGTGCCTGATAGTACCTGAACAGGTGTAGTAGCACGTCCATTCTTCCATCTCCTCTCTTGAGGTTGCACCTGGCTGCAAAGCAGCTTCTTTCAATTTCAGTGCAGGCACTGAGTTCACTTTATGCTCTGATTCGAGCTGTAGTATTTTTATGCACTTTTTCTCCTGAACGGCATATAATCTGCCTCTCCGGTAACTTTCTAACATCTGTCACTGAAGGGAGACCGTAGCGCAATGCCCGCAAAGCGATTAGCCCCTCCTTTCCAAAGGAGGGGGCCTCGCGCTCTCCCAATTGGAGCGCCGTGTTCTCTGGCTTTAAGCTCCGCCCCCGCGAGGGTGGGGGCCGTGTACGCGGCTCTCCTCCGCATACCTTGCTCCGCCCTCACGAAGGTGGGGGCTCTTTGCTCACTCGTGTGTAACGCGGGTGAGCCGACGCGGCCTCAGGCAAACCCCTGGAGTGCTGATACTGCAGCACGGGGCCACCGAATAACTTAAAACACGGATTACTCAATCCCTGCTACACTGCGCGGTCCCTGCACACTAACATAGCATTATGTCAATACGAAATCTTCAAGTATCTGCAAATATACAACAAAACCCTAATACAAATGCTGACTGACTACGCAGCTAAGTGAAAAGGGTACTTATCTCTGGAGAGCAGGAAAAGAAGAGGTTGTTACAGGAAGAGGAAGGACTAGGTCACATGACCAGGACACTGGGAAAAGGGACCTAGGATTGATGGGAAATGAAGCTTTGAAAAAAAAAAAAAAAAGTTGTTGAAACTGCTGGAGAGCTAATAAATGAGAAGATGAAGCATAATGCTCGCCTCTGTCTTGACATAGAATGTCAGAAAAACAGCCAGAAGAAAATGGCTTCTTGCCCCTAAACCCTCACCAAACGCCCCCATCATCTGTGCCAGCTTCCCCCACTCCACAGATGGCCTCCTCACCTTCCCTGGCCCCACCCTTTCCCCCACAACACACGCTGTTTCTGTGATGCCGTTTGCTTTGAGATTTCGGCTTGAGGTTATAGCCGAGGTTACAGAAAAGCTTTGTGTTGCAATATCAGTCCCTAGACCTGTTCCAACTCTCACATTTCACTTGGTGACCTCTAGCCCCAGCCCAACCTCTAGACTAATGACATGTGCAATCATTTTGACCTGCAAAGGGCCTTTTCGGTGCTTTTCATTTTCTGACATTCTCGGTTATAGCCGCAACTATTTCTCACATTGAGAAGAAAGAAAAAGATGGTGGCCATTTCATTTCTAAAAAAAAAACGTTTTGATAATTTACCTGAGATATAGCTATCTATTTTTGAGAAGGGGGCACCCCTTCTCCTTCAAATATTTAAAAACAAACTACTGCTCTGAACAACCACAAACCACAAAAAGGCCTCTTTTAAACACTTTGTGCCCAAGTTGTTTTGCACCTGTCGTTACCCTATAATATGTAGATATATATATGTATAAATGAAAACAAAAAGTTCCCACAAAGGTGGTGCACAAGCCTACTATCAGTCGGTGCTCTAACGTCGGTCGCAGGACAGACCGTTGAAGACACAAACAACTATTCCAATTGAACTCTGATTCATAAACCCAGAACCAGTAAAGCTTGCATGGAGCAAAAATCGCTAGAGCACTCTGTCTTATTTCACATGCTTAAAAACATCTTTATTATTGTAATCCTTCATGAATATACAGATTGCAATTAATTCAGCCAACCTGGACTTACAAACAGTACCTTTAAGAGTTGTCTCTTGTGACCCCTGCAAACAGTGGGCTGGCTGCCAAGCTGGGTAAAGGGCTGGCAGGGGGCCTGTCCTATGGTGATAAATGGGGGCCTGGCCCCTCTTCTTTCTTCAGGGTGGCGCCGTCCACCACATGAGGCCACCCAAACTCTGATGGTCTTCTGGACGGCTCCTGCACAAGTAGGGGTCCGCCAGCCATCATTTCCGCTCTCTGCTGCCTCTTTCATTTTTCTCTGTAGCTTAATTGGAGTCGGTGCCACCCACAATCACTGCACTCATAGCCCTTTTTGAGCCTCTGGGTGGCCCTGTTGGCTGATATTAACCATGGCAGTGGGGTGGCCAAGCAGCTCCTGCCATAAGCACTTCGGCCTCCTGGCTAACTCTTCAGGGGGCTCCACACATGCTAACAGCACACCATTCTCGAGGAAGCAGACCCCAGGTAAGTCTTTTTCACCTTCTCGACTGTCTTTTTCTTCTATGTTTCTTACTGTCCTTTTCTTTTTTCTTCTTTTTTTTCAATACTTTTTTTATACATTTAATATTTTACATCGACAATAAAATATAATACAATAATACAATGCTCAGAGAATACTTATACAAATACAAAATACTAACTTTATCAGTAAAGAACTTTAAGGATTGAAATTAAGGTGAGAGAAAGAGGGGAAGAAGAAAAATAAAACAATAAAAATAAACTCAGACTATAATAGATAACTAAGCATAGAGATCATTAAATTCCCCCCAAATCCTTTCATATATGTCATGTTGGTCCTTTGCTTTAAAGAATATCTTCTCTCTCCTAGACAGAAGGGACAAACTTTCCAACCAATCCTCAATATTGGGAGAATTGTCACTTTTCAAAAACTTTAGAATCTGCTTTTTAGCGAAAGGAAGGGCTCTATATAACCAGAACATTTTGCTGTTGGACAGCCCAATACTTAATGGCATTAAACCCAACATACCAAGAAGCGGCTTTCTAGGTATAGGTAGGCCCATGATTAGTTCCACTCTCTGGGAAACACCATCCCAAAATATCTGTATTTTTCTGCATAACCACAGCATGTGAAGCAAGCTGCCCACCTCCCTATTACAGTTCCAAAAGGTTTGTACAGTACTCAACTTGCAGGATCTCATCTTCCATGGTGACCAGTATAGATAATGGTTAATTCTTTGTTGTGTACACCTCAAGTCCAAATCCACCTTATAATTTAACAGGACCTCTATGTACACGGTTCCATTCAATATCTGACAATGAACTATTCAAATAAAAATCCCAATTTGCTCTACCACTTTGTGAAGTCACCTGGGATGCAGAAGGCGTAATCAACTTATACAGAGTAGATGCAGATAAAGGTACAACCTTATAAAGAAGCAAAATCGCAGGTGAAGCATGCATCGTAGCATTCAATCGCGAAAATAATACACCAAAAAGTTCCCGTAATGCATTATAATGACTAATCTCAGTTGCTTACAGTTTATATTTAAAGCGTAGAAACTCAAGAATCATCACACAATAAATATTTCTCGGCTCGAATCTCATTACCTTTACGTCATTCCTTCACAACACGCTTTATAAACGGTGGAGTTGTATCAATCGGCAATCTTTTCTCCATGAATAAAAGCATATCCAGCGGAGTGGGTGAGATTGATAATTTTTCAATTTTAGTCCAGCACACGCTATTAATGCTTACATAAATGTTTACATAAACGTAAAAGCCGAGTGATAGCGCTTTATGTCAGGATAACCAAACCCACCCAGATGTACTGATTTGTGAAGAATATCTTTTGGAATTTGTGCCCTGTTTTCATCACCCCACATAAACTTGCTCAGAGACTTGTTAATACTTAACAATATACTATTAGAAAGTGGCAGAGGAAGCATACTAAAGACATACAATAATTTTGGAAAAAGTGACATTTTAACTACGCTAACTTTACCCCACAGAGTAAGTTTTTATTTCTCTAATTTACAGCAGAGCCTTTCTATTTCTGTAATCTTCAAGCGAATATTATTTGCAAGTAAAGACTCAATATCCCTATTTACATGAATTCCCAAATATTTAAAACCGGAATCAGCCCACATCTCCCGACCCACATCAAACAACCCCCATGACATGAAGTGGAAATTGGATAAATCAAAGTCTTGGTAACATTAACTTTGTAATTAGAGAATCTACCAAATTCCTGTAGTGTCAGTAGAAGCTCAGGATATGATCGCTTCGGGTTTGAAATCTGGACCAGGAGATCATCTGCGTTTAAAAGCCCTTTTGATACATATTCTCTGAAAGGAATACCCATTATATCAGGATTGTTTGTAAGCATAATGGCGATAGGCTCAATAAATAAATCAAACAATAGCAGGGATAAAGGGCAACCCTGCCTAGTACCGTTCAGAATTTCAAGATAATCGGAACGATTGCCATTGACAGTTACGATTGCCTTTGCACCTCCATATAGGGCTCTAAAAAGTCTAATAAAAAGCAGACCACAATTAACTTTAAGCAGAACCTGACGCAAAAAAAAACAACTAACCCTATCAAATGCTTTTTCTGCATCTATACTAATTGCTGCACATGCATCGGTTGAATTTCTCTTTCGATAAATAACATCAAGCAATTAGCGTAAGTTATCACTACTATTCCTTCCACTTACAAAACATGTCTGGTTCCTATGCACAAGCTTTGGAAGTAAGCCATTCAATATTCTTGCAAATATTTTCGCCAAAATTTTAACATCCACATTCAAGAGTGATATAGGCCGGCCATTTCCACACAACAATGGGTTTTTACATGGTTTGGGTATAACTGTTATTAAAGTCATCTGCATTGATTCAGCAACTGCATCATTATCCAATATTTCTGCATACAACTTTACAAGAAAAGGTGTTCAAACCTGACTAAAGGCCTTATAAAACTCTATTGGAAAGCCATCAAGCCCGGGACATTTACCATTTGCCAAAGTATTGATTGAATCTTGAACTTCCTCTATTGTTATTGGCACATCTAGGTCTAATCTCTGTTGCTCAGGAAATCCCGGCATTTCTAATCCATTTAGAAGATTATTCATTTCCATTTCAGAGATTGTTTCATCATCCTTGTACACATTTCTAAATACTTTCTCTTCATCATTCCTCTTTTATCCATAGTAAAAAGCACTTGTTTATTATTTTCTTTCTTCCGTATATGGCTTGCTAACAAGGCCCCAGACTTTTCACCCCTTTGCCAGAATTCTTGCCTAGAGTAGAATTTTTGCATTTCTGCCTTGTGGTGGAGTTCACACTTTAAGCCACATGTTGGTCGAGTCATGGCCAACATATTCTCTTCACTAGGGCAGTCACAATAACGCATCTCACACGCCTTATAATCATCCTCAATATTAACCATAACCTTTTCCTGTTGACTTTTACGATACAACGCAAAGCTTAAAATTTTACCTCAGAGTTTTGCTTTCAATGTCCCGCAATCCGTTGATAGCGAACCCACTGATCACAAATTATCCTGCACAAACAGTGATATTTCTGTTTCTATCTGCTTCACAAATTCACAATCTAAAAGCAACTGTGTATTCAAACGCCACTGCTTCCTAGGCCGCTAACCACAAACAGCCTCATCCAACGCCAACCTAACAGGTGCATGATCCAAAATGACAACTTCTCCAATTGAAGCATTACAAATGTCCCCAAACAAACTCCTACTAACAAGGAAAAAATCAATGCGCGAAGATGTACCATGTGCCATTGAATGAAAAGTGTATTTTCTACTTTCTGCTTTATAATCCCGCCAAAATATCGTGCAAATCCCACTTATATAATAATCTTATAAATCCTTTCCTTGCTTTCGTCTCAGCATAGGAGTTTGCCTGAGTAGTCTTATTTTTATTCATATTAATGGTGGTATTAAAGTCCCCTCCAAATATAATATCGGTACAACCCAATTGATCTAACACCTCATCCAATTTTTCAAAGAATACATCCTGGTTCACATGGGGTGCATAAATATTCAAAATTATCATGTATCTATTCTTAATGTGTAATTTTAGAGCTACATATTTCCCTTCTGGATCTACACATACAGTATCAGTTCTATATCTTATGCCTTTCTTAAAAAGAATAGATACTTCACGGGAATGACTTGCAAATATAGCTTGAAAACTCTTTTTACATATATACCATCTAAAATATACCCCACTTGATCTTCTCTCAAATGGGTCTCTTGCAGAAATACTATATCAGGCTTTCGCCTACCAATCATCGATAATACTTCCCTTCGCTTAACAGGATTATTGACACCCTTCATATTCCAACTCATAAATGTTATGTTTACTGTCATTATCCCAGATGAATCAGACTTGTAATGTCGAATAAGCCGCACCCTTTGACAATCTCTATCACCAATGAACACATGTTCCCTTTTATATTCTGTACTTCCACCCTTCTCCTATCCCTTTCCTTCCCTCTTCCCATTTTTGACAGATAGTGACATTCTATGGCGCTGCATCCTAAGATCTCTGCATACAAATCATATTCTAGGAAAATACTCAAAAACATACAAATTCTAAAAAGAAAACCAAAAACAGATATAATAACAATTAAAAAATAAACAAAATAAAACAAAAAGGTTACCGGAAAGAGCACTTACATCAAAATATACAACATTATAAACCAAATTAGGCTTATTTATTCGCTCAGTACGAAACATAACTACATCTGACATAACCTACACAGCAATGAGCCAGCAACTACACCACAACCAAATAAGAATAACAGTCCCAAATAACAATAGATTGAGACCTAAGAAACGTATCCTTAATATGTTGTATAGCTTCATGCAAAATGAAGCCTAATGACATGACACATCCTATGTTCATTCAACATAACGTGCATTTAAAGACCACAGTTCCAAAACAACGCATCTGATCATATACACTCACCTTACTATACTTTGTGTTGTGTGACAACATATGCCTATCCACATACACACACAAACTATCCATTTCCTCCTGTCCAAATCCAACCAATACACAAAGCAGTTCATTTTTTTCTTTCTTCCAAGAAATAGCCATCTCAAATTGCATGGATACCTTGCATATTACATTATTAAATAGCAGGTTAAACCAAACGGCACCACGCCATGAATTACATTCCCTGCACAGAACTCGGAGCTATTATAACTATTAAAATAATATTTCCCTCCTGAGAAACATCTATAATAATCATATGAATTCCCTTAGCAGCCAATTCTTAGCTCACATAAATTAGTAGTAACATCTCTCACTAATCATTAACATGCTCACACTATAGGCCATAAAACAAAAATCTTTTAACACAGTATAGTATAATACATTAACAATAGTAATATGCCACAAATGTATCTTTTATCATACAAGTGTACATTGAAACAGCGCCTCTAAAGATCTGCTACGGCAGTATAAACTCACAGACCTAACATATAATCCTCTGCCAAATATATCTACTATAGAGTAGAGCCCCTTTACCACCTCCCAGCCACAATTAAGCTAAAGAATCATATTGCATCTAAGGGCCTTTTAGCAACATAGAACTATCAACTGCAGCGGGAGCATTGTGACAAGCACAAGTGGTCACCAAGCAACCACAAAGCAATATATAATCAAGGGCATAATAAGAGAGTTTTTTATTTGCAAGTAGGTTTCCAGAAGGCCAAGGTGGACTGCTCCATTGTGGAAATGGTCCAAGGTCCCTCAGGCATTCCCTCACCAGGGACTCTCAAATCATCAGAGATTTTTCTTTCCTTTATCAACATATGTAAACTCAGTGGTATGCCCTTCAGATATAACCATATGCAGATTTCTACACGGGAAAATTTCACCTGGGATACTGGCATAGAAGTTTCAGGCCAGAGAGAACCTAATTTAACTGGACTAAATTCTCCTTGATATTGAATGTCTAATTCAGCAAAGGCTCCTGGGTCGAATGGCCTTACAGCCATTTTCCTATGTGTTTTCTCTAGACAACTTACACTGATACTGCAAAACCATTATGACTCCTTTTTTGAAGCCCTGCAGTGGCGTTCCTTAATCTGAGCTGGGATCTGACCATGAAACAATAAAAAAAACTAGAGTTGCATTTCACTTCTCAATGGCAAATATGATTTTTTTAGCAGGATTCGGCCATCCAGGAATAACAAGGTTGTGCGATCTCTAACTTCTGTGGAGCAGAAAGGCTTTACAAAGGCCAGATTGGCATCAGATAACACACAAATCTTGTGTAATATCATCCATACTGGCAGAAGCTCATGTGCTTCAGTGGCAGTGATATCCCTTGATACCGAGAAGGCATTTGATCGGGTCTAGTGGAGATATCTAACAGACGGCCCCCTTACAACATAGCATTACATTTCCCCTAGATAATCAGGATAACAAGTGGCGAGCCCAGGAGGACAGAATGAAGAGCTGAGGAACAGCAGGCAGAGAAACAGGTAAGCAGAAGGAGGAAGGGACGAGGAACCAAGAAGAACACAGAACAAAGAACAGGGTAAAAACATGAAAGGTTGGGGAAAAGGAGTGCACAAACGACAGGAGTTGCAAAGCGTTTTATAGCTTCCTGCATCTGCCCTTACGCTGAACATTGTGACAATTGTTTCAGGACGTCAGAGCAGCAAGACGAGACACAGCCTGAGGCCGACATCTCCAAAAACTGGACCGCTGCTAAGAAACGTCTTTGGAACACCAAAGCATCAATGTGAATGCCAGCGATTCCATAGTGCGTAGCCAGGCAGGTGGCTGACAGTATTCAAAGCTCGTTCCACCAGGTTTTCATGGTTAACTGGCATGGAACCTATGCAAAAGTAAAGGTCCATGGACATGATGGACAGGTTCCCAGGAGCGTTCTATAGAAGGGTATCCTTTCCAATGAAATAGGTACTGCAAGGTGCCACGACAAAACCTGGAATCACAGATGGTTTGAACCTATTACTCATCAGGAGGTAAGACTGGAACAGTAGATGTAATGTGTAGGGTAACTTGTCCTGGGTGTAGCAGAATGTAGGGTTTCAAAAGGGAGATGTGGAAAACCAGATTTATACGATGGCACTGGGGGCTGGTAGTTCCAGCTTAATTGCTACTGCAAAAACCCTCTGCTTGATCTTGAAAGGTAAAATAAACATGATACAAATTATTTGTGGGTACCAAGTGGTGAGGTAGATGACGTGCTAACAGACATACAAAGTCACCTGGTGAATACTAAGGGGGGAGAGGTTCTGATCTGTGCTTGACTGCATATTGTTTGATGCTTTTTCCACTTTTTGTAGATTGCATAGGGAAAATTCCTGCACTTCATGAAGAGACTGTATGGTCGTCTCAACTGGTGGCACTAAAGACATGGAAGAAGAGAGAATCCATTTTGAGTGAAAGCCATATGAACAAATAAATTGACTAATTTTGAGAGTAGTTTGGAAGTTATTGTTTTTTTTTCTTTTTTATTATTAAGTTTATTGAATTTTATAGAAAACATACAAGCAACAAACTTATCAGCATTGTAATCATAGAACTCATTGCATAGAATCCACAGTTTGGAAGGTATTGTTGTAAGAGGATTCAGCTGTGGTAAGAGCTGTGCCGAGTTATCTTGATGTCCTGTTACAAAACAATGTAAATACTGCTTCAGTATCCCGTTCGGTCCTCTCAGTTTGGCCGTTAGACTCTTGATGATATCCAGAAGATAGCGCCTTCTTGACACCTAGGCCCATGCATATGGCTGACCAGAAACAAGATGTATACTCAAGTCCCCAATCTGATATTATAATGTCAGGCAACCATTGTTGACGAAAAATATCTTTCAAAAAGCGATCCCTCATTTCAGAGGCTGTAGGCTATTTGGATATGGGAGAAAAATGAGCCATCTTGCTGAAAGGGTCTACTGTTACCATGATAGTGGTGCAATTGTCAGAAGGAGGCAGATTGATAATGAAGTACATAGAGATTTGCTGCCCGGGTCTTGTTGGTAATGGTAGTTGCCATAATTTTCCTGAAGGAGCTCTGCTGGGGGGTTTTACTTGACCACACACAGTGCATGAAGGGACAAAGTATCTAATGTCTTGCTTGAATTTGGTCCACCAGAATTGGCCTAATAAGAGCTCCTGTGTGGGTACAATTCCAAGATGACCAGCCACTTGAGTATCATGACATAAAGGGACAGCACATCTTGCCTTATAGGTCCTGGAGGAATATATAGTCCATGTTTCTTGAAGAAAATCAATCCGTGTTTGTGAGAAATGTCTTGGGATGATGCAGAAGGTAGATCTGTATGTTCCGTGGTGACAGCGGACCTGATCCGGTCCAGAAAGTTATCGATTACACATACTATGGCAGTGTTTGGAAACAATTTCTCATGGTCTGTCATATGCTTTTCTGAAACGTGCCCATATCAGGAAAGGGCATCTGCTACCACGTTTCTAGTTCCAGGCATATAAATTTAATTTATACAAAATCGTATTTTGAAATGATGTGTGCCCATCCAGAATGGCGACTATTGATGCAGTCAAACCTCTGCAATGCTGTAGATTCCTGTTGTCAGTGCATATTTCAGTACAGTGCTTTACTCCTAAAAGTGATGAAGCCATTCTTGAGAGGCTTTTTTCATGGCCAGCAGTCCTTTTTCTATAACAGAATAGTTCTTCTCAGACTCAGATAGGGTTCTAGAAAGGAATGCCAATGGATGTTAATTTTGATCTTCTCCACATTGCTTCAGTACAGCACCTACGGCATTATCAGAATCATCAACTTCTACGATAAATGGTTTTTCATGATATGATATGATATGATATGGCATTTATAATGTATTGGGCTGTGTTGAATCAATACAGGTGCTGAAACAAAGGCCGATTTTAGTTGTTCAAAAGTTTTATTTGCTTGTGGGTTCCATATATAGGGAATATTTATTTTTTCAGAAGCCTAGTTAGTGTCAGTACCAGGAAGGAGAACTGATTGATACATTTCTGGTAAAAGTTGGCTACTCCTAAGAAACTTTGAAGTTCTTTAATGGAGGTCGGAGCTTTCCAAGGCAAAAAGGCACTTCTCGGGTTTGGCTAGTAGGTGGCGGGCTTGCAATCGCTGGAGGACCGCTGTGATGTGCCTATCATGTTCTTGAGGGACACATGAGAATACAAGGATATCATCCAAATACACCACCACCGAGTGCATCAATAGGTCAGAGAAGAGGTGATCCATGTACCACTGAAAGACAGAGGGAGCATTACAAAGCCCTAAGGGCATGACGCAGTATTCAAAATGACTGAAGGGCGTTCGAAATGTGGATTTCCACTTGTCCCCTTTTTTCCTTTTTTATTCTTATCAAGTGATAGGCACCACGCAAGTCAAGTTTTGTAAATACTTCAGCCTCCAAGGTATCCTGTATAAGAGGTAATGTGTACTTGTCTTTCTTGAAGATTTTATTAATCCCCCTGTAATATATGCAGGGTTTAAATTCGTTGGTGTTTTTTTTAAGTAATAAAAAAAGAGAGACGCAACTCCCAACAATGTTGATTCTCGAATGAGACAGTTTCGCAAATTAACATCGAGGTATTTCCACAGGGCTTATTTTTCTGATAGTGACAAGAGGAACATTGAACAAAAGTGAACGCTGTCTTTCCGTTGTAAATCTATTGCACAACCTTCAACATGATGTCGGTGCAAGGGAACTGTAGTTTCCTCAGCGAAGACATCTAGATAGGCTCCATATTGTTGTAGAATAGTGGAGGCAATGAAAGACGAAACCACTTAGTACAGTGATAGACTGAACTTCAGAGTTATTTAGGCAATGGTCCATAACATTTTCTGATCCCGAAAACAATGTATAAGCAGTCCAGTTTTGGTACGGGTTATGCAAATGTAACCACAGAATGCCCAATGCCCAATATCACTGGGAAATTAGCAGCTCTGATGAGGTTGAAGGAGATGGATTCATAATGATTGTTAATCGTAGTACCATTTCACTGGTGTTTTCAATAATGGGACCACTCGAGAGGGATGTTCGTTGACTCTTTCCACAGGTTGAGCTTGTGCTTCTACTTCTGCGTGTATCCCTTTCTGTTAAGCCCATTCTGAACCCAAGAAAAGGCCAGCTGCCCCACAGTCAACCAATGCTGGATGCTTCCCACTGCTCGTTAGATAGATGGACCATTAGAACCAAATGGGCAGTCGAGGATAGATGCATGGCCTGAATAGCAGCAGGACAAAAGGGAATTGGACTTTAAATAGACTCCCAGATGAC
This sequence comes from Ambystoma mexicanum, assembly GCF_040938575.1. Classification (NCBI taxonomy): domain Eukaryota; kingdom Metazoa; phylum Chordata; class Amphibia; order Caudata; family Ambystomatidae; genus Ambystoma; species Ambystoma mexicanum. Next base: position 562,159,027 of record NC_090921.1, read on the forward strand.
CTTCCCATCTATGACCGGGAGATGACGTTTCCCTGCTTCCTGAGAGGCCCCACTAGACAGGCCCGTACCAAATGTTTGACTGACCCGCAGTACATACAGAGACCATTCAGCCGCTGACACTGTCATTCTTCTAATGACAAAGTGCTATGCCTATCTGCATAGATTCAGCAGGTTCCGAAGCAGCAGCGATATCTCAAGATTGCAGGGTGCATGAGCCGACTTCCCATATGATTCTTTCGGCGTTCCTGACGGCTTTCCCGAAGACGGCAATCTATCTGTAGTGCCACTTGAGTATGTAGAGCACATGAGTACTGATAACGGATGAATATGGAAGTACGGAGAGTGTATAGATCACTGGAGCAGATGAATGTACAGACCTGCGAATGCACAGAGCAGATGAGTGTATAGAGCAGATGAGTGTATAGTGCAGATGAGTGTATAGAGATGATGATTGTATATGGCGAATAAATAGATAGAGCGCACAAGTGGATGGAGCGGACGAATGGATAGAGCGGATGAGTGGATAGAGCGGATGAGTGGAGAGAACAGATGAATGTATAGTGCAGATGAGTGTACCGAGCGGATGAATGTATAGAGCGAATGGATGTATAGAGCGGACGAGTAGATAGAGTAGATGAGTGGATAGGGTGGATGAGGGGATAGAGCGGATAAGTCGATAGAGTGGATGAATGGACAGAGCGGAGGAGTGAATAAGTGTACAGTGAAGATGAGTGTACAGAACGGTTGAAGGTATAGAAAAGATGAGTGTAGAGATGAATATATGGAACAGCATAATGCTGTTAATGCGTGTAAAGCACAAGTGCCTAAAGTGGATGAGTGCAGAGAGCAGATGAGTGCCTAGAGGGCCGAGTGCGCAGAGGGGATGAGTGCGTAAATGGGATGAGTGCGTAAAATGGGATGAGTGCGTAAAATGGGATGAGTGCATAAAGGAGATGAGTGCGTAGAGGAGATGAGTGTGTAGAGGAGATGAGTGCATAGAGGGGACGAATGCGTAGAGAGGACGAGTGCATAGAGGGGACGAGTGCGTACATAGGACGAGTGCGTAGACAAGACGAGTGCGTAGAGGGGACGAGTGCGTAGAGGTGACGAATGCATAGAGGGGACGAGTGCATAGAGGGGACGAGTGCATAGAGGGGACGAGTGCGCTGAAGGGACGAGTGCGTAGAGGGGACGAGTGCATAGAGGGGACGAGTGCGTAGAGGGGACGAGTGTGTAGAGGGTATGAGTGTGTAGAGGCGATGAGTGTATAGGGGCGATGAGTGTGTAGAGGCGATGAGTGCGTAGAGGCGATGAGTGCGTAGAGATGATGTGTGCCTAGAGGGGATGAGTGCGTATATGACAAATGAGTATATACGACCGATGAGTGTATATGGCGGATGAGTGTACATGGCGGATGAGTAGATGGAGCGGATGAGTAGATAGTGCGGATGATTGGATAGTGCGGATGAATGGATAGAGCAGAGGAGTGGATAGAACAGATGAATGTATAGACCTGATGAGTGGATAGAGCGGATGAGCTGATTGAGTGGATAGAGCTGATGAGTGTAGAGAGAATGAGTGTACAGAACGGATGAAGGCATAGAACAGATGAGTGTAGAGATGAATATATGGAACAGGATATTGCTGTTGAATGCGTGTAAAGCACGAGTCCTTAAAGCGGATAAGTGCGGGGAGCAGATGAGTGCGTAGAGGGATGAATACGTAGAGGGGTCGAGTGCGTAGAGGGGATGAGTGTGTAGAGGGGATGAGAGCGTAGAGGGGATGAGTGCATAGAGGGAATGAGTGCGTAGAGGGGATGAATGCGTAAAACAGGTGAACGCATAGTGCGCCCAGTAGCCGCTCTGTGAATTTAGAAGTGTGCCCAACAGCCTTGCTGAATCTAGAAGTGTGCCCACTAGCCTCTCTGTGAATTAAGTAGTATGCCCAATAGCCTCTCTGTGAAAAGTTGAACTTAGAAGTGCACCCAATAGCCTCTCTGTGAATTTTAGAAGTGTGCCCAACTACCTCTCTGTGAAAGTTGAATTTAGGAGGGTGCTCATTAGCCTCCCTGTGAATTCAGAAGTGTGCCCAATAGCTTCTATGTGGAAACGGAACTTAGAAGTGCGCCCAATAGCCTCTCTGTGATTCTAGAAGTGTGCATTTAGACGCTGAATTTAGAAGTGTGCCCAATAGCCTCTCTGTGAATCTAGAAGTGTGCCCAACAGCCGCTCTGTGAATTTAGAAGTGTGCCCAATAGCCTCTCTATGAACTAAGAAGTATGCCCAATAGCCTCTCTGTGAAAATTGAATATAGAAATGTACCCAATAGCCTCTCTGTGAATATTAGAAGCGTGCACAATAGCCTTTGTGGATTTAGAAATGTCTGAAAGGGCATGTAACCCATCATATCTCATCAACACGCTTACTCTCTCCTTACATCACCACTCAAATAGAACACAGAGATACTATGACACCATTCGGTATAACTGTTCTCATATCAACATTCGCTGCTCACTCCACATCATTCTAAGTAATCACTGCTGGTTACACACCCCCCAGCCAGGCGTTCTCCTCAGGCCTAACGCAGCTACTTCTGATCCGGATAAATCCTGCCAGAACGAACACATACCCCTGACCTCTCAACCATCACACCTACCTCTAGAAAGCAGCTATTACACGGATACCACACGAGCTGTACACATACCCGGTGCTCACACGCACCTTTTTGACTCTACTCTCTCTACTGATAGGAACTTCGGTTCCCAAGGGCGTTCAACCTACCAGCGCCTTCAGACCATACCAATGGTATATAAGGCGCTATATAAATGCAAAATAACAATAACAATAACAATAACTTGTATCAATTGATAATTAGTCGCGGGTCATGGGATTCGTGCGAGCTCATATTTTATGTTATCATTCAAGCCACGTTGATACAATGTAAAACAAAAGTTGTTAGGCCAGGCCGTTTCCATCGCTTACTGCTTGAATTTCATATTACACGTTAGGATGTCTATCTGTCCTTGTAGACAATCCAAGATTCCTTCCTGGGCAGAATATGCCTGGTCCGGACGCCCATCAATGTTTCTGAAAGTGATCATGAGTCTTGGGAAATCGATCAAAACGGGATCATCTTGGATGACCAGTTGAGTCGCCCAAGATACTGCACTTCCTGTCAAATAGGTAACAATAAACCCCACCTTGGCCCGATCATTGGGAAAGGGTGTTTGCGAAAAGGAAAAAGTTACAATGCAGGCATCCAAACTCTTTTGGGTCTCCTTGGAACTTTTCTATATAATCAGCAGCAGAGGCCGAAAAAGCAGGCAATGTTTCTCTGTTTGCCATAGCCTGATGGAGCATAGCCATCTCCGCTTTTAATGTTTGTACTTTGGTGGTTAAAGTGTGCATCACCGCAATAAGCTCTTTCATTTGAGCCATTTCTGCTGCTGTTAGATGGACATTGCAAACTCTCAGCAATGCACCTAAGCTTTGGTGATATGTGAGTGAGCTCCCCAGTACAACCACTGCTGATTAGTTGTAGAACACCAGCCAATGGCTCCACCTGTGAACAGACCCCAAACAGGAGAAAAAGACTACCAACCGGGAGAGAAAACCTTGATGATCCAGGAGTCTTAGGTTTCCGAGTTGACAAACTTTGCTGGATAATAATTGCCAAACCCAGGAGGACAGAATGAGGAGCTGAGGAACAGCAGGCAGAGAAACAGGTAAATCAAAGGAAGAAGGGACGAGGCACCAAGAAGAACACAGAGCAGAGAGCAGAGGAAAAACATGAAAAGTTAGGGAAAAGGAGCGCACATACAACAAGAGACGCAACGCATTTTAGCGCTTCCTACAACTGCCCTTATGTCGAACACAGCAGCGATAGTCTTGTGACATCAGTGCAGCGAGACGGGCTACAGCTAGAGGCTGACCCCTCCAAACGCTAGACCGATGATGCACTGACGTTCTATGAAACGTTGTGGGATGCCGAAACGTCAATGCGGATGTCAGCCGCCAGCGATTCCACAGTCCATAGCCAGGCAGACGGCTGACACCCTTCATGAGAATCCGAAAGGAGGATGCTAATCTGGTAGCAATGGTCATGGGGAGGCATTTCATGCTTTCTGCATATGCAGATGATGTTCTCGCTTATTTGCCTCATACTCATATGTGGTTTGAAAAATTTGCAAAACCTATTGATGATTACTTCAGAACTTCCAGATACAAAGTCAAATGGTACAAGACAGAGGTCCACGTGCTCAATACGATTTTTACCACAGAAATGTTGAATAGATACCCTGTCTCCAGGAAACTTGGAGGCCATATGTTCCGTGAAGTACTTTCTGCACGTTCATTAGATGTCACAGCCTCTGTTAATGAGTGGAAAGTCTTCCAATGCATCGATAGCCTGGTGATATGTTTGAACCATTTGTATGTCTCCTGGTTGGGCTGTTTACAAATTATTACGAGCGTGTTGGTTCCTACAAATACCCACTCTCTTTATTTACTACAGGTTCTGTTTCCAAAAACCTTCTTCACCTCCCTTTATAAATAATTAACCATCTTCTTATGGCCGGCTAAGCAGCATTGTATTCCGGTCTTTAAAGGCTATCAACATGCCTCTTCCATCCATCAGCCCTCCAACTGGTGGGATTGTGACAACATCTCGACTAGGCCCTAATCTAGTGGACCTGGACAAGGCCTGCTTGGAGGTTGAGCAAGTGGCCCTTCTCTCCGAAACATCCTATGACTGCGCATCATAAACACATCTCAACAAATAATCCTGAGATTCGTTGTCCCTTGATGGCTTTTGATAGTCTATGTTTCAGATGCAGGGCCCAGCCTGGGACTCAAGTTCTGCCTCATTGTGGGTTTGTGATTGGTAGGGCGGTTAGGTGGTGTAAGTGGGTAGAGTATGGAGTACAATCAGTGCATGGTCTGCAATAGTTAATAGTCTCAAAGATTTCCACCTCTTGTCTGCAGAGTTCCATTTGGGGATTTGTGATTTTCTGGGATATCTTCAACTGAAAAACACAGGGCCTCATCACGACCCTGGCGCTAAGTGAAAAACGATGGCGGTAAATGGTTACCGCCATCTTTTTCCGCCAGGTCCGATCATGACATGTGACCGTTAACTACGATGCCATTAGCGGCATCGTAGTCAACGCTGCCGCTAACTACGCCATGGGTGCGCGCCCGCGTCCGCCCACACCGTACTTAGCGCCATGCCGGAAAGTTACGCAAATGCCGACCCAAGCGGACATGCACCTAACGCCATCACCCAGCCCGTTAAGTACCTTACCACCATGGTGCTAACAACGCCATCGCGAACCAACCGTAAAGGGCCATGTTAAGTGAATGCAGCTGCCACAGGTGCACTGAAACAGCACAGGTGAAGGCAATACAGACTCAGGAAGTACAAAAAGAGCCCACCCCACCCCTTCCCACACCCAGACACACTCCACAATGATACCAATTCGAATGGCAATGTTGGGGCTGGAGGACCTGATAGCAATGCATGTGCTACAACAGCAACAACAACAACAACTACTACAACAACAGGCAGCACAGAGGAGACGCAGGAGGAGAAGGAGGGCAAGGCAGGCCCAGCAAGCCCCACCTGCACAGCCAGTGCCACCACGCAGGCAGCCCCCAATCCCACGCATCAGAGCCAATCCATTCAACCTCACTGCTGAGCAGATCCACACCCTGTACCGTTTGGACCGGGACACCATCACCGCCATCGTAGACATGACACACAACGACATCGTCAGCATGATAGAAAGTCCAACCGCCACCCCCCCCCTACTGAAGGTAGTGGCTGTACTCCACTTCCTGGCCACAGGCAGCTACCAGCACACAGTGGGGCACCTGCATGGAATTTCACAACCATTATTCTCGCAAACACTCATCCAAGTGCTCGATGCCCTCCTCAAGCACACAGACAACCACATCTCATTACCACGGACTGCACAGGAGATAGCTAACACCAAAGTGGGTTTCCATGCACTAGCCGGCATACCCGGTTGCATTGGTGCCATCGACTGCACCCATGTGGAATTGGTGGTTCCACGTGCCGTGGAGGTACCGTACCGCAACCGGAAACAGTTCCACTCAATCAACGTGCAAATGGTCTGTGACTCCAACAAGATCATCACACATTGTTGTGCCCGATTCCCCGGATCAACCCATGATTCCATGGTCCTGAGGAACTCCACAATACCACGCTACATGGAGCAACATGCAGGCCCAAGATCCTGGCTACTCGGTGAGTCCAATGTAATGGAAGTGGGCAGGTGAATGACGTACCGATGCATACTCCACCTGGCTGAAAGGGGGGGGGATGCATACTCCACCTGGCTGAAAGGGGGGGGGGATGCATACTCCACCTGGCTGAAAGGGGGGGGGATGCATACTCCACCTGGCTGAAAGGGGGGGGGATGCATACTCCACCTGGCCGAAAGGGGGGGGGATGCATACTCCACCTGGCTGTGAGTAACACGGAGATCGGAGACAGAGGATGGGCACTTACAATGCACACAACCCCTCTGCATACATTGGGTGATGGCATGCAAAACAGGCCATGGAAGCCATGGGCATATACAGGTAGCATTGTGTGAATAAATTAGGTCATGTAGATGTGAGCCAAATTAACAGTTGGATGCAAGCCATGATGGAACATCATGTTCTTGATCAGACAACATGACTGACACATACATTCTCGCCTACATACAGGTGATGCAGGCTATCCCCTGAAGAGTTGGCTCCTTACACCAGTCCGGAACCCGCAGAACCAGCACGAGGAGGACTTCAACCGTGCACATACACGTACTCGTGTGGTCATAGAGCAGACATTCGGCCTATTGAAGGCACGGTTCCGAAGCCTCAGTAGGTCTGGTGGGGCACTCCTGTATGGCCATGAGAAGGTGGCAAAGATCGTCATGGCATGTGTAATGCTACACAATATGTGCGTCAGGCAGAATGTGCCCCTGCCCCCTGACGCAGAACTACAACCACCTGACGATGAGGATGAGGAGGGAGCAGATGGGGCGGCACCCCATGGAGGAGGCGATGCACAGGAGGGGCGTGCAATGCGCCAAACTATCATCGACCACTGCTTCTAGCACACATGGCTGGTGTGTGTCACATGGTGACTGCACTTGGGGCACTGTGTGGCACCGGGACATGCACACTGTGGACTGTACACCAATAAAGCACACATGCGCAAAGAAAAATTCAACACACTCTGGGTTTTTTTTCAAGGTAAAAGTGTATTCAAGCCATGGAACGTCGTGACCCACCACCTCCCACCTCCCCCCTGCACACACACACCCCCAACTCCCTCCTTAACTCCCCAACACACCTCCCCGCCACCCCCCTGCACACCCCAACACACCCACTCCCCCCTCCACCCTCCCCCCCCCTGGAATCCCAACAAAGGTGTGAGTTAGTCTGTGCAGCAGTGTCTGAAGTAGGATTCCTACACTGTCCGGCCACTATTGGCAGCCCCCTCCACTGGCCCCCGGGGCACCCCTGCCTGTGCTGCGGAGGTTCCTCCCCGATCGGCGGATGGGGCTGCTCGGTGTCGAGCTGGCAACCGAGGAGGATCCTGCCTGCTCATTTGGACGCATGTCCCGAATTGTCTGCACAAGGTCAGTGATGGCGTGCCGCACAGCAGCTAGTTCCGCGCAGATGTCCTTTGTGGACGACTCTATAGCGGCCTTCACTGTCTCCGCACATTTCTCCATTGCTGCACTTGACCCCCCACATTCTGCAACATGTTCTTCGAGCAGCGAGGAAAGTTGCTGCTGCCGGGTGGCAATCGCCTCCAGGGAATGGTTGGTATTCTGGCCCATGGCTAATGGCAGTGGTATTCCCATTGGGCTGATCACCCCCTGCAGCGGGGATGGAGTGGCTGGCCAATCGTCATCCTCTGGCTGACCCTGTGTGGCATCCGCATGCGGGCTGCTTAGGGACAGGTAGGGGGAATGAGGGTGGGCTGTGGGGCTTCTGACATCACTCTCCTCAAAGATCCCTGCTTCGCTATAGGAGGAGGCTGCAATGGCAGCAGTTTCCCCAATAGTGCTGCTTGCAGCAGAGGCTGTGCCTTCTGTGGGCATGATTTGTGTGATGTCTGCTGCTGCTGCTGCTGCTTCTGTACTGCCTGCTGGGGTGGCTGTCTGTGCCCTGTCCTGTTTTCCTTGCATGGATTTTGGCTGCTGTGGGGTTTTCCTCGGGACGGCAGAGGTGGAGGGTTGTGGTGTTGGCACAGTTGTCCTGGCCCTCTTGGTGGGTGTGGAGGCAGTGGTGTCCTCTTCCTCAAGGTCTGAATTTGAGCCTGTGGTGGGACAAAGGAGGGAGAGTGTTATCGATGGGTCTGCGGACAATGGCCGGGCATTGTGGCGACTGGCATCTTATCAGTTAGTACATGTGGCACATTTCATGCAGGGGAAAAAAGTTGTCTCCCTTTTGTGTGGAAGTAGCATGGAGGTATGTGGGTGCCTGCAGTTAGGGTGTGCATACTGCATGTGTACAGGGTGCAGATCGGATGTATCTGTGGGCAGTCTCCTGCTGATGTGTTGCATTTACACTATGGGCCAACATTGTACTTCACATGAATGGACTTAGGTGAGATTTGCATGCCTTGATTTGAGCCACCTACCTGCATCGCCCGATGTCGGGGCTCCTCTCTCCATTCCTCCTACTCCTTCAATGCTCTGCATTCCGATTGTGGAGGCACAGATTTCCTCCCATGGCTGCAATTTTATAGGGGACTCCGATCCTCCCCCAGTTGCCATTGCCTGGTTCATGTTTGCTGATAGTATGCTCCTGACTCTGAGCCGGAGATCGTCCCACCGCTTGCGGCACTGTCTGACATTGCGGGGTGTAGTTCCCACGGCACTGACCCGCTGAGCCACCAGTGCCCATATGGCCTTCTTCTTGGATATGGCCGGTCTTGTCATTTGGTTGGAGAATACCACTGCGGCGTTCTCCTGGAGGGTCTCCGCTAGCATGGTAAGCTCCTCTCTGGAGAAGCGGTCTTGCCGCTGGCGGTCACAGGCTTTTTTCACCACTTTAGGCATTTTCCTGCAGGTAGAAGGTTGAAGCTGGTATTTGCGGGGTCTCAGGCTTGGATGTCCAGTGGTTGCGGAGGATGGCAATGGATTGTGTTTTTAAAGATGGCCGCCGTGCTCTTTCCCGTTCCGCCGCGGTGACGCTACTTCCGGTTCCGCTTATCTACGGTCAACGCTAATTGCGGTGACCGCTAACTACGGTCACCGCTATGTACGGTGGTCGGGGTGGCGGTGGTGCACCTTGCGCCGCATACGATGCCGGTAGGTGCCGTTTTGGGGGCATTACCGCCATGGCGCAGTTTACATTACCGCCATGGCGTAATGCTCGTGCGCGATGGGTCGTAATGTGGCGCACTTTACGCCATCGTCCCACGGCGTTAACGCTCATTACGCCATGGCGGTAATGACGGCGGATTACCGCCAGGGTCGTAATGAGGCCCACAGTCACCAAAGTTCTCCCTCCAGAGTTGCTGAGGGGGTCCGCTCTTAGTTTGGCACCTCTAGGACATTGTTTACAACCTGGAATAACATGAAGGCCTCTCGTTGTTATGGTATCCTTAGGATGCCCTTAGAAACCCTCAGAATTAAGGCCAATACTGACTGACTGAGTATGGGATTGACACACTGCACTGTCCTCTGATCAAGTTTGGGTGGGTATATGAGAGAAAGGGCAACAAACCTCCAGATCAGCTGCAATGTCTCAAACAAGCGATTTATGGTGTTGTGGACCCCACTCAGATCATACACTGTACTCTGATCAATGTTTGGGTGGGTATATGAGAGAAAGGGCAACAAACCTCCAGATCAGTGTCTCAAACAAGCTATTTGTGGTGTTGTGGACCCCACTCAGATCATACACTGTCCTCTGATCAATGTTTGGGTGGGTATGTGAGAGAAAGGGTAACAAACCTCCAGATTAGTGTCTCAAACAAGGTGTGAATGGTGTTGTGGACCCCACTCCGATCATACACTGTCCTCTGATCAATGTTTGGGTGGGTATATGAGAGAAAGGGCTACAAACCTCCAGATCAGCTGCAATGTCTCAAACAAGCTATTTATGGTGTTGTGGACCCCACTCAGATCATACACTGTCCTCTGATCAATGTTTGGGTGGGTATATGAGAGAAAGGGCTACAAACCTCCAGATCAGCTGCAATGTCTCAAACAAGCTATTTATGGTGTTGTGGACCCCACTCAGATCATACACTGTCCTCTGATCAATGTTTGGGTGGGTATATGAGAGAAAGGGCTACAAACCTCCAGATCAGCTGCAATGTCTCAAACAAGCTATTTATGGTGTTGTGGACCCCACTCAGATCATACACTGTCCTCTGATCAATGTTTGGGTGGGTATATGAGAGAAAGGGCTACAAACCTCCAGATCAGCTGCAATGCCTCAAACAAGCTACTTATGGTGTTGTGGACTCCACTCAGATCATACACTGTCCTCTGATCAATGTTTGGGTGGGTATATGAGAGAAAGGGCTACAAACCTCCAGATCAGCTGCAATGTCTCAAACAAGCTATTTATGGTGTTGTGGACCCCACTCAGATCATACACTGTCCTCTGATCAATGTTTGGGTGGGTATATGAGAGAAAGGGCTACAAACCTCCAGATCAGCTGCAATGCCTCAAACAAGCTACTTATGGTGTTGTGGACTCCACTCAGATCATACACTGTCCTCAGATCAATGTTTGGGTGGGTATATGAGAGAAAGGGTAACAAACCTCCAGATTAGTGTCTCAAACAAGCTATTTATGGTGTTGTGGACCCCACTCAGATCATACACTGTCCTCTGATCAATGTTTGGGTGGGTATATGAGAGAAAGGGTAACAAACCTCCAGATTAGTGCCTCAAACAAACTATTTATGGTGTTGTGGACCCCACTCCGATCATAGACTGTCCTCTGATCAATGTTTGGGTGGGTATATGAGAGAAAGGGCTACAAACCTCCAGATCAGCTGCAATGTCTCAAACAAGCTATTTATGGTGTTGTGGACCCCACTCAGATCATACACTGTCCTCTGATCAATGTTTGGGTGGGTATATGAGAGAAAGGGCTACATACCTCCAGATCAGCTGCAATGTCTCAAACAAGCTATTTATGATGTTGTGGACCCCACTCAGATCATACACTGTCCTCTGATCAGTGTATGGGTTGGTATATGAGAGAAAGGGCTACCAACCTCCAGATCAGCTGCAATGTCTCAAAAAAGCTATTTACGGTATTGGGGACCTCACTCAGATCATACAATGTCCTCTGATCAATGTTTGGGTGGGTATATGAGAGAAAGGGCTACAAAGCTCCAGATCAGCTGCAATGTCTCAAACAAGCTATTTATGGTGTTGTGGACCTCGCTGAGATCATACATTAACTATATTCATTTTTTTAATTTTAATTTTTTATTTAATTGTGTATCTAGTTGTAAAACTTTAACACAAATATCTATCACAGACTTTACACAAATATATCAACGAATTCAAAGAATTATACACTCAATTAATTTACATAATAAAAGAATCCAATTACACATACATAGAAAAAAATAAGAACAGCAAGAGAAAAAAGTAATTCAAATCAGTCCTATACAGTATAAAAAGAAACACTAATTGAATTAATCTAAATTTAAAATAGCAAAGTATGACATAAGATAAGCAGAGATTTAAAATGTAACTTTTTCAGGTATACCTATCAAATAGTCAGCTCACAAAGAAAGTAAGAAGGTAGCCATAACAGCCCTACCAGAATGATGTAGTATTAAAGATCTGATAGCAATTTTACTTCCTCTTTGAATTTCATCAGCTACTTGTTAACACTTTTCCAGACCTGCATAATGGCAATTGTTAGTCCATGACTATAGCCCGACAGACACCTCAGCCAAAATAGTTCACTAGTGATGCATTCCAGATTTTCTACATAGTTAATCAATTAACAATCATATACCAGTCTCAAAGTCGGCCAGCCTGTCAAAACATGTCTAGCTGACTTAATGGTTTGCCTATCAAGGCAAATTCTGCATGTCCTTTCTTCTAATGGAATGCCCGGCCAAGTCCCCTTGATCTCTAATAGATCCAAGCAGTTTAATCTGATATTTAAGAATATTCTACGCGTAGCCAGGGAGGGCAATAATTTTAGATACACTTGGTGCTGTTTGTACGCAAAGCACATCCTAGAGAAAGATTTCAGAGACCTCATGCCAGCAGTTTTTTCGTGGCTCATCACCCAGTCCCATTTCTCCACACAGTTTCTGAGTGATTTAAGCATGACAGCATCTCCATGCTTCCAACACGGTGTCCAACCAATCTTATCAAAGAATTGCTCATTAGTTTTCTTGAATTTTTGCAGTGCAGAACAGTTCCCACCCTCCAATGTAGATTTAAGAATGAACAAAAGAGAACTAGATCATGCATGTTTGATCTTAATATACAGCTTGCCTCTATTAAACCCGGTAGTAGCTGACAAAGAAATTAGCCCCATCTCAAGTCAAACTGCTTCGATAGGGGTATAGTTAGTTATTCCCAGTATCCTTCTCCAAATAAGACCTTCCATACGATCAGCCCAAAGAGACCAATCTGAGTAAGTTGTTTCTAACGCATAACGGATCTTTGCCTCGGGAGGATACTCAGCAGCAACATGCTCGCCTTTGAAGCAAGCCAACACAGAGCAACACAAGTTCAATCCCCGGGTCTGCGCTTAGAAACCTCTGGCTATTAAGCCCATTATAAATAACCTATTATATCATAAAGGAAGGCTGCAGATAGTTTTTGTTTATATATAGCGAGGGTACTGAGAAAACTATAACCAGCAGTCCTCTTTGAGAAGGACATAACTGCAGCCATAATTGACATTACTTTTACTTTCTAATTTTGGTGTAGTATCTCATTCACTATTGTTTTTCCTGAAATCCCTTTATGGTCCAAATACTTAAACCAAGTAACCCTTTTGATGTTACCCAACGGGCAAGAGATTATGGTCTTTTTACAGCACTTCCGGCCAACAGCCATAAATTGAGTTTTCCCAAGATTTATTTTCAGGCCATTTAGCTCAGCATAGGCGAAGACAGCCTTGGCACTATGACAAATGCCCATATAGGTGTTATCAAATATGATCAAGTCATCAGCATAGCCGATCCACCCTACCCTGTTAGTCCCAATTTTAGGGAATGCATTCGGTTTTTCCATAAAGATACAGCAAAGTCGGCCAGAAACAGGTTGAACAATGTAGGTGCAAAGGCACACTCCTGCCTGACACCTTTCCTGAACGAAATCAGACCAGACATCAGACCTTGATTGTTCAGCCTGACCCTCAAAGTATTATCGTTGTACATTATTTTACACGCACATTGGAGGTGTTCGGGCATGCCCACCCTTTCCAACTTTACCCATAGTTTAGATCTGTCAACCATGTCAAATGCAGATGAAATGTCCATGAATAGCAGGTACAGAGGAAGATCATCACAACAGTTGGCTTGTTCAATCAAGGTGTTTACCATAAAGTTGTTATCATTGGTAGACCATCCCTTTCTGAATCCTGCCTAAGCTCTGTCAAGGATGTCATCTATGCCTATCCAGGCATTGATCTCCTTAAAGATCAGAGTGCAGCATTTTTTACTTGGAACATCAGTTAAGGCCAAAAGATGATAATTCTCAGGCAAACAGCGTTGACCATTTTTAAACACTGGTATGATGTGCGATGTACTCCACGAGCTAGGAATCATACCAGTGTCTACCACCTTATCAAATAATGTTACAAGAATATCTGCCCAACATTCTGGTTTATCCTTAATAATTACAAAGGCCATCAGGACCGGGGCCCTGGAAGATTTCAGTTGCTTGATAATTGCAATGGTGTCATCGCGTTCTATCATTAGGCTGGAGATAGGATTCTTTACTAAATAGGTCACCTCCCCATTAACTTATCTGAGAGATATTTTTCCCATCAATACTACAGATAAGTTCATGCCTGCCAGTAATGGTAACAGGCTTCTAGTTGGCCCAACATTCTTTTGTATCCACATCAAGTAATTTCACAGTTAAACCTTTATCATTTAACATTTTATTTATTTTCCCACTCTCTCCATCTCAACACCTAATTTCAAGGATTCCACAAATTTTAGAGCATCAAGTGTTCGGCCCACCTTTTCAACTGTCAATAGTCTCTCCCAGTATTCTTCCTCCGTATCTGGAGAGATTTTGGCCATGTAACTCCCCATATCTGTCAAACGTTTCAATGCCAGGGATGGAGGTCAACATAACATGTCTGATGACTCCAGGTGTTCTTTGTTTTCACAGAATATGCAGAACACATCAGACTTTTCCATTAGCTTTTTCCTCCATTTAACTTCTCTAGCGGCCCAGATATTCAATCTGCATCTCAACAACAGGTCTCTGTAATGACTTGATGGAAATTTCTTCAGGTAAGGTGGGAGGGTATTTAGTGTTTTTCGCTCCCATATGATATTATGGCACATATTTTTCGCCAGTTTCTTCTCTTGAGTTTCTTCCCAGTCTTTTTCCTGGATAGTTCTTTTTTCCTTGTCAGAATTGTATTTCAAAGTGTCCTCAGAGATATTAAGCTGTTCCAAGGTGTTATTTGGAGTATTGTGTCTCTATTTACTGGCTCTTTCTGTGCTAGGATTTCATAAGGTTGTAGTGATTTTTTCGAGAATGCATTTTCGGTAAAGAGATAGCCTTTTCCATAGAACTATAGATGCCAGGGATTGGAGCCTTAGTTCGGTTCTTATGAGCTCCACAGGTAGCGAGTTTGGAAGCTTCAAGATTTTCAGCAAAAATATGATCCACATATGCTCCAGACTTCCCAGCACAGGGTTAACAAGGCCTCTGCACCATAGGTAATTACGGCTACTACCTTTTGTTTATAAAAGGTTAGAATGGGCGTCAGAGAGAACTTTCCATATCTTCGATTTATAACTAGCCCCTGGTTAGTCAAGGTCGTTAGCTTTTCCCGAATCAGTGCATATTGGCCTTCTTCATTGCAATTTTTGTTTATCCTCACACCAAGATATAGTATCAACCTCGTCCAATTTTTCGTTTTCTAATGACCAGACAGGACATTTCCTTGCCATTCATTTTCCACGACTTGATTCCATTATTAATACCATGGATTTCTTGATGTTTATTTTCATATCATTTTCTGTTAGGAACTCATTGAAGACCTCTATCCGTCGCTGAAGATCGATGGGAGTTTGGTCAAGGAATACCGCGTCATCAGCATACAGCATCCACGGCACTTCGATTCCATCGATCTTAGGGGCAAAGGCGTGGGTCTGGTCTTGTTGGATCTTCATGTCGGCCATATGTATGACAAAGAGAAAGGGTGCTAAAGCACATCCCTGTTTTATCCCTCGGGACATTTTGATATTTCTTGTAACCCCACCATTTGCTGTTGTTTGGACCTGTATCGTAGTGTTGGTATACAGTGCTTGGATGGGTTCTAAAAGATCTTCCGGGCATCCCCATCTTTTCATTTTTAGCCACAGGCATTCGCGGTTTATCCCGTCGAACGCCTGTTCGAAATCTATAAAAGGCTTTTTTTTCCTTCCAGGGCCTTTGCATTCATAAGATTAATTAGGAACAGGTTTAGCAATGTTCCCACTCCATTGATGAAAGCTGTTTGCCTCTCATCCAGGATTGTGTCTTGTGTCGCCCATGTTCTCAGGTCTCTTAGCAAAATAGACGCAAATAGTTTGCCTCTGTCCCCTTTTTTATAGATTGGTACGATGTATGCTCTCTCGAAGAGGTGGGGATTTGTCTTGATCGCCTTATTTGTTGAAACAATGCATAGATTAGGTCTGTCCACTCATCACAGTTATCCTTAAGTATCTTGTTCGAGATGCCATCTGGTCCCGCAGCCCTAGAGGCACTTAGTTTTTTTATCAGCCCTACGATGTCATCTCTGTCAAATTCCATTGCCCAGGGGTTTTCTTCATAATCTTTCTTTGTATTAAATTTCTTATTTTTCCCCTCATATAGGGTGGTGTAATGATTACACCAATTTTCCTCCAAAACTTGGTTTACACCTATTGCAGATTGGCATAGTTCTCTATTGTTAATTATATCCCAAGTGCTTCTTGCATTGTTTGTTGACACTGCGGCTAGCATTTTTTCCGCATCTCCTTGTGTTCTCAGATATCGTATGGAACATAGCCAGTTTTTGTATGTTTGCCGACACTTCCTCAGTTTTTCATCTTTATCTAGAGAGTTTTCCTTTTTTATGCATGCCAGGTCAGCTCTGTATTGTTTCATTTTGGCCACTAAGATTTCATCATATGCATGCTTTCTTTTATTTGTTTTAACTCTATTCAGATCGTACTTGACCTCGAAAGCTTCCAACAGCCATCTTTATTCTACCTCATCTTTACCATCCTCTATGGCATTATTGTATTTTTCCACCAGCTTTGGTATGGATTGTTTTTTTATCCTTAACCGATTTCTCCCCCAGGACACTTCCGTTTCCATCACTCCTATTCTAATTGGTGATTTTCTTACTTTCCAAGAGAGTTCTGTTTCCAATAGACTATGGTCACTGTTTGCTTCCTTCTTTATTGTAAAGTAGTTTACCCATTCAAGGGTATTTCCACCAACAAAACAAGCTCCAGATTTTCCACTGTGCCATGTATTGGCTCCCATCAGATCTCCTCTCGTAAGGCTGTTTTACATCTTCATGTCTCGAATTCACATTTCCTCCATCCCTTTTTGTTCTTTCCCTACAAGTTGTTCGACCACTTTGATTTTGCCTTCTGGGTCTAGTAGTTTAATATTTAAGTCACCACTGAGTAGAATCAACTGGTCTTTGTCCACCATCATTGATTTATCGATGGCATTCATGATGACTTTTAGGTAGCTTTCAACTTTTTGCTCCAGTAGGTATTGATCAATAGCAACTTGGATGGACCAACACTCTTCTCTGGTTGAAATGTTATTTTTAATATTTGCACAAAAGGATTTGGTATATGATGTTCAAAGACTTGTAGATGGCTGTCTAGTTTTTTCAGGATCATTAGACCTGTGAATGGTCTCCCTTTTGGCCCTTTCTGGCCGGGTTTATATACACTTCATATCCCTCGCATACTGGTGTTTCTCGCAGCCAAGATTCCTGTATACACATGAGGTCATATTTTCCCAAGAAATTGCTGTCGTCAGTAAACAAATGTTTAAAGCCTCTGGTTTTCCATGAGGCACAATAAACATTTCTTTGGGATTCCTCCTCAATCTTTTGTTTTTTCTTAGTGTTTAAGGCTTTAGCCATCCATGTCCAATCATTAGTCTTCTGTTTCCCTTCTTTAGAATTGCTTTTGTTCTTATTCATGTTTCCTGAGTTATCCACTGTGAACCTCAAGGATTTCATTTGCTCAGCACTTTTTCTATTTTAGATGATCTTTCCCTTTGGGTTATAAATACAGCTTTTGGGTTTTTTCTTAGGTCCTTTTTAGTTTCACTATCTAGGATCGGTCTAGATTTTTCACTAGTTTCCTTTTCAGTGTCTTTTGTTACTCTCTGTAGTTTCTTCTTCTTCTTTGTTTCTTTTTCTTCCCTGTTTGTTTCTTTTATACTGCCTTGTTCATATTTTTCTTCCAAAGCTTCTAATCGAAATCCCTTTTTTTAGGATATCGCTGTCCTCCAGCAAGTTTTGTTTTGTCTTGTTAGAGTTTAGATGTAATATAACCTGATCCATCCATTTTTCTGTTGCAGATTCAACATTTTTTATATCCTCTGTTGTTACCTTGCGTAGGATTGATATTTGATTAAAGAGTGTCATCACATAACTCCTGTTTAGCACTACCCTTTTAGGACCTTTTGATGTTGTTTCTAATTTTAGGTACCAACCTTTAGGTGTCCTGGCTTTCCTGACACTTCCAGAAGGAGAGACTTCTCGCTGATCTTTTTCACCCCCCTGCCCCATTTATTTGGATTTTTGCTTTTTGCAGGGGCTTTTTCTGGTGCATTTGAGCTTTCTTTTCTTCATTATCCTGCTGCTTCCTTTTTTCTTCCAATGTTTTGAACGGGGTAGTGGCTCGTTGCTCTTTACGGAGGGGAGTCCTCTTTGGATCTGTCTTTTTGTCCGGGTTCAAATCTTCTGTTGTCAATTTGTCTCTTTGGGTTTTCCACTTCATTTGGTCTTTTACTTGCCCTCCATGATGGGCGGTTTCCCAGTTGTCTATGGTCTGCCAATCAGATAGACTGATATTTTCCTATTCCTCTTCTTCCCTGATTTTGTCCATTATTTCAATACGATCACTTAGATCTGCAGTTTGCTCCGACTCAGATTCCTCCGTGTCTATTTCAATGGTCTTTATAACTCCATTTTCCCTGGGTACCTCCGGAGGGTCTAGCTCTCTGAGTGTCATTTCTCATCTGGGCTTCTTTGCACATTGCAGGCTTTCTCTTTTTGGCGGTTTTCTTATATTTCTCAGGAAAGCTCTGGAACCATTTACTTTCTGTTTTAGGATTTCATTCTTTGATTTTTTTTCCTTTTCCAATTTTTTGGGTGCCCCATTTCCCCCCTGAGGGTCCTGGGCATTAGAAGTAGCGCCTGCAAAAATTGCAAAGTTTGGCTGGTTTAGTTTGGATACGGGTTCTCCTCTTCCAACTGTCTGCTTTCGTGGAGAGATCAGGATTACCTTGTCAGGGTTTCGACCTGTTTGTTTTAGTTGAACACCTTCTCCCTGTTTCAATTTCATTGGACCCTTTCCAGCCTTTATATTGTCCCTCAACATGTCCGGCTCATTTTCCTAATTATATATGCTTCTCATCCATTTGCAGTCCTCCAGGACTGCCTCCATCAATAATGATTCATCGTTAGCATCTTTTCTCGCTAAATCACTAAGGCGGTTTTGCCAAATTTATGTTTGCTCTGCTTCCTTATCCATTCTTATATCTAGTCTCTTCAGGGAGGATTCCATTTGAAAGTTTGCCTCTTTAATTTGTATATTGGTGCAAGCTACTTCTTGTAAAGAGTCCCTTATAATCTCATAAAGTTTTAGGAATGGAGTAATCGTTAGGTTTAGGGATGTCATGATCACATTTTGAATGTGCGCAGTATCCTTTAGCCTTTCAGTTTTACAGGCCTCACTAATTAATTGTGAGGTTTCCTCTTTAGACATCCCTTCTTGAGTCGACCTATCTTCTACAGCAGCCAGAGTTTGAGTCATTTTAGTCGACGTTTGTTTCTCATAGGGATTGGGTGGATTCTTGTCATGGTCTTCATCTCCCAAACATCCCATTTGTGCTTGCTCTTTATCTAATGCTGCAACCTTCTCATTGATAAAGGAGAAGCTTTTCCTTTTCTCTCTTTCTATTTTCCCCGTCAGGATCGATATATCTTGCATGATTTTATTTGCCAGCCTTGAGTTGCTCAGGTTTACTGCAGGCATGTTTGTGCTTTTGCTTCCACTTAGACTCCCAGATGGCTTGGGTCTCTCTACTGGCGTCCGGATTTGATCTTCACTCCACCCATCCATAGGCTTCTCCGTCGCTCTTTCCTGAAAGGGGTTTGGATGATCTCTCCCTTTTTCCCTGCCAGTTTATTCATCTGTTACCCTCTCTTCAATTTGTTGGTTTTTCAATTGTGGGGTAGATTTATATCCTTGATTTGGGTTCTCCCACGTGTCTGGCATGAAGATGTTGTTTCTTATAGATTGAGCAGCTGCAGCTTCCGTTTGAAGGATTTTTTTTGCTTTTAAGATAGTGGGTTCCTGCAGGGCTTCTCCTAAGTGACCTAGATCTGCAAGATCCCAAGTGCTTGCATTTTCCCATAAGGCCTCCGTAGAGGCAGTTCGACTTGGGGTTTTATTAACAAGTTTCTTTACGCATTCGGGGCCATCAATGGATAGATTTGGCTCCTTCCCTGGAGGGCTTCCAATCAAGTTTTCCGTTAAGGAGCCAGCCATCTCTTTGGCTGGGGGGATCATCCCCTCCTGGTCTGCGTTGGTCTGGTCCAAATCAATAACAGTTTTTGATTTATGCCCCAAGCTCAGATCACATTTCCCCCCCTCAGGGGTTTTTGGCGCTACACAGGGGCAATGGTTGGCGGAATCTCCTTCGCCCATTCCATATTTTTTAACTAGCTCTCGGTTTTCTCCCACGATTTCATTTGGCGGCCCATCCTGAGCTCTATCAGGGGTCTCAGATGTTTCCTCATTGGTTTGTATCATACAGTCTTCATGCTCTTGAGAAGGGGTGGGGCTTTCCGCCAAAATATTTTCATATTTTCCCCTGGATAGCTATTGCAAGTGAGCTCCCCAGTGCCCCATTACTATCCGTTCCTCAATGCTTTGGTTTGTTCCCAAGTCCGTTAATAAGTAGTTTCTAGTTTCGGCTAGGATTGGGATGGGTAGGGCATTTTGGGGTTCATAGGCTTGGGGATTTTGTCTGATTCGACCTCAGTTTCCAAGGGTAGCAGTATGTTGTTTTCAACGGTCATTACAGCCCCCAAAGAGAGGCTCT
The DNA here is from genome assembly GCF_040938575.1 of Ambystoma mexicanum. Classification (NCBI taxonomy): domain Eukaryota; kingdom Metazoa; phylum Chordata; class Amphibia; order Caudata; family Ambystomatidae; genus Ambystoma; species Ambystoma mexicanum. The sequence continues at coordinate 562,179,569 of NC_090921.1, forward strand.
TTCTCTTCTTTGTGTTAAATGGTAAATGTGTCTGTTTTAACACAGGCAGGTCTTTTTTGCACCACTTTAGTTATTTGCTCAGAATTTCCCTCTGCTTCTGGGAGGGAAGTGAATCTTTGTCTTACCCGAAGGAGAGTTCTTAATCCAGAGGTCGGCGTTTCCACGGCTGCAGACTTCATTTTCGTAGTGCAGCTCCTCACATAGGTTACATGTCGTTAAATTGACAAAGACGGTGGGACTCCAACTATAGCGGCTCACTTCCTGCTTGGGGCCCTGGGTCCAGGCGCAGGTGGCCGGGGCCTAATAGCGCGACTGTGCTCCCCTCTCCCTTCAGCTCGTCCTTGGGTCCTTTTGGTACTCTGGTGCACTGAAGCTGCACTGGAGGCACAGGAATAGCAGCCACAGCGAAACAGCAGTTTTCTGCAACAAGCCCTTTGCACACATCAAGTAATATACATACCATATGTTGCCAGTGAACATTATCTTCAGAGGCACAATATCTGCGAATCCAGTTCCTGTATTTATTTTTAATTTTTCGATTATCCAAGATAAGTACATGAGAGGGTAACTTACTGTGATCCATTACTCTTAGTTCACTACACATTTTTTTCTTGGCCTTGTATATCACTTTGTCAAATGGGCTCAGATTATGCGATACGTGCTTAAACGGAATATGTTTTTTCCACATAGACATCATTCCATGCATACAGGAAGACATCCAGCATATATGTTTTCCAGCAGTTGACATGTATTCGGCATGCAAACCTCTGCACCAAGCACTAGCCTTGGCAAGGTTTCTGTCGGACCAGCCTAGTCCATTGCCATTAGTTGTTACAGCTAGCTCGCCAATCTTATCATAGACTTGGGGCTCGTCTTCCTCTAAGGCAAGGGGGCAAACCAGCATAGCATGATCACTAAAGGAATTACCAAGCATAGCATGATCACTAAAGGAATTACCAAGCACAGCATGATCACTAGAGGAATTACCAAGCATAGCATGATCACTAGAGGAATTACCAAGCATAGCATGATCACTAAAGGGATTACCAAGCATAGCATGATCACTAAAGGAATTACCAAGGGTTTGAAAATTGGCTACTAGAAAATTGGCTACTAGAGAATAGATTTGATTGCTGAGACACAAGTAGTCCAAGGTAGAGGAATAGAGTCCATTAGACCATGTTGTACCTGGAGAAGACTTCACATTTCCAAAGTCGTTCATCACTTGCAATTCAACATCAGCAATAAAGCTTTTCCATCTCTCGTTTTTTAGATAACCGCGGCTAAATGTGTCCAGGTTGGGACTGGTCAGCTGAGGACCTCCAATGATATTCGGATTCAGATCCCCACCTACAATAAGGTTGACATTACCACACGCAGTGTAATTGCCAGTTAGACATTCAAAAATATTCAATTGAATAGCCACTGTGGACTCATCACCTGGAGGGTCGTAAACATTGGCCAAAAGGTTTTTTGAGTCCCCCTTCGACCATGAGTAAATTATTGTTACTCGTAGGTGGAATACATTCATTATAATGTATATCATTTATTACCAGAATGGCCAATCCTCCATATGGCCTGCCCTGTTCACCCTTTTTTTGCATATTGAGTAGATCCAAGCCCACTTATAGGCCAATGCCACTGTTTTCAAATCTGTGTACCCATCCGGCTCAAAGATATAAATCCACAGTCACCAAATGGGTTATGGGGCAAAGAGAGTGAGAGTGTACAAGACTTCTCCTGCAGTTCTCCCAAACGGCTCAAAGATTCAAATCCACAGTCACCATATGGGGTAATGGAGAGAAAATCAGCAGAAAATAACTGTTCAGCAGCAGATCAAAGATTTAGAACAGCAGTCACTGCATGTGCTCCTTTGCACAGCGATTCATAAAACATAATGGCCCTCATTACGACCCTGGCGGAAAGCAACTGACCTGACCGCCATAGCGTAAATAGCGTTTCCGCCATGGCACGACAGAGTAAAGTGCGGCTAATTCTGACCCATCGGGCACGAGCACTACGCCTTGGCGGAAGTGCAAAGTCCGCGATGGCGGAAATGTCCCCAAAACGCCCCTCACCGCCGTCGTACGGCGACCTAGGTGCAATTCCGCCACCGGACATAGCGGTCACCGTAAAGAGCGGCAATCGGAAATTACGGTGACCGTAAATATACGGAAACGGAAGCAAAAACATGGTCCCGGAACGGGAACCAGCACGCCGTACACCTATAAAATCAGAACATTCACACAACCATTAAAAACACTACCCTGAGAGACATCCCAACCCGTCATCCACCCTAGTGAAACCAAAACAATGGGAAAAGTAGCGAAAAAAGCGTGCGACCGCAAGCGGCAGGTCCACTTCTCACGTGAGGAACTCACTGTGCTCACAGAGACCCTCCAGGAGAATGCTGCCGTCGTCTTCTCGACGCAAATGACCAGGACGGCACTTGCGAACAAGAAGGCCATATGGGCCCTGGTGGCACAGCGGGTAAGTGCGGTGGGGACCGCACCCCGCAACCCACAGCAATGCAGAAAGCGATGGGACGACTTGCGGATACGCGTACGGAGCATACTATCCGCCAACCGTAACATTGCCACAGCTACCGGTGGAGGATCGGAATCACCCATCAAGCTGACCCCCTGGGAAGAAATCTGTGCCTCCACCATTGGAATGGAGACCATAGAGGGAGTCGGAGGGATGGAGAAAGGAGTGCAGACATCCGAAGAATCAGGTAGGTGGCCCAAATAAAACTATGCTAAAACCACAATGTTCAACCATGTGAAGTACCATGTGTCCACATAGTGCAACGGAAACACATGTCCAGGAGAACGTCCACTCACATTGGCCTGATAGCGGACATTAAAAGTCAAATTAAATAAATAAATAATTAAAATTCCTAAAAACACCCTCTACACGTGCAGCAGGCACCCCCTAACTGCAGGCTACAATACAACTGCACCCTCAATCTACACAAAAATGAAACCACCTCCAAGGCCCTGACCCAAATCACCCTCAGGTACCACCCCAATGCATGTGATACATTGCCATTCCAATTTCCACAGACCCATTAATAACGCTCGCCCTCCTTTACTCCACCACAGGGTCCGATTCAAACGACGAGCTCCAGGACACCCCTACCAGCACACCTGCAAAGAGGGCCAAGACCAACGGCCAAAGACCCTCCACCTCAGCTGCACGCATCAAGACACGGCAGCAGCACAAATCAAGTGGCAGCACACAGGAGGGGACTTCAACAGGCACCCCAGCAGCCAGCATGGCCACAACACCACCACAGGCCCCCCCAATGGATGCCACAGAAGGCACTGCTTCTGGTGGCAGCAGCACCATAGGTGACACTGCATTAATGGCAGCATGCTCCGACACAGAAAACGGTGATGTCGATGTACGATCCATCCATGACCTGTCTCAATCCCCCTGTTTGTTTCATCCCGTACAACATGAGGATACCACGCAGGGGCACTCACAAGACGACGACTGGCCATCCCCCACAAGCCCTGTGTCAAGGCAACATGAGGTGATCAGCCCCTCTGTGACACCACCGCAAATGGCCATGGCCCAGCAGAGGCAACAGTCCCTCGACCAGGTGATCGTGCAACAGCAGCAACTGGCCACGCTCCTCAAGGACCATGCTGATGAATGTGGGGGTACCAAGGCAGCCATAGAAACATGTACAGAGACACTAAGGGCAGAAATGGAGAGAAGCACCGAGAGCCTGAGAGAACAAATGGAGAGAAGCACCGAGAGCCTGAGAGAACAAATGGAGAGAAGCACCAAGAGCCTGAGGGGGGAACTGCATGCGACGTCCAAAGACGTATGTGCTGAACTTGCCGCTGTGCGCCGTGTGCTCACTGAGCTCTCACAAACCCTTAGGGACATGCATGGACGTGAGCAGGCAGAGACATCATCCGTTGCAAGTTCCGTCCAGGGCAGCCCCCAACGTAGATCTGGGAGGAACCTGCGCTCCACAGGCAGGGGTGCCCCTGATACCCGGAGAGGGGGCTTGCAATAGCGTCTGCCCACTGAAAATGAGCATCCTTGGACACTGGTGTTCGGGGGGGAGGTAGGAGGGTGGAGGGGGTGTGTTGGGCTTACTTGGGTGGCGGGTCGATGGGGTGTGTAACACAATTTCACATTTGCTATAAACATTTCACAATCATCCAATGAGATGTGTGGACATTGATCTTTGTGTACGAGGCCATCATAGGCGTACAGTTCATATTGTGCATGTTCCAGACACACACAGTGCCACAACTCCCGTGTCCATGTACCAACCACCAGGCGTGAGTGCTAGAAGCATGAATCTATGATAATCTGACGAATTTCACGGCCCTCCTGTGCCTCGCGGACTCCTTGAGGTTCTGCCACATCCCCACCCACATCATGACCATATTCTGGTGCTTGCAGTTCTGCGTCAGGGGGCATGGGCACATTTCTACGTATGCACATGTTGTGTAGCATGACACATGCCATGACCATCTTAGCAACCTTCTCATGGCGGTACAGGAGTGCCCCGCCAGACCTGCTGAGGCAGCGGAAACAACCCTTCAGTAGGCCGAATGCCTGTTCTATGACTACACGGGTACGTGAGTGGGCATGGTTGTAGTCCTCCTCATGCTGGTCCTGTGGGTTCCGGAGTGGTGTAAGGAGCCATCTCTTCAGTGGATACCCGGCATCACCTGTATGTGGACAATAAAGGATGTTTGAGGAATGACATTGCTACGTAAGCACCCCCCCCCTTCCTGGCAGGTCATTGCCGCATCACATACCCCACATTATCATGCATGAAATGAGACTCACCGAGTAGCCAGGATCTGTTCCCTGCATGTCGCTCCATGTAGCGTGGTATTGTAGAGTTCCGTAAGACCATGGAATCATGGGTTGATCCAGGAAATCGGGCACAACAATGTGTAATGATCCTGTTTGAGTCACACACCATTTGTACATTAAGAGAATGATATTGTTTTCGGTTGCGGTACTGGGCCTCCATGGCATGTGGGACAACCAATTCCACATGGGTGCAGTCGATGGCACCAATGCAACCCGGTATGCCGGCAAGTGCATGGAATCCCACTTTTGTGTTCGTAATTTCCTGGTCCGAGCGTGGTAGAGAGATGTAGTCGTCTGCGTGCTTCAGGAGGGCATCGAGCACTTGCAATAGTGTCCGTGACAACAGTGGCTGTGAAATGCCATGCAACTGTCCGACTGTGTGCTGGTAGGTGCCTGTGGCCAGGAAGTGGAGTACAGACACCACCTTCAGTAGGGGTGGGATGGCGGTTGGGCTATCTATCATGCTGACAAGGTCAGCGTGTGTCATGTCCACAATGGCGGTTATGGTGTCCCGGTCCAAACGGTAGAGGGTGTGGATCTGCTCATCAGTGAGGTTGAACGGATGTGCTCGGAGGCGTGGGATTGCGGGCTGCCTGCGTGTCCTCCTCCTCCTCCTGCGTCTCCTCTGTGCGGCCGGTTGTTGTAGTAGTTGGTGTTCGTCTTCTTCTTGAAGTTGGAGTACTTGCAGTGCTATCAGGTCCCCCAGGGCCAACATCGCAAGTCCTGCCGGTAGCATTTTGGAGTGGGTGTGGTTGTGGGAGGGGGTTGGGTGTGCAATTTATGTGTTTCCAAGCTGTATAGCCTCCACCTGTGGTGATTCATTCCACCTGTGCAAGCTGCAATCCCCTTTGGGCGAGCACGTCCCGCACACAACGCTGCAAATCGACGCATGGCATCTTGCTATTACAATCATGTATGTCATCCCGATGGCAGTGAGATCTTGCTTCATATGTTAAATCTGCTATGCTCCCATTGTTTCACATACTATCTTTGCAGTCGGGAACATACTTGTGAAGGGTCCGTGGAATGTAGTACTCGATTAACGGTGGACCCTCATGCAGCGCTGTACCGCGGTTCACCGACGGGCGGGGCGTCCCATTTGTGAGTGTAGCCAGTTGCCATTTTCACACACTGCCGCACTAAATGGATGGATTTGTGATTTCAAGCGGTCACAGATGCCTTTTCGACGTGATGTTGCAAATGAGGAATTCGAAGGACAGCGCTTTCGGTTTCCAGCTAGCGGCGAGGAGACGCCCACAGGTCTGACTGCAGATAGAAAGTTCTATTGTTTAATGTCCTTGGGACAGGGGCCATGCCGAGAATGCAATGATTGATATGAATAGTATGGGATGCGCAATAGCGTAGTGGAGGATAAGGCAGGACGTTCCCAAATACATGTTACTTCACAACACTAGAATTCCGGCCTGGAGCACAGTGGATTTTGGAGACTGCATTTAGCACAGATTCAATGGAAATTTCTAATGTTATGTGAGTAAATAATCAGGCGTTTTTATACCGGGATGAGGGAATGATGTATGGATGCATGGACAGATGATTTAATAGAGAGTCTGCCATGTACATGGCTTTTTGGAATCTATCAACTTCCTCTGCGCTATGTGATGCAGGGCTGCCATAGTGGGACCATCGTCTATCTGCCCTTGTTGAACCCTCCCTGTCTCGACGCGCCTTCAAACACTTGTGCCTATGCACGTTACTAATCCCATCTAATGGATTCTGTTTTAACAGACGCATGCACACAAACACTCGTTTGTAATAGTGTTTTCACCTCGATTTATATGGTTATGATTCGCAAGTGATTATTGGGTGCGAATGATCCTTTTGAGTGGGCTAGCATGCATATGGCTGTGGATTTAGTGTGATCTTTGAAGTGAGTAATTCAAATGGAGTTCAGATGCCCATACTATTCTTTTTCGTTTCATTTGGGTGACAGGTATCTCCTCCCCTTTTGCCGCTGCCATCTGTATGCCACTCCTGCAGATGGCTTTTACTCCCGACACCTGCTGCTTCGTGTTAATCAGTGGAGCACCATTACGATCTTATGGGACGATCGCCAATGGCCCACATGTCCTTACGCAGTACTAGTGGCTAGGAGCAACATTTCGAGCTTTCAGCTGGACTAGTGCCTACCTAATGGGACGGCCCTGCGGTTCTAGGCGCTTCCATGTTGCCTTTTTGAACGTGGATGTAGCCCCTGTGTACCATGGAGGAACAGGGCGTCACACAAGAAGAAGCTGGTCATTTATTGCAGATGCAGCCCACAATTATGAGATATGATTTGGAGTTCATGACCTAATAGCTGTATGGCCCGGGTGATTTTGTTGTGCATTAAATTTTGATTATGATATTGACCTTGTAGCGTTATTCTTTGCAAGTTATGTAGCATATTCCTATTTGTGGAGCGATGTATTGTGAGGAGATCTGCTTTGGGTTCGGCCTTCTGCGCATAGTTGCGTGGTACTGTACTGGGCGCGTTTGCCTACGAAGGCCAGTAAGGTCAGGGATAGGGGCTGCCATTATGACTGTTTTAATGATGTCATGCTCATGGGAGGGGGATTGGCTTTTGTGTAACAGATGCCGGTCAGCCAGGTGGATTGGTGGAATGATGTGATTTTCAGTATATGGCTGGTCACAGGTGCCTGTGTTTGCGTGCGTTTCTTTGAGGGAGACTGAGGTCATGTCCATTGGAATGGCTTCTGTATTCGTGCCATCTGTGCCCTGCTGCTCCCATTGGCCCCTCTTGAGATGTGCCTAGCTGCTCAGTCACTCTGCCAACTTGTGTGGTACATGCTTATGCTGCTGGTTGGTTTGTTTACTGGCAGGAGTACAGGGCTGGTGCAGTCTCACTCAGGATACTGCTTTGTATGTTGCCTTGCACTGGTGTCAAGCGATGGGGGGCCTGTTTTTGTTTGTCTCAGTTTTCAGTTCATGTTGCTGTACTTGGAGCTTCACATGCCTGTGCTGCATCAGTACGGCAATGGTGCCATGGCTAATATGGATGGCCACTCACAAGGCACTTGGAGCCCCTACATTCATTTGTTCGTTGGCATGCATGGGTGACTTGTACATTTCACTGGTTGCATTGTTTGACTTCATTGCACCTACGAGGAGTTGTGCAATGTGGCCAGGGAGTGGTGTACAGGCACTCAGTAAGGCCTTTTATGGTTGGTTTGCGATGCCGTACTTCTCACCATGGCGGAATGGTACTTTCCGCCATGCTTGATGGCGTTAGGTACATGTCCGCTAGGGTCAGAATTCCCGTACCGTTGCGCCATGGTGGTAATTACGGTTTCGCAGTGCGCGCGTGCGCGTACTTGGTGCAGTTAGCGTTGGCGTTCACTACGGTGTCGCTAATGGCATCGTACTTTACGGTGACGGGTCATAATCGCAACGGGCGGTATTTGATGGCGGTATTGCATTTCCGCCATCGTTTTTCGATTTCCGCCAGGGTCGTAATGAGGGCCAATGGATTCTACACCTCCTTAGATAACACAAAGGGAATCCTCCACAGTAAGCGCATGTGTATTAAGCACAGCGTTTATCAGATGGAATCCAATGTTCAATCACTGTGTGTGTGTAGAGCACGAGGGTTAATGGGGGGTTGTCAGAATATTTCAAGATCAGCAGTGTGCGTAGCCCCTTTTCGCAAACAGGACGTTATAAAGGTTTGTCACACAGGTTTATATCCAAAGACAGCGCAAAGACTTGGTGGGTTGATAAGCATAAGAGGGGAAGTTATCTCACCAATAGCATCGCCGGTCACCATCACTGCTCACAGAACACAAAACACACTACTTGCACAGCGTGTAGCGCTCCGCGCATGTGCAGTGTGTATATAGCAAATCCTTGCTGGAATCGTAATAGTAGAAAGACTGTTGCAGATCCGCTTGACACAGAAAATAGCACTGGAGCTCCAAAGTGAAAGTCTGCTTGCTACAATGTCACAAAACACACTACTTGCACACCGCGCAGTGCACCGCGCATGCACAGTGTGTACATAGTAAATCCTTGCTGGAACCGTAATAGTAGAAAGACTGTTGCAGATCCACTTGACACAGAAAATAGCACCGGAGCTCCAAAGTGAAAGTCTGCTTGCCACAATGTCACAAAACACCCAACTTGCACACTACTTGCACTATATTAGATCGATCTGATTGGTGCTGGCTCTGACGTAAGAATGTGGGTTTGCTTCCTTATATGGTCTTTGAGTGTGAATGAATGAAGACATTATGGTCTTCTGTGGTATCGTCCAAGCACATGTCTCCATGTCATTGCTCATGATTCTAGCCAATGAAGTTAGCGTCTATCCTGTCACCCATCCTGGCTGCTTAAACTGTTCAATATGCTTACCTCCCCAGGAGGACAAGTTGATGGATAACAATTGAAAGGGCACCCAGATGACTCATGAATCTGCTTAGTAGAGCATAGTTTTCCACCGCAGACCATTGGGTCTGGCGCGTATAGGATAATCCTCGTTATGCTTGGCTCTCTTATGCAGATGTGGCCCCCATTGTTAGCCTTGCTTTTAAATCCTGATGCAGCTATGATGCCTAGAACAGGAATAGGCTAGGATATGTGGCATGGCCCCCTAAACATTCGGACAGATATTACCACCACTGCACAGGGACGGATTTTGAAGTGAGCAATTAGCAGAAGCAATCTCTGAAGCTACCTCTAAAGCCTTTAAGGAAAGATCCATGGAATGCCCAAAGAGTGGCAAGACGACTGGGTGAGAATGCTTATCTGATAGCTTTCTCTTCCCCTCTTCCCCTCCTCCTTGACCCGCCCTCTTGCCTTTACATGGCTGGCATTGGCCAGCATGTTTATATCTCAATAATATGGATTGGACCGCGTATTATTGCTGCAGTGTGCTCATTAGACTATGGTAAGAAGCCGGCAAGGACTATGAATGTACTACCCCAGAGTTATTCTGTGTATAATATGGCGTAAGCACAGCTATCACCAGGAGACATGATGCTGATGTCCATCCACACCAACAAATGCACAGGCCCTCGATGGACGATATTGAAAGGTTAGGCATCGTCACGTTAAGAGGGACATGTATGCATCTGGAGTGGCCTTCTATGCAAAGCAGGATCTCCCTTATTGCGTAAATGTGTTGACTCGAACACCCAGGGTCGTCATTTCACCAAAATGTCAGGGGTAGTGGAAGTGACGTCACACAACCCTTGACCTCTGATGAAGTGACATCACGGGAAACGATGGAACACGACCTTTCACCCCTTGACAAAACATTAAGTGGCATCACATAGCCTTGTTTCTAAGTACACTACGAACAATATGGTTACGATATCATTGTAAAGTGATATACATTTCATACAAGAATGGATCACCATATGTATCGTTAATATCAGTGCATATAGGCCCATATTACCAAATCACTGTGAATGCAAGCTTATGAACAAGACCAAAAGATAATGATGTGTTATTATATAGTACTTACGCTTAAGCGCTTCATATAGAACAAATATACATAAAATATTACCCAACGTGTGTTGGTACTCATTTATGAACCTCAGCAGGATGAAAGGCTGAGTTGACCTTGCTGGGAGTCGAACCTGCAACCTGCAGATCACACACACATTGCAGCAGCCAGAGCTCAACCCACTGAGCTATCTTACTGGCTATAGCTATCAGAAAACCAGCCTCTCCAGAAACAAAGAGCCACATGCTTCTGGCCACAGCCCATGAGCCTCAATCTAAAATAAATAAATAAATGTTTAGATTTTTTTTTTTAAATGTGTTTATTTATCAATCGACACACAGGAGAGATTATACAAAGACATTACATATAGTATCTCAAGCCATGCAACCCAGAGTCCCCGTCACCCACCCTGTACGTTCCCCGGCAAGCATAGTTCTCGGCCTTAGTCAGACTGGCTCGGCGGCACTGGTGGGTCCTCCATAGCGTGAAGGGCCCTTGCGATCAGGGGCGGTTTGTAGGTCAGGGCCGGATACTTCCGGTCATAGTCCAGCACTGGTTCCCAGATATCCCGAAAACGATGAAGCAGTCCCGCCCTGGCTGCCGTGACTTTCTCAGCTATTAAAATATCCCAAAGTTTGACCCAGCAAAGGGCCATCAAGGGTCCGTCCGCGATCTTAGCCGCTAATAGGAACTGGCATATCAGGGCCGCTCTTCTCCTCGACCGCGGGTATGAGCCTGACAATGGAATCCCTAAAAGGACCTGTTTGGGCGTGAGCGGAATGATCGCCTGGTTGACATCTTCAATGGTGGCTAGACAGAGAGACCAAAACTCCTGCACCCGGGGGCAGGTCCACCACATGTGGAAGTAGGATCCTGGGAGGCCGCAAAGTCGCCAACAGAGAGGGTTTAGTGCTGGTTGGAAGTGATGAAGGCGTAGAAGGGGGTAATACCAGCGCAGGAGTAGTTTATGGGCACACTCCCTGTTGGTTATACAGCGGGAAGACGTCCGCGTTCTTGTCCAAATGTCTACCCATGTATGGTCCTCAATGGCGTGTCCGAGGTCCGTTTCCCATTGGGACATGTAGGAAGGCCTGGACTGGAGGGTGTCCTCCTGTAGTAGCATATACAAGGTCGATATTTTCCCCCGGGCCGGTAGGTCGCTCACCGTCAGTTCCAGTGAGGTAAGGGGTCTTGTGGCCGCCGCTCGGGTCTGTGGGTGAGAGCACCAGTGTCTGAGCTGAGCGTATGAGTACCAATCCGTTTCCGCCAACTGAAAAGTCATCTTGCAGCGTTCAAAGGTTAGGGGGGAGTCCCCTTCAAAAAGTTGTACTAAGGTGGCGAGGCCCACTGCGACCCAGTTTCTGAAGTTTTGGGGACGGGCCCCAGGGGAGAAAGCTGGGTTGAGGAAGGTCAGGGAGAGTGCACTCAAATCTCCTGGGACGCCCCGGTATCTGCGAGCCCACTCCCAGGCCCTAATTGTTTGTTTTGTAGCTGTGAGAGTGCCCAGCCAGCTGCAGCGTAAAGCTGTGGGTAAGAACGGGAGGAAGCGAAGGGGCAGAGGGAGGCAGGATTATTCGATCTCCACCCATTTCGGTCGACCCGTAGCAAGTCCCCATGCTTGAAGGTGGGCCAGCTGTGCCGCCATATGGTATTTGCGGAGGTCGGGGACCCCCAGGCCTCCCAATCTTGTGCTGGCAACCATTGTTCGCCGCGGGATGCGCGGTTTCTTCCCTTTCCTGATAAAGTCCACCATCTTCCTTTGGAGACGCTGCAAGGGGGGAAGCAGGATGCTAATCGGGAGGGCGGCACAGGCATAGAGGAAGCGCAGGAGTACGTTCATTTTGCACGTCGTGATCCGGCCTAGGAGGGAGATCTCTTGGGGTTGCCAGCGGGTCAGATCCTTTTCTAGTTCCGCGAAGAGTGGTGGGAAGTTAGCTCGGTAAACTTCCGTTGGGCGTGCGGGGATATGAAACCCCAAGTAGGGGATTGATTTGATGCTCCATTGAAACGGACCTCTCTTCACCAGGGCCTCCCGTTCAGCTGGCGTGATGCCCACTCCCAGCGCCGCCGACTTTTGATAGTTAATCGCGAATCCCGAGACCTTCCCAAAGTTGTGGATTTCAGTTAAGGCCTCGCTCATGGATCTCTCAATGTTTGTGATGGTAAGCAAAACATCGTCCGCGTAGAGGGCCACTTTATGTTGCGCAGAGCCGGTGCACAGGCCACTGATTCGGGGGTTCTTCCGGACTCGCTGAGCCAGCGGCTCCATGGCCAATGCGAAAAGCAGAGGGGATAGAGGACACCCCTGCCTCGTTCCGCACGTGAGGAGGATTGGGTTCGACAAGCGGCCGTTGACTCTCAGCCTCGTCCTGGGGGACTGGTAGTTCGCCAGGATCATCTTCTGAAAGGTCGGACCGAAGCCAAAGGCCCCCAGAGTGAGGCGCAGATAAGACCAGTCCACCTTGTCGAACGCTTTAGTTGCGTCCGATGCCAATAGGGCTAGCTGTTGGGAACCCCGAGTGGCGATTTCAATGAGATCCAGGGCCCTGCGGATGTTGTCTTTCGTCGACCTGTGGTTTATAAAGCCTGTTTGATCCAGATCTATGATATTAGGGAGGATAGGTGCCAGACGGTTGGCCAAGACTTTAGAGTATATGTTGGCGTCCAAATTTAGCAACGCAACGGGTCTATATGAGCCAATATCGTGAGGGTCTTTCCCGGGCTTGGGGATAAGGACTGTAATAGACTCTTGCATTGTTGGGGTGACGGTGCCAGTGGCTGTGAATGAATTGAAGAGGCGGACCAGGGGGGCCGCTAGTTGCGGCCGGAAGATTTTGTAGAAGTGAGTGGAAAATCCATCCGGGCCCGTGGTTCTGGGTTTTAAGCTCTTAATGGCTGCCTCCACCTCCTCGATTGTAATCGGGGCCTCCAGATCTTCCCTGGCCATCTGAGTTAGGTGTGGTAGGGTCGCCTCTTGGATGTATGAGTGCTGCTTAATTGGATCTCTCGGGGCTGCCGTCATTATTTCCAGGCGGTGGGTTGTTGCCAAGCGTATTTTCTCCTGGTCAGCGTAGTGGATCACCCCCTGCGGATCACGGAGACCTAAGATAGTATTTCTGCTCTTCGCCTTTGCCAGTTTGCTAACCAGAAGCTTGTTGGCCTTGTTGTTGTGAGCGTAGTACCATTGCTTAGTCTTGGTTAGAAGGTTCGCCGTTGCCTCAGCGTAGTGGGCTTCCAGACGTTTCCTGGCCATTTGTAGGATCCTGTAGGATTTAGGGGCCCAGCCCTTCCTTTTATGTGTAGCCTCAGCCTCTCGGACCGCTGCTTCCAAAGCGTCGCGCGACTCCCTCTTCCTTTTGTGGTATGCAGCTCCTTGGGCAATCAGCTCCCCTCCGAGGACCGCCTTCATGGCGTCCCAGGTGTTAGCCGGGGAAGTGTCCGCGTCCCGGTTTTCAACGAAAAAGTTCCTAATGGAGTTGGCGATTGAGTCCCTCACTGCCATGTCTCCCAGGGTAGGGTCATAGAGGCACCACCGGCGGCACGGAGGGGGGTCTGGGTCATGAGACCGCAGGGTCAGAGTATCTGGAGCATGGTCTGAAAGGATCCGGGGGCCAATTATCACATCATCCATGAAGGACAGGATCTGTGGGGAGGTCAGGATTAGGTCAATTCTGGAGAAGGTACGATGCACATATGAATAGAAGGTAAAGTCCCGTTCGTCCGGGGACAGAACCCTCCAAGAGTCCACAATGTTTAGTGTGCGAAAAAGGTGGAGCAAGCCAGCGGCCAACTTCAAATCTCTAGAAGACGGGGGGTGAGATCTGTCCTTGAGAGGGTCCGGAGCCCCGTTAAAATCACCTCCCATGACGATATGCCCCTCGATGAATGGGAGGAGAGAGACCTCCAGATCCTGGTAGAAGCTCTCCTAATATTCGTTTGGGGCCTACACCGAAATGAGGGTGTAGAGCTGGCCATGGATGGAGCATTTGACTGCAATAAAGCGACCCTCCTGGCACTGTAGTGAGTCAAGGATCTGAGGCTTCAGGTCTTTTGCGAATAAAATAGCGGTGCCCCCCTTCTTAGTGCCGTTAGAGGCGAGGAATTGTAGCGGGAAGAGTTAGCTTCGCAGGCGTGAAAAGTCTGCCGGGATCAGGTGCGTCTCTTGCAGAAAAGCAATCGACAACCCTTTGTCTTGTAGCCTCTGTTGGATCGATTTCCTCTTCGGGGGGGGAGTTCAGGCCCCTAACGTTCAAGGAGGTGAACTTGAGTTTCAAGTGAGGGGGTTGGTCCGGGCGATCCTCTTGCTGGGGGGAAAGGGGTCGTGGGGGGGTTAGGTCAGCCATAGATGTGAGAGCATGATCGAGTTGGAGTCTCCTGTGGTCGAGGGTTTTTAAACTGGTCTAACTGGTCTCCAACGGGATAAAACATATTCAAAAGCGATCTCCAACGGGAGGACCAAAGTGCGGCCAGGGGGGTCGATTTAGAACTATCGACATGCCCCTACGCCCCAGGGCTGTCATTCCACAGCACCAACATGTTCGAAAGTCTCTCCAAGGGTAAAGTGGTGTCATCCGCCTTGGAGGGGGTTATGTACCGCGTCGGATCCGCGGCAAGATGTGAAGCTTAGGGTCGTTCCAGCGTCATGGTTCCAGTGCAGGCGTTAAGGCGTGTCATTTGGGTTTGCGGTTTCTCTGCACTCTGGACCCTGGGGTCCGTTTCGGTTTTGAGGAGGTTGCTTCTGAGGCTGGGCTTGATCGGCCCGGAGCAGAGAGGTCCAGGGTCTCTGGGGAGTCCGGGCGGAGGATTGACGTCGCATCGTCGAGGTGGCTGATGGTGCGCTGAGTGCCTTTGTATGAAAACTGTAGGGCCGTAGGAAAGAGCCATCGATAACGGATCTTCTGATCCCGAAGAAAGAGTGACAGAGGCCGCAGCATTCTACCCTTTTGAAGAGTCAGCGGGGAAAGGTCCTGGAAGATCTGTATCGGGATTCCCTGAAATGAGAGCTCGTCCTTAGAGCGGCCAATCGCTGCTATGGCCTCCTTAGTGGTGTAGAAGTGGACCCTAGTGATCACGTCCGGGGGGGTCCGTATCGACCCCTCGGCGAGGGCGCAGTCTGTGGGTCCAATCCAGCAGCAGTTGAGTCTCGTTCAGGTCTGGCAGGAGGGACTGGAAGAAGGTGCTAACGTATTCCGGAAGCTCCCGGTCAGAGATCGAGGCGGGCACCCCGCGAAGACGTAGGTTGTTGCGGCGGGAGCGGTTCTCCAACTCCTCCTGTTTAAATGTTTTTATTTTTATTTTAGGGGTAGCATGGGAGACCACAAGGGTAGCAAGGGAGACCACAGGGGTCGCAGTTGCGACCCCAGGCAACCCCTAAATGATGTCCATGCCAACACGTGTTGATTTTCAGTTTATATTTTTTCCTAATGTATATATGTGTTCAAAATATTTCAAATGTAGGAAAAAAAAGAAATTCCCAAGGGAGTTTATACTATCAATTTACCCAGTTTGACCCAGGCGATCAAGAAGTCTGTAAAAGTAAGCTGATGAAAATGATGGTGGTAGTCAATGCTTATGTCTTTCTTTGTGGCTTTGTGAAGAGAGGTTGAAAAAAGTTCTTAATACAGTTACATTTCCAAACAGTTGTTTGTGACATGCAAATCGGACCCCTTCCATTTCTGATACCGCAGATGTAAATTATAAACCAGGTTGTCCTAGAGGAGATGTGAGTGGGTGGCCCTGGGAAAACTGATTAAACATCACCTCATCCCCTGCAGGTGTGATGCACAGAGCAATCCACACTGCTTTGGCTCTGGAGTGAAACAGCATTTGGGATGAGTTCCAGATCTCACCATGGCACTGAGTCTTGGGTGGAAACATTAGGATACACCGCCCTACCCCCGGGATGTTTCACTTCCAAACACTGCCTCTAAGGACTTATTGGCACCGCCTACCCTCCCTTTCTCTCCCCCTAACTTCCCGCACCTCTACCATGTGGTTCAGCCCATGGAATACTCCTTCCTGGCAATGATCCTGGACACCATCCAGGGGACTTCCATGAAGGTCCAAAGTGGCGCGTGCACTGCTGAGAAGATGGAGAGCTGTGACTGGTGAGCCACTTTTAGACTGGGAAGGCTTGCTCGTGCCAGAAGGGATGCCAAGTTCCTGCCCTGCCCAGCCCAGCTATGAACCGGTTCTGTGCAGGCCTGAAAGAGTTAATTGAAGTCGTCCGATTTGCAGGAACACAGGGATGCTGCATCTATTCCAGCTCCAGGTGATTTTGGCCATGTAGCAGGGTTTGCTTCCACCTGGATAAGAGGCGGGGTTTCTGCATTCTGATTGGCTCCACGGCTGCTCAGGCATGCCACTTCATCTTTATTCCACGAGGTAATGTACCTTTGCCACACCCGCCACTGATGTAACTTTAATTAAACTCTTTGCCATGACACATGCAGTAATTTCTATTTACAATACCACACGCATTTAGGTACTGACACATCAATGCATGTGAAATTTAGCAAGAGCTAACAATGTGCACAAAGAATCGTCCATAGAGGCAGAGGTTATCGCATATATGGATAAGCAATCACAAAAGTGCCAACAATCACACTCTGTGCAGTTGTTACTCAAAAAGTAAGATACACACGTTTGCTGTGTTGTGTTGTGACGTTATGTTAGGAAGGTTCTATACTGCGCCCATCACCACATTAGCGGGCTTACGATGTTGAGGCTAGTTGGGTATTTTGCCTGTGCGTGGGGTGAACCAGACCATGGTCTGATGTTAAAGCAAGGTGCGAGTATAAGGGTGGCAGGCGTGGGATGGACACGAGATAGACAAGGACATTAAAAGGTATCAGGGAGTTGAAGTAGCTCCTTCAATGCATGAGTGTTTACAGCCTCGTATGCCCGGGTACACATCACTACTCCCTGACAGCCAAAGTGCTTTGCCGTAGTAACTTATGGCAGGAGGCACAATACAAATGGAAGGTAACATGACGTACCGTGCCCATGTACTGCCGTTGTGTGCTAGGTCTAGCCACACGCCTAGCTACAGCCGTTATATTCTCAGGTACACCTCCAGAAGCCCAGTGCAGCTTAATCTGCCCAAGAAATGGCACCTTATGGCAGGCCAGCATCAAATAAAAAAAGTACGTTTGATTCGACAGGAATCCCCCACCCCGAAGTCTGTTTATCCCAGCATGTGAAAATGTCGACCAGTAAGGGGTGGCAATGCCCAATGTCCTCTCCTTAACTGAAGTCAGGACTCAGGGGCTGAAATGTTGATGCTCGCCTGGTGACATTTTCATGTTGTGAGAGGAATTTTCTTCTGTATGCCCAGGTGGATTTTGTCCATAGGCAGGCCCAATTCCAGCAGATAGGCAGGTGGTTTTAAAACAAGCGAAATCTGCCTATTGCTTCTTACGGGAAAATGTTACCCATTGCCGCACTGCCCTCAAATACTCCAGTGCAACCTCCTATGAACGGGTTCAGCCATACTCTGCCAAGGACGGCGGATATGGACTGGGAGGATAGCTCAGGGGCAACGCGTTTGTCTTGGAAGCAAGACAACGCTGGTCTTGCGCTTAGAAACTCCGGTAATAAGCGCATTATAAAAGAACAATTATAATTATATGCTCATATACATGCCCAGAAACACCTTCATAGGGCAAGTGAGGGTCGATATGGGCAGTGCTGCCACTTTCTCAACCACAGACATCGCATGCTCCACTTCAGCCACGAGATATCCAGCTACAGCCATCAATTGCTCATCTTTAATCATCAATGCCCTGGCGCCCCCTCACTGATATGATATGATAAGTCATTTATAACACGCCTGTACACAAGTGCTTCTAGGCACACTGAAGCGATTGCTGGACATGCTTGAGCCACGCCAAATCCCTTTCAACTTCTCTGAGTAACATTCCAGCCTATCTGTTGTTCTACACCTGCGCCCTCATAGGAGGAGACAAAACACATGAAGAAACTATTGAGCATGCCTCTCCCATCCCCCAAAAGGATGCAGTCCAGCCTAAACTACAAGAAAGGTGATGTCCCCTCTGAACAAGAAGAGAAGCAGTGCTGGGTCCCTTCAGTGAGCTGCTGATTGAATGCACACACCAGAGACGTTTTTATGGGAGGGCAAACAGGGCACTTACCCAGGGCCACCCCCACCTCGGAGGGGGGCCCGCAAAGCTAGCTGATCTGAAGAAGTAAGATTCCATTGTTCACCAGTCTTAAATAGCACACGTCAGGATATTGTTTGGGGTGCTGCTGAGGCTCTAAACCCATTGCCTTTCCGTTTTGGCAAGTGCATTCTGCCTTGATCAATTCATCATGTATTGCTTTCTGTGTTCTCTGTGGTATACATGTTTGTGCGTTCCTTATGGCACAACTCTGTAGCATTCCTTCCTTGCTGTGGTAATTATGTTGATCATGTGCAATAGGCAATGGTGAAATGCATATTGATGCATTGAGTGCCACAATGGTTCAGGATTTAGTTCAGTGTGTGAAGCACTTATTGCAGAGATATGTGTTCATATGCAAAATTAAAATATCACATTCCAGCAAGGCTGGCTGAGCCTTTCCTATGTCTGAAGTTTATAAACCTGCTTGCATATGTACTATTAACAGCAATGTACCTGTACCAGATAGGGGTTGCTATAAAAACTAACATATTATCTATATGGTGAAGGTCTCGAAATTGGTTTGTTCAGATGGGGTGTTGTAAAACGTAGGCATTCGCCTCCAACGATGTTAGAAACTGTTAATCCAAGAGGTCATTCAAGACTATGGAATGACAGCATTCATGTTTGTATCCTGCATTTGCCAGCAGACAATACAGTGATCCTGGTCAAATCATCTAATATATTTTACGTTACTGTGCTGTCTTCTGTGAGGGTTCCCTTCTTGCATGCTGCTGGTATCGTTTAGCCCATTACTTGATCTTTCTTCTTATGTAGGACATTTGGGTGGAAGGGTTGGTAGACAGAAGAGAGCGGACCATATGTTGCAGGCCTCAGTCAAGCATATTTTACGGCCTGCTTGTTTGACACAAAAACGATTTGCTTTTTGGTAAAAGTCAAAGGTTTTTATGCATGTTTATGAATGAAAATGTCACAAGCCACTGTTTTGGAAGTATTTAAAGCTTTAAAATACAAAAGACAAACCCAGATTAAATTTGTTAAATCACATCGATTGGTATGCTGGTTTTTATATACTTCACTTGACGGAGAGAATGAAGCTAGAATTATTCCCATTTTGCATAACACCCTTCTATAATATTTTGTTTAACAATTGTCATGTTTGGTAATGTGATTTGTGTACTTTCCAAGTCCGTTTTTTAAATAAAATTAGATTGTTTTAGTTCATGGTAAGAACTAGAAAAGAAAGTGTTCAAATGCAGAAATTGCTGAGTTGGTAACCATCCCAGCTTCACCCCTTCACCCCTTAACCAATGTGTGATCCTGGGCATCTCATTTAATCTTGTATTGCCTAACCTCTCAATGTTGCCAGTCCCTAAACCTTTCAAAATTGACAGCCCTTCTCAGTGATTTCCTTCTCGTGGTATGATCTTCATAAAAGACTTATTCATGGTTTCACTGTGTTAATAGTGAGCATATTTATATCGCACACCACAGGCATTTGTTCCTTTGATATCTAATGGCAACACTATTTGAAAACCATATCCCACTTCTAATCTCAGTCTGTCTGGATAAGGACACCTTCCTGGTATCTTCTAATCTGCCTCCACTATCCATGCTACGGTATGTTATTTTATGTTATGTTATTTTGCATTTATATAGCGCCCTATATAGCATTGGTATGGGCTGAAGGCGCTTGTAGGTTAAACGTCCTTGGGAACTGCAGTTCAGGTCAGTAGAGAGAGTAGAGAGAGTCAAGGTGCCTGTGAGCACCGGGTATGTGTGCAGCTGGTGCGGGATCCGTGTAATAGCTGCTTTTTAGCGGTAGGTGTGGTGGTTGAGAGATCAGTAGTATGTGTTTGTTCTGGCAGGATTTATCCAGACCGAATGTGGCTGCGTCAGGCCTGAGGAGAACGCCTGACTGGGGGGGGTGTAACCAGCAGTGTTTACTTAGAATGATGTGGAGTGAGCGGCGGATGTTGGTATGAGAACAGTTATACCGAATGGTGTCATAGTATCTCTGTGTTCTAGTTGAGTGGTGGTGTAGAGAAGAGAGTAAGCGTGGTGGTGAGATATGATGGGTTACATGCTCTTTCAAACGTTCCCTGCATTCCAAACCATACTATGTACGTCACGCACCATGCATTCATCTGTTTTGCTCCCTCACCCGCTCTACGCACTCGTCCGTTTTATGTCCTCACACGCACTATGCATTCATAGTATGATGGGTTATATGCTCTTTCAAACATTCCCTGCATTCCAAACCATACTATGTACGTCACGCCTCATGCATTCATCTGTTTTGCTCACTCACCCGCTCTACGCACTCGTCCGTTTTATGTCCTCACACGCTCTACGCACTCACCCCCTCTGCACACTCACCCTCTCTACACATTCACCCCCTCTACGCACTCATCCCCTCTACGCACTCGCCCCCTCTACGCACTCACCCCCTCTACGCACTCATCCCCTCTACGCACTAATCCCCTTCATGCCCTAATACCCTCCACGCACTCATCCCCTCCACGCACTCATCCCCTCCACGCACTCATCCCTTCCACGCACTCATCCCTTCCGCTCAGTCATCCTTTCCACGTATTCATCCCTTCCCCTATGTGTAGCGTTCTCCTTCCTTCCAATTGGTGGTCTCTATCCATGCATGAGCACCTTTTCATTCTGTGAGGAAGCTAATGTGAGTTCT
The DNA here is from genome assembly GCF_040938575.1 of Ambystoma mexicanum. Lineage (NCBI taxonomy): Eukaryota > Metazoa > Chordata > Amphibia > Caudata > Ambystomatidae > Ambystoma > Ambystoma mexicanum. The sequence goes on from NC_090921.1 coordinate 562,200,723, forward strand.
CTGTCTAATATGGATTACATGCACCTTTTACATAAGGTCCTGCATTAATACTACATCTACCTTCCTGGATGTTATTGATAAAAAGTATCCTGTATGTACTAGAAACAGTAACACCTTTGTAGACTGCTAATGTTGGTCTTCAAATGCTACTGGTTTATCATTCTGATTAGAGCAACAATGAAGAGGGCAAGCAGACTTAAAGGGAGTAAACATGTTTATTATGCTGCAAGACAGCATATCAACCTAAAGGTTCTGAGTGCGACGGGTGGGGTGCACCACCAGTATTCTTGATCCCTTAATTCCTTTGGTTTGGTGGCGAGGGGCCCCAAAGATGTGCGTGCCCAGGGCACCAAAAGTGCTTAAGATGGCCCTGGCAAACACGAACAGTGTAAGACACCCATGTCTCGGGATAGGCCCCCAAACGATAATACTAGAGAGGCTCATTTAGAAAAGCAAAACCTGCCTTTGAAGTTAGTCATTTGTGTATGCTTAGCTACACTCAATGGTTTTTGCCAAAAGGTTCTCACAATCCATTATCTTCCCCATGTAGCTGTGTGCAAGAGATTCCTGCAGGAAGTAGGTTCAACAGCGAAATCCTGTAGAGGATAGCCTTGGAATTGCCCAACTACATTCCAAAGGGGAGGGTGGGGCAAGAAACAAGTGCACTATGCTTGAGGGTCCTCATGAACATCCAAAGGAAAGCAATTCCTGCTAAATAAGGAAGGTCTTGTCAATATGTTTCATGTCCAGATATTCTGCCAATACTTTCATCACAGGCAGAATGCAATAACCAAAGACAAAAGCCTGGAGAAATGATGCAGAGAATACCATTGCTTGCAGCCCACATCCACAGAATCAAATGTATTTATCTGATGCAGCACTGAAATCCCTATTGAAGCACACGAGGCTTTCACCCTTTCAAAATGGCCGTCTGCTTCTTTACTGCCTGCATCAACATCTACTGAGGCTCCAGCCTCCAACACTCATAGGCTGCTGTGTCTATCTACTCCCCCATTGGTCGCCGGCAGGCGAAGCCGGCCCACATTGTCCAAGGCCCACTGTAGCAAGGCCAACACCTGTTAGGTGCCTGTTTGTGTCTGCCGTCTGCCATAGCCCCTGCCTGTCATACACCAGGTAACTTTTGAGCCTAAATGCACTAACACTGCGTCGCAACGCCTAGCTACAGGTCATCATTGTCCTCTACTACCATGCTTGCCAATGGTACAGCAGCAAACGGCATACAGAGTGCAAAAACTTTGCTCACCGCTGGACTGTTTATCTAAAAGCTGCCACTAGAATGCCTACCGACCAAACTGTCTGCAAATGCCCTGATTAATGGTCACATCAGTGATTTGTACTTTTGATTTTGCCTGACTGCTCTCACTATTGCACCTGCATTTAGATTGCCACCAACCGCACGTAGAGTATCCCAGACTTAGCCTGCCAATCTAGGAGCTCTCTGCTGTATCCACTCTAGTCGCTGCAAATTTTGACAATCTGATAGTCAATGTAACTCAGTGCAAAATATCTCTCTGCTGTCTACTTGACTTTTGAATCTAGGTGAACCTCTGCCCCCCTTAGTCAATCCAATCTAATGTGTTTTAGTCAATGCAATCTAATGTGTATTAGCTGTCTATTTTAACTTTTGAATCTAGGTGAACCTCCACCCCCCTTAGTCAATGCAATCTAATGTGTATTAGCTGTCTATTTTGACTTTTGAATCTAGGTGAACCTCTTCCCCCTTAGTCAATGCAATCTAATGTGTTTTAGTCAATGCAATCTAATGTGTATTAGCTGTCTATTTTGACCTTTGAATATAAGTGAACCTCCGCCCCCCTTAGTCAATGCAATCTAATGTATATTAGCTGTCTATTTTTACTTTGAATCTAGGTGAACCTCTGCCCCCTTAGTCAATGCAATCTAATGTGTTTTAGCTGTCTACTTGACTTTTGAATCTAGGTGAACTGCTGCCCCCCTTAGTCAATGCAATCTAATGTGCTTTAGCTGTCTACTTGACTGTTGAATCTAGGTGAACCTCTGCCCCCTTAGTCAATGCAATCTAATGTGTATTAGCTGTCTATTTTGACTTTTGAATCTAGGTGAACCTCTGCCCCCCTTAGTCAATGCAATCTAATGTGTTTTAGCTGTCTACTTGACTTTTGAATCTAGGTGAACCTCTGCCCCCTTAGTCAATGCAATCTAATTTGTATTAGCTGTCTATTTTGACTTTTGAATCTAGGTGATCCTCGGCCCCCCTTAGTCAATGCAATCTAATGTGTTTTAGCTGTCTACTTGACTTTTGAATCTAGGTGAACCGCTGCCCTCCTTAGTCAATGCAATCTAATGTGCTTTAGCTGTCTACTTGACTGTTGAATCTAGGTGAACCTCTGCCCCTTTAGTCAATGCAATCTAATGTGTATTAGCTGTCTATTTTGACTTTTGAATCTAGGTGAACCTCTGCCCCCCTTAGTCAATGCAATCTAATGTGCTTTAGCTGTCTACTTGACTGTTAAATCTAGGTGAACCTCTGCCCCTTTAGTCAATGCAATCTAATGTGTATTAGCTGTCTATTTTGACTTTTGAATCTAGGTGAACCTCTGCCCCCCTTAGTCAATGCAATCTAATGTGTTTTAGCTGTCTACTTGACTTTTGAATCTAGGTGAACCTCTGTTCCTTTAGTCAATGCAATCTAACGTGTATTAGCTGTCTATTTCTACTTTGAATCTAGGTGAACCTCTGCCCCCTTAGTCAATGCAATCTAATGTGTTTTAGCTGTCTACTTGACTGTTGAATCTAGGTGAACCTCTGCCCCCTTAGTCAATGCAATCTAATGTGTATTAGCTGTCTATTTTGACTTTTGAATCTAGGTGAACCTCTGCCCTCCTTAGTCAATGCAATCTAATGTGTTTTAGCTGTCTACTTGACTTTTGAATCTAGGTGAACCTCTGCCCCCTTTGTCAATGCAATCTAATGTGTATTAGCTGTCTATTTTGACTTTTGAATCTACGTGATCCTCGGCCCCCCTTAGTCAATGCAATCTAATGTGTTTTAGCTGTCTACTTGACTTTTGAATCTAGGTGAACTTCTGCCCCCCTTAGTCAATGCAATCTAATGTGTTTTAGCTGTCTACTTGACTTTTGAATCTAGGTGAACCGCTGCCCCCCTTAGTCAATGCAATCTAATGTGTTTTAGCTGTCTACTTGACTGTTGAATCTAGGTGAACCTCTGCCCCTTTAGTCAATGCAATCTAATGTGTATTAGCTGTCAACTTGACTTTTGAATCTAGGTGAACCGCTGCCCCCCTTAGTCAATGCAATCTAATGTGCTTTAGCTGTCTACTTGACTGTTGAATCTAGGTGAACCTCTGCCCCTTTAGTCAATGCAATCTAAAGTGTATTAGCTGTCTATTTTGACTTTTGAATCTAGGTGAACCTCTGCCCCCCTTAGTCAATGCAATCTAATGTGTTTTAGCTGTCCACTTGACTTTTGAATCTAGGTGAACCGCTGCCCCCCTTAGTCAATGCAATCTAATGTGCTTTAGCTGTCTACTTGACTGTTGAATCTAGGTGATCCTCTTCCCCACTTAGTCAGCACAAACCAGTGCGACATTAGATACTTTATGACTCTCACACTCATCTGAAGCCCCGCCACACGTAATACATGCAATCCAAGGTGATTCCTCACTCCCTTGTGATTCGGAAGTCCACTGCCCAGCTCCTAGGAACCTAACAACTTAGGAACCAGCTGATACTAGACACTTGCCCACTTTTCGTACCTCCTCCCACCAAAATGTACCTACCGGGTATATATTCAGTACTGCTGAGAGTCATCCGCCACCTTATGCACGCATCTAGTCATCGCACCCCCCCTCTCCCCTGGGCCGGACGAGCATGGTTACCACCCCTCCACTCACCATGTACCTCTCTACACCGTGCAACCTCGCCGCTAGAAATTCTAAACTACGCGCAAGACTCCCCAAAATATATGAGCCCAGAGATAGGGATACTACCCTTACCAAACTATCAAACTGTCCCCAGCCTTACATCATGGCTTTCCCCTCCAACAAATGCACAAACCCACCCAAGCCCAGCCAAACCAATACTATAACCAAACATAAGACTCGATCTTCAACCTCTACACCTACTACGAGTAAACCTACCACTACACCCATAAGAGGGGCCTTAATCAATGCGAGATCTGTAGTAGCCCACGCGATAGACATAGCAGACCTCATCCTAACGGAAGAACTAGACTTCTTAGCCATCTCTGAGACCTGGCTTCATGCAGCAGCTGGCCCAGCCCTGGCGCTAGCCATCCCTGAGAATTTCTCCATCCCCCGAGCAGACAGAACTGACTCCAGAGGCGGTGGCCTGGCTATAATCGCCAAAACCCACCTCAACCTTAAACCTGACACCACCGATCACTACTCATCTTGTGAATTGCTCACAGCCAAACTCCCCACTACTAACTCCCAAACCATCACCATCCACCTTCTATACAGACCCCCAGGACCCCTAGGCTCCTTCGAGGAAGACCTTAACTCCATCCTCTCCAACAACCTAAAGAATACCTCCCAATGCCTCCTCTTAGGAGACTTTAACCTTGGCTACAATGACTCTTAAGACACCCAAGCGTCCGCCATTAATAACTCACTGTCATAACTAGGCTTCACCCAAAGAGTGTCACCCCCACTCATAACAAAGGGAGAACTCTTGACTGGATAGCAGACCACAACTGCGTGATTTCCATCACTGCCATCACCCCGCAACCTTGGTCCGACCACCACCTCCTCTCCTTCACACTTGAAGCGCCCAGCCCAATCGCTAACATCTCCCTAGCCACAGCCATCCCGACTAGAAGCAAGAAAAATATAACTGTGGAAAAACTCATCCCTCTCATTCTACCTACACTGAACCAACTCCCTGCCAACTCCAACCCCCACCTCTTGGTTGAAAGCTACAACAATAGCATGCGCCTAGCCCTAGATGCCAGCGCATCACTAAAGATGAGAAAACCCAAGCCGATAAAACACTTGAATACCTGGTTCACGCCCCACCTAAAAGCCCTTAGATTAGAGAAACGCAAAAAGGAACAAATTTGGAGACAAGCTTCCACAGACAGCAACAAGCTGATCCTCAACAAAATAGTTTCTACCTATAAATAAGAAATCCTACTCGCCAAACAAGAATCTTACAACCTGAGAATACTTCATGCCAAATCCAGCACTAAAGAGTTGTTCACCATATTAAAAGAGCTAGAAACACCCATCCCGGCCCCAGACACCTGCAAGAAAGACAAACAATGGTGCAACAGCATCCAAAATGCCCTATCCAATAAAGTTGCAGGCCTCCAAATCAAAATTAACAACAAGAAAGAGACTTTATCCAACTCCAAACCCATCAACACCCCCCCCACGCACCATCCCTCAACCCCTTCCCCCAACCTCCTCACTCGCTTCAGCTTCTCCAAAGTTTTCACGCTAGAAGTGGAAAAAATCATACTCGGCCTCAAGCCTTCTAATTGCCGAGGCGACCTATGCCCACCTCAAATCATCAAAGACGCAGCCAGAGACCTATCTCCATTCATTACTAAACTCATCAACGCCTCCTTCTCTTCAGGTACTATCCCCAACAACCTCAAAGAATCCTGGGTCCTCCCCCTACTAAAAAAACCCACACTCGACCCAGCCGTACCCACCAACTACAGACCCATCACCACCGTCCCCTTCCTACTAAAAATCTCCTCGACAAGACAGCCTACCTACAAATAAAAAAATTCCTTGAACAAAACCACCTCCTAGGAGTCAGGCAATCAGGATTTAGACCCCAACAGGGCACAGAAACCGCACTCATCGACCTCAAGGCCCAAATTGACACTCTGAGAGATAATGGGAAAACTGCCTTATTGCTCCTCTTAGACCTCTCGGCAGCTTTCGATCTTGTTGATCACAAAATCCTATGTAGCCACTTAGACTCGTCTGCCCACTTTTCCCAAGAAGCTATTGGCTGGATCACATCATTCCTGAGCAACAGATCCATGTGCGTCTTCTCCACCACGGCCTCCGCTGACCCCATTCCCATCACATGTGGGGTCCCTCAGGGGTCATGTGTCTCCCCCACCCACACTGTACAACGTGTTCAGTAAGCCCCTGTTTGATGATCTCGATCAGTAAGCCCCTGTTTGATGATCTCGACGGTTTGGGTATCACCTACACTAACTATGCTGATGATACCCAAATCTTCATCCCGTTGACGGGAGATTACAACACGGATTTGGCCTTGGTGAACAAGGTGTACCTCATCATCCAGGCATGGATGGCCTCCCATAGTCTATGCCTGAATGATGACAAGACCGAACTCATCATCCTGGGATCAGCCACGAACTTAAACAAATTGGACAACAACCACTCCAGCTTCACCATAGACGGCAACCCTATAAAGGTAGCTAAGGAAGTGAAAACCCTTGGCATTTACCTCGATTCCACCCTCTACTTCCATAACAGGTCAGCTCCATGGCATCCACTACAGCCTACATATGCAAGCTTATACGCTCAGCCAAACCCTTCCTCTCCACCCAAAGTTGCATTACTCTAGCCAAAGCTCTCATACTATCAAAACTGGACTGTTGTAACTCCCTCTATGTAGGCGCTAACAAACAGATTACCAATAAAATCCAGATCCTACAGAACAATGCCCTCAGAGCAGTGCTTAGCTTTCCTGCTCGCTGTTCCCAGATTCAAGCGAACGAAAATGGGCGGCAATAGCTTCCAGGTGAAAGCAGCTCAACACTGGAACACACTACCACCCTCTGTCAGAGCACCACAAACCTACCACCAATTTAGGCGTAACTATATCCAGTGGCTTAAGAACAAAGACCAATAACCGACACCCTGTAACTACTACAAACATTTCTCAACCTGGAACTCTGTCGTAATTCTACTACTCTGTATCTGTAACTGCATTTACTCACTGCCTTTTTTGCCTTTGGATAATAATGTATAATAATGTGAATAATGTACTGAACTGCAACTAAGCTGAGAATATACCTGTAATGCTTGCGCCCTCATACCTTCTGGTCCGGTGCGCCATATAAATAAATAAATAAACAAACAAACAAACAAACCATGGATTCTTCTCAGGATAGCTCGGCATATAAGGCAATGCATGCAATCTGGAATTGCTTTAGCAAAGTGGAAGCCCTAAGTACCTTACCTTTTCAATGAACTCTTCCAAAACACGGACAATATTTGGTTTGTACCCAAGCAAGGCTCTATTCTCCACGGGGAGCGTGGAAACTGTCTCTATATGTGCGCTGCATTTTAAACAGCTGTAATATGATATCATAATGAGTTTGCAAGAGTGGGTAAGAGGGTTGACCACAGACTGGTAGCCTGAGGAAACTTGCAACCCTTTGTAAGAGTCATATGGAGTAGTCTGTGCTGGCAGGTGGCGCTCTGACAGTCAACAGTGATAATGCTAGGAGCAGCCATTTTGGAGGACTTCCATGGCTCCTAGCTGAGGGAGTGACTTGAATGAAGGCTATGTTATGCCGCTAATGTCGGTTGCCTTATTCACAAAGGCCTTGGTGGGGACTCTGTATGGATAGAGGGGCACACAACATCAGGGCACGATTCATGTTTCTGTTTACAGTATTAATACATTTGCTCATGATGTGTAGGTGAGGGAATTGAGGAATGCGGTTAACTACCAATACCTTGTCCCCTTCAAACCTCATGGGAGGGGGTAACTAATTTGCTACATGCAACTAACCTTCCCATGTGTCATCATGGAACATATTTAATTCACCATAAACCCCTTAAGGATCTAACTGTCCAATTTGGTGATCATCTTACTCCCTTTTCTCTGTCCCCTCCCTGAGGGTGTTTTGTGATTGCAAAAATACCCCCAAACTTTTGTAACTCACTCCATCCTTTTTGTTCCTCCCAAAAATGAGGTGCTGTCAGGTATTTTGTGCCCTAACTTCAGATATCGTGCACATGGGCTTCCACCCTCAAATGTACTTTCCTGATTGAGGAGCCCACATGTTGTAGTCCACAAGTATTGAGAAAGACATAAACCACATTTTTGGCATTGCAGTTAATGAAATCCCTAACTGTCAAATAGGGTGATTAGCCTGGGCATTACATGTCTTTTTTCACACCAAATTATTTGAGGAACTTTTACTATCACTTACTAACAGCAGTTTACTAAATGTCCGCAAGGGTAATTCATGTGTAATCTTGTGTAACCATTTTTTTGTCTGTAACAGATATCAGTCTTTCTTACAAATGTATCTGTTTTGTATGCCTTGTTATTATCAGAGGTGATAAATATGACATTTCTCATGTTTGTTCTTGGTCGCCTTGACCTTTTTTTTTTAAGAATGACTGTGGGTATTTTCTCCACCATACATCTTTTGATGCGTATCCATTGCTTAGTGTCAGTCAAAGCTCTGCTGGCATAGGCAATCGTGCAAGTCACCCATTTTGAGTCCAGTGCAGGTGCACTGTCATGAGGCTATACGGGTACCCATTCACCACAACTTCCAAATGACCGGAGGGATAAAAAATGCCATTGTGGTGTCAACAGCAAGCACATGATCTTCTTGGGCTGGTAAGGACCACAGCAACTCGTTTTTTGCCAGGTGCCTAAGGGGGTATAATATGTCGATAGTATATCACCATTCCCAGGAAACTTCAGACTCCTGATGAATTGCTGGAGGCAGGTTGGACTTCATATACTGTTTTGGGGTCATCAGAGAGCCCAGACTCTTGGATGATAGGTCCAAAGAATTCAATATTTTCCATGAGGAACTAGCATTCCGCTTTATTCAATATGAGTGCACCTCTAAAAGGTGAATGACAAACATTCCATGATTCCATGTGTTCAGCACCTATCCAGGTCACCTAAGGCATCACTGATGTTTAACGCCCCGGGAGGTACCTGATGGTTAATCAGTTTACGGTCCAGCTTTGAAAACAATTTGGCCCCCTGTGGGTCTTCCACAATATCATTGATTGTTGGCTTCGGTGTCGCTCCCTTTTAATTTCCTTATTTGGTTCATGTCCATGCAGATCCACACCGAATCTGACTTTTTAGGCTTACTGTCCACTACAATGTGAAGCACCCCCTGAGGAGGGGCCAGATACACTTTCAATGACGTCTGCCCTTTCCAACTTATGTAGCTCAAGTTCCAGCTTCCTTTGTAGGTAAAAAGACACCCATAAATGTTTCAGTGCTACTGGCTGTATTGTGTTGTCAATATGAAGTCAGACTATCTGACTATTTAGACAGCCCACAACTTGAGATACATCCATCCTGTATACGCTGAAAGCAAATTGTACAATCTCCAGTGCCTCCACCAAGTCACACTCTAAAAGTGTTCCTTTCCCCACTTTGGTTACATAGAATCTTGCCTTCAATCACTTGTCAAGGATGCAGAACTTCATAGGTGCTACCTTGGTGGCTGATCATGGATAGATAATGATCATAATCCATCACATTCTCTCAGGGCCCGAGTATCAATTAGCACACGTATCTCCCTGCCGCCTATAAGCACAACACAGCGCTTTATGTATGATGAGGTTCCAAGTACAACAGAGATGAAAGACATTTCCTCTGCTTCATCATCCTCCCCCCAGCCATTTAGCACATTGTTTTCCGTTGACAACTCCATCTGCTCAACCCTCAGCCTCCGAACCGACTGCGAGGGACATGTGCGGGCCGAGCATTTATGGCCTGGGATCTGCAGACACTTGCAATGTGATTAGGTTTACCGCATCTGCCACATAAATTGCCCCTGGCTGGCCAATTTACTAGATGGGGGAGCAACCCTGTGCATGAGTCACATGCACCAGTGGATGACTATTATATGGTGCTTTTCGTTGACACAAATTTGAAAGTGGTGAATTTGGTCGACCTAAAATTGCTAGTGAGTGTTAAATAAATAAACATATATCTATCTATATCTACCCTGTTAACCTGATTACTACAGCTACCAGATGTCCTTGCAGCAGAATCATCGCTGATTGATAACACCTCCACTGGCTGCGAGCTGCAAGCAAAGACTGCCTCCCTGACTATGTGAAGAACATAGAAACCGGTAGGAGAACATCAGGCGCTCAGTAGGTTAACTGTGCAGGGAAACAGATTGTGTCCCTCTTTCCTGGACTGTTAATATATATGTATACATATAAATAATTCACTGAAAAAACTTTGTTAAGGGGACTTCATGGTTAAGTTGCACTAATAAAAACCTATGAAATTCAATGAAAAAGCTTTGTTAAAGGGACGTTATGGTTACAAGTAAAACTGAAAAACCTCAGAATTTCTGAGGTTTTTCGGTTTTATTTGTAACCATAAAGTCCCTTTAACAAAGCTTGCAACTTAACCATAATGTCCCTTTAACAACCTTTTTTCAGTGAATTTCATAGGTTTTTATTGTGCAACTTAACCATAACGTCCCTTTAACGAAGTTTGTTATTTTAATTTCATAGGTTTTTATTAGTACAATTTAACACTTAACGTCCCTTTAACAACGTTTTTTCAATGCATTTCATAGGTTTTTATTAGTGCAACTTAACTATAGCGTCCCATTAACAACATTTTTTCAGTAATTTCATGGGTTTTTGCTAGTGCATGCTAATTTCCTACAACTTACTAATATCATAATTACCCCAATATAGCAACATTTGTGTCCAATTTACAAAGTTTCACCTTAAAACTCTACCATTTCCCACCTTTAGCATCATTTGTAACACTTCATTCACCTTTTTGTAACTTGTTCCACTGTTTTTGCACCTGTCGATGTTTGCGAACATTTGACTTCATCGAAGACCTCCCGGACAGTGTCACGTGACCATGCACTCACGCGTGTCATGGTGACATGTCTGCGAACATTTACGCACTTTACGATTGTGTCTGTCCCTCGCAGACAGTTTGGAACTGCTCTTTCTACTAATCTAGGAACTTTCAAGCTCAAAATGTTCCCCTTGCACAGCTCTTAATCCTAATCATACTCATTATACATTAACAATCTAGTACGGAGCACATACTTGGATGAATATTAGCAAAACTGCAATTTATCTTAACAATGGCATCGGCTATTGTCATCCCTCCTCCCCAAGAGCCACTACCACCAATCAAAAAAGTGCAGTACCTCCAAAGACAATGACGAGGATCAAGAAGATGAGATAGAGGAAGTGCTTACCTCTAACACCAAGAGAGAATCATGGGTGTGGCAGTTCTTTACCAATGTTGGGAAAGTACCAAAGTGAAATGCACTGAGTGCAACATTGTACTCTGTCACAGACTACCTGCGCAGTACTCCTACGGGACCAACTCCATGCGCCGCCACACCCAATCCTGTTACCACAATGCTCTCAGAAAGGCTGTTCCTTTCTTAGCAAGTAGTAGGCTGTCTTCCTCCACCTCATCTTCCTCGACCAGTGCTGTAACCACACAGCCTACTTCTGTGGGACACAAAACCCCACCAGCTACCTTGCAAGCAATAAAAGAGGCGTTTTATCCATATCTTTAGAAGACAACAGTCCTCTGTATATACTGTAACACACCACTCTGCAGGGGGGAGCAATTTCAAAGAGCTTTTAAAGCTGTAATCAAGGAGCATGAGAAACACAGCCCCCTTCCTGAGATGTAACACACACACTACATCTTCCCCTGTCCACCTCCCCCTCCATATTAGTGATTGGTGCCACTTCCCCTATTTCCCTCCCCACCTTACGTTCTAAACTCTCCTGCAAAAAAATAAATAATCAAAAAACAACAAAAAAGGTTCATTTAGGAACCACCTTTCACAGTTAATAAATAGAACTAAAATAAAATCTTATAGACTCCATCTACTTTACATTTCTCAGTAAAGTACATAGACTCAATGAGATTTTCCAACATTTCCACTAGCATTTTGTGTTATGCTAATGGGAATATTGTGGCGTTCATCCCCCGTTCCAGGGACTGGAACAGGGGAAAATGGCCCGCCAGCCCGAGTTATCAACCCAAGCAAAGGGAGGAGGATAACGAAGTCTCCGGACCATTATCGCTGTTCCAGCCCCTGCAATGAGGGATGAAGGTCATTAGTACCCCGGGTGGCCAAAGCACGGCATCCCACTGTAGGAAGGAAAATCCTTTTCCAAGATGGCAACCATTGAAAGGGAAGGCGGGGCTCCGTACAAAGCCCTTCTTCCCTTGACATGACAGCCTGCAGAACCCTATGACCATATTACCACATTACCACAAGCACATTTTGTTCCCTTTGAAACCTATCCCAATTTCGAAAAGCTTTACCGCATAGCGAGTCCCTGGTGGACATGGCCACTTCATCCCCATTGGTCATCCCTCGTGGTCATGGTCAGTAGCCAGATTGTCCAGGTCATGACCTTATGCCATGACCCGGGTAATCTGGCCACTGCCCCTGGCCACAGGCTATACCTCAGTCACCAAAGGTATATCACTATTGTTTGTACCTACATTATGACACTTGTCACAAAAAAACACGGACACATTTGCAAAACCATGCTTTCAGGACCTTGCCAATGCTCTGTACACAAGTTTGCTGGAAATCCGCGCATGTTTTATTTTTTCAAAAGTGTCAAAATGTATGTACATTCAATAGTCACATAACATATCCCCCACTTGACAAAATCCATTCAGACTTTGCAGAAACATTCAAGGTTGGGTCTCTATTCTTGCTGAAATCGTTTATCCACCGTCGTCAAACAGCAACAAAGTTATAAGCCATCTAGAAATGTTGAGACCCCCCTCTATTTTAGCCCTCTCTTAACAAACTCCCACTAGACTTTGCAAAAACATTGTATCTAGCTCGAAAATCTCTTTGCAATCCTTTTTAAAGACTCATCAAATGGCACATTTATGAGCCTTTATAATATTTTGTGACCACCCCTCCTCTAATTTTGTTCCCTCTTGACAAAACAGCACCACACTTTTCATAACCATTCAGAATCAGGTCTAGAATGAAATTCCAAAATTTAATGCAGTTTCATTGAGTGGCACAAAGTTATAAACCATCCAAAAACTGCTTTTCACCAACCCTGTAATGCACAAATGAGGACATCACAGGACTGCCCCAGACTGTTCGCCTACATCGGAGAAGAGAAAAAAACACCCTTTTTTTGGCTTTTTAAGGCAATATCCCATCCCATCCTCATCACCCCTCACCTCCCCAGAGATTGTTTCATTAGTTTGACAAGTGCAATGTTGTGTTTTCTAATATCCTTTTACTGTGACACTGACCGCTGTCCTTGAATCCAACATTGGGGGGCACTTCCAAAAATCGGACGCACCTCACGCTTTTCACCATCCAATCAGTGGTCGTGTCCGATGTCCACAGACATCACATCAGCCCCTGGCCCCTGGTCCAATTGGAGGCCCATCCACGGACCGAACAGGCAAGTGAGTAGCAAAAATGTCACCACGCTTTCCACCCGTGACAGCTTCTTCATGCTGTAAAACAATGCAAGTATCACTTTGCTTATATAAATAAAGTTAAGGATATATTGACTTCCTGTTCACTGCAAGGTTGTAGGGAATTCTAGTGAAGAAAGACTAACGACAGTCATGGAAAGAGGCCATCTTGGACTAGTGTCATTAAGCTATAGTAAATAACCAAAGCTTATGACAAATGCAGAGTCAAATAAAGAAATGTAGTATCTAATGACCAACAAGTGTTGAAAATCAGGTTCAAGAAATATTGAACGACCTGTACTGCGCACAAAGTCAATGTCCTACATAAATTGATATATTTTCAGCAAACAGTGGACAAGTGCCTCAGTTACCAAGATTATGGTGTGTACAGAGTTGACGGATAACGACACTGCTGTGAAGTCACTACATACCACAAAAAGCTGCTATGGGTTGGTCAAAGGACAAAATTCATGGCAATGTGGCAGTGATAATTCAAGACATTAAAGCGCCAGTGCATAGTTATGGCGCAGGTATTAACCATATATGAATAACACATTCCTTTAGCCTCCAAACTGCCAAAAGTGCAATACAAACTGCAACGTGGAGGGATATAAGTATGGATGAAAACCACATTATTAAATTTGTGAATTGCCTGTGATTGCTCCGGTGCTATTAAATGGGGCAATCTCCTTGTATTGTTATAAAAGCAATAAGTAGGTAATAAATAACAGTACTAGAGCTTCCTATGGAACATACATAAATATTCAAGAGATTCACCCAGTATAGTACTTTTCCAATAGGGAACCCAACCTACGACTATATATATATATATATATATATATATAAATGTAGAGTACTTCACCAGAGACTGTGACGCATAGTATAATATCATATCGATATATTAGTGTATATTGTAAAAGCTAAAATAGCAGTACACAGTTTCACGTCGATCCTGGATCAGAAAGCGCAGGTGCATGAAAGTCTGATCAAGAACGTTCTTACAATACTATTTTCTATCCTACATTCAAATGTCTATAGTTGATAGAAACTGATTGGGGAGTACAAAAGTATGTCACAGGGTAAATAAATAACAGTAGCAGTGTCCCATATCATATCATAGAAATATCACAACATATATATATATATATATATATATATATATATATATATATATATATATATATATATATATATATTCACTGAAAAATCTTAGTTAATTTGCACAGATTTAACACAGCAAAACCCTTGAAATTCAGCGAATGCGGGAAGTGTTAACCAGCTTAACTCGTGCTCTCATTGATGTCCCCCATAATGCCATGTCCCCCATAATGCCATTTTGTATGTCATTGTGAATCCCTTTTCTTATAACATGTATGTGCTCATAGGCTTTGCAACAGGAATGCAACGAGTTAAGCTGGCCATGACTTCCCACATCCGCTGAATTTCAAGGGTTTTGTTGCATCAAATCAGTGCAACTTGACTGCACCTTAACTAATGTTTTTTCAGGGGTTTTGTTACCATTGTTTTTTCAGGGCCACAATCCATGGCCAAAACCTTCAACCGCGTCCACTGTATATTTTAAAACACGATCGGGCCACTAGCCATGGCTGTGGCTAGTGGCTGAAGGCCATTTCCACTGTACATGTTCCTCCAATATGCTTCTTTTGGACCCACTAGGTTGACACGGCCTACGACTGTGGACATGCTTCATGTCTTTTGGGCCCACTAGCCAGGGCCTTTTGCTGTAGCCAAGAAGCACGCCCTCCGGTCGACCAAACTTACTACTTTCCAATTTGTGTCAATGAAACAACGTAGAACCATGTGCGGTTACCCAGCATGGATCCAAGTGTAGGTTTTTCGCGCAAGCAATATCACTCACTCCTTCCACCTGCAGAGACTTCAGGGCATTTTCCATGTAAGAAGCTCAGATGTCTGACAGTGCATGAGGCCTACCAGGTTATAGTTTCACGGAATAGCAGCCCGGAATTAGTTGTGCCCTGACCTCATCATTCTCATCTATGAAAGTGTAAGGAAATGCCAGGTGGCGCTGATGAGCACGATAAGACATTGAGCGATTCATACTCCTTCTGTAAGTCTTGCTGCTACTGAAACCTCTGATAGTCAACATTCGCAAGGGTTGAGAAGTATGCTGAGAGGAAAGCTTTCACCTGTTATACAAGTCTTTAGTTGGGTTTCAAGTCTTAAATGTCTTGCACACTGACTGACCAGTTGTGTAAAGCAGTGTGGACTTCATTGCTGAGTCATCACCCTCTATGATATGATATGATATGATATAATAGTTTATTTGTATAGCGCCTATACACAATGTGTTTCAAAGCCCTTCAAGGCAAGGGAGGGAACAAGGGAAAATACAATGACATTCTTACAGGCTATGAACAGTAAGGATGTGAAATTAACTATCGTACTCGGCCTGATGACATTTCAGATAGTGCAAGAGCTAAGACATAGAAAAGGAAGGGTGGGGGGAGAGTGGGAAGGAAATGCAAACAGAGAGGCGACTACTGTAGTAGGCTGTTATATCCGCCCTGCGCCCGGCTACGCGGTGACATAGGGCGTCTGAATAAAAGCCCCACCCTCGGGCAAGGGAGGCAGTTCCGGGCACAGGATCTAACAACATGTGGCATGTTTCATTTCGCTCCGGCTGGAGCCGCGCCACTGCGGCCTACCTCAGAGGCCTACAACGTTCCGCCTCCGCGCAGAGCCAGAACGTAACACTGGCGACGAGGGAAACGGGACCCAGCACACGTGCTCGGCGCCCGACCATCTCATTCCTCCTGCAACGCACAGCCGACCGACATTCACGGGCCACTGGCACCGCTCTTCGACAGGTGGGCCTACCGCACACGCAGTGCGCACATGCGTACACGGCAGTGGACATTTGGAGAGAGGCAGCGGCCCCGCCCGCCCACACTTCATAGGCCGGCCTCAAAAGGGACCATCAAGAGACGACGACACCCACCATGGCGACCGGAACGTCCACCCCCAGGCCTGGCACGCCCTCCAGACTCGTGGCAAATCTGTCGACTCCGCCACCACCATTTCGCCCACAAGGCAGCTCCTCTACTATGATTCAGCCATTCGACCCATTCACGGATCCATCCTCGGTTGGCCCCCCGGTGGCAGCTATGGCTCCAAAAATTCGAGATGGCTATGGAGTGCAAGGACGTAACCTCGTCCAGGAAGATGAGATCACACCTACTATTGAATGTCGGGGACGAGGTGCTACGCATCTTCAACACGCTAACCATTGCGGATGGCCAGGACATTTACCAACTATCGAAAGATGGATCATTTTCTCCTGCAACTCAACCCTGATTATGAAACTTTTATATTCTGCACCACGTTTCAGGCAGAAGAGGAGACCTTGGGTGCCTATCACACCCGGTTCAGGAAACTGGCGATGTCGTGTGAGTTCACGGATGTCGAGAAAGAAATCCAGAGACAACTCATTAACGGCATCCAATCCAAGAAACTAAGAAGGTTGGTGCTGGGTGAGAGTGGCATCTCCCTGACGCACATTCTGGAGCTGGGTCGTCAAAGGGAGCTGGCAAATGCCAGGGCCGCCAACATGGGCATGACTCTGCAAAAATTGCAACCGGCCCTCGCGTCATCCATGGTGGCCCATGTCACCAATAGACAGTCCACTAGAGATGAATCTGGCGGCAACTACGCACCGGCCAGATGGCAGCCACGGATCTCGGGGCCCACGGAGTGTGAATGGTGTGGTGGATCGCGTCATGGACGGCAAAATTGCCCGGCACAAGCCACAACGTGTGGGGCATGTGGCAGAAAGGACCACTATGCCAAGGTGTGCCGTTCCTCGGGCGCTCCACTACCACCTCCGCAGAACCCCCACATGCACCTTCAAAACACTGCAACCATGACCAGCCCTCAAGAACACTGACACTCTCCTGTTTGCATATGGCTACAAAAAGCCGCTACCGGTGCCGGTGGTTGGCAGATTCCGCACCACCCTCAGCCATGGTGAAAACAAGCTACCGTCCAAAATATACATAGTGAATGCGGGGATCGAATGCCTTCTGAGCGGTGATGCGGCTGAGGACCTAGGGCTGGTACAGTTTGTCAGTCAAGTCAAGGAAGCCCAAGAGGTGGAGAAAATCCTTACACAACATCCCAACCTGCGAAACGGGATTGGGTGTCTGAAAGGAAAGACGATCAAGCTCCACATTGATAAGTCAGTCCAGCCAAGGGCCGTCAGACATCGGAGGACCCCATTCCACATGCGCGAACAGGTGGAAATAGAACTGAAAGCGTTGGAAGAAGCTGGCATCACCGAAGAGGTGATGGGGCCGACACCATGGGTGTCCCCGTTGGTGGTCACAAGGAAACCCAAACAGCCGGGAAAGGTCCGCATTTGCATAGACATGCGCCTCCCGAACACTGCCATCAAGAGGGAGCGCCACATCACGCCAACCCTCGACAAAATTGTGGCTGACCTCACAGGATCGAGAGTCTTCTCGAAGGTTGACTTGAAAGCAGGTTACCATCAGCTGAAGCTACACAAAGAATCTCGGTACATAACAACATTTTGCACACATTTGGGTCTGCGAAGATACAAGCGGCTAAGCTTTGGTATATCTTTGGCGGCCGAAGTCTTCCAACAGACCATTCAAGAAGTCATCCGGGACATACCAGGTGTCCTGAATGTGAGTGATGACATCCTGATCCATGCCCAGGACAAAGTTGAACACTCGAGAAGACTACAGATGCTGCTGGACCGATTGGAGGATGCGGGTCTAACCATTCAGAAGGAAAATTGTGAGTTTTTCAAGACGGAGATATCGTTCTTTGGCTACAAATTCAGCAGTTCTGGCATCTCACCGGATCCCCAGAAGGTTGCTGACATACAGGCTGCGAGTCCGCCCAGGACATCCACCGACGTCCGCAGCTTCCTGGGGATGGCCACATACTGTGGGAGATTCATCCGAAACCTGGCCACTTTGTCGGAACCCGTTCGAGAACTTACAAAGCTCAGCGCGAAGTGGGAATGGGGGAAAGCTTACCAGGATGCCTTCGAGAGTATTAAAGATTCGCTGTCCGTGGAAACGAGAATGGCGTATTATGATACAGCACTTCCGACTGAACTCTACGTGGACGCCAGCCTGTCGGCCTGGGAGCCATCCTCATGCAGGTCACCAAAGAGGGCAAGAAGAGACCCATCGCCTATGCGTCGCAAGCTCTTACGGCGACGGAGCAGCGATACTCTCACATCGAGAAAGAGGCAATCGCCGTACTGTGGGGGTGCCGCCATTTCCACCTCTATCTGTACGGCCGCAGGTTCATGGCCATTACGGACCACAAACCCCTCCTACCAATCTTCATGGGCACCTCCTCGCACCCGCCGGCCAGAATAGCCAAATGGCTGCTACATCTCCAGCAGTACAATTTTGAGTTGATTTATCAGCCGGGATGCGGCAACCCGGCTGACTTTTTCTCCAGGCACCCGAGAGCGGCGACGCCACAGGAGGTTCAGGTGGCCGAAGAGACTGAAGAGCACATCTGCCAGGTGGTGCGGGCCATGAGGCCTAAGGCGGTCAGCATTGAGGACATCGCAGAGGAAACAGGCAATGACCCCTGCTGCGATTTGGTAAAAGATGCCATCATTTCGGGTGACTGGAGGTCATTCATGAAAAACACGCACAACAAGATGGATGAGGCAAAGGCGTTCCTCACAGGAACATTCACCGTCCGCCAGGATCTGTCGATAACAGAGCAGGGTCTGCTGCTCTGCGGAAATCGCATTGTCATTCCGCCAGGCCTGCACGACCGGATAGTGGCCCTCGCCCATGAGGGCCACCAAGGGATGGCTCGAACAAAGGCTCGAATTCGACACCGAGTGTGGTTTCCACGGATAGACGAAAAAGTGGAAAAACTAGATAACACCTGCCTACCATGCCTGATAACCGGAGCCCCACCCGATCCAGAACCTATCCTATCGGCGGGGCGAGGTTCTGGCAGGTGGGACGCAATCAGCATTGATTTCTGCAAACTACGAGAGGGCCTGTACCTCCTGGTGGCTATCGATGACCACTCCCGATACCCCGAAGTCGAGGTGGTCGAATCCACGGCGGCGGAAGTGGTCATCCCGGCCATCGAGAAGATGTTTGCGACAAATGGACTACCTACTACGATCAAAAGTGACAATGGCGCACCCTTCCAAGGGGTGGAGTTCAAACAATACTTGCAAGATCTGAACATCCGGTATCACCACATCATGCCAAGGTGGCCCCAGGCAAATGGGGATGTGGAACGGTTCATGAGAACAATTAACAAAGTGTTGAGGCTGTCGAAGGCAAATGCCAGTCCGTGGAAAGTCGACCTCTATCGGTTCCTGAGGAACTACAGGGTCACCCTGCACTGCACAACTGGTGTCCCCCCAGCTGATCTCATGTTCGGCACCGTCATAAGGTCGTCCATTCCACATCACCCCAGCAGAAGACCGGACAACCTCAACGATGGGCGCACCGAAAGAAGGAGAAGGGACGCCAATGCCCACATGAGTGCCAAGAGGAGGTCGCGACTATCCGACCACCAGGTGGGCGACCAGGCAGACATGTTACGGAACCTGACGAAGTCCAAGATTGACTCCCGCTATGAGACTCTCCCATGGACCGTCCGCGAGACACAAGGGACCATGATAACCGTACAAAGGGGGCACTGTCAGGTGACGTGCAATGCGTCGTGGTTCAAGGAGGTGCTGCGCAACCTCTGGACGGATGGGGACTGTCCCCAAGAAGATGAGAATTCCCCGCTGATCGAGGACGAACATGAAAATCACCAGGGCGAAGAAAATGCAGGTGACAGAACGTGGGAGCAGTGGAGTGAACCGGACTTAGGTGAGCCAGAGGTGGAAGGTGAGAGATCTGAGGAGACAGTAGAACCGACCTCCCGGGGTGGCAGATATGGCCTGAGAACCGCCACCCAGCCGCCAGCTTGGCTCAAGGACTATGTGTGGTAGTTTGCACTTTGAGAACTGTGAAAGTGGAAAAACGTTTGCATTTGTTGCGTTCAGTATAGGCCCCTTCGTGTGGGTGTGTTCAGTGTTATGTTTGTTTATAATAAAGGAGGAATGTTATATCCGCCCTGCGCCCCGCTATGCCGTGACGCAGGGCGTCTGAATAAAAACCTGCCCCCGCGCAAGGGAGGCAGTTCCGGGCACAGAATCCAACAATGTGTGGCGTGTTTCATTTCGCTCCGGCTGGAGCCGCGCCAGTGCGGCCTACCTCAGAGGCCTACAACGTTCTGCCTCTGCGCGGAGCCAGAACATAACACTGATGACATTTTTGGTAGAGTCGGAGAAAAACAAAAGGTGAGGGTGAGGGGTGCGGAAAGGGAGGGGAGGAACAAAACAAGTGACTATCGTACTAGGCTTGACGACATTTCAGATAATGCTGGAGGGGGCAGGGGATGGAACAAGTAAAGCAAGGGGGAAAAAGACAGACAAGGTTGCTATCATACTAGGTCCAGGGACAATTCTGATAGAGTAAGTGCATAGAAGAAAGTAAAGGGAGGAGATAGGAAAAGGGAGAGGAGGAGAGAACCGAGAGTAAGCTGTCAAAAAGAGTGGAGAAGCAAGAGGAGAAGCAAGAGGGGAGAGCGAATACAATTACAGAAGTCAGTAGTAACACATAATGTTGCAAGCCAGGATACAAGATGAAGTTGGGAACAGCATGATTCAGGACCACCATGAGCACAAGATGCAAAGGAAGTCCAGCATGAATGTTGAGAAAAGGTGACGCACCGTTGTCAAGACCGGTGGGGGGGTCTGTACTTCCGCTCTCTATATGGTAGAGGAGAGGCACAGAAGACCCCAGCCAAGATTCTCGATTACGGTAGCAATGGACGAGCAATCAAGGCCTAGCTTCTCAGGAGGTGATGCAGGCTGGTTCTTAAGTACAGTGTATCCCCAAGCCCCCACAAAGGAATGTCCACACACTGTATTACTGAAAACACAGTCTTTATATAATTAATATTCAAAGGTTATGTACACTTATCACAATAACGCACTTTGTGCTCAGGAAAATCAATAATGGTAAATATCTACAATTCTAAAGTGGTACCACTAATATTAGACCTCATTAAAGTGCATTCACAATACTGTAAAAATGGCACACAGATCAATAAGAAGGAAACCAGCAATAGAGAGAGGAGAGATAAAAGATGGTTGAAACAATAGGCAGAATACTGGCCCTAGCTACTGGACACAGTTCTGTGTGGAGATCCCCCCACCTGGGCAACCTGTAAAATAAAGGGATATGACACAAGCCCAGTCCATATATTGTTCCACAGTCTTATTCTCTCCTGCAATGTTTTTACCCCCCCAATGTACCTGGTGGAGTCGAGTTCTTCGAAGAGGCGTCGACAGATCCTTCTTGAATGACCCCCTTTAAAGCAGGAGTCACGGATCGTCGAGAGGCGTCGAGAAGCGTCGAGGAACTCGGTGTTCGGTGTCGGGGAATCGACGGCCCTTCTTGAATGCCTCCCCTTTCAAGCGGGAGACACGGGGCGTCGAACGTCCGACAACAAACGAGGTAGAACGGCGTCGATGAGGCGGCAGGCTTCGATCCGAGCGGTGCTCGTCGGCGTCGAGACGTCGGCGTCCTGCGAGGAAGAGGCGTGCGGGGCACCTCGGCGACACTAGTTCTGGACCGCAAAGATTGTGAATGACGGTGGCCCAGCAAGGGCGTCGAGTCGCTCGAGTCTTTGGGGTCGTGAGGTGGCGGGAAACCCACCGGCGGATTCTCCTCGGCGCGTTGGTCGTCCTCGACTTTCTCCGGCAGGACAAAAGCGGTCGACGGTGCGGACGAGGGAGTCCTTCGGGTCAAATGTTCTTAGGCAAGGAGCGGACGGCTCCGGTCGTCGGCGGCACGGCGTCAAGTGGTTCCCACGGCTGGGCAACACAACTTCGACGGGCCTCCAGCGGTTACACAGACCTGCGAACCCTGGTCGACGGCAATGGACTTCGACAGCGTCGATGTCCGGGTGCTTCACTTCGATCTCCTCGGCGGTCCCGTCTCGGGTCGGCAGCCTTTCGAGGGTCTGACTTCCAGGGCGCTTCGGCGAAGATTCAGCGGTGCTCGATGGTCCCTCGGAGCACGGGAAGAGGGCGCCTAGCCAGGTCCTCTCTCGGGTCAGTCCTCGACGATTTCGACAACCTTCAGTTTCTGTCGAAGCAAATGCCACAGCAAGTCTTCTTCTTCCAGTTGGACGTCGAGGATCAGCAAATCCAGTTACTCTTGAGTGGAGACTCAGCTTCTGAATGCTTCTGAACAATTTCCAGTGGTGAGAGGTCCCCAGATATACTATTCTGTCTCTCATCCACACTGCTGGCACACACACAGCAGCCAATCACACAGAAGGGCATTCATGCAGTCAGTCAGCCAATCAGGCACACAGTGCATTCAGGCCACACTCCTCCCTTTCAGACACTCACAACAAGGAATGTGGATTGGGACAAGTACCCAGCCATTCAACACTACACACTGCATTCAGGCCAGTTTCGGGCAGGGCTGTCTCAGTCTTTGTCTCACATGCCAGAAACCAGACAACCACAACAAGAAGTGCATATTGGTCACACACTCCATTCACCCAGGTCCCACCCACAGGAGGTACCCATAACATACAGTCAAAGGGAAGGCTCCAGTCAGTCTAGCTGGGCCTTCACAACAACACCATATATGGAACTTCCACCCAACAGCCAGTCAGGGGGAAGGGACAGAGTCAGGGCTTCCCAGGACTTTGGGAAAAACAAGACAACAGGCAATAGAAAGCAAGAGGCCACAGGGGCCATCTTGTTTTCTATCAGGAATCAACTGATCCCAATGGCAGGGCCTGGGTATCCCAAAATGGAGGACACCCAGAGCACCTGTCCCATTCAGCATGGAGCTGCCACCAGCCCATACCCTGCTCTGTGGGCCACCCACAGGTGCCCAAAAACATACACTAGGGGCACAAGGTTGTACCCCTACCCATGGGTGCCATAAGGGTATCCCATGGGTCTGTTCACCAAACCAAAAGAGAGAGCTGCACTGCCAGGAGTCCCTCATGGACTCCTGGGCAGAAAACATGACAGAACACACGGTAAAAACAGAAAAAGGACAAGGATTCAGAGGCCCTGTCCCTCAGATGCATTTCCAGCATCACAGTCGCCCCCCCCAGACTGAGGTGGAGGGTGCCTAATCTCCCACGGGATAGACACCCTCATCCAGACGGTCAACATACCTTCTGGAAAGGCCATCTGCATTATCGTGACTCTTCCCTGGTCTGTGCTCTATGGTGAAGTCTAGCCCTTGTAGGCTAATCGACCACCTGAGCAATTTCGGATTCTCACCCTTCATCTGCATAAGCCACTTCAGGGGCTTATGATCTGTTTGGACCTTGAAGGTGGACCCCGTAAGGTAGGGCCTAAAACGCCTAAGGCTCCAAACTATACTAAAACATTCCTTTTCAACAGTAGCCCACCTAAGTTCTCTACCCTTGAGTTGTCTACTGATGAATATGATAGGATGTTCTCTCCCTTTGTCATCTAACTGGGACAAGACAGCTCCAATTCCGGTGTCGCAGGCATCCGTCTGGACGATAAAGGGTCGGCTGTAGTCAGGCGCACTCAACACAGGTGCCCTACACAGACTTTCTTTCAAGCCATCAAAGGCCCTCTGACAGTCTTCAGTCCAATTAACCTTCCTAGGCTGTTTGGGTGAAGTTAGAGCTGTCAGGGGTGCAGCTATGGTTCCATAGTCTGCCATGAAATTGCGATAGTACCCAGTGAGGCCCAAAAAGGCTCTCACCTGGGTTTGAGTAGTGGGAGTCTCCCAGTTCTGTACGTCCTGTACTTTACTGGAGAGAGGTTGGATTTGACCCCCTCCTACCTCATGACCAAGATAGGTAACTTTCCCCTGAGCTATCTGGCACTTGGTGGCCTTGATAGTGAGGTTAGCCCTTTTCAAGGCCTGCAACACCTTATCCAGATGTGTCAAATGCTCTTCCCAGGTGGAACTGTAGACGGCAATGTCGTCTAAGTAAGCCACACAAAAGGCTTCCAGCCCACTGAGCGCATGGTTGACCAATCTCTGGAAGGTGGCAGGGGCATTCTTCAACCCAAAGGGCATGACCCTAAACTGGTAGAGTCCCTCAGGTGTGGAGAATGCCGTCTTTTCCTTGGCATGGTCCGTCAGAGCTATTTGCCAATAGCCTGATGTAAGGTCAAAGGTGCTCACAAATTTGGCAGCACCTATAGTGTCCACGAGCTCATCAGCCCTGGGCAATGGGTGCGCGTCAGTTTTGGTGACGGCATTGACTCCTCGGTAGTCCACACAGAACCTCCAATCCTTGGTACCCGCCTGGGAACTTGCCTTGGGGACAAGGACCACTGGACTGGACCAGGGACTGGTTGAGGGTTCAATAACACCCAGATCCAACATCTTGGCGACCTCAGCCTGGATGTGGTTTTTGACGGTATCTGACATACGATAGCTCCTGCTTTTGACAGGCACACTGTCACCAGTGTCAATTTCGTGCTTACACCACGGTGTAAGGCCCGGTGTCAGTGAAAACAGAGAGGCATACTGCTGGAGCAAAGCCCGGCAGGCCCTCTGCTGCTCTGTTGTCAAATCTGGAGAGAGTTGTACTCCCTCCACTGAGCCATCCTGAGGGTTGCTATGCAGCAAATCAGGAAGGGGCTCACTCTCATCCTCTTCTTGCCCTGAAGCTAGCAAGAGACATGAGACCTCTGCTCGCCTGTGGAAAGGCTTGAGCCTGTTGACATGGAATACCTGGGGGGCTACCCCAGAGGCTCCCATGTCAACCAGATAATTGACTTCGCCCATCTTGGAGATGATCCTGAAGGGTCCAGTCCACTTGTCTGCCAAAGCTCTAGGCTTGGTAGGCTCCATCACAAGGATTTCCTGTCCCGGAGTCCAATCCACTTGCGAAGCTTTCAGGTCATGCCAGTACTTGTTCAATTCCTGGCTGGCCTTGAGATTTGCTGTTGCCTGACCCATCATTTGTGTCATCCTCCGCCTGAGGCCTAACACATAGTCCCCCACTTGCTTGGCGGGACCTGGAGGGGTGGCTTCCAAGCCTTCTCGGATCAAGGCGAGGGGCCCCCTCACGGGATGTCCAAAGAGTAACTCAAAGGGGCTGAAACCAACACCCTCTTGAGGTACCTCTCTGTAAGCAAACAGCAGGCATGGCAGGAGGAGATCCCATTTCCTCCTTAGGGGCTCTTCCAAAGCACCTAGCATGCCCTTGAGAGTTTTGTTAAATCTCTCAACCAGACCATTGGTCTGGGGGTGGTAAGAGGTGGAGAACTTGTAGGTTACCCCGCACTCTTTCCACATGGTTTTCATGTAACTAGACATGAAGTTGGATCCTCGGTCAGAGACAACCTCCTTGGGGAATCCAACACGGGTGAAAATGCCCAGGAGAGCCCTGGCAACCACCTTGGCAGTGACAGTCCGAAGGGGTATTGCCTCAGGGTACCTGGTGGCATGATCTACCAAGACCAGGATGAACCGATGTCCACCTGAAGTGGGAGGGTCAAGGGGACCGACGATGTCGATGCCCACCCTCTCAAATGGTGTGCCAACCACTGGTAATGGCTGCAGTGGGGCAATGACCCTGCCTCCAGTCTTGCCAGACAACTGACAAGTTGGGCAGGTCCTGCAGTGGGACTCCACCTCTACTCCCATCCGTGGCCAGTAGAAATGGGCAGAGAGCCTCTGCTTAGTCTTCTTGGTCCCAAGATGACCAGCCAAGGGCACCTCATGCGCCAACTGCAGTAGGAAGGGCCTGTAAACCTGGGGTACCACCAACCTCTTGCGGGCACCAGGTTCAGGCTTAGTGGGCTCGCTAACAAGGAGCTCACCCTCCCAATAAATCTTGAATGTCCTAGGCACTTCACCTTGAGCCTGGGACAGGGCCTGTTTCCTCAGTCCCTCGAGAGAGTGGCACTCTCTCTGTCCCTTACAGAAGTCTGCCCGGGAGGGTCCCCCTTCAGCTAACAAGCATTGAAGGTCGGGATGATCCTCCGGGTTGAGAACCTCTCCCACAGGAGAGTCTTCTGTCTCTTCTCCCACAGGAGTTGAGTTTGGGTTTTCCACTGGACCCAGCCCGTCCGGAGCATGGATCCCAATGGGTGCTGTCGGAACAGCAGGAAGAGAAGGTGTTCCCTCCACAGAGGTGGCCTTCTTGGTCTTCCTTCTTCTTGCCTTAGGCCTCGCCTTTGGCTCGGGTACCTGACTCACAGCCAGACCCGGTGTCACCTGTGACCTAGTGACTGCAGCAGCAGTCATGGGAAGACCATCCGAGATCAACCCCAACTCTACTAGATCATTTCCTAACAGAATGTTAGCAGGGACATTGTCCTGAACCAGGACAGGAAGCTTTGCTGTCTTGTCGCCAATCATGAGTGTGACTAAGGCTACAGGGGATAATTTGGGAGGCCCACCAGCTAACCTGGTGGTTTGCAGAGGAGCACCTTCATAGTCCTCTGGCTTGAGCAGGGTCCTGTCCACCACTGTCATGCTTGCCCCAGTGTCTCTCAAACCAGTAGAAGGCTGGCCATTCAAGAGGACACTTCTCAAAAACCTACGGGTGTTCTGTGGGATAGTCGCCAGTACTTCTGCGTACTGGTCCCAGGCCCCAAGGGACACTAAGGAAATCTCTACCGGAGCACCAAAGGTGATTCCGGTAGAGGAGGGGAGGACAGTGGCCTCCACCTCAGACACGGGGTAAGGGTAGGTCAGGCTGACAGCCTGTACTCCAAGTGCCTTACCTTTACACTTGGGGTCACCCCTTTTGTGATCCAGAGCCCCACAATCCCAACAAGTGCCAGGAGTGCGGGGTACGGTACTGGAACCACTGGGAACCTGCTTTGCAGCAGGTGGACCACTACTCTTATTCCCACCCACAGAGGACTTATCCCCACTAGATTTTTGGGTCTTAGGAGAGGAAGGTTTTGGTTTACCCGACTGTGATTGCTTTTGGGACTCCTCAGCTTTCCGAGAGGTCCCCTTTTCTTTGTCCTTGTCCTTCCCACTGGAGTCCTTAGGGGACACCCGATGGGAGACCCACTTGTCAGCCAACCTAGCCAGCTTAAAGGGGTCCAAAATGTTCTGGTCAGCCACATACTGACGCAGCTCTGGTGAACAGGCTTCAGAAAAATGCTCAAAAAACAAGAGGTGGGACAACTCAACAAAAGTTTTCACCTTGTATCCATCAATCCACCCCATCATGTTCATGTGCGCAGTACTCACCCAGTCAACCCAAGACACATTCTCTCTTTTCTTAAATTCCCTGAACCTTTTAAGGTATTGGGCAGGTGTCTTGCCAAACTTGGCAATCAAAGCAGACTTCATACACTCATACTGACCCCTTTCTTCCACACTCAGCTTCAGAATACAGTCATATCCAGTTTGAGGCACTCTGCTTAACAAACACTTAGCCCAATCTCTTTTATCTACATCATGAATTGCACAAGCCATTTCAAACGCTTCAATCCATTGGAGGATATCTGAACCCTCCACAAACACACCAACCAAATCTTTCATAAACTTGGTGGCTGGGGACCTGCCACTCTCAATTGGTCTAGCTGAAGTCTCCACTCGAGCTTTCTCTAACTGGATTCTCTGACATTCAGTGTCCTTTTCTTTGAGCGCAAGATCCCTATTCTTGAGTTCCACTTGCTGTGCCAGCTCCTCTTTCTTAAGCTCAGCTTCTATTTCCAACTTGCGATATTCAAAGGCCAATTTCATCCTTAATAACTCAAGTTCCATGGAATTGCTGGGGTTTGGAACAGAGGCAGCAGGAATGGTGGCATTCCCAGAAACAGATTCAGCGACAACCCCAGGGGCAGAGTCCTCACTGGTTGCATCCCCCCCTTCATCAAGAGTTTCACCATCAGTCTGGTAATCCACCAGGGCAGCTATCAGCTCAGCCCTAGACTTATCCACAAAGTCTAACTCCCTGGCTTCACAAGCACTCTGGAGAGCCTCTAAGCTCATCCGAGTCAATTTACCATTTGCAATGGACTCCATTGCTTGTAATGCAGTTATTTGGTACACACCCAAACCTTAATCTAATAAAGTGCGGATATTTTGTAAGTGGCACGGTTATACACTGAGTCTTAAAACCATAAGCATCCCACCGCTGGCCACCAGCTTGTCAAGACCGGTGGGGGGGTCTGTACTTCCGCTCTCTATATGGTAGAGGAGAGGCACAGAAGACCCCAGCCAAGATTCTCGATTACGGTAGCAATGGACGAGCAATCAAGGCCTAGCTTCTCAGGAGGTGATGCAGGCTGGTTCTTAAGTACAGTGTATCCCCAAGCCCCCACAAAGGAATGTCCACACACTGTATTACTGAAAACACAGTCTTTATATAATTAATATTCAAAGGTTATGTACACTTATCACAATAACGCACTTTGTGCTCAGGAAAATCAATAATGGTAAATATCTACAATTCTAAAGTGGTACCACTAATATTAGACCTCATTAAAGTGCATTCACAATACTGTAAAAATGGCACACAGATCAATAAGAAGGAAACCAGCAATAGAGAGAGGAGAGATAAAAGATGGTTGAAACAATAGGCAGAATACTGGCCCTAGCTACTGGACACAGTTCTGTGTGGAGATCCCCCCACCTGGGCAACCTGTAAAATAAAGGGATATGACACAAGCCCAGTCCATATATTGTTCCACAGTCTTATTCTCTCCTGCAATGTTTTTACCCCCCCAATGTACCTGGTGGAGTCGAGTTCTTCGAAGAGGCGTCGACAGATCCTTCTTGAATGACCCCCTTTAAAGCAGGAGTCACGGATCGTCGAGAGGCGTCGAGAAGCGTCGAGGAACTCGGTGTTCGGTGTCGGGGAATCGACGGCCCTTCTTGAATGCCTCCCCTTTCAAGCGGGAGACACGGGGCGTCGAACGTCCGACAACAAACGAGGTAGAACGGCGTCGATGAGGCGGCAGGCTTCGATCCGAGCGGTGCTCGTCGGCGTCGAGACGTCGGCATCCTGCGAGGAAGAGGCGTGCGGGGCACCTCGGCGACACTAGTTCTGGACCGCAAAGATTGTGAATGACGGTGGCCCAGCAAGGGCGTCGAGTCGCTCGAGTCTTTGGGGTCGTGAGGTGGCGGGAAACCCACCGGCGGATTCTCCTCGGCGCGTTGGTCGTCCTCGACTTTCTCCGGCAGGACAAAAGCGGTCGACGGTGCGGACGAGGGAGTCCTTCGGGTCAAATGTTCTTAGGCAAGGAGCGGACGGCTCCGGTCGTCGGCGGCACGGCGTCAAGTGGTTCCCACGGCTGGGCAACACAACTTCGACGGGCCTCCAGCGGTTACACAGACCTGCGAACCCTGGTCGACGGCAATGGACTTCGACAGCGTCGATGTCCGGGTGCTTCACTTCGATCTCCTCGGCGGTCCCGTCTCGGGTCGGCAGCCTTTCGAGGGTCTGACTTCCAGGGCGCTTCGGCGAAGATTCAGCGGTGCTCGATGGTCCCTCGGAGCACGGGAAGAGGGCGCCTAGCCAGGTCCTCTCTCGGGTCAGTCCTCGACGATTTCGACAACCTTCAGTTTCTGTCGAAGCAAATGCCACAGCAAGTCTTCTTCTTCCAGTTGGACGTCGAGGATCAGCAAATCCAGTTACTCTTGAGTGGAGACTCAGCTTCTGAATGCTTCTGAACAATTTCCAGTGGTGAGAGGTCCCCAGATATACTATTCTGTCTCTCATCCACACTGCTGGCACACACACAGCAGCCAATCACACAGAAGGGCATTCATGCAGTCAGTCAGCCAATCAGGCACACAGTGCATTCAGGCCACACTCCTCCCTTTCAGACACTCACAACAAGGAATGTGGATTGGGACAAGTACCCAGCCATTCAACACTACACACTGCATTCAGGCCAGTTTCGGGCAGGGCTGTCTCAGTCTTTGTCTCACATGCCAGAAACCAGACAACCACAACAAGAAGTGCATATTGGTCACACACTCCATTCACCCAGGTCCCACCCACAGGAGGTACCCATAACATACAGTCAAAGGGAAGGCTCCAGTCAGTCTAGCTGGGCCTTCACAACAACACCATATATGGAACTTCCACCCAACAGCCAGTCAGGGGGAAGGGACAGAGTCAGGGCTTCCCAGGACTTTGGGAAAAACAAGACAACAGGCAATAGAAAGCAAGAGGCCACAGGGGCCATCTTGTTTTCTATCAGGAATCAACTGATCCCAATGGCAGGGCCTGGGTATCCCAAAATGGAGGACACCCAGAGCACCTGTCCCATTCAGCATGGAGCTGCCACCAGCCCATACCCTGCTCTGTGGGCCACCCACAGGTGCCCAAAAACATACACTAGGGGCACAAGGTTGTACCCCTACCCATGGGTGCCATAAGGGTATCCCATGGGTCTGTTCACCAAACCAAAAGAGAGAGCTGCACTGCCAGGAGTCCCTCATGGACTCCTGGGCAGAAGACATGACAGAACACACGGTAAAAACAGAAAAAGGACAAGGATTCAGAGGCCCTGTCCCTCAGATGCATTTCCAGCATCACAACCGTGAATCAATGAAGTCCATAAAAGTCAAATCCAGCATTGGCCACAAGACGGTGATGTTGACAGCAGAATGTATCAAATGTATCAGGAAAGACTCCTACAGAAGTAGGCTGGAGGTTTGAGGGGGAGCAGGGTAGAAGAATCAAGCAGAACAGGCAACACCTGTGTGCAGGAAGGGAGGGGGCACAAGGGAACATCACAGGGGGACCAGAGGGTGCAGGGGATTGCCTGTGGGGACAGAGGGTGTAAACACTTGTTGGTGCATGTTTACCTGCTGTCTGAGCAGGGGTTCGGGCCCTGGGTCCTCCTAGTCCAAACAGGTCCAAACAAGGATTGCCCATTGAGTCATCTGCCATTTGCTTCAGACGCCCGGACGAGAGACGCCCTTGATCTAAGAGTTAAGAGCAGGAAGAAAGAGGCAGGGCTAAGGAAGTGGGCGGGGCTTAGGCCAGGTGACATAGATCAATTTGCACCTGCTCCCCATCTGCAAAGGAAAAGAGGCTGAAGGGCTCCTTAAGTAGGAAAAAAGAGCGGCAACCAGGAAGGCACCAGGTGGGCGGGGCTTGATAAGTGTGGAAAAGAGCGGCAGCCAGGAAGGCACCAGTTGGGCGGGGCTTGCCAAGTGGCGAAAAGAGCGGCAGCCAGGAAGGCACCAGGTGGGCAGGGTTTGCTAAGTGTGTAAAAGAGCTGCAGCCAGGAAGGCACCAGGTGGGTGGGGCATTCTAAGTGGGGAAAAGATCAGCAGCCAGGAAGGCACCAGGTCGGGTCGCCATGATCGCAATGAAATACATCTGTAGTCTCTCCACTCACAGGGTCTAACGCTGCACTGGAAGAAGCCCTTGAAATGTCAAACCTCTATGGGGCGATGTACAGCACTTGTCACCTTGCATTAGCCACATCCCTGTCAAAGTCCAGCTGGAGATTGTCATCACTCAAGGTTTAGAAGGGCCACCTCACAGCTCAGCCACACCTGCATCAGGGAAAACAATCGGGGGCAAGCAACACAGTTCTTGGCAAGCTCCTCCTAAAACCCCCCACAAACCAACTCTGGACGATGGAATGGGGGCATCTGCTCGAAAATGTCCCTAAACTGCCACAAAGCGTGCTCGCAGCAATCAAGCATAAATGCAGCTCTGATCAGCCATGCACGCAAAATGGAGTCAGTGAGGGAATGTCCCTATATATTATATGGCACAAGCAAGTCAGGGATCTCCTTCCCCTACAATGAATGTGGGTCACAATAAAACCGCTTTTTATTTCTACAACATAGATTCTTTCTTAAGGAAGCCTCCAACCTGTCTTGCACCCAACCTCCACAAACAACCTGTGTTAAAATGGACTAGGAACCAGGCCGGTCTGTTATCTATGAATATGTTATTAATGTATTATTTAATGTTAAATTAGAATTAACAATTACAACAGCCACAAGGATGTGGCAACACATAAGGCAGTGTCCTTTTTGGTCAAGCAGCAGACTGAGACAACTCAAATAAATACAGTACAAGGATTTACTTTACTTCTTTCACCACTAGCATCAAAGAACAGTTCGAAACACCAATTAAATGAATGCAACAAACAGGAAAGGGCAAGCACACACAAAATGATTCTTGAGTCCCAGCAAACCTTATACCCCCTAAACCTCCACTAGGCGTGTCAGTTTTGGATGGAAGGCAGTGGCAAGGACTGGGACCACCATGCAAAAATCAGATTTTGTGTGGTGCTTACAGAGACAATATGGGGAGCCAGCCAAGAATGGGACAACTCGTTTCCACACAAGGAAAATGTGTTTTTTAATTATTTAACACAACTGCTATGGGACAGAACAGAAGGGACTACACACGGCTTATACTTAGAAGACAGGCAGGGCTTTAGAGAACACTAGCCAGCACACAAGAGGAGAATCGGTTTTAAGGTAAAATGACAGATGCAAATAACAAGTAGGCTCTGGGAAAAGGAATAGCTCACAAAAAGGAAAATCAGTTTTGGGGTAAAATGACAAAACAAGGGAAAAATACAGTTGGAGATGGAAATTCATTTAGCAGAGCACACTTTAAACACAGGGACAAATTTGTTTTTCAGCTCACAATGGGATTGAATCTGTTGGGCAACACTTTTATGACTATAACAATTCGCAATGCACTGGGAAGAGATGGTGAGTTTTGGATTCCCAGGATACAATAAATAGGGAAATTAACACATTTACTTATACAAAATATACTAAGGATCTACACAGGCAACTGGAGATTCTTCAATGGGAAAAGACTGAAATGCACAGGCAAACGAAGGATTCTTTAATGGGAACATGACTACAAGGCGCAGACAAATAAAGGATTTTTCAACAGGAAAATTAGTTAAATGCACAGACAAATAAGGGTATTTTCAATAGGGGAAGCTCTATGGCAATGCTAAAGAGGATAGTGATTATTCAGTCTATGGCTTGGGATATCTATACTTACAGGAGAGGGCTAGATGGACATCAGGGAGCATCAGAGCATCACTGCTGGGTCAGTCAAGGGGTCAGCCAAGGATTCTCTATATCCTCCAAGGGGTACCAAGGCACCTACTAAAGCTCCTGGCTCCTCTGCATATTTTAGGCCTCACTCTGCTGGGATGGTTCCAGATTTCACAGCTGCTCACCTTAGGATTTAGTAGGAAGAGTCCTGATTTGAGGAGGGGTTACCTAGTTACAGAGTAAGTGACATCACTAATGTGTCAGAGTTCCTGCATAATAGATTGGGTACTATTCATAAGTCTACCCCCCATCTGTGGGCTGATAGGTCCAGAAAATGTGGGAGTAGGGAGTGATTTGGGAAACCAGAGGAGGAGACCCCTTTGGCATCTTACTTTGACAAGAGGGCACCGTCAGGCTTGGGAACATATAAGTCTCATTGTGTGACAAATGCACGTTATCTTCATATTTGGACACATATGAGGGCATTTCTGAGCACTATATTTTACTGCAAATGAAATTACCCTACTTAGAAGTTTGTAGGTTATTCCATTGCAGAGCTACAGTTTTCCCTCATTTACTCCCAAACTATATCCATGAAAAATATGGCGCTTGGTGGGCAGAATAGGAATCATATTTTTCATGTATCTGCTAAATTTTCATATTTCTTACCCACATCAGGAGTGCCCCATGAGGTTTTCCTAAATAACTTAGGTTGTGTAGGCCCCACCAAAATAATTTTTGGTTGATCAGAAACAGCCAACTTTCTCCTTTTCAAAAATCCTGCCCTGATTATCGTGCGACCAATATTGCCAATGTTATACCATAAAAAGCATATCTCCCATTTTACACAATAGGAGTGAAAGCACTCATTAACCCTGGTCCCCGCCCTTGTCAGAAGTCTGTTCCTGGCTGTGACGTCAAGAGGGGGTCCTGTGTTTAGATTAGCTCAGAGATTCAAGAGCTAATTGCCAGCTATGGCCAGCTTTATTGCAGCCTAAGTGGTTTGGATCCTAAAAGCTGGAGGGCAGAGCTGCCTTTATCTCCCCCCACCACAAATTTGATCTCTCCTGGAATTTAAGATTGTAGTTCTAAGAGCAAGCACCCATGCTTGAAGGGAAACCATGCCTTCATCCCCATAACAACGGGCTTTGGAATCTAGTTTCACATTTGAAGACACAAGCAGAGAGAAACAAAACCAAGATTAGGCCTGTCCCCATGAAAGCATTTTACTTTAAAAAAAACTCTTGAAAGGCACACAATTTTAACATGTAAAACCCTTGCAAAGTCGTTCCCTACACACAGTGGTTACAGAAAGGAAACATAATTATATTTTTAGAGACTTTAGTTGTACATCTGGATGCTCAGATTGTCATTTTAAAGGCACAATTGAAATGTTACAACTGTAGCTCACAATGCTGACATCCCCTTTAGGATTCTTTGGACTGTAATTTCTGAGGATGTTACTTCAGCTTTGCCATAATTTGGCCACTCGTGTCTCAT
This sequence comes from Ambystoma mexicanum, assembly GCF_040938575.1. Classification (NCBI taxonomy): domain Eukaryota; kingdom Metazoa; phylum Chordata; class Amphibia; order Caudata; family Ambystomatidae; genus Ambystoma; species Ambystoma mexicanum. The sequence goes on from NC_090921.1 coordinate 562,235,716, forward strand.
GTCTTTCCTTTATGCCAGGCAATTTACATTTTTATGCCTCTCTGGGTTTTGAGGCCTAAATTCACTCCTTTCTGCTTTGAAAGTGCAGGGCCTGATTTCCACATTAGTTCAGGGGAGGCATTTCCTTTTGGGGAGCCCTAACAACTGACTCTGGCCTTTTACTCATGACATCCAGGGCTATTTCAACCCACATAAACACCGTCCAGTGTCACCAATTATCGGGGACCTCACACGTGCTGCGGTAGGCTGCTGATTTATGAGGTGCGCAGCAGCACTTGGGGGCGGGGGAAACACGCACACACACACACGTGTTTGTGGACGGTCTTCTGGACTGCATGTCAGTGCGGCTGTCTCTTTTATTAACCTCGTGTGATAATGCGGCAACCATCATAACACTGTCATGTACAACGTAAAAACCATAATTAATCACGGCTTTACTGGAAAATTGTGTGACTTGTTATCCTTTCAAATGTGTTCATCTACCATTTCCAGCTTTTTAATTGAAGATATACAAATATTGATTTAGAAAGAAACCTTAAATACTGCCATGTGATTTCACAGACGTTAATTCTGCAAACAGGTGTGTACGTATATACGTATAAAAGAGCACACACACAATTATGTACATTTTCCCTGTAACAGAATGCTATTTGTGAGTATGTAGATAGCTGTACTTTTTTTATTTTTTTATTATAAAATGATGCAGGCAATTCATTCTCTGAAAGTGGGAACTGGCAATCACACTCCATTTTCCTAATGCTCCTTGCACAAAGTATAGTGCAACTCACTTGATTGGCGATAGCCTCCTGACATCCTCAGCAATGGCCTTGCAGTGACAGCAGGCAGGTTCAAAAGTCCCATGTACATTCCTGGACATAGCTGCTTAAACCAAAGGTTCCAAAAGGCACAGGTGGCTTTTTTACTATAAGCACCAATGGCTAAAATATAAGTGCGTGCCCCCAGAAGCCTGGTGGCAGCTGTTAAACATGAAATATAAGATGTGTCTGGTTTTGACATGGTGGCTATTGGGATCACGCAAATATATAGGCACAAGCTGTTCATATCATTTTAGTATCAGCTTGGTACAGTGACTCATGCATGACAGGGCCTGCTGTGTATTCAGTTTCTCTGGGCTCCGCCAAACAATCCTTTGGAGTCCATCTAAGAAACCCTCTCTTTGATAAGTCTGGGAAGGCCTGTCACCTTCTCTTGAGCACAGGAACTCTCAGAGGCAACCTTGTCATCTGTGACCAGGGTGTCGATCGCTAGAGTCCTTTTGTACAAGCAAACTGGGGAAGGGGCAGAGTTAAAGTTGCCCAAGAGAGCACTTTCATCCACAGAGGTTTTCCACCATCGTGGAATTTGCTTGGGCTCCCAGACATCCTGTCCCCCTCCCCACTTCCAGACAGAACACTCTGGGTATGACATCACCAGGCAAAGGATACTTGTTACAGGAGCCTGGATCAGACCCCTAACAGGAGGCTAGAAGGGAACCAATCCTCAGTGGATTAGTACCTGTATAAGGGTCAGATACCCTACACTTAGAGGATTCATCTTTGGTCATTCCTTGAATCCTGATTGTGAGTACAGTCTAGCTGAGAGGCAAAGAACAAGAACTGCAAGGAAGAAAGCTGTTCTCCCTAACCATCCCCATGGCCTCTTTGGGATGACCAGCTAGGTGTAGCTGAAACCACTGGTATCTAGGACATGCCCACTGGAGGTGGCACAACTTTGCATGTGCTCTCTACAAACCTTGCTGGTTGGGAAGTGGCTACGAAAGGACTAACCTTGCCCCTTATACCCTAGAATGGGTCTTCCAGCAACCATTATATAAAGTAAGTGACCCCTGGCTCTCCCTGCATCACCTAACCACCTTAGTGCTGGTTTTGGGCACCTCCAATGTCATCCAAGCTGCTGCTGCAAGGAAACCACCAAAGTAATCTTCGACTTTCTCTCAATGCTGATGCTGATGCCAAAGCTCTGAAGTCTCTGCATCCAAGTCTTCTAGTGTCCCCAACTCACCACCACCTTCCTGGTTACCAGCCTCTTTGAGTTCCAAGCCGTCACCTCTGCAGTACCACAATATGATGTTGAGCCAGTCAAACACTCTTGCCGCCAAAGGCAAGTCCCTGCTTCTCCTCATTCAAATCCGCCATGTCTTGCAGGGCCACCAACCAGACACAGCCTGTTGCGACCCGCAATATATTGCAGCTGCCGATAAAACCTCATTGCTGGAACCCGTCGCCACAAGCTCCCCGATTCAAATCTAATTCAGTGTCAAAAGCACCCAGACTTCCGCGTTGACTCCAAAAGCCTGCAAAGCAAGAAACTGTGCGTATTTTAAGTGGTGCCGTCCCCCTGACCTATCGTAAAGGGCTTGTAGTGACCGATAAGCTCCTCTTCTATACCTTTCAAAAGACATCTTAATTACCATTGCCATTTGCTGCTGAAATGAGTACATGTGCACCCCTTCATTCCAAAGCGCACCCTTTATTGCAAAGTCTGCATTCCTTGTATTTTCCTTTACAGGGGGTTTCTTGTGTTTTTGACTTGTTCGTTTGCATTTATTAGTTTAAAGCACTCTTTGTTTTTAAAACCTTGGTTGGACATTCCTTTATTTTGGTAACCCCGTACTATTGTATTTTGTATTTATTTGGATTTATAAAGCACTTTTGCCAAAGTGCTTAACATACTGAAAAAACAGTACATACAAATAATGCAATGATAGTAATACAAAATTGATTGTCAGACATTAGGAATAATGGAGAAGAGACAAAGATGGGGCTTTTCATGGCCAGTCTGGAAAATGTCATAGGTAGAAGAAGAGCAAATGGCAAGAGGGGGGAATTTCAGTGAAAGGGGGCAGGAAAAGAAAAAGAACAAAAACGAGAGGCCACGCAGGGAGGTTTATAAACAACAAGACAGATGGTAGGTTCTGAATAAAGAGATTGAGTAGGGCAATAGAAGGAAACCAGAGAACAAATGAATGAGCGAGCGAGCCTGTGAAGATAATGGACAGATAGTGAAACAGGAGCCGAGATTCAAATGGAAGACTAGAAGCAGGTAACAAAGAAGGAGCAATAGAGGAAGACTGAAAAGGAGATGAATAGCAGAAAGGTAAACAGATCAAAGAGCGGTGAGATGAGATGCAGGAAGACCAATAAGGAGTGAGGAACAATAGTCGATCCTAGAGAAGATTAAAGCAGAGATCAGAAGTTTAGAACCGTGAAAGGAGAGAGAAGGACAAGCACGAAAAGGATTAAAGAGAAGAAAGCAGCAGTTATGCGCAGTGAGTGACATATGAGAGGAAAAGGAAAGAAAAGAATCAAAGAGGACACCAGGATTACAAGCTGAGCTAGAGAAGTAAAGCTGAGAGAAGGAAAGGAGATGAAGGAGGGGGGATAATGGAGAAGAGGGGTGAAAGAAGAGAACCTGTCTTAGAAGGGTTAAGGTGAAGAAAATGAGATGCAGAGAGACAGGCAGAACAAAGGCGTGAAGAGCATCAGAGAATTCAGATAAAAAAGAAGATTTGAGAATCATCCACATAGAAGTGACAGGATAAGATGAAGGATGAAAGAAAAAAGAAAGAGGAATAGTATAGAGGGAAAATAGGAGGGGGCAGAGGACTGACTCTGACAAACTGATTTCTGCCCTGCAGGAGTACAAGGATGAGTAGAGGCTAAAGCGCCCACTCAGCTCTCACATTTCTAAAAACCAAGAGCCAACACAATCACAAAGGTAAAACAGGCACAGTTAAGAGATACCCCCTTCGCTTTTTGTGGTAACGTGGGCCGATGGAAAGTTCAGTCGCAACCTACTGTGGCAACCTAGCAAAGTATAACATTAAAAAATAAATGAATGTCCAATTAAGGTTCTATGCAAATATATAGACACCAGGTACAGTAATAACTAACTAGAACACACTATAAAACCCCACCCCTGTAGAAAGAACGCAGAATATGCTAAGATTGAAAATGTGCAGCACTCTGGGTAATGAGACAGAGGGAGAAAAGTCAATTAAAAGACCACAATGTTCAAAACGGACATTTTTTGAGGTTGCAAAAGGGATTAAAATGATGTAGCCATTCACTAGGGTCCATGGGTGGAAAGATGGACCAAAGGGGCAGTTATCAGTCAAAAGTACCTTTGTCCAGTTCTTGGTGGTCCAGTTGTGCCAAACCAGACTTCTTGGCACTGTGCGAAGAATGGGAGAGAGCAAAAGGCAGGGCTCCAAGCAGTTCAATGTCGAAACACAGAAGGACCCCAGCTATCTTGGCTATCAGGGTGCTGTGAGTCTCAATCCAGGGACTCAGGGAGACATTGAGACATTTTCTCATGCACCCAAACAATGGGGAGGCTGGCACACAACTGCCGTGGTCTTTTACCACTGTGAGGTCCTGGATACCATTGTGGCTGGCAGAGAGGCAGTTCTTGTTTTTCTTTCAGCAGCAGGTAAATCCCCAATGGTCCCTGGGGATGGTTAGAGGACAGTGCTCTCCTCTGCCTTGGAACATCTATTTTCACCTTACAACTGGAGGGCTTTGGAAAGGAATGCTCTCCTTGCATGGTCCAAATGAAATCTTGTTCAAGGGCTGAAGTCCAAAATAAAATATAATTCAAAGAAGTGGTGTAAAATCCCTTCTCTTAAAGGTAAAATTGTACAGGAGATTGGACTAAATCTAGCCTGCTTTAGGGGTCCAACCCCTGCTCTTGAAGTGAGTGGACTTTGCCCTTTTGACATCACAGCCAAAGTGCTGTGTACTACAAGAAGTAGCGGGGACAGGAAAGGGAAAGAGAGGCAGAGAGTAACAAGATGGCAGAAGTGTCCCAAACGTGTGAAGATATCCCTCTGGCTACATTAACCCCACCCTTTCCCTTATCAATAGAATCAAAGGCCTTTGGATATGAGTACCATGGCTTGAGGCTACTCCCTTTGAATGGGTGTGCTTCTTTGATGCCTGGCCCCAGGGAAGCGTCCTGCTGTGAATCTGTTCCTGGCAGAGGGTGTTACCTGCCCTCACAAAGAGATCTAAGAGGCGGTATGGTCATTTGGGTTCCTGGACTGTCATTTGACAGACTCAGCCTGTCTGGTCAGAATTTACATCACCTTCCACAGCTGAGCTTGGCTCACATGAGCTGACACATGAGTGATATCAAATTGGATGCTCTGCAATGGCCATAAGTAGTGCCTTGTGCTATGCTTTAACTCGGGTACAGTTGTATTATTTGAGTTTATCCTGCCACCATCCTTGGGTATTTGTGCAGAGACTTTGCTGTCACTGCAGCTGTCAAATGGCCACATGTGACCTCTGAACTTGCTCTCTGCCACTGGTAGAGGTGACGCTGCAAATTAGCCTACTGATGCAGCAGGACACAGATACACACAATGCTTTTGACATGGAGTTTATGGAAGGGGAATCTGATCAGCAGATTACCCTTTCAGGGAAGGAATGACCAACATCATGTTATTATCTAATAAAAATCAAATAAGCCATGGCTTTCACATCCCTTCAAGATGGCAATTCATCACACTTACCCTTGGGGAACACCATATAGAAGAGGGAGAGGGAAAGAAGGACTGCCAGAACAGGGCACAGAGTACGAATGACCAGAGAGATAGGACTTCAATCAAGTGAGGACAGACCCAGAGATCCGAGGGAGGAGAAGGTGGTGAGAAGTCTGATGAGAGGTCAGGGAGAATTAGTATTGAAGAGTGTTTATTATGATGTGCGGAAAGAAGTGAGCTTGAGACATGTAAACAAAATTCGGTGGATTGCAGGATCGAAAGCCGGATTGGAGGGGTGGGAGAAGCGAATGAAGATGTAGAAAAGAGGAAATTTGGGAGTAGAAATTTCATTCCAGGAGCTTGTAAAGGAAAGGTAGAAGTCAGATGGGAGAGAAAGTATTATCTAGAGAAGGTTCGTTTTAGGCTCTGCACAATAATAGCCTGTTTAAAGGTAGAAAGGAAGACAGAAGAAGAGAAGGAAATATTGATTAGAGTGGTGGGATAGGGATGAATCAGAGGATAGGCAGAAGGAATGAGTGCAGAGGGAATATGGTCGTTTGGAGAAGCAGTGGGATGATCACGGGAGAGAAAGTATGGGATGGGGAGGTCAGAAAGGGGAGAAAAGACAGATAGAAGGGGTGAGGAGGGGGAAAGAGAAGAAGAGGAAGGAGAGAAAAGAGTGGGTAAGAGTGGGCTAGAGAAGGCAGAGCAGAGAGTAGGTACCTGAAGTAGTCAGAAGCAGCTAGGGAAGAGGAGAGAGAAGGGTCCGGTGAACGAGGGGAAATAATATTATTGAGAAGTTGGTTTGCTTCTGTACCAGCTCACACACCTCCTGAAGTGTAAGGCCTACCTTTGGCCTGCGCTAGCCTAAAAGGTGAAAGAGGTATTGCTGTTGGGCTATGCTAGTTTCACCTTTGGGGTTGGGATTACTGCTTGTTTAGTAGTAGTTTGGGGTTTAGTAGGCGGGTTAGCCACTACTCATCCCTGTACTCCATTAGTGCAGTGGCCATTTCGTCACACTCTATTTCCCGTTCTTATAAGTTATTGGCCATGTACAAACACACCGCCCCTTCTCCTGTCTCGTGTTCCCCATCTCGCCCCTCAATCTACATTCTACAGGAATAGGAGGAGCACGCTCGCTCGCAGCATCGTGGTTTCGTTAATTGAATGCGCTAGCCGGCAGCTTCAGCGCCCTGTCTTGCTGGGCGGCCTAATGAAATGCTTTTGTGTTCTGATGTTAACTCGTAAGTAGTGCGTGGCCCCTGTGCAAGAGAGCTTACATATGCCAGGCTGACAGCACACCGCTTGCAAAGGCGCACGTTAATTAGCTCTAACTAGGAGCCGGGGACCGGAGGGGAAGGTCAGGCGAAACCATCAGCGCCCCAGGGCTCGAGCATAATCATCCGACCTCGCAGAGAGGAGCCCTGGGGAGAGAGCCACGGCAGCCAGGAAGAGGCGCAGCGGTGCTTGGGTAGAGCTAGACTCCCTACAAGGGGGAGAGGGAAAGATGAAGGGAAGGAAAGAGGAAGGGGTGTGTAATGAATAATACTAATGCTGACCATTCATGCAGCCTTCACCACAAACGGAATGGTCACTGGTTATGTTAGGCAGAGCAGGAGTGACTTACATGAACATTGAAAGATATGATCCCCTTGAAAGCTATGTCTCGCAAAAGCAGGTCGGGCTGGGGCAGTGGCAATCACGTGCCAGCCAGGCATACTCATATGAAAGATCATATGTTCCAAAGAGCACCCATCTTGATGCTAGAACGTTGATCCATCTTCTAGTCACTCTAGTGCAATTTATGATGGTCTATTGGAATGCAACCATGCCCTTCTTACTGAAAGCATCACTTACATCTAGAAGCACCAGCTTTTACACTTACCTCGATTAGGGTGGAGCCTCATGGCGCAAACTTTGCCCCGGTTATGTCCTGGGAAGTGACATCACGAGGAGCGGTATTGCAGGTAGTGACATCGTGCACTTGTGGGACATGCACTGTCTACACAATTATTTTTTAAAGGTATTCATCTTTACATCAAAAAAATAAAAACGCATGTGTACTGTCTTGCCTCGTGACTGACAGGCAGGCACTCAATAACCACGTCTACTCAGATATGCTTTCTATATCGTACTGCCCTGGATTCATCACGTTACTTCATCAACTGTGGTCACATGACCAAGGACGGCCGTCGTTGGCATCACCTGCTGTCCATGATGCAAGGCTATATCTGCCCCCAAAATGACAATGTCCTACCCCATTTCTTCTATCCATCTTCTTGGTCGTTTTATGATCCGGTGGGGACGTCTGTCTGTTCCTGGATGCTCTTCTGCTTGGTCCCCTCACCTTTTGGCTCTTCCTCATCTCCTGTGCACCCTGGCTCTTCCTGTCTTTCTTCCTCAAATTCACTTTCATCTCTTTCTGCCTCTTGTGGCTCTTGCTTCACCTTCACTCCTTCATTTTCTCTTTCCCATCATCATCCTTTCTCCTGACATCATGATCACTCTCGTTCGTTTTTTGTGTTGTGGGGAAGTCTCAACTCTACTGAGTGACCAAACATCAGCTCTGCTGCACATGCCTCTGTGGCGCTGTGTGGTGTGTTAGGGTAATCGCGTGTGAGCTGGTAGTTCATCTGTTCTAGAGGCTTGCGCGTTATGTTCGATGCTCCATTCGCTTGAGGCCACAGTGGGGTAACTTTCCTGTGGTGAAAACCAATGTGTAGTGCACAGTCCTTGAAATCGTTACTTGTGAACGCGGGGTCCGTTGTCCGATTTCACTACTTTCGGGATGCCGTAAGTCGAGAATATTTGGTCTAATGCAAGTATCATTGCCATGGCTGCGGTGGACTGCAGAATTCTGGTTTCTGGGTATCTGAGTGCTCATCTAGGGCCAGTAGCATGTAGCTTCCTGAACGAATGGGACCAAAGAAGTCAATGGCCACTTCCTCCCAGACATGGTCGGGTAGTTTGGGTAGTGGTGTCATCTGCATGGGCTCTGAGTATGTGTGTGGCTGGAGGCTGAGGCATTTATGGCAACTTCGGAGTGTGTTTTCAATCATTCCGGGGAGACACACTTTCTTCCTTAGTTGTCTTTTGGTCGATACAATTCCTCAGTGGCTTTCATATGCTACATCTACCGTCTGTTGTTGTCTGGCTGCTGGAATTAATATGCAATCTCCTTTGAGGATCAGTTTGGATGGAGAGATGGATAGTTATTCTTCCACACTTACAAGAACCCACAGGAATCTGATGTCTATTGCCAGGTTTGACAATGTTGTGTTTTCCATAGTTTGTCACCTCCCATTCCAAATGCAAGATGCAGCTAGCTCTAGTGTCGGGTCTTCCGACGCTCTCTGTATCAGGTCCTCTAACAAAATTGTCTGTGGCCTGGCCTGGTGTACTATGCAGTTAACATATCCTTCGACCCGATCACTGGACGATTGTGGGCAGAGAGTGACGAGACAAGAAATCCACTGGGTTTTCTTCCTTACCTGGATTCTGGATAATGTTGAACCAGTATTCTTGTAGGCGTACAACCCACCAGGTGATGCAGGGTGGCATCTGGGCTGTCAGTTTTCCATATCTCGTGACAAGAGCCGAATGGTCTATAATGATAGTGAAATGCTTACTGTAAAGGATCAAATGAAAATGCTTGCATGCCCACACAACTGCAAGGCTTTCTTTTTCAGCCTGTGATTAGGGCTGTTCAACATCAGTCAAACTTTTGTTGGCATGTGATAAGATCTTCCTCGGAGCATGATCACTTCCAGAGTGTTGTGCCAGGATGGCACCCAGCCCAACTGGGCTTACATCTACTGTCACTTCGGTGTGCTGGTTGGGATCGAAATACGACATGCAAACGGCTGCTGCGATTTCCCTCCTGATTCTTTTGAAGGCTTCCTGTATGGGCTCCATGTGAATTTGTGGTCTTTTTTCATCAGTGTTCTAAATGGGGCTGACCATAGGGCCTTAATTTAAGTAGTGTGCCATGCAGGTGGGTGGGAAACAGAATAACACTGCACTCCAATAATCAGCCCAACTCAGGAAGATTGCAATGTTTTTTTACTGTTTTAATATCAATTATCTAAAACAGGGAGTTACAATGGGCATCAATGGATGTCGCACAGCGTTCTCTCAAAGCATTTCATAAAAAAAACAGTACTTATATAGCAAAAACTAATCATACGTGACGTCATACTATATGGCAAATAAGAAAAACCTACGGGGGATTGTGGTTGGCTCAGGGGGAACATCTAAGTATACCTTCTGTAAGGGGTCGGGTTGTGGTTGGGTCTCTACAGTCCGGTGGACAACTCATGCCCACCCCTAGTGTTAGTCATCTTCATCAGTTATTAGATAAATGGTACTCTATTAACCCTCAAACTATAAGGCCCTTTGTTACATGGCCATCTAGAATTGGTTGGTACGCTCGTTCCCTTTTGGAACATTTTGTTCACTTAGCAGCATGTGAGCTCAGACCCAGGTGCCAGGGGGTAGACTGAACTGTACCTCCCCACCCAATTAGCCCATCATCTCTCATCACCCCTGCTTTCTGCCATGCACACTGTCTTTGAACTTGGCCTTGTAATGTATTCTCGTCTCTGGGAATATAAGAGAGTATGACCACATGCTTATCAAAGTTCTGGACTGTGTGCCCAATTCTATTCCCATCCTTAGCTCACGTGACAGGAGACCGCAATTGAGCCCATTTTATAGCATTTAATTGTCTTGAATTAATAAACTTGCCACTCTTGGTGTTCTTTCTTTGCACCTCAATGAGGGATAATTCAGCTTCTCACGTTCACTGTTCTTTGAGGATAGATAATCAGTCATTGGCTACCTTCAGTCTTGACACCAGGCCAGACAGCCCTTCTCATTTCTTCCATGCTCCCAGCTAATTCTTTGCTGCGACATAGTCTTCAGCCCTTCTCTTCATGGCCTGAACTTACTAAAATCATGACACCGATGTCCAGCTTATATATAATGGCCGCTTCACCTGCAGTATATTCACTACATATAGCCAGCTTCTATGATCACTAAGTCTGGTTGCGTTGCTGCATCTGTATAATTATTAAACGGCTTGCTTTTTCTACAGTACTTTTCACAAGGGCACTCTTTGTTTGGCAATTTTTCTACAGTACTTTTCTCAAGTTTAATCTGCGTCAAATCTAGACAGAAATGTAATTGTTGGCATATGCCACACTTAGATGGAATTCTCAAGTTTAATCTGCGTCAAATCTAGACAGAAATGTTATTGTTAGCATATGCCACACTTAGATGGAATTCTCAAGCTTAGCCCGCATCAAATCTAGACAGAAAAACGGGGAGCAGAAGAGCACAGGACGGGGATGAGCGCGGGACAGGGATGAGCGCGGGGCGGGTATGAGCACGGGGAGCGGATGAGCACTGGAAGCGGATGCATAGATGCATAGAGCAGATGGGCGCGGAGAGCGGACGAGCGCAGGGAGCGAAAGAGCACGGGGAGCAGATGCATAGAGCTGATGAGTGCTGGTGAATGCGGGGAGTGGGTGAGTGCGGGTGAGTGTGGGGAGCGGGTGAGTGCGGGGAGCAGGTGAGGGCGGGGAGCGGATGAGGGTGGGGAGCAGATGAGGGTGGGGAGCGGATTGCGCACAGGGAGCTGATTAGTTCAGGGAGCGGGTGAACAGATGATTGCGTAGGATGGATGAATGCGTAGGGCAGATGAAGGTGTAGTGCACGTGAGGGGTTAAAGTATGGTCAAACGCCTGAATGTGCGAACAGACTGGGTGCACTGAATTGCGTCAAGTACATAGTATGGTTTGGAATGCAGAAAACGTTTGAATGACCATATAACCCATCACATACTTACTCTCTCCTTACACCTCCACTCAACTAGAACACAGAGATACTATGACACCATTTGGTATAACTGTTCTGATACCAACATCCGCCAGATACTCCACATCACTCTATGTAAACACTGCTGGTTACACACCCCCAGCCAGGCGTTCTCCTCAGGCCTAACGCAGCCACATCCGGTCTGGATAAATCCTGCCAGAACGAACACATACTCCTGATCCCTCAACCACCACACCTACCGCTAAGAAGCAGCAATTACATGAATACCGCACAAGCTGCACACATACCTGGTGCCCACACGCATCTTTGACTCTCTCTACTCCCTCTACTGATCTGCACTTCGGTTCCCAAGGGTGTTCAACCTACCAGCGCCTTCAGACCATACCAATGGTATATAAGGCGCTATATAAATGCAAAATAACATAACATAACATAACATAACATAACATGTGCAATCTTCATTTTGCACATGAAAGTTTACTCGATTTGTTACTTTGTCATCAGTTTCTATAAGGTCCATACATTATCTTCGTCAGACAGTCTTCTCAGTGCATCACACTTGTTTCTTGTGATGTCACCAACTTCTCTTTCTCTCTTTTTCATATTCCTTCGGGGATCTCCTCCAAGAGATTGTCATCTCTTCAGGGATACATCGGATAGAGTTTTCTTAGTGGATACCTTTTCTAGAAGACTCGACGCAGAATAGTCACAACTGCTAGTGTCAAACATAGCCCTATTTCAGGCTTCCAGCATACAGGTAGTAAGGGGGCGGAACTTCCTGCAGAGACAGTTGGCTGCTCCTCTACACTCCCCCCTCTGGTTGATTCATCAACCACATCTTAATTAATCTCTGCATCTTGATTTCTTCTCTTGAAGATGTGCTTCTTCAGCGTCCAGATCTTCATTACTCCTTTCAGGGATCCTGCTGATTTTACATGTACATCAACACTCCAGGTCATGTAACGGAACTGTCCATTTGGATTACAATAGATCCATCATCCCACGTACTCCTTGTGATTCTTCGGATACCGAAACTTCATTCCCTCAGGTGCTACGATACTGGCCTCTATGTATTTCCTGATATCTTCATCTGTCAACTCCTTGGGTCTAAACCCTAATTCGACATCAATCATGATCTTCATTCCTACTGCCTTCGTGCTGTCATCTTGCACTGAGTCATTATTATTCTGATCACACAGAATCCAAACATCACCATCACCAATATTGATCCAAGAAACTTGAAGATGTTCGCCACCAACTGTGGGACCCATACGAAAATGGACGTGAACCACTCATCATCTGTGATATTTTCCATCTTGTGTAGGTTTGTCAGCAACGTTATGGCCTCTGTCAAGGTCCCATTCTCATCATCGTGAGAAGGCATGAACGTGCATCATGATGGTCCGATTTTGGCTCAAACTCCTCCTTCCATCACTGTGATCATGTTGAGGACATATCTGTTCTGTTGGGTCATTAGTCGTATGGCTCTCAGCTCTTCCCTGAAAGCATTGAATCCCTTTACAGTGGTTTAAAGATAACTGTGAATATTGAGCAAGTCTTGCTGAACAACCTGTGCTCATATGGGATAGCATCAAAGGCTTCTATTGAGTTTGCTGAGAAATAATTCTCCCTCCTTGTTCGATGGAGAAATTCAAGTGATCTTCTCCTTCTTAAATGGGCATCTGCTTTCGGAAATTCACCAATGTACAGGTCACTCTGAGAAATCACTAGTGCTGGAACATGGATGAGCACCAACACGTCCCTCCCCAGTCATTGGGCAGCTTCATGTAGTCTCTGGACCCACAAGCCCAATCATGATCTATTCGGACAGCTGTCCATGCTCCCATTTTGGAGGCATCAACTGTAGTTTTGCAGCCTCTGTTATCTCCCACACAAATTATTCCTTCTCTCGAGAAGCACAATGTTGCATTCACCAATGGGATCACAATCATAGGACCTGATTAATCTCCTATCCATGTCAGTAGTTTGGCATGTTTAGCCCATGATTTCAAACATTCATAGTTCACTCTCTGTACTTCTTGTACATATTCTGCCTTCAGTAAGAGAACTGTACAGGACATTAAACCCTCTTCCCATCCCTTCTTGGATTTCTCTCGACCATAGACTAAAACTTGAGTTTGTTCCCATCATCCAGGCCATCCAGCTACTTCCGTTTTATTGGGGCAGTTCAGTCTCTTCATTTCTTCAACAATGACCTCTTCCTGCCCTGTCACTGGATATTTAAGCATCTTGCTCTTCTATGCAGGTTCCTTTTCCATCTGTGTATCTGTGTATCTGGTCTTGATGTAATCATGCTGGAATGGAAACTACCATTTCGATCTCCACCGCAGAGTGACCCAATTTCCCTGGAATTGTCCTCTGGTCATACATGCTGCAAGATGAACAAGGAATCTGGCATCGTGTTCCGGGATTTCTCTTGAAATAAAAGTTTGCACTGCATCCATGGCATAGGGTATGAGAGAGCAGACATAGCAACCTTCCTTAGAAGTTCTCTCTCCCATATTTCTCATATGCTGATACCAGATGGTATTACCCACATGTGCCGCATTATCTACATAAGTATTTATACCTTCATTATCCTCCTCTGTATTTCTCTTGTGTCTTACTACTACAATGTCAGTACTTGTATAATAATCATGAAGTCAATCAAAAAGAATACTTTCTTTGGGGAAAACCATAGGTGCCTCTATCTTTGTAGAAATAAACACATCAGAAGTAGTTCCCATAGTGGGGAGGTTCAAAGGGACAACTGCCTTATTTGGATGGCTGAAATAGAGAGTGTGAACCAGGGGAAACAGAAAGACAAAAATAGAAATTGAACATGCATATGTCATACACCAGAATACTGAAATCCACTGTTTGTGACATTTTGGGATTGGTCGGGCTTGCTCATTCCCTAAAATCGAACTACTTTCAACATTCCTCATTTCTACTGTGATCAATTAAAGAAAAAGAAACATGTCTTACTCCTGTAATTGCAATGTCTCCTGGTGTAACAGTATATGTTTAATGATTACAATTAACAACTTCCTAATCACCGGGCCATTTTTAGGATTCTGTTAAAAAGTGCGAACATCAACGTCTCTTCTGACAAGAGCAGGATAAGCTTACAGGATAAACACAAAAACAGCAAGTATAAGTCTGTGTATATCCCCACCGGTCAGCCCCATGGAATGTGAATACTTAGAACAAATATGCACCAAGACATGAGTCTGGATACTGTGCTCTTTTGCAGCTTTTAATGAGGCATAACTTTGATACAGCCACAAATCTCTTCTAAGGTTTGCAGCAAGGGTGTGCACTCCTGCTATAATATCTATAAGGAGTGCCGAACTGAACCTTAGTCCAAATGCAAAATCTGCATTATTCAGCTCATTGATTTATCGTGTGTCTTCTTCATCATTGATCAAGTCTGCAAATGCTGAAATTCTTCTTCTTGTCTTGCTTCTGGATCAGCAACAGTATGAGGGGGACTAGGAGTTGGAGGGGCGGTCTCACCAGTGCACAATTTCACGTTGTTTAAATGAAGCCAAGCTCACCTGCCTTGGACCTTTACTGCTGAGGGGGTTATATTTTCAACAATAAAGGGGCCATTGAAACGTGGCTCGTGCCACTTTGGTTGACCTTGTTAATCAGAACAGTGTCACCAACAAACAATTTGGGTGCCGATAAAAGTTCACTTGATTCGGTTGCTGGGTGGTTTTCATCTGTGTTCTGAGACGACCCCTCTGGCACTTGAGTTGATCTGAAATGAGAGAGATGCTAGAGGTCATATATGTCAAATCTTTATGCAGCTCATCACCTAACAGTTTCGCTGTACTTTGAGCATCACTTCTGCTCTCCATGTAGGTGTAAGAGGTGTTCTTATCCGCCTCCCAGTCACTAGTTCATGGGGGGTGAGGTGGTGGTCCGAACCAGGTTGATTCCTTAGGGCATATACAGCAAAGAGCAGGCATATAGCCATCCCTTCTTCAAATTTAGCTTGATTTTGGCAATCCTTTCTTTAAGGAAGCCATTGAGTCTCTCACATATCCGTTTGTTTGAGGGTGATAAGTACAAGAAAATGTATGCTCAATACACAATAATAGTCCTATCTGTTCGAACTGTTCATTAACAAATGTGGACCATTATCAGATCTCAGCACTTCACACACACCCCTCTTGGAAAGACCTCATGTACTAAAAACTTTTCTGCACAAGTGGCGTCAGACCTGCCTCAATCCACCTAGGGAAGGGACACCACCACTATCATATACCTGTATCCATTACACAACTGCAGCATGTCAACATAATCAATATTTAAATGCTGAAAAGGACCATTCGGTTGAGTTATTACTCTGCTAATTGTTCTCAGTGTTTGCCCAGCAGTACACTTTTGACACACAATGCAATTCACTACAAAGAATGCAACATATGCTAACAAATTCGGCACAAACCAGTCTTCCGCAATCATTGCAGCAAGACTTTCCCTAGTTACATGCGTTTGGTTATACAGCTGTTCAAGTGCTACCTTTAACAATGATACTGGCATCACCTGCTTTCATGGGGAATAAAGAACACCCCCTTCCTTTCCATAACTCCTGCTCTTCCTGTGGTGCACTGCCTTGGATCTCCATTAATTGGGTTTCGGAAATGTTTAAACCCTTCTTGCATTACCATAATCATAACTACTTTCTCTTTGACATTTGGAGTATCAAAACTTGAGATATCTGGCGAATAAACAAACCTTTTGGGTTCTTCGTCTGCGGCTTCATTCCCCCAAGAAATTAAATCTGTTTGCTTAGTGTGAGCAGCGCATTTAACGACTGCTATGACTACTGGGAATTGTAGTGCCTTAATAAGCCTGTCTGATAAGGATGCGTTCTGCACTGGCATGCCATCCACTCGGTGGTAGCCTCTCCTTTTCCAATGTGACAGCCCTGTGTGAATGATCCATGTCACATAGGCAGAGTCACTGTACACCGTCACTTCCTGCCCTTCGTGTTTCTCGAGCATGACAATAAGCGCTAGCAATTCTGCCGCTTGCGCTGAAAAGTAAGATGATAGTCTAGCACTTGCTACAATTTCAAACTCGCCATTTGCTCTATGCCTCACTATGGCTGCACCAGAATGCCTTTCTCCACTAGTCTGATCAATTTTCAAACAACCATCAATAAAGAGAATTTCCTCTCCTGGCAGAGCATTTTCTTTCATGCAAGGTATATCATCATAACATGCAACATAATTTGCACAGTCATGCACATGATCGCCTTCTGTTACTGGCTCAGCTACAAATGTGTCAGGATTCACTATTTTACATCTGACAATTTTGATCCTTGGGTTCGAAATCATTACTTCATAAGCTGAGGCTCTCTGAGATGTCAATGTACCTTTTGAGTTTCTCTAAAATGGCAAACAGAGCATGCTCCATGAATAGGGTCATAGAACAGTCCATAACAATACTTGTAGACTTCTCAATTGCGAACGCGGCAGCTGCCAATGACTGTTCGGAAGGAAAGTGTCCTTTCATAACTGGGTCTAAAATCCCACTGTAAAACGCTAGAGGCTTGTACCCCAATGTAGTCCTCTGTGTAAGCACTGCTGCATGACTGTCCCATTTGTGTGCAAAAATAAATAGAATTCTTCAGCATAATTGGCAATTCCTAAAACAAGGGCTGTACAAATCGCTGTCTTCAATTCCTCAAATCGTTCCACCATCTCCTCAGTCCATTCTATTTTAACCTTATGCACCTGTGCTTTCTTTAAAGCCTGCAAAAGGGGTCTTGTGTACGAACTGTAAAGGCTGTAACATAATTGCATAGTCCCAAAATATTGTTGCATCTGTTTCACTGTATGCGGTTTTGCAGTTTTCATAATCACTTCAGCTCTTTCAGGTGGCACCTTTTTACTCATGTTAAATCAAGTATCCTATGTTTAACACCTCTTCTTGACAATATTGTAGCTTCTCCTTGTCTACCTTTTATCCTTTGTCTGCTAAGATAGTCATCAACTGAATCGAGTCCTGACTGCACTCAGCTTCTGTAGTGCTACAAATTAAAATGTCATATACGTATTGTATCACTGCACTTTTCAAATCGACATTGACTAGGTCCAGCTGGAGGACCCTGTTAAAGATTGATGGAGACTCACAGTACCATTGGGGCAAATGAGTATGTTTTAGGCGAGTCTGGAGAAACGTTAATGAAGTCATGTCTTGTGAGTCCTTGTGCAACGTGACTGAGAAAAACAGATTTTTCAAATTGATCACTGTGAAATATCGTGCTTCATCCGGGATACTGCATAGTATCCTTGTCGGTTTAGGAACTAGAGGAAACTCTGCTTCTACAATCTGGTTAATCGGTTTCATGTCTTGAATGAATCTCCATGATTTCTTGATAGGATACACTGCGGTATTGCACAATGATTCTGATGGCACCACAATACCTTGTTTCATCTGTGCTGAAATGGTCTAAATTATATTCTCATCAGCCTCTTGAGACATTGGCTACTGTTTTGCTCAAGGAAAAATTGCCCCTGGCCTCAACTTCAATTTAACTTTCCCTATTCCCTTTAACAATCCTACGTCATAAGGGCACGTAGTCAATAGGATACTGAGCAAGTGCTCTTCAAAAAATGATTGCCATTCATTATGGGATTTCCCTTTTCTCTATTCTAATCCAGTATGTAATGCTCATAAAGAACACTACTTCATTGTCTGTTGGGTCTTCTCTAAACATATCATCATTAGTAATGTCAGTCAACATGTACCCTTCTTCGAGAGCTATTACTGTTCTCCATTGTCTACCCTCATCATCCGTTCCTTCGAGCATTGCTATTTCCCTTCATATTATGGCTGCTTCTAACTCTAGAGGGATAGTATGTCCCCCCTCTTTGTCCATAGACATCAGTGATCTGAACAAGAATTTGTCAGGTATCCTCACAGTCTTCTCCACTTAACCAGGTAGCCATGTTAGTAAAATGCTTAATCCATAAAGAAAAACCTCTGGCTCTACTGGAATGCCTCACAGAGCCATTTACCCTGTGAACGCCAGTATGAATTCCCCCATATTTAAGTAGTGTATTCTGGCAGTGGAGCACACTATTCCTTCGTCAGTGAATGAAATCGTCAGGTTAAGTTTTGTCATCAAGTCTCTTTCCAAAATGTTAACTGGTGTCTGTCATGAATACAACAATGGAACAGACATGTCACATTCTCCTATAGAATCTGATAATTCGCCAGTAATAGGAACTCAATTCGTAGCTAAAGAGAACCCTTGAGCATCAAGGCAATTCCCGATATTGGATATTTTCCCTCTCGTATACATGAACGAGTAACACCAGTGTCTACTAGAAAAGAAAAATAGTTGCCTCCTATCATCGCATCAACCTTTGGTTCCTCTTGGGGGTCCGTTGTCACTGATAGTACTGAACACACCAAGTCATCCTGTGAGCTGTCCTATTGTGGGAATATGCATACCCTGTACCTGTGAAAGGATTACCTCTTACCACAGTGGCACTTCCTATTCTAGGTGTCAGTAATTGTCTCATGTTTGCATACTGCTGTCTGTGCATGGGGGCATGCTGCAACTGCCCTTGCTATGGATTCTTTTGCACTTGCTCTTGTTGCTGTATCTGTTGCATGTGCAATCCTTGTGTCTGATACATTGTCTGATCTTGGGCAAACCCTTCTCTAATTTGCGTGCTATATGGTGGAGGATAATTTGTCCCCCCTCTTGAGAATTGCCCATTCTGTACACTATCTTGGCTCCCATATGCCTGTGCAATGTGTCCTGCCATCCTACAAGTCCAACATACAGGGGGAGACTGTCTGACTAGTCCTCCTTGGTTGAATCCTCCTTGCGCATTCTGAGTCTCACCCTGCACATTTTGAAACCCACCTTGATTGTTTTGGAATCCACCCCTTCGTCTATATCCCATACCTCTGCCTCCTGGGGTGAACGCATTCCCTCACTGGTCCATCTGGTGCTGATTATTAGCCTGTGATGCACCACTGCTTGCTGCATTCCCAGTCCTTCTCTGCTTGTCAATACCATCCCTTTCATGGCAATTTTTGACAGCTTCTTCTGAACTAATTTTGCTTCCTTTATTTTCCTAGCCTCATCTTCTTGTTTTTCTCCTGCAACAGCCAACAGTGATGCACTATTGTCAACTGTATTTCAGCCCGTGGCTTCACTTCCATTCCCACTTGTTTCTTCAGTTGACTCTGTACTGGCTCGGGCAATCGCTGACATAAGATGTGATAAAATACTGCCACTGTTTTCCCCCAGAGTTCCCATGTTTCAAGTTGCAATGCTCTTGAATATACTTAATGTAAGCAAGAGGGTCTTCATCTTCCTTCAACTTATGTGTCATAATTGGACCTATATCTGATGTGTCGGGATACTGCACCCTGAGAGTCCTCCAAAAATCTGCTCTAAAATTATTGAATGGCGCTCCATTGTGCGCTGTGTTTTGTGCTGTCATGGGATACTGCACCCTGAGAGTCCTCCAAACATCTGCTTTACAATTATTGAATGGCGCTCCATTGTGTGCTGTGTTTTGTGCTGTCACACTTGAATAGCCTGCTCTCCTACACATGTCATCAGCTCTTTCCCCAAGAATACCTGCCAAGAGACCATTAATGTCCCCTATGGCCAGCGTGTTTCCTCCTGCCATTTTTTCTAACTCTTATATCCATGTCCCAGCACCGACATCAAACTCGGGAGCTTGCACCTTAAATTATCCTTATCCATCTGCGGCCATGGAATATACTGTGGTCTTGTTCCCTCTTTTTCCAATAAAGGAAACTGTGTAAGCCCTAACTTGCAGTCGGCTCCCATTGTCTGTCTATACATGGCATGGACAATCGTCCCTGTCCGTCTCCTCACTGGTAGCGATCTTAACCTGCTCACATATGGCGGTGATTCTCCATTCTCACTATACGATTGTCCTCTGGGATGCTCTGGATATGCTATGGGATCTGGCATCCTTTCCTGAGGTTGCACTAGATCGGACCATCTTACTTCCTTGTCCGTCGGTAGACTTCACTCTGGGGCACATGCGCTCCTTCCCTCTTCCCAAAGGAAGGATTCTCTTTCCTCATCTGACATGTCTCAACCCCTACTAGTGTGACTCTCATCTCCTTCGCCCTTATCTAAGTCCAGTCTGCTTAAGAATAAGGCTCCGTGCTCGAGGCTGAATGGATTTTCTTCTTCGCTTTTTGATTGGAATACTAGGGACTGATCCCCCTTCCCTCGGGTTCCAGATTTGCTACCTTCCTTTCATTCTTTATAGGCCTTATCGATCCTGTCTCCAATACTTCTTATATCACATTTTTCTTCTTCTAATGCTACTCTAGATGCCCCTGATGTTGCTCCCTTTAACGGAAGAAACTCGTCTATTCTGTTCCATAGTATTGCTGGGCTTGGCTCTACTGGTTACTTACGAACAATGCTAACATCAAAGTCCCGCTTTCTCCTTCTTTGTTCTAAATCTTCATCTAATTCTCTTCATTTTCTCATCTCCCTTCTAATTCATTCCTCTTCTTGTCTTCTCTCTTCTCTCCTTACTTCTGCTCTCCTTTCCTTCTCTTCTCTTGTTTGTATCCTTTTGTCGCTTAGTTTCTGTGCTTCCTCCTCCTCTCTCCTCTTTTCTTCTCTATCCTTATCTTCTATTACTCTCTGGCTTTTGTCATACTGGCTTTGCTCCCCTGCCCACTCCTGTATTTTCTCTTGCTCCTCCTGATACATCTGTTCTCGTTGTTCCTTGCTCTTTCTTTTGTGCTCATCTTCCTTCAGTCTTTGCTCTCATTCTCTGTCTTTTCTACCTTGTTCATCCTAATCTTCCCTTTGCCTTACTTCCTCGATGCATTTCCCATCTAATTTAAGTAATATCTGTCCTCCCATCCATTCATTCTGCACAAGTGTAACCTTGTCAGCTTTGTCCTTTTCCACTTTCCATCCCTTAATCTCTCTTTCTATTTCAGTCAATATGTTCGACCACTCACTCTTCTCTTCTTTACTTTGCATGATCTTAAAGATCTCTTCTTTCCTCTTACTCTCCTCTGGACTAACGTCACTGCTATAAGCAGGCAGTTCGTATATTGGATTACAATACCCCGTCGCTGCTTTCAGTTCTTTTAAAGGATGCAACCATACTTCTTCTGCACTAGTGCACTTCAGGCAAAGCAAAGGGAGCTGAGGGCTCAACACCTTGCTTCTTAGACTGATTAAGCATCCACTCCTCAGATGGTGGATCTTCCTTTTCTTCCTGGTACATTTTCCAAAGCTCTAATATAGCTAACATTTTCTCTAGTTGTTCCCCTTGTACGCAGTGTGCAGGTATGTGGTCATGTGTTGCAATGCAGCTTTGAACAATGGTCCCTGTTGTCACCACGGCACGAACATCTTGTCTGCCGTGCCTTTCCCTTTTCCGCACTATACTGTTTGAGCTTGGGCATGTGCTTTGGCAATGTCTTACATAAATGCATCAGAGGAGTCTCTCCCATTTTGACGAGTCTCAATTGATTGTCAATGCTCACCAGGTTTTATAAAATACTTTCACCACTTTCAATATTCTTAAACAAAAAATATGAGCGTGCTCCAACAATCGCCGCTCAAGCCTCTATCTTTTTTAATTATCTCTGTCTATCTCTGGATTGGTACTAACCACTTCTCTAGATAGTCCCTTTAGTTCCTTAACTTAATTTCAGTTCCTTCACAACATATATCACTTTTCAACACTTTAACTTACAGACAGACATACTAGTCGACTTTACACATTTACTAAAAAATACTCCGTGATCACCTTTTTTCTCCTTCGCCCATAATCAATATACTGTCACAGGATTTAAATCGTCTACTTATATGAAATTGTGCATACGTAGCCTAGTGACTCTGACTGGAGTGAGAGACGAATTCTCGACCCCCTTGGGTCAGGTTTCTGTGTGCTTTTTATCTCTATCTCCACACAATATTTCATGTTACTTTTAAATTACCACAATCCTATCCCCTTAATTTTCCATTCCCCGCAATCTACTCACAATTTGTCATTTGACTCAAGGCCCTCACTATCGTCTCCTCCTCCAACTGACCACTTTTGCCTTCCATCCGCAAAGCGCCTGTGGAAAGCAGGTAGGGATTTCGTCAAAGAGGGAATCTGCCCACTGTTTTGGTTTTCTTGCAAGTTTTCTATTCAGCCACTCTCCACATTGTCTGTCTATACATGGCATGGACAATCGTCCCTGTCCGTCTCCTCACTGGTAGCGATCTTAACCTGCTCACATATGGCGGTGATTCTCCATTCTCACTATACGATTGTCCTCTGGGATGCTCTGGATATGCTATGGGATCTGGCATCCTTTCCTGAGGTTGCACTAGATCGGACCATCTTACTTCCCTGTCCGTCGGTAGACTTCACTCTGGGGCACATGCGCTCCTTCCCTCTTCCCAAAGGAAGGATTCTCTTTCCTCATCTGACATGTCTCAACCCCTACTAGTGTGACTCTCATCCCCTTCGCCCTTATCTAAGTCCAGTCTGCTTAAGAATAAGGCTCCGTGCTCGAGGCTGAATGGATTTTCTTCTTCGCTTTGTGATTGGAATACTAGGGACTGATCCCCCTTCCCTCGGGTTCCAGATTTGCTACCTTCCTTTCATTCTTTATAGGCCTTATCGATCCTGTCTCCAATACTTCTTATATCACATTTTTCTTCTTCTAATGCTACTCTAGATGCCCCTGATGTTGCTCCCTTTAACGGAAGAAACTCGTCTATTCTGTTCCATAGTATTGCTGGGCTTGGCTCTACTGGTTCCTTACGAACAATGCTAACATCAAAGTCCCGCTTTCTCCTTCTTTGTTCTAAATCTTCATCTAATTCTCTTCATTTTCTCATCTCCCTTCTAATTCATTCCTCTTCTTGTCTTCTCTCTTCTCTCCTTACTTCTGCTCTCCTTTCCTTCTCTTCTCTTCTTTGTATCCTTTTGTCGCTTAGTTTCTGTGCTTCCTCCTCCTCTCTCCTCTTTTCTTCTCTATCCTTATCTTCTATTACTCTCTGGCTTTTGTCATACTGGCTTTGCTCCCCTGCCCACTCCTGTATTTTCTCTTGCTCCTCCTGATACATCTGTTCTCGTTGTTCCTTGCTCTTTCTTTTGTGCTCATCTTCCTTCAGTCTTTGCTCTCATTCTCTGTCTTTTCTACCTTGTTCATCCTAATCTTCCCTTTGCCTTACTTCCTCGATGCATTTCCCATCTAATTTAAGTAATATCTGTCCTCCCATCCATTCATTCTGCACAAGTGTAACCTTGTCAGCTTTGTCCTTTTCCCCTTTCCATCCCTTAATCTCTCTTTCTATTTCAGTCAATATGTTCGACCACTCACTCTTCTCTTCTTTACTTTGCATGATCTTAAAGATCTCTTCTTTCCTCTTACTCTCCTCTGGACTAACGTCACTGCTATAAGCAGGCAGTTCGTATATTGGATTACAATACCCCGTCGCTGCTTTCAGTTCTTTTAAAGGATGCAACCATACTTCTTCTGCACTAGTGCACTTCAGGCAAAGCAAAGGGAGCTGAGGGCTCAACACCCTGCTTCTTAGACTGATTAAGCATCCACTCCTCAGATGGTGGATCTTCCTTTTCTTCCTGGTACATTTTCCAAAGCTCTAATATAGCTAACATTTTCTCTAGTTGTTCCCCTTGTACGCAGTGTGCAGGTATGTGGTCATGTGTTGCAATGCAGTTTGAACAATGGTCCCTGTTGTCACCACGGCACGAACATCTTGTCTGCCGTGCCTTTCCCTTTTCCGCACTATACTGTTTGAGCTTGGGCATGTGCTTTGGCAATGTCTTACATAAATGCATCAGAGGAGTCTCTCCCATTTTGACGAGTCTCAATTGATTGTCAATGCTCACCAGGTTTTATAAAATACTTTCACCACTTTCAATATTCTTAAACAAAAAATATGAGCGTGCTCCAACAATCGCCGCTCAAGCCTCTATCTTTTTTAATTATCTCTGTCTATCTCTGGATTAGTACTAACCACTTCTCTAGATAGTCCCTTTAGTTCCTTAACTTAATTTCAGTTCCTTCACAACATATATCACTTTTCAACACTTTAACTTACAGACAGACATACTAGTCGACTTTACACATTTACTAAAAAATACTCCGTGATCACCTTTTTTCTCCTTCGCCCATAATCAATATACTGTCACAGGATTTAAATCGTCTACTTATATGAAATTGTGCATACGTAGCCTAGTGACTCTGACTGGAGTGAGAGACGAATTCTCGACCCCCTTGGGTCAGGTTTCTGTGTGCTTTTTATCTCTATCTCCACACAATATTTCATGTTACTTTTAAATTACCACAATCCTATCCCCTTAATTTTCCATTCCCCGCAATCTACTCACAATTTGTCATTTGACTCAAGGCCCTCACTATCGTCTCCTCCTCCAACTGACCACTTTTGCCTTCCATCCGCAAAGCGCCTGTGGAAAGCAGGTAGGGATTTCGTCAAAGAGGGAATCTGCCCACTGTCTTGGTTTTCTTGCAAGTTTTCTATTCAGCCACTCTCCACAAGAAGCCCAGCGATCTTCTGGCTAGATGGCAGAGGATGTCCGATCTTCCGAAAATCTAGAGCTAACAAGTTGATGGGTCTGCACCATCCTACCACTGCTACCACGTGACCATTGGGCCTTAATTTAGGTAGTGTGTCATGCAGGTGGATGGGAAACAGAATTACTCCATCCTCCAATAATCAGACCAACTCAGGAAGATGGCAAAGTTTGTTTACTGTTTTAATATTAATTATCTAAAACAGTGGTTACCAATGGACATCAACGGACGCCGCACAGCGTTCTCTCAAAGTATTTCATAAAAAACAGTACTTATATAGCAAAAACCTGTCATACGTAACATCATACTATGTGGCAAATAAGAAAAACCTACAGGGAATTGTGATTGGCTCAGGGGCAACATCTAAGTATACCTTCTATAAGGGGTCATTGTGGTTGGGTCTCTACAGTCAGGTAGACAACTCATGCCCACCCCTACTGCAAGTCTTCTTCATCAGTTATTAGAAACACAGTACCCTGTTGACCCTCAAACCATAAGGCCCTTCGTTATATGGCCCTCTACAATTGGTTGGCACGCTCGTGCCCTTTTGGAACATTCAGTTTACTTAGCAGCATGTGAGCTCAGACCCAGGTACCAGGGGGTAGACTGAACTGTACCTCCCCACCCAATTAGACAATCATCTCTCATTTCCCCTGCCTTCTGCCATGCAGACTGTGGGATGTATCAACCCACTCATCCAAGCCCTGCAACATCACTGTGCATTGCTGGCAGGCAGCAGAAACATCATAATGGCCGCCGGAAAGCATGCTGCTCGCCAGAAATCACCAGAAAGTGCGCAGTGAAAACCTGAAAAATAGGCCACCATCTACTTTGTGCCTATGTCAGTAGTGAGCACAGGAGATCACTGGCCAAAACCCACCAAGCAGTCTGAAACCACTTGGAAAAAGCATTGCTGATTGCCAAAAGAAATACAGAGCTGTTTGGGAATCCGTTTTCTTGATTGTCAAAAATGTGCTAAAATCATGGCTCACAAAACCACCAAAAAGATCCCACCTCCTTGTTGGGTGGTCAACATCATTCTCCCGCAAGAATCTACATGAATATAAGGTCCACAGAAGTTTATCTATATCTGAACAAAGTATATTTTGAGGATTGCTTGCTGGAAGAAATCTGTCAAGAATGGGCGTAATACCGTTGCTCACCTCTACCAAGAAGCTGGTGTTTTAAAACCATTTGTGTAAAATTGAACAATTGAACCCAAACTATGCCAAAAGAAGAGAATACCATCAAAATGCCATATAGAGTGCCACACATTGATTTAAAGTTGAAAAAGACTGGATTTAAAGATATGTTGCTTATTTTAAATGTATACATGTATTTTTTTTACAAGGAACTATGTTGCAATTGATCAGAAAGTAACCTGATGCAGTTAAAACTCCAAAAGGCTTGCTTCCCCTGAGAACTCTTCACACCTTGGGCCTTCCCAACAAAAGGGAGGATGTTGCATGGACATGTTAATCAGATGGCGAGGGGATTTTCTCTGCTGGCAGGAGAAAGGGACAATAGAGTCTTTCAACTGAATAGGGAATGCTAATTTCGGGTGTGACTGACCTCAAACTGCTAGCAGGAAGCAAGACATGTGACCCTCTGAGTGAGCCAGCTCTAGAAGGCGAAGACAAACCATTGTGTGAATTGAATTGAAAGCAAATGTATGTTTTATAAAAATGCTTATAACAAATTGTACCAACCTGACAAAAATGGGAAACTTTGAGGTTCTTAAAATGAAAAATTCACTCACAAGTTAAGACTAAGCTGGAATCTGTGCGATGTTCAGACTAAAGTCCGGAATTTATTCATCTTGCAGCTACTATGTTTATGCTAGGGACATTAAAAATTACAGAGATGTGCTCAGATGGAGTGTGTATGCCTGTGTAAAATTTGGTGCAGAACCAATATTGGGAAACCCACCAAAAGCGCGAATAAGTGGTCATTTCTGAACCCTAGCTTGTAGGAACATGGGACTTGAACAAAGACATGCCTTAATTAATCTGTGATGTGTATATGTATTATGAACAACTTGTGTATCTGGGAAATATGTTTTTGGGAAAAATAGAGTTTCTATGTAAAAGCAAAGGGGAGAGATTTCAGGTAAACCATAAAACACAGCATCAGTCTGACACATACACTGCTCCTGTCTCAAATCAGGGGACAGCGGTCAGGGGACAGGAAATTCTCTGACCTATCAGGATCCTTAGATGGTTGGGCATAGAGAGTCAGCCTCCCCACCCACTTTGGAAACACATAAATAGGGACTGCTGAGACCCACAGAGAGACACTTTTTTCCACTCATCATCCGATTTCTTGGTGCAGCACCCTGCAGGACTCCAGACTCCAGAACTTAGACTCCAGACTCCAGATAGATCCAGACTCCAGACTCCAGATAACTCCAGAACCAAACTCTAGAACCCAAACTCTAGACCCTTGAAGCAGAGAGGCCTAACCCACAAGATGAACCCTTTTCAGCAGGCTTCAGAATCTTTTGCAAACCTAATTCTAACCCCTAAACTTCCACAGGGCCTAACCAAACCATTCAACAGCCTGGCTGAGCTGTGTTGCTTCTAGCTAAGAACCCTGTGCTAGAACCAAGATCCAGACCCAGAGGGAGCAGTGCTGTAACCCAGAACCTGTCCGATCCAGTCTGAGAGACCGAGCAGACCAGAGGCCGTGCTGTGAGCAGAACCCAGTGCCTGAGACCTGTCCGGTGGCAAATGAAGCCAAACCCTTGACCAGATCTTTGATGAGGCCCATTCCATTCCATCCCAAAGCCTAGGAGTGAGTAGTCTAGAACTGTACATAGTCATCTCTTAGTTTAAAGTAATCCTCTTCCATCCATTTCAACCTGTCCAGAACTGCGTTATAGAATCTTGTGTCTATACTGTTGATTCCAAATCTGTAAAAGCGCAATCTGTCATTTTGAAATCGTGACTTTGTTTCTGAAAATCTAACTTCACAAAAACCTCTGTAACTTTTGAACCGCACATCCTAGAACCGCAATGTAACTGTCATTTTAATCGCGATTCACACACGCGGAAAATTTGCCGTGAATTGCAATTTGGCTCAATTTCATTTTCTGTCAAAATAGCTGTTTCTTGCTTTCCCCTGCTGAATTTCGTTTTCCATCTGATAATCATTCATGAATCATTGCTAGTGTTGACCTGTACCAATTCAAAGTAATTCTCACTAGTGCTGAATCTCCTTTAGTGAATTAAAATCATTTTAGCATATTTTCCCATTCATTGGTATCATATTCAAAAGTATTTTTGCCTGTTTTAAAATCCTACCTGTTTTCTCTAAGCTTGCTGGGGGGAACTGGGATTGAACTGCGTTGTCGAAAAAGTGATTATATTGTCTTTTGATTTAAATCATATCAAGTTTATTTCTGTGTTGCATTCTTTCCTATTATTGCCTTTCCTTGAACCATATAAAGTATTCTCTGCTACCTTATCCTTCCTGTTCCTACTCCTAAGTGATTAAAGAGTTGTTGATATTGATATTGTAATAAGTGTGCTATTCAGATATTGTTGCCGTTCATAAAAGTGTGAAACATATATTGTTCAATTCTTCAAATAAACCTGTTAATTTGCAAAACAAATCTACTTCTTGGCTCAGTGATGTCGGGGAGATTCAAAGAGAGGGGCGTTATATAAGGGTTCATCATCCAGATTTAAAGAACTTTGACATAAAAATATATAAATAAGGGCTTCCATTGGGAATCCCATACCAAGCATTGATTAAGTTGGAGTGCTGGATTGAAGTCACTTACAAGACTGTCTTGAACTTAGCTTTGCAATGTATTCTCATCTTGGGAATGTGAGCACACGCTTATCAAAGTTCTGGACTGCATGCCCAACTCTATTCCCATTAGCTCACGTGAAAGGAGACCGCAGTTTGGGCCATTTTATAGCATTTAATTGTCTTGAGTTAATAAACTTGGCACTCATGGAGTTCTTTCTTGGCACCTTAACGAGGAATAATTCAGCTTCTCACGTTCACTGTTCTTTGAAGAAAGATAACCAGTTCTTGGCTGCCTTCAGTCGTGACACCAGGGCAAACAGCCCTTCTCTTTTCTTCCATGCGCCCAGCTAATTATTTACTGCAACATAGTCCTCAGCCCTTCTTTTCATGGTTTGAACTTGCTAAAATTGTGACGCTGATGTCCAGCTTCTAAATAATGGTGGCTTTTCCTGCAGTTTATTCACTACGTATAGCCAGCTTCTATGATCACTTAGTCTACTTGCGTTGCTGCATCTGTACAATTATTAAATGGATTGCATTTAGTACAGTGCTTTTCACCCATGCAATCTCTGTTTCACACATGAAGGTTTTCTCGTTTCTTTACTTCGTCATCAGTTTCTATAAGGTCCATACATTCTCTTCATCAGCCAGTCTTCACCAACTTCTCTTTCTCTCATTTTAATATTCCATCAGAGATCTCCTCCAAGAGATTGTCATCTCTTCAGGGATACATCTGATAGGGTTTTCTTAGTGGATACCTTTTCTCAAAGACTCGATGCAGAATAGTCACAACTGCTGGCGTCAAACATGGCACTATTTCAGACTTCCAGCATACACGTAGCAGGGGGCGGGACGTCCTGCAGAGGCAGTTGGCTGCTCCTCTAAAGGGCGCTGGTAGACGTGAAGTCAGGGGGGTAGCGCGTGCAGTAGCTTGCAAGTCCTAGGTATGAGCAAACCTGTGATACTTTCGATGGGCGGTGGGCCTCTTTCAGGGTTTTCAGGGTTTTCGGGGTTTTCACAACATGCTTGATTAAATGTTTAACTACATCAAACAATAAATGACACATGATGTTACTTTCACACAGATGTCTGCAGAAAGTGCATCAATCAACTGGGGTCCCTTACAAATTACATTGAAAATATATATTCTGCTGCAATACCAACTTAAGTATAAGTGAAAAAAATAAGGTTGGTAGTAACAAAAATGTAATTCTGGATAAGAGAGGAGTAAAATCAAAAAGTGATATATACAAGGATTGCAATTAAGCATTACCACTATCATTACTATGTACAGCATTTCATGCCATAATTCTTTAGTATGTCTGTGCCATTACAGAGGGGGACAAGCCATTAGCAAATGCCTCTTGGTTCTGCCACCAAAAGGTGCAGTTCAGTTTTAATTGCTGGGCCTTGTATCTTCTGCACTGGAACACAAGCAACCACAGCCAGTTTTAGGCCTTGTGGTCTAGCAGTCTAACAGTTTGGGGAATGCTGCTCAGATTAGTGGCAGGGCCATGGCTGATTTGCACGCAATGTTATGGAAGGCTGACCAGTGCAAAGCTAGTCGTTAGGATTGATTCTGACACTTGCATCCATCCTTTTTTAGTAGTACCTACTACGGTAAGACACAACTCTTGCAGTGGAACACAGATAGGATGGATACAGGATCTGAGGATAAACCCACATCCTATGGGCGTGTTTGGTCCTTTACCCACCCAATGACCAGCCATGGCTTTTGAATGCTTATGGCATTATTACTAGGGCTGTACCGAATAGCATATTTAGTATTCGGCCGAATACCGAAAAGTTTGTCAACTATTCGGCCGGAGCCGAACAGTGAGCCGAATAGTTTTTTTTTTTAGGCAAACATATTCTAGGGCATAATAAACAGCATTTCAATGAGTAAACTAAGGAGGCATTCTATTGCATGGATACATATTTATTAATTGGACACATCTCTGTAAGCTTATGTGAAAAGACAAAAAAAAACAAAAAGTCTGGCAAAAGCCCTTACTCCTAGTAAGGGTAACCTGTAAGGGGAAGGTTCAAATTTAGGAAAACAAGCCTTTTGACATTTTCAGCTAAGAGGCTACTTCTGTGTTCAGAATAAATATCTCCAGCTGAACTGAACACTCTCTCGCTGGCCACACTGGTAGGAGGAGGTGCCAAGTACACACGCGCAACTTTTGCCAACCCTGGAAAATGAACACTGTTCATGTCCCACCACTCCAGCGGGTCTGCAGTTTTAGGGACCAGCGGCTCTCTCAAAAAGACAGTGAGCTCAGTGTCCAGGGAACTTATTGACTGACTCACACCAGCCGTGGACTGCTCAACAACACTGTCTCAGAATGCCCATATGCCACATGGTGGAACGCTCTTCTTGGGTGGTGGCTCATCCTCTTGTGGGTCAGGGTCTGCAGGTTGCCCCTCAGGAGGGGAGGTCTGCTCACAGAGGGCTAAGGCAGTAGAGTGCATAGAACATTTCACATTGTTGGCCACAACATCATTGCTGAAAAATGTTAATTTGAACCGCGGATCGATACCTGTCACCACAAAGCTTTCACAGCAGGAACCACCAAGGAGATGCTTGATGCATGGGAGCAAATCTCCTTTCTGAGCTCTGCAAAGGGTGCCAACAAAGATAAAACATTTTCTGCCAAAAGCAACTGGCAGGCAGAAAGATTTGACACTTTATCGTCCTCTGCACAGTACAAACTTACTGGCCGCCTCTGCCCTACCAGTCACCCCAGCATCAAAAAGGACGAGTTCCACCGTGTTGACACATCTTGTATCAACTGTAATTCAGGCGACCCTAGATCTTTTTGCAGTGCGTGCAGGCGGGACGTGGCAGAACTAGAATGTTTGAAGTGGCCTACAAGTTTTCTTGCATGTGCCATCATGTCCGACACAGATCTTTTCACAAAAGGCCATCATGGATGCAAAGCTGTAGGGTGTGAGCAAAACACCCCATACTAGCTAAGTCTGCTTCTCTGAAGGCCTTGCACATGTTAGCGGCATTTCATTATCCCGAAGAATGACGTGCCCTTTGGAATGGATAATTTGCCACCTCTCTAGCATTTCCTGGAATGCTAATCCCATTTTGGCACCAGTATGGCTTCCGCCAAAAGCCTCGCACTGCAACAAAACTCCATGCCTTTTCATGTTGCTGGCCAACCAATACCCTGTTAAGCTCATAAAAGATTTCACAGTGTTATCAGATGTCCAAATGTCCACACTAAATGCAATTTGCTCAGCCCTCTGAACCTTTGAAGCAATAAACTGGCTCATTTTCTCATACAGGTCAGGGATGAGGCGTGTTGAAAAATATTTACGTGATGGTACTTTGTACCTAGGCTCCAATTTATGGAGTAAACGCACAAAACCGACATCCTCAACAACAGAAAATGGTTGCAGGTCTAGCGCTATCATTTCGCCAATACTGCGATGCACCGCATGTGCGGAAGGGCTGTCCAGAGGCCACCCTTGTTTTTTGTCCAGACAATCTTTAAAGGACAGCTGTGACAATGCCCTCTTGCACTTTGCGGGAGACACATTGCTGTTGATTCTCCCAACAACTGTCTCTTTTTTCCTTTCATATTGGACAGAGTCATTGTGATGTTTGGACCGCAGATGGTTGGTCAGTGCTGATGTGCTCGAGTTTGCAGATCCACGAGACAAAACCGCAAGGCACACAGAACACACTGCCTTGGAGTTATCATCCATTATAATGGTAAAGTAATCCCACACGGCTGGTTTTCTCCTTAGTGCTACTCATACCGACAATGAAGGGGGTTCTGCAGCTCTGGGCGAGGGATAGGGTTTCTGCTGGGCACGTCTCCTAGCTGTTGCTTGTGGGCCTTTAGGTAAATCAGAAGCTCGTATTGGTGACAAAGAAATTTAAAGCAAAAGTCAAACTTAAGAGTAAGTTTTGGCAGGGCAGTACTGAATGATGGCTCTGGGCTCTGAAGTGGTATTGGGATTCCCTTTAAAAATGTTTTTGAAAAAGCCTTTTATCAAAAATAACTATGTAAAAAACGAAATATGAATGACAAAAACCACACTTGAAATTGCCAGGAGTTGAAGGAGCCATTACGTACATCCATTGACAGCGGCAAGCATAATATAGCAGTCTTTCAGTTAATCAGGCATATGCACTGAGTGGTAACCTCCCACCTCAAGCTTCCCCTGAATAGTAAAACCCCCATAGTACTCACCAGGATTGTAGGCACTAAGCAGGCATCTGCATCAAGGTGGTGTAAGTCCGTCTCAGGGGAGAGCGTCCTTGGTAGGTGCTGCGTCTTTTCTGGGCTGTGGTATAACTAAAGTAAAGAAAAGGATGATGTTACTGCTAGACAAGTGTTGCAGGATTAAGAAAATTCACAATTTTTCTACTCATCACATTTTGTCACAACAAGTCTACAAGAACAAATAAATGGTCCAGGACAAATGGATCATAAGGTAGAATTCAGAAGATCAAGAAACTCTATGGCCTAAAAGAAACAACCTATGAGACTCTTTGGGACGCAGAAGTCCCATGACAGCCAGCGGAACTGACATCCACTTAGAAAACATTTTAGACACAGAACTCGATCGAGGGCAAGGCTAAAAGCAACTCTGGGGGCCGCTCCTGCAGGGACATCATGGGACAATGGAGGGGGTGGGGGACATGGGAGATCATCATGAGACAATGGAGGGGTGGGGGGAAATGGGAGTACATTGCGGGACAATGGAGGGGTGGGGGAACATGGGAGAACATTGCAGGACAACAGAGGGGTTGGCGGGGACATGGGAGATCATCATGGGACAATGGAGGGGTGGGGGAAATGGGAGTACATTGCGGGACAATGGAGGGGTGGGGGAACATGGGAGAACATTGAAGGACAACAGAGGGGGTGGCGGGAACATGGGAGGTCATCATGGGACACTGGAGGGGTGGGGGGAAATGGGAGTACACTGCTGGACAACTGAGGGGGTGGGGGGAACATGGCAGAACATTGCGGGACAAGAGAGGGGGTGGGGGGACATGGGAGATCATGGGACAATGGAGGAGGTGAGGGGGCTCATTTGAATTCAAGGCCGCCAGGGTGAGCAAAGTGCCCCGGCGGCCTCATGAGTCTGGGGGGAGCCGTTCCTACAGGAGCGGCCCCCCATTGCACAACAATGTCGGGCTACCGGCTTTGCACCGGTGGCCCGACCATCAAATATAATATTGCGGTGAGGCCCCAGGGGTTCCCTGTGGCCCCGCGGCCTCACCGTGCTGAAGGGGCGGGCGGGCACATTTGAAAACAAGGCCGCCAGGGTGGACAACGTGCCCCAGTGGCCTCATGAGTCTGGGGAGGCGCTCCTGCAGGAGTGGGCCCCTACATAGCACAAAAATGTCGGGCCACCGGCTTTGCACCTGTGGCCCAACGAACAACAACGTTATTGCGGGGAGGCCGCGGGGGTTCCCTGTGGCCCTGCGGCCTCACCGTGCTGAAGGGGCGGGGGGCACATTTGAAATCGAGGCCCGCCGGGGTGGAAAAAGTGCCCCAGTGGCCTTGTGAGTCTGGGGGCTGCTCCTGCAGGAGCGGTCCCCCATTGCACAACAATGTCAGGCCACCGGCTTTCAGTGAGGCCGCGGGGGTTCCCTGTGGCTCCGCTGCCTCACCGTGCAGAAGGGGCGGGGGGCACATTTAAAATCAAGGCCGCTGGGGTGGGAAAAGTGCCGCGCCGGCCTTGTGAGTCTGGGGGGGTGCTCCTGCAGGAGCGGCCCCCCATTGCACAACAATGTCGAGCCACCGGCTTTGCACCGGTGGCCCGACGTTCAACAACGCTATTGCAGTGAGGCCGCAGGGGTTCCCTGTGGCCCCGCTGCCTCACCGTGCTGAAGGGGCGGGGGGGACATTTGAAATCGAGGCCGGGGTGGGCAAAATACCCTGGCGGCCTCGTGAGTCTGGGGTAATGTCGGTCCACCGGCTTTGCACCGGTGGCCCAACCAGCATGAACAATATTATTGCTGAAGGGGCGGGGGGCACATTTGAAATCAAGGCCGCCGGGTGGGCAAAGTGCCCTGGTGGCCTTGTGAGTCTGGGGTAATGTCGGGCCACCGGCTTTGCACCGGTGGCCCAACCAGCATGAACAATATTATTGACACCCCCACGGCCTCACCGTGATGAGGGGCCATAGGGGGGGGTCATAGTCACTTACCTGGTGATGGTGGTCTCTCTGGGTCCAGGTGCTGCTGGCATCTGCTGGAGCCTGTCCTTTGGCATAGGAAGCGAGGGAAGGGAAGAACTGTTCCCTTCCCTCGCTTCCTATTTCAACATGTTCTAAGGCTGGTTCCTCTGTGGTCCGGCTGCAGAAGCCAATAGGCAAACAGTTTGTTTGGCTTCTTCAGCCTAAACACTGTAAAACTTTCTATGATTGGTTGTCATCTCCCAAACAGGGAGAGGGCAGCTAATCATAGAAAGTGGACTTCGGCTTCGAGTCACTACGCAGAAACTATTCTGCCGAAGCCGGATAGCTGTATTTTAGCCAAACTTTGGCAGAATAGAGACTCAAAGCCGAAGTTCGGTACAGCCCTAATTATTACCAACTAACTGCCCCTCAACGCCAAAATGTACCCTTTGGGAACTCTTTGAGCAAGCTCTATCACAAAGTAACACCAATCTTTGTGTTGTTTAGGACCTGCCAATTGTATATCTAAGCATTCTTTTGGGTGTTTATTTACTTAATTGCCCCTGTAAATGAGCTCCTGGTGTGA
The DNA here is from genome assembly GCF_040938575.1 of Ambystoma mexicanum. Lineage (NCBI taxonomy): Eukaryota > Metazoa > Chordata > Amphibia > Caudata > Ambystomatidae > Ambystoma > Ambystoma mexicanum. Next base: position 562,271,172 of record NC_090921.1, read on the forward strand.
TAAAAACAAAGAGGATTTTATGAGCAATATCTGTGTTAATGCCTCTGTTCTTTGTCCTGGAGTCCTGTCTAAAATAATCACAAAGCCACCAGTGTTGGGTTGCTTATAGGTATTAGACAGATATTTGCCAGACACGGACATCATATGCCCAGGATGCCCAGGTACTCTGAAAGTTTCCCAGCTGTTATTATGGTAAGGTGGTACCTTTATGGCAGTGCCTGGCAAATACCTATCCATGCCTAATCGAGAGCCGAAGCTGTTGGCTTTGCCAATGTGTGTTGATTTCTGTTTGTCTGCCTAAGTGAAAATGTATATGCCCAGATGGAGATGCCTTATTTGCCATGCCTAGGAAATACAGCTGCACCTTACCGGTTTACTCCAATAAGGCCCTACATGAAAATGACAAGGCTAGTATGGACGAGTTTCAGATCTTCTCATGCATAATTGCAAGTGGGGTTCGGACTTAAAGAGAATGTATCTTTTTCTGTGTGAAAGCCTTGTCTACTCCGCAAGAACCTTTCATGATTCAAACTGGTAAGTACTGAATTGATAACCTCATACTGTTTGACTAACTTAACAGAGTTTGCATGCAAACAGAATACATCATGTGTTTTGTGGGCCTTGTTTGGAAAGTGTGATGTAAATCCGGAGTGCTGGGTGTTTCGGCAGTGCCAGAAATGGAAATTATTTCCTGTGGGACCCCACCAGTGATGGCGAGGGCAGTGCGTTAGGAGGATTGTTACCACCTCCCCATACCAATAAATATTTGCCTCTCAGAAAATTAATCATGAGCACCTGGAAAATAACACAAGAGAAGAGCATTTTCTTTAGTGTGGTGGGCAAAGTATAAAAGGTGTACATATTTTAAAACTAAAATACAGTATTTAAATGTGTCCTAAAGAGTGCAATCAGAGGTGGACTTAACATATGAACAAGGGACACATGCCCATGCCCCTTCCTCCTGCCCTGTCTCTCTCCCCTCAAACACAAACAGCCAGGGATACACAGACCCTCCCAGTGAGGTCTTATCTTTTGAATGTGTCTCAGAGGCAGATTATTTACAAAAGAAAGTGATTAGAGATGCAAAACGGTCACTGGCAGTGACCATTGCTGTGGCACTTTTTTCTTAAAATTATATAATGTGTGGCTCTTGGGTGATTAAAAATAGTGTCTTATCAGATGTCTTTTAAATTCTCATTAATTTCTTTTCTGGAGTTTGTAGGCTGTCATTCAGGATGGGGAAAATAAAGCTACAATCATATTGGATCATTTTCCAAGTCAAGTGAAGTGGAAAAAGTGGCGTTAAAAGCATTTATCACCACATTTTATGGACTGCAGGAATTGGGTTGATGTGGCAGGCAAAGCCGGAAAGCCGATCGGACTTAACAAGTTTGCCTGCTCTTAAAGGTCCACTGCCAAATCCGATTGGTTTTCCACCAGCATGTATTTTAATGTTGGTCCAAAACCAACACACTGATAAAAGCAGGCAGATTCCAAGAGAAACCATTGTGGGTGGCTCCCACAATCGTTAATTGTGGGAGGGATTTACACTTTTCCAGACACATAGTGGAAAAGTGAAGATCAAATGTGATATTGACCAGTGTTTTATGCTTTACTTTGCCAGTACATGGTGGAATCAACTACAATTGCGGGCCCTCTGCAAACAGGAATGGTGCCATTTAGGATTGAAAGAAAAATGACTCCCTTACTCTTTTTCATCAACACGTTTCTACAATGAGGACCATGTCAGGTTGGTTTATAAGTAATTGTATAAAATTGAGTATTATTTTAGATATTCAAAACCAAACTCCAACACATATTTGTACCAACTTGAGCTTGAGGATGTGTGGTCAAATACCTACATTTCAAGCGAGTCACACATTCTGGCTTTACCGCTTCACCAAAGTGTGTGATCGTGGGTAAATAATTTAATCACACTGTCCCTTACCTGCCCAAATAGGGTGCCTCTAGAAGTGATTCAGTTCACAGTATAAGGTATTTCAAAAAAGCCTCACTTGCGGTTTAATAGATGAGCAGCGCATGTGTCAAGACCTGCCAAGAACACACTTGCACCACTCTTTGAAAATATCAGGCCACGTGTATTGAACAAAATTGTGAAATTGAATAGCAAATCAAAGTTTACACATCAAACAAAAAGCAATCATGGACAATTGCATATTTTCTAACCAGCATGTAAACAGTATATACCATACAATGATGTACAGGGGCATGCCCCACCGGGAGCGATACCAGGAAGCTGGAAACCCCTCAACCGCACTGTTTGCCTACTGATCCCACTCCCCCCAACCCTAGATCTCTCTCCTGCATGCTTCCACTCCCTCATAGACTCAACTCAATTAAAGTGTTGTTCAAAAATGCAACACAAAAATAAAAGGTTTTGCTTCTAAATGTCATTTTGTAAGAAACAAGATGTCCTATTCCTTGCTTCCATATTCTGGAGAGAGGGAGGAGGGATGTCTTTTACAACTAAAACAAGAGGGGGTGAGGCGTGCACTCCAGTTTCCAGCCAATATACTACCTGAAACAAAAATTACTGGGTTAAATCCCAAAAGTGTCCAGTACATTCACAGGGTTAAATCCCAAGTGCTGCCAAAATGTCAATAGGGTTGAATCCCTTCAGCTGCATTTGTAATGCTGTTCTCCATGTTCACAGGGTTGAATCCCTTCACCCATATTTGCACTGCTGTTCTCCTCCTAGCGCATTTGTGTCTCAAGCACTCATCAGGGAGGCCGTGTTACCTATCTTTCCAGGTGATTCCAATATAATTGCTATTGCAGTCTCTAAGCATCACGGTAGCTGTAGTGGAACCATTTTAACAATTCAGGTGACCAGGAAATGACGCCCCTCCAGAAGCACACATCTTACCCTTAATAGTGGAAGGGGGGAAAACAATAATTATGGATCTGCAATGTTGGGCATAATAACCCCGGTGCTGCAGCCTCTGGAGTCCGGCTCTCCACAAAAATACATGAAAAGCAAGAGGGGACGAGGTGCGCACTCCAGTTCCCAGCCAATATACTACCTGAAACAAAAATTACTGGGTTAAATCCCAAAAGTGTCCAGTACATTCACAGGGTTAAATCCCAACTGCTGCCAAAATGTTCATAGGGTTGCATCCCTTCAGCTGCTTTTTTGAACATTTAGCTTGTGGAGATCCGGACTCCAGAGGCTGCACACCAGGGTTATTTTGCCCTACACTGGAGAGCCATAATCGTGGTTTTCCCCACTCCCCCTGCTAAGGGTATGATGTGTGTATTGGAGGGGAGTCTTTCACTGGTCACTTGAATTGTTTAAATGGGTTCACTACATTAACCATAATTCCTAGAGACTGCATTTATATTGGTTTCACCTGAATTGAATGGCAACTCAGCCTCCCTGATGAGTATTGCAGATACGAAAGCGCTTGGAGGAGTACAACAGTGCAAGAAGGGAATCAACCCTGTGAACTATTGGGCAGCAAATTGGGAATTAACCCTGTGAACTTTTTGGACACTTTGGGATTTAACCCTGTGATTGTTTTTTGGACACTTGTTCAGGTAATATATTGGGCAGGAATTGGAATGCGCGCCTCGCCCGTGCTTTTTTAAACATTAGTCTTTTACAACTAGATGGCAGGACAGCAAGTACCTCCTTCGAGGTCTGCTGGGAGTAGCCACAGCATTTAGGATGGCATTGTTGGGCACACACTGTCTGAGATGGAACAAAGACTGAGGGCCTCGCTGCTCAGTCCTCACAGAGGAGGAGGAAGCATCACCCTTGATTCTCCACAGCCAGCCCAAGAAAGACATGGTGTGGTTTTTTAGGGTAGGTGGAATTGGAGGTACATGGGAATGGTGGTCAGGGGGACCTGACCTGATGGAAGGTGATTGGGCGTGAAAGGTGAAGGAAAAGTGGATATAATAGAAACAGGAGTAGCAGATGGCAAGGGAAAATAGGTAGATTGATGTTGCAATACTATTTTCCTAGTTTCTCTTTTGCTCTGTGCTCTTTTTTATAGAGGGGTGCAAATGTATTTTTGTCTGGATCTGGGAAGACATTTTCTTCTGGATCATGGATCTGGGAAATCGGGATTAATGGCAACACTTTGTTTAGGGTACTCATACGCCCACACACAATAGAAATTGGGCCCCCCTGATCACAAACCTGCCCACCCGGATGAAAATTCCTGGAGCCGGGCCTTTCTGGAGGGCATCAGGATGGCACGCTATGTATGGTGCTCGTGGACATGGCTTTCAGCAGGATCGCAAATGCACTGTCTCGCCACGAAGGCAACACACATGCAGGCTCTCAATAACCACGTCTACCAGGTATGCTTTCTATATCGTACTGCCCGATATTTAGTCATCACGTTAATTCATCAACTGTGGTCACATGACCAAGGACGTCCACACATGAATAGGAAAATGTGTGGCTGTGATGCAACGCTACATTATGGATAGACATAGGTAATCATAACCACTTGCATTGTGCAGCGGTGGATGAGCCTAACACACTGGTGGAAGACGGGTGTAGGCAAGCACAACAATACACTTTTTCTTTCACTTTTTCTTCCCGTTAAATAATTACCCCACCTTTTACCTGTCTCCAGCAACCCCGGCTTAACTGGGCTCAAGAACGCCCTGGTGCACCTCTGCGGGAAATGGGCAGGAAAGGCAACGCCTAGGATTAGGATTAGCTAATCCCCTTGGAACACGAGGTCATAATAACTATAAACCACACGCCAGTTTGGTAGACAAAGAAAAGCTGGTACTTGCTTTAACCCCAGTACAACAGCAGTTTTTATTAAACTTTTTAATAAAAAAGGGAAATCACAGGACACTATATACAAACTATAAAACTATTTACAAGTAGCTGCGTAAAACAAGAAAAGTGTTCCTTAAAGCTAAAGGAGTCATTTAAAAATAGAAAGAGTTCAATAAAAATTATTTTAAAAATCGAGTCTTTCAAACATATACAAAAAAGAGCCCCCATAAAGTGCACTTTAAAGCTATTTTCAAAAAGCCTTACTTGGGAAACTGAGACTGGCCAGAGCTGTCTCAGAGTCTTACTTGCTGCAGGTCTTGGTATTGCTGCTTCTGGGTAGTCAGCTGTGCAGTTGTGGGGGGTGGGGGCAGAGGGGGTGACTGGGAACAAAGTGCTTGTAGGATTGGCTGCATATGTCAGGAACAGCCCAGCAACTTAACAGCAGCATAGGGCATACCTTGAGCAAGTATTGGGCTGGGCTGGTTATGGCGTGGGAACCTCCCCATTCACTTTCTCCACCCAAGCCACATGTGCCAGCAGCGGACCATGAAGTCTTTATGGCCCATCTGGTGCAGGCCCGAGAACAATCAAGAACAATCACGCTGGGCTCCACCAGGGGTGGACTGGGAACTAAAAGAAGCCCTGGAAATAATTTACAAAGTGGCCCCATTTTACACATTTCCAGCAAGCCCAACCCTTTTCCAATGAGAAAATGTGGAAGTTACCACACAAAAGAGGCCTAGGGTGCAGAGGTCTACCGGGAAATCACCAGCACTCCCTATAGGCCAGTCCACCCCTGGGCTCTCCTTCCTATCTGGGGAGCGTGCGTATGTATGGAGACGGTGATGTTGGGTGCTGCCCATCCTCATGGAGACTGCCAAAGAATGAGCCCAGGCCCACAGCTGTGACCCCTCGTGGGAATTAATTTTATTTATTTATTTGCATTTTTAAAGCACTCACCCAGCCCGCAGGCATCGAGGCACTGTTATAGGAGTTGGTTGTTTTAGTTGCATAGTTGTTTGTCTTAGTTATATTTATAACGCACTTAAATACCCAGAGGTTTCTAAGCGCGGACCCGAGGATCAAACCTGTGTTGCTTTGTGTCGTCTTGCTTCCAAGGCGAGCACGTTGCCACTGAGCTATCCTCCTGGGACGAATGGGCCACCATGGTGAATTAATCCCTGGCATAGCCGTGGTGCTGAAAGCAGGCAGGCTGAAACGGGTCATCTTTTTTGACTTTGAGATGCTGAGCAGACCACCAGCTTGACCCCCCTTCGGCTAAATGTGAACTTGCGGCACTCCACTCACGCTGCTGTGGGCATTCTTTTTTTCTTGTTTGAAGGGTTCCTGTTTTTTCTTTTCTTCTACACTGTACCCATCGGCACCATTAAAGAAGTGGACCAACCATCTGCAAACCAGCCGTGGTCCTTCCACCAATGGGAGCTGTCAAGCCCGAGCTCTACGCCATGCATCGATCCATGGTTTCAGGATTTGCATGCCATTTTGAGGCGAAAGGCATGCAGGTCCCCCTCATTTGCATATGCAACATCATCGTAAGCGATGTCACAGAAAATGACGTCACAGGGAATTACAAAAGGTTTAATACTCTAGGGTATCATGGGAAGTTACATTACACGTGATTGCCATGAGTATGGCGAGAGACAAACTTTGTGATGTGAAAAATTTCAAAGGTCACTGTTATTATTCTTTTTCATGAATGAGCCTTTTTGAATAGTTTGCAGTGGGAAATGAATGTTGAGGTGAGCCCGGCTTTTGGGACCGACCAGTGTGCACTGAAAGCACTTAATCATATATGTTCCCAGCTCTAGTTGGTAGGAATATGAGTTTTGTCGGTTTCAATAATACTCTGTTTTGGAGAGATACCTTGAAAAGAACACAAATCATAACCTGAGAAATGTTTAAATCCTCAGAAATATCCTTAGCAAAAATAATATAATTATAAATGTATTTCTCCATCTTGGATGGAAGGTTTCAAGTAACATAATTAAAAGAGTGAGGCTCTGGGTTTTGAAAATGTACTTTGAAGGCTTAAATATGCACACAAAAATATTATGTCTGATAAGGTCACCTGACTGGAGTCATTGTTATGTTATGTTATTTGAATTTGTATAACGCACGGTCGCCCAAGGGCATCATGGCGCTGGAGAGGAAAACTGCTTACCGAGGGGAGAACCAATGAAGAAAGAACTAGGAAATGGTTAGCAGTGCTTCTGAGTGACAGAGGAAGATTGTTCCAGAGTTTGGCGGCGGCAATGGAAGAAGCCCTGCCGCCAACCCTTTCATGGTCAAAACTAGGGACAGTAAGAAGATTAGTGGTGGGGGAGCGTAATTCACGTTCAGGGGTATAGCGTCGGAATTTGGACTGCAGAAACTCAGCTCCTTGGCCATGGACCGCACGATGGACAATACAGAGTGACTTAAAATGGACACGTTGGGCCACGTTGTTCAACATAGGCTTGCTTTTTAATATATGTGTTAGGAAGTAAATATGAAGTTCCACAAATAAGCAAACTAGTTCTTGCATGCCAGGTAAGCACATATGAAAACATGGTCTGATACATCCTGATTGCTTTTAAATAAGTCACTGATTTGGTGGATAACTGGAGTGTGGTGTGGGATTTCCTAATAAAAATGCATCTATCACAGTACTTATCACCAACATGTTAAAACATATAAGGGTATCGTCTGAAACAACGGTTTTCCAATGACCCATCATTAGAAAAGAACTTCCATTTAAATGTTCAGCCAACAACAAAGATAGTGTTAAGTATTTGTGAGCCACCGGTGGGACCTGGAGGCTCATGTCAGCAGGGCCTTGGGGGAGGATATTAAAGGAGTTATTTGGCATTAGGCAGAGGGGTTGTTGGAGAGGTGCAAGAGAGTTTTCTGTAGGGTATCGCAAGTGGCATCAGCAGTGGCTCACAAATGGGTGGGGAAAGAGTCAATAGCACCTTGCATCAGGTGGAAGAAAGGCTTTGAAGTGGGAAACGGTCCCTCCAGACTTCACTCTCAATTCATCTAGAACACAAGGGGCAAGCTGCTGCATGCCTGGCCCTCACCGACGTTGGTCCTACACAAACTGTCTATGCCAAGTGCCAGTCGTGAGTCCACGTCTCCTCTGCACAGAAACACAAGCAACCGTGGTCATGTTGTGGCCTTGTGTGACCTAATGGGTGAGGCGAAGCTTGATTCTTTAGTAGCATAGCAGCTCAGACTTGACTGCTTCATGTGGTATTAGATTTTTAGTTCGATTTCACTCCACTTCCCCCTCCAGCATGACATTACCATTTCATCCATCTACCTCGTCACAGCCCTTACATCTATGAGATGAGTGCCTACCCCAAATCAAGCCTCACTGATGCAACCCCTCAAAAACAAAGTCTGGGGTGTGGCCAATATCCCTTTACCATTTGTCTTTCAGGTTAAGTAGAGGCTCCATTATATGTCATGTCATGTAATGTGTCATTTGTATACCACCTTTCCCCATTAGCATGGTCACAATGCGCTGTAGGTTGAACGCTCTCGGGGGATCGAAGTCCAGGTATGGGAAAGATTCGAGGAGATGTTAGTATGCGTGTGTGCATATTGGACAATGCAAGGATTTTAGGGGTGGACAAGTCCTTCCTAGCCACCCATGCTGAGCTGGCATGTGGATGGGTGGTGAAAGATCGTCTAGAGAGGGGATGCAGGAGCGGGCGAGACATTACGTGTGCAGCTACTTATCGAATTTTTGTCGTGAACAGTAGCTGCATTCTTATGGCAGAGGTGTTGTATGACGTCTCTTCGATTGGTGTGTGATGGCAGATGCACGAGGGTCTACGGCTGTGCCTTTGCCTCGTTTCCCTATGCATGGAGTGCGAGAGGTTCAATGCCTTTTCTACATTCTAACAGTGACCTAGGTATAACATGATGGCGAGAGTCTAAGTCGCCTAGCTTAATTTCAGTGCCTAAATTCTACCTGCGCCTAGATTCAATGCAATGGCTACCCTCAACATTCTTCCAGATTCATTATCTGGCTACATTACAGATTCCTGTAAATTAAGGCACTGGCTGAATTCTTCAATCACCTAGATTCAATACCCAGGGCAGGTTCTTCATTCGCCTAGATTCCATGCCAGGACTAGTCTATGTTCACCTACATTCAGTACAGTAGCTACATTCTAAATTCACCTCGAATTAATAGAGTGGCTGCATTCCACATTTACCTGGAATCAAGGTGATGGCTACATTACACATGACCTAGTTTCAGGACGCAGGCTAAAACGTTCATTCACCTGGATTCAGATTTGGCTGCATTCTGCAATCACCTAGTATTGATACCCTGGATGCACTGCACCATTCATCTAGCAGTAAGGGAATGGCCACACCTTAACAGACACCTGATAGCATGCTAAACACTGGCTATGAGATTTACGGACGTCATCTCTTACCTGTACTAATACTTTCACAGTGCAATTTTAAATACTTTCACAATGCAATTTAAAACACAGGAGAAAACACATCTAGGTCTGAGAGTCCTATAGTGGGAGAAAGGCCTAGGTTTCACAATGCAATAGGGAACCTAAAAATGACCACATCCCCCTTATAGAAATGTGAAATGTGTCTCTGATAGTCATTCAGCATGAAACCCTTCTGATCAAGTAATGCAAATTGAGCTCTCTGGCTTTTGATCTGTTTCAATTGACACCCTAACAAAAAAGTATGTAAATCCCAAGACATATACATCCATTTTGACAGCTTAGTTGAAGGACCTGAGGCTTGGGCTGTTTCTGTGAGCTCATAGGGAGCTTAACAATGCTTCACTTACCGTAGTCTTCAGATGCCTACATCGCTGGAGATAGCTCCCCTTTGGGAACATGCAGTGCAGGGGAGCTGGAGAGCAGGTTTTGGAGAATTGTAGCAATGGTGGTTGGCCTCAGGACGGGAACGTGGAGTTCCACTCTGTGTGTTCTGGCTCCCCTTGTTAATTTGCATAATTTAAGTAACTTTTGGTCTCACCCTAAATTACATGGGGAATCCAGACGTGGACCCCTTGCTCACTATTCTTAGAGAGGCATAGCTCCACCCTACTGATGCGGTCCAGACATGTGTCTGGGGATGCTGTTGGTACTCTTGTTCAGAGGAGAATTGCCTAGCATTTCGGTGCTGGACTGCCCCAGGGCAGGACAAAGACTGATATGTTTGGGATATTTCTTCTCTGTGAAAGATAGTGAGCTAAAGACTCTGGGTAAGTCTCTTGTAACCAGGACTAATGTCTGGCAGAGGGATTCCCAGGACCCCCCTTGTTAATTTGCATATTTATGTAACTTTGGGTCTCACCCTAAGTTACTAGGGGAATCCAGACGTGGACCCCTTGCTCACTATTCTTAGAGAGGCACAGATCCACCCTACTGATGAGGTTCAACCAGACCGAAACACGTGTCTGGGGTTTCTGTTGGTACTCTTGTTCAGAGGAGAATTGCCTAGCATTTCGGTGCTGGACTGCCCCAGGGCAGGACAAAGACTGATATGTTTAGGATATTTCTCCTCTGTGAAAGATAATAAGCTAAAGAATATGGGTAAGGCTCTCGTAACCAGGACTAATGTCTGGCAGAGAGACTCCCAGGACGCCCCTTGTTAACTGGCCCATTTCCTACCATGATGGCACAGTTTGGGACACTATCATCACCAACATAGCACCAAGCTGTGGTCTTTGGGCAGCGGTTGCATTTAGACACAGCCATCCCACCTGGCAGGATAGCCTGAAATAGTAGATCACTGCAGTGTATAACATGCATCCTTTCTGAAGTGCAATACCTGTCATTTGCATGGCCTCTAGGAGCTGGGCTTTCAGGAAATAGTGCAGATTCTCATTTCCCAGTGCCATGATCCTCACAAGGAAGGCTCCAAAGGTGGCTAGGTCTTGCAACCTGCCGCTTCACCCATGCTGAGCAGTTACATTGTCTAGGGCATTTGTGGCCTGCTGTCTGATTGGGGATAACCTGCAATGGTGAGGGCCTGGGATGCTGTCAGGTCGTGTGCTTTGCAGATTACAATGCAGGGTGGCTGGACGTTTGCAGAGGCGAATGGGAGGGATTAGTAGCTTGCCTGTGCTATGGTGAGTATCTACTCACTTCTAGACGAAATATCTTCAAATGGCTACAGGGACTGTGGCACTGACATCTTTTTCTGTTCCTCTCCATAGCTAGGATGATGTCACCACCTGAGCAATAGCTACTATTAACAAGCAAAGAAATCTGGTGTAGGTGAGGACAGCACGACAGGGCTTTAAGTGGGCCAGGGCTAGCCAGACTGAGCCCAGGCAGTCTCCAAACATTTCTCTTGATCCAGGGCGATGGCTCAAACTGGCCTCTCTCACTAAATGTCTTTAGAAATATGAGTGGCAATACCGCTCTTTGCCAGTAGATGTCTCCTTCAGTAATGTTTAGAATCACAACATCAGTTAAAGAAATTAAAAATAAGGTACTTTTCAAACAGGAAGGGAAATTATAAGAAAATGCACTGTTTGATTTTTGTCACACATTGTATTAAAGTATTATCTATCATTAGAATGTCTTTATCTAGAATGTACGAATAATGGATTTTCTTCAGAAGAACTGTGGGACTGCATGGTGTACCTTTTGATTTGATGTTCTCTCCCATATTTAAACCAAATGTTTGTCCTTTCATTGAACATATGTAACCTTGATTGGCTCTGTTCGGTCACTCCTTTAATCACACAGGACGCTCCTCTTTTGAAGCTTTATGTGATTGAGGCTGTGCGAGACTCCTTTTAAGCCCTGCCTCAAATATTGCTTCACAACGCACTGGAGCCCCTCATCGATTTCTAATCCCACTTAAAGCACTGCATCACGTGTTACCAAAAAGGTTGAGGTCCTTTTTGTGGAAGACTGTCAGGCAATAATTAGGGTATTAGCTAATGAGGGCACCACATGGTGCGCCAGCATGGTACAGAATGGGCGTCAGAGAATCATACGTCGTGTTTACATGTATAAAAGCCACCTCATTTAGACCCGCAAACGGGTCAAGAGTCTGGAGGCTGGTCACCTGTACACACTGCTGAGTCATCTTGCCTCACCACGCCCCCCCCCTTCCACCCCACACTGACCTGTGTAGCTCTGTTAATTGAATGTAGCTATGAGTGATCTTTATCTAGGCCCATTTCCCGCCTTCCGAGCTGCATTGATTTCCATATGGATCAGCTGTTTGCCGGGGGATACGCACAAGAGAAAAGGTGCTGCACCTGGCTTTTATCTCAGCCTCTTCCGCCTCCCACATGATGGGCTAGGGACCGCTGTGCGCCGGTACAGCGTGTCCTGTCTGGGCTCCTGTTAGGGTGGTGCTCATACTGAACTGCAGCCCTGTGCTTGCCCTGTCCCTGTGAGGCCTGGCGACCACAGCGCCCCTCTCTATCCCTGCCTGAGAATTCCTGCTTCCTCTGGGATGGGTGGGGGCGATAAAGTCTCAATGCCAGTGCCAGCAGCAGGCCCTTCCCTGCTTCCCCTGTGAAGGATGGGGCTGGAAAGCCTCCATGCTAGTTTCAGTATGTCCTGCCCTCAGGGGAGTTGCTAGGTCTGGAAAAGACCCGGGGCTAAGCTGATGTCGGAACTATTGGGACTGGGGGCTAGCTAGACTTTTGGCTGTAGCTCCTGAGATTCTATCCGGGGCTACAACCAAAAGATCAGGGGCTATAGCCCCCTTAGCCCCCCCTGGCAACGCCCCTGCCTGCCCTGCTTCTTCTCTAAAGAATGGGGCCTGGGAAGCATCTATGCCACTGTAGCATGCCCCACCCCGCGTCCTCTGTGATGCTTGGGGGTGGTAACACATGTAATACATGCCAGCTGCAGCTTTTCATGCCCTGCTTCCTCTGTAAAGAATGGGGCCTGGGAAGCATCTATGCCACTGTAGCATGCCCCACCCCACGTCCTCTGTGATGCTTGGGGTGGTAACACATTTAATACATGCCAGCTGCAGCTTTTCATGCCCTGCTTCCTCGGTAAAGAATGGGGCCTGGGAAGCATCTATGCCACTGTAGCATGTCCCACCCCGCGTCCTCTGTGATGCTTGGGGGTGGTAACACATGTAATACATGCCAGCTGCAGCTTTTCATGCCCTGCTTCCTCTGTAAAGAATGGGGCCTGGGAAGCATCTATGCCACTGTAACATGCCCCACCCCGCGTCCTCTGTGATGCTTGGGGTGGTAACACATTTAATACATGCCAGCTGCAGCTTTTCATGCCCTGCTTCCTCGGTAAAGAATGGGGCCTGGGAAGCATCTATGCCACTGTAGCATGTCCCACCCCGCGTCCTCTGTGATGCTTGGGGGTGGTAACACATGTAATACATGCCAGCTGCAGCTTTTCATGCCCTGCTTCCTCTGTAAAGAATGGAGCCTGGGAAGCATCTATGCCATGTAGCATGTCCCACACAGCATCCCCTGTGATGCTTGGGGTGGTAACACATGCAATACATGCCAGCTGCAGCTTTTCATGCCCTGCTTCCTCTCTAAAGAATGGGGCCTGGGAAGCATCTATGCCACTGTAGCATGCCCCACCCCGCGTCCTCTGTGATGCTTGGGGGTGGTAACACATGTGATACATGCCAGCTGCAGCTTTTCATGCCCTGCTTCCTCTGTAAAGAATGGGGCCTGGGAAGCATCTATGCCACTATAGCATGTCCCACCCCGCGTCCTCTGTGATGCTTGGGGGTGGTAACACATGTAATACATGCCAGCTGCAGCTTTTCATGCCCTGCTTCCTCTGTAAAGAATGGGGCCTGGGAAGCATCTATGCCACTGTAGCATGTCCCACCCCGCGTCCTCTGTGATGCTTGGGGGTGGTAACACATGTAATACATGCCAGCTGCAGCTTTTCATGCCCTGCTTCCTCTGTAAAGAATGGGGCCTGGGAAGCATCTATGCCATGTAGCATGTCCCTCCCCGCGTCCCCTGTGATGCTTGGGGTGGTAACACATGTAATACATGCCAGCTGCAGCTTTTCATGCCCTGCTTCCTCTGTAAAGAATGGAGCCTGGGAAGCATCTATGCCATGTAGCATGTCCCACCCCGCGTCCTCTGTGATGCTTGGGGGTGGTAACACATGCAATACATGCCAGCTGCAGCTTTTCATGCCCTGCATACTCTGTGGCGGATGGGGCCGGCAAAGCAACCAATGCTGTGCCATCATCTGCTGCCCTGATTCCTCTGTAGTGGACTGGGATTATAAGTCCTCCATGTATGATGAGTCAGATACTGTCCTACATCCTTGGAAATGACGAAGCATCCATGTCTGTCCCAGCATCTCCTGCCATGATTCCTTTGTGGTGGACTGGGATTGTAAAGCCTCCATGTCTTTCCCAGCACACACTGCCTGCTTCCTCTGCAATGGTTGGAGGGAGTGAAGCCTCCTGCTTTGATTCTTCTCTGGTGAATGGGGACTTTAATCCTCCATATATGTTCCAGATGCTCATGTCTTGTTTTCTCTGTGATGGCTGGCGGTGGCAACGCCTCCATGCCTGGCCCAACATGGCCTGCTCTGCATCCTCTGTGAAGAATGTGGGTTGCAAGGCATATATGCCAGTCCCAGCATCTCCTACCCTGATTTCTCTGTGGGGGTTGTGTGGTAAAGCCTCCACATCCGTCCCAGAATGTCCTCCCCTGATTTATCTGTGGGGGATTGTGTGGTAAAGCCTCCACATCTGTCCCAGAATGTCCTCCCCTGATTTCTCTGTGGGGATTGTGTGGTAAAGCCTCCACATCTGTCCCAGAATGTCCTCCCCTGATTCCTCTGTGGTGGATTGTGTGGTAAAGCCTCCACATCTGTCCCAGAATGTCCTCCCCTGATTTCTCTGTGGGGATTGTGTGGTAAAGCCTCCATGTCTGTCCCAGCATCTCCTACCCTGCTTCCTCTGTGGTGAATCAGGATTGTAAAGCCTCCACGTCTGTCCCAGCATCTCCTACCCTGCTTCCTTTGTGGTGGATGGGGATTGTAAAGCCTCATCTCTTCCAGCATGTCCTCCCTGATTCCACTGTGGTGAATGGGGATTGGAAAACCACACCTGTCCCAGCATGTGCGCCCCTGCTTCCTCTGTGGTGGATGGGGATTGTAAAGTCTCCACGTCAGTCCCATGATGTCCTCCCCTGATTCCTCTGTGGTGGATGGGGATTGTAAAGTCTCCACGTCTGTCCCGGCATGTCTTCCCCTGCTTCCTCTGTGCTGAATCGGGAGTCTAAAGCCTCATCTCTTCCAGCATGTCTCCCTTGGTTCCTCTGTATTCAATGGGGATGGTAAACCATCCATGTCTGTCCCAACATGCATGTCCTTTCTAAGATGGCTGGCCATAGTTCTCTATGATAAGGCGCCATTTCCTGGGGCCTGGGGTCAGCGTGGCCTTGCTATCATCACTGACAGATTTATGTTCGATTCTAACCTTGGCATCCACTCAAGGCAGAATCTGGATGCTTTACAGACAAAGGAAAAACGAGTAACATCGACTATAACACTAGAAAGAACAAGTGGCGGGTAGCTGTTAACAAATGGAGAAAAAGTCATTCAAAAAATGTGGTCTAAGGAACATTCTTGATACCCAATGTGTAATCAGGCTCTAGGGGGGATGTTCCCAAACTAGGCACCCCACTGGTGACAGCCCAAGGACAAGCTGTGGTACAGTATCGTCTGGTAGCCAAGGAAGAACTACTCTGAAAAAACAAGGTGATCCTGCACCCGAGTGACTGGCTCTGTAACTGGGGAGGAGAACCTGGCGTCCTGCGATTCAACCCACTTTTCTTCATCAACTGAAAGGCTCAAATTCAGGGCAAACCGGTCAACCACACCAGGGCCCAGTTTCCTTTTTTGCCAAAGCAGACCACGGTTACAAACAGGCTAAACTCCAATATCAAGCGCTATATCAGCACGGTGAGGAGAGCACAACTATTGTCAACAGAGCTGGTGATCTGGAAAGCATTCAGGGCAGATCTCAACAACATATCCTGCCACACCTACGACCAAACGCCAGACACTGAATCTACAAGGCACATTACAGCACCCCAACAGGTAGGAGGTTGGGGGCCTGCAGGATTCCGTCCGCATGCCGTGACTGCTCTACTCTCTAACCCAACATGCTTACATCATGCCACTGCTATCGGTAGGAGTTTTAGGGGGGGCTATTGTAACAGGAATCACACAGAGGCGTATACATAGCCTCAAGAAGACTGAGCAGATAGGAGATGTGGAACGCCTGTCGGTACCTGGCTGTCCGTGCAGGACATTTTACCACACCTGCCTCACAGACATATGCCATCTTAACAAGCTGTGGCATTCCTACATTCAAGAGACGCACTGGCTACCAATTCCAGAAATAGTTATTTTCAAAACTCTCTCTTTTACACATAGATAGCAAAGATGAAACAGAGTCACTGCTTCACATTATCATGGACTGCAAAGCTCTGAATGCAGAAAGACGCCTCTATGCGGAGCGGACATGCTTCCCACTGCACTTGTAGAATTGACATCCCAAGAAACACGGTCTACACTGACGATCGGCACAAATAAGAAGTTGACATTCAGAATTGTCCAATTCTGGTCCCCCGTGTTTGAAAAGGACTATTTGCCCTCATTGAATCCTCTGTAGCCCTAAAGAGGAATTTAACTTTACAAAAATATGAAATGCTGCAAATGTATACATACTGAACTTACTGACAGGACTCCAAACCAATCATGTTTTCTTAAATGTATTGTTTCCTAAATGTGTTCTTTCACCATCTTTCTTTTTCCTACTGTCATCTCCCTGACTTATTTTCAATCATAAGATTGGTCTCATCAAATGAAAAAAGTTTTGTAACCAAAACTATCCTCATTTAAACAAAAAACAAAAATAGAGGTCTTTCTAACACTGCCCCTTGACCCCTCCCCCCGCGACCCCCGTACGTGTCCCAAAAAATCACCAGAGCCCACTCAGTCAAGCCCCTGAGCCCAGCCTACTCGCATAGACTCGTTCAGCCGAAATTCAAGCGGTCCACAGCAGGATGAGAAAGCGTTCTCACCTTTGCAGTAAATCAGTGGAACTCACTCCCGACCACACCGCGTGCTGTAAATCATATATTGGCTTTCAGAAGGGCCCTGCACACTCAGCTGTTTGCCTAATGTTTGCATGTGAAGAACGCCCATACGCTCGGTCCTCTGTGTTAACATTGCTTACGAGGAACTGGTTTTCGAACAGCGTCTTGATGCCTTCGGGTCTAGCGTGCTTTATAAATGAATACATAAATGAATACAGGTAAAAGGAGGGGTGGCCTTTGGGTTCCCGACCCTCACCCCAACCTGAAAGACCCTGATGGGGATCATGCAGAAGATCAAACATCGCTCCTGCTAACTCAGCCAGGTAGGAGATGAGGAAGATGAACTGAGGAACTGAGGAAGGTCCCTCCAGCCAGGGCCACTCACACCCGAAATCCCGCTGTGCCACAGAATAACATTCCTACCGAGAGGCGATGGGGAGGGTCTCACGCTGCCGTACCCCACTTTATGACAACACGAAACAGGAATGGCACAGATGTTCATACATCAGCGAAGCACATCCACGCAAGCAGGAGATGGAGTGGACCTACTGCAGTTCCACACCTGCTCCGATAACTGCACAGACCTGCACAATGACACAGATGCACAAAGAGATGTGCAGGGCCCATAGGTACACACAGGCGCTCACATATCACCTCAACAAACCCAGACAGGTAGGCCATGCGGAGGGGCTAGACTCAGGTACCCCACCCCCATTCTGACAGGTAGGAGATGAGGAGGCTGTATAGGTCCCAAACCCAACACTTGCCTCCACCTGACATCTACGAACAGGAAACAGACGCACACACATCACATCAACATCACAGACACCTAGGAGAGCAGGCAGGTCAGTGGGCACCCGACTGCGCTCGCAGACCTTTGCCATGACCTCCTGACCACAAAGCAGGGCATCTCTGGTCGCTCGATAGGTCATCAGGGAAAGGTCATGAACATGGCAGGGGCGCACTCTATCAATCCCACGTAATTAGTACTGGGCATTTATTTACATTGTCATGCATAGCTTTGTAGACCATGTTCTTAAACTTAAAGCAACCGTAGCCTTTGAGTCATTTGGAAGTAGTTAGGGTTAGCACTCACCGCCCATAAGTCACTTCTTGCATCATCCGTGCACTGATTTGCCAACCCTAAGATTATACCACTCTGAATACTGGCCCCTTAAACGAAGCCTTTCAACGTTGTGTGTTTTTACTACCGATGGGAGATCATGCCTGGGACCAATCACAGCTTATTCACAAGCAGCAGCCTACAGGTTTCAGTAAAGATTGCATAAATAGTAGATGCACTGGCCTGTCCACATGGTCAAAGGTCACGCGGTGTTGCTTCCTGTGATGTCAGGAGTCAGTGGCCGTGTGATGTTATTTCAGCGCCCCCCCTGATTTTGATGACATTACGCCACGGCTGGCCTAGCCTAAACAAAATGGGAATAATATGCTGAAAGCCCAAAACATACATAAGCAGCTGAGCAGTCATGTCCCACAATAACTGGTGGCTCCTCCAAGAGAAAATGGATGCTCTGCAGCCAGGTTGCTCTTGTGGTTCAACAGATCACCCCAAAAGGTTAAAATCAGTATTTAGCCACCTCAAGACAACTCTAGGAGTTGGAACCGAAGATACGTTGTGAGATGCTACGATGGATGCCATTTCATGCCACAAGAACATAAGCTTAGGTAATACCCTTTGGCGCTGGCATGGGCAAGGAGTAGGGTGTGTGCTGTCAATGGTGGGCATCACTTAAGCAGCGCTTGCTAGTACCCTGTCATCGTTCAGAGCACCACACAGAATGTCTATGAAATCGCCCTAGCAGTAGCTTGCAGAGAAGACAGCAATTAGCACTGGGAGGTGGATGGACTGTTTTACAGCCTTGTGTGATCTTTGGCAGTCTGCTGGATATGAATGCATTGCTCGGCATTTTTTGAACGTTTTGTTAACCCGTTGAATGCCCCATGGATGCATATTCATTGTCTCATTTCCAAAGGTAAGCCTTAAAGTACAGCAGTCAAACGGTTAATATTTGGTATTTGCATAAACCTGCAGTGCCTTTTCTTAAAATTAGCCGAATTTCAATTACTGCTCCTCCCTGTCACCTCCCTTAGCCATTTGAGCATTATTTTATAAACGATTTGCTTTGCGCCCATCAAGGATTTACTGACCCGTCCTTAGCACTAGCAGCACCCTGGGAGAAATAAAATGTGGTGTTCCCCCTCCCAAAAAGAAAAATACACACGCCAATCTGGCGCCCTTTAGTATTCACCTCAGGGTAAAAAAGTGTGCCACTCTATATATATATATATTCACTGAAAAAACTTTGTTAAAGTGACATTTTGGTTAAGTTGCACTAATAAAAACCTATAAAATTCAATGAAAAAACGTTGTTAAGGGACGTTATGGTTACAAGTAAAAAGGAAAAACCTCAGAAATGTGCCGTTTATGGTAAACTAAGCAACCGTAACTCACGTCACCACTGTGCACTGCTAAGACTAACACCCAGGCCATCAAAGATGACATCACAAATCTTTATTTTTCCCATGCTGGCGACTGTCGGCTGACGTGTCACTAAGGTGCACCTCAAGAACACGGGCACACCTTGATGACAGGAAGGGCGAGAGGCTGCCAGTCATTGAAAAAACAAAGTTCCTGATCAGTCTGAGAGGTGAGTTGGTGGCCGCGAGTGGTCACCCGGGTCACCCTTGCGTAAAGCCAGCCCTGATGATTTACTGAACCTGGCTCACGTAGGTGCTACAACACCCACTAGGACCATGACTGTGATGTGTTTGACTAGGCAGACTGAACTCACAGAGAACTTTACATCGTGCGCCGGCACCACTCATTAATTGGTCTAGTATATTTTTGAAATAATGATAATTACTCTCACCAAAGGGACACTCAAACACAGTAGGCACACTGAAAAACTAGACATCTGGTTGTTATATAATAACCACCCACGTAAACCCCTATACTCCTCAGGGGAGCGGCAACGTGCTTGCCTTGGAAGCAAGACGACACGGAGCAACACAGTTTCGATCCCGGGTCCGTGCTTAGAAACCTCTGGGTATTAAGCGCGTTATAAATAACCTATCATATCATATCAGCCAAAGACTGCTCTAATTAAGAAAGTAATACGGGGCCCCAATCACTTTGCCTTAATGTCATTTAACCTAACATTGTGTAGCCTATAAGGCACTAACATGTAGTCATGCTTTTTAGCTTTTGGTGGCCCTTACTTCCTTAAGTCAAACTCTCTGCAAATACAAAATTCAATTCCCAACATTCTTTACTCATGGAAGATAATATTTTGAATAATTTACATTGTTTTTGTTTCCAAAGTTACCACGTAATCTCCACTCCTTTTATCATCCTAAAGACTTTCGTTTAAGAACACTAGATAGTACAGAACTATAGCTACATGTACAGGCTAAATCACATTTTTCTCTTGTCTCTCCTATCCCTCTCTTTCCATTCCTTTTCATGTTTTTGTTGTCTATTGTCTTGTGAGTGACGTCCTTTGGACGAATGGCACTATATAAGAAATATATATATAGATCGATAGCCTTCAGTGCTATCATTGTGGGAGCCATTTTGAGAATGCACGCTGTAAAGACTGGAGGGAGGTAGCCGTACTTCTGCCCTCTACATGGTTGGGACAGAGGCACAGAGCACCCCAAGCAATGTTCTCTATATGGTAGAAATGGACGAGCAACTAAGGCTTAAGCACTCAGGCGGTGATGCAGGCTGGTTCCTAAGTACAGTGAGTCCCCAAGCACCCACAAAGGAATTTGTTAGGTGACAACACAGCTTCTCTATATAAAATGAGGTTCAGTCAAATATATACATATAAATGGTAACACTTTGTACTAAGGCAGTTCTATTCAAATAATGGCAACTATTTAAATACTCTATGTGGTACCACACTAGATTTAAATTCAGTAAAAATGCACCAACTGCTTTTTAAACAGGCATGCACATTCTTAAGTAAGGTGCACTTTCATAGATCAAGGAAGAAAGGCAGGTTAGATTCAGAGCATAGACAGGATACCTTCATGAGACTCAAATAGCAAAACTGTGAGGATCCCCAGGTCTGGGCAACCTGTAATGGAAATGTTAGGGAGTACCTCATCATGTCTTTCACAAACCAGTCCACAAATGTTCAATAATGCTCTGCTTTCCTTCTACAGGTTTTACCACCCTAATGTACCTGAGATGCCACAGGTGAACCGGATCCAAGATAAACCTGGGACCCCTGGACGACTCCTGAGGCTGGAAGACGCTCTTCCTCATCACAGTACCTTGGATGCCTTGGCAGGAGAAGTGGCAGAGTTTCTTGGCTTCACTCGAAGGGACCCCTGAAGGATGGACCCCCTTGGCAAGAAGGAGTCACTGGAATGCCGAGTCCAAGAGTAAAAAAGAACCCCGGTGCTTTCGGAAAGGCAGCAGTTTCAGTCTTTTCAGTGGTCTCCTTTGGACTGTTGTTACTCCGGCTGTGGAAGTCCTGGGAAGGTGAAACGTGCTGTGGACTCACAAAAGGCCTGGTGGTGGAAGATACGACCCCTGGGGACCTTGGATGCCTCTCGTTGGTGACAGGTGCATTGGCAGAAGTAGGTGTTGGGTTTCAGGATTTTGCAGTTCACCGTCTTCTGGATCTTTGGGGATGTAGCTGCAGCACGGACATCTGGATGTCTTCTGGCAACCTGGACTCAACCATTGGACTGGACTATGGACCCTCACCAAGGCTGGATTCTTGGGATGTCTTCTTCAGATTTTGGTGGCAGGAAACCCACCGGCGGAACTTCCTCTGCACACAGCGAACTCGAATCTTCTTTGGTGGGAAAAAGTGGTTAGATGTCATTTCAGGGATGTCCCTAGAAGGATTCCTTCAGCAGGTGGAACTTTCACAGCTATGGGTGTCAAACAGCAGTATGCTAGGGTTCCCCCGTCTTTTGAGCGGTGGACAGCAATCTGGCTTCCAGTGGTCACAATCACTCCTCCAGATCCTGGGCAACACAACTGGACTTCTTTCACTTCTTTGACTCAAGATGTCCAAGCACTTCTCTTCTGTACTCATGAAGGTCCCCAAGATTTCTTCAGGAATCCATTGATTCCTATGGCAGGGCCTCGATGTCCCAAAAATGGAGGACACTCAGAGCCACAGCCAAGTCAGCATGTAGCTTCCACCAGCCCATATCCTGTGCTGTGGCAACACACAGGTGCTCAAAACCCACATAAAGGGTACAAGGGTGTACCCCCACCAATGGGTGCCATGAGATTATCCCATGGGTGTTGTTCAACAAAAGGAAAACATCAAGAGCTGCACTGCCAGTGGTCCAGGCTGGACCTCAGTGGCAGACAAAATAAGTAAAATACATACAAAGAAGTGGTAGGACATGGACTAGGAGGCCCTGTCCCTCCGAAAGGCATTTCCAGCATCACACGTGTGAAGACTCAAGTGAAAACCTAGCCATAGTTTACATGCCTCTGAGATGCATTTAGGATGCAGATAAAGAAAACTGCGGTCTAAAAGCTTATTTACCACCTGTTACTGAGGTGCAAAAAGGAGTTTTTAAGGAAAAAATAATGAGACTCAAAAAAACAACATTTTTTCAAAGCACTTTTTGACATTGAAGATTAGATGAGGAACCTTTGGTGAACATATATTTTTTCCTCAAAATCTTGGGTCGGGTCACACCAATTCAAGAAGCCTTGATAAAGCAATTGAAGGCTTGAAACATATGGCACTAAGGCTTCCTGGTAGTCCTAAATAAAAGCAATTTTTTTATGATAGAAAAAGATCAAAGGTTCTTAGGGCGCCTTGGAAACAAAAAGTGTGAAATCATTTAAAACATTGTGTTGCAGGAGTAATAATGTTTGAAATTTGGTTTATTGTTGGAAAAGGAAATATGAATTAAGAAAGTAAGGCAAACTAAAAAATATGAAAAATATGAAACGTAACCTTATTTTACCATATGTGTACTATCAGACAGCCATTAAGCAGCATCAGTAAATATTAATTAAAACAGAATACAAATATCAGCTCTGATGGCTGCTATCGATGTCGGAAGTGGTTACCTGTGAACATATGAGTGGTGTGCCTTGATACCCCAGGGGTCTTTCCTTTGTTCGGTTTCTGGCACGATTGGCGGCTGCAGGCCACGGAGGCTACGGGCGTGCTTAGCCTTGGCTCACATCTAGGGCAGGAGCCGTTGAGGCTACAGGAGTGCGGGAGTCACAGCAAAACCCATCTGAAGTCACAGTGGAAACTAGGCAGCGCTGTGGATGGGGCACCCCACAGCTCAAAAGCGCAGACAAGTAACCTGGGGGGCAAGGAGGCCACAGGAGTAGGGCAGTACAAATGTTGCAGACACATGGTCAGACACACGGTCAGCCCCAAATCCCTCCCCTCTCACCCAGCTGTAAGGGGACAGGGGTGGTCAGTCAAAAGGCCGAAAAAAATATCGAATGACAAAACATTTTTATTTATTTATTTATATGTATTTTTGGGGTCAGGAAAGTAAAAAAAGGGGTAAAATAAAAAAAAATGAAAAAGGGGGGATGGGGGAAACCCCCCCATTTCGAAAAAAAAACGTATTGAAAAAAAAATTAGATTTTTTTTTTCGAGATTTTTTGGTTCGACCTTTTTTTTCAATATTTTTTTTCAGTCTTTTCACTATAAACCGGGGACAGGCAGGATGAGGGCCATAGCAGTGTGCCAAAGCACAGTAGCATGTGCCACACCCACACAAGAGATCAGGGAGGCAGGAAGGAAGTAACAGCAGGTCACCATGAGGTGCGAACTGCTGTCGGTGCCAGCCGGCTGGGGACGCGGAAAGCCACCCCCACAAACATGCATAGTCTAGGGCTAATCTACTAAGATATAAGGGGCTGCCTGGGCAGCAAAAACACTATCCTTGGTACTCCATACGGAGCACCGCAAGTAATCTGTGTACGCCGAAGACTTTTCTTGTTCCCAAGAACCCACCCACCCAAGAAAAGAAGGAGAAAAAGGGAGAAGAGAAGACGTACAGAGCAACAAACTGTGCCCACGTCATAGTGGAAAGAAGATGAAGGCACAGGCCACAAAAGTGCACCTTATGGATGATATGGTTATTAATATTATTACTATAATGTTGTGTGATATTACATAATGTGTAATAAAAACCGCTGCCTTTTAATTGCCAAACACTTACACAATGTTTCAGTGATCATTGGGGAAGCACAATATGGCTAACGGTCACCAACCTCTTGGCTCCACTGGTATCGCCTTAGCAGTTTGGTGGAGCCTGAAGCACCTGTGGATGGCCATAGCTGTATCCTCAGCCGAAAGCTTGCTGCATCCGTGGAATCCGGCTTTGGAGGTGCGGCTGCTGAAAGGTGACTGGAAGGTTCCTCCTAGGCACTTAGTCGCATAAGTGTTATTGTAATCTGAAATTGCTGTATTTTGTTTAATCGCTTCTGTGCTGGGTTAAAGTATACTGAAGTGCCAGCAGATGGTCGGGGGCCACACAATTGCCTAGCTGCATCAGTGAATCCGATATTTGGCCCAGCAATACCTTCTAGCCCTGCCTCATCACTTATATAGTGAGTTGCATTTACTTTCTCACTTTTGCTGCAAGCCCACTTGGTTTCTCTATTTGGTCTTTGCCTAACTCCTAGCTGTCCCAATGTACGCCCTATGCAGTAACCCCCCTGTTAAACTGGGAAGGCTGACAGAGAGCTGCATTCAGTGTCCCCCTTTAAGGCTGCCGTGTCCTACAGTTAAGGAAAAGTCTGCTCATACCAAGAGAAGCGTGGGCAACACCTTTAAAAAGAACAATTGAGACAGCAAAGCTCAAAGCAAAATCACTACCTACATAATGTAGGCAACATCTCAATCTTGGAGATTTTGGATAATGCAACTCTGTCTCCACCTGATGTAGGGGTGGTGGAACCAATAGAAACTGCAATTCTGTCTAGCAAACATACTCATTCGGGTGCAGTGCTAGGTCAATTTGTACAGAGTGATCCATCAAGCCAAGCTGCTGTCGGTGTGGTTGTTCTGATGCCAATTCAAGCTACACATGATAGAGGTCAAAATCTGTCTGCTTCTCCTAATTTATTTTTGACTGACCAAAGTAACATTACAATTACTTTGGAACCCATTGCCTTTCAACCTACACCATTGCTGCTTCAATCACCCCAATACATGGATCTTCTAGATGTCCAGCCCTCCACTGCTTGCCTTAAAGGCGTAGTTCGGTCAGAAATGTTACTAGCCCAAACCATCAGGCATGTATTTCGAAGCATAAATCAATCGTTCTTAAAAAGAAATCCAATGCAACGCTCCCGAGTTTTTATAACTTTAGCACATGCGAATACGACAGATCAGGTACCGCCTTCTTGTACTAATATTTTCCATTGATCCATCGCCCTAAATTCAAGTGACCTTGCGGCACTAATTCAGATCACCCGCCCCTAACGCTGACATCACTAGATGCTCACGCCTCATTTTACAACGCCAATGCATGCCTCATGTCAACGTCCTCTGTCTGCAATCTATTGACGTGTCTCCATGGAAATGCCAAGATGCCTTGTTCCTCGAAAAGTGTAAACAAACCCTTTCTGATCACACAACGTTGGAGTTTCTTTTTCCTTCATGTCAGTGTATTTCATTTCAAGCTTACATGACTTATTTCTGCTTTGTTCAGCTATCTGCCAAGTATGACATAATGAGAACCGGTACTTATACTGCCTAAAAGTAATAAGCTCAGTAGTCGCTTTTTATTTCTTATATTAGGTACAAAGGTCTTTACCAAACCATATTTAAACAATGATCTTGCAAACTTTTAAAGTTTGAGTCTATTAATCTTGTCTTTTCACAATGTGTTTTTGTAACATGGCTGTTTCTTCTCTTGCCTTTCTTTAATATTCACTGTTAATGAAAAACTATTTTATTTACTGTATACAAACAATACCATGTTTTTATTTACCTCACTGTTGATACTGTGCTTCTTCACTATTCAGGGACTATGGCACCAATTCAGCCCCCTACCTGTACGAACCTGAATATTGAAAAGAGGAAATCTTTCAAAGAGAAAAAAGCTGAGACGATGTGGAATCAGATGAAAGTCATGAGGATCAATCACTTGAGCCTGAACCCAGACTCATGGAACACGTTTCTACCTGGTGTACCTGCCATTGTTGTGACCTTATGCCTAATTTGGTGCAGAACTGCTGTTGCATAGAGAAAACTCTGGCTGCTTGGCCTACTTTTCTGAAGAAGACACACCACTGCTATGCGTTACTATGCTGCATGACTTCAAGGCCACCTGCCGTACAAGATCCGTGTTGCGATGATGGTCCTTATACACGAACTTCGAGCTACAGTTCGCCCTCATAATCCATGTAATGAGTACGTTCACACTATATATGTTGTGTGTTTGCTGACCGAGAAGTCTAACATAATATGTTGTTCCCCTACATCAATATAACTTTGATGGATCACTGACGCAAGAATTTTTCTGTAAATTGAATAAATTACTAATTCTAATCTGAAACCAAAGTGATCATCTTTAGATTTATCATCCGAATAATTATGTTTCTTTCACTTGGAAGTATTTCTCTAACTGTTTTTGCTGGAATGTGCGTTCACATTTCTAATTGATCTGTATGATCTGTACTTTTTTTTTTTTTATTAATTTGTTTAGTTGCATAACAACTTTTCAAATACATGTAAACATACAGTTATTTCATTTCATTCATTTCATTTAAGATAACATTTTTCAATTAAATTTCATATTTTTAAAATGCAATCTTTAAAATTTGCAATTATTTTGCTATTCAAAAGCTCACTTAATTCACATACAAGACAGGGGACAGACAGGCGGGCAGAATGGAGGGGAAAGGATAAGGTAAAAACGCAAAAGGAAGGAAGGAAGGAGGGCAAGAAAACAGCATTAACTTGACTTAATAGGGGTAATAAGAGTTGTTTTTCCTTTAGTACATCATTATTCCCGTCCATCCTTTCTACTTTGACTAGATTCAGGTACTATCCTTTCTAAAAAGTGAACAATTGCTACTTTTAACAATGTTTTTGGGCATGAGAAAACCCATTGCCAAATTTCCTGTGCATTCATATATACTGTAAACTCAAATACTCTTTGAAAAAATTGTTTACATATTGCAATCAAAGCAGAACAATGCCCCAATAAGTGTTTCAATGTTTCAGGTTCACCTTCATTTAAACAATAACGGCAATATATTAAGTTTTTCAGGATTATTCTTCTGCAAACCAATACTTCGCGAGTATGCCATAGGTTGAACTTAAAGCGCATGTACTGAGACTGGATGTGTGGAGAGGGACATTTAGTCAAGTATTGCGCCATTTGTCTGTACCTTTTTACTCCAAACAGCAAAGTATCGAAATCCTTGTATTGAGCACAAAACTCCATATTCTGTATCCAATCCAGTTGACAGAGTTTGATTTTTGCTCGTCCAGGATTGGTTATTAATAGTTCTAAATCGATGGCTGCTTCCGTCATAGCATTATATGTTATTTTACACCAGGTTTTTGGTAGTGTGTTGCAATCTGATAGTAAATGTTTAGCTGCTATTCCCAACACATTATGCATTCGAATACTCAATATACATTTACGGAGCAGAACACATTTTCCATAGTAGTTGAGAATACAAAGAAAGTGACCCTAATTCATACCGAATCAAGGGTAGGGGGTGCAGTTAGGCAGATTCAGAACTTTCTTCCAAAAACTGGCTTCCATTTTATTCCAATCTTCATTTTTTATTGTGCAGAAGGCCTCCATGCCATATATCAAGATTGGGATTACTTTCATTTGGTAGAATGACAGCACATACTTGAGTGAAAATTTCCCAAACTTGTATGCTAGTATTTTAGCTTGTGAGGTTAAAGCTCGAAGTTTGGAATCTAGTTCGATTCTGTGATGGATTTGATTAATAGTGTTTGAAAACACTATTCCAAGATATTTATAATGGTCAACCACGGCCAAAATTGTGTTTTGGATTCTCCACGGGACCTCTTGTTTTCTTTTCTTTTTTGATAAACTTGGCGTACAACCACCAACTGAGATTTGTTGACGTTCATAATCATGATGTTCTTTTTTGTATATGCGTCTAACGCTTGTAACATATTTTGCAATCCACTGGGAGTTTGGGACATAATTACCAAATCGTCAGTGTACAGTAGATATTTTATTTTTTGATTGTCTAGCTTTGGTGCTTCACAGATGATATTAGTGAATATGTCCCCTATGTCCAGGATGAAAAGGTTGAATAAAAAAGATGCAAGTGGACAGCCTTGTTTCAGGCCCCTCTCCGTGGCTATCATTGCTGACAGGAGGCCTCCATATGTTAAGCGTACTTGCATTGTGGTGTTCGTGTGGAGCAGCATAACCAAGGTTAATAAGGAGGTGGGACACTTATGTTTTTTCAATTTATTATATAGCATAGTTCTGTCAATCGAGTCGAAAGCTGCCTGAAAGTCAATAAATGCCAGGTACAACACTTGGCCTTTTTCTGCATATTGCTGTTTTATCAGGTTTAGGCATAAGATGTTAGGTACTGTACCCAACCCTGACACAAAACCTGCTTGAAATGGATCAATTAGATGTTGAGCTGTGGTCCATTTGTTTAGTTCTTTTAATAGAAGTCTTCCATAGATTTTGCCAGGCACGTCCAGCAGTGAGATTGGTCGATAACTAGTTGGAAGTTGACGATCCCCTTTTTTATATAGGGGTACAGTTAATGCATGAGTCCAGCTGGTTGGGATCACTTGCTTTTGATTTATGGCTGTGAAAATTTTGTGCAATATGGATGCCCAGAGTTCCGGATGCAATTTCAACTGATGGCTAGATAGCCCATCAGGGCCAGACACCTTCAAATTACTTGCTGATTTGATCAGGAGCAGTATATCCTCCTGATCAAATTCTAGATGGAATTTTTGCATAGTTTTGTCATCCTTACGGCAATTACTGCCATCTGGACCGGCATAAAGTTTTGTAAAGTGTTGTACCCATTGTTGTTCATTAACTGCATTTGCTTGAATTGCCACCTGTGAGCCAACCGTAGCTTGGTTTATGATTGACCACATTTTTGCTGTGTTTTTCGTGGCTAAAATACTTAACATGTTCGCGCCATCATTTTGATACAATTGGGCTCGATGTTGTTTAACCCAATTCTTATATCGGTTTTTAGCCTTCCTGAGTTGCAGTACCTTCTGAGCCGGGAAGTCTCTAATGATATGCCTTACTGCTGCTCGATATGATCTTTTTCTCAATTTCAGTGCCAAATCGAATGAGTGGGGATGAGGTTTGGCTAATGATTTGGTATATGTTGATTTGGGCTGCTGATAAAGTTGCATTACATTGCTATACTCCATTCCCAGATAGCCCACACTACCTACTTCCATAGAAATTTAATTTGTCAGAAGTTTATTGAAATGTTGTAGGTTTTCCTCAGACCATCTCAGGCGATTCATCCCAGGATTCGCACATAGGAGGTTTTCTTGCAACATTTTATTACAAATTGTTTTTGGGTGCTTGCACTCCCAGGTCATTGTTAGAATATTGTGATCACTTTTTTCTGAGTACAGCACTTCAAACCCTACTACCGCTGAAAATAGATTCTCATTTACATAAATGTAATCAATTATGGAATGGTTATTGCCCCGTTTCCACGTCGCATGGGGTGGCATATCTGTTTTGAATACACCATTGAGTATGTAAAAATTCTGATGTTTCATGAATAGCTTCCATCTGTGTGTTTTTATTTTCTCACTTTGTGTTTTACTTTCCCAACAGTTGGTTTTCAAGTCACCTGCCATTACTACATAAGATACTGTGACGTCGGATTCAATTAGATCAAGGAGCATTGACAAATCATGATAAAATTTTGTTTCTGTTATAGCTATGCTATTCCAATATATATTCAGAATTGTGTAACCAATGTTCCCGATGACCGCCTTTACCAAGAGCATATGGTTATTTGGCATTGCCCATAATTCTGATGATGTAACCCTCGTGGATTTGATAGCAATTAGAAGACCCGATGATCGTCTTCCAGAGGAATGTTTGATTGCTGGGTTTAAGAAAATATCATGATTGTCCCATACTGGAACCGACGTCAGCCAAGTTTCCTGTAGCAATGTGATGTCTGTAGCTCCTAAATTGCTGTCATCATTATTGAGTAAATGGGCGAACCCTCTTGTATTCCCACTTGAGAGTGTCGATCGATTTTGATGCTTTAATCTGTCTAGTTATCATGATTCCTCAGAGCATTTGCATTGTCACATATGAGGCATTTGATGTCTTATTTTATCCTCCTTCTCTTGAACTGTGTTTCTTCTGTGATCGATTGCTTGATTTGATTCTGCACATTGCTTTATATTGATAGTTGTTTCAGGGCTTAACTCAAAGCCCAGATTATGTAATGCTTTTTTTGATGACCATATTACATTTTGGATGACCCGTGAGTTTAGCCAAAGCCGTACCGAATTTAATCTGCCATCTTTAGTAAATTCTACACAGTCAATGTCAGAGGATGTAATATCCTCTAATTCTGGTATTTCTGAGAAAATGGCCATGACAGATCTCCTGTTCAGATCATATTGAACTCCAGAGGGCGGACAACATGCTAGGGTCAACGAATATGTTGCCAAGCGTTTTGGACCAGGTTTGAGACCAGAATTTACTTTCTCATTCTTTTCGTTTTTCTTTTCCTCCGGCTGATGTCTGGCCAACCTTCCTGATTTGTTACTAGCTTCAATAGATCTCAAAGCTGCTTCAATTATGTGTAAAACTTCAGCGTTCTTGTGAGAGCTACTAACTGCATATTCATTGTTCACCAATTTGGCTGTATGTTGGATGTCTTGTATTGCTGCCGGGGCTAAAAATGAATCACGGTGGTATGAGGGTACTACGCCCCTATGTTGAATATGACTAGTCTCTTCATCACCCTCTTGCACCCTTCCTTCCCACAACCTAATTCCAAGCTTCTCTGGCTCAGTTAATGTCTTCTGCGGTTCATTCGTTACGCCTTGTTTATCTACTTCGGTATTCTAAGGGAAGACATGTAGGCATCCACCGCTTTCCGTATTTCTAGTCTGTGTTGGTTCAGAGCTTCCAAATTGCGAGCTTCTGCTACTGCAATTGCTCCGGCCCTGGAATTATCTGATGTTACACTTTTTGTCGCTTGGTCATTGGACTCGACGGGTGAGTTTGGGTTATTATTATTGATGTATTGTATTAAATCGTCTAGTGGTTCGTGTGACATCTGCTTGACCAGAGCTTTCTTTGAGCTTTTATTCTCCTTTGCTAATGTTTGTTGTTTATATTTTTTCTTTATCGCTTGTGAGGCAGAGGTTGTATTTTTTTGAGGAAGGGCGATGGCCTTGAAGAATTGCTTTGTGCTTGCTGTTACTCCCCTTTTTTCTTTTCTTGAGTTTTTAATGAGCTTATTTGTGTCTTTTTCTGCAGGAGTACCTGTTTTACCTGCCTTGAAGATTGTATAGTCCATTTTTGAGGCAATTTCTTGTTCGCTGTTGGTAACTGATTCTCCTGTTATTTTTTTGCTTTGTTGAGCTGGTCATGGCTCCATTATCTCCACTATAACTTTTTCAATGTGTGGTAGAGTTATACTTGTGTTTCTGGAAACCCCGGACTCAAGGAATTTATTAACATTAGAGGTTTGGCACGCAACTGCTATCCCCAGACTTTTCGATTATTTGACTGGGGACTGCGGCAAAATTCTAGTAATGAGGTGTTGCTCAAGTGTTACTTGCCAAATGCGTAGTTCTTCCATATTGGCTGACTGTTTGGCCAATTTTGAATCAATAGACTCATATAATCTACCTAATGCCTGAATCACCATATTCATGGCCTGCAATGTCACTTCAAGTAACTTTCCATTATTCATTTCCTGAGGATGTTCTATGTCCGTTCTCGGCCCATTTGGAGGTTTTCTAGGTGTCAGTTGCATAAAGGAGACACTTGCAGCTGAAGTACTATCCTCCTCTTCCGGTGAGTCAAACAGCATTGGGGATTTGGAAAGATTGTCTGGCAGTGCTTGTATTGAGAAGGCAGAGCCTTCAGGGTCTAAATCTATCACTGCTGCATCTAAACTCAGGCACTTTGTTATATTTGGAGATGCTAATTTAGCTGTTGCCGGAATAGCTTTTAATAGGGCACTGTCTGAGATTGATGAGCCTTCAGGGGGGGATATATAGATACCCTGTGGTTCAGGCACTGCAGGTGTTGCAGTATCTTGAAGCATTTGATTAGGTTGACATATTTTCAATGTTGTGCTCTGTGTTTTAGTTCCAGGCAAGGTTATGATACCTGTGTTTCCAATTTGCAACTGATCCACCCTCCCACCAGTAGTAGCAATGGCCTTTTTCTCTTGCCTCTTTCCAGAAGATGCAAATATCTTTACAATTCCCCAAATTGAATGGAGCCATGGCTCTTTCTTTTGATCTACGGGAACGAGGAGTAGAAGAAGTCATACTTGCAGCGCGCAGCCGTTGTACAGGGGTTAATAGTATTCTTTCCCCTCTGACTGCCACTGAGTCTGCTGCGGGAGGCATACCAGTTTTTAAAGTACGGGGTTGCATCTTACTTACGGTTGACGACGGGTACTACCTGTGCTGCCAGAAAAATCAGCGGTGCCACACTAAATGACTGCTTGGGGGTGCTCCTCTTGCCTCCAGCGCCAAACAGCCGCACAACAGCTGATGGCCTTTTCTCCGCCGAGCTTAACACCGCAAGGGTGAATGCGGATGCGTTTTAAAGTGGCTTGTAGTCACGTGACGATTCACGTGGGCACCAGCAAGCTCCGCCCCCTCCAGGGAACGAAGATCGAGCAGCAAGAGTCCTTGTTGACTCGCAGTGCTGCGGTTCACTCAGCAGTCTCCCAAACGTTCGGTGTGTGTGAAATGATTCTCCTTAAATACAGAACGCACCGCTCGGCTGAATGCGGATGCGTTTTAAAGTGGCTTGTAGTCACGTGACGATTCATGTGAGCACCAGAAAGCTCCGCCCCCTCCAGGGACGAAGATCGAGCAGCAAGAGTCCTTGTTGACTCGCAGTGCTGCGGTTCACTCAGCAGTCTCCCAAACGTTCGGTGTATGTGAAATGCTTCTCCTTAAATACAGAACGCACCGCTCGGCTGAATGCGGATGCGTTTTAAAGTGGCTTGTAGTCACGTGATGATTCACGTGGGCACCAGCAAGCTCCGCCCCCTCCAGGGAACGAAGATCGAGCAGCAAGAGTCCTTGTTGACTCGCAGTGCTGCGGTTCACTCATCAGTCTCCCAAACCTTCGGTGTATGTGAAATGCTTCTCCCTAAATACAGAACGCACCGCTCGGCTGAATGCGGATGCGTTTTAAAGTGGCTTGTAGTCACGTGACGATTCATGTGGGCACCAGCAAGCTCCGCCCCCTCCAGGGAACGAAGATCGAGCAGCAAGAGTCCTTGTTGACTCGCAGTGCTGCGGTTCACTCAGCAGTCTCCCAAATGTTCAGTGTGTGTGAAATGATTCTCCTTAAATACAGAACGCACCGCTCGGCTGAATGCGGATGCGTTTTAAAGTGGCTTGTAGTCACGTGATGATTCACGTGGGCACCAGCAAGCTCCGCCCCCTCCAGGGAACGAAGATCGAGCAGCACGAGTCTTTGTTGACTCGCAGTGCTGCGGTTCACTCAGCAGTCTCCCAAACGTTCGGTGTATGTGAAATGCATCTCCTTAAATACAGAACGCACCGCTCGGCTGAATGCGGATGCGTTTTAAAGTGGCTTGTAGTCACGTGACGATTCACGTGGGCACCAGCAAGCTCCGCCCCCTCCAGGGAACGAAGATCGAGCAGCAAGAGTCCTTGTTGACTCGCAGTGCTGCGGTTCACTCAGCAGTCTCCCAAACGTTCGGTGTATGTGAAATGCTTCTCCTTAAATACAGAACGCACCGCTCGGCTGAATGCGGATGCGTTTTGTAGTGGCTTGTAGTCATGTGACGATTCACGTGGGCACCAGCAAGCTCCGCCCCCTCCAGGGAACGAAGATCGAACAGCAAAAGTCCTTGTTGACTCGCAGTGCTGCGGTTCACTCAGCAGTCTCCCAAACGTTCAGTGTATGTGAAATGCTTCTCCTTAAATATAGAACGCACCGCTCGGCTGAATGCGGATGCGTTTTAAAGTGGCTTGTAGTCATGTGACGATTCACGTGGGCACCAGCAAGCACCGCCGCCTCTAGGGAACGAAGATCGAGCAGCAAGAGTCCTTGTTGACTCGCAGTGCTGCGGTTCACTCAGCAGTCTCCCAAACGTTTGGTGTATGTGAAATGCTTCTCCTTAAATACAGAACTTGAAATCACAAGTACTGTCAGTACTTTGCACGAAATAGGTCCTTTTTAAAGCATAACAATGCCTTACATTTTACAAAGTAGTGCAAGCAAAAAAGAATGCAAATATTGGGTTCTTTCCAGTAAACTATTTCTGTGTCTCTTACACAAGTGGTACAGGGTTGTGGCATATCGTGCGTTTACATGGTGGATTCATGGAAGACTGGGATTTCGCGTTTGACGAGGACTACCTGCCTGTGTGGTTTGAGCCATTCATGATGAATTCTCCTGTGACCACCGACAATACAGTGGATTTATACAGAAACTACCTCCACTGCAGCAGCATCATTTGTAGTGCCCTTGCCATCCACTTTACCAAACAAAATAATAATATTTTTTTTTAAAAAAGGAACTTACACCTGAAAGAGGTCTTTCACATTGGGGACGATTGGCACATAACATTCCAGAGTATTATTTACAAATGTAATTTTTCGTACTGCATGTTTTCAATGCATGTTTGCTTTAGGTGCCATTTTTTATAAAGTCAATTGATGTTTTATTATCAAAGGAATGTGATGTTTGGTTTACTCAGTGTGATACTTTTGTAATAGTAATATTTATTTATATTTCTTTAACAGATCATAAGGACAATTCAACAATGGTTTCTTGTATCGTTTTGGGCTGCACTAATAACAGCCATTCTAAAATTCAGAGTACAGTCCTGCATGTTTTTCCAAAGGATTTAAATGTATTAAATGGCTCTTGAACTGCATATGTCCAGATTCCGAAATTAACAGCAGAGCCAAGGATGTCTTGGATGATGTGAGTGGCAATTGATTCGATGTCTGCAGCATGCACTTCTCAGAAGATATGTACGAACAATCACAGTATACTAAAAAGCGTCGCCCAAGACGTCTTTGCAAATTACTTCCCAATGTAGTTCCAACTGAATTTCAGCACACACTGACCCAGGTTAGTGGTGGATGCTGAATTTCTAAATGTATTTTACCATTTTGTCAATTTGCCTGTATATGTCTTATAAATGACAACTCAATATATCCAAATAGTCTGTGGACAGGTAACATAAAGAACGGTTTTCAGTTTTTGGGGAATAATTCCATTCACATTTTATTACACAAATTTCCTTCGTGACACAATGTACTGTGGTTTATAAATGTTTAACTTTACATTACTTCGTGTATCCCTACTTTAGGGATACTTAAATAGTTCATAGCAACGGGAGCCTTTCCAAACAGACACTGAAATTGCGTCCCTTTAAAAATAATTACCATGTATATCTTTACGTAGACCGCACCGATGGAAGTACAGTCTGTTACCATGGAGGAAACAACAGACACGTCCAACATCCTAATGGTGAGGCCAGGTGACTTGTACACAAACTTTTATTATAGTTTTTGATGTGGTATAAAATTATAATACTAATGTACATTTTCTATCGAACAATGGTATGAATATATACATTGATTAAAGGACCGTGATACTACATCTACCATTATTCCAGAGTCAACAGCAACCTCACTCACCTTTCAAGTACATTTTTTAGAATATATAATCCTTCAGATGTGACTATACAAAACATATATTTAAGTTCAACCTAAAACATATTGGCCCTCATTACAAGTCCGGCGCTGGACCATGGTGCTATTAGCTTAGCGCTTAGCGCCTTGGACTTCAACGCCTGCAAAAAGCAGGCGTTAAAGTGTGAATCAGGCGTTAAGGGTTAACGGCGCCGACGGTTAACGGCCGACAATTTGACTGTTTCAAGGAAAATTCGGAAAGCAAGGGTCATAACAGAAAGGTATTTAAAAAAAATAAGTTCTTTGGGAGTTATTTCATTGATATTACATTTCATTTTGTAATTCATATATTTTGTATATGTGCTATGAATTAAGCATGTTTTTCTCTCTTAAATTAGATGCCTAGGAATAATAGGAGCATGAAGACTCGGACAACTACACAAACTAATGATGTCAGTTGCCAAATCATTGTCACTTGGGAGGAGTTACATTTTGATTCTCTGCATGGTTATCACAAGATTCAGTGTTGTGATGCAATGTCCAATTGCCGGAATTTGAATTGAATGTCAGCAGTGACCCAGCAGTGACGCATGGAAGTAACCCTGGATCATTGTTACAGCGCACAACGTCACCAAGAAGAGACAAACAGCACAGAAGATGTTTTAGAATTGCTTGCAGAAACGCTCATACAATCCAAACTCTCTAAAACAATTCTATCTAAGAAAAAGACAATGCGCCCTGTTTCCCCAATACATGTGGACAAATCAGAAATATCACACACAGAAATAACTGAAGCATCTTTGCTAGGGGTTGACGATTGTGCTTGTGATGTAGACTTCACTCTTCCTAGTGTTGAGGACTTATCCACCAACATGGAATCTCAAACCACTGTACCTCTGGATGATTGGCTATTAAAGGAACCAAAATGCATTGTATTCGACTGCTGCCTGATTGAGATTATGAAATTTATTAAATGTGAGCATGAATTGCATTTGAGGAATTGTGGGGAGCCATTGGTGGAGTTTACTTGTGTAGTGAAAGGCACCAACCTAAAAATCAAGAGTAGCTGTGTACACCACAATAACTCATTTTCATGGTCTGCTCAACCTATATTTGGAAAAGTGCCTGCTGGAAATTTACATGGTTCATCTACTTTGTTGTTTAGCGGATCAACATTCAGTACAATATCAGGTTTTTCTAACTCTGTGGGACTCGAGCTCCTTTAAAAAAAACAATACTACAAATATCAGCAGGATTTCATGTTACCAGTTATTAGCCAGGCATGGACACTCAAATAGAGGTCAATTGACAATGCTCTCACTGGCAAAAGGCTCTGGCTTGCTGGTGATGGACAGTGGGACAGTCCAGGTTTTTCTGCTAAATACTGCACTTTCCACTTCCAAGACATGGAAACCAAAAGAATAGCGAGTTCAGTCGTCATGCAAGTATCTGAATTTACATCTTCTGTGGCCATGGAAAAATATGGTTTCATTAAATCCATTCCACTTCTGCAATCTAAAAGAATGCAAATAGACCTGATAGCCACTGACAGGTATGTTTCAATAGCCAAGGCCATGCAAGAGCAGTTTCCAGACATAAAGCATCAATATGATGTATGTCAAATTGCTAAATCAATTTTGAAAAAAAATTACACCTGCTGGAAACAAAGACTACAGAACACATTTGAAATTAGTCACAGTCTATCAGCAACCATTTTTGGTGGAGCTCAAAAACTTGTGATGGATCTTTTGATATTTAGCTTGAAAAATGGTGTTCATTGATGCACCAATCTTCTAACACACACTCTTGGGAAGAAAACGAAAACGTCCACGAATGTGCACATGGACCATTGAGCAAGGAGCAGGAGCGTAAGAAAAGGCGGTTGGTTCCACACAGCACTTGAGAAGATTGTTTTGACAAAATGCTTTCAAGAGACATGAGGGTACTCACCGAATTCTGCCACACTGGAGATTTGGAAGTGTTCCATAGTATGTGCATAAAGTACAGTCCTAAACGGTTGCATTTTGGCATAGACTGTATGGAGGCCAGAAGAAGCCTGGCTGTACTTGCATGTAAAGAAAACATTGAAAGGGAACAAGCAAAAACTGCAGGAATTTTCGGGATGCCTCGTTACAACAAGGAGTTTACCAAAAGAAGCAAACAGTGGGTGGCCAAGCAAATCCTCCAGCAGATGGATTTTGAATTTGTGAAAGATCTGACATTGAATGTGCTGGCTATGCAAACGCATGGAATTGATCCAGATTTTGTTTCCAGGGCCCAGTCTATGCCACAGAAAATTGCAAAAGAGGTTTGCCCACACTAACTTGAACTTGTAGAAAGGTTGACTTTGAGGTTTAAATGATGTGTGGGTCTCTTAACACTGTTTAACAAATGCAGCTTCAAGCTATTGCAATGTGTTTCATGTCAAAAAAATGGAATAGTATGTGACTTGCGATGTAATTGTTAAAACATTTTTTTTTATTAATTAGTGTTTGCGAAGTAATGTCACTAAATAGGTCTTAACAGTTCTATTTTTTGTTGCTTTTTGTATTTATTGCCATCAACATAATTGATTTACATTGCAACAATAAATGCCGGTCTGATTATTACAAGTATGTGACTGAAATCAAATCAAATGAAGAAGAGACTGGTGAGCTTAAACACAACAGCTACCAGGAGCTACTTTTGGCTCCCTTGGCCAACAAATGTGACACTATAAACTAGCTTCTGGTTCCCTAGTGGTAGCTCCTGGTAAACGGTTACAGTAACTGGTAACCCAGGCACTACTTGTAACCCCCGCTTATCCAATCCTAATTTCGAGCCCTGCGTGTTTGTAATGAACTCACAATACTTGAAGAATCTAAGGAGAAAACTGGAGCAGCAGGCATACTCAATGTCTCCAGAGTGCTCGTCCTCACCAGGCTGAACTACTGCAACAGCCTCTTCCTCAATCGGCCATTATCCTCCCTTTGTCCCCTTCAACTAATCCAGAGCAGGGTGGGAAGACTTATCCTTGGCCTCAAGCCCAGGCAATGTATCTCTCCAGCCCAAAAATATCTTCACTGGCTCCTGGTGGCTGTGAGGATCATGTTCAAGACCCTCTTCATCCAGAAGGCTTTCTGGGGCCAGGGACCCCACTACATCTGACTCTTTTCCTACATACCTCCCGCTTAGAGACCTTCGGACATCAAGCTGCAATTCTCTGCAGATAAAATGCTATTCTAAGCAGATAGTGTGGGGTACATCTCTTTCCTCGGCAGGTGCCTCCCTCTGCAATGGCCTCCCTGCCCCTCTCAGGCTCCTGCCTGATCTCCTTCAGCTCCGGAAGCTTCTCAAGACCCACTTTTTCTATTCTTCATTCCCTCCACCAGACCCCTCCTAATGCACTCCACCTGTCGCATTGACTGGCTGCTTTATTCCTCACATCTTGGAAGAAGGTCCAGTTTCAACATTACCTCCTTAGAGGCATTCTCCCTTTTCTCACCTTCCCCCAGAAGCTCAATGTCTCTAGAACTCTGGTCCTCTCCAGCCTGGATTACTGTAACAGCCTCCTCCTCCACCTGCCTCTCTCATCGGTCTGTCTTCTTCAACTAATCTAGAATAGGGCTGCAAGACTTATCCTTGGACTCAAGCCCAGGGACTTCATCCCTCCAGCTCTAAAATCCCTCCACTGGCTCCAGGTTACTGATCAAATTCAAGACCCTTTCTATCATCCACAAGGCTGTCTGGGGCATGGGACACACTACATGTAGCTCTCTCTTAATAAATACTCTCCTTGCAGATCCCTTCAATCCTCTCACTCCAACTCTCTGCTGATCAAACGCTTCTCCAAGCAGATCACTGGGGGCAGATCACTCTCCACAGATGGCTCCCTCCTGTGGAACAGCCTCCCTCTCTCTCTCTGTCTTGAACCGGACCACCTCAAGTTCCGCAAACTACTCAAGACCTTTCTCTTCTCCTCCTCCTTCCTAGTGCCCCTGCTATGCTAACTATCCCCTCTGTCACTGAGATTATTGGTCTGGTCCCACAAGAGTCCAAACAGGATCCGACCTTACCCAATCGCCACCAGCGTCCCACCCCCATGCACTTCCCTCTGGGCCCACACCTGCCTGTCGGGTGGTTTTCCCCCACCCTGCACTTACCTGTTATGTGGAAAACTCACCACCTTTGCTTGGAACATCTCTGCCCATGTACTTACCTGTTTTCTCCCCAACAGTCATCCCTGGCTCTTCCTCCCCCCACCCCTGGGGGATCTTAATACACTTGCCCCCACCCAAGCCCCCTACTTTGTTTTTTCTTTTAACTGCACTTGGACGCTCTGAATGTCACGAGGCCAAGTAGGACCACTTTTGGTTTCTGTTTATTATTCTTAATGTTCATTGTTTATTTGCTTCCTTGTTCCCTTCCATTTTGCCTTGTGGCAAGTTGAAACACTATTTTGCTGTACAAGCGCCTTATAAATATCCAATAAATGAATAAATAAATAAAACTACACTCATTCGAGACATGTTGAAATTTTAGTGATGCAATTTCTTTTTTTTAAATTGTTGCTCATTGCACATGTTGCCCTGGGTGCAACGGTCCACCCAGCTGGGCACAAAATCGCCCCTTTCCCACTCACCCCCCTCCCCGGTACTGCTGTGCCATCTCTATATATTAACCCACTGCTTTCATTCATCTATATAAAAAAATGTGTTTTTCATGATTTAACCATCTCTATATGTGAAGTATGATTAATGAAATGATGAAATGAGTTTGTGCATTTTTAATCTGCACTGATGGTGGATAGCGAGTAGCTACTTAGCTAACAGCAATACATACTTATCAAGTGTTGGGTACTAGGTGCATAGAGTACTGTTGAAATAGGTTACATATTCCCAACAGTGAAATTATTTAACCAACTGACAGAATTGCCAAAGTCGTTGTATTGGGCTCAAGATACTAAAACCTGTTTTCCTGATCTGTATAAAAATTCAGTTTATTTCAGAAAAGAAGAGGCCCACTTTGGCCCAAAAAACTGCCCACACTATTAATTTGGCTTTTTTCAGGCATTTCCCTTTTGACGTATAGGGAAATCCCAGCCTGTCATCTTTGAAAAAATACATAAATGTGGGATCAGGCTCGTTGATACCGTTAAAATGGAAGTAAATATTGTCATATGTGGGATACTTGAAATATTTTGTTGTGTTTCACTGCACACTGCCATTAATATTGTTCATTTTTGTAGCATGTATTCCCAAAAAACGAAACTCACTATGGCACGCTGTGAATGCTGGATGAAGGTGCCATTGTTATGTCTCATGAAATCCGCAGCACTAACAATTTGAATGACAAAATGTGTGAAAAATCCACAAAGAATTGATAAGAGTCACTATATTGAAAGCTTACGTTGGAAAGTTAAGTTTATATTACTGAGATCTGTCTTTCGAAGCAGTTGGTCATCCGTCACATAGGGAGAATGGAAACTCAACAAACAATGTAAGGAAAGTTTTAAATAATATTTATGGAAGTGAGGATGGAAAGTGTGCTGTATGCTACATGATTAACGTTGTGACGGATAAATGTTCAATTTGATGGAAATAATAGACGTGTGTGTTTTAACTTAAATTGATAGTTAACATAAATATGCACTGCGTCTAACCAATCATAAACTGGGTACTGAAATATATTTGTGCATTCTCGCTTTACATAGTTATATCATACCAATGTGTGCCTGTCATGGGTGCAGTTTACCAGCAAACAGATTCTTCAACCGTAATTGGACAATAATCATCAACAACTCATCTGTGATAACCATTATCTGCGACGATCACCAGACCAATCTGTTGATCTTCTCTTGCAGTAATAAGGAGCAACATGGCAGCCCATAGGTTCTGAAAACGTGCGGATGAGAAAGTGTTTCATTTCAACTTTAAACCATGCATTTCTTCTCTTTAATGGAACGCCATGTGCCTTGATCAGAAATTGGTGAGGAAAGATAATAGAGATAATAGAGATAAGAAAGAGAACCATGCGATGTTCGCTAGCTATAACCTCTATTGGAAAAAGTTACCCATGTGTTCGTGAACTTAATTACCTCTTTTCAACGTTATGTCAAAATGAAAAGTACTTGTTATGCTAAAATAAACAGTTTTAATCATTTTTGTGAAAAGATACAAAAGTTTTACTTTTGTTGTTGATGTGTGTGTTTATGTTCCCGGTTCTCCGTTAGATAACTTTATGACGTTGGTGATGACAGGTTACGTTTGGCTACGCTGCCCACTAACGTCATTTAAATAGGTCAACCTCATCTTGAGCATCTAGTGATGTTAGTGTTAGGGCCGGGTGATCTGAATTAGTGCCGCAAGGGCATTTGAACATAGGGCGATGGATCAACGAATAAGATTAGCATAAGATGGCAGTACCCGACCTGTCATTTTCACATGTGTTAAAGTGAGAAAAACTTGGGTAAGTTGCATTGGAATTTTTTTTAAGAACGATCGATGTGTGCTCAGAAATACATGCTCGATTGATTGGGCCAATACA
Source organism: Ambystoma mexicanum (assembly GCF_040938575.1). Lineage (NCBI taxonomy): Eukaryota > Metazoa > Chordata > Amphibia > Caudata > Ambystomatidae > Ambystoma > Ambystoma mexicanum. The sequence goes on from NC_090921.1 coordinate 562,313,422, forward strand.
ATTTCTGACCAAACTACCCCTTTAAACTTCTTATTAAACTCCCTTGTTAAGATATCATAAGATATCTGAATACATTCATGAAGAGTTTAAAGAACAAAGCGTCACTCTGACCTTATTAAGTGCAAAGCTAAACTTTCTGGAGTGCTATATTTGTGCCATCAATTCATATACGTCTCCTACACTTGCCGTTTTGGGGGAAGGTAATTCAGAATCTCCAGTCCTATATACCACAGACTTTGTTTTACCATGCAGCAGTGTATTCGTGTTTAACAAACAGGAAAATACCTACTTCCAAGGTCGAAGGAAATGTCTCTTCGATAGCAATGCCAAAAGCTGATGAGTATAACCTCCCAAATCCATGAAAGAAATCAAAGAACTAGAAATATGTAGTAGGAGCAAAGAACCGAGGATAAGGACATTTCTTAGGAAACTGAAACACTTTTTGCTAGAAATAACCCAAGGTAACTCCTCTCAACCTAAGAAAATGAGAAAAAAACTAATGTCAAATGTGGAAAATGGCAGTCAGACCTCCCGTACATCATAGGCAATTGGCTTGAGTAAACTGCCCCCTGCGAGGCTAAAATCAGACCCCAAGCCCTCAAATCCCAAATCCTCAATGGCACACTATGGGCCTCATCACGAGTTGGGCTGTAGCCCTTAAATGCGGTGGTAACGGTATTACTGCCACATTTAAGGGCTGGCCCTATCACAAGTTGGGCGCTAAATGGGCTGTTTTGCCTCCAGCCTTTCTCTGGGGGGTGGAAATTCCATTTTCGGCTGTATTACTGCTGGCTGTATTAGCCTGCAAAATTAGTGCTGAAAATGCCCTATTGAATCCGGACCGGCAAACTACGAGTTCTGCGAGCGGGTGCCTTTCAGCCCGCCAGGTCTGACCTGGTGGGGGCAATGGCACCCACGTGCAGGCCTTGAAGGATGCACCATTCATGAATGGTGCCGGTGCATCCAGCCTCCCCATTTACCATTGAGTCCAATGGGACTCAAATGAATTGAATTGATATTTTATTTCTATCGCAGTCATACACAAGTGTTTCAGAGTGCGACATGCCAAGGGAGGGGAACAAGGGAGAACAAAACAACGATCTTACTAGGTCCAGTGACATTGAGAACGCGTAAGTGCATGGGAGAGGGGGAGGGGAAAAGTGCAAGGAAGGGGGAGAAGTGGAAAGTGCAGAGCAAAAGGAGAACAGAATAAAACATAAATACATGAATTATAAAAGCAACAAAAGGGTTAGTGCAGCCAGCAAGTGGCAAGTGCTGAGTTTAAGGCAGCAGACAGGGTAGGTCAGATAAGGACAGGAAGGAAAAAGGGGGTTGCTGTATGGGTACAGATACAGACTCCAGTGCAAGGGGTGGCTGGAGGCCGTGCGGGAGGGTGGCAAGGTGAGCAGGAACCTGGGCCCAGAGGACATAGGGTGGCCAGGTGCATGGTGCCAAGAGAGACCAGATTAGCAGGGGAGAGGGGGGCGAAGGCAGAAGCAAAGAGGAGGGTCTTGAGGTGCTTCCGGAACCAGAGATGGTTCTCCTCAAGTTTTAGAGTGGTAGGGTGGTTGTTCCAGAGGGAGGCCCCAGCCGAAGACAGAGATCTAGCCTCAGCCCATTTCTTTGAAAAACGACTGACCCTGTGGGAGTTAGAGGTAGAGGAGTGAAGAGCTCGAGAGGGGAGATATTTGCGGAGGGATAGCTGAAGGTATTTTAGACCCAGGTCCCAGAAAGCCTTGTGGACAATGCAGAGGGTTTTGAATTTAATCCTTGCATCCACTGGGAGCCAATGGAGAGAATTTAGAGCTGGAGAGATACGATCCCAGGGCTTGAGGCCAAGGACAAGTTTTACAGTCCTCTTCTGGATTAGTTGCAGAGGGCAGAGAGTAGAGGCAGGTAGATTTAGAAAGAGGCTGTTACAGTAGTCCAATCTAGAGAGAACAAGTGCTTGGGAGACCATGAGCTTCTGGTGGAAGGAGAGGAAAGGCAGAGTACCTCTGAGGGGGTGCAGTAGGAAGTTTGACTTTCTAGAGACATCAGAGATGTGGGGGGAAAAGGGAAGTGTGGAATCAAAGATGACCCAGAGGTTCTTAGCCTCGCAGGTGGGGGTAGGATGAAAATGGGGAGTAATGTTTTCCAGCGCATGGGAATGGGCAATTACCAGGTCCGCTGGGGCTGTAATGCCCCAGTAATTGCCCATTCCGGGTGCCAGAAAATTCATGACTCTGGCGGCAACCGTGCTGGTATTTACCGGCATGGCTATCGCCACAGTCACAATGACCCCATTTGTGTATCTAATCTGCATTGTGAGTGTGTGGACTACAAACTGTTGTTCGCCAGATTGCCCTACTTTATTGAAATTATAATAAAGTAGTACTTTGCCATATTCTCTGAGTCTCTCCGGGTTATTTGGGTCCAAGATTTTTTGTTATGGTAAATCCATTCTGCGCATAGATACACCCAAAAAGTGCTAATGCACAATGTGGACCGAACATTTTGAGATATGGGATGTGAACCAGTCTGGTTTTCGGCAAGGTCTAGACACGTCCTTGAACTCTCACATTTTAGCACTATTACAATAGCACTCAAGGACTTCAGGCCAATATATTTATTGGACTTTCTTAAACCTAACACATGCTTTCGACAGAGAAAATAGGGCCAAATTATGGAATTAACTGAAATATATGGGTTGTCCAATGACACTAATTAACATATGGAGGTACCAACACTCTGACACAGAAATCCAGATCTCCCTGAGCGCGGATGGATGCTATCAAATGCAGTTCCATTCTATATAGCTCTTCCCCAGGTGTGCTTACTCGCCCCCAGCACTGTTTAATTTATACATTGCTGATTTAGAGATAGCTTCACCAACTTAGAGTTTTTCCACCAAGGCTGGGTCAGTTGCAATTGAAATATTTGGCATATGCTGATGATGTGATATTGTTGGACCTGACAGCGATAGGCTTACAGGCCAAATACCGCTCTTTACAGATACCTGAACGAGCTGGGTTTAGAAATAAATGCAACCAAAACAAAAATATTGATCTTCAATCCAAAAAGAAAATGTCTTGGAAATTTGGAATAACTCACAATTAGAACAGGTAACCCAATCGAAATATTTGGCGAATAATTACTACCAGAATCTTTCATCAGTAGCGCTGCATAAGGAATTTCAGCCCAAATGCCTGTTATGTTCCGCTCAGGTAAAAACATAGAGAATACATTTGGCACATTTTCCCAGTTGTAAAATATTATAATGGGACCATTGTGCCATGTTTAACATATGGTGCTGACAGCAAACCATCAAAGATCCTTTGGGATAAAATTTAGGGCATGCTGTGGAAAGAAACCTTGAATTTGCCTAATGGGAGTCCTACTGCTTGTATCTGATATGAATTGAGTTTGAAACCGAGAGACGTTTATTGTAAGTGGAAACCACTTCTGTCATTCAATAAGCTTCTCCGACCTCCTACACGCTCGCTATTTTTAAATCTACAGGAGTTAATGATCAAACAGTCATGCCGTGCATTAAACAACTGTGTTGACGCAATGCACAACAGACTGAGCACCATTGATAGTTCTGCCTGTGAATTGAGAGAGTATCCACAACAAGTTTAAAAATGAAACTACCATTGGGATTAGATTTCAACTAGAGCGAGCTGTCTTAGTTTTAAGTTATATAGATTCACTCATGTTCTGGAAAAAGGCGTAGGTTTCCTAAATACTTTTTTTGAGGTTGTTGGCCAAATAAACAATGGAGACATGATTTCTTATGCTTAAGGCTTAGCCTTTTTCCAATTTTGTGAAATTACTAGTAGTCACGTGACAACAACTGACGCTTCTAGCACTTGTAGATATTGAAAAGAGGGACCCCCGAGTGAAACGCTGGAAACTTTACTAGTGTATTGTCCTGAGCTATTCCAAAAATGCACTATGCACTTTTCTAGTCATTCCGCCATAACATTTCTATTGACATTTCTAACTATCGTAACAAATCCCTAGATGTTGCCACTTCTCCCTAGGGTGGAGCTCCAACCCATGAGAACAGGGTGGTGAGGCCACTACCCGATAGTCCACCTGAAGGTGGTACACAACGGAAGGATCACATGTGGAGCAACTGAGATTAGGGAAGACAATATAGGGTGCACAACTGGCCACACCATTACCCGTCCATACCCTAGGACTCCTCTGTCTTCTCCTAACCTCTTCTTGGACTACAGGTCCGTGTACTTCTATCAGGTAGAAGAGTTGGATACTGGGACGAAGAAGAAGTGTGAAGCCATGAAGAAGAACTCATAGCAGAAGCGGTCTAGACTTCCGTGGAGGAATGATCGAAAGTGGATAATAAAATGTGAGAAGGGACTTACCTGTAGGTCAAGCCCTCCCGGAGCAACAGCATTGAGGAAAACGTCTGAGAGTGGGAGATTCGTATGTGGGAGACCGGGATGCTTACAGACATGTTCTCCTCAATCCGGTCAAGCAGCAGCAGACCCACAAGACTGGTGAGGCAGTAGCACAACCTCCAGGCAGAGGTCGACCGCATGGTCCATAACCCGTGTGCAAACTGCAGGGAGCTGAGAGACACGCAGCTGCTAAAGTTACCAGGCCGCCGTTGAGAGCTGGAGAAGCCCCAAAGCAGGCAGTGCAGACCCCGGGAGAGACCAGAGCCAAGCAGGAAGATCCCAGAAGGTATGGGAGACACCAAGCTTGCAGGTGGGGACATAAGAGTGTAGAGGAGGTCCCAAGTACAGCCCACACTCCAACCGTCCATTTTGAAGTACCAGGAACATTGACACCGAAATATGTGATGTATGATGAGCAAATAAACCAGCAGAGAGCCGCAGTTGGGCTCTGTCCAGTACCCATCAGAGGAACAATGCCTATTGAAGTACCAATACCAAGAAAACCATGGACAGTAAGGTACCCATTGAGAAAACCATATCAACAAATGAAACGAAATGAAGATTGTCTAAGTACAGTCCCTGAAGAAGCCAAAAAGGTCTTAATGGAAGATGAATGGTGACGACACGAGAACTCGGACTGACTCACATATAGAAGAAACAATGACCAGAGAATGACGTAAAGAGACGAAACGCCATGAACAAGGGACATCGTGGACTTAAAGAAAAAAGACGATGCCAACTGTAAGAAGCTTAAGCTGTAAGCATGATGAAGATATTCAACCAGTTTACGCTTGTACATATGACTGGAACCGCTAGAAAACTAAGAAAATCATGCGGCTTGCTATGCTTAGTAGAAAGATATTGTGGCAAGCGCCACCTATGCATATCTACCTCAACCGAAGGACGTTATATAAGTATACTTCCACTTTGAACAAGAAGCAGAATTAACCAAAGATTACTAAAGGCCACACGAGGAGAGCTTCATATTTGGCAAAATCGAGAATAAGAGGCAGAAACGAAAATCAGCAGAGGCAAATCGTGCCAAAGAAGCCAAGGTCGTATCAGAAGAATAGACGAACACTAGCTCCAATTAATTGAAGCTAAGAACAGAATATCCTGCTTCAGAAATGTCAAGATAAGAAACTGGTGGCAGGTGGTGGGTGAAACGAAAATCAAATACACGAATTACACGAAGAAGAGGCAAATTCAAGGTGTCTGAATCACGTGACCAGCCAAACGAGAAGAAGCAAGACATAAGAAGTAACACTGGTGATGGGGGAAGTCCATTTACGCAAAATTGGACAATATTATGTATGGACTAGGACAGCTCACTGGGAACCCTGATGTGTTCTATCCTATCAGTTACACCAGACCCTCACCAGGAACCAAGGTTGGATGTCGTTATAGGGGATAAAGAATATTCCTTCTTAGTTGACACAGGTGCAACACATTTATGTATACGTGAAGTTTTCCTTGTCCGGCGATTCTATAAATACTCAAGAGTTTCACAGGAGCTACAAGTCGTGTTTCTTTTACAGATACACTTCCAGTCTCTATAGGAGAATGTGATATGAATGTACCGCTATTATATTCGCGTCAAACATCTTGGGTCGAGATCTAATGACGAAGTTAAACATAACAATCTTGTTCACGGAGGAGGGCATAGTATGTTCAACTCCAGGAATGCACTATTTGAACGTATGCAGAATGATTAGAGCATATGCAGGACACACAGCTATGAGGGCTGTACCATTAGAGCCCGAAATATTTTCATATGGAGTATGCATGCCAATGGCAGGGCTGCCAGGCCTTGCTGAGAAAACCATGAGGATCCCAGATGAATTTCTATTTAGGTCAAGAATACCTATACACGAGGAAAAGGGACAAGTATTTCCCTTGATGACACACAGCCGCGATACGGGGGAAAATGGCTTTGATCGATGGTTGTGATGATGAAGGCCAACAATGGTACACAGTAATCGCCATTGAAGAAGGGTACAGATTGACGGACATCACTAATGACGATCTGTTTGACTAGCAAGCAGAAGGGGAGAAACAGCAGTTGAGGTAAACCTCACTTTTTGGGTGAAAATGATCAAAAGAGAAGTGCCTCAGAGAATGATGTTGGCACAGAACCGTCCTGAGTATTTCGAGGACGTCATGGCCCAGGTGCCTGTCTCAGTGTGGACCACAGGCCCCTATGACGTAGGCTTATTGAAAGGAGTCAGAGAAGAGAAAATTAAACTGAAGCCAGGAGCAATTCTTCCAAAAGCACGACAATATACCATGACCAGGGAGGCAGATGAAGGAATTTTAAGACAATTTCGGCTATAATGGAGCAGGGTATCTTAGTCAGAGTCGTCATGCAATTCTGCAGTTTACCCTATCACCAAATCAAAGGGAGTGTCTTGGCATTTAATTCAGGATTTACGCCCAATAAATGATATTGGGGGTCATTACGAGTTGGGCGGTAAGGGTTAACGGTCACCGGTAATGATGTTGGTACCGGTAAACCCTTACCGCCCTATTCCGAGGTCCCTTAGCGGGTCCCAGCAGGAACGGCTGGTCTGACCAGCCGTTCTCTGCGGGTCCCATTAAGGGACATTGGAGCTATTGCGGGCCCGTTATTAGCGCCTATGGGGCTCAAATGGGAATGGGGAATGGTCAACTGAATGGGGATTTACCGGGTCCGCATAGGTCGGAATGTCCCGGTAAGTCCCCATTCAGCCCATTCAGCCAAACCGGATCCAGACCCGGGTTTGGAGGCAGCCATGGCGCTAATAGCGCCTTGGCTACCTCCAAACTCATAATGACCCCCATTGTTGCGGCCGAGTTCCCTTTAGTCCCTAACCCTGCTACAATTCTATGTAATATACCTGTCCAGGCAAAATATTTCACAGTGATTGACTTGAAAAATGCATTTTTCTCAATCCCATTGCTTCGAGACTAAAAAGATATGACATTCACGTTCAGACAAATGTGTCTGAAAAGCACAAGGCTTCCCCAGGGGTACTGTGAGTCTACTTCTATCTTTAACAGAATCCTGCAGATGGACCTAAGCAATATTGCATTAGAAAGTGTAGTCTTACAATATGTGGATGACATCTTAATTTGCAGCACTACAGAGGAAAGATGTAGACACGATTCTATCCAGCTATTGACTATATTGGCTGAGAAAGGATATAAGGTTGACAAAGAGAAGTTACAATATTGTCAGCAGGAAGTGCTATACATAGGTCAGCTGATCTCACATGAGGGGAAAAGGGATATCCCAGAAAGGGCTGAAGCCATACTGAACACGGCTAAACCACACACGATAAAACAGATGCAGAGCTTTTTAGGCCTTTGTAATACATCAGGGAATGGGTCTTCAATTACAGCTCATATACCAAGCCTTACTGAACTCAAGAGAGCCATTTGTACGGCACCAGTTTTAGGGATTCCCAATTATGCAGAGGAATTGTACCTGTTTTCACACACAAATGGCAGCGTTATGATAGCAGCGCTCACACAGAGAACCACATTGGGGTACAACAAGCCCTTGGCATCTTATAGTAGAAATTTGGACCCAGTGATGAGAGGTCATTTCCCTTGTGAACAAAGTTTAGATGCTGCACTGTTCGCCGTAGAGAAGGCTACAACCATTGTAATGGGATGCTCAATGACATTGTACTTCGAGCACTCGCTATTTGCTATTCTAGAGAAACCGAAGGCACACTGACATCTCAGAGAGCTTCTGCTTATGAAGTGATCATATCGAATCCATTGATTAAGATAGTCCGATGCAAGATAGTGAACCCAGTTATGTTCATAGCAGAAGAATTATACGATGAAATTTCCAGAGTAAAAGAAAATTTATTGGCAGAAGGAGAAATTGTCTTCGTTGACGGTTCTTCGAGAATCGATCAAAGCAATGGACAAAGATATACAGGCACTGCGGTAATGAAACACACAGCAAATGGAGAATTTCGAGTGCTTCTTAGTGCACTATTACGATCTCATTATTCAGCACAGGCTGCAGAATTATTAGCATTGATTCTCACGATTGAGAATCACGCACCAGGAAGTAACGGTGTACAGTGACTCCGCCTATGTGACGTCGACAGTGCATGCAGGCCTAGCGTGCTGGAAAAGGAGGAGATACCTCCGAGCGGACTGCACGCCAGTACAGCACGCAGCCCTATTGGATAGGCTGATTAAGGCACTACAGCTCCCAGTGGGCATAGCGGTCGTGAAATGCACCCCCCACACGAAGGGGACAGATTTGATCTCACGTGGAAATCAAGCAGCAGACACAGAAGCCAAGCGTATGGCATCCAAGAGCGAGACGATCATGGATGTGGAAGTCACAAATGTAAATGAAAAAATATAATGTCGCACGGAGTGAACCTGAAAGCTACAATAAGATGGGACAAACACAGTTAATGGAACTCCAAGGGAGGCACCACAGGAGGAGAAAAACCTTTGGAAGCGCCGAGCGTGTTCTTTAAACCCCTCCGAAAGCTTGTGGCGACAAGACAGCACTGGTAAACCAGTAATGCCTATAGCCCTGTTAAATATAGCATTGGAGCAGTTACACTATCCAGCACATATGACAAAAGAGAATCTAGCTGAAACACTCACTGAAGACTGGTTCATACCGAATTTAGCAGAGCACGTTGCATTCTTTATGGTGAACTGTATAATTTGCCAACAGTTCACAGCTGGGCACACACTAAAAGTAATTAGAGGAGTCATCCCAAGGCCCAATGGACCATTTTAGCACTTTCATGTTGATTATGTCGATATGATTCAAGTATATAACGGGTACAGGTATCTAATTGTTGTGGTGTGTCCATTCTCTAGATGGATAGAAGGGTGTCCGGTCAAAGGGTCGACTACAAAAGGATCGAATGTAATAGGGTTGACGCAATAGGGCCGAAAACAAAAGGATTGATTTTTTTTTTAATTATATATATTTTTTTGGGTTTTCGTATAGGTAAAAAAAGTGGTTTTTACCACAAAAACCGGGGTTGGGGGACCCCCCCAAAAAACCAAAAAAAATGTAAAAAAATCAATATATCTTTTTTCGATCCTTTTGTTTTCAGTCCTTTTGAATCGATCCTTTGACCATTCGATCCTTTTGAATCGATCCTTTGACCTATAACCGGATAGAAGCAGGTCCATGTACACACCCAGACTATACCTGTGCAGCCAAATTTCTAGTGAGAGAGGTATTTCCCAGGTGGGGAGTATGTGAAGTCATGAGATAAGATAATGGGACTCACTTTGTAAATTAAGTTTTTGAACCGATTAGCTTGTTGCTTGGTATAAAGCACAGGTTTTCATCGGTGTATTACCGGCAAGGTAACGAAATATGTGAGAATCTCAACAGCTTGTTAAAGGAAAGGATAGCCAAGTTGAAGCTTACTCTAAGAAAGGAAAGGTTACACTGCCTTCCTTTGGCACTGTATGCACTCAGAAACCAACCCGGTTCTGACCATCATCTTACACCACACGAAATATCCACAGGAAGAAGAATGAGCACTCCCCTGACACCCCGAGACAGAGCTAGATGCGATGCTCAGCCAACAAGAGAAATTTTAAGGTCTTAAATGCAAAATTACTTGAATTTCATGACATCTTGTCTTACTCTAATTCAGGGAATGCTATATGAGCCAGGAGAGACCACTTTTTAGTTAGAGGCTTGTGGGATGTGGTCAATAATGCAAGAATAAAAAGGGGGGACCCACAACAAGCTACCTATTGATGTCACACATCTGGGCTGGAAATTTAAACTGACATGAGGCAACTGTGCATCAAAATCTTGTGTGAGAGCATATATCACAAGATATGGGCGAAGACTGGTATTTAGAAAAAATATGTATATTCAATTTTATTTTTCTGATATATGCTAAAACCACAGGGCCCACCACGGGTCCAGTACTTATACAGACAGTGTATAACAACATATAACAACAATGTATGAAACATTCAAATGCATCTGTTAGCAATTGTCAAAATTCACTAAAAAACATTTTTAATTTAAAGTGGTTTTAGTAAAATAAGGTGACTTTCAATAATAGACATTTATCTCTGGTTTATCAAGGAAGCCCCTATGGAAAATGTGTCGACAGGGATGACTCTGTTTCATATGAAAGCCTTATTTGGACCACGAGCTGTCCAGGGTACAACAGCCGACATTTATCATCCGGCGATCGTACATACCTAAGGCTGGAAACAGAGTCATCCCTGTCGACACATTTTCCATGGCAAGGCTCACTAGTATCACTGACTAGTATCACTGACTTTCTTCAAGATCCTGAAAATGAAAAGACTGTTAGGACTCTGCTCACTGTAATTGCTGGGCAGTTCCTCCTGCTTCTGGAATATAGCTAGGAAAAACCAAATGTCCCAAGCGGAGGAAGAAACGAATAGGCTTATTTATCAATGTACTATTTTTTCACCTAATTGAAGTCTGCCCAGATCTTGTCAGAAAAACTACAGACGTATTTACATTTCTTCAAGATCCAGCAAATACAGAACGTCTAAGTATAATCCTTAATGGAATTATTATTCAAGTTGCTCTTCACGCACAACAAAATTGCAGAAACTTTTCCCAGTGAGTGAGGGCCAAACAGTTCCAAACCTCAGAAGGAAAGGACAAATGTCCCTGTCACCAGAAGACAGCAGGTTGACGAGCAACGTTTTCTTTCGCCTAATCGAGGATTTTCCAGAACTTGTGGGGACACCTGTCAGTGTTGACGTCCTCACATTCATCAGAGATCCAGATAATTCTACACAGATGATCATGCTCTTGCATGGTATTGTGATGCAAGTCGAACTTTCTAACCATCAGCAGAACTATCTGAGAAGATTTTAAACTTTCCGCCGAGGGACAGATCGAGTTGTGCAAGAGATTTCATTTTTTTATACTGACAAGGACACAGCATGTCTTCGGGAATGAAGCAGATCAGAGGCACAGATTGGGAACTCATATATTTTGAACATGCACAGTAAAGAGACTTGCTGAATTATTACCTGATTTTGATACTTCCCATAGCCTAGCAAGAGGACTGTATCCAGAGATAACAGACAATCCATTGTTCAGACAAAGGGGGACAAGTGTTATAGTACCTGCAACTCACAAACAGAACCAGAATCCAGAGATAATATTGTTTAGAAGCTAGATTAAAAGTTAGCATCTTTCAACATATGATCGAGATTGGGACCAAAGCAGCAATCTCATCCTCCCTTAGGAGGCGAGACGTTCATACTTTTCCGGAAGTAAATGCTGTAGATTGACCAATAGGGGTATTATGTACTTATGCATTATATTCATCATTGTTTTACTGTCACTGACGATTAGAACTGCATTTTTTATTGGTGCACAAAGCGTTCCAATCCCAGTGCACCCACATAATGATGCACACATGAAACCCACGAAGGCACCCAGACCTTACATGGTCATTCCAATCCCTAGAAGATCTGATGGTAGAATTAATGAACCTGAGATGGATCTGATTAGCAATTACATACACACACACACTTATGGTAACAGGCAAATCGAAAAGCTGGAGACAGGGTCGGCAGAGTATGAACGTAAAAAGGTTACTGACAACTACACACATCCAAACATTGAATGCACACACATCAGGCCTAGCATCAATAAATACAGGACCACAGGTCAAAGAAGAGGGGAATGTTGGGCAGCCAACAATGAGAAGCTACTCTATAAGTAAAGTGATAAGACAAGTGGGAAAAGATAAACCCTTGAAGAGACAAGAGGAGCTGGAGAGGAAACCAACAGAAATAACATAAATGAACACCCCTGATAAGACACTGATGGAAGCTCAAAGAAAATCTCACAAGCACAGCTGATAGCAGAATCAATATGGCTGTCGTTAGCCAGAGCCTGGAAGAGGCAAGAGGAAATAGAAAGAGTTGCCAGACTTTCCTCCACTCAACTGGCACAGATGAAGACACCTACACCATGGATCAGGACACCCGAGAATCCTCCAGCAAGAAGAAGCCAGACGGATGGATTCAGGGATTTATTTGTAGCAAACTACATGAAAACCTTAAGAATCAAAAGAGCATACATGGAGATGACAGTGAACTAAATGATTACTTGGACAGGGCAGCACATTTGGGAAACACCTGGTACCAGTACATGAAAGAAGTTGGAAGACGAAGTTTAGAAGGGGAATGCTTTGTTTGTACACTCCTACCTTACAGCATGGGGAAATCAAAGATCTTTGTAGCTGTAGAAATTGATGTCCAGACAGCACACTGTCTATCACACGTAGCAATGTGCAAGACCAGAGGCCAGTTCATGGGAAGTGATGCCTCACTGAAATGGGAAACTGAAGCGACCGATCCGAATGAAGATGATAATGTCCAGGACATAAAGACAAGAAACAATGGAAAGATGAAACACATTGTGATCAGATATGAGAAGCCTGGAGTTAAAGGAGCAGAAATCAGAAGTGAAGCAAACCAGAAGCTAAATGTCCTAGGAAAAACTCCAGAAGAGACTCGAAGTTGGAAGAACAGAGGACAAATGCAGATTTGGGGAACAGTGCTTTCACCAGACGGATGGGAGAAAGGAGTAGTGATTTGCAGAGCATGGATGATCATTGGTCAATATGAACCTACCATCAACATAGTGCGAAATGGATGCAAGCCTTTGTGGCCAAAGCTTGTAAAACTGCTGGCATGGGTCGAAGGCAGAGGAGGACCCTTGCAGATAGTGCCACTGGAAAGCCCAACATTCTGCTTCAGGAATAATGGCACTAGTAAGATGGGGGGGAATCAGAACTGTGGGTGAGTTTTTGATGTTCCCGGAATGGTACATGGAACTGCAGTAATTATGGACCACTACTGGGCATGTGGATCCAAAGCATACATCAGGCTGCTGAGAAACTGGGGAGGTATATGCAGGTATATGGTCCCGAAGAGTGACCTGAACATTGATAGTTTCCCGAAAGCAGATGCTCACCTGAGGAAGAAGAGATCTGTGGAACTGCTGACTCGAATGAAGAGAGAGAATTACTTTTCTTCCAAATCACTGAAATTACTGTTCAGCCTCACTTCATCAGTGTTCAAGACAATCTTCATGCCAAGATTTCAGGTTGGAGCAAATACTAAATGGTTGCAGATAACCAGCTGGGAGTTACTGCAGACCATCAACACAACCATAAACGGATTCAACACAATCAAAGAGGAGTTAAGGGCAATCTGACTGATGACTCTCCAGAACATATACGTACTTGACATGGTCACACCTATGGATGGAGGTGTTTGTGCAAAAATAGGAGAATCATGTTGCACATTCACACCATCTCACGATGAAGAAAATGGAACTCTAACCGAGGGTATAGGTATGCTGACGAAGCTACAGAATCAGATGATTGATGAAACTGACGAGCTTGACGATGACAGCTGGTTTGGATCACTATTCTCATGGGTTCCACAATGGATGGCAGATGCATTAAAGTTCCTAGGAGCCCTGCTAGTGATGATATTGCTAGGATTCTGTGTTATCAAGATAATAATCTCTCAATGCCATAAAACTGCAAAAAAAGCCATAGGGATGAAGATCATGATTGATGTTGAGCCAGGATGGAAGCCCAAAGACCTGACTGACGAAGAAATAAGAGACTTTGTGAAGGCAAGCATTCATGAACCAGAAGGAACAAAGTTTCTATATGCGGCCCGGTTGGCAGAGTTGTCATGGAAGCACCGGCACCATTAGCAACGGTGCTGGTGCTTCCGAGTGCCCATTCCCATGGAGTTCTATGGCACTTATCGAATACCCCGCCTGATTTCCTGCTCCGCTGGGACTTGTAATGTCTGGGATGCACCAGGAAGTCAGGTTGCAGATCTGGTGTTATGGGTATGGCAGCAACCCACCGGTAGCACCGGCGGGTTGCCGCCGTACTTGTAATGAGGCCCATTCTCTTAATAATTGAGAAAGCTGACCACGGAATCTTCAGGCAGGGCAAGGGAGTCATTCCCCATGGTGTTTTGCGTGAAACAGTGAAAGCCTAATATCAAACCAAAAGGCCAGGGGAAAGGGAGTTATTCCCCTAGCATTACAAGTATTGTGCTAGGAACATGTGATCCAGGGGAAGAGTGCCATTCCTGCTGTAGTGAAGAAATTGAGAACATTCTGATAACAGAATGTTATTGGATTACTTGTCGATTATTTGTGAAATACTGGGACTAGGGGATGGGAGGCATTCCTCCTGGTAAATAACTTGTAAAGCAAATCACAACCAGTGACTGTGATACCCAGTCCAGGAGAAGTGAGTCATTTTCCGTGACCAAGTACATTGGTGCAACCTTTAGTTTAGTTATAAGCATAAACGACAGAAATAGAGATTTTTTGACACAGGACGGTGCACTCTTTAAGTTTTAAGGGCATTCTGACAACCCCAGTAGTATTTAGTTTGAGGCAGGGAAACCCCTCTTAGTGATAGGGAAAGGTAGATTTTCTCTTTATTTTCTTGCCTAATGGCAATCACTATCCACCTGTGTCTCAGTCTCCTCCTTCTGCACCCTTACACCATCTTACGAGTGGAAGTCAGATTTCTTGAAGTATAGCAATGCTGAATTTCGTACGAGATTTTTTAGGAATTAATGTGGGTTTTTAAATGTTGAATTTAAAAAAAATGTTTAATTGAATTTTAAGAATTACATTTTTATGAGTTTGATTTCCTTTTTTTTCTCTTTTATGTCATTTGAAAAAATGATTGTGCTCTGATGTATGAATTAATTGGTTAAGAATATGTTATTGGTATGGGATTAAAATGTAAAAGGTTAATTGTAAAACCAACACAGTAATAATGAAAAAAAGAATACAAATATCATGAAAAGGAAGAAAAAAAACCTGTAAAAGAGGTAGACAATTTTTTTTTTGCATTCACCACTGGACTCTTTCATTTCATGAGAGTACAGAGTCTTGAAGTTCTTTTACTTGCTTTATTGTCAGTGAGTCATCAATATTCTGTTTACAATTAAGCATAATACTTTGGTTCAAATAAGCAAACCGGCATAACACTCATGGAGAAAAACAATAAACACCAAATTCTCTCTTATTGTCTATGTTCTTCAAGGCAATTGTCATGAGGGTAATTTAAACTACAATGTGCAACTTAGAGCCACTGTGCCTAATGTGTGACCTCATCTATGAAACTATTTGCACAGTGGGAAACAATAATTGTCTCAAATTGACTGAATTAAATACTCACATAACGGGCCTCATTACAAGTGTGGCGGTCTGGAAATAAGAGTGCCGGTTGCACCGTACTGGCACCCTTTCCGGACCGCCACACTACAACTCTTCGGGCGGGGGACATAGGACCCGGCAGGTCTGACCTGCCGGGCTTTACGGCACCCGCTTGAATAGTTTTTACGGAAGTCCCGGCACCGTTACCAACAGTGCCTCAGCTTCCATCTCCCCACTCCCATGGATTCCTATGGGACTACATGGGAATGGAGAACAACATTTTCCTGCGCCTGACACCCCGGGCCTCTGGGACTTGTAACGTCCTGGTGGCAACGGGAGATCAGGCGCTGGAAAATTGTCGATAGCACCGGCAGGTTGCCGCCGGACTCGTAATGAGGTCCATGTGTTGGTCTGATTTTATTTCACCTGTTCAAGGTTGCACACAACACAGATAGCGTTGACTCACACATGGCAGTCAGAAGGTCATGTGCAGTCTTTTGCCTTGCTTCTCCCGACCCCTCTTTCATAGTTTGTTGAAAGCCAGTTGTATTTGTGCAGCCTATGAACCCCGCTCTCCTTTTTATTTCGTAAAATATTCAGAGGCAGAAATCAGCTTGACTTCTCTGAGCACAAATGCAATGGGTTTTGTCTCCATTCAGAAAAACGTACGCCATCATTCTCCTTCTCAAATGTCAGTCAAAATTCCCAAGAAAAAGCCAAAAGCCAGGACCAACAACAACCCCTTCTTTCGTATGCAATCACTTTCTTATAGTTACTTTCTCTCATACACTGCACTCCATATATAGGCATTTGTAAGCTCATCCTATCAGAAGTTCTTTGCTTTACCACTCCACAAAGTTACCAGCACATAATGCTGTGCTCATACATTGGGATAACAGATGTTTGCTCACTTCACTTTTTAATTCTGCATTGCATGCTGTATTACAATGTAACCCTCCGTGGCTTGTGGCTTTGAAACAACTCGTTTTATTTGTTTCTAGAATTTAGCAACATGACACTGATTTTTACAGTGTTTCAGAAAATGCACCTTTTCAGCAATTCGCTTTCCCAGCATAGCAATGCAAGTGTTGATGTGTTAATCTGAGTTAGTAGCATCAATGCATTTCCCATTTTTTAATATTTACATTAGTGCACATATCAATAATCGCTACATGTTCATGTCACAAACCTCCCTTACTTTTCTCAACCATATCACGATACTTCTTTCTTGTTTTGCCTTTTGTCCTAGCAGATTCCCGAAGCTGGCACAGCTGTATTGAAAACAGAAAAGGAGAATTGCCTGGTGCCACCTGAGTTACTTTTTATTTTTCCCCCAGGGGTCAAGTTCTAAAAAACAAAGCGGGGGAACGCGTTAACATATCAATTCAATGTGGCGTCACCAGAAATGTGCATATCAAGGTGCCTCAGAAAAAAGTGGGGGGACCCACGTGTACCCTCGAGTTCAGCCCTGATTCCCCATTCCCAATCTCCCTTTGTATCAAAACCTGAATTACTATCTGAGTATTGTTTGCAGAACGTTTCGTGACTCTTTTCGGTCAAGACAACATTAAGTAGACAGTGAGGAGACTAGAATTATTGATCAGTTTAGCATAAGCATTTGTAGTTCTTGAAAAAGCACCCTAACTACACTCTCTATGTGAGTGCTTGGGTGTTTGCAACATGCCATGGGCATACAGAACCTGCCGTTTACATTTTCCTTTTTTTTTTTTTAAATGTATTTTCAAAGCATAACCATAAGACATCAGCATATAAAACAAGAACATATGTACGAACTTTATATACAAAACCACACAAACCCACCCACCCCTTGTTCACATCTCACCATCCGCAAATACAAGGTCAATAAATCTCCACAAATGTCCCCCATATCTTTGCAAATAAACATTCCTTGCCTTGCTTCCTATACAAACGTTCTTCCATAGCTGCCAAATCTTGCATCTCACTCAGCCACATTTCCTTATTTATCGGAGCAATAGATTTCCAATTTCAAAGGATAACTTTCTTACCCATAGCAGCCCCTCTAAATAACCATTTTTTTTGGCACTGAGAGAGATCATCCAAGAGGGAATCATTCCGCAGAATTATCATCTCAAAATTAAAATGAATTGTCACATCGAGGATCTCTTCACGTACTTCACCCACATCACTCCAAAACCCTCGGACCTTCACACAGTCCCACAACATATGTTCCATCGTTCCATCCTCATGTACACATACCCAGCATTCAGGACCATCCTTCAAACCTTGTCTCCACAGTTTTTCCGGGGTCCAATAGACCCTATTCAGGATCTTAATTTGTCTTGTCCGCTCTGTCAAGCCCAAGGAACACAATCTGACATTCTCGCACACCCTAGTACAACTCTCAACAGTAATGTCCGCCCCAATTCTCCTACCCCATTCAATCCTCAGCGAATCATTGCTTTTATATTCAATTAAAACCTGTCTATAGATCCGGCTCGCCAAGCCACACTCTTTCACCAATGCTTTCTTTGTCAGAAATTCCAAATGCAGACAATTCTGAAAATCAATCTCACCATACAGAACCTGCCGTTTACATTTTCCGTGATCATAGCTCACTCATCTATGCAATTAAACATCATCTATTGATATGTACACCCCATTTAGGGAGGAAAGCACTTTTCGGCAGGGCAGGGCCTGGCCTGAATCTCGTCTATAAAACTTTCTTGGGGGAAGAGTAAAACAAAGGAAGCTCGCACTTTGAAAATGAACATCAACACATGCAATGTAGCTGAGGTTACTTCTAACACCTCCGCTTGAACCCAGGCATTACTAGAACAGCGCACATTTAGATTAGTAATTAGATCTTTATTTGGAGAACGATTGTGCCATATTTAAGAGGCCAACATGTTTAGAGTACATTAGCACCCGGGGCTGGGAAAGCAGCAAGTCAGGCTTCTCTAAACATGAACTAAATCCCAGAATAAAACCCTGAACAAGAAGCTGGTTGCTCTGATTCACCCTCCACTCGCACATATCTTCTTCCAATTTAAATTACATTTTTGCATTTACCTGTTTCCTCTGCAGCTCCTCTGTGCATCCTTGTCTCCACTGTTGCTCCAGTACTGGCCATAGAAATGGAATAGGGAATTCTCTAAAAGATCTCTTTTTCAACGGCATCATAAGCTGTTTACCATCGAACATAATCCTTTTTTAAAAGTTTACAATGCTCCATTTCTGTTATTATCGGCATAAATGCCTTGTACATTGGCTCAAACAATTGCTGCAGACGTAGTGACGAATCGAAGGATCATGTCACTTCTCCCCAGGCGGGAGTCCCTTCCTTCGAGGCTAGGGAGGTGAGGCCGCTACCCGATATTCAACCTAGGGGTGGTAAAAATGCAGGAGGACCTCACAGGGTGGAACTCCCTAACCCTCTTACCTTTGAATCCCCAAAATCCCTAAGATCTATAAGACAAGCCTCTGACAGTCCCACTGCATGTTATTGTGACACTCATCCTTTTCTTCCGATAAAATCTCATTCATTGTTGTATGAAAATACTGTGAAGAAGAAGATTAAGGGAATTATACAATCTACTCTTTCATGTGATGTACAAAGTACTGAGAAGAGCTGGCCTTGAGGAGGCCTCCTCAAGAGTATATCAATGATACAGACAAACGACGTTGACATTGCGCTGGGGAGGACCTAACTACCGACCATAAAAACAAAGAAAGGATTGCCTGAGGAAAACCAGAAATTCCAGAGAGAAGCCAGCATAGAGAAGCACCTGCCTGAGAAGCTCAAACCCGGCAACCAAGACGCATGACAGAGAAGCAAATCCTCAGTTGAGAGGACATAGATGGAAGGTCAGAGGAAGCCTCATGAGCTAGAAGGAGGCCCGACCAATGCAGAAGTGATAATCTGGGTGATGATGCGTGACCTTAGCAAGGCAGACCAGTAGGTCCCTTAACAACACTGATACCAGTGAACCAGAGGCCATGCAGCACCACAGTGGGTTAGAGAGAAGCAAGGAATGTGTGATGACGAATGCAGAAGAGCGGTCCCAATCTCGCAGGAAGAACCAGCGATGTGGTCCCAGGAACGGAGAGGTAACAGGAACCAGGGTAGAAGCAGTAGGAGTTTGGGGGGGAATAACAAATGTATATGGACCAATCTCCCCCATCTAAGTAATTGTTGTAAAACTGATCAAAGCATCAGGAGTGATCTCCTTCATCTCAGTAATTGCTGTAAAGATGATCAAAGTATTAGGAGTGATCTCCCTTGTCTCAGTAATTCTTGAAAAGCAGATCACAGCCTCATGAGGGATCTCCCTCATCTAAGAAATTGTTATAAAGCAGATCAAAGCACTGGGAGTGATCTCCATCGTCTCAGTAATTCTTGCAAAGCTGACCACTGCATCAGGAGGGACCACCCTCATCTCAGACCTAGGCCCTTCCCCTCCTCGGGATTCCCAGACTTAGGGATCATTGTGTTAGTCTTTAACATCATAGTGTCTGTCTTCTTGTCCAACTGTTCAACTTGTCTCACCTCTCTGTCTCGTCTGCTGTGTCCTTCCCTAGTGCTCTCCCTTTCCCTTCCTCTTCTCTCCTCTCCCTACCTACTCTATGGGGCTCTCCATCTCTCCTATCTTCTCTAACTGCTTCTCTATTGACTATCCTGCTCTCTTCACTAAATCTGGTAGGAAGACATTTAAAAAGGATATCCTGGTCGCCAACCCAGGCCTTCCTATTGCTCACACCTATACCAGTGCCTGCTCCAGGCAAACTGTCAACGACATCCTCTATGTCGTTCCCTCGCCAGACCTTTGGACCCTACATATGGTCTCTGTGCTGTCTCTCTTCTCTTCCTCTGCCATTAATGGTGGCACCCGGTGGAGGCCCTCCTGTCCTCCTTCCACTCTTCCAAGGTCATCTTTAATGTTTATGTGAATGGTACCATCTTGGTCCAAGGCCCTCAGACCAACCTTCTCCTCTTCGATAGACGCTTCCCGCGCCTCATAAATTTCCTTTCTTCTCCTGCTGTCCCCTTTCTTCCCTCCACAATATCCTCACCTGCTGTTTCCTCCGTGACTACCTTGCCCTCTCCATCCTCTGCTTCTGGCCCCCTCTGGCTTCCTCTACGCTTCGGCAAGGCGTAACTCTGAGCTGTACCCCTCCCCAGAAGTCTTTCAAGGATGGCAACCTCCTCCATATTGCTACTCTCAACTCTCGCTCATCTGTCAAACACTCTACTGACATCTGCTGCCTCCTGGAGGAACTTGACCTAGATGTCCTCAGTCTCACTGAGACATGGTTCATGGTCAGCTCTGTCACAAGCTTTGACACTCTCCTCCCTGCCCTGCTACAAGATCCTCTCCGCACCCAGGTCCAACCATTCCAGAAGGGGTGTAGGCCTGATCTTCCCAGAGTGGATTCCTGCCTCTGTCATTCCTACGCAGGCTTTCTGCGCTTTTGAATGCCTCATCTGCAGGCTCTCTCTGTTACGCTCACCTGACTCCCACGGAGGCGCTGGCCAGGATCGTGCTGCTGTGACCTCTTCTAAGGTGTTGCGCAGGGCTCAGAAGATGGACTGGACCGGACTCCCAACTCCTGCTTGTCCGGCTTGCAAAAGTATCCTTCTGTAGGCGAGAATAAGGGATTAACTGTCTGCGGGGAATGCTACCAGCCTCCCCCTTTCCCCTCTCACCCTCCTCGAAACCCTTCAGTGCTTCCCGTGGCGTCTCACCTTAGGGTCTTGAAGGGCGAGCTCTCCTTCCTGCTTCTGATGCAGGGGCGCGTTGGTATCCAGTTACTTCACTGGATTCTTGGTTTTATGAGAACCAAACTTGCTTGGCTTCCAGGTAAGTTCCTTGAAAGGTTCCCCTTTTGTCCTTGCATCAATATGCTAATGTCAATGTCTTTTTCCCCATAGGGGCCGGGGTACGGAATGCCGGGGAAAAGGCACTGACCCGAGATGCAATCCCTGTAGAAATCAGGTAAGTCTTGATGAGCTTTTTTGGGTAATGTCTTTTCATTCGCTCATTGACGCTAATGTCTTTTTCCCCATAGGGGCCGGGGTCCGGAAACACCGGATGCGGCGCGGACCCGAAATGAAGAGGAAATGACCCAACAGGTAAGTCTTAACATGGAGGTTTTGGTTTCCTCATTCCCTTCTCTCTCTCACCTTTGCTCTTGTCTTTTTCTCCCTAGGCGTGGAAGCGTGGCTGCGAATCCGGGTGATCGCTGCTGAACATGGAGGCGCCCTGTGAAGGTGAGTGGAATGCGGCGCTGCGGCGGTCTATGCGATGTGCTTTTAAATTAAGTGTCTTCCTTTGCAGGATCATCGGCGAGCTGACTCCGGAATGCAGATCTTGCAGGTAAAGTCTTTCCTTCCCCTATTCTCTCTTTCTCTTCCTTTGTAGGTGATCAGGATGCTGGCAGGCGTGGCAAAAGTCCGAATGCAGGAGCAAACACGGTGAGCGTCCAGCTGCTAGATGCAGAACAACGCGAAGCATGTGCTGCTCTTTGGGTGTGGTTTAAATAGCCTGTAAAGTAGTTCCAGGTATGTATCCTTCCACTCAGGTATGTATTCTTCCTCAGGCCACACCCGAGTGATAAAGTAGTCCAAAAGATAAAGTAGTCCCATTCAGTCCTCAAGAGGGCCTGGATGTAGCTGCACGGTCTGCTTCAGGTAAGTGCACATTAAAACACTTACACACATGTCTTGCTTTATGAGCCTGGCGCCTAAGGCGCCAGGACTGCGTCCAAAAGGCCCCAACTTGGGCCCGCTGAGACGTCCTTGGGGAAAATGATGTCTGCCTCTGGGGTTGCTGGGCTGGGCTTGGCTCCTTGGAGGTAGGCATCATGACACTCTCTCTCTCCTAGCCAGTCCCTGTGGCTACTATCTATTGGCCACCTAGTCAGATCTCCTCCTTCCTCTCTCAGTGGGCAGATCTCTCCTCTTCCCTCCTGATCTCGACCACTCAACTCCTCCTTCTTGGAGACTTTAACATCCACCTGGATGCTTCCTGTTCTTCCTCTGGACTCTTTCGCGACCTTTGCGACTCTCTCTCACTCTCTATTCTCCCCTCTGGCCGACTCACTCTGCAGGGCATACTCTGGATGTTCTGATCTCCTCAGACCTTCCCCTTTCTATCCCTCTCACCACTCCTCTCTCCTGGAGTGATCACTTCCTCCTTTCCTCCCAGCTCACCCTCTCTACAGCTCAGGCCATGCCAACTCCATCACTGCCACCCACCTTCTCGGTCATCCGACCCATGAAGCGCGTGTCAGTTGAGGCTTTTGCCACCACTTTCTCACCCCCGCCCCCCTCCACCTTTGGCTGACTCACACCCTGACACAGCCCTCTCCATGATCCACTCTGCTATATCTGATACCCTCGATTTTCTTGCCCCTATCATGAAGATCCGCCTGAAGCCCAAAGCCAAGTGTAACTCCTGGTACGACCCAAGACCTTGTCACCCTCAAACGCAAGTTCAGGGCGGCTGAGAGGAAATGGCATGCTTGGTATCCAGTCATTGGCCCTCATTACAACCCCGGCGCTAAACTATGGCGCTGTTAGCACCATGGTTGGTGCCGGTGTTGTAACGAGTCCGCCATGGTGGAATGGGGAAATACCGCCCCATTCCAAGGTTGGCGGGGCGGTAATTCCCCATGCCGCCATGGCCTTCCCCATTCCCATTTTTGGCCCATAGGGCTCAATGGGAATGGGGAAGGCGCTAATTACGGCACCATAAATTACGGTGCTGTAATTAGCTCCTAGGTCCCTTTGCGGGTTGGTTTTTTAACGCCTGCTAAAGACAGGCGTTAAAGTGCAACCCGCAAAGGGACCTCGTAATCAGGCGTTAAGGGTTTAACGGCGCCGACACCTTTTACGGCGCTGTTAACCCCTTAACGCCTGGGTTGTAATGACGCCCATTGTATCGAATACAAAGCATTGAATGCCAAAAGCATCGAAAAATGCATTAAAAAAAGCATCAAATGCATTTTTTTCAAAGGTAATGGTTTTATTTTAAGTATAATGGGGTTTAAGGGGTAAACAAATGGGTGTTGGGGATTTTGATGCTTTTTTTTCATTGCTTTTTTTTAGATGCTAAGAAATTCGATGCTTTGGCATTCGATGCAATCACCATAAACCGCGTGCTTCATGTACATCCTCTGACAAACTGGCCTTCTTCGGCCACCTCTCCTCCCTCCTTCTCTGCCTTTCCCCTGTTTTCACCAGACGATGTTTCTAAACAAGTCCGATCTATGAAAGTCTCGTCAAGGAACCATCAAGGACCACATTGACTCCCTGGCTCCTGTTCTGGCCAACTTCTGCAACCACTCCTTCGCCACCAGAGTCTTTCCTTCCCCTCTGAAGCACTCCCCTGTGCACCCTCGTCTTAAGAAACCCTCTGCCGGCCCATCCTGCCCGGCTAACTATCGCCCAATCTCCATCACTCCCTTCATGGGCAAATTCTTGGCCATCTCCCAGCTCAATCTTCACACTGAATCTGTTGGTTGTCTCCATGACCATCAGTCTGGCTTCAGAGCTGCCAGAAGCATGGAACCTGCTCTCCTGAACATCCATGAAGACCTGCTCTCCAACCTTGATTCCAACACCACTTGTGTCCTCATCCTACTTGATCTCTCTTCTGCCTTTCACACGGTCAACCATGCCATCCTGATCAACCGTATCCGTGATAACCTGGATATCACCGGTCAGGCCCTGGCGTGGATGACTTATTTCCTCTCTGATCAACCCTTCCAGGTTCAACTTGGGTCCTTCCTCTCCTCCATCTCTATCTCTACCTGTGGTGTTCCCCAGGGGTCTAACCTCTCTTCCTGGCTTTTCAACCTATACCTGGCACTTCTTGCCCAACGCATTGCTGCGCTCTGCCCCAACTTCCAGTGCTATGCAGATGACACTCAGCTCATTTTCAGGCTACCTTCCGCCACCTCCTCTCCCTCTCTTATCTCTGACTGCCTGTCTGTCATCCAGGAGTGGTGTGCCGCCAATGATCTCTGCCTTAATGCCAATAAGACCGAGATTCTCCTCATTGGAACACCCGCTCCCTCCTTTCCTGTCACTCTCTGGCCGGCCTCCCTTGGCCCTCCTCCTTCTTCCACCTGTGAGGCTAAAAACCTTGGGGTCATCTTCGACTCCACACTCTCCTTCTCTCCTCACATCGCTGACATCTTCAAGAAGTCACACTACCAGCTGCACCTCCTCAGAGGTATTCTTCCTTTCCTCTCCTTCCCTCAGAAGCTCACTGTCTCCAGAGCTCTGGTTCTTCTAGGCTGGACTATTGCAACAGCCTCTTTCTAAATCTGCCTGCTTCTACTCTCCACCCTCTGCAACTTATCCAGAACAGGACTGCAAGGCTTATCCTTGGCCTCAAGCCCAGGGATTGTGTATTTCCAGGACTGAAATCTCTGCACTGGCTCCCAGTGGCTGCGAGGATTAAGTTCAAAACCCTCTGCATTGTCCACAAGGCCTTCTGGGGCCTGGAGCCTCACTACCTTCAGCTCTCTCTTCCTAAATATCTTCCTTCTCGAGCTCTTCGCTCATCCGCCTCCAACTCGCTCAGGGTCAGGCGATTCTCCAAGCAATGAGTTGGTGGTCGATCTCTTTCCTCGGCTGGGGCCTCCCTCTGGAACAGCATCCCTGCCTCCCTGAAACTTGAGGAGAATCATCTCTGGTTCCGGAAGCACTTCAAAACCTTTCTCTTTGCTTCTACTTTTTCTCCTCCTCTCGCCTGCTGACTTCCTGGCTGATACTGAAACTGCTTACAAGGAAAGGAAACCCGGTACACTACTGTCTAATCACAATTAGCAGTGTATACTTTGTCTATATCCGGGAGGATAGTGATAGGAGTACAGGGAGACAAAGTTATGAAGCAGGTACTAGAGGTGTATGGTATAAACACTCTTAGTAAAACATTAGGAGGGACCAAGGAAGGTTAAAAAAGTCAGTATCAAATTTTAATAATAAACAGTCCGTCAGATTTAAAACATCCAATTAAATAGATAGGTCCATAATACAGAAATTGTCACATCCCATGTAGAAAGCAACAATAGGGAATACGTAGCAGGCTCCAATGGCCAGTTAAAAGTAAAGTTATAGCAAAAATACGACCACTGAGGGTACTTGTCAACCTAAATAGTAAGGTACCCACCCAAATATGGATAAATATGTCATAAATGTTACTCTCTGTTTAAAGTTCAGAGATATGTCTCGACATGTTTCTGTTCCTCTAAAACAAAGTGTGGAACATTCATCAGGAGGGAATAATTTACAGTATAGCCTATTTGACAATTGGGGTGGTAAACACTACCACTACAGTATCCTAGCACCTGATAAGGTGCCTGTGGGGGCTCTCTACTAGCATTAGTAGGTCTAGGGTAGTGAACATCACGGCCCTTGGTAAGCCCACAGGAGTGTAATCAGGAGCAAATCACAGCGTTCCGCACAAGTGCGGGGGAGTACGAGGCAAGCAGGTATAACAGAAACATGTTGCACATCTAACAATGTAATAAAAGGCCAGATGTATGTTTGTGCCTGTCTGTTTGTCGGATGCAGTAGCTTCACCTCTTGTCATCGCTAGAGGGAGCTGTTGCTTTAGGATGCATAGAGACAATGCCAATTTGCAAAGCTTCGCTTGTTGTCACTGTTAGAGAGAGCTGTTGGCTTAGGATATATAGTGGTCCTACTGTGTCTACCTGCCCTTTTGTACACTAGTTTGGGATAATCTAATATTCTTTTTACTACTCTTTAGAATATTGTGCAACTGTCTCTTAACACCTGTCCAGCATTCTCCATAAAAATGTGCCTCCTTGACAACCAATGGCAATACACTTATGACTGTCTTTGTGAATTAGGCAAGCTGAGAAACAACTATTTAGATCAATGACTCTAAAGATCTTATGTTCAGGCATCACCTGTGCAAGCATTTCTGGCAATGAAGCTACCAATTGTGAGGTGGGGGAATAGATACTTTGTTCACCTCTATATAATCTTTTGCTAGTCTCCACCGCCCCCCGACCCTCCATCGGTCCGGTGTATCGGGCGAATCGGGGCACACATCAAGACCTGTTGTAATTGTGGTGAGAAGCAGGGAGCAAGAGGAGGTGGTAAAACCCAAAAGGGAAGGAGGAGGTGATAACATCAGAGGTCAGGAGTGACACACAGGAGATAACATGAGCAAGAGATGGTGGCACAGAAGAGATGGAGGAAGGAATACCCTCTGGTGGAGGAGGCACTGAAGGTGGTATGGAGGAGGTTGGAAGCATCACATCAGAGAGAGGAAGAGACACCCAGAGAAGTTGAAACCCAGAGGAGCAAGAGGTCTTGAGGTGTTAACATTGGATGCAGAAACCAGGACGGCCCCAATGGAAACAACCAGCGATGAGGAAGACAGGAGAACATCCGGTAGACATGTAGGAACCAAGGTGAAGGCAGAGGGCAATGGTCTATTTAGTAAGAGCTGGACGATCTCCTTGATCCTAGGTGGCCCTCTGCAGGATCAGATAGTGGGGTGGGAAATACGACAGTGGGTCAGGGAGAATACTTTGAAAGATGTTGGAGGAAAGGGATCTGGGAGAGGCACAGACAAGACTCAACCCCAGCTCTGCAACTCTCTCTGCAACCTGTGTCCAGTGGTGAACCTGCTGGAAAGTTTTCATTCCTAAGTGAGCCGTGGGGTACGGGCCCACGGAAAGCATACATCGAGTTCCAACATAAAAGAAGGGGTTGGATCACCCTAGAACCTGCAGCATTGGATGGAGTGGCAAACTTCTCTTAACTACATGTGCTGTACAAAGTCCTAAGAACCCCCACAGAGTAGAAGAGACCTTGTGCGATGGGAAGATCCCTGCCACATGCACCATTAACTGAGCCATAGAGAAGGTGGGACCAGTATGACTATATGAGGCCAGGTGGCAGACCCCAATGCCTGGTGGTTCCCTGGGGCCCAAAAGCTGAGAATGGCAAGAAAACAAAGGACCACCGCCCGTGCGGCAGGGAAGCTAGAGGCCAGCCGACACAGATCGCTGGAGTAACGCCGGCAGAAGAAGAGAACAGACATGGACCTCCGGGGGATCCAGATTACATAAAGCAGGAACAGCAATTAAGCAGCACTGCAACCCCCACCACGCCAGCCTCCCGGATAGCACGAAGCAGAAAGATGAAGCGAGCTCCAGAGATAAGGACCCTGGAAGTGTAGTGAAAGGGAAAAGGCCCATGGGAAATAATACAGACGTGGCCTATGGCCTAACAGCTCTAAATGGAGCCAAAACGGATTTTAGCAAGGTCTTTCATTAAAGGCGTTGCTCGTGCATAAGAAAGCCGGGAGCACATTGTATGACAAGAGCAACAAAGCAAGTGAATTATCAGTACGCCTGATCAAGCAAAAACTGTTGCTGACTCAAATAATGGAAACCGGAGAAGAAGCTGGAAGCCTGACATACTAATAAACCAGGTTTTCTAGGACTACTACGGCCGCCTTTCCACTTGCCAGGCTGAACCGCCGAGACAACAAGCTCCAGAACCTCTTGAAATCACTCCCTCATCCCAAATTACTAGAAGAGGCAGTGGAAGACATGGTCAAAGCTATCACTGAGGAGGAAGGACAATGCACAGTCACAAATCTGAAGAATGGCAAGGACCCATATCCTTACTTATTACAGACCTAAAGATGATGAGCAAAATCCTTGCTAACAGAGTACAAGAACACATTCAGAGCAGTATGCACCCAGATCAAGTGCGTTTTATTGCACAATGCTCTTTGGCAGACCACATGTCCTGACTAGCTCATATAATATCCACGGCCCACTGGTGGCAGGGGAACCCTAGTTTGAGCCCAATTGACAGTGAAAAGGCTGGAATGACCCTCTTTCTCACAAAGCCTGAACCGAATTTGGCATTCATACAAAATTATGATGAATGGATCCAAACTCTCCATAGATCCCACCAGATATCGATAGCGACTATGGAGTTGATGTCGCCCCCTCTGTTCTTGGCAAGGGGCACCAAGCAGGGATGTCTGTTGTCAACCATCCTCTTAGCTATAGTCATGGAGTCACTGGCATGCAAGATCGGAGAAGACAAAGAAACTGGGTGAGGAGACATCAGACATCCTCTCTATGCAGAAGGTATTCTGTTGACACTGGCATATCACAGCTAACTCTGGCAAACAATAAAGGTACACAATTAATTGGGGGGTAAACAGAACTACTTCCCCTCAAGACAACCCTACTTTTCATCCCTGCAAAACTAAATCTGCTAACAGCAGTCCAAATGACATGTTTAGGCATCACACTTCCAAGATCCGCCCAAGCCAAGTTTAAGACAAATATGGATGAAACACGGTCACAAATTCAAAGAGACCTAAAAAAATGGGGCAGAATTCCGATCTCGTTTATGACGAGGATATCCCTATACAAAATGGTTACTCTCCTGAGAATTATATACGTGTGCAGTATGCTTCCCTGTCCATTCACTGATCCATACTTTAATACGTTAACCTCTCAATTGACCACCTTTCTATGTCAAGTAAAAAAGCAGAGAATAAAACTAGAAACTTTATACAAACACAAAACCAGAGGAGGAGTCAATCTTACCAACGCCAAAAGCCTACTTTTGGGATGCCAGGATGGCACAATTGGCCATCACTGGTAACAAACGCCCATTCTGCACCTATGAGAGTCACATGCTGCATCCTCTCAACACTATAGAAAATGTCAACCGAACCTGGCCCTACAGACACCCCAACGAGATAATAGCTGCCTTGACCCAGACCTGGAAGACAGTTAACAAGAACTGGCATATACACGTAGGAATTGCAGCAGTTGCCCTTATATGGAACCAAACCCAGATACACATAAACAGCCAATCAACAGGATTATGTTGTGAGAACGAGGGATATCAACAATCTCACAATGCTTCGAAGGAAAATATATGGAATCCTTTATCTCAAGGAAATACGACCTACCTTAACATAAGTTCAGGAGGAACCTCCAATTCAGAGAATACCTGAGATCTTCAAAGCCAAGGTTTATTCAAAGAGGGCCCAATGGCCTCACCCTATGTACACTTTCTAAGAAAATACGTCACACAGAAGAAAGTGAACTCAATGGCATACCAGCTAGTGACAGAGAAGAAGGGACCCACACTACCACAACTCAAGTTAAAATAGGAAAAGGATCTTAACTGCACATGGAATGAAGACACTTGATGAGAAATCCTAGAGGTGTGGTTGATAGGCCCAAATGACTCCAACACAAAATGGTCTTCATACTGCGTTCTACTTAAGGTGTTTTAGGCCTTATCACAATACCAGCGGTAAGCCTTAAAAGTGGCTGCAACAGATTTTCCGCCGCAAAAACCACTTCGCGAAATCATGAGTCGGTGCAAATACCACTGACTGTAAAACAGCAGGCGCAAATACAGCCAGCGCAATTATAGCCAGCGGAATCAGCACCGATACAAGAAAGTGCAATTTCTGCCACATCATAAGTGCAGCATGGCAGAATTAGCACCTAATTACATCGCTAATACCGCCAAAAACACAGCGCAATTACCTCCAGCCTCCAAGTGCCACAAATGAAGCCACAGATGAACCCAATCCATTCAAGAGGGCTACATAAGGCACAAGCCTACCCCAAACACAGTTCTCAACACCATGCTGGCAGAACACACTGTGAGATGTGACATGCAGCTGCTCATGCTCTGCCTGGAACTACAGAGGCAGGATAACCAGCCCAGGGCACATGGTGCAGAGAGGAGGAGGAGGAGATGCCAAGCAAGCCATGCAACAATACCCAGGGGCAGGCCCTCACCCTGGACCCACACTGACAGTTAGTTGGTAACCCTGTACCACCGCAACAGGGAGACCATAGGTGAGCTGCTCACCACAATCCAGGGAGACATTGAGATCAAGATCAACATCAGAACTGCTGTTCTCCCACTATTAAAACTAGTGTGTGCCGGCATTTCCTAGGAACGGGGACCTTTCAGCACTTCGTGGCCATGCGGCACGGCATGGCACAGCTAAAATGTTTTGCTGTGCTACTCTAGGTGCTGGAGGCCATCCTGCAGCATATCTCACACTACATCTCACTGCCCCCACCACACCATCACAGATGCATGCCATGAAAGCACAGTTCCATGCTGTTGCACACATGTCAAATGTCATTGCAGCCCTGGACTGTATCCATGTTGTGTTGGTGGCACCCAAGCCCCACAAAGTATGTACTGCAACAGCAAGCACTACCACTCACTGAAGGTGCAGGTGACCATCGATCCCAACCTGTACATCACCCACTGGTGTGCCCGCCACCTTGGTTCCAAACACGATGTCATGGTCCTACGCAATAGCACACTGCCTGGATACATGGATAGGCACAGAGTACAACTGACATGGATAGTGGGTGAGTAAAAGTACCATCACACAATACGTGAATGTGCTGCAATACATCCAACCACATTTGGGGTGTATGTGCACAACTTGAGAATGCACGACGTGACAATTCAATATACAAGTCGGACTGGCCCTCCTCCTGCACCAATGACACCGTACACCCCAAAGAGCATGTACATCTCAGACGTACTTGTATGAATACGTTGAGGACTACCAACACTCACATGAATACAGGTACCACAATGCAACATGCAAGATCCATAATCAATGTGACAAAAAGTGTGACATTACATCCCACAACAATGACCCTGTCAGTACCACAGCCAAGTACCTAGGTACACTCAACCTGCAATGTAGAGCCGCTGCCCCCAGAAGCCTATGGATGCCCGATGAATAATCCATCAGGTCACATGCACAATAGCAATGTACTGGCACAAGACAGCCACCATGTCATCTTGACATGACAATGACAGATACTTGATAATACATCTGCTGCAAGGGAACAGGGTGCAAGTGATCACACTACAATTAATGAGGCAATAGATACAACATGCACAAGCAGTGAATCAAACACATACCACTCAATGAAGCCTATATGCATGCACATGATGCCCTTTGCCCTGATGCCGTGAAAAGCCACACCCACACAATACACTGTGACTCATGGCTCACCTTTCTCCTTGCAGGTGACTCCGGATACCGCAGCTGCCTTGGCTCATGACACATGTGCGGGATCCACAGACACCACAGGAGCTGGCCTACAATCACGCGTACAGCAGGAACCATGTCTGTATATAGCACACCTTTGCCCTCCGGAAGGGTAATTTCCGCTGCATGGACTGTACAGGAGGTACACTAATGAATAGTCCTGAAACGGTGGGGGAAATTATGCTGGTGTATGCCATGCTGCACAATATCTGCCTGCAGAGGAATGTACCTCTACCCCCTAATGTGGACATGACACCCACAGAGGATGAGGACACAGTGCCTGTGGCAGAGGCGTGTGTGCGCATTTGCAATTTGCAGATATGATGTTCGAGCTGGATGAGTGGTTCGCCAGGAACGAATGGACTATTTTTTCTAATATTTCGACATGACACATACCCACACACATCAATGATTAAACAAAATGACACAATGAGGAATGGCCTTGCATTGATTGAGTTGAACAATGGTTTAATGTAGCAGCGCACAAACTATCCCCCCACCCACATCACCACCCCAACACACTATTCCACCTCTCCCACCCCACAACACCACCACAACACACTATCCCCCTTGCCATCCCACAACACCACCCCAACACACTATTTCCCCCCTCCCACGCCCCACAACACCACCCAATCACACCCACTGTGGGCAACAACTAGGACTGAGTCACTTGCATCGCCTCTTCCCCCTCTGGGCTTCCCAAATTACTTTGAGCCCAGATTGCCCTTGGGGTGCTTGGCAATGACCCCTTTGTAGGAGTATCAGAACTCGAGGGTATAGACCCTGGACCCCAGAGTCAGTTCCATGCTCTAGTGCATGGACTCCGTGAAGGCAAAGATGCCTTCTGTGAGCTCCCTCACGCTATCTGTACACTGTCAGTGTGGCAGTTGCTGCAGCCACCTGTGCCTGATTGCACTCCATCTTCTGTATGATCCTGCGTTCGGGACCCTGCATGCAGTCCCGTATGGCCTGGAGGTGGAGGGAGTCAGTGTTTGCAATAGCCTCCATTTCAACTTGCCGCTGCTCCATGGTGCCCAGCCTCTGCAGGATATGATATGATATTTTATTTATTGCACGCCTATACACAAGTGTTTCAAGGCGCTAAGAGGCGGGAGGGTCAGGGAGGACAAGACAATGATCTTACTAGGCCAAGTGACATTGAGATTGCGCAAGTTCAGGGGAGAGGGAAGGGGAAAGGTGCAAGGGGAAGGGGAGTAGGAGAAGTGCGAGACATAGGACAAAGTAAAAAGAGTGCGACCAACAGGTAGCAGTGCAGGGGTTAAGTGCAAACAATAAATGATGGATAAGTACAAGTAGGGGGACTGTAGGGATACAGATACAGCTCCCAAGTGCAGAGTTGCCAGGAGGCAGTGCAGGTGTGCAGCTGGGAGGGCAGGGACCTGCGTCCATGATTCAGAGGGTAGCCAGGTAACCAGTGCATTATCAGACAGGAGATCAGCAGGGGAGTGGAGGAAAGGAGGCAAAAGCAAAGAGGAAAGTCTTGAACTGCTTCCGGAACCGGAGATGGTTCTGCTCATGTTTCAGAGAGGCATGGAGGCTGTGCCAGAGGGAGGCACCAGCCGAAGTGAGATATCTCCCCCAACTCGTTGCTTAGAGAAGCGGCTGACCCTCAGGGAGTTGGCGGTGGAAGAGCAAAGATCTCTAGAATGAATATACTTCCAAAGAGAAAGCTGGAGATATTTTGGTCCCAGACCCCAGAAGGACTTATGGAAAATTCAAAGGGTCTTGAATTTGATCCTTGCAGCCA
This sequence comes from Ambystoma mexicanum, assembly GCF_040938575.1. NCBI lineage: Eukaryota > Metazoa > Chordata > Amphibia > Caudata > Ambystomatidae > Ambystoma > Ambystoma mexicanum. The sequence continues at coordinate 562,346,920 of NC_090921.1, forward strand.
CTGGGAGCCAATGGAGAGATTTCAGTCCAGGAGAGATACGATCCCTGGGCTTGAGGCCAAGGGCAAGTCTCGCAGTCCTGTTCTGGATGAGTTGCAGAGGATGGAAAGTAGGGATGGGTAGATTTAAAAAGAGACTGTTACAGTAGTTGAGCCTAAAGTGAACCAGAGCTCTGGAGACAGTGTGCTTATGGGGGAAGGAGAAGAAGGACGAATACCTCTGAAGAGGTGCAGTTGTTAGTTTGACTTCTTAGAGAGGTCGGAAATGTGGGAGAAGTAGAGTGTGGAGCGAAAGATGACCCCAAGGTTCTTAACTTCACAGGTAGGAGCAGGAAGAGGGCCAAGGGAGGCCAGCCAGAGTGTGACGGGAAAGGGGGGGTGCAGGTGTGCTAATGAGAAGGATCTCTGTTTTACTGGCATTCAGGCAGAGATCATTGGTGGTGCACCAATCCTGGATTGCAGACAGACAGTTAGGGATGAGAGAAGGAGAAGAGGCGGCAGAGGGGAGCCTGAAGGCGAGCTGGGTGTCATCCGCATAGCACTGGAAGTTGGAGCAGAGAGCAGCAATGCAAGGCCGAGAGGTGCCAGGTATTTGTTGAACAACCAGGGAGAAAGGTTACACCGTTGGGGAACACCACAGGTGGAGAGAGAGATAGAGGAGAGGAAGGACCCAAATTGGACCTGGGAGGGTCGGTAAGAGAGGAAAGAAGTCAGCCAGGCCAAAGACTGATCAGTGATACCCAGAGTATAATGGAGCCAGTTGAGCAGGATGGCATGGTTGACCATCTCAAAGGCAGAAGAGAGATCCAGCAGGATGAGGACAGAGAGGAAGTTAGAATCAAATTTGAGAGCGGGTCTTCACAGATGTTCAGGAGAGCAGTTTCCGTGCTTCTGGCTGCTCTGAATCCAGACTGGTGGTCCTGGAGACAACCAACAGATTTGGTGTGAAGATTAAGATGGGAGATGGCTAGATTTTCCAGGAGTTTGCCCAGGAAAGGAATGATAGAGATAGGGTGATAATTAGCCAGAAGGAGGGGTCGGCTGAGGGTTTCTTGAGGAGAGGGTGCACAAGAGAGTGCTTGAGGGGGAATGTGGGTGGGATGATGTGTCTTTGTGCTAGCTAGTGAATGGGTATTGGGCTACGTGATTAGCCAGGACTGAAATGGGGAGACCCATACGAGGGGGTGTCCATGTCACCCTCTGGTGTCTGGGCCTGCTGGGTGTGTAGCATGGTGTCAGGGCTGTGCAATTCAACAGCAACCTGTGGCTGTTCAGTGGTTTCCTACAGACTGGCTTTAGCACGCCTACCAGCAGGTGTGACATCAGGCACATGTACTGTGGTTGGCTGTTTGGGTGCACTTGGTGTGGTGGTGCTCCCTGAGGCATGTGGGGTGGGTGCAGGGGCTGCACTGCCACCAGCAGGCCTGGTCTTGCTGGGGCCAGGTGTAGCATGCTGTGGCTTGCACATCACATCTGGTCACCCTTCTGGGGTTGTAGTGGATGTGTATGGGGATGTTGATGTTGATGGGCCTTCCATGCGCGGTCAAGGTGGGCTGTCCATGCAGGTGCAGCTGACTGGGTCAACCATTCATGCAAGAGGCCCTGCAGGCTCATGCATATTGTGTCATACTCTCATGGTCACGAGCTGGCATCCAGGCTCAGCATTTGATTTAGCAGCACATTGGGCCGATCGCATGTGCTCATGCCCCCACAGCCTCTTCCCTGGCGATGCACACCTGGTGGCAGTGGATTTAGTTACATTGTGTAGGGCACTGCCATGGCTCAATGAGATGCTGCTGTGCACCCAGCAGCGGTGCTCTGTCTGGTTTTATGCCGTGCTACTCCAGGTGCTGGAGAACCTCTCACAGTATGTCTCACGCTACATCTCACTGCTCACCACACCCGCACAGGTGCACGCCATGAAGGCACAGTTCCATGCTGTTGCACATGTGCCAAATGTCATCACAGCCCTGAACTGTACCCATGTTGCGTTGGTGGCCCCGCAGGCCCACAACACGGTGTACCGCAACAGAAACCACTACCACCCACTGAATGTGCAGGTGACCTGCAGTGCCAACCAGTATATCACCCACTGGTATGCCTGCTACCCTGGTTCCAACCACAACGCCATGGTCCTACGCAATAGTACACTGCCTGGGTAAATGTAGAGGCACAGAGGACAACGGACGTGGATAGTGGGTTAGTAAAAGTACCATCACACAATACGCGAATGTGCTGCAATTCATACAACCACATCTGGTGTGTATGTGCACAACTGCATAATGCATGCCGTGAAAAGTCAATGTACAAGTAGGTCCAGCCCTCCTCCTACACTAATGACACTGTACACCCCCCAGAGCATGTACATGTCGGACGTACCTGTAGGGATACGCCTAGGACTACCAACACACACATTAATAATGGTACCACAATGCAACATTTAGGTGCAGGAGTCGAACACTTCCATGGGGCTCATCTGCTATACCAGCATTGGGTTTACGGGATGGGCCCGGCACTTGTTGATGTAACAGCTGCGCGGTATCATTGATACTCAAACGCCACACTCCTGCTGGCATGGAGAGCACCAGCAGGGAAGTGGGGATAGGCCGCTTGCCACACCGTCACACTCCACACCAGCTCAGGGATGCACTTGGTGGCCTCCCCATAGGCTGCTGTGGAGGGGGGCTGATGTGGCAACCCCTCAGGACACCCTGAATGCCCTGGCAAGCTTCTGGGACAGCTGGCATGTGTCCCTGTCCATTGGTACATTTTATGCTAAGGGACACTTATATGGTTTTTCATTTACAATGTGAATTGGGGTGGGAGGTTGACTCACCTCCTGGCTGCTGGCGCCCACCTCTGCCTGGCCTACTCCCTCAATCCCCTCCACATCAAGGGTGCTGCTTGCCTTCTTCTCCCACGGTGTGAGGGCAAGGGGCTCTTTGGTTCTGCCTCCTGTGGCTATTTCCACTAGCCGGTGTTGGGATAGGAGAACCCGTACCCTGATACTTAGGAAATTCCAGCCCCTGTGGCAGTCTACTTCATCCCGGGGGACCATGGCAACTGCTGTGATCTTCTGGCTAGTTACCTGTCAGATTGCGGTCTTACGCTGCCCTAAGGTCTTCCTCTGCCTGCTCCCGTACAGCTCATCACAGTGTCCCACAACTTCATCAGTGCGCATTTGTCGCTCCCCCGCACTGAATTTAAAATTATGGAGCCGGTTTTCAGGCACCTTCCCTCGGGTCCTCTCCTGCGACATGATCCCAGTTAGTTTTAAGGTCAGATGCCTGCAGGAATTGGGGGATTCAGGGTGGATTCTGTTTTTAAAGATGGCCACCACCATGCTTCCCATTCCGACGATGACACTTTTTCCGCCCGCGCTATTAACGCCAACTAATGTCGAGCGGTAACAGTAATTGCACCGGGGTTTGTTTCAGCACTGATTCCGCTGGACGGAATTAGCATTATGGTCGAAGTGGTGTGTGCCTTCATGACACGTTGTGATCCGGCGCAAATTGCACCTGAGGTCATTGCGGTAATGCTAATTCCGCTCAGCAGAATTAATGCCAGAATACCACCAGAATCCTGATGAGGCCCATTGTATTCGGCAAGACTAAAGGCACACGCCCAATCAACGGATGAGTCCTGTTGGAGGGAATTTGGGATGAAAGGCACTTTCATGTACATGATATGTTCATGCCCATGGGTCTCCTCATTCTGGCAGAAAGTATTTGAGGTTAACGAGAGGGAATACCCTTATTGTCAGCCCCTGAGGTTGTACAATTCTATAACATGAAAATTGGTCTAACAAAACAGTTTATTAGCAAATAATATATAAACTCTTTTTCTGGTCGGCATGAATGCCTGGAAAATGTGTGTGGTCTTTCAGAAGCACTGGAATGAAGCCAAGGTATTGAACACGTGCTTTAATCAAATGTAAGATCTTTAGCACCTCAATTATAAATGAATGATTTACAAAGTAAATTATTTTCTACACCGTTACAGTGGTGGAGCACTTATCACAAACAATTAAACTTAGATGCCCCATTTCTTTGAATGTTTGTGTGTGCGTGGCGACACTCAGATTTGTCCACGTATCGAAAATGGTTTTTCAAGGTCTTCGTGCCTTTTTCAAGACATAATTGGATGGCACCGGTTCACACCGGCCGGTTAGATGCCCCTATGAGATCCAGTAGAGGAGCTGCAGTGATTGGTCCACGAATGACGCAACTGAGCAAGGAGAGTACTCAGCTCATATTGCCCATGATGGATGAGTTCCTCGGACACTTAATTTGAAGAACCGAAATACAAAGTTCACATCATTCCGGGTGTCGGGCACGGCACCCAAGGGACAGCCTGAACATCATCTCTGCCCCTGGCTACTACAACACAGAGACATCCAAATTGGCAACTGGCAACACACACCAATGTGAACCCAAACAGGGTTCTTCTATGTCCTGAAGATGGCTTGGGTACGGAAACCATGCACAGTACCAAGCCGAGAATCGAATCGACACTTGTTTGCTTAAGTTCCACCGGACTACAAAAATTGGGTAGTCGCTACGACTGCCATGGAAAGTGTTCATTTCAAAACTAGATAATTGATATGTGCCAACATTGTAATGAATTGGTGCATTTAATGTGAAAATAGGACTTTGCACTTTTGAGACGAGCTGTAAAACCCTTTGTTTTTTCTAAAAATGGTTTACTTTGCGTTTTTTGCACTGTATGAATGAACCATGAATGTGAATGAATGATGTGGATTGTATGAGTTACATAATGGGTCATAGTTGGTTGTGATGTGTGGTTTTTCTCAAATTGTAATTAATTGTTAGAAGAGATTGAGTTAATGTATTTTTAACGAATGAGGGTAATTTTTTAGACTCCTGCATCATTTAACGTTCCGTAGCATTCTGACTCACAAACCCGGTATTAACGGCACCGTTATTTACTGTGCCACAAATAGCAGCATAGGCGCGTACACGCGCCTTTTCAGGCAGGAAATACCAGCATGCCGGTAATAGGTGCCAATTACAACCAAGGCAAACATGCAAATACCGGCATCGCAAACCCGGTAATAACGGGCTGCATGATGCCGGCAAAACAGGCATCGCGGACCACCCGCAAACAGCAACCAAGATACAAGGCAGCTGCCACAGGTGCACACAATCCCCACAGGTGGAGTCAAAGGAGGCTGTGCCAGTATGAACTGAGCACACCCACACGCACACCTACACACCACACCCCTTCCTACACCAAAATGCTACCACTAGCATTTGCAATCATGGCGCAGGAGGACATGCCTATACTGCTACAACTACAGCAACAACAGCAACAACAACAACAACTACAGTAGCAAGAACAGGCAGCACAGAGGAGACACAGGAGGAGACAGAGCCAGCAATTACCACCAGCGCAGCCACCAGCGCAGCCACCAGCGCCTCGTAGGCAGCCACCAATACCTCGCACCAGACCCAGCCGATTCAACCTAACCCCTGAGCAGATCCACACCCTGTACCGGTTGGACCATGACACCATCACCACCATAGTGGACATGATACAGAACGACATTGCCAGCCACATACAAATACGCACTGCCATCACCCCACTACTAAAGGTGGTGTCTGTGCTACACTTCCTGGCCACAGGCACCTACCAACACACAGTGGGCCAGCTGCATGGCATTTCACAACCACTATTCTCACGCATGCTGAACCAAGTGCTGGATGCCCTCCTGAAGCACGCAAGCACCCACATATCCCTACCACGGACTGCCCAGGAGATAGCTGAAACCAAAGTAGGCTTCCATGCACTGGCAGGCATGCCCAATTGTTTGGTGCCATCGACTGCACCCATGTGGAATTGGTAGTCCCCCATGCCATAGAAGCAGTGTACCGCAATCGCAAGCAATACCACTCCATCAATGTGCAAATGGTATGTGACTCCAGCAAGATCATCACCCATTGCTGCGCCCGATTTCCTGGATCCACACATGATGCCATGGTACTGCGCAACTCCACGCTACCCCGTCACATGGAGCGACATGCTGGACCACGTGCCTGGCTGCTCGGTGAGTTGCACAACAGGCCCATGGCCATGCTGTGGGGTACTCATGTGGGCGGATGCAGAAGGGGTGGGCTACTGCACCTGGGTGGGAAAGGGGCAGGGATACTTCACCAGGGTGGGAAAGGGGGGGATACTTCACCAGGGTGGGAAAGGGGGGGATACTTCACCAGGGTGGGAAAGGGGGGGTTAATAGTACACCTGGGTGGCAATAGCCAGTGAGTGGAGAATGAATGCAGAGCTAAACACTCCTCACCTGACCCAGCCAAACGGAAAATGACACATCACTGGGCCACATATCACAAATAATGCATATGGATGACAACAAGTAAGAGGCACAACCGGGGCACCATGGTGATGGCAAGCAATGCATGACTGAACAGGATGGCAACTGTGGCAATGCGGCTAGTGTGACCATGCATAGTGAAGAGTATGAATTTGAGGCTAAACATTGTCGCACTGCCACAGCACATCTGCCTCAGCATACATGATTACACCCTGCATCATCTATTCAACCCCATCCAGTGTTCCACACCTCTTTACAGTATACATTCCATATAGGTGACTATTTGGTACACGTACAGGGACATGTGCATGCCCACACCAAATAGCTGCTGCCATGACCGTGCTCCCTGAAGGTGGCAGTTCAGAGTGACACACACCTATTTGTACCTGCTTGCAGGTGATGGAGGATATCCCTTGTGGCCGTGGCTACTTACCCCTGTGCGGAACCCGCAGAACAGCCATGAAGAGGAGTACAATCATGTGCACACTCGTAACCGTGTTGTGATTGAGCAGACCTTTGGCCTGTTGAAGGCGCAGTTCCGCTGCCTAAGCAGGTCTGGTGGGGCACTCCTATATAGGCCTGAGAAGGTGGCAAAGATCACCATGGCCTGTGTCATGCTGCACAACATGTGCGTCTGAAGGAATGTACCACTGCCACCTGACATTGACATTCATGGGCCGGGTGAGGATGAAGGGGATGGAGACGGAGGCGAAGGAGCCCCCCTGCCAGTACATGATGAACGGGACGGCCATGCTGTACGCCAAGCACTAATTGACGAATACTTTTGAAACACAGGGACGATGAATGACTTGTGTCAGTCAGACACTGGGCCAATGTGAACATGCACAAAGGGAATGTTGGTGGTTGGGCACTGAACACCGTAACACATTAAATGGATGAACACGAAAAATAACAATGTCCAGCCATGGATTTTTCTCATCACAACTTGTGTATTATTTGTAACAGCAAAACTGTGCCCACTCCCCCCTCCCAGAACCCCCCAACAAACTCCCTCACCCACCCCAAATACCCCAGTGAATAGGCCAACAAACTCCCTCACCCACCCCACATACCCCAGTGAATAGGCCAACAAACTCCCTCACCCACCCCACATACCCCAGTGAATAGGCCAACAAACTCCCTCACCCACCCCACAGATCCCAAATGTCCCCATGTGTGCAACAAACAGTGTTGCCTTCACCATTGTAGTTTCTCACATTTTGTCATTTCCCATAATGTCATTTCTATGCGACTTTTGGGTTAAGCGCACAGGGCTTGATTGCACCGAGGTGGAAGGGGATGACGTGGTGGAGGTGTCTATTGTCAGTCCCCTGGCTGGGCCATGGTGTGGCTGCTGCACTTGCGTGATGTTCGCAAGAAGGGCCTGGGTCAGTGACCCCATGCACTCCCGGAATGCACACGTGGACACCTCCACGGCAGCTGTATTGGCAGCAATGGCCGTGGCTATGGCCTTCATGGCCTCATCACCAGCGACAACCTGTTGTCGCATTATCTGGAGCATTTCTTCTTGGCGGGCCTCTACCCTTGCCAGACGGACCTCGAAGGGGGTTTCAGGCGCAGGTGTACTGGTGGCTGGCAGGGTGGTGGAAGGCAGGGTGGTGGCTGGCGGGGTGGTGGAAGGCACCTGCGTGGGGTCCTCGTCCTGGGCAGTGTCCTCCTCGAAGATGCCAATGTCCGATTCTCCAAGGTCGGAGTCATGCAGATATGGGTCATCCTGGCTCTCAGTCTCTGCAGGTGGGGGGGTGCTGGCAATGGGCGTTGGGCTGGGCGTTCCGGACATTACCTCTGCCTCTTCAGCCACCTCTGTGGACACGACGTCCGTGGTGGCCGGCGGAACAGCTACCACTGTCGCAGCAGGTGCCCCCTGCAGGGTTGATGCCTTGCGTGGCACACTGGGTGTGGCTGCAGGCAATTTCTTGGACGAGGGGGTGGCAGTGGCCCTGGTCCCCTTGCGTGCACTGGATGTGCTCGCACCCCTGTCCTCTGTTCCACCTTCCTCATCGGTGCCTGGGAGATAGAAGAGATGCAGGTCATCAGTGATGTTGCCAAATGGCAGCTGTGATGTTTTGCGGTGTGATATTTTCATACATTCAGGCACAATTTAATTTCTGTTGTGTGGCATTTGGTGTACTTGGGGGACATGTTGGCAATCATTGCATGGCTGGTGGCATTGGATTGTTTTGGTGTCTGTGGGGGGGGGGGCCCATGGGCATGGTTGGGTCATTTTGCACCTCTGTTGGGATTGGAATTTTCACTCATCATGCATGTGGTGCAGGGGGTGGCACTCATTATTCTATTGATTTGTTGATGTCGCCTTGGCACATGCATTGGCGTGCCTAATCTGACTTCAACATCACTTGTGTCACATCATGTTTTGTTATACGTGGATGTGATGGTTCACTCACCTTCCTCTGTTGTAGTTGCTGCGCCAAACTCCTGGTCTCCTATCCCCTCTATGGATTCCAGGTCAATAAATCCACTTGTGGTCTCCTTCCATGCGGTGAGCTTTACAGGGGAGTGTGTGCCACCGCCTGTCGCCATGGCGGCCCTCCGCTTCTCCGCCAGGATCTTCCGGACCCAGAGGCGGAGGTCGTCCCAGCGCTTTCGGCAATCCCGTACGCTCCTTGGGGTGCTCCCCACTGCCGACACCCTCGTAGCAACCTCCTGCCACACCTCTTTTTTTTGGGTTTGTGCCGCATGCTTAAGGTCTGTGCTTCTGATGATGTCAGCATTTCGAGGGTGTTTGCCAGCATTGTCAGTTCAACATCACAAAAACGCTGCTTCCTCTTCCTTTGGGTGCTTTTTCTGGTGGCCTTCGACATCCTGATTGAGTTGTGGCACTCAACAACACGGGTGTAGTGGTGGTTATGGAGGATGGCAATGGATTGTGTTTTTAAAGATGGCCGGCGGCCCAATTCCCGTTCCTGCGCGATGACGTAATTTCCGGATCCGGTTTTTACGTACACGGTATCACCGTGCCGGTATTCAGGTGTTGGTATGAAGCGGTAACGCTATGGGCGGGCCGTGCAATGCCGGTATAAGGGGGTTGGTGGCACTTTACCGGCATGGCGGGATTGCCACTACCGGCATGGGGGAACGCACGTGCTCGCGCACTTGTAATCACCCGCTGTTAGCGGGTTCATACGTGCGCGGACATGCTCATTCTGACATGCCGGAAATGGACCCGCTATTACCGGGCAACTCGTAATGAGGCCCAATGTCATCTTTGTATCTTTTACACTTGAAAATCCTCTGATGGAATGGATTATATTCCGCAAAGATGTATGTATCTTCATATACAGCCAAGTAGATCTCTTCTACACTGGGCGCGAAGGCTGCACCCATGGCAGTACCACAGGTCTGAAAGTAGAACATATTATCAAATGTGAAGACATTTTTAGAGATCGCTATGGTTAGTAATTCAATTATGAAATTCACTGGCACATGCCCAATCACCGGATGAGGCCTGCTGAAGGGAATTTGGGATGAAATGGTCTTTTATGTACATGATATGTTCATGCCCATTCTGGCAGAAAGTATTTGGGGCCATTAACCACACTTTGGTGGCTCCCATAGATAAAGATGGATTGCAAGCAATCTTGGGCTTGTTAGAAGAGGGTGATAACGTGCCCAACCAAAGACTGTGTTGGATTCTTCTTGCACTTGCTAATGGCAGAAAGACAATCTTGCATAAATGTAAATCAAAGAAAGGGGACTCTTCACGCAGTAAAAAAAACTCCATGGTCCAGGTGGGGGGTTGGTCTTTGTTTAGCATTAAGGGGCTTCCTTCAAGGACTTAGTTAAACATTTATTGGAATCATTTGCAGAATCAACATAAACAGCGTTTGTGTTGGAAAGAACTCTCAGAATAGCCCTACCTGACAAAACACTAAGGGCTGGAAGGGTTAGAGGATAACAAGAGGAAAGGGACATGAGACAAGACATTTGAAAACATCTTGGCTAAAAGAAGATTAATGCCTGTAGACCACATGTTATATTCTATATGTTGAGTTGTGTGGTACTGAAAAAGGAAAACTCCATAAAAAGAAAGTTATAAAAAGAAATTGTTTGGGGCATGTTTTTCCCACTAGTTGTGTGATTTCCATTCTTGGATAGAAATCATCATGGGTATTTGGTGGTATATAACTCAGGTCTTTTTGTAGTGCTTGTGATTCTCTATCTATGAATTCACGAATGGGCAGGTTAGTCCGCTGGCATTGATCCTGACCCTCTTCTGTGTCATCCAACAGCGTCTGTCTGTCAATTGAGCCACCCTATTCTGTCTAAAAAAGTTTAACTGCCTTGGGATTCCAACCATGGAGGTTGATGGATTATAGGCCTCTTTACTACTTTCACTGGAGACTTTCTAATCAGCTGGTTGTGGTTTACGCTGATTGTACTACTGCTATTCTCTTTTTCCAGGCTGCTCCACCAGTAGTCTCTCATCTTGAACACCAGCGGTATCTCTTCCTGACAGCGGGCTTCTGTTATGTAAGCGTGGAGCTTAACGTGCTTATAATTCAGAACCTCTTTTTCCGATTATTTATTTTCTTCTTTAGATTGGCTCCTTAAACTCTTTCAGTGAGGCATAAAGTACCCCCAATTTCCTTTTATAAGCTTCTAGGAAAGAGTATTTCTTGCATGTGTTTTCTTTCTCCAATAGTTGTCTAACTAGTTCATCTTATACCCTTTGGTCTGTGTTGATGATGATGAGGATAAACTGGTGCACACTGAAACACTTATTTTAAATTCAAGCTGATCCAAAACTATCCTGCGTTCAATTTTGATTATAAACCCGTTTGGTGCCCTTCTCCTGTGTAAACATTCAGTCATCACAGAGTACCGTACAGGATAGGACATCACCCATGGAACTTAGCCCATTTGGTGGCTGTTCTGTTCTTTGACACAAATCACCAAGGAATTAGGTCTAGTTCTAAAGACGACGTGGCAGCACATATATTTCACTAATTGCAACTCCAGCAATGTCATGTAATCAACCTGTCCTGACATCTTCGCTATGTGTTTATGACACAGAAACGCAAAAAATGATGAATGGGCAAAGATATCCTCCCAAAAAATCTTTAATGCAATGTTTCTATAGCAGAATATTAAACAAAGTAGGGTCACATACCCGAGAGTATGAGATGGACAGTAGTTGAATAAGTAACAATGTCACTGACTAAGAAACATGGATTATCTCCTACAACTGAGAGAAAAATGCTGGATTAATCTGGGCACATATAAAGAAGGACTCTCTGAGTCCATTGAATGGCAACACTGATTTGGTACTTAGCGGTATCACATACTATGAATGAAACGGTTTAGCCGTATACTCATAACAAGAGTCATACATCTAAACCCCTGGAAGGTTTCATATCTGGCATATTCATTACTATTTTTCATGTATTTATTTAATGTATTTGTAGTGCACGTAGACAAGGCCCGGAGGCATAATGGCGCAAGGACAAGAACAAAAAACACAAAACACTGCAGATCAAGAGGGAGGAGGGCGGGTTCACCTAAAGAGGACAGTTTTGAGGTCATGTTTACATTTTCTAAAGCTTGAGCAGGTTCCTAAATCGGGAGGTAGGTCATTCCACATTCTTGGCGCTGTATGGGAGAAGGATCCCTGAGCCACAATGGCCAGCTTTGCTTTTGGAATAAGCAGGAGATTGAAATTATTTGACTGAAGAACCTTCCTTGCCGGTAGCATTCTAGTCTGTCTGCGAGATAGCTGGTGCTTTTCCTGTGAAGGCATCGATATGTGATGCAGAGGGTCTAATACGCCACTCTAGTTTCCACCTGGAGCCCGTGAAGGGCCCTCCTGGCGTTGGAGACATGGTCAGATTGCTTTAGGCCTTCCACCACTCTCACAGCAATGTTTTGAACAATCTGAAGGCGGGCCAGCTCATCCTTGAAGGTACCCTGGAGAAGACTCAAAAAGTAATGTGTGTGGGCTCCAATAATCACCCTGGCAATGGTGGCACTATTGGACCGATTGAGAAAATGTCTAATTTGAGCTAGTAGTTTTAAGTATTAGTCTGAGCTAGAGACAAGACTGTTGATATGTGATGTCATAGATAGTTCCTGGTCAAGGACGATACCCAGGGTTTTGACTTTGGGGAGAGTTCGTATAGTACATCCTGAGATGTTGGAAGCCTGGTATTCATTCCCAAGTTTCCTTAACTGGGCGGCTGTGACTGCAATCTTCAGTTCTGTTTCTTTTTTTTTGTTCAGTGCGAGGCCGTTGTCCTCCATCCAGGACTCGATCCGGTTACAGATGTTGTTAACCATAGTCGTGTCTTTGGCATTATTCCCATAAAGGGTGATCAGACACTGAGTGTCATCAACGTAGTTTGCATACAGGGTTCCTTCTTCCTCCTGCAATTCAAAGAGAGGGATGATATAGATGTTAAAAAGTGTGGGTGAAATACACGCCCCCTGTGGTACTCCACATGGGACCAGGTAACTATTGGCCATGGCATCGTTGTAAAAAATCTTGACTCGTCGGTCTGATAGGAAGGAGTTAACCCAATCGGCCACGTCGGGAGGAAAGAAGGCCACGTCATAGAGTCTCTGCACCAGTATTTTATGATGCACCACATCAAAAGCTGAAGACAGGTCAAGCAGCATCAGCATCACTGTGCTGCCCTTGTCAAAGTGATGTAGGATATTTGACTTGAGGTCCAGGAGTACGGATGCAATGCTATGGGCCTTCCTAAAGCCAGATTGTTTATGTCCCAGGAGATTATGAGATTCCAAGAATTCTTGAATCTATATATGTGCCACTTTATCCAGGATCGTAAACAGTAACTGGATATTAGTTATGGGGCCATAGTTCTCGGGTAAAGCCAGGTCCAGGGATTGTTTCTTCAGAAGTGGCGAGATCCAGGCCTGCTTAATGAGACTGGGAGCGTTATTCTCTCGAAAGGAACAATTTATGAACTTGGTGATGATAGGTAGGAGCTGTGCTGCACAGCCTTTATGACCACAGCAGGGCAGATGCCCCCCTTGCAAGCAGTGGGTTTGAGACTAGACAATATTTTGGAGATTTCTGATTCCATGACTTCATTAAAAGAGAAAGGCAAGGGGTAGGTTTTTTTGTCAGTGGTCCAAATTGAATCCGGGAATGTGCAGTTGGCCTTAAGCCTTTCTCTGATCTCGTCAACTTTGCTTATCTAGCTTCCTGTATGCCAGTGCACCGTATAGAGTGGATATAGCTGACTGTCAAAGAATTTGCAATGAGTTTGAACAGACAAAGGCACTAGCGATACGACAATGACCATATTTATTTATTGATGGTATAATTTAGACCAACCCACCCAGAATTCTGTGGTAAGACCCCACAGAAAGAAAGAAACATGCAGATACAAAAGGGGATATGTGCTCCCTTTCCAACAGTGTGCCGGGGATCACGTTTACAACAACTACAGTTTGATTTTAGTAAATGTTATTAATAAAAATAGCCCTTGCGAAAACGTACAATACATATGAGTGTGGTTATTTTTTTTTAGCTACACATTTTATAGGCAGTTCTAATACAATTTCCATCATTACACTAGAGACAACTAAATACTTACACCTGCCATGTTATTCAAGCAATGAGCCCTTCACAGGGGGAGGCATTACTGCTTAAGGTAATGCCCCGGGTCCCATAGTTACAGGCACGAGCGAAGCAAGTCCCTTAAAGCAGGGCCCAGGTCATTACTTGTAACGGTAATGCCACCCCTGCGAGGGGCTTACTGCTAAAATAAAAAGACTATTAGTACTCCGGTCTTACGGGCAGGAGTACTAATAGGCTTTTTTTCAGTAGTGAGATGCTGTTGTCGTTTCGCAAATGAAAAAAGAAAACAAGACAAAAAAGGGACTAAATGTAGCTCCTTTTCTCTTTCCATTGCGGCCATTGAAGAAATAAAAATAAAATAAAAACAAATAAAAAGGGCCACCAGGGAAAGGGAGAAGGGACTACGAGTAGTCCCTTCTTCCTTTCCATGATGGCCACTCGCGGAAGGTTCCTCGGGCCATGGCGGTGAGCGAAGCCTTGTCGGGCAGGTAAGGACCCGGTGAGGGCCAATCAGATCATTTGAAACAATCTGATTGTCCCTCGATGGGTACTAATTTATGCTTTGATATGAGTTCATATATATATAAGCATACAGTCACTACACTTTCAAACTTTTCCAATGAAGTTGTAATATTTAAAAGCAGTGGCTTTTATCATTTTCTTAAACTGTTAGTAATCCTCGGTAATTCGAAGCACCAAACGCAGCTAGTCCATAGTACAGTTCATGCACTGTAAATACAGATCACCCACATGTTTACCCATAGTCCTAAGGGCAGTGAGGAGGAGCTGCCCTGTTCATCGGAATGATCTACTGGGTCTGTGTAATTCTGTACCAGAAAAGATGGACCAGTTTCTATGGACCATACATAAAAACCTGCAGATTATTCTACACTCAACCAGCCAGTGCAGGGATCTAACTGGTAGGGAGGCATTGTCAAACCTGTGCAAGTTAAGAGGTGTGGAATGCTGCATTCTGCAGTCAGTGCAGTTCATTTTGCCACGGGTTTGGTCAGCCCAGGTAAAAGCTGTTTGAATATTCTGAAATGGAAAGCTCAGGAGTGATATTCACCTTGACCTATATCATTTTAATAAATAACAAAATGAGCATGCTTTATCATTTGCTATATTGTGAACACACAAAAGACAGTTTAAGACAGTAGCATTTCAAATCACACAGGACGCATTATCCCAGTTCTCACAATAGTTAGGGTAGCTATAGGGGCAGGTTAATGGAATGGCCCTGACTCCGATGAAGGAAGGTGGACTGAGGTGAAAAGACAGAGAACAAGGAAGCCACAACCCCACTTTGATAATGTTCTTATTAGACAGATAAAAGCCATACACATCTTTATGACCCTTTATAACAAAAAATGCAAAATATAATGTTATGGAGCATTTAGAACTGTGCCAAGTGAGGACTGTATTATTTGTGCTAACCACAATAATATTGAATACATAAAGTGCACCCTTTCTCCAGAATTGTCTAGTTTCGTTCCTGGACTGAATGAACAAAATCACTGTAAATGGGTCTCATACAAAGCAGACATTCAAAAATACTTTTCAACACTTCGAAACCCACATGAATCCTAAAATGCAACAATATCTAATGTGCACTGAGCATCACTCTCCTAGAGATTTTGCTCAAGGGTCAAGCCTGCATCTATCCAGATTTCCCAACATGTCAATACCGACATCTGGGCTTTAAAACTACTATCCTTTATGCTCTTCTGGAATAGTTGATTATTACACTAAAGCCATGAAATTCTATTAAGAACAGAATCCCACAACTCCCCAAAAATGTTTTTTAAAAAAAAAGAAAAACAAGCCTACACCTGCACCAGCGGCAAAATACCGTTGCTGGCATGAATGTGACTCTTTGTTAGATTTAGAGAAAGGGGAACTAAGAAACTACCCCTCCACCTGGCAGGCGAAATAGCCACCTGACTCAAATAGAGTCTTGTATTCGTTCCCAGTACTGTGAGAAACCAGAAGGTGTCTCACCTGTTAGCCCCGGGGATCTGTCATCCAGGTGGCCAGGACATGGCCATCACTTTTGGATTCAGTTCCTGTGGGTGGACCAGTGCAGTAGGATCACCTGTGTGAGTGGTTTTTGGGGAGTGAGACACGAGATGGCAAGACACGTTATCCCCTTCCCTGTAACACCTTTACTCCATCCTACCAGGTAGAATACTTAGGAAATCAACACCCCACCCCCTTTTCCAACACAAACACTTTCTAACGACCAGCTTGCGATGAGAAAAAACAGACTGACACCTGAGCCGTATACCTGATATGTCCCAATATAATGGTCAGGCAGGATCAGGCAATTACTGACAATTACACACATCTGACTTCCATTACACTTCCCCACATGGATAAAAGGTGGAGCACGAGAGCACACTCTGAGTGAGGCACATTGTCTCGAGGGGATAGCTCAGGGGCAACATGCTCACCTTTAAAGCAAGACGACACGGAGCAACACAGGTTCATCTGGGTATTAAGCGCGTTATAAATGACATATCATATCATATCAAAGCACACGAGGAAACAGCAGTTCCAAGATGGCAGTTTAATACAAGGCGAAAGACGTCAAAACCAAAGGGGATCGTAAGGAGGGAAGTGCCCTGACCTTTTCGATGAGGAACCGTTAACTTTCATGAACCTTCGAGAATAGAAAACGAAGACCAGGAAACAAAGCTAAAGAATCCTGCATTGTGTATCGGAGGTACCCAGGGCTCTCCCGCGTCGATAGTCAAGGCAGGGAGAATGGCTTGCCACGTGGTACTATCCTTGGCTCCTACAACAAAACAGCACCAGTAAAATCAGTACAGCCAGTGAGTTGGGGAGACAGATACGAGACCGGTCTGTGTTGAAGCCAAAGTTACAAGTGGTAACATTTTATAGTGAAAGCCGCAGCAAACATTGTATGAAATGTATGTGATAATCAGCATGAGTAAAACTGCACAACAGTTGAGTGATTGAACTCAGAAGCCAATATACAATACCTTAGACAGAGTGGTCCGGCACTGCATGCATGCTCATTCGAAAGTCTCTGTAAGGTATCCAACTGAAAGAGTGAGAAAAAATTGTGAATCGGAGTGGCCCTGCAATGGGTCAAGGAAAATCCTGTGCACAATCAAAAGTCAAAATTAAAGTGGACAACAAAATAGATGAAGTTGGCCCAAGCCCGGGGGAGGGAGATCAGCTGAGAACTTTTGGTTAAAACAAGTTTGTGTTAAATTAAAATTGGTCCAAGCCTGGTGGATGGAGACTAATTGAACATTGTGTGAAAGAGGATGTGAGCCCGGCTGAGGGGTGTCCGAGGTCAACCGCGAATTACCTGAGAAACTGGATACATGAAAATCCTACGAGCACTGTGTTAAAGGGGATCTGAACCCGGCAGAATCCGAGGTGAATAGTGAATCAGCTGAGAAACTGAGTCCGTGTGAAATACAGAGAGGAAAAGAACGTATTTTTTGTTTGTCGCATCAGGCCCTCTGAAAGAAGAGACTTTGAAAGGCAAAAAACCTTGGGTACGGAAGGCCCTGATACTAATGATTGAAATGTGTTACTCAAGCTAGAGAAGCCAGAGACTGTGCTAAGCTCGAGTGTACCTCCTTGTCCCATGCTGAAAACGTGGGGAAGGGAAGCCAACGGCCTGAACATCCTGACATATAATTTTGTGTACACTTCTTTCTTTTTTGTAACATTGTTTCCCATACTATTTGTATTTAGAGGTACTGGTTGGCAATAGGTTTATTATTTGATGGTCGTAGCTTGCACCCATCTATAGATTTAGGATTAGATAAGCGTTTTTCAAACCCTTTTTGAAGATCAATAAACACGCTTGAACTGTGGTCACTTGTATCTGTCCTACTGTTAATACCATGCCTTCCTTACAGTACCTAGATTCTATGCCTATTGTGAGCTAAATATTACTCCCCCACAGAACTCAGGATCAGGTTCCTTATGGGAATACAGACCAATATTTCTCTCTCCTCACAAACAACCTAACCACCACCTCCTACAACCAACAACCAAGAAAAACCTTATCCTCTTATTCCTATGTACCAAGTTAATAGATCTCAGTACTGTGGTGAATGAGAAACCAAGTACTGCGTACAATGGAAAATTTCTGAACTACCCACCTATTCCTCTAGAAGAAATAGTTATACTCTGAGGGATGAACAGAGGTACCAACAAAGATCACCCCACAAACAAGAGGGCAGGTAAAATATTTCCCAACAAAAGCAACAGTGGAAACGTTTCACAGAGAGCATTGGTCAAATGATGAGGGCCGAACAGGCAAATCCAAGTACTAATGTTCTGCAAGGTCTTATCCAAAACGATTCAATGTTCAAAAAGGGGCAATGACAGGAAGAAACATGTACTAAATAAAAAATATGGAAGGAGAAGTGGAATAGGGGATATGGTGGAAAGGCTATGCCAAGCCTTAGAGGAAGCTACTTTTATGCCCCAAGATAACGCCCCCAAGTTTGCTAAGAAGAAAACACAGATAGACACCAGCAGTGACACCTCATCATCCCTTGATTCAAAACAAACTGAAAAGAGGAAAGTGAAGTTTCATGAAGAGAAAGATTTGATGGTTACCTTGGAGGAAAACTCAGCTGAGGCAGGAGTGATTGTTTTCTCTTTTAAAAGTCGATTGAGACCATCAAAAGAAAAATGGGCCAAGCCTGACAAAAAACTTAAAGAAAAAAAGAGATAAAGTAACCCCATAGGTATGAGACCCAAAATTAAGAAACTATGATATCTTATTTAGAGATTGAAAAAGGCACCTAGCCTGAGGAGAAGAGGAAGGAACGTGTTCCATTTGTAATTTAAAATTTCATTTAGAATCCTACAAAATTGTTGAGCAAGCCACCTGAATTTGATCTTACGGAAGACACATACAAGAAGGCAACCCAAGATCAAGTTAATAAAACTGACAACATGAGAAGAATACTTTCTGAATGGTCCCCTTATCTACAATTTGGAAGTGAAAGATGCAAGGTTTGTTTTTTCAAACCTATCCAAGTTCAGAGACAGTCTGATGTATTGGCTCTCGTAAATAGAGCCTCAACTGGACTTGATCGTACTGGCAAGCATTCCACACCTTAAACCAAGGAAGAGACAAGAATATTTACCTTTCTCATAAACCCTCGATTGATGAACCAAAGAATGTTCATGGAAAAGAAATTCTATTCGACAGAATTAGAAATCAAAAAAGGGTGTCATTAGCTCACACATCTGGTGATAAGTGTTAATTCTGAAGCCACTCCTTTCTTACTTAGGAAAGATGTACTCTGAAGTCTTTGAAGCAGAGATAATTCCATTAAACATGAGAATACCTCAAGACATTGCTGCTCCAGAAGTATTCTCAGTGTTCCTTCAGTTTGGCAGAGAACAGATTAGCGCGGTGTACGCCTCTGCTTGCTTCGGAGACCAATGGACAAAGACAGAAATTGAGAAGTTTTTCTGTATTTCCAGGTCACTTTCTCTTTTGATTCATATGACTGTTGACATACAACCAGACCCACAAGTCCTGATATGGCATCGGCATTTGTGAACAAAACCAAAAAAGCCCCCAGTGTATTTGCAACATATGAATTAATCAAATTGTATCAATAATCAGACACCAGTCTTGAATATAAAAATATGTAATGAATACATGGCAAACAAATATGTACAAAGGTATAAAATCCAAAACATTTACTCAAAGCAGCTGTGTCTTTTCAAACAGCAATGACTTAAAAAGTATGCAATAACAGAGAGCAGAGGCAATCCTATAGTAAAATGCCTTTACACAAGAGCATTGTTTGACTAAGTGATCTATACCGGGCAATGCCGTGTGGACACATGTACCTGGGACAGAGACTGGAGAATATCACAATAATTTTAACACTGACAGCCTGAGGCCAGTATGTATAAATTTCCACTTACGTAGAGTGGACCTAAATAGATACATGCTGATGGTTACCTGGCTTTCTTCAAAGTGGATTGAATGTCTCCCAGACCCAAATTCTTCAAATGGTTAAGTCCTGACTGAGGTAGTCATTTTACCAGAGAGGTAACTATTAAAATGTGGGAAATGCAAGGCATGAAAAGGAATCTCCACATTGCCTACCAGCCTGTATCAAACGAAGGAATAGATAGGCACAACAAAACAATAGTAGTAGTCTTTAAGAGGTTTGTGGTGGACTCTGGACCAAGTTCAGACATGTGATTACCATTGGTTGTAATAGATTTGAGATACACCTCTTCTTTAGCCACTCACTTTAGCCTCACCCATTTGAGCTCATGGCTGGTAGAAGATAGTGTTACCCTACTAGTTATTATTCTGAATGCAGGCACTGATGTTGCAGATCAGCTACTCATGACTATGATGAACATTTTCAAAATGTTTATAACATGCTTTTGCCTAAGGCCACCAACAAACATGAGAAATCATTGGTCAGTACAAACACATAAAAGGACCACAGACCTTTGAAAAGACAGTACAAGGTGGGTGACAATGTCCACCTAAATAACTTCCAAAATAACCTACAGAGAGGGGTATTTTAGTTTCTTAAAGAGGATCCTTTAAAATTATAAACAGTATATCTCATGTTGCCTATAATATTTGTATCCTAAAAGGGGCTGAGGGAGTAAAACTCTCGATACATATTAACCAAATGAAGAACTGTCATTCCCAATAAGACCTAAGACAGACAGCTGAAAAATCTGAACTCATAGTTGAGGTGCCCCTTGATTAATTAATCAGAATCCACTCAGAAGTGTAAGTAAGGATGTTAAAATTAAAGGATGAATGTTTGGAGAGTTTTAATTAATACTGTGTTTAAACATTATATAGGCAATAAGTTCTATAAAACCGATGTGTCCAGTTCTAATATGTATCTGGTCTATCTGTCCATCCCTGTTTATATTTTGTTCAAAGCACCTCCTTCTTCTGTGCTTGCTTGGCTGCTAGGCCGCCTGATGAATTTATTTGTACATTGGCAGCTCCCCTGTCTGTCTGTCTCCCTCCCCAAACACCCCCATTTACTCTAACTGTTACTCTACCACCTATCCTCTCTCTCTCACAAGGTCTGGAAGAAAAAAGCTTAAAAAAGCTCTCCTGGCCTCTAATCCAGGCCTACCTACTGCTGACACCTACGTCAATGTTACTTCCAACCATACTATTACCGGCATCCTTTTTTCTGTTCCCTCCTCAGACCTATGGACTCCCCACCTGGTTTCCACTCTCTCCTCTTTCTCCTTTTCACCCATTAATGATGGCACTAGATAGGAAGTACTCTTGCCTTCCTTCTCATCATCTAGGTGCATCATTCATGTCTATCACAATGGCACTATTATGGCCCAAGGTTCTCGACCTACTCTTCTCCTCCTTGACCGGTGCCTGCCCCCCTCATTAACTTCCTCCCTTCCCCTGCTACTCCTTTTCCCTGTACTCCAATAATCTTTCCACCACCACCGAGGAGAGTACCACGGCCCTGTAGTACCTGTGAGAAACCTGACGGCGTCTCCCTGACTAGTCCCCGTGGATCTGTCATCCAGGTGGCCAGGACACGGCCATCGCTATTGGATCCAGTTCCTGGGGGTGAACCAGTGAGGGAGGATCCCCTCGATGGGGGCGTCCTCGGGGAGTGGAGGTGGGACACTGATGGGTGAGGTGCCTATCCCCCTTCTTTCAACACCTTTTCCCCATCCTACTACATAGGATATTACAAAACACTGCCCACCCCTTTTCCGACATGAACATTTTTGCACAATACGAAAGACAACGGACTAAGACCAGAGCCGTTTACCTGACATGTCCCAGGTTCAGGCAAAGTCAGGCAACTGACCAGAATCACACACACATTACGGCCCTTTCCTTTCCCCACAGGGATAAAAGGGGGAGCACGAGAGCACAGAGCAAGCAAGGCAGACCGCACAGCGAGGCAGCTATCCAGGCCCAGCAGTTCAAGAGGAGGAGAAAGACGGTGCAAACAGAGAGGGTGACAAGGAGAGAAGTGACTTTGCCCTTTCTGATCAAGGCCCATGAAACCTCTGTGGAAAGAATTGTAAGACCGCGAACAATAACCCAAGTGGATTGCAAAAGATGTTAACGGTACACAGAGTGTGCCCACGCTGATAAGCAGAACAGAGGGAGTCGCCTTCTACCGTAGTACCGGTCTTGACGCCCAATACAAAGAAAGCCAAGCAGTTCATCACAGCTGGTGAGTCGAGGGGATGAGCAAACGGCTGATTGCGGAATGTACAAATAACTGTTGGTGTTAAAGGGGAAAGCAAGCTGCAGATGAGCCAGGCACCACCTGGGTGCTCAATCGAGAAACTCTGGGTGATTACCTGATTGTTGAATCTACTATTACCAGAAGACCTTGGTGAAGGCGGGAAGAGGGTCAAAGTGGTCATACGAGGATCTAGTAAAATCCTCTGTACAGTCGAAATTCTTTGACCGACAAATGATTGTGAATAAGGGAAGTGAATCGAAAAAAATAGAAGGAACTGTGAGATTGGCAAGAGTGAAACCGAAAGAGGGATGTCGATGGAAAGGGGCAAAATCTAAAGTCCCAAAGAACAGTGTGTTGACAAGAGTGAACCCGGCAGAGGGTTGTCCACCTTGAACTGTTTAAAAAGACATTAAGATTTGTGAATACCACAGAGGGGAATCCAAGGGCGAAAAAGCATCACCCAACATATAAGCAGAAAGGAACATTTGTTGTCATTTTGAATACAGCAGTCCCTCGAAGGCAAGAGACTTTTTATAGAGCAAGAGTCTTGGCCATCGAAGATCCTGATAGCTGAAAACAGAATTGTCATCTCGTGCTGGGAAAGCGCAACGTGTACTGTGCTCCAGAGTCCCACCTTGTCCGGTGCTCAAAACCTGGGGAAGGGAGACCATGACTACCATATTCTGACATATTGTTTTTGAACACTTCTTTATTTCTTATGAGTCCTATCCCACACTCTTTTGTATTTAGCGTAAGGATTTGAAATAGGTTTTTCATAGTATAGGCATTTCTATTTGACAAGATGCCACTAGGATTGCCTTTTTTTGATTTGATAGCCGTAGCTTGCTCCCATCTTAGATTTAGGTTTACTTTAATCATTTTTCCACCCTACCTGTACAGTTTAATTAACACCCTTGAACTGTGATCACTTGTGTCTGTCTATTCTTGATACCGTGCCTTCCTAACATACCCCTCGGAAAACTTTCAAAGGTGGTAACTTGCTTCACTTAGCTACTCTGAACGCTCATTGTGCTGTCAAACACTTCTCTGATATCTGTCTCCTTCTTGAAGACTTTGACCTTGATGTCCTCGCCCTTACCGGGAAGTGGTTCAATGCCAGCAGTGTCACTGCTCTTGACACTCTTCTTCCTGAGGGCTAAAATATCCTCCCCAAACCCAGGCCCAACCAACCCAGAGGTGGAGTTGCATGATCTTCCCTGAGTGGGTCCCTGCTTCTTTCACACCTACTCAATCCTACTTCTCATTTGAATGCCTCGTCTGTAGGCTCCGGGTTCTCTCCTACTCTCTCACTCACCCACGCTACATCTACAGCCCCCCCAGCCCTATCTCTATCTTCCTTCCTGAATGGGCTGACCTCACCTCCTCCCTCTTGACCTCTTCTTCCAAACTGCTTCTCCTTGGTGACTTCAATATCCACGTCGACTCTCCTGAATCAGCCACCTCACAGTTCTGTGACCTCCATGACTCCCTCTCTCACTATTCTTCTTTCTGGTCCGACCCACTCAGCCAGACATACTCTGGGTGCCTTCATCTATGGAGACATCCCTATCTCTAACCCGGTCACCACCCCCTTCCCCTGGTCTGACCACTCCCATTTGGGGCCCCTTGGCCCTCTCTGAGCCACCACCCACACTACTAACCTCCTTTGCTGCCATTTGACAGATGAAGCAAATGTCAGTCAGTGCCTTTGCTTCTACCTTCATCCCCCACCCACTCCTGTTTCTGACTCTCCCTCTGACTCTGTCCTCGCCAACCTGCACCTCTCCATCTCCAACACCCTCGACATCCTTGCCCCTGTCATGAGAATCCACCTGAAGCCGCTTGAAGCCTGCCTCCAAGTGTAATGGCTGGAATGACTCTGATCTAGCATCTCTGAAACGTAAGTGCAGAATTGCTGAACGGAAATGGCAGACCTCAGGTTCATCCTCTGACAAAGTAGCCTGTCGCCTGCTCCATAGGCACTATCGTTTTTCTATCCTCTCCAAGAAGAGGACCCACATTCAAACCTGTATCTCTGGAGCCACTAACAACATGGCTAAACTTTTCAAACATCAGCAAGAAACTTGCCAATCTCCACCTCTTTCCGTCCTTATCAGGCTCTCTTCGCTGCTTTGGCCTCCCGTTTTGCATCTAAAACTCAGGACATCCGGTCCTTACACTCCACCACCCCTACCTCCACACCCACTCCTGCTCTCCTGCCTCCTTTGGCTTCCCACCCTCCTACCCCTGCACTATCCTGCCTCCAGCCCATAGCACCTCCTCTCTCAACCCATATTCTTGTCAACTTCTGTAACCACTTCCTTGCCACTGGCTCTTTACCTCTATCCATCAAGCACTCTGTTGTGCACCCTCTCCTATAAAAGCCATCTGATGACCCTTCTTGCCCGGAGAAGTTGGTCCTCCCCCAAGTGATCCTTTATACTGAACTGGTTGGTTGCCCCCATGAACATCAATCCGGATTTCCGGCTATCCAGAGGCACGGAAACTGCTCTCCTGAACACCCATGAAGACATGCTCACAAATCTTGACTCTAACTCTCTTGCTTTTCTGATTCTCCTCAATCTCTCCTCCGCCTTTGACACAGTCAACCATTCTATCCTCATAAAACGGCTCCGTGATGTCCTCAGCATCACGGACCAGGCACTGGATTGACTGACCTCTTTCCTCACTAACTGCCTCTCCAAGTTGCAGCTGGGCCCTTTCTCCTCCACCACTTCCCCCTCCACCTGTGGCATCCCCCAGGGCTCTATCCTCTTGCCATGGCTTTTCAATATCTATCTCGCCCCTGATGGCAACCTGATCTCCTCATTATCTCCTCATTTCCAGTGTTATGTTGATGACACTCAGCTGACCTTCAAACTTCCCTCTACTACCTCTTCTTCCTCCTCTCTCATCCACGACTGTCTGACCGCTATCCAGGCATGCTGTGCGGCTAACAACTTCTGTCTTACATTACACAGCACATTTTAAAACACTTACTACCTTTTCTCTCCAGAGTAGGGTTTCCAAAAGAAATCCTTATGGATCAAGGTCCCATCTTTATGTAAAACTTGATGCCAAACCCTAAAAATAATATTATGGATGCTGGTGGGGACCGATGGGAAGAATTGGGATGTCGTGATACCCTGGGCCCTCGGCAGTCAGAACCCCCCCCTCCACCCCAAGCCTCCCTGGGATATTCTCCATTTCAGATTCTGTATGGAATAGAATCCTGAGGTGTCTTAGACATGCTAAAGGAGACCTGTGAGGATATGGAGGAAGCCCTATTGCCAATTTCTAAACCCGCATACAAATTAAAATCCCATATGAACGCAGTGCGAGAAATTATGAAAGAAAAACATCTGGGTCTGGCACAGAAACAAGAACAAGCTGTCTAGAAGGTGGAGTGAGCGTAAGCAAGGACGCCTGCGAGTTTCCAAAGTCACCCAATACTGGAGAGTGCTATGCCAGAGCTACAGCACGTCGCCAGAAAAAGAAGCTGGAAAGGCAGGGAGGAAGGTAGTGGTGATTCCACAAAGGGAAAAGGAGAAAAGTAATACAGGTGCACATCTGGTTGTGTTAACAATTAAGGGATATTACATACATTGGTGAGGTGCAGAGGAGAGTAACAAAACCCTGACACTAGGTTGTGATGAACATAGTACAAAGAAACAAAAAGTGTCCACAAGCTGTGGATCACTCACGTCCCCTGCACACTCTGAATATTGTACAGAGACAAACAATGGTTAAGTAATTTTCACGTAAAAAGAATTAAACCGTAATAAATGTTTTGTGTTTTCAAATGAACCTTTTCAATTAATTCTTCGAGCACCATTTCACAAAAATTAGAACAATTTAATTATGAAAGAAACAACCTTCAAGATCCACAATCGAAGTTACAATATTACATTCATATTGATACACTGTCGTGTGCGTGAGTATCTATCCTAAACACAAGTTGTCACATTAAAACTCAACTTTTTAACTAAAATTCAACTAAATTTCCTTCATCAGGAGTAGTTACTTGTTGCTGAATTCATGTGTTCTGAAACTCAAACTCTGGCATCTGCATAATATAAAACAAATAAATGTCTATCAATATTATTGTCTCTGCTCAAGAACTTTAATCATACCAACAGCAAATATGGAGACCCTACCTCTCATAGGTGCCCCAGACTCTCTTGGTAAAGATGTGTTCTCAATCGCGAGAATTTCTTTCTGATAGGGATGGCTGATCACCAATAGTAGTCTTCTGGGAAGTTAAATAGGAACATTCATCCAGTTATTATGGCAATGAGTTCAAGATTGCAGGGAAATAGGCATATTTAGAGAAAAGAGGCCCTACCTCTTTGTATGGAACTGAATACCATCATAAAGTGGTGATGCACAGGATACCGTAGGAAAAGTGGTCATGAACGTATGCCGGCACCACTATTCCGAGTGTGCAGGGGACGTGAGTGATCCAAAGCTTATGGACAGTTTTTGTTTTTTTGTGTGATTCCACAAAGGGTCCATGGTGGACAGCCGGTCCACAAACCATCGCCAATACCACCGCAGGTATCTCACAGCAAGGTGTCTGATCAAACACGGAGACACAGAGAGGAGAAAATGAAATCAGAGCGAGAGAAAGCAGACGAAGACAAGGCAATGGCAGATCGAAACCAGAGAGGCGATCCCCGAGGTACCAGGCTCCTGAAGACGTTCTCCTTCAAACACTAAGGTAATGGGGAGAATGGGAATAATGGGAGGCCAGAGGGAATCATTCATTTCAGTGGAAGCGATGAGGCAAAGTTACATCTGAAACTGATTGACTTAAAGTGTTATGGTACAAGATAAAGGATTACTCAAGAATTGAATATTGAAGAATAAAACGTGGATAACAATACCTTAGGAAAAGGGAAAAGAAACTCAACAGTCTGTGCAAGTAGCACATAATAGAGAAGAGAGGGAACATTAAGAACCAAACTTGAAAGGAAGAAGCCAATTGAATCAAATACAGAGTCAAGTAGACTAGAACAAGTTGTACTATAAATCCCCAGGAGGGAAAGCCTACCAGAGGAATAGTATTTTCCAAGGATACACTGAAATCAGCAGCTCGGGCAATATATATTATAACGGGATCCCCAAAAGGGAGTCCCAAAGAGAAGGAAGAAGGTAAGAATCAATTTGAAGAGTTACATAACCTGATCCAAGAAATCACGAGACACTACTTAAGGATTTTGTATTAATCAAGAATCCTACAGACTGATGCTAGAAGTTTCCCCAGGAGAAGGGAGTCATTCTCCTGACTTAAGTTTGTTTTTATAGTAGTAGGGTCAGTGAGGTTAGCTTTGGACAGCGGACTCATTCCTTTGCACATTCATGCATGACTGACAAACACCTTAGTAGCATAGGCAGGGACCACCCATAGTGATAGTAAAAGATAGGCCTTTTCATTTTATTTTAATAAATGCCCTCAGAGAATCCGCGTCCTTCTTCTGACCCCACACAGATGGTAAAATCCTTAGTCAATTAATGTTCTGAATTGAACTCTCAATTTCTAGTATTTAGAACACTGACGGAGGGAATTACGGAAATAAGATCTCAGGATCAATTGGCTCAATTAGTTTCCCCTTCTCAATTGTCCTTTACTCCAGAACCAAAATCATGTAGACTTTTCTATTACCTGTCCTTATTGAGATACGTATATTGTTTTGAGTATAACCTTTGCTTAGTTAGGAAACGTGTCTTTTCGCATACGTCTCAAAGTTTCTGTGGAATGAAATGCTATTTCAAGCCCACATTTAAATAGTTCCAATTTGGACTCTTCATAGAAAACTAATGTGCTGAGGATTATGAAGTATTCTCTCAAACAAAAGTAGTGTGCGTGCCTACGTTTTATATGTCTAATTTACTTTTATGACTACCATGATTTATTAAAGTAAGTTTCTTCTGTTTACCCAAGTTTCACATTATTTGACATTTAATTAAATGCTGTAATAATTTCGTGTTTGTCATTGAGGTGAACAAAATATGATGATCCTGTTATGTAGAATAACCATTTGCATATGATAATTTATGGATGAATGTTTGAATATGTTTATTTCATGGTTTATTTGCAATTTAAAAGCAAGACAAGAGTGGGCATGTTGTGCATTGATTATTTCTCTTCTCTCTACATTTCCAGGCTCTGGATAGCAAGCAAAGTCTGAGAAAATGGACAACTCATGATGGTCTTTTTCACTAAATTAAAAGATCACCTGGGTGTCATTGGCGTAGTTACATGCTGAGACACCATAGGTCTTTATCCATCCCAGAAGTGGATTGATATACATATTAAATAGTGGATCCCTACAGGATCTCTCATTCCAGAGTCCGGGTTTAAGAGTAAAAAAGATGGAAGAGAAACTGTTTGTTGTCTGCCCAACAGGAACACACAATCCCACGCCGGAACTGCGAAGCTGCACTCAAAATCTCAAAGTCTGGAGAGGAGTTTGTTGCGGAAGGCAGTATTGAAACCGGAGGATCAATCTAGGAACTCCAGAGTCTGGTGCCACCAGGATTCACCAACCACCTCAGATCTTGTAACCTCTAGGGCACTGATTTACTACTTTGCTATCCAACCTTCACTCAGATACTCAGCCTGGGATCTACTTGTGTTCCTTTGCTATTTATGCATACAAAAAGAACCCTATTATGTGACGCACACACTTCGTGGGTTGCCCCTTAGAAATCATACTTTTCCACCAATGATAGGAAATTAATTAGTTGTTAATCCACTGTGTTTACAAGGCTGTGCCATTAAAAGGAGAAAAAGACAAGTTGTATGTTATGCTTTCCTCCTTTTTCGATTCTTTAATTTTCAGTTGATGAGGTCGGTACCAAAAAAAAGGTACAGTAAGCGAGAGTAGTGGGCTTGTCCCGCCATAGATTAAACCCAGACACTGTAGGGTTTTTGTCCTGTCCAATGCTATTAATGATTATGTAGCAGAAATTGGTTGACAATGCATAAGGGGGCTGTCTGTTCATATTTGTGAGTACCCTCCTGTAAAGTGTGTTTTAATATTCTATTTGTATCCAAGTCTTTCTCACATTCACATAAAGTTGTTGTTGATTTAGTTGTGATTTACTGATACTAGTACAGCACAAGCACAACCGGCTCCTAGCTACTCGTTACATCTTTGGTAACAACGGATTAAGTGTACCTGGGAATTGTGTGTAAATATTTAGACTTGCACTTGCAATATATAGAAAATTGTTAGGCACTTCTTGGTAGGCGACACTTCAGCTAATTGTTATGCTTCATGACGGGGCTATCTCTCCTGTTGCTCATAATTAAGAAATATAAGTAATTTGTTAAGATAAATCGGTGTTTTCGTTTTCTGTTATATGTAAAGAGTCAAGTGATAACGTTTTGGCTACACCTCCCCGATTGATTTATTTCTATTTTGGGTACAGCCAGTATTAAAAACGGTGTTTGGGTGGCAATACTTGCATAGATTGGGCGCAGACAGAGTGAAAATGTATTTGTGCACAGTCTACATGACCATATATGTTTACAGTGGCATGCTGCTGGAATATATTCACTACAATTGGCATTAAAATATTGTGACAGTGGCAATGCTGGGTTATATTCAGCACAAGCATCATGAAACAAATGTCTCTGGCAATACTGGCATATGATGGCCACAGACAGTATGAAGGTGTGTTTTACGGTGTGTGATGAGTCTGGGGAATTCGTATTTCTTCCCAGGGTGATCCACCCCCTTTGAGGCTAGGGAGGTGACCTCACTCAGCAAAACCTTACCTATGCGTTTGGAATAGAGGGACCTCACTGGGAGTGACTCCCCTCTAAGGGACCAGCACTCCCATTCCTATCCAGTACTCCCTATAGGTTACCAGACATTTGATCGAAAAAAATTGGTCGACTGGACAAATGGTCGAACCAATTTGGTCGAAAACCAAATGGTCGAATTTTTATTTTTTTTATTTGGGGGGTCCCCCCCAAACCCATTTTTTTCTAAAAAAAAACCTTTTTTTCCCTAAACTACAACCTAAAAAATATATATATAAATAAAAAAAAGAATTCGACCATTTGGTTTTCGACGAAATTACGTCGACCAAATGTCCTGTCAATGAATTTTTTTCGATGAAATGTCCGGACACCCTCCCTATAAAGAATGCCATGTCTGCCTGTAGAGGAATAGAAACAACTGATGTTGTTTCAGTTGATCCACATTTAAAACACACAAACCTTACCCCCCTAATGTTGGCTCAAGATAATAAGGTAATGCTGGAGTCGTCACGAACTCAGCAGCTGATGGAGAGCAACACACCCCCTTTAAGTACTGCAGCGAGAATAAAGTGATGAGGAACCTTGAATGCAGGGAGAGAATTCCTACACAGAGGCGATCCTCTGATGTGAGAACCTCCTGGATGGGCGGCGCTGCTCTACACTGTAGAGCTAGCGGTGGCATGGAGGAACGAAGACACGCTTGGAGGTCTGCATTGCAAAGGGCAATACTTCCCAGTTGGAGATGGAAGGAAGACCTTCTTACGTGGTAACTTGACCGTGAGGGGCCTGGGGCCCACAAACAGATGAACGAATCGTCTATTCTCAGGGCAAGGACCGCTGAGTGTGCCATGACCGATACAGGGAGTAAATCCAGCGACGCCGAAGAGTGGGGTGAATGGTCACTTCCCCGCTGAGATGCCACTCCTCTGGAGCACACCCAGCAGCACCCAGGGTTGCCGAGGGTGGAGGGAGGCGAGCGGAACAAAGCGAGAAGAGAGGAAATGACAAGGTGGGTTACAAGAACCCTAGAATTCTGAATGGTGAAGATTGGCAGAGGCCAAAGATACAACCACAAAAGCTTAGTAAGCTAGGGAGCTTGAGGGGTCTTGAGAGCCCTAAAGAAATAAGTGACATTGTTCAACCTGTGAGAAGAAGGGAACCTGCAGGGTTCAATCCGTCTGTCCAAGACTTGAAAGTAGTGGAAGGGAAACAACCAAGTTGGTGGAGAAGGACTAAAAGAGATATTCCTCCTCTCAAAGAGCTCGAGATATTACATTTGTATAAATATTTGCAACTTTTCTTGTGGAGCCTAAAGAGAGAGCTGAAAACCTTTGTTTGGTGAACTATCAAGAACATTGTCTTGAACGTAACCAATGGAGACCCAAGGAACAAGGAACACTGGCCAGAGGGAGCCTGGGCTAAGAGACTATTGTTCTGGCTTAATTTCATGTTGTTTTCCTAAAGTGGTTGGGCCAGATAGTAAATATGTTTTTGGACGGAGGACTCAATTCTGTTTTGACATAGGACAAGCACCTTAACTTTAGTTTGTGGACAGGGAAACTCTCTCCTAGCGATAGGAACAGATAGGCATTTTTCCATTTTGTTTAAATAAATCCCATTAAAAGGAAGTCCATGAGTCTGACACCTTCTTCTGGTTCACTTCAGATGGCAAACATGGCATATAGCAGGCAATAGCCTAACAGTTTGTTTTACAGGCCAATGCTGGCAATTATGGTTGATCCAGGCTTTGTTTTATTTGAACAAAGCCAGCACCAAAATGTGTTGGAAACCTCGAATCTATAGACACTTTTCATGTGTGTCCATATTGGGAATTGTATATTTTTTTTTTTAAAGTATTTTATTGGTTTTGAAACAGGAATTAATGAATACAAACTTTACGAACTATAACAAAAAATAAAAGAACAACAACCAAAACAACAGTCTTCGTGTGGTGATATATTTAGAGTCCGAGATGGCTTGTGAGTAACAGAGTACTGATTATTCGGGAAGTGCGGGGAAAACAGTTTCAGGGGGCATCGACTCTGTGGTGGTGCAAAAGGACAATACTACAAAGCGTTATGGGTTCTCAGGGAGGCTTATGGTCTGCGTTGAAGCGCATGTCTCTCAGGAGAGCCTTCCAGGATTCCAAGGTGCCGCTTGTGGCGTCCCCGCTGGTTATGGTTCCTTCTTGCCAGGCTCTGGTTTCGGCAGCCGTCCATCTTTCCAGCTCATGTAGCCACCGTTCGTACCTGGGACCGGCAGGTGTCTTCCAGGCCATTGCTATGGTTCTTTTTACTAATATGCAAGAAAGGTCCATCAACTTCACAATATGTTTCAGCTTGCTTGGTCTGGGGTAGGTCCCAAGTAGACATTCTCCGGGTGTCCAGTCGTATCTTTCCAGTCCCGCATCCTTGCAAAACTGTTTGACTTTGGACCAGAGTGACATCGCCCTCGTACAAGTCCAGAACATGTGGATCATATTCGCCTTGTCGTTCCCGCACCATGGGCATGCCGGTGAGACCCTCTTGTTGAATGAAGCAACCCTCTGGGGAGTCATGTAAGTTCGGTGAAGGACGTTCAGCTGTATTTGGCCAAATCTGGAGTTTCTTGACACCTTCTTGGGGTGTATTAGTGCTCTCTCCCATTCCTTGTCGGTGAGTGGTGTTTCAAAGTCTGCTTCCCATCTCACCTTCAGTGTCATTCCTTTGGAATTAGGTTTATCGATAAGCTTGTTGTAGAGCCTGGAGATTGGTCTCCATCCATCCGAGAGGTCATGCAGTTCCTGCAGCAGCGGATCTGGGGTGGGTTCCTCTGGCCAGCTGTTCCACTGCTTCTTGGCGGCCTGTTTGAGCCTGTGGTACCAGAGAAATTGGCCCCTGGAGAGTCCTTCAATGTCCTGTAGCGACTCGAAGTCCCTGAATCCCTCTTCTCCGAACAAGTCCCCCCACGTGTATATGCCAGCTTCTTCCCATCTCCTAGCTACAGAGAGGTCTGCCCTGGTTTTGCACACATCCACCACTATAGGGTTGTCAGGAGAGTACGGGTGCTTCACCTTCCTTATGTAGCAGGTCCTGGCCCATATCTTCCTGCCGAGCTCAACGATTAGGGGGATGTCCAGAGGTTGCCGGAGAGGGTACCACAGGGTTTCTTTAGGGATTAGGTTGGTGTGGTATTGTTTCAGTAGCCCTAATTCGGCCGTTGGTTCATCCGATAACCATTTTGTGATGTGGCTGAGCTGAGCGGCCAGGTAGTAGAGCTGTAGGTCTGGGAGTTTGATTCCTCCCTCTTTATGTGGCAAAGTTAACGTGGCCAGTGACAGTCTGTGCCTATGGGGGCCCCACAGAAAGTCCCCGATGATAGCCTCTAGTTTCCTGAAGAAGTGCGGCGGAACATAGTGGGAAATGTTCACGAAGAAGTATAGGAATCTGGGAAGAATTATCATTTTGGTGATCGCCGCTCTTCCCACCATCGCTAGTGGGAGCTTGGACCAGAATTTTATAGATCTTCGGAGGTTGGTGACTGCGACTTCAGTGTTGTGCTCATGTGTGAGCTGCGGAGTGTGGCCCACATTAATTCCTAGGTACCGGAACTTGTCTAGTTGCCACTTTATCCCTATGGGCGGGAGGTCGTTTGCTGGGGTGTCTCGCAATCTGGCTAGGGGGAATGCAGAGGATTTGTGTCTGCTGAACTGTATTCCAGAGTATTTCGCGAAGTTATCAAGTACCTCCAGTGCAGTCGGTGCATTGGCCTCGGGATTCCTTAGGTAGAGAAGGACGTCATCCGCATATAGCGATATTATGTTGTAGACGTTGCCCACCTTAATGCCAGCATCGAAGAATTGTTGTCAGAAGTATATGGCGAGCGGTTCTAGTCCCAGTATGTATAGCATAGGCGAGAGTGGGCATCCCTGCCTCGTGCCCCTCTGTATTTCCCAGGATTCCGATAGTGTTCTGCCTGTCTTGACCCTGGCCGTCGGGGAGTTGTAGAGTACCTGGTTCCATCTAATGAATCCTTTACCAAAACCAAAATTCCTCAAGACCTCCATAAGCCACTCCCAATAGATGGAGTCGAAGGCTTTGATGGCGTCGAGTGACAGTATCGCTAGGTCTTAATCGGACTCGTAGGTTTCGGCCATGATGTGCTGTAGCCTCCTCAGATTAGCCGTAGTGTTACGTCCGGGAACGAATCCATTCTGGTCTTCGTGGATTATGGACCCCATCACTCTAGCAAGTCTGCTGGCCAATATCGAGGTGAGGATCTTGCTGTCATAGTTTAGCATAGCCAGCGGTCGATAGGAGTCACAATCAGTGGGTGGTTTGTGAGGCTTCAGCATGGGGATGATTATAGTCTCTTTCATAGTATTGGGCAAGATCCCATTCGCATAGGCCTCCTGGTAAACCTTAGTGTAGGATGGGAGTGAGAATAGATTCATATTTCTTGTAAAATTCCGGCGGGAGGCCTCCGGCTCCAGTTCGTCTCTCTGCTCGCTGGATATTCGGGGTAAGCCTATCTCATACAGGGTTTCTATTAATGACTCGGTGGGTATCTGGGCTTCATGGGCATACAGTTTTGAGTAGAATTTAGCGAATGCCTCGTTGATCCCCATTTGCGTCTTGTGGGATACTCCTTCATCATCCCTTATCTCCGTGGGCAGGTGTTTGGGATGTTCACGCCTACACAGCCAGGCCAGCAGTCTGCCCGGTTTGTCTGACTCTTTGTGGGATCTAGTGGTGTATGTTGCAAAGTCAAATTTCTCCAGTCTATCCCAGGATTTCTGACAATTTTCACGGGCTACTTTCAATTTCACTTCGACCTCTGGAGAAATGTCTGAGGTGGCTTCCATGCGGGTGATCTCTGCTTCATGTGTCTCCAGGGTCGCCTTTAACTGTCTGCGGATGCCGCCAGCTCTGGATATGATTTCTCCCCTGGTAACCACCTTCATGGCTTCCCAAAGTGTGCTCCAGGTGGACACCGATCCTTTGTTGATTTCGACATAATCCTCCGATCTGTCAGCAAGATCTTCTCTGAACGCTGGGTCATCTAGTGTTGTGGTGGGCATCCTCCACAAGGGAATCGGGGGTCTGGGCCCCCTTAGCTGCCAATGCATGCTCAGCGGGGAGTGGTCAGAGATAGATCTCCCCAAGTACTCGGAAGCTATTGCCAGCAGGACCTGTTCCCTGTCTATGAACAAGTAATCGATTCTTGTGTGGACTCCGTGGGGGGCTGAGTAGTGTGAGTAGATCCTGTAAGCTGGGTGTTGTGCCCTCCAGATGTCCACCAGGTTAAGTTGGTTGATTGTTTCCGTCAGGGTGCGAGTTGCGTGGTTGCTAGATTCGGGGGGAGGAAGGGATCTGTCCATGGCTGTGTCCATGACGCAATTGAGGTCTCCACCCCATATGAAGGTACGGCCACGATGGTGTGCCAACTTGGCATTTAATACGCTGAGGTATGACGGGATTCCGTGCTGTGGGAAGTATGTGTTGGCCAGGCAAATCGGCGTCTGTTCTATGGTGCCCCACATTATCACGAGTCTTCCTGCCTTGTCGGATTCACACCCCTGTAGCTGGAAGGGCACGTTCGGGTTCACCCATATTAGTACGCCTCTCGCATATTTGGAGTATGGGGACCCACACAAAGTCCCTTCCCATCGGTCTGCTAGCCTGGACATTGCGTCCCCCGTGAGATGGGTCTCTTGTAACATCGCAATCGAGACTTTTTTCCTTCTGAGGTAGGATTGAATGCGATTCCTTCTGAGGTATGAGCCCATTCCCCTCACGTTCCACGTCATCACGGTAAGATGTGACGCCATTGATTCAGTGTTCTGGATTTGGGATGAGATACAATCCCTGTGGCCTGGTGTGGTGTTAGGCCGCAGATAGCGGGCTGCATGGTAGCGGCATCTGGTTCGCAATCACTTGGTTTATCACCTGTGTCCATCTTGTGTCTTACTGGCATTAGTGAAACGAAGACTGTGGGCCTCATTCCGAGTATGGCGGTAAGGGATAGCGGCCACCGCTAACGAGAGCGGTGGCGGTAATCCCTTACCGCCATACTCCGAGTTCCCTTAGCGCCATGGTGCTTTTAACACCTGCTTTTAGCAGGCGTTAAATACCATGGCGCTAAGGGACCTTGATGTTAATTACGCCACCGTAATTTACGGTGGCGTAATTGACGCCT
This sequence comes from Ambystoma mexicanum, assembly GCF_040938575.1. Taxonomy (NCBI): domain Eukaryota; kingdom Metazoa; phylum Chordata; class Amphibia; order Caudata; family Ambystomatidae; genus Ambystoma; species Ambystoma mexicanum. Next base: position 562,383,039 of record NC_090921.1, read on the forward strand.
TCCCCACTCCCATTATGCCCTATGGGGCAAGAATGGGAATGGGGAAGGGTAAATGGGGATTGGGGAATTACCGCCCCGCCAACCTTGGAATGGGGCGGTAATTCCGCCAACCACCAAGGCGCTGCCGGTCCGGGTACGGCGTCAACCAAGGCGTTAATAGCGCCATTGGTTAGCGCCGTACTCGGAATGAGGCCCTGTGAAACTAAAGAAACTAGTAACATAACTCAAACTGGTGCACCCAGCGACTACAACACTGTCGCGGTGCTCAGGTGCACTCGAGCCGTATGAACCCATCCGGGGATCGGGCGCGAGTCGGGTCGGGCGAAGAACTGGCCCGATTTTGTTTTTCGCTGTGGGTGGGGCTGGTGCGAGGCGGCAGGGCTGAATGAGGGCCGTTTCCTATGGCAAACTGTTGACTGGATTACCTTCTGGGGTCCGGCAATGTGCTTTTCATGCACGCTTTATGGCCGCGTGCGGGTGCCGTGAAAAGGTCCATGGGGTTTAGTCTTCCTTCCGTGGAGCGTCCTTGCCTTCAGCAAGGTTATTATCTTCTAGCCATATATTGGGAGCCTCCGGGTTGTCGAGGAATACCACTCGGCCGTTGTAGATGACTCTTAGGCGGGACGGGTAGAGCAACCTATATTTGAAGTTCAGTTGGCGAAGCCTAGCCTTGATCAGGACGAATGAATTCCTATCCCTCTGCACCTTCTGAGTGTAGTCTGGGTATATGGAGATCTTGGAGTCTCCTCGTTCGATAGGACCTGTTTCCCTGGAGTGTCTCAATATGATTTCCCTGTCTTGAAAATTTAATATCTTCGCTATTATTGGTCGTGGGTGTGAGCCGGGGGGCGGCTGTTTCAGGAGGGACTTGTGGGCCCTTTCGACCGCGAACCCCTGTGACAGCTTGCCGGCTCCAATCTCCTGTATCAGCAGGGTTTCGACGTAGGATGTGGTATTCGAGCCTTCGTTCCCCTCTGGGATTCCCAGGATCCTGATATTTCCCCGCCTGGCCCGACCTTCGGCCTCTTCAGCCCTTTCCTCGAGGATTGCGACCTTCCTTTTCAGGTTCGATACTTCGGACTGTTGGGCTGCGGAAGTCCCAGACATTTCCTCTGCCGTGTTCTCTAAGGTCGTCACCCTCTCCGCCAAGTTGCAAGCATCCTGTCTGATGAGTTGTATATCTATCTTAAACTCATCGATCTTGGAGTCGATATGGGTTTTCAATGAGGCAATAGCGTCGAGGATTTGGGAGTGGTTGTCACTGGCCTCCGCCTCAGTCGGCCGAGTGTTTTCGGTGGGGCTAGTCTTGGCTTGGGTGGGGGTCTTAGCCCTAGTTGAAGCAAAGGAATCCATGGTGGCAGCTTTAGTTTTGTTTTTGGCGGCCATTTTGGGGGAGCAGGAGCGGGTGCGTTAAAGTTCGAGATCTATGCAACCGCCGGAGTAAAAAAGTTTGGGGCCACTTATGTGTCCAGATGGGAGGTTCTCGAGTAGAGCGTACCCAGAGTGTTAGATGAGTAAAATTGGGAGAAATCTGGGGCGCTGGCCGCCAATGACGTGAGTGCTCCGGGCCTCCACAAGCTTATCCAGACTCTCGCTATCGCTGCCCCCACCGCGCTTGCACTCCAGTCACAGGCGTATAGGCGTTGGGGCGCGTGGGGCACATCATTGAAGATGCTCCAGCCTAGGAGGTGGGCACAGGCGGCGACAAGGAAGGGCGGAACCGGGGGTCCCGCTAGCGGGTGTCTTACGGTTGCACGCACCTTGTTTGCCAGGCTCCTGCATCCCGTGTTCACTCCGCAGTCTCGACCAGGATCTGGGATGGCTCCTGGGGTCCGGAGGCTGGCAGCATCGGCGCGTTCTTCTGTGTGCTCCACCGTCCGAGCGCTCGCTGTCTGGTCTTGGAGCGGGGGTCCGCAAGCTCGGGGACCCTTGCGTGTTCCCTCGTCGGCGCGTAATGCCAGCTGGGGCCGATCTCTGCGGTGGAGGGGGAGCAGGGCAAGAGCTCGGGGTCCCGGCGCCTGCCTCGGTCGGGCGTCGCCAGTTGACGCCACCTCTCCGGTCCCGACTGGCGCGCAGGCCCGGGGGCGCGGAAGTGTGTGTGCTCCACACGGGGACCCTGTCAAGCTGTTCAGGCCGCCATCTTGGAGCCGGGCCCGGCGGGGGAGGGAGTATGTTCCGGGCCCAGCACTGCTGTCCAGGGGGTCCGATAATCAACCCTTCGAGAGATTCTTGGAGGGAACCGCTTCCCCCACAACTGCGTTCTTTTCAGCGGGTTATTGCTTCTCGTATGCCGGAGAAAAAGGATCAGGAAACGGCGTCTCGGCCGGAGCTCAGCGGATCAGCCGCTGCACGCCATCAGCTCCAGGCCATGCCCCCCCATATTGGGAATTGTATGGCTATAGATACCAAATATTCCTAAAATGCACCATTTCACCCTACAATGTACAGGAATATCTCAATGTAGATCTCCTCACCCCCCTTTTATGTACTTTCATTTCTCTTCATAAACAGGGAAGAACAATGCTCTTTTGATTGCAAAAGAATGTACAATAGATAATATATCAGATTTGATGGGAAGCAGTGACCTACTTACAAAGGAGTGAGTCTGAGTGACATTGTGACCAGGTTGTGGTGGCGAGCAAATGGAACAGTCACCAGGGACAATGCACGGGTGGGATTACATAGTTTAAGGGCAAACAACATTAGACATGTTTAAGTGCTGGTAGGGGGCACAGCAAACTAAGTTAGGGATGTGACCATGATGGTGTTCGAGTGGAGATAGAGAGAGTGTGGGACAGAGGCAGTTTAGAGGCGACGGAAAAATGCTGTCATGAACTCAGAGGAGAGGTATGTTAAGAGGACAACTCGGCGGCGAGGACGTAGGCTTAGGAACTACAGTCAGTGCCTTAAGTGGCACTACAAAATGAGTCGGGCTCATCAAGGGGGCGTGGTCTAACAGTGGGGGTCACTTACTGGCTCATTAGGCCACGCCCCTTGATGAGTCCCGGCTCTGTGGGCTACTGGCCCCCCCGCCAGGCAGCCTTTTGTAGAGATCCCCATGGGGGAGAGGGTGCTGATCTCTGCTTTTATTTTCTATATGGTTGCCTGGCAGGGGACATCGCCTCTCCTAATCAGCCTTAATGGTGGCGCTGCCCCTTGCCAGCTGGGGAGGGGCAGAGTCACTATTAAGGCTGAAAGGGTGAGGCCACTGGAAGCTGAGGCCGCTTTCCTGAAGACTGAAACTCCCGCGAGCTTCAGGATTTAGAAAACAAGGCCTCTGCTTCCAGCGGCCTCACGTTTTCTCCATAATAGTGGCGCCGGCCCACGGGCACCTCTAGCTTAAAGGGATGCCTCGCAGGTGCAGTGCCACCGTTATGGCTGAAAGGCATTTTTTTCTGAAACCTGAAGCTGTCGCACATGAGCCAGAGCTTCAGGATTTTGAAAAAAAGCCTTTTCGGTTTGTGGCCGGGGCTGCCAGGGGAGATTAGTGGGCCCCAGCATGGCCCTGCCTCAAAACCAGATTTCAGAGCCCGCCAGGACCCAGCCCCAGTAGGCCCCGTCCCACTTAAAGCCCTGATTACAGTGATGGTACCCCACTCACTCCCTAATCCAACACCCTTCATATGCCCTTACCTTTTAACCTAACGTCCACTATGCCTCTCTTACTCCCCCATGCAACCCATCGCACACCTCTAGCACATACCCCAACCAAACTATTTGCATGCCTCTGCCACTTCCCTAATCCAATACCAATGAAATCCTCACTTGCTCTCCTGATGCCCATTCCACACCCCTCATCCCAGCCTTCTCTCTAACCCATCAGACGTTCCATAATAATTTAATAAATGGCTCTTTTCAAGGACCAGTGGGAGTCAAAAGGGGGAGTCCAGTGGCCCAAGCAGACTACCTCGTGTGTCTGCTCCCAGAATGTCCCAGGTCAACCCTAAAGCAATCTGGGAGGTGTTGACCATCACATTTTCAAGTGTGTGAGACATGATGCCAAATGCACAACTGGTCCATTCTGTGGTCTCCAATGTCCTCCTGCCCTATGGCAAAATGACACCTGCCAGCCGGTTGCCTGCATAGGGGCTTGATACCGCTCCAGGCCTTCACCTGAAGTATGCGCTCAACAGATAGCACCCATGGCCAACAAAGATCTTTTTGCACCACCACGCACATATCCGTGGCCTGCAGATAATGCACAATGCTGTGAAATGTTCAATCTGTGGTGGCTTTGGGTTGCATCTAGAGGAGGAACCCCTTGATGATCTCCAGCCATGCCCTTACATGCCTGTGTACAGTTGTTCCTCTGCATCATGCTGGTCATCCACCCCAAGAAGGACAGGTCGTCATCCGCATCATATTCTGCATTGTCTCTGTGTCTTACTGTGGCACATGGGTGGTGGGGACAGAGCATGTCAGGCTGGCTGGAGGTAGTAGCCATTGGTGGAGCACAGATTCTGACAATCCACTCACTCCCACTAACAGTAGTGTGAGACAATGAGCGGTGGTATCGTGCCCAGCCAGCAGATCCAACGTTTTTGCAGCAGCAGTGCTTTAGATGGCAGTGATGGAGGTTGAAACCACTGCCATGCTGATGCTGCTGGTAACAGAGGTGTTGCTGCTCGTGATGGTAGCCACAACTGTGGGATTAGTGCGGGAGGTAGTGGTGGAGGCAGCAATGGTGGTGCTGGTGGTGCCAGAAGTTGGAGTGCAGTGCAGAATGCCATTGGGGTTGCCACCAGTCCCCTCATCCGATGTTCCGGTATCTGTTGAGGAGGCAGTGAGTATGCAGTCAGTAGCTGCACTCAAATGCTTATGCTGTGTGATACACCACAAGCAATTTAAAGAGTCCTTAAAGAGCCCTTCGTGTACATTGCTTGTTAAGCCAAACCTGGTTAATGAGAAGCGTATACTTGTGGAGCTTGAAGTGAGGTTATTGAAATTTGCAGTGGTTATGTATTCAAAGACTTTATAGCCATACATGGCATGCAGGCTATGTTTTGCCATCCTGGGTCATGGAGTGGAACATGCTCTCCATATGGAATGTGGTCATGGGCAGATTTTTGAACATTAGGTTACACTTGAAATACTTTGAGGTGTTCTATTCAATGATTCATGTCCTGCTGTGAAGAGACCAGTTCCAACCCCCTGGCTGCTGAATGCTTCAAAGCCGCAAAGGTCAAACAAGGAGGCTGCCCTCTTCTCCCACGAGCACAGCACCAGTTAAAGCACACCCCCACTTATCATGGCTGTCATATCCAGCAATTGCCCCATTGCTATCTTCCTGGCCTTGCATTTGAGTTCTTTCCACCTTTGTTTTACTTCTTCCAACATCCTACGGTAGGTGGGAACAGTGCTGACTCCGGCGCTCCTACTATTCCTCTTGTGATAGGGCAGCATTCTGTGCCACTACTTCTAGTTACCATCACGCCATTAATCAGGACAAACGTAATGTTTTCACCCTTCATATCGAGAATTCCATTAATCAGCACAAATAACTATTCAAGGTTGTTCCCTCACTCTCCACTAAGGCGCCCCCTGCTGACTCCATTCCCCCTTCCCAAAACCTATGTCATTCGCTTGCTGATTTCTTTCTTCACAAAATAAGCAATATTCGTGAGTATATTACGCTTGCTCGTAGCCAAACTGCGGAAGCAATGGTTTCTCCCCGACACCCACATCTGTGCAGAATCCTGTGCCTCTGTCTGTTTGCGGATCCTGTTCGGACTCTTTTCCTTCCTTCTAGACCTGTGACATCCTCTCGGCTGTGTAGAGAATGAAATCTGCCTCACCTATACATGTGATCCTTCTTAAAATAGTGAACAAAATTCTGCCCCTGATTGTTTCTAATGTTACGGCTGCTATCAATGACTCATGCTCTACAGGTATGATTCCTCCAGAGCTTAAACACGCTTTGGTTATTCCTCTGCTCAAAAAACCCTCTCTCGATTCTTTGATTTCTGATCATTTTCGACCAATATTGCTTCGTCCTTTTTTATGAAGCTGCTAGAATCATTGGTTGCTCCACTGCTTGGGCGGTTTTGTGAAGACACACTTCAGTTTAATGCCTTTCAGTCAGGGTCTAGACCTGCTTGGGGTACCGAAACTGTTTTGATCTCTGTGCTGGTTGATTTGACACTGATTTCTGACTAGGTTGGGGTGGTGGCACCGATTTTGTTAGATCTGTTGGCTGCTTTTGATACTGTCGCCCACTCCATCCTGATCAGCCGTCTCTCTGCCGCTGGGATCTCAGGTTCAGTTCTATCTTGGTTTCACTCTTTCCTCTCCAATCATTCCCAGTCACTATCTCTTCAGTCTTTCTTTTCTGCTTTATCCTCCTTGGTGTGTGGGGTTCCTCAAGGCTCTGCCCTCAAGCCCATCTTGTTCACTATTTACATACAGCCTCTTGTTGTTCTCATCCGCTCCCATGGCTTCAGATGCTACTCTTACGCTGATGATACTCAGATCATAGTACGGCTGGATCTTCTCCATTCTGCCCATGCCACTCAGTTGAGAGACTGCTTGCAGGCCGTTGGGAGCTGGATGAGCGAAAGATGGCTAAAATTAAATGGGGGTACGTCTGAGGGCTTGGTCGTGGGATCTGCTTCAGCCACCTCCGTCTGCACTCCCTCTTTTGGCCTTCTTCTATTGGTTCTTTTCCTGTCCCTGCGTTGGTTGTTAAAAATCTTGGTGTTACAATTTCTGTCTCCCTCTCCATGTCTTCCCAGATCAGCTGTTTGCCAGGCGGGCCATTTCCAGCTGAAGATCCTGAGAAAGGGGTTGCAGTTTTTCCCCTGCCATCTTTGCGCCCAGGTGATTGCAGCTTTAGTTCTTAGTCACATTGACTACTGCGACTCCCTGTATCTGGCGCTACCGGACTATCTGGTACAGGGCTTACAAATCTTACAGAATTCTGCTGCCCGACTTGCTACCAGCACTCCTTTCAGGGATCACATCTCCCCGGTTCTACCTGCTCTTCATTGGCTTCCTTTGGCTAAGTGTGTGCACATCAAATCTCTGTGACTGTGTAAACAGAGCCTTTCATGCTGTGGGGCCTGAGTACTTGAAGCATAAGTTCCGGCCTCATGTTCCTGGCTGTCCTCTAAGCATGAGGGACAGGTTTCTCATCTCTGTGCCTAGATGTCGGTTTGTCCGAACGAGTGGCCATTCATTCTGTGAGAGGGCTGCCAGCTGTGGAATGCCCTGCCAATTCCACTTTGGTCCATGGTGGTCCATCTGCAATTAAGACGTGCTTTTAAAACTGCGCTTTTGATCTCCCTTCCCGGCCTTCGGTGCCTTCTCAGTCTTGTTAGCAGCAGGTTGCCTTTTGGTGTCAGTTGCGCTGTACCTCGGTACAAAATGGATAACATAACATAACATGCATGTAGAACAAAGTCAGGGTGGGCTAACGAATTAAGTGTTTTGGGGTTCTGCTATTTCCAACATATAAAGATTAATCATTACTTTAATTTGATAGCTTCTTGCCCCATCGGTGTCTCTAATCGCATCAATAAAGTCCTAAATGTTAGCCAACACAAATAACAAACTTACTCTTAATCAGTCCTTCAGTCCCCAGGATAGCCTTACTATGTAACATAAGATTAACCCCAAAAGATGGCCAACAAATGTCCAAAACCTGCTCTATAAAGTCCAGCACTATTTTAAAGTAACAAAATAGAAGTATTCCCCTGGAGAGGTTCTTGCAGTAGTTACTCATACACTGGTCTCTCGTCCAGACTTCTCTGCTTTCAAATAGAATTTCAGGTTTCTCCATTTTCTGTCTGATAGGCTTTCTCTCAGACCTGCAATGTTCACTCATGGGATTTCCTGGCCCTTGCCCTATCTGGATCTACACCACGTCGCTCTTGGACGGAAGGTTTCTCAGGATGCACAGCAGGTCTATCCTCCACCTCGGGTTTTGCAGAATTCACAAAGCAAGTCCCTCCTGAACCTTATGTTTTTATGATTCACAGCAGGTCCCCCCAGACCTTGGGTTTTGGTATTTACAGCAGGTCCCTGCTGGACCTTGGCGCTAATGGGTATTCCTCTCCTACCGCTATTTCAGGGTACTCTTCAGGCAGCTACAATACTCTGGGCATCCTTCCAGGGGTCTCAGTACTAAACTAAGGGTCACTTTTGGAAAACCTTTGGCTTCGAATATTCAAGTTTCCCCAGGAACTTGAGTGGGGCTGTTCAGCCTTTCCTGTCATTCTTTCTCTTCCTGGACTTCCATGGATTAGCATCTCTCCAACTCTACTTCCAGCCTCCCCAGGTTTGCACAGTCCTTCCTGTCTTCTCTATCCAGCAGCCCCCCCTTGTAGCAAGGAAGCATCAGAAGATATCTGTTTCCTCCAGTTCCAAGACACTGAATTAACTGCCACAGACTCTTTTTAATACCCATCAGGCTGTGGAATGTTTTCTAAGGCAAAGTCTTATTGAATCCCCTCCACGTGCTCTTCAATGTTCTCCTGTGATTGGCTAGTTAGGTCATAGTCTAATGGCTTTTTATTAGGACTTGATTCGAACGGTCAGATTTTGTTAGCGTTGTAGGCATGCAGCGCCATGGTGGACACCCTTGGATTGAGTTTGCTGTCTCTGCAGCATTCGGTGGTCTTCCTGTCTTGGAAGGTTGTTTGTTCTAGGCCGTGGCACCTACTAGAAATGCCTCGGGCCTGCTGTGCTAGTTATGTATGTTAGATCATTCAGAAACTTCAAGGCCTAAGAATGACTATTTTATTCCCTTGTTCCCTTCCCACCGTGAAGCTCTTTGAGTCACTTCACCTGTGTATAAGCGTTTTACAAATAAACCATTACAATTGCAATTACCTTTTGTTCGCACATGAGGTGTTCTGTGAACTGGAGCCCCCTGGTTGAATGACAAGCTGGGTTAGTGTTGTGCGTTTCTGGAAGCATGGGTGAGGTGTGCAGTGAGGTGTGTATGTGTTCTGTGTTGTGTGTGTTGAAAGAGAGGAAGTGTGTTATATAATGCTTGCAATGAAGCATGAGTGTATGGTGTCACTGGGAGAATGCTGTGAGAGTGACTGGAATGTTTGTGTGTGAGTGAGTTGGAGAAATGTAAGCCTGGGTGGTGGGAGCAAGTGGATTCCTGCAGGGCTTCTGAGTTCCTGTCATGTTCCTTAACTGATACCTGATGTAACTACACTAACGGAACTCAAGAGCAATTTACATGGATTGCCACAGAGGACAGAGCCTCCTTTATAACAGTTACACTGGGAAAAAAGTTACTCTTTCTCTTTGGGACTCCTGGTGTAATCCTCTGCCCTATGTGTGGGACAAGGCCGCCTCCTATCCCCAGTCAGTGGGCTGCTGGACAATGTAGTCAGCTGTAGCAACAGCAGTCAAGTGCCAGACAGAGGCTCAGGAAATTAATCGAGCCGGCTCTCTCTGACAGGGGAACCGGGCTCCCTGCAGGCCCTCACCAATCACCCACTGGGCCGCCAAGTCAATCACGTCCTGTGTGTCTCACTCCCTGCATATAAGAGCAGGGAGTTTCTTCAACTCACCACAACGTGCAGCAATGGTAATTACTGCACGTGCTCTATTGTTCTTGAATATTGATAAATCTGGAATGATCCCACAGCGAGATGTCTGGATTGGTGTTAAAGTAAGTGATAAGAATTTCAGCAAGATTTATTTCAATGTTGACTTGTTTAACTATAATAATTTGAGTGACACAGGATACTGTGTGTTTAAAATTATTCTACTAGTCTTTTCTGCTGGATGTTGATCAGTGAGACCACCAGAAAAGTAGAGAGATGGGGTTAAATTGTCCGAGCTTGAGATTTTCAGTTTTGTAGCCATCGTGAGTCAAATTGATGACCAATATCCAATGTCATATTTTTGAGACATCCCCAAAGGACATCTGATTGACTTTTGAGGATGTTTGTTGTTGATGAGATGTGTTTGCCGAGATGGGCGCAATGTTTGAAGTCATCTGCACTTGACACCTGATGTCTGCACTTACCCTTGCACTTGCCACCAGCTGGCCCTACTTCTCTTATTGTTTTTTTTCTTCTTTGCTTAATAAATGTTTTATTGGTTAGAAGTCAAATATGTAAAAACAATCATCAACTTAAAATAAACTGTTAACATTACATTTCCAGAGAGGATCTTCAACCAAACAGCAACACATTCTGATCCCCTACATTGCTAATTAATAAATCGACCAGCTGAGTTCCTTTGATCCCCACCCTCAATCCTAGGTGGTCCCCCCCAGTTTGATAACACAGCGTTAAGCATTTTCATCACCGCAATAACCACCCTGGACTTATCACCAATTAACATCCACTTCCACCATTCCACACTTGTAAGAGTAGACCCCATCCGTAACGAATCCTCAAGAAAAATCGCTTGAGTCTCCCTCAGAGCTTTGCAATTCATTACTAGATGTTCTGGGGTTTCCACATGCTGGATCCTCTTACAGTACCAACAGGTTGCATTATCAACACCCAACATCTTCCTCCTAAACAGAACCTCTCTTTTTATTCATTCTATTATCCCATGTACCTCACTGTCCCTACCCCCCTCTCATTCCGCACTTTGTATAGACGCGTTATAAATGCCATATCATATCATATCATATCATATCTACATAGCATTAAAGTACTGAGGACGTTTGCTGGTAAGGGAAAGAGGCTTCACTCACAGAATGGAGAGGGGAGGCATGCGATCAGAGGCACACCACAGCCATGAGACCAATTCTTGAAAAAATGATCCACCAGTTTGACTTCCTGCGTGTGTTTCCAAAGGAAGGACCCTAGACATTTTAAGTGGATTACAGTGATGACGTGCCATATGTAGTACTCTGCTAGCTGGAATGCTTGGATGTGTGCATGGAATGTTAGTGGAGCCTGCCTGAGGACTCCTAGAGTGGCAATTGGAAGGAAAGCTTGGTTGGGTGTGGATGGTCTAGTGTTGATGTGTATCATTCTTACATGTAATCTTGGACCATGGAACAGGAATAAAGGACCTTACTTATTGAACGTGGATCTGGTGTGTTCTTCTGAACTGGAACCGGGTCACTTCACAATAAAATGTAATATGCATTTATACTGTGCTCGTTACAACCCCAATGGTCTCCCGGCACTAGAGATTAGACATCTGAAGAAGCTGGATGTGGGGATGGACGGAGTAAAAATAAAAGCACTTATACGTATTATGGAATATGGTCTTTCAGTGCCCACCGAGGTGGACTTTGAAAGTAGATTAATCTGCTATGTGATACCGGTGTTGGCCACTTCTTTTTCAAGGTTCGACCACTTTCCTTGATGAAGGGGCAAGGTGTTTGGTGAACCGCGTCTTGGCAGAGTGGATCTGGTGGTGTGGGTTGGGACTCTGAAGCAAAACAATAGAGTCAATGGTGATGGAGGTGGCCGTCTTAATCTGAGTGAAATGCGCCAAAAAAAAAGAGCTGGGTTATCATCATTGCACGTGTGCCTCAGCCCTGACCCGCGGCATAAACCACACCTATAGCTCTATTAATGCCCCTGAAATCCAGCCTGCTAATCAAAACGCAGACACCAATCATGGCTCTGCCAGGGCACAGGGGAAGAATTGGGCCAGAACGAGCACTGTTTCATGTAGAACTGAAGCCCAAACCCCCTCAAGTTGAAGACGCTCTCTGCTCTTGACTGTCATGAGTCTCCTGAACACTGTGTCTCTACGCGTATAGTCGTCCTTTACTCAACAGACCAAACTCAAACAATGAAACTGTCCATAGCTGTATACATGTCTCATACTTTGCACACATAGGGTGACTATTCTGACAGAGGAAATGCAACACCATACCACGTGTGCATTGCATGGTGAAAAGGAATGTAAGTTTGCCCTACAGACATGTTTGATAAATTGTTGCTCATTCGTATGATCCCAAAATGCACCTTGTTTTATGCAAAACAGCCAGCATCCTATATTCAGGGCATGGACATTATTTGGCACTTAGCTCCGCCCCTGTGTCCCACCCACACCACTAACAATACTCCTCCGAACTCCCCTTCCCCCACCCCTCCCAAGAGAAGGAAGTTGGGTTGGGGGATTAGTTCCCTATAAAATGTTGTCAATTTCCAGCATTGCCAGTGCAGTCCACCAGCCCTCTCTGATACACACCATTGAGATAGTGCTGGATGTAAACCCCCCTCAGTCCGACCGTGACCCGTTCGGTGCCTGAATGCCCTACCCACAGCATCGCACTGCACCAAGGTGCTGACATTCGGGAGATGGGCAGTTGTCTGTGGGGCCTGAGAGCATCCTTAACAAAGAACTTGTAACAGAGCTGTGTCCCTGCATGACAGCACCTCTTGGAATTAACAGGGGTGGCAGGGAAATCTTTCCTTGCTGTGAGTGCTAATGGGCAGCAGGTTGGCCGCCTCACCTATTCTCCGCTCGCATCAAGCACAATTGGCTTCCTCCCTCGATTTTCGAATATTACATCACACCCTGATCTGACTAGTTTGCACCAGCTCTAATGGAAATTAACGCCCTGCTTGTCTCCCGAGCCGAGGTGCGAGCGCCGAGCGCCTACACAACAGGGACTGGTAATGATTTCCTGTTGTTAGAATTTAATTGACTGAAAAGATTCAATTTATAGCTGGAAACACCAGAATTGAGCGAAGGTTGAACGCAAGGTGTTAGCGAGAGAAGAACAAAACGCTCAGCCAGTGGAGCAGTGGCTCGCGGTGATATAATAGCATCGAAAAAAGGACACAACAGTGTGACAACAGCACAAATGCATATATGGGCACCGAGGTCAGTGAGTCATAGCCAGGATACTGCGCACCCCGAGGCCGCCGAGTGCCCTCATAGGTGCGGTTCCATGCGCCTCAGCTTTTGAGCGCTCTGAGGGGGGAGAGTGGAGGGGCGGGCGTCAACAGTACCCCGAAACGTGGGAATCCAGCCCCAATGGCGACATAGAATGTTCCTATAACTTAATCACTCCACCATAACATCAAAAATGCTGCTAATTACCCTATACCAAAGTGGCGGTGTGAATACCAAAATGGCGATATAAATTATGTCAAATAGATGAGTTTGGTTGGGCAATGTAGGTTTGAAGTAAGGAAAGTATAGTGAATAGTTCTAAAATAAATGACGAATGTCATGGTGAATATTTTATGAGCAAGGACGTTCCCCCAACATGGTAGGCCTCGACACAATAGGATGTGTATCCTGTCCTAGAAGCAGCTCAGAACCCTTCATAGTAAAATGACTACACATTTATAGAAGCGCAGCAAAGCTCCTACTGTGCGGTGTGGACCCGGAAGACGGTCTGGCCTTTCGAGGTACGATGGACCAAACTGCCCGTACAGTCAAGCTCCCGGCTAAACCCCCCTCACCCCCCAAAAAAAAGACCTGCTTTACATTTATTTATTTATTTATTTATTTACTTGAATTTACTCAGGTCAACCTGAATTTTATCAAGGATTCGATCTACATTAGTCTCTTCCCTTCTTTCCATGTGCCGTCTGGTATTTCACCGTTTTCCTTCTGTTCTTCGGTGCCAGTCCGGGTTTACATCCTTCTCCATGTCCCGTTATAGGGTCTTAGCTTAGCTAGACCCTGGTCTGTCCGATCTGCTGGAATGCTAAATCTATTAATTTGACCGTTGCAACCGTCCATCTGGTCGTTTCTCCTGAAATTAGTCTATTGCACAGATCATCTTCCTGTGCCATCCAAGGCTTAGATCTCACTGGTAGGAGGTATAGATTTCTGTTTCGTTTGGTTTTTGGGCAGTGTATAACCAGATGTTTCAGGTTTTCTACCACGCCTTGGTTTTTGCAGAGACGACAACCATGTGTAATTGTTGGTATTCGAATGGACATGATTTCCTGTGTTAGCAGCACGTTTAGTCTGGCTTTCATAAACAGGTTTCTCTTCCCTTTCTCTGGGAATTTGACACAATAGTTTTGTGGACTTTTTAGCTTGTTAAAAGTCGGCGGAAGATGTCTTAGTATTTTATTCCCGGCTGCTTTCTCAATAGTGTGAATCCAGTCCATCTCCTCCATTTTTTGTTTCACTCTGTCCGGATTTTCTTTCAGATCGTTTTCTGTACATGCTATTAACATCAGCATCTCTTTTCGTCTTCCTACCCACTTTTTTAGGGCTTCACATGATCCAATTTCAATTTCTTCCAAAATGATGTTATAAGTCATTAATGTGTCTGCCATAATGATTTTTCTGTAGAGTGTCATGGCAATCTGGTCAACCATGGAGGCTAATGACACCAGGCCCAATTCCCGTTTAATGGCCGGCATTGCGGTTGATTTTGGTAAGCCTAACACTGCTTTCCATACGCGACCCTTCAGTTTGTTCCAGAGCGATTGAGGGATGTTCAGAGAAGCTTCCATTCCGTACACAAGTGACGGGATCACCTTTGACTTATAGAAGTTTATTGCTAGCATTAATGAAAATTTTCCGAACTTATTATCAACTGTTCTTGTTTGTGAGGTTAGTCTTTTCGCTTTGTCCCACAGTAGGTCTTGCATGTTCTTGTCTGTTCCTGAGCTGTCAATTTTGACTCCTAGGTATTTGATGTTCTTTACCTTTTTGATTAGAATGTTGAACCAGAATTTTTGTTTTCGTTTTGTTTATCTCCAGGTTATTGTCATCAATGTATCTCGCCAAATTAGTTAATTTTCGTTGCAGCCCAATTTGCATCTGGTCTATTAAAATGACATCATCTGCGTACAGCAGTGTTGGGATGGCAGTTTTTCCTATTCTAGGAGGGAAAGCCCTGATTTTTGCTTCCGCTTGTTGATAATCTCCTAGGAAGGAAATGAAGGGGGCCGGGGCCAGAGGGCATCCTTGTTTAACGCCTCTGTTTACTGAGATCTCTTCCGATAGTGTGCCTTGCTGGTTCAACTTCACTCTTATCCTGGTTTCAGAGTGAAGTGTTTTTATGGGTTCAAGCACCGTAGATGGACAATTCCAGTCTTGTTATTTCGACCACAGTTTTTCTCTATCTATCTTATCGAACGCTTTCGAGAGGTCCACGAAAGCCAAATAGACCTTTGGGGCTCCTTCCTTCACTTTCGCCTTCAGGATATTTAATAGCATGATGTTAATTGCTGTACTGCTGTTTTTCTGGAATCCTGTTTGCAGCTTATCTTTTGACCGGGTGTTTTTTTTGCCAAAGCCTGAAGTGCTCGAGCAGGCGTGTTGCGTAGATTTTACCCATGATATCAAGTAACGGTATCGGCCTATAGCTCTCTGGGTCCTCTCTGCTACCTTTTTTATAGACCGAAACGATGACTGCTTTCAACCAAGTTTCTGGAATCAATTTTCTTTTGGCACATTCTGCAAACATATTGCTGATCACTTCTGACCACTCTTTGGGGAACTGTTTTAGATCCAAATTCGTCAGTCCATCCGGACCTGGAGCTCTAGATGTCTTCAGCTTCCTGATTGTGATTTCTATATCCTCAGAGTTGGCTACGTCAACCCAAGTAGTACTTGGCGTCCACTTTGTCTCTGGTATAGCTGACCTTGGGCCATCGAATTGTGTAGTTAGATATTTTATCCACTTTATTTCTGACACTGCATTGGTGAGCGTCATGGTAGACGTTTTATTCATGTTTTTTATCAGCGCCCAGAATTCACTCGATTTTTTTTTCGATAGTTTTTTCATCATCAATTCAGCATCATTTTGGTATTGTGTTGCTCTGTGTTGCTTTCCGTCAGTTGTTAGAGATTTTCATTTCTGACTGACATTACTCCCAGTCTTCTTTGGCGTTCATTTTCTTGGGTATTCTACTCAATCTTCGCCCCACTTTTCTTTTTTCAACCACCGCTTTATCATATGCGTGCTTGCAGGGCTCCGTTTTTTTGTTTTTTCCTGTCAAAGTGGTTCTGTATGTCAGTAATAGTGGCAAGTAATTTGGTCTTTCATCAGCCTTCTTATCCGGGTTGATTATGTCTCTCTGATCCCAGGATGTTTTGATTTACCGAACATCCACTTTCGTTAAACTGAGCCGTGACTTTTGGATGTTTACTTCTGTGTTCCCCTGATATGTCTGTTTTTCAGGTCTCCTTCCTTGCCATGTACAGTAGAGTAGGTTATGGTCGCTATGCGACGTTCTTTGAACATTAAAGCTCTCGATGCTTGGTATTAGACCTGCACTGATGAAAATGTAGTCTAGTGTGGCTTTTGCATTCATTTGTTCCCATGTAGGGATGTATTTTTGATCCGGGAACAGCGAGGCAATATTCTGGATATTTCTCGGTTTAATGATTTCGTTCAATGCTTTTCCTCGCTCAACTGTTGCCTCGTTCCCTCTGGTCCGCTGGGCATTCCTAAGCGTCTTCTCCATCGCTACGTTGCATTTGGCATTGAAGTCCCCGCATATGATGATTTCTATCTTGTCAAAGTCTTTGTATAACTGATCAATCGTTTCTCCCATTTTTGAGCAGAACGTTTTCGATGACATGCGTTGGGGATTACAGTAGCAGTTTATTATCACTAGATGGAATAATTCCTTGCTTTCATTCGTTTTACTGTGTTTCGTCCATGTTGTCACAGTGACTAACATTTCATAAGCTTCTTTCAGTTTTCTCGGTTCTGTTAGACCCATGCCCGTTTTTATCGCCGTTAGCAAACCAGATGATGGTCTGCCTAAAAGGCCCTTAACTGCTGGCGATATTTCAACCGTAAACCCATCCAGCATGGGCTTCTCCACCAGCCATGTCTCTTGCAGACATACAATATCATAGAGGCCGAAATCTATGTCTCCTGCTGTTGTTAAATGTGCGTGGCCTCTAGTGTTCCAGGATCCCAAGCTATATTTTTCTTTTCTGGGCTGTTCCTCTTTTCTTGTTGATGCATTGTTGGTCGAGGACAGACCCTAGTCGTTGCTATTGTCCGCTTTTCCTGTTCCAAGTTGTTTTAAGCCAATTCCATGGGCCATTTGGTTGTAGCGTCCCTGTCGCTTCCTCTGAGTTTCTCTCCATTGTTTTGTTCTTTGAGTCCTGTGCCTTTAAACCGGTACCTCTCGGTCGCAACTGTTCTTTGTCTTCCTCTTCTCGACTTCTTGGTGTCTCTTGATCTTGTCTGGTGTACCCCCTGTTCGAATACGTCTGTTGCCTGGTTTTATCCTCTTCGTCACTCCGTGTTCTGTCCCTTTGTCCTTTTCCATCTCTGCGGATATGAGGGTTTCCCAACCGAGTTTCTTCTTCGACCTGGGGTTTCCTCCATCGATTCCAGCGGTATAATGCCTCCGTTTGGGAAAGATAATGCTTTGAGTGTTTTTTTTCATCTTTCTTTTCTCTCTCCTGGTCATTGTTTCCCCTCTTCTTTTTAATTCTGTCAGGCGAAAGCCCATTTGTTCTATTTCCTCAAATGTGAACTGGTCGATGTATTTTATTCCCGTCGATTTTACATGGAGGTATGCTTTGGCCATCTTCTCACTGTGATACGGTTCCACCAATTTAATATCTGTTCTGATTTTCCTTAGTGTTTTCATTTGCTTAATTATCTTCAGCACTGTCGGTCGATTTAATATTAAGTGGCCTTCTATTTTTTCCACTTGTTCTAACTTAAATAGACGTATCTCTTAGTTCAGACTGTTTTTTTGTCTTTGCTTACCTTCCTCCTTTCTTGGTGTTCTATAGTACTGTGGACTCCATCTGGTTCTATTTCTTTTTGTTTTCTCTTTGTGCTGCTCCTCACTTGGGGAACGTTTACTTTTATGTTGGCGGTCGATTTTATTCCCCGTTGGGGAAATACTTCGATCTGAATGGTACTGTATATCTTCCTCTCTTTGCTTTCGTTCAGAGTTTCCGCCTTTCTTTTGGTTTATGTCTGCTTTTCGTGTTCTTCTCCTTTCATCCCCGTCCTTTGTCTCAGTCGAATTGTTTTCCAGATGTTGCGATATATTCATTAAATCGGAATTTGTCATGAATTCCTCTACTGTTCTAGGCAATCTTATTGTGTTATTCTCTAATTGACGTTGACTGTCACTCTCCTGCTGTTCTTTGGTTAGGGGCCCAGTTAAATTATGTATTATTTCTGTTGGTTTAGGTATCGCCTTTTTTATTTCTTTGGATTTAATGTTATCCACTTCAAGCAGTGTTATCTTTGGCGAGTCCTTTTTTTGATGTATTAGCTGGTTATTTTCTATGATCACTGCTGCAGGTTTTGCCATGTATTTTTCCTTCTCCATCCGCTGTTTTTGTGTGGATGGGGAATTAGCTGACACATTTTCCCCATCTCGTTGAGATTTTGGCACGTTCGTTAGTCCCGTTAATTTTCTATTAGTTGTTTCCATGCATTCAATCTTTCTTTCCAGGGATTCGATTTTTCTTTCCCAATTTTTTTGCTGTTTTTTGCTGGTTACTTGCTCTTTCTTCCACCGCTGTTATGTATCCTTCCACATGGGACATTTTCGTTATCATGTTCATCAGAATCACGGTGTTGTCTTGAATCTCCTCTTTAATTGTTTCATAGAGTTTGCAAAACGGCGCTAATGCAATAGTCATTGCAGACATAATTGCTAACATGTCTGGTTTTTTGTTTGGTGATTCTTTTTGCGTTGTTGAGGAGATGTCGCTTAGACGTCTGTTCTTCGGTGATAATTGGGTTTTTTCTGTTCTCTTAGAGCCGCACAGTGTTTCCATTGCTGAAAACTCCATAGATGTACTTTGTCTTCATTCCGTTATTAATGCGGACCCCGATGGCCTTCTATTTTTTTCCTATTGGTCCTGGTTTGCTGTTTCCCCTTCGGTCTTTTTTGCAGGTGTCAGTATTGTCTGGACCTTATTCAAATGGGGCTTTGTCCAGGCGAGACGATGTTCCCTTTCTGCTTGTGATTGAGCCTTCCCTTGCGCTCCCATAGTGGTTGGCTCTGCCTGTATTATGTCCCGCATGTATCTCCCCTCCCTTCCTTCGCTTTCGTCTATGTTCGGCAATCCCCCTTTCTTAATTTGTTTTTTTCTGCTCACTGCATTCTTTGGGGCGGGACTCACTGTTTATGTCCACTTGGTTAGTACTCTGCTCCACTAGCAGTTTGGTCTCATCTTGTTTTTTACTCGCATCCATTCTACTGCTAGTGGGTTCAACTTAGGGTCGGACCTTTACCTCAGCGGCCTTTGATTCTAATATGAGGGCCACGTCTGTTTTTCCCTGTTTTGTTGCTGGCGGGGATTCCTGAACCACTTCCAGCATCTCTGCATCAGACACTTCTGTATCCGTGGTTAATTTTCTTTTTTGTTGTTGAGTGAAGAAAGCCTTTAGTGGGCATGATAGCAGCGGGTTTGGCAACCCTTTTGATGTGGGTCCCCGTCTTTTGATCACCTTTGGACCCTCACCTCCTTTTGTTTTGCCCTTCCTTGATTTCAGCTCCTTTTATTTATTTATTTAGATTTATATAGCGCCTAAACAGCACTTGGGAATCAAGGTGCTGTTATATGCGAGGAGCTTAGTTACATGTGGCATCAGAGATGCTTTTGAAGTCAATACAGATTAGTTGCATACAATTTACATTTTAGGCAGGCAATATATGTGACAGGCAGGTAATATTGAAAGCCTGGTATATATGTAGTGGTGATTAGATGAAGAGTAGCGTCTTGACCTCTTAGCGGAAGGCCATCTGCGAGTTTTCGGCTCTGAGAGATGGCTGAAGGGCGTTCCATTGCAGGGCTGCCAGGTAAGGGAAGCTGGCTCCACCTGCTCTAACTCGCTTGATTTTGGGGACTGTGCGCCTGTTAGTGTATGGCGTTGTGATTGGTCTTGTGGATGCCCATAAGTGTATTCTTTGGTACAGGTGGGGGGGGCAGTTAGGTGGACACATTTGTGGGTCAAAGCGAGGATCTTGAAGAGGACGTGCTCTCTAATGGGTAGCCAGTGTGTCTGTTTCCTGGCGGCGGTTATGTGTTCCCTTTTGGGGATGCCTAATGCTGCACGCAGAGCGCTGTTCTGAATAACCTGCAGTTTCTCCATGTTTTTTGCTGACGTGCCCAGGAAAAGGGCATTACAGTAGTCGAGTCTTGACCCTGTTATGGCTCTGGCAATGGTTAGGGAATTAAAAAAATAAAGAAGATCCAATGGTAGGAAACTCAAATTTGGTGAATTGAGTGGGGACCAAAACCCTTCGATTGTTTGAATTGAGTCATTTCAATACCTTGCAATAATTGTCCACAAGGATTGACTGTTTTACAGTTTATGAAAGTGCGCAGGGTACGGGAGGATCCTACCATTGGATGTTCTGTATTGTGTTGTTCGTGGTGATTCTGTGCCAGGATCATAGTTCCTCCCCTGCACATAAAAAAAACCTTGAAGACACACATTTGGGTGTATTTCTTAAATCTCTTTTTTTTTTTAAAAGAAACTTGTTTGTACTGATATTACAGCTGGTTGGAGTTATCTGGGTCGGGACTCCAAGTCTACTGCGCACCTTGTTTATGGAGTAATTGTATGTTAGCCCGCAGCCTGGCTCCTGGCTTGTCTGGGGACCAACTCCGGGGTTCCCAATTGGCTGAATGAGTAGGTGGGATGGCAAACCTGTGGATGATATCGGGCGCTGGGAGGATTCAATAATCCACGGATTTAGCTGATTGTCACCCGACACAGTTTCCTCGGCTCTCCCACGCTGACACGGCACCAGAACTGGTTATCCAGCCTCAGTGGCACCCTGACAGGGGAGGACCACCCATCAGCTCTATCCAGAGCCACATCTCTACTCAATTGGCCCTGAAAAAGACTTAGGTCGAAACGCGTGTCGGCTGTGTGCACTCACCTATGTTGAACAAACTGGCATTATCTGCCAACTTAATGTTTTCAGATTGCTCTGGTGTTTTTGTTGATAACAATAATAAAATAACAAATGACTAACACCGCCATGACTCTTCTGACCTGATGATGAATCTAAACCTCTAGCAAATGTGCTAAATCTGTGGAATATTGAATCCTCCCAGCGCCCAATATCATCCACAGGTTTGCCATCCCACCTACTTGTTTGTACTGATAGCTGTGCACTGATTTTCACGGGTTCTGAATGGTTAGGCAATTGTCCTTGGATAGAAAAGGTCTATCTGTGCTTAAGAGTTTAGCGTGGCATGTCGCGGCAGAGGCGATGGCATTGACTTGTCTGGTCATGGAGAGGTTTGAATATAAGTAAACTCCAAGCCTTTTCACTGAATTGGAGACTGAGATTTTGATGTTATCAATAGTGAAGTGACTGAATTGAGTATTGAGATTTTTTGTAGAGACAAAGGGGCTGATTCATGGAATTTATGTGCACCGAAAAACAGGCTTTTTGCTCCATTCTGCTCGCAAATCCCCATTTGTGAAACAGGGATTTGCGGGCAGAATGGCGCCCAAAGCCCTTTGTTGGCACACATAATTCCATGAATCAGCCCCAAAGTCTGTTCAGGGCCATCCAGGCTTGGATGGTAGTGTAAATGCTGTTGAGGGCTCTAGTGTCCAATTCATAGTCACCTGTTAGTGGGAGGATCACTTGCGTATCGTGTTCGTGTAAGAGATGCCTAGTGAATCCAGGATGTAGAATCGAGGCCTTGTAAAAATGTTGTAGAGGGTGGGCGAGATGCAGGATCTTTGGGGCACGCCGCATGAGATGATGGTCAGGGTTTCAGAGGCTAGGTTGGAGAAGACTTGGATGGTCATACCTTGTCAGAAGGATGTGATCCAGGCGGTGGCATTGGGTGAGAAGTTGGCCTTCGAGGTCAGGTGGTGGCAAAGGACATTGTGATCAATGAGATCAAATGCCGCATAGAGGTCTAGGAGTAAGAGTAGAATGGGATTGCCCGAGTCTCTTGCATCATCCATTTGATTTTTCAGATCAAGTAAGGCTGTTTCAGTGCCGTGGCCTGGGCGAAACCCAGATTGCCATGGCCCGAGGTGTTTGTTCTCCTCGATGAATTGTTGCACTTGTGCATAGGCCGCTTTGTCCAGTATTTTCAGCAGGAACGGGAAAGTGGTTATGGGCCTGTAGTTATTGGATGAGAAGGGGTCCAGGGTGTTTCTTTGAGGCAGGAGGGTACCTTCCCGGTGGAGAAAGAAGCGTTAACGAAAGCTGTCAAGAAGGGGACGAGGGTGCTGGCACAGTCCTTGGTAATGGCTGTGGGGCAAATGTCCCCTTTGCAGTTGGATGGTTTGATGGATTTCATGGTATTGATGATCTTCTGCTCCTGAATTTCATTGAAGGAGAATGTGGTGGTTGAACATTTAGTTTGTGGCGGTATGGGGAGAGGAGAGTTAGTCAGGGTTTGTTGGGTTGTGCAGATTTTGATTTGTAGGGTGTCCAGTTTGTTAAGCATGGCTGCTTGGTTCTCATCACACCAGGTCTTACCTTTGATGGTGTTCTGAGGGGGGTAGTAGGAGTTTCTAGGTTCCTAAAGTTAGAGAAGATTTCTTTGGTGTCTGATTTTGCGTCCGAGATCCTGGATTTGAAAGCGGTGGCTTTGGCTTGGATGATGGTTTTTTTGTATTCTTTGGAGCGGTTTTGGAATTCTAACTTCGCCAAGTCCGAGTGGTTCGTTTGCCATAGGGATAGGGCGGCATGGTTTTTGGAGCAAAGTTCTAGAAGGTCTGGTGAACCAGGCGTTGGCGTGACTGGTGGGTTTGGCTTTCCGAGCTTTGAGAAGAGCAATAGCATCCACTGCTAGTTTGACAGCAGTGTTGTAGGATTGTGCTAGAGTCTCTGGGTTATTGGAGAAGGGGGGCCTGAAGGCAGGGACTTGTAGGTGGGGTAGTATTCGTTCAGCAGTGAGCTGGAGAGAGCTTCTGGAGATTGCTGGCGGAAGTGACAGCGTAGGATGGTGAGTTGTCTTTAGGGTAGTGATGTCGAACTCAATGACGTGGTGGTCATACCAGGGGGTCAGTGAGTTTCCGGTAATGGAGATGGGGCAGTTGTGCTGGGCTACCAAGTCTAAGGTGCGACCTTGAGTGTGAGTGGGGTCAGAAACAGTGTTGCTGAACCCTAGTGTCTCAAGGGCAGTGTTTAGAGACTTGGCTGCAGGGTCTTTGGGGTCGTTGAGGCCACGGTTTAGGTCTCCTAGGAGAATGGTGTTGGTTGATTTTTTTAAGTTGTCTGAGAAGAGATGGGGAAGGGCTGCCTGGAAGTCATCTAAGGGACCTGGGGGGCGGTAGACAAGGTGAAGGGAAATAGTACTGTTGTGAGAGAGGTTGAGTTTGGCAAGAAGGTAGTCACTGTTGCTCTCCATGGCTTTGTCAGATTTCCTAATGGATAGTGTCTCTTGCTATGAGGGCGACTCCCCCTCCTTTGGTGGGGCAGTCCTGTCTGATGATCGTGTACCCTGTTGGCAGAGCAATGGCTAGGGCTGGCTGGAGGATTCATGTAGCCAAGTTTGTTATCATAAGGAGGTCTAGATTGTGTGTGGTGATGAGGTCATGGATGTCCAGGGTGTGTGCGTTGATGGAGCAGGCATTAATAAGGGTGCAGTTCCGGGTCGCATTCTGAGCTGGGTTAGTAGGGCTAGTTCTGGTCACTGTGGGTAGTGGCTTGGAGGGCATAGTAGTAGGCATGATCCTCTCTGTAGTTATGACATGAGTAGTAGTGAGAAGGGTAGGATCATGCGTAGCATTCGTAAGTTGGTGGAAGGTTGCACAGAGTGGGGCAGTGGGAATGGCAGCAGTATGGTGTGGCAAATCACTAGCATCACTGACACGGGTATTAGGTAAGGCAGCAGCCTCACTAGCATTGCCAATTGGCAGGGTAACAACATGATGTGGTACTTCACTTTAAAAGTTATTGGGCAAGGCAACAGCCTCACTAACATTGGCAATTGGGAGGGCAGCAACATGATATGGTACATCACTTTCAATGGTATTGGGCAACGCAACTGCCTCACTAACATTGGCAATTGGCAGGGTAGCAACATGATATGGTATATCACTTTCAATGGTATTGGGCAAGGTCGCCTTGCTATAGGTAGCAGTGGGCGAAAGCGGGTCTCTTAAATGTCTCTCCCGTGGTTCAGCATTAGGCAGATAGCGTTGATGATTTATGCATGTGGCACAGTTTATGTGCGCAGGCGCGTTTTTACGGCGTGGAGTGCTCGGTCTGCTGTATGGGCCGCTGAGGGCTCTGCGCTTCGTAGGAGATTAGAGTAAGTGCTGGGCTCATTCCGAAGTGGCTATCCTGCTGTTCAGGTGCGTTTTACGGTAGAGGAGGTGGGTGGGTGAGGCGGGGTGAGGCACAGTGTGGGTGTGAGCGTGGAGGCGCGCGTGCCTAGTGGTTAGTGATGGGCATTCCATGGCAGTAGAAGGGAGGAGCAGTGATTGGGGGTGGGGTCATGTGGCAGGGTGCCTTCCTCAACTAGGAATTGGGAGTGAGGTAGTTGAGGCTTACATGCATGTAGGGGCATGGCTCTCAGTGACGAGCAGCAGAGAGCTGCAGAGGGCAACGGAGGCCTTTTCCTTAGGCCTTCACCTTAAGGCAGGAGGGGAGGAGCAGGCAGGCTGGGGCTTTCCCAATCTGGGCTAAGGCCTGCAGCGGTGATGCTTCCTGGTACATTCATGCTGATGGTGGTTGCCTCAGCAACCACTGTGGGCATCTTAGGGGCTCAAGATGCCGCGTGGAGTGCGGCAGAAACAGTGGAAATGGTCACTTGAATGTGACAGGCCCAAACCTATAATCAACTGCTAATTGGGCTCATTAGCCTTGCAGACTTACCAAGTTCAACTTAAACATAGATATGAAAAAACTCGAACCCTGCACCCCACCCCTAAACCCTCCCTCTTGCAAACCCTCCCACTTTCCCTCCCCCACTCTCTCTGTGATGTCACACCATCCTCCTTCTGCCTGTTCCTCACCCCTCTGTATCCCTGAGGCAGCCTGTCTGTCCAAAGAGAACTAACCAAACCCTCCTTAACACTAGTATAATCCCTTACCTTAACCACCTACTAACTAAACTTGCAGTGCACCCAGCACCCATTCCCCAACTCCTCATAGTGAATCCCACTTGACAAAAAACAACTCCCGTCCGCCATTCTATGGGCACTGATAACAGTATGACCTGTCACACCAGCAACAACTGTTACAACGAGAAACACAGCGAGGGCCTGTCCTGTCACATCAAACCAACCTGTGAAACCCACAATGCATTCAACACCCCCCAACCTTATCCAGCCACCACCAAATCATCCAATATAAAATGTAGTAGGTGGGAGGGGTATGTGTTAACACCCAATAACCGTTGGGTGTTCTCGAACTTTCATCCTCCTTACATCCCCAAGGCCTCTCTGGACGTTGCCCCGGATCGTTGGGCCATAGGTACCTATGTCTAAACCTGCCTGGGGGAAAATTAGCCCTGCTTCCGTCGCTGCATATTGTCAGGGATTTCTGTCGGCTGCAATCTTATGTGAGAATCCTGGGTGCCAACTACAGCCAAAGGTGGCAAGGCCTTTTAGCGCGTCTGGAGCCAGTGGCTCATGGAATGGGGCGGGGTGTTCGTTTCTGCCCCTCTAGACCAAGTGTTGCATTTCCTAGCACTTCTTTAAGGCATTTAGGGCCATATGAGTATATAGGTGAGCGATTTCAGCAGGTCAATTATTATTATCATTACTATTATGTTATTTATTGAGTGCAGACCTAGCTTTGGGAAGCAACAGAGCACTTTAGAAGTCATAGAGGGAAGTACACAATGAGAGAAGCAACCACAAGGGATCAATACAGGAGAATCGGGAGCTAACAATGGAAGAGGGGGAGAACAGGCATTTTGGCAGGAAAGGATCTACAAGCAACCAAGGAGCAAATAGGGGGAGCAGATGAGCCAGTCTCGAGTTAGGTGGGGTGTGGACGGAGTGTGGCCCTGGGTGTTCCTTCAAAAGGAGGGGTTTGAGCTCCTTCCTGAAAGGTCGAAGTGAGGGGGTGAGTCTGGTGTTGATGGGGATGAGATTCCAGAGTCTCGGGGCATTGTCAGATAAAGCCTGTCTTCTGGTTCTTTTATTCCTGCACAGGCACCGAAAGTGTTCAAGTCTGCTTATGTCCTGGTTTCTTGTGGCTTGTATGCCTCCAGAGATGCTGGGCTTTGCATCGAGGTAACTTGAGGGCGATGGCTTTGAAGGTGATACGTGTTTCCAGCAGGAGTTAGTTCAGTTCCAGTCTTTTTACTAGAAGACTTTAACAGCTGTAGTTTGTTACCATAATTTATTTTCCACATTTTCTCAGTGAAAATGCATGGGGGAGTGTCATGTTTGGGTGAGGCAATATGGTATGGGTAGAGTGTGTACGGTGGCAGGGGTGATAAGGAGGGTGCAGGGGTCTCCCCGGCATTTCCATGGCAAAGCAATCAGTACAGAAATGGCAGTTAAAATACCACAGTGAACAATCTGCTATAAAACTCATAGAACCCTTTTAAGAATGTTTATTTTAAGCCTATACCTGAGGTGGCTTTGTTGGTTTTGAGTAAGATTTGAACTAGAATAGTGGTTTCCTTTGGTCTTGACATAGAATAAAGATTACCCAGACTAGAAAAGTGCAGGGAATACTTTAGCATTATACCATCCTGATAAGTTACATAAAACCGTTGAATAATTTATGCTTTACAGTTGATGCAATGCCCACCATTGACATGAAACATTTGGTTTCAAGGACAGAGCAGAAAAACACATGGATTGACAGCTGAAAAGAGTGGCATGGTGCCTGTTGCTCTTTCATATGAACTCCCTTAAAGGAATAATGTGTGTGCCAGAACTAATGAACGTCCGGTTTATCAAGCTGATGGGAAATCTATCTGAAGTTTTTTCTTTGTGGTTGAAGAACGGTTACTAGAATTAATTGCTCATACAGATAAAGTGAGGCAGTGTGACCTTAACAGGTCATGAGGTCTTGTAAAGACTGGAGCGGGGTATCTGTACTCCTGCTCTCTATATGGCAGAGTAGAAGCACAGACCACGACAGCCAAGATTCTCTATATGGTAATGTTTGGCAAGCATTCAAGGCTTAAGCTCTCAGGAGGTGATTCAGGCTGGTTCTTAAGTACAGTGTAGTCCCCAAGGCCGCACCAAGGAATGTCCCCACACTATGTTAGTGAAAACACAGTTCTTTAAATAAATAAGGTTCAAGTTATATACACACATAATAACATACTTTGTGCTCAGGCAATACTATAATGATAAATATGTACAATATCTATGTGGTAAAGCCAAAAATGAGTGGGCACCTCAAGTTTATATTCCGTAGAGGAATATTAAATATAAATTAGAAAAAATTGCATCAGTTTGAGTTTTCAAAAATAAACTTCATGGGAGCTGACTGAGAAGAGTCTAGAGCCACCCTAACTCGAAGAACAAACAAAACAAAAGGCCACACAGTCGCTCTCCTTTTGGTCCCAACCGGGATGAGAAGTTCCAAAGAACACACAGAAAAACTAATGTTGTGGGTGATTCTCTAAAAGTTTGGTGAATTCAAATCAAATTATGGTAAATTATCACCAAAAGACACGGTTCGCAGTTTTAAAATAACTGATTTATATCAAATAAAGGTTGCTAATAACTTCTTAGTGAGGAAGCAAATATGTCAGAGCATCCCAAAAAATTGACTCAATATGCCAATGCATTTTGGAGAAAAAAATCTCCTTCATCAGGGCAAATCAAATACTACATACGGATAATTCATTATCAATGCATACAAAAACATGTAATAAACAAATAAGTATATCATAACTGTAAACATAACACATACCAATCACCAGTTGTTGAAATTGAAGTTGTGTAGAAAAAGCAAGGAAGGACAAAATAGAAATGGAAAAGCAATTAAGTGCGATGAAAAAAATGCGCTTAGACAAAATATAATCAAAGGGGGAAGAAGGAGGTTACCTGAATGAGAGGTGACATTTCATGAAACAGGGAAAATCCTGTGTTGGATAAAGAGGCTGAAGCCGAGAGGACCACATAAAGTGGCGTTACGTTCTGGTTTGAAAGTGTCTGTGAAGCAGAAAAGTCAATATCAAAGTGTGTTTGTGGATGTTCACTCATTTACTGCATAAATAAAACTCTGAGCCAATGAGTAGTTTGTATGGATTTCAACGAGAACCCAAATATTTTTTTAACAGACTTTTCGTTTCTTTCTTTTCCCATGCAGCTTTAAAGAAAAGGATACGTCTTTCAGGTGGGTCCCTCAAAACGTGGTACCAGGATTCGCAGTTTAGCAGGATCAAGGTAAGTTATCTGTCTCTTTTAACGTTCATGAACTCACTCCTTTGTGGTCGGACTGTATAAAATGCCTCTCTTTCATTTCTTTACTCAATGTTCTGTTCTTTTCTCTTGATTTCATTTCTGCCTTTGTCCACTCTCTTTTCCTTTAAATTTCTTTCGATGGTCCCTTTACACTTCGCCCATACATGTTTAATTTCTATTTAAGCAATGGAGTTTGTTTGCAGAGTATTTACTGCTTGGGAGCGTTCGTTCAGGACATACATTCATAAAGTCTGTACAACCACTTTCAATCGTGGCTACTGTCTCTAGTGCGCTGTTGCAAGCATTCCTTCAGCTTCCTATTTTAAAATATAACCCCTGTTGAGAGCTGCATTGGTTCAGAGTGTCACTCTCTCTCCCTAACACCCAACGTTAGGGTTTGTTGTCTTTTCTAGACGCTTGAACACTGCCTCGTATCATACAGGGAGTCACTCCTCTTTCTTTCTGGTAAGACACTTCAAGAAACTCTTTAGGTTGCTCTTTAACAACGCAGTCATACGTTTACGTACTTATCAGGCACTCGGCTCCCAATTGAAAGTCGCTTCAAGCAGAGCGGCTTCTCTACTTACAGTTTCTCGGTGCCTGTAATTGTATCCCTCATTCAGGGGTCGGACCACAGCAACACATTGATCGGCGTATTCATTCGTTACTTCTGCTTTCTCTGGATCGCAAGCGCAACGGTGCCTACTTCTTCCCTCTTCATGTGACGGCCGCGATCAGCTGTTCCCTTTCTGTCTCGGCGGACTTCTTTGTTTCAGGGCGGCGATTACACCGCTCGTGTAAGCGACAACGATCGCTTTAATGAAAGTAAAAGAAACTTCTTGGAATGGCGCAAAGGCGCAACTTTGTAACTGTTTCAGTCCGAAGCCATCAGCCTCTTCATTTCATAACTCCTCCTCAATACGCCCAAACATAACCGTCGTTCTCCAGCTCTCCTTCGACGACCAGCGTTCCCTAGGCAACCAAACAGAGGCAAATACATTAGAGGAAAGTCCATACACGCATGACTTCCTGTATTTAGAACCTAGGTGGTTTTTCACTATTATGCCTGTAATCTTAGGCAATTAGGTATCTACATTATCACACATTGTCACACACCCTCTACTAGGCCCTTACGCTCGGGAAGGGTTTCAGCGCTGGATAAATAATCAACTTGTGTTAGTAACCTTCCAGGTTTATGAACAGTCTTAAAAGAGAAGGGCTGGAGGGAAACAAATCACCTGAGTACTCTCTGGTTTGAGTCTTTGTTACGGGCAAGCCAGACTAAGGGAGCATGGTCTGTTATTAATGTAAACTCTCTTCCGAGTAGATAATACCGCAGAGCATCAATGGCCCACTTGACTGCCAGGCATTCTTTTTCTATTGTTGGATAACTCAACTCGTGTGGTAGTAATTTCCGACTTATAAACAGGATTGGTCTTTCCTCCTTCCCCTGGTATTGGAACAGTACTTCTCCTATGCCTGTGCCTGAAGCATCTGTCTGAAGGAAGAATGGAGCCTTGAAGTCTTGACAATGTAGAACAGCCTTAGTGGTCAGTGCCTCTCTTAGTTTGTTGAAGGCCTGTAGAGCTTCCCTTGTTTGCCAAGTTTTTTTTGTTAAAGAGGTTTTTTTCAACAAATCTGTTAGCGGTGTGGCCAATGTAGAAAAATGTGGGATAAACCTCCTGTAATATCCCACAAACCCCAAAAAGGCTCGTACTTGTTTTGGAGTTTCTGGGAATTTCAACTGCTTAATAGCTTTTACTTTCTCCTCTTGTGGTTTGACCACCCCTTGACCCACATAGTATCCCAAATATTTAGTGTGGAAGGTGGCAACGTGGGTTTTCTTGGGATTGATATGCAATCCGGCTTGTCTTAGTGTTTTGAGTATATTCTCCAGATGCTGCAGATGTTCCGGCCAGGTGTGACTATAAATTATGATGTCATCTAGATAGGCTCCGACATACTGTTCATGACCTCTTATAATGTAGTTCATTAGTCTGAGAAACGTCGCTGGAGCCCCATGTAAACCAAAGGGTAACACTGTGAACTTAGACAGCCCGGTAGGAGTGGCAAACACCGTCTTTTCTTTATCCGATGGTAATAACGGAATCTGTCAGTAACCCTTGGTTAAGTCAATAGTGGTCAGGAATCTAGCTTTTCCTAGATTGTTTAGTAAATCTTCTATTCTTGGCATTGGGTAGGCGTCGAATTTAGATATTTCATTTAGTTTTCGGAAGTCCATGCAAAACCTCACACTGCCATCTGGCTTTGGGACTAGGACTGCAGGCGAGCTCCAATCACTATGGGATGGTTCAATGATCCCGAGGTCTAGCATTTCCTGAACCTCTTGGTTAAAGGCTTTTACCTTTGCCTCCGGTATCCGGTATGGTCTGAGTCTTACTATGGTCCCTGGCTTGGTAACAATTCGGTGGTGAGTTAGTTTAGTCCTTCCCGGTAGAGTGGAAAATATTTCTGAAAAACCTTGTAATAGGTGAGACAATTCATTCTTCTGGGCAGATGTTAACTCTGAGTTAATGTTCAGACCTTCCAGCCCTATTCTCTCCTTGAATTTCGGAAAATGTTCTTCTGGGGGTACATCGAGAGTGATCATGCCCACGGTCTGGACTGGAGGTATCCATTTCTTTAGTAGGTTTACATGATACATCTGACAAGGTATCCTACTCCCAGGTTGTCTCACTTTATACATCAAGGGACCTAGCACCTCTTGAATCTCATATGGTCCCTTCCAAACTGCTAGCATTTTGTTTTCTGACGTGGGCAATAAGACTAACACTTGTTTGCCTGCTTTGAAAGTAAGTAACTGGGATCCTTGATTGTAATATCTCTCCTGGGTTACTTGAGCTTGAAGAAGATTATCTCTAGCAATGGTCTGTAGCTTCTCAACTCTGTCCTGTAACTGAGAGGCATACTCTGTCAGTGTTATCTCACGATACGGTTGCTCCTTCCAATTTTCTTTCAATATATCCAGCAGAGTCCGCACCGGCCTTCCGAACAGCAGCTCAAATGGTGAAAACCCTGTTGATGATTGTGGAGTATTCCTTAAATTCATTAGTATCCATGGTAAGACTATACCACAGTCTTTTCTTTCGGGAGAAGTAGTTTTCTTTAACATTTGCTTGATAGTTTGATTGTAGCATTCCACCAAGCCATCAGTTTGCGGGTGATAAACTGCTGTCTTTAGATGTTCAATTTCTAGGGTTTCACAGACTTGCTCAAAGATCTTGGACATGAAATTTGAACCCCTGTCAGTGATAATCTCTCGAGGGATTCCAACCCACCCAATAAAAGGAATCAACACATCACAAATTTGTGGCTTTTAAGGGAAAGGCCTCGGGATATCTGGTGGCATAGCCTACCACTACCAGGATATATTTATGGCCTCTCCTTGTTGGTTCCATAGGTCCCAGGATATCGATTCCTATTCTGCTGAAGGGTTCTAGAACAAGTGGCATAGGTTGTAGTGGTGCCTTCTTCACATTGGCACTCTTCACAGGATTGACAAAATCTAACTACTTGATTATACACTCCTGGCCAGTAGTGTTACGCTCACCTGGCTCCCACAGAGGCGTCGATCTGGACTGGACTGCTGCGGTCTCCACCAATGTGACGCGTGGGGGCGAGATGATGGACTGAACTGGCCCACCTAGTTTCGTTCGCTTAGCCCATAGGAATATTCTTCTGCAAGTGGAGAAAGGGAATTAACCACCCGTGGAGTTGAGCGTAAATCCCCCCACCCCGCTGTTCTCCCCACTGATCACCTTGGATGTTCCCTCTTATAGTCTCACCTGATGATTTGAAAAGATGAGCTCTCTGTCCTGCATTGAGCGCAGGGGCGCGTAGATAACCAGTTGCTTCACTGGCTCGAAGGAATTGGTGAGTTCCAGGACAATATTGACTCCGATATTCCCGGCAAGACGCCGTAAGTATGTAGTTCGTAAGAGTTCAAATGCCTGACTTTCACTCTTGTCTGATTCCTTGCAGGTTGCAGCTTGACCCTACTGAAGAGTTCCTCGTGGCAACCGGTAATGTTCTGGTAAGGATTTGTATTATCCAACACAGTTCGATAAAATAATGTCCATATGTAACCTGTTGCTTTCTCCCTTATTCAGGCGCTGAGAGAAAGTATGAAGTCTCGGGGAATAATGCCTCCGGCGGTAAAATTAGGTAAGTCTTTTGTGGTGAGGAGGGTTCCCCTTCTTAGTCCCTTGTTTCACCTTGCTGTCCTTTTGTTTCCCCTTAGGGGCCGGGGTTCGGCTAGGATGCAGTGGAAGCTGCGCCGACCCGTGAAGAGGAACAGTACCCCCGGTGGTAAAATCAGGTAAGTCTATGGGGGGGTATTCCTCTGTGTATTCCCTTGGCTCACCTTGCTGTTCTTGTCTTCTCCTTAGGTGCCGGAGTGCGGGGGTAACATGCAAGAGGATGCGGTGAAATGTGAAGATGCTGCGAAGGCCGGTGAGTTCAGCGCTGCGCTGCAGCAGGCGAGGCGACGCGCATAAAATAACATCTTTCTTCCAGCTCGAAGGCGCGATGGATCGGGAATTCAGGTAAGGATAAAAGGTATTGCTCTTGTTCTAACCTTTTCTCGTTCTTTCTCCCTTTTTCTAGGAGCTCCAAACTCGAGGCGGGCGTGGCAGAAGACTGGATGCAGACTTGCAGGCACGGTGAGCGTTACGCTGCTGGATGCAGAATAACGCGAAGCGTGTGCTGCTCTTCGGGCGTGGTTTAAATAGCCTCCAAAGTAGTCCCAGGTAAGTATTCCTCCCCAGCCCCACCCGAGTAAAAAAATAGTCCCTAGGTAAAATAGTCCCTTCCAAGCCTTGTTTGGCTTGGAGCTCTTGCAGCATGGTCTGCATCAGGTAAGTTTGCAGCATGGTCTGCAACAGGTAAGTTTTAATCTATGAGCCTGGCACCTATGGCGCCAGGACTGACTCTCCATAGGAGCCTGGCGCCATAGGCGCCAGGACTGCACCCAAATAGCCCCTAGCGGGGGTTGTTGGGTTTGCTTGGGGTAACTTGATGCCTGCTTCTGGGGTTGCTGAACTTGGTCTGGGTCCCCGGGGGTAGGCATCATGACAAGTAGAACCTGTCTAGGATTTTTTTAGTAGTTGTCTTCTCGGATCCTAGATGCCCTTCTCCAACTTGTATGTGGGCGACTTCCAGGACAGTTTTGTATTATTGGGAATTGTAACGCTCACCTGAATCCCTCGAAGGCGCGGGTCTGGTCTGGGCGTTCTCCGAACCTTCCAAAGTCACTCGCAGGTCTTTGGCACCACCCTGGAAGGGCCCCCTCCTTACTGTGATCTTAATCTGGAGAGTGAGATGTCTGCGGACAGAGAAGAAACAGGGGTTAACGTCTGCCTGACGGGGTTTCGGCCCTTTCCCCTTCCTGACACTCCTACAACTCTCCTAGGCCGCACGTGCTCACCTTAGGTAGGTAAAAGCGGCGCTCTCCATCCTGCGTCTGTGTCGGGGCGCTGTAGCCAGTTACTTCACTGGACGATAGTTCAGCCTTTTATTGCGGAGGTAGAGTCCAGAAGGCAAGACCGTCGTTAGCTGCACGAACGGTGAGTGCCTTATATGAGTCTTTTTATTGTCCTTTCAGAATCTTGCCTCTTTGCAGGTCCGGTATGCTGATCCGGTAAGTGGAGAAGTCCGGAGTTTTTGCAGGCAAGCAAAAGTTCATCTGAAGTTAAATGCACTTTTAAAAGTCTTTTTCCCCTTTCTTTCAGGTCGCGGTGCAATCGGCGATGAAGACTGATGACGAAGGATCGTGCCGGAGGATGGACAGGTATCACCACTTAAGGCACGTGAGTAGAAATGGAGTCCTGAGCTCTAATAATGTCCTTCTTGTATTTTACAGGTGCGGACAAATGGCGCTGAACGGAGCTCGCGGAGACCGTGGCACAGGTAAGCAGATATCACAGAGTTATCGCTAACCTGTATTCTTTGTAGTTGCAGATGGCTGGAGAACGAAGAATCGCGGCACGAGGCCTTGGAAGGCGCCGGAAGGTGGTAAGAGCAGCTCTGGTACTGTCTCGTGCTACTCTAATGTTCTCGTTTTCCTTTTCAGATGTCGCGGAAGGCTGGAGCTGGATTCAGGAAGGTAAGTCGAAGATTTTCCTGTTTTCAGGTGCAGAAGAAGAAGATCAGCTGGAGCCGACACGGTGAGCGTCCTGCTGCTATTGCAGAATAACGCGAAGCACGTGAAACCAATCGGGTGTGGTTTAAATAGCCTTCAGTAGTGCTTAGGCGTCTTCTTCCACAGCTTTCAGAGGTAAGAAAAGAGTTCCAGTATGTAATTCTTGGGAGTGGTGCTGGCCCCACCCAGCAGTTAAAGTAGTCCCAGCAGGATTGGATGAAGAGTTCATCCTGCAGGTAGGAAAGCAGCATGGTCTGCAGGAGGTAAGTCCACCCAAGCACCAATCCTTTTCATATGAGCCCGGCGCTTCCAGTGCCGGGACTGGGTCCCTTTATGAGCATGAGCCTGGCGCCGCTGGCGCCAGGACAAGGTCCAAAAGGCCCCTACGGGGGCCGGCTTGTGCCTGGAATAAGGGTCATGACCCTGCTTCCAAGGATGTTGGGCTAGGTCTGACACCTTGGAGGCAGTGGTCATGACAGCACCCCCCCTCAAGGCCCCTCCCAAATTGGTCTTCCCCGGAGGCTTTGGTTTGTTGGGGAAGGTCCGATGAAATTTTCTGATTAGACGAGAAGCATGGACATTTTCTGAAGGTTCCCAAGATCTCTCCTGGGGGCCATACCCTTTCCAATCAATCAGGTAATACAGTTTTGACTTGAAAAACTTAGAATCCAAGATGTTCCGAACCTCGTATTCGTTTTCTCCGTCTACTTGGATTGGCTCTGGAGGTTTAGTCAGACGGGTTCCGGGTTGCATAGGTTTCAGGAGTGAAACATGGAAAACAGGATGTATTTTCATTCGAGTGGGCAATTCTAATTTAACCGCCACAGGATTTATCACAGCCGTGATTGTGTAGGGTCCTAAGTACTTTGGATTGAAGGTGCGTGGTCCTTTTAGAGACAGATGTTTAGTAGACAGCCAGACTTGGTCTCCTACTTGGTACTGAGGGGCCTCTTTCCGATGTTGATCAGCACCTTTCTTATAAGATTCTTTGGCTCGTTGAAGGTGTGCGACGGCTTCCTTAAATGTTTGAGTTATGGTCGCATGAAGATGGTCCACAGCGGGTGTTCTGAGATCTTGAGGCGGATCTAAATTAGAGGTCCGAGGGTGAACCCCATACAACAGGAAGAAAGGGGTTTTACCTGTTCCGGTATGTATTGAGTTGTTGTACGCATATTCAGCAATCCAAAGAATGTCCCTCCAAGTACCCTCTGATTGTTGTAACATGCAACGAAGATACTGTTCCAGAGTTTGGTTAGTCCTCTCAGTCTGCCCGTCAGTTTGAGGGTGGTGGCTGGTAGAGAGTCGCACGTCAATTTGTGCAAGACGACAACAACTTCTCCAGAAATGGGAAATGAATTGGCTCCCTCGATCAGAGATTAGGACTGAAGGGAACCCGTGCAAGCGAACGATGTTTTCAAGGAATTCTCGGGCTAGAATGGAAGCTGTGGGTAATCCTTTCAGTGGAACAAAATGAGCCATCTTTGAAAAAAGATCAACAATTACTAGAATTGTATTATATCCGGAACAAGGGGGTAAATCCGTGATAAAATCCATTGAGAGGGTGTGCCAAGGGCACGGTGGAATGTCTATCGGATGCAGTAGCCCGGCTGGTTTTTCTCTCTGGCTCTTGTTTTGTGCACAGATGCCGCATGAGGCCACAAAGTCTTTGATATCCTTTCTCCAGGACGGCCACCAGAAATGTCTTTTAATTTTTTCTGAGGTTTTGGCTACACCCGGATGTCCCTCTATTAAGGAATCATGATAGCAGGTGATGACCTGTTTCTGTAAGTCATCACACGGTAAATAAAGTCTGCCTTGGAAGTATAATAGATCTTGATCTATCGTAAAATCCTTTCCTTTCTGCAGCCAAGTCAAGGAATCTTCGGGAGTTATTATTTGCTTGATCTTCCTTTTTATGTCGTCAAGAGACATTGTGTTGATGACTCCCAAAATCTTTTGTTCGGGGATTATGGGTACTGGTTCTGGATTAGCTGCGAGTTCGTTAACGCCTATTCGTGAAAGGGCATCAGCTTTTCCGTTTTTGACGCCCGGCCGAAACGTAATCACAAAATCAAATTCCGCGAAAAATAAAGCCCAACGGAATTGTCTTGAAGATTGGGCCTTGGCTGACTTCAAATATTGGAGGTTACGATGATCAGTAATTACAGTGACAGTGTGCCGGGCTCCTAGGAGATAATGCCGCCAGGCCTTAAAGGCGGACTTGATTGCCAGAAGTTCCTTGTCCGTGATTGTGTAGTTGATTTCCGGGGCCGAAAATTTGCGGGACCAAAACGCCACAGGGTGTAATTGGTGTGTTTCAGGATCTCTTTGTGACAAAACTGCCCCCATTGCAAGGCTAGATGCGTCGGTCTCGACGATATAAGGAAGTTCTGGACGAGGATGTTTCAGGACTGGAGCAGAAATAAATTTGGCTTTCAAATCTTGGAAGGCTTGTTCGGCCTCTGGAGTCCACTCAAATTTTTTGTTCTTTTTTAGGAGAGCCGTGATTCTTTGGACTATTCGAGAGAATTCGGGGATAAACCTTCGGTAAAAATTAGCGAAGCCCAACATGCTCTGTACTCCTTTTACCGAAGTCGGAGACGGCCATTTGGTGATAGTATCCACTTTTCTTGTGTCCATGTGAACACCGTTGGGTGACAAAATGAACCCCAAAAATTCGACTTCCTTTACATGAAAGGTACACTTTTCCAACTTAGCAAATAAACGATGGTGGCGAAGCCTCTGCAAAACTGCGGTGACATGTCGTCGGTGTTCAGCTTCTGAGGAGGAGTATACCAGGATGTCATCAATGTAGACGACTACACAAACATCAATAAGCTCTCGGAGAACGTCATTCATAAAGAACTGGAAGGCGGCCGGTGCATTACATAGTCCGAAAGGCATTGCTTGATACTCGAATAATCCGTATTTTGTGCGAAAGGCCGTCTTCCATTCGTCACCCTCCCTGATTCGTACCAAGTGGTAAGCTCCTCTGAGATCTAGTTTTGTGTAAATGCAGGCGCCTTTTACTTGGTCCAATAGTTCGGGAATCAGAGGCAGCGGGTACCTGTTTTTGACTGTAATCTGGTTCAGGGCGCGGTAATCTATACACGTTCTCAGGTCACCTTCCTTTTTCGGGACGAAGAACAAAGCTGAAGAAGCTGGAGATTTTGAGGGACGAATAAATCCGTTAGCCAGGTACTGGTCTAAGTATTGTCTGAGGTGAAGATTTTCTGGCTCAGTAAGAGCATATGTTCTACTGCACGGTGGAGTGGATCCGGGTATCAGGTCTATCTGGCAGTCGTATGATCTGTGCGGGGGCAAGGTGTTGGCCTGATCTTTCTGGAAGACATCACTAAACTCTTGGTATTCAGGAGGCAATTGGAGGTTCTCGGAAGCGATGGCTGCCAGCCTGATGTCGGGCCGAGAATAACAAGTTTGGGCGCACTCTGGAAACCGGATTACCTTGGCTCGCCAGTCGATCTGAGGATTGTGTTTTTCCAACCAAGGAACTCCTAGAATTACTTGAAACTGCGGGGCCTTGATTACATCAAACATGATTCCTTCCCGATGTCCGTCCTGGCAGAGCAGCGTCACTTCCACGGTGGTGTGAGAGACTGGTCCGGAAACTATTTCTGTACCATCCACTGTAGTGATTACATCTTTTACCAATTTAGGACATAAAGGAAGATTCATCCTAGCTGCCATTTCTTGATCCACGTAGTTACCGATTGATCCGCTATCAATGAATGCCTTAATAGCATGCATACGATTTGGTTGGTCGGGGCTTATGAGGACCATGGGCAGTACGAAATGCGAGGTCAAGGAACTGGTTTTTACGCTCGGCAAGCAGACCTCTACGCTTGCCGGGCGAGGTCGTTTCCCGATTCTTGTTGTTTTGCATCCTTATCGGAAGCTCCCAAGGCTTTCTTGACCGGTTTCACTGAACAATCTCGAAGGAAGTGTCCAGACTTCCCACAGTAGAGGCACAGCTGTAACTGTCTTCGCCTTTCTCGTTCCTTTTGAGTTAAAGGTCCTTTCACGATGCCTATCTGCATGGGTTCCACGGAATCATTTCCTTTAGCAGGGTTTTGAGTCTTTGAGAACGTCCGGGTTTCAAATCTGGAGCGATCGGCCTTTCTGTTCTGTAGTTGATGATCTAATTGAACTACTAGGTCGATATAATCGGAGCACTCTTGCGGAGGATTTACCACCTGTGCTAAGACATCTTTAAGTTCTCCACGTAGCCCCCTGTGGAAAAGCGTGATCCTCTTGTCTTCTGGCCACCTGGTTTAAACCACCAGTCTGTTAAAAGATGCTATGTACGCCAGGAGATCTTGGTTACCTTGTCTTAGCGATAGGAGTTCATTGTCCAAGGCCTGCCCTTGTGAGTGTCGTGCGAACAACTTTTCCATACTGGCCTGAAAGTCTTGGAAGTTTTGGAGGACCGGATCATCCTGTGTCACTAAAGGAATGGACCAATCAGCCGCATTGCCACTAAGATAGGAAAGTACAAACGCTACTTTAGCTTGGTCAGTCGGGAATGCAGCGGGTCTACACAAAAAGTGCAAGCGGCATTGGTTGATGAATACTGCGTAGCGTTTAGGATCAACTGAGAAACGTTCTGGTGGAGCCAGGGGCACATTCCCTGGCAGATTAATCTGCACCGGATTGCTTGAGGTTGTAAGTGGATAATTCCCTCCCGAGGTAGGCAAAGGTGCTTGCCCAGCTTGAATTTGTAGCAATTGCCTGGCCAGGTCGTCCGCTCGCTCTTTGGAAACGATCAATTCCCTTCGTAAGGCATTTGTTTCTTGACGAGATGCATGTACCTCGGCCCTCAGCTCCCCAAGCAATTGGGCCAATTGGTCTGTATCCGAGGTTTCCATTGCGCCTGGGTGGGATATTTGTGGTAGGCTTCGCGTTCTGTAACGCTCACCTGAATCCCTCGGAGGCGCGGGTCTGATCTGGGCGTTCTCCGAACCTTCCAAAGTCACTCGCAGGTCTTTGGCACCACCCTGGAAGGGCCCCCTCCTTACTGTGATCTTAATCTGGAGAGTGAGATGTCTGCGGACAGAGAAGAAACAGGGGTTAACGTCTGCCTGACGGGGTTTCGGCCCTTTCCCCTTCCTGACACTCCTACAACTCTCCTAGGCCGCACGTGCTCACCTTAGGTAGGTAAAAGCGGCGCTCTCCATCCTGCGTCTGTGCAGGGGCGCTGTAGCCAGTTACTTCACTGGACGATAGTTCAGCCTTTTATTGCAGAGGTAGAGTCCAGAAGGCAAGACCGTCGTTAGCTGCACGAACGGTGAGTGCCTTATATGAGTCTTTTTATTGTCCTTTCAGAATCTTGCCTCTTTGCAGGTCCGGTATGCTGATCCGGTAAGTGGAGAAGTCCGGAGTTTTTGCAGGCAAGCAAAAGTTCATCTGAAGTTAAATGCACTTTTAAAAGTCTTTTTCCCCTTTCTTTCAGGTCGCGGTGCAATCGGCGATGAAGACTGATGACGAAGGATCGTGCCGGAGGATGGACAGGTATCACCACTTAAGGCACGTGAGTAGAAATGGAGTCCTGAGCTCTAATAATGTCCTTCTTGTATTTTACAGGTGCGGACAAATGGCGCTGAACGGAGCTCGCGGAGACCGTGGCACAGGTAAGCAGATATCACAGAGTTATCGCTAACCTGTATTCTTTGTAGTTGCAGATGGCTGGAGAACGAAGAATCGCGGCACGAGGCCTTGGAAGGCGCCGGAAGGTGGTAAGAGCAGCTCTGGTACTGTCTCGTGCTACTCTAATGTTCTCGTTTTCCTTTTCAGATGTCGCGGAAGGCTGGAGCTGGATTCAGGAAGGTAAGTCGAAGATTTTCCTGTTTTCAGGTGCAGAAGAAGAAGATCAGCTGGAGCCGACACGGTGAGCGTCTTGCTGCTATTGTAGAATAACGCGAAGCACGTGAAACCAATCGGGTGTGGTTTAAATAGCCTTCAGTAGTGCTTAGGCGTCTTCTTCCACAGCTTTCAGAGGTAAGAAAAGAGTTCCAGTATGTAATTCTTGGGAGTGGTGCTGGCCCCACCCAGCAGTTAAAGTAGTCCCAGCAGGATTGGATGAAGAGTTCATCCTGCAGGTAGGAAAGCAGCATGGTCTGCAGGAGGTAAGTCGACCCAAGCACCAATCCTTTTCATATGAGCCCGGCGCTTCCAGTGCCGGGACTGGGTCCCTTTATGAGCATGAGCCTGGCGCCGCTGGCGCCAGGACAAGGTCCAAAAGGCCCCTACGGGGGCCGGCTTGTGCCTGGAATAAGGGTCATGACCCTGCTTCCAAGGATGTTGGGCTAGGTCTGACACCTTGGAGGCAGTGGTCATGACAGGAATTAACAACTGCTTCAGTTCATCCCCGTTCTGAGATTTGCTCAGTCTGTACAATAATCCCTTCTCTTGTACGAAGCGTGGCCCTTGCCCTGGCGGGTCTTCCAATGCTCGTTCTCTGGCATATTATAGTAATGGATCTAAACTTTGAGCAGATCTAAAACTATCTCCGTCCTCGTCTAATCTCCAGTCGACTGCGACAGGGAAAACATTCTTGGCTTTCCATTCTTGTTTTAATACCCTTTTTATCTTTTTGCTTTTCTGTGTCTTGAGAGGTGTAACAGGTATTTCCTCTTCATGAAAAGGGGCCATTTCCAACCAGCTCTTCTCTATTTCGTGCACCAATTTAGAACATTTTGGTATGTCTGCCCCAATTAGTAAGGGTTTGGGTAAAGTAGGTAAGACGGCAGCTTTCACCCCTATGGTTTCCCCGGCCATCTTAATCTGAATCTTCTTTGAAGGATAAGCCTTTATATCCCCATGGACACATCGTATAGGTATTTCCCCAGATGAATAATAACCTTCACCTACCAG
The DNA here is from genome assembly GCF_040938575.1 of Ambystoma mexicanum. Classification (NCBI taxonomy): domain Eukaryota; kingdom Metazoa; phylum Chordata; class Amphibia; order Caudata; family Ambystomatidae; genus Ambystoma; species Ambystoma mexicanum. Next base: position 562,424,261 of record NC_090921.1, read on the forward strand.
CTCTGATGTTACCGCTGTCTGTAGGCTTCCTGAATCGATCAAGGCAGTGGTGTTTTTTCCATCTACCTCAGCATCACAAATGTATAGATATTGTGGCTGCTTTCCTGGTATTTGTTCAGAAGATTTGTTTTCCTTTATGGATTCAAAAACCCCCACATCCATTGGTTCAGTCTTCAGCTTCTTCAGGCAGAACCTGGCGAGGTGCCCCCAGTCCCTGCAATCAAAACATTGGGGTCCCCGCACAGCAGTTGAAGTTATATGATAGTTAACAGGACCTTCACTGCTAGGTCTGGAACGTATAATTTCTCCTTCGGGTTTTCTTAGCATTGAGTGTGGCCACCTTGATTGAGACATAGGTTTATTCACAAAAGGATGAGGTCTAGTATTTGCTGTATAGGACAAAACTTTGTCTTGTCCAGCCTTCTGATAAGCGGAAGCTACATCTACAGCTTCAGTTAGTGATAGGCGATGATGCTGTTTGACCCATCTTTGTACAGGTCCAGGGAGAGCTTCGATAAACTGCTCTAAGATTACTTTTTCGGTTATTTCACCAGGAGAAGACATATTAGGTTGTAACCACTTCTCAGCTAATTCTTTTACTCTATAAAATAATTGTCTCGGAGTCTCTTCCCCAAGTAGCTTAACTTCTCTGAATTTAATTCGATATGTCTCCTCGTCGTGTCCCATTCGCTCCAGCACAACTTTCTTCATGTCCCCATAATTGGTGTCTCCAGCGGGGTTCGCAGCCTGGTATGCACATTGCATTTCACTGGTCATTAATGGTGCGATGTAATGACACCATCTCTCGGTGGGCCACTGTGCGTTTCGAGCCACTCTTTCGAAATTTACAAAAAAATGAGCAGGGTCCTCACCAGCCGAGTATTTTTGCAAAACTGAAGTGGTGACTTGCGGGTTATTTTTAACATTTGTAACTTCGAGTAACTGAGCCTGCTGCATTTGTAATGCCTGCTGGAACGCTAGTCTGTCGGCCTGAGCTTGTTGGCTCTGCATTTGTAAGGCTTGTTGTAATAGTTGTTGGCCCTCGCTTAGGGTCTTAATAAGGTCCTCCATGGCGCTCTCGATATCCCACTTCTGACACCAAATGTGGATGTTCACTTATTTACTGTATAAATAAAACTCTGAGCCAGTGAGTAGTTTGTATGGATTTCAACGAGAACCCAAATATTTTATTAACAGACTTTTAATTTCTTTCTTTTCCCATGCAGCTTTAAAGAAAAGGATACGTCTTTCAGACGGGTCCCTCAGGATCAAGGTAAGTTATCTGTCTCTTTTAACGTTCATGAACTCACTCCTTTGTGGTCAGACTGTATTTCTTTTCACGCAGTAAAACAGTTAAAATAAATGCCTCTCTTTCATTTCTTTACTCAATGTTCTGTTCTTTTCTCTTGATTTCATTTCTGCCTTTGTCCACTCTCTTTTCCTTTAAATTTCTTTCGATGGTCCCTTTACACTTCGCTCATACATGTTTAATTTCTATTTAAGCAATGGAGTTTGTTTGTAGAGTATTTACTGCTTGGGAGCGTTCGGTCAGGACATACATTCATAAAGTCTGTAAAACCACTTTCAATCGTGGCTACTGTCTCTAGTGCGCTGTTGTAAGCATTCCTTCAACTTCCATTTTAAAATATAACCCCTGTTGAGAGCTGCGTTAGTTCAGCGTGTCACTCTCTCTCCCTAACACCCAACGTTAGGGTTCATTGTCTTTTCTAGACGCTTGACTACTGCCTCGTATCATACAGGGAGTCACTCCTCTTTCTTTCTGGTAAGGCACTTCAAGAAACTCTTTAGGTTGCTCTTTAACGACGCAGTTGTATGTTTACGTACTTATCAGGCACTCGGCTCCCAATTGAAAGTCGCTTCAAGCAGAGCGACTTCTCTGCTTACAGTTTCTCGGTGCCTGTAACTGTATCCCTCATTCAGGGGTCGGACCACAGCAACACATCGATCGGCGTATTAATTCGTTACTTCTGCTTTCTCTGGATCGCAAGCGCAACGGCGCCTACTTCTTCCCTCTTCATGTGACGGCCGCGATCAGCTGTTCCCTTTCTGTCGGTCGGACTTCTTCGTTTCAGGCGATTACCCCACTCGTGTAAGCGACAACGATCGCTTTAATGATAGTAAAAGAAACTTCTCAGAACGGCGCAACAGCACAACTTTGTAACTGTTTCAGTCCGAAGCCATCAGCCTCTTCATTTCATAACTCCTCCTCAATACGCCCAAACATAACCGTCGTTCTCTAGCTCTCCTTCGACGACCAGCGTTCCCTAGGCAACCAAACATAGGCAAATACATTAGAGGAAAGTCCATACATGCAGGACTTCCTGTATTTAGAACCTAGGTGGTTTTTCACTATTATGCCTGTAATCTTAGGCAATTAATTATCTACATTGTCACACATTGTCACAGTGTTCAAATACCGTGCATCAGCTGTAACGCAGAGCTGCTCTGAAACACGTACCGAGAGTTGAAGAGGTAAGCGCTAGCTTGCAGCGTCTGGCCAAAGCTGGAAGCGTGTGAGGAGCCAGGAGCTTCAGTGTCGGGCCGTTGCTAGGCAATGTAACTATTTAAGTCCTTGCGGCGCGGAGAAGGGTTTCCAATGCGGTGTGTGCGTGCAGGGAGCTGGGAGGCTCCCTTGTTACCTCGTTACCTGGCAACCACGCAGAAAGGCTAGTAGAAGCCACGGCACGTGTTTAACAAATGTGCGCTGTGGTAAAGGATACCTAAAATGTGTAAAATACGATGCTTGGTAAATAACTTGTGGTGGAAAGACAGGGATAACATTCAAGGAAATATGAAAGCAAAGACAGATCGATATGAAAGAAATACTATAGAGAAATAAATACGGATACAAGAGAATAAATAAATAATACAGAAAAATGAATAAATGAATACAATTGTCAGAAGTCAGTAAACTGGCAAAAGGTGCCATGTTACCCCTCCTAAATATTAAAGCAGGTTCATAAAAATAATGTGAAAGTATAACAATAATAGTGCTGCACAGAACCCATATGGTGGCGCCGTGGGTGGCACCTTGGGTCCCAGATGGGAGTCCGGGAAGGAGTATCTGTGCTGCTTAGGTCAGGGAATCTGTATGAAAGAAATTACATTTTGGTACACAAAACCTATATTAATTGGCACATAAATGGCTAATCAAGATCTTGTACATAATGGTATCACATGTCCTTTACATAGGGTCACACAGGACTGTACGTGTGGTGTTCAGATAAAACAATGGTAGTTGATCTCCTCATTGAGACCATTAGGGAACAAACTTCCCAGTCTGTCAATCCAGAAAGTTTCTCTTTTGTTGAATCGCTGACCCAGGTCTTCATGTGCATTGATCTTGGTAAGAACCTCAAGGACCAGGAATCTTATTTGGTTTAAGCTGTGGCCTTCCTTCATCCAGTGGCGTGGTACTGCAGAATTCGTATTACTGTTGCGAATACAAGAGCAATGTTCATTCCAGCGAGTTTTAGCACTCCTCGTGGATTGACCCACATAGTACTTACCACATGGGCATTTTATTCCGTAGATGATATTGGTGCTATCACAAGTGCCATATGTTTTCAGATTGATTTTTCTGCCTGTACGAGGGTGATGCGCAATGTTCCCCTTGAGTACAAAGCTGCAATTAGCACAGTGTAAGCACGGATAGGTCCCAGTGCGTTGTGTTATAGGTTCTTTCTTTGGTGGTCTAGTGCTTATTAGCTCGTCCCGTAGATTCCTGCTTCTTTGGTATGTAAACACTGGTAACTCTTCAAAAAGGTTTTGTACTCTGACATTGTTTTTAAAGATACTCCAGAGTTTCTTGATGTTATTTTTAATTTTGTTACTTTGCACAGAGAATTTAGACACAAATACTGGTGTTTTAAGTACTCTTTCGGTCTTCTGATTGCTCACTATGAGAGTGTCACGTTCCAAAAAGTTCACCATGTTCGTGGCTAAGTCTAGTTCTTCTCTTTTGTATCCTTGTGCTAGGAACTTGTCTTTCATTTCAGTTTGTTGTTGTAAATAGTCTACAGAGTCACTGACGATCTTTTTAACACATAGTAGTTGACTGTATGGTAGTTTATTTTTGCAGAAATTAAATACTTATTTGTTTATTACATGTTTTTGTATGCATTGATAATGAATTATCCGTATGTAGTATTTGATTCGCCCTGATGAAGGAGATTTTTTTCTCCGAAATGCATTGGCATATTGAGTCAATTATTTGGGATGCTGTGACATATTTGCTTCCTCGCTAAGAAGTTATTAGCGACCTTTATTTGATATAAATCAGTTATTTTGAAACTGCGAACAGCGTCTTTTGGTGATAATTTACCATAATTTGATTTGAATTCACCGAACCTTTAGAGAATCACCCACAACTTTAGCTTTTCTAAGTGTTATTTGGAACTTCTCATCCCGGTTGGGACCAAAAGGAGAGCGACTGTGTGGCTCGACTTATTACCTGGCCTTTTGTTTTGTTCAATATCTATGAGGTTCCACCGTTAACTCTTGATTCCAATAGAAGTCACCAACTGCTGACAGTCTCAGTGGCATACAAATCAATAGCAAAAGGTATCAACAATAGACTTGGGAGGAAAGAAAGTTGGTTAAACAATTGGCAGAATACTGGGCCCCTACCAATAGGAACAGTTCTGTGTGAGGATCCACCCCACCTGGACAACCTGTAAACAAAGTATATTGACAAGCCCAATCCATATATTGTTTAATGTAGTCTTGGTTCCTTCTAAAAAGGTTCTACTACCCACAATATACCTGGTTAAGCAGAGTTTGTCGATGCGTCATCGGCGGATCCTTCTTGAGTGAACTCCCATTAAGGCAGGAGCCACAGATTGTCAGGATTTCCTTGAAGAAAGGGGTGAACAATGTTGTTGAGGCAGCAGCTTTGGTCCTTCGCAATGCTCGTCAACAATCGGTCATGGGCGTCATGCGAAGATGAGGTGTGCCGTGCACCTCGACAATGATAGTTTATTGCTGCAAAGCAGATCAATGAAGAACGTAGGCCCAGCAAGGGCGTCGGGTCATCGGCGGTTGGTGTTGGCAATCGGGACTCAACTACGGTTGGATTTTGGATATTCGTCTGCATCTTTGAGGACTTCGGGTGGCGGGAAACCCACTGGCGGATTGTCCTCAGTTCGTCGGCGACCTTGACTGTCTCCGGCGGGACAAAGCGGTTTGTTTGTTGTTTGTTTGTTTGTTTATTTATTTATAATGCGCTCCAGACCCATAGGTTACCGGGCGCAGCAGCAAGTATATGCGAGACTTACAATGTTACAATGTTACATGAATAAGTTTACAATATTACTATATTACATGAATGTACAATTACCGGTTGCAGTATTTACATGAATGTACAGTTGGCAATATACAGAGTTAGCAGTTATAAACATAGGGTTACACACATCTGAGTACATTAAGTAGGGCTACACTTGTGAAGGTTCATTACAGGTGTCTAGTCGTTGTTAGCGTTAATGTGTTTGATGAAGTTCCTTCTGAAGTGTGGGAAGGGTTGGTCTACTCTTAGGTTGGGTGGCAAAGCGTTCCACAAGTTGGCAGCTCTCACAGGGAAGCTTGCGCCACCGATTTTAGCAAGTCTAAATCTGGTTACTACCAGGCAATTGGAGTTGGCGAGTCTCATGGGTCTAATAGATGTATTTCTTTTTATTTTGTCCGTCAAGAAACTAGGAGCAGCTTTATTTAGGGCCTTATGGGTCAAGGAGATCATTTTTAGGTGGATTTTATTGTCCGTGGATACCCATTTGTGTTGCCGCCTAATAGAGGAGATTTGCTCCCTCTTCTTTATGCCTAATGCAGCTCTAAGAGCACTGTTTTGTAGTGTTTGGAGTCTTTGGGTGGTGGCTTTATTGGCACCACTGTATAGGGCATTACAGTAGTCGAGTCGGGAAAGTATTAAGGCTCTAGCCAAGATTAGACAGCTGGTATTGGACAGGAAGGTCTTGCCTGCTCTTATCAATTTACAGGTGTAGGCAGTAGTGGAAGCTAGGGAGTTGACCTGTTTAGTGAAGGACAAGGTAGAATCGTGGTAAAAACCGAGTGTTTTTACTTCCCTCGAGACTTTGATAACATTTCCATCTATGCTGAAAGCTGAGTAGTCCGGGCCCAATTTGTTAATATTGGCTTGTGTACCCAGAATGATCAACTCTGTTTTATCATCATTCAGGCAGAGACCATGAGTAGCCATCCATGCCTGAATGATGAGGTACACTCTATTCACCAACTCCCTGTCCCTACTATGATCCCCAGAAAGTTGGAGGAGAATCTGTGTATCATCTGCATAGTTAGTGTAGGTGATACCAAGATTGTCCAGATCATCGAACAGAGGTTTGGTGAATATAATGTATAGAGTCGGGGAGACGCAGGATCCCTGAGGGACTCCACAGGTGATGGGTATAGGGTCTGCTGCTGCCGATGGGGAAAAAACTCTCATAGTTCTCTCACTCAGAAATGATTCTATCCAACTGATAGCTTGGGTGGAGAAGTGACCGGCAGAGTCCAAGTGTCTGCAGAGGACCTTGTGGTCCACAAGGTCAAACGCAGCTGAGAGATATAGTAGGAGGAGGAGGGCTGTCTTACCTTGATCTCTCAATTCATCTATTTGGGTCTTTAGGTCGATAAGGGCTGTTTCCGTTCCATGTAGTGGGCGGAAGCCAGATTGTGTAGATCCTAGTAGTTTACACAGTTTTGAATCTGTGTATAGGCCACTTTGTCCAGGATTTCAACAGAAATGGAACTGTAGTGATTGGACGGTAGTTAGTAGGGATGAGAGGGTCAAGAGTTTGCTTTTTGAGCAACGGGAGCACCCAGGATTGTTTTAAATTAGCTGGGATGATGCCTGTGGTGAAGGATGCGTTGACAAGTTTGGAAATAAACGGTGATAAATCTCTGGCAGCGTCTTTCATTAGCTGTGCTGGGCAGATGTCACCTTTGCAATTCGATGGTTTGAGGGTGAGGATGATTTTTTCTGTCTCTAGTGTGGTGGTCTTGGTGAAAGAGAATTTGCTAGACTGGGGCTTGTTGGTAGCCTTGGGTGGTGGCAGAGTAGGAAGGTTGAGCAAATCTTTTTTCAGTTGAATTTTATTTTGGAGGGTGTTAATTTTGTTGGTTAGAGCATGTTGGATATCTGTGCACCAGGTCTGATCTTTAGTACAGGTGTCTGGTATGGCAATGGGTGACTCAAGTTCCTTCAGTATGGAGAAGAGTTCCTTCATGCTTGAATTAGAGTTGACGATACGATCATTGTATGAATTCCTCTTAGCCAGACAAACTGCATTTTTGTATTGTCGGGAAATAGATGTTAGGTTGGCCTTGTACTCAGCAGTTGGGCATAGTTTCCAGTTAGATTCATATTTTCTCTTGGTGAGGCGTAGGGCCTTGAGTTCAGGAGTAAACCATTTATTTAGATGGGCTTTAGGTTTGCTTGAGCGCATTTTAAGTGGGGCAATTTTGTCCATAGTATCAGTCATGATTTTGTTATACTCATGCACTAATATGCTGGGGACTAGGTTGTCAGGCAGTGCATTTAATGTTGGAAGAATAGTGGGTATGACATTGTCTATTGTCATATTCTTTTTATTTCTTGTTGGGCATGAAAGTGCCATGGGGACGACTGTAGAGGATGGTCGGGAGGTTAGGAGGTTGAAGGACACTAGTGAATGGTCAGTCCATGATAATGCCGAGATAGATGAGATAACTGCTGTACAGTTTGAGTCAGCGACCCAGTCTAGTATTCTGCCTTTCGTATGGGTTGGGTTGTTGACTTTTTGGGAGAATCCTAGAGAGTTAATAGCGTGGGCAATGGTCGCGGCGTGCGCATCTGCTTGGTCATTAAATCCTAGGTTAAAATCCCCTAGTACCAGCAATTGTGAGGTGGTTTTGGCATTGAAGGTTAGTAGCTTGTGCAGATCCTCTTCGAAAGTCCCAAGCAGACCTGGAGGTCTATAGATTAGGTGAATGGTTAGGGATTGATTATTGTTTATGAGGAGTTTTGCATTGAGGGCTTCACAAGATTGTAGAGTTTGGGCAGGGGCTAGTCTTAGCGAAAGACTCGATTGGAAATGATGGCAATTCCGCCTCCGCGGGTGCCCTCTCGGTCTTGCCTACATATAGTGTAACCGTCAGGGATGGCTAGCATAAGTGATGGTCCTGCTGCCTTGTGTAGCCAGGTTTCGGTTATTGCAATAAAGTCCAAGTTCGCCTCAGTGATTAGATCAGCTATATCAAGGGCATGTGCAACTAGTGACCTGGCATTGAGAAGCACTCCTTTGTAGGAGTGATCCTTGGTTTCCTCTTTGGGATGTGTAAGAATAGGAGTACTTTTCGCACTAGATTTTATCTTAGATTCGGATGTTTGTATGTACATTGAAGCTGGGGTGATATTGGAAGTGTTGCGTTCCTTACCATTATGACGTTTCATCTCACATATTGTAGGAGGGAGGAGTCGTCTGGGTGTCTCGTGAAGTTTGTTAAGTCTAGCACGTAGTTTGTTGTTTCTGTCGTGCGTGGAACTAGGCCGGGAGGTGTAAGCTAATGGTCCTAGCAGAGCTTGGTATTTTGAGTCAGTGTAGAAATGAGTGTTGGTAACTATATCTGTTGATATAGGTGAGAAGGGTCCGAGTGCATGTGGTGGGGTCTCTGTGTGGCTGACCTGATTGCAAGTGGCAAGGAGTGTAGCAGTAGCCATAATGCAGTAGAAACTAGATAGGCTAGACATTATGCGGAGCTAACACTTAGTTAGGTGGGTAGTGGTCATGCAGGGAGGATGTTCCCTGTGGTAAGGTAAGGTGATCTAGCCCACATAGATTTGAGAGTATCACAATGGCTAAAAAAGCACAACACCTAGATTTAAGCGTATCACAATGGCTAAAAGCACAGCACCTAATTCAAGAATATCACAATGGCTAAAATGCACAACACCTAGGTTTAAGAGTGTCACAATGGCTAAAAGCACAGCATCTAAATTTAAGAATATCACAATGGCTAAAATGCACAACACCTAGGTTTGAAAGTGTCACAATGGCTAAAAAGCACAGCATCTAGATTTGAGAGTATCACAATGTCTAAAATGCACAACACCTAGAATTGAGAATATCACAATGGCTGGGAGGCACAACACCTAGATTTGAGAGTGTCTTAATGGCTGAGAGGCATGCCTAGTTACAGAGTGACATAATTAAAGTTGCATGCATGGGCAGCAACTGGGAAGCCGGATCGGCCATACAAGTTTGACAGAAATGCAAACATCACGTTACAGTAGGCTTGGTGGGCCGCGTAGCATAGTGGTGCATAAAAGAGGCATATATGTGGTGTGATACAATGCATGCAGTACAATGGGTAGTTTCTTAATATACTGTATAACCACTGACTATAGACCATCCAAGGGTATGGAGACAGAGCAGTACATATAAACAGATGGCTGTTAGCATACTTAAAAGCACGGGGTAGAGTGTAGATAGTGACGGTGGCCGTACACAAATAGTCTGAAGCGGGGTCAGTATAAGTGGATTAGTAGCGCTGGAATATAGTGCAGAAGAGTACTTACACGGTTGACGGTGATGAGAAAGGGAGTCCTTGATTTCAAAGTGTTTTAGGCAATGGAGGGTTGCGGCTCCGGTCGACGAGGTTACAGCAGTCCTCCGGACCACAGTTGACAGTGGTGATCATCGATGGCCTCAACGTCCTAGCGCTTCGCTTCAGATTCCTCGGTGGTCCCGGTCTCCGGTCGGCAGCCTTTCCATGACTGACTTCTAGGGAGCCTTGCTGAAGGTTAGCTGGTGCACGATGTTCCCTCGTAGCTTGGGAAGAGGTCTCCTAGCCAGGTCCTCTCTTGGATCAGTTCTTGGAGACACGACAGCTTTCGGATTGCGTTGAAGGAAAGCAGCAGCAAAGCCTTCTTCTTCCAGCTGGATCTCAAGGTTAAGCATCAACTTTCGACTTCAGCTTCTGAACGATTCTAGTCAGTGAGAGGTCCCCCAATATACTGTTCTGTCTCTCATTCACACTGCTGGGCCAAGCTCAGCAGCCAATCATTCAGCGGGGCATTCATGGAGGCAGACAGCCAATCAGGCTCACAGTACATTCAGGCCATTCTTCACTATCCAGACATTCACAACAAGGAATGTGGATTGGGACAAGTATCCAGCCATTCAGCACTCCACACTGCATTCATACCAGTTTTGGGCGGGGCTGTCTCATTCATTGTGTCACACACCAGAAATCAGACACCCATAAAATGAAATGTATATTGGTCACACACTCCATTCACCCAGGTCCCACCCCAAGGGCGTACCCACAACATACAGTCACTGGGAAGGCTCCAGCCAGTCTGGCCTGGTCATCCCCACAATACCATATATGGAACTTCCACCCAACAGTCAGCAGGGGAAGGGACAGAGTCAGTGCTTCCCATGACTTTGGGAAAACAAGGTATCAGGCAATAGAAAGCAAGAGGCCAATCTTGTCTCCTATCAGGAATCAACTGATCCCAGTGGCAGGGTCTGGGCATCCCAAAATGGAGGATACTCAGAGCACCTGTCAAATTCAGAATGGAGCTGCCATCAGCCCATACCCTGCTCTGTGGGCCACAAACAGGTGCCCAAAACATACACTAGGAGTACAGGGTTGTATCCCCACCCCTGGGTGCCATAAGGGTATCCCAAAGGTCTGTTCACCACGATCAAAAAGAGGAAGAGCTGCACTGCCAGGAGTCCCACATGGACTCCTGTGCAGAAAATAACACAGAACACACATGATAAAAGGACTACAGGACAAGGACATGGAGGCTCTGTCCCTCCAATGCATTTCCAGCATCACAGGTCTTTAATGTCCTGGGCTAGGATTGGACGGAAGAGATACGGAATCATTGGGAGGGAAAAACACCCGAATTAGCCAAAATTCCTAGGCTTCTTGTGAAATGTTGTACTTTCCGATCCATTTGTTTAATAGGGACTGTCTTTTCATTTTGTGAAGCTGCTGAAGAGTTTTAAGTAAAGAGGGTAGTGCATAATTCTCTCCTCCAGTGTTGACATGGAATTCTCAACCCATTACATGTTATACGAATATTGATGCTCTTGTTAATTTTACAAATGTAAGTTTATGAAATTCAAATATTTTTATTGACAAAATAGATGCATATCATCCCATTCATTCAAACCTTGTCTAAAGGAGTTTGGAATATGAATCCAATATTTCCCCTCCTGCTGGATGACATAATTTCACTAATTATTGTCCAAGTTAAATCATTCTCACTCTAAATTTTAGTTCTCCATAATCATGTTTGATGTTCACTCTGCCTCGCAGAGATTTTTCTCTTAGTCATGCCTGTATTTGGACAACCAAATGCACATTTTTAAGGGTAAATGAAGTGGTCAAAATTACAACTGGACAACAAACATCTCTCTCACTTATATTGACCCAATGGCGTAACTAGTGGCCCCACCACCACATGTCCTGGGACACCCTCCCTTGGACTTAAAATATTTTTTTTCTTCTTGTAGTTACTCTGCCCTCAAAAAGAAATTATTTCTGTTACATCAATAATTTCTTTATGAAGTCTGAGGGTTCTCCCCACCCCATGACATGGAAGCCACTAGCCCTGGAAACCTCCTTTTCATGGTGTAGGAGGAGCTCTAAGACTTCAAAAAGAAATAGTTTCTTTTTGAAGTCACTCTTCCTTCATAAAGAAATAATTTCCATTATGGTTCGGTCCTTAACAGAAATAATTTCTTTATGAAGTCAGAGTGTCTTAAAAAATAAACCATTTCTTTTTGAAGTAATAGGGCTCCCCTCTACCCCATGACGTGTGCGTGTGTATGGTGAAAGGGTGCCCATTTAAATCAATGTATAGGTGGCTGTATGAGTGTATGCTAAATGGATGCACAATAAAATGGGTGGATGGGTGTGCATGTCGAGTGTATGGTGAAATGTATGGGTGGCTGCCTGGGTGTTCCTGTATGGTGAAAGGGTGCACGCTTAAATGTATGGGTGGCTGTCTGGGTGTGCCTGAATGATGAAAGGGTACACACTTAAATTTCAGGGGGGGGGGGGATTACGGTTCAAATGTCGGGAGAGGTGCTAACTTCACAGGCGGTTGGGAGGGGCAAACCTATTTGTGTGCGGGCATTTAACTTCTTTATGCATTCTAATGAGACTATTCTAGTGCAGCTTCAATGTTACAAGCAGTTAACTCTCTCCTTTAAGTTTGAAAGCAACCGCTTATGGACTGCTGTGAGAATAAAGCGGTCTCCTGTCCCCTTGCTACACTTCCAATCACTTCCCTGGCATGCAAATACTAAGCCCACATCAAGATTTCAATTGCCTAAATATTGATGCATTTGAATGCAAGTATTAACAGTGAAATGCTTTATGTTAGTAATTACCGGGACTTTGTTAACAGTGAAACCCAGGTGCCATTTAGCATCTGTGTCCAGTTCTGTCTTGCAACAGCTCTGTAGGTCAGCCAGGTTGAGTCAACGTAGTCCAAAATTTCAGGGGGTGTAGAGGGAGGGCTGAAGCCCCGTCAGCTCAATGGTGTTGGGCCACTATTTGTGTTTAATCAGAAATTGTTGGATCGGAAGCTCGTTTACTGAGTTTATCACATTTAAGGGTTCTCCAGTTTATGTCAACCGAGCCTGATCCAACCCCTGATACCGTTTATGAGGGGTCAGAAATGAGAGGCGGAAACAAGGTATTCATGATTTTAACCAAAGACATTTATTAAAGGAAAAAGGGTTGGAAGAATGCCTTTCTAGCCCTAATCTAAAGAGGAATCTCCCTACATAGAAAGCAAAACTAAGGATCTATCTGTGTCAAGATGTCAGTAAATAATAAGTTCTCCGTGTGTCCAAAACTTCCTATCCTTGCCCTCACTCTAACAAATAAAAAAAAAAGGTTCAAGGAATTGTCTTTGTTTTGATGTTAGCAAAAAGTGTTCACATATCGAAAGTATCAAAATGCCTCTAATGAAAATGCTCTCCAATGAAAAGACCCTTGGATCCAGAGGGTGGTTTCCTTCCCCTGTATTCTTTAAACAGTATGGCAAAAGGTGTCTCTTTAAATCACAGTTCCTTTGGACCTTCTCTGAGCCCACAAAGTCCTGGTTTAAGCAATAAAGTTCGGTAGCAGTCTTTCTGTAGACTTATTTTAACCTTGTAGGTTGCCTGGTATACTCCCCTGCCAGGATTGTGTGTTCAATCTCAATTGCCTGGTGTACTCACCTGCCAGGACTTCTTTTATGGGGTTTTAGATTATCTAGTATACTCCCCTGCCAGGAATCCTTACTCGACCTGAGCTGCCTGGTATACTCGCATGCCAGGACTTCTTATGCGATTCTCAGTTCTTTGACTCTATCAGAATAACATATACTATGAACACTTGGTATATCTATCTTTGTTAGACATTGTTCAAACTGTTCCCCCACACTGGCATCTCATGCATCTCTGTTGGACTGGGGTTCACTTTTACACTCTGTCTTGTCTGCATTCAAACATTCTTACTTTGTCTTTTCTGCATTCAAGCATTCTTCTTATTGGGTATGAACTTTGCATCTCATCTTTGCGACAGCCTTTGGGCATTTTCTATATCAGCAATCTTGTAATTGTAAAACATCTGGTCTTGTCGCATTTGTAAGAACCCCCCGGGGTGCCCAGTTACTTTGGGCAAACTCACTGGTGTTTTCCAGCATTTCCGATCATAATCGCGGCCCTGTCGGACTGTTCCTTCACTCGCTTTCCACTGTGACGAGTGCAGACGCACCTCCAGCATCCTCTGCAGCTCTGCAGTGTCACATCGACTTCCCCTCTCGTTCCGGACTTATGCATGGCCTCTGTTAGTGTTTTGACGTCCAGGAGCACCTTTGCGCCTCCCTGTGTCTCTGTAATTCGCTTTGCTCACCCGCATCTCTTCCTCTGTTCCGGCGATCTTCTGCGTGCTAGCAAGCCTTCCAGTATATTTCTCACTCATGGGCTCCAACTGGGAGTGTAGCGCCCTCTCCTGTACTGCCTCTTGCACTGCCTCCTGTATTGCCTTCTCTCATAGTGCGGTAACAATTTTTAAATGTCCCACACACTGGAAGTTTTGAGCAACAACTAGTCTGAGTGTTGTAGTTTGGGCTCCTGCCCCTTTGCATACACTCTTTTAACCTCCTTCTTGTCCGAGTACCTGGGCAATTATGGGAGTTGAAGTTCATAGTAATCATTGGACTTTTAACTCCTACATGGTTTTTCTCAGGGATTCCACATAATGACATATTGGAAACAAAAGGTATTATGTATGTGCCGTGAGTGTTTGAGTCAAAGGTAGGGGATCTGATCAGCATAACAACAGGCCATTAAGAACTCTGGTGTTACGGGTTCTTCCTCATTGGAAAGGAGGGAATACAGCATCTTCCTCAGTGAAGTCACCATATCTCCTCCAGCAGTTGTCTCCTCCCATGTGATTCTCCCTCAACCTCCTCCAGGGTCAGGATTAGATAGCGGCTGCCATCCCTTGCCACATGGGAGGAGGTCCCCTCTGGGAAAACAGTGATGACTCCACAGGGCATTACATAATGTGCAATTGGATGCATTATGTGCACATGTGCAAAGGTAGGCTTTATTGCAGCGTATATTGGGTAAACTAAATGTGTGTTGTCGGCTAATGGCACACATTTAAAATGAAGGCACACAAAATTGACATAACTTCTTTATATTTCTTTAGTTTATTCTAAATTTGACTTCAGTCATTTAAGCTTAGAAACTCACGTCTGTCAGGCGACAACTACAGAGATTGGAGGGCAGATTGCCTTGGATCAGTAAGCATGATTTTATGATACTTGCATAGAAGTCAGAGGGGATTGTTCATCTAGTTTGCATAACATTTTGACAAATAAGGGCACCAAAATTGCAATATAAGGCCAATGATCGAATGGTGGCAATTGTTGCCCATTGCGGCTATAACAAACTGCTCAATGTGGGAGAAAGATGTCCTTTTAATAACTCTGTGTGGGGTATAATGAATTATATGCACTGCTTGTCGAAAATTAACTAGGGGGCTCATATTATGTTTACATCTATCAAGTTACCAAATGATTAAGTATTATTTATTTTGGTTATAGATAATAAATATCTTGAAGCAAGCCAGACTGGTCCTGAGTAAGATGAGGGAAGGGGACAATGACCTTTGGCGGGGTCCCTCTGGACATTGAGAATTCCTTTTCTCTACATTGAAACACATCTAGACATAGTTGTTTGTGAAAGGTCAGAAGACAATTGTTTGTTTTTTAGATGCTTTTCGGTTGTCTGCTTAAGTAATTCATAAAATCAATTCTTCAAAAACATTTTTTCTGTTCTTTGGGATGAGCACAATGTATTGGAAAATATGTGCATGATATAAACAATATGCTAAGATCATTTATCAGGGCAGAGCCTGTCTTTGTATAATTAACAATAGACAGTTACAGATGAGAGTGGGAAACCTACTGTATTCGTACCTCAGAGGATCATGTGACATTCGCAATGATCAGACTCAGCAGAGGGGCACTGTCTGTTCGGGACCACCTTACCCAACACTTGTCTTAATAACTCCTGGATTGCTGCAGATAAGGGTGGGCTCAGAAAATGGTGGCATCAGTGGACACCCCATTTGACCCTCGTAGAGCCAAGATCAAGTGACTAAGGGCCACAGGTCTCAGCAACTCTAACTCATCTTTGTAAGAAGTAAGCACCACCCCTCTTTGTCTCTCTGTGTCTACCTACTAAGGTCGATTGTGCTATTCTCCCACAACCATACTCCAGCCTATCCTCATCCGCTTTCTAACCTCCCATTTCCAACTTTTTACCTGCCAACTCCATGAACTTGAAACCGGCAGAAGAGAAAGAGAGATTTTAGCCTGGTCCAGAAAATAAACAAAAAAGATTAAAGTTATCATGCATTAAAGAGAAGGTTGATGCTGAGATAAGTGGGGGAAATAAGCAACCCCAGGTAATGATTCCCCTCCAATGGTAAGAAGGAATAGTGTGGCAATGTATTGGAAGTAACAGAAACAGCACGAATAAGGTGTGAACCGAAGCAGAAATATACTGTTGGCTGTGCTCCCCTGAAAAATCCACTATTATGTTTAAAGATCAAATTTTGATAGAAGGAAGTAATCATTGAAATGATCACATGAGGATAGGAAGGAAGAATAATCAATTGGAGTCACCCTTGCTGCAGGAATGTTGTTTAGATTGTTTGCACTGTGAGAAACCAGAAGCTGTCTCACCCACTAGTCCCCGGGGATCTGTCATCCAGGTGGCCAGAACACGGCCATCGCTTTTGGATCCAGTACCGGGGCTGGACCAGTGTG
This sequence comes from Ambystoma mexicanum, assembly GCF_040938575.1. Classification (NCBI taxonomy): domain Eukaryota; kingdom Metazoa; phylum Chordata; class Amphibia; order Caudata; family Ambystomatidae; genus Ambystoma; species Ambystoma mexicanum. Next base: position 562,440,630 of record NC_090921.1, read on the forward strand.
GGAGGATCACCTGGGTGAGCGGTCTTCGGGCAGTGGGATTGGGGCACCGGATTGAGAGACGCAGTATCTCCTTCCCTGCAACACCTATACCCCATACTACAAAGTAGGATATTGAGGACCTCTACCCCCCCTTTTACAACACAAACACTTTCACACGGACAGCCAGCGAGGAGGGAAAACTGACTAACACCAGAGCAGTATACATGACGTGTCCCAATACAATGTTCAGACGAGGTCAGGCTATTACCCACCATCTCACACACCTGACTTCCATTAAGCTTCCCCACATGGATAAAAGGCGGCTCATGAGAGCACACTCTGATCGAGGCAAAGCATACGAGGAAACAGCAGTTCCGTGATGGCAGTTTAATGAGAGAACAAAGACAGCAAAACAGAAGGGGATCGCAAGGAGGGGAGTTCCCTTAACTTTTTCGGCAAGGAACAGTTACTTTCCTGAAACCTCGATAATAGAAAGCATAAGAGCAGGAAGCCAGGCTGAAGAATCCTGCATTGTGTGTCAGAGGTACCCGGGGCCCTCTCGTGTCAATAATCAAGGTGGGGAGAAGCGCCACCTGGTGTGGTACTGTCCTTGGCTTCAAGAACAAAGCAGCACCAGTGAAATCAACACAGCAAGTGAGTTGGGGAGACTGATACAAGACCGGTCTGTGTTGAGCCAAAGTTGCATGCAACAACATTGTATGGCGAGCGCTGGAACGAACATTGTTAAAACGCGTGTGATAAAGGATGCAAGTATTAGTGATTCACTGCTAATGAGTGATTGAACTTTTAAAGAAAGATACAATACCCTTGACAGAGTGGTCCAGCACCGCATGGGTGCTCTGTCGAAAGTCTCTGTAAGGTATCCAGCTGAGAATTGGAAAAATGAACGTGATAAAGAGAGCATATTTAGAAGAGAGCGAGTAATTGTGAATCAAAGTGGTTCTGCAATGGGTTTAGCAAAATCCTGTGCACAGTCGAAAGTCTTCGATTTCTAAAGTAAAGAAAACTTGGAAAAGTAGAGAAAGTTGATCCGAGCTCGGCAGAGGGCGATCATTTGAAAGCTTTGTGTTAAAGTGGGTCTGAGTCCAGCATAGGGGACCTGGGGTGAACAGTGAAACACCCAAGAAGGTTTTGTGTTAAAGTGGGTCTGAGCCTGGCGAGGGGGACCCGGGGTGAATCGAAAATCACCTAAGAAGTTGTACATGTGAAATCCTGAGAAGAAAGGAACTTTAACATTTGTCGTGTTGCATCAGGCCCTCTGAATAAGAGACTTGTGATGTCACAGAGACTTTGGCACAGAAGGCCCTGATGTTGAGGCTTTGAACTGCATCCTCGTTCTAGAGAAGCCAACGAATGTGCTAAGCTCGAGTGTGCCGCCTTGTCCCATGCTGAAAACTTGGGGAAGGGAAGCCAATGTCTTGAATATCTTGACATATCATTTATTGATCACTTTTCTTTTGCATAACATTGTTTCCCATATTATTTGTATTTAGAAGTGAGGATTGGCAATAGGTTTATTTGAATAAGCCCTTTTAGTTTGACAGACTCGACTAGGACTGCGTTATTAATATTTGATGTTCGTAGCTTGCTCCCATCTTTAGAATTAGGATTAGATAGGCGTTTATCAAACCCAATTGAAGTTCAATAAACACCCTTGAACTGTGATCACTTGTGTCTGTCTTACTGTTTGATACCATGCCTTCTTTACAGCACCCAGAAGAGAGTACTAAACATTAGAATTTAGACTGCAACATCTGTGTACATGTGTGGGGGATGGTAGTTATTTGAAGGACTATAAATAGAAATTAACGGTTCGTCAGAGGTAACTTTGGACTATGGATATGATAGACAGCAATCTATAATTCTGCAAAACACATGTTATGTAATTTTGTAAGAGTATATCAATATATGTATTCTTATATTGTCATTATTTTTATATGTTATTTTTAAAATGGATACATTAATGTCATGGTAAAATGAAAAAATATAGATGATGTTTGCATTATGTTTATACTGAAATCCTTCATCGTAGGTTTATGTAGATTCATATATATACATATATATATCCAAATCAACAAACCGTGCAGATGCACGTTGCAAATGCACCCCTCCGCCACCAGAAGAATATTTTGATAAAAAAGGAACAACTGCATCCTTCAGTTGACACACAGTCCTTTATTAGTGAACCATTCAGCAGGAACAAGAGGATAATATTATGCGTTTCGCAACAACCCCGTTGCTTGATCACATACAATACAAACACAGTTCATACATGTAGTCTCTATGGTCAATCTATGGTACACAGTCCCTTGTTGATGTTTGCATCCTGTCTCACACAGCCTTCATCAGAGGTTAATGGTTAATGTAGATTCATATATATATATATATATATTCTGTAAACCTACGTGATCAAGCGGTTTGCATACTGCGAACCGCGTCGTTCTTTTTTGATTCCTTTTCCTGATGCATTTATATTAATAAAGAAACGTGCTGCCAGGAAATATTGAGGTGTTTTTTCCACTTAATCGCCGCAAGGATATTTTTCTCCTGTTGCGGCTGCTCTCTGGAGTGCATTCCACTGGTTGCCTTTCCTTCGAAAAGCTTCATTTTTGACATATATATATATATATATATATATATATATATATATATATATATATATATATAACACAGCAAAAAATGTATATGGTCCACTCTGAATTTTTTTGCAAAGTTTGGTGAGGTTTGGTCCGGGGGTGGGAACTTATAGGGGGGTCCCAAAACGTCTTTTTTTCCCATAGAGTGAATGGGGGAAAAACTTTGCGCACGGCTACAGGCCAAACCGCTGGACGGATTTTCACCAAATTTGCGGCAGGGGCAGGGGCTTGGTCCTGAAAGTGTGCTTTTGTAAATTTGGTGACAATCCGTCCAGTAGTTTCCTTTAAAAAGACCAAAGAATATGTCTCAAAAAATTAGTGATATCTATTTCCGCTCCGCAGGCACACTTCCCTGTTTGCTTCACGGACAAAATACCGATTGGCCGGGGGGGGTAGCGTCATGACCGCGGACACGCGACGCCTTCGCCGATTGGCTACAGCGGGCCGTGATGTGTGTCTGAATGTGTGGATGCGCCTTGGATCCGAAGACAGCGCGGTTGGCACCAGAGGCGAAATGCTGTTTTGGAAAGTGCTTTGCTCTGCTGCAGTGAGTGGGGAGGATTACAGAGTAAGAGATGGGTTAAATACTGTACTTGTTTGGACGGTAGGTGTTAATGATGTATTGGCCATGCGAAATGGTGTTTGGGAAAATATTGTGATCTTCTATAGTGATTGGGGAGGTTTAGAGAGCAAGAGATGGACGAAATACTGTGCTTGTTTGGGCGGCAACTGGTAGTGATGTATTCTCCATTGCCGCCTTGTCCAGGATATTTGTACGTCCAGAAAATGAGGAGTGTAATAAGCGTAGTATTTCAGTACATACTGTGTGCAGGCACCTTGAAAATGATCGAAGGACACGCGTGGTGTTAGTGACCATTGACATTATGTTCCTGTCGTTATTACATTACATTTTCCTATGGGTCTCTTATTGATTAGTACAGCGCCATGGTTGTGACACACGGCCACGGTAGTGGCCGTGCAGTTATGGTTAAGTTGCTGTTTCCATAGGAAGAGCACTTTTTGGGCAGCTTATAACTCTGCTCCCCCTGGACAAATAAAGTATATGGTCCACTCTGAATTATTTTGCAAAGTTTGGTGAGGTTTAGTCCAGGGGGGGAAAACTTACAGGGGGAGGTCCCAAAATGTCTTTTTTTCCCATAGAGTGAATGGGGGAAAATCTTTGCGCACGGTTACAGGTGTTAGTGACCATTGACATTGCGTTCATGTCGTTATTATATTACATTTTCCTATGGGTCTCTTATTGATTAGTACGGTACCATGGTTGTGACATGCTGCGGTGGTTGTGGGCAGGCCCTAGAGTCTTGGATGCATGGCCGTAGGCCGTAGGCCGAAGGCCATACTTCCAAAACTGTAGGCCCTGGCCACAACCACCGCAGCATGTCACAACCATAGATACACCTGTAGTATTGATTATGGATTACATGGTTGTGGGGAGTGTGTGCTGTGTTGGGTGCTTGTCTGAAGGCCATGCTCCCAAAAACAAAGTTATAAGGGCTGGAGGTATAAGCCAGTGCACACCAAAACATTGCAATATCTATGGACATACAGCTAGGCATGTAGTCTGTGGCGAGATGAGGTGAAGCATACCACTCCTATCAATACACCCCTACCACGGTACATCACTGAGGTGGTTGTGGGCAGGATGTAGAGTTTTGGCTGCATGGCTGCAGGCTGTAGGCGATATACAATACTTCTAAAACCCAAGGCCCTGTCCAGAACCACCACATCATATTACAGCAATGCATACACCCGTAGTATAGGATAGCATGTTAGATGGTTCTGGGGAGGGTGTGCAGTGTTGGATGCATGGCCTAAGGCCAAGCACCCAGAAACGACCTTATCAGCAGTGCAGTTATAAGGCAATGTACAAGTATACATTCAAATGTTTGTGCGCACATATCCAAATGTGTAGGTCCAGTCCACAACCACTGCAGCATATTAGACAAGCACGTTAGTGGCTGTGTTGTTATGGTGCAGTTGCTGTTTCCATAGGGAGAACACTTTTTGGCAGCCTTATACCTGTGGTACCCTTGGACGGTTCGTTACGAAAGTTTCCACAAAAAAAAATAATCTAACACTCTGACTTTCTTTTGAACATTTGATGATGTTTCGTGCACAGGGGATGAAAGTTATAAGGGGCAGGAGTTCTCAAAACGTACTTCTTTTTGCACCTTAGAGTGATTGGGGGAAAATGTTTGTGACCGCAAACATGTGGCTCTTTCTCTGATTGCTTGTAGAACAGCGTGAAATACGTCAGCTTTCTTCTGTGGCCCCCCCATCTTTTATTCATGTTTTAGTGTACGCGCATATCGCCAGAAACTCATGTAAAAGAAGATAGCATTGGACTTGTCACATTGATGTAATAGTATTTCAGAAGGACATGTTTGAGGGGGCCACAATGGGATGTGGAAGCACAAACTGAACAAGTGCAATATTGTTGTCACCAAAGTGATACGTTTAAATGCAAGCTTCTGCTCACTGTACCACGACCAATTACGGCGTGTGAGTTACAATGTTTTTGAAATTAAATTGCGGTCGGACTGGCATAGGTAGTTTACAAAACTAAGGCCACCACCTGCAGTGTTTGCAGGAAACAGTGCTTCTGGAGGTGCATGGGAGTAGCAGTTCTCACAATTGGATTGCAATATGTTGCTTCAAAGAAAGAATGTATTTGGTTTCTCAGTGAAGGCCAGATGAGTTGCTTTTTGGGTTCACCGCTCAATATGCCCGAGTGAATGTATAAGGGGCAATTGTTTTTTGACCTTGACAGAAAGGGAAAGTTACTAGCAATTCACAGAATGAAAGGGACGACAAAAATAGCAATTGATAAGGCTATGTTTTAAAAAGTTTGTGGGGGACTTGCAATATCAGTATACGAAGACTCTTCGCTGCGAATACATTGGCGTGTAACTTGCACAAACAGAATGAAGGCAGTAAATATTATGTAAGTTTATTTTTGCACACTGTACAGCGAACCGCGCTTTATTGTACCATTACTGCACATCTAATTGTGCTAATGTACCTGCCGTACTACCTTTATGCACTGTTACATTTTTCCTGTAACGTTGCAGAGTGCCCTGGTTGCACGTTTGTAGCTTATGAGTGCACTCATCCATTTTTAGCATTATTATTTTTTATTTGAAACAGTAACTTTGTCCACATAGCTTTGGGTGTAACTTTGCACGTTTTTCTGGTATTCTTTGAAATCAGGAGACGTAAACATTTTTTTAATTGTCCTTTATATTTAATTTCATAAACCATTTATCCTCTTCCTGTGTACTTGCAATGTTTTTATTTACTCTTAAGGCTAGGGTGGCCAACTGTCCTGGATTTCGGGGGAGTGTCCTGCAATTAGGTGCTCCGTCTTGCGCTTTGCAGAGTGGCTGTATGGAACGCAGGTTGTGCCGACTTGCGTCGGACCAACCTGCCTCCAGCACAGCCACGCTGCAAACTAAAGGGGCCATGTACACAGCATGGCACTGCCGCCTGCTGCTTTTTTTGTCCGCCGGCTCTGCAGCCTTGGCTCCTTTTGAGCCTACAGTTGGAACTGCAATGCTCTGACACCTGGCTTCGTTGAAATGGTAATGATTTGTTCCTGGGGTCGTAATGGGCATGTTCGCAGTTAAAAAACGTGATCATTACCTCCCAAGGACAAACCATTTGCATTTCAATTAAGCCAGGAATTAAGAGCCATTACAAAAAATTACATTTAAAAAGGGGCGGGACAAATGAATGACGTGACGTCATGACCGCCTTGTGGGCAAGTGTCCCGTGACAGACTATCAAAGAGTTGGCGACTCCACTTACGGCGCATGCAAAATGTGGCAGTTTGTAGCCTGCTACTATAGGTTCTCCTGGAAATTAGTAACATTTTACTAACATATAGTGTTTGAACACGTAAGTTTGTGTTGTACTTTGCACATTTTCTGTGTCTTTTTAAAAAAATCTTTGGTATAGTTTGGTTATTGACACTTACTTTCCCTTTTCCCCCATAGGTATATCATGCCATACTGTGTCTGCCATGGTTTTCAAATGCCGAGTGATGGCTTCTTCGGACGGCAAATGCAACTGCGGTGAGCGGTTGCCTGTCCATAATAATTATATGGAATGAGTTTGTAAACCCGATTTGTCCGTACGCTGAACTCACTATTCGGAGCAATGTCACTTCATTTATGGTGGTGTAAGCTTCAGGTCATGACGACTTCTGAGAAATAACTGTGGAAACAAAGCAACTGCTTCAACGAAGAGTTAAATAATTTTGAATGCCAGAAAAACAACGTGTTCCTATTCTTCACCATTTCCTATGCCGCCCTTACAAGCAGTGTTGTGAACGTACTGAAAATGGGCTTACTCCGATGGACTCTGCTAGTTTGTTGTTAAATAAACCTACTTTGCAAATTCTATAATGTTCACGTTTTCTTTTATATTCCACTGTATTATTTCAAAATGTAAGTTATTAGGTTGTACATCGCTGTATGTTTATTTACAAGTGTTGCGTCACATCACGTACTTGTTCTTTGTGCAGCCTACCATGGAAAGGGAAGAGGGACTATGTATGCAATAACCGCCTTACTTTTCTATGGCGGACATATTGAAAGAGGATTTTGTTTTGTAATCTAAACTGCCAAAGCTGCCCCGGATTACAACAAGTAAGCGTACTTTTTAGTAGCACACGCTATTGGTTTGCTAATTTAGACTATTACTGGCAAAGATTATTTAGCCTATGTACTTTACTGAGAGATATGCAGTACTTGGAGTGTATGCAAACATTTATTTTTTTTTTCCTTACAATGTGAAAGGCCGTTATTAACGCATTATTTCCTTACTTTATGGGCGCCTTTCTTTTTTGGCACGGCAGGTAATAAGGGAATTTGCGAACGGCAATGAGGAAAAAGGCAACAAACGGTAATATGGGTTGGTGGATGTGTGACGACAAATTCTATCCATTTGTTATGTGCAAGGTAGCGCCACTGTTTCTTATGCTTTCACATCACACCACTGCTGCTGTTTCTTAGGGAGGAAGGACGCCTTCAGCTGATGTGTTCTTCAGATAAGTACAACTTTTGCTACCGATATATAATGTGTAGTCCATTGCTAATCGCTGCATACCAATACATGTTGGCGTTGTGTACGGCAAATGTTGGAGTTGGACATTCCTACATGATTATAAAATTTATTTCACACTGCCCACGAGGTATAGATCGTACAGTTAAGTGTGTACAGATTCTGGGACATGTCATGGTACAGTATGCCAGCATACCTTCATGTGGCATTTTTCGCAAGGTGTATACTGTTTACCAAACGACCCTTGGTAAAGGGACGTTATGGTTACGTTGGTCTTCCTGAAAATCTGTGACATGCAGTACACATTTTTTTTCTTAACAAGACCTCATACTTACATTGTCCTACTAAAAACCCGTACATTTGTGATGTCATCTTTCATGTCCTGGATGTTAGTGTTAGCAGTGCACAGTGGTGCGGGCAGTTATGGTTGCCTAGGCTACCACAACTAGCGAATTTCAGGGGTTTTTTGGTTTTACTTGGAAAAATAATGTGACTTTGTATTATGTCACGTTTATACATTTTTTTAGTGAATTTCACAGGTTTTTAGTAGCGCAACTTTTTAATTTTATTTTCTTTATTGACATATCACATAAACAGCAACTTCAAACCAATCCCCAGCCCATCCGCACCCTCCCACCCCTACCCTGCATGGCACATAAATATTCATTTCATTTTGAGTCGGACCAAAGCACACGGTAAATAAACCACATAATGTGACAATGAGAAGCATTCACCACACAAAGGCAAGTCCCAGAAGCCCACACAGCAAAAGGAGGGGAACACAACTCAATGCAGCCCCTCCTTCTCCCCCAGTGTTCCAATAATCCAGGGCTACATAATTGTAATACACGCCACACGGCGGTCGGGCCCCTCAGTCTGGTGGTGATAAATTTGAAGGCTCCTGTGATAGTGCGGTACCTGATCCTCCGCCACCCCAATTGAGGAGGTATGACGTATATGCATCCCACATTCTAGTGTCACCACAGTTCCTCCCTTTCATCACGCCCCATCTCAATTCCATGTCGTTGCAATACATAATGTCCTGAGACCATTGAGCAATTGTCGGGACGGTACGTTTACCCCACCCCATAGCGACCCTACGCTTGGCCAGGATCAACAGAAGGCTTATCAGCTTTCAAAACCCTTTCGGTACCTGGGCCGTGTATCCCAGCAAGCCCATCACCGGATCCGGAGTACACCGCTGACCAACAATCTGTCCTATCACATCAAACGCTCCTCCCCAAAATTGGACAAGTGATGCACATTCCCATGCCACATGGAGAAATCCCGCAGGCTCATACCCACACCTAATACAGGCCGCAGACCTGTGAGGGAAGTACTGATGCAATTGAACCGGAGAATAATAATATTGATGCAAGAATTTAAAATGAACAAGTTTAAAATTAGTGTTAATAGCCCCTTTTCTCGTGCCTTCACAACAGTACGACCATATATCTTCCGATATCTCCCTACCTAGCAGCTTTTCCCACTCCGCCCTTGACGACATTGCAGACAGTGACTTGTTCTCCGACACCATTGCATAGAGCTCTGAGAGCATCCTCCGATACAGGTCTCCCCTTACCACCCTATCTAACAGCTTTGCCGCCAGAGGCTGCTCTGGAAAGGCCAGGAAGAGCCGCCGCAGTGCCACCAGGAGTCTGTAGTACAGAAATACATCCAGCGCCGATAGAGTCCCCCTACCTCTCAGCTGATCAATAGTGATAAATTTGCCATCCGGAAACAAATCCACAAATTTGGTGACACCCACCCGCTTCATCATGGCAACATAACTTGCTTCACTAGTCACGGGCATCCCCGGAATAAATATAAACGGGAGTTCTGGCGAATAAAGTATGCCATCCCTAGGTTCATGCTCCAACCGAGACCAAGCTCTACACGTTAACTCGACCAAGTTTCGGGCCACCCAAAAGCGAACCTGAGCCGCCGCCATCCCATACCAGTATCTTAAGTAGCTAGCCTGGGCCACATAGTAATATAATTCAAAATCGGGCAAGGCCAGACCCCCTCTACGGACAGGTGCAATGAGCTTATCCCATTCTACTCGCGCCTGCTTCCCAGCCCAGAGAAATCGAATCACTGCCGATTTGAGGTCTTGAAAGAACTTTTTAGGTATCCGAATGGGAACATTAAGAAACACATACAAAACCGGGGCAGAATGGTCATCTTAACTACGGAGACACTACCAAAGAGGTTGAGCGGGAGTGAAGCCCATCTTTGCATTGCTTCCTTAGCCTGCTGAAGCGCCGCTCCATAGTTACTGTGGAACACCTCCTCCTCGGACCTGGCCAAGGTAATTCCCAAGTACCGAGTACTAAGCATATCCCACTGAAACCCCCACCCATCCTGAAAATGAACCAGCCTGTTCGTCAATGGAAATATCACTGACTTACCAGGGTTCACCCCTAGCCCAGAGAGTTCACCAAATTGCTGAATATCTAACATGACTGGGTTTAGATTAACCTCAGGGTGGCGCAGAAACAAGACCATATCATCCGCATACAGTGAAATGACCACTTTATGGGTATGCAATTGAATCCCCCTGTGAATATGGAACTCCCTCATTCTCTCAGCCCAAGGCTCTATCGCCAGAGCAAACAATAAGGGGGATAAAGGGCACCCCTGGCATGTCCCCCTTTCCAGCGGGATTAGTGCGGTCATCTGCCCATTGACCCTCACCCTTGCAACCGGCTTCTCATATAATAGTGATACTAAAGCCAGGAAGAACCCCCCCCCCTAACCCAATCTACGCAAGACCGTAAACAAGAACGGCCATTCAATAGAATCAAAAGCCTTGGTGGCATCTAATAAAACTGCAGCGGCCAGATCTGTGCTCGGCAGGACGGCCATCAGCCCAAACATTCGCCTCAGACCAAACGACGACGACCGCCCAGTGATAAAGCCCGCTTGATCAGCCCTAACCAGCGTTGACATCAGCGGTGTCAGACGTGACGTTAAGATTTTGGCCAATATCTTATTATCCAAGTTAATCAAGGATATCAGGTGATACGAGGAACAATCCCCCTCAGGCTTTCCCGGTTTCAACAGCACTACCACCAAAGCCTCCTTGAGAGATTCCGGTAGCCGACCTGCAGCCACCGCCTCCTGGTATACCCACAGCACATAAGGTGCTAATTTGTCAGCAAAACACTTATAGAACTCGGAGGCAAACCCGTCTGGGCCCAGGGATTTCCCATTAGGCCTCCATCACCTCATCTAGTGTCACCGGCCTATTTAACCACTCCCTCTGTTTCTCCGAGCACCAAAACAAGCCCACCTGATCGAGGTATGCATCGATATCCGCCTGCGAGGCACGAGACTGGGTAACATACAGGCGAGTGTAAAATGTATGAAACTCACGAAGTATCGCCTCATCCTCGAAATGATTCGCCCCCCACCCATAATTACCGCCACTCTGCCTCCCGAGGTATTTAAGCGCGTGGTCCTAGCTAGCGATCTACCCGGAGCCTGACCCTCACACATACTTCCAAGGGGCCGACCTATCCCACAGATATTTAATTTCCCGCTGAGCCAATGCGCAGAATTCCTGAAGGTTCCTCATTATCTCTCCCTGCTGAGCTTTGGAAGGGACAGGAGCAGCCTCCTGCAAGGCGCATATCTCCTCTTCCTTCTTCGCCAAATCTTTACGCATCCTTTTCAGTATACCCGCCTCCTTAGTGATACACTCCCCCCGTATCACACATTTAAACCCTTCCCACAGGATACCAACCGAGGATACGGACTCCTCATTCATCTCAAAATAACTATCAATGGCTTTCCCCAGTTCCTCCCTGAAAACCATATCCGTGAGTTCATCACTTTTGAATCTCCACGGCGGCCTCCCCTCAGCCCGTCCCCTCAGCCGGATAGCTAATACAAACGGGGCGTGATCAGAGAGAGCGCGAGCCAAAACTTCCACCTCGGTCGTCTGTCCCAGAAGACTTCAGACACCAGGAAGTAATCCAGGCGTGCAGCCGAGTTGTGTGGCGCAGAGTAATGTGTATATTGATTTACCTCTGAATTCCGCACTCTCCAAACATCCGCCAGTCGCCACACTTCCTGCATGCCCCAGAGTTTAACAGAACTCTTACTATACAAGCACGGATGATGCCCTGTCCGGTCTCGAGCAAGGTCTAACACCGCGTTAAAATCCCCCACCCACAGAACCTCCCCCGCAGGTATATCCACTAATTGCCGCTCAACCCGCTTCAGCGATTCCGTCATATCCTGATTAGGGCCATAATAACAAATAAACGTATATAGCCTCCCTTGGATGACCCCCTGGACTATAAGTGCCCTCCCCTCCTGATCCCTTAGCAACTTGGTCATTCGGAATCCCACAGACCTGTGCACTAAAATGCACACCCCTCTGGAAAAGGAAGAGTACGAAGAAAAATATCTGTGGCTCCCCCAGCATTTACCAAACCTGGTTTCCGAATCTACCGTCAGGTGGGTTTCCTGGAGAAAGGCCACCTCCACCTGGTGACGCCTCAGATATTGCAGAACCTTCCGGCACTTTGGTGGATTGTTGAGGCCCCTCATGTTCCAGGTCAAAGGTTTAAGTTCCGCCATTGTCGAGCATCCCAAAACCTACTGTCCATGTGCCAACCAACCTCCCAAAGAATTGTATTTCTCGTGCCATTGGTCCCCCACCCCCCCTTCCAACAACTCCCCATCCCCCCTAGCCCTCTCCCCTACCGACAACCCCCTGCCCCCCCAACGCCTCCCACAACCACCCCCCTCTTGTGCCGGACACCCCAACCCTCCAGCAGTTCAATTACCCACAACATATTTTTAGCCAGCTTTAACGCCGGGGGAAGTTACCAGCCCGACCCTCCAGCACCCCACTGTAGATTTCCTGACTCCTTCCTCTAAAACCAAACCCGAATATCATGCCAGCCCCAATGTCCCAAGAACTGACGTGTTCCCGCCCCCTCATCAGGCCTAATTATTTCCTCACTGACCAGGCTCTTCCGGCAACATATCCAAAGAGGATGCTGCTTCCCCAGGAGTCTGAAAAAAGAGAGACTTGCCCTTATGCTCCACCCGGACCTTGGCTGGGTATAGCATAGCATATTTCATATTCTTATCTCTCAACCGCTTCTTCACATCCAAAAAAGTCTTCCGGGCTGCCTGCACCTTATCCGAAAAATCAGGGAAGAATCTGATGACGTCCCCTTTATAAGTAACAGTACCTTTTTCCCTCGCCTTCCGAAGCACGGTATCCCTGTCTCGATAGTTCAACAGGCGACCTATCAACGGTCTCAGCGAGGCTCCCAGAACAGGCTTCCTGCCACTATGGATTATATGAGCTCTCTCCACCACGCATATCGGAGAGAACCCCTCTGAACCCAGCGCCTCCTTCAGTATACCTTCAACGAGGCCTTCCATGTCCCTCTGGTCCACCGATTCTGCCAGGCTCAAAATCCTAACATTATGCCTCCTCGACCGCGATTCAAGATCCTCCTGCTTCTCCCTGAGCTCTTTCAGGGCCTTCTGCACCTCAGCCATTGCCCCTGACACCGAGCTTGCAACATCCTCCACTCCGGATAGCAGCCCCTCCGCCTCGTCCAACCTCTCCCCATGTTTATCTAAGCGGACCTGCATGTGATCCACCTTGCAGGTCAACGTGTCCAGTTTCCCATCAAGAGACTGTATACCGGATTGTAACTGCGTGAACATGACCTTATTGTCCTGAAACGCAGAAGAAGGATCCGCTCCTGATTCTGGGGCATGCTGCTCCGAAAAATCCATCATTGCTCCACTAGACTTAGCTTGGGCAGGTGTTTCAAAATGCAGTTGGGTTTGCTGGTTGCCACTTTTGCCCGACTTTGACATGTTGCATAAATGGGGGAGAAAGGAGGAGGACAAAGGCACATGCACCATACAATACTCCTGACTCGAAGATCCCTCCCGCGTTGCTGGCCCTCCCTCGGTGTCGCCTGTGTTTCAGGTGGTTCACCCCTCACCCAGGACCAGGACCCCGGCTACACCCCAAGGGGAAGACAGGCACGGGGTAACCACAGCACTGTGAGCGTGTTATTTGCAGCCAACAACTGCGACCTGTGGGCGAAGAAATTGTCCCAGGTATAGGAAATCCCCCGAATGCGGGATAACACACAAGGCCAGCTCCAGCAAGCTCAATCTGTCAATCTCGCAAGATCTCGCTGAGTCAGTCCTCTTGCGCGCAGCGTCCCCGAATTCCAGGGAGTGCCCGGGCCCCAGCAGCCTCCGAGCCCGATCCACCCAGATGTTCCACAGGACCAGTTAGGGGGCCTACACCGACAGCGCCCGCCCGCCTCGGCGCCCGCACCACCCCGCTCCAGTCAGCTGTCTCCAAGGGATCACAGCCGCAGCTTACTGAGTATCGGCCAGCGCCGCCCCCGGGGGCTCACCGCCACAGCACCTCTCCACTCCAATAAGCCCCCTCCGGGGCAGCGCCTCGCCAGGCCAACACAGGGCAGGGTCCACCGCGGGCAGATCTTGCCAGCAATGCCACGCTGCCGCACCTCCGCTTCAGCAGGCAGGATCCTTCCCGCCAGGCTCGTCATGCGTCGCTTCTCCCTGGTAGGCTTCCTCCGGGGCCGCGCACAGCGGTGCCAACACAGGATTCGGCCCCCCCAGGCCAGCTGAAGCAGCCATGCGCCCGACCTCCTCGCTATCTGTCAGCTGCGGCGTTCCCACCGTACCACCGCCTACACGCACAGTGTCAGCTCTGCCAGGCTTGCACCGACCGCCCGCAGTTAGGGGGTCATGCGCCGTGCCTCTTCACTATCCCGAACAGGACAGTGCGCTCCTCCCAAGGCAGGTCTCCCGCGCGACGGCTTCGACCGCTCCAGGTCCGCCCCACCTCCACTCCTCGCAGGAGCCCACCGTCTCTGGCCAGGGGTCGTACTCCAGCAAATAATCTCGTCTCGCTTTCCTCTAGGGGCACAAGGGTACCAAATGCTGGCGCACCACAACAGGGTGCTAGAGTATCCCCAGAGTCGGCAGGATTTCGTCCGGATCTCCACGGGTGCCGGAGAGCTTCACAGACCTACGGCCATATTGGTCAGGCTCTCGAGCGCCACCCTTTAGTAGCGCAACTTAACCATAACGTCCCCTTAACAAAGTTTTTTTTAGTGAACATATATATATATATATATATTTATATATATATATATATATATATTCTTTTTGTTTAAGGTAAATGAGTTCAGTTCCACCAAACCCTTGAAATTAAGTGAAAACCTTATCTGTGAGTCCTCCATTGTGCAGCCCCTAACCACCATTATGACATCACAAATGGCATCACTGATGACATCACTATGGCATCAGTGACACCACTGGTACAGCAGATCATGTGTGCACGTAAGAGGAATGCAACATTTAAAAGAAAAAAAGTGTTTCTACACATTAGGGTAGATTCTGGTGCAAAGCTTGATTGGTGTTTGCAATTAAAATTACTATCCATTTCAAGGGTTTCATTGCATCAGATTGTTTCACCTTAATGGTGCATCAACTACAATTTATTTAACAGAATTTCAAGGGTTTTGTTGCACTGAACTTATTCACCTTATCTATCCCTGAACTAAAGATTTTTTCACTGAATTTCCTGTAATTGCATCTTTTTTATGATGACACAATGGATGTCATATGATTTGTTATCAATGTGTGGTCTTCATATATGCAACATTGGGTTTATTAAGTATTTTATCTTATTTTTGTCCACTAGATAATAATAGATTACTAATGGTGTACTGGGATGAGGAAGAGGGGGGTGGTGTAAAGCAATAGATCACTATTTCGGTACCAGGATGAGCAAGAGGGATGTGGGAATAATGCAACAGATTACTAATATAGTACTTGGACAAAGAGGAGGGAGATGGTGCAAAAGGAAGGATTACTGATAGGGTACTGGGAAGATGAATATGGAAGTGTGGGGTGTGAGGGACTGTGACGAGGAATAGTGAGGTGGGTTAGTGAGGGACTATCAAGAAGAAGTATGAGGTGGGGAACAGGGGAATGTGACAAGGAAGAGAGATGTGGGGCAGTGGGGGACCTTGATGAGGAAGAGTGAAGTGTGGGTAGTGGGGAACTGTGATGAGGAGGAGTGAGGTGTGGTTAATAGTGGACTGTGAGAAGGAAGAATGATGTGCAGTACTGGAGGTCTGTGACAAGTGAGGTTTTGGTAGTGGGGAACTGTGATGAGGAGAGTGTGGTTGGGTAGTAGGGGACTGTGATGAGGAAGAGTGAGATGTGGTAGTGGGGGACTGTGACCAGGAAGAGTGAGATGGGGTAGTGAGGGTCCGTGACAAAGAATAGTGAGGTGGGGCAGTTGGGGACTATGACTAGGAAGAGTGAGGTGGGGTGGCCGACTGTTAATAAGAAAAGTGAGGTAGGGGTAGTAGAGTACTGTGACAAGGAAGAGGGAGGTGGGGCTAGTGTGGCACTATGATGAGGAAGAGTGAGGTAGGCATAGTTGGGGACTGTGATGAGGAAGATTGAGATGTGGGTAGTGGGGGACTGTAATGAGGAATAGTGAGGTGGGTGACTGTGTTGATGAAGAGTGAAGTGTGGGTATTGGGGACTATGATGAGGAAGAGGGAGGTGTGGTTAGTAGGGGGCTATGACTAGAAACAGTGAGGCAGGGGTACTGGAGGACTGAGAAAAATTAGGTGGTGGTAGTGAGGGACTGTAATGAAGAGAGTGAGGTTGGGTATTGGGGGACTGTGATGAGGAAGAGTGAGGTGTGGTAGTGGGGGGACTGTGACCAGGAAGAGTGAGATGGGGTAGTGAGGGTCTGTGACAAAGAAGAGTGAGATGGGGGTAGTTGGGACTATGACGAGGAAGAGTGAGGTCGGGTGGGCGACTGTTGAGAAGAAAATTGAGTTTGGGGTAGTGGGGGGCTGTGATGAGGAGAGTGAGGTTAGGTAGTGCGGTACTGTGATGAGGAAGAGTGAGGTGTGGTAGTGGGGGGCCAGGAAGAGTGAGATGGGGTAGTGAGGGCATGTGACAAAGAAGGGTGAGGTGGGGGTAATTGGGGACAAGTGTTAAGAATAAAAGTGAGGTTGGGGTAGTAGAGTACTGTGACAAGGAAGAGGGAGGTGGGGGTAGTGTGGCAATATTATGAGGAAGAGTGAGGTAGGCGTAGTTGGGGACTGTGATGAAGAAGATTGAGATGTGGGTAGTGGGGGACTGTAATGAGGAAGAGTGAGGTGGGTGACTGTGATGATGAAGAGTGAAGTTTGGGTATTGGGGGACTATGATGAGGAAGAGGGAGGTGGGGTTAGTAGGGGACCGACAAGAAACAGTGAGGTGGGGGTACTTGAGGACTGCAAAAAGTGAGGTGAAGTGAGGTGAGGTGGACTGTAATAAGGTAGAGTGAGGTTGGGTAATGGGAGACTGACAAGGAAGCGTGAGATGGCATAGTAGGAGTATGTGACAAGGAAGAGTGAGGTGTGGATAGTGGTGGGCTGTGTCGAGGAAGAGGGATGTTGGGGTAAAAGTAAGATTACTTTTGGGTATTGGGATGAAGAAACTGGATGTGGGGGTAAAGGTGAGGTTACCATTGGGTACTGAAATGAGGAAGAGGGATGTGGGAATAAAGGTAAGATTGCTAATTTGGTACCTTGAAGAGCTATGATGGATGTAGGGATAAAGGTAGAATTACTAATTAGGTACTGTGACAAGGAAGAGTGTGGCTCAGTAATGTAGAGATCTTCACTGCTGACGTCAGGAGATCTCAATCGTCAATGTTAAATCACGTGACATGCTTCATCGGCACCACTCAAGCTTCAGTGAAACACTTTTAACTGAGTGTAATTAAACAAATAAAAGCTTTTTAGAGTAATCCAAGTCTCAGAGACACTAATAACCCCTAACATCGCCCTGCGACACATTTTATGTTAATTTATAAAAACACAGATTGCTGCCTAAACTACCTTAAGATACACCTTTTCCCTGACTAGCAATAACTGTGATTGCCACATCTCCATATATTAAAGTTTTGAAGTATTTGCTCTTATTTTTGCCACTCGAAACTAATCGAGATCAGGGACGTCATTTCACCAAAATGCCAGGGGTAGCGGAAGTGACATCACATGACCCTTGACCACCTGATGACATCACAGGAAGTGATGTCATTTGACCCCGCCCCGAAGTGATATTGAAGGAAGCGATGGAACACGACCTTTCAACCGTTGACAAAACAGGAAGTGGCATCACATAGCATTGTACATTACGAAAAATATGGTTACGATATCACTATAATGTGATGTACATTTCATACAAGAATGGATCGCCATATGTATCGTTAAGATCAGTGAATATATGCCCATATTACTAAATTACTGTGAATGCAAGCAGACGTCCATGACCAAATGATAATGATTTGTTATTATATAGCACTTACGCTTAAGCGCTTTATATAGAAAAAATGTAAACCCAATATCACCCAACCTGTGTTGGTAATCATTTAGCGACCTCAGAAGGATGAAAGGCTGAGTTGAGGCATTTAAGTACAGACTAAATCAGTGACTCACCCCCTGAAGTGTGCCTGAAATAAACCTTTGATGAGTCTAGCAATTATTGTATAGAATTCCAGAAAGACACATTATTTGGTATTCCTATTATTTCTTATTTAGGATCAGTGCTGAAAGTGTTAGACTTGTGGCACTCCTGTTCTGATTTTTCTTCTTTTTTTTTAATGGGGCCTGAACAAGAAAGCCAGCCACTCCAGAAGTAAAGAGCCACATGGTGCTGGCCACAGCCCATGAGCTTGCATTACCAACAATAAATATATATATATATTTTTTCGTTTTTATTTTTAAGAGAGAGGTTGCAAGGGAGAGCACATAGGTAGCAAGGGAGACCTCAGAGGTCGCAGTTGCGACCTCTGGCGACCCCTAAATGATGTCCCTGATCGAGATCTCAGAAAAATGCTTTAAAAAAGCTATCCACGAGTCCCAACGTTCACAAATCATCCTTGCTTGCCCTTCCCAAATGCTCCCAATCTTCCCAGCTACCCTACGTACACCCCTTATATCATTTTAGGGCAATTTCCCAAAACGAATCCATAGATTTTCAGACATGAAGAGCCTTGGCACCAGCAATGCACTAATGGATATATAACTAACATTTTGGGTATGGGGCACCCCGCTCTTCACCACATGTTTTAAAAATGACAGGGCTGATTAATGCCAAACCAACAATGGATTTCCTTTGAGTGCTTTGTACCCAACTTGTTTCTTATTTGGCGTTTGAGCAAACAATTGGCTTTTTCCTTACGTGAAAATGAATGGAAAAGTTAAAAACACTCCCCTTTTCTACCCTTTTTATAGTTTTGGGGGCCCGGGCCACAAATTTCGTTTGTAAAATTTTGTGCTGATTCTCTGCTCACGTGATAGCATGTATCGCATATGCTCAAAAAAAGACAAAAACTGACTGGTTTATTAGCCGGCTCCCTTAAACACCTGCTTCTTGCGCACAAATGTCACTCTCGCACAGGGATTCATTTTCCTAGGATGCACCCAAGCTACACTGCCTATCAGAGTGTCTCTCACTCTACACTCATGTCAGATGGCGCTTTTCTTGGTCACTCCAGATTATTGAATGTGTCTTCCCATATGCTGCAGCATGAGGCCCAGCCATGGAAAGAAGTCCAATATTCTGAAGTGTACTCCACTTGTGATGAGATCCCTTGACTAACCCTGGGGAATGCAAGGTGAATCCGGGGGCTCAGTGTTACCCAGAGCCCGTAGGTTGTAGAGGAGCAAGTGGACGCATTCTCCCTAGTCACCACCACCTCACCCCCACCCTATTGGAATGACAGATGAGGAGCCACAATTGGGAACCCATGCACAAGTTCATGGGAAATGTCCATAACACGTTGACTATATGAAAGACGATATGCACTCAGACACCCATTCAGAATATACCCTCACATTGAAACAGTGGAGGAAATCTACCAAGAAGGATGCCCCTTGCCGAGTTGCCGAAATGCAGCCATGAATAAAATGGTGCACAACATAGATGTACGTTAAACAAAGTCTAATAACAGCAAAAGAATGTCCCAAAGAAGATGTATGAATCGATGCTGAAACGATATGAAAATACTTAAGAAAAATTATTTTAACTGGAGTGCTAACAAAATATGTAATCCAACGATGCAGTACATGTGAACACAAAGAAGAATGAAGTGACTTAATGTTCAATAACTGTAAATACAGTGACACATAATGTAGAAAGAATACGTAGAAGCTTGCTTATGAGAGTTATATATTCAACGTTTAGGACGACCATTAGAAGAAGATGGGCAACGGCTTATGTCAATCCACCCAGTTACCTCAAAACACAAGCCCAGGATCTTAATGTGGAAACACGATGAGGAAGCTGTTTTTCCCTTGCCGAATAAAGGAGTACATTGGCTTGAAACCAAGGATGCTATTTCGAGAGATGAAGGAAAAGCGTGAAGGGAGTCTATGAGCAGACCATGTTCAAGAACCTGTTTCCCAAAGATTAAGAGGAGCAAGAACATTTGCGTATGCCAAATATTGGACAATTAAAAGGGCAGAAAGTTAATATGGCATAGAGTGATCAAGTCTCCAAAGGCCAAGAGGATCACCTGCACCCAGCATAATTGAATCAAATGGTGTTAAATGCACCATTGATATGGACAATTTCATGGTCTTGTAACACGTGACGAAGAGTTCACAAACAAGGGCTATTCATTAAGTATGAAGCTAAAATAGTGATGTGCCTACCCTACCTTCAATGTCCCGAGACAGTGTAGTTTGGCAAGGCCACCCTTCAAACAAAAGACTCTGGCATGAGGCCTACCAATGAGAGATGGTAGACTAATTGGGGAAACAAGGAAAAAGCTGAAGTATCTCCAAGCATCTGGGTTTCGTTTCGATGTACGTGCTGCTAGCAAGCCGAATGTCCATGGTTGGAGTTGGGTTGCCAACCAATTAAAATAGCCTGCCATGCACTTTCACATACATTATTGCAAAGTATTATTCTGCTTCCACATTCTCTGCTCTGATGAGGGCCTTACACCGCGTAAATAGAAGTAGCTCAGGGTTTGTTTTACAGGCAAGAGACCACCAACGAGGGAATACCATGCAGATATTCTATAAGTAGATATGATCCCCCCCTAATCCAGTCCCACCCATTGATAGGTTTTTGCAGTTTGCCATGTAGGACGCATCTAGCATTATATAAGCTACTATTTGATCGAAAAGATATTGTGATCCTGCATGAGTCAATTTGATGAGTGTTTATTCGCCCTGATTTACTTCTTGAGATTAAAGCAATATTTTACCATCTCCTTTTTTAGTCTGTCCGGTTATTTGGTCTGAGATATTTTATTGGTAATTCCATCTAGCACACATATGCTTCAAGGTGCTAGAGCAGAAGGTGTTGGGCACATGGATGGTATGGGAAGGATTCCATGGTCACCTTACCCAGATCCCTGACAGGCAGGGTACAGTCTAATTGCCTCACCAAAGCCCGGTTCCATGGGACCAGTCATTCTGAACCATGCTGGCCCATCAGGGGAGACTATCCTTAGGCACCCTAACAATGATAGTCAGGCAAGTGGTAAAGGTCCTCCTGCCCAAGAAATAGAGCTCAGAACTCATGTTAGCCAGAACCAAATCTCCAATGCTAGAAAATATGGAAATGATGGCTTTTACGGGAACGCCTTTGGGCCTCATAACGAGTTGGAAGTTAATCAGGCCTTAAATCCACCGAGCGGTATTAACATTACCGCCGGGACCTGTGGCAGTAATCCCACTGCATCACGAGTATGCGGGCACGCACACACGGCCCTGATGGTAACGCTAATAGCGCCCAACGTATACATCACCTGGAAATGGCCTACCGTCTGGAAAACCATAAAAAATGGCGCTACATCCGTGAGCAGCATCAGTGCACGATATTACTGCATGCAATTAGTGTGTGATAATAGCACCAGTGGTAAATGCATTACCGCCGGAACGGGAACCATTGCGGTGGCCATTTTGGAAATTACAATCCTTAAAAAATCCGAGCCCCTGGCAGCCATTCAAACATTATGAGGCGTAAATACGTCACAGGAGCGAGGAAGGGGTAAGACAGCCCAAGATCGCCTCAGGAAGTTAGTTTATGGACGAAGAATTGATGTGCCCGGTGGAAGAAGTGGTAGCACATCATGCTGAGCTCTATGGGGCCAAACAAAAAAAGACCTCCTCACAACGGCACAACCAAATCCCGCTGGCAATCAGCCAGAATGTGTCAGCAGTTGGCCGCGTCCCCCAGGATGGGGAGGACTGCAGAAAGCGGTGGAATGACCTGTGGTTCCGGGCAATTCTTTCGCAGGACTGCATGGACTGCCAGGCCAAAATTACTGGTTATGCTCCTGACTATTGCTGTTTTCTTCAAAATAAACTGTTTTGATCATTTTTGGAAAAAGAAACAAAAGTTTTGCGTCTGTTGTGGATGTGTGTGTTAATGTTCCTTGTTCTGCGTTAGATAACGTTATGACATTTGTGATGACATGGTAGGTTTGGCTACACTGCCCACCAACATTATTAAAATAGGTGGAGCTCATTGTCTATTGTCAGCGTCTATTGATGTCAGCGTTAGCAGTGGGTGATCTGATTTAGTACTGTGATGGCACTTGAACATAGGGCGATGGAGCAATGGATAAGAATAGCACAAGATGGCGGTACCGGACCCGTCATTTTCGCATGTGTTAAAGTGAGAAAAACTTGGGTAAATTGCATTGGAATTTCATTAAGAACGATCTATGTATGCTCTAAAATACATGCCCGATCGATTGGGCCAATACAATTTCTGACCGATCTACCCCTATAAGTAAAAAGAGTCATTTTCACGGGTCATTTTCACTTTAGATTTCACCAAAGAGCCAAGCAACCTATGAACCAAGGTTCCTCTTCCACAGACAAGTAGTCCTGAAGCTTGCCTATATGTTCTGCTGCCTCCTGCTGGTGTTTCCTAGTACGGTTAGTGCTCAGATATGTGTTCTGTTTTCCTGACCACACAAAAGTCTATTTAGACATGTGGCACTTACTCCGCCAACCTTCCTAATCTTCCTGTGCCACTAATAGTTATCTAACTGTCCTGCATGCCAATCATTCTACTCCTGTGATCATGGTCTATCACAACAGGGAAGCTCTACCGTTTAAACTACCAGGTGCATAAACTACCCCATGCTACCCCCAGCTACTTCCCCACCTATTTCACACAGCCAGGGTATGTCACCACCCACAATATTCACAAAATTATTTAAACCTTTCTAGATCCTGCATCACACCAAATGTCATGCCAATCCGCCACGGTACTCCCTTAAATAGGTCTAATTCCCTTGCACCACAGACCTCAGCTTTCCTAAACTCAGAGGGACTGCTCACTCTCCAACTCACATGTGCATCCCCTATTACAGGTGCTCATCACTCCTCCTACCCCAATGCCAACTTTGACGACTTAAATGCTACACAATCTGCACAGTGCCACTGGTTCAAAATGTCTTGTAAACAACCCTCGCGTGGTCACTACAGATTTTCCACCAGTGAGCGTTTGCTATGACCAGAAAGGGGTTCAACCACACACAGTTATCAGCGAGCTACATGACTAGACAATATATGAGTTTTTCTTTCACTTTTCCACCGTGCTGTTTTTTTAGAACCAGCAGCAACCACTACTACATTGCAATGCTCTGCTAGAAGCCAGATCTGATAACCAGGATATACGCCAAAACACCAACCAGATACCTTTAGTGCCTAAACTAACACACCTCACAATGAGCTATGCTGCAGGTGACTCTGGGGTCACTGGTTCCAAATGCATCTGATTTATTCTCATATTGTCAGAAAATCCATGATATTTTCAATTATTCCAATACAAAGTATCCAAACTTGAACCTTTGTGATTCTTTTGATAAACTGGACTAGCCTATTTTCCAAAAGGAACCACACATAATGTATTCATAGTTTCTATAAACCCATGTCCTAATCAGTCCGTTATATATAAGAGGAGATCAATCACACATTGAACAGTGCTCTTCTGGTTGTCAGGCTCAACTTGAAGAACGCAGAAAACTAAGCATTGATAAAGCCAATAGGTCTGATCGTTTTTAATAGCACTTGCATTCTCCTATGATATGATCATATTTTATTTTATTTTAATTATTTTTTTATTTTACTGAATTTTTAAAGCGCTCGCACAGCCTGGGGGCATCGAGGCGCTCTTACTGGAAAATGTCTTAGATGCGTATTTATAACGCGCTTAATACCCAAATATGATATACCCAATACCCAAATACCATATGATGTCATTTATAACGCGCCTGTACACAAGTGTTTATACGCACGATAAGACAAGGAGGGGGAAACAGGAGGAGGACAAAACGACGATCTTACTGGGCCTTGTGTCCTTCAGATCGCGCAAGTGCGGGGGCCCAGCTACAGATATCATAAGGGCAGTGCCAGCCTCTCATGCGAAAGTGCTGCCATCAAATGCTAGGTACAGCTTCATATGGTGAGATGCTACCGTCATATTATGTTTGCAGCCACGTTTGCCCTGGTGCAGTCATTTAAACCATCTACAGTCAGCCTATGCTCGGGCCCAGCCTTTTCTGTCCGGTATAGCCATCACACACCGGTGCAGGGTACATGTCAAATACAGCCTTGCATTATTAGTACAGTATCCCATGCTTATCATGTTTATTTACTTGCAAGACTCCCGATTTTTATGGGATTTATTTTTCCAACATGTCTGTCTGTATTTATCCATATTTATTTTCTCGTCATTTTATCTGTTTTTCTCCACATTTATGTCTTGCTTTGGAAAACATGAGCTAAGACTAGTATTTTATTATTTTTTATTGAAATTCAAAATAAAGTAATTCGATGCCTGTAAATGGATACTCAAATAGCTGGGTTCCTGCACATCTAGCCATGACCCATGTTTCCATTAGTAACACATGGCTGCTTCTACTATTGTTGCTCTGAGCAATAATGCGGCATTCGACCTTATTGACCATGACAACCTCCTGTTTAGACTGTGGGAGTCTGGTATTTCTGGGGCAGCGTTAGATTGCTTTGATGCTTTTCTTTCCTCCTGTTCTCAGTCAGTTTCCCTTGTTCCTTTTCCATCTGCTCCTATACCTCTTGGCTGTGGAGTCCCCCAGGGATCCGCACTTTCGCCTCTCCTTTTTAACAGTTACATTTGGCTAAAATCATGAATTCCCATGGCATCTGCTTCTGTACCTGTGCTGATGACAGCCAGCTTCTTTTTAGGCTCGACCTGGAGTGCAAAGGCACTGCCGCCAGGCTCAGATCTTGTCTCAAGGCCATTGGGGAGGGGATGAGTTTAAATTGGCTCAAGTTGAATGGCGAGAAAACCGTGTTGATAGTGGGTCCATCCACTCCTGTTGAGCCACAATGGACCCCTCACTTTTGGCCAACATCACTTTGCCACATCCCTGCCCCTGTACAGGTGGTAAACAATCTTGGTATAAAAATCGCATCCTCCATTTCAGACCAGGACCAGATTAGCACTGTCTGTAGCACCGGCTTTTTAAAATTTAAATTTTGTAAGAAGAAGCGCCGGTACATACCTTCTAATTGTCATGCTCCCCCCATTACAGCTTCCCTCAATGCCAGTTTGGATTATGGTAACGCTACTCTACTTGCCCAGCCATCTTATCATCTTAATAGGCCCCAAGTCTTGCTCCAAGTCTTGCAGAATGCTGCTGTTCGGTTAGCTGCTGGAATTCCCTTAGGCTACCCTACCGCGCCACCTCGGCGTACACTTCACTGGCTCTGCGTATCAGCCCGAGTCCAGTTTATGGCACTGTACCTGATCCATCAGGGCTCTCCACAAACAAGTCTATCTTTCTCATAAAGAGAAAATGACTTTGTATTGTCCCCCCCACCCCTGCACTACATTCCTCCAGTCAGCGGCTTCTAAATGTTCCTCGGTATTGGTTGGCACGCTGCAGTGGGCGTGCCTTCTCTGTCATGGCCCCCAAGCCATTGAATTCACTTCCTCTTTTCTTAAGGGCTATCTATGATTTCAAGCTTTTAAAAACTAAGTTTAAACCCCATCTGTTCTGTTGATATGTATTCTTTACCTCTTTTGCTCCATTCCCTCTGCTAGCGCCATGATGCCACTGGTGACCGTTGCGCTATACAAATTCTATATAGATAGATTAAATGCGTTAGTCGTTTAAACATCTCAAAATTAAATATATTCCTTTTTTCAGCCTCTACGTTGTGTTAAATGTACACATACATTGGTCTGCAAGACACGATTGACAACTTAGAGAGCTGAGTAAGAAACGGTCGACGAGTTGGTGAGGGGAGATAGCACAGTGGCAACGCCTTTGTCTTGGAAGCAAAACAACGCAGAGCAACACAGATTCAATTCCCAATCCTGCGCTTAGAAACCCATCTCTGGTAAGGGCAATATAAAAGAGCAACTATAATAACTATTTACACATTTTTCTGTTTTTACAAATAAATACTGAGAGGAAACAAAATGATTTCCATCTGTATTTACTTATAAAACTCAAAAACGGAAAACAGGGACCCTTATTTAATTGTATAGCACACATCACAAATTACACCACAAAATAAATTGTTACTAGTGCTGAAAAACAGAGCATATGGTGACCTTATGGAAATGGGGAGTGAGGGGAAGAGGGGAAGGTCATGTGTAGAAATAAAGGTCTACTGAGCAAGTTCATCAGTCTAGATTGAATAGCTAAGTCATTAGGGGTTTCCTGAATTGCATTATTATATTATTTTATGTTGTTTGAATTTTTGTTCAGCGCTGACCCTACCCAAAGGTCTTGGAGCGCTTAACAAGGTTCAACGGTTGATAACGGGGTAGGTGAAACAGAAGTTTCAAAATGTTTTCAGGATAGGATAGACAGATTAGGATAGACAAGTGGTAGAAGGGCAGATGGAGGCGTGGGGATATGAATGGGACAACAAGTACGCGCATCTGAAACCAGCAGGTAAATGCTTGTTTTTGTGCGTTTGCAGAGTGGAATGTGTAAAAGATTCGGGTTGCCTTGTCAGTGTTTGTGCGGGTGATGGGTTTCAGTATGTCATGAAGGTAAGATGGGGTTTTGTGGTGGATGGCTTTTAATACAATGCAGAGTCCTCTGAAGTCAATTAACCTGGGCAAGGGGAGCCAGTGGAGCTGGGCGAGAGCTGGTGCACTGTGTGAATGTTTGGGTAGGTGGAGGATGAGTCTGGTTGCTGCGTTTTTGTATGCTTGCAGCGGGACAAGTGTGCTGTTCGGGACTGGACTGAGGAGAGCATTGTTGTAGTCCAGTTGGGACAGAGGAAGTGCTTGGACTGTGGTGTGGAAGTCTTCAGGATGAAGGATGTGTCTGATATTGTGCAGGAGGTGTGGTTGTAGATTGCATGTTTTAATGACAGCAGCTATGTGGTGTGTGAAGAAAAAGTGGGGATCTATGGTGAAGCCAAGGGATTTGACAAGGATGGAAATGTGTGGGTTGTCCGTGGCGAGCTTTTGGATCCAGGGGGTGGCGTCTGGTTTGTTCCTGAGGGTGCAGATGAGGAGGTATTCCAAGGGTTAAGCTGAAGGAAGTGGGTGGCCATCCGGGAGGTAGCTTGATTAATGTAGTTTAGTAGGGGGTTCTATAAGGGCAGGAAAACCCTCTGTCCCTTTAGCCAGTGTATCTGGAGTTGATCAGCCCAGATACTTCCATGACATGGCAAGTTTTGGAAGTCGGTAAGGTTTGCCATCATATGACTACCTCCCCAAATGCATGACAGATTACTTATTCTTCAACAAAGTAGTGTGTGTGTGTGTGTCTCAGACTCCCTTATAAATTGTGTGTGTGTGTTTCTGTCTGTGTGTGTGTGTGTGTGTGTTTGTTTTCACTAGGGAATGCGCAGTTAATGGTGGGAATTTGAGGGACCACCACAGGCTTTGGCTGATTCATGTTTATCAAATACTATTATCACTTGAGAGCTTTGAAGTGAGTAGATCTCAGGTGCTGGACTAGGCCCGGCAGAAGATGTGTGGGGGCCCATTTCAACATGATGGTAATGGCCCCACCTCGCTTAGAAAGGAACACCGCCTAAGGCACTGGTGGGGTGAGGGTGCATACATCATGATGGAGACAACAATAAGGTTAAGAACTGTCGATTAGCACAACATAGCCAGCCAGCAGGGAGCTGAAACACTAAATGCTGACTGAAAAGCTACACATTTGTCCTTGTCAGAAAATGGCTGATGTGGAGGGTCTGGTGTTAAAAGCCAATGAGGGGATAATATACATCTCTCTAGCAGATACCCTGCGGATCCAATGATTGGGCTCCTTACTCAGGGAGCTTTGCAGGTAACTTTGTGCTGGTGACAGAGCTTGCACAGACATCCTTAGCCATATATTTATGTATATTACAGTGCAGCTGTTGCCACACTATAGTTAAGTTGCGTATCAAGTACCATTGGATACCCAAATTAATTGATAATAACTTTTGACACATACACGAATTTGGCTGAAATTTTGCAAACAAAATTGTACTTATGGGCGCCCCCAGACTGGAAGTTTTGGGAAAGACCTGTTCAAAAATAAAGATTTTATTAAGAAAACATAAAACGCAGTTTCGGCCTAGTCCCCATTCATTTTCCCATAGAGGAAAATGTCAAATTGTTGCTTGAGCGTGCAGCAATGACCGCTTGACGGAATTGGACCAGGTACGAAAAAACTAATTGGACAAGGTACGAAACAACTTGGGCACAATGCGTTGACTCGATGTCCAGGGTGTGGGAGTCCGGGGTTATTGTATAGTAGGTTTTTAAATATTTGACGGAGAAGGGGGTGCCCTTTTCTCCCAGAATTATAGCGCTATCTCCCATGGTGCTTTGCAGCAGAGAGGCTGACAGGATTTTCAAAAACGAAAAAACAGCTTTCCCCCAAAATCCTATTGCTAAATACTTTTGACTTGCTGGGTCTATTTGGATAAAATTCTCAAAATGGAAAGCTTGTCAAGGGCCACCCCAAAATGCAAATGTTGGGAACAATGCGTTATAAAATGAAGATGTTATTAAGAAAGCAACCTACCACCTTTTCAGCCCATTCATTTTCCTGAAGTGAAAATTTGCAGTTTCTGAAAAGCCGTAGTGCGAAAACCAAATAAGAAACTATTTGGACACAAAGCGTTGACTTGATTTCCTTGACTGTTTTGGGGTAAATCCAACCAGCAGTTTTTAAAATATGCGACAGAGAACAAGGTGCCCCATGTGCATTAAAACCTTTATACTGGTCTTGGTGCTTTGAGAATAAAGAAAAATGTATTTGGACGGGTACAGTCAGGTGGGAGGTGGAAAGAGGACACAGCCGAAGGCCATGGCAAGTGGGCTGGAAGTGTTTTAAAATATACAGTGGGCATGACCGAAGGCTGTACTCACTGGCAGGAACGAAAGCTACTATACTATGGCCTAGGCTACTAGGCTATGGGCCAGAACCAGGCCCTGGCTATGGGGTCAAAACAGCCGTGGCCATTGTTACGTGGTACATTTCTGATTCTGCACTTTCTTTTGGTTCGAGATACATCACATCTGAAGCAGGAACACTGGCCTAATGATTTGACATAAGGACTGGCCTAAACATCTAACAGCCATGAAAGCAGATGTCGCAGAGAACCACCAGAGCACAACCAGCCCAGCTAGCTGTGGAATGCCGCAGGCCTCGCAGAGACGGGCATGAACAGCCCTCCCTTCGAGAATGTACACAGTTCGGATGCTGCTGGCTCAAGTCCCAAGGTTGATAAGAGCCTGACTTGCAAAGACAATCTGAAGTTACGAAATGTACTTGATTGCCTTTTCTTCGGCGAAATGAACTATTGTTATGAATACCTACGGCTAATGGGAGGAGATTAATATGTAGCTTTGCATTGTACATAAGTATGAGCCAGGCCTGGGAGGGGGCAGAGTCGATGCAGCCCTCCAGAGCCTGGTGTGTGTGTTAACATTACAGCACTTTTACAACCCCACTTCTGGCTTTGTGGGTTATTTGTGTCCGAGTGCCAAGTGCGTGGAATGCCTGAGACGGTGCGAGGGAGCTGGATTTGCACTAGTATCGGGGAGAGCAGGACGAACGATTGTAACATATGGTGCCGAAACCCGGGAGCTCTTCTGTTCATCAAGTGCACAGAGATAACAGCAATACAACGGGTAAGTGAAAACATTTTCGCGGACCCTGTTGCATGTTGCGGTAGTGGAATTTGGGGAATTTGGAGTCTTCAGGGACTCTAGGAATAATACAAAGATAGGGCAGAGCATTCTTAGGCACCTGTAATACAGTCAGAGCACCGGGGCGTGGAGAGTGGGTGTAGGGTCGATGCTGTAGAGGGCACAGAGTGGGAGGTCTGTCTGAAGGTTGAGTAAAAGAGGAATAAAAAGAGGAATAAAAGAGGAATAAAAGAGATTAAAGAATACAGATTACAGAATACAGTTTCAGTGGCAACATGGCAGATGCCGGTCCACTGACAAGGCAAGAGGCGGGTGAAGATCTGTCATATAAGTCGGGGGCAAGGGCTGTGCTGGAAAGGCTGAAGAGCATGTTGCACAATTGGGATGTGATCCCCCAGTCGGTACAAAGGAAGAAGGAGTTTGGGGCTGCCCACGAACATCAGTTTCAAAGGGTGGTTGAAGGGAATGTGGAGGAAAGGTTAAGATCCGCCAAGGGGTGGGCAGACATTCTGAATGCAGCTGATGACGCATGGCTGAAAATGAAAAAAACAGTGTTAGTAAAGGAGGGGGAGGAGAGAGGACACAAAGAGGGGCAGGAATGTGAGGTGCCAGCACCAGTGCCTTTGGGGGTTGGGGTGGATGACGCACAACGCTGTGGGGATGGCTCTATGTATTTCCGAGAAAGGGAAGGAAGTGGGGGAAGATACCGGAGGGAGGACATTTTGGAAGAGAGAGATGCAATCACTTATTTGGCAAACGGGGTCCTGACAAAATGGGGGAAGGCATGTCCAGACAAAGGGGCAATAAATAAACTGAATTTCAGAAGGACAGGTGACTGTGCAGTGTGCACCTTAGACAAGGAATTGAACAAGATGATAGTGAAAGGTGTAGTGTCAAGCGAATACATGCCAGAGAATGTCAAATCACAACAAGAGGCTTTCAGGGCATGTGCACCAGAGAAGCACATTGACAAGCCCACATATGAAGTTGGTGGTCAGTGTCAGCGTCACTTAATAGTGTTTGGGGCGGAAAGAGCAAAGCATGGTGAAGCACAATCAGTGGTGCTGCATCTGGGAAGAAAGATGGTAACTGCATCTGAGCGAGAGTGGCCCGTGGCACCTGACAATGATCCACAGCCAGAGCTAATGGCATCCATAGAAGATAAGGAGTGTCATTTGATGGAGGGGCCACAGCTTGAAGTGGTGGAGATTATCTTACAGAAGAGCAAGAAGCAGGATCAAAGGAAATGTGAGCGCCTCCTGGGTATTTGGAAAGCAGAGGATGAACTAATGATTAAGCTTCTCAATGCAGAGAAAGGGCAAGACAATGCATTTCAGTGCCCGACAGAGAGGGCCTGGGGGCCCACAGCAAAAGATGAGTGGCAGGAGCACATGGACATTTGTGTGGCTCAATGGAAGAACAAACAGAAAGAGGTGCCCAAGAAGGAGCAGTTCAAACAGATGGATGAGAAAGACACACAGTGGCAAGACTGGCTGTCATTTGTTCTCCATGGACTGCTGAGAGAGTTTTCAGCGACCAGGTATTCACCATGGAAGATGCTACTTGGGAAAAATATGACAAGCACTGACAAGTGGCTGCTGACACTGACTGCGGGTGCACCTAGGGAATGGGAGGTACTAGAGGGTTACTATCTATTGGAAAGTAAGGGAGAGTTTGACTTGGACAGTGCAAACAAACATGACAGGCACATGTATGTGGTGTTGCTGAATGTGAGAGTGACAGGGATGCTCAGAGCTGGAAAGGGCGGGACATGTAGTTATGTTTGTTTTAGATGCACTGTAGATTATGGCTGAGGTTAATAGGTGGCAGTGTTTATGCAATACAGTACAGTGAAGGGCTTTAGATGAGTAAAGACATAAATAAGCTGTCTTAGTTTGGTAATGTTTTTTGTTATTTTTCTGCTTCTTTATTGAGTAAGAATAGTTTTATTACAATGTGCTTATGTAGAAGTAGTGCAAGGGTTTTCGTTAGTGATTGATAGATAAAATAAGAAGAGATGAAAAAAAAGTGGGCACATGTTACGTGGTACATTTCTGATTCTGCACTTTCTTTTGGTTCGAGATACATCACATCTGAAGCAGGAACACTGGCCTAATGATTTGACATAAGGACTGGCCTAAACATCTAACAGCCATGAAAGCAGATGTCGCAGAGAACCACCAGAGCACAACCAGCCCAGCTAGCTGTGGAATGCCGCAGGCCTCGCAGAGACGGGCATGAACAGCCCTCCCTTCGAGAATGTACACAGTTCGGATGCTGCTGGCTCAAGTCCCAAGGTTGATAAGAGCCTGACTTGCAAAGACAATCTGAAGTTACGAAATGTACTTGATTGCCTTTTCTTCGGCGAAATGAACTATTGTTATGAATACGTACGGCTAATGGGAGGAGATTAATATGTAGCTTTGCATTGTACATAAGTATGAGCCAGGCCTGGGAGGGGGCAGAGTCGATGCAGCCCTCCAGAGCCTGGTGTGTGTGTTAACATTACAGCACTTTTACAACCCCACTTCTGGCTTTGTGGGTTATTTGTGTCCGAGTGCCAAGTGCGTGGAATGCCTGAGACGGTGCGAGGGAGCTGGATTTGCACTAGTATCGGGGAGAGCAGGACGAACGATTGTAACAGCCATCTAGTGGGATGAAAAGAAACATGTTGGAGGAACATGTACAGTGGACATGTCAGAAGGCCAGGCCTAGTGGCTAGGTCCTGTTTTAAAATGTAGAGTGGGCACAGCCGAAGACCATGCTCACGAAGGCCCTGGCTACGGGGCTGGAAAGGCATAGCTAGTTGGGCCGTTGCCACCTGGGTGTAAAACAAACATATTGGGGGAACATATACAGTGGACACGGCCAAAGGCCATGGCCAGTGGCACAAAAAAAACTATGGTATAACAAAACCCTTGAAATTCACTGAAAAAACATAGTTAAAGTTTACTTAAAGGAATGGTTCGGCCAACATTTTTTATTGCCCAAAAAGATGGGCAATAATAAAACAAATATACTTGCACTTTTTTTTTTAAGTTCCTATGTAAAATTTTTAGCAATTCAAGCTCAAAAATTGAAAAAGCAAGCACATGGGTGCATCCATTTTGTGAAATGGATGCCCGCCTGTGCTGGCTTTTGCTTTTGCGGCACTAATGAAGGAAAAGCCAGCCAGCTGTAGTAAACAAAAGCTACCACTGGGTGGCTTTTCCTTCATTGGTGCCGGGACTCGGAGGACGCGGACCGGAGACAACAGGCAGAAAAGCTGCAGCTGCATCTCGGTAAGTGCTATTTTTTTTTTTTTTAAATAAGCACTAGCTGTGTTTTTATTTCTACGTTTTCCGGGCTGGAGGAGCCCGGAAAACTTAGAAATAAAACCGCAGCTTTAAAAACGTTGTATTTATGTTTGCGGTAGCTTTTGAAGCGACCGCAAACATAAATACAACGTTAATGTGTTTGAAAATGCGGGGGTTTTTCTTTCTAAGTTTCTCAGGCTCCTCCGAGCCGGAGGAGCCTGAGAAACTTAGAAAGAAAAACCGCAGTGTTTTCAAACACAACCGCGTTGTGTTTCTGCCTGCCGTGGCTATCACTTTGGGTCTCCGGTGCTCCCCTAGGGGAGCACCGGAGAACCAATTGAAAGCCAAGGCAGGCAGAAACACAACGCGGTTGTGTTTACATGCTGCGGTGTTTCTGCCTACAGCTGTTTTCCCATTTGGGGCTCTCGGGCTCCCCACGGGGGGCCCGAGAGCCCAAAAATGGGAAATGCTAAATGCTGCAGTGTTTCTGCCTAAATCTGCTTTCCCATTTGGGGCTCTTGGGCTCCCCACGGGAGCCTGAGAGCCCCAAATGGGAAAGCAGATTAAGGCAGAAACACAACGCGGTTGTTTTCTGCAATGCTAAATTTTGCAGTGTTTCTGCCTAAATCTGCTTTCCCATTTGGGGCTCTCGGGCTCCCCGTGGGGAGCCCGAGAGCCCCAAATGGGAAAGCAGATTTAGGCAGAAACACAACGCGGTTGTTTTCTGCAATGCTAAATGCTGCAGTGTTTCTGCCTAAATCTGCTTTCCCATTTGGGGCTCTAGGGCTCCCCGTGGGGAGCCCGAGTGCCCCAAATGGGAAAGCAGATTTAGGCAGAAACACAACGCGGTTGTGTTTGAAAACGCTGCGGTTTTTCTTTCTAGGTTTCTCAGGCTCGGACGAGCCTGAGAAACTTAGAAAGAAAAACCGCAGCGTTTTCAAACAAAATAACGTTGTATTTATGTTTGCGGTAGCTTCAAAAGCTACCGCAAACATAAATACAATGTTTTTAAAGCTCCTCCAGCCTGGAAAACTTAGGAAAAAAACCACAGCTAGTGCTTATTTTTTTTAAAAATAAATAGCACTTACCGAGATTCAGCTGCAGCTTTTCTGCCTGTAGTCTCTGGTCCGCGTCCTCCGAGTCCCGGCACCAATGAAGGAAAAGCCACCCAGTGGTAGCTTTTGTTTACTACAGCTGGCTGGCTTTTCCTTCATTAGTGCCGCAAAAGCCAGCACAGGCGGACATCCATTTCACAAAATGGATGCACCCATGTGCTTGCTTTTCCAATTTTTGAGCTTGAATTGCTCAAGATTTTACATAGGAACTTAACCAAAAAAAAGTGTGAGTATATTTGTTTTATTATTGCTTTTTGGGCAATAAAACATTTTGGGCGAACCATTCCTTTAAGTCAACCATATTTGCTGCAACAAAACCCTTGAAATTCAGCGGATGTGGGGAGTCATGATTGGCTTAACTCAGCACATTCCGTTTCAAAGCCCATAAACACACACATATAAAATAAAGAATTCACAATCACATTGGTATTATGGAGAACATGGCATTATGGCGGACATAAATGGGAACTCACTGAGTTAAGCTGGTCATGACTTACCACATCCGCTGAATTTCAAGGGGTTTGTTGTGATACATTTGGTCAACTTAACTAAACTTTAACTAAAGTTTTTCCAGTGAATTACATACATACAGTCGGTAGTTGCCTCAAATCAGGGGTGTACGTACCTAGGCTAAAAATGTGGGGCAGAGAGGGGCTAACACTTCAAATGTTGGTAGAGTAGCTAACTTCAGACACTGTGGAGGAGCTGCAAACTTACTCACGTGGGGGCATCTAACTTTTTTACACTTTCTAACAAGACTAGTTTGGTGCAGTTGCAATATTACAATCAGTGAAGTGTTTCCATCACGCCTGAAATCACACACACAAGAACTGCTGTGAGAAGGAGCTGTCTCCTGCCCTCCCCCTCTACCCTTCCAAATCCCCCCCTGACATGCAAGTACTAACACCCCTTCATGATTTCAATTGCCTAAAAATGTATGCATGTGAATGCAGTTGCTAGCAATGAAATGCGTTACATTAGTAATTGCGGGGCCAGGCACCGTTTATAGTCTGTGCCCTGTTCTGTCTTGGCACAGCTCTGTAGGTCAAACAGATCAAGTCAACTTAACCCAAAATGTCAGGGAGGTGAACTGGCTAAAGCGCAATTTGCCCAAAGGTCGCTGCGCCACTGCCTCAAATGACACATCAGGCAAGTTTTCTAAGGTTTTTCTGTTGGGCTGGGTTTTTCTTTGCTCTCGAAGAGAGAGTTGGAGCCACCGGGAGGCCGGGCCCAGGTTTTTGTAGTATTGTAAGGCATTACTGGGGCAGCCATTGGTAGCAGTGAGAGGCTAACGAGCACAGGCCTCGTGGGCCCTTTCTGGAGTGGTTCAACGCATTTTGCTAAGGACTTTGAATTAGATACCGATGTCCCCCAGGGGCCACAGTTGATGAATAGTTGCACTAACAGGCACAAAACTGTCTAGCACTTAGTGAGGAGTATATGCGTTTCTGATGCAAAAGCCTTGCACCCACTTCCGGTCCAGTTGAGAACAATCTTCAAACTACTTATAATTCTGGCCTAAAAATCAGCGCATAGCACATTAAAAAAATCTTTAACATAACAAAGCACAGTCAGAATGTCTGTAAAGGACTGAAATCGGTTAACAATTTCAAACAGCTTCTTCCCCCGTAAGACCCTCAAAATATTGCAAAGTGATCTCTTTAAAGGGTGGCTGCACATTGCAGACAGCTGCAGTTTATGGGTGCACCATTCACGCCCATAACCCATAACTCAGGACACTGGGTAGGACCAACGATGCAGCGGCTCCCCCAATCCCTTAAAGGGAAGTTCCATATATGGTAATCATCCTTTGGGAAAGTCTGTAGATGTATCTGGCTTCCATGGGCCTGATTCACAGAACCTTTAGTGCGGTGAAAAGTGACTTTCCACTGCTGCAAAAGTTGTGCAAATCCACTTTGCACTGCAAAAATACACTCTATTTTATTTATTGAGCATTTGTGTGGCGCCTATACAGCAGAAAGTGTTTCCAGGCATCGCTCTGTGAATCAGGGTGTTTGTTGGCAGTGCAAAGTCACTTTGCACCATGCTAAAAGTTCAATGAATCAGGCGCTATGTCTTTCCCGCTCCATATTCTTCTATGTGCATCTTCAATGCTGCCCTTCCATCCCTGCAGGTCTTTGCCGCCACCCTTTCTTCCCTGCAGGTCTTTGCTGCCACCCTTCCTTCCCTTCCGGTCTTTCCCGCCACCCTTCCTTCCCTGCGGGTCTTTGTCACCACCCTTCCTTCCCTACAGGTCTTTCCCGCCACCCTTCCTTCCCTGCGGGTCTTTGTCACCACCCTTCCTTCCCTACAGGTCTTTGCCGCTACTTTTCCTACCCTGTGGGTCTTTGCCGCTGCCCTTCCATCCCTGCAGGTCTTTTCCGCCACACTTCCTTCCCCGCAGGTCTTTGCCACCAACCATCCTTCCCTGTGGGCCTTTGTCACCACTCTTCCTTCCCCGCAGGTCTTTGCCACCACCCATCCTTCCCTGCGGGTCTTTGTCACCACCCTTCCTTCCCTGCAGGTCTTTGCCGCCACCCTTCCTTCCCTGCGGGTCTTTGTCACCACCCTTCCTTCCCTGCATGTCTTTGCCGCCACCTTTCCTACCCTGTGGGTCTTTGTCGCTGCCCTTCCATCCCTTCGGGTCTTTCCCGCCACCCTTCCTTTCCTGCGGGTCTTTGTCACCACCCTTCCTTCCCTGCAGGTCTTTGCCGCTACTTTTCCTACCCTGTGGGTCTTTGCCGCTGCCCTTCCATCCCTGCAGATCTTTTCCGCCACCCTTCCTTCCCCGCAGGTCTTTGCCGCCACCCATCCTTCCCTGCGGGTCTTTGTTACCACCCTTCCTTCCCTGCGGGTCTTTGTCACCACCCTTCCTTCCCTGCAGGTCTTTGCCGCCACCTTTCCTGCCCTGTGGGTCTTTGCCGCTGCCCTTCCATCCCTTCAGGTCTTTGCCGCCACCCTTCCTTCCCTGCCAGTCTTTGCTGCCACCCTTCCATCCCTGCCTTTTGTTCTCAGTGGGGCTCTTGACCAGCCCCATTTTCTTGCTTCCGAAGGGGGTCTCCCCATTTCACTCCCACCACCGTCCCTCTCTGTAAGTTCAAATGGCGAGCGGGGTACTTCACTACCTGTTTCGTCCTCTGCCCCTCCTCCCAGTCTCCCCTTACTCTACATTGCACCATCTCTTGCAGACGTTTCTCTCCACAAACACGCTCAGACTGGGCAACAGGGCAATGCCCGAAATGCAGGCCCAACATGCTACTATGGGCCAATTGGTTTGGTCAAAGTGGGATAGGTTTTGCCCAAAGAGGGCCAGTTTGATAAGCTACTTCACTGTGCAGCTTGTAGGTTTAACCACCATTACTAGCCAAATATTCTTTAAAATGAAAAATGTGCAACATATTTTACCAAAAAACTCCCACTTTGGTAGTACTCAAACTGTCTGTCACAAAAGGAATGGACGTTTGTGACTATGGGTCACTGTTTCATTGGTGCCCCAGTCTGACCCTGTCCCCATATGCTGCCCCCTCCCCGCCTTCCTTCTCCATGCCTGCCGCCCCTCCCCCAACCCACCTCCACTGTGGGGGGATGACG
Organism: Ambystoma mexicanum; assembly: GCF_040938575.1. Taxonomy (NCBI): domain Eukaryota; kingdom Metazoa; phylum Chordata; class Amphibia; order Caudata; family Ambystomatidae; genus Ambystoma; species Ambystoma mexicanum. The sequence goes on from NC_090921.1 coordinate 562,478,592, forward strand.
ACATGAGCCTTGGCCTATGACTTGCTCGCAAGAGACCTGCTGACCTCTAATCATGCACCGCATTGTTTGCTGCTTGACAGTATTCTTCCACCTGGATACAAGTAGACACCTGGGGCCAGATTACAGAAGCTTTGCACCAGTGCAAGGGCAAAGTTTTACGGTATTAGCACTAGGGCAAAGTTTGCCCTATTTTTTGAAACAGTGGCACACACTACAAAACTACTGCACCATGACAAGGGCAGTTTGGCATATTAAAAGCACCAGGGCAAAAATTGCCGTAGCGCAAAATAGATAAATTTTTGATGCATTTTTGCATCAGGGCAAACTTTGCCCTAGTGCTAATACCGTGCAACTTTGCCCTTGCCTTGGCGCAAAGTTTATGTAATCTAGCCCCTGGACTCATTCCACGGCCAAAGAGCGTTGTCGTAGTGCGACCTTTGGCTTTCTAGATGTTTTGAACTAGGACTCCCATCAGCTCTAGCCAGCATAATGAATGAATAGGCATCATGGGAGTTGTAGTCCAAAACATCTTCAAGAGTGTGTGTGTGTGTGGGTGAGGGGGTGAGGGAGTCTGATAAGTATGAGATGTTAAAAAGATTCTTCATTCAAGGATATGTTGAAAAGGGACACAACAAAGCAACTTTTTATGAACCCAATAAATGTCTTCATTTTATTTTGTATCCATCACTGAGCGCTGAAAGATCTGCAGAAGGTTATGTGTGTAACTTCACAAGGAGTCCGCTTCATTGCTAGAACGCCTCCCCCCACCCCTTTTGATAAAGAAGCATCTGTCTGACCCCAAAGAGCCCCTCTTTTGAACTTCAGAATTGGGGGATTGCAGATGGGGGAAGAGCAAGGGCGGCAGACAGTAGGATTTTCTCTTCTCCAGAAGGCGGGAGTTGGGGGAGGGAAGGACGGCACTGTTCTACATGGCTACAATGTGTCAAAAAGTGGACAAATCCCTGTCTAGACTTCTAATTACCCGGGGGATGGGGGGGGCATAGGAGGAATCCCCGAGGGGCTGGGTGAAACTAGGACACGTGGCAACCCTAAAACTTTCACCAGAAGAGATGTTCAACTGGCACCATATGTCAACTTTCCTTCTAAGTAATTCCTGAATTATTAGGGAACTCGGGGGCTAAAACCTTTGTCCGTCAATATCCCAACTGCTTTGTTTTTTGAGGCCTCAGCAAGGCTGAACTCTCTCTGTGTAAACAGCGCCCTACCCGCGCATGGTGGCCTCCATTTAATGAGGCAGGGCTATGTGCTCCATGAAATGGACGTGGTGCTGAGGTTATGAGGACCAATGTAGCAATGAAAAAAAGCACAGGTTTAAAGTAAGTCCTTTATTAGGCCCGCACGCAGGCCAGCGCCAACCACCTCCACTAGCTACGATACACCAACGGCCAAATTCCAAAGGCCTCACCTCCTGCTTCCGCACCCAACGTTCCATGCTTGTGTTACATGGCGCGCGGCAGTGTCGCCATGAGACAGACAGTGCTTGAGTCATTGGATGTCTGATGCAAAGGATCTTTAGGGAAGGCTGCGTGTTTTCCGCGTGTTGGGGTATCTTGACGTCATTGTTGGTGTGGAGTTCCTGCAGAAGTTCCATGTAGAGAATGAAGATAAAAAGTGACACAATGGAGCCTTGTGGAACTCTGCAGGTTACTGGGCAGTACTGGGATCTGTTGGAGCCCATCTGGGCGAGATTGACTCTGCGGCAGAGATAGAAGGTGTACCACTGTATGACTTTTCCTTGAAGGAAATCTTTGTAAATTGGGCCTATGGGCCTCATTATAACTCCGGCGGTAGCCGTGCCGGTAAAAACGGCAGGCTGACGCCGGAGTTATGCTTTTTTTCCAGCACCTGAAAAAGTAACAATAGGACTCAATGGAAATGGGGAGGACGGATGCACCGGCACTTTGTGCAACAGTGGCGGTGTATCCGTCAAAGTCTGCGAGCGGGTGCCTTTTCTGCCCGCCAGGTCAGACCTGGTGAGCTGAAAGGCACCCGCACACAGAACTCGGAGTGTGCTGGTCCGGTAATAACAGTGCCGGTAGCTCACCGGTGTTACAGCACCGACATACTCATAATAAGGCCCTTTATGTCTAGAAAAATTCCCTTACGGTGGCAAGGTCCATGGACAAGGCCCTTTCAATGGCCCCTTTCACTTCTATGCAATTTAAGTGGGAGACTAAACTTCTCCTAAAGTTATTTTGTAAATAATAATACATCTATGACAATGTCATCAAGGAATTTGATATCCCCCTAGTTCCATGTTTTTCAAACAATCATCTTACCTTTGCTTTTGCAACAAGTGTAGCTAGGGATTTCTGAATGGAATTTAAACCAGAAAGGGGCTCTCTAGGGAATTATCAATGGATTTATTTTAAAGTCATTTTAGTTTCCTTACTTGCTGATTATGCGTTTAGCATTAGCCCACACCTTAGGGCCATCTTGGTGCTATATATTAGTCTGCATACTTGAACTTAATGTCAGTCACTGCCCCCTCTTCATTTCCCACTCATCCCCTCGTTAGTGTTTTACTCATTATGCCTTGTTTTCTATTGTAAAGCGCCCAGTAATGGGATTGCTCCGCCAGCCCGTATGTCCTCATGTACAGAGCTTCTGGCCTAAGCCCTTCTCTCTTTTTAATTATCACCCCAGGCAGCTGTCTCTCTCTACCAATGGTAATCTAATGAAACACTTGGAACAGGAACATGCATCCATTCGCCTCAATGCACAGGGCTGCTCTGTTGGAAGCCTTGGAGCTGGGAAATGCACCTTTGAATCTTCAGGAGACAGCGATGTTGGATGCAAACTTGAAAACCTAAGTCAAACTCAAGTTTGCATCTCAGTTGCTCATGTGCTTCGGGGACTATTGCTTCCCATAACCTCTTTATGTTCTCTTACTCAGTGAAGCGAGTATCCCAGCATTTTTGCAAACCCCAGACAATTCTACATAAATAAATCTTATGCTTTACATGGCACCTGATTCCCCATTGTGACACAACATGTTTTCGTATAACAATCTGCACCAAGTGGCAATAACGATTCATTAATGTTCCATCTTCTCCCCGGCAAACCGGTTTGAATTGCTTCCCTAACCCCGTTACTCACACACCCTGCTTGCTGCACTCCAGCAGAATTTCAGTCCAGAATCTGCCAGAGAGCAGTAGGTTGGCATGTACAAATATCCACACACACACACGATTAGGCAGGAAAACTGTGAGATGTGTAGGGAGCATTAAGGAGGTAAGTTAACCCAATGAAGGATAAAGAAATGAGGGAGGAGTAAGGGAGTCCGACACACGCACACACACACACACACTATCTCTCTCTCTCTCTCTCTCTCTTTCTCTTTCTCTCTCGTTCTCTCTCTCTCTCTCTCTCTCTCTTTTTTCCTGGCTGTATATTTTACTCAACTCTCCACCTCCTTGCTTCCCCAGACTCCGGTCTAGTTCCGCCTGGGCAGGGTCACAATATTACACCTTTTTAGGCAAGCTTTGGCCCTGTACGACTAATACGACATCCGTGATATTACAGAAAATGACATTTTTGAAAGAGTCTTTAATATGCAAAGATTTCATGGGAGGTTAAATTAAAAACACCTTGCCATGAGTAAGGCAGGAGAAAAATAAACTGTGACATCCAGTATATGAATTGTTACTGTTAATATTCTTACATAGACTTTAATTTTGGCAGATAAGGCATAGTGGGGCAAAACGTTTACCCAAGAGCACACAATTTGGTTAAGTGGAAAAGTGAGGATTTGATGAGGTCAGTCTGCGTTCAGGAACTTGAAAACATCTCTTCCCAGATGTAATTGCTAGAAACATTGCCTCTAAAATGTTTTTTTGAAACTTTTGTGCAGTAGCACTGTTTTGGGAGTGTCTATGTGCAGAACAGAATTATCATAACGAATAATTTTGGACCCAAATAACCTGACAGACTCAAAGAATATGGAAAAGTACTACTTTACTATCAGCTCAATAAAGTAGGGAAATCTGGCGAACAACAGATTGAAGTCCACTCACTCTTGGTTACATTTCAGGTACACAAAGGCTTTAAACCTCGATGTGCGTCAGCTATGACATCATCCTACGTGGCAAATAATAACACCTATCGGACAGTGTGAGGAATTCGACCATCCGCACAGGGAGTGTGTGCTCGCCTGGGCTTTTTTGATTTCTGAAATGAAAATTAATGATGGCCGGTCAGCCTCGGAAAATGTGTGGGGCCATTCTGCGCACCTTGTTCAGCTGGAATGTGACAGCCACATGTACATCAAAGCATCTCAAGTAGGGGGAAGGTGACACCTTCCGCCAGACACAGGCAGCCTAATTAAAATATCAAAGTCTCCATGGATCTGCCTTCCTATTGTCTAAACTGCAGGTGGCTGCGCATACTAAGAGGAGTTAATTGGAACAGGCCTGAGTCACACTTGATCGCAGAATGGACAAGAAGAAGGCAGGACTAACACCTCTTGGTTATCCAATGTGTCAACTTGAAGCTAATTCCTACCCCTCTGTATGAAGGACAGTGAATGGCATGTCTGGGTCCAAAATTTACTGTAGGCAATCCCTGAAGAGCAGACTCCTTTCAGAGGCACAAAGTATGTGATTTGAGGGACACAGAAGTCTGTTCTCACCACAAACTTCAAGGGAGGCCTGCGCTTTGATCAAGAGCCACAGAGGCCTCAGTTAACCAGAGAGACACTTTGATCTACTACAGACAGGACGATGGGTGGGACTTAGGAGTACATGTTGTCACCTCTTACCTTTCCTGTTGATGAAAAGCACTCTGGTCCTGACCTCACGCATAACAAAAGATTGTTAGTAGGTACCCAGGATTGGTTCATTAAGGTAGGCTTACCATGCACCAATCACTGTGGCCCATTTTGCATTAAAAGAGGGCTGAGGTCCTCACTTAGCAGATCATCCGACGACTTCAAAAGGAGTAAGAAGGACTCATTTGGACCCCGGATGAAGGCACAGTCTGCCTTACAACTTCCTCCAGTGAAGGAAGGCCAGGATTTCCAAGAGGGAAACAAGATCCCTCCCCAAAACATCTCCCAGGGAACAGAGGGAGATACCGGACTCAGAGTTCCCGTCCAGCAGCTCAAGAACCGGTATCCAGCCAGCACACAGCATGCCCTGCTATATTTTGACAGCAAGCTTCCTATGTGGGAAGTGCCAGAAAGTCTCTGAACAAAGGACAAGGCTGTTGCCTGCAAACACTCTCTTCAGCTTTGGGCCATCCACCTTAAAGGATGACACAAACCCAGGAGGAGTACCAAAACATGAATCAACCAGCGTCCATCTTTTAAGGACATTTTCGAGTCAGTCGGGTCCTCGAACCGTGGCCGGCTGCACCACTGACTGTTGTCACACTGCAGTCACTAAAGCCATCTGAGATGCCTTGACCAGCGTTCCAGATCTGCCAACCAGCACAAAAACAAGGATTCTTCACCCCGAGCCACTGTGGAGGCCAGCCTGCAGCTGTCCATCCAGCCTCGCTCGCCGAACTTCCTGCTGCCTGATACCCGCAGCTGTCTCCCATCTTGAATTCTGTCGCAGGAGCTGCAAAGCATCCTGGAACCGACTCGACGCTGTTGAGCATCAAGATCATCTCAAGCACCAGGTACATTGTGGTTCTGTCACCCTGGTCCTTCTCCGAATGGCTCCTAGTGACATTTACAACCCCTTGCTCCTTTGGTGCTGAAACCAAATAACCTTGAACAGTTAAGACTGATTGCTTTACCGACTACCCTCCTGTCAGTATCCAGAGTGCACCCCTCTCCTTCATGAAACGGTCTGTCCTCTGTGTTCCTTTACAGGGTGGGTTGTATTTTGGAGTGTGCTAGAACTGTCTGTTGTAATAATAAAGTAGATATTTGTATACAACCTTGACTAGACAGTCCCTTTTATAGTTGGGTAATAATTGTATTTTCGCTTTGTAGCAACTAACCAATGATCCACGACCTTGCAGAGATAAGCCTGCAGTTCCATTCACATTACTAAAATTGGACAAGGAGGTTTGTAATTTACTTGTTTTTCGAATCTGTTCAGATCCCTTCTGGTGTACTAGAGGTGTGGGGCTGATTGATGGTTTAGAAACTGATATTCATCCCTGGACCACTGGTGCCCGGAAGTTGATTTGTCACAGACAGAAGGATAGGTTAGGGGAACATATATACCTATAGCTTCTTTAGATGTTAGTAATATTATTGGCTGCCCTTTTACTGGCAGGCATGCCTTGAACTTCCCTCTAACTACGTATGATACAGATTATAGCAGCATAACAGCAGCAGACTGGCTTCTTCAACAATGTATGCCCACCATTGCATAGACCCTTTGGTTGGTTGGCATTCTCTCCCAACCTTGGACAATCAGCTCAATAGCAGCATGTAAGCAAAACGAACCCCAGGTGCAGGGAACAATGTCAGACTACTGCTCATTTGCTAAATTAGTCTTCTTTGTACTTGACTTTGCTGGATGTTCTCTTCTCTGTAACTTTAAAGGGAGTTAACTTACATCGTTATTTTTGCCTGAAGTTCATGAATAGGCCTTGTTTTCTGGTCTTGCACCACGTGTGAAGATACCACAATTTTGTCAATTTCCCCTTTTATTTAGTGCTATCTGATTCAATTATGTCCAGTGGCATTACCCTCTTTGGCCTCTAGAGACTTTATTATTCCATCTCATATATACTTTTCTGCATCTTCAAGTGTCAATACTTGGCATTCACATATGTTTGCTCATTTACTTAATCTAAGAGAAATATGTCCTGCAGTATCGTTGTTGACTCCCCATGTACTCTTCAGTAGCTCCTTGCAGTGACATCCTTGATCTCTTGCCAACAGCTATTCTTTGTTCATGCACACATTTGTTATTTCCAGCTTCTGTCAGATCTGCAGCCCTGATCTCTCTCCTTCGAGTCTTTTGCTTGCTATCATTGAGAGCCAGCATACATCTTTTCAAAATGGCCGCTTTACCTGTTATATTTTCAACTGCAGGAAGCTTCTTTATTGTTCATCTACCTTGCGTTTCTGCATATATATATATTCACTACTTATCTGTTTACTTATCTTCTTTGTATATATTTTTTCTCCCTTGTATGTTTGCTTACTCTTGTTTCTTCTGTTACATCTTTGTTCTTTAAGTAGTCCTATATTGTTTCAGTGCATCATTGTATCTTTTCCTTATGACATCACTTTGCACCTGTCAGGTTCTCTTTACAACTGCTCCATATTAAGTGGTGGCTGCAAGTAGCCTGCTACCACATCAGTTCGAGGGTACATTCGCTAAGGTTGTCTGAGAGCATAACTTCTCTCATACACTTGATGCAGTATTGGAATTATACCAGGTGTCATGCACAGTGTCTTCTTGTTCATCCAATAGGTCGGAGGTGAGGGAATGGGGTTTATCGGCGAAGTGCACGCCTGCTCCTCTACACTTTTGTTTAAAAACACCATCTGACTGTGGAAGGCATTGTAAAACTATAGCGATTGTGTGTTGCTAACTGAAGTTAACTGCTGTTTTTGCAGAAGTTTCCCCAATTCATGTTTGCATTGTGTATATATTTGACCGTATTAGCCAAGATAGCAATACACTTTTATTTTAGAAGGTACAGATAAGGATTATTTTGGCTGTCAAAAGACATGAACCGCAAGCAGGTTCCAAGGATGTCCTTTCAGGGCAGGGATTGGGACTGGGGCAGAAAAGGCAGGTTGCGTCTAATGAAGGATTGCATATCGTGCAATAGAGCCTATTCACCTGGTAGGTCCTAGATACGGTGAAGTAAGCAATGTTTCAGGTCTTCAAATGTTAAGAAAATTAACAGGGCTAAAGTCCTAAAACAAAGTGGGGCGGGGGGCTCAAAAATATATGCATAAGTGCTGAGTACAATGGACATAGGGCATTGTTGCACCCGTTCTCTTTGCGATGCTCATCTAAATCACTGGTTGTGGCAGGGTTTCTGTCTCCTCTGCAGCTGCGTTCAGGCTTGGTGACATGTTATCATGCATTTTGCAAAATTAGCAAGTGCTACTCAGATCAAAATGGGAAGAGGGCCTCATCAATGGACCACCTGATCCTTGATTGGTGGGGGTGGGCAGGCCAAATCCGTTTCGCAGGTGAGATGTTATACGTTTAGACCTTCCTGTAAATCATATGGCTTTTTTCTTAGTCGTGCTGCAAAATGTGTTGTAAAATGTGTTGTTTTGGCCTTGTGATGGGCACAGCTGCCTTACGTCACTCACTGTAGGAATTTCTGCCCCTGTAGCAGAAATCAAAAGCTGGCACCCATGAATATCTGTACAATAGGTTAACATATCTTAAAGGGAAATATGCACATTTCATTTCATTGGACTTTCCCCATAGAAGAGAATGCACAAGACAAATGAGTATTGGTCTTTAAAAAAAGAAATAATAAACACCAGAAAAATAACCGAGAGGAGAATAATTTCCAATAACTATGCTGGCAAAGTATAAAAGCTGGCCACCTTTTAAAGCCAACAATTTATAACGAAATATTACATGGAAAATAACATCCAAATATGAGATGTGCGCTTTGATGACACTTATGTGGTCTTGTGAGTAAGCATCTGCACTGGAAACATGACGACCTGGGGTGAAATCCTAGTATCCGAACACTTGGGAAATCATAAACAAAAACTGTCCAATGTACACATGTACATGATTTATATTCTCTTGTTTTGTTCTGTTTCTCACAGGTTTCGAGGTACTGTTATTGGTGGAATGCATTGACATAATTGCAAGCTAGGTTGGGAGTTGATTTTTTACATACCCTCATTGGTTTTTCTATTTTATAATTGCATCTCTTGTGTGACATGTATTAAAACCTGTTTATTTTCTGCATCTCTTTCTTGCATTACTCTTGCATGTTATATACACCGATTTAGCCCTGAAGAAGGACTTTAGGGTTATCCCTGAAGAAGGACCCTAGGGGTCTGAAATGAATTGACCAGGCCATGTGTCATCTACCTGCATACATTGAATAAACACGGATATTGTTTGATCACCAGTCGGATTATTGTATTGAAGTTGCACACTCTTTATTCATGACTGATTATAGATTTGCTTAATTATAAGGTATTCATTTCTGGCAGCTTTCTCCTAAGGGTGTGCACTGCTCACCACGGGTAGAGTGCCTGGGACCTTCTTAGTTGTGTTTCCAGTGTCTGTTGCAGGATTCCTTGGGTAAACGTGCAACTCACAACATCGACTTTGTTAATGAATTGATAGAAATGTTGTTGTTTGAAGTGGTGCCCCTCCCTCAATCAAGCATTCCTCAGCCACAGAGACTGCCCCTGCCTCAGACTTGTCACAGGTACAGTATTCGCAAAAGATCACAAAGAATCATTCTCTCAAAGTCTGGCTTGGCCCACAAATGAAGCTACGCATCCCTGCCGCACCACATTGCGCATGCTCCATTGAGACTGTCATCGCGAGAAGCGCCTCTTCCTGTAGCAATGGTGGAGAGCCCTGCTCTCTCTGCTGCCACGTGCTTGACTGAGCGTCATCAAAGTACTTGTGAACCGATACATAAGAAATATTCCTGCGCTCCACATGCACAGTACACATCAAAGATGTACAGTGTGTAATAGAGTAAGGACGATTCTTATCATGGGATTCATGGCCGATGACGTTGCTTCAGAGTATATTCGGTCACAGAAACGGCCAAAATCTTTTTTATTTTTTTGAAAGTCTTTATTTGATCTCATGGTACAAAATGACCATACAGTAAGCAATATAGGTAGTTATGCATAAGGCAGTTCAAGAAAGTCAGCAAGTGGGATGAGGTGAAATGAAGAGCTATCTACGCAGACATTATTTAATATTTTATTACATAACCAGGTGAATTGCACCACGTGCAGGAGGCCACGTGGCTGCTGGGCTCCCGGAGATTTGGTCCCCATTTCCCAAGGTCCCTGGAAAGTAGCCCATCTGCTTCTGTGTGGTCGCACCATTTCCGGGGATTCCCCTGTGAATCCACATGTCGCGGATTTGAATGTGCGCCAGCGCGGAGAAGCTGTGGTGGTCATTTTATTCATTTTAAACAAATGTGTATATTGCACGGCGGGGACCCATTATCATTGCAATTATGTGCAACAAAAAAAAACCACTCTGTTAAGCACTAATAGGGGCAAACAAAGTATTAAAAACAGCTGAAATCACCTTTATGCCTTGTTTTGCAGCACGCAGTATAAATAGTGTAAATGTGTGATGTATGCATGCAAGAAGCATTTAAAATGGATTCCTATGGAATCCTCTACTTTTAGCAGGTGTCAAAAAGCCAGCGGATTCCACAGGACATGCCCATGAAAATATTATGTTGGCGTCAATGCGTTCGGTTTTGGTGGTGGAGCATAACAGACATTTTGTTCAGTGCCCCAGCACCGCCAGTAAAAAGGGAAAAAAGACCATGGAGTGGTATCTGAGGAGTAAAATAATGGCAACATTTTTTTCTGCGTCATTTTTACACCTCTTATACAGTGCCGAGGACTCACAAAATGAGCTACAGTGCCTTAGCATGGAATCCAGTGATGAGCACTGCATGTGCTGAAACGCCACCATGACGCAGGTTTGCTCCGATGATGCCAGAAGGTTACACACATGCACAAAATAGCTGCATGATTTTTTTTAACTACATCAACGCCGCCCATCCATGGTTCTGAGAACCCGATTGAGAATCCATGAAATTAGCCTCAACCTCGGGTCATTGGACTGACCTACGTAGGCAGATATGCTTGTACGTGTGTGCTGTATGAGATGGGTTTTCATTGGGCCAAGAGGTGTGTGACTTAGGCCAGGCTAACCTTCTGACAGAGGCGCAAGTCTGGCAAACTCTCTGGTGTCCTTTCCTTTCATGGTAAATTGCACGGAGAAGACCTGGTGCGCTTGCAACTTACATGCAACAGGTGCGCTGCATTCAAGTTTTAACATCTGTACTATACAGTTCCAAAAAAAAGAGCAAAACGCAGGCAGGACTGACTTTCCAGCCTTCTTCTTGTGGTTCGTTGTGCAAAGTGAGTAAATGCCGCCCGCCATTTACACATTGTGGGTAGCATTTAAAATGGAGTCCAATGTATGCTGCTTCGTTTAGCTGGTGTAAAAAGCAAGCAGATTCCACAAGAATACAATGCATTTGGGTCAGCAAGAAAATCTCATTATGGCGGAGAGGGTGGCGGTGGCGGCGAAAACAGGAATTTTGTTCCATTCCCCAGCTCCGACATTCAAATCTGTGTACATATGGAGTTGTGCAAAAAGCATGCGTTCAACTTGAAAGGTACCTTTTATTTATACATTTAATAAACACGACGCCCTCTGTCTTGTAGCAGAGGACTGGTGAGAGGCCTGGACTGGACTGGCGATTTGCTTGCACTGTAGCACTTAGGTGGGTGGCTTCCAGGATTTGAAAATAGTTTGTTGAGACTGTATTGAGAGTTTTGAGGTTCTAAAAAGAGTGACAAAGACAGACGCTAATCCCTGGACTGAAGAAGGTCTGATGTGAGTCCTATGCACATGGGCACATGGCTCAACCCTTATGTGCTCGCTCTGGGAACGGGATGATGCTGTGCAAAATGGGATCCGTACCCCGGCTAGGCAGGCTCAGCCCCTCACCAAGCTTGGCCCCGCACGACTGGGGGGACAAATTGAGCAACAGGAGTGGTTAGTGATAGCGAGCGGCACTGTTTATTTCAGAGATTAAAACCTGGAGGAATCTGGCAGGTAACCCCATGTAAACCGTGATTTCATCACTATTGCTGCTTCTGGTAATCATACAGCGGCACAGTCATAAACCAATCCATATGCTGGCAAACAGAAGGCTCAATTGACGAACAAGTGCATGTCGGAACCCTCCCATTTGGAGGACAGTCTTTCAGTTCAATTCATGAGTCAGATGGTTGCGGGCATTTGTCACGTAATGTTCTCATATTAGGCTTCATATCCGGCACGGCTACCCTTTTCCTGGTCACCATGGTGGTCTGGCGGCTCAGAAGGAAAGGGCAAGATTTCTGTGCTCTTGTGTTGATGCGTGGGATGTACGTTCAAAAGAACGTATTCCCAAAAGATCGAGTTACACAATTACGGAGCCCACTTGCCCGCATTTTGTAATTCTATCTTTTGGGATTTTGCCCGTTTGTCCCCCGCACTGCCTTTAATGTATGCGGGGCGCACGCCCGCGACTCCCGCAGCCCATAATATCGAACTGGGTGAGCGGGGGACACCCCTGCAGCCCCGTTTCCCTGTTCAGTATTATGGGCTTCGATCTAACCTACTGTGCCAAATACACACTAAACGTTGTGGGGACATCACGTGATCGCGGGAGCGTGTTCTCGCGAGATCTCGTGAGACGGGATCTCGCGAGCCCACGCTCCGCGGGAAAACGTTCCCGCTTCAGAGTTGGCGCTCTGCCAGCTGAAGCGGTCGTACAGCAGCGCTGCTCCTGTCTACATAAAAAGGAGAGTGAAGTCAAGAACTCTCACCACAGCTCCTAGGGCATAACACCACAGCCACTGGAGGCTTCATGGGGGCCCTAGGAGTTTACAGCGTGCCACCGGTGAGCACAACCCTTCCACAGTGAAGCAACTGGGGAAGCACAGGACCTGGTCGCATTGAACAGTGAGTAAGCGCCCCGCGCCACCAGTCCGCCTTAGGACCTTTTTACTTGTTGTCAGTCAATAAAGACTGTTAGAAATCCTACAGCATCCTGTCATCCATTTAGGCCACAACATAACTGGCGACGAGGATACCTGAAGTCCCACAGACCCACCATGCAAGGCACCACGCCACCCCCTGCGTTTCTCCCCTTGCCAGGGACACCGGCGATTCCGTGGATGCAATGGGAACCCCTTTTTTCCACCTACTTGGAAGCGGTGGGCGGCACGCGATATGCCCCCATCAGGAAGAGGGCGATGCTGCTGAATGCGCTAGGGGTTGAAGGTCAGCGTATCTTTGCAGGCCTTAAAGAAATACCTGCGGCCGACGATGACGCCGAAGACGACGACGTTTACAAAGAAGCCACGCGTCGCATCATGAAGAGGTTCACCAACAAGGAGAACATTGTACTGCACAGGTTGCGATTCTCTTTGCGCCTTCGGAGAAAATGCAGAACAGGTCATCTGCGACATGCTCGTCGTCCACACCAACTCTAGGAAAGTACAGGACAAACTCATCCAGGAAAAGGAGGTCACCCTCGATAAAGCCATCCAGATTGCCAGGGCGGAGGAAGAAACCTCCAGCAGACGCAAAGAGGCGGGAAGTCACCTGCCCGTGCCCGAAATGGCGGCGCTACAATGGAGAGGTCGCAGAGACAAGCAATCCTGCGACGGCCCCAAAGACAAAAGTCCCAGGAAAAAGGAGGCACCGAAATGCTACAGATGCGGCAGCCTCAAGCACATGGCGAACGACCGCGACTGTCCCGCCAGGAATAAAGAGTGCTCCAAGTGCGGACGCATTTGCCACGTGGCTCCAGCATGCATGTGGCGGGAGAAAACCGTGTCCCGTGTTGACGGTGACTGCACCTCAACCGATGAGGATGAACTGCAGGACAGACCCATGGTTGTCATGGTCAATGCCCCCCATGCCAGAAGAGAAAAGCCCCACTGCACCATTAAAGTGGACGGAATGGAAACGCGCGTCATGGCTGATTCGGGATCCGACCTCACCATTCTGCCCATCAACACGTACAAGGAGATGATGGGACAAGAAAAAGTGGAGATTAGATCAACCAGGCAAAAACCCACCGTGTTTGGAGGGGCAACGGTCGACCTGTTGGGCTACATCAAGGCCCGCATCGATTTCAAGGGGAGGTCCACCACCACCAAAGTGTATTTTTCTCCCAAAGGTCCAGCCGTGCTGGGGTGGGATGACCAACACAAACTCAGCATGAAACTAGATCCCAGCACTCCGGAACAGGTGCTCATGATCTCGTCAGGAGCAGCGCAAAACTACAAGGAGATCTTTCCAAACCTGTTTTCCGAGAAACCGGGAAAAGTGAAAAACTTCGTACACAAAATTCGGCTGAAACCCAACGCCACTCCAGTCAAGCACAAAGTAAGGGCGGTACCTGCCACCGCAAGACCAACTTTGGACGCCCACCTGAGGAAGATGGTCGAAGAAGGAACCATTGAAACCGTGGAATCCTCGGAGTGGCTGAGTCCGGTAGTACTAGTAAAGAAGAAGTCCAGCAACGACCTCAGGATCTGTATCGACCTGAGAAGCCTGAACTTGGAGGTGATCACGGATAGCTTCCCACTCCCCAGCATCAATGAGATCGTCCTCATGATGAAAGAGGCGGCCATTTTCTCAAAGCTGGACATGCGTGATGCCTATCACCAGATTCCCCTACACAAGTCCTCCCGCCCCCTGACGGCGTTCATCACTCCTTTTGGCACCTTCCAATACACCTGCATGCCTTTCGGGTTATCGTCCGCAGCATCCGCATTCCAGAGGATGATGAACTCCCTATTGAAAGGCCTCACCAATGTCTCATTCTTCCAAGACGACATTCTGGTATACGCCAAGGACAACGAGACCCATGACAAGGCACTCAAGTCAGTCCTAAGCAGACTTCAGGAGGAAGGCATTCACCTACGCCATGAAAAGTGTGTCTTCGGGGTGAACAAAGTAGAGTATCTTGGGTACTGCATCTCGAGTGATGGGGTGAGCCCCAAGAGGAACCTCATGGAGGCCATTACTGAGGCACCAGCGCCGATGTCCAAAGAGGAACTGCGCTCATTCTTAGGCCTAGCTGAGTACTATGCCAAATTCGTCCCCAGGTTCTCTGAGACCACGTCTCCCATGAGGGAGCTTCTGAAGAAGGGGGCAGCGTACTCTTGGGGCCCAGAACAAGATGAGGCTTTCGGCGAAATCAAGAATAGGATTCTACACGCGCTGTGCCTTAAACCATACAACCCTGAATGGGACACCTACATCACCACTGACGCCAGCGCATACGGCCTAGGGGCCACCTTGACCCAGAAAAAGGGCGACACAGAGAACATTGTGGCGTTTGCATCCAAGGCATTATCCTCATCCGAGAAGAATTACTCTACGGTAGAGAAAGAGATGTTGGCATGCGCTTGGGCCGTCGACTACTTCAGATCATACGTATGGGGGACAAGATTCAACTTGATCACCGATCACAAGCCGCTAATTCACATGCTGAGCCCGGGCGGCACCAAGACGGCCACCCCCAGACTGGCCAGGATCGCCGCGAAGCTCCAAGAGTATACCTACGAGATACAACACATGGCGGGCTGGAAAAACGCACAAGCGGACTGCATGTCCAGGCTCCTCAACCAAAGCGCCCCCGGCACCACATTCCTGGAAGACGAATGTGTCGTTGCGTCCATCGGCGACCTGAGGAACGTCGAGTACATGGAAATGAGCGAGCGCCACTGGCAGGAATAGTTCGAGCAGGACTACGCTCTAAGGCACGTAAGCACCTGGGTTCGAAATGGATGGCCCAACGAGAGAGCGATCCCTGAAGGCCTTCGTCCCTACTGGAAGGTGAACGAGGAAATCACCGCCATGAACGGTCTCATTCTCAGAGGTGATCAAATCATCCCACCCAGCGGAATCCGCAAAGTCATACTGTGCAGAGCACACTCGGGCCATTTAGGGTGCAACATGACCAGAAGAAGGATACGCGACGCATACTGGTGGCCAGGTATGGACCAGGACGTTCGGCAGATGGTCGATAGGTGCCACGAATGCTCCAACAGCGACAAGCGCCTAGCCGTGAGGCAAGCCCCCATGCTGCCCACCGAAGTCCCCAAAGGGGTGTGGCGAAAACTGGGGCTGGATTTCATAGGGCCGCTGGACAACATGCCCCCTGAGCACAGATACGGGATAGTCTTGGTCGACTATTTTTCCAAATGGGTGGAAGCTGACTTCACCCCGGACATCACCACGGGAACAGTCATTGAAACACTCACCGCCATATTCCAGCGGGAGGGCCTGCCCGAAGAACTCGTCACGGACAACGGGGTCCAGCTAGTCTCCAGAGAAATGGAAAAATTTCTCAAGCTTAACAACATCAAACAGCGAAAAGCAAGCCTATATCACCCACAGGCAAATGGCCTAGTCGAGCGGGCCAACCGCTTCATCAAAGGGGCGCTGCAACTGGCCCACGCCTCGGGCCTAGACCCATACAAGACGGTCAAAGAAGCCGTAGCGGCCCACCGTCTCACCCCCAACGCCGTCACAGGTGTTTCACCGTTCCATCTGCTGAGGGGGAGAAGGGCGGCATCCTCACTGGTACCACCATGGCTTCAGCAAGTGAGGGCCGACGAAGACGTTGACATGGTTGACGTGACGTGCCGTATGCAGCGCAACAAAAAAGCAATGAAAGCACAGGGGGATTTGCGCCGAGCCGCTCGACACACACAAGTCAACAGAGGGGATCTGGTGAAGATACGACTTCCCCACAAGGACACCTCCACAGGTTCCAGATACAGCAGTCCCATAGAAGTCATGGAGAGAGGGACAAACCACATCCGCACCAGCGATGGCAGGAGATGGAACCTAGAGAGGGTAGCCATGTACCGCAGGAAAGATGACACCGTACACTCGCCTGGAGACACTGGAGGAGATCAAGTCTGCCAAGAGCCATACGAGAACCATCACCTCCCAAGTGGAGACATCATAGAGCCGCAACATCGCAACAACTTCGCAAGCTCCCTTCCCCCAACTACACCCAGGGGATCACAGCAAGGAGCTGGACAGAGAGAACCCGAATCATCAGCACCCTCCCAAGGACACTTCATCGATCCCGCTACATACCCGGATCCTAGCAGGCCCCAGAGAGAGAGAAGGAAACCCGGGAAATATGCGGACTTCATCATGGAGTGACCTCCCATTCTTTTTCCCAGCAGAGGAGGTGTGTGGGGACATCACGTGATCGCGGGAGCGTGTTCTCGCGAGATCTCGTGAGACGGGATCTCGCGAGCCCACGCTCCGCGGGAAAACGTTCCCGCTTCAGAGTTGGCGCTCTGCCAGCTGAAGCGGTCGTACAGCAGCGCTGCTCCTGTCTACATAAAAAGGAGAGTGAAGTCAAGAACTCTCACCACAGCTCCTAGGGCATAACACCACAGCCACTGGAGGCTTCATGGGGGCCCTAGGAGTTTACAGCGTGCCACCGGTGAGCACAACCCTTCCACAGTGAAGCAACTGGGGAAGCACAGGACCTGGTCGCATTGAACAGTGAGTAAGCGCCCCGCGCCACCAGTCCGCCTTAGGACCTTTTTACTTGTTGTCAGTCAATAAAGACTGTTAGAAATCCTACAGCGTCCTGTCATCCATTTAGGCCATAACAAACGTGCATTTGGTGTTTTAGATTCGATCTTTTCGTCCATTTCCGATGCATGCAGTCCGGAAGTCCCCTGAGCTCTGTGTGTATGTGTGGGTGTGTGAGAGATCTAGTTGTTTTGTGTTAAGAACATCAACGCGCCTGTCTCCAGAAGGTAGACGTCATGTACCCAAACAAAATGACAAATATTATACTATGTGGAACGTCTTTAATGAATTGTATATATGATTAGTCAACTATATGGAATATTCTTAATGAATTATATATATGTACGAATTCCCTCTTGATGTTCCCCCCTTTTTTGTCTCTTTGTCTATTTCTTCACCTTTCTTTTCTTTCTCCTTTCTCTTTTTCCCATTTTCTTCCCTCTCCTCTTATCTCCTTACTTTTTCCTTCTCAGTCTACCCTTTCTTTTCTTCGCCTTTGCTGCATTTTAAGTGCATTATAAAAGTTATTCTAATATGTAGTTGCCGGATTTAAATGGTGTTTACCAGTTTGCTTGTTGCCGGATTTAAATGGTGTTTACCAGTTTGCTTGTATTACCGATTCGTATTCCTTTTTTTGTATGTTCTAAAATCTCAATAAAGAAGGTTTACACAAAAAAAAGACATCATGTATCCGTAGTGCTAGGATGTATCGGCCGGCGACTATAGTATGTAAGTATATACATACTATAGTCATAGAGGCATAGTATTATGTTGTGTACCATCTGGGGAGCAGGCTATCAAGAAGCCATGATTGGGTAGCTTGGTTGGTTTGCACGTGTCGAGTGTGTGCGCTTAAGTTTGAATGGCAAGCGCATAGGGTTACCAGGATATGAAAGCATTCTGTTGGTCCACAGGTGCCAGTCGGGAATTGGAAGCATATATGGTGTCACACTCGAACAAGTCCCCCATCTGAGGTGGTACATAGATATGTTGACACCCGTCTTGGGGTGACTGAAGTTGTGGTGTGCACTGGGCAACCAGAAGCAAAGGTTTCATGATGGTGGTTGTGGGAGACTCTGTGGCATTCCCCTGAAGTGGTGGGTTTGCCAGGGGCGGGCAGTGGATTTACCTTCCCTGAACATAAGGCAAGAGCCCAAGGTGGGTAGCTATTTTGTTCTTGGTTCCGGTTGTTGGTTGCTATAAAATGTCAGAGGGCTTCCAGTTGATGGGTGATTTTTTGGTTAAATAGATTGAAAATTCAGGCTTTGCACATTTCCCTGAATCAAAGGTGGGCCTGGATTGTGTGTCGGTACTTTTGTAAAGTGTTTAAGAGTTTCCCACCATACTTGTGGCATCCAACCCTTTGTGTATCTCTCTCTGGTGTGGTGTCTGGTCTCCAGTGTTATACCATCTCTCGATCTTAGCAACTTTCTTGGTAGATATGGATGATACATTTGCAGACGACTTCTGCTCCACAGCCCATAAGAACGCTGTGGCTGTTTGAAAGGGCTTTGAGTTTGAGGTGGATTTGTTTTTTAACCATAACAAGTAGAGAGTGCTGGAGTTTAATGCTTCCTCATGTCGAGTCTGAGCAATAGTCTGGCTGACAATCTGCATGCATTGAAGTGTCTTCATGGGCTAGTCCACCACACCAAGGTGTAAGCTATTGTCATAGTCTATTCTTGTTAGAATCAGTGCCTGTGATGACGGCAAAGGTTCTGTGTTGAAAGGTGATGAATGGCATGATCTGTCTGACTGAGCAAAGATTATAGAAACATTTCTTTAATAGGGTGATGGGTTTGTGGTTTCATTGGGAGTCAGTTGTGCATAAAGATCCCAATGTTCTTGATTATTTTTGAGACTTTTGGGCAGGTACCAACTAACGTAGGCCAAAGAAGTGGTTCCTCTCGTGCTGCATCGGGTGAGACAATCATGATTCCTGTATTGTCCGGCTTAGCTTTAAATAGTTTGTGGTCATCCATGTGCTCGCGTGTGCGAGGAAGCAGGTTGAAGGTGGTCTTGGTCTCATTGTTACTGTCCATTTTGTAGAGGACCAGTGTGTTATCCTCATGGTTGTGACAGGTGCATCCATAGTTTTCTATGGAACTCATAAGCAGGACCATGTTAATGTTAAAAAGGAGGGTTGATAGGCTAAATCCTTGTGGGAATCCACAGGTTGTTTTCCAAGAGTTTGAACTGAAAGCAGAAAGCCAGGTGCTTTTTGTTCTATCAGTCAGGAAATACTTCATACATTGCAGTGTTGTCCTATGTAGTCCAAGTACTCTAATAAAGGTTACATGGTTGATGGAGTCTAAATTGATTAAGCTACCCCAGGAGTATGATAGCCACGGTGGTGTTTGAATGCATTGATTAGTCTCTCTTTGGTCTGAATCATACTTGTCCATGATCTAAAATGTCATTGTTCTCTTTGTTGCAGGATTTTAGGTAGGTAAGGTCTGTTTGATATAGGTCGAAGTTTGGCAGGATTGTCTCGATCTCCGGAGGCATTTTTGAGGAGTGACTGAAAGTATGATTTTGGTGCAATTCCTGTGTCCAGTGAAGGGTTCAATGGTTTGTGAAAGTGCCAGGCTTTCTTTGGGAAGGATCTCTTGTACATGTCCGGTGGCAGGGGTGAGGGGGGCAGGAGTCCACAAAGGAAAATGCTTTCTTACTTTCTTTCATTTGTTTTTTGAAGACCTCTTCCATGATTGGGCCAAATTGGTGGAGCGTTTGGGTTGTGATGGGTTTGTCATTGGGGAAGATTTTATCATTGTCATCAGTTGTTTCTATGTGTATGGCTTTCTGGATGTTTTTCACTTTATTTTGGAAGTAGTTGGTGATGTCATGACACCATTTCTGAGAGATCGTGGGCGATTTGTTGCTAGATATAGAATTTTTCATTTTGTTGTTGATTTTGAAAAAATGTCTCCCTCTGGTCGAATTTCTGTTCTAATGCTTTCTGTGTAGTGAATGCTTTCTCCCTTCGATCTTGCCGCCTCATACTTTGCAATCTGTCTCTGCTATGCTGCCTGATCTTGTTGATTGTAATGTTTTCTCCGGCCTGTTCGAGTTGTTGGTTTGTTTTGTTTGGGTGGATGAGAGGAGGGTTAAACCGCCTAGTTGCTGTATTTTTTCTGAAAGAGTGATATGTTTCAATGGTGCAAGGATGCCCATTGCTTCTGCAATTCAATTCTGGAGCATCTCTATATTTTCTTCCTGGAGCGATATGGCGGATAATCATGAATTTGTTTTGGTGTCCTCCATTAATGTTCCAGGTTTTTCAAGATTAAGTGTTTTCCAGTTTCTGCTGGTGATGGTAGGCGTTCCTTTTTGATTCTAGAGCCTGTGAGTTCATGTGTGGATGACAAAAGATACCCTGAGGTTGTTTCTCGCCAGAATGAGGATTGATATTGTTATTTGATATTGATATTTTATTTATATCGCGCTCATACACAAGTGTTTCAGAGGATCTGTAGTCGCTAACCTTTCTTCACAGAAAATTGCATTGAGTGTATGTGCAGCAGAATGTGTTGCTACCTTGACCAATTGTTTGAGGTGCAAATTGGCCATGTAAGAGCTCCTAAGTTTGGTAGAGGTTTAGCTTTCTTAACCTGATATTGGAATCCTCAAAAATTATTAGGGTCTGGTGTTTCACCAAAAGGTTTGCTTCTGTGTCCGATCATTTGTCTGCAAATGTGGGATGTTAGGGGCAGCCTGTACAGGAGCATGAAGGAGAGATTGGTTTGATGCTTTAGGATAGATGAGGAGTGTTTTGCAGTCTGGAATGTCTGTCATACATTTGAGAAGAGGCCATGATGCTGAAGACAGCTAGGGACATAAGGGCATGAACATTCCTCAGGGCTGTTTACAGTTTGCTGGCAAGGAATGCTTCAAAGGTAAGCGCTGGGAAAATAGTTGCACATTCCCTCACACAATAAATGTCACAGTTGACACAGCTGGGCTGACACCTCACATGTACCCAGAACGATGGAAAAGACGACGGAAGAGGCAGATACAGAGGCCAGATAGCTTGAACGCAACATGCTTCATTTTGCAGTAGTACACTCACATAGGGCATGGTTTCGATACTTGATGACTCAGGCCTTCATTCTCCCAAGGTCGATGAATTGAGTACCACAAGTGGGTAATAATTGTGACACCAACTATTACAGTTATTAGAAGATGGAGGTGCCTGGCATGAGGTGCTCTATAAATCACCAAACTATTATTATTAATATTATTATCTTTGCAGTGCTAATGCATACCATGACATCTCACAACACCGCCCCACCTATGCATACACCTCAGCGAGAAGGTAGTTCAGAGAGTAACAAATTAACATGAGCATTTATGGTGCTGCATATTCTATGGTTAATGCATGCCATATGCCTAAGGTAACATCACCACAAACGCCAGATAAAACCGAATGGAGCTGAGGGACCTCTATATGACTTCATTTGTCTTCGTTTAAGATGAAAGTCCTACACTTCAACGAATAAGCATGAACACCTTCCAGCCATGCCTATTCTATGGTTGATACAAAGCACCTACTTCCTAGAATAGCAGCACCATGCAGATTAGATGAAACAGAAAGAATCCCAGGCACCCACACTGTATCAGTTAACGACTAATATTCCAGTCACCAAGCAAGCAAGAAGGGCCTCCGATACTAACGAATAAACATAAACTACTCTTTGGTATTGCCCTTTCTCTGCTCTGCTCAATACACAACCCGAAAAACCTAGCATAACATCCCTTAACTCTAAGGAAACCACTCAACACCAACATGAACCAGGTATCCCACCCAAACATATTCTAAACCTCAGACACTCGAAACCAACAGCATATAAGGATGAGAGAATGGGGGCTGCTGTTGTGTTGTGCTTTCTTTCTACCTTGTCCTCTCTGCCTGAATGCTGATGTCATTAGAGTTCTGGATGTGGAATGTGGTGGGATTGCTGACTGCTCAGCAGGGCTGGACTGGGAACGAAAAGAGGCCCTGGAAATAAAGTTCAAAGTGGCCCCATATGACACATTTTCAGCAAGCCCAATGCTTTTCCTATGGAAAATTTGGAAATACCACAGAAAAGAGGCCCAGGGTGCAGAGGCCCACCGGGAAACCTCCAGAGTTCCCTATAGGCCAGTGCACCCCTGCTGCTCAGTGTTCTATATAGGACAGTTGGGGAGAGGCTGGGTGTGTGAGAGGGTGTGCTGGTGGATTGTCCCTACTTTTCCTGAGTCTAGTGTCCTGTGTATCTTTGGAGCTCAACTATCCTGTGCTGTAACTAATAAATAAAAATTTCTCTTTGTACATGTGGCTCTTGTCATCTTGGGAAAGGACACGTTACAACAGGAGTCCTGTAGTGAAACTCTAATTAATATTTGAGTCAGTCTTCAATGGAGTTTCCCTTGACGGGTGTGAAACTTCTTGGCACATGTGTTGGGGAATCCCATGTAAACACTACCAAACAAAGCTCCAGTATTTGTTTTCACCCATCGCTAGGAGAAAAGGATTAATTTATAAAATGTAAAATCTCTCCCTGTGTTAACTTGTGAAGTATATAAAAACATATATATATATATTATAGGGCAGCGGTTGCTTCCCTATAGTTAAGGCGAGTAATTCTCTTGCTGATAGCTTTTGAGTTGCAGGACGGATTTGGCTACTATTTTCCAAATAAAAAGCTTATCACCTTATGACTTGCTGGATATATTCGGATGAAGTTTTCAAAACAAAACGTTTTTCATGGGAATATCAAAACCACAAACTTTGGGAACAATACATTATCAAATTAAAAGGTTAAGAAAATAAACCACCCACATTTTCAGCCCATTTATCTTCCCATAGAGAAACCGCTATGATTTGAACCAAATAAGAAACAATTTGGGCACAAAGCATTGACGTAATTTCCCTTACTGGTTTGGGGTAAATGCATTCAGGAGTTTTTAAAATATTCAACATAGACATGGGGGTGTCCCCTGTTCCTTAAAACCTTTATATATATTGGCCTTGGTGCTTTACAGCAGAGAGCCTTTTCAGAAATGAAAAGTCACAGTTGTTTTTGTTTACAGCGTTCAGAAGCCACAGCCGAAGGCCAAAACTAGTGAGACCTCAAGTAACTATGAATAAGAATAAATCCTGCATTTATTTATTTATTTATTTATTTATATAGCACGCAGGCAGCCCAGGGGCATTGTGGCGCTGTTACTTGTAGGGGAACTTAGTTACAGGTACAGGTACAGGTTGTGCCAGGGGTTACAGTAAGGCAAGATCCTGTGTTAAGCGATAAGGAGTATCATACACCATAATACATCATACACCATAGTACATCATACATGTTAGTCATGAAGGTTCAAACATGTGGGGTTGGTTAGGTGAACAAGGTAGCTTTCATGGCTTTGCGGAAGGCAATTAATGAGGGTTCAGCTCGCAGAGAGGTGGGAAGGGTGTTCCAATGTAAAGCAGCAAGGTAGGGGAAGCTGGCACCACCTGCTCTAGCTCTTTTTACCCTGGGTATGGAGAGCATATTGGCATAGGGTGTCCTGGTAGGTCTTGTGGAGGCGGCTGGGTGGATTCTCTGGGATAGGTACGCTGGGGCTGAGAGGTGGATGCATTTGTGGGTGATGCTTAGCGCTTTGAATAAAATCCTTTCCTTTATGGGGAGCCAGTGGGACGCTTTTCTGGCAGCAGGGATGTGCTCTCTCTTGGCAATGCCTTGTGCAGCACGCAGGGCGCTGTTCTGGATTACTTGCAGCTTCTCGAGGTTTTTGTTAGAGGTCCCTAGAAAGAGAACATTACAGTAGTCTAGCCGGGAACCAGTTATGGCTCTGGCTATGTTGGTGCAAGTGTCTTTGGACAGAAACGGCCTGATTGCATTGAGGAGTTTTGCATGGTAAGCCGCAGAGGAGGCGATTGTATTTACTTGTCTGGTCATGGACAAGTTGGAGTCAAGATAGACCCCTAGTGTTTTTACTGTGTCCAGTACTGGAATTCTGATTGAGTCAATGGTAAAGTGACTAAACTGGGCGTCAAGTTTCTTGAGGGTGTCAGGGGAACCTACGAGTAGGAGCTCAGTTTTGTCGGAGTTGAGGCAAAGGCCGTTGATGGCCATCCACATTTGGATTGTGTTATATATGTTGTTGAGAGTTGCGCAGTCAGTGTCATAGTCACCTGTTAATGGGAGAAGGATCTGAGTGTCGTCGGCGTAGTTAGTGTATGAGATGCCCATGGCATCAAGGATAAGGAAGAGGGGGCAGGTAAAGATGTTGTATAGGGTAGGGGAAAGGCAGGAGCCTTAGGGCACACCACATAGCACGATGGTGGGTGACGCAGTGGCTAAGTCAGAGAAGACCTGCATGGTCCTGCCTTGGAGGAAGGAGGTGATCCATGTGGTAGCTTCTTGGGAGAAGTTGGCTGTGGAGGTGAGGTGATGGCAAAGGATGTCGTGATCTACAAGATCGAAAGCTGCAGAGAGGTCGAGGAGGAGGAGCAGGACAGGTTTGCCTTGGTCCCTTGCGTCATCCATTTGGTTTTTGAGGTCGAGTAGGGCGGTTTCTGTCCCGTGCCTAGGCCTAAAGCCAGATTGTCTTAGTCCTAGGAGGTTATGCTCTTCGAGGAAGTGCTGGACCTGCAGGTAGGCTGCCTTGTCTAGAATCTTGAGGAGGAATGGGACTGTGGTTATGGGGCAGTAGTTGTTAGGGGAGGTGGGGTCAAGTGTCGGTTTTTTTATGAGAGGTCGGACCCATGCCTCCTTGAGGCATGAGGGGACTTTCCCCGTGGTGAAGGAGGCATTGACGAAGGCTGTTAGGTAAGGGGCAAGGGTGTCTGCGCAGTCTTTGATGATGGAGGCGGGGCAGGGGTCTCCTTTGCAATTGGATGGTTTGCATGAGACAGCGAGTGAGCTGAGAGGATTGCTCAAGAAGAAAGAGACATTAGAGAAATTTCGCAAACATCTCCGCGGGAAGTGAAAACACCCTGCGTGGAAATGCTCCCTGTAACCACGATAGGTAAACGAAAATGCAACTTTAAAAAGTGTAGCTTGATTACACAATGTGACAGACTATTAGACAGGGCAGAATAAGAGTAAATGGAGGTTACGCACTCTATTCCTTTGCCCTTCAGGATAGCTGCACCACCATTGGAAGTTATTGGCTGCTGAAGGTGCCGAGGAATAATTGAAAAGCTCCACTGCACACCAGCACAACAGTGCAGAAGGCACGTGTGGAAGCCATTTTGAAAACCATGCTAGGTAATTTGAGTGACAAGTCTGAGTATGATGTGTGGTAAATGCTGCAATGATTATGAGCATTAACACAGCGAAAGAACCGTACTGAAGAATGGTGTTCTGTTTGCGCGTTATCCCCTACAGTTTTAAGTGAAAGGATTGAACCGAAATCACTGTAAAATGAAGTACTACTAACCCAGCTGACAAGCTAGGAGCGGTAACTATTGCTTTGGCTGAGAGTATTGTTATAAAGACGCTGAAAGAGGGGTAAGAAATAATAGTATATATTTCTAGAACATTCTGTTTGCTGTTTTATAGCTGCCGCAGTTAATAGTGCACCCCCATTGAAGCAGCAGAAAAGTCTGCAGGAAGTAAAGGCACACCGTTGCCGGAGAGCCTTGGTAATGGGCTCAGAAGAGATCGAGGGCTGCCACGAGGCGCATTGTGCTGATGGCGTAAGTGCACATTGTTGTCAGATAATTCTCTTTTGTTTTGAATAATGGGCAGTAATAGCCCGATGTGTTTAATATAAAAACAAGACAACATGGGGAATTATAACCACGTGTATGTTGTTTTTAGGAGGGGCAGAGTCGCGATGAACATTTGATTAAATGCACACAATCAAGAAGGAGAAAACAGTGGGATGAAGCTGTAACAATATACAGCATTGAATAAAAAGAGAAATTACGGGTAAGAATAAGCAGGAACCCGCTTGCCCCTGAAGAAATGCCTAAAAATGTATTTTTATCAAGATAGAAAGGAATGAGACATGGAGGGTGAATGTGGCATGACGTATGGATGGAATTAGAAAATAAGAGGTTATTTTAAGCCTGTGGCATTGCACTTTAGATTGAATGCACTAGCACTTAAGTATAAAGTTGGTGATGATGAGCTGTTTACCGCGTTTTTGTAATAACACTTGCACTTTATGAATAATTGTGACGAAATTGTGGATATTCTTGTATCCGATTGTTGTTATGTTAATGAGAAATGTTGCTGCTATTAATTATAAATTGTATTAGGTGAATAAATACATTATGTATAAGTTGATGAGTGCATAGTTTGATGTGAAGAGCAGTACTCTGTGCCCTATAAACACATAGATCTGAGAGCATTTGTGTATTGGAGTAGAATTAACGCTTTAATGAGGGGTTGCTTTATCAGGTCTTTAATTAACCCTCTAGTTTCAGTGTGTTGTGTGGTCTCAAGCAACTATGCAACATGTTCGGCCGTGGCCACTGCCCATGGTTGAAGGCCATGGCTAGCGGGCCCTGAGGAAACTAAGGTATAGCAAAACCCTTGAAATTCAGTGAAAAACCATTTGTTGAGAGAGTTAAGGTGATCAGATTTAACACAACAAAACCCCTGAAATTTTGGCACTCGCATTTCAATCAAGTCCACCTCGGAGAAGAAAATGTGCCACACAAACCAAACAGTGATAGCGGTTAGTGGCCAGGAGAGGGCCAGAGAGGAAAAAAGCATTTGAGAGGAGTGGAGGGACCATGGAAAGAGATGGAGTGCACTTGGTGAGTGCCTGTGAGGACAGGGAAGAGTTTGGGATTTTTTAACGCTATCAAGGGAATACGGGGGGAATCCTGTGGAAATGGGGAGTGAAAAAAAGGTTATTATACACCTGCAGTGATCACGCCTCCTAGGCATAGGGTAATAGGTCTTGGTGCTGAAGGTCAGGGCTCATGGGCCCCAAAGAAACCTATTGGTGCAACATGTACAGAGGTCACGGTCAAAGGCCATGGCTAGTGGGTTGCGAAGAAACCTATTGGTGCAACTTGTACATTGGCCACACCCGGAGCCATGGCTAGTATGCCCCAAAGAAAACGATTGGTGCAACATGTAGAGTGGCCATGACCAAGAGTGGGCCGCAAAGAAACCTATTTGTGTAACATGTACAGTGTCCACAGCCGTGGCCACTGGTGGGCATGGCTAGTGGGCCCCAAAGAAACCTAATGGTGCAACATGTACAGTGGCCGAAGGCCATGGCTAGTGGACCCGTAGAAACCTATTGGTGCAACATGTACCGTGGCGGAAGGCCATGGTTAGTGGGACCCGAAGAAACTATAGTACAACGAAACCCTTGAAATTCAGTGAAAAAACTTTAGAGGGAGGTAAGGTAATCAGATTTAAAAAATACATAGCTCCAAAACCTTTGAAATACAGTGAAAAAACCTTGGTTAAGAGAAAGTTAAGGTGATCAGATTTAGTGCAACAAAACCCCTTACATTCAGCAATCACATTTCAGGCCAGTCCACCTTAACTATGCATCCCCTCGTGTGCAGCATATGGCCACAATGATGACATCACAGATGTCACCAGTGATGTCACTACTAATGACATTGTACATGACATCGCTGATGGTGGCACTAATTACATCATGCATGACATCACTAATGGCACTTGTTTGATTAATGACATTTTGAAATATGACGACTCTGTTTTTTAACATAATGTGTACATATTTCATCTTACACAGTACAATGTATTCTGCCCTTGTTCCTTTTAATGTAATGCGTGGTATACAATAATGTAGTATAAGTAACTGATTTTTTGTGTGCATATTAACCAAACTGAATTCTTAGATTATATATTATCACAATGCACATGGGCACATACTTTCTTTTGTATGTGATTATTTTTAATAAAAATTGTCATTCAGAAACAAATGTGTACATGTAATGTTATTACAGTAGGGAGAATCGTAAAGTTAAATGTGATCATTGACTATTTTCATAACACTTACTATTAAACATGTTTCTTCTGCTATCTGATTTTTGTACTACTACATATACATGTATTATGTTTATATTATGTTATTATGGTTACATTTCTGGAATAAAAACACATGAAAGTCAGTGAAAAAAGGAACGTTATGGTTGCAGGGAAAAATCTAAAAACCAAAGAAGTTTGCCAATTATGGTAAGGTATGTAACGATAGCTTGAGCCGCCACCATGCACTGCTAAGACTAACACAAAGGACATGCAAGAAGACCTCCCAAATAGTATTACAAAATAGGGCAGGTACAAAGAATAGTGATATAACTTTGGTGTGGCCATGCCCCAGACAATCTGGCCACTGGCCATGGCCACCAGGGACCGGCTATGGGGTTAAAGTGGTCAGTGGACCACTGCCCACTTTGATCACATGGCCAGTCTCTGGCGGTCATGCCCACTGTAACTCCATAGCCAGTCCCTGGTGGCCATGCCAGTTGCCGGATTGTCCAGGCCATGGTCAAAGGCCATTGGCCATGTCCCGTACAATCTGGCTACTGGCCATGTCTGCATGCACCTCAGACACCAAAGTTATATTACTCGTTTGTATATCTACATTTTGACACTTTTTGAAAAAAATAAACACAGGACAAATTTGCAAAAGCATGCTTTTGGGTCCTTGCCGATGCTCCTTACTCCAGTTTGCTGCAAATCCATCCGGCATTTCCGGCCATTCCACAGCAATCTGGCCACAGGATATGCCTCAGGCACCAATGTTATATCACTATTATTTATACCTGTCCTTGACTGGGGCCACATAGCTGGTCTCTGGTAGCCATGCCCACTTTAACTCCATAGCGGGTCCCTGGTGGACGAGGCCAGTGGAATATTGTCTAGGGCCTGGCCTTAGTCCTTATGCCTTAGGCCATGCCCTGGACATTCTGGCCACTGGCCGTGGCCACAGGCTATGCCTCAGCCACCGAAGTTATATCACTATTTTTTGTACCTACATTTCGATACATTTGAAAAAATAAAACTCAGGACAGATTTGCCAAGGCATACTTTTAAGTCCTTGCCGATGTTCCTCACGCAAGTTTGTTGCAATCTGTCAAGAATTATGGCTATAGCCATGGGCTGAATTTGTTTTCCACATTCAAGCCTAACCAGATTGTTGGGACCCCCGCTCCAATTTTGCCCCTCATGACAAAATCCCACCGAACTTGGTAAAAGCATTGAAAGTCTATAACTTTTTGCAAACGTTTGTGAAGATTCCTCACATGGCGCCAAAGTTAAAAGCGGCCAAATATTTTGGGCCCCTCTTGACGAAATGGCATTAAACTTTTCAAAAACATTGAAAGTTGGGTTGATATATTATTTTATAGCCGGTCAAGTGGCACAGCGAGTAGAGCGCTCGCTTTGACATCAGTGCAGAGCCTGCGAACGCAGGTTCGAATCCCGGCAGGTTCGAATCCCGGCAGCGCCAAACTCAGCGTTTCATCCTTCCGAGGTCGATAAATGAGCACCACACACCGTGGGTAATAATAAGCAGCGCTCAGATACCTGAGGGTTCGTAGCGCTATATAAATGCCAAATTATTATTATTATTATTATTTTAAAATTTCATGCAGTATCATTGAACAGCGCCCAAGTTATAAGCCTTCCAAAAACTGCTTTCACAGACCTTCACAGACCCTTTAATGCACACACATGCATTTATTTTTGTATTTTTATTGTACTTTATATAGCGCCTTTGTCCAAAGCGCTTTACATAGAAAGGAACAACGGTACAGGAATTGATCAGTAATGCATGTCAACATTCAGTCATCAATGACATTTGTGATGTCATCTTTGATGTCCTGGGCGTTAGTCTTCGCAGTGCGCGGTGGTGGCGCGAGTTATGGTTGCTTAGCTTACCATAACTGGCGAATTTCAAGGGTTTTTCGGTTTTACTTGGAACCATAACGTCCCTTTGACAAAGATTTTTCACTGAATTTCATAGGTTTTTAGTAGCGTAACTTAACCATAACGTCCCTTTAACAACGTTTTTTCACAGAATTTCATAGGTTTTTATTAGTGCAACTTAACCATAACGTCCCTGTAACATTTTTTTTAACTACATTTTAAAGGTTTTGATTAGTGCAACGTCACCATAACATCCTTTTCAATAGAGGAAGACCACTAACATCTTATGTCCTCAAAGTGGGAACGCCGGGTGGTAAAAAAAACAAAAAGATTTTCCTTCATACACCGGGACGCCTGCGGCGTCCCGATGTAGGAAGGAAAATCTTTTACCAAGATGGCCACCATGGAAAGGGAAGGCGGGGTGTATAAAGAACACAACAGGGCATGAGCGGGGCGTGGGGGGGTACAGGGGAGACACATGGGCATGAGCGGGGGTGAGAGGGAACAGTGTAAAAATGAAGCATGAGCAGGGGGTGGGGGGGAAAGGAAGGAAACACAGAGCATGAGCGGTGGTGGGGGGAACACGAGAGAGACACGGGGCATGAGCAGCGGGTGAAGAGGAACATGAGGGAGACACGGGGTATGAGCGGGGGGGTACAGGGCACACATGGGACATGAGCGGGGTGGGGGGAAAGGAGAGAGACAAGGGGCATGAGCGGGGGGTGGGGGGAACATGAGGGAGACACGGGGCATGAGCGGGGGGGTAGGGGGTAACACGAGGGAAACACGGGGCATGAGCGGGGGGTGGGGGGCAACAGCAGACAGACACGGGGCATGAGCGGGGGGGTGGGGCCAACAGGAGAGAGACACGGGGCATGAGCGGGGGGGTGGGGAGAACAGGAGACAGACACGGGGCATGAGCGGGGGATGGGGGGAACAGGAGACAGATACGGGGCATGAGCGGGGGTGGGGAGAACAGGAGACAGACACGGGACATGAGCGGGGGGCTGGGGGGCGAACAGGAGGGAGACACGGGGCATGAGCATGGAGTGGGGGGTACAGGAGACAGACACGGGGTATGGGTGGGGGCAACAGGAGACAGACACGGGGCATGAGCGGGGGGTGGGGGGAACAGGAGACAGACACAGGGCATGAGCGGGGGGTGGTGGGAACAGAAGACAGACACGGGGCATGAGCCGGGGGGTGGGGCTCAACAGGAGACAGACACGGGGCATGAGCAGGGGGTGGGGGGCAACAGGAGAGAGACACGGGGCATGAGCGGGGGGAGGGGGGCAACAGGAGAGAGACATGGGGCATGAGCGGGTGGGGGGAACAGGAGACAGACATGGGACATGAGCGGGGGAGGCAACAGGAGAGAGACACGGGGCATGAGCAGGTGGGGGGAACAGGAGAAAGACACGGGGCATGAGCGGGGGGTGGGGGGTACAGGAGACAGGCACGGGGCATGCGCGGGGGTTGGCGGGGTACAGGAGACAGACACGGGGCATGAGAGGGGGTTGGGGGGCAACAGGAGAGAGACACGGGGCATGAGCGGGGGGCGTGGGGGGCAACAGGAGACAGACACGGCACATGAGGGGAACAGGAGACAGATACAGGGCATGAGCGGGGGGTGGGGAGAACAGGAGACAGACACGGGGCATGAGCGGGGGAACAGAAGACAGACACGGGGCATGAGCGGGGGGTTGGGGGAAGGGGAGAGAGACACACGGGGCATGAGCGGGGGTGGGGGGAGGGAGAGAGACACACGGGGCATGAGCGGGGGGTGGGGGGAGGGAGAGAGACACACGGGGCATGAGCGGGGGGGTGGGCGGGAGGGAGAGAGACACACAGGGCATGAGCGGGGGGTGGGCGGGCGGTGGAGAGACACACGGGGCATGAGTTAGGGGGAGAGACACACGGGGCATGAGCGGGGCTGGGGGGCAGGAGAGAGACACACGTGGCATGAGCGGGGGAGGGCGGGAGGGGGAGAGACACACGGGGCATGAGCGGGAGTGGGGGAGGGAGAGAGACACACGGGGCATGAGCGGGGGGTGGGGGAAGGGAGAGAGACACACGGGGCTTTTGTGGGGGTGGGGGGAAGGGGAGAGACACACGGGGCATGAGCGGGGGGTGGGCGGGAGGGGGAGAGACACATGGGGCATGAGCGGGGGGTGGGCCGGAGGGGGGGAGGCACACGGGGCATGAGTGGGGGTGGGCCGGAGGGGGAGAGACACACGGGGCATGAGCGGGGGTGGGGCGGAGGGGGAGAGATACACGGGGCCTGAGTGGGGGGTGGGGGTAAGGGGGGAGAGACACACGGGGCATGAGCGGGGGTAGGGGGGATGGAGAGAGACACACGGGGCATGAGCGGGGGTGGGAGGGAGAGAGACACACGGGCATGAGTGGGGGTGGAGGGGAGGGAGAGAGACACACGGGGCATGAGCGGGGGTGGGGGGGAGGGAGAGAGACACATGGGGCATGAGCGGGGGTGAGGGGGAGGGAGAGAGACACACGGGGCATGAGCGGGGGTGGGGGAAGGGGAGAGAGACACAGGCATGAGTGGGGGGTGGGGGCAAGGGGAGAGAGACACGGGGCATGAGCGGGGGTGGGCGGGAGGGGGAGAGACACACGGGGCATGAGCGGGGGTGGGGGGGAGGGAGAGAGACACACGGTGCATGAGCGTGGGTGGGGGGAGGTAGAGAGACACACGGGGCATGAGCAGCGGGTGGGGGAAGGGGAGAGAGACACACGGGGCATGAGCGGGGGGTGGGGGGAGGGAGACACACGGGGCATGAGCGGGGGTGGGGGGAGGGAGAGAGACACATGGGGCATGAGCAGGGGGTGGCGGGGAGGGGGAGAGACACACGGGGCATGAGCGGGGGTGGGGGAAGGGGAGAGGGACACAGGCATGAGTGGGGGGTGGGGGCAAGGGGAGAGAGACACGGGGCATGAGCGGGGGGTGAGCGGGAGGGGGAGAGACACACGGGGCATGAGCGGGGGTGGGGGGGAGGGAGAGAGACACACGGTGCATGAGCGTGGGTGGGGGGAGGTAGAGAGACACACGGGGCATGAGCAGCGGGTGGGGGGAAGGGGAGAGAGACACACGGGGCATGAGCGAGGGGTGGGGGGAGGGAGACACATGGGGCATGAGCAGGGGGTGGGGGGAGGGGGAGAAACAGCGGGGGGTAGGGGGAGGGAGAGAGACACACGGGGCATGAGCGGGGGTGGAGGGGATGCAGAGAGACACACGGGGCATGAGCGGGGGTGGGCGGGAGAGAGACACACGGGGCATGAGTGGGGGTGGAGGGGAGGGAGAGAGACACACGGGGCATGAGCGGGGGTGAGGGGGAGGGAGAGAGACACATGGGGCATGAGCGGGGGTGAGGGGGAGGGAGAGAGACACACGGGGCATGAGCGGGGGTGGGGGAAGGGGAGAGAGACACAGGCATGAGTGGGGGGTGGGGGCAAGGGGAGAGAGACACGGGGCATGAGCGGGGGGTGGGCGGGAGGGGGAGAGACACACGGACATGAGCGGGGGTGGGAGGGGGAAAGACACACGGAGCAAGAGCGGGGGTGGGGGGGAGGGGGAGAGACACATGGGGCATGAGCGGGGGGTGGGCCGGAGAGGGAGAGGCACACGGGGCATGAGTGGGGGTGGGCCGGAGGGGGAGAGACACACGGGGCATGAGCGGGGGTGGGGCGGAGGGGGAGAGATACACGGGGCCTGAGTGGGGGGTGGGGGTAAGGGGAGAGAGACACACGGGGCATGAGCGGGGAGTGGGCGGGAGGGGGAGAGACACACGGGGCATGAGCGGGGGTGGGGGCGATGGAGAGAGACACACGGGGCATGAGCGGGGGTGGGAGGGAGAGAGACACACGGGGCATGAGTGGGGGTGGAGGGGAGGGAGAGAGACACACGGGGCATGAGCGGGGGTGGGGGGGAGGGAGAGAGACACATGGGGCATGAGCGGGGGTGAGGGGGAGGGAGAGAGACACACGGGGCATGAGCGGGGGTGGGGGAAGGGGTGAGAGACACAGGCATGAGTGGGGGGTGGGGGCAAGGGGAGAGAGACACGGGGCATGAGCGGGGGGTGGGCGGGAGGGGGAGAGACACACGGGGCATGAGCGGGGGTGAGGGGGAGGGAGAGAGACACACGGTGCATGAGCGTGGGTGGGGGGAGGTAGAGAGACACACGGGGCATGAGCAGCGGGTGGGGGGAAGGGGAGAGAGACACACGGGGCATGAGCGGGGGGTGGGGGGAGGGAGACACACGGGGCATGAGCGGGGGTGGGGGGAGGGAGAGAGACACATGGGGCATGAGCAGGGGGTGGGGGGGTGTGATGCTGGAAATACATCTGAGGGACAGGGCCTCTGAATCCTTGTCCTTTTTCTGTTTTTACCGTGTGTTCTGTTATGTTTTCTGCCCCGGAGTCCATGTGGGACTCCTGGCAGTGCAGCTCTCTCTTTTGGTTTGGTGAACAGACCCATGGGATACCCTTATGGCACCCATGGGTAGGGGTACAACCCTGTGCCCCTAGTGTATGTTTTTGGGCACCTGTGGGTGGCCCACAGAGCAGGGTATGGGCTGGTGGCAGCTCCATGCTGAACTTGACAGGTGCTCTGGGTATCCTCCATTTTGGGATACCCAGGCCCTGCCACTGGGATCAGTTGATTCCTGATAGAAACAAGATGGCCCCTGTGGCCTCTTGCTTTCTATTACCTGTTGTCTTGTTTTTCCCAAAGTCCTGGGAAGCCCTGACTCTGTCCCTTCCCCCTGACTGGCTGTTGGGTGGAAGTTCCATATATGGTATTGTTGTGAAGGCCCAGCTAGACTGACTGGAGCCTTCCCAGTGACTGTATGTTATGGGTACCTCCTGTGGGTGGGACCTGGGTGAATGGAGTGTGTGACCAATATACACTCCTTGTTGTGGTTGTCTGGTTTCTGGCATATGAGACAAAGACTGAGACAGCCCTGCCCGAAACTGGCCTGAATGCAGTGTGTAGTGTTGAATGGCTGGATACTTGTTCCAATCCACATTCCTTGTTGTGAGTGTCTGGAAGGGAGGAGTGTGGCCTGAATGCACTGTGTGCCTGATTGGCTGACTGACTGCATGAATGCCCTGCAGTGTGATTGGCTGCTGTGTGTGTGCCAGCAGTGTGGATGAGAGGGAGGATAGTATATCTGGGGACCTCTCACCACTGGAAATTGTTCAGTTCAGAAGGAACCATTGGTTGAGAAGCAACCATTGGGTTCAGAAGTTCAGAAGTGTCCAGAAGCTGAGTCTCCACTCAAGAGTAACTGGAACTGCTGATCCTCGACGTCCAGCTGGAAGAAGAAGACTTGCTGTGGCATTTGCTTCGACCGATCCGAAGGCTGTCGAAATTCGTCGAGGACTGACCCGAGAGAGGACCTGGTAAGGCGCCCTCTTCCCGTGCTCCGAGGGACCATCGAGCACCGCTCCATCTTCGCCGAAGCGCCCTGGAAGACAGGTCCTCGAAAGGCTGTCGACCCGAGACGGGACCGCCGAGGAGATCGAAGTGAAGCACCCGGACATCGACGCCGTCGAAGTCCATTGCCGTCGACCAGGGTTCGCAGGTTTGTGGAACCGCTGGAGGCCCGTCGAAGTTGTGTTGCCCAGCCGTGGGAACCACTTGACGCCGTGCCGCCGACGACCGGAGCCGTCCGCTCCATTGCCTAAGAACATTCAATCGAAGGACTCTCTCGACCGCATCGTCGACCGCTTATCCTGCCGGAGAAAGTCGAGGCCGACCAACGCGCCGAGGAGAAACCTACCGGTGGGTTTCCCGCCACCCGACGACCTCAAAGACTCGGACGACTCGACGCCCTTGCTGGGCTCTCGTCTCTACAATCTTTGCGGTCCAGAACTATTGTCATCGAGGTGCCCCGCACACCTCCGCCTTGCAGGACGCCGACGCCCCGACGCCGACGAGCACCGCTCGGACGAAGCTGCCGCCTCTTCGACATCATTCCACTTCGTTTGTCGACGGAAGTTCGACGCCCCGTGCCTCCCGCTTGAAAGGGAAGGCATTCAAGAAGGGCCGTCGATTCCCCGTCGCCAAACAGCGAGTCCCTCGACGTTAGTCGACTCCACCAGGTACATTGGGGGGGTAAAAACATTATAGAGGAAAATAAGACTTGCAGAGCAATATATGGACTGGGCTGGTGCTATATCTTTCTTTACAGGTTGCCCAGGTGGGGGAATCTCCACACAGAACTGTGCCTAGTGGTAGGGGTCAGTATTCTGCCTATTGCTCAACCATCTTATTTTCTCTCTTCTCTCTATTGCTGATTTCACTCTATTGGTCTGTGTGACATTGTACAGTATTGTTCATGCACTTCAATGAGATCTAGGGTGGTACCACTTTAGGATTGTAAATATTTGTCATTGTAGATTTTGCCAGAGTACAAAGTGAGTTATCATGATGAATGTACATAACCTTAACTATTGATTATATAAAGACTGTGTTCTAACCAATACAGAGTGTGGATATTCCTTTGTGGGGGCTTGGGGATACACTGTACTTAAGAACCAGCCTGCATCACCTCCTGAGAAGCTAGGCCTTGATTGCTCGACCATTGCTACCGAATAGAGAATCTTGGCTGGGGTCTCCTGTGCCTCTCCTCCACCATATAGGGAGTGGGAGTACAGACACCCCCCACCGGTCGTTGAGATCCGTTCTCTTCACACTGGTGGCAGCGGTGGGATGCTTATGGTTTTAAGAATCAGTGTATAACCGTGCCACTTACAAAGGATATTTGCCCTTTATTGAATTAAGGTTTAGTTGTGTACAAGGTAACTGCATTACAAACAATGGAGTCTATTGCGAATGGCAAATTAACTCGGATGAGCTTGGAGGCTCTCCAGAGTGCTTGTGAAGCTAGGGAGTTAGACTTTGTGGATAAGTCTAGGGCTGAGCTGACAGCTGCCCTGGTGGACTACCAGACTGATAGTGAAACTCTTGATGAGGGGGGGAATGCAACCAATGAGGACTCTGCCCCTGGGGTTTCTGCTGAATCTGTTTCTGGGAATGCCGCCATTCCTGCTGCCTCTGTTCCAAACTCTAGCAATTCCTTAGAACTTGAGTTATTAAGGATGAAATTGGCCTTTGAATACCGCAAGTTGGAAATAGATGCTGAGCTTAAGAAAGAGGAGTTGGCTCAACAAGTTGCACTCAAAAATAAGGACCTTGAACTCAAGAGCCAGGACACTGAATGTCAGAGAATCCAGCTAGAGAAAGCTAGAGTGGAGACTTCAGCTAGATCCAGTGAGAGTGTCAGGTCCCCAGCCACCAAGTTTATGAAAGATTTGGTTGGTGTGTTTGTGGAGGGTTCGGATATCCTCCAATGGATTGAAGCGTTTGAAATGGCTTGTGAGATTCATGATGTGGATAAAAGAGATTGGGCGAAGTGTTTGTTAAGCAGAGTGCCTCAAACCGGGTATGACTGTATTCTGAAGCTGAGTGTGGAAGAAAGGGGTCAGTACGAGTGTATGAAGTCTGCTTTGATTGCCAAGTTCGGCAAGACACCTACCCAATACCTTAGAAGGTTCAGGGATTTTAAGAAAAAGGAGAATATGTCTTGGGTTGACTGGGTGAGTGCTGCGCACATGAACATGATGGGGTGGATCGATGGATACAAGGTTAAGACTTTTGTTGAATTGTCCCACCTCTTGTTTTTTGAGCATTTCTCTGAAGCCTGTTCACCAGAGCTGCGTCAGTATGTGGCTGACCAGAACATTTTGGACCCCTTTAAGCTGGCTAGGTTGGCTGACAGGTGGGTCTCCCACCGGGTGTCCCCTAAGGACTCCAGTGGGAAGGACAAGGATAAAGAGAAGGGGGCCTCTCAGAAAGCTGAGGAGCCCCCCAAGCAATCACAGTCGGGTAAACCAAATCCTTCCTCTCCTAAGACCCAAAAATCTAGTGGGGATAAGTCATCTGGGGGTGGGAATAAGAGTAGTGGTCCACCTGCTGCAAAGCAGGCTCCCAGTGGTTCCAGTACCGTACCTCGCACTCCTGGCGCTTGTTGGGACTGTGGGGCTCTGGATCACAAAAGGGGTGACCCCAAGTGTAAAGGTAAGGCACTTGGAGTACAGGCTGTCAGCCTGACCTACCCTTACCCCGTGTCTGAGGTGGAGGCCACTGTCCTCCCCTCCTCTGCCGGTATCACATTTGGTGCTCCGGTGGAGATTTCCTTAGTGTCCCTTGGGGCCTGGGACCAGTACGCGGAAGTACTGGCGACTATCCCACAGAACACCCGTAGGTTTTTGTGAAGTGTCCTCTTGAATGGCCAGCCTTCTACTGGTTTGAGAGACACTGGGGCAAGCATGACAGTGGTGGACAGGACCCTGCTCAGGCCAGAGGACTATGAAGGTGCTCCTCTGCAAACCACCAGGTTAGCTGGTGGGCCTCCCAAATTATCACCTGTAGCCTTAGTCACACTCATGATTGGAGACAAGACAGCGAAGCTTCCTGTCCTGGTTCAGGACAATGTCCCTGCTAACATTTTGTTAGGGAATGATCTAGTAGAGTTGGGGTTGATCTCGGATGGTCTTCCCATGACTGCTGCTGCCGTCACTAGATCACAGGTGACATCGGGTCTGGCTGTGGGTCAGATACCCGAGCCAAAGGCGAGGCCTAAGGCAAGAAGGAGGAAGACCAAGAAGGCCACCCCTGTGGAGGGAGCACCTTCTCTTCCTGCCGCACCCATTGGGATCCATGCTCCGGACGGGCTGGGTCCAGTGGAAAACCCAAACTCAACTCCTTTGGGAGAAGAGGCAGAAGACTCTCCTGTGGGAGAGGTTCTTAACCCGGAGGATCATCCCGACCTTCAATGCTTGTCAGCTGAAGGGGGACCCTCCCGGGCGGACTTCTGTAAGGGACAGAGAGAGTGCCACTCTCTCGAGGGACTGAGGAAACAGGCCCTGGCCCAGGCACAAGGAGAGGTGCCTAGGAATTTCCGGATTTATTGGGAGGGTGAGCTCCTTGTTAGTGAGCCCACTAAGCCTGAACCTGGTGCCCGCAAGAGGTTGGTGGTACCCCAGGTTTACAGGCCCTTCCTACTGCAGTTGGCGCATGAGGTGCCCTTGGCTGGTCATCTTGGGACCAAGAAGACTAAGCAGAGGCTCTCTGCCCATTTCTACTGGCCACGGATGGGAGTAGAAGTGGAGTCCCACTGCAGGACCTGCCCAACTTGTCAGTTGTCTGGCAAGACTGGAGGCAGTGTCATTGCCCCACTACAGCTGTTGCCAGTGGTTGGCACACCATCTGAGAGGGTGGGCATCGACATCGTCGGTCCCCTTGACCCTCCCTCATGTCTCTTGCTAGCTTCTGGGCAAGAAGAGGATGAGAGTGAGCCCCTTCCTGATTTGCTGCATAGCAACCCTCAGGATGGCTCCGTGGAGGGAGTACATCTCTCTCCAGATTTGACAACAGAGCAACAGAGGGCCTGTAGGGCTTTGCTCCAGCACTACGCCTCTCTGTTTTCACTGAAGCCAGGCCTTACACCGTGGTGTAAGCACGAAATTGACACTGGTGACAGTGTACCTGTCAAAAGCAGGTGCTACCGTATGTCAGATACCGTTAAGAACCACATCCAGGCTGAGGTCGCCAAGATGTTGGATCTGGGTGTTATTGAACCCTCAACCAGTCCCTGGTCCAGTCCAGTGGTCCTTGTCCCCAAGGCAAGTTCCCAGGCGGGTACCAAGGATTGGAGGTTCTGTGTGGACTACCGAGGAGTCAATGCCGTCACCAAGACTGACGCACACCCATTGCCCAGGGCTGATGAGCTCGTGGACACTATAGGTGCTGCCAAGTTTGTGAGCACCTTTGACCTCACTTCAGGCTATTGGCAAATAGCTCTGACGGACCATGCCAAGGAAAAGACGGCCTTCTCAACACCTGAGGGACTCTACCAGTTTAGGGTCATGCCTTTTGGGTTGAAGAATGCCCCTGCCACCTTCCAGAGATTGGTCAACCATGCGCTCAGTGGGCTGGAAGCCTTTTGTGTGGCTTACTTAGACGACATTGCCGTCTACAGTTCCACCTGGGAAGAGCATTTGACACATCTGGATAAGGTGTTGCAGGCCTTGAAAAGGGCTAACCTCACTATCAAGGCCACCAAGTGCCAGATAGCTCAGGGGAAAGTTACCTATCTTGGTCATGAGGTAGGAGGGGGTCAAATCCAACCTCTCGCCAGTAAAGTACAGGATGTACAGAACTGGGAGACTCCCACTACTCAAACCCAGGTGAGGGCCTTTTTGGGTCTCACTGGGTACTATCGCAATTTCATGGCAGACTATGGGACCATAGCTGCACCTCTGACCGCTCTAACTTCGCCCAAGCAGCCTAGGAAGGTTAATTGGACCGAAGACTGTCAGAGGGCCTTTGATGGCTTGAAAGAAAGTCTGTGTAGGGCACCTGTGTTGAGTGCGCCTGACTACAGCCGACCCTTTATCGTCCAGACGGATGCCTGCGACACCGGAATTGGAGCTGTCTTGTCCCAGTTAGATGACAAAGGGAGAGAACACCCTATCATATTCATCAGTAGAAAACTCAAGGGTAGAGAACTTAGGTGGGCTACTGTTGAAAAGGAGTGTTTTAGCATAGTTTGGAGCCTTAGGCGTTTTAGGCCCTACCTTACGGGGTCTACCTTCAAGGTCCAAACAGATCATAAGCCCCTGAAGTGGCTTATGCAGATGAAGGGTGAGAACCCGAAATTGCTCAGGTGGTCCATTAGCCTACAAGGGCTAGACTTCACCATAGAGCACAGACCAGGGAAGAGTCACGATAATGCAGATGGCCTTTCCAGAAGGTATGTTGACCGTCTGGATGAGGGTGTCTATCCCGTGGGAGATTAGACACCCTCCACCTCAGTCTGGGGGGGGCGACTGTGATGCTGGAAATACATCTGAGGGACAGGGCCTCTGAATCCTTGTCCTTTTTCTGTTTTTACCGTGTGTTCTGTTATGTTTTCTGCCCCGGAGTCCATGTGGGACTCCTGGCAGTGCAGCTCTCTCTTTTGGTTTGGTGAACAGACCCATGGGATACCCTTATGGCACCCATGGGTAGGGGTACAACCCTGTGCCCCTAGTGTATGTTTTTGGGCACCTGTGGGTGGCCCACAGAGCAGGGTATGGGCTGGTGGCAGCTCCATGCTGAACTTGACAGGTGCTCTGGGTATCCTCCATTTTGGGATTCCCAGGCCCTGCCACTGGGATCAGTTGATTCCTGATAGAAACAAGATGGCCCCTGTGGCCTCTTGCTTTCTATTACCTGTTGTCTTGTTTTTCCCAAAGTCCTGGGAAGCCCTGACTCTGTCCCTTCCCCCTGACTGGCTGTTGGGTGGAAGTTCCATATATGGTATTGTTGTGAAGGCCCAGCTAGACTGACTGGAGCCTTCCCAGTGACTGTATGTTATGGGTACCTCCTGTGGGTGGGACCTGGGTGAATGGAGTGTGTGACCAATATACACTCCTTGTTGTGGTTGTCTGGTTTCTGGCATATGAGACAAAGACTGAGACAGCCCTGCCCGAAACTGGCCTGAATGCAGTGTGTAGTGTTGAATGGCTGGATACTTGTTCCAATCCACATTCCTTGTTGTGAGTGTCTGGAAGGGAGGAGTGTGGCCTGAATGCACTGTGTGCCTGATTGGCTGACTGACTGCATGAATGCCCTGCAGTGTGATTGGCTGCTGTGTGTGTGCCAGCAGTGTGGATGAGAGGGAGGATAGTATATCTGGGGACCTCTCACCACTGGAAAATGTTCAGTTCAGAAGGAACCATTGGTTGAGAAGCAACCATTGGGTTCAGAAGTTCAGAAGTGTCCAGAAGCTGAGTCTCCACTCAAGAGTAACTGGAACTGCTGATCCTCGACGTCCAGCTGGAAGAAGAAGACTTGCTGTGGCATTTGCTTCGACCGATCCGAAGGCTGTCGAAATTCGTCGAGGACTGACCCGAGAGAGGACCTGGTAAGGCGCCCTCTTCCCGTGCTCCGAGGGACCATCGAGCACCGCTCCATCTTCGCCGAAGCGCCCTGGAAGACAGGTCCTCGAAAGGCTGTCGACCTGAGACGGGACCGCCGAGGAGATCGAAGTGAAGCACCCGGACATCGACGCCGTCGAAGTCCATTGCCGTCGACCAGGGTTCGCAGGTTTGTGGAACCGCTGGAGGCCCGTCGAAGTTGTGTTGCCCAGCCGTGGGAACCACTTGACGCCGTGCCGCCGACGACCGGAGCCGTCCGCTCCATTGCCTAAGAACATTCAATCGAAGGACTCTCTCGACCGCATCGTCGACCGCTTATCCTGCCGGAGAAAGTCGAGGCCGACCAACGCGCCGAGGAGAAACCTACCGGTGGGTTTCCCGCCACCCGACGACCTCAAAGACTCGGACGACTCGACGCCCTTGCTGGGCTCTCGTCTCTACAATCTTTGCGGTCCAGAACTATTGTCATCGAGGTGCCCCGCACACCTCCGCCTTGCAGGACGCCGACGCCCCGACGCCGACGAGCACCGCTCGGACGAAGCTGCCGCCTCTTCGACATCATTCCACTTCGTTTGTCGACGGAAGTTCGACGCCCCGTGCCTCCCGCTTGAAAGGGAAGGCATTCAAGAAGGGCCGTCGATTCCCCGTCGCCAAACAGCGAGTCCCTCGACGTTAGTCGACTCCACCAGGTACATTGGGGGGGTAAAAACATTATAGAGGAAAATAAGACTTGCAGAGCAATATATGGACTGGGCTGGTGCTATATCTTTCTTTACAGGTTGCCCAGGTGGGGGAATCTCCACACAGAACTGTGCCTAGTGGTAGGGGTCAGTATTCTGCCTATTGCTCAACCATCTTATTTTCTCTCTTCTCTCTATTGCTGGTTTCACTCTATTGGTCTGTGTGACATTGTACAGTATTGTTCATGCACTTCAATGAGATCTAGGGTGGTACCACTTTAGGATTGTAAATATTTGTCATTGTAGATTTTGCCAGAGTACAAAGTGAGTTATCATGATGAATGTACATAACCTTAACTATTGATTATATAAAGACTGTGTTCTAACCAATACAGAGTGTGGATATTCCTTTGTGGGGGCTTGGGGATACACTGTACTTAAGAACCAGCCTGCATCACCTCCTGAGAAGCTAGGCCTTGATTGCTCGACCATTGCTACCGAATAGAGAATCTTGGCTGGGGTCTCCTGTGCCTCTCCTCCACCATATAGGGAGTGGGAGTACAGACACCCCCCACCGGTCGTTGAGATCCGTTCTCTTCACAGGGGGAGGGGGAGAAACACACGGGTCATGAGCGGGGGGTAGGGAGAGGGAGAGAGGCACACGGGGCATGAGCAGGGGGTGGGGTGGAGGGAGAGAGACACACGGCGTTCGTGTGCAGGCAGCAGATCCCGCTCCTCGGCCCCCCACTGGCCACCGTGTGCAGATGGCGTGAGGGGGGGCTGGAGGAACAGGAGAGACACAGAGCATGAGTGGGGGTAGAGGGGACAAGAAGGACATACGGGGCATGAGCGTGGGTGGGAGGAACAGGAGACAGACACAAGACTTACTGTGCAGGCGGCGAGGAACAAAGATGGCGGGCGTCTCTGAAGCCAGACGCACTGCACGCTTTCACCGCATCCAATGAGAGAGCACGTCAGATGTCCGCGGACATCACGCAAGCTGCTTGCGCAATCACCGTCCTGTCCACGGAGCGAACAGGGAAGTGTGTCCGCGAAGCGAACACAGATATCACTAATTTTTTTCACTTACATTTTTGCCATTTTTTTAAAAACTACTGGACGGACACCAAATAAAGCAAAGCACGCTTTCGGGACCAAGCCGCCGCTCCTGCCCGCAAATTTGGTGTAAATCCGTCCAGAGGTTTGGGCTGTAGGCGTGAGCAAAGTTTTTTCCCACTATGTCTATGGGAAAAAAAACGTTTTGGGACCCCCCCTATAACTTTGCCCCCCCTGGACGAATCCTCACCAAACTCTGCAAAAGAATTCAGAGTGACCCAAATACTTTATTTGCAAAGTTTGGTGAGGAT
This sequence comes from Ambystoma mexicanum, assembly GCF_040938575.1. Taxonomy (NCBI): domain Eukaryota; kingdom Metazoa; phylum Chordata; class Amphibia; order Caudata; family Ambystomatidae; genus Ambystoma; species Ambystoma mexicanum. The sequence continues at coordinate 562,522,760 of NC_090921.1, forward strand.
TCGTCCAGGGAGAGCGAAGTTATAAGCCGCCCAAAAAGTGCTCATCCTATGGAAACACCAACTTAACCATAACTACATGGCCACTACCGTGGCCATGTAATATATATATTCCTGTGAGACTAAGAACCTTGGTGTCATCTTCGACTCCACGCTCTCCTTCTCTCCTCACATCTCTGACGTTTCGAAGAAGTCAAACTATCAGCTGCACCTCCTCAAAGCTATTCTCCCTTTTCTCACTTTCCCCCAGAAGCTCACTGTCTCCAGAGCTCTGGTCCTCTCAAGGCTGGACTCATCGACCTTTACAACTTATCCAGAAAGGACTACAAGACGTGTCCTTGGCCTCAAGCCCAGGGATCATATGCATATCTCTCTAGCTCTGAAATCTCTTCACTGGCTCCCTCGGCCTGCAAGGATCAAGTTCAAGACCCTCTGCATCGTCTACAAGGCTTTCTGGGGCTTGCGACCGCTCTACCTCTAACTTTCTTTTCCAAAACATCTTCCTTCTCGGACTCTCTGCTCCTCCACCTCCAACTCTCTGAGGGTCAAACACTTCTCCGAGCAGAGAGTTGGGGGCAGATCTATCTCCTCAGCTTGGGCCTCCCTCTGGAACAGCCTCCCTGCCTGTCTCAAACTTGAGCAGAACCACCTCTGGTTCTGGAAGCAACTCAAGGCTTCCTTTTCGCTTCTGATTTCTCTCTTCCTCTGCCCTGGGGATGCACTTGGCTGCTTCGTGCACTGGTCACCTGGCCAACCTCTCTACTCGGGCCCAGGCTTCTAAATGTCCAGTTGCCCTCGCACTGCATCCGGGCTTCCCAGCACTTAAGGTTCTGTATCTGCAACCCTACAGCCCCTTCTCTCTGCATTTATGAGCCTTTTGAGTTAACTGCACTTCACCTTTGCCCTCCCCCCTGGCACTTCTCCCCTTCCGTCTTCCCCAGTCTTGCGCGATAAGAATGACACAAGGCCTAGTAAGATCATTTTTTTGTCCTACCTTTGTTCCTTGTCTTGTTGTGCCTAGGAACACTTGTGTATAGGCATGTTATAAATGCCACAATAATATCATATCATATTATATCAATAAAAGCCTATAAAATTCAATGAAGAACTTTGTTAAAGGGACGTTATGGTTACAAGTAAAACCAAAAAATAACAGAAACTCGCCAGTTATGATAAGTTAAGCAACCATAACTCACGCCACCACTGTGCACTGCATAACACCCAGAAAATGAAACATATCATCACAAATGTCATTGATGACATCACTGATGACATCACATATTATAATAATTTTATTGAACAGTCCCTACAAGGGCTAGTGATTATAATGTTGGTAACAAGATGTCAGGGGTGATCGGGAGATGTATCATAAACTACTTAATGTATTAAATAATGTTGTCATCTAAAGAGAACATTATATTTGAGTGTTGTTGTTAATACAGGAACCTAATCATACATACACATAGGCAATAATGTCCATTTAACAATGGTTTTCACAGTATTTCATACATGGCGTCCATTTCAAAAGTTTTGATGCACCTCATGTTTTTAATTGAACAATCAGCGAGCACGTATGATGGGTCCAGAGGCATCTGCGGACTCTGAATCAGGAAATGAGTCTGCGGACTAGACCCAGATATCACTAATTTATTTTACCTACTTTTTGGACATTTTAGAAAAAACTACTTGACAGAGTCACAGCAAATTTACAAAAGCACGCTGAAAAATAGCTGAGTGTCATCTGCATAACATTGAAAATTGGAGCAGAAAGTAGCGATGCGGTCCGAAAGAGGTACCAGGTTGTGGTTAAAGAGCCAGGGTGAGCGGTTAGATGCCTGGGAACACCACAAGTTGAGAGAGAGATACGCCCGATGCCCTCCACTTCCTCTCCAACGCCCTACACTTTTGTTTAAGGGCAGTGAGGTCAGAATCATACCAAGAGTTGCACTTGAATTTGGGCTTCAAGCAGATCCTCATGACAGGAGCAAGGGCATCCTGAGTGTTAGAGATAGAGAGATGAAGGCTGTGTCAGGCTGTGTCAGGGTTTGAGTCAGCCAAAGGTGGAGGAGGAGAGACACACGCTTCATGGGTCGGATGACAGAGAAGGTAGGTGGCAGTGCTGGAGTCAACTTGACCTGCGGGGAAGAGAGAGAGGTGAGAAGAAAGACGAAAGTGATCACTCTAAGAGAGAGGAGGGGTGAGAGGGTTAGAGAAGGGGAGGTCTGAGCAGATCAGAACATTCAAGGTGTACTCTCCAGAGTGAGTCGGGCCATAGGGAAGAATACAGAGAAAGAGAATCACAGAGGCTGCGAAAGAGTCCTGAAGAAGGGCTGGTAGCATCCAGGAGGATGTTCAAGTCTCTGAGGAGGAGAAGTTGAGAGATGGAGGCAAGGAGCTAGGAGGAGAGGTCAGCCCACCCAGAGAGGAAGAATGCGACCTGGCCAGGCAGCCTGTAGATGGTGGCCACCGTGAGAGAGAGGCCAGGAGAGAGAGAGAGAGCCTACAGACCAGGCCTTCAAAGGATGAGTAGTCCTGCATTGGAATGATAGAAGCAGGAATCCTGGGAAAATCAAGTGCAACTTAACTATAACGTTCTTTTAGCAAAGATTTTCATTGAATTTCATGGGTTTTTATTAATGCAGCTTAACCATAACGTCCCTTTAACAAAGTTTTTTCAGTGAATTTCATGGGTTTTTACCAGTGCACCCTAATTTGCTACAACTTACTAGTATCTTACTTACTCAAATATAGCAACATTTTTCTCCAATTTAGAAAGTTTCACCTTAAAACTCTGCCATTCCTCACCTTCTAGCATCATTCTTAACACTTCTATACACTTTTTGCAACTTTTTCCACTGTCTTCGTGTTCGCCGATGATTGCGAACGTCTGATGTCATTGCACTCGTGCGGCGTTATGACCTGTCGGCAAATGCATCCACGGTTTGCGAACGGGTCTGTGCTTCGGGGACAGTTCAAAACTGCATTTTCAGCTAATTTGCAAACTTTAAAGCTCAAAATTTAACCTTGCACAGCCCCTACACCTATTATCTGTTAACAATCTAGCACACACCACACACTTGGAAGAATATTAAGAAAACTACAATTTATCTTAGAAAAAGCCATCAGCTATTGCCATCCCTCCTCCCCAAGAGCCACCACCACCACCAGTTGGAGGACCTATGCAATGAAAGAAGCACAATACTTCAAAACACAATCAAGAAGACCAGGAATATGAGGTAGAAGAGTGTGGCAGTTCTTTACCACTGTTGGAAATGTACCAACGCCTAAAGCCACAAAAGTGAAATGCACTGTACTCAGTAGCGGACAGCATGGGCAGTACTATGGGACCAGCTCCATGCGCCACCACACCAAATCCAACCACTGCAATGCTCTGAGAAAGGCTGTTCCTTTCTTAGGAAGTAGTAGGCTGTCTTCCTCTACCTCATCTTCCTCAACTATCTTTTCCAACTGCTTCTCCATTGACTATCCTTCCCTTCTCACTAAGTCTGGTTGGAAGAAGTTCAAAAAGGATATCTTGGCCTCTAACCCTGGTTTTCCTGTCGCCGACACCTACTCCAATGCTTCCGCCAGACAGACCCTCACTGATATCCTCTTTGTCGTTCTTTCGCCAGCTCTATGGACTCCTCATATGGTCTCTGTGCTCTGCCCTATCTCCTCCACGCCCATTCATGGTGGCACTCGCTGGGAAGTTCTCATGGCTTCCTTCGACTCCTCTAAAGTTATCATTAATGTCTACCTAAATGGCACTGTCATGATCCAAGATCCTCAGGCCAATCTCGTCTGCTTTGATAGGTGCTTCCCTTGTCTCATCAATTTCCTCTCATCTCCTGCTGTCCCCTCCTCTCCCCCCTTGGCTACCTTGCCCTCTCTCTCCTCCTCCTCCTCTGCCCCTCCTAGGGCTCTTTCTCCTCCACAGGGCGTACCTCTGATCTGTACCCCTCCCCGGAAGGTCTTTAAGGCTGGAAACCTTCTTCATATTGCCACTCTCAAATCTTGCTCTGCTGTCAAACACTCCTCTGACATCTGCCACCTCCTTGAAGAACTAGACCTTGATGTCCTTGGTCTTACTGAGACATCGTTCACGGCCAGCTCTGTCACGAGCTTTGACACTCTCCTCCCTGATGGCTGCAAGCTCCTCTCAGCACCCAGATCCTCCCGGTCTGGTGGGGGGGGGAGGGGAGCCCTGATCTTTCCTGAGTAGATTCCTGCCTCTATCATTCCCACTCAGACCTACTCCTCTTTTGAATGCCTTGTCTGTAGGCTTTCTCTCTCGCCTACCCATTCTCTTACTGTGGTTACCATCTACCGGTCTCCGGGTGAAATCACCTAATTTCTCTCTGAGTGGGCCGAGCTCTCCTCCTTCCTCCTGGCCTCTACTTGCTCCTCCTCTGTACTCTTCCGTGACCTCTGCAACTCCCTCTCCCTGTCCATCCTCCCCTCTGGCCTGACTCACTCTGCAGGGCACACACTCGATGTCTTGATCTCCTCTGACCTCCCCCTCTCCATCCCTCTGACCACTCCTCTCTCCTGGAGCGATCACTCCCTCCTCTCCTCTCATCTCTCCCTCTCTTCCCCACAAGCCAAGCCTACCCCAACACTGCCACCTACCTTCTCGGACATCCGGCCCATGAAGCGTGTGTCAGTTGAGGCTTTTGCCGCCACTTTCTCCCCCGCCCCCCTCCACCTTTGGCTGTCTCACATCCTGACACAGCCCTGTCTCTGCTCTACTCTTCAATTTCTAATACGCTTGATGCTCTTGCCCCTGTCATGAGGATCGTTTGAAGTCCAAAGCCAAGTGAAATTCCTGGTATGACTCTGACCTAGCTACACTTAAACGTAAGTGTAGGGAGTCTGAGAGGAAATGGAGGACTTCCTGTTCATCCTCTGACAAACTGGCCTGTTGCCTGCTACAAAGGCAATACTGACTCTCTGTCCTCACCAAGAAGAGAGTCCACATTCAAGCTCGTGTCTCTGCAGCATCTAACAACTCGGCCAAACTCTTTAAAATCTGCAAGGAGCTGGCCAACCCTGCTGCAGTCTCTACCCTTCCTGTTGCCTCCCAGGCTCTTTGCAATGCTCTTGCCTCAAACTTCATTTAAAAAACCCAGGACATCCTGTCTACCCTCTCCACCTACACCCCTTCTCTCCCCTCCCCATCTGTGCTTGCTGACCCTCCTTTAGCCACACCCCACCATCCTTCTCGTCCTTTCCTCTTTTCTCCTCTGACGAGGTCGCTAGACAAGTCCGATCTATGAAAGCCTCGTCAAAACAGGTTCATCCCTGTTCCTCTAAAACCATCAAGGACCACATTGACACCCTCACTCCGGCCCTTGCTGATTTTTGCAACCACTCCTTTGCCTCGGGATCCTTCCCCTCCCCTCTGAAGCACTCCTTTGTGCATCCTCTTCTCAAGAAACCCACAGCTGATCCTTCCTGACCAGCTAACTATCGCCCAATTTCCATTACTCCCTTTCTTGACAAACTCCTGGAAAAGTTGGCCATCTCTCAGTTTAACCTTCATTCCCATTCTGTTCGCTGTCTCCATGACCACCAGTCTGGCTTCGGAGCTGCCAGAATCACAGAAACTGCTCTCCTAAACATCCGTGAATATCTGCTCTCCAACCTTGACTCTAACATTCCCTCTGTCCTCATCCTCCTCAATCTCTCTTTTGCCTTCGCCACGGTCAACCATACCATCCTGCTCAACCGTCTCCGTGAAAACCTGGGTATCACTGATCAGGCTCTGGCCTGGCTGACCTCTTTCCTCTCCGATCGACCCTCCCAGGTCCAACTTGGGTCCTTCCTTTCATCTATCTTCCTCTCTATCTGTGGTGTTCTCCAGGGGTCTAACCTCTTGCCCTGGCTGTTCAACCAATATCTGGCAACTCTGGCCCACTGCATTACCACTTTCTGCTAAAATTTCAGTGCTACGCTGACGACACTCAAACTAATTTTCAGGCTGCCCTCTGCCACCTCCTCTCCCTCTCTCATCTCTGATTGCCTAACTGCCATTCAAGATTGGTGTGCCGCCAAAGATCTTTGTCTGAATGCCAGCAAGACGGAGATCCTCCTCATCGGCACACCTTCACCATCCTTTCCCCTCACTCTCTGGCCGGCCTCCCTTGGCCCTCCTCCTATCCCCACCTGCGAGGCTAAGAACCTCAGGGTCATCTTTGACTCCACCCTTTCCTTCTCCGCCCACATCTCTGAGGTCTCTAAAAAGTAACATTTCCAACCGCACCTCCTCATAAGTACTCTTCCTTTCCTCTCCTTCCCCCAGAAGCTCATGGTATCCCAAGCTCTGGTTCTCTCTAGCTTGGACTATTGTAACAGCCTCTTTCTAAATCTATCTGCCTCTACTGTCCGCCTTCTGCAACTAATCCAGAACAGGACTGCAAGACTTGTCCTTGGCCTCAAGCCCTGGGATCACATCTCTCCAGCTCTGAAATCTCTCCATTGGCTCCCAGTGGATGCAAGGATTAAATTCAAAACCCTCTGCATTGTCCACAAGGCTTTCTGGGGCCTGGGTGCAAAATATCTTCAGCTATCCCTCCGCAAATACCTCCCCTCTCGAGCTCTTCGCTCCTCTACCTCCAACTCTGTCAGGGTCAGTCGTTTTTCAAAGAAACAAGCTGGTGGTAGATCTCTGTCTTTGGCTGGGGCCTCCTTCTGGAACAGCCTCCCTGCCACTCTAAAACTTGAGGACAACCATCTCTGGTTCCGGAAGCTCCTCAAGACCTTCCTCTTTTCTTCTGCCTTCGACCCCCTCTCCCCTGCTGATTTGTTCTCTCTTGGCACCGTGCACCTGGCCACCCTCTGTCCTCCGGGCCCAGGTACCTGCTCACCCTGCCACCCTCCCGCACTGCCTCCGGGCCACCCCTTGCACTGGGGTCTGTATCTGTACCCATACAGCCCCCCCTTTTCTTCCTGCACTTATCAGACCTACCCTGTCTGCTGCCTTAAACCTAGCGCTTGCAAATTGCTGGCTGCACTAAAACTGTTAGTTGCCTTTATTATTTATTTATTGTTATTTACCTGTTTCTCCTCTGCTTCGCACTTTCCACTTCTCCCCCCTTCCATGCACTTTTCCCTTCCCCCTCTCCCATGCACTTGCGCGTTCTCAATGTCACTGGGCCTAGTAAAATCGCTGTTTTGTTCTCCCCTGTTCCCCTCCCTTGCCTTGTCGCGCTCTGAAACACTTGTGTACGAGCGGGATAGAAATAAAATATCAATGTCAATTACGCAGCCCACTTCTGTGGGACAAAAAATCCCACCAGGTACCTTGCAAGTAATAGAAGAGGCTAGTGATCCATATCTTAAAACAACAGTACTCTGTATATACTGCAGCACACCACTCTATAGGGGGGGAGACATTTCGAAGTGCTTTTGAAGCTGTAATCAATGAGCATGAGAAACACTGCCCTCTACCTTAGATTTAACACACATACAACATCTCCCCCTGTCCACCTGCCCCTCCATATCTGTGGTTGGTGCCCCTTCCCTCATTCCGGTTCTCCCCTTACTTTCTGGCCTTTCCTGCAACAAACAAAAAAACATAATATAAGGTTCCTTTAGGAACCACCTTCCACAGTTAAAAAATAGAACTAAAAAAATAAACGTATAGACTCCATCTACTTTACATATTTCAGTGAACTAGTTAGATTCCGTAAGATTCTCCAACATTCCCATTAGCATGTTCTACTATGCTAATGGCAATAATGGCCAATTGTATACTAGAGAAAAAGAAAAAAGCACAAAAAGAAATTTATGTGCGAGATTCTTCTCTCTAGCATACAATAAACACCATAATACATTGCCATTTATAACTATCCACAGACTCCAAATTCCCCTGTCTAGCACATGCCTTATTAGAAAACCCGGATTGCACATGCACACCATCACCCAAAACAGCCCTTATACTCTTTTTACTGTTATGTTTGTAACACTCCCTCATTCCCTGGTTTAAACCATGCACACATACCAGTCACTTAAAAACCTCTACATAACCCCCATCAAATTTTTAAACTTCCACCCACCAACTGCCACTCAACAATGTTCTACAAATGTTTTACATCTACATTTCCCATATTTATACCAAAAAAATGTACATAGTGCTTCTATACATGCACATATGCATTGTGCAGTGACAGAAGTGCTTAAAGAAAAGGGGCAGTACGGATGGGCAAGTGCTCAGGGGAGCCTAGGGGGGAAGTGCAAAGGGATGCCAGGGTGGGAGGCCACTAACTAACTGCTGGGGCAGAGGAGTCCCAAGGGTGGGGTACATCTTACCCATAACATCCCTTTAACAACGTTTTTTCTGTCAATTAAATACATTTTCATAAGTGAAAATGTTTCATAATGTTACATCTCTGTATATAAGTTATTAATAATTCCTCTTTTAACATATATGAAAGAACTATAAACCTCCATTAACAAACATATTTTTTGCAACACATACTTATACGAGTCATTATCAGCAGTGTATACCCCAATGGGCTAATCAGAGTAGACATTTGTCCTTGTCGAAGGCCAGGCCCTCTGCCCATGGCCGAAAAGTTATATCACTATTTTCTATGACACTGCCTACGGCAAAAAAGTTATATCACTATTTTTTGTACTTATGTTTCGACTGTTTATTAATTCTTTCCTGGATTTTACTCTGTTAGTTAAAATAGGTTTAAGCCCTTTGTGTGTTTTTCCTTTGGCAGGCTTCATCCCTGAAGCTCGCCCAGGCTCCAGTGTGTCTGGAAAGGCAGGAAGTAAGGGAGGGTCCCGAAAAATCCTTGTCCTTTATCTCTAAGTATGCCTGAGTGAAACCAGTCCTGCTGTGTGATTGACAGCATAGGCTGTGAATGAATGGGAAATTGCATAAAAATTGAGGTTTTTGGGACTAGAAGCAGAGTCGACCACTGAAGAGGAACGTCCAAAGAAGAAGACGTGACGAGATGCCAGCAGAACCCCCCTGGACCGCGAAGTGCCCAGTAAAGCCCTACAGCGGTGCTGCCCCCATTTTCATATCGACTGGGAAGACCCATACGGGGCGACTTCCTCTAGAGCTGCAGAAGGCCAGTGCTAGGGGTCCTGTGAACATTGACAAATGCTTTGTCTTGCGAAGTCTGAATCCATCCAAATCTTTGTGGGCAACAAGAGGACCCAACAGAAGCAGTAAATCTTTATCCAGAGTCCCCTCACCAGAGTCCAAGACCAACGGAGCAAGCTTCTTCCAACCAGAGCTTTCATTCTTCATTGACGCCAAGGAAAAGGCACCAAAACACTGAAGTGCTGCTGAGACAAAGGAAATCCATTGCTGGGGAGTCCCTCTCTTGAGTGTTGCTGCAGGAGCCCGCCAGACGTCCTCCCTTTCATTACCATGACCAAGGTCCAGGAACACGGGCCTGCTAAGCTCTAGCAAGGAGGAATCCAGCTGGAATATTTATCTTCAAATCACAGGTACTGTGGGGTTTGGGGTTTTCACCTTTTAGCCATAAAATGTGCTTCCTGTTTTGCATAGTACTTCTTGGAGTTGAAGGCAGGCCAACCTTCCACTTCTAAGAAGAAGAAAGGCTCAAAGGAGAAATCCAGAGTCTTTGGAAAGGAAAGGGAAAGTACTGAAAACCAGGACTTCCCCGAAAGGACAGTCCGAGGTCACACATGTGACCTCCTCCCCAGCTGAGGCTGAGTGGGCGGATCAACCAATTCCTGAAAACCCAGTGGCTGGTGAAACAGAACTGGAGGAGAGCCTTCCCTGCATAGGAGATCTCGATCCTAGAGACCATTCTGAGCTGCAAACCTTACGTGCAGAAGGTGGATCCTCTAGGGGAGACTACAGGAGAGGACAAAGAGAGTGTCCCTCTTTAGAAGGTCTGAGGCAACAGACAGCTTCCCAGCTGGAAGGGCAAGAGCCAGGGAAGCATACACTCTACTGGGAGAATGGACATCTCTATATTGAGCCTACAGACCCTTCACTAGGGAACTTCAGGTGACTGGTAGTACCTCAGGAGGTTAGACCCTAGTTCCTACAACTAGCACATGAGATTCCTCTGGCTGGTCACTTGAGCTCCAAGAAGACCAAAGATAAGCTTTTACTGTACTTTTACTGGCCCAAGATGGGTGCAGATGTTGACAAACATTGTACGAGCTGCCACACCTGCCAGACCTCTGGCAAAATTAAATCCAAGAATGTGGCACCTTTAGTGCCCCTTCCAGTGCTGTGAGTCCCTTTTTAGAGGGTGAGGATTGATATTGTTGGTCCCCTAGACCCCCCAACCACCTCAAACAACCAATTTATAGTGGTTATATTTATATATATATATTATATTATATTCAGGTAGCCTGAGGCCATACCTATTTTTTTTTTATTATTGGTTTGTTACAAACCTTTAAAAAATGTGTACACAAGAAAATCACAATACATATGATTCTGAAAGAGAAAGACAGATTTCTCAGAAAGAGCTGAGAGAGGAGAAAAAATTCAATATACCACATTTATTCAGGGAAGGACCATGGCTCAATGTGTAGAGGCTTAGACAGCTTATTTACATATTACCTATTCACATCTTGTGCCAAATTCATGACAGATTTGAGTTTGTTTTCCTTTTTTTCCAGTTTTTCAACTAGTTTTTCTAAGAGGAAAGTCAATTCAATTGTTAATCTGCGATCGACATCTTGATGCATCTCACTCCACCAATCATCGACCAACATTGTTGGTCTTGCCAAGATAAACCTTTCCAGATGAGTGGTACGTTCCTGACTCAAGGTCGTGCAATGAAGTGTGAGGTGTTTTAATATTTCATTCGTTTCCCCACATAAGCGACAGATCATAGAAAAAGCTCCATCCTTTTGTCGAATCGAAAGCATTTCTCTGGTTGCAAATTGGTTCAGTCGATATTTCATAAAGAGGAATCTGCGCGCTGGGTCTGGAAATTTAAGCAAATAAGCGTGTGGGTTGTTTAGTTTTTTTGCTTCACTAGGACATGTTCTCATGATTCTATAGCTCTCTTGCATATCACATGTATCAATCCAATCTTGGTGCCATAATAGTGATTTAACTTTGGTCTGGTTTGCATGGAGTAGACTTCTACTGGCACTTATATTACTTAAGATGTCTTCACAGCGTAATGTCCATTGAAATAGGACACTGTCTCTGTTGTCTGTTCGGATCTTGGACAAGATATGATATTGTGGCACAGTTGGTTCAATGGTCATCTTTCTGTATTCATTTAGTGTAGACCACATAATTGTTGCATTGATAGACAAGAGACTTAGCTCATATCTTATGCAATCATTTGGTACACCAATTGGAAGTCGCAAAACTTTGGACCAGAAGTAAAGTTCTAAAGAAGACCACAGTTTGTCTGGACATCCTAGGGCACTATTTTCCCCATGTGTTACTGCAGGAATGAATTTCATTTTTATAGAAGTCCATGACTGGTTTTAGAGAATGTTTACCATATCTTCTGTTGAGAATACATGCCTGAGCTGTTAATTGTTTGCATTTATCTTTTGCTTTCGCAACCCATGGGTAGTCGTTGATACTTGAGCTGATGCACATGCCAAGATACAATGAATGATTAACAACCTTTATAGGCTCTTTTCCAATTCTCCATACAAACATTTTGCTCCCCAAACTCTTTTTATTTTCTTGGAGATTTTGCAGAGTCAGAATTTCTGATTTTTTTTAATTCACCGTCAGGCCATTTTGTAGGACATATTGCTCCAATATGTTCAGTTTTCGTTGTAGTCCTATGGGTGGAGGCCATACCTATTAGATCTCTTACTGCCCAAGCAGTAGCTAAGGCCCTCCTTGGTATTTTTACATGGGTGGGGTTTCCTTAGGAGGTTATCTCTGATAGGGGGTCAAATGTTATGTCCCAATACATGCAGACCATGTGGAAAAACTAAGGAGTGACCTATACATTCTCAACAGCCTACCATCCCCAAACCAATGGATTGGTGAATAGGTTTAACAGAACTATAACGAGCATGATAGGTGCCTTAGAAGAACCCCTTAGAAGAAAGTGGGACCTTCTACTGTCATGCCTTTTATTTGCTTACAGAGAGGTGCCTCAAGCTGTAGTGGGTTTCAGCCCCTTTGTACTCCCCTATGGCCATCCAGTCAGAGGCCCATTGGCCCTGATCAAAGAAGGGCTGTAGAGTGCTCCTCCCCTACATCCAGTCTGTGTCACTGACTATGTGCTGGGCCTCGGAAGGAGGATGGCACTAATGATGACTGAAGAAAATTTGAAAGCTGGTCAGGCTCTAGTCAAACATTGGCATTACCAGAAGACCAACATGGTGGAGTTTACTCCAGACCAGTTACTATTAATTATGGTTCCTACAAGGCAGAGGGCCTTACAGGACAAATGGATTGGACCCTTCAAGGTTGTGGGCAAACTTGGAGAGGTAAATTATTTAGTGGACTTGGACAACGCCAAGAAGGCCCCTAGGGTCTATCACACTAATCAGTTGAAGGCGTATGTCTCCACACCAGAACTAGGAGCTTTGCTTTTAGCTTTTGCTCAAGAGGAGTAGAGTGAGTCTCTCCCTGATCTCCTCAAGGAACAACCTTCATATGAAACCATTGAAGGAGTTAAACCCTCTTCCAATCTGACACTGCAACAACAGGAAGAGTGTAAATATCTGCTAGGTCAGTTTGCCTACGTGTTTTCACTGACACCAGGCTTGACCCCTTGGGCCAGCATGATATCATCACTGGTGACAGTCTCTCTGTCAAAAGCAGGGGTTACATAATGTCTGATCATGTCAGAGCACATATAAAGGAGGAGGACAACAAGATGTTTCACCTTGGGGTTATTGACCCATCTACCAGTCCATGGGCCAGTCCAGTTGTGCTAGTGCCAAAAGCAGGAACCAAATAATTGAGATTCTGCCTGGACTCTAGGGCTCTAAATGCAGTCACCAAGACTGATACCCATCCAAAACCATGGGGCCATAGCTTCTCCTTTGAATATCATTCCCGAAGAAGATCAAATGGAGTGAGGATTGTGTCAAGCAGAGAGTTTCCCAGACCCGCCCCTTTGTTGCATACCAAGTAACTTTGGGTCTCACCCTAAGTTACCAGGGGACTCCAGACTTGGACCCCTTTCTCACTGCTCTTAGAGAGACACAGCTTCACCTCACTGATGTTCAGAGGAGAATTGCCTAGCATTTCGGTGCTGGACTGCCCCAGGGCAGGACAAAGACTGATATGTGGGGACATTTTTCTATGTGAAAAGAACAGTGAGCTAAAGACTTGGTTGAGACTCTCCCAGGGGCCATCCACCCAAGAACAAGTCAATGGGCTGTGTTCGTGCTGGTAGAGAGTTTGCCAGAACCCACGGCCCCCCTTGTTCCTGTAATAGTAGTTTCAACAATCGGGTAATTGGCCAGAGTTTCTCGAGTGAGCGCCCATGTGGTGCCTGGCTCATCTGCAGCTGGCTTTCCCCTTTGACATGAACAGTTATTTGTACATTCTGCAATCAGCTGTTTGCTACTTTTGTTCAACAAAGTTTGTTTTCTGTTGTGATGTATGTGCTTGGGAGGGTATGGAATTTTGGGGTAGAATGTGGAGTGACCAGCTTCTGATATGGAATATTATTCTTTGGTTACAAGCAGTTGGCTTGTTGTTTTGATGGTTAGGGTTGGGGGTCTTTATAGCTTGTGTATTTACTTAAATAAATTGCTTTGACTTCAAATTAAGATATGTGTGGAGGCCATCGTTACATTGGCAATGAGGATTAATGGCCCTGGCAGACCCCCACTTCCCCAGCACATGCAGTGAAAGTGGTGATGCGAGATTCAACTCTGAAGACTGAGGAAGGCTGCACCTCCAGAGAAGTAAAGTCATGAGGATTAAAGCCTAGGAAGTGCTCACAGTACCACGCGCTGCAGTACTTGAAAGGGGGGAGAGCAGCACAGAGAGTGCTTATTGTAAAACGCGCTGCGGTATCGGAAAGGAGGAAGAGCAGCACAGAGGAAGTGAGACCCAATCGGAGGACCAACGAGTGACAGCCCTGTGTGGTTGCCTAAAACAGGTCAACCCCCCCTCTCTTGATTGTATGTGCGGGGCAAATCAATATTGGTGGTGCACATCTCTACCCGTTAAAGGCTGCAACGGAAGCAGAGGGGATTTATAATTGAAAGCTTGTGCGCGCGTCTTCAGAGAAGGGCTCACTTTTGAATTGTGTGCACACATTGCTGTGAGGCATAGAGATCCGAAGCACATGCGCATCTCTACATCGCGTACTTGCTAATCAGGCGGTCAGAAGGATGTGGACCAATGGGCATCAGGGGCGTGAACAGCCTCTTGGCAACCACGCACGCATCCATAGCAATGGGCTATGTGAATCAGGTGACTGGCACTGACGCAGTGAATCCCTCGACGCGCAGCAAATGTGAAGAGCTTTGGTTGCTACAATAACAGTGAGAAACAGGCGTGTGCGCCCAGCGCCCCCAAGGAAGGGCGTGTACGCAAGTTCTTTTTTCTTTTCTCTTTTTTCTCGTCAACATTGGATCGTAGACAATAATATGCAAAATTAAAGGTGAGAGCGGCTACATTAAGTGTAACCCTACCAACCAGCGTGCATATAATTATAACCCATTAGAACAGTGCCAAAGAAGTTTACACAGTGCCAAAGAAGTTGTACATAGGACCGCAGTAGAGAAGGGGGTCAAAGGGGTCAAAGTGAACAGAGAGAGAGGAAGACATAGACCTTTCCCATGGCAGTTGCAGGGGTTCCCGGCCCACCTGTATTTGTGGCTAGCCCTGGCCCAGTGAAAGTAAAATGGGCCCCATGGAAGAAAGGCTTTTTACATTAAAGGGCATCCTGTGGGAACAATATTTCAGCCGAGCGTAAAGTCTCCCTTCTCATGCATTTTCTTGGATATGAAGGGCACAGAATATATGAAACTTTACCAGAAATTCCAGACTTGGATCAGGAAAGCAGTGTCAATGAATTCGATAATGCACTAGTGAAACTTGATTGTCATTTTGATGTTAAAACCAGCACTATATTAAAGAGATATAACTTTGGAGTAAGGGAGCAGCGAGAGGGAGAAAATATGGAAGAGTACATTACAGCATTAAGACATCTGGCATTGAATTGTACATTTGGAGAAATTGGATGAGCACATACGTGATCAGTTCATGATCCACTGCTCAAATGGCAAAATAAGAGAGGAGTTGTGGTTAAGAGATGAACCAGACTTAGAGGAAGTAGTAACAATTGCAAAAAGGGTTGAACATACAATGATATGTGTAGCAAAGTTAGCAAGGAAAGAGGGCAGACCCATCTCTAGTGAAGTATTACAAGTGGATGATCAAGTTAGGGACTATAGAGATGGGAAGTAGAAGGGGAAGGAGAGGGTTCAGAAGGGATTCAAAGTGGGGGATGGGAGAAATAACAGAACAAAAGGTACCAAAATAGATGAAAGGTTGTGTTTTCGTTTTGCCAGTGCAAATCATTTTGAAAACTCACCTGTGTGTCCGGGTAGGAGGGTAATGTGCAATAAGTGTAAGGGATGGGGTAATTACGGAAACTGCTGCAAGAACTATGCTCTGGGAGGTGGAAAGAAGGTATTTTATGTGGGTGAGGACATGCGCCAATCACATGGTGAGGAGGGGGATAAGCGGGTAGAGGTTGTAATGGTGAACATGGTAATGTGCAGCGGCGAGGATAGTTGTGATAGTCCAATCGCCAATATTTGTGTAAATGGAAAGAGTGTGCTTATGATGGCTGATTCAGGAGCAAAATTGTCGCTTATGTAACGTAAAGTGTAAGAAGATGGTGTGGGTGGGAAGGTAATGGACCAAGCATCATCCAATAAGAGAAATGGTGGTTATAACTGTGGGAAAATTAATTTTATAGGATATTTCATGGCATGTTTGCAATTCAAAGGGAGAGAAACACAAGACAAGATATACGTCACAAGGAGTGGCGAAACACTTCTAGGGTGGAGGGAGAAGAACGGTCTAAGGATAAGACTTGACACCAATACGCATGAACAAGTGTTAAATGTGACAGAAGGGATGAGTGTGGTTGATAATTTCCCCAAAGTATTTTCAAAGATGATTGGGTGTGTCAGGGGAATGGTACACAAGATTGACCTAAAAGAGGGGAGTAAGGCAGTGACAGCGAAACTCTGTCCTGTTCCAATGGCTCTCAGGGATGGTGTGAGAGATGAGCTCAAGAGGTTGAGGGTGGCGGGTATTATTGAACCAGCGAAGAGTGCTGAATGGGTATCTCCTTTAGTCATTGTTAAGAAGTCCAGCAGAGAATTGAGGTTGTGCGTCAACCTGAGAGAGTTAAACAAATGCGTGGCGGCAGAAGGACACCCCCTGCCCAACATGTCAGAGATGCTAGCATTGATTGGTGGTGCAAAGTTCTTTACCAAACTGGACATGGCGTCAGCTAACCACCAAATACAGCTTCATCAGTCATCCAAAGATTTACAGCGTTTATTACACACAAAGGTATCTTTTAATTTTGCAGGATGTGCTTTGGCTTAGTATCTGCATCCTCTGTCTGTCAAAAGGTGATGGACAAATTGGTGAAGGGCACAGAAGGTGTATTGTGTTTCCAAGATTACATTTTGGTGTGTGGGGAAACCTGGGAGGGACACAAAAAGAATGTGACAAAGGTGGTGACGATTCTGGGACAGAGAGGCATAATGTTGAGGGCAGAGAATTGTACATTTGGGAAGGACGTTGTGGAATATTTAGGTCACCAGATATCAGTGGAAGGGCTGCGGCTGAGGAAAGAGTTGGCGGATGGCATCAAGAAAGTGAGATCACCCAAAAGGAAAGGGGAGTTGTGCTCTTTCCTTGGTATGATAGAATTCTATCATAAATTTGTAAATAACTTTGCTGACAAGGTTACCAAAATGAGAGGGTTTCTCAAGAAAGGAGTGGAATTTAAGTGGGATGCAGAATGTGAGGAGGAGTTTCAGAGGATAAATAAGGATATTAACATGGCTTGTGCCTTGGTGATGTTTGACACTGGAAAGAAATGTACTATATCAGTAGATGCCAGCGAGGTGAGGATTGGTGCAATATTAACCCAATTTGAGTAGGATGGCCATGATATGTTGATTACACATGATTCATGAATGCTTAGGGAAGCAGAAAGGAATTACTCTGTTTCAGAGAAAGAGGCATTGGCATGTCATTGGGGAGTCGAAAAATTCTACAATTTTGTGTGGGTATGGAGTTCACCATAAGGACTGATCACAGGCAGCTGAAGTCTATATTTGAGAAGAAGGGGCTGGAAAAAGTGTCAAGGAGAGTGGCGTGTTGGTGGTTAGGTTACAGGGGCACAAATTTGATGTGGAGGTAATTTCAGGAAAAGAGAATGAGACGGCAGATCATGTGTCAAGGCTATTTCAGGATGAATGTGACACCCAGGATGAAGGGCATATTGTTGTATTCAAAACCAAAGGAGTTTCGAGAGGGGAGTATTGGTGGCCATGCTTCCATCGTGATGTTGACAGGATGGTAGGAAGTTGTGTTGAATGCGATTCCTCTGGTAAAAAAGTACTGGCTAAGCAACAGCCCATGATAAATGCAGACATTCCTTGCAAAGTGTGGAGTGATTTGGGGATGGATATCGTAGGGCCGATGGACATGGGGAATGGTCGTGGAAGGTTTATAGTTGTCTTGGTGGACCTATTTTCAAGGTGGTTTGAGTTTCAGATTGTATGGGACATAACTGCACAAAGCATGGTAGAGTCCTTACAGTTTATTTTGGAGAGGGAAGGCATCCCGGCCTCTGTCCTGACCAACAATGGGAGACAGTTTATTGGGTGAGATTTCCAAGAATACCTAAAGGTAGGTGGTGTGAAACATAAAAGACAGCGTTATACCAACCTCAGACCAATGGGATGGTAGAACGAGTCAATCGCTGTGTCATGGAAGCTGAACAGATGGCGGAAGCATGTGGAAGAGACAGTAAAATAGCAGTGAGATGAGGAGATGAAAGTCCAACACCAGGTTGTCGACCCCATGGCTGGGTAGGGCGCGAGAATCTGATTGTGTCATCGGAGAGGTGAGAGGAAGGATGGTTGGAAGGAAAAACTAGTGGGTGAGGAAGGTTAACGAGACGTTGGGAAGGAGGAAGGTGAAAGTAGAGGTGGTGATTGGATCTGCATCAAGAAGGAGGTTGTCAAAAGGAAAGGGACATGCATACTGAACCCATGGAAGTGACGCAGGTTTTGAAGGGTACAGTGAGGATCAATGGTGGCCAGGTGTGGAATATGGCTCAAGTGGCATAAATTAAATCATTACCACAGTAAAGGTGCGGTGAGGGCAGTTATCCACACTGATCCATCGTTCTATATGCTTCTGATGTTTGATCTCTGTGGTGTTTGCTATGGCATCACTATCTTGTACATAGTTGTGTATGTGCGTGTGTCTGAAGGGGGTGGTGTGTTCTGATGTATGTGCTTGGGAGGGTATGGAATCTTGCGGTAGAATGTGGAGTGACCAGCTTCTGATATGGAATGTTATTCTTTGGTTACAAACAGTTGGCTTGCTGTTTTGCTGGTTATAGGTTTTGTTTTTAATTGCTTGTGTATTTACTTAAATAAACTGCTTTGACTTCAACCAAGATATGTGTGGAGGCCATCCTTACAGTTTCTTTATCAGTTCTCTCCTCGACTCATCGGCTGTGAAGAACCACTTGGCTTTCTTTGTATCGGGAGTCAAGGTCGGTACAACGGTAGCAGACATCTCCCTCTGTCCTACTTATCAGTGAAGCTCAGTGTACGATTGACATCTGCTGCAACACACTTGGGCTATTGTTCGCGGTCTTACAATTCCTTCCACCGAGGTTTCATGGGCCTTGGTCAGAAAGGGCAGAGTCGCTTCTCTCCTTGTCATCCTCTCGGTTTGCGGCGTCAATCTCCTCCTCTTGAACGCCCATGCCTGGATAGCTGTCTCATCGTGCGGTCTGACTTGCTCGTATTGTGCTCTCGTGCTCCTCCTTTTATCCCTGTGGGGAAGGGAAAGGGCCATCATTTGTGTGCGATGTAGGTTAATTGCCTGACTTTGCCTGACTCTTGGGTTGGGACATGTCAGATAAATGGCTTTAGTATTAGTCCGTTATCTTTCGTGTTGGGAGACAGTGTTCATGTCGGGAAGGGGAAAGGTTAGGGTGTCTGATTGTCCTACGTGGTAGGATGGGGCAAAGGAGCTATATGGAATTACAACACTTGTAACAGGGATTTTGAGATTGAGACTGCTAGGGATTGGTTCTGTATGGAGGGGATATTGTATCTGGGCAGGAGGCGAGACAAATGTATTGTAGCCTACAAAGGCCAGCATAGTACCCCGTCTCACCTGGGGCATTCCGCTGAGCATAACCCTGGGTTCCCCCACCCCTAGTGTTGGACTCAGAGAGAGACAATTCTTCCTTGGCCACCTGAATAAGGGATTCCTGAAATCTACTTGGGAGAATACCCTCAGGTTTCTCACAGTAGGCACTTCCTGTACCTCATCTCTTGGTCCTCTTCATTGTCTTTGGAAGTACTGCGCTTTTTTTGTTGTGTAGGTCCTCCATCTGGTGGTGGTGGTGGCTCTTGGGGGGGAGTGATGGCAATAGCAAGGCCATTTTTTAGATAAATAGCAATTTTTCTAAAATTCTTCCACATATGTGCTCTGTACTAGATTGTTAATTGATAATGAGTAAGAATAGGTGTAGAAACTGGGCAAGGGGTACATTTTCAGCTTGAAAGTTCCTAGATCAGCAGAAAATGCAGTTCCAAACTGTCCGCAAAGCACGGACCTGTTCGCGAGCACGTCATCATGCCGCACGTGAGCGCTTGGTAATGTGACACTGTCCGGAAGGTCTGCAATGAGGTCAGATGTCGCGAACGTCGATGGATACAAAATCTGTGGAAAAAAATGTAAAAAGTGTACAGAAGTGTTTAAAATGATGATAGAGGGTGGCAAATGGCAGAGGTTTGTGGTGAAACTTTGTAAATTGGACAACAAATGTTGCTATATTGGGGTGAGCATGATATTAGTTAGCTGTAGGAAATTAGCTGCACTGGTAAAAACCCATGACATTCATTGAAACAACTTTGTTAAAGGGACGTTATGGTTAAGTTGCACTAATAAAAACCTATGAAATTCACTGAAACAACTTTGTTAAAGGGGCGTTATGGTTACAAGTAAAACAGAAAAATTCCATAAATTCACCAGTTATGGTAAGCTAAGCAACCATAACTCGTGCCACCACTGTGCATTACTAAGACTGTGCAGATTTAACTGCAGTGGGGAATCTATGGATTACAATTAGCCATTGAACTAATAGGCAGAGAGAATAAAGATAATATAGAGAAGCACAATAGAGTCACACCCATATATGTAATAGTGGCGTGCTATTTAGAAGTGAAAGATAATATTGGCACAAATCTAATGTTTAGCTAGTGTTAGCTAACTACTATATGCTATAAAATGGCCGCCAGTTTTTACATCAGTATTTGGGCCAGATTTAACAAGTCATATGACTAGGTATATCCGCTGACTCGAAAGAGTGTGGAAATAAAGAACAGCCTACAATACCAAATTGGTAATTTCATCTGAAGAAGTCCCTGAGGTAGGGATGGGACGCGTGGCGTAATTTGACATGGCAGGACTGCATAACTGTTCAGTAAAACCATGTTGGTTCTTAACATATGTTTTATATGCTGTAAGGGATTTCAATCAGGCACTCGCCCAGGTCTCGCCTAGCATGTAGCGTGCGATGAAACCCTTGTTTATTTTTGTCTATAAATTCAATATTCTGAATGTTATACCACTCATATCACACCCGTCTCAAAATACCCCCCAGGTCACACTGAACCAGGAATCAGGCTAGTTTGTAAAGGTAAAGATTTCTTTATTTAGTTAATATTCAAATCACACATAAGTTTACTATATATATATATATGGGGCAGCAATCACCCAAAGGGTGACAATACAATTCAAAAATAAGCAAAGCAACTGAATTCACTTATACTAATGCAGAATAGAAACACAAGAAAAAGAACAGTTTTCCTTTGTGCACAGATGGCATTTAGGTTAATATTCCCCCTGCAAAATCTTGTTTAAATACAAATGAGCAATCCTACACCAATGTGAGCAATCAACAGGTATTCAGGAATAAAAGACAAAGTCTAAAGTTTATAGGCAATCTTCCCACCCTAAACAAGAGAGAAAACCATTTTTGGAAATGGACTCTTTTAAAAATGACAGGTGAAAAATGGCTTTGTGAAATACTGCAAAATGGTAAAAATTCTTAAATGGAGAACAATTCTAAAGAAAGCAACTCTAAACAAGTCCTAACACACATGAGCTATAATATAAACCACAATACACACTTCAGATCAGGATGGGATGGAAGAAGCACTTTGAAATGGGCAAAAGACACATATAAACTTTTGAACTTTGCAAATTCGGGGCAAACTTTTACTATGCGATATTGAAGAAAAAAGGTTCAAATACCAATGACTCAGCAAAGTAGTACAATATGCTGTACATTCACATAAAAACCTCAATTTAGTAGTTTGTACTAGAATGTCCAGATCGCAATACAATTAATGTTCCACGGGACAGATTATTTTACAGCAGGGGAGTTGCTAGGTCTAGAAAAGACCCGGGGCTACACTGATGTCGGAACTGTTGGGACTCGGGGCTAGCTAGTCTTTTGGCTGTAGCTCCTGATATTCTATCCGGGGCTACAACCAAAAGATCAGGGGCTATAGCCCCCTTAGCCCCCCCCCTAGCAACGCCCCTGTTTTACAGTAAAATGATAAGATTCTCCAATTTGCTCTTTGCTTGAGGGAATTAAGACCCAGATCATATTGGATTGCTGCCAGGGGAACTGAGTTCTGCAAACCCAAAGATTTTTGCCACAGTAGACCTTCTAAAAAAGGTAGTGATTCTAACACCCACAAGAATTGCACTTCGATACCATATAGACGTTTCGGGGTACTCTTTCTCTCATAAAATCGTAGCGAGAATTTACCATAGCGAGCATCCACACGGCACAGCTGTTTAGACAGGGTCACTTCCCTGCTTCTCATCCACTCCCTCACCTGGGATTTATGGTGCTGGAACTTCCAAGTAAATGAATTCCTCCACCCTCTCCACAGGCTCAGATAGAATACGCCATTGCAACGTGGTCGCTCTTTTTTTCCTGGTGCATTGCATAACCTTTGATAAGTTACTGATTGTAAAAAGGGTGCAATCAGGCACTGCAGACCAATTTCAATGCAGTCAAAAATAAGAAAGTCATCTGCATACCTCATCCAAGTCACTGCCAAGCTGTTCAATTTGGGAGACAAAAAAGCTGCAGGGTCCAGGTATTCCAACCTGTCCAACATGTATGGGTTAAATAAACAGGGGGCCAAAGGGCACCCCTGTCTAACACTTCTACAGGTCGGAAACCCTTCTAGACAATGCCCCTTCCTTATTCAAAGGAACCCGCACAGCAGAGTGTTCATGGAGACCCACAATCAATCTTAACACACCATGCAGGATTCCCCATTCCTGCAGCTTGGACCACAACACAAACCAATCCTATTCACTTCATTGAGCGCTGCGGTAAGATCCATAGAAGCGATGTATACAGAATCGTATTTACTTGACCGGGCAAGAGACTGAACGCACTTCAGAGCATATCCGTTCACCGAGGTCGACACGTTTTTCTTCACCCCGGTTTGCCACTTCTTCAATATACCGGTGGCGCTGGCCCATTTTTCCAAATGCTGCAGCAAAAACGTTGTTGTCAGCATCTAATATAGGAATCCATACAAATGTACGAATTCAAAAAAACGAACGTGAGAAAACGCCAAATCTGCCATGCACAAAACAAAAAAACTGAAAAGATATTGATCAAGGGGAGAGGGGGTTACAGGGGCGTCCCCTGCTCGCCCTGATTGCTGTTCCCTGATTTCAGGGGTGTTCCCTGATTCCCTAAAAAGGAAAGCGGGGGACTGGTAATGTTAACGAAGAAAGAAAAAAAACAGGAAAGGACCCTGCTGCGCTGGTTGCCTTCCATGTGCGTGAAGGGAACCTGCATTGCAGGGGGATTGGGAAGGCGTCGTCACACGTCACTGTGTGCCGCCAAAACACAATTAAGGGTGTGGGGGAGGAGCAGGTGGTCCAAAATGGCAGTGGGCGAGAAACCCGAAAGTTATTTTTGAAAAAATTAACTTTAGGATTTTTCTCCCTCGGTCATTTCGTTTTCGAAAGGACCTCGGTAAACATTTAATATAGCTATCGGTCTGTAGTTCTTTGAGACCAATCTCTCCCTTTTTTATGAACTGAAATAACATAAGCTACTCTCCATGAGTGAGGAAGGGTATTAGACTCAATGACGTGTCTCAATAGAAGAGTTAGCACCAGCGACTACTTTTCCAGTCAGCTTTTAAAGAGGGTACTGGAAAGTTTTTTTCGGGCCGGGAGCCCTTAAAGAACTAATCCTCCCCAACATGCCCTCAATCATCTCCTGGTCAATAAACACATTGTAATCCTTGTGCTGATTACCCACATTCAAGGGTCATTCTAACCCATCTAACCGCTCCTCAGCAAAAATCTCCTCATAGTGCCTAACCCATTCCTGTTCTGGGACTGCATTGATCTGATCAGCTACCGTGGAGACTCCATTCTCATTCATAATTCTCTAGAAGAGCTGAGATTTTTTATTTTTCAAAGCCAATAACATTGTCTCTGCATCTCTTTGTAGCATGCATGCTCTATTTCCTCTCACCCAACTCTTATAACTCTGTTTAACCTTCTTAATATGGTCAACTAGAACCTCTGGGCTAAGGTCTTTCCTCGGTTTCAAGGATTTAATCTGTGCTCCAATGAGCAATTGTTGTCCACGAGAAATTGATCATGGATATGCACATAATATGATATGGCATTTGTAAAGCGCCTATACACAAGTGTTTCAAGGCGCGACGAGGCAAGGAAAGGGGAAACAGAGGGAGGACAGAAACAACAATCTTACTAGGCCAATTGACATTGAGATTGTGCAAGTGCAGGGGAAGGGGAGGGGAAAAGTGCCAGGGGAAAGGCGAGGGGGCAGTGCTGTACATGGGATCAAAACAATAACAAGAAGTGCAGCCAGCACCTGGCAGGTGCAAGGGTAAGTGCAGACAGCAGGTGTACAAAAGTGCAGGTAGGGGGACTATAAGGTTACAGATACAGATCCAAGTGAAAGGGTTGCCGTGAGGCTGTGTGGGTGTGCAACTGGGCAGGTAGGGACCTGGGCCCATAATCAGAGGGTAGCCAGGTGACCAGTGCAGTGTCAGACAGAAAATCAGCAGGGGAGAGGAAGAGAGAAGGCAGAAGCAAAGAGGAAGGTCTTGAGGTGCTTCCGGAACCGGCAATGGTTCTCCTCGAGTTTCAGAGAGGCAGGGAGGCTGTTCCAGAGGGAGGCCCCAGTTGAAGAAAGAGATCTAACACCAACTCGTTGCTTGGAGAAGCGACTGACCCTGAAGGAGTTGGAGGTGGAGAAGCATCGAGCTTGAGGAGGAAGGTATTTATGAAGAGAGAGTTGGAGATATTGAGGCCCCAGAAGGCCTTGTGGACAATGTAAAGCGTTTTGAAATTAATCCTTGCAGCCACTGGGAGCCAATGCAGAGATTTCAGTACTGGAGACATACGATCCCTGGGTTTGAGACCAAGGACACGTCTTGCAGTCCTGTTCTGAATGAGTTGCAGAGGGTGGAGAGTAGAAGCAGGCAGATTTAGAAAGAGGCTGTTGCAGTAGTACAGCCTAGAGAGAACTAGAGCTCTAGAGACAGTGAGCTTCTGAGGGAAGGAGAGGAAAGGAAGAATACCTCACAGGAGGAACAATTAGTAGTTTGACTTCTTAGAGACGTCAGAGATGTGAGGAGAAAAGGAGAGTGTGGAGTCGAAGATGACCCCGAGGTTCTTAGCCTCACAGGTGGGAGCAGGAAGAGGGCCAAGGGAGGTTAGTCAGAGAGTGAAAGGAAAGGAGGGTGCAGGTGTGCCGATGAGGATAATCTTTGTCTTACTGGCATTAAGGCAGAGATAGTTGGTGGCACACCACTCCTGATAGCAGACAGACAGAGATGAGAGAAGGAGTAGAGGTGGCAGAGGGGAGCCTGAAAACGAGCTGAGTGTCATCCGCATAGCACTGAAAGTTGGAGCAGAGAGCTGCAATTCAGTGGATGAGAGGTGCCAGGCATTGGTTGAACAGCTAGGGAGAGATGTTAGACCCCTGGGGAACACCACAGGTAGAGAGTAAGATAGAGGAAATGAAGGACCCATGTTGGACCTGGGAGGGTCGATCAGAGAGGAACAAGGTCAGCCAGGCCAGGGGCTGATCAGTGATACCCAGGTCATCATGGAGACGATTGATGAGGATGGCATGGTTGAGCGTGTCAAAGGCAGAAGAGAGATGGAGTAAGATGAGGACAGAGGGGAGATTAGAATCAAGGTTAGAGAGCAGGTCTTCACAGATGTTCAGGGGAGCAGTTCCCATGCTTCTGGCTGCTCTGAAACCAGACTGATGGTCATGGAGACAACCAACAAATTCAGTGTAAAAATTAAGCTGGGAGATGGCTAGGTTTTCCAGGAGTTTGCCCAGGAAAGGGGTGATGGAGATCGGGCAATAGTTAGCTGGGCAGGAGGGGTTGGCTGAGGGTTTCTTAGGAAGAGGGTGCACAAGACTCCAGTGGTGAAGGAGTGGTTGCAGAAGTCATCCAGGTCAGGAGCGAAAGTGTCAATGTGGTCCTTGATGGTTTTGGAAGAACAGGGAAGACTTTCATATATCAGACTTGCCTAGAAACCTTGTCAATGGAGAACAGAGGAAAGGAAGAGAAAGAGGGAGGAGAGGTGGCCACAGTGTGGCCGGAGGTAGAGGAGGGAGTAGAGGGAGGAGGAGGAGAGGACAAGAGGGTGGACAGGATATCCTGGGTTTTAGAGATGAAATGAGAAGCCAGGGCTGTGCAGAGGGCCTGGGAGGGGACAGGAGAGGTAGAGACTGCAGCAGGATTGGCCAGCTCCTTGCAGATTTTAAAGAGTTCGGTTGAGATGTTAGATGCTGCAGAGACACAGGCTTGGATGTGGGCTCTCTTCTTAGCGCGGTCAGAGAGCCGGTATTGCCTTTGGAGCAGGCGGCAGGCCAGTTTGTCAAAGGATGCGCAGAAAGCTAGCCATTTCCTCTCCGCCACCCTGCACTTGCATTTAAGTGTGACAAGGTCAGAGTCATACCAGGAGTTACACTTGGCTTTGGGCTTGAAGCAGAACCCCATGACGGGCAAGAACATCAAGAGTATCAGAGATAGAAGAGTGGAGCATGAAAGAGCTGTGTCAGGATGTGAATCAGCCAGAGGAGGAGGAGGGGGAGAGAAGGTGGCAGGGGAAGACTCAACTGACACACGCTTCATGGGTCAGATGACTTAGAAAGTAGGTGGCAGTGCTGGAGTTGGCTTGGCCTAAGGGGTAGAGAGGGAGAGATGGGAGGAAAGGAGAAAGAGATCACTCCAGGAGAGAGGAAGGGTGAGCAGGACAGAGAGGGGGAGGTCTGAGGAGATCAGAACATCCAGAGTGTGCCCTGCAGAGTGAGTCGGGCCAGGGGGGAGAATAGAAAGAGAGAGAGAGAGAGAGAGAGAGAGAGAGAGAGAGAGTTGCAGAGGTAGCGAAAGAGTCCAGAGTAGAGACAGGAAGCATCCAGGTGGATGTTAAAGTCTCCAAAAAGGAGTAGTTGAGTGGTCGAGGCCAGGAGGGAGGAAGAGAGGCCCGCCCACTCAGAGAGGAAGGAGGTGATCTGACTAGGTGGCTGATAGATAGTAGCCACAGTAAGAGAGTGGCCAGGAGAGAGGGAGAGCCTGCAGACAAGGCATTCGAAAGAGGAGTTGGCCTGCATAAGAATGACAAAGGCAGGAATCCAATCCGGGAAAATCAAGGCTACACCCCCTCCGGCACAGTTGGATCTGGGTGCATAGAGGATCTTGTAGCCATCAGGGAGGAGAGTGTCAAAACTTGTGACAGAGCTGGCCGTAAACCATGTCTCGGTGGGATCGAGGAAATCGAGATGACGTTCTTCCAGGAGGAGGCAGATGTCAGAGGAGTGTTTGACAGCTGAGCGAGAGTTGAGAGTGGCAATATGGAGAAGGTTGCCAACCTTGAAAGACTTCTGGGGAGTGGTACAAATCAGAGGTAAGCCCTGTAGAGGTGTAGAAGGAGCCCGAGGGGGGGCAGAGGAGGAAGGAGGAGAGGGCAAAGTAGCCAAGGAGGAGGCAGAGGGGGAGGCAAGGAAGCTGAAGAAGGGAGAGAAGAGACAGCAGGAGAAGAAAGGAAATTGATGAGGCGCGGGAAGCGTCTATCAAAGAGGAGAAGGTTGGCCTGAGGACCTTGGACCAAGACGGTGCCATTCAGGTAAACATTAATGATGACCTTAGAGGAGTGGAAGGAGGCCAGGAGGACCTCCCACTGGGTGCCACCATTAATGGGACGAAGTAGAGAAAGGAGAGAGCACAGAGACAATATGGTCTGGTGAGGGAACGAGAAAGAGGATGTTGGCGAGGGTCTGTCTGGATGAAGCACTGGTATAGGTGTCAGCAATAGGGGGGCCTGGGTTGGAGACCATGATATCCTTTTTGAACTTCTTCCTAACAGTCTTAGTGAGGAGAGCAGGATAGTCGATAGAGAAGCAGATTGAAAAGTTAGGAGAAACAGAGAGCACCATAGAGTAGGTGGTGGAAGAGGAGAGAGGAAGAAGTGTGGAAGGAAAAGGTGGGGGGACACTAGGGGAAGACACAAAGAGGGGTGCAAGCAGACGAGACAGAAAGGGACAAGACAATAGTGGACTATTGACTAAGTAGAGAAGAACTCAGATGGAAGAGCAAGCAGAAATCAGCAAGGTAAGCAGATCAGGTTACCAGCCCATCATGAACAGAACAGTCATTAAAAAGAGAGCCTATAGTAGGGTGGAGCACAGCAGAACACAGAACAATATACAGAAGAACAAAGCAGTCGATAAATGTAAACCTAGAAGAAGGAAGAATGCAGCAGAAAACAAAGCAATACATTGCAAAACAGGGCCATCAATGAGGAAGAGCAAAGGGGGTGCGTGGGTGCTTTTTGTTGTATTTTTTAGCAGGGTACCTCTGCGATTGCAGAGAGATTTTTTAAACATGATCCACAAAGGGCTCAAAAGAATCCACAGTAAGTGTGTGCGTCAAGCTTCCATGAAAAAGATGTTTCCTCCAAACATCCTGTTAAAATCCCATTTACTAATTTCATGGTATGCAAATTCCATATAATCCAATTTCCCGCTTGCTTTACATTAAGGTACACTGGACCTACATGATCACCCGTGTTGTGTTTGAACCTGAAGTCTTCAATTATCATGCAATGATCACTTACTACTTTATTTCTAAGTGAGCACATTTGTTGAAGAGCCGATCCCCTACAAATACATAATCGCGAGTGGAGCACATACCACCATTGTGCCATGTGATATGATTGGTATATCTCCTTTTACTTGACAATTTAGCATCCTCAGCCCCAAGCCCACATTGGAGACTCTTTACCCAATACCAGTCCGCAGGGAAGATTACGATTGTTCACATTCGGTGGGGTTTGGGGGAAGCAGGGACATCATTTCACCAAAATGCTAGGAGTAGCGTAAGTGAAATCACGTGACCCTTGACCTCTGATGACATCACAGGAAGTGATGTCATTTGACCCAACACCAAAGTGACATCACAGGAAGCAATGGAACACGACCGTTTACCCCTTGACAAAACAGGAAGTGACATCACATAGTATTGTTTCTAAGTACACTATGAAAAATATGGTTACAATATTTCTGTAACATGATATACATTTCATACAAGAATGGATCACCATATTTATCGGCAGAAAAAAACATGCTATAACTGCAACATGCAAAAAGTAAAATACATAGTCCGAAATTGATGATTATTCTACTCTAAATGCTTTTTGGAGGATTTTGTCTGCATTGTGAATTTGAGGTGTTTACGAACAGACTAAATCAGTGGCTCACCCCCTGAATTGTGCCTGAAATAAACCTTTAATGAGTCTAGTATTTATTGTATGGACTTCCAGAAAGATAAATAGCTCAAATAGGCACATGGCATTGGCCACAGCCTAGGAGTTTAAATTTGTAAAAAAAAAAAAGGGAAATAAGCACATGATTGTTTTCCAGTTTATTTTTTCTTTAGGGGTAGCAAGGGAGACCACAGGGGTAGCATGGGAGACCTCATGGGTCATAAGTGCGACCCCTGGCGACCAATAAATGACATCCCTGGGGGGGTCTTAATATCCACATCAATACAGGCTCAGTTTAAATCAACAGCGATAATGGATTGGCCACCTCTGAATCGAGTACAACAATCATTAGCACCCAGCACAAGGGAACCAGCCAATAAGGTGGCTAGAAACACAGGCTGAAACCTACAATCTCAGCCCACATTCCAAGCCATGTGGCGGCTGGTTACCCCGGCCTCCATCTTCCCCCCACCCTACATCCCCTTATTTTGAATTTGTTTACCATTTCCAACCCCCCTCACCCACTCCACTTACCTGTTTGTTGCGTATGGAGCCCCTCTTCCCTTTCCATGGTGGCCATATTAGCACAGTATTTTCAGTCATTGAACGGAACGCGCGAGGCGTCCCTTTCAATTACTGAAAATACATTTTGTTTTAAGCCCCCGAGTTACCGCTTTGGTAGCCTGAGGTGCTGATGGCGTTAAGCTACTTTTCCAAAGGCTGGAACGGGGGTGAGGGGTAAGGTGAGGGGTAACAGCCTGGAGCCCTTGTTAACGGGCCTTGCTATACCAATACACGTTGACCAAAAGTAGACTCATACGTCTCACCCCCTGCACCACAGTCACATGTATGGCAAGGATCCCTTTGCATATATTTCGGGAGGACACTACTTCCAGACCAACATTCGACTTAATCAAAGTCACAAGCCCACCCGAGGGGCGACCCTGCAAACCTTTCCAAGCAGACTGATGGTAGAAGTCATACCCATCAAAAGAAGGACATTCAACCAACCACGTCTCCTGTAACAATATTAAATGGTTTGACTTTAAGGATTTAATCAACTCGGGATTAGCAAAGAGATTATAATGCCCCCAGTGTTCCAGGAAATAAGAGAAATTAGGGTGTTCACACAAGAGAGTTTGGACTGGCTACATATTCTTTTTGAAACCATAATGATGTAAGGCGCCAGACAACCATGACAAGTCTTTTATTTGTGAATCACCCTTCAAGGTTTCCTTGGCCATGTTCTGAGTTGAATCCACATTCTCATGCATTGTCATACCAAAACCCAACAGTCTCAATGATTGTAGTTCCATGAAGAGTTTATCAAGGACAATTTTGGAGTTTAGAAATATAACAGTGCGATCTGTTCTATGTAAGTCGATAAAGGTCTCTTGAGGAAAGGGCCATTCGATTGTGATTTCTCTCAATAATTGCAGTATGCTAGTTCTATTAAGCGTAAACTCTCTGATCTCTGGAAGTAAGCTCTCCAGTAGGACTCTGTAGGATGTGCACTGATGGGGATTAAGATCAGGCATTTTTCTTGCCTATGCACTGGCCATCAGGAATCATCTACATTGTCCGTAGCCCCGCCAAAGACATATCTGGGCCTTTCAAGCTCTTTACAATGCTAAACACCTTAGACTGGCCCTTGAAATGGTTCTTCATATGTTAACTGTTTTTTAGACCCAACAAAGTGGTTCTCCTTGAGCCACTAATCAAGGGGTTCAGGTCTTGCTCAAAATCTTTTGTTTTCCCTACTTCCATAAACCTCAGACTCTGCCCTCATCGTTGTGCCTATATGTCTTTAAATCTGATGACTCTGGACTTCCTTCTCTGTCATCTGCTGAAATCAAACCGGAGGCCCCCGAACACTGCCGCCGAGAGGGCAAACAAGGAATTCTCGGTTTGAACGGAGTGAGACACTCTTTCCTTTTTAATCTCCTTTGATAACTCTTGCACAGCTGTCCCCTGCCTACTGGCCTTTTTGCTAGGTACTTTTCTGAGTGCAGCTATTACAGTAGGTTCCCTCGTCAGGGAACACAAACATTTCCGAGAGGATTGATTAAATTGGTTCCCCTCGGTTTGTTTTTATCCTTTTTCTCTTCACACCATTTAGTTTCCACTTTTGCTTTCCCTTTCTGTTTATCCACAGTGAAATTTTTCTGTTGCGGGTTCCTAACTTGGGTAACTAACTCAGTCGACAACCTCTCCAGAATCTTCTTACATCTCCAGATTGGATTTTTCCAGTATCTCCACCAGTAGGGCTTCCCCCAAAAGGGCTTCCGTGCACATTAGGTCTGATTTCTTAAAGCCCTGCTTTTGGACTGATTATCCTTTCGGAGGCTTGCTGCCCTTCAGTAGGGATTTCTGCCTCTCATGATTGCTCATTAGGGGGTCCGGACTTTGTTCCTGCACCACCACTGTTCCACACCTCTGAGGGCTCCTTGGGTGCCTTTCAAAACATTAGTTTCCACTTGTTACATCTAAATTACCCACATTGTCATCCTTTGGTTTAGTAAGATTCTGGTGTGTATTATCTCTCTTTAGTCTTTTAATTTGTTGTATATTCCCACATGAGTAAACTTGAAAAGTAGGGATTTTAATAGATGTGTGATTCCTTGATTCCACTTTAAGACTTTCATAGAGGTTCCCCAGGGCACAGAGAACTTGATTTATTTCACCCAGGGTCCCATCCAATGCCTCCTTCAGACAGTTTACTGTCCACCTGCTTCAGCATCGCTGACAGTCTCCTAGGGGCAACGGGGTCGAGGTGGACGTGTAGGAAGATGCTGCGGTCTCTGATACATACACAGATACTTCCATAAGGCCAGGAGTTGTCTTATGATGTCCTCTCTCATGACCCAGCTGCTCCTCATTAAGGTCCAAAATGCTTAACATAGCTTCATCTGACATAACGATCATATGACCCGTTAGCAAATAATGGTCCGCAGCCACACACGTAGAGACTTCAACTTCTATTCCAGAGGGTGAGATTTGCACAGTTAAAGATTGTGTTACCACAGGGTCAAAGAATTTGGTGATTTTAGCCATGTTGTTGTTCTTTACTGGTTTATCACGTGCATTCTTTTTTAACGTGGACCCCATCACCCAGCCATCCCCAATATCCACTACAACCCCTGTAGAAGAGGGGTCCTCCCCAGCAATAACTGGAAGCAGGCAAGGGTAAGTCAATAGCCTGTTGCAGCAAGGCTGCCGGGTTTCTGCAGGGGCTCCTGCATTGCCCATGCCTTCCTTCTACTTCTCAAATCAGACATGCAAAAAAACAGGGCACTGGTAACACATTCTACATTCTCACCTTGGTTCCTGAACGTCCTGCTGGCCTCTTCTAGAAGGCCACGAGTAGAAACCAGAAGGAAAACCAAGCCAGACCTCAGAGCATCTCTCTTGCTGAACTGCCAAACTGCTACTGCACACAATCGCACACCTCTGTTGGGATGTAATCTGAGAGGTTGAAAACACAGTCCTGTTGTTGGAGCATGTGACCTTTCTCTGTCCAGGCATTGTCAGGAGCTGCTGCAGTGTTTCCCCCTCTCTGCCTCAATGTGTCAAGCTTCTTCCTCTTGTTGTTAAGAAGAGATTCTTGGAGCCTTTTTGTGGATACCTGGAGTTTGTTCCATGTATGTGTGTGCAGTGCCTCTCTGTCAAAGATAGTTTTGATCCATTCTTGTGTTGTCCTTTTGTGGTTGTAACAGACACTAATATGGTTGTTTTGTAATCCTTCTGATGTCCTGATGCATATTTTTTGTCAGAATCTTGTATTGTAGGTTGGCGCAAGAGGGTTTTTTAATGTCAGTCCCTTTGGTATCAGATTTTGCTTTCTACATTTGCTCAAAAAGAAGAGGTCGCTGTCCCACTGTGCTTGTATTTCCAATAGTTTCTTAATCTTCCTTTTGGTGCGGTACATTGTGGTACCTTCCATACTTTGCGTTCAGTTCGCTTGAGCCATGTTAGCCAAGGGTTAAATAGAATGTTGATCCCCAAGAAAACAACAAGTCGATACCTTAATTAAGCTAAGTCATTTATTTTGCATTTTTTGTAAGCTTTCATGGAATGTCTCCACTTCCTCAGGCAGGCATTGAATGAAGACTTTGAAAAACATCACAGCATTATAGCTTACTTAGCCAATCCTGGAAATACCCCATTGTCTGTGCCTGTCTGTACCTGATTTGTGAGTGGCATGTATTGGATGTTCAACTTTCCCACACATTGCGATCTTCATGGTCTTAGGCCTTGAAGATCACAATGTGCAGTATGCAAATGTATTCATGGCACAATTAGAGGTGGATTTACTTGGCACCTGTGACTGCAGACCTGATACCTGAACTACATCAATGACATCCTCCTGATCTGGAGTGCTGGGGAACAAGACTTCCAAATTGTCAAAAGAAGATTTAATTAAATTCATGCACCATCGACCTCTCCTACTCTCCTGAAAAAGTACATTTCCAAGACAGCACCATAACAATAAAAGATGGGCAGTTACATACCACTGTATATTGCAAACCAACCAACAGCCCTCTCTAAGGCAATTCATTGTTGCTGGACTCCCTCCAACCCAGCTCCATCTGCCCTCAAAATGCCCCAGCTGAAAAGCTTCCCAGAGACTTGTCAGGGCCCCTGCCCCTAGTCGAACCCCGCCCTTTCTCCTTGATGGTGATGTAACACAATCCCAATGTGGTATTTATTACAAGGTTACCACATTGGGCTCCACAAGTCACAAGCCTAACACAAAACTGGCTGTGTAACCCTTATTCAGACTTCTAGAGGCACAAGCCTGATATGTCAATGATTGTGCTACCACTGATCTTGTAAAGGAACTGGCCTAACATACTGAGTTTCAACTGAATTGCACACACACACACAGACTGACACTAACCTGCCTCCCTGAGTTCACTCTAACAGGGTGGGCTGTTTTTTCTTTCCCTGCTCTTCAGTTTCACTGGCCCCTTCCCCACTTAACACAGCGTTTCATTTAGACCTTGTAGATTACAATATTTGTGGGAGTTGAACATCCAATACATGTCTCTCTGAGCAAAACTACAAATCATGTATTTGGCAAAAGGTTAAGAAAGAGCTGTAACCTCTTCTTAAAAGATTAACAAAAATAAACTTTAAATACAATGACAGCGGTATCCCACGCCTGCATTTCTTTTTGCTCAAGCTTTTGCAGACGTTAGTGTTCAGAACTCAATTACCAAATATTAGCCTAAGAATAGTCCTTAGTTGTGCTCAAGAGTGTTAGGCCTGAGCAGTGGAATGAGCAATGCACCTGAGGTGGTTTTGGTCAACAAGCCCCCTGTAGCCATCACACCAGCTGTTCTGCTACGGGTGTTATTATGGCACTCTGGGGTGGAGTTCTTGTCAATATGCCTGGGAGGTTTGATGCCAGCATTACCATGTGGGATCATGGTGCTAATCATTTAGGGTAAAGATCAGGTGACTTTTTTGGCCTCACACCTGGTTAGCGTATTAGGGAAATTTATGGTGGTCGGGGTCCGCGGACCTCCAGCTCTCAGAATCCCAAAGAAGTAGAGGGGCCACCCAAGAGCAATTAGTTACTGCTGTTTATTACAAGAAAACAAGCAGGGACAAATACATGGAGCGTAGGTTCCAGGCAACTTCTCATCCGAATTGGGCTTGCAGGCCCTTTTTCTACCTGTGTGACGTAACAGTTTGCATCACCTGCAAAAGCTCATCCACAAACCTGTCGCCACTCTGGGTTGGTTCCCTGAGTGGTAGGTTCAGTATAGGACCATGTAGTAAAAAGGGTTAGTGGTGGATTAGAGGTTAGGTGGTACGCTTGGTTCGTCGCTAGAAATTGTTACTCTGAAAATGATACATGGAGAGGGTTAGTGATTGGTTGTGTGGTATTGTCATCAGTGGTTAGCCCCCCATGTCCTGATTGGTCCAATAGTGAGCCCCCAACCATGGGACCATCGTCTTTCCCAGCCTGCAATGTATCCGGTGCTGGCAACAATGTATGACTATGTGTCAGTGAAAAACAATGGACAGGTTCTGCTACTGCCATTAGAGGGCTCCCTTCCCATTGCCGCCTGTGTCTGAGTTGTTACGACTTTGTTGCAAGATGGGTCCCAGACGTGGGACACTAGTGCTTCTTCAGTCTTCGGGACTTGGCATTATATCAGGTCGGCCGGGTCACGTGTTAGGAGACCATGCTGGGGCAGAATTACAGTGATTTGATTTGTATTTTGCTTCAGATAGTCACATCGGTGGCGGGTGTCATCTTGACTTGGAGACTGCGAAATGTGGGCTGTCACATTGCGACCTTTGCTGCGGTGGCTCCAGCCAGGGGCTGTTCTGCATACTCAGCATCTTGTAGTTCCGTAGTCTCTATTAGCAACTCCTGGCCTGTCAGCTTTGCTCTCAGGCCTACTTCAGCTTGGGCTGTATGCCATGGCATAATGTCCATAGGGCAAGGAGGTGTGGTGCGTAGGGTGATTCCTTGTGCATCAGTCCATCTATAGGGTCTTATCCTCAGGGTTAGCAGCATGAAGCCTCTGCAAGCATATACACGAACTCTTCTAGCATCTTGCATTTCTGCGATGCGGTTGCTGGCCTATGTGGAAAATAATAATGATGCACGTCTGTGAGTGTGCGCGGTCCGCTAAGTCATAGCACTAAGCGTGTTCTTCGTGTGGATTGGTGTGTGAATGATCCAGGTGCGCGGCAGCACATGTGTTTCTGTCTATCGCTGCTATGTCATCATGTCATCTCTAACGATGGCAGCTTAGGTTGTGAAGTGTTTAGTCGAGCTGGTCCATGCGATCGGTCCCAGCTTCGTCTTGGTTCTCGCCGCGTGTCTTGGGCGGGATGCGGCCTGGTTTCGCAGGTGCGGCATGGTCACAGTGTGTGTTGGCATTCGGGGCATTGGGTAGAGATGCAAAATCGTGTGGCCGGTTGTTCTTTGACCGTGACTTCATCTTCCAAAGTTTGGGCGTGGCTTGAGGGAAGAGACACTCCCATATTTCCTCTTCAAGCTGTAGAAAGATGACTTGATTTCTAGTACATGAAGGAGGTCTACTATTTTCTGATTGATGGTTGAGGATGGCTACACACACCGGTTGTTCCTGAGGTTTAACTACTCCAGTACGACTGATGTTGCACACTCCCTCCCCAGGTCGGTGGTGCATCGCAATTCTTCCACTTTCTTGTGTGATATCTCTAGCTTTTCTGCAGACTTTTGAGCTCTTTGCCTCGACGCTCATTCTTGTCAGACTTTAGAAGTGAACACTTGTTTTTTACATCATTGGGCATTTTCCTGGTATTGGTGAATAATTCCAGGGAACAACCTACCCTTTTCTGTGCATTGCAGAGTTTGGAGTGTGGTTTCTGCATGATGCCTTGAGAAATTCCAGGTGATTATTATAATTTCAAGTGTTCCATCCATTAATTGTTGTTGTTTTTTGCGAGTCTCACTATGTTATGTGTCCCTTGCTCTCTGTGCCTAACGACTCAAGCTGCACTTCACTGAAGAGACCCAACAAGACCCCATCATGTCTGGGCGTGCTTGGATTTCATTGCTGCAGGCATGTGGCACAGTATTTTGGCCTTGACTGCTCTCATTGGTGGAAGGGCCAAGGCTGACTTGCTACGATTACCTTGTGTAATGCTGCAAATGTGGTAAAAACTGCAGACTGTAAGGCTACTCAGAAGAATTTACACAGGCTGTAATTATGTCACAGCTTTCCGTTCACCACTGTTTGGTGTTTATAGTGTAAGAACTTAGGTACTCCCTTTTTACATTTGTTTGTAAGGAAGCTTAAGCGTCCTGTAGAACCCTGTTATAGCACTGTTAAAATACCTCCCACAGATTCCCACAGATTCCTTGCCTTACAAATGTATCCTCCACGGTCAGTCTGGCATCAGGAACTTTTTCAGCCACCATGGGACACACTGCAGTGATATGTCTGCTCCGCTCAATATTGTTGATACCCAGGATTCCACATGTGAAATCTTTGCTGGTAAGTATGGATATGGAACCGGCTGCACCTCATGACCTGAGTTCCTTTTCTCTACATCCGTAACATGATGCTTCAGAATGCTGCTGTTCTTTGGTCAAGTCTTTACTGTGCCATGCCTAATACTCTAAAGGCCTCCGGCTTCAAACCATGCAAGGATTGCAAGAGGAAAATGTCTTTTTCCAATGCCCATAATGTATGCCTTTTGTGTCTGGCGGCTGACAACCTCACAGACGACTGCGCCCCTGCCAGCCACTGCACCCCAAGCCTTTCTGGGAGTGTTTCGCTAAGCTGTTCACCACCTTCTATAAGTGCAGGAAGTTGCCCTCTCCGAAGTCCCCGGCTTCAGAACATTCGATCAAGAAATCTAGAGTCACTGAGCAAGGACCAGATGAGTACCATTCTCATTAAGTGAAGAAGGACAGATGAAGAAGAAACACTGCAAGATGCCCTGGTTTCATTGTGAGTCTTCAAAGCATACATCTTCCTCCTCTTCCTCACTCCCACTCCAAGGATAGTGATACCTTTGGGGAGTTACAACCTGTGAAGAAGCAGATACCATTCCTCAGTTGATCCAGCACTCCAGAGCAGTGGGAGGAGTTCAGGCTCAAGATGATTCGACCTCAACATGGGAAGTGGACAATGGGCACATTGCACTTTCAGAGGCCAGCAGAAGCCACTCTCCGACATAGAGTCTAAGGCCCGGTGGCTCAGTTTGGGCCCCTGTTCTGGATACTGCTATGGTCCTGCGCCACTTGGCTTTGCCTTCGGTCATTGAGTCCTTGGCACAGAGCTCTCTGGCTTTGTCTATGGTGCAGATCAGCACCAACAACCTACTAGAGTTTGCTTCAGCCTCAAGAAGCCCATTTTTCAAAAGAATTGGTAAAATCTTCAATGAGGAGAGTAACTCTGAATGGATGTTACTGAATGGATTTGGACCCATTGACACTGGGGAGGTGGAGGATTGTCCATAAGAATTCAACAGGCAAGGGGATGTTTTAACTGGCTTGGGCCCAGGCTTGCATGACAACAGAAGATTACACACCTCTGCAAGCCTCTTCCTACGGAAAGCGCAACGTGTCCTTTCAAAGGACATTCACCAAAGCCGTGGAGATTCTGGGTCTGTCTGCCCCCTCTGAACACATGGTTCATAACAACCTTAGAGACAGTTTGGAAGAAGGTCCCTCTATTGAGGCTCTTCAACCTTTCAATCCTGTTTTTGCGGACAGTGTCAGGGTTGCAATTTGCATTGGCTCCAGCTGTGAACATAGAGACGTTACCAAAGAACATTTCCTGGTTTCCCCAGACCGGGCTACCTCTCCAGGCACCCGACTCCAGGCAGCCTGTTGGTCCGGGCCCCGTCTGCAGGGTCCAAGGCAGCTACCTTCCCATCAAGCATTCACCATATGAACCAAGAAGCAATCATTACCAAAGAGAGGCCCAGATTAATGTAGAAATATTTCCATGGTGTATCTCTCTGTCCATCCATTCGCTGCCTTGCGCTAATGTTCCATTTCCCTGTATGTCAGTGCTGTAAAACATTGTTAGGAAAATACATATATGTATGCACTGGGTGGTCTGGAGATCATTACCTCTTATCAACCAATGAAGGCTGAGGAGGACTCTCCCAAGGCCTCAAGCACTACTGGAAAGGCTCATGCCATATAACAGTGCTATTGAGGTATAGACTCTGCAGAGCAGTAACCCAAACCTGCGGCAGCAATCCTGATCAGATCCATATCTTTAGTTTCCAAATGCCTATCTTTTCTTGCTCCCTCCTACCTGGCAGGCAAACTATATCCTTACCGCCCCAAGAGAACCTTAACATCGGCAAACCTTCACATACTGGTCACTCTGCAGGCCAAATGTAAAACTAGAGGCAAATGGATGTTTTCGGTCCAATCTCCTAGACTGTCGATCACCCTTCTCTTTGAGATTTGTTCCATCCATATTCTCCTGACCTTTTCGAAAAACACTGAAAACTGTTCTGTTCAATTAAATCCCTTAAATGTTTCACCTGCTGTGTTTTTAACTTCCAATATTGCCTTACTGAACAAGACATTAAGCAACCCAAGACGTGATTCACTCTCCAGTGTTGCATACGTAACTTTGCCGGGGTCTGCATGAAACAGAGGAAAACCACAGGAACTACAAGGTCACATCCCTACTGCACGAGACCTCAAGCAACCCAAGATGTGGATCACTCTCCAGTGTTGCATAGGTATCTTCGCCAGGGTCTGCATGAAACAGAGGAAAACCACAGGAACTACTAGGTCACATCCCGACTACACAAGACCTCAAGCAACCCAAGACGTGAATCACTCTCCAGTGTTGCATAGGTATCTTCGCCAGGGTCGGCATGAAACAGAGGGAAACCACAGGAACTACAAGGTCAAATCCCTACAGCACGAGACCTCAAGCAACCCAAGATGTGAATCACTCTCCAGTGTTGCATAGGTATCTTCGCCAGGGTCGGCATGAAACAGAGGAAAACCACAGGAACTACAAGGTCACATCCCTACTGTACGAGACCTCAAGCAACCCAAGACTTGATTCACTATCGAGTGTTGAATAGGTATCTTCACCCGGGTCTGCAGGAAACAGAGGAAAACCACAGGAACTACTAGGTCATATCCCTACTGCATGAGACCTCAAGCAACCCAAGACATGATTTACTAACCAGTGTTGCATTGGTATCTGTGCCAGGGTCTGCATGAAACAAAGGAACACCACAGGATCTACAAGGTCACATCCCTACTGCACGAAACGGCAACCCAAGATGTGATTCACTCTCCAGTGTTGCATAGGTATCTTCGCCCGGGTCTGCATGAAACAGAGGAACACCACAGGAACTACTAGGTCACAACCCTACTGCACGAGACTTATGGAAAACTAAGACGTGATTCACTCTCCAGTTTTGCATAGGTATCTTCACCTGGGTCTGCATGAAACAGAGGAACACCACAGGAACTAAAAGGTCACATCCCTACTGCACGAAACAGCAACCCAAAACGCGATTCACTCTCCAGTGTTGCATAGGTATCTTCACCAAGGTCTGCAAAAAACAGAGGAACACCACAGGAACTACATGGTCACAACCCTACTGCACGAGACTTATGGAAAACCAAGACGTGATTCACTCTCCAGTGTTGCATAGGTATCTTCGCCTGGGTCTGCATGAAACAGAGGAAGACCACAGGAACTACTAGGTCACATCCCGACTACACGAGACCTCAAGCAACCCAAGACGTGAATCACTCTCCAGTGTTGCATAGGGATCTTCGCCAGGGTCTGCATGAAACAGAGGAAACCCACAGGAACTACAAGGTCACATCCCTACTACACGATACTTAAGGCAACCCAAGACGTGATTCACTCTCCAGTGTTGCATAGGAATCTTCGTCAGGGTCTGCATGAAACAGAGGAAAACCACAGGAACTATAATGTCACATCCCTGCTGCACGAGACCTCAAGCAACCCAAGACGTGATTCACTCTCCAGTGTTGCATAGGAATCATCGCCAGGGTCTGCATGAAACAGAGGAAAACCACAGGAACTATAATGTCACATCCCTGCTGCACGAGACCTCAAGCAACCCAAGACGTGATTCACTCTCCAGTGTTGCATAGGAATCTTCGCCAGAGTCTGCATGAAACAGAGGAAAACCACAGGAACTATAATGTCACAACCCTGCTGCACGAGACCTCAAGCAACCTAAGACGTGAATCACTCTCCAGTGTCGCATAGGAATCTTCGCCAGGATCTTCATGAAACAGAGGAAAACCACAGGAACTACAAGGTCACATCCCTACTGCACAAGACCTTAAGCAACCCAAGACGTGAATAACTTTCAAGTGTTGCATAGGTATCTTCACCAAGGTCTGAAAAAAACAGAGGAACATCACAGGAACTACAAGGTCACATCCCTACTGCACGAGACCTCAAGCAACCCAAGACGTGATTCACTCTCGAGTATTGAATAGGTATCTTCACCCGGGTCTGCATGAAACAGAGGAACACCACAGGAACAACTTGGTCACACCCCTACTGCACGAGACCTCAAGCAATCCAAAACGCGATTCACTCTCCAGTGTTGCATAGGTATCTTCGCCAAGATCTGCAAAAAACAGAGGAACACCACAGGAACTACAAGGTCACAACCCTACTGCACGAGACTTATGGCAACCCAAGACGTGATTCACTCTCCAGTGTTGCATAGGTATCTTCACCTGGGCCTGCATGAAACAGAGAAAAACCACAGGAACTACTAGGTCACATCCCGACTACACGAGCCCTCAAGCAACAAAAGACGTGAATCACTCTCCAGTGTTGCATAGGTATCTTCGCCAGGATTTGTATGCAACAGAGGAAAACCACAGGAATTACAAGGTCATATCCCTACTGCACAATACTTATGGCAACCCAAGACGTGATTCACTCACCAGTATTGCATAGGAATCTTCGCCAGGGTCTGCATGAAGCAGAGGAAAACCACAGGAACTACAAGGTCAGATCCCTGATTCATGAGTCCTCAAGCAATCCAAGAAGTGAATCACTCCCCAGTGTTGCATAGGTATCTTAGCCAGGGTCTGCATGAAACAGAGGAAACCCACAGGAACTACAAGGTCACATGCCTAATGCACGATACTTAAGGTAACCCAAGACGTGATTCACTCTCCAGTGTTGCATAGGAATCTTCGCCAGGGTCTGCAGGAAAAATAGGAAAACCACAGGAACTACAAGGTCACATCCCTGCTGCACGAGACCTCAAGCAACCCAAGACGTCAATCACTCTCCAGTGTTGCATAGGAATCTTCGCCAGGGTCTTCATGAAACAGAGGAAAACCAAAGGAACTACAAGGTCACATTCCTGCTGCACGAGACCTCAAGCAACCCAAAACGTGAATCACTCTCCAGTGTTGCATAGGTATCTTTGCCGGGGTCTGCATGAAACAGAGGAACATCACAGGAACTACAAGGTCACATCCCTACTGCACGAGACCTCAAGCAACCCAAGACGTGATTCACTCTCGAGTGTTGAATAGGTATCTTCACCCGGGTCTGCAGGAAACAGAGGAACACCACAGGAACGACTTGGTCACACCCCTACTGCACGAGACCGCAAGCAACCCAAAACGCGATTCACTCTCCATTGTTGCATAGGTATCTTCGCCAAGATCTGCAAAAAACAGAGGAACACCACAGGAACTACAAGGTCACAACCCTACTGCACGAGACTTATGGCAACCCAAGACGTGATTCACTCTCCAGTGTTGCATAGGTATCTTCACCTGGGCCTGCATGAAACAGAGGAAAACCACAGGAACTACTAGGTCACATCCCGACTACACGAGACCTCAAGCAACCCAAGACGTGAATCATCCAGTGTTGCATAGGTATCTTCGCCAGGATTTGTATGCAACAGAGGAAAACCACAGGAATTACAAGGTCATATCCCTACTGCACAATACTTATGGCAACCCAAGACGTGATTCACTCACCAGTATTGCATAGGAATCTTCGCCAGGGTCTGCATGAAGCAGAGGAAAACCACAGGAACTACAAGGTCAGATCCCTGATTCAAGCAATCCAAGAAGTGAATCACTCCCCAGTGTTGCATAGGTATCTTAGCCAGGGTCTGCATGAAACAGAG
Organism: Ambystoma mexicanum; assembly: GCF_040938575.1. Classification (NCBI taxonomy): domain Eukaryota; kingdom Metazoa; phylum Chordata; class Amphibia; order Caudata; family Ambystomatidae; genus Ambystoma; species Ambystoma mexicanum. The sequence continues at coordinate 562,565,466 of NC_090921.1, forward strand.
GAAACCCACAGGAACTACAAGGTCACATCCCTAATGCAGGATACTTAAGGTAACCCAAGACGTGATTCACTCTCCAGTGTTGCATAGGAATCTTCGCCAGGGTCTGCAGGAAAAATAGGAAAACCACAGGAACTACAAGGTCACATTCCTGCTGCACGAGACCTCAAGCAACCCAAGACGTCAATCACTCTCCAGTGTTGCATAGGAATCTTCGCCAGGGTCTTCATGAAACAGAGGAAAACCAAAGGAACTACAAGGTCACATTCCTGCTGCACGAGACCTCAAGCAACCCAAAACGTGAATCACTCTCCAGTGTTGCATAGGTATCTTTGCCGGGGTCTGCATGAAACAGAGGGAAACCACAGGAACTACAAGGTCACATCCCTGCTGCACGAGACCTCAAGCAATCCAAGACGTGAATCACTCTCCAGTGTCGCATAGATATCTTCGCCACGGTCTGCATGAAACAGAGGAGAACCACAGGAACTACAAGGTCACATTCCTGCTGCACGAGACCTCAAGCAACCCAAGACGTGAATCACTCTCCAGTGTTGCATAGGTATCTTTGCCAGGGTCTGCATGAAACAGAGGGAAACCACAGGAACTACAAGGGCACACCCCTACTGCACGAGACCTCAAGCAACCTAAAACGCGATTCACTCTCCAGTGTTGCATAGGTATCTTCACCAGGGTCTGCAAAAAACAGTGGAACACCACAGGAACTACAAGGTCACATCCCTACTGCACAAGACTTATGGAAACCCAAGACATGATTCACTCTCCAGTGTTGCATAGGTATCTTCGCCCGGGTCTGCAAGAAACATAGGAAAACTACAGGAACTACTAGGTCACATCCCGACTACATGAGACCTTAAGCAACCCAAGATGTAAATAACTCTGCAGTGTTGCATAGATATCTTCGCCAGGGTATGCATGAAACAGAGGAAAACCACAGGAACTACAAGGTCACATCCCTATGCACAATACTTATGGCAACCCAAGACGTGATTCACTCTCCGGTGTTGCATAGGAATCTTCGCCAGGGTCTGCATGAAACAGGAAACCCACAGGAACTACAAGGTCACATCCCTACTACACGATACTTAAGGCAACCCAAGACGTGATTCACTCTCCAGTGTTGCATAGGAATCTTCGTCAGGGTCTGCATGAAACAGAGGAAAACCACAGGAACTATAATGTCACATCCCTGCTGCACGAGACCTCAAGCAACCCAAGACGTGATTCACTCTCCAGTGTTGCATAGGAATCATCGCCAGGGTCTGCATGAAACAGAGGAAAACCACAGGAACTATAATGTCACATCCCTGCTGCACGAGACCTCAAGCAACCCAAGACGTGATTCACTCTCCAGTGTTGCATAGGAATCTTCGCCAGAGTCTGCATGAAACAGAGGAAAACCACAGGAACTATAATGTCACAACCCTGCTGCACGAGACCTCAAGCAACCTAAGACGTGAATCACTCTCCAGTGTCGCATAGGAATCTTCGCCAGGATCTTCATGAAACAGAGGAAAACCACAGGAACTACAAGGTCACATCCCTACTGCACAAGACCTTAAGCAACCCAAGACGTGAATAACTTTCAAGTGTTGCATAGGTATCTTCACCAAGGTCTGAAAAAAACAGAGGAACATCACAGGAACTACAAGGTCACATCCCTACTGCACGAGACCTCAAGCAACCCAAGACGTGATTCACTCTCGAGTATTGAATAGGTATCTTCACCCGGGTCTGCATGAAACAGAGGAACACCACAGGAACAACTTGGTCACACCCCTACTGCACGAGACCTCAAGCAATCCAAAACGCGATTCACTCTCCAGTGTTGCATAGGTATCTTCGCCAAGATCTGCAAAAAACAGAGGAACACCACAGGAACTACAAGGTCACAACCCTACTGCACGAGACTTATGGCAACCCAAGACGTGATTCACTCTCCAGTGTTGCATAGGTATCTTCACCTGGGCCTGCATGAAACAGAGAAAAACCACAGGAACTACTAGGTCACATCCCGACTACACGAGCCCTCAAGCAACAAAAGACGTGAATCACTCTCCAGTGTTGCATAGGTATCTTCGCCAGGATTTGTATGCAACAGAGGAAAACCACAGGAATTACAAGGTCATATCCCTACTGCACAATACTTATGGCAACCCAAGACGTGATTCACTCACCAGTATTGCATAGGAATCTTCGCCAGGGTCTGCATGAAGCAGAGGAAAACCACAGGAACTACAAGGTCAGATCCCTGATTCATGAGTCCTCAAGCAATCCAAGAAGTGAATCACTCCCCAGTGTTGCATAGGTATCTTAGCCAGGGTCTGCATGAAACAGAGGAAACCCACAGGAACTACAAGGTCACATCCCTAATGCACGATACTTAAGGTAACCCAAGACGTGATTCACTCTCCAGTGTTGCATAGGAATCTTCGCCAGGGTCTGCAGGAAAAATAGGAAAACCACAGGAACTACAAGGTCACATCCCTGCTGCACGAGACCTCAAGCAACCCAAGACGTCAATCACTCTCCAGTGTTGCATAGGAATCTTCGCCAGGGTCTTCATGAAACAGAGGAAAACCAAAGGAACTACAAGGTCACATTCCTGCTGCACGAGACCTCAAGCAACCCAAAACGTGAATCACTCTCCAGTGTTGCATAGGTATCTTTGCCGGGGTCTGCATGAAACAGAGGAACATCACAGGAACTACAAGGTCACATCCCTACTGCACGAGACCTCAAGCAACCCAAGACGTGATTCACTCTCGAGTGTTGAATAGGTATCTTCACCCGGGTCTGCAGGAAACAGAGGAACACCACAGGAACGACTTGGTCACACCCCTACTGCACGAGACCGCAAGCAACCCAAAACGCGATTCACTCTCCATTGTTGCATAGGTATCTTCGCCAAGATCTGCAAAAAACAGAGGAACACCACAGGAACTACAAGGTCACAACCCTACTGCACGAGACTTATGGCAACCCAAGACGTGATTCACTCTCCAGTGTTGCATAGGTATCTTCACCTGGGCCTGCATGAAACAGAGGAAAACCACAGGAACTACTAGGTCACATCCCGACTACACGAGACCTCAAGCAACCCAAGACGTGAATCATCCAGTGTTGCATAGGTATCTTCGCGAGGATTTGTATGCAACAGAGGAAAACCACAGGAATTACAAGGTCATATCCCTACTGCACAATACTTATGGCAACCCAAGACGTGATTCACTCACCAGTATTGCATAGGAATCTTCGCCAGGGTCTGCATGAAGCAGAGGAAAACCACAGGAACTACAAGGTCAGATCCCTGATTCAAGCAATCCAAGAAGTGAATCACTCCCCAGTGTTGCATAGGTATCTTAGCCAGGGTCTGCATGAAACAGAGGAAACCCACAGGAACTACAAGGTCACATCCCTAATGCAGGATACTTAAGGTAACCCAAGACGTGATTCACTCTCCAGTGTTGCATAGGAATCTTCGCCAGGGTCTGCAGGAAAAATAGGAAAACCACAGGAACTACAAGGTCACATTCCTGCTGCACGAGACCTCAAGCAACCCAAGACGTCAATCACTCTCCAGTGTTGCATAGGAATCTTCGCCAGGGTCTTCATGAAACAGAGGAAAACCAAAGGAACTACAAGGTCACATTCCTGCTGCACGAGACCTCAAGCAACCCAAAACGTGAATCACTCTCCAGTGTTGCATAGGTATCTTTGCCGGGGTCTGCATGAAACAGAGGGAAACCACAGGAACTACAAGGTCACATCCCTGCTGCACGAGACCTCAAGCAATCCAAGACGTGAATCACTCTCCAGTGTCGCATAGATATCTTCGCCACGGTCTGCATGAAACAGAGGAGAACCACAGGAACTACAAGGTCACATTCCTGCTGCACGAGACCTCAAGCAACCCAAGACGTGAATCACTCTCCAGTGTTGCATAGGTATCTTTGCCAGGGTCTGCATGAAACAGAGGGAAACCACAGGAACTACAAGGGCACACCCCTACTGCACGAGACCTCAAGCAACCTAAAACGCGATTCACTCTCCAGTGTTGCATAGGTATCTTCACCAGGGTCTGCAAAAAACAGTGGAACACCACAGGAACTACAAGGTCACATCCCTACTGCACAAGACTTATGGAAACCCAAGACATGATTCACTCTCCAGTGTTGCATAGGTATCTTCGCCCGGGTCTGCAAGAAACATAGGAAAACTACAGGAACTACTAGGTCACATCCCGACTACATGAGACCTTAAGCAACCCAAGATGTAAATAACTCTGCAGTATTGCATAGATATCTTCGCCAGGGTATGCATGAAACAGAGGAAAACCACAGGAACTACAAGGTCACATCCCTATGCACAATACTTATGGCAACCCAAGACGTGATTCACTCTCCAGTGTTGCATAGGAATCTTCGCCAGGGTCTGCATGAAACAGGAAAACCACAAGAACTACAAGGTCACATTCCTGCTGCACGAGACCTCAAGCAACCCAAGACGTCAATCACTCTCCAGTGTTGCATAGGAATCTTCGCCAGGGACTTCATGAAACAGAGGAAAACCAAAGGAACTACAAGGTCACATTCCTGCTGCACGAGACCTCAAGCAACCCAAAACGTGAATCACTCTCCAGTGTTGCATAGGTATCTTTGCCGGGGTCTGCATGAAACAGAGGGAAACCACAGGAACTACAAGGTCACATCCCTGCTGCACGAGACCTCAAGCAACCCAAGACGTGAATCACTCTCCAGTGTCGCATAGGTATCTTCGCCACGGTCTGCATGAAACAGAGGAGAACCACAGAAACTACAAGGTCACATTCCTGCTGCACGAGACCTCAAGCAACCCAAGACGTGAATCACTCTCCAGTGTTGCATAGGTATCTTTGCCAGGGTCTGCATGAAACAGAGGGAAACCACAGGAACTACAAGGGCACACCCCTACTGCACGAGACCTCAAGCAACCTAAAACGCGATTCACTCTCCAGTGTTGCATAGGTATCTTCACCAGGGTCTGCAAAAAACAGTGGAACACCACAGGAACTACAAGGTCACATCCCTACTGCACAAGACTTATGGAAACCCAAGACATGATTCACTCTCCAGTGTTGCATAGGTATCTTCGCCCGGGTCTGCAAGAAACATAGGAAAACTACAGGAACTACTAGGTCACATCCCGACTACATGAGACCTTAAGCAACCCAAGATGTAAATAACTCTGCAGTGTTGCATAGATATCTTCGCCAGGGTATGCATGAAACAGAGGAAAACCACAGGAACTACAAGGTCACATCCCTATGCACAATACTTATGGCAACCCAAGACGTGATTCACTCTCCAGTGTTGCATAGGAATCTTCGCCAGGGTCTGCATGAAACAGAAAAACCACAGGAACTACAAGGTCACATCCCTACTGCACGAGACCTTAAGCAACCCAAAATGCGATTCACTCTTCAGTGTTGCATAGGTATCTTCGCCAAGGTCTGCAAAAAAAAGAGGAACACCACAGGAACTACAAGGTCACAACCATACTGCACGAGACTTATGGCAACCCAAGACGTGATTCAGTCTTCAGTGTTGCATAGGTATCTTCGCCTGGGTCTGCATGAAACAGAGGAAAACCACAGGAACTACTAGGTCACATCCCTGCTGCACAAGACCTCAAGCAACCCAAGATATGATTCACTCTCCAGTGTTGCATAGGAATCTTCGCCAGAGTCTGCATGAAACAGAGGAAAACCACAGGAACTATAATGTCACAACCCTGCTGCACGAGACCTCAAGCAACCCAAGACGTGAATCACTCTCCAGTGTTACATAGGAATCTTCGCCAGGATCTTCATGAAACAGAGGAAAACCACAGGAACTACAAGGTCACATCCCTACTGCACAAGACCTTAAGCAACCCAAGACGTGAATCACTTTCAAGTGTTGCATAGGTATCTTCACCAAGGTCTGAAAAAAACAGAGGAACATCACAGGAACTACAAGGTCACAACCCTACTGCAGGAGACCTCAAGCAACCCAAGACGTGATTCACTCTTGAGTGTTGAATAGGTATCTTCATCCGGGTCTGCATGAAACAGAGGAACACCACAGGAACGACTTGGTCACACCCCTACTGCACGAGACCTCAAGCAACCCAAAACGCGATTCACTCTCCAGTGTTGCATAGGTATCTTCACTAAGGTCTGAAAAAAACAGAGGAACACCACAGGAACTACAAGGTCACAACCTTACTGCACGAGACTTATTGCAACCCAAGACGTGGTTCACTCTCCAGTGTTGCATAGGTATCGTCACCTGGGTCTGCATGAAACAGAGGAAAACCACAGGAACTACTAGGTCACATCCCGACTACACGAGACCTCAAGCAACCCAAGACGTGAATCACTCTCCAGTGTTGCATAGGTATCTTCGCCAGGATTTGTATGCAACAGAGGAAAACCACAGGAATTACAAGGTCATATCCCTACTGCACAATACTTATGGCAACCCAAGACGTGATTCACTCACCAGTATTGCATAGGAATCTTCGCCAGGGTCTGCATGAAGCAGAGGAAAACCACAGGAACTACAAGGTCAGATCCCTGATTCATGAGTCCTCAAGCAATCCAAGAAGTGAATCACTCCCCAGTGTTGCATAGGTATCTTAGCCAGGGTCTGCATGAAACAGAGGAAACCCACAGGAACTACAAGGTCACATCCCTAATGCACGATACTTAAGGTAACCCAAGACGTGATTCACTCTCCAGTGTTGCATAGGAATCTTCGCCAGGGTCTGCAGGAAAAATAGGAAAACCACAGGAACTACAAGGTCACATCCCTGCTGCACGAGACCTCAAGCAACCCAAGACGTGAATCACTCTCCAGTGTTGCATAGGAATCTTCACCAGGGTCTTCATGAAACAGAGGAAAACCACAGGAACTACAAGGTCACATCCCTGCTGCACGAGACCTCAAGCAACCCAAGACATGAATCACTCTCCAGTGTCGCATAGGTATCTTCGCCACGGTCTGCATGAAACAGAGGAGAACGACAGGAACTACAAGGTCACATTCCTGCTGCACGAGACCTCAAGCAACCCAAGACGTGAATCACTCTCCAGTGTTGCATAGGTATCTTTGCCAGGGTCTGCATGAAACAGAGGGAAACCACAGGAACTACAAGGGCACACCTCTACTGCACGAGACCTCAAGCAACCAAAAACGCGATTCACTCTCCAGTGGTGCATAGGTATCTTCACCAGGGTCTCCAAAAAACAGTGGAACACCACAGGAACTACAAGGACACACCCCTACTGCACAAGACTTATGGAAACCCAAGACATGATTCACTCTCCAGTGTTGCATAGGTATCTTCGCCCGGGTCTGCAAGAAACATAGGAAAACTACAGGAACTACTAGGTCACATCCCGACTACATGAGACCTTAAGCAACCCAAGATGTAAATAACTCTGAAGTTTTGCATAGATATCTTTGCCAGGGTATGCATAAAACAGAGGAAAACCACAGGAACTACAAGGTCACATCCCTATGCACAATACTTATGGCAACCGAAGACGTGATTCACTCTCCAGTGTTGCATAGGAATCTTCGCCAGGGTCTGCATGAGACAGGAAAACCACAGGAACTATAAGGTCACATCCCTTCTGCACAAGACCTCAAGCAACCCAAGACGTGAATAACTCACTAGTGTTGCATAGGAATCTTCGCCAGGGTCTTCATGAAACAGAGGAAAACCACAGGAACTACAAGGTCACATCCCTACTGCACGAGACCTTAAGCAACCCAAAACGCGATTCACTCTTCAGTGTTGCATAGGTATGTTCGTCAAGGTCTGCAAAAAACAGAGGAACACCACAGGAACTACAAGGTCACAACCCTACTGCACGAGACTTATGGCAACCCAAGACGTGATTCAGTCTCCAGTGTTGCATAGGTATCTTCGCCGGGATTTGTATGCAACAGAGGAAAACCACAGGTACTACAAGGTCACATCCCTACTGCACAATACTTATGGCAACCCAAGACATGATTCACTCACCAGTGTTGCATAGGAATCTTCACCAGGGTCTGCATGGCGCAGAGGAAAACCACAGGAACTACAGGGTCACATCCCTGATGAAGGAGTCCTCAAGCAATCCAAGACTTAAATCACTCTCCAGTGTTGCAAAGGTATCTTCGCCAAGGTCTGCATGAAACAGAGGAAACCCACAGGAACTACAAGGTCACATCCCTACTGCACGATACTTAAGGCAACCCAAGACGTGATTCACTCTCCAGGTTGCATAGGAATCTTCACCAGGGTCTGCAGGAAAAAGAGGAAAACCACCGGAACTACAAGGTCACATCCCTGCTGCACGAGACCTCAAGCAACCCAATACGTGAATCACTCTCCAGTGTTGCACAGGAATCTTCGCCAAGGTCTTCATGAAACAGAGGAAAACCACAGGAACTACAAGTTCACATCCCTACAGCACGAGTCCTCAAGCAACCCAAGACGTGAATCACTTTCAAGTGTTGCATAGGTATCTTCACCAGAGTCTGCATGAAACAGAGGAAAACCACAGGAACTACAAGGGCACATCCCTGCTGCACGAGACCTCAAACAACCCAAGACGTGAATCACTCTCCAGTGTTGCATAGGTATCTTCGCCACTGTCTGCATGAAACAGAGGAGAACCACAGGATCTACAAGGGCACACCCCTACTGCACGAGACCTCAAGCAACCCAAAACGCGATTCACTCTCCATTGTTGCATAGGTATCTTCGCCAAGGTCTGCAAAAAACAGAGGACCACCACAGGAACTACAAGATCACAACCCTACTGAATGAGACTTATAGCAACCCAAGACGTGATTCACTCTCCAGTGTTGCCTAGGTATCTTCACCTGGGTCTTCATGAAACAGAGGAAAACCACAGGAACTACAAGTTCACATCCCTACAGCACGAGTCCTCAAGCAACCCAAGACGTGAATCACTTTCAAGTGTTGCATAGGTATCTTCACCAGAGTCTGCATGAAACAGAGGAAAACCACAGGAACTACAAGGGCACATCCCTGCTGCACGAGACCTCAAACAACCCAAGACGTGAATCACTCTCCAGTGTTGCATAGGTATCTTCGCCACTGTCTGCATGAAACAGAGGAGAACCACAGGATCTACAAGGGCACACCCCTACTGCACGAGACCTCAAGCAACCCAAAACGCGATTCACTCTCCATTGTTGCATAGGTATCTTCGCCAAGGTCTGCAAAAAACAGAGGACCACCACAGGAACTACAAGATCACAACCCTACTGAATGAGACTTATAGCAACCCAAGACGTGATTCATTCTCCAGTGTTGCCTAGGTATCTTCACCTGGGTCTCCATGAAACAGAGGAAAACCACAGGAACGACTAGGTCACATCCCGACTACACGAGACCTCAAGCAACCCATTACGTGAATCACTCTCCATTGTTGCATAGGTATCTTCACCAGGATTTGTATGCAACAGAGGAGAACCACAGGAACTACAAGGTCACAACCCTACTGCACGAGACTTATGGCAACCCAAGACGTGATTCACTCTCCAGTGTTGCATAGGTATCTTCACCTGGGTATGCATGAAACAGAGGAAAACCACAGGAACTACTAGGTCACGTCCCGACTACACGAGACCTCAAGCAACCCAAGACGTGAACCACTCTCCAGTGTTGCATAGGTATCTTCGCCAGGATTTGTATGCAACAGAGGAAAACCACAGGAATTACAAGGTCATATCCATACTGCACAATACTTATGGCAACCCAAGACGTGATTCACTCACCAGCATTGCATAGGAATCTTTGCCACGGTCTGCATGAAGCAGAGGAAAACCACAGGAACTACAAGGTCACATCCCTGATGCATGAGTCCTCAAGCAATCCAAGCCGTGAATCACTCTCCAGTGTTGCATAGGTATCTTAGCCATGGTCTGCATGAAACAGAGGAAACCCACAGGAACTACAGGGTCACAACCCTACTGCACGATACTTAAGGCAACTCAAGACGTGATTCACTCTCCAGTGTTGCATAGGAATCTTCGCCAGGGTCTGCAGGAAAAATAGGAAAACCACAGGAACTACAAGGTCACATCCCTGCTGCACGAGACCTCAAGCAACCCAAGACGTGAATCACTCTCCAGTGTTGGATAGGAATCTTCGCCAGGGTCTTCATGAAACAGAGGAGAACCACAGGAACTACAAGTTCACATCCCTACAGCACGAGACCTTAAGCAACCCAAGACGTGAATCACTTTCAAGTGTTGCATAGGTATCTTCACCAGAGACTGCATGAAACAGAGGAAAACCACAGGAACCACAAGGTCACATCCCTGCTGCACGAGACCTCAAGCAACCCAAGACGTGAATCACTCTCCAGTGTCGCATCGGTATCTTCGCCATGGTCTGCATGAAACAGAGGAGAACCACAAGAACTACAAGGGCACACCCCTACTGCACAAGACCTCAAGCAACCCAAAACGCGATTCACTCTCCAGTGTTGCATAGGTATCTTCGCCAGGGTCTGCAAAAAACAGTGGAACACCACAGGAACTGCAAGGTCACATCCCTACTGCACAAGACTTATGGAAACCCAAGACATGATTCACTCTCCAGTATTGCATAGGTATCTTCACCCGGGTCTGCATGAAACAGAGGAAAACTACAGGAACTACTAGGTCACATCCCGACTACATGAGACCTTAAGCAACCCAAGATGTAAATCACTCTGCAGTGTTGCATAGATATCTTCGCCACGGTATGCATGAAACAGAGGAAAACCACAGGAACAACAAGGTCACATCCCTATGCACAATACTTATGGCAACCCAAGACGTGATTCACTCTCCAGTGTTGCATAGGAATCTTCGCCAGGGTCTGCATGAAACAGGAAAACCACAGGAACTACAAGGTCACATCCCTACTGCACGAGACCTCAAGCAACCCAAGACGTGAATAACTTACTAGTGTTGCATAGGAATCTTCGCCAGGGTCTTCATGAAACAGAGGAAAACCACAGGAACTACAAGGTCACATCCCTACTGCACGAGACCTTCAGCAACCCAAAACGCATTTCACTCTTCAGTGTTGCATAGGTATCTTCGCCAAGGTCTGCAAAAAACAGAGGAACACCACAGGAACTACAAGGTCACATCCCTACTGCACAATGATTATGGCAACCCAAGACGTGATTCATTCATCAGTGTTGCATAGGTATCTTCACCAGGGTCTGCATTAAGCAGAGGAAAACCACAGGAACTAAGAGGTCACATCCCTGATGAATGAGTCCTCAAGCAATCCAAGACGTGATTCACTCTCCAGTGTTGCATAGGTATCTTCGCCAGGGTCTGCATGAAACAGAGGAAAACCACAGGAACTACTAGGTCACATCCCGACTACACAAGACCTCAAGCAACCCAAGACGTGAATCACTCTCCATTGTTGCATAGGTATCTTCGCCAGGATTTGTATGCAACAGAGGAAAACCACAGGAATTACAAGGTCATATCCCTACTGCACAATACTTATGGCAACCCAAGACGTGATTCACTCACCAGTATTGCATAGGAATCTTCGCCAGGGTATGCATGAAGCAGAGGAAAACCACAGGAACTACAAGGTCACATCCCTGATGCATGAGTCCTCAAGCAATCCAAGACGTGAATCACTCTCCAGTGTTGCATAGGTATCTTAGCCAGGGTCTGCATGAAACAGAGGAAACCCACAGGAACTACAAGGTCACATTGTGAAGAAAACCACCGGTGGGGGGTGTCTGTACTTCTGCTCTCTATATGGTAGAGGAGAGGCACAGAGGACCCCAGCCAACATTCTCTAATACGGTAGCGATGGTCGAGCAATCAAGGCCTAGCTTCTCAGGAGGTGATGCAGGCTGGTTCTTAAGTACAGTGTACCCCAAGCCCCCACAAAGGAATGTCCAGACACTGTATTGGTTAGAACACAGTCTTTATATAATCAATAGTCAAGGTTATGTACTTATCACAATAACTCACTTTGTACTCCGGAAAATCAACAATGGCAAATATTTACAATTCTAAAGTGGTACCACCCTTTGTATTAGATCTTATTAAAGTGCATCAACAATACTGTAACAATGTCACACAGATCAATACAGTGAAACCAGCAATAGAGAGAGGAGAGAAAATACGATGGTTGAGCAATAGGCAGAATACTGGCCCCTAGCACTAGGCACAGTTCTGTGTGGAGATCCCCCCACCTGGGCAACCTGTAAAATAAAGATATAGCACAAGCCCAGTCCATATATTGTTCTGCAAGTCTTATTCCCTCCTATAATGTTTTTACCCCCCCAATGTACCTGGAGGAGTCGAGTTCTTCGAAGAGGCGTCGACAGATCCTTCTTGAGCGACCCCCTTTCAAGCGGGAGTCACGAATCGTCGAGAGGCGTCAAGAAACATCGAGGAACTCGGTGTTCGGCGACGGGGAATCGACGGCCCTTCTTGAATGCCTTCCCTTTCAAGCGGGAGGCACGGGGCGTCGAACGTCCGTCGACAAACAAGGCAGAACGGCGTCGATGAGGCGGCAGCTTCGTCCGAGCGGTGCTCATCGGCGTCGGAGCGTCGGCGTCCTGCAAGGCAGAGGCGTGCGGGGCACCTCGGTGACAATAGTTCTGGACCGCAAAGATTGTGGAGAGGGAGGCCCAGCAAGGGCGTTGAGTCGTTCGAGTCTTTGTGGTCTTCGGGTTGCGGGAAACCCACCGGCAGGTTTCTCCTCGGCGCGTTGGTCGTCCTCGACTTTCTCCGGCAGGATAAAGTGGTCGATGATGCGGACGAGGGAGTCCTTCGATTCGAATGTTCTTAGGCAAAGGAGCGGACGGCTCCGGTCGTCGGCGGCACGGCGTAAAGTGGTTCCCACAGCTGGGCAACACAACTTCGACGGGCCTCCAGCGGTTTCACAAACCTGCGAACCCTGGTCGACGGCAATGGACTTCGACGGCGTCGATGTCCGGGTGCTTCACTTCGGTCTCCTCGGCGATCCCGTCTCGGGTCGGCAGCCTTTCGAGGGTCTGTCTTCCAGGGCGCTTCGGCGAAGATGGAGCGGTGCTCGATGGTCCCTCGGAGCACGGGAAGAGGGCGCCTTACCAGGTCCTCTCTCGGGTCAGTCTTCGACGATTTCGGCAGCCTTCGGATCGGTCGAAGCAAATGCCACAGCAAGTCTTCTTCTTCCAGCTGGACGTCGAGGATCAGCAGTTCCAGTTACTCTTAGAGTGGAGACTCATCTCCAGGATGCTTCTGAACGCTTCTGAACGTTCCCTGAACCCCCCTGCCAGTGGTGAGAGGTCCCCAGACATACTATTCTGTCTCTCATCCACACTGCTGGCACACACTCAGCAGCCAATCATACAGAAGGGCACTCATGCAGTCAGTCAGCCAATCAGGCACACAGTGCATTCAGGCCACACTCCTCCCTTTCAGACACTCACAACAAGGAATGTGGATTGGGACAAGTACCAAGCCATTCAACACTACACACTGCATTCAGGCCAGTTTCGGGCAGGGCTGTCTCAGTCTTTGTCTCTCATGCCAGAAACCAGACAACCACAACAAGGAGTGAATATTGGTCACACACACTCCATTCACCCAGGTCCCACCCACAGGAGGTACCCACAACATACAGTCACTTAGAAGGCTCCAGTCAGTCTAGCTGGGCCTTCACAATAACACCATATATGGAACTTCCACCCAACAGCCAGTCAGGGGGAAGGGACAGAGTCAGGGCTTCCCAGGACTTTGGGAAAACAAGGTAACAGGCAATAGAAAGCAAGAGGCCACAGGGGCCATCTTGTTTCCTATCAGGAATCAACTGATCCCAATGGCAGGGCCTGGGTATCCCAAAATGGAGGACACCCAGAGCACCTGTCAAATTCAGCATGGAGCTGCCACCAGCCCATACCCTGCTCTGTGGGCCACCCACAGGTGCCCAAAAACATACACTAGGGGCACAGGGTTGTACCCCTACCCATGGGTGCCATAAGGGTATCCCATGGGTCTGTTCACCAAACCAAAAGAGAGAGCTGCACTGCCAGGAGTCCCACATGGACTCCTGGGCAGAAAACATGACAGAACACACGGTAAAAAGCAGTAAAGGACAAGGATTCAGAGGCCCTGTCCCTCTGATGCATTTCCAGCATCACAGTCGCCCCCCCCAGACTGAGGTGGAGGGTGTCTAATCTCCCACGGGATAGACACCCTCATCCAGACGGTCAACATACCTTCTGGAAAGGCCATCTGCATTATCGTGACTCTTCCCTGGTCTGTGCTCTATGGTGAAGTCTAGCCCTTGCAGGCTAATGGACCACCTGAGCAATTACGGATTCTCACCCTTCATTTGCATAAGCCACTTCAGGGGCTTATGATCTGTTTGGACCTTGAAGGTAGACCCCGTAAGGTAGGGCCTAAAACGCCTAAGGCTCCAAACTATGCTAAAACACTCCTTTTCAACAGTAGCCCACCTAAGTTCTCTACCCTTGAGTTGTCTACTGATGAATATGATAGGATGTTCTCTCCCTTTGTCATCTAACTGGGACAAGACAGCTCCAATTCCGGTGTCGCAGGCATCCGTCTGGACGATAAAGGGTCGGCTGTAGTCAGGCGCACACAACACAGGTGCCCTACACAGACTTTCTTTGAAGCCATCAAAGGCCCTCTGACAGTCTTCGGTCCAATTAACCTTCCTAGGCTGTTTGGGTGAAGTTAGAGCTGTCAGGGGTGCAGCTATGGTTCCATAGTCTGCCATGAAATTGCGATAGTACCCCGTGAGGCCCAAAAAGGCTCTCACCTGGGTTTGAGTAGTGGGAGTCTCCCAGTTCTGTACATCCTGTACTTTACTGGAGAGAGGTTGGATTTGACCCCCTCCTACCTCATGACCAAGATAGGTAACTTTCCCCTGAGCTATCTGGCACTTGGTGGCCTTGATAGTGAGGTTAGCCCTTTTCAAGGCCTGCAACACTTTATCCAGATGTGTCAAATGCTCTTCCCAGGTGGAACTGTAGACGGCAATGTCGTCTAAGTAAGCCACACAAAAGGCTTCCAGCCCACTGAGCGCTTGGTTGACCAATCTCTGGAAGGTGGCAGGGGCATTCTTCAACCCAAAAGGCATGACCCTAAACTGGTAGAGTCCCTCAGGTGTTGAGAAGGCCGTCTTTTCCTTGGCATGGTCCGTCAGAGCTATTTGCCAATAGCCTGAGGTAAGGTCAAAGGTGCTCACAAATTTGGCAGCACCTATGGTGTCCACGAGCTCATCAGCCCTGGGCAATGGGTGCGCGTCAGTTTTGGTGACGGCATTGACTCCTCGGTAGTCCACACAGAACCTCCAATCCTTGGTACCCGCCTGGGAACTTGCCTTGGGGACAAGGACCACTGACTGGACCAGGGACTGGTTGAGGGTTCAATAACACCCAGATCCAACATCTTGGCGACCTCAGCCTGGATGTGGTTCTTGACGGTATCTGACATACGGTAGCACCTGCTTTTGACAGGCACACTGTCACCAGTGTCAATTTCATGCCTACACCACGGTGTAAGGCCTGGCGTCAGTGAAAACAGAGAGGCATACTGTTGGAGTAAAGCCCTGCAGGCCCTCTGTTGCTCTGTTGTCAAATCCGGAGAGAGGTGTACTCCCTCCACTGAGCCATCCTGAGGGTTGCTATGCAGCAAATCAGGAAGGGGCTCACTCTCATCCTCTTTTTGCCCTGAAGCTAGCAAGAGACATGAGACTTCTGCTCGCCGGTGGAAAGGCTTGAGCCTGTTGACATGGAATATCTGAGGGGCTACCCCAGAGGCTCCCATGTCAACCAGATAATTGACTTCGCCCATCTTGGAGATGATCCTGAAGGGTCCAGTCCACTTGTATGCCAGAGCTCTAGGCTTGGTAGGCTCCATCACAAGGATTTCCTGTCCCGGAGTCCAATCCACTTGCGAGGCTTTAAGGTCATGCCAGTACTTATTCAATTCCTGGCTGGCCTTGAGATTTGCTGTTGCCTGACCCATCATCTGTGTCATCCTCCGTCTGAGGCCTAACACATAGTCCCCCACTTGCTTGGCGGGACCTGGGAGGGTGGCTTCTTCCAAGCCTTCTCTGATCAAGGCGAGGGGCCCCCTCACGGGATGTTCAAAGAGTAACTCAAAGGGGCTGAAACCAACACCCTCTTGAGGTATCTCTCTGTAAGCAAACAGCAGGCATGGCAGGAGGAGATCCCATTTCCTCCTTAGGGGTTCTTCCAAAGCCCCTAGCATGCCCTTGAGAGTTTTATTAAATCTCTCAACCAGACCATTGGTCTGGGGGTGGTAAGAGGTGGAGAACTTGTAGGTTACCCCGCACTCTTTCCACATGGTTTTCATGTAACTAGACATGAAGTTGGATCCTCTGTCAGAGACAACCTCCTTGGGGAATCCAACACGGGTGAAAATGCCCAGGAGAGCCCTGGCAACCACCTTGGCAGTAACAGTCCGAAGGGGTATTGCCTCAGGGTACCTGGTGGCATGATCGACCAAGACCAGGATGAACCGATGTCCACCTGAAGTGGGAGGGTCAAGGGGACCGACGATGTCGATGCCCACCCTCTCAAATGGTGTGCCAACCACTGGCAATGGCTGTAGTGGGGCAATGACACTACCTCCAGTCTTGCCAGACAACTGACAAGTTGGGCAGGTCCTGCAGTGGGACTCCACCTCTACTCCCATCCGTGGCCAGTAGAAATGGGCAGAGAGCCTCTGCTTAGTCTTCTTGGTCCCAAGATGACCAGCCAAGGGCACCTCATGCGCCAACTGCAGTAGGAAGGGCCTGTAAACCTGGGGTACCACCAAGCTCTTGAGGGCACCAGGTTCAGGCTTAATGGGCTCACTAACAAGGAGCTCACCCTCCCAATAAATCCGGAATGTCCTAGGCACTTCTCCTTGTGCCTGGGACAGGGCCTGTTTCCTCAGTCCCTCGAGAGAGTGGCACTCTCTCTGTCCCTTACAGAAGTCTGCCCGGGAGGGTCCCCCTTCAGCTAACAAGCATTGAAGGTCGGGATGATCCTGCGGGTTGAGAACCTCTCCCACAGGAGAGGCTTCTGTCTCTTCAACCACAGGAGTTGAGTTTGGGTTTTCCACTGGACCCAGCCCGTCCGGAGCATGGATCCCAATGGGTGCTGTCGGAACAGCAGGAAGAGAAGGTGTTCCCTCCACAGAGGTGGCCTTCTTGGTCTTCCTTCTTCTTGCCTTAGGCCTCGCCTTTGGCTCGGGTACCTGACCCACAGCCAGACCCGGTGTCACCTGTGACCTAGTGACTGCAGCAGCAGTCATGGGAAGACCATCCGAGATCAACCCCAACTCTACTAGATCATTTCCTAACAGAATGTTAGCAGGGACATTGTCCTGAACCAGGGCAGGAAGCTTTGCTGTCTTGTCTCCAATCATGAGTGTGACTAAGGCTACAGGCGATAATTTGGGAGGCCCACCAGCTAACCTGGTGGTTTGCAGAGGAGCACCTACATAGTCCTCTGGCTTGAGCAGGGTCCTGTCCACCACTGTCATGCTTGCCCCAGTGTCTCTCAAACCAGTAGAAGGCTGGCCATTCAAGAGGACACTTCTCAAAAACCTACGGGTGTTCTGTGGGATAGTCGCCAGTACTTCTGCATACTGGTCCCAGGCCCCAAGGGACACTGGGCCTCATTACGACCCTGGCGGTAAGGGGTTTACGCCAGCGTTAGCTGCGCCGACCCCTTACCGCCAATTACGAGGTCCCTTAGCGCCATGGTGCTTTTAACACCTGCTTTTAGCAGGTGTTAAAATCCATGGCGCTAAGGGACCATGGAGTTAATTACGCCACCGTAATTTAAGGTGGCGTAATTAACGCCTTCCCCACTCCCATTATGCCCTATGGGGCAAAAATGGGAATGGGGAAGGGTAAATGGGGATTGGGGACTTACCGCCCCCGCCAACCTCGGAATGGGGCGGTAAGTCCGCCAACCACCATGGCGTAAACGTAGTTTACGCCATGGTGGTAAAGTCACGGCCCAGGCGGTAACTTACCGCCTGGGTCGTAATGAGGCCCACTAAGCAAATCTCTACCGGAGCACCAAATGTGATCCCGGTAGAGGAGGGGAGGACAGTGGCCTCCACCTCAGACACGGGGTAAGGGTAGGTCAGGCTGACAGCCTGGGCTCCAAGTGCCTTACCTTTACACTTGGGATCACCCCTCTTGTGATTCGGAGCCCCACAGTCCCAACAAGTGCCAGGAATGTGGGTTACGGTACTGGAACCACCGGGAGCCTGCTTTGCAGCAGGTGGACCACTACTCTTATTCCCACCCACAGATGACTTATCCCCACTAGATTTTTGGGTCTTGGGAGAGGAATGTTTAGGTTTACCCGACTGTGACTGCTTGTGGGACTCCTCAGCTTTCTGAGAGGCCCCCTTTTCTTTGTCCTTGTCCTTCCCACTGGAGTCCTTAGGGGACACCCGGTGGGAGACCCACTTGTCAGCCAACCTAGCCAGCTTAGAGGGGTCCAAAATGTTCTGGTCAGCCACATACTGACGCAGCTCTGGTGAACAGGCTTCAGAAAAATGCTCAAAAAACAAGAGGTGGGACAATTCAACAAAAGTCTTAACCTTGTATCCATTGATCCACCCCATCATGTTCATGTGCGCAGCACTCACCCAGTCAACCCAAGACACATTCTCTCTTTTCTTAAAATCCCTGAACCTTCTAAGGTATTGGGTAGGTGTCCTGCCAAACTTGGCAATCAAAGCAGACTTCATGCACTCATACTGACCCCTTTCTTCCACACTCAGCTTCAGAATACAGTCATATCCAGTTTGAGGCACTCTGCTTAACAAACACTTAGCCCAATCTCTTTTATCGACATCATGAATCGCACAAGCCATTTCAAACGCTTCAATCCATTGGAGGATATCTGAACCCTCCACAAAAACACCAACCAAATCTTTCATAAACTTGGTGGCTGGGGACCTGACACTCTCACTGGTTTTAACTGAAGTCTCCACTCTAGCTTTCTCTAGCTGGATTCTCTGACATTCAGTGTCCTGGCTCTTGAGTTCAAGATCCCTATTCTTGAGCTCCACTTGTTGAGCCAACTCCTCTTTCTTAAGTTCAGCATCTATTTCCAACTTGCGGTATTCAAAGGCCAATTTCATCCTTAATAACTCAAGCTCCAAGGAATTGCTGGGGTTTGGAACAGAGGCAGCAGGAATGGCGGCATTCCCAGAAACAGATTCAGCAGAAACCCCAGGGGCAGAGTCCTCATTGGTTGCATTCCCCCCCTCATCAAGCGTTTCACCATCAGTCTGGTAGTCCACCAGGGCAGCTATCAGCTCAGCCCTAGACTTATCCACAAAGTCTAACTCCCTGGCTTCACAAGCACTCTGGAGAGCCTCCAAGCTCATCCGAGTCAATTTGCCATTTGCAATAGACTCCATTGTTTGTAATGCAGTTATCTTGTACACAACTAAACCTTAATTTAATAAAGTGCGGATATCCTTTGTAAGTGGCACGGTTATACACTGATTCTTAAAACCATAAGCATCCCACCGCTTGCCACCAGTGTGAAGAAAACCACCGGTGGGGGGTGTCTGTACTTCTGCTCTCTATATGGTAGAGGAGAGGCACAGAGGACCCCAGCCAAGATTCTCTAATACGGTAGCGATGGTCGAGCAATCAAGGCCTAGCTTCTCAGGAGGTGATGCAGGCTGGTTCTTAAGTACAGTGTACCCCAAGCCCCCACAAAGGAATGTCCACACACTGTATTGGTTAGAACACAGTCTTTATATAATCAATAGTCAAGGTTATGTACACTTATCACAATAACTCACTTTGTACTCCGGAAAATCAACAATGGCAAATATTTACAATTCTAAAGTGGTACCACCCTTTGTATTAGATCTTATTAAAGTGCATCAACAATACTGTAACAATGTCACACAGATCAATACAGTGAAACCAGCAATAGAGAGAGGAGAGAAAATAAAATGGTTGAGCAATAGGCAGAATACTGGCCCCTACCACTAGGCACAGTTCTGTGTGGAGATCCCCCCACCTGGGCAACCTGTAAAATAAAGATATAGCACAAGCCCAGTCCATATATTGTTCTGCAAGTCTTATTCCCTCCTATAATGTTTTTACCCCCCCAATGTACCTGGTGGAGTCGAGTTCTTCGAAGAGGCGTCGACAGATCCTTCTTGAGCGACCCCCTTTCAAGCGGGAGTCACGGATCGTCGAGAGGCGTCGAGAAACGTCGTGGAACTCGGTGTTCGGTGACGGGGAATCGACGGCCCTTCTTGAATGCCTTCCCTTTCAAGCGGGAGGCACGGGGCGTCGAACGTCCATCGACAAACAAGGCAGAACGGCGTCGATGAGGCGGCAGCTTCGTCCGAGCGGTGCTCGTCGGCGTCGGAGCGTCGGCGTCCTGCAAGGCAGAGGCGTGCGGGGCACCTCGGTGACAATAGTTCTGGACCGCAAAGATTGTGGAGACGGAGGCCCAGCAAGGGCGTCGAGTCGTTCGAGTCTTTGTGGTCTTCGGGTGGCGGGAAACCCACCGGCAGGTTTCTCCTCGGCGCGTTGGTCGTCCTCGACTTTCTCCGGCAGGATAAAGTGGTCGACGATGCGGACGAGGGAGTCCTTCGATTCGAATGTTCTTAGGCAAAGGAGCGGACGGCTCCGGTCGTCGGCGGCACGGCGTCAAGTGGTTCCCACGGCTGGGCAACACAACTTCGACGGGCCTCCAGCGGTTACACAAACCTGCGAACCCTGGTCGACGGCAATGGACTTCGACGGCGTCGATGTCCGGGTGCTTCACTTCGGTCTCCTCGGCGATCCCGTCTCGGGTCGGCAGCCTTTCGAGGGTCTGTCTTCCAGGGCGCTTCGGCGAAGATGGAGCAGTGCTCGATGGTCCCTCGGAGCACGGGAAGAGGGTGCCTTACCAGGTCCTCTCTCGGGTCAGTCTTCGACGATTTCGGCAGCCTTCGGATCGGTCGAAGCAAATGCCACAGCAAGTCTTCTTCTTCCAGCTGGACGTCGAGGATCAGCAGTTCCAGTTACTCTTAGAGTGGAGACTCATCTCCAAGACGCTTCTGAACGCTTCTGAACGTTCCCTGAATCCCCCTGCCAGTGGTGAGAGGTCCCCAGATATACTATTCTGTCTCTCATCCACACTGCTGGCACACACTCAGCAGCCAATCATACAGAAGGGCATTCATGCAGTCAGTCAGCCAATCAGGCACACAGTGGTGCATTCAGGCCACACTCCTCCCTTTCAGACACTCACAACAAGGAATGTGGATTGGGACAAGTACCCAGCCATTCAACACTACACACTGCATTAAGGCCAGTTTCGGGCAGGGCTGTCTCAGTCTTTGTCTCTCATGCCAGAAACCAGACAACCACAACAAGGAGTGTATATTGGTCACACACTCCATTCACCCAGGTCCCACCCACAGGAGGTACCCACAACATACAGTCACTGAGAAGGCTCCAGTCAGTCTAGCTGGGCCTTCACAACAACACCATATATGGAACTTCCACCCAACAGCCAGTCAGGGGGAAGGGACAGAGTCAGGGCTTCCCAGGACTTTGGGAAAACAAGGTAACAGGCAATAGAAAGCAAGAGGCCACAGGGGCCATCTTGTTTCCTATCAGGAATCAACTGATCCCAATGGCAGGGCCCGGGTATCCCAAAATGGAGGACACCCAGAGCACCTGTCAAATTCAGCATGGAGCTGCCACCAGCCCATACCCTGCTCTGTGGGCCACCCACAGGTGCCCAAAAACATACACTAGGGGCACAGGGTTGTACCCCTACCCATGGGTGCCATAAGGGTATTCCAATGGGTCTGTTCACCAAACCAAAAGAGAGAGCTGCACTGCCAGGAGTCCCACATGGACTCCTGGGCAGAAAACATGACAGAACACACGATAAAAAGCAGTAAAGGGCAAGGATTCAGAGGCCCTGTCCCTCTGATGCATTTCCAGCATCACACACATCCCTACTGCACGATACTTAAGGCAACCCAAGACGTGATTCACTCTCCAGTGCTGCATAGGAATCTTCGCCAGGGTCTGCAGGAAAAATAGGAAAACCACAGGAACTACAAGGTCACCACCCTACTGCATGAGACTTATGGCAACCCAAGACGTGATTCACTCTCCAGTGTTGCATAGGTATCTTCAACTGGGTCTGCATGAAACAGAGGAAAACCACAGGAACTACTAGGTCACATCCCGACTACATGAGACCTCAAGCAACCCATGACGTGATTCACTCTCCAGTGTTGCATAGGTATCTTCACCTGGGTCTGCATGAAACAGAGGAAAACTACAGGAACTACTAGGTCACATCCCGACTACATGAGACCTTAAGCAACCTAAGATGTAAATCACTCTGCAGTGTTGCATAGATATCTTCGCCAGGGTATGCATGAAACAGAGGAAAACCACAGGAACTACAAGGTCACATCCCTATGCACAATACTTATGGCAACCCAAGACGTGATTCACTCTCCAGTGTTGCATAGGAATCTTCGCCAGGGTCTGCATGAAACAGGAAAAGCACAGGAACTACAAGGTCACATCCCTACTGCACGAGACCTCAAGCAACCCAAGACGTGAACAACTCACTAGTGTTGCATAGGAATCTTTGCCAGGGTCTTCATGAAACAGAGGAAAACCACAGGAACTACATGGTCACATCCCTACTGCACGAGACCTTCAGCAACCCAAGATGTGATTCAGTCTCCAGTGTTGCATAGGTATCTTCGCCAAGGTCTGCAAAAACAGAGGAACACCACAGGAACTACAAGGTCACAACCCTACTGCACGAGACTTATGGCAACCCAAGACGTGATTCAGTCTCCAGTGTTGCATAGGTATCTTCGCCTGGGTCTGCATGAAACAGAGGAAAACCACAGGAACTACTAGGTCACATCCCGACTACACGAGACCTCAAGCAACCCAAGACGTGAATCACTCTCCAGTGTTGCATAGGTATCTTCGCCATGATTTGTATGCAACAGAGGAAAGCCACAGGAACTACAAAGTCACATCCCTACTGCACAATGCTTATGGCAACCCAAGACGTGATTCACTCACCAGTGTTGCATAGGTATCTTCACCAGGGTCTGCATGAAGCAGAGGAAAACCACAGGAACTACAAGGTCACATCCCTGCAGCATGAGACCTCAAGCAACCCAAGACGTGAATCACTCTCCAGTGTGGCATAGGTATCTTCGCCAGGGTCTGCATGAAACAGAGGAAAACCACAGGAACTACAAGGTCACATCCCTACTGCACGATACTTAAGGCAACCCAAGACGTGATTCACTCTCCAGGTTGCATAGGAATCTTCGCCAGGGTCTGCAGGAAAAAGAGGAAAACCACCGGAACTACAAGGTCACATCCCTGCTGCACGAGACCTCAAGCAACCCAAGACGTGAATCACTCCCCAGTGTTGCACATGAATTTTCACCAGGGTCTTCATGAAACAGAGGAAAACCACAGGAACTACAAGTTCACATCCCTACAGCACGAGACCTCAAGCAACCCAAGACGTGAATCACTTTCAAGTGTTGCATAGGTATCTTCACCAAAGTCTGCATGAAACAGAGGAAAACCAAAGGAACTACAAGGTCACATCCCTGCTGCACGAGACCTCAAACAGCCCAAAACGTGAATCACTCTCCAGTGTTGCACAGGAATCTTCACCAGGGTCTTCATGAAACAGAGGAAAACCACAGGAACTACAAGTTCACATCCCTACAGCACGAGACCTCAAGCAACGCAAGACGTGAATCACTTTCAAGTGTTGCATAGGTATCTTCACCAGAGTCTGCATGAAACAGAGGAAAACCACAGGAACTACAAGGTCACATCCCTGCTGCACGAGACCTCAAGCAGCCCAAGACGTGAATCACTCTCCAGTGTTGCATAGGTATCTTTGCCAGGGTCTGCATGAAGCAGAGGAAAACCACAGGAACTACAAGGGCACACCCCTACTGCACGAGACCTCAAGCAACCCAAAACGCGATTCACTCTCCAGTGTTGCATAGGTATCTTCGCCAAGGTCTGCAAAAAACAGAGGAACACCACAGGAACTACAAGGTCACCACCCTACTGCATGAGACTTATGGCAACCCAAGACGTGATTCACTCTCCATTGTTGCATAGGTATCTTCACCTGGGTCTGCATGAAACAGAGGAAAACCACAGGAACTACTAGGTCACATCCCGACTACACGAGACCTCAAGCAACCCATGACGTGAATCACTCTCCAGTGTTGCATAGGTATCTTCGCCAGGATTTGTATGCAACAGAGGAAAACCACAGGAACTACAAGGTCACATCCCTACTGCACAATACTTATGGCAACCCAAGACGTGATTCACTCTCCAGTGTTGCATAGGAATCTTCGCCAGGGTCTGCATGAAACAGGAAAAGCACAGGAACTACAAGGTCACATCCCTACTGCACGAGACCTCAAGCAACCCAAGACGTGAATAACTCACTAGTGTTGCATAGGAATCTTCGCCAGGGTCTTCATGAAAGAGAGGAAAACCACAGGAACTACATGGTCACATCCCTACTGCACGAGACCTTCAGCAACCCAAGATGTGATTCAGTCTCCAGTGTTGCATAGGTATCTTTGCCAAGGTCTGCAAAAAACAGAGGAACACCACAGGAACTACAAGGTCACAACCCTACTGCACGAGACTTATGGCAACCCAAGACGTGATTCAGTCTCCAGTGTTGCATAGGTATCTTCGCCTTGGTCTGCATGAAACAGAGGAAAACCACAGGAACTACTAGGTCACATCCCGACTACACGAGACCTCAAGCAACCAAAGACGTGAATCACTCTCCAGTGTTGCATAGGTATCTTCGCCAGGATGTGTATGCAACAGAGGAAAGCCACAGGAACTACAAAGTCACATCACTACTGCACAATGCTTAAGGCAACCCAAGACGTGATTCACTCTCCAGGTTGCATAGGAATCTTCGCCACGGTCTGCAGGAAAAAGAGGAAAACCACTGGAACTACAAGGTCACATCCCTGCTGCACAAGACCTCAAGCAACCCAAGACGTGAATCACTCTCCAGTGTTGCACAGGAATCTTCACCAGGGTCTTCATGAAACAGAGGAAAACCACAGGAACTACAAGTTCACATCCCTACAGCACGAGACCTCAAGCAACCCAAGACGTGAATCACTTTCAAGTGTTGCATAGGTATCTTCACCAGAGTCTGCATGAAACAGAGGAAAACCACAGGAACTACAAGGTCACATCCCTGCTGCACGAGACCTCAAGCAGCCCAAGACGTGAATCACTCTCCAGTGTTGCACAGTAATCTTCACCAGGGTCTTCATGAAACAGAGGAAAACCACAGGAACTACAAGTTCACATCCCTACAGCACGAGCCCTCAAGCAACCCAAGACATGAATCACTTTCAAGTGTTGCATAGGTATCTTCACCAGAGTCTGCATGAAACAGAGGAAAATCACAGGAACTACAAGGTCACATCCCTGCTGCACGAGACCTCAAGCAGCCCAAGACGTGAATCACTCTCCAGTGTTGCATAGGTATCTTTGCCAGGGTCTGCATGAAGCAGAGGAACACCACATGAACTATAAGGTCACACCCCTACTGCACGAGACCTCAAGCAACCCAAAACGCGATTCACTCTCCAGTGTTGCATAGGTATCTTCGCCAAGGTCTGCAAAAAACACAGGAACACCACAGGAACTACAAGGTCACCACCCTACTGCATGAGACTTATGGCAACCCAAGACGTGATTCACTCTCCAGTGTTGCATAGGTATCTTCACCTGGGTCTGCATGAAACAGAGGAAAACCACAGGAACTACTAGGTCACATCCCGACTACACGAGACCTCAAGCAACCCATGACGTGAATCACTCTCCAGTGTTGCATAGGTATCTTCGCCAGGATTTGTATGCAACAGAGGAAAACCACAGGAACTACAAGGTCACATCCCTACTGCACAATGCTTATGGCAACCCAATACGTGATTCACTCACCCCATGGGAATCTTCGCCAGGGTCTGCATGAAGCAGAGGAAAACCACAGGAACTACAAGGTAACATCCCTGATGAATGAGTCCTCAAGCAATCCAAGACGTGAATCACTCTCCAGGGTTGCATAGGTATCTTCGCCAGGGTCTGCATGAAACAGAGGAAACCCTCAGGAACTACAAGGTCACATCCCTTCTGCCCGATACTTAAGGCAACCCAAGACGTGATTCACTCTCCAGTGTTGCATAGGAATCTTCACCAGGGTCTGCAGGAAAAAGAGGAAAACCACAGGAACTGCAAGGTCACATCCCTGCTGCATGAGTCCTCAAGCAACCCAAGACATAAATAAATCTCCAGTGTTGCATAGGAATCTTCGCCAGGGTCTTCATGAAACGGAGGAAAACAACAGGAACTACAAGTTCACATCCCTACAGCACGAGACCTTAAGCAACCCAAGACGTGAATCACTTTCAAGTGTTGCAGAGGTAGCTTCACCAGAGTCTGCATGAAACAGAGGAAAACCACAGGAACTACAAGGTCACATCCCTGCTGCACGAGACCTCAAACAACCCAAGACGTGAATCACTCTCCAGTGTCGCATAGTTATCTTCGTCACGGTCTGCATGAAACAGAGGAGAACCACAGGAACTACAAGGTCACATCCCTGCAGCATGAGACCTCAAGCAACCCAAGATGTGAATCACTCTCCAGTGTGGCATAGGTATCTCCGCCAGGGTCTGCATGAAACAGAGGAAAACCACAGGAACTACAAGGTCACATCCCTACTGCACGATACTTAAGGCAACCCAATACGTGATTCACTCTCCAGGTTGCATAGGAATCTTCGCCAGGGTCTGTAGGAAAAAGAGGAAAACCACCGGAACTATAAGGTCACATCCCTGCTGCACGAGACCACAAGCAACCCAAGACGTGAATCACTTTCAAGTGTTGCAGAGGTAGCTTCACCAGAGTCTGCATGAAACAGAGGAAAACCACAGGAACTACAAGGTCACATCCCTGCTGCACGAGACCTCAAACAACCCAAGACGTGAATCACTCTCCAGTGTCGCATAGTTATCTTCGTCACGGTCTGCATGAAACAGAGGAGAACCACAGGAACTACAAGGTCACATCCCTGCAGCATGAGACCTCAAGCAACCCAAGACGTGAATCACTCTCCAGTGTGGCATAGGTATCTCCGCCAGGGTCTGCATGAAACAGAGGAAAACCACAGGAACTACAAGGTCACATCCCTACTGCACGATACTTAAGGCAACCCAATACGTGATTCACTCTCCAGGTTGCATAGGAATCTTCGCCAGGGTCTGTAGGAAAAAGAGGAAAACCACCGGAACTATAAGGTCACATCCCTGCTGCACGAGACCACAAGCAACCCAAGACGTGAATCACTCTCCAGTGTTGCACAGGAATCTTCACCAGGGTCTTCATGAAACAGAGGAAAACCACAGGAACTACAAGTTCACATCCCTACAGCACGAGACCTCAAGCAACCCAAGACGTGAATCACTTTCAAGTGTTGCATAGGTATCTTCGCCAGAGTCTGCATGAAACAGAGGAAAACTACAGGAACTAAAAGGGCACACCCCTACTGCACGAGACCTCAAGCAACCCAAAACGTGATTCACTCTCCGGTGTTGCATAGGTATCTTTGCCAGGGTCTGCATGAAGCAGAGGAACACCACAGGAACTACAAGGGCACACCCCTACTGCACGAGACCTCAAGCAACCCAAAACGCGATTCACTCTCCAGTGTTGCATAGGTATCTTCGCCAAGGTCTGCAAAAAACAGAGGAACACCACAGGAACTATAAGGTCACCACCCTACTGCATGAGACTTATGGCAACCCAAGACGTGATTCACTCTCCAGTGTTGCATAGGTATCTTCACCTGGGTCTGCATGAAACAGAGGAAAACCACAGGAACTACTAGGTCACATCCCGACTACACGAGACCTCAAGCAACCCATGACGTGAATCACTCTCCAGTGTTGCATAGGTATCTTCGCCAGGATTTGTATGCAACAGAGGAAAACCACAGGAACTACAAGGTCACATCCCTACTGCACAATACTTATGGCAACCCAAGACGTGATTCACTCACCAGTGTTCCATGGGAATCTTCGCCAGGGTCTGCATGAAGCAGAGGAAAACCACAGGAACTACAAGGTAACATCCCTGATGAATGAGTCCTCAAGCAATCCAAGACGTGAATCACTCTCCAGGGTTGCATAGGTATCTTCGCCAGGGTCTGCATGAAACAGAGGAAACCCTCAGGAACTACAAGGTCACATCCCTTCTGCCCGATACTTAAGGCAACCCAAGACGTGATTCACTCTCCAGTGTTGCATAGGAATCTTCACCAGGGTCTGCAGGAAAAAGAGGAAAACCACAGGAACTGCAAGGTCACATCCCTGCTGCATGAGTCCTCAAGCAACCCAAGACATAAATCAATCTCCAGTGTTGCATAGGAATCTTCGCCAGGGTCTTCATGAAACGGAGGAAAACCACAGGAACTACAAGTTCACATCCCTACAGCACGAGACCTTAAGCAACCCAAGACGTGAATCACTTTCAAGTGTTGCAGAGGTAGCTTCACCAGAGTCTGCATGAAACAGAGGAAAACCACAGGAACTACAAGGTCACATCCCTGCTGTACGAGACCTCAAGCAACCCAAGACGTGAATCACTCTCCAGTGTTGCATAGTTATCTTCGTCACGGTCTGCATGAAACAGAGGAGAACCACAGGAACTACAAGGTCACATCCCTGCAGCATGAGACCTCAAGCAACCCAAGACGTGAATCACTCTCCAGTGTGGCATAGGTATCTCCGCCAGGGTCTGCATGAAACAGAGGAAAACCACAGGAACTACAAGGTCACATCCCTACTGCACGATACTTAAGGCAACCCAATACGTGATTCACTCTCCAGGTTGCATAGGAATCTTCGCCAGGGTCTGTAGGAAAAAGAGGAAAACCACCGGAACTATAAGGTCACATCCCTGCTGCACGAGACCACAAGCAACCCAAGACGTGAATCACTCTCCAGTGTTGCACAGGAATCTTCACCAGGGTCTTCATGAAACAGAGGAAAACCACAGGAACTACAAGTTCACATCCCTACAGCACGAGACCTCAAGCAACCCAAGACGTGAATCACTTTCAAGTGTTGCATAGGTATCTTCGCCAGAGTCTGCATGAAACAGAGGAAAACTACAGGAACTAAAAGGGCACACCCCTACTGCACGAGACCTCAAGCAACCCAAAACGTGATTCACTCTCCGGTGTTGCATAGGTATCTTTGCCAGGGTCTGCATAAAGCAGAGGAACACCACAGGAACTACAAGGGCACACCCCTACTGCACGAGACCTCAAGCAACCCAAAACGTGATTCACTCTCCGGTGTTGCATAGGTATCTTTGCCAGGGTCTGCATAAAGCAGAGGAACACCACAGGAACTACAAGGGCACACCCCTACTGCACGAGACCTCAAGCAACCCAAGACGTGATTCACTCTCCAGTGTTGCATAGGTATCTTCACCTGGGTCTGCATGAAACAGAGGAAAACCACAGGAACTACTAGGTCACATCCCGACTACACGAGACCTCAAGCAACCCATGACGTGAATCACTCTCCAGTGTTGCATAGGTATCTTCGCCAGGATTTGTATGCAACAGAGGAAAACCACAGGAACTACAAGGTCACATCCCTACTGCACGAGACCTCAAGCAACCCAAAACGCGATTCACTCTCCAGTGTTGCATAGGTATCTTCGCCAAGGTCTGCAAAAAACAGAGGAACACCACAGGAACTACAAGGTCACCACCCTACTGCACAATACTTATGGCAACCCAAGACGTGATTCACTCACCAGTGTTGCATGGGAATCTTCGCCAGGGTCGGCATGAAGCAGTGAAAAACCACATGAACTACAAGGTCACATCCCTGATGCATGAGTCCTCAAGCAATCCAAGACGTGAATCACTCTCCAGTGTTGCATAGGTATCTTCGCCAGGGTCTGCAGGAAAAGAGGAAAACCACAGGAACTGCAAGGTCACATCCCTGCTGCACAATACTTATGGCAACTCAAGACGTGATTCACTCTCCAGTGTTGCATAGGAATCTTCGCCAGGGTCTTCATGAAACGGAGGAAAACCACAGGAACTACAAGTTCACATCCCTACAGCACGAGACCTTAAGCAACCCAAGACGTGAATCACTTTCAAGTTTTGCATAGGTATCTTCTCCAGAGTCTGCATGAAACAGAGGAAAACCACAGGAACTACAAGGTCACATCCCTGCTGCACGAGACCTCAAGCAACCCAAGACGTGAATCACTCTCCAGTGTCGCATAGGTATCTTTGCCAGGGTCTGCATGAAACAGAGGAAAACCGCAGGAACTAAAAGGGCACACCCCTACTGCACGAGACCTCAAGCAACCCAAAACGTGATTCACTCTCCAGTGTTGCATAGGTATCTTCACCAGGGTCTGCATTAAGCAGAGGAAAACCACAGGAACTACAAGGTCACATCCCTGATGAATGAGTCCTCAAGCAATCCAAGACGTGATTCACTCTCCAGTGTTGCATAGGTATCTTCGCCATGGTCTGCATGAAACAGAGGAAAACCACAGGAACTACTAGGTCACATCCCGACTACACGAGACCTCAAGCAACCCATGACGTGAATCACTCTCCAGTGTTGCATAGGTATCTTTGCCAGGATTTGTATGCAACAGAGGAGAACCACAGGAACTACAAGGTCACAACCCTACTGCAAGAGACTTATGGCAACCCAAGACGTGATTCACTCTCCAGTGTTGCATAGGTATCTTCACCTGGGTCTGCATGAAACAGAGGAAAACCACAGGAACTACTAGGTCACATCCCTGATGCATGAGTCCTCAAGCAATCCAAGACGTGAATCACTCTCCAGTGTTGCATAGGTATCTTAGCCAGGGTCTGCATGAAACAGAGGAAACCCACAGGAACTACAACGTCACATCCCTACTGCACGATACTTAAGGCAACCCAAGACGTGATTCACTCTCCAGTGCTGCATAGGAATCTTCGCCAGGGTGTGCAGGAAAAATAGGAAAACCACAGGAACTACAAGGTCACATCCCTGCTGCACGAGACCTCAAGCAACCCAAGATGTGAATCACTCTCCAGTGTTGCATAGGAATCTTCGCCAGGGTCTTCATGAAACAGAGGACAACCACAGGAACTACAAGTTCACATCCCTACAGCACGAGACCTTAAGCAACCCAAGTCGTGAATTACTCTCCAGTGTTGCATAGGTATCTTTGCCAGGGTCTGCAAAAAACAGTGGAACACCACAGGAACTGCAAGGTCACATCCCTACTGTACGAGACTTATGGAAACCCAAGACATGATTCACTCTCCAGTCTTGCATAGGTATCTTCGCCCGGGTCTGCATGAAACAGAGGAAAACTACAGGAACTACTAGGTCACATCCCGACTACATGAGACCTTAAGCAACCCAAGATGTAAATCACTCTGCAGTGTTGCATAGATATCTTCACCAGGGTATGCACGAAACAGAGGAA
Organism: Ambystoma mexicanum; assembly: GCF_040938575.1. NCBI lineage: Eukaryota > Metazoa > Chordata > Amphibia > Caudata > Ambystomatidae > Ambystoma > Ambystoma mexicanum. Next base: position 562,597,170 of record NC_090921.1, read on the forward strand.
AACCACAGGAACTACAAGGTCACATCCCTATGCACAATACTTATGGCAACCCAAGACGTGATTCACTCTCCAGTGTTGCATAGGAATCTTCGCCAGGGTCGGCATGAAGCAGAGGAAAACCACATGAACTACAAGGTCACATCCCTGATGCATGAGTCCTCAAGCAATCCAAGACATGAATCACTCTCCAGTGTTGCATAGGTATCTTCGCCAGGGTCTGCAGGAAAAAGAGGAAAACCACAGGAACTGCAAGGTCACATCCCTGCTGCACGAGACCTCAAGCAACCCAAGACGTAAATCACTCTCCAGTGTTGCATAGGAATCTTCACCAGAGTCTGCATGAAACAGAGGGAAACCACAGGAACTACAAGGTCACATCCCTGCTGCACGAGACCTCAAGCAACCCAAGACGTGAATCACTCTCCAGTGTCGCATAGGTATCTTTGCCAGGGTCTGCATGAAACAGAGGAAAACCACAGGAACTAAAAGGGCACACCCCTACTGCACGAGACCTCAAGCAACCCAAAACGTGATTCACTCTCCAGTGTTGCATAGGTATCTTCACCAGGGTCTGCAAAAAACAGTGGAACACCACAGGAACTACAAGGTCACATCCCTACTGTACGAGACTTATGGAAACCCAAGAGATGATTCACTCTCCAGTCTTGCATAGGTATCTTCGCCCGGGTCTGCATGAAACAGAGGAAAACTACAGGAACTACTAGGTCACATCCCGACTACATGAGACCTTAAGCAACCCAAGATGTAAATCACTCTGCAGTGTTGCATAGATATCTTCGCCAGGGTATGCACGAAACAGAGGAAAACCACAGGAACTACAAGGTCACATCCCTATGCACAATACTTATGGCAACCCAAGACGTGATTCACTCTCCAGTGTTGCATAGGAATCTTCGCCAGGGTCTGCATGAAACAGGAAAAGCACAGGAACTACAAAGTCACATGCCTACTGCACGAGACCTCAAGCAACCCAAGACGTGAATAACTCACTAGTGTTGCATAGGAATCTTCGCCAGGGTCTTCATGAAACAGAGGGAAACCACAGGAACTACAAGGTCACAACCCTACTGCACGAGACTTATGGCAACCCAAGACTTGATTCAGTCTCCAGTGTTGCATAGATATCTTCGCCTGGGTCTGCATGAAACAGGAAAACCACAGGAACTACAAAGTCACATCCCTACTGCACGAGACCTTCAGCAACCCAAGATGTGATTCAGTCTCCAGTGTTGCATAGGTATCTTCGCCAAGGTCTGCAAAAAACAGAGGAACACCACAGGAACTACAAGGTCACAACCCTACTGCACGAGACTTATGGCAACCCAAGACATGATTCAGTCTCCAGTGTTGCATAGATATCTTCGCCTGGGTCTGCATGAAACAGAGGAAAACCACAGGAACTACTAGGTCACATCCTGACTACACGAGACCTCAAGCAACCCAAGACGTGAATCACTCTCCAGTGTTGCATAGGTATCTTCGCCAGGATTTGTATGCAACAGAGGAAAGCCACAGGAACTACAAAGTCACATCCCTACTGCACAATGCTTATGGCAACCCAAGACGTGATTCACTCACCAGTGTTGCATAGGTATCTTCACCAGGGTCTGCATGAAGCAGAGGAAAACCACAGGAACTACAAGGTCACATCCCTGATGAATGAGTCCTCAAGCAATCCAAGACTTGAATCACTCTCCAGTGTTGCATAGATATCTTCGCCAGGGTCTGCATGAAACAGAGGAAACCCACAGGAACTACAAGGTCACATCCCTACTGCACGATACTTAAGGCAACCCAAGACGTGATTCACTCTCCAGGTTGCATAGGAATCTTCGCCAGGGTCTGCAGGAAAAAGAGGAAAACCACCGGAACTACAAGGTCACATCCCTGCTGCACGAGACCTCAAGCAACCCAAGACGTGAATCACTCTCCAGTGTTGCACAGGAATCTTCACCAGGGTCTTCATGAAACAGAGGAAAACCACAGGAACTACAAGTTCACATCCCTACAGCACGAGACCTCAAGTAACCCAAGACGTGAATCACTTTCAAGTGTTGCATAGGTATCTTGACCAGAGTCTGCATGAAACAGAGGAAAACCACAGGAACTACAAGGTCACATCCCTGCTGCACGAGACCTCAAGCAACCCAAGACGTGAATCACTATCCAGTGTTGCATAGGTATCTTTGCCACGGTCTGCATGAAACAGAGGAAAACCACAGGAACAACAAGGTCACATCTGTACTGCACGAGACTTATAGCAACCCAAGACATGATTCACTCGCCAGTGTTGCATAGATATCTTCGCCAGGGTCTGCAAAAAACAGTGGAACACCACAGGAACTACAAGGTCACAACCCTACTGCATGAGACTTATGGCAACCCAAGATGTGATTCACTCTCCAGTGTTGCATAGGTATCTTCACCTGGGTCTGCATGAAACAGAGGAAAACCACAGGAACTACTAGGTCACATCCCGACTACACGAGACCTCAAACAACCCATGACGTGAATCACTCTCCAATGTTGCATAGGTATCTTCGCCGGATTTGTATGCAACTGAGGAAAACCACAGGAACTACAAGGTCACATCCCTACTGCACAATACTTATGGCAACCCAAGACGTGATTCACTCACCAGTGTTGCATGGGAATCTTCGCCAGGGTCGGCATGAAGCAGAGGAAAACCACATGAACTACAAGGTCACATCCCTGATGCATGAGTCCTCAAGCAATCCAAGACGTGAATCACTCTCCAGTGTTGCATAGGTATCTTCGCCAGGGTCTGCAGGAAAAAGAGGAAAACCACAGGAACTGCAAGGTCACATCCCTGCTGCACGAGACCTCAAGCAACCCAAGACGTAAATCACTCTCCAGTGTTGCATAGGAATCTTCGCCAGGGTTTTCATGAAATGGAGGAAAACCACAGGAACTACAAGTTCACATCCCTACAGCACGAGACCTTAAGCAACCCAAGACGTGAATCACTTTCAAGTGTTGCATAGGTATCTTCACCAGAGTCTGCATGAAACAGAGGAAAACCACAAGAACTACAAGGTCACATCCCTGCTGCACGAGACCCCAAGCAACCCAAGACGTGAATCACTCTCCAGTGTCGCATAGGTATCTTTGCCAGGGTCTGCATGAAACAGAGGAAAACCACAGGAACTAAAAGGGCACACCCCTACTGCACGAGACCTCAAGCAACCCAAAACGTGATTCACTCTCCAGTGCTGCATAGGTATCTTCACCAGGGTCTGCAAAAAACAGTGGAACACCACAGGAACTACAAGGTCACATCCCTACTGTACGAGACTTATGGAAACCCAAGAGATGATTCACTCTCCAGTCTTGCATAGGTATCTTCGCCCGGGTCTGCATGAAACAGAGGAAAACTACAGGAACTACTAGGTCACATCCCGACTACATGAGACCTTAAGCAACCCAAGATGTAAATCACTCTGCAGTGTTGCATAGATATCTTCGCCAGGGTATGCACGAAACAGAGGAAAACCACAGGAACTACAAGGTCACATCCCTATGCACAATACTTATGGCAACCCAAGACGTGATTCACTCTCCAGTTTTGCATAGGAATCTTCGCCAGGGTCTGCATGAAACAGGAAAAGCACAGGAACTACAAAGTCACATGCCTACTGCACGAGACCTCAAGCAACCCAAGACGTGAATAACTCACTAGTGTTGCATAGGAATCTTCGCCAGGGTCTTCATGAAACAGAGGGAAACCACAGGAACTACAAGGTCACAACCCTACTGCACGAGACTTATGGCAACCCAAGACTTGATTCAGTCTCCAGTGTTGCATAGATATCTTCGCCTGGGTCTGCATGAAACAGGAAAACCACAGGAACTACAAAGTCACATCCCTACTGCACGAGACCTTCAGCAACCCAAGATGTGATTCAGTCTCCAGTGTTGCATAGGAATCTTCGCCAGGGTTTTCATGAAATGGAGGAAAACCACAGGAACTACAAAGTCACATCCCTACTGCACAATGCTTATGGCAACCCAAGACGTGATTCACTCACCAGTGTTGCATAGGTATCTTCACCAGGGTCTGCATGAAGCAGAGGAAAACCACAGGAACTACAAGGTCACATCCCTGATGAATGAGTCCTCAAGCAATCCAAGACTTGAATCACTCTCCAGTGTTGCATAGATATCTTCGCCAGGGTCTGCATGAAACAGAGGAAACCCACAGGAACTACAAGGTCACATCCCTACTGCACGATACTTAAGGCAACCCAAGACGTGATTCACTCTCCAGGTTGCATAGGAATCTTCGCCAGGGTCTGCAGGAAAAAGAGGAAAACCACCGGAACTACAAGGTCACATCCCTGCTGCACGAGACCTCAAGCAACCCAAGACGTGAATCACTCTCCAGTGTTGCACAGGAATCTTCACCAGGGTCTTCATGAAACAGAGGAAAACCACAGGAACTACAAGTTCACATCCCTACAGCACGAGACCTCAAGCAACCCAAGACGTGAATCACTTTCAAGTGTTGCATAGGTATCTTCACCAGAGTCTGCATGAAACAGAGGAAAACCACAGGAACTACAAGGTCACATTCCTGCTGCACGAGACCTCAAGCAGCCCAAGACGTGAATCACTCTCCAGTGTTGCACAGGAATCTTCACCAGGGTCTTCATGAAACAGAGGAAAACCACAGGAACTACAAGTTCACATCCCTACAGCACGAGACCTCAAGCAACCCAAGACGTGAATCACTTTCAAGTGTTGCATAGGTATCTTGACCAGAGTCTGCATGAAACAGAGGAAAACCACAGGAACTACAAGGTCACATCCCTGCTGCACGAGACCTCAAGCAACCCAAGACGTGAATCACTATCCAGTGTTGCATAGGTATCTTTGCCACGGTCTGCATGAAACAGAGGAAAACCACAGGAACAACAAGGTCACATCTGTACTGCACGAGACTTATAGCAACCCAAGACATGATTCACTCGCCAGTGTTGCATAGATATCTTCGCCAGGGTCTGCAAAAAACAGTGGAACACCACAGGAACTACAAGGTCACAACCCTACTGCATGAGACTTATGGCAACCCAAGATGTGATTCACTCTCCAGTGTTGCATAGGTATCTTCACCTGGGTCTGCATGAAACAGAGGAAAACCACAGGAACTACTAGGTCACATCCCGACTACACGAGACCTCAAACAACCCATGACGTGAATCACTCTCCAATGTTGCATAGGTATCTTCGCCGGATTTGTATGCAACTGAGGAAAACCACAGGAACTACAAGGTCACATCCCTACTGCACAATACTTATGGCAACCCAAGACGTGATTCACTCACCAGTGTTGCATGGGAATCTTCGCCAGGGTCGGCATGAAGCAGAGGAAAACCACATGAACTACAAGGTCACATCCCTGATGCATGAGTCCTCAAGCAATCCAAGACGTGAATCACTCTCCAGTGTTGCATAGGTATCTTCGCCAGGGTCTGCAGGAAAAAGAGGAAAACCACAGGAACTGCAAGGTCACATCCCTGCTGCACGAGACCTCAAGCAACCCAAGACGTAAATCACTCTCCAGTGTTGCATAGGAATCTTCGCCAGGGTTTTCATGAAATGGAGGAAAACCACAGGAACTACAAGTTCACATCCCTACAGCACGAGACCTTAAGCAACCCAAGACGTGAATCACTTTCAAGTGTTGCATAGGTATCTTCACCAGAGTCTGCATGAAACAGAGGAAAACCACAAGAACTACAAGGTCACATCCCTGCTGCACGAGACCCCAAGCAACCCAAGACGTGAATCACTCTCCAGTGTCGCATAGGTATCTTTGCCAGGGTCTGCATGAAACAGAGGAAAACTACAGGAACTAAAAGGGCACACCCCTACTGCACGAGACCTCAAGCAACCCAAAACGTGATTCACTCTCCAGTGCTGCATAGGTATCTTCACCAGGGTCTGCAAAAAACAGTGGAACACCACAGGAACTACAAGGTCACATCCCTACTGCACGAGATTTATGGCAACCCAAGACATGAGTCAATCTCCAGTGTTGCATAGGTATCTTCGCCCGGGTCTGCATGAAACAGAGGAAAACCACAGGAACGACTAGGTCACATCCCGACTACATGAGACCTTAAGCAACCCAAGATGTAAATCACTCTCCAGTGTTGCATAGGTATCTTCACCAGGGTATGCACGAAACAGAGGAAAACCACAGGAACTACAAGGTCACATCCCTATGCACAATACTTATGGCAACCCAAGACGTGATTCACTCTCCAGTGTTGCATAGGAATCTTCGCCAGGGTCGGCATGAAGCAGAGGAAAACCACATGAACTACAAGGTCACATCCCTGATGCATGAGTCCTCAAGCAATCCAAGACATGAATCACTCTCCAGTGTTGCATAGGTATCTTCGCCAGGGTCTGCAGGAAAAAGAGGAAAACCACATGAACTACAAGGTCACATCCCTGATGCATGAGTCCTCAAGCAATCCAAGACATGAATCACTCTCCAGTGTTGCATAGGTATCTTCGCCAGGGTCTGCAGGAAAAAGAGGAAAACCACAGGAACTGCAAGGTAACATCCCTGCTGCACGAGACCTCAAGCAACCCAAAACGTTATTCACTCTCCAGTGTTGCATAGGTATCTTCACCAGGGTCTGCAAAAAACAGTGGAACACCACAGGAACTACAAGGTCACATCCCTACTGTACGAGACTTATGGAAACCCAAGAGATGATTCACTCTCCAGTCTTGCATAGGTATCTTCGCCCGGGTCTGCATGAAACAGAGGAAAACTACAGGAACTACTAGGTCACATCCCGACTACATGAGACCTTAAGCAACCCAAGATGTAAATCACTCTGCAGTGTTGCATAGATATCTTCGCCAGGGTATGCACGAAACAGAGGAAAACCACAGGAACTACAAGGTCACATCCCTATGCACAATACTTATGGCAACCCAAGACGTGATTCACTCTCCAGTGTTGCATAGGAATCTTCGCCAGGGTCTGCATGAAACAGGAAAAGCACAGGAACTACAAAGTCACATGCCTACTGCACGAGACCTCAAGCAACCCAAGACGTGAATAACTCACTAGTGTTGCATAGGAATCTTCGCCAGGGTCTTCATGAAACAGAGGGAAACCACAGGAACTACAAGGTCACAACCCTACTGCACGAGACTTATGGCAACCCAAGACTTGATTCAGTCTCCAGTGTTGCATAGATATCTTCGCCTGGGTCTGCATGAAACAGGAAAACCACAGGAACTACAAAGTCACATCCCTACTGCATGAGACCTTCAGCAACCCAAGATGTGATTCAGTCTCCAGTGTTGCATAGGTATCTTCGCCAAGGTCTGCAAAAAACAGAGGAACACCACAGGAACTACAAGGTCACAACCCTACTGCACGAGACTTATGGCAACCCAAGACGTGATTCAGTCTCCAGTGTTGCATAGATATCTTCGCCTGGGTCTGCATGAAACAGAGGAAAACCACAGGAACTACTAGGTCACATCCTGACTACACGAGACCTCAAGCAACCCAAGACGTGAATCACTCTCCAGTGTTGCATAGGTATCTTCGCCAGGATTTGTATGCAACAGAGGAAAGCCACAGGAACTACAAAGTCACATCCCTACTGCACAATGCTTATGGCAACCCAAGACGTGATTCACTCACCAGTGTTGCATAGGTATCTTCACCAGGGTCTGCATGAAGCAGAGGAAAACCACAGGAACTACAAGGTCACATCCCTGATGAATGAGTCCTCAAGCAATCCAAGACTTGAATCACTCTCCAGTGTTGCATAGATATCTTCGCCAGGGTCTGCATGAAACAGAGGAAACCCACAGGAACTACAAGGTCACATCCCTACTGCACGATACTTAAGGCAACCCAAGACGTGAATCACTCTCCAGTGTTGCATAGGTATCTTCGCCAGGGTCTGCAGGAAAAAGAGGAAAACCACAGGAACTGCAAGGTCACATCCCTGCTGCACGAGACCTCAAGCAACCCAAGACGTAAATCACTCTCCAGTGTTGCACAGGAATCTTCACCAGGGTCTTCATGAAACAGAGGAAAACCACAGGAACTACAAGTTCACATCCCTACAGCACGAGACCTCAAGCAACCCAAGACGTGAATCACTTTCAAGTGTTGCATAGGTATCTTCACCAGAGTCTGCATGAAACAGAGGAAAACCACAGGAACTACAAGGTCACATTCCTGCTGCACGAGACCTCAAGCAGCCCAAGACGTGAATCACTCTCCAGTGTTGCACAGGAATCTTCACCAGGGTCTTCATGAAACAGAGGAAAACCACAGGAACTACAAGTTCACATCCCTACAGCACGAGACCTCAAGCAACCCAAGACGTGAATCACTTTCAAGTGTTGCATAGGTATCTTGACCAGAGTCTGCATGAAACAGAGGAAAACCACAGGAACTACAAGGTCACATCCCTGCTGCACGAGACCTCAAGCAACCCAAGACGTGAATCACTATCCAGTGTTGCATAGGTATCTCTGCCACGGTCTGCATGAAACAGAGGAAAACCACAGGAACAACAAGGTCACATCTGTACTGCACGAGATTTATAGCAACCCAAGACATGATTCACTCGCCAGTGTTGCATAGATATCTTCGCCAGGGTCTGCAAAAAACAGTGGAACACCACAGGAACTACAAGGTCACAACCCTACTGCATGAGACTTATGGCAACCCAAGACGTGATTCACTCTCCAGTGTTGCATAGGTATCTTCACCTGGGTCTGCATGAAACAGAGGAAAACCACAGGAACTACTAGGTCACATCCCGACTACACGAGACCTCAAGCAACCCATGACGTGAATCACTCTCCAATGTTGCATAGGTATCTTCGCCGGATTTGTATGCAACTGAGGAAAACCACAGGAACTACAAGGTCACATCCCTACTGCACAATACTTATGGCAACCCAAGACGTGATTCACTCACCAGTGTTGCATGGGAATCTTCGCCAGGGTCGGCATGAAGCAGAGGAAAACCACATGAACTACAAGGTCACATCCCTGATGCATGAGTCCTCAAGCAATCCAAGACGTGAATCACTCTCCAGTGTTGCATAGGTATCTTCGCCAGGGTCTGCAGGAAAAAGAGGAAAACCACAGGAACTGCAAGGTCACATCCCTGCTGCACGAGACCTCAAGCAACCCAAGACGTAAATCACTCTCCAGTGTTGCATAGGAATCTTCGCCAGGGTTTTCATGAAATGGAGGAAAACCACAGGAACTACAAGTTCACATCCCTACAGCACGAGACCTTAAGCAACCCAAGACGTGAATCACTTTCAAGTGTTGCATAGGTATCTTCACCAGAGTCTGCATGAAACAGAGGAAAACCACAAGAACTACAAGGTCACATCCCTGCTGCACGAGACCCCAAGCAACCCAAGACGTGAATCACTCTCCAGTGCTGCATAGGTATCTTCACCAGGGTCTGCAAAAAACAGTGGAACACCACAGGAACTACAAGGTCACATCCCTACTGCACGAGATTTATGGCAACCCAAGACATGAGTCAATCTCCAGTGTTGCATAGGTATCTTCGCCCGGGTCTGCATGAAACAGAGGAAAACCACAGGAACGACTAGGTCACATCCCGACTACATGAGACCTTAAGCAACCCAAGATGTAAATCACTCTCCAGTGTTGCATAGGTATCTTCACCAGGGTATGCACGAAACAGAGGAAAACCACAGGAACTACAAGGTCACATCCCTATGCACAATACTTATGGCAACCCAAGACGTGATTCACTCTCCAGTGTTGCATAGGAATCTTCGCCAGGGTCGGCATGAAGCAGAGGAAAACCACATGAACTACAAGGTCACATCCCTGATGCATGAGTCCTCAAGCAATCCAAGACATGAATCACTCTCCAGTGTTGCATAGGTATCTTCGCCAGGGTCTGCAGGAAAAAGAGGAAAACCACATGAACTACAAGGTCACATCCCTGATGCATGAGTCCTCAAGCAATCCAAGACATGAATCACTCTCCAGTGTTGCATAGGTATCTTCGCCAGGGTCTGCAGGAAAAAGAGGAAAACCACAGGAACTGCAAGGTCACATCCCTGCTGCACGAGACCTCAAGCAACCCAAAACGTGATTCACTCTCCAGTGTTGCATAGGTATCTTCACCAGGGTCTGCAAAAAACAGTGGAACACCACAGGAACTACAAGGTCACATCCCTACTGTACGAGACTTATGGAAACCCAAGAGATGATTCACTCTCCAGTCTTGCATAGGTATCTTCGCCCGGGTCTGCATGAAACAGAGGAAAACTACAGGAACTACTAGGTCACATCCCGACTACATGAGACCTTAAGCAACCCAAGATGTAAATCACTCTGCAGTGTTGCATAGATATCTTCGCCAGGGTATGCACGAAACAGAGGAAAACCACAGGAACTACAAGGTCACATCCCTATGCACAATACTTATGGCAACCCAAGACGTGATTCACTCTCCAGTGTTGCATAGGAATCTTCGCCAGGGTCTGCATGAAACAGGAAAAGCACAGGAACTACAAAGTCACATGCCTACTGCACGAGACCTCAAGCAACCCAAGACGTGAATAACTCACTAGTGTTGCATAGGAATCTTCGCCAGGGTCTTCATGAAACAGAGGGAAACCACAGGAACTACAAGGTCACAACCCTACTGCACGAGACTTATGGCAACCCAAGACTTGATTCAGTCTCCAGTGTTGCATAGATATCTTCGCCTGGGTCTGCATGAAACAGGAAAACCACAGGAACTACAAAGTCACATCCCTACTGCACGAGACCTTCAGCAACCCAAGATGTGATTCAGTCTCCAGTGTTGCATAGGTATCTTCGCCAAGGTCTGCAAAAAACAGAGGAACACCACAGGAACTACAAGGTCACAACCCTACTACACGAGACTTATGGCAACCCAAGACGTGATTCAGTCTCCAGTGTTGCATAGATATCTTCGCCTGGGTCTGCATGAAACAGAGGAAAACCACAGGAACTACTAGGTCACATCCTGACTACACGAGACCTCAAGCAACCCAAGACGTGAATCACTCTCCAGTGTTGCATAGGTATCTTCGCCAGGATTTGTATGCAACAGAGGAAAGCCACAGGAACTACAAAGTCACATCCCTACTGCACAATGCTTATGGCAACCCAAGACGTGATTCACTCACCAGTGTTGCATAGGTATCTTCACCAGGGTCTGCATGAAGCAGAGGAAAACCACAGGAACTACAAGGTCACATCCCTGATGAATGAGTCCTCCAGCAATCCAAGACTTGAATCACTCTCCAGTGTTGCATAGATATCTTCGCCAGGGTCTGCATGAAACAGAGGAAACCCACAGGAACTACAAGGTCACATCCCTACTGCACGATACTTAAGGCAACCCAAGACGTGATTCACTCTCCAGGTTGCATAGGAATCTTCCCCAGGGTCTGCAGGAAAAAGAGGAAAACCACCGGAACTACAAGGTCACATCCCTGCTGCACGAGACCTCAAGCAACCCAAGACGTGAATCACTCTCCAGTGTTGCACAGGAATCTTCACCAGGGTCTTCATGAAACAGAGGAAAACCACAGGAACTACAAGTTCACATCCCTACAGCACGAGACCTCAAGCAACCCAAGACGTGAATCACTTTCAAGTGTTGCATAGGTATCTTCACCAGAGTCTGCATGAAACAGAGGAAAACCACAGGAACTACAAGGTCACATTCCTGCTGCATGAGACCTCAAGCAGCCCAAGATGTGAATCACTCTCCAGTGTTGCACAGGAATCTTCACCAGGGTCTTCATGAAAAAGAGGAAAACCACAGGAACTACAAGTTCACATCCCTACAGCACGAGACCTCAAGCAACCCAAGACGTGAATCACTTTCAAGTGTTGCATAGGTATCTTGACCAGAGTCTGCATGAAACAGAGGAAAACCACAGGAACTACAAGGTCACATCCCTGCTGCACGAGACCTCAAGCAACCCAAGACGTGAATCACTATCCAGTGTTGCATAGGTATCTTTGCCACGGTCTGCATGAAACAGAGGAAAACCACAGGAACAACAAGGTCACATCTGTACTGCACGAGACTTATAGCAACCCAAGACATGATTCACTCGCCAGTGTTGCATAGATATCTTCGCCAGGGTCTGCAAAAAACAGTGGAACACCACAGGAACTACAAGGTCACAACCCTACTGCATGAGACTTATGGCAACCCAAGACGTGATTCACTCTCCAGTGTTGCATAGGTATCTTCACCTGGGTCTGCATGAAACAGAGGAAAACCACAGGAACTACTAGGTCACATCCCGACTACACGAGACCTCAAGCAACCCATGACGTGAATCACTCTCCAATGTTGCATAGGTATCTTCGCCGGATTTGTATGCAACTGAGGAAAACCACAGGAACTACAAGGTCACATCCCTACTGCACAATACTTATGGCAACCCAAGACGTGATTCACTCACCAGTGTTGCATGGGAATCTTCGCCAGGGTCGGCATGAAGCAGAGGAAAACCACATGAACTACAAGGTCACATCCCTGATGCATGAGTCCTCAAGCAATCCAAGACGTGAATCACTCTCCAGTGTTGCATAGGTATCTTCGCCAGGGTCTGCAGGAAAAAGAGGAAAACCACAGGAACTGCAAGGTCACATCCCTGCTGCACGAGACCTCAAGCAACCCAAGACGTAAATCACTCTCCAGTGTTGCATAGGAATCTTCGCCAGGGTTTTCATGAAATGGAGGAAAACCACAGGAACTACAAGGTCACATCCCTGCTGCACGAGACCCCAAGCAACCCAAGACGTGAATCACTCTCCAGTGTCGCATAGGTATCTTTGCCAGGGTCTGCATGAAACAGAGGAAAACCACAGGAACTAAAAGGGCACACCCCTACTGCACGAGACCTCAAGCAACCCAAAACGTGATTCACTCTCCAGTGTTGCATAGGTATCTTCACCAGGGTCTGCAAAAAACAGTGGAACACCACAGGAACTACAAGGTCACATCCCTACTGCACGAGATTCATGGCAACCCAAGACATGAGTCAATCTGCAGTGTTGCATAGGTATCTTCGCCCGGGTCTGCATGAAACAGAGGAAAACCACAGGAACGACTAGGTCACATCCCGACTACATGAGACCTTAAGCAACCCAAGATGTAAATCACTCTCCAGTGTTGCATAGGTATCTTCGCCAGGGTCGGCATGAAACAGAGGAAAACCACAGGAACTACAAGGTCACATTCCTATGCACAATACTTATGACAACCCAAGACGTGATTCACTCTCCAGTGTTGCATAGGAATCTGCGCCAGGGTCTGCATGAAACAGAGGAAAACCACAGGAACTACAAGGTCACATGCCTACTGCACGAGACCTCAAGCAACCCAAGACGTGAATCACTCTCTAGTGTTGCATAGGAATCTTCGCCAGGGTCTTCATGAAACAGAGGAAAACCACAGGAACTACAAGGTCACATCCCTACTGCACGAGACCTTAAGCAACCCAAAACGTGATTCACTCTCCAGTGTTGCATAGGTATCTTAACCAAGGTCTGCAAAAAACAGAGGAACACCACAGGAACTACAAGGTCACAACCCTACTGCACGAGACTTATGGCAACCCAAGATGTGATTAACTCTCCAGTGTTGCATAGGTATCTTCGCCTGGGTCTGCATGAAACAGAGGAAAACCACAGGAACTACTAGGTCACATCCCGACTACACCAGACCTCAAGCAACCCAAGACGTGAATCACTCTCCAGTGTTGCATAGGTATCTTCGCCAGGATTTGTATGCCACAGAGGAAAACCACAGGAACTACAAGGTCACATCCCTGATGCATGAGTCCTCAAGCAATCCAAGATGTGAATCACTCTCCAGTGTTGCATAGGTATCTTCGCCAGGGTCTGCATTAAACAGAGGAAACCCACGGGAACTACATGGTCAAATCCCTTCTGCACGATACTTAAGGCAACCCAAGACGTGATTCACTCTCCAGGTTGCATAAGAATCTTCGCCAGGGTCTGCAGTAAAAAGAGGAAAACCACCGGAACTACAAGGTCACATCCCTGCTGCACGAGACCTCAAGCAACCCAAGACGTGAATCACTCTCCAGTGTTGCATAGGTATCTTTGCCAGGGTCTTCGTGGAACAGAGGAAAACCACAGGAACTACAAGTTCACATCCCTACAGCACGAGACCTCAAGCAACCCAAGACGTGAATCACTTTCAAGTGTTGCATAGGTATCTTCACACGAGTCTGCATGAAACAGAGGAAAACGACAGGATCTACAAGGTCACATCCCTGCTGCACGCGACCTCAAGTAACCCAAAAGGCGATTCACTCTCCAATGTTGCATAGGTATCTTTGCCAAGGTCTGCAAAAAACAGAGGAACACCACAGGAACTACAAGGTCACAACCCTACTGCATGAGACTTATGGCAACCCAAGACGTGATTCACTCTCCAGTGCTGCATAGGTATCTTCACCTGGGTCTGCATGAAACAGAGGAAAACCACAGGATCTACAAGGTCAAATCCCTACTGCACAAGACCTCAAGCAACCCAAGACGTGAATCACTCTCTAGTGTTGCATAGGAATCTTCGCCAGGGTCTTCATGAAACAGAGGAAAACCACAGGAACTACAAGGTCACATCCCTACTGCACGAGACCTTAAGCAACCCAAAACGTGATTCACTCTCCAGTGTTGCATAGGTATCTTCACCAGGCTCTGCAAAAAACAGTGGAACACCACAGGAACTACAAGGTCACATCCCTAATGCACGAGATTTATGGCAACCCAAAACATGAGTCACTCTCCAGTGTTGCATAGGTATCTTCGCCCGGGTCTGCATGAAACAGAGGAAAACCACAGGAACTACTAGGTCACATCCCGACTACATGAGACCTTAAGCAACCCAAGATGTAAATCACTCTCCAGTGTTGCATAGGTATCTTCGCCAGGGTCTGCATGAAACAGAGGAAAACCACAGGAACTACAAGGTCACATCCCTATGCACAATACTTATAGCAACCCAAGACGTGATTCACTCTACAGTGTTGCATAGGAATCTGCGCCAGGGTCTGCATGAAACAGAGGAAAACCACAGGAACTACAAGGTCACATCCCTACTGCACGAGACCTCAAGCAACCCAAGATGTGAATCACTCTCTAGTGTTGCATAGGAATCTTCGCCAGGGTCTTCATGAAACAGAGGAAATCCACAGGAACTACAAGGTCACATCCCTACTGCACGAGACCTTAAGCAACCCAAAACTTGATTCACTCTCCAGTGTTGCATAGGTATCTTCACCAGGGTCTGCATGAAACAGAGTAAACCCTCAGGAACTACAAGGTCACATCCCTTCTGCCCGATACTTAAGGCAACCCAAGACGTGATTCACTCTCCAGTGTTGCATAGGAATCTTCACCAGGGTCTGCAAGAAAAAGAGGAAAACCACAAGAACTGCAAGGTCACATCCCTGCTGCATGAGACCTCTGTCAAGACCGGTGGGGGGTCTGTACTTCCGCTCTCTATATGGTAGAGGAGAGGCACAGAAGACCCCAGCCAAGATTCTCGATTACGGTAGCTATGGACGAGCAATCAAGGCCTAGCTTCTCAGGAGGTGATGCAGGCTGGTTCTTAAGTACAGTGTATCCCCCAAGCCCCCACAAAGGAATGTCCACACACTGTATTACTGACAACACAGTCTTTATATAATTAATATTCAAGGGTTATGTACACTTATCACAACAACGCACTTTGTGCTCAGGAGAACCAATAATGATAAATATCTACAATTCTAAAGTGGTACCACTAATATTAGACCTCATAACAGTGCATTCACAATACTGTTAAAATAGCACACAGATCAATAGGAAGGAAACCAGCAATAGAGAGAGGAGAGATAACAGAGGGTTGAAACGATAGGCAGAATACTGGCCCCTACCACTGGACACAGTTCTGTGTGGAGATCCCCCCACCTGGGCAACCTGTAAAATAAAGAGATATAACACAAGCCCAGTCCATATATTGTTCAACAGTCTTATTCTCTCCTACAATGTTTTTACCCCCCCAATGTACCTGGTGGAGTCGAGTTCTTCGAAGAGGCGTCGACAGATCCTTCTTGAATGACCCCCTTTAAAGCAGGAGTCACGGATCGTCGGGAGGCGTCGAGAAACGTCGAAGACCTTGGGGTTCGGCGACGGGGAATCGACGGCCCTTCTTGAATGCCTTCCCTTTCAAGCGGGAGGCACGGGGCGTCGAACGTCCGTCGACAAACGAGGTAGAACGATGTCGAAGAGGCGGCAGCTTCGTCCGAGCGGTGCTCGTCGGCGTCGGGGCGTCGGCGTCCTGCAAGGCGGAGGTGTGCGGGGCACCTCGATGACAATAGTTCTGGACCGCAAAGATTGTAGAGACGGGAGCCCAGCAAGGGCGTCGAGTCGCTCGAGTCTTTGGGGTCGTGAGGTGGCGGGAAACCCACCGGCGGATTCTCCTCGGCGCGTTGGTCGTCCTCGACTTTCTCCGGCAGGGCAAAAGCGGTCGACGGTGCGGACGAGGGAGTCCTTCGAGTCAAATGTTCTTAGGCAAGGAGCGGACGGCTCCGGTCGTCGGCGGCTCGGCGTCAAGTGGTTCCCACGGCTGGGCAACACAACTTCGACGGGCCTCCAGCGGTTGCACAGACCTGCGAACCCTGGTCGACGGCAATGGACTTCGACAGCGTCGATGTCCGGGTGCTTTACTTCGGTCTCCTCGGCAGTCCCCTTCTCCGGTCGGCAGCCTTTCGATGGTCTGGCGTCCAGGGAGCTTCGGCGAAGATTCAGCGGTGCTCGATGGTCCCTCGGAGCACGGGAAGAGGGCGCCTAGCCAGGTCCTCTCTCGGGTCAGTCCTCGACGATTTCGACAACCTTCAGTTCCGTCGAAGCAAATGCCACAGCAAGTCTTCTTCTTCCAGCTGGACGTCGAGGATCAGCAAATCCAGTTACTCTTGAGTGGAGACTCAGCTTCTGAATGCTTCTGAACAATTTCCAGTGGTGAGAGGTCCCCAGATATACTATTCTGTCTCTCACCCACACTGCTGGCACACTCACAGCAGCCAATCACACAGAAGGGCATTCATGCAGTCAGTCAGCCAATCAGGCACACAGTGCATTCAGGCCACACTCCTCCCTTTCAGACACTCACAACAAGGAATGTGGATTGGGACAAGTACCCAGCCATTCAACACTACACACTGCATTCAGGCCAGTTTCGGGCAGGGCTGTCTCAGTCTTTGTCTCTCATGCCAGAAACCAGACAACCACAACAAGGAGTGTATATTGGTCACACACTCCATTCACCCAGGTCCCACCCACAGGAGGTACCCCTAACATACAGTCACTGGGAAGGCTCCAGTCAGTCTAGCTGGGCCTTCACAACAACACCATATATGGAACTTCCACCCAACAGCCAGCCAGGGGGAAGGGACAGAGCCAGGGCTTCCCAGGACTTTGGGAAAAACAAGACAACAGGCAATAGAAGGCAAGAGGCCACAGGGGCCATCTTGTTTCTATCAGGAATCAACTGATCCCAATGGCAGGGCCTGGGTATCCCAAAATGGAGGACACCCAGAGCACCTGTCAAGTTTAGCATGGAGCTGCCACAGCCCATACCCTGCTCTGTGGGCCACCCACAGGTGCCCAAAAACATACACTAGGGGCACAGGGTTGTACCCCTACCCATGGGTGCCATAAGGGTATCCCATGGGTCTGTTCACCAAACCAAAAGAGAGCTGCACTGCCAGGAGTCCCTCATGGACTCCTGGGCAGAAAACATGACAGAACACACGGTAAAAACAGAAAAAGGACAAGGATACAGAGGCCCTGTCCCTCAGATGCATTTCCGGCATCACAGTCGCCCCCCCCAGACTGAGGTGGAGGGTGCCTAATCTCCCACGGGATAGACACCCTCATCCAGACGGTCAACATACCTTCTGGAAAGGCCATCTGCATTATCGTGACTCTTCCCTGGTCTGTGCTCTATGGTGAAGTCTAGCCCTTGTAGGCTAATCGACCACCTGAGCAATTTCGGATTCTCACCCTTCATCTGCATAAGCCACTTCAGGGGCTTATGATCTGTTTGGACCTTGAAGGTGGACCCCGTAAGGTAGGGCCTAAAACGCCTAAGGCTCCAAACTATACTAAAACATTCCTTTTCAACAGTAGCCCACCTAAGTTCTCTACCCTTGAGTTGTCTACTGATGAATATGATAGGATGTTCTCTCCCTTTGTCATCTAACTGGGACAAGACAGCTCCAATTCCGGTGTCGCAGGCATCCGTCTGGACGATAAAGGGTCGGCTGTAGTCAGGCGCACTCAACACAGGTGCCCTACACAGACTTTCTTTCAAGCCATCAAAGGCCCTCTGACAGTCTTCAGTCCAATTAACCTTCCTAGGCTGTTTGGGTGAAGTTAGAGCTGTCAGGGGTGCAGCTATGGTTCCATAGTCTGCCATGAAATTGCGATAGTACCCAGTGAGGCCCAAAAAGGCTCTCACCTGGGTTTGAGTAGTGGGAGTCTCCCAGTTCTGTACGTCCTGTACTTTACTGGAGAGAGGTTGGATTTGACCCCCTCCTACCTCATGACCAAGATAGGTAACTTTCCCCTGAGCTATCTGGCACTTGGTGGCCTTGATAGTGAGGTTAGCCCTTTTCAAGGCCTGCAACACCTTATCCAGATGTGTCAAATGCTCTTCCCAGGTGGAACTGTAGACGGCAATGTCGTCTAAGTAAGCCACACAAAAGGCTTCCAGCCCACTGAGCGCATGGTTGACCAATCTCTGGAAGGTGGCAGGGGCATTCTTCAACCCAAAGGGCATGACCCTAAACTGGTAGAGTCCCTCAGGTGTGGAGAATGCCGTCTTTTCCTTGGCATGGTCCGTCAGAGCTATTTGCCAATAGCCTGAGGTAAGGTCAAAGGTGCTCACAAATTTGGCAGCACCTATAGTGTCCACGAGCTCATCAGCCCTGGGCAATGGGTGCGCGTCAGTTTTGGTGACGGCATTGACTCCTCGGTAGTCCACACAGAACCTCCAATCCTTGGTACCCGCCGGGGAACTTGCCTTGGGGACAAGGACCACTGGACTGGACCAGGGACTGGTGGAGGGTTCAATAACACCCAGATCCAACATCTTGGCGACCTCAGCCTGGATGTGGTTTTTGACGGTATCTGACATACGATAGCTCCTGCTTTTGACAGGCACACTGTCACCAGTGTCAATTTCGTGCTTACACCACGGTGTAAGGCCCGGTGTCAGTGAAAACAGAGGGGCATACTGCTGGAGCAAAGCCCGGCAGGCCCTCTGCTGCTCGGTTGTCAAATCTGGAGAGAGTTGTACTCCCTCCACTGAGCCATCCTGAGGGTTGCTATGCAGCAAATCAGGAAGGGGCTCACTCTCATCCTCTTCTTGCCCTGAAGCTAGCAAGAGACATGAGACCTCTGCTCGCCTGTGGAAAGGCTTGAGCCTGTTGACATGGAATACCTGGGGGGCTACCCCAGAGGCTCCCATGTCCACCAGATAATTGACTTCGCCCATCTTGGAGATGATCCTGAAGGGTCCAGTCCACTTGTCTGCCAAAGCTCTAGGCTTGGTAGGCTCCATCACAAGGATTTCCTGTCCCGGAGTCCAATCCACTTGCGAAGCTTTCAGGTCATGCCAGTACTTATTCAATTCCTGGCTGGCCTTGAGATTTGCTGTTGCCTGACCCATCATTTGTGTCATCCTCCGCCTGAGGCCTAACACATAGTCCCCCACTTGCTTGGCGGGACCTGGAGGGGTGGCTTCCAAGCCTTCTCGGATCAAGGCGAGGGGCCCCCTCACGGGATGTCCAAAGAGTAACTCAAAGGGGCTGAAACCAACACCCTCTTGAGGTACCTCTCTGTAAGCAAACAGCAGGCATGGCAGGAGGAGATCCCATTTCCTCCTTAGGGGCTCTTCCAAAGCACCTAGCATGCCCTTGAGAGTTTTGTTAAATCTCTCAACCAGACCATTGGTCTGGGGGTGGTAAGAGGTGGAGAACTTGTAGGTTACCCCGCACTCTTTCCACATGGTTTTCATGTAACTAGACATGAAGTTGGATCCTCGGTCAGAGACAACCTCCTTGGGGAATCCAACACGGGTGAAAATGCCCAGGAGAGCCCTGGCAACCACCTTGGCAGTAACAGTCCGAAGGGGTATTGCCTCAGGGTACCTGGTGGCATGATCTACCAAGACCAGGATGAACCGATGTCCACCTGAAGTGGGAGGGTCAAGGGGACCGACGATGTCGATGCCCACCCTCTCAAATGGTGTGCCGACCACTGGTAATGGCTGCAGTGGGGCAATGACCCTGCCTCCAGTCTTGCCAGACAACTGACAAGTTGGGCAGGTCCTGCAGTGGGACTCCACCTCTACTCCCATCCGTGGCCAGTAGAAATGGGCAGAGAGCCTCTGCTTAGTCTTCTTGGTCCCAAGATGACCAGCCAAGGGCACCTCATGCGCCAACTGCAGTAGGAAGGGCCTGTAAACCTGGGGTACCACCAACCTCTTGCGGGCACCAGGTTCGGGCTTAGTGGGCTCACTAACAAGGAGCTCACCCTCCCAATAAATCTTGAATGTCCTAGGCACTTCACCTTGTGCCTGGGACAGGGCCTGTTTCCTCAGGCCCTCGAGAGAGGGACACTCTCTCTGTCCCTTACAGAAGTCTGCCCGGGAGGGTCCCCCTTCAGCTAACAAGCATTGAAGGTCGGGATGATCCTCCGGGTTGAGAACCTCTCCCACAGGAGAGTCTTCTGTCTCTTCTCCCACAGGAGTTGAGTTTGGGTTTTCCACTGGACCCAGCCCGTCCGGAGCATGGATCCCAATGGGTGCTGTCGGAACAGCAGGAAGAGAAGGTGTTCCCTCCACAGAGGTGGCCTTCTTGGTCTTCCTTCTTCTTGCCTTAGGCCTCGCCTTTGGCTCGGGTACCTGACTCACAGCCAGACCCGGTGTCACCTGTGACCTAGTGACTGCAGCAGCAGTCATGGGAAGACCATCCGAGATCAACCCCAACTCTACTAGATCATTTCCTAACAGAATGTTAGCAGGGACATTGTCCTGAACCAGGACAGGAAGCTTTGCTGTCTTGTCTCCAATCATGAGTGTGACTAGGGCTACAGGCGATAATTTGGGAGGCCCACCAGCTAACCTGGTGGTTTGCAGAGGAGCACCTTCATAGTCCTCTGGCTTGAGCAGGGTCCTGTCCACCACTGTCATGCTTGCCCCAGTGTCTCTCAAACCAGTAGAAGGCTGGCCATTCAAGAGGACACTTCTCAAAAATCTACGGGTGTTCTGTGGGATAGTCGCCAGTACTTCCGCGTACTGGTCCCAGGCCCCAAGGGACACTAAGGAAATCTCTACCGGAGCACCAAATGTGATTCCTGTAGAGGAGGGGAGGACAGGGGCCTCCACCTCAGCCACGGGGTAAGGGGAGGTCAGGCTGACAGCCTGTACTCCAAGTGCCTTACCTTTACACTTGGGGTCACCCCTTTTGTGATCCAGAGCCCCACAATCCCAACAAGTGCCAGGAGTGCGGGGTACGGTACTGGAACCACTGGGAACCTGCTTTGCAGCAGGTGGACCACTACTCTTATTCCCACCCACAGAGGACTTATCCCCACTAGATTTTTGGGTCTTAGGAGAGGAAGGTTTTGGTTTACCCGACTGTGATTGCTTTTGGGACTCCTCAGCTTTCTGAGAGGTCCCCTTTTCTTTGTCCTTGTCCTTCCCACTGGAGTCCTTAGGGGACACCCGGTGGGAGACCCACTTGTCAGCCAACCTAGCCAGCTTAAAGGGGTCCAAAATGTTCTGGTCAGCCATATACTGACGCAGCTCTGGTGAACAGGCTTCAGAAAAATGCTCAAAAAACAAGAGGTGGGACAACTCAACAAAAGTTTTCACCTTGTAACCGTCAATCCACCCCATCATGTTCATGTGCGCAGTACTCACCCAGTCAACCCAAGACACATTCTCTCTTTTCTTAAAATCCCTGAACCTTTTAAGGTATTGGGTAGGTGTCTTGCCAAACTTGGCAATCAAAGCAGACTTCATACACTCATACTGACCCCTTTCTTCCACACTCAGCTTCAGAATACAGTCATATCCAGTTTGAGGCACTCTGCTTAACAAACACTTAGCCCAATCTCTTTTATCTACATCATGAATTGCACAAGCCATTTCAAACGCTTCAATCCATTGGAGGATATCTGAACCCTCCGCAAACACACCAACCAAATCTTTCATAAACTTGGTGGCTGGGGACCTGCCACTCTCAATTGGTCTAGCTGAAGTCTCCACTCTAGCTCTCTCTAGCTGGATTCTCTGACATTCAGTGTCCTTGTCTTTGAGCGCAAGATCCCTATTCTTGAGTTCCACTTGCTGTGCCAGCTCCTCTTTCTTAAGCTCAGCTTCTATTTCCAACTTGCGATATTCAAAGGCCAATTTCATCCTTAATAACTCAAGTTCCATGGAATTGCTGGGGTTTGGAACAGAGGCAGCAGGAATGGTGGCATTCCCAGAAACAGATTCAGCGACAACCCCAGGGGCAGAGTCCTCACTGGTTGCATCCCCCCCTTCATCAAGGGTTTCACCATCAGTCTGGTAGTCCACCAGGGCAGCTATCAGCTCAGCCCTAGACTTATCCACAGAGTCTAAATCCCTGGCTTCACAAGCACTCTGGAGAGCCTCTAAGCTCATCCGAGTCAATTTACCATTTGCAATGGGCTCCATTGAATGTAATGCAGTTATTTGGTACACACCCAAACCTTAATCTAATAAAGTGCGGATATTTTGTAAGTGGCACGGTTATACACTGAGTCTTAAAACCATAAGCATCCCACCGCTGCCACCAGCTTGTCAAGACCGGTGGGGGGTCTGTACTTCCGCTCTCTATATGGTAGAGGAGAGGCACAGAAGACCCCAGCCAAGATTCTCGATTACGGTAGCTATGGACGAGCAATCAAGGCCTAGCTTCTCAGGAGGTGATGCAGGCTGGTTCTTAAGTACAGTGTATCCCCCAAGCCCCCACAAAGGAATGTCCACACACTGTATTACTGACAACACAGTCTTTATATAATTAATATTCAAGGGTTATGTACACTTATCACAACAACGCACTTTGTGCTCAGGAGAACCAATAATGATAAATATCTACAATTCTAAAGTGGTACCACTAATATTAGACCTCATAACAGTGCATTCACAATACTGTTAAAATAGCACACAGATCAATAGGAAGGAAACCAGCAATAGAGAGAGGAGAGATAACAGAGGGTTGAAACGATAGGCAGAATACTGGCCCCTACCACTGGACACAGTTCTGTGTGGAGATCCCCCCACCTGGGCAACCTGTAAAATAAAGAGATATAACACAAGCCCAGTCCATATATTGTTCAACAGTCTTATTCTCTCCTACAATGTTTTTACCCCCCCAATGTACCTGGTGGAGTCGAGTTCTTCGAAGAGGCGTCGACAGATCCTTCTTGAATGACCCCCTTTAAAGCAGGAGTCACGGATCGTCGGGAGGCGTCGAGAAACGTCGAAGACCTCGGGGTTCGGCGACGGGGAATCGACGGCCCTTCTTGAATGGCTTCCCTTTCAAGCGGGAGGCACGGGGCGTCGAACGTCCGTCGACAAACGAGGTAGAACGATGTCGAAGAGGCGGCAGCTTCGTCCGAGCGGTGCTCGTCGGCGTCGGGGCGTCGGCGTCCTGCAAGGCGGAGGTGTGCGGGGCACCTCGATGACAATAGTTCTGGACCGCAAAGATTGTAGAGACGGGAGCCCAGCAAGGGCGTCGAGTCGCTCGAGTCTTTGGGGTCGTGAGGTGGCGGGAAACCCACCGGCGGATTCTCCTCGGCGCGTTGGTCGTCCTCGACTTTCTCCGGCAGGGCAAAAGCGGTCGACGGTGCGGACGAGGGAGTCCTTCGAGTCAAATGTTCTTAGGCAAGGAGCGGACGGCTCCGGTCGTCGGCGGCTCGGCGTCAAGTGGTTCCCACGGCTGGGCAACACAACTTCGACGGGCCTCCAGCGGTTGCACAGACCTGCGAACCCTGGTCGACGGCAATGGACTTCGACAGCGTCGATGTCCGGGTGCTTTACTTCGGTCTCCTCGGCAGTCCCCTTCTCCGGTCGGCAGCCTTTCGATGGTCTGGCGTCCAGGGAGCTTCGGCGAAGATTCAGCGGTGCTCGATGGTCCCTCGGAGCACGGGAAGAGGGCGCCTAGCCAGGTCCTCTCTCGGGTCAGTCCTCGACGATTTCGACAACCTTCAGTTCCGTCGAAGCAAATGCCACAGCAAGTCTTCTTCTTCCAGCTGGACGTCGAGGATCAGCAAATCCAGTTACTCTTGAGTGGAGACTCAGCTTCTGAATGCTTCTGAACAATTTCCAGTGGTGAGAGGTCCCCAGATATACTATTCTGTCTCTCACCCACACTGCTGGCACACTCACAGCAGCCAATCACACAGAAGGGCATTCATGCAGTCAGTCAGCCAATCAGGCACACAGTGCATTCAGGCCACACTCCTCCCTTTCAGACACTCACAACAAGGAATGTGGATTGGGACAAGTACCCAGCCATTCAACACTACACACTGCATTCAGGCCAGTTTCGGGCAGGGCTGTCTCAGTCTTTGTCTCTCATGCCAGAAACCAGACAACCACAACAAGGAGTGTATATTGGTCACACACTCCATTCACCCAGGTCCCACCCACAGGAGGTACCCCTAACATACAGTCACTGGGAAGGCTCCAGTCAGTCTAGCTGGGCCTTCACAACAACACCATATATGGAACTTCCACCCAACAGCCAGCCAGGGGGAAGGGACAGAGCCAGGGCTTCCCAGGACTTTGGGAAAAACAAGACAACAGGCAATAGAAGGCAAGAGGCCACAGGGGCCATCTTGTTTCTATCAGGAATCAACTGATCCCAATGGCAGGGCCTGGGTATCCCAAAATGGAGGACACCCAGAGCACCTGTCAAGTTTAGCATGGAGCTGCCACCAGCCCATACCCTGCTCTGTGGGCCACCCACAGGTGCCCAAAAACATACACTAGGGGCACAGGGTTGTACCCCTACCCATGGGTGCCATAAGGGTATCCCATGGGTCTGTTCACCAAACCAAAAGAGAGCTGCACTGCCAGGAGTCCCTCATGGACTCCTGGGCAGAAAACATGACAGAACACACGGTAAAAACGGAAAAAGGACAAGGATACAGAGGCCCTGTCCCTCAGATGCATTTCCGGCATCACAACCTCAAGCAACCCTAGACGTAAATCAATCTCCAGTGTTGCATAGGAATCTTCGCCAGGGTCTTCATGAAATGGAGGAAAACCACAGGAACTACAAGTTCACATCCCTACAGCACGAGACCTTAAGCAACCCAAGACGTGAATCACTTTCAAGTGTTGCATAGGTAGCTTCACCAGAGTCTGAATGAAACAGAGGAAAACCACAGGAACTACAAGGTCACATCCCTGCTGCACGAGACCTCAAGCAACCCAAGACGTGAATCACTCTCCAGTGTCGCATAGGTATCTTCGTCACGGTCTGCATGAAACAGAGGAGAACCACAGGAACTACAAGGTCACATCCCTGCAGCACGAGACCTCAAGCAACCCAAGACGTGAATCACTCTCCAGTGTTGCATAGGTATCTTTGCCAGGGTCTGCATGAAACAGAGGAAAACCACCAGAACTACAAGGTCACATCCCTGCTGCACGAGACCCCAAGCAACCCAAGACGTGAATCACTCTGCAGTGTTGCATAGGTATCTTTGCCAGGGTCTTCATGAAACAGAGGAAAACCACAGGAACTACAAGTTCACATCCCTACAGCACGAGACCTTAAGCAACCCAAGACGTGAATCACTGTCATGTGTTGCATACGTATCTTCACCAGAGTCTGCATGAAACAGAGGAAAACCACAGGAACTACAAGGTCACATCCCTGCTGCACGAGACCTCAAGCAACCCAAGACGTGAATCACTCTCCAGTGTTGCATAGGTATCTTTGCCACGGTCTGCATGAAACAGAGGAAAACCACAGGAACAACAAGGTCACATCCGTACTGCACGAGACTTATAGCAACCCAAGACATGATTCACTCGCCAGTGTTGCATAGATATCTTCGCCAGGGTCTGCAAAAAACAGTGGAACACCACAGGAACTACAAGGTCACATCCCTGCTGCACGAGACTCATGGCAACCCAAGACATCATTCACTCTCCAGTGTTTTATAGGTATCTTCACCCGGGTCTGCATTAAACAGAGGAAAACCACAGGAACTACTAGGCCACTGTGATGCTGGAAATGCATTAGAGGGACAGGGCCTCTGAATCCTTGTCATTTACTGCTTTTTATCGTGTGTTCTGTCAGGTTTTATGCCCAGGAGTCCATGTGGGACTCCTGGCAGTGCAGCTCTCCCTTTTGGTTTGGTGAACAGACCCATGGGATACACTTATGGCACCCATGGGTAGGGGTACAATCCTGTGCCCCTAGTGTATGTTTCTGGGCACCTGTGGGTGGCCCCAGAGCAGGGTATGGGCTGGTGGCAGTTCCATGCTGAATTTGACAGGTGCTCTGGGTGTCCTCCATTTTGGGGTACCCAGGCCCTGCCATTGGGATCAGTTGATTCCTGATAGAAAACAAGATGGCCCCTGTGGCCTCTTGCTTTCTATTGCCTGTTATCTTGTTTTCCCAAAGTCCTGGGAAGCCCTGACTCTGTCCCTTCCCCCTGACTGGCTGTTGGGTGGAAGTTCCATATATGGTGTTGTTGTGAAGGCCCAGCTAGACTGACTGGAGCCTTCCCAGTGACTGTATGATGTGGGTACCTCCTGTGGGTGGGACCTGGGTGAATGGAGTGTGTGACCAATATACACTCATTGTTGTGGTTGTCTGGTTTCTGGCATGAGAGACAAAGACTGAGACAGCCCTGCCCGAAACTGGCCTGAATGCAGTGTGTAGTGTTGAATGGCTGGGTACTTGTCCCAATCCACATTCCTTGTTGTGAGTGTCTGAAAGGGAGGAGTGTGGCCTGAATGCACCACTGTGTGCCTGATTGGCTGACTGACTGCATGAATGCCCTTCTGTATGATTGGCTGCTGAGTGTGTGCCAGCAGTGTGGATGAGAGGCAGAATAGTATATCTGGGGACCTCTCACCACTGGTAATTGGTTCAGAAGCAGCCAGAGTTTCAGGAACGTTCAGGAACGTTCAGAAGCATCCTGGAGCTGAGTCTCCACTCTAAGAGTAACTGGAACTGCTGATCCTCGACGTCCAGCTGGAAGAAGAAGACTTGCTGTGGCATTTGCTTCGACCGATCCGAAGGTTGCCGAAATCGTCGAAGGCTGACCCGAGAGAGGACCTGGTAAGGCGCCCTCTTCCCGTGCTCCGAGGGACCATCGAGCACCGCTCCATCTTCGCCGAAGCGCCCTGTAAGACAGACCCTCGAAAGGCTGTCGACCCGAGATGGGACCGCCGAGAAGATCGAAGTGAAGCACCCGGACATAGCCGCCGTCGAAGTCCATTGCCGTCGACCAGGGTTCGCAGGTTTGTGTAACCGCTGGAGGCCCGTCGAAGTTGTGTTGCCCAGCCATGGGAACCACTTGACGCCGTGCCGCCGACGACCGGAGCCGTCCGCTCCTTTGCCTAAGAACATTCGAATTGAAGGACTCCCTCGTCCGCACCGTCGACCGCTTTACCCTGCCGGAGAAAGTCGAGGACGACCAACGCGCCGAGGAGAAACCAGCCGGTGGGTTTCCCGACACCCGAAGATCACAAAGACTCGAACGACTCGACGCCCTTGCTGGGCCTCCGTCTCCACAATCTTTGCGGTCCAGAACTATTGTCACCGAGGTGCCCCGCACGCCTCTGCCTTGTAGGACGCCGACGCTCCGACGCCGACGAGCACCGCTCGGACGAAGCTGCCGCCTCATCGACGCCGTTTTACCCAGTTTGTCGACGGACGTTCGACGCCCCGTGCCTCCCGCTTGAAAGGGAAGGCATTCAAGAAGGGCCATCGATTCCCCGTCGCCGAACGCCGAGTTCCTCGACGTTTTTCGACGATTCGTGACTCCCGCTTGAAAGGGGTTCGCTCAAGAAGGATCGGTCGACGCCTCTTCGAAGAACTTGACTCCACCAGGTACATTAGGGGGGGTAAAAACATTATAGGAGGGAATAAGACTTGCAGAACAATATATGGACTGGGCTTGTGCTATTTCTTTATTTTACAGGTTGCCCAGGTGGGGGGATCTCCACACAGAACTGTGCCTAGTGGTAGGGGCCAGTATTCTGCCTATTGCTCAACCATCTTATTTTCTCTCCTCTCTCTATTGCTGGTTTCACTGTATTGATCTGTGTGACATTGTTACAGTATTGTTGATGCACTTTAATAAGATCTAATACAAAGGGTGGTACCACTTTAGAATTGTAAATATTTGCCATTGTTGATTTTCCGGAGTACAAAGTGAGTTATTATGATAAGTGTACATAACCTTAAATATTGATTATATAAAGACTGTGTTCTAACCAACACAGTGTGTGGACATTCCTTTGTGGGGGCTTGGGGACTACACTGTACTTAAGAACCAGCCCGCATCACCTCCTGAGAAGCTACGCCTTGATTGCTCGACCATTGCTATCGTAATAGAGAATCTTGGCTGGGGTCTTCTGTGCCTCTCCTCTACCGTATAGAGAGTAGAAGTACAGACACCCCCCACCGGTTTTTCCTCTACAGCCACATCCCGACTACATGAGACCTTAAGCAACCCAACATGTAAATCACTCTCCAGTGTTGCATAGGTATCTTCGCCAGGGTCTGCATGAAACAGAGGAAAACCACAGGAACTACAAGGTCACATCCCTGCTGCACGAGACCTCAAGCAACCCAAGACGTGAATCACTCTCCAGTGTTGCATAGGTATCTTTGCCAAGGTCTGCATGAAACAGAGGAAAACCACAGGAACTACAAGGGCACACCCCTACTGCACGAGACCTCAAGCAACCCAAAACGTGATTCACTCTCCAGTGTTGCATAGGTATCTTCGCCCGGGTCTGCATGAAACAGAGGAAAACCACAGGAACTACTAGGTCACATCCCGACTACATGAGACCTTAAGCAACCCAAGATGTAAATCACTATCCAGTGTTGCATAGGTATCTTCGCCAGGGTCTGCATGAAACAGAGGAAAACCACAGGCACTACAAGGTCACATCCCTATGCACAATACTTGTGGCAACCCAAGACGTGATTCACTCTCCAGTGTTGCATAGGAATCTTCGCCAGGGTCTGCATGAAACAGAGGAAAACCACAGGAACTACAAGGTCACATCCCTACTGCACGAGACCTCAAGCAACCCAAGACGTGAATCACTCTCTAGTGTTGCATAGGAATCTTTGCCAGCGTCTTCATGAAACAGAAGAAAACCACAGGAACTACAAGTTCACATCCCTACAGTACGAGACCTCAAGCAACCCAAGACGTGAATCACTTTCAAGTGTTGCATAGGTATCTTCACACGAGTCTGCATGAAACAGAGGAAAACCACAGGAACTACAAGGTCACATCCCTGCTGCACGAGACCTCAAGCAACCAAAAACGCGATTCACTCTCCAGTGTTGCATAGGTATCTTCGCCAAGGTCTGCAAAAAACGGAGGAACACCACAGGAACTACAAGGTCACAACCCTACTGCATGAGAATTATGGCAACCCAAGACGTGATTCACTCTCCAGTGTTGCATAGGTATCTTCACCTTGGTCTGCATGAAACAAAGGAAAACCACAGCAACTACTAGGTCACATCCCGACTACACGAGACCTCAAGCAACCCATGACGTGAATCACTCTCCAATGTTGCATAGGTATCTTCGCCGGATTTGTATGCAACAGAGGAAAACCACAGGAACTACAAGCTCACATCCCTACTGCACAATACTTATGGCAACCCAAGACGTGATTCACTCACCAGTGTTGCATGGGAATCTTCGCCAGGGTCTGCATGAAGCAGAGGAAAACCACAGGAACTACAAGGTCACATCCCTGATGCATGAGTCCTCAAGCAATCCAAGACGTGAATCACTCTCCAGTGTTGCATAGGAATCTTCGCCAGGGTCTGCAGGAAAAAGAGGAAAACCACAGGAACTGCAAGGTCACATCCCTGCTGCACGAGACCTCAAGCAACCCAAGACGTAAATCACTCTCCAGTCTTGCATAGGACTCTTCGCCAGGGGCTTCATGAAACAGAGGAAAACCACAGGAACTGCAAGTTCACATCCCTACAGCACGAAACCTTAAGCAACCCAAGACGTGAATCACTTTCAAGTGTTGCATAGGTATCTTCACCAGAGTCTGCATGAAACAGAGGAAAACCACAGGAACTACAAGGTCACATCCCTGCTGCACGAGACCTCAAGCAACCCAAGACGTGAATTACTCTCCAGTGTCGCATAGGTATCTTCATCACGGTCTGCATGAAACAGAGGAGAACCACAGGAACTGCAAGGTCACATCCCTGCTGCACGAGCCCTCAAGCAACCCAAGACGTGAATTACTCTCCAGTGTTGCATAGGTATCTTTGCCAGGATCTGCATGAAACAGAGGAAAACCACAGGAACTACAAGGGCACACCCCTACTGCACGAGACCTCAACCAACCCAAAACGTGATTCACTCTCCAGTGTTGCATAGGTATCTTCACCAGGGTCTGCAAAAAACAGAGGAAAACCACAGGAACTACTAGGTCACATCCCGACTACATGAGACCTTAAGCAACCCAAGATGTAAATCACTCTCCAGTGTTGCATAGGTATCTTCGCCAGGGTCTGCATGAAACAGAGGAAAACCAAAGGAACTACAAGGTAACATCCCTATGCACAATACTTATGGCAACCCAAGACGTGATTCACTCTCCAGGTTGCATAGGAATCTTCGCCAGGGTCTGCAGGAAAAAGAGGAAAACCACAGGAACTACAAGGTCACATCCCTGCTGCACGAGACCTCAAGCAACCCAAGACGTGAATCACTCTCCAGTGTTGCATAGGTATCTTTGCCAGGTCTTCATGAAACAGAGGAAAACCACAGGAACTACAAGTTCACATCCCTACAGCACGAGACCTTAAGCAACCCAAGACGTGAATCACTTTCAAGTGTTGCATACGTATCTTCACCAGAGTCTGCATGAAACAGAGGAAAACCACAGGAACTACAAGGTCACATCCCTGCTGCACGAGACCTCAAGCAACCCAAGACGTGATTCACTATCCAGTGTTGCATAGGTATCTTCGCCAGGGTCTGCATGAAACAGAGGAAAACCACAGGAACTACAAGGTCACATCCCTGCTGCACGAGACCTCAAGCAACCCAAGGCGTGAATCACTCTCCAGTGTTGCATAGGTATCTTTGCCAAGGTCTGCATGAAACAGAGGAAAACCACAAGAACTACAAGGTCACATCCCTATGCACAATACTTATGGCAACCCAAGACGTGATTCACTCTCCAGTGTTGCATAGGAATCTGCGCCAGGGTCTGGATGAAACAGAGGAAAACCACGGGAACTACAAGGTCACATCCCTGTTGCACGAGACCTCAAGCAACCCAAGACGTGAATCACTCTCTAGTGTTGCATAGGAATCTTCGCCAGGGTCTTCATGAAACAGAGGAAAACCACAGGAACTACAAGGTCACATCCCTACTGCACGAGACCTTAAGCAACCCAACATGTAAATCACTCTCCAGTGTTGCATAGGTATCTTCGCCAGGGTCTGCATGAAACAGAGGAAAACCACAGGAACTACAAGGTCACATCCCTGCTGCACGAGACCTCAAGCAACCCAAGACGTGAATCACTCTCCAGTGTTGCATAGGTATCTTTGCCAAGGTCTGCATGAAACAGAGGAAAACCACAGGAACTACAAGGGCACACCCCTACTGCACGAGACCTCAAGCAACCCAAAACGTGATTCACTCTCCAGTGTTGCAAAGGTATCTTCGCCCGGGTCTGCATGAAACAGAGGAAAACCACAGGAACTACTAGGTCACATCCCGACTACATGAGACCTTAAGCAACCCAAGATGTAAATCACTATCCAGTGTTGCATAGGTATCTTCGCCAGGGTCTGCATGAAACAGAGGAAAACCACAGGCACTACAAGGTCACATCCCTATGCACAATACTTGTGGCAACCCAAGACGTGATTCACTCTCCAGTGTTGCATAGGAATCTTCGCCAGGGTCTGCATGAAACAGAGGAAAACCACAGGAACTACAAGGTCACATCCCTACTGCACGAGACCTCAAGCAACCCAAGACGTGAATCACTCTCTAGTGTTGCATAGGAATCTTTGCCAGCGTCTTCATGAAACAGAAGAAAACCACAGGAACTACAAGTTCACATCCCTACAGTACGAGACCTCAAGCAACCCAAGACGTGAATCACTTTCAAGTGTTGCATAGGTATCTTCACACGAGTCTGCATGAAACAGAGGAAAACCACAGGAACTACAAGGTCACATCCCTGCTGCACGAGACCTCAAGCAACCAAAAACGCGATTCACTCTCCAGTGTTGCATAGGTATCTTCGCCAAGGTCTGCAAAAAACGGAGGAACACCACAGGAACTACAAGGTCACAACCCTACTGCATGAGAATTATGGCAACCCAAGACGTGATTCACTCTCCAGTGTTGCATAGGTATCTTCACCTTGGTCTGCATGAAACAAAGGAAAACCACAGCAACTACTAGGTCACATCCCGACTACACGAGACCTCAAGCAACCCATGACGTGAATCACTCTCCAATGTTGCATAGGTATCTTCGCCGGATTTGTATGCAACAGAGGAAAACCACAGGAACTACAAGCTCACATCCCTACTGCACAATACTTATGGCAACCCAAGACGTGATTCACTGACCAGTGTTGCATGGGAATCTTCGCCAGGGTCTGCATGAAGCAGAGGAAAACCACAGGAACTACAAGGTCACATCCCTGATGCATGAGTCCTCAAGCAATCCAAGACGTGAATCACTCTCCAGTGTTGCATAGGAATCTTCGCCAGGGTCTGCAGGAAAAAGAGGAAAACCACAGGAACTGCAAGGTCACATCCCTGCTGCACGAGACCTCAAGCAACCCAAGACGTAAATCACTCTCCAGTCTTGCATAGGACTCTTCGCCAGGGGCTTCATGAAACAGAGGAAAACCACAGGAACTGCAAGTTCACATCCCTACAGCACGAAACCTTAAGCAACCCAAGACGTGAATCACTTTCAAGTGTTGCATAGGTATCTTCACCAGAGTCTGCATGAAACAGAGGAAAACCACAGGAATTACAAGGTCACATCCCTGCTGCACGAGACCTCAAGCAACCCAAGACGTGAATTACTCTCCAGTGTCGCATAGGTATCTTCATCACGGTCTGCATGAAACAGAGGAGAACCACAGGAACTGCAAGGTCACATCCCTGCTGCACGAGCCCTCAAGCAACCCAAGACGTGAATTACTCTCCAGTGTTGCATAGGTATCTTTGCCAGGATCTGCATGAAACAGAGGAAAACCACAGGAACTACAAGGGCACACCCCTACTGCACGAGACCTCAACCAACCCAAAACGTGATTCACTCTCCAGTGTTGCATAGGTATCTTCACCAGGGTCTGCAAAAAACAGAGGAAAACCACAGGAACTACTAGGTCACATCCCGACTACATGAGACCTTAAGCAACCCAAGATGTAAATCACTCTCCAGTGTTGCATAGGTATCTTCGCCAGGGTCTGCATGAAACAGAGGAAAACCAAAGGAACTACAAGGTCACATCCCTATGCACAATACTTATGGCAACCCAAGACGTCATTCACTCTCCAGGTTGCATAGGAATCTTCGCCAGGGTCTGCAGGAAAAAGAGGAAAACCACAGGAACTACAAGGTCACATCCCTGCTGCACGAGACCTCAAGCAACCCAAGACGTGAATCACTCTCCAGTGTTGCATAGGTATCTTTGCCAGGTCTTCATGAAACAGAGGAAAACCACAGGAACTACAAGTTCACATCCCTACAGCACGAGACCTTAAGCAACCCAAGACGTGAATCACTTTCAAGTGTTGCATACGTATCTTCACCAGAGTCTGCATGAAACAGAGGAAAACCACAGGAACTACAAGGTCACATCCCTGCTGCACGAGACCTCAAGCAACCCAAGACGTGATTCACTATCCAGTGTTGCATAGGTATCTTCGCCAGGGTCTGCATGAAACAGAGGAAAACCACAGGAACTACAAGGTCACATCCCTGCTGCACGAGACCTCAAGCAACCCAAGGCGTGAATCACTCTCCAGTGTTGCATAGGTATCTTTGCCAAGGTCTGCATGAAACAGAGGAAAACCACAAGAACTACAAGGTCACATCCCTATGCACAATACTTATGGCAACCCAAGACGTGATTCACTCTCCAGTGTTGCATAGGAATCTGCGCCAGGGTCTGGATGAAACAGAGGAAAACCACGGGAACTACAAGGTCACATCCCTGTTGCACGAGACCTCAAGCAACCCAAGACGTGAATCACTCTCTAGTGTTGCATAGGAATCTTCGCCAGGGTCTTCATGAAACAGAGGAAAACCACAGGAACTACAAGGTCACATCCCTACTGCACGAGACCTTAAGCAACCCAAAACGTGATTCACTCTCCAGTGTTGCATAGGTATCTTCGCCAAGGTCTGCAAAAAACAGAGGAACACCACAGGAACTACAAGGTCACAACCCTACTGCACGAGACCTCAAGCAACCCAAGACGTGAATCACTCTCTAGTGTTGCATAGGAATCTTCGCCAGGGTCTTCATGAAACAGAGGAAAACCACAGGAACTACAAGGTCACATCCCTACTGCACGAGACCTTAAGCAACCCAAAACGTGATTCACTCTCCAGTGTTGCATAGGTATCTTAACCAAGGTCTGCAAAAAACAGAGGAACACCACAGGAACTACAAGGTCACAACCCTACTGCACGAGACTTATGGCACCCCAAGACGTGAATCACTCTCCAGTGTTGCATAGGTATCTTCGCCAGGATTTGTATGCCACAGAGGAAAACCACAGGAACTACAAGGTCACATCCCTGATGCATGAGTCCTCAAGCAATCCAAGATGTGAATCACTCTCCAGTGTTGCATAGGTATCTTCGCCAGGGTCTGCATTAAACAGAGGAAACCCACGGGAACTACATGGTCAAATCCCTTCTGCACGATACTTAAGGCAACCCAAGACGTGATTCACTCTCCAGGTTGCATAAGAATCTTCGCCAGGGTCTGCAGGAAAAAGAGGAAAACCACCGGAACTACAAGGTCACATCCCTGTTGCACGAGACCTCAAGCAACCCAAGACGTGAATCACTCTCCAGTGTTGCATAGGTATCTTTGCCAGGGTCTTCGTGGAACAGAGGAAAACCACAGGAACTACAAGTTCACATCCCTACAGCACGAGACCTCAAGCAACCCAAGACGTGAATCACTTTCAAGTGTTGCATAGGTATCTTCACACGAGTCTGCATGAAACAGAGGAAAACGACAGGATCTACAAGGTCACATCCCTGCTGCACGCGACCTCAAGTAACCCAAAAGGCGATTCACTCTCCAATGTTGCATAGGTATCTTTGCCAAGGTCTGCAAAAAACAGAGGAACACCACAGGAACTACAAGGTCACAACCCTACTGCATGAGACTTATGGCAACCCAAGACGTGATTCACTCTCCAGTGCTGCATAGGTATCTTCACCTGGGTCTGCATGAAACAGAGGAAAACCACAGGATCTACAAGGTCAAATCCCTACTGCACGAGACCTCAAGCAACCCAAGACGTGAATCACTCTCTAGTGTTGCATAGGAATCTTCGCCAGGGTCTTCATGAAACAGAGGAAAACCACAGGAACTACAAGGTCACATCCCTACTGCACGAGACCTTAAGCAACCCAAAACGTGATTCACTCTCCAGTGTTGCATAGGTATCTTCACCAGGCTCTGCAAAAAACAGTGGAACACCACAGGAACTACAAGGTCACATCCCTAATGCACGAGATTTATGGCAACCCAAAACATGAGTCACTCTCCAGTGTTGCATAGGTATCTTCGCCCGGGTCTGCATGAAACAGAGGAAAACCACAGGAACTACTAGGTCACATCCCGACTACATGAGACCTTAAGCAACCCAAGATGTAAATCACTCTCCAGTGTTGCATAGGTATCTTCGCCAGGGTCTGCATGAAACAGAGGAAAACCACAGGAAGTACAAGGTCACATCCCTATGCACAATACTTATAGCAACCCAAGACGTGATTCACTCTCCAGTGTTGCATAGGAATCTTCGCCAGGGTCTGCATGAAACAGAGGAAAACCACAGGAACTACAAGGGCACACCCCTACTGCACGAGACCTCAAGCAACCCAAAACGTGATTCACTCTCCAGTGTTGCATAGGTATCTTCGCCCGGGTCTGCATGAAACAGAGGAAAACCACAGGAACTACTAGGTCACATCCCGACTACATGAGACCTTAAGCAACCCAAGATGTAAATCACTATCCAGTGTTGCATAGGTATCTTCGCCAGGGTCTGCGTGAAACAGAGGAAAACCACAGGCACTACAAGGTCACATCCCTATGCACAATACTTGTGGCAACCCAAGACGTGATTCACTCTCCAGTGTTGCATAGGAATCTTCGCCAGGGTCTGCATGAAACAGAGGAAAACCACAGGAACTACAAGGTCACATCCCTACTGCACGAGACCTCAAGCAACCCAAGACGTGAATCACTCTCTAGTGTTGCATAGGAATCTTTGCCAGCGTCTTCATGAAACAGAAGAAAACCACAGGAACTACAAGTTCACATCCCTACAGTACGAGACCTCAAGCAACCCAAGACGTGAATCACTTTCAAGTGTTGCATAGGTATCTTCACACAAGTCTGCATGAAACAGAGGAAAACCACAGGAACTACAAGGTCACATCCCTGCTGCACGAGACCTCAAGCAACCAAAAACGCGATTCACTCTCCAGTGTTGCATAGGTATCTTCGCCAAGGTCTGCAAAAAACGGAGGAACACCACAGGAACTACAAGGTCACAACCCTACTGCATGAGAATTATGGCAACCCAAGACGTGATTCACTCTCCAGTGTTGCATAGGTATCTTCACCTTGGTCTGCATGAAACAAAGGAAAACCACAGCAACTACTAGGTCACATCCCGACTACACGAGACCTCAAGCAACCCATGACGTGAATCACTCTCCAATGTTGCATAGGTATCTTCGCCGGATTTGTATGCAACAGAGGAAAACCACAGGAACTACAAGCTCACATCCCTACTGCACAATACTTATGGCAACCCAAGACGTGATTCACTCACCAGTGTTGCATGGGAATCTTCGCCAGGGTCTGCATGAAGCAGAGGAAAACCACAGGAACTACAAGGTCACATCCCTGATGCATGAGTCCTCAAGCAATCCAAGACGTGAATCACTCTCCAGTGTTGCATAGGAATCTTCGCCAGGGTCTGCAGGAAAAAGAGGAAAACCACAGGAACCGCAAGGTCACATCCCTGCTGCACGAGACCTCAAGCAACCCAAGACGTAAATCACTCTCCAGTCTTGCATAGGACTCTTCGCCAGGGGCTTCATGAAACAGAGGAAAACCACAGGAACTGCAAGTTCACATCCCTACAGCACGAAACCTTAAGCAACCCAAGACGTGAATCACTTTCAAGTGTTGCATAGGTATCTTCACCAGAGTCTGCATGAAACAGAGGAAAACCACAGGAACTACAAGGTCACATCCCTGCTGCACGAGACCTCAAGCAACCCAAGACGTGAATTACTCTCCAGTGTCGCATAGGTATCTTCATCACGGTCTGCATGAAACAGAGGAGAACCACAGGAACTGCAAGGTCACATCCCTGCTGCACGAGCCCTCAAGCAACCCAAGACGTGAATTACTCTCCAGTGTTGCATAGGTATCTTTGCCAGGATCTGCATGAAACAGAGGAAAACCACAGGAACTACAAGGGCACACCCCTACTGCACGAGACCTCAACCAACCCAAAACGTGATTCACTCTCCAGTGTTGCATAGGTATCTTCACCAGGGTCTGCAAAAAAATAGGAAAACCACAGGAACTACTAGGTCACATCCCGACTACATGAGACCTTAAGCAACCCAAGATGTAAATCACTCTCCAGTGTTGCATAGGTATCTTCGCCAGGGTCTGCATGAAACAGAGGAAAACCAAAGGAACTACAAGGTCACATCCCTATGCACAATACTTATGGCAACCCAAGACGTGATTCACTCTCCAGGTTGCATAGGAATCTTTGCCAGGGTCTGCAGGAAAAAGAGGAAAACCACAGGAACTACAAGGTCACATCCCTGCTGCACGAGACCTCAAGCAACCCAAGACGTGAATCACTCTCCAGTGTTGCATAGGT
Organism: Ambystoma mexicanum; assembly: GCF_040938575.1. Taxonomy (NCBI): domain Eukaryota; kingdom Metazoa; phylum Chordata; class Amphibia; order Caudata; family Ambystomatidae; genus Ambystoma; species Ambystoma mexicanum. Next base: position 562,635,766 of record NC_090921.1, read on the forward strand.
ATCTTTGCCAGGTCTTCATGAAACAGAGGAAAACCACAGGAACTACAAGTTCACATCCCTACAGCACGAGACCTTAAGCAACCCAAGACGTGAATCACTTTCAAGTGTTGCATACGTATCTTCACCAGAGTCTGCATGAAACAGAGGAAAACCACAGGAACTACAAGGTCACATCCCTGCTGCACGAGACCTCAAGCAACCCAAGACGTGATTCACTATCCAGTGTTGCATAGGTATCTTCGCCAGGGTCTGCATGAAACAGAGGAAAACCACAGGAACTACAAGGTCACATCCCTGCTGCACGAGACCTCAAGCAACCCAAGACGTGAATCACTCTCCAGTGTTGCATAGGTATCTTTGCCAAGGTCTGCATGAAACAGAGGAAAACCACAAGAACTACAAGGTCACATCCCTATGCACAATACTTATGGCAACCCAAGACGTGATTCACTCTCCAGTGTTGCATAGGAATCTGCGCCAGGGTCTGGATGAAACAGAGGAAAACCACGGGAACTACAAGGTCACATCCCTGTTGCACGAGACCTCAAGCAACCCAAGACGTGAATCACTCTCTAGTGTTGCATAGGAATCTTCGCCAGGGTCTTCATGAAACAGAGGAAAACCACAGGAACTACAAGGTCACATCCCTACTGCACGAGACCTTAAGCAACCCAAAACGTGATTCACTCTCCAGTGTTGCATAGGTATCTTAACCAAGGTCTGCAAAAAACAGAGGAACACCACAGGAACTACAAGGTCACAACCCTACTGCACGAGACTTATGGCAACCCAAGACGTGAATCACTCTCCAGTGTTGCATAGGTATCTTCGCCAGGATTTGTATGCCACAGAGGAAAACCACAGGAACTACAAGGTCACATCCCTGATGCATGAGTCCTCAAGCAATCCAAGATGTGAATCACTCTCCAGTGTTGCATAGGTATCTTCGCCAGGGTCTGCATTAAACAGAGGAAACCCACAGGAACTACATGGTCAAATCCCTTCTGCACGATACTTAAGGCAACCCAAGACGTGATTCACTCTCCAGGTTGCATAAGAATCTTCGCCAGGGTCTGCAGGAAAAAGAGGAAAACCACCGGAACTACAAGGTCACATCCCTGTTGCACGAGACCTCAAGCAACCCAAGACGTGAATCATTCTCCAGTGTTGCATAGGTATCTTTGCCAGGGTCTTCGTGGAACAGAGGAAAACCACAGGAACTACAAGTTCACATCCCTACAGCACGAGACCTCAAGCAACCCAAGACGTGAATCACTTTCAAGTGTTGCATAGGTATCTTCACACGAGTCTGCATGAAACAGAGGAAAACGACAGGATCTACAAGGTCACATCCCTGCTGCACGCGACCTCAAGTAACCCAAAAGGCGATTCACTCTCCAATGTTGCATAGGTATCTTTGCCAAGGTCTGCAAAAAACAGAGGAACACCACAGGAACTACAAGGTCACAACCCTACTGCATGAGACTTATGGCAACCCAAGACGTGATTCACTCTCCAGTGCTGCATAGGTATCTTCACCTGGGTCTGCATGAAACAGAGGAAAACCACAGGATCTACAAGGTCAAATCCCTACTGCACGAGACCTCAAGCAACCCAAGACGTGAATCACTCTCTAGTGTTGCATAGGAATCTTCGCCAGGGTCTTCATGAAACAGAGGAAAACCACAGGAACTACAAGGTCACATCCCTAATGCACGAGATTTATGGCAACCCAAAACATGAGTCACTCTCCAGTGTTGCATAGGTATCTTCGCCCGGGTCTGCATGAAACAGAGGAAAACCACAGGAACTACTAGGTCACATCCCGACTACATGAGACCTTAAGCAACCCAAGATGTAAATCACTCTCCAGTGTTGCATAGGTATCTTCGCCAGGGTCTGCATGAAACAGAGGAAAACCACAGAAAGTACAAGGTCACATCCCTATGCACAATACTTATAGCAACCCAAGACGTGATTCACTCTCCAGTGTTGCATAGGAATCTTCGCCAGGGTCTGCATGAAACAGAGGAAAACCACAGGAACTACAAGGGCACACCCCTACTGCACGAGACCTCAAGCAACCCAAAACGTGATTCACTCTCCAGTGTTGCATAGGTATCTTCGCCCGGGTCTGCATGAAACAGAGGAAAACCACAGGAACTACTAGGTCACATCCCGACTACATGAGACCTTAAGCAACCCAAGATGTAAATCACTATCCAGTGTTGCATAGGTATCTTCGCCAGGGTCTGCATGAAACAGAGGAAAACCACAGGCACTACAAGGTCACATCCCTATGCACAATACTTGTGGCAACCCAAGACGTGATTCACTCTCCAGTGTTGCATAGGAATCTTCGCCAGGGTCTGCATGAAACAGAGGAAAACCACAGGAACTACAAGGTCACATCCCTACTGCACGAGACCTCAAGCAACCCAAGACGTGAATCACTCTCTAGTGTTGCATAGGAATCTTTGCCAGCGTCTTCATGAAACAGAAGAAAACCACAGGAACTACAAGTTCACATCCCTACAGTACGAGACCTCAAGCAACCCAAGACGTGAATCACTTTCAAGTGTTGCATAGGTATCTTCACACGAGTCTGCATGAAACAGAGGAAAACCACAGGAACTACAAGGTCACATCCCTGCTGCACGAGACCTCAAGCAACCAAAAACGCGATTCACTCTCCAGTGTTGCATAGGTATCTTCGCCAAGGTCTGCAAAAAACGGAGGAACACCACAGGAACTACAAGGTCACAACCCTACTGCATGAGAATTATGGCAACCCAAGACGTGATTCACTCTCCAGTGTTGCATAGGTATCTTCACCTTGGTCTGCATGAAACAAAGGAAAACCACAGCAACTACTAGGTCACATCCCGACTACACGAGACCTCAAGCAACCCATGACGTGAATCACTCTCCAGTGTTGCATAGATATCTTCGCCAGGGTCTGCAAAAAACAGTGGAACACCACAGGAACTACAAGGTCACATCCCTGCTGCACGAGACTTATGGCAACCCAAGACATCATTCACTCTCCAGTGTTTCATAGGTGTCTTCACCCGGGTCTGCATTAAACAGAGGAAAACCACAGGAACTACCAGGCCACATCCCGACTACATGAGACCTTAAGCAACCCAAGATGTAAATCACTCTCCAGTGTTGCATAGGTATCTTCGCCAGGGTCTGCATGAAACAGAGGAAAACCACAGGAACTACAAGGTCACATCCCTGCTGCACGAGACCTCAAGCAACCCAAGACGTGAATCACTCTCCAGTGTTGCATAGGTATCTTTGCCAAGGTCTGCATGAAACAGAGGAAAACCACAGGAACTACAAGGGCACACCCCTACTGCACGAGACCTCAAGCAACCCAAAACGTGATTCACTCTCCAGTGTTGCATAGGTATCTTCGCCCGGGTCTGCATGAAACAGAGGAAAACCACAGGAACTACTAGGTCACATCCCGACTACATGAGACCTTAAGCAACCCAAGATGTAAATCACTATCCAGTGTTGCATAGGTATCTTCGCCAGGGTCTGCATGAAACAGAGGAAAACCACAGGCACTACAAGGTCACATCCCTATGCACAATACTTGTGGCAACCCAAGACGTGATTCACTCTCCAGTGTTGCATAGGAATCTTCGCCAGGGTCTGCATGAAACAGAGGAAAACCACAGGAACTACAAGGTCACATCCCTACTGCACGAGACCTCAAGCAACCCAAGACGTGAATCACTCTCTAGTGTTGCATAGGAATCTTTGCCAGCGTCTTCATGAAACAGAAGAAAACCACAGGAACTACAAGTTCACATCCCTACAGTACGAGACCTCAAGCAACCCAAGACGTGAATCACTTTCAAGTGTTGCATAGGTATCTTCACACGAGTCTGCATGAAACAGAGGAAAACCACAGGAACTACAAGGTCACATCCCTGCTGCACGAGACCTCAAGCAACCAAAAACGCGATTCACTCTCCAGTGTTGCATAGGTATCTTCGCCAAGGTCTGCAAAAAACGGAGGAACACCACAGGAACTACAAGGTCACAACCCTACTGCATGAGAATTATGGCAACCCAAGACGTGATTCACTCTCCAGTGTTGCATAGGTATCTTCACCTTGGTCTGCATGAAACAAAGGAAAACCACAGCAACTACTAGGTCACATCCCGACTACACGAGACCTCAAGCAACCCATGACGTGAATCACTCTCCAATGTTGCATAGGTATCTTCGCCGGATTTGTATGCAACAGAGGAAAACCACAGGAACTACAAGCTCACATCCCTACTGCACAATACTTATGGCAACCCAAGACGTGATTCACTCACCAGTGTTGCATGGGAATCTTCGCCAGGGTCTGCATGAAGCAGAGGAAAACCACAGGAACTACAAGGTCACATCCCTGATGCATGAGTCCTCAAGCAATCCAAGACGTGAATCACTCTCCAGTGTTGCATAGGAATCTTCGCCAGGGTCTGCAGGAAAAAGAGGAAAACCACAGGAACTGCAAGGTCACATCCCTGCTGCACGAGACCTCAAGCAACCCAAGACGTAAATCACTCTCCAGTCTTGCATAGGACTCTTCGCCAGGGGCTTCATGAAACAGAGGAAAACCACAGGAACTGCAAGTTCACATCCCTACAGCACGAAACCTTAAGCAACCCAAGACGTGAATCACTTTCAAGTGTTGCATAGGTATCTTCACCAGAGTCTGCATGAAACAGAGGAAAACCACAGGAATTACAAGGTCACATCCCTGCTGCACGAGACCTCAAGCAACCCAAGACGTGAATTACTCTCCAGTGTCGCATAGGTATCTTCATCACGGTCTGCATGAAACAGAGGAGAACCACAGGAACTGCAAGGTCACATCCCTGCTGCACGAGCCCTCAAGCAACCCAAGACGTGAATTACTCTCCAGTGTTGCATAGGTATCTTTGCCAGGATCTGCATGAAACAGAGGAAAACCACAGGAACTACAAGGGCACACCCCTACTGCACGAGACCTCAACCAACCCAAAACGTGATTCACTCTCCAGTGTTGCATAGGTATCTTCACCAGGGTCTGCAAAAAACAGAGGAAAACCACAGGAACTACTAGGTCACATCCCGACTACATGAGACCTTAAGCAACCCAAGATGTAAATCACTCTCCAGTGTTGCATAGGTATCTTCGCCAGGGTCTGCATGAAACAGAGGAAAACCAAAGGAACTACAAGGTCACATCCCTATGCACAATACTTATGGCAACCCAAGACGTCATTCACTCTCCAGGTTGCATAGGAATCTTCGCCAGGGTCTGCAGGAAAAAGAGGAAAACCACAGGAACTACAAGGTCACATCCCTGCTGCACGAGACCTCAAGCAACCCAAGACGTGAATCACTCTCCAGTGTTGCATAGGTATCTTTGCCAGGTCTTCATGAAACAGAGGAAAACCACAGGAACTACAAGTTCACATCCCTACAGCACGAGACCTTAAGCAACCCAAGACGTGAATCACTTTCAAGTGTTGCATACGTATCTTCACCAGAGTCTGCATGAAACAGAGGAAAACCACAGGAACTACAAGGTCACATCCCTGCTGCACGAGACCTCAAGCAACCCAAGACGTGATTCACTATCCAGTGTTGCATAGGTATCTTCGCCAGGGTCTGCATGAAACAGAGGAAAACCACAGGAACTACAAGGTCACATCCCTGCTGCACGAGACCTCAAGCAACCCAAGGCGTGAATCACTCTCCAGTGTTGCATAGGTATCTTTGCCAAGGTCTGCATGAAACAGAGGAAAACCACAAGAACTACAAGGTCACATCCCTATGCACAATACTTATGGCAACCCAAGACGTGATTCACTCTCCAGTGTTGCATAGGAATCTGCGCCAGGGTCTGGATGAAACAGAGGAAAACCACGGGAACTACAAGGTCACATCCCTGTTGCACGAGACCTCAAGCAACCCAAGACGTGAATCACTCTCTAGTGTTGCATAGGAATCTTCGCCAGGGTCTTCATGAAACAGAGGAAAACCACAGGAACTACAAGGTCACATCCCTACTGCACGAGACCTTAAGCAACCCAAAACGTGATTCACTCTCCAGTGTTGCATAGGTATCTTCGCCAAGGTCTGCAAAAAACAGAGGAACACCACAGGAACTACAAGGTCACAACCCTACTGCACGAGACCTCAAGCAACCCAAGACGTGAATCACTCTCTAGTGTTGCATAGGAATCTTCGCCAGGGTCTTCATGAAACAGAGGAAAACCACAGGAACTACAAGGTCACATCCCTACTGCACGAGACCTTAAGCAACCCAAAACGTGATTCACTCTCCAGTGTTGCATAGGTATCTTAACCAAGGTCTGCAAAAAACAGAGGAACACCACAGGAACTACAAGGTCACAACCCTACTGCACGAGACTTATGGCACCCCAAGACGTGAATCACTCTCCAGTGTTGCATAGGTATCTTCGCCAGGATTTGTATGCCACAGAGGAAAACCACAGGAACTACAAGGTCACATCCCTGATGCATGAGTCCTCAAGCAATCCAAGATGTGAATCACTCTCCAGTGTTGCATAGGTATCTTCGCCAGGGTCTGCATTAAACAGAGGAAACCCACGGGAACTACATGGTCAAATCCCTTCTGCACGATACTTAAGGCAACCCAAGACGTGATTCACTCTCCAGGTTGCATAAGAATCTTCGCCAGGGTCTGCAGGAAAAAGAGGAAAACCACCGGAACTACAAGGTCACATCCCTGTTGCACGAGACCTCAAGCAACCCAAGACGTGAATCACTCTCCAGTGTTGCATAGGTATCTTTGCCAGGGTCTTCGTGGAACAGAGGAAAACCACAGGAACTACAAGTTCACATCCCTACAGCACGAGACCTCAAGCAACCCAAGACGTGAATCACTTTCAAGTGTTGCATAGGTATCTTCACACGAGTCTGCATGAAACAGAGGAAAACGACAGGATCTACAAGGTCACATCCCTGCTGCACGCGACCTCAAGTAACCCAAAAGGCGATTCACTCTCCAATGTTGCATAGGTATCTTTGCCAAGGTCTGCAAAAAACAGAGGAACACCACAGGAACTACAAGGTCACAACCCTACTGCATGAGACTTATGGCAACCCAAGACGTGATTCACTCTCCAGTGCTGCATAGGTATCTTCACCTGGGTCTGCATGAAACAGAGGAAAACCACAGGATCTACAAGGTCAAATCCCTACTGCACGAGACCTCAAGCAACCCAAGACGTGAATCACTCTCTAGTGTTGCATAGGAATCTTCGCCAGGGTCTTCATGAAACAGAGGAAAACCACAGGAACTACAAGGTCACATCCCTACTGCACGAGACCTTAAGCAACCCAAAACGTGATTCACTCTCCAGTGTTGCATAGGTATCTTCACCAGGCTCTGCAAAAAACAGTGGAACACCACAGGAACTACAAGGTCACATCCCTAATGCACGAGATTTATGGCAACCAAAACATGAGTCACTCTCCAGTGTTGCATAGGTATCTTCGCCCGGGTCTGCATGAAACAGAGGAAAACCACAGGAACTACTAGGTCACATCCCGACTACATGAGACCTTAAGCAACCCAAGATGTAAATCACTCTCCAGTGTTGCATAGGTATCTTCGCCAGGGTCTGCATGAAACAGAGGAAAACCACAGGAAGTACAAGGTCACATCCCTATGCACAATACGTATAGCAACCCAAGACGTGATTCACTCTCCAGTGTTGCATAGGAATCTTCGCCAGGGTCTGCATGAAACAGAGGAAAACCACAGGAACTACAAGGGCACACCCCTACTGCACGAGACCTCAAGCAACCCAAAACGTGATTCACTCTCCAGTGTTGCATAGGTATCTTCGCCCGGGTCTGCATGAAACAGAGGAAAACCACAGGAACTACTAGGTCACATCCCGACTACATGAGACCTTAAGCAACCCAAGATGTAAATCACTATCCAGTGTTGCATAGGTATCTTCGCCAGGGTCTGCGTGAAACAGAGGAAAACCACAGGCACTACAAGGTCACATCCCTATGCACAATACTTGTGGCAACCCAAGACGTGATTCACTCTCCAGTGTTGCATAGGAATCTTCGCCAGGGTCTGCATGAAACAGAGGAAAACCACAGGAACTACAAGGTCACATCCCTACTGCACGAGACCTCAAGCAACCCAAGACGTGAATCACTCTCTAGTGTTGCATAGGAATCTTTGCCAGCGTCTTCATGAAACAGAAGAAAACCACAGGAACTACAAGTTCACATCCCTACAGTACGAGACCTCAAGCAACCCAAGACGTGAATCACTTTCAAGTGTTGCATAGGTATCTTCACACAAGTCTGCATGAAACAGAGGAAAACCACAGGAACTACAAGGTCACATCCCTGCTGCACGAGACCTCAAGCAACCAAAAACGCGATTCACTCTCCAGTGTTGCATAGGTATCTTCGCCAAGGTCTGCAAAAAACGGAGGAACACCACAGGAACTACAAGGTCACAACCCTACTGCATGAGAATTATGGCAACCCAAGACGTGATTCACTCTCCAGTGTTGCATAGGTATCTTCACCTTGGTCTGCATGAAACAAAGGAAAACCACAGCAACTACTAGGTCACATCCCGACTACACGAGACCTCAAGCAACCCATGACGTGAATCACTCTCCAATGTTGCATAGGTATCTTCGCCGGATTTGTATGCAACAGAGGAAAACCACAGGAACTACAAGCTCACATCCCTACTGCACAATACTTATGGCAACCCAAGACGTGATTCACTCACCAGTGTTGCATGGGAATCTTCGCCAGGGTCTGCATGAAGCAGAGGAAAACCACAGGAACTACAAGGTCACATCCCTGATGCATGAGTCCTCAAGCAATCCAAGACGTGAATCACTCTCCAGTGTTGCATAGGAATCTTCGCCAGGGTCTGCAGGAAAAAGAGGAAAACCACAGGAACCGCAAGGTCACATCCCTGCTGCACGAGACCTCAAGCAACCCAAGACGTAAATCACTCTCCAGTCTTGCATAGGACTCTTCGCCAGGGGCTTCATGAAACAGAGGAAAACCACAGGAACTGCAAGTTCACATCCCTACAGCACGAAACCTTAAGCAACCCAAGACGTGAATCACTTTCAAGTGTTGCATAGGTATCTTCACCAGAGTCTGCATGAAACAGAGGAAAACCACAGGAACTACAAGGTCACATCCCTGCTGCACGAGACCTCAAGCAACCCAAGACGTGAATTACTCTCCAGTGTCGCATAGGTATCTTCATCACGGTCTGCATGAAACAGAGGAGAACCACAGGAACTGCAAGGTCACATCCCTGCTGCACGAGCCCTCAAGCAACCCAAGACGTGAATTACTCTCCAGTGTTGCATAGGTATCTTTGCCAGGATCTGCATGAAACAGAGGAAAACCACAGGAACTACAAGGGCACACCCCTACTGCACGAGACCTCAACCAACCCAAAACGTGATTCACTCTCCAGTGTTGCATAGGTATCTTCACCAGGGTCTGCAAAAAACAGAGGAAAACCACAGGAACTACTAGGTCACATCCCGACTACATGAGACCTTAAGCAACCCAAGATGTAAATCACTCTCCAGTGTTGCATAGGTATCTTCGCCAGGGTCTGCATGAAACAGAGGAAAACCAAAGGAACTACAAGGTCACATCCCTATGCACAATACTTATGGCAACCCAAGACGTGATTCACTCTCCAGGTTGCATAGGAATCTTTGCCAGGGTCTGCAGGAAAAAGAGGAAAACCACAGGAACTACAAGGTCACATCCCTGCTGCACGAGACCTCAAGCAACCCAAGACGTGAATCACTCTCCAGTGTTGCATAGGTATCTTTGCCAGGTCTTCATGAAACAGAGGAAAACCACAGGAACTACAAGTTCACATCCCTACAGCACGAGACCTTAAGCAACCCAAGACGTGAATCACTTTCAAGTGTTGCATACGTATCTTCACCAGAGTCTGCATGAAACAGAGGAAAACCACAGGAACTACAAGGTCACATCCCTGCTGCACGAGACCTCAAGCAACCCAAGACGTGATTCACTATCCAGTGTTGCATAGGTATCTTCGCCAGGGTCTGCATGAAACAGAGGAAAACCACAGGAACTACAAGGTCACATCCCTGCTGCACGAGACCTCAAGCAACCCAAGACGTGAATCACTCTCCAGTGTTGCATAGGTATCTTTGCCAAGGTCTGCATGAAACAGAGGAAAACCACAAGAACTACAAGGTCACATCCCTATGCACAATACTTATGGCAACCCAAGACGTGATTCACTCTCCAGTGTTGCATAGGAATCTGCGCCAGGGTCTGGATGAAACAGAGGAAAACCACGGGAACTACAAGGTCACATCCCTGTTGCACGAGACCTCAAGCAACCCAAGACGTGAATCACTCTCTAGTGTTGCATAGGAATCTTCGCCAGGGTCTTCATGAAACAGAGGAAAACCACAGGAACTACAAGGTCACATCCCTACTGCACGAGACCTTAAGCAACCCAAAACGTGATTCACTCTCCAGTGTTGCATAGGTATCTTAACCAAGGTCTGCAAAAAACAGAGGAACACCACAGGAACTACAAGGTCACAACCCTACTGCACGAGACTTATGGCAACCCAAGACGTGAATCACTCTCCAGTGTTGCATAGGTATCTTCGCCAGGATTTGTATGCCACAGAGGAAAACCACAGGAACTACAAGGTCACATCCCTGATGCATGAGTCCTCAAGCAATCCAAGATGTGAATCACTCTCCAGTGTTGCATAGGTATCTTCGCCAGGGTCTGCATTAAACAGAGGAAACCCACAGGAACTACATGGTCAAATCCCTTCTGCACGATACTTAAGGCAACCCAAGACGTGATTCACTCTCCAGGTTGCATAAGAATCTTCGCCAGGGTCTGCAGGAAAAAGAGGAAAACCACCGGAACTACAAGGTCACATCCCTGTTGCACGAGACCTCAAGCAACCCAAGACGTGAATCATTCTCCAGTGTTGCATAGGTATCTTTGCCAGGGTCTTCGTGGAACAGAGGAAAACCACAGGAACTACAAGTTCACATCCCTACAGCACGAGACCTCAAGCAACCCAAGACGTGAATCACTTTCAAGTGTTGCATAGGTATCTTCACACGAGTCTGCATGAAACAGAGGAAAACGACAGGATCTACAAGGTCACATCCCTGCTGCACGCGACCTCAAGTAACCCAAAAGGCGATTCACTCTCCAATGTTGCATAGGTATCTTTGCCAAGGTCTGCAAAAAACAGAGGAACACCACAGGAACTACAAGGTCACAACCCTACTGCATGAGACTTATGGCAACCCAAGACGTGATTCACTCTCCAGTGCTGCATAGGTATCTTCACCTGGGTCTGCATGAAACAGAGGAAAACCACAGGATCTACAAGGTCAAATCCCTACTGCACGAGACCTCAAGCAACCCAAGACGTGAATCACTCTCTAGTGTTGCATAGGAATCTTCGCCAGGGTCTTCATGAAACAGAGGAAAACCACAGGAACTACAAGGTCACATCCCTAATGCACGAGATTTATGGCAACCCAAAACATGAGTCACTCTCCAGTGTTGCATAGGTATCTTCGCCCGGGTCTGCATGAAACAGAGGAAAACCACAGGAACTACTAGGTCACATCCCGACTACATGAGACCTTAAGCAACCCAAGATGTAAATCACTCTCCAGTGTTGCATAGGTATCTTCGCCAGGGTCTGCATGAAACAGAGGAAAACCACAGAAAGTACAAGGTCACATCCCTATGCACAATACTTATAGCAACCCAAGACGTGATTCACTCTCCAGTGTTGCATAGGAATCTTCGCCAGGGTCTGCATGAAACAGAGGAAAACCACAGGAACTACAAGGGCACACCCCTACTGCACGAGACCTCAAGCAACCCAAAACGTGATTCACTCTCCAGTGTTGCATAGGTATCTTCGCCCGGGTCTGCATGAAACAGAGGAAAACCACAGGAACTACTAGGTCACATCCCGACTACATGAGACCTTAAGCAACCCAAGATGTAAATCACTATCCAGTGTTGCATAGGTATCTTCGCCAGGGTCTGCATGAAACAGAGGAAAACCACAGGCACTACAAGGTCACATCCCTATGCACAATACTTGTGGCAACCCAAGACGTGATTCACTCTCCAGTGTTGCATAGGAATCTTCGCCAGGGTCTGCATGAAACAGAGGAAAACCACAGGAACTACAAGGTCACATCCCTACTGCACGAGACCTCAAGCAACCCAAGACGTGAATCACTCTCTAGTGTTGCATAGGAATCTTTGCCAGCGTCTTCATGAAACAGAAGAAAACCACAGGAACTACAAGTTCACATCCCTACAGTACGAGACCTCAAGCAACCCAAGACGTGAATCACTTTCAAGTGTTGCATAGGTATCTTCACACGAGTCTGCATGAAACAGAGGAAAACCACAGGAACTACAAGGTCACATCCCTGCTGCACGAGACCTCAAGCAACCAAAAACGCGATTCACTCTCCAGTGTTGCATAGGTATCTTCGCCAAGGTCTGCAAAAAACGGAGGAACACCACAGGAACTACAAGGTCACAACCCTACTGCATGAGAATTATGGCAACCCAAGACGTGATTCACTCTCCAGTGTTGCATAGGTATCTTCACCTTGGTCTGCATGAAACAAAGGAAAACCACAGCAACTACTAGGTCACATCCCGACTACACGAGACCTCAAGCAACCCATGACGTGAATCACTCTCCAATGTTGCATAGGTATCTTCGCCGGATTTGTATGCAACAGAGGAAAACCACAGGAACTACAAGCTCACATCCCTACTGCACAATACTTATGGCAACCCAAGACGTGATTCACTCACCAGTGTTGCATGGGAATCTTCGCCAGGGTCTGCATGAAGCAGAGGAAAACCACAGGAACTACAAGGTCACATCCCTGATGCATGAGTCCTCAAGCAATCCAAGACGTGAATCACTCTCCAGTGTTGCATAGGAATCTTCTCCAGGGTCTGCAGGAAAAAGAGGAAAACCACAGGAACCGCAAGGTCACATCCCTGCTGCACGAGACCTCAAGCAACCCAAGACGTAAATCACTCTCCAGTCTTGCATAGGACTCTTCGCCAGGGGCTTCATGAAACAGAGGAAAACCACAGGAACTGCAAGTTCACATCCCTACAGCACGAAACCTTAAGCAACCCAAGACGTGAATCACTTTCAAGTGTTGCATAGGTATCTTCACCAGAGTCTGCATGAAACAGAGGAAAACCACAGGAACTACAAGGTCACATCCCTGCTGCACGAGGCCTCAAGCAACCCAAGACGTGAATTACTCTCCAGTGTCGCATAGGTATCTTCATCACGGTCTGCATGAAACAGAGGAGAACCACAGGAACTGCAAGGTCACATCCCTGCTGCACGAGCCCTCAAGCAACCCAAGACGTGAATTACTCTCCAGTGTTGCATAGGTATCTTTGCCAGGATCTGCATGAAACAGAGGAAAACCACAGGAACTACAAGGGCACACCCCTACTGCACGAGACCTCAACCAACCCAAAACGTGATTCACTCTCCAGTGTTGCATAGGTATCTTCACCAGGGTCTGCAAAAAACAGAGGAAAACCACAGGAACTACTAGGTCACATCCCGACTACATGAGACCTTAAGCAACCCAAGATGTAAATCACTCTCCAGTGTTGCATAGGTATCTTCGCCAGGGTCTGCATGAAACAGAGGAAAACCAAAGGAACTACAAGGTCACATCCCTATGCACAATACTTATGGCAACCCAAGACGTGATTCACTCTCCAGGTTGCATAGGAATCTTTGCCAGGGTCTGCAGGAAAAAGAGGAAAACCACAGGAACTACAAGGTCACATCCCTGCCTCACGAGACCTCAAGCAACCCAAGACGTGAATCACTCTCCAGTGTTGCATAGGTATCTTTGCCAGGTCTTCATGAAACAGAGGAAAACCACAGGAACTACAAGTTCACATCCCTACAGCACGAGACCTTAAGCAACCCAAGACGTGAATCACTTTCAAGTGTTGCATACGTATCTTCACCAGAGTCTGCATGAAACAGAGGAAAACCACAGGAACTACAAGGTCACATCCCTGCTGCACGAGACCTCAAGCAACCCAAGACGTGATTCACTATCCAGTGTTGCATAGGTATCTTCGCCAGGGTCTGCATGAAACAGAGGAAAACCACAGGAACTGCAAGGTCACATCCCTGCTGCACGAGACCTCAAGCAACCCAAGACGTGAATCACTCTCCAGTGTTGCATAGGTATCTTTGCCAAGGTCTGCATGAAACAGAGGAAAACCACAAGAACTACAAGGTCACATCCCTATGCACAATACTTATGGCAACCCAAGACATGATTCACTCTCCAGTGTTGCATAGGAATCTGCGCCAGGGTCTGGATGAAACAGAGGAAAACCACGGGAACTACAAGGTCACATCCCTGTTGCACGAGACCTCAAGCAACCCAAGACGTGAATCACTCTCTAGTGTTGCATAGGAATCTTCGCCAGGGTCTTCATGAAACAGAGGAAAACCACAGAACTACAAGGTCACATCCCTACTGCACGAGACCTTAAGCAACCTAAAACGTGATTCACTCTCCAGTGTTGCATAGGTATCTTCGCCAAGGTCTGCAAAAAACAGAGGAACACCACAGGAACTACAAGGTCACAACCCTACTGCACGAGACCTCAAGCAACCCAAGACGTGAATCACTCTCTAGTGTTGCATAGGAATCTTCGCCAGGGTCTTCATGAAACAGAGGAAAACCACAGGAACTACAAGGTCACATCCCTACTGCACGAGACCTTAAGCAACCCAAAACGTGATTCACTCTCCAGTGTTGCATAGGTATCTTAACCAAGGTCTGCAAAAAACAGAGGAACACCACAGGAACTACAAGGTCACAACCCTACTGCACGAGACTTATGGCAACCCAAGACGTGAATCACTCTCCAGTGTTGCATAGGTATCTTCGCCAGGATTTGTATGCCACAGAGGAAAACCACAGGAACTACAAGGTCACATCCCTGAGGCATGAGTCCTCAAGCAATCCAAGATGTGAATCACTCTCCAGTGTTGCATAGGTATCTTCGCCAGGGTCTGCATTAAACAGAGGAAACCCACGGGAACTACATGGTCAAATCCCTTCTGCACGATACTTAAGGCAACCCAAGACGTGATTCACTCTCCAGGTTGCATAAGAATCTTCGCCAGGGTCTGCAGGAAAAAGAGGAAAACCACCGGAACTACAAGGTCACATCCCTGTTGCACGAGACCTCAAGCAACCCAAGACGTGAATCACTCTCCAGTGTTGCATAGGTATCTTTGCCAGGGTCTTCGTGGAACAGAGGAAAACCACAGGAACTACAAGTTCACATCCCTACAGCACGAGACCTCAAGCAACCCAAGACGTGAATCACTTTCAAGTGTTGCATAGGTATCTTCACACGAGTCTGCATGAAACAGAGGAAAACGACAGGATCTACAAGGTCACATCCCTGCTGCACGCGACCTCAAGTAACCCAAAAGGCGATTCACTCTCCAATCTTGCATAGGTATCTTTGCCAAGGTCTGCAAAAAACAGAGGAACACCACAGGAACTACAAGGTCACAACCCTACTGCATGAGACTTATGGCAACCCAAGACGTGATTCACTCTCCAGTGCTGCATAGGTATCTTCACCTGGGTCTGCATGAAACAGAGGAAAACCACAGGATCTACAAGGTCAAATCCCTACTGCACGAGACCTCAAGCAACCCAAGACGTGAATCACTCTCTAGTGTTGCATAGGAATCTTCGCCAGGGTCTTCATGAAACAGAGGAAAACCACAGGAACTACAAGGTCACATCCCTACTGCACGAGACCTTAAGCAACCCAAAACGTGATTCACTCTCCAGTGTTGCATAGGTATCTTCACCAGGCTCTGCAAAAAACAGTGGAACACCACAGGAACTACAAGGTCACATCCCTAATGCACGAGATTTATGGCAACCCAAAACATGAGTCACTCTCCAGTGTTGCATAGGTATCTTCGCCCGGGTCTGCATGAAACAGAGGAAAACCACAGGAACTACTAGGTCACATCCCGACTACATGAGACCTTAAGCAACCCAAGATGTAAATCACTCTCCAGTGTTGCATAGGTATCTTCGCCAGGGTCTGCATGAAACAGAGGAAAACCACAGGAAGTACAAGGTCACATCCCTATGCACAATACTTATAGCAACCCAAGACGTGATTCACTCTACAGTGTTGCATAGGAATCTGCGCCAGGGTCTGCATGAAACAGAGGAAAACCACAGGAACTACAAGGTCACATCCCTACTGCACGAGACCTCAAGCAACCCAAGACGTGAATCACTCTCTAGTGTTGCATAGGAATCTTCGCCAGGGTCTTCATGAAACAGAGGAAAACCACAGGAACTACAAGGTCACATCCCTACTGCACGAGACCTTAAGCAACAAAAACTTGATTCACTCTCCAGTGTTGCATAGGTATCTTCACCAGGGTCTGCATGAAACAGAGTAAACCCTCAGGAACTACAAGGTCACATCCCTTCTGCCCGATACTTAAGGCAACCCAAGACGTGATTCACTCTCCAGTGTTGCATAGGAATCTTCACCAGGGTCTGCAAGAAAAAGAGGAAAACCACAAGAACTGCAAGGTCACATCCCTGCTGCATGAGACCTCAAGCAACCCTAGACGTAAATCAATCTCCAGTGTTGCATAGGAATCTTTGCCAGGGTCTTCATGAAATGGAGGAAAACCACAGGAACTACAAGTTCACATCCCTACAGCACGAGACCTTAAGCAACCCAAGACGTGAATCACTTTCAAGTGTTGCATAGGTAGCTTCACCAGAGTCTGAATGAAACAGAGGAAAACCACAGGAACTACAAGGTCACATCCCTGCTGCACGAGACCTCAAGCAACCCAAGACGTGAATCACTCTCCAGTGTCGCATAGGTATCTTCGTCACGGTCTGCATGAAACAGAGGAGAACCACAGGAACTACAAGGTCACATCCCTGCAGCGCGAGACCTCAAGCAACCCAAGACGTGAATCACTCTCCAGTGTTGCATAGGTATCTTTGCCAGGGTCTGCATGAAACAGAGGAAAACCACCAGAACTACAAGGTCACATCCCTGCTGCACGAGACCCCAAGCAACCCAAGACGTGAATCACTCTGCAGTGTTGCATAGGTATCTTTGCCAGGGTCTTCATGAAACAGAGGAAAACCACAGGAACTACAAGTTCACATCCCTACAGCACGAGACCTTAAGCAACCCAAGACGTGAATCACTGTCAAGTGTTGCATACGTATCTTCACCAGAGTCTGCATGAAACAGAGGAAAACCACAGGAACTACAAGGTCACATCCCTGCTGCACGAGACCTCAAGCAACCCAAGACGTGAATCACTCTCCAGTGTTGCATAGGTATCTTTGCCACGGTCTGCATGAAACAGAGGAAAACCACAGGAACAACAAGGTCACATCCGTACTGCACGAGACTTATAGCAACCCAAGACATGATTCACTCGCCAGTGTTGCATAGATATCTTCGCCAGGGTCTGCAAAAAACAGTGGAACACCACAGGAACTACAAGGTCACATCCCTGCTGCACGAGACTCATGGCAACCCAAGACATCATTCACTCTCCAGTGTTTTATAGGTATCTTCACCCGGGTCTGCATTAAACAGAGGAAAACCACAGGAACTACTAGGCCACTGTGATGCTGGAAATGCATTAGAGGGACAGGGCCTCTGAATCCTTGTCATTTACTGCTTTTTATCGTGTGTTCTGTCAGGTTTTATGCCCAGGAGTCCATGTGGGACTCCTGGCAGTGCAGCTCTCCCTTTTGGTTTGGTGAACAGACCCATGGGATACACTTATGGCACCCATGGGTAGGGGTACAATCCTGTGCCCCTAGTGTATGTTTCTGGGCACCTGTGGGTGGCCCCAGAGCAGGGTATGGGCTGATGGCAGTTCCATGCTGAATTTGACAGGTGCTCTGGGTGTCCTCCATTTTGGGGTACCCAGGCCCTGCCATTGGGATCAGTTGATTCCTGATAGAAAACAAGATGGCCCCTGTGGCCTCTTGCTTTCTATTGCCTGTTATCTTGTTTTCCCAAAGTCCTGGGAAGCCCTGACTCTGTCCCTTCCCCCTGACTGGCTGTTGGGTGGAAGTTCCATATATGGTGTTGTTGTGAAGGCCCAGCTAGACTGACTGGAGCCTTCCCAGTGACTGTATGATGTGGGTACCTCCTGTGGGTGGGACCTGGGTGAATGGAGTGTGTGACCAATATACACTCATTGTTGTGGTTGTCTGGTTTCTGGCATGAGAGACAAAGACTGAGACAGCCCTGCCCGAAACTGGCCTGAATGCAGTGTGTAGTGTTGAATGGCTGGGTACTTGTCCCAATCCACATTCCTTGTTGTGAGTGTCTGAAAGGGAGGAGTGTGGCCTGAATGCACCACTGTGTGCCTGATTGGCTGACTGACTGCATGAATGCCCTTCTGTATGATTGGCTGCTGAGTGTGTGCCAGCAGTGTGGATGAGAGGCAGAATAGTATATCTGGGGACCTCTCACCACTGGTAATTGGTTCAGAAGCAGCCAGAGTTTCAGGAACGTTCAGGAACGTTCAGAAGCATCCTGGAGCTGAGTCTCCACTCTAAGAGTAACTGGAACTGCTGATCCTCGACGTCCAGCTGGAAGAAGAAGACTTGCTGTGGCATTTGCTTCGACCGATCCGAAGGTTGCCGAAATCGTCGAAGGCTGACCCGAGAGAGGACCTGGTAAGGCACCCTCTTCCCGTGCTCCGAGGGACCATCGAGCACCGCTCCATCTTCGCCGAAGCGCCCTGTAAGACAGACCCTCGAAAGGCTGTCGACCCGAGACGGGACCGCCGAGAAGATCGAAGTGAAGCACCCGGACATCGCCGCCGTCGAAGTCCATTGCCGTCGACCAGGGTTCGCAGGTTTGTGTAACCGCTGGAGGCCCGTCGAAGTTGTGTTGCCCAGCCATGGGAACCACTTGACGCCGTGCCGCCGACGACCGGAGCCGTCCGCTCCTTTGCCTAAGAACATTCGAATCGAAGGACTCCCTCGTCCGCACCGTCGACCGCTTTACCCTGCCGGAGAAAGTCGAGGACGACCAACGCGCCGAGGAGAAACCAGCCGGTGGGTTTCCCGCCACCCGAAGATCACAAAGACTCGAACGACTCGACGCCCTTGCTGGGCCTCCGTCTCCACAATCTTTGCGGTCCAGAACTATTGTCACCGAGGTGCCCCGCACGCCTCTGCCTTGTAGGACGCCGACGCTCCGACGCCGACGAGCACCGCTCGGACGAAGCTGCCGCCTCATCGACGCCGTTTTACCCTGTTTGTCGACGGACGTTCGACGCCCCGTGCCTCCCGCTTGAAAGGGAAGGCATTCAAGAAGGGCCATCGATTCCCCGTCGCCGAACGCCGAGTTCCTCAACGTTTTTCGACGATTCGTGACTCCCGCTTGAAAGGGGGTCGCTCAAGAAGGATCGGTCGACGCCTCTTCGAAGAACTTGACTCCACCAGGTACATTAGGGGGGGTAAAAACATTATAGGAGGGAATAAGACTTGCAGAACAATATATGGACTGGGCTTGTGCTATTTCTTTATTTTACAGGTTGCCCAGGTGGGGGGATCTCCACACAGAACTGTGCCTAGTGGTAGGGGCCAGTATTCTGCCTATTGCTCAACCATCTTATTTTCTCTCCTCTCTCTATTGCTGGTTTCACTGTATTGATCTGTGTGACATTGTTACAGTATTGTTGATGCACTTTAATAAGATCTAATACAAAGGGTGGTACCACTTTAGAATTGTAAATATTTGCCATTGTTGATTTTCCGGAGTACAAAGTGAGTTATTATGATAAGTGTACATAACCTTAAATATTGATTATATAAAGACTGTGTTCTAACCAACACAGTGTGTGGACATTCCTTTGTGGGGGCTTGGGGACTACACTGTACTTAAGAACCAGCCCGCATCACCTCCTGAGAAGCTAGGCCTTGATTGCTCGACCATTGCTATCGTAATAGAGAATCTTGGCTGGGGTCTTCTGTGCCTCTCCTCTACCGTATAGAGAGTAGAAGTACAGACACCCCCCACCGGTTTTTCCTCTACAGCCACATCCCGACTACATGAGACCTTAAGCAACCCAACATGTAAATCACTCTCCAGTGTTGCATAGGTATCTTCGCCAGGGTCTGCATGAAACAGAGGAAAACCACAGGAACTACAAGGTCACATCCCTGCTGCACGAGACCTCAAGCAACCCAAGACGTGAATCACTCTCCAGTGTTGCATAGGTATCTTTGCCAAGGTCTGCATGAAACAGAGGAAAACCACAGGAACTACAAGGGCACACCCCTACTGCACGAGACCTCAAGCAACCCAAAACGTGATTCACTCTCCAGTGTTGCATAGGTATCTTCGCCCGGGTCTGCATGAAACAGAGGAAAACCACAGGAACTACTAGGTCACATCCCGACTACATGAGACCTTAAGCAACCCAAGATGTAAATCACTATCCAGTGTTGCATAGGTATCTTCGCCAGGGTCTGCATGAAAAAGAGGAAAACCACAGGCACTACAAGGTCACATCCCTATGCACAATACTTGTGGCAACCCAAGACGTGATTCACTCTCCAGTGTTGCATAGGAATCTTCGCCAGAGTCTGCATGAAACAGAAGAAAACCACAGGAACTACAAGTTCACATCCCTACAGCACGAGACCTCAAGCAACCCAAGACGTGAATCACTCTCTAGTGTTGCATAGGAATCTTTGCCAGCGTCTTCATGAAACAGAAGAAAACCACAGGAACTACAAGTTCACATCCCTACAGCACGAGACCTCAAGCAACCCAAGACGTGAATCACTTTCAAGTGTTGCATAGGTATCTTCACACGAGTCTGCATGAAACAGAGGAAAACCACAGGAACTACAAGGTCACATCCCTGCTGCACGAGACCTCAAGCAACCAAAAACGCGATTCACTCTCCAGTGTTGCATAGGTATCTTCGCCAAGGTCTGCAAAAAACGGAGGAACACCACAGGAACTACAAGGTCACAACCCTACTGCATGAGAATTATGGCAACCCAAGACGTGATTCACTCTCCAGTGTTGCATAGGTATCTTCACCTTGGTCTGCATGAAACAAAGGAAAACCACAGCAACTACTAGGTCACATCCCGACTACACGAGACCTCAAGCAACCCATGACGTGAATCACTCTCCAATGTTGCATAGGTATCTTCGCCGGATTTGTATGCAACAGAGGAAAACCACAGCAACTACAAGCTCACATCCCTACTGCACAATACTTATGGCAACCCAAGACGTGATTCACTCACCAGTGTTGCATGGGAATCTTCGCCAGGGTCTGCATGAAGCAGAGGAAAACCACAGGAACTACAAGGTCACATCCCTGATGCATGAGTCCTCAAGCAATCCAAGACGTGAATCACTCTCCAGTGTTGCATAGGAATCTTCGCCAGGGTCTGCAGGAAAAAGAGGAAAACCACAGGAACTGCAAGGTCACATCCCTGCTGCACGAGACTTCAAGCAACCCAAGACGTAAATCACTCTCCAGTCTTGCATAGGACTCTTCGCCAGGGGCTTCATGAAACAGAGGAAAACCACAGGAACTGCAAGTTCACATCCCTACAGCACGAAACCTTAAGCAACCCAAGACGTGAATCACTTTCAAGTGTTGCATAGGTATCTTCACCAGAGTCTGCATGAAACAGAGGAAAACCACAGGAACTACAAGGTCACATCCCTGCTGCACGAGACCTCAAGCAACCCAAGACGTGAATTACTCTCCAGTGTCGCATAGGTATCTTCATCACGGTCTGCATGAAACAGAGGAGAACCACAGGAACTGCAAGGTCACATCCCTGCTGCACGAGCCCTCAAGCAACCCAAGACGTGAATCACTCTCCAGTGTTGCATAGGAATCTTCGCCAGGGTCTGCAGGAAAAAGAGGAAAACCACAGGAACTGCAAGGTCACATCCCTGCTGCACGAGACTTCAAGCAACCCAAGACGTAAATCACTCTCCAGTCTTGCATAGGACTCTTCGCCAGGGGCTTCATGAAACAGAGGAAAACCACAGGAACTGCAAGTTCACATCCCTACAGCACGAAACCTTAAGCAACCCAAGACGTGAATCACTTTCAAGTGTTGCATAAGTATCTTCACCAGAGTCTGCATGAAACAGAGGAAAACCACAGGAACTACAAGGTCACATCCCTGCTGCACGAGACCTCAAGCAACCCAAGACGTGAATTACTCTCCAGTGTCGCATAGGTATCTTCATCACGGTCTGCATGAAACAGAGGAGAACCACAGGAACTGCAAGGTCACATCCCTGCTGCACGAGCCCTCAAGCAACCCAAGACGTGAATTACTCTCCAGTGTTGCATAGGTATCTTTGCCAGGATCTGCATGAAACAGAGGAAAACCACAGGAACTACAAGGGCACACCCCTACTGCACGAGACCTCAACCAACCCAAAACGTGATTCACTCTCCAGTGTTGCATAGGTATCTTCACCAGGGTCTGCAAAAAACAGAGGAAAACCACAGGAACTACTAGGTCACATCCCGACTACATGAGACCTTAAGCAACCCAAGATGTAAATCACTCTCCAGTGTTGCATAGGTATCTTCGCCAGGGTCTGCATGAAACAGAGGAAAACCAAAGGAACTACAAGGTCACATCCCTATGCACAATACTTATGGCAACCCAAGACGTGATTCACTCTCCAGGTTGCATAGGAATCTTCGCCAGGGTCTGCAGGAAAAAGAGGAAAACCACAGGAACTACAAGGTCACATCCCTGCTGCACGAGACCTCAAGCAACCCAAGACGTGAATCACTCTCCAGTGTTGCATAGGTATCTTTGCCAGGTCTTCATGAAACAGAGGAAAACCACAGGAACTACAAGTTCACATCCCTACAGCACGAGACCTTAAGCAACCCAAGACGTGAATCACTTTCAAGTGTTGCATACGTATCTTCATCAGAGTCTGCATGAAACAGAGGAAAACCACAGGAACTACAAGGTCACATCCCTGCTGCACGAGACCTCAAGCAACCCAAGACGTGATTCACTATCCAGTGTTGCATAGGTATCTTCGCCAGGGTCTGCATGAAACAGAGGAAAACCACAGGAACTACAAGGTCACATCCCTGCTGCACGAGACCTCAAGCAACCCAAGACGTGAATCACTCTCCAGTGTTGCATAGGAATCTTCGCCAGGGTCTTCATGAAACAGAGGAAAACCACAGGAACTACAAGGTCACATCCCTATGCACAATACTTATGGCAACCCAAGACGTGATTCACTCTCCAGTGTTGCATAGGAATCTGCGCCAGGGTCTGGATGAAACAGAGGAAAACCACGGGAACTACAAGGTCACATCCCTGTTGCACGAGACCTCAAGCAACCCAAGACGTGAATCACTCTCTAGTGTTGCATAGGAATCTTCGCCAGGGTCTTCATGAAACAGAGGAAAACCACAGGAACTACAAGGTCACATCCCTACTGCACGAGACCTTAAGCAACCCAAAACGTGATTCACTCTCCAGTGTTGCATAGGTATCTTCGCCAAGGTCTGCAAAAAACAGAGGAACACCACAGGAACTACAAGGTCACAACCCTACTGCACGAGACCTCAAGCAACCCAAGACGTGAATCACTCTCTAGTGTTGCATAGGAATCTTCACCAGGGTCTTCATGAAACAGAGGGAAACCACAGGAACTACAAGGTCACAACCCTACTGCATGAGACTTATGGCAACCCAAGACGTGATTCAGTCTCCAGTGTTGCATAGATATCTTCGCCTGGGTCTGCATGAAACAGGAAAACCACAGGAACTACAAAGTCACATCCCTACTGCACGAGACCTTCAGCAACCCAAGATGTGATTCAGTCTCCAGTGTTGCATAGGTATCTTCGCCAAGGTCTGCAAAAAACAGAGGAACACCACAGGAACTACAAGGTCACAACCCTACTGCACGAGACTTATGGCAACCCAAGACGTGATTCAGTCTCCAGTGTTGCATAGATATCTTCGCCTGGGTCTGCATGAAACAGAGGAAAACCACAGGAACTACTAGGTCACATCCTGACTACACGAGACCTCAAGCAACCCAAGACGTGAATCACTCTCCAGTGTTGCATAGGTATCTTCGCCAGGATTTGTATGCAACAGAGGAAAGCCACAGGAACTACAAAGTCACATCCCTACTGCACAATGCTTATGGCAACCCAAGACGTGATTCACTCACCAGTGTTGCATAGGTATCTTCACCAGGGTCTGCATGAAGCAAAGGAAAACCACAGGAACTACAAGGTCACATCCCTGATGAATGAGTCCTCAAGCAATCCAAGACTTGAATCACTCTCCAGTGTTGCATAGATATCTTCGTCAGGGTCTGCATGAAACAGAGGAAACCCACAGGAACTACAAGGTCACATCCCTACTGCACGATACTTAAGGCAACCCAAGACGTGATTCACTCTCCAGGTTGCATAGGAATCTTCGCCAGGGTCTGCAGGAAAAAGAGGAAAACCACCGGAACTACAAGGTCACATCCCTGCTGCACGAGACCTCAAGCAACCCAAGACGTGAATCACTCTCCAGTGTTGCACAGGAATCTTCACCAGGGTCTTCATGAAACAGAGGAAAACCACAGGAACTACAAGTTCACATCCCTACAGCACGAGACCTCAAGCAACCCAAGACGTGAATCACTTTCAAGTGTTGCATAGGTATCTTCACCAGAGTCTGCATGAAACAGAGGAAAACCACAGGAACTACAAGGTCACATTCCTGCTGCACGAGACCTCAAGCAGCCCAAGACGTGAATCACTCTCCAGTGTTGCACAGGAATCTTCACCAGGGTCTTCATGAAACAGAGAAAAACCACAGGAACTACAAGTTCACATCCCTACAGCACGAGACCTCAAGCAACCCAAGACGTGAATCACTTTCAAGTGTTGCATAGGTATCTTGACCAGAGTCTGCATGAAACAGAGGAAAACCACAGGAACTACAAGGTCACATCCCTGCTGCACGAGACCTCAAGCAACCCAAGACGTGAATCACTATCCAGTGTTGCATAGGTATCTTTGCCACGGTCTGCATGAAACAGAGGAAAACCCACAGGAACTACAAGGTCACATCCCTACTGCACGATACTTAAGGCAACCCAAGACGTGATTCACTCTCCAGGTTGCATAGGAATCTTCGCCAGGGTCTGCAGGAAAAAGAGGAAAACCACCGGAACTACAAGGTCACATCCCTGCTGCACGAGACCTCAAGCAACCCAAGACGTGAATCACTCTCCAGTGTTGCACAGGAATCTTCACCAGGGTCTTCATGAAACAGAGGAAAACCACAGGAACTACAAGTTCACATCCCTACAGCACGAGACCTCAAGCAACCCAAGACGTGAATCACTTTCAAGTGTTGCATAGGTATCTTCACCAGAGTCTGCATGAAACAGAGGAAAACCACAGGAACTACAAGGTCACATTCCTGCTGCACGAGACCTCAAGCAGCCCAAGACGTGAATCACTCTCCAGTGTTGCACAGGAATCTTCACCAGGGTCTTCATGAAACAGAGAAAAACCACAGGAACTACAAGTTCACATCCCTACAGCACGAGACCTCAAGCAACCCAAGACGTGAATCACTTTCAAGTGTTGCATAGGTATCTTGACCAGAGTCTGCATGAAACAGAGGAAAACCACAGGAACTACAAGGTCACATCCCTGCTGCACGAGACCTCAAGCAACCCAAGAAGTGAATCACTATCCAGTGTTGCATAGGTATCTTTGCCACGGTCTGCATGAAACAGAGGAAAACCACAGGAACAACAAGGTCACATCTGTACTGCACGAGACTTATAGCAACCCAAGACATGATTCACTCGCCAGTGTTGCATAGATATCTTCGCCAGGGTCTGCAAAAAACAGTGGAACACCACAGGAACTACAAGGTCACAACCCTACTGCATGAGACTTATGGCAACCCAAGACGTGATTCACTCTCCAGTGTTGCATAGGTATCTTCACCTGGGTCTGCATGAAACAGAGGAAAACCACAGGAACTACTAGGTCACATCCCGACTACACGAGACCTCAAGCAACCCATGACGTGAATCACTCTCCAATGTTGCATAGGTATCTTCGCCGGATTTGTATGCAACTGAGGAAAACCACAGGAACTACAAGGTCACATCCCTACTGCACAATACTTATGGCAACCCAAGACGTGATTCACTCACCAGTGTTGCATGGGAATCTTCGCCAGGGTCGGCATGAAGCAGAGGAAAACCACATGAACTACAAGGTCACATCCCTGATGCATGAGTCCTCAAGCAATCCAAGACGTGAATCACTCTCCAGTGTTGCATAGGTATCTTCGCCAGGGTCTGCAGGAAAAAGAGGAAAACCACAGGAACTGCAAGGTCACATCCCCGCTGCACGAGACCTCAAGCAACCCAAGACGTAAATCACTCTCCAGTGTTGCATAGGAATCTTCGCCAGGGTTTTCATGAAATGGAGGAAAACCACAGGAACTACAAGTTCACATCCCTACAGCACGAGACCTTAAGCAACCCAAGACGTGAATCACTTTCAAGTGTTGCATAGGTATCTTCACCAGAGTCTGCATGAAACAGAGGAAAACCACAGGAACTACAAGGTCACATCCCTGCTGCACGAGACCTCAAGCAACCCAAGACGTGAATCACTCTCCAGTGTCGCATAGGTATCTTTGCCAGGGTCTGCATGAAACAGAGGAAAACCACAGGAACTAAAAGGGCACACCCCTACTGCACGAGACCTCAAGCAACCCAAAACGTGATTCACTCTCCAGTGTTGCATAGGTATCTTCACCAGGGTCTGCAAAAAACAGTGGAACACCACAGGAACTACAAGGTCACATCCCTACTGCACGAGATTTATGGCAACCCAAGACATGAGTCAATCTCCAGTGTTGCATAGGTATCTTCGCCCGGGTCTGCATGAAACAGAGGAAAACCACAGGAACGACTAGGTCACATCCCGACTACATGAGACCTTAAGCAACCCAAGATGTAAATCACTCTCCAGTGTTGCATAGGTATCTTCGCCAGGGTCTGCATGAAACAGAGGAAAACCACAGGAACTACAAGGTCACATTCCTATGCACAATACTTATGACAACCCAAGACGTGATTCACTCTCCAGTGTTGCATAGGAATCTGCGCCAGGGTCTGCATGAAACAGAGGAAAACCACAGGAACTACAAGGTCACATGCCTACTGCACGAGACCTCAAGCAACCCAAGACGTGAATC
The DNA here is from genome assembly GCF_040938575.1 of Ambystoma mexicanum. Classification (NCBI taxonomy): domain Eukaryota; kingdom Metazoa; phylum Chordata; class Amphibia; order Caudata; family Ambystomatidae; genus Ambystoma; species Ambystoma mexicanum. Next base: position 562,663,277 of record NC_090921.1, read on the forward strand.
ACTCTCTAGTGTTGCATAGGAATCTTCGCCAGGGTCTTCATGAAACAGAGGAAAACCACAGGAACTACAAGGTCACATCCCTACTGCACGAGACCTTAAGCAACCCAAAACGTGATTCACTCTCCAGTGTTGCATAGGTATCTTAACCAAGGTCTGCAAAAAACAGAGGAACACCACAGGAACTACAAGGTCACAACCCTACTGCACGAGACTTATGGCAACCCAAGATGTGATTAACTCTCCAGTGTTGCATAGGTATCTTCACCTGGGTCTGCATGAAACAGAGGAAAACCACAGGAACTACTAGGTCACACCCCGACTACACGAGACCTCAAGCAACCCAAGACGTGAATCACTCTCCAGTGTTGCATAGGTATCTTCACCAGGATTTGTATGCCACAGAGGAAAACCACAGGAACTACAAGGTCACATCCCTGATGCATGAGTCCTCAAGCAATCCAAGATGTGAATCACTCTCCAGTGTTGCATAGGTATCTTTGCCAGGGTCTTCGTGGAACAGAGGAAAACCACAGGAACTACAAGGTCACATCCCTACAGCACGAGACCTCAAGCAACCCAAGACGTGAATCACTTTCAAGTGTTGCATAGGTATCTTAACACGAGTCTGCATGAAACAGAGGAAAACGACAGGATCTACAAGGTCACATCCCTGCTGCACGCGACCTCAAGTAACCCAAAAGGCGATTCACTCTCCAATGTTGCATAGGTATCATTGCCAAGGTCTGCAAAAAACAGAGGAACACCACAGGAACTACAAGGTCACAACCCTACTGCATGAGACTTATGGCAACCCAAGACGTGATTCACTCTCCAGTGCTGCATAGGTATCTTCACCTGGGTCTGCATGAAACAGAGGAAAACCACAGGATCTACAAGGTCAAATCCCTACTGCACGAGACCTCAAGCAACCCAAGACGTGAATCACTCTCTAGTGTTGCATAGGAATCTTCGCCAGGGTCTTCATGAAACAGAGGAAAACCACAGGAACTACAAGGTCACATCCCTACTGTACGAGACCTTAAGCAACCCAAAACGTGATTCACTCTCCAGTGTTGCATAGGTATCTTCACCAGGCTCTGCAAAAAACAGTGGAACACCACAGTAACTACAAGGTCACATCCCTACTGCACGAGATTTATGGCAACCCAAAACATGAGTCACTCTCCAGTGTTGCATAGGTATCTTCGCCCGGGTCTGCATGAAACAGAGAAAAACCACAGGAACTACTAGGTCACATCCCGACTACATGAGACCTTAAGCAACCCAAGATGTAAATCACTCTCCAGTGTTGCATAGGTATCTTCGCCAGGGTCTGCATGAAACAGAGGAAAACCACAGGAACTACAAGGTCACATCCCTGCTGCACGAGACCTCAAGCAACCCAAGACGTGAATCACTCTCCAGTGTTGCATAGGTATCTTTGCCAAGGTCTGCATGAAACAGAGGAAAACCACAGGAACTACAAGGGCACACCCCTACTGCACGAGACCTCAAGCAACCCAAAACGTGATTCACTCTCCAGTGTTGCATAGGTATCTTCGCCAGGGTCTGCATGAAACAGAGGAAAACCACAGGCACTACAAGGTCACATCCCTATGCACAATACTTGTGGCAACCCAAGACGTGATTCACTCTCCAGTGTTGCATAGGAATCTTCGCCAGGGTCTGCATGAAACAGAGGAAAACCACAGGAACTACAAGGTCACATCCCTACTGCACGAGACCTCAAGCAACCCAAGACGTGAATCACTCTCTAGTGTTGCATAGGAATCTTTGCCAGCGTCTTCATGAAACAGAAGAAAACCACAGGAACTACAAGTTCACATCCCTACAGCACGAGACCTCAAGCAACCCAAGACGTGAATCACTTTCAAGTGTTGCATAGGTATCTTCACACGAGTCTGCATGAAACAGAGGAAAACCACAGGAACTACAAGGTCACATCCCTGCTGCACGAGACCTCAAGCAACCAAAAACGCGATTCACTCCCCAGTGTTGCATAGGTATCTTCGCCAAGGTCTGCAAAAAACGGAGAAACACCACAGGAACTACAAGGTCACAACCCTACTGCATGAGAATTATGGCAACCCAAGACGTGATTCACTCTCCAGTGTTGCATAGGTATCTTCACCTTGGTCTGCATGAAACAGAGGAAAACCACAGCAACTACTAGGTCACATCCCGACTACATGAGACCTCAAGCAACCCATGACGTGAATCACTCTCCAATGTTGCATAGGTATCTTCGCCGGATTTGTATGCAACAGAGGAAAACCACAGGAACTACAAGCTCACATCCCTACTGCACAATACTTATGGCAACCCAAGACGTGATTCACTCACCAGTGTTGCATGGGAATCTTCGCCAGGGTCTGCATGAAGCAGAGGAAAACCACAGGAACTACAAGGTCACATCCCTGATGCATGAGTCCTCAAGCAATCCAAGACGTGAATCACTCTCCAGTGTTGCATAGGAATCTTCGCCAGGGTCTGCAGGAAAAAGAGGAAAACCACAGGAACTACAAGGTCACATTCCTGCTGCACGAGACCTCAAGCAACCCAAGACGTGAATTACTCTCCAGTGTCGCATAGGTATCTTCATCACGGTCTGCATGAAACAGAGGAGAACCACAGGAACTGCAAGGTCACATCCCTGCTGCACGAGCCCTCAAGCAACCCAAGACGTGAATTACTCTCCAGTGTTGCATAGGTATCTTTGCCAGGATCTGCATGAAACAGAGGAAAACCACAGGAACTACAAGGGCACACCCCTACTGCACGAGACCTCAACCAACCCAAAACGTGATTCACTCTCCAGTGTTGCATAGGTATCTTCATCAGGGTCTGCAAAAAACAGAGGAAAACCACAGGAACTACTAGGTCACATCCCGACTACATGAGACCTTAAGCAACCCAAGATGTAAATCACTCTCCAGTGTTGCATAGGTATCTTCGCCAGGGTCTGCATGAAACAGAGGAAAACCAAAGGAACTACAAGGTCACATCCCTATGCACAATACTTATGGCAACCCAAGACGTGATTCACTCTCCAGGTTGCATAGGAATCTTCGCCAGGGTCTGCAGGAAAAAGAGGAAAACCACAGGAACTACAAGGTCACATCCCTGCTGCACGAGACCTCAAGCAACCCAAGACGTGAATCACTCTCCAGTGTTGCATAGGTATCTTTGCCAGGTCTTCATGAAACAGAGGAAAACCACAGGAACTACAAGTTCACATCCCTACAGCACGAAACCTTAAGCAACCCAAGACGTGAATCACTTTCAAGTGTTGCATACGTATCTTCACCAGAGTCTGCATGAAAGAGAGGAAAACCACAGGAACTACAAGGTCACATCCCTGCTGCACGAGACCTCAAGCAACCCAAGACGTGATTCACTATCCAGTGTTGCATAGGTATCTTCGCCAGGGTCTGCATGAAACAGAGGAAAACCACAGGAACTACAAGGTCACATCCCTGCTGCACGAGACCTCAAGCAACCCAAGACGTGAATCACTCTCCAGTGTTGCATAGGTATCTTTGCCAAGGTCTGCATGAAACAGAGGAAAACCACAAGAACTACAAGGTCACATCCCTATGCACAATACTTATGGCAACCCAAGACGTGATTCACTCTCCAGTGTTGCATAGGAATCTGCGCCAGGGTCTGGATGAAACAGAGGAAAACCACGGGAACTACAAGGTCACATCCCTGTTGCACGAGACCTCAAGCAACCCAAGATGTGAATCACTCTCTAGTGTTGCATAGGAATCTTCGCCAGGGTCTTCATGAAACAGAGGAAAACAACAGGAACTACAAGGTCACATCCTTACTGCACGAGACCTTAAGCAACCCAAAACGTAATTCACTCTCCAGTGTTGCATAGGTATCTTCGCCAAGGTCTGCAAAAAACAGAGGAACACCACAGGAACTACAAGGTCACAACCCTACTGCACGAGACCTCAAGCAACCCAAGACGTGAATCACTCTCTAGTGTTGCATAGGAATCTTCACCAGGGTCTTCATGAAACAGAGGGAAACCACAGGAACTACAAGGTCACAACCCTACTGCATGAGACTTATGGCAACCCAAGACGTGATTCAGTCTCCAGTGTTGCATAGATATCTTCGCCTGGGTCTGCATGAAACAGGAAAACCACAGGAACTACAAAGTCACATCCCTACTGCACGAGACCTTCAGCAACCCAAGATGTGATTCAGTCTCCAGTGTTGCATAGGTATCTTCGCCAAGGTCTGCAAAAAACAGAGGAACACCACAGGAACTACAAGGTCACAACCCTACTGCACGAGACTTATGGCAACCCAAGACGTGATTCAGTCTCCAGCGTTGCATAGATATCTTCGCCAGGGTCTGCAAAAAACAGTGGAACACCACAGGAACTACAAGGTCACAACCCTACTGCACGAGACTTATGGCAACCCAAGACGTGATTCAGTCTCCAGCGTTGCATAGATATCTTCGCCTGGGTCTGCATGAAACAGAGGAAAACCACAGGAACTACTAGGTCACATCCTGACTACACGAGACCTCAAGCAACCCAAGACGTGAATCACTCTCCAGTGTTGCATAGGTATCTTCGCCAGGATTTGTATGCAACAGAGGAAAGCCACGGGAACTACAAAGTCACATCCCTACTGCACAATGCTTATGGCAACCCAAGACGTGATTCACTCACCAGTGTTGCATAGGTATCTTCACCAGGGTCTGCATGAAGCAGAGGAAAACCACAGGAACTACAAGGTCACATCCCTGATGAATGAGTCCTCAAGCAATCCAAGACTTGAATCACTCTCCAGTGTTGCATAGATATCTTCGCCAGGGTCTGCATGAAACAGAGGAAACCCACAGGAACTACAAGGTCACATCCCTACTGCACGATACTTAAGGCAACCCAAGACGTGATTCACTCTCCAGGTTGCATAGGAATCTTCGCCAGGGTCTGCAGGAAAAAGAGGAAAACCACCGGAACTACAAGGTCACATCCCTGCTGCACGAGACCTCAAGCAACCCAAGACGTGAATCACTCTCCAGTGTTGCACAGGAATCTTCACCAGGGTCTTCATGAAACAGAGAAAAACCACAGGAACTACAAGTTCACATCCCTACAGCACGAGACCTCAAGCAACCCAAGACGTGAATCACTTTCAAGTGTTGCATAGGTATCTTGACCAGAGTCTGCATGAAACAGAGGAAAACCACAGGAACTACAAGGTCACATCCCTGCTGCACGAGACCTCAAGCAACCCAAGACGTGAATCACTATCCAGTGTTGCATAGGTATCTTTGCCACGGTCTGCATGAAACAGAGGAAAACCACAGGAACAACAAGGTCACATCTGTACTGCACGAGACTTATAGCAACCCAAGACATGATTCACTCGCCAGTGTTGCATAGATATCTTCGCCAGGGTCTGCAAAAAACAGTGGAACACCACAGGAACTACAAGGTCACAACCCTACTGCATGAGACTTATGGCAACCCAAGACGTGATTCACTCTCCAGTGTTGCATAGGTATCTTCACCTGGGTCTGCATGAAACAGAGGAAAACCACAGGAACTACTAGGTCACATCCCGACTACACGAGACCTCAAGCAACCCATGACGTGAATCACTCTCCAATGTTGCATAGGTATCTTCGCCGGATTTGTATGCAACTGAGGAAAACCACAGGAACTACAAGGTCACATCCCTACTGCACAATACTTATGGCAACCCAAGAAGTGATTCACTCACCAGTGTTGCATGGGAATCTTCGCCAGGGTCGGCATGAAGCAGAGGAAAACCACATGAACTACAAGGTCACATCCCTGATGCATGAGTCCTCAAGCAATCCAAGACGTGAATCACTCTCCAGTGTTGCATAGGTATCTTCGCCAGGGTCTGCAGGAAAAAGAGGAAAACCACAGGAACTGCAAGGTCACATCCCTGCTGCACGAGACCTCAAGCAACCCAAGACGTAAATCACTCTCCAGTGTTGCATAGGAATCTTCGCCAGGGTTTTCATGAAATGGAGGAAAACCACAGGAACTACAAGTTCACATCCCTACAGCACGAGACCTTAAGCAACCCAAGACGTGAATCACTTTCAAGTGTTGCATAGGTATCTTCACCAGAGTCTGCATGAAACAGAGGAAAACCACAGGAACTACAAGGTCACATCCCTGCTGCACGAGACCTCAAGTAACCCAAGACGTGAATCACTCTCCAGTGTCGCATAGGTATCTTTGCCAGGGTCTGCATGAAACAGAGGAAAACCACAGGAACTAAAAGGGCACACCCCTACTGCACGAGACCTCAAGCAACCCAAAATGTGATTCACTCTCCAGTGTTGCATAGGTATCTTCACCAGGGTCTGCAAAAAACAGTGGAACACCACAGGAACTACAAGGTCACATCCCTACTGCACGAGATTTATGGCAACCCAAGACATGAGTCAATCTCCAGTGTTGCATAGGTATCTTCGCCCGGGTCTGCATGAAACAGAGGAAAACCACAGGAACGACTAGGTCACATCCCGACTACATGAGACCTTAAGCAACCCAAGATGTAAATCACTCTCCAGTGTTGCATAGGTATCTTCGCCAGGGTCTGCATGAAACAGAGGAAAACCACAGGAACTACAAGGTCACATTCCTATGCACAATACTTATGACAACCCAAGACGTGATTCACTCTCCAGTGTTGCATAGGAATCTGCGCCAGGGTCTGCATGAAACAGAGGAAAACCACAGGAACTACAAGGTCAAATGCCTACTGCACGAGACCTCAAGCAACCCAAGACGTGAATCAGTCTCTAGTGTTGCATAGGAATCTTCGCCAGGGTCTTCATGAAACAGAGGAAAACCACAGGAACTACAAGGTCACATCCCTACTGCATGAGACCTTAAGCAACCCAAAACGTGATTCACTCTCCAGTGTTGCATAGGTATCTTAACCAAGGTCTGCAAAAAACAGAGGAACACCACAGGAACTACAAGGTCACAACCCTACTGCACGAGACTTATGGCAACCCAAGATGTGATTAACTCTCCAGTGTTGCATAGGTATCTTCGCCTGGGTCTGCATGAAACAGAGGAAAACCACAGGAACTACTAGGTCACATCCCGACTACACGAGACCTCAAGCAACCCAAGACGTGAATCACTCTCCAGTGTTGCATAGGTATCTTCGCCAGGATTTGTATGCCACAGAGGAAAACCACAGGAACTACAAGGTCACATCCCTGATGCATGAGTCCTCAAGCAATCCAAGATGTGAATCACTCTCCAGTGTTGCATAGGTATCTTCGCCAGGGTCTTCATTAAACAGAGGAAACCCACGGGAACTACATGGTCAAATCCCTTCTGCACAATACTTAAGGCAACCCAAGACGTGATTCACTCTCCAGGTTGCATAGGAATCTTCGCCAGGGTCTGCAGGAAAAAGAGGAAAACCACCGGAACTACAAGGTCACATCCCTGCTGCACGAGACCTCAAGCAACCCAAGACGTGAATCACTCTCCAGTGTTGCATAGGTATCTTTGCCAGGGTCTTCATGGAACAGAGGAAAATCACAGGAACTACAAGTTCACATCCCTACAGCACGAGACCTCAAGCAACCCAAGACGTGAATCACTTTCAAGTGTTGCATAGGTATCTTCACACGAGTCTGCATGAAACAGAGGAAAACGACAGGATCTACAAGGTCACATCCCTGCTGCACGCGACCTCAAGTAACCCAAAAGGCGATTCACTCTCCAATGTTGCATAGGTATCATTGCCAAGGTCTGCAAAAAACAGAGGAACACCACAGGAACTACAAGGTCACAACCCTACTGCATGAGACTTATGGCAACCCAAGACTTGATTCAATCTCCAGTGCTGCATAGGTATCTTCACCTGGGTCTGCATGAAACAGAGGAAAACCACAGGATCTACAAGGTCACATCCCTACTGCACGAGACCTCAAGCAACCCAAGACGTGAATCACTCTCTAGTGTTGCATAGGAATCTTCGTCAGGGTCTTCATGAAACAGAGGAAAACCACAGGAACTACAAGGTCACATCCCTACTGCACGAGACCTTAAGCAACCCAAAACGTGATTCACTCTCCAGTGTTGCATAGGTATCTTCACCAGGCTCTGCAAAAAACAGTGGAACACCACAGTAACTACAAGGTCACATCCCTACTGCACGAGATTTATGGCAACCCAAAACATGAGTCACTCTCCAGTGTTGCATAGGTATCTTCGCCCGGGTCTGCATGAAACAGAGGAAAACCACAGGAACTACTAGGTCACATCCCGACTACATGAGACCTTAAGCAACCCAAGATGTAAATCACTCTCCAGTGTTGCATAGGTATCTTCGCCAGGGTCTGCATGAAACAGAGGAAAACCACAGGAACTACAAGGTCACATCCCTATGCACAATACTTATAGCAACCCAAGACGTGATTCACTCTACAGTGTTGCATAGGAATCTGCACCAGGGTCTGCATGAAACAGAGGAAAACCACAGGAACTACAAGGTCACATCCCTACTGCACGAGACCTCAAGCAACCCAAGACGTGAATCACTCTCTAGTGTTGCATAGGAATCTTCGCCAGGGTCTTCATGAAACAGAGGAAAACCACAGGAACTACAAGGTCACATCCCTACTGCACGAGACCTTAAGCAACCCAAAACTTGATTCACTCTCCAGTGTTGCATAGGTATCTTCACCAGGGTCTGCATGAAACAGAGTAAACCCTCAGGAACTACAAGGTCACATCCCTTCTGCCCGATACTTAAGGCAACCCAAGACGTGATTCACTCTCCAGTGTTGCATAGGAATCTTCACCAGGGTCTGCAAGAAAAAGAGAAAAACCACAAGAACTGCAAGGTCACATCCCTGCTGCATGAGACCTCAAGCAACCCAAGACGTAAATCAATCTCCAGTGTTGCATAGGAATCTTCGCCAGGGTCTTCATGAAATGGAGGAAAACCACAGGAACTACAAGTTCACATCCCTACAGCACGAGACCTTAAGCAACCCAAGACGTGAATCACTTTCAAGTGTTGCATAGGTAGCTTCACCAGAGTCTGAATGAAACAGAGGAAAACCACAGGAACTACAAGGTCACATCCCTGCTGCACGAGACCTCAAGCAACCCAAGACGTGAATCACTCTCCAGTGTCACATAGGTATCTTCGTCACAGTCTGCATGAAACAGAGGAGAACCACAGGAACTACAAGGTCACATCCCTGCAGCACGAGACCTCAAGCAACCCAAGACGTGAATCACTCTCCAGTGTTGCATAGGTATCTTTGCCAGGGTCTGCATGAAACAGAGGAAAACCACCAGAACTACAAGGTCACATCCCTGCTGCACGAGACCCCAAGCAACCCAAGACGTGAATCACTCTGCAGTGTTGCATAGGTATCTTTGCCAGGGTCTTCATGAAACAGAGGAAAACCACAGGAACTACAAGTTCACATCCCTACAGCACGAGACCTTAAGCAACCCAAGACGTGAATCACTGTCAAGTGTTGCATACGTATCTTCACCAGAGTCTGCATGAAACAGAGGAAAACCACAGGAACTACAAGGTCACATCCCTGCTGCACGAGACCTCAAGCAACCCAAGACGTGAATCACTCTCCAGTGTTGCATAGGTATCTTTGCCACGGTCTGCATGAAACAGAGGAAAACCACAGGAACAACAAGGTCATATCCGTACTACACGAGACTTATAGCAACCCAAGACATGATTCACTCGCCAGTGTTGCATAGATATCTTCGCCAGGGTCTGCAAAAAACAGTGGAACACCACAGGAACTACAAGGTCACATCCCTGCTGCACGAGACTCATGGCAACCCAAGACATCATTCACTCTCCAGTGTTTTATAGGTATCTTCACCCGGGTCTGCATTAAACAGAGGAAAACCACAGGAACTACTAGGCCACTGTGATGCTGGAAATGCATTAGAGGGACAGGGCCTCTGAATCCTTGTCATTTACTGCTTTTTATTGTGTGTTCTGTCAGGTTTTATGCCCAGGAGTCCATGTGGGACTCCTGGCAGTGCAGCTCTCCCTTTTGGTTTGGTGAACAGACCCATGGGATACACTTATGGCACCCATGGGTAGGGGTACAATCCTGTGCCCCTAGTGTATGTTTCTGGGCACCTGTGGGTGGCCCCAGAGCAGGGTATGGGCTGGTGGCAGTTCCATGCTGAATTTGACAGGTGCTCTGGGTGTCCTCCATTTTGGGGTACCCAGGCCCTGCCATTGGGATCAGTTGATTCCTGATAGAAAACAAGATGGCCCCTGTGGCCTCTTGCTTTCTATTGCCTGTTATCTTGTTTTCCCAAAGTCCTGGGAAGCCCTGACTCTGTCCCTTCCCCCTGACTGGCTGTTGGGTGGAAGTTCCATATATGGTGTTGTTGTGAAGGCCCAGCTAGACTGACTGGAGCCTTCCCAGTGACTGTATGATGTGGGTACCTCCTGTGGGTGGGACCTGGGTGAATGGAGTGTGTGACCAATATACACTCATTGTTGTGGTTGTCTGGTTTCTGGCATGAGAGACAAAGACTGAGACAGCCCTGCCCGAAACTGGCCTGAATGCAGTGTGTAGTGTTGAATGGCTGGGTACTTGTCCCAATCCACATTCCTTGTTGTGAGTGTCTGAAAGGGAGGAGTGTGGCCTGAATGCACCACTGTGTGCCTGATTGGCTGACTGACTGCATGAATGCCCTTCTGTATGATTGGCTGCTGAGTGTGTGCCAGCAGTGTGGATGAGAGGCAGAATAGTATATCTGGGGACCTCTCACCACTGGTAATTGGTTCAGAAGCAGCCAGAGTTTCAGGAACGTTCAGGAACGTTCAGAAGCATCCTGGAGCTGAGTCTCCACTCTAAGAGTAACTGGAACTGCTGATCCTCGACGTCCAGCTGGAAGAAGAAGACTTGCTGTGGCATTTGCTTCGACCGATCCGAAGGTTGCCGAAATCGTCGAAGGCTGACCCGAGAGAGGACCTGGTAAGGCGCCCTCTTCCCGTGCTCCGAGGGACCATCGAGCACCGCTCCATCTTCGCCGAAGCGCCCTGTAAGACAGACGCTCGAAAGGCTGTCGACCCGAGACGGGACCGCCGAGGAGATCGAAGTGAAGCACCCGGACATCGCCGCCGTCGAAGTCCATTGCCGTCGACCAGGGTTCGCAGGTTTGTGTAACCGCTGGAGGCCCGTCGAAGTTGTGTTGCCCAGCCGTGGGAACCACTTGATGCCGTGCCGCCGACGACCGGAGCCGTCCGCTCCTTTGCCTAAGAACATTCGAATCGAAGGACTCCCTCGTCCGCACCGTCGACCGCTTTACCCTGCCGGAGAAAGTCGAGGACGACCAACGCGCCGAGGAGAAACCAGCCGGTGGGTTTCCCGCCACCCGAAGATCACAAAGACTCGAACGACTCGACGCCCTTGCTGGGCCTCCGTCTCCACAATCTTTGCGGTCCAGAACTATTGTCACCGAGGTGCCCCGCACGCCTCTGCCTTGTAAGACGCCGACGCTCCGACGCCGACGAGCACCGCTCGGACGAAGCTGCCGCCTCATCGACGCCGTTTTACCCTGTTTGTCGACGGACGTTCGACGCCCCGTGCCTCCCGCTTGAAAGGGAAGGCATTCAAGAAGGACCATCGATTCCCCGTCGCCGAACGCCGAGTTCCTCGACGTTTTTCGACGATTCGTGACTCCCGCTTGAAAGGGGGTCGCTCAAGAAGGATCTGTCGACGCCTCTTCGAAGAACTTGACTCCACCAGGTACATTAGGGGGGATAAAAACATTATAGGAGGGAATAAGACTTGCAGAACAATATATGGACTGGGCTTGTGCTATTTCTTTATTTTACAGGTTGCCCAGGTGGGGGGATCTCCACACAGAACTGTGCCTAGTGGTAGGGGCCAGTATTCTGCCTATTGCTCAACCATCTTATTTTCTCTCCTCTCTCCATTGCTGGTTTCACTGTATTGATCTGTGTGACATTGTTACAGTATTGTTGATGCACTTTAATAAGATCTAATACAAAGGGTGGTACCACTTTAGAATTGTAAATATTTGCCATTGTTGATTTTCCGGAGTACAAAGTGAGTTATTATGATAAGTGTACATAACCTTAAATATTGATTATATAAAGACTGTGTTCTAACCAACACAGTGTGTGGACATTCCTTTGTGGGGGCTTGGGGACTACACTGTACTTAAGAACCAGCCCGCATCACCTCCTGAGAAGCTAGGCCTTGATTGCTCGACCATTGCTATCGTAATAGAGAATCTTGGCTGGGGTCTTCTGTGCCTCTCCTCTACCGTATAGAGAGTAGAAGTACAGACACCCCCCACCGGTTTTTCCTCTACAGCCACATCCCGACTACATGAGACCTTAAGCAACCCAACATGTAAATCACTCTCCAGTGTTGCATAGGTATCTTCGCCAGGGTCTGCATGAAACAGAGGAAAACCACAGGAACTACAAGGTCACATCCCTGCTGCACGAGACCTCAAGCAACCCAAGACGTGAATCACTCTCCAGTGTTGCATAGGTATCTTTGCCAAGGTCTGCATGAAACAGAGGAAAACCACAGGAACTACAAGGGCACACCCCTACTGCACGAGACCTCAAGCAACCCAAAACGTGATTCACTCTCCAGTGTTGCATAGGTATCTTCGCCCGGGTCTGCATGAAACAGAGGAAAACCACAGGAACTACTAGGTCACATCCCGACTACATGAGACCTTAAGCAACCCAAGATGTAAATCACTATCCAGTGTTGCATAGGTATCTTCGCCAGGGTCTGCATGAAACAGAGGAAAACCACAGGCACTACAAGGTCACATCCCTATGCACAATACTTGTGGCAACCCAAGACGTGATTCACTCTCCAGTGTTGCATAGGAATCTTCGCCAGAGTCTGCATGAAACAGAGGAAAACCACAGGAACTACAAGGTCACATCCCTACTGCACGAGACCTCAAGCAACCCAAGACGTGAATCACTCTCTAGTGTTGCATAGGAATCTTTGCCAGCGTCTTCATGAAACAGAAGAAAACCACAGGAACTACAAGTTCACATCCCTACAGCACGAGACCTCAAGCAACCCAAGACGTGAATCACTTTCAAGTGTTGCATAGGTATCTTCACACGGGTCTGCATGAAACAGAGGAAAACCACAGGAACTACAAGGTCACATCCCTGCTGCACGAGACCTCAAGCAACCAAAAACGCGATTCACTCTCCAGTGTTGCATAGGTATCTTCGCCAAGGTCTGCAAAAAACGGAGGAACACCACAGGAACTACAAGGTCACAACCCTACTGCATGAGAATTATGGCAACCCAAGACGTGATTCACTCTCCAGTGTTGCATAGGTATCTTCACCTTGGTCTGCATGAAACAAAGGAAAACCACAGCAACTACTAGGTCACATCCCGACTACACGAGACCTCAAGCAACCCATGACGTGAATCACTCTCCAATGTTGCATAGGTATCTTCGCCGGATTTGTATGCAACAGAGGAAAACCACAGCAACTACAAGCTCACATCCCTACTGCACAATACTTATGGCAACCCAAGACGTGATTCACTCACCAGTGTTGCATGGGAATCTTCGCCAGGGTCTGCATGAAGCAGAGGAAAACCACAGGAACTACAAGGTCACATCCCTGATGCATGAGTCCTCAAGCAATCCAAGACGTGAATCACTCTCCAGTGTTGCATAGGAATCTTCGCCAGGGTCTGCAGGAAAAAGAGGAAAACCACAGGAACTGCAAGGTCACATCCCTGCTGCACGAGACTTCAAGCAACCCAAGACGTAAATCACTCTCCAGTCTTGCATAGGACTCTTCGCCAGGGGCTTCATGAAACAGAGGAAAACCACAGGAACTGCAAGTTCACATCCCTACAGCACGAAACCTTAAGCAACCCAAGACGTGAATCACTTTCAAGTGTTGCATAGGTATCTTCACCAGAGTCTGCATGAAACAGAGGAAAACCACAGGAACTACAAGGTCACATCCCTGCTGCACGAGACCTCAAGCAACCCAAGACGTGAATTACTCTCCAGTGTCGCATAGGTATCTTCATCACGGTCTGCATGAAACAGAGGAGAACCACAGGAACTGCAAGGTCACATCCCTGCTGCACGAGCCCTCAAGCAACCCAAGACGTGAATTACTCTCCAGTGTTGCATAGGTATCTTTGCCAGGATCTGCATGAAACAGAGGAAAACCACAGGAACTACAAGGGCACACCCCTACTGCACGAGACCTCAAGCAACCCAAGACGTGAATCACTCTCTAGTGTTGCATAGGAATCTTTGCCAGCGTCTTCATGAAACAGAAGAAAACCACAGGAACTACAAGTTCACATCCCTACAGCACGAGACCTCAAGCAACCCAAGACGTGAATCACTTTCAAGTGTTGCATAGGTATCTTCACACGAGTCTGCATGAAACAGAGGAAAACCACAGGAACTACAAAGTCACATCCCTGCTGCACGAGACCTCAAGCAACCAAAAACGCGATTCACTCTCCAGTGTTGCATAGGTATCTTCGCCAAGGTCTGCAAAAAACGGAGGAACACCACAGGAACTACAAGGTCACAACCCTACTGCATGAGAATTATGGCAACCCAAGACGTGATTCACTCTCCAGTGTTGCATAGGTATCTTCACCTTGGTCTGCATGAAACAGAGGAAAACCACAGCAACTACTAGGTCACATCCCGACTACACGAGACCTCAAGCAACCCATGACGTGAATCACTCTCCAATGTTGCATAGGTATCTTCGCCGGATTTGTATGCAACAGAGGAAAACCACAGGAACTACAAGCTCACATCCCTACTGCACAATACTTATGGCAACCCAAGACGTGATTCACTCACCAGTGTTGCATGGGAATATTCGCCAGGGTCTGCATGAAGCAGAGGAAAACCACAGGAACTACAAGGTCACATCCCTGATGCATGAGTCCTCAAGCAATCCAAGACGTGAATCACTCTCCAGTGTTGCATAGGAATCTTCGCCAGGGTCTGCAGGAAAAAGAGGAAAACCACAGGAACTGCAAGGTCACATCCCTGCTGCACGAGACCTCAAGCAACCCAAGACGTAAATCACTCTCCAGTCTTGAATAGGAATCTTCGCCAGGGGCTTCATGAAACAGAGGAAAACCACAGGAACTGCAAGTTCACATCCCTACAGCACGAAACCTTAAGCAACCCAAGACGTGAATCACTTTCAAGTGTTGCATAGGTATCTTCACCAGAGTCTGCATGAAACAGAGGAAAACCACAGGAACTACAAGGTCACATCCCTGCTGCACGAGACCTCAAGCAACCCAAGACGTGAATTACTCTCCAGTGTCGCATAGGTATCTTCGTCACGGTCTGCATGAAACAGAGGAGAACCACAGGAACTGCAAGGTCACATCCCTGCTGCACGAGCCCTCAAGCAACCCAAGACGTGAATTACTCTCCAGTGTTGCATAGGTATCTTTGCCAGGATCTGCATGAAACAGAGGAAAACCACAGGAACTACAAGGGCACACCCCTACTGCACGAGACCTCAACCAACCCAAAACGTGATTCACTCTCCAGTGTTGCATAGGTATCTTCACCAGGGTCTGCAAAAAACAGAGGAAAACCACAGGAACTACTAGGTCACATCCCGACTACATGAGACCTTAAGCAACCCAAGATGTAAATCACGCTCCAGTGTTGCATAGGTATCTTCGCCAGGGTCTGCATGAAACAGAGGAAAACCAAAGGAACTACAAGGTCACATCCCTATGCACAATACTTATGGCAACCCAAGACGTGATTCACTCTCCAGGTTGCATAGGAATCTTCGCCAGGGTCTGCAGGAAAAAGAGGAAAACCACAGGAACTACAAGGTCACATCCCTGCTGCACGAGACCTCAAGCAACCCAAGACGTGAATCACTCTCCAGTGTTGCATAGGTATCTTTGCCAGGTCTTCATGAAACAGAGGAAAACCACAGGAACTACAAGTTCACATCCCTACAGCAGGAGACCTTAAGCAACCCAAGACGTGAATCACTTTCAAGTGTTGCATACGTATCTTCACCAGAGTCTGCATGAAACAGAGGAAAACCACAGGAACTACAAGGTCACATCCCTGCTGCACGAGACCTCAAGCAACCCAAGACGTGATTCACTATCCAGTGTTGCATAGGTATCTTCGCCAGGGTCTGCATGAAACAGAGGAAAACCACAGGAACTACAAGGTCACATCCCTGCTGCACGAGACCTCAAGCAACCCAAGACGTGAATCACTCTCCAGTGTTGCATAGGTATCTTTGCCAAGGTCTGCATGAAACAGAGGAAAACCACAAGAACTACAAGGTCACATCCCTATGCACAATACTTATGGCAACCCAAGACGTGATTCACTCTCCAGTGTTGCATAGGAATCTGCGCCAGGGTCTGGATGAAACAGAGGAAAACCACGGGAACTACAAGGTCACATCCCTGTTGCACGAGACCTCAAGCAACCCAAGACGTGAATCACTCTCTAGTGTTGCATAGGAATCTTCGCCAGGGTCTTCATGAAACAGAGGAAAACCACAGGAACTACAAGGTCACATCCCTACTGCACGAGACCTTAAGCAACCCAAAACGTGATTCACTCTCCAGTGTTGCATAGGTATCTTCGCCAAGGTCTGCAAAAAACAGAGGAACACCACAGGAACTACAAGGTCACAACCCTACTGCACGAGACCTCAAGCAACCCAAGACGTGAATCACTCCCTAGTGTTGCATAGGAATCTTCACCAGGGTCTTCATGAAACAGAGGAAAACCAAAGGAACTACAAGGTCACATCCCTACTGCACGAGACCTTAAGCAACCCAAAACGTGATTCACTCTCCAGTGTTGCATAGGTATCTTCGCCAGGGTGTGATGCTGGAAATGCATCTGACGGACAGGGCCTCTGAATCCTTGTCCTTTTTCTGTTTTTACCGTGTGTTCTGTCATGTTTTCTGCCCCGGAGTCCATGTGGGACTCCTGGCAGTGCAGCTCTCTCTTTTGGTTTGGTGAACAGACCCATGGGATACCCTTATGGCACCCATGGGTAGGGGTACAACCCTGTGCCCCTAGTGTATGTTTTTGGGCACCTGTGGGTGGCCCCAGAGCAGGGTATGGGCTGGTGGCAGCTCCGTGCTGAATTTGACAGGTGCTCCGGGTGTCCTCCATTTTGGGATACCCTGGCCCTGCCATTGGGATCAGTTGATTCCTGATAGAAAACAAGATGGCCCCTGTGGCCTGTTATCTTGTTTTCCCAAGGTCCTGGGAAGCCCTGTCTCTGTCCCTTCCCCCTGACTGGCTGTTGGGTGGAAGCTCCATGTATGGTATTGTTGTGAAGGCCCAGCTAGACTTGCTGGAGCCTTCTCAGTGACTGTACGTTGTGGGTACCTCCTGTGGGTGGGACCTGGGTGAATGGAGTTTGTGACCAATATACACTCCTTGTTGTGGTTGTCAGGTTTCTGGCATGAGAGACAAAGACTGAGACAGCCCTGCCCGAAACTGGCCTGAATGCAGTGTGTAGTGTTGAATGGCTGGGTACTTGTCCCAATCCACATTCCCTGTTGTGAGTGTCTGGAAGGGAGGAGTGTGGCCTGAATGCACTGTGTGCCTGATTGGCTGACTGACTGCATGAATGCCCTGCAGTATGATTGGCTGCTGAGTGTGTGCCAGCAGCGTGAATGAGAGAGAGGATAGTATATCTGGGGACCTCTCACCACTGGAAAAGTGTTCAGAAGGAACCATTGGTTGAGAAGTGACCATTGTGCTCCTAAAGCAGCCAGGGAGCTGAGTCTCCACTCTACGAGTAACTGGAACTGCTGATCCTCGACGTCCAGCTGGAAGAAGAAGACTTGCTGTGGCATTTGCTTCGACCGATCTGAAGGCTGACGAGATCGTCGAGGGCTGACCCGAGAGAGGACCTGGTAAGGCGCCCTCTTCCCGTGCTCCGAGGGACCATCGAGCACCGCTCCATCTTCGCCGAAGCGCCCTGGAAGACAGACCCTCGAAAGGCTGTCGACCCGAGACGGGACCGCTGAGGAGATCGAAGTGAAGCACCCGGACATCGACGCCGTCGAAGTCCATTGCCGTCGACCAGGGTTCGCAGGTTTGTGTAACCGCTGGAGGCCCGTCGAAGTTGTGTTGCCCAGCCGTGGGAACCACTTGACGCCGTGCCGCCGATGACTGGAGCCGTCCGCTCCTTTGCCTAAGAACATTCAATCGAAGGACTCTCTCGACCGCATCGTCGACCGCTTATCCTGCCGGAGAAAGTCGAGGACGACCAACGCGCCGAGGAGAAACCTGCCCGTGGGTTTCCCGCCACCCGACGACCTCAAAGACTCGGACGACTCGACGCCCTTGCTGGGCCTCCGTCTCTACAATCTTTGCGGTCCAGAACTATTGTCATCGAGGTGCCCCGCACACCTCCGCCTTGCAGGACGCCGACGCTCCGACGCCGACGAGCACCGCTCGGACGAGGCTGCCGCCTCATCGACATCGTTCTACCTCGTTTATCGACGGACGTTCGACGCCCCGTGCCTCCCGCTTGAAAGGGAAGGCATTCAAGACGGGCCGTCGATTCCCCGTCGCCGAACAGCGAGTTCCTCGACGTTTGTCGACGTCTCTTCAAGGAGCTTGACTCCACCAGGTACAGTGGGGGGGTAAAAACATTGTAGGAGAGAATAAGAATTGCAGAGCAATATATGGACTGGGCTTGTGCTATATCTTTATTTACAGGTTGCCCAGGTCGGGGGATCTCCACACAGAACTGTGTCCAGTGGTAGGGGCCAGTATTCTGCCTATTGCTCAATCATCTTATTTTCTCTCCTCTCTCTATTGCCGGTTTCACTCTATTGGTCTGGGTGACATTGTACAGTATTGTTAATGCACTGTAATGGGATCTAGGGTGGTACCACTTTAGGATTGTAAATATTTGCCATTTTAGATTTTGCCGGAGTACAAAGTGAGTTATTATGATAAATGTACATAACCTTAAATATTGATTATATAAAGACTGTGTTCTAACCAATACAGAGTGTGGATATTCCTTTGTGGGGGCTCGGGGACTACACTGTACTTAAGAACCAGCCTGCATCACCTCCTGAGAAGCTAGGCCTTGATTGCTCGACCATTGCTACCGAATAGAGAATCTTGGCTGGGGTCTCCTGTGCCTCTCCTCCACCATATAGGGAGTGGAAGTACAGACACCCCCCACCGGTCGTTGAGGCCCTTCTCTCACACTGGTGGCAGCGGTGGGATGCTTATGGTTTTAAGAATCAGTGTATAACCGTGCCACTTACAAAGGATATTTGCCCTTTATTAAATTAAGGTTTAGTTGTGTACAAGGTAACTGCATTACAAACAATGGAGTCTATTGCAAATGGCAAATTAACTCGGATGAGCTTGGATGCTCTCCAGAGTGCTTGTGAAGCTAGGGAGTTAGACTTTGTGGATAAGTCTAGGGCTGAGCTGATAGCTGCCCTGGTGGACTATCAGACTGATAGTGAAACTCTTGATGAAGGGGGGAATGCAACCAATGTGGACTCTGCCCCTGGGGTTTCTGCTGAATCTGTTTCTGGGAATGCCGCCATTCCTGCTGCCTCTGTTCCAAACTCCAGCAATTCCTTAGAGCTTGAGTTATTAAGGATGAAATTGGCCTTTGAATACCGCAAGTTGGAAATAGATGCTGAGCTTAAGAAAGAGGAGTTGGCTCAACAAGTGGAGCTCAAAAATAAGGACCTTGAACTCAAGAGCCAGGACACTGAATGTCAGAGGATCCAGCTAGAGAAAGCTAGAGTGGAGACTTCGGCTAGAACCAGTGAGAGTGTCAGGTCCCCAGCCACCAAGTTTATGAAAGATTTGGTTGGTGTATTTGTGGAGGGTTCGGATATCCTCCAATGGATTGAAGCGTTTGAAATGGCTTGTGAGATTCATGATGTGGATAAAAGAGATTGGGCGAAGTGTTTGTTAAGCAGAGTGCCTCAAACCGGGTATGACTGTATTCTGAAGCTGAGTGTGGAAGAAAGGGGTCAGTACGAGTGTATGAAGTCTGCTTTGATTGCCAAGTTCGGCAAGACACCTACCCAATACCTTAGAAGGTTCAGGGATTTTAAGAAAAAGGAGAATATGTCTTGGGTTGACTGGGTGAGTGCTGCGCACATGAACATGATGGGGTGGATCGATGGATACAAGGTTAAGACTTTTGTTGAATTGTCCCACCTCTTGTTTTTTGAGCATTTCTCTGAAGCCTGTTCACCAGAGCTGCGTCAGTATGTGGCTGACCAGAACATTTTGGACCCCTTTAAGCTGGCTAGGTTGGCTGACAGTGGGTCTCCCACCGGGTGTCCCCTAAGGACTCCAGTGGGAAGGACAAGGACAAAGAGAAGGGGGCCTCTCAGAAAGCTGAGGAGTCCCCCAAGCAGTCACAGTCGGGTAAACCAAAACCTTCCTCTCCTAAGACCCAAAAATCTAGTGGGGATAAGTCATCTGGGGGTGGGAATAAGAGTAGTGGTCCACCTGCTGCAAAGCAGGCTCCCAGTGGTTCCAGTACCGTACCCCGCACTCCTGGCGCTTGTTGGGACTGTGGGGCTCTGGATCACAAAAGGGGTGACCCCAAGTGTAAAGGTAAGGCACTTGGAGTACAGGCTGTCAGCCTGACCTACCCTTACCCCGTGTCTGAGGTGGAGGCCACTGTCCTCCCCTCCTCTGCCGGGATCACATTTGGTGCTCCGGTGGAGATTTCCTTAGTGTCCCTTGGGGCCTGGGACCAGTACGCGGAAGTACTGGCGACTATCCCACAGAACACCCGTAGGTTTTTGAGAAGTGTCCTCTTGAATGGCCAGCCTTCTACTGGTTTGAGAGACACTGGGGCAAGCATGACAGTGGTGGACAGGACCCTGCTCAGGCCAGAGGACTATGAAGGTGCTCCTCTGCAAACCACCACGTTAGCTGGTGGGCCTCCCAAATTATCACCTGTAGCCTTAGTCACACTCATGATTGGCGACAAGACAGCAAAGCTTCCTGTCCTGGTTCAGGACAATGTCCCTGCTAACATTTTGTTAGGGAATGATCTAGTAGAGTTGGGGTTGATCTCGGATGGTCTTCCCATGACTGCTGCTGCAGTCACTAGGTCACAGGTGACACCGGGTCTGGCTGTGGGTCAGGTACCCGAGCCAAAGGCGAGGCCTAAGGCAAGAAGAAGGAAGACCAAGAAGGCCACCTCTGTGGAGGGAGCACCTTCTCTTCCTGCTGTTCCGACAGCACCCATTGGGATCCATGTTCCGGATGGGCTGGGTCCAGTGGAAAACCCAAACTCCACTCCTTTGGGAGAAGAGACAGAAGACTCTCCTGTGGGAGAGGTTCTTAACCCGGAGGATAATCCCGACCTTCAATGCTTGTTAGCTGAAGGGGGACCCTCCCGGGCGGACTTCTGTAAGGGACAGAGAGAGTGCCACTCTCTCGAGGGACTGAGGAAACAGGCCCTGGCCCAGGCACAAGGAGAGGTGCCTAGGACATTCCGGATTTATTGGGAGGGTGAGCTCCTTGTTAGTGAGCCCACTAAGCCGGAACCTGGTGCCCGCAAGAGGTTGGTGGTACCCCAGGTTTACAGGCCCTTCCTACTGCAGTTGGCGCATGAGGTGCCCTTGGCTGGTCATCTTGGGACCAAGAAGACTAAGCAGAGGCTCTCTGCCCATTTCTACTTGCCACGGATGGGAGTAGAGGTGGAGTCCCACTGCGGGACCTGCCCAACTTGTCAGTTGTCTGGCAAGACTGGAGGCAGTGTCATTGCCCCACTGCAGCCGTTGCCAGTGGTTGGCACACCATTTGAGAGGGTGGGCATCGACATCGTCGGTCCCCTTGACCCTCCCACTTCAGGTGGACATCGGTTCATCCTGGTCTTGGTAGATCATGCCACCAGGTACCCTGAGGCGATACCCCTTCGGACGGTTACGGCCAAGGTGGTTGCCCGGGCTCTCCTGGGCATTTTCACCCGTGTTGTATTCCCCAAGGAGGTTGTCTCTGACAGAGGATCCAACTTCATGTCGAGTTACATGAAAACCATGTGGAAAGAGTGCGGGGTAACCTACAAGTTCTCCACCTCTTACCACCCCCAGACCAATGGTTTGGTTGAGAGATTTAATAAAACTCTCAAGGGCATGCTAGGGGCTTTGGAAGAACCCCTAAGGAGGAAATGGGATCTCCTCCTGCCATGCCTGCTGTTTGCTTACAGGGAGGTACCTCAAGAGGGTGTTGGTTTCAGCCCCTTTGAGTTACTCTTTGGACATCCCGTAAGGGGGCCCCTCGCCTTGATCAGAGAAGGCCTGGAAGCCACCCCTCTGGGTCCCGCCAAGCAAGTGGGGGACTATGTGTTAGGCCTCAGACGGAGGATGACACAGATGATGGGTCAGGCAACAGCAAATCTCAAGGCCAGCCAGGAATTGAATAAGTACTGGCATGACCTTAAAGCCTCGCAAGTGGATTGGACTCCGGGACAGGAAATCCTTGTGATGGAGCTTACCAAGCCTAGGGCTTTGGCAGACAAGTGGACTGGACCCTTCAGGATCATCTCCAAGATGGGCGAAGTCAATTATCTGGTTGACATGGGAGCCCCTGGGGTAGCCCCTCAGCTATTCCATGTCAACAGGCTCAAGCCTTTCCACCGGCGAGCGGAAGTCTCATGTCTCTTGCTAGCTTCTGGGCAAGAAGAGGATGAGAGTGAGCCCCTTTCTGATTTGCTGCATAGCAACCCTCAGGATGGCTCAGTGGAGGGAGTACATCTCTCTCCAGATTTGACAACAGAGCAACAGAGGGCCTGTAGGGCTTTGCTCCAACAGTATGCCTCTCTGTTTTCACTGAAGCCAGGCCTTACCCCGTGGTGTAAGCACGAAATTGACACTGGTGACAGTGTGCCTGTCAAAAGCAGGTGCTACCGTATGTCAGATACCGTCAAGAACCACATCCAGGCTGAGGTCGCCAAGATGTTGGATCTGGGTGTTATTGAACCCTCAACCAGTCCCTGGTCCAGTCCAGTGGTCCTTGTCCCCAAGGCAAGTTCCCAGGCGGGTACCAAGGATTGGAGGTTCTGTGTGGACTACCGAGGAGTCAATGCCGTCACCAAAACTGACGCGCACCCATTGCCCAGGGCTGATGAGCTTGTGGACACCATCGGTCCTGCCAAGTTTGTGAGCACCTTTGACCTTACTTCAGGCTATT
The DNA here is from genome assembly GCF_040938575.1 of Ambystoma mexicanum. Taxonomy (NCBI): domain Eukaryota; kingdom Metazoa; phylum Chordata; class Amphibia; order Caudata; family Ambystomatidae; genus Ambystoma; species Ambystoma mexicanum. The sequence goes on from NC_090921.1 coordinate 562,686,583, forward strand.
GGCAGATAGCTCTGACGGACCATGCCAAGGAAAAGACGGCCTTCTCAACACCTGAGGGACTCTACCAGTTTAGGGTCATGCCTTTTGGGTTGAAGAATGCCCCTGCCACCTTCCAGAGATTGGTCAACCATGCGCTCAGTGGGCTGGAAGCCTTTTGTGTGGCTTACTTAGACGACATTGCCGTCTACAGTTCCACCTGGGAAGAGCATTTGACACATCTGGATAAGGTGTTGCAGGCCTTGAAAAGGGCTAACCTCACTATCAAGGCCATCAAGTGCCAGATAGCTCAGGGGAAAGTTACCTATCTTGGTCATGAGGTAGGAGGGGGTCAAATCCAAACTCTCTCCAGTAAAGTACAGGATGTACAGAACTGGGAGACTCCCACTACTCAAACCCAGGTGAGAGCCTTTTTGGGCCTCACTGGGTACTATCGCAATTTCATGGCAGACTATGGGACCATAGCTGCCCCCCTGACAGCTCTAACGTCACCCAAACAGCCTAGGAAGGTTAATTGGACCGAAGACTGTCAGAGGGCCTTTGATGGCTTCAAAGAAAGTCTGTGTAGGGCACCTGTGTTGAGTGCGCCTGACTACAACCGACCCTTTATCGTCCAGACGGATGCCTGCGACACCGGAATTGGAGCTGTCTTGTCCCAGTTAGATGACAAAGGGAGAGAACACCCTATCATATTCATCAGTAGACACTCAAGGGTAGAGAACTTAGGTGGGCTACTGTTGAAAAGGAGTGTTTTAGTATAGTTTGGAGCCTTAGGCGTTTTAGGCCCTACCTTACGGGGTCTACCTTCAAGGTCCAAACAGATCATAAGCCCCTGAAGTGGCTTATGCAGATGAAGGGTGAGAACCCAAAATTGCTCAGGTGGTCCATTAGCCTGCAAGGGCTAGACTTCACCATAGAGCACAGACCAGGGAAGAGTCACGATAATGCAGATGGCCTTTCCAGAAGGTATGTTGACCGTCTGGATGAGGGTGTCTATCCCGTGGGAGATTAGACACCCTCCACCTCAGTCTGGGGGGGGCGACTGTGATGCTGGAAATGCATCTGAGGGACAGGGCCTCTGAATCCTAGTCCTTTTTCTGTTTTTACCGTGTGTTCTGTCACGTTTTCTGCCCCGGAGTCCATGTGGGACTCCTGGCAGTGCAGCTCTCTCTTTTGGTTTGGTGAACAGACCCATGGGATACCCTTATGGCACCCATGGGTAGGGGTACAACCCTGTGCCCCTAGTGTATGTTTTTGGGCACCTGTGGGTGGCCCCAGAGCAGGGTATGGGCTGGTGGCAGCTCCGTGCTGAATTTGACAGGTGCTCCGGGTGTCCTCCATTTTGGGATACCCTGGCCCTGCCATTGGGATCAGTTGATTCCTGATAGAAAACAAGATGGCCCCTGTGGCCTCTTGCTTTCTATGGCCTGTTATCTTGTTTTCCCAACGTCCTGGGAAGCCCTGTCTCTGTCCCTTCCCCCTGACTGGCTGTTGGGTGGAAGCTCCATGTATGGTATTGTTGTGAAGGCCCAGCTAGACTGGCTGGAGCCTTCTCAGTGACTGTATGTTGTGGGTACCTCCTGTGGGTGGGACCTGGGTGAATGGAGTGTGTGACCAATATACACTCCTTGTGGTTGTCAGGTTTCTGGCATGAGAGACAAAGACTGAGACAGCCCTGCCCGAAACTGGCCTGAATGCAGTGTGTAGTGTTGAATGGCTGGGTACTTGTCCCAATCCACATTCCCTGTTGTGAGTGTCTGGAAGGGAGGAGTGTGGCCTGAATGCACTGTGTGCCTGATTGGCTGACTGACTGCATGAATGCCCTGCAGTATGATTGGCTGCTGAGTGTGTACCAGCAGCGTGGATGATAGAGAGTATAATATATCTGGGGACCTCTCACCACTGGAAAAGTGTTCAGAAGGAACCATTGGTTGAGAAGTGACCATTGTGCTCCTAAAGCAGCCAGGGAGCTGAGTCTCCACTCTACGAGTAACTGGAACTGCTGATCCTCGACGTCCAGCTGGAAGAAGAAGACTTGCTGTGGCATTTGCTTCGACCGATCTGAAGGCTGACGAGATCGTCGAGGGCTGACCCGAGAGAGGACCTGGTAAGGCGCCCTCTTCCCGTGCTCCGAGGGACCATCGAGCACCGCTCCATCTTCGCCGAAGCGCCCTGGAAGACAGACCCTCGAAAGGCTGTCGACCCGAGACGGGACCGCTGAGGAGATCGAAGTGAAGCACCCGGACATCGACGCCGTCGAAGTCCATTGCCGTCGACCAGGGTTCGCAGGTTTGTGTAACCGCTGGAGGCCCGTCGAAGTTGTGTTGCCCAGCCGTGGGAACCACTTGACGCCGTGCCGCCGACGACTGGAGCCGTCCGCTCCTTTGCCTAAGAACATTCAATCGAAGGACTCTCTCGACCGCATCGTCGACCGCTTATCCTGCCGGAGAAAGTCGAGGACGACCAACGCGCCGAGGAGAAACCTGCCGGTGGGTTTCCCGCCACCCGACGACCTCAAAGACTCGGACGACTCGACGCCCTTGCTGGGCCTCCGTCTCTACAATCTTTGCAGTCCAGAACTATTGTCATCGAGGTGCCCCGCACACCTCCGCCTTGCAGGACGCCGACGCTCCGACGCCGACGAGCACCGCTCGGACGAGGCTGCCGCCTCATCAACATCGTTCTACCTCGTTTGTCAACGGACGTTCGACGCCCCGTGCCTCCCGCTTGAAAGGGAAGGCATTCAAGACGGGCCGTCGATTCCCCGTCGCCGAACAGCGAGTTCCTCGACGTTTGTCGACGTCTCTTCAAGGAGCTCGACTCCACCAGGTACATTGGGGGGGTAAAAACATTGTAGGAGAGAATAAGACTTGCAGAGCAATATATGGACTGGGCTTGTGCTATATCTTTATTTACAGGTTGCCCAGGTGGGGGGATCTCCACACAGAACTGTGTCCAGTGGTAGGGGCCAGTATTCTGCCTATTGCTCAACCATCTTATTTTCTCTCCTCTCTCTATTGCCGGTTTCACTCTATTGGTCTGGGTGACATTGTACAGTATTGTTAATGCACTGTAATGGGATCTAGGGTGGTACCACTTTAGGATTGTAAATATTTGCCATTGTAGATTTTGCCGGAGTAAAAGTGAGTTATTATGATAAATGTACATAACCTTAAATATTGATTATATAAAGACTGTGTTCTAACCAATACAGAGTGTGGATATTCCTTTGTGGGGGCTTGGGGACTACACTGTACTTAAGAACCAGCCTGCATCACCTCCTGAGAAGCTAGGCCTTGATTGCTCGACCATTGCTACCGAATAGAGAATCTTGGCTGGGGTCTCCTGTGCCTCTCCTCCACCATATAGGGAGTGGAAGTACAGACACCCCCCACTGGTCGTTGAGGCCCTTCTCTCACACAGGGTCTGCATGAAACAGAGGAAACCCTCAGGAACTACAAGGTCACATCCCTTCTGCCCGATACTTAAGGCAACCCAAGACGTGATTCACTCTCCAGTGTTGCATAGGAATCTTCACCAGGGTCTGCAGGAAAAAGAGGAAAACCACAGGAACTGCAAGGTCACATCCCTGCTGCATGAGACCTCAAGCAACCCAAGACGTAAATCAATCTCCAGTGTTGCATAGGAATCTTCGCCAGGGTCTTCATGAAACGGAGGAAAACCACAGGAACTACAAGTTCACATCCCTGCTGCACGAGACCTTAAGCACCCCAAGACATGAATCACTTTCAAGTGTTGCATAGGTAGCTTCGCCAGGGTCTGCATGAAACAGAGGAAAACCACAGGAACTACAAGGTCACATTCCTATGCACAATACTTATGACAACCCAAGACGTGATTCACTCTCCAGTGTTGCATAGGAATCTGCGCCAGGGTCTGCATGAAACAGAGGAAAACCACAGGAACTACAAGGTCACATGTCTACTGCACGAGACCTCAAGCAACCCAAGACGTGAATCACTCTCTAGTGTTGCATAGGAATCTTCGCCAGGGTCTTCATGAAACAGAGGAAAACCACAGGAACTACAAGGTCACATCCCTACTGCACGAGACCTTAAGCAACCCAAAACGTGATTCACTCTCCAGTGTTGCATAGGTATCTTAACCAAGGTCTGCAAAAAACAGAGGAACACCACAGGAACTACAAGGTCACAACCCTACTGCACGAGACTTATGGCAACCCAAGATGTGATTAACTCTCCAGTGTTGCATAGGTATCTTCGCCTGGGTCTGCATGAAACAGAGGAAAACCACAGGAACGACTAGGTCACATCCCGACTACACGAGACCTCAAGCAACCCAAGACGTGAATCACTCTCCAGTGTTGCATAAGTATCTTCGCCAGGATTTGTATGCCACAGAGGAAAACCACAGGAACTACAAGGTCACATCCCTGATGCATGAGTCCTCAAGCAATCCAAGATGTGAATCACTCTCCAGTGTTGCATAGGTATCTTCGCCAGGGTCTTCATTAAACAGAGGAAACCCACGGGAACTACATGGTCAAATCCCTTCTGCACGATACTTAAGGCAACCCAAGACGTGATTCACTCTCCAGGTTGCATAGGAATCTTCGCCAGGGTCTGCAGGAAAAAGAGGAAAACCACCGGAACTACAAGGTCACATCCCTGCTGCACGAGACCTCAAGCAACCCAAGACGTGAATCACTCTCCAGTGTTGCATAGGTATCTTTGCCAGGGTCTTCGTGGAACAGAGGAAAACCACAGGAACTACAAGTTCACATCCCTACAGCACGAGACCTCAAGCAACCCAAGACGTGAATCACTTTCAAGTGTTGCATAGGTATCTTCACACGAGTCTGCATGAAACAGAGGAAAACGACAGGATCTACAAGGTCACATCCCTGCTGCACGCGACCTCAAGTAACCCAAAAGGCGATTCACTCTCCAATGTTGCATAGGTATCATTGCCAAGGTCTGCAAAAAACAGAGGAAGACCACAGGAACTACAAGGTCACAACCCTACTGCATGAGACTTATGGCAACCCAAGACGTGATTCACTCTCCAGTGCTGCATAGGTATCTTCACCTGGGTCTGCATGAAACAGAGGAAAACCACAGGATCTACAAGGTCAAATCCCTACTGCACGAGACCTCAAGCAACCCAAGACGTGAATCACTCTCTAGTGTTGCATAGGAATCTTCGCCAGGCTCTTCATGAAACAGAGGAAAACCACAGGAACTACAAGGTCACATCCCTACTGCACGAGACCTTAAGCAACCCAAACGTGATTCACTCTCCAGTGTTGCATAGGTATCTTCACCAGGCTCTGCAAAAAACAGTGGAACACCACAGTAACTACAAGGTCACATCCCTACTGCACGAGATTTATGGCAACCCAAAACATGAGTCACTCTCCAGTGTTGCATAGGTATCTTCGCCCGGGTCTGCATGAAACAGAGGAAAACCACAGGAACTACTAGGTCACATCCCGACTACATGAGACCTTAAGCAACCCAAGATGTAAATCACTCTCCAGTGTTGCATAGGTATCTTCGCCAGGGTCTGCATGAAACAGAGGAAATCCACAGGAACTACAAGGTCACATCCCTATGCACAATACTTATAGCGACCCAAGACGTGATTCACTCTACAGTGTTGCATAGGAATCTGCGCCAGGGTCTGCATGAAACAGAGGAAAACCACAGGAACTACAAGGTCACATCCCTACTGCACGAGACCTCAAGCAACCCAAGACGTGAATCACTCTCTAGTGTTGCATAGGAATCTTCGCCAGGGTCTTCATGAAACAGAGGAAAACCACAGGAACTACAAGGTCAAATCCCTACTGCACGAGACCTTAAGCAACCCAAAACTTGATTCACTCTCCAGTGTTGCATAGGTATCTTCACCAGGGTCTGCATGAAACAGAGTAAACCCTCAGGAACTACAAGGTCACATCCCTTCTGCCCGATACTTAAGGCAACCCAAGACGTGATTCACTCTCCAGTGTTGCATAGGAATCTTCACCAGGGTCTGCAAGAAAAAGAGAAAAACCACAAGAACTGCAAGGTCACATCCCTGCTGCATGAGACCTCAAGCAACCCAAGACGTAAATCAATCTCCAGTGTTGCATAGGAATCTTCGCCAGGGTCTTCATGAAATGGAGGAAAACCACAGGAACTACAAGTTCACATCCCTACAGCACGAGACCTTAAGCAACCCAAGACGTGAATCACTTTCAAGTGTTGCAAAGGTAGCTTCACCAGAGTCTGAATGAAACAGAGGAAAACCACAGGAACTACAAGGTCACATCCCTGCTGCACGAGACCTCAAGCAACCCAAGACGTGAATCACTCTCCAGTGTCGCATAGGTATCTTCGTCACGGTCTGTATGAAACAGAGGAGAACCACAGGAACTACAAGGTCACATCCCTGCAGCACGAGACCTCAAGCAACCCAAGACGTGAATCACTCTGCAGTGTTGCATAGGTATCTTTGCCAGGGTCTTCATGAAACAGAGGAAAACCACAGGAACTACAAGTTCACATCCCTACAGCACGAGACCTTAAGCAACCCAAGACGTGAATCACTGTCAAGTGTTGCATACGTATCTTCACCAGAGTCTGCATGAAACAGAGGAAAACCACAGGAACTACAAGGTCACATCCCTGCTGCACGAGACCTCAAGAAACCCAAGACGTGAATCACTCTCCAGTGTTGCATAGGTATCTTTGCCACGGTCTGCATGAAACAGAGGAAAACCACAGGAACAACAAGGTCACATCCATACTGCACGAGACTTATAGCAACCCAAGACATGATTCACTCGCCAGTGTTGCATAGATATCTTCGCCAGGGTCTGCAAAAAACAGTGGAACACCACAGGAACTACAAGGTCACATCCCTGCTGCACGAGACTCATGGCAACCCAAGACATCATTCACTCTCCAGTGTTTTATAGGTATCTTCACCCGGGTCTGCATTAAACAGAGGAAAACCACAGGAACTACTAGGCCACTGTGATGCTGGAATGCATTAGAGGGACAGGGCCTCTGAATCCTTGTCATTTACTGCTTTTTATCGTGTGTTCTGTCAGGTTTTATGCCCAGGAGTCCATGTGGGACTCCTGGCAGTGCAGCTCTCCCTTTTGGTTTGGTGAACAGACCCATGGGATACACTTATGGCACCCATGGATAGGGGTACAATCCTGTGCCCCTAGTGTATGTTTCTGGGCACCTGTGGGTGGCCCCAGAGCAGGGTATGGGCTGGTGGCAGTTCCATGCTGAATTTGACAGGTGCTCTGGGTGTCCTCCATTTTGGGGTACCCAGGCCCTGCCATTGGGATCAGTTGATTCCTGATAGAAAACAAGATGGCCCCTGTGGCCTCTTGCTTTCTATTGCCTGTTATCTTGTTTTCCCAAAGTCCTGGGAAGCCCTGACTCTGTCCCTTCCCCTTGACTGGCTGTTGGGTGGAAGTTCCATATATGGTGTTGTTGTGAAGGCCCAGCTAGACTGACTGGAGCCTTCCCAGTGACAGTATGATGTGGGTACCTCCTGTGGGTGGGACCTGGGTGAATGGAGTGTGTGACCAATATACACTCATTGTTGTGGTTGTCTGGTTTCTGGCATGAGAGACAAAGACTGAGACAGCCCTGCCCGAAACTGGCCTGAATGCAGTGTGTAGTGTTGAATGGCTGGGTACTTGTCCCAATCCACATTCCTTGTTGTGAGTGTCTGAAAGGGAGGAGTGTGGCCTGAATGCACCACTGTGTGCCTGATTGGCTGACTGACTGCATGAATGCCCTTCTGTATGATTGGCTGCTGAGTGTGTGCCAGAAGTGTGGATGAGAGGCAGAATAGTATATCTGGGGACCTCTCACCACTGGTAATTGGTTCAGAAGCAGCCAGAGTTTCAGGAACGTTCAGGAACGTTCAGAAGCATCCTGGAGCTGAGTCTCCACTCTAAGAGTAACTGGAACTGCTGATCCTCGACGTCCAGCTGGAAGAAGAAGACTTGCTGTGGCATTTGCTTCGACCGATCCGAAGGTTGCCGAAATCGTCGAAGGCTGACCCGAGAGAGGACCTGGTAAGGCGCCCTCTTCCCGTGCTCCGAGGGACCATCGAGCACCGCTCCATCTTCGCCGAAGCGCCCTGTAAGACAGACCCTCGAAAGGCTGTCGACCCGAGACGGGACCGCCGAGGAGATCGAAGTGAAGCACCCGGACATCGCCGCCGTCGAAGTCCATTGCCGTCGACCAGGGTTCGCAGGTTTGTGTAACCGCTGGAGGCCCGTCGAAGTTGTGTTGCCCAGCCGTGGGAACCACTTGATGCCGTGCCGCCGACGACCAGAGCCGTCCGCTCCTTTGCCTAAGAACATTCGAATCGAAGGACTCCCTCGTCCGCACCGTCGACCGCTTTACCCTGCCGGAGAAAGTCGAGGACGACCAACGCGCCGAGGAGAAACCAGCCGGTGGGTTTCCCGCCACCCGAAGATCACAAAGACTCGAACGACTCGACGCCCTTGCTGGGCCTCCGTCTCCACAATCTTTGCGGTCCAGAACTATTGTCACCGAGGTGCCCCGCACGCCTCTGCCTTGTAGGACGCCGACGCTCCGACGCCGACGAGCACCGCTCGGACGAAGCTGCCGCCTCATCGAGGCCGTTTTACCCTGTTTGTCGACGGACGTTCGACGCCCCGTGCCTCCCGCTTGAAAGGGAAGGCATTCAAGAAGGGCCATCGATTCCCCGTCGCCGAACGCCGAGTTCCTCGACGTTTTTCGACGATTCGTGACTCCCGCTTGAAAGGGGGTCGCTCAAGAAGGATCGGTCGACGCCTCTTCGAAGAACTTGACTCCACCAGGTACATTAGGGGGGGTAAAAACATTATAGGAGGGAATAAGACTTGCAGAACAATATATGGACTGGGCTTGTGCTATTTCTTTATTTTACAGGTTGCCCAGGTGGGGGGATCTCCACACAGAACTGTGCCTAGTGGTAGGGGCCAGTATTCTGCCTATTGCTCAACCATCTTATTTTCTCTCCTCTCTCTATTGCTGGTTTCACTGTATTGATCTGTGTGACATTGTTACAGTATTGTTGATGCACTTTAATAAGATCTAATACAAAGGGTAGTACCACTTTAGAATTGTAAATATTTGCCATTGTTGATTTTCCGGAGTACAAAGTGAGTTATTATGATAAGTGTACATAACCTTAAATATTGATTATATAAAGACTGTGTTCTAACCAACACAGTGTGTGGACATTCCTTTGTGGGGGCTTGGGGACTACACTGTACTTAAGAACCAGCCCGCATCACCTCCTGAGAAGCTAGGCCTTGATTGCTCGACCATTGCTATCGTAATAGAGAATCTTGGCTGGGGTCTTCTGTGACTCTCCTCTACCGTATAGAGAGTAGAAGTACAGACACCCCCCACCGGTTTTTCCTCTACAGCCACATCCCGACTACATGAGACCTTAAGCAACCCAACATGTAAATCACTCTCCAGTGTTGCATAGGTATCTTCGCCAGGGTCTGCATGAAACAGAGGAAAACCACAGGAACTACAAGGTCACATCCCTGCTGCACGAGACCTCAAGCAACCCAAGACGTGAATCACTCTCCAGTGTTGCATAGGTATCTTTGCCAAGGTCTGCATGAAACAGAGGAAAACCACAGGAACTACAAGGGCACACCCCTACTGCACGAGACCTCAAGCAACCCAAAACGTGATTCACTCTCCAGTGTTGCATAGGTATCTTCGCCCGGGTCTGCATGAAACAGAGGAAAACCACAGGAACTACTAGGTCACATCCCGACTACATGAGACCTTAAGCAACCCAAGATGTAAATCACTATCCAGTGTTGCATAGGTATCTTCGCCCGGGTCTGCATGAAACAGAGGAAAACCACAGGAACTACTAGGTCACATCCCGACTACATGAGACCTTAAGCAACCCAAGATGTAAATCACTATCCAGTGTTGCATAGGTATCTTCGCCAGGGTCTGCATGAAACAGAGGAAAACCACAGGCACTACAAGGTCACATCCCTATGCACAATACTTGTGGCAACCCAAGACGTGATTCACTCTCCAGTGTTGCATAGGAATCTTCGCCAGGGTCTGCATGAAACAGAGGAAAACCACAGGAACTACAAGGTCACATCCCTACTGCACGAGACCTCAAGCAACCCAAGACGTGAATCACTCTCTAGTGTTGCATAGGAATCTTTGCCAGCGTCTTCATGAAACAGAAGAAAACCACAGGAACTACAAGTTCACATCCCTACAGCACGAGACCTCAAGCAACCCGAAACGTGAATCACTTTCAAGTGTTGCATAGGTATCTTCACACGAGTCTGCATGAAACAGAGGAAAACCACAGGAACTACAAGGTCACATCCCTGCTGCACGAGACCTCAAGCAACCAAAAACGCGATTCACTCTCCAGTGTTGCATAGGTATCTTCGCCAAGGTCTGCAAAAAACGGAGGAACACCACAGGAACTACAAGGTCACAACCCTACTGCATGAGAATTATGGCAACCCAAGACGTGATTCACTCTCCAGTGTTGCATAGGTATCTTCACCTTGGTCTGCATGAAACAGAGGAAAACCACAGCAACTACTAGGTCACATCCCGACTACACGAGACCTCAAGCAACCCATGACGTGAATCACTCTCCAATGTTGCATAGGTATCTTCGCCGGATTTGTATGCAACAGAGGAAAACCACAGGAACTACAAGCTCACATCCCTACTGCACAATACTTATGGCAACCCAAGACGTGATTCACTCACCAGTGTTGCATGGGAATCTTCGCCAGGGTCTGCATGAAGCAGAGGAAAACCACAGGAACTACAAGATCACATCCCTGATGCATGAGTCCTCAAGCAATCCAAGACGTGAATCACTCTCCAGTGTTGCATAGGAATCTTCGCCAGGGTCTGCAGGAAAAAGAGGAAAACCACAGGAACTGCAAGGTCACATCCCTGCTGCACGAGACCTCAAGCAACCCAAGACGTAAATCACTCTCCAGTCTTGAATAGGAATCTTCGCCAGGGGCTTCATGAAACAGAGGAAAACCACAGGAACTGCAAGTTCACATCCCTACAGCACGAAACCTTAAGCAACCCAAGACGTGAATCACTTTCAAGTGTTGCATAGGTATCTTCACCAGAGTCTGCATGAAACAGAGGAAAACCACAGGAACTACAAGGTCACATCCCTGCTGCACGAGACCTCAAGCAACCCAAGACGTGAATTACTCTCCAGTGTCGCATAGGTATCTTCGTCACGGTCTGCATGAAACAGAGGAGAACCACAGGAACTGCAAGGACACATCCCTGCTGCACGAGCCCTCAAGCAACCCAAGACGTGAATTACTCTCCAGTGTTGCATAGGTATCTTTGCCAGGATCTGCATGAAACAGAGGAAAACCACAGGAACTACAAGGGCACACCCCTACTGCACGAGACCTCAACCAACCCAAAACGTGATTCACTCTCCAGTGTTGCATAGGTATCTTCACCAGGGTCTGCAAAAAACAGAGGAAAACCACAGGAACTACTAGGTCACATCATGACTACATGAGACCTTAAGCAACCCAAGATGTAAATCACTCTCCAGTGTTGCATAGGTATCTTCGCCAGGGTCTGCATGAAACAGAGGAAAACCAAAGGAACTACAAGGTCACATCCCTATGCACAATACTTATGGCAACCCAAGACGTGATTCACTCTCCAGGTTGCATAGGAATCTTCGCCAGGGTCTGCAGGAAAAAGAGGAAAACCACAGGAACTACAAGGTCACATCCCTGCTGCACGAGACCTCAAGCAACCCAAGACGTGAATCACTCTCCAGTGTTGCATAGGTATCTTTGCCAGGTCTTCATGAAACAGAGGAAAACCACAGGAACTACAAGTTCACATCCCTACAGCACGAGACCTTAAGCAACCCAAGACGTGAATCACTTTCAAGTGTTGCATACGTATCTTCACCAGAGTCTGCATGAAACAGAGGAAAACCACAGGAACTACAAGGTCACATCCCTGCTGCACGAGACCTCAAGCAACCCAAGACGTGATTCACTATCCAGTGTTGCATAGGTATCTTCGCCAGGGTCTGCATGAAACAGAGGAAAACCACAGGAACTACAAGGTCACATCCCTGCTGCACGAGACCTCAAGCAACCCAAGACGTGAATCACTCTCCAGTGTTGCATAGATATCTTTGCCAAGGTCTGCATGAAACAGAGGAAAACCACAAGAACTACAAGGTCACATCCCTATGCACAATACTTATGGCAACCCAAGACGTGATTCACTCTCCAGTGTTGCATAGGAATCTGCGCCAGGGTCTGGATGAAACAGAGGAAAACCACGGGAACTACAAGGTCACATCCCTGTTGCACGAGACCTCAAGCAACCCAAGACGTGAATCACTCTCTAGTGTTGCATAGGAATCTTCGCCAGGGTCTTCATGAAACAGAGGAAAACCACAGGAACTACAAGGTCACATCCCTACTGCACGAGACCTTAAGCAACCCAAAACGTGATTCACTCTCCAGTGTTGCATAGGTATCTTCGCCAAGGTCTGCAAAAAACAGAGGAACACCACAGGAACTACAAGGTCACAACCCTACTGCACGAGACCTCAAGCAACCCAAGACGTGAATCACTCTCTAGTGTTGCATAGGAATCTTCACCAGGGTCTTCATGAAACAGAGGAAAACCAAAGGAACTGCAAGGTCACATCCCTACTGCACGAGACCTTAAGCAACCCAAAACGTAATTCACTCTCCAGTGTTGCATAGGTATCTTCGCCAGGGTGTGATGCTGGAAATGCATCTGACGGACAGGGCCTCTGAATCCTTGTCCTTTTTCTGTTTTTACCGTGTGTTCTGTCACGTTTTCTGCCCCGGAGTCCATGTGGGACTCCTGGCAGTGCAGCTCTCTCTTTTGGTTTGGTGAACAGACCCATGGGATACCCTTATGGCACCCATGGGTAGGGGTACAACCCTGTGCCCCTAGTGTATGTTTTTGGGCACCTGTGGGTGGCCCCAGAGCAGGGTATGGGCTGGTGGCAGCTCCGTGCTGAATTTGACAGGTGCTCCGGGTGTCCTCCATTTTGGGATACCCTGGCCCTGCCATTGGGATCAGTTGATTCCTGATAGAAAACAAGATGGCCCCTGTGGCCTCTTGCTTTCTATGGCCTGTTATCTTGTTTTCCCAAGGTCCTGGGAAGCCCTGTCTCTGTCCCTTCCCCCTGACTGGCTGTTGGGTGGAAGCTCCATGTATGGTATTGTTGTGAAGGCCCAGCTAGACTGGCTGGAGCCTTCTCAGTGACTGTATGTTGTGGGTACCTCCTGTGGGTGGGACCTGGGTGAATGGAGTGTGTGACCAATATACACTCCTTGTTGTGGTTGTCAGGTTTCTGGCATGAGAGACAAAGACTGAGACAGCCCTGCCCGAAACTGGCCTGAATGCAGTGTGTAGTGTTGAATGGCTGGGTACTTGTCCCAATCCACATTCCCTGTTGTGAGTGTCTGGAAGGGAGGAGTGTGGCCTGAATGCACTGTGTGCCTGATTGGCTGACTGACTGCATGAATGCCCTGCAGTATGATTGGCTGCTGAGTGTGTGCCAGCAGCGTGAATGAGAGAGAGTATAGTATGTCTGGGGACCTCTCACCACTGGAAAAGTGTTCAGAAGGAACCATTGGTTGAGAAGTGACCATTGTGCTCCTAAAGCAGCCAGGGAGCTGAGTCTCCACTCTACGAGTAACTGGAACTGCTGATCCTCGACGTCCAGCTGGAAGAAGAAGACTTGCTGTGGCATTTGCTTCGACCGATCTGAAGGCTGACGAGATCGTCGAGGGCTGACCCGAGAGAGGACCTGGTAAGGCGCCCTCTTCCCGTGCTCCGAGGGACCATCGAGCACCGCTCCATCTTCGCCGAAGCGCCCTGGAAGACAGACCCTCGAAAGGCTGTCGACCCGAGATGGGACCGCTGAGGAGATCGAAGTGAAGCACCCGGACATCGACGCCGTCGAAGTCCATTGCCGTCGACCAGGATTCGCAGGTTTGTGTAACCGCTGGAGGCCCGTCGAAGTTGTGTTGCCCAGCCGTGGGAACCACTTGACGCCGTGCCGCCGATGACTGGAGCCGTCCGCTCCTTTGCCTAAGAACATTCAATCGAAGGACTCTCTCGACCGCATCGTCGACCGCTTATCCTGCCGGAGAAAGTCGAGGACGACCAACGCGCCGAGGAGAAACCTGCCCGTGGGTTTCCCGCCACCCGACGACCTCAAAGACTCGGACGACTCGACGCCCTTGCTGGGCCTCCGTCTCTACAATCTTTGCGGTCCAGAACTATTGTCATCGAGGTGCCCCGCACACCTCCGCCTTGCAGGACGCCGACGCTCCGACGCCGACGAGCACCGCTCGGATGAGGCTGCCGCCTCATCGACATCGTTCTACCTCGTTTATCGACGGACGTTCGACGCCCCGTGCCTCCGGCTTGAAAGGGAAGGCATTCAAGACGGGCCGTCGATTCCCCGTCGCCGAACAGCGAGTTCCTCGACGTTTGTCAACGTCTCTTCAAGGAGCTCGACTCCACCAGGTACATTGGGGGGGTAAAAACATTGTAGGAGAGAATAAGACTTGCAGAGCAATATATGGACTGGGCTTGTGCTATATCTTTATTTACAGGTTGCCCAGGTGGGGGGATCTCCACACAGAACTGTGTCCAGTGGTAGGGGCCAGTATTCTGCCTATTGCTCAACCATCTTATTTTCTCTCCTCTCTCTATTGCCGGTTTCACTCTATTGGTCTGGGTGACATTGTACAGTATTGTTAATGCACTGTAATGGGATCTAGGGTGGTACCACGTTAGGATTGTAAATATTTGCCATTGTAGATTTTGCCGGAGTACAAAGTGAGTTATTATGATAAATGTACATAACCTTAAATATTGATTATATAAAGACTGTGTTCTAACCAATACAGAGTGTGGATATTCCTTTGTGGGGGCTCGGGGACTACACTGTACTTAAGAACCAGCCTGCATCACCTCCTGAGAAGCTAGGCCTTGATTGCTCGACCATTGCTACCGAATAGAGAATCTTGGCTGGGGTCTCCTGTGCCTCTCCTCCACCATATAGGGAGTGGAAGTACAGACACCCCCCACCGGTCGTTGAGGCCCTTCTCTCACACTGGTGGCAGCGGTGGGATGCTTATGGTTTTAAGAATCAGTGTATAACCGTGCCACTTACAAAGGATATTTGCCCTTTATTAAATTAAGGTTTAGTTGTGTACAAGGTAACTGCATTACAAACAATGGAGTCTATTGCAAATGGCAAATTAACTCGGATGAGCTTGGAGGCTCTCCAGAGTGCTTGTGAAGCTAGGGAGTTAGACTTTGTGGATAAGTCTAGGGCTGAGCTGATAGCTGCCCTGGTGGACTATCAGACTGATAGTGAAACTCTTGATGAAGGGGGGAATGCAACCAATGTGGACTCTGCCCCTGGGGTTTCTGCTGAATCTGTTTCTGGGAATGCCGCCATTCCTGCTGCCTCTGTTCCAAACTCCAGCAATTCCTTAGAGCTTGAGTTATTAAGGATGAAATTGGCCTTTGAATACCGCAAGTTGGAAATAGATGCTAAGCTTAAGAAAGAGGAGTTGGCTCAACAAGTGGAGCTCAAAAATAAGGACCTTGAACTTAAGAGCCAGGACACTGAATGTCAGAGGATCCAGCTAGAGAAAGCTAGAGTGGAGACTTCGGCTAGAACCAGTGAGAGTGTCAGGTCCCCAGCCACCAAGTTTATTAAAGATTTGGTTGGTGTATTTGTGGAGGGTTCGGATATCCTCCAATGGATTGAAGCGTTTGAAATGGCTTGTGAGATTCATGATGTGGATAAAAGAGATTGGGCGAAGTGTTTGTTAAGCAGAGTGCCTCAAACCGGGTATGACTGTATTCTGAAGCTGAGTGTGGAAGAAAGGGGTCAGTACGAGTGTATGAAGTCTGCTTTGATTGCCAAGTTCGGCAAGACACCTACCCAATACCTTAGAAGGTTCAGGGATTTTAAGAAAAAGGAGAATATGTCTTGGGTTTACTGGGTGAGTGCTGCGCACATGAACATGATGGGGTGGATCGATGGATACAAGGTTAAGACTTTTGTTGAATTGTCCTACCTCTTGTTTTTTGAGCATTTCTCTGAAGCCTGTTCACCAGAGCTGCGTCAGTATGTGGCTGACCAGAACATTTTGGACCCCTTTAAGCTGGCTAGGTTGGCTGACAGTGGGTCTCCCACCGGGTGTCCCCTAAGGACTCCAGTGGGAAGGACAAGGACAAAGAGAAGGGGGCCTCTCAGAAAGCTGAGGAGTCCCCCAAGCAGTCACAGTCGGGTAAACCAAAACCTTCCTCTCCTAAGACCCAAAAATCTAGTGGGGATAAGTCATCTGGGGGTGGGAATAAGAGTAGTGGTCCACCTGCTGCAAAGCAGGCTCCCAGTGGTTCCAGTACCGTACCCCGCACTCCTGGCGCTTGTTGGGACTGTGGGGCTCTGGATCACAAAAGGGGTGACCCCAAGTGTAAAGGTAAGGCACTTGGAGTACAGGCTGTCAGCCTGACCTACCCTTACCCCGTGTCTGAAGTGGAGGCCACTGTCCTCCCCTCCTCTGCCGGGATCACATTTGGTGCTCCGGTGGAGATTTCCTTAGTGTCCCTTGGGGCCTGGGACCAGTACGCGGAAGTACTGGCGACTATCCCACAGAACACCCGTAGGTTTTTGAGAAGTGTCCTCTTGAATGGCCAGCCTTCTACTGGTTTGAGAGACACTGGGGCAAGCATGACAGTGGTGGACAGGACCCTGCTCAGGCCAGAGGACTATGAAGGTGCTCCTCTGCAAACCACCAGGTTAGCTGGTGGGCCTCCCAAATTATCACCTGTAGCCTTAGTCACACTCATGATTGGCGACAAGACAGCAAAGCTTCCTGTCCTGGTTCAGGACAATGTCCCTGCTAACATTTTGTTAGGGAATGATCTAGTAGAGTTGGGGTTGATCTCGGATGGTCTTCCCATGACTGCTGCTGCAGTCACTAGGTCACAGGTGACACCGGGTCTGGCTGTGGGTCAGGTACCCGAGCCAAAGGCGAGGCCTAAGGCAAGAAGAAGGAAGACCAAGAAGGCCACCTCTGTGGAGGGAGCACCTTCTCTTCCTGCTGTTCCGACAGCACCCATTGGGATCCATGCTCCGGATGGGCTGGGTCCAGTGGAAAACCCAAACTCCACTCCTTTGGGAGAAGAGACAGAAGACTCTCCTGTGGGAGAGGTTCTTAACCCGGAGGATAATCCCGACCTTCAATGCTTGTTAGCTGAAGGGGGACCCTCCCGGGCGGACTTCTGTAAGGGACAGAGAGAGTGCCACTCTCTCGAGGGACTGAGGAAACAGGCCCTGGCCCAGGCACAAGGAGAGGTGCCTAGGACATTCCGGATTTATTGGGAGGGTGAGCTCCTTGTTAGTGAGCCCACTAAGCCGGAACCTGGTGCCCGCAAGAGGTTGGTGGTACCCCAGGTTTACAGGCCCTTCCTACTGCAGTTGGCGCATGAGGTGCCCTTGGCTGGTCATCTTGGGACCAAGAAGACTAAGCAGAGGCTCTCTGCCCATTTCTACTTGCCACGGATGGGAGTAGAGGTGGAGTCCCACTGCAGGACCTGCCCAACTTGTCAGTTGTCTGGCAAGACTGGAGGCAGTGTCATTGCCCCACTGCAGCCATTGCCAGTGGTTGGCACACCATTTGAGAGGGTGGGCATCGACATCGTCGGTCCCCTTGACCCTCCCACTTCAGGTGGACATCGGTTCATCCTGGTCTTGGTAGATCATGCCACCAGGTACCCTGAGGCGATACCCCTTCGGACGGTTACGACCAAGGTGGTTGCCCGGGCTCTCCTGGGCATTTTCACCCGTGTTGTATTCCCCAAGGAGGTTGTCTCTGACAGAGGATCCAACTTCATGTCGAGTTACATGAAAACCATGTGGAAAGAGTGCGGGGTAACCTACAAGTTCTCCACCTCTTACCACCCCCAGACCAATGGTTTGGTTGAGAGATTTAATAAAACTCTCAAGGGCATGCTAGGGGCTTTGGAAGAACCCCTAAGGAGGAAATGGGATCTCCTCCTGCCATGCCTGCTGTTTGCTTACAGGGAGGTACCTCAAGAGGGTGTTGGTTTCAGCCCCTTTGAGTTACTCTTTGGACATCCCGTAAGGGGGCCCCTCACCTTGATCAGAGAAGGCCTGGAAGCCACCCCTCTGGGTCCCGCCAAGCAAGTGGGGGACTATGTGTTAGGCCTCAGACGGAGGATGACACAGATGATGGGTCAGGCAACAGCAAATCTCAAGGCCAGCCAGGAATTGAATAAGTACTGGTATGACCTTAAAGCCTCGCAAGTGGATTGGACTCCGGGACAGGAAATCCTTGTGATGGAGCCTACCAAGCCTAGGGCTTTGGCAGACAAGTGGACTGGACCCTTCAGGATCATCTCCAAGATGGGCGAAGTCAATTATCTGGTTGACATGGGAGCCCCTGGGGTAGCCCCTCAGCTATTCCATGTCAACAGGCTCAAGCCTTTCCACCGGCGAGCGGAAGTCTCATGTCTCTTGCTAGCTTCTGGGCAAGAAGAGGATGAGAGTGAGCCCCTTTCTGATTTGCTGCATAGCAACCCTCAGGATGGCTCAGTGGAGGGAGTACATCTCTCTCCAGATTTGACAACAGAGCAACAGAGGGCCTGTAGGGCTTTGCTCCAACAGTATGCCTCTCTGTTTTCACTGAAGCCAGGCCTTACCCCGTGGTGTAAGCACGAAATTGACACTGGTGACAGTGTGCCTGTCAAAAGCAGGTGCTACCGTATGTCAGATACCGTCAAGAACCACATCCAGGCTGAGGTCGCCAAGATGTTGGATCTGGGTGTTATTGAACCCTCAACCAGTCCCTGGTCCAGTCCAGTGGTCCTTGTCCCCAAGGCAAGTTCCCAGGCGGGTACCAAGGATTGGAGGTTCTGTGTGGACTACCGAGGAGTCAATGCCGTCACCAAAACTGACGCGCACCCATTGCCCAGGGCTGATGAGCTCGTGGACACCATCGGTGCTGCCAAGTTTGTGAGCACCTTTGACCTTACTTCAGGCTATTGGCAGATAGCTCTGACTGACCATGCCAAGGAAAAGACGGCCTTCTCAACACCTGAGGGACTCTACCAGTTTAGGGTCATGCCTTTTGGGTTGAAGAATGCCCCTGCCACCTTCCAGAGATTGGTCAACCATGCGCTCAGTGGGCTGGAAGCCTTTTGTGTGGCTTACTTAGACGACATTGCCGTCTACAGTTCCACCTGGGAAGAGCATTTGACACATCTGGATAAGGTGTTGCAGGCCTTGAAAAGGGCTAACCTCACTATCAAGGCCATCAAGTGCCAGATAGCTCAGGGAAAAGTTACCTATCTTGGTCATGAGGTAGGAGGGGGTCAAATCCAACCTCTCTCCAGTAAAGTACAGGATGTACAGAACTGGGAGACTCCCACTACTCAAACCCAGGTGAGAGCTTTTTTGGGCCTCACTGGGTACTATCGCAATTTCATGGCAGACTATGGGACCATAGCTGCCCCCCTGACAGCTCTAACGTCACCCAAACAGCCTAGGAAGGTTAATTGGACCGAAGACTGTCAGAGGGCCTTTGATGGCTTCAAAGAAAGTCTGTGTAGGGCACCTGTGTTGAGTGCGCCTGACTACAACCGACCCTTTATCGTCCAGACGGATGCCTGCGACACCGGAATTGGAGCTGTCTTGTCCCAGTTAGATGACAAAGGGAGAGAACACCCTATCATATTCATCAGTAGACACTCAAGGGTAGAGAACTTAGGTGGGCTCCTGTTGAAAAGGAGTGTTTTAGTATAGTTTGGAGCCTTAGGCGTTTTAGGCCCTACCTTACGGGGTCTACCTTCAAGGTCCAAACAGATCATAAGCCCCTGAAGTGGCTTATGCAGATGAAGGGTGGGAACCCGAAATTGCTCAGGTGGTCCATTAGCCTGCAAGGGCTAGACTTCACCATAGAGCACAGACCAGGGAAGAGTCACGATAATGCAGATGGCCTTTCCAGAAGGTATGTTGACCGTCTGGATGAGGGTGTCTATCCCGTGGGAGATTAGACACCCTCCACCTCAGTCTGGGGGGGGCGACTGTGATGCTGGAAATGCATCTGAGGGACAGGGCCTCTGAATCCTAGTCCTTTTTCTGTTTTTACCGTGTGTTCTGTCACGTTTTCTGCCCCGGAGTCCATGTGGGACTCCTGGCAGTGCAGCTCTCTCTTTTGGTTTGGTGAACAGACCCATGGGATACCCTTATGGCACCCATGGGTAGGGGTACAACCCTGTGCCCCTAGTGTATGTTTTTGGGCACCTGTGGGTGGCCCCAGAGCAGGGTATGGGCTGGTGGCAGCTCCGTGCTGAATTTGACAGGTGCTCCGGGTGTCCTCCATTTTGGGATACCCTGGCCCTGCCATTGGGATCAGTTGATTCCTGATAGAAAACAAGATGGCCCCTGTGGCCTCTTGCTTTCTATGGCCTGTTATCTTGTTTTCCCAAAGTCCTGGGAAGCCCTGTCTCTGTCCCTTCCCCCTGACTGGCTGTTGGGTGGAAGCTCCATGTATGGTATTGTTGTGAAGGCCCAGCTAGACTGGCTGGAGCCTTCTCAGTGACTGTATGTTGTGGGTACCTCCTGTGGGTGGGACCTGGGTGAATGGAGTGTGTGACCAATATACACTCCTTGTGGTTGTCAGGTTTCTGGCATGAGAGACAAAGACTGAGACAGCCCTGCCCGAAACTGGCCTGAATGCAGTGTGTAGTGTTGAATGGCTGGGTACTTGTCCCAATCCACATTCCCTGTTGTGAGTGTCTGGAAGGGAGGAGTGTGGCCTGAATGCACTGTGTGCCTGATTGGCTGACTGACTGCATGAATGCCCTGCAGTATGATTGGCTGCTGAGTGTGTACCAGCAGCGTGGATGATAGAGAGTATAATATATCTGGGGACCTCTCACCACTGGAAAAGTGTTCAGAAGGAACCATTGGTTGAGAAGTGACCATTGTGCTCCTAAAGCAGCCAGGGAGCTGAGTCTCCACTCTACGAGTAACTGGAACTGCTGATCCTCGACGTCCAGCTGGAAGAAGAAGACTTGCTGTGGCATTTGCTTCGACCGATCTGAAGGCTGACGAGATCGTCGAGGGCTGACCCGAGAGAGGACCTGGTAAGGCGCCCTCTTCCCGTGCTCCGAGGGACCATCGAGCACCGCTCCATCTTCGCCGAAGCGCCCTGGAAGACAGACCCTCGAAAGGCTGTCGACCCGAGACGGGACCGCTGAGGAGATCGAAGTGAAGCACCCGGACATCGACGCCGTCGAAGTCCATTGCCGTCGACCAGGGTTCGCAGGTTTGTGTAACCACTGGAGGCCCGTCGAAGTTGTGTTGCCCAGCCGTGGGAACCACTTGACGCCGTGCCGCCGACGACTGGAGCCGTCCGCTCCTTTGCCTAAGAACATTCAATCGAAGGACTCTCTCGACCGCATCGTCGACCGCTTATCCTGCCGGAGAAAGTCGAGGACGACCAACGCGCCGAGGAGAAACCTGCCGGTGGGTTTCCCGCCACCCGACGACCTCAAAGACTCGGACGACTCGACGCCCTTGCTGGGCCTCCGTCTCTACAATCTTTGCAGTCCAGAACTATTGTCATCGAGGTGCCCCGCACACCTCCGCCTTGCAGGACGCCGACGCTCCGACGCCGACGAGCACCGCTCGGACGAGGCTGCCGCCTCATCAACATCGTTCTACCTCGTTTGTCGACGGACGTTCGACGCCCCGTGCCTCCCGCTTGAAAGGGAAGGCATTCAAGACGGGCCGTCGATTCCCCGTCGCCGAACAGCGAGTTCCTCGACGTTTGTCGACGTCTCTTCAAGGAGCTCGACTCCACCAGGTACATTGGGGGGGTAAAAACATTGTAGGAGAGAATAAGACTTGCAGAGCAATATATGGACTGGGCTTGTGCTATATCTTTATTTACAGGTTGCCCAGGTGGGGGGATCTCCACACAGAACTGTGTCCAGTGGTAGGGGCCAGTATTCTGCCTATTGCTCAACCATCTTATTTTCTCTCCTCTCTCTATTGCCGGTTTCACTCTATTGGTCTGGGTGACATTGTACAGTATTGTTAATGCACTGTAATGGGATCTAGGGTGGTACCACTTTAGGATTGTAAATATTTGCCATTGTAGATTTTGCCGGAGTACAAAGTGAGTTATTATGATAAATGTACATAACCTTAAATATTGATTATATAAAGACTGTGTTCTAACCAATACAGAGTGTGGATATTCCTTTGTGGGGGCTTGGGGACTACACTGTACTTAAGAACCAGCCTGCATCACCTCCTGAGAAGCTAGGCCTTGATTGCTCGACCATTGCTACCGAATAGAGAATCTTGGCTGGGGTCTCCTGTGCCTCTCCTCCACCATATAGGGAGTGGAAGTACAGACACCCCCCACTGGTCGTTGAGGCCCTTCTCTCACACAGGGTCTGCATGAAACAGAGGAAACCCTCAGGAACTACAAGGTCACATCCCTTCTGCCCGATACTTAAGGCAACCCAAGACGTGATTCACTCTCCAGTGTTGCATAGGAATCTTCACCAGGGTCTGCAGGAAAAAGAGGAAAACCACAGGAACTGCAAGGTCACATCCCTGCTGCATGAGACCTCAAGCAACCCAAGACGTAAATCAATCTCCAGTGTTGCATAGGAATCTTCGCCAGGGTCTTCATGAAACGGAGGAAAACCACAGGAACTACAAGTTCACATCCCTACAGCACGAGACCTTAAGCAACCCAAGACGTGAATCACTGTCAAGTGTTGCATAGCTAGCTTCTCCAGAGTCTGCATGAAACAGAGGAAAACCACAGGAACTACAAGGTCACATCCCTGCTGCACGGGACCTCAAGCAACCCAAGACGTGAATCACTCTCCAGTGTCGCATAGGTATCTTCGTCACGGTCTGCATGAAACAGAGGAGAACCACAGGAACTACAAGGTCACATCCCTGCAGCACGAGACGTCAAGCAACCCAAGACGTGAATCACTCTCCAGTGTTGCATAGGTATCTTTGCCAGGGTCTGCATGAAACAGAGGAAAACCACAGGAACTACAAGGGCACACCCCTACTGCACGAGACCTCAAGCAACCCAAGATGTGAATCACTCTCCAGTGTAGCATAGGTATCTTCATCACGGTCTGCATGAAACAGAGGAAAACCACAGGAACTACTAGGTCACATCCCGACTACATGAGACATTAAGCAAACCAAGATGTAAATCACTGTCTAGTGTTGCATAGGTATCTTCGCCAGGGTCTGCATGAAACAGAGGAAAACCACAGGAACTACAAGGTCACATCAATATGCACAATACTTATGGCAACCCAAGACGTGATTCACTCTCCAGTGTTGCATAGGAATCTTTGCCAGGGTCTGCATGAAACAGAGGAAAACCACAGGAACTACAAGGTCACACCCCTACTGCACGAGACCTCAAGCAACCCAAGACGTGAATCACTCTCTAGTGTTGCATAGGAATCTTCGCCAGGGTCTTCATGAAACAGAAGAAAACCACAGGAACTACAAGTTCACATCCCTACAGCACGAGACCTCAAGCAGCCCAAGACGTGAATCACTCTCCAGTGTTGCATAGGTATCTTTGCCAGGGTCTGCATGAAACAGAGGAAAACCACAGGAACTACAAGGGCACACCCCTGCTGCACGAGACCTCAAGCAACCCAAAACGAGATTCACTCTCCAGTGTTGCATAGGTATCTTCGCCAAGGTCTGCAAAAAACAGAGGAACACCACAGGAACTACAAGGTCACAACCCTACTGCATGAGACTTATGGCAACCCAAGACGTGATTCACTCTCCAGTGTTGCATAGGTATCTTCACCTGGGTCTGCATGAAACAGAGGAAAACCACAGGAACTACAAGTTCACATCCCTACAGCACGAGACCTCAAGCAACCCAAGACGTGAATCACTTTCAAGTGTTGCATAGGTATCTTTGCCAGGGTCTGCATGAAACAGAGGAAAACCACAGGAACTACAAGGGCACACCCCTACTGCACGAGACCTCAAGCAACCCAAAACGAGATTCACTCTCCAGTGTTGCATAGGTATCTTCACCAGGGTCTGCAAAAAACAGTGGAACACCACAGGAACTACAAGGTCACATCCCTACTGCACGAGATTTATGGCAACCCAAGACATGAGTCAATCTCCAGTGTTGCATAGGTATCTTCGCCCGGGTCTGCATGAAACAGAGGAAAACCACAGGAACAACTAGGTCACATCCCGACTACATGAGACCTTAAGCAACCCAAGATGTAAATCACTCTCCAGTGTTGCATAGGTATCTTCGCCAGGGTCTGCATGAAACAGAGGAAAACCACAGGAACTACAAGGTCACATCCCTATGCACAATACTTATGGCAACCCAAGACGTGATTCACTCTCCAGTGTTGCATAGGAATCTGCACCAGGGTCTGCATGAAACAGAGGAAAACCACAGAAACTACAAGGTCACATCCCTACTGCACGAGACCTCAAGCAACCCAAGACGTGAATCACTCTCTAGTGTTGCATAGGAATCTTCGCCAGGGTCTTCATGCGTGATGCTGGAAATGCATCAGAGGGACAGGGCCTCTGAATCCTTGTCCTTTACTGCTTTTTATCGTGTGTTCTGTCATGTTTTCTGCCCAGGAGTCCATGGTGGACTCCTGGCAGTGCAGCTCTCTCTTTTGGTTTGGTGAACAGACCCATGGGATACCCTTATGGCACCCATGGGTAGGGGTACAACCCTGTGCCCCTAGTGTATGTTTTTGGGCACCTGTGGGTGGCCCCAGAGCAGGGTATGGGCTGGTGGCAGCTCCGTGCTGAGTTTGACAGGTGCTCCGGGTGTCCTCCATTTTGGGATACCCTGGCCCTGCCATTGGGATCAGTTGATTCCTGATAGAAAACAAGATGGCCCCTGTGGCCTCTTGCTTTCTATGGCCTGTTATCTTGTTTTCCCATAGTCCTGGGAAGCCCTGTCTCTGTCCCTTCCCCCTGACTGGCTGTTGGGTGGAAGTTCCATGTATGGTATTGTTGTGAAGGCCCAGCTAGACTGGCTGGAGCCTTCTCAGTGACTGTATGTTGTGGGTACCTCCTGTGGGTGGGACCTGGGTGAATGGAGTGTGTGACCAATATACACTCCTTGTTGTGGTTGTCTGGTTTCTGGCATGAGAGACAAAGACTGAGACAGCCCTGCCCGAAACTGGCCTGAATGCAGTGTGTAGTGTTGAATGGCTGGGTACTTGTCCCATTCCACATTCCCTGTTGTGAGTGTCTGGAAGGGAGGAGTGTGGCCTGAATGCACTGTGTGCCTGATTGGCTGACTGACTGCATGAATGACCTGCAGTATGATTGGCTGCTGAGTGTGTGCCAGCAGCGTGGATGAGAGAGAGGATAGTATATCTGGGGACCTCTCACCACTGGAAAAGTGTTCAGAAGGGACCTTTGGTTGAGAAGCGACCATTGTGCTCCTAAAGCAGCCAGTGAGCTGAGTCTCCACTCTACGAGTAACTGGAACTGCTGATCCTCGACGTCCAGCTGGAAGAAGAAGACTTGCTGTGGCATTTGCTTCGACCGATCCGAAGGCTGACGAGATCGTCGAGGGCTGACCCGAGAGAGGACCTGGTAAGGCGCCCTCTTCCCGTGCTCCGAGGGACCATCGAGCACCGCTCCATCTTCGCCGAAGCGCCCTGGAAGACAGACCCTCGAAAGGCTGTCGACCCGAGACGGGACCGCTGAGGAGATCGAAGTGAAGCACCCGGACATCGACGCCGTCGAAGTCCATTGCCGTCGACCAGGGTTCGCAGGTTTGTGTAACCGCTGGAGGCCCGTCGAAGTTGTGTTGCCCAGCCGTGGGAACCACTTGACGCCGTGCCGCCGACGACTGGAGCCGTCCGCTCCTTTGCCTAAGAACATTCAATCGAAGGACTCTCTCGACCGCATCGTCGACCGCTTATCCTGCCGGAGAAAGTCGAGGACGACCAACGCGCCGAGGAGAAACCTGCCGGTGGGTTTCCCGTCACCCGACGACCTCAAAGACTCGGACGACTCGACGCCCTTGCTGGGCCTCCGTCTCTACAATCTTTGCGGTCCAGAACTATTGTCATCGAGGTGCCCCGCACACCTCCGCCTTGCAGGACGCCGATGCTCCGACGCCGACGAGCACCGCTCGGACAAAGCTGCCGCCTCATTGACATCGTTCTACCTCGTTTGTCGACGGACGTTCGACGCCCCGTGCTTCCCGCTTGAAAGGGAAGGCATTCAAGAAGGGCCGTCGATTCCCCGTCGCCGAACAGCGAGTTCCTCGACGTTTGTCGACGTATCTTCGAGGAGCTCGACTCCACCAGGTACATTGGGGGGGTAAAAACATTATAGGAGAGAATAAGACTTGCAGAGCAATATATGGACTGGGCTTGTGCTATTTCTTTATTTACAGGTTGCCCAGGTGGGGGGATCTCCACACAGAACTGTGTCCAACGGTAGGGGCCAGTATTCTGCCTATTGCTCAACCCTCTTATTTTCTCTCCTCTCTCTATTGCTGGTTTCACTCTATTGGTCTGTGTGACATTGTACAGTATTGTTAATGCACTGTAATGAGATCTAGGGTGGTACCACTGTAGGATTGTATATATTTGCCATTGTAGATTTTGCCGGAGTACAAAGTGAGTTATTATGATAAATGTACATAACCTTAAATATTGATTATTTAAAGACTGTGTTCTAACCAATACAGAGTGTGGATATTCCTTTGTGGGGGCTTGGGGAATACACTGTACTTAAGAACCAGCCTGCATCACCTCCTGAGAAGCTAGGCCTTGATTGCTCGACCATTGCTACCGAATAGAGAATCTTGGCTGGGGTCTCCTGTGCCTCTCCTCCACCATATAGGGAGCGGAAGTACAGACACGCCCCACCGGTCGTTGAGGCCCGTCTCTCACATCGCTCAAGAAGGATCTGTCGACGCCTCTTCGAAGAACTCGACTCCACCAGGTACATTGGGGGGGTAAAAACATTATAGGAGGGAATAAAACTTGCAGAACAATATATGGACTGGGCTTGTGCTATATCTTTATTTTACAGGTTGCCCAGGTGGGGGGATCTCCACACAGAACTGTGCCTAGTGGTAGGGGCCAGTATTCTGCCTATTGGTCAACCATCTTATTTTCTCTCCTCTCTCTATTGCTGGTTTCACTCTATTGATCTGTGTGATATTGTTACAGTATTGTTGATGCACTTTAAGAAGATCTGGTACAAGGGGTGGTACCACTTTAGAATTGTATATATTTGCCATTGTTGATTTTCCAGAGTACAAAGTGAGTTATTGTGATAAGTGTACATAACCTTGACTATTGATTATATAAAGACTGTGTTCTAACCAATACAGTGTGTGGACATTCCTTTGTGGGGGCTTGGGGTACACTGTACTTAAGAACCAGCCTGCATCACCTCCTGAGAAGCTAGGCCTTGATTGCTCGTCCATTGCTACCGTATTAGAGAATCCTGGCCGGGGTCCTCTGTGCCTCTCCTCTACCATATAGAGAGCAGAAGTACAGACACCCCCCACCGGTTGTTTTTCTCTTCACATCATGAAACAGAGGAAAACCACAGGAACTACAAGGTCACATCCTTACTGCACGAGACCTTAAGCAACCCAAAACGTGATTCACTCTCCAGTGTTGCATAGGTATCTTCGCCAAGGTCTGCAAAAAACAGAGGAACACCACAGGAACTACAAGGTCACAACCCTACTGCACGAGACTTATGGCAACCCAAGATGTGATTCACTCTCCAGTGTTGCATAGGTATCTTCGCCTGGGTCTGCATGAAACAGAGGAAAACCACAGGAACTACCAGGTCACATCCCGACTACACGAGACCTCAAGCAACCCAAGACGTGAATCACTCTCCAGTGTTGCATAGGTATCTTCGCCAGGATTTGTATGCAACAGAGGAAAACCACAGGAACTACAAGGTCACATCCCTGATGCATGAGTCCTCAAGCAATCCAAGATGTGAATCACTCTCCAGTGTTGCATAGGTATCTTCGCCAGGGTCTGCATGAAACAGAGGAAAACCACAGGCACTACAAGGTCACATCCCTATGCACAATACTTGTGGCAACCCAAGACGTGATTCACTCTCCAGTGTTGCATAGGAATCTTTGCCAGGGTCTGCATGAAACAGAGGAAAACCACAGGAACTACAAGGTCACATCCCTACTGCACGAGACCTCAAGCAACCCAAGACGTGATTCACTCTCCAGTGTTGCATAGGAATCTTTGCCAGGGTCTGCATGAAACAGAGGAAAACCACAGGAACTACAAGGTCACATCCCTACTGCACGAGACCTCAAGCAACCCATGACATGAATCACTCTCCAATGTTGCATAGGTATCTTCGCCGGATTTGTATGCAACAGAGGAAAACCACAGGAACTACAAGGTCACAACCCTACTGCATGAGACTTATGGCAACCCAAGACGTGATTCACTCTCCAGTGTTGCATAGGTATCTTCACCTGGGTCTGCATGAAACAGAGGAAAACCACAGGAACTACTAGGTCACATCCCGACTACACGAGACCTCAAACAACCCATGACGTGAATCACTCTCCAATGTTGCATAGGTATCTTCGCCGGATTTGTATGCAACAGAGGAAAACCACAGGAACTACAAGGTCACATCCCTGCTGCACGAGACCTCAAGCAACCCAAGACGTGAATCACTCTCCAGTGTCGCATAGGTATCTTTGCCAGGGTCTGCATGAAACAGAGGAAAACCACAGGAACTAAAAGGGCACACCCCTACTGCACGAGACCTCAAGCAACCCAAAACGTGATTCACTCTCCAGTGTTGCATAGGTATCTTCACCAGGGTCTGCAAAAAACAGTGGAACACCACAGGAACTACAAGGCCACATCCCTACTGCACGAGATTTATGGCAACCCAAGACATGAGTCAATCTCCAGTGTTGCATAGGTATCTTCACCCGGGTCTGCATGAAACAGAGGAAAACCACAGGAACGACTAGGTCACATCCCGACTACATGAGACCTTAAGCAACCCAAGATGTAAATCACTCTCCAGTGTTGCATAGGTATCTTCGCCAGGGTCTGCATGAAACAGAGGAAAACCACAGGAACTACAAGGTCACATCCCTATGCACAATACTTATGGCAACCCAAGACGTGATTCACTCTCCAGTGTTGCATAGGAATCTGCGCCAGGGTCTGCATGAAACAGAGGAAAACCACAGAAACTACAAGGTCACATCCCTACTGCTCGAGACCTCAAGCAACCCAAGACGTGAATCACTCTCTAGTGTTGCATAGGAATCTTCGCCAGGGTCTTCATGAAACAGAGGAAAACCACAGGAACAACAAGGTCACATCCCTACTGCCGAGACCTTAAGCAACCCAAAACATGATTCACTCTCCAGTGTTGCATAGGTATCTTCGCCAAGGTCTGCAAAAAACAGAGGAACACCACAGGAACTACAAGGTCACAACCCTACTGCACGAGACTTATGGCAACCCAAGATGTGATTCACTCTCCAGTGTTGCATAGGTATCTTCGCCTGGGTCAGCATGAAACAGAGGAAAACCAGAGGAACTACTAGGTCACATCCCGACTACACGAGACCTCAAGCAACCCAAGACATGAATCACTCTCCAGTGTTGCATAGGTATCTTCGCCAGGATTTGTATGCAACAGAGGAAAACCACAGGAACTACATGGTCACATCCCTGATGCATGAGTCCTCAAGCAATCCAAGATGTGAATCACTCTCCAGTGTTGCATAGGTATCTTTGCCAGGGTCTGCATGAAACAGAGGAAACCCACAGGAACTACAAGGTCACATCCCTTCTGCACGATACTTAAGGCAACCCAAGACGTGATTCACTCTCCATGTTGCATAGGAATCTTCGCCAGGGTCTGCAGGAAAAAGAGGAAAACCACCGGAACTACAAGGTCACATCCCTGCTGCACGAGACCTCAAGCAACCCAAAACGTGAATCACTCTGCAGTGTTGCATAGGTATCTTTGCCAGAATCTTCATGAAACAGAGGAAAACCACAGGAACTACAAGTTCACATCCCTACAGCATGAGACCTTAAGCAACCCAAGACGTGAATCACTTTCAAGTGTTGCATACGTATCTTCACCAGAGTCTGCATGAAGCAGAGGAAAACCACAGGAACTACAAGGTCACATCCCTGCTGCACGAGACCTCAAGCAACCCAAGACATGAATCACTCTCCAGTGTTGCATAGGTATCTTTGCCACGGTCTGCATGAAACAGAGGAAAACCACAGGAACAACAAGGTCACATCCCTACTGCACGAGACTTATAGCAACCCAAGACATGATTCACTCTCCAGTGTTGCATAGATATCTTCGCCAGGGTCTGCAAAAACAGAGGAAAACCACAGGAACTACTAGGTCACATCCCGACTACATGAGACCTTAAGCAACCCAAGGTGTAAATCACTATCCAGTGTTGCATAGGTATCTTCGCCAGGGTCTGCATGAAACAGAGGAAAACCACAGGCACTACAAGGTCACATCCCTATGCACAATACTTGTGGCAACCCAAGACGTGATTCACTCTCCAGTGTTGCATAGGAATCTTTGACAGGGTCTGCATGAAACAGAGGAAAACCACAGGAACTACAAGGTCACATCCCTACTGCACGAGACCTCAAGCAACCCAAGACGTGAATCACTCTCTAGTGTTGCATAGGAATCTTTGCCAGGGTCTGCATGAAACAGAGGAAAACCACAGGAACTACAAGGTCACATCCCGACTGCACGAGACCTCAAGCAACCCATGACATGAATCACTCTCCAATGTTGCATAGGTATCTTCGCCGGATTTGTATGCAACAGTGGAAAACCACAGGAACTACAAGGTCACATCCCTACTGCACAATACTTATGGCAACCCAAGACGTGATTCACTCACCAGTGTTGCATGGGAATCTTCGCCAGGGTCTGCATGAAGCAGAGGAAAACCACAGGAACTACAAGGTCACATCCCTGATGCATGAGTCCTCAAGCAATCCAAGACGTGAATCTCTCTCCAGTGTTGCATAGGTATCTTCGCCAGGGTCTGCAGGAAAAAGAGGAAAACCACGGGAACTGCAAGGTCACATCCCTGCTGCACGAGACCTCAAGCAACCCAAGACGTAAATCACTCTCCAGTGTCGCATAGGTATCTTCGTCACGGTCTGCATGAAACAGAGAAGAACCACAGGAACTACAAGGTCACATCCCTGCTGCACGAGCCCTTCAAGCAACCCAAGATGTGAATTACTCTCCAGTGTTGCATAGGTATCTTTGCCAGGGTGTAAAGAAAGACCGGTGGGGGGTGTCTGTACTTCTGCTCTCTATATGGTAGAGGAGAGGCACAGAAGACCCCAGCCAAGATTCTCTATTACGGTAGCAATGGTCGAGCAATCAAGGCCTAGCTTCTCAGGAGGTGATGCAGGCTGGTACTTAAGTACAGTGTAGTCCCCAAGCCCCCACAAAGGAATGTCCACACACTGTATTGGTTAGAACACAGTCTTTATATAATCAATATTCAGGTTATGTACACTTATCATAATAACTCACTTTGTACTCAGGAAAATCAACAATGGCAAATATATACAATTCTAAAGTGGTACCACCCTTTGTATTAGACCTCATTAAAGTGCATGAACAATACTGTAACGATGTCACACAGATCAATAGAGTGAAACCAGCAATAGAGAGAGGAGAGAAAATAAGATGGTTGAGCAATAGGCAGAATACTGGCCCCTACCACTAGACACAGTTCTGTGTGGAGATCCCCCCACCTGGGCAACCTGTAAAATAAAGATATAGCACAAGCCCAGTCCATATATTGTTCTGCAAGTCTTATTCCCTCCTATAATGTTTTTACCCCCCCAATGTACCTGGTGGAGTCAAGTTCTTCGAAGAGGCGTCGACAGATCCTTCTTGAGCGACCCCCTTTCAAGCGGGAGTCACGGATCGTCGAGAAACGTTGAGAAACTCGGCGTTCGGCGACGCGGAATCGACGGCCCTTCTTGAATGCCTTCCCTTTCAAGCGGGAGGCACGGGGCGTCGAACGTCCGTCGACAAACAGGGTAGAACGGCGTCGATGAGGCCGTTCTACCCTTCGTCCGAGCGGTGCTCGTCGGCGTCGGAGCGTCGGCGTCCTGCAAGGCAGAGGCGTGCGGGGCACCTCGGTGACAATAGTTCTGCACCGCAAAGATTGTGGAGACGGAGGCCCAGCAAGGGCGTCGAGTCGTTTGAGTCTTTGTGATCTTCGGGTGGCGGGAAACCCACCGGCAGGTTTCTCCTCGGCGCGTTGGTCGTCCTCGACTTTCTCCGGCAGGATAAAGCGGTCGACGGTGCGGACGAGGGAGTCCTTCGATTCGAATGTTCTTAGGCAAAGGAGCGGACGCCTCCGGTCGTCGGCGGCACGGCGTCAAGTGGTTCCCACGGCTGGGCAACACAACGTCGACAGGCCTCCAGCGGTTACACAAACCTGCGAACCCTGGTCGACGGCAATGTACTTCGACGGCGGCGATGTCCGGGTGCTTCACTTCGATCTCCTCGGCGGTCCCATCTCGGGTCGACAGCTTTTCGAGGGTCCGTCTTCCAGGGCGCTTCGGCGAAGATGGAGCGGTGCTCGATGGTCCCTCGGAGCACGGGAAGAGGGCGCCTTACCAGGTCCTCTCTCGGGTCAGCCTTCGACGATTTCGGCAACCTTCGGATCGGTCGAAGCAAATGCCACAGCAAGTCTTCTTCTTCCAGCTGGACGTCGAGGATCAGCAATTGCAGTTACTCTTAGAGTGGAGACTCAGCTCCAGGATGCTTCTGAACGTTCCTGAACGTTCCTGAACCTCCTACCAGTGGTGAGAGGTCCCCAGATATACTATTCTGCCTCTCATCCACACTGCTGGCACACACTCAGCAGCCAATCATACAGAAAGGCATTCATGCAGTCAGTCAGCCAATCAGGCACACAGTGCATTCAGGCCACACTCCTCCCTTTCAGACACTCACAACAAGGAATGTGGATTGGGACAAGTACCCAGCCATTCAACACTACCCACTGCATTCAGGCCAGTTTCGGGCAGGGCTGTCTCAGTCTTTGTCTCTCATGCCAGAAACCAGACAACCACAACAAGGAGTGTATATTGGTCACACACTCCATTCACCCAGGTCCCACCCACAGGAGGTACCCACAACATACAGTCACTGGGAAGGCTCCAGTCAGTCTAGCTGGGCCTTCACAACAACACCATATATGGAACTTCCACCCAACAGCCAGTCAGGGGGAAGGGACAGAGTCAGGGATTCCCAGGACTTTGGGAAAACAAGATAACAGCCAATAGAAAGCAAGAGGCCACAGGGGCCATCTTGTTTTCTATCAGGAATCAACTGATCCCAATGGCAGGGCCTGGGTATCCCAAAATGGAGGACACCCAGAGCACCTGTCAAATTCAGCATGGAGCTGCCACCAGCCCATACCCTGCTCTGGGGCCACCCACAGGTGCCCAAAAACATACACTAGGGGCACAGGGTTGTACCCCTACCCATGGGTGCCATAAGGGTATCCCATGGGTCTGTTCACCAAACCAAAAGAGAGAGCTGCACTGCCAGGAGTCCCACATGGACTCCTGGGCAGAAAACATGACAGAACACACGATAAAAAGCAGTAAAAGTCAAAGATTCAGAGGCCCTGTCCCTCTGATGCATTTCCAGCATCACACAGGGTCTGCATGAAACAGAGGAAAACCACAGGAACTACAAGGTCACATCCCTACTGCACGAGGCCTCAAGCAACCCAAGACGTGAATCACTCTCTAGTGTTGCATAGCAATCTTTGCCATGGTCTGCATGAAACAGAGGAAAACCACAGGAACTACAAGGGCACACCCCTACTGCACGAGACCTCAAGCAACCCAAAACGTGATTCACTCTCCAGTGTTGCATAGGTATCTTCACCAGGGTCTGCAAAAAACAGAGGAAAACCACAGGAACTACTAGGTCACATCCCGACTACATGAGACCTTAAGCAACCCAAGATGTAAATCACTCTCCAGTGTTGCATAGGTATCTTCGCCAGGGTCTGCATGAAACAGGGGAAAACCACAGGAACTACAAGGTCACATCCCTAGGCACAATACTTATGGCAACCCAAGACGTGATTCACTCTCCAGGTTGCATAGGAATCTTCACCAGGGTCTGCAGGAAAAAGAGGAAAACCACCGGAACTACAAGGTCACATCCCTGCTGCACGAGACCTCAAGCAACCCAAGACGTTAATCCCTCTCCAGTGTTGCATAGGTATCTTTGCCAGGGTCTTTATGAAACAGAGGAAAACCACAGGAACTACAAGTTCACATCCCTACAGCACGAGACCTTAAGCAACCCAAGACGTGAATCACTTTCAAGTGTTGCATACGTATCTTCACCAGAGTCTGCATGAAACAGAGGAAAACCACAGGAACTACAAGGACACATCCCTGCTGCAGGAGACCTCAAGCAACCATAGACGTGAATCACTCTCCAGTGTTGCATAGGTGTAACGCTCACCTGATTCTCGCAGAGGCGCCGGTCTTGACTGGGCGACTACCGTATCTTCAAAGGTGATGTGTAGCACCCGGTTGGCTCTTTGGGCTGGACCTCTGTGCACTGTATGCCTGACGTGTAGAGTAAGATGTCTTAGGTAAGTGAATGCCGAGCTCTCCATCTGCCTCGGGGCAGGGTGCTGTAACCAGTTTCTTCACTGGATAGGTAGCGCAGGCCTCTTGACTTCAGAGGACTGCTGTCCGTCGTTTACTGCACGAACGGTAAGTTTCGAGTCATTCAAATGTCTTTAAAGTCTTTAGTAATGATGTCTCTTGTTTTGCAGGGTTCCGGCGATGGCGGATGACGGGCTGAAGTGAGTTGAAGATGGAGCCCGTGTGATGAATAGAAGCGCCTGGAAGCACGTAAGTAAGCGCTTGTTGCCTGCTTCACCATGCGCTCTAACTGTCCTTTTATTTTGCAGGTACGAGTTCGGAGCGGCTGCAGGGTGCTGGAATACCCACTGGATTAGATGTGGAAAGGAGTAATGGCACGGGAGTATTAAAGTTCCCCAATGTCTTTAAACGCACCTTGTTTTGTCTTTCAGATGCGGGATGCAGCGCCGAAGGCCTCCGGAGCGTGCGAAGAGTTGGTAAACTTTTGTCTTTCAGATGCCGGAATGCTAACCTGTTCTTTCTTGTCTTTATAGGTGTTGCTGAAGACTGGATTCAGGATGGTAAGCCTTTGCCTTTCAGATGCCGGAATGCTAACCTGTTCTTTCTTGTCTTTATAGGTGTTGCTGAAGACTGGATTCAGGATGGTAAGCCTTTTTCCTTAGGCCCAGGACCGGATGCAGAAGACACGATGAGCGTTCTGCTGCAGAGGTTGCAGAATAACGCAAAGCAAGATTCATCCACTGGGTGTGGTTTAAATAGCCTCCTGTAGTGCTTAGGTGTCTCCTTCCACAGCCACGCCTAAGTAAGAAAAGAGTTCCTGGTAAGAAAAGAGTTCCTGCCTTCCAGAAGAGTTCCAGTGTTCTGAATCTAGGGAGTGGCTCCAGCCCCACCCAACAGGAAAAGTAGTTCCAAACAGAAGAGGATCAGAGGCTCAACTGGCAGGCAAGTAAGCAGCATGGTCTGCTGAAGGTAAGTCCACCCAAGCATTATGAGCCCGGCGCTTCCAGCGCTGGGACTGGGCATATTTATGAGCCTGGTGCCACTGGCGCCAGGACTGGGTCCAAAAGGTCCCAATTGGGACTGGTTGGCACTCGGAACCTGGGTTATGGATCTGCTTCCAAGGGAGTTGGGAAAACCCTGACCTTTTGGAAGCAGAGATCATGACAGTACCCCCCCTCAAGGCCCCTCCCAAACCTGGCTTCTCCGGGGGTTTTGGCTTGTCAGGAAATGTTCGGTGAAATCTTTTGATTAGGCGAGGAGCGTGGACATATTCAGCAGGTTCCCAGGATCTCTCTTGGGGGCCGTAGCCTTTCCAGTCAATTAGGTAGAATAGTTTAGATTTGGAGATCTTGGAGTCCAGAATGCTTTTGACTTCAAACTCGAGTTCTCCATCCACTAGGATAGGTTTTGGAGATTTGGTTAGTCGGGTTTGAGGTTGCACGGGTTTTAATAGAGAGACGTGGAAGACCGGATGTATCTTCATGTGCGGGGGCAAGTCCAACTTGACCGCTACTGGGTTTACTATGGTAGTGATGGAATAGGGACCAAGGTATCTTGGGTTGAATGTGCGTGGCCCCTTTAGAGATAGATATTTGGTGGATAACCAGACTTGATCCCCTACTTGATAGTGAGGGGCTTCCTTCCGATGTTGATCTGCTCCTTTCTTGTATTGTTCTTTAGCCTTTTGAAGGTGAGAAACAGCTTCCTTAAAGGCTTGGGTGATTGTAGAATGCAGGTAGTCTACTGCTGGTGTTTCAAGATCTTGGAGGGGATCCAACTCCGAGGTTCGAGGGTGACTGCCGTACAAAAGAAAAAACGGGGTTTTCCCAGTTCCCGAATGGACAGAGTTATTGTAGGCATACTCGGCTATCCAAAGGATATCTTTCCAAGTTTTTTCAGTTTGTTGCAGCATGCAGCGTAAATACTGTTCCAGAGTTTGATTGGTCCTCTCGGTTTGTCCGT
Source organism: Ambystoma mexicanum (assembly GCF_040938575.1). NCBI lineage: Eukaryota > Metazoa > Chordata > Amphibia > Caudata > Ambystomatidae > Ambystoma > Ambystoma mexicanum. The sequence continues at coordinate 562,723,449 of NC_090921.1, forward strand.
CGGTCTGAGGGTGGTGACTGGTCGATAGTCTCACATCAATTTGAGCCGACCGACAGCAACTTCGCCAAAAATGAGAAATAAATTGACTACCTCGATCCTAAATTAGAACCGAAGGAAAACCGTGCAGTCGGACGATGTTTTCGAGAAATTCTCGGGCCAGAGTTGCTGCTGTTGGCAAGCCTTTGAGCGGAATGAAATGCGCCATCTTGGAGAATAAGTCCACGATTACTAGAATCGTATTGTATCCGGAGCATGGAGGTAGATCGGTGATGAAGTCCATAGAAAGCGTATGCCAAGGGCGAGGTGGGATGTCAATAGGGCGTAAGAGGCCTGCTGGTCTTTCCTTTTGACTCTTGTTTTGGGCGCATACTCCACAGGACATTATAAAGTCTCTGATATCTTTTTTCCAAGACGGCCACCAGAAGTAGCGCTTGATCTTTTCTGAGGTCTTGGCTATACCGGGATGACCTTCCATTAAAGAGTCGTGATAACAAGAGATTACTTTTTTCTGTAAATCTGTGCTGGGTAGGTATAATCGTTCTTGGAAATACAATAAGTTGTCCTTTACTGCAAAGTCCTTTCCCTGCAGATGCCAATTCTGTATGTCTGCTGGAGTTACAAGTTGCCTGGCTTTATCCTTAACTTCCTCTATGGATTCTGTGGCGATTACACCCAGAATTCTTTGTTCGGGAATGATTGGTACAGGTTTAGGGTTGACCAAGTGTTCTTCCACTCCCATCCGAGAAAGGGCATCGGCTTTACCGTTCTTTGTACCAGGTCGATAGGTAATTATGAAGTCAAACTCGGCGAAGAATAATGCCCAACGGAGTTGTCTAGAGGACTGGGCTTTTGCGGTCTTCAAATATTGCAGGTTTCGGTGATCCGTAATCACAGTAACGGTGTGTCGGGCCCCCAGCAGATAATGCCGCCAAGCCTTAAAGGCAGACTTGATAGCCAGAAGTTCCTTGTCAGTAATCGTGTAATTGATTTCAGGAGGCGAGAATTTGCGGGACCAAAATGCCACGGGATGCAACTGATTGGTTACCGGGTCCTTTTGTGATAGAACTGCCCCCATGGCAAGGCTTGAAGCATCAGTTTCCACGATGTAGGGGAGTTCGGGGCGAGGGTGTTTTAAGATTGGTGCAGAGATAAATTTAGTCTTCAAATCCTGGAAAGCTTGTTCCGCCTCGGTAGACCATTCAAAACGTTTGTTTTTCTTTAACAAGGCAGTGATGGGCTGGACTATTCGAGAGAATTCGGGGATAAACCTGCGGTAAAAGTTAGCGAAGCCTAACATGCTTTGCACACCTTTTACGGAGGATGGTGATGGCCATTTGAGAACTGCATCGACCTTCTTTGAATCCATACGCACTCTGCCAGGTGATAATATGAATCCCAAGAATTCAACTTCAGTCACGTTGAAAACACATTTTTCCAACTTAGCGAAAAGTTTGTGTTGACGCAATCTTTCGAGGACCATTTTCACGTGTTTCCGATGTTCAGATTCCGATGAAGAATAAACGAGGATGTCGTCAATGTAAACAACAACACATACATCTATGAGCTCTCTGAGGACATCGTTCATAAAATATTGAAAGGCGGCCGGGGCATTGCAAAGTCCGAAGGGCATGACCGGATATTCAAATAGCCCATACTTGGTGCGGAAGGCCGTCTTCCATTCATCGCCCTCTTTTACTCGTACCAAGTGGTAAGCTCCTCTAAGATCCAGCTTTGTATATATGCATGCTTTTCTGACTTGGTCCAGGAGTTCAGGGATCAAAGGTAACGGATATCTATTCTTAACGGTGATCTGGTTCAGGGAGCGATAATCGATACAAGTTCTAAGGTCTCCTTCCTTTTTTGGAACGAAGAACAAAGCTGAAGAAGCAGGGGACTTGGAAGGACGAATAAACCCATTTGCCAGGCATTGATCCAGGTATTGTCGAAGGTGAAGGTTCTCAGGCTCGGTGAGGGCATAAATTCTACTACAAGGAGGAGTAGATCCAGGTATCAGGTCTATCTGGCAGTCATAAGACCTATGAGGAGGTAGAGAGTTAGCCTGATCCTTCCGGAAAACATCTTGGTATTCTAGGTATTCAGGAGGTAACTGGGGAGTCTCTGAAGAAATTGCGGCCAGTGCAACACCAGGTGGAGGGTGACAAGTAGAGACACATTCTGGAAACTGGACCGTTCTTGCTCGCCAATCGATCAGAGGATTGTGTTTCTCTAACCAAGGTATTCCTAGAATAATCTGAAACTGAGGGGCCTTGATCACATCGAACACGATCTTCTCATGGTGTCCATCTTGACTTACTAGCGTCACCTCTTGAGTGGTATGCGTTACTGGCCCGGAGGCTATCTCCGTACCATCCACCGTAGTAATGACGTCCTTTACAGCCTTGGGACAAAGAGTTAGATTCATCCTCAAAACCATTTCATGATCCACATAATTGCCGATGGCACCGCTGTCGACGTAAGCTTCAATTGCATGTAATCGATCCAGATTATCAGGGCTAATGAGGACCATAGGTATCACGAAATGCGAGGTCACGGAACTGGTTTTCACGCTCGGCAAGAGGACCTCTATTCTTGTCGGGCGAGGTCGTTTCCCTGCTCAGAGTTTGTAACTTTGGTAACTGCAGCTCCTACTGCCTTCTTGGCAGGTTTCACCGGACAGTCTCGAAGAAAGTGCCCTGAGTTTCCGCAATATAGGCATAATTGCAACTGTTTCCTCCTTTCCCGCTCCCTTTGTGTTAGAGGACCTTTCGGACCCCCTATTTGCATGGGTTCCCCGGAGTCTACTCCTTTGGAAGGAGTTGGCGGTTTGGAAAATACTCGAGCATCAAACTTGGAACGATCGGCCTTCCTGTTCTGCAGCCTGTGATCTATTTGAACGACCAAGTCTATATAATCTGAACAGTCTTGTGGGGGATTCACTACTTGGGCTAAAACGTCTTTGAGCTCTCCACGTAGACCTCTATAAAACAGCGTAATCCTTTTGTCCTCAGGCCATTGAGTTTCCTTCTTAGAGCATTTGTTTCCTGACGAGCTGCATGCACTTCTACCCTTAGTTCCCCAAGTAACCGGGCTAGGGGGTCAGTATCCGAGGTTTCCATAGCGCCTGGGCGAGAGTTTTGCGGTAGGCTTTGCGTTCTGTAACGCTCACCTGATTCTCGCAGAGGCGCCGGTCTTGACTGGGCGACTACCGTATCTTCAAAGGTGATGTGTAGCACCCGGTTGGCTCTTTGGGCTGGACCTCTGTGCACTGTATGCCTGACGTGTAGAGTAAGATGTCTTAGGTAAGTGAATGCCGAGCTCTCCATCTGCCTCGGGGCAGGGTGCTGTAACCAGTTTCTTCACTGGATAGGTAGCGCAGGCCTCTTGACTTCAGAGGACTGCTGTCCGTCGTTTACTGCACGAACGGTAAGTTTCGAGTCATTCAAATGTCTTTAAAGTCTTTAGTAATGATGTCTCTTGTTTTGCAGGGTTCCGGCGATGGCGGATGACGGGCTGAAGTGAGTTGAAGATGGAGCCCGTGTGATGAATAGAAGCGCCTGGAAGCACGTAAGTAAGCGCTTGTTGCCTGCTTCACTATGCGCTCTAACTGTCCTTTTATTTTGCAGGTACGAGTTCGGAGCGGCTGCAGGGTGCCGGAATACCCACTGGATTAGATGTGGAAAGGAGTAATGGCACGTGAGTATTAAAGTTCCCCAATGTCTTTAAACACACCTTGTTTTGTCTTTCAGATGCGGGATGCAGCGCCGAAGGCCTCCGGAGCGTGCGAAGAGTTGGTAAACTTTTGTCTTTCAGATGCCGGAATGCTAACCTGTTCTTTCTTGTCTTTATAGGTGTTGCTGAAGACTGGATTCAGGATGGTAAGCCTTTGCCTTTCAGATGCCGGAATGCTAACCTGTTCTTTCTTGTCTTTATAGGTGTTGCTGAAGACTGGATTCAGGATGGTAAGCCTTTTTCCTTAGGCCCAGGACCGGATTCAGAAGACACGATGAGCGTTCTGCTGCAGAGGTTGCAGAATAACGCAAAGCAAGATTCATCCACCGGGTGTGGTTTAAATAGCCTCCTGTAGTGCTTATGTGTCTCCTTCCACAGCCACGCCTAAGTAAGAAAAGAGTTCCTGGTAAGAAAAGAGCTCCTGCCTTCCAGAAGAGTTCCAGTGTTCTGAATCTAGGGAGTGGCTCCAGCCCCACCCAACAGGAAAAGTAGTTCCAAACAGAAGAGGATCAGAGGCTCAACTGGCAGGCAAGTAAGCAGCATGGTCTGCTGAAGGTAAGTCCACCCAAGCATTATGAGCCCGGCGCTTCCAGCGCTGGGACTGGGCATATTTATGAGCCTGGTGCCACTGGCGCCAGGACTGGGTCCAAAAGGTCCCAATTGGGACTGGTTGGCACTCGGAACCTGGGTTATGGATCTGCTTCCAAGGGAGTTGGGAAAACCCTGACCTTTTGGAAGCAGAGATCATGACAATAGGTATCTTTTCCACGGTCTGCATGAAACAGAGGAAAACCACAGGAACAACAAGGTCACATCCCTACTGCACGAGACCTATAGCAACCCAAGACATGATTCACTCTCCAGTGTTGCATAGATATCTTCGCCAGGGTCTGCAAAAAACAGTGGAACACCACAGGAACTACAAGGTCACATCCCTGCTGCACGAGACTTATGGCAACCCAAGACATCATTCACTCTCCAGTGTTTCATAGGTATCTTCACCCGGGTCTGCATTAAACAGAGGAAAACCACAGGAACCATTAGGCCACATCCCGACTACATGAGACCTTAAGCAACCCAAGATGTAAACCACTCTCCAGTGTTGCATAGGTATCTTCGCCAGGGTCTGCATGAAACAGAGGAAAACCACAGGAACTACAAGGTCACATCCCTGCTGCACGAGACCTCAAGCAACCCTAGACTTGAATCACTCTCCAGTGTTGCATAGGTATCTTTGCCAAGGGCTGCATGAAACAGAGGAAAACCACAGGAACTACAAGGGCACACCCCTACTGCACGAGACCTCAAGCAACCCAAAACGAGATTCACTGTCCAGTGTTGCATAGGTATCTTCGCCCGGGTCTGCATGAAACAGAGGAAAACCACAGGAACTACTAGGTCACATCCCGACTACATGAGACCTTAAGCAACCCAAGATGTAAATCACTATCCAGTGTTGCATAGGTATCTTCGCCAGGGTCTGCATGAAACAGAGGAAAACCACAGGCACTACAAGGTCACATCCCTATGCGCAATACTTGTGGCAACCCAAGACGTGATTCACTCTCCAGTGTTGCATAGGAATCTTTGCCATGGTCTGCATGAAACAGAGGAAAACCACAGGAACTACAAGGTCACATCCCGACTACACGAGACCTCAAGCAACCCATGACGTGAATCACTCTCCAATGTTGCATAGGTATCTTCGCCGGATTTGTATGCAACAGAGGAAAACCACAGGAACTACAAGGTCACATCCCTACTGCACAATACTTATGGCAACCCAAGACGTGATTCACTCACCAGTGTTGCATGGGAATCTTCGCCAGGGTCTGCATGAAGCAGAGGAAAACCACAGGAACTACAAGGTCACATCCCTGATGCATGAGTCCTCAAGCAATCCAAGACGTGAATCTCTCTCCAGTGTTGCATAGGTATCTTCGCCAGGGTCTGCAGGAAAAAGAGGAAAACCATGGGAACTGCAAGGTCACATCCCTGCTGCACGAGACCTCAAGCAACCCAAGACGTAAATCACTCTCCAGTGTTGCATAGGAATCTTCGCCAGGGTCTTCATGAAACAGAGGAAAACCACAGGAACTGCAAGTTCACATCCCTACAGCACGAGACCTTAAGCAACCCAAGACGTGAATCACTTTCAAGTGTTGCATAGGTATCTTCACCAGAGTCTGCATGAAACAGAGGAAAACCACAGGAACTACAAGGTTACATCCCTGCTGCACGGGACCTCAAGCAACCCAAGACGTGAATCACTCTCCAGTGTCGCATAGGTATCTTTGTCACGGTCTGCATGAAACAGAGGAGAACCACAGGAACTACAAGGTCACATCCCTGCTGCACGAGCCCTCAAGCAACCCAAGACGTGAATTACTCTCCAGTGTTGCATAGGTATCTTTGCCAGGGTCTGCATGAAACAGAGGAAAACCACAGGAACTACAAGGGCACACCCCTACTGCACGAGACCTCAAGCAACCCAAAACGTGATTCACTCTCCAGTGTTGCATAGGTATCTTCACCAGGGTCTGCAAAAAACAGAGGAAAACCACAGGAACTACTAGGTCACATCCCGACTACATGAGACCTTAAGCAACCCAAAATGTAAATCACTCTCCAGTGTTGCATAGGTATCTTCGCCAGGGTCTGCATGAAACAGAGGAAAACCACAGGAACTACAAGGTCACATCCCTATGCACAATACTTATGGCAACCCAAGACGTGATTCACTCTCCAGGTTGCATAGGAATCTTCGCCAGGGTCTGCAGGAAAAAGAGGAAAACCACCGGAACTACAAGGTCACATCCCTGCTGCACGGGACCTCAAGCAACCCAAGACGTGAATCACTCTCCAGTGTTGCATAGGTATCTTTGCCAGGGTCTTTATGAAACAGAGGAAAACCACAGGAACTACAAGTTCACATCCCTACAGCACGAGACCGTAAGCAACCCAAGACGTGAATCACTTTCAAGTGTTGCATACGTATCTCCACCAGAGTCTGCATGAAACAGAGGAGAACCACAGGAACTACAAGGACACATCCCTGCTGCACGAGACCTCAAGCAACCCAAGACGTGAATCACTCTCCAGTGTTGCATAGGTATCTTTGCCACGGTCTGCATGAAACAGAGGAAAACCACGGGAACAACAAGGTCACATCCCTACTGCACGAGACCTATAGCAACCCAAGACATGATTCACTCTCCAGTGTTGCATAGATATCTTCGCCAGGGTCTGCAAAAAACAGTGGAACACCACAGGAACTACAAGGTCACATCCCTGCTGCACGAGACTTATGGCAACCCAAGACATCATTCACTCTCCAGTGTTTCATAGGTGTCTTCACCCGGGTCTGCATTAAACAGAGGAAAACCACAGGAACTACCAGGCCACATCCCGACTACATGAGACCTTAAGCAACCCAAGATGTAAATCACTCTCCAGTGTTGCATAGGTATCTTCGCCAGGGTCTGCATGAAACAGAGGAAAACCACAGGAACTACAAGGTCACATCCCTGCTGCACGAGACCTCAAGCAACCCAAGACGTGAATCACTCTCCAGTGTTGCATAGGTATCTTTGCCAAGGTCTGCATGAAACAGAGGAAAACCACAGGAACTACAAGGGCACACTGTGATGCTGGAAATGCATCGGAGGGACAGGGCCTCCGTATCCTTGTCCTTTTTCTGTTCTTATCGTGTGTTCTGTCGTGTTTTCCGCGCAGAAGTCCATGCGGGACTCCTGGCGGTGCAGCTCTCTCTTTTGGTTTGGTGAACAGACCCATGGGATACCCTTATGGCACCCATGGGTAGGGGTGCAACCCTGTGCCCCTAGTGTATGTTTTTGGGCACCCGCGGGTGGCCCACAGAGCCGGGTATGGGCTGGTGGCAGCTACATGCTGAATTTGACAGGTGCGCTGGGTATCCGCCATTTTAGGGTACCCCGGCCCTGCCATTGGAATCAGTTGATTCCTGATAGGAAACAAGATGGCCCCGGTGGCCTCTTGCTTTCTATCGCCTGATACCTTGTTTTCCCAAAGTCCTGGGAAGCCCTGACTCTGTCCCTTCCCCCCTGACTGGCTGTGGGGTGGAAGTTCCGTATATGGTGTTGTTGTGAAGGCCCAGCTAGACTTACTGGAGCCTTCCCGCTGACTGTATGTTGTGGGTACCGCCTGTGGGTGGGACCTGGGTGAATGGGGAGTGTGACCAATATGCACTCCGTGTTGTGGCTGTCTGGTTTCTGCCATGAGAGACAAAGACTGAGACAGCCCTGCCCGAAACTGGACTGAATGCAGTGTGTAGAGTTGAATGGCTGAGTACTTGTCTCAATCCACATTCCTTGTTGTGAGTGTCTGAGCGGGAGAAGAGTGGCCTGAATGCCCTGCGTGCCTGATTGGCTGACCGACTGCATGAATGCCCTTCTGTACGATTGGCTGCTGAGTGTATGCCAGCAGTGTGGATGAGAGACCGAATAGTATATCTGGGGACCTCTCACCACTGGAAATTGTTCAGAAGCTGAAGTCCACTACGACGAGTAACTGGAGTAACTGACGCTTGACCTTGAGGCCCTGCTGGAAGAGAAGGATTGCCGTGGCTCTCCTTCACGATCTAAAGGCTGCTGTGTCTCCAAGGACTGACCCAGAGAGGACCTGGTAAGGCGCCCTCTTCCCGAGCTACGAGGGACCATCGTGCACAGCTGACCTTTGCCAAACGCTCCCTGGTAGACAGACCTACGACAGGCTGCCGACCCGATACGGGGACTGCTGAGGAATCCCAAAGCGAAGCACCCGGACTGTTGTCCGCCACTGTCGACGACCGCCGTCGCCGACCGGAGCCGCCGTGCTCCCGTTTGCCTAAGAACTTTAACTTGATCAACGGACGGTCTCGTCTGCATCGCCGTACCGTCTCCTGTGGGAGAAGGCCTGACCGTCGACGCGCCGAGGAGTATCCACCGGTGGGTTTCCCGCCACCCAAAGGCCGCAGAGACGCCGACGACTCGACGCCCTTGCTGGGCCACAGTTCTTCTTCATCTCTTTGCGGTCCAGAACTATCGTCACCGAGGTGCCCCGCACGCCTCTTCCTTGCAGGACGCCAACGCTCTGTCGTCGACGAGCACCGCTCGGATCAAAGCCTGCTGCCTCATCGACGTCGTTCTACCCGGTTCACGGTCGGACGTTCGGCGCCCCGTGTCTCCCGCTTGAAAGGGGCGACATTCAAGAAGGGCCGCCGATTCCCCGACACCGAACCCCGAGTCCGCGACGCCTCTCGACGATCCGTGGCTCCTGCCTTAAAGGGAGTCACTCCAGAAGGATCGGTCGACGCCTCGCCGACGAACTCTACTCCACCAGGTACATTGGGGGGGTAAAACCTTGTGGGAGAGAGCGAGACTCTTGAACAATATATGGACTGGGCTTGTTTTATATATCGTTATTTTACAGGTTGCCCAGATGGGGGGATCTCCACTCAGAGCTGTGTCCAGTAGCAAGGACCAGTCGTCTGCCTATGGTTTCATCCGTCTGCTTTCTCTCTTCTCTCTATTGCTGGTTTCATTGCTATTGATCCGTGTGGCATTTTCACAGCCTTGTTGAATGCACTCAAATCGAATATTAGTGGTACCACTTTAGAATTGTAGATATTTACCATTGTTGATTTTCCGGAGCACAAAGTGCGTTATTGTGATAAGTGTACATAACCTTTGAATATTAATTATATAAAGACTGTGTTTTCAGTAATACAGTGTGTGGACATTCCTTTGTGGGGGCTTGGGGATACACTGTACTTAAGAACCAGCCCGCATCACCTCCTGAGAAGCTAGGCCTTGATTGCTCGACCAGCGTTACCATATCAGAGAATCTCGGCTGGGGTCCTCTGTGCCTTTCCTCTGCCATATAGAGAGCGGAAGTACAGACCCCCCCACCTCGTCCTGACAAGCTTGGTGGCAGCGGTGGGATGCTTATGGTTTTAAGAATCAGTGTATAACCGTGCCACTTACAAAATATCTGCACTTTATTGAATTAAGGTTTAGGTGTGTTCCAAATAACTGCATTACAAGCAATGGAGACCATTGCGAATGGTAAATTGACTCGGATGAGCTTAGAGGCTCTCCAGAGTGCTTGTGAAGCCAGGGAGTTAGACTTTGTGGATAAGTCTAGGGCTGAGCTGATAGCTGCCCTGGTGGACTACCAGACTGATGGTGAAACTCTTGATGAAGGGGGGGATGCAACCAGTGAGGACTCTGCCCCTGGGGTTGTCGCTGAATCTGTTTCTGGGAATGCCGCCATTCCTGCTGCCTCTGTTCAGAACCCCAGCAATTCCATGGAACTTGAGTTATTAAGGATGAAATTGGCCTTTGAATATCGCAAGTTGGAAATAGAAGCTGAGTTTAAGAAAGAGGAGCTGGCACAGCAAGTGGAACTCAAGAATAGGGATCTTGCGCTCAAAGATAAGGACACTGAATGTCAGAGAATCCAGTTAGAGAAAGCTCGAGTGGAGACTTCAGCTAAACCAATTGAGAGTGGCAGGTCCCCAGCCACCAAGTTTATGAAAGATTTGGTTGTTGTGTTTTTGGAGGGTTCAGATATCCTCCAATGGATTGAAGCGTTTGAAATGGCTTGTGCGATTCATGATGTGGATAAAAGAGATTGGGCTAAGTGTTTGTTAAGCAGAGTGCCTCAAACTGGATATGACTGTATTCTGAAACTGAGTGTGGAAGAAAGGGGTCAGTATGAGTGTATGAAGTCTGCTTTAATTGCCAAGTTTGGCAAGACACCTACCCAATATCTTAAAAGGTTCAGGGATGTTAAGAAACGAGAGAATGTGTCTTGGGTTGACTGGGTGAGTGCTGCGCACATGAACATGATGGGGTGGATTGATGGGTACAAGGTGAAAACTTTTGCTGAATTATCCCAACTGTTGTTTTTTGAGCATTTTTCTGAAGCCTGTTCGCCAGAGCTGCGTCAGTATGTTGCTGACCAGAACATTTTGGACCCCTTTAAGCTGGCTAGGTTGGCTGACAAGTGGGTCTCCCACCGGGTGTCCCCTAAGGACTCCAGTGGGAAGGACAAGGATAAAGAGAAGGGGGCCTCTCAGAAAGCTGAGGAGTCCCCCAAGCAGTCACAGTCGAATAAAACAAAACCTTCCTCTCCTAAGAACCAAAAATCTAGTGGGGATAAGTCCTCTGTGGGTGGGAATAAGAGTAGTGGTCCACCTGCTGCAAAGCAGGCTCCCAGTGGTTCCAGTACCGTACCTCGCACTCCTAGCACTTGTTGGGATTGTGGGGCTCTGGATCACCGAAGGGGTGACTCCAAGTGTAAAGGTAAGGCACTTGGAGTACAGGCTGTCAGCCTGACCTACCCTTACCCCGTGTCTGAGGTGGAGGCCACCGTCCTCCCCTCCTCTACCGGAATCACATTTGGTGCTCCAGTAGAGATTTCCTTAGTGTCCCTTGGGGCCTGGGACCAGTACGCAGAAGTACTGGCGACTATCCCGCAGAACACCCGTAGGTTTTTGAGAAGTGTCCTCTTGAATGGCCAGCCGTCTACTGGTTTGAGAGACACTGGGGCAAGCATGACAGTGGTGGACAGGACCCTGCTCAAGCCAGAGGACTATGTAAGTGCTCCTCTGAGAACCACCAGGTTAGCTGGTGGGCCTCCCAAATTATCGCCTGTAGCCTTAGTCACACTCATGATTGGAGACAAGACAGCAAAGCTTCCTGTCCTGGTTCAGGACAATGTCCCTGCTAACATTTTGTTAGGGAATGATCTAGTAGAGTTGGGGTTGATCTCGGATGGTCTTCCCATGACTGCGGCTGCGGTCACTAGGTCACAGGTGACACCGGGTCTGGCTGTGAGTCAGGTACCCGAGCCAAAGGCGAGGCCTAAGGCACGAAGAAGGAAGACCAAGAAGGCCACCTCTGTGGGAGGAACACCTTCTCTTCCTGCTGTTCCGACAGCACCCATTGGGATCCATGCTCCGGACGGGCTGGGTCCAGTGGAAAACCCGGACTCAACTCCTGTGGGAGAAGAGACAGAAGACTCTCCTGTGGGCGAGGTTCTCAACCCGGAGGATCATCCCGACCTTCAATGCTTGTTAGCTGAAGGGGGACCCTCCCGGGCGGACTTCTGTAAAGGGCAGAGAGAGTGTCCCTCTCTCGAGGGTCTGCGGACGCAGGCCCTGTCCCAGGCACAAGGTGAAGTGCCTAGGACATTCAAGATTTATTGGGAGGGTGAGCTCCTTGTTAGTGAGCCCACTAAGCCTGAACCTGGTGCCCTCAAGAGGTTGGTGGTACCCCAGGTTTACAGGCCCTTCCTACTGCAGTTGGCGCATGAGGTGCCCTTGGCTGGTCATCTTGGTACCAAGAAGACTAAGCAGAGGCTCTCTGCCCACTTCTACTGGCCTCGGATGGGAGTGGAAGTGGAGTCCCACTGCCGGACCTGCCCCACTTGTCAGTTATCTGGCAAAACTGGAGGCAGGGTCATTGCCCCACTGCAGCCATTGCCAGTGGTCGGCACACCGTTTGAGAGGGTGGGCATCAACATTGTCGGTCCCCTGGACCCTCCCACCTCAGGTGGACATCGGTTCATCCTGGTCTTGGTTGATCATGCCACCAGGTACCCTGAGGCTATACCCCTTCGGACTATTACTGCCAAGGTGGTTGCCCGGGCTCTCCTGGGCATTTTTACCCGTGTTGGATTCCCCAAGGAAGTTGTCTCCGACCGAGGATCCAACTTCATGTCGAGTTACATGAAGACCATGTGGAAAGAGTGCGGGGTAACCTACAAGTTCTCCACCTCTTACCACCCCCAGACCAATGGTCTGGTTGAGAGATTTAACAAAACTCTCAAGGGCATGCTAGGTGCTTTGGAAGAGCCCCTACGGAGGAAATGGGATCTCCTCCTGCCATGCCTGCTGTTTGCTTACAGAGAGGTACCTCAAGAGGGTGTTGGTTTCAGCCCCTTTGAGTTACTCTTTGGACATCCCGTGAGGGGGCCCCTCGCCTTGATCCGAGAAGGCTTGGAAGCCACCCCTCCAGGTCCCGCCAAGCAAGTGGGGGACTATGTGTTAGGCCTCAGACGGAGGATGACACAGATGATGGGTCAGGCAACAGCAAATCTCAAGGCCAGCCAAGAATTGAATAAGTATTGGCATGACCTTAAAGCTTCGCAGGTCGATTGGACTCCGGGACAGGAAGTCCTCGTGATGGAGCCTACCAAGCCTAGGGCTTTGGCAGACAAGTGGACTGGACCCTTCAGGATAATCTCCAAGATGGGCGAAGTCAATTATCTGGTTGACCTGGGTGCCTCCGGGGTAGCCCCTCAGGTATTCCATGTCAACAGGCTCAAGCCTTTCCACCGGCGAGCAGAAGTCTCATGTCTCTTGCTAGCTTCAGGGCAAGAAGAGGATGAGAGTGAGCCCCTTCCTGATTTGCTGCATAGCAACCCTCAGGACGGCTCAGTGGAGGGAGTACAGCTCTCTCCCGATTTGACAACAGAGCAGCAGAGGGCCTGCCGGGCTTTACTCCAGCAGTATGCCTCTCTGTTTTCGCTGACACCGGGCCTTACACCGTGGTGTAGGCATGAAATTGACACTGGTGACAGCGTGCCTGTCAAGAGCAGGTGCTACCGTATGTCAGATACCGTTAAGAACCACATCCAGGCTGAGGTCGCCAAGATGTTGGATCTGGGTGTAATTGAACCCTCAACCAGTCCCTGGTCCAGTCCAGTGGTCCTTGTCCCCAAGGCAAGTTCCCAGGCGGGTACCAAAGATTGGAGGTTCTGTGTGGACTACCGAGGAGTCAATGCCGTCACCAAAACTGACGCGCACCCATTGCCCAGGGCTGATGAGCTCGTGGACACCATAGGTGCTGCCAAATTTGTGAGCACCTTTGACCTCACCTCAGGCTATTGGCAAATAGCTCTGACGGACCATGCCAAGGAAAAGACGGCATTCTCCACACCAGAGGGACTCTACCAGTTTAGGGTCATGCCTTTTGGGTTGAAGAATGCCCCTGCCACTTTCCAGAGGTTGGTCAATCATGCGCTCAGTGGGCTGGAGGCCTTTTGTGTGGCCTATCTAGACGACATTGCCGTCTACAGTTCCACCTGGGAAGCGCATCTGACACACCTGGATAAAGTGTTGCAGGCCTTGAAAAGGGCTAACCTCACTATCAAGGCTACCAAGTGCCAGATAGCTCAGGGGAAAGTTACCTATCTTGGTCATGAGGTAGGAGGGGGTCAAATCCAGCCTCTTTCCAGTAAGGTACAGGACATACAGGACTGGGAGACTCCCACTACTCAAACCCAGGTGAGAGCCTTTTTGGGCCTCACTGGGTATTATCGCAATTTCATGGCGGACTATGGGACCATAGCCGCACCACTGACAGCTCTGTCTTCACCCAAACAGCCTAGGAAGGTTAATTGGACTGAAGACTGTCAGAGGGCCTTTGATGGCTTGAAAGAAAGTCTGTGCAGGGCACCCGTGTTGTGTGCACCTGACTACAGCCGACCCTTTATCGTCCAGACGGATGCCTGCGACACCGGAATTGGAGCTGTCTTGTCCCAGTTAGATGACAAAGGGAGAGAACATCCTATCATATTCATCAGTAGACAACTCAAGGGTAGAGAACTTAGGTGGGCTACTGTTGAAAAGGAATGTTTTAGTATAGTTTGGAGCCTTAGGCGTTTTAGGCCCTACCTTACGGGGTCCACCTTCAAGGTCCAAACAGATCATAAGCCCCTGAAGTGGCTTATGCAGATGAAGGGTGAAAATCCGAAACTGCTCAGGTGGTCCATTAGCCTGCAAGGGCTAGACTTCACCATAGAGCACAGACCAGGGAAGAGTCACGATAATGCAGATGGCCTTTCCAGAAGGTATGTTGACCGTCTGGATGAGGGTGTCTATCCCGTGGGAGATTAGGCACCCTAACCTCAGTCTGGGGGGGGCGACTGTGATGCTGGAAATGCATCGGAGGGACAGGGCCTCCGTATCCTTGTCCTTTTTCTGTTCTTAGCGTGTGTTCTGTCGTGTTTTCCGCGCAGAAGTCCATGCGGGACTCCTGGCGGTGCAGCTCTCTCTTTTGGTTTGGTGAACAGACCCATGGGATACCCTTATGGCACCCATGGGTAGGGGTGCAACCCTGTGCCCCTAGTGTATGTTTTTGGGCACCCGCGGGTGGCCCACAGAGCCGGGTATGGGCTGGTGGCAGCTACATGCTGAATTTGACAGGTGCGCTGGGTATCCGCCATTTTAGGGTACCCCGGCCCTGCCATTGGAATCAGTTGATTCCTGATAGGAAACAAGATGGCCCCGGTGGCCTCTTGCTTTCTATCGCCTGATACCTTGTTTTCCCAAAGTCCTGGGAAGCCCTGACTCTGTCCCTTCCCCCCTGACTGGCTGTGGGGTGGAAGTTCCGTATATGGTGTTGTTGTGAAGGCCCAGCTAGACTTACTGGAGCCTTCCCGCTGACTGTATGTTGTGGGTACCGCCTGTGGGTGGGACCTGGGTGAATGGGGAGTGTGACCAATATGCACTCCGTGTTGTGGCTGTCTGGTTTCTGCCATGAGAGACAAAGACTGAGACAGCCCTGCCCGAAACTGGACTGAATGCAGTGTGTAGAGTTGAATGGCTGAGTACTTGTCTCAATCCACATTCCTTGTTGTGAGTGTCTGAGCGGGAGAAGAGTGGCCTGAATGCCCTGCGTGCCTGATTGGCTGACCGACTGCATGAATGCCCTTCTGTACGATTGGCTGCTGAGTGTGTGCCAGCAGTGTGGATGAGAGACCGAATAGTATATCTGGGGACCTCTCACCACTGGAAATTGTTCAGAAGCTGAAGTCCACTACGACGAGTAACTGGAGTAACTGACGCTTGACCTTGAGGCCCTGCTGGAAGAGAAGGATTGCCGTGGCTCTCCTTCACGATCTAAAGGCTGCTGTGTCTCCAAGGACTGACCCAGAGAGGACCTGGTAAGGCGCCCTCTTCCCGAGCTACGAGGGACCATCGTGCACAGCTGACCTTTGCCAAACGCTCCCTGGTAGACAGACCTACGACAGGCTGCCGACCCGATACGGGGACTGCTGAGGAATCCCAAAGCGAAGCACCCGGACTGTTGTCCGCCACTGTCGACGACCGCCGTCGCCGACCGGAGCCGGCGTGCTCCCGTTTGCCTAAGAACTTTAACTTGATCAACGGACGCTCTCGTCTGCATCGCCGTACCGTCTCCTGTGGGAGAAGGCCTGACCGTCGACGCGCCGAGGAGTATCCACCGGTGGGTTTCCCGCCACCCAAAGGCCGCAGAGACGCCGACGACTCGACGCCCTTGCTGGGCCACAGTTCTTCTTCATCTCTTTGCGGTCCAGAACTATCGTCACCGAGGTGCCCCGCACGCCTCTTCCTTGCAGGACGCCAACGCTCTGTCGTCGACGAGCACCGCTCGGATCAAAGCCTGCTGCCTCATCGACGTCGTTCTACCCGGTTCACGGTCGGACGTTCGGCGCCCCGTGTCTCCCGCTTGAAAGGGGCGACATTCAAGAAGGGCCGCCGATTCCCCGACACCGAACCCCGAGTCCGCGACGCCTCTCGACGATCCGTGGCTCCTGCCTTAAAGGGAGTCACTCCAGAAGGATCGGTCGACGCCTCGCCGACGAACTCTACTCCACCAGGTACATTGGGGGGGTAAAACCTTGTGGGAGAGAGCGAGACTCTTGAACAATATATGGACTGGGCTTGTTTTATATATCGTTATTTTACAGGTTGCCCAGGTGGGGGGATCTCCACTCAGAGCTGTGTCCAGTAGCAAGGACCAGTCGTCTGCCTATGGTTTCATCCGTCTGCTTTCTCTCTTCTCTCTATTGCTGGTTTCATTGCTATTGATCCGTGTGGCATTTTCACAGCCTTGTTGAATGCACTCAAATCGAATATTAGTGGTACCACTTTAGAATTGTAGATATTTACCATTGTTGATTTTCCGGAGCACAAAGTGCGTTATTGTGATAAGTGTACATAACCTTTGAATATTAATTATATAAAGACTGTGTTTTCAGTAATACAGTGTGTGGACATTCCTTTGTGGGGGCTTGGGGATACACTGTACTTAAGAACCAGCCCGCATCACCTCCTGAGAAGCTAGGCCTTGATTGCTCGACCAGCGTTACCATATCAGAGAATCTCGGCTGGGGTCCTCTGTGCCTTTCCTCTGCCATATAGAGAGCGGAAGTACAGACCCCCCCACCTCGTCCTGACACACACCCCTACTGCACGAGACCTCAAGCAACCCAAAACGTGATTCACCCTCCAGTGTTGCATAGGTATCTTCGCCCGGGTCTGCATGAAACAGAGGAAAACCACAGGAACTACTAGGTCACATCCCGACTACATGAGACCTTAAGCAACCCAAGATGTAAATCACTATCCAGTGTTGCATAGGTATCTTCGCCAGGGTCTGCATGAAACAGAGGAAAACCACAGGCACTACAAGGTCACATCCCTATGCACAATACTTGTGGCAACCCAAGACGTGATTCACTCTCCAGTGTTGCATAGGAATCTTTGCCAGGGTCTGCATGAAACAGAGGAAAACCACAGGAACTACAAGGTCACATCCCTACTGCACGAGACCTCAAGCAACCCAAGACGTGAATCACTCTCTAGTGTTGCATAGGAATCTTCGCCAGGGTCTTCATGAAACAGAAGAAAACCACAGGAACTACAAGTTCACATCCCTACAGCACGAGACCTCAAGCAACCCAAGACGTGAATCACTTTCAAGTGTTGCATAGGTATCTTCACACGAGTCTGCATGAAACAGAGTAAAACCACAGGAACTACAAGGTCACATCCCTGCTGCACGAGACCTCAAGCAACCCATTTCGCCAAGGTCTGCAAAAAACAGAGGAACACCACAGGAACTACAAGGTCACAACCCTACTGCATGAGACTTATGGCAACCCAAGACGTGATTCACTCACCAGTGTTACATGGGAATCTTCGCCAGGGTCTGCATGAAGCAGAGGAAAACCACAGGAACTACAAGGTCACATCCCTGATGCATGAGTCCTCAAGCAATCCAAGACGTGAATCACTCTCCAGTGTTGCATAGGTATCTTTGCCAACGTCTGCATGAAACAGAGGAAAACCACAGGAACTACAAGGGCACACCCCTACTGCACGAGACCTCAAGCAACCCAAAACGTGATTCACTCTCCAGTGTTGCATAGGTATCTTCGCCCGGGTCTGCATGAAACAGAGGAAAACCACAGGAACTACCAGGCCACATCCCGACTACATGAGACCTTAAGCAACCCAAGATGTAAATCACTCTCCAGTGTTGCATAGGTATCTTCGCCAGGGTCTGCATGAAACAGAGGAAAACCACAGGAACTACAAGGTCACATCCCTGCTGCACGAGACCTCAAGCAACCCAAGACGTGAATCACTCTCCAGTGTTGCATAGGTATCTTTGCCAAGGTCTGCATGAAACAGAGGAAAACCACAGGAACTACAAGGGCACACCCCTACTGCACGAGACCTCAAGCAACCCAAAACGTGATTCACTCTCCAGTGTTGCATAGGTATCTTCGCCCGGGTCTGCATGAAACAGAGGAAAACCACAGGAACTACTAGGTCACATCCCGACTACATGAGACCTTAAGCAACCCAAGATGTAAATCACTATCCAGTGTTGCATAGGTATCTTCGCCAGGGTCTGCATGAAACAGAGGAAAACCACAGGCACTACAAGGTCACATCCCTATGCACAATACTTGTGGCAACCCAAGACGTGATTCACTCTCCAGTGTTGCATAGGAATCTTTGCCAGGGTCTGCATGAAACAGAGGAAAACCACAGGAACTACAAGGTCACATCCCTACTGCATGAGACCTCAAGCAACCCAAGACGTGAATCACTCTCTAGTGTTGCATAGGAATCTTCGCCAGGGTCTTCATGAAACAGAAGAAAACCACAGGAACTACAAGTTCACATCCCTACAGCACGAGACCTCAAGCAACCCAAGACGTGAATCACTTTCAAGTGTTGCATAGGTATCTTCACACGAGTCTGCATGAAACAGAGTAAAACCACAGGAACTACAAGGTCACATCCCTGCTGCACGAGACCTCAAGCAACCCACTTCGCCAAGGTCTGCAAAAAACAGAGGAACACCACAGGAACTACAAGGTCACAACCCTACTGCATGAGACTTATGGCAACCCAAGACGTGATTCACTCTCCAGTGTTGCATAGGTATCTTCACCTTGGTCTGCATGAAACAGAGGAAAACCACAGCAACTACTAGGTCACATCCCGACTACACGAGACCTCAAGCAACCCATGATGTGAATCACTCTCCAATGTTGCATAGGTATCTTCGCCGGATTTGTATGCAACAGAGGAAAACCACAGGAACTACAAGGTCACATCCCTACTGCCCAATACTTATGGCAACCCAAGACGTGATTCACTCACCAGTGTTGCATGGGAATCTTCGC
This sequence comes from Ambystoma mexicanum, assembly GCF_040938575.1. Classification (NCBI taxonomy): domain Eukaryota; kingdom Metazoa; phylum Chordata; class Amphibia; order Caudata; family Ambystomatidae; genus Ambystoma; species Ambystoma mexicanum. Next base: position 562,742,673 of record NC_090921.1, read on the forward strand.
CAGGGTCTGCATGAAGCAGAGGAAAACCACAGGAACTACAAGGTCACATCCCTGATGCATGAGTCCTCAAGCAATCCAAGACGTGAATCACTCTCCAGTGTTGCATAGGAATCCTCGCCAGGGTCTGCATGAAACAGAGGAGAACCACAGGAACTACAAGGTCGCATCCCTGCTGCACGAGACCTCAAGCAACCCAAGACGTTAATCACTCTCCACTGTTGCATAGGTATCTTTGCCAGGGTCTTCATGAAACAGAGGAATACCACAGGAACTACAAGTTCACATCCCTACAGCATGAGACCTTAAGCAACCCAAGACGTGAATCACTTTCAAGTGTTTCATACGTATCTTCACCAGAGTCTGCATGAAACAGAGGAAAACCACAGGAACTACAAGGTCACATCCCTGCTGCACGAGACCTCAAGCAACCCAAGACGTGAATCACTCTCCAGTGTTGCATAGGTATCTTTGCCATGGTCTGCATGAAACAGAGGAAAACCACAGGAACAACAAGGTCACATCCCTACTGCACGAGACTTATAGCAACCCAAGACATGATTCACTCTCCAGTGTTGCATAGATATCTTCGCCAGGGTCTGCAAAAACAGTGGAACACCACAGGAACTACAAGGTCACATCCCTACTGCACGAGACTTATGGCAACCCAAGACATCATTCACTCTCCAGTGTTGCATAGGTATCTTCACCCGGGTCTGCATTGAACAGAGGAAAACCACAGGAACTACTAAGTCACATCCCGACTACATGAGACCTTAAGCAACCCAAGATGTAAATCACTCTCCAGTGTTGCATAGGTATCTTTGCCAAGGTCTGCATGAAACAGAGGAAAACCACAGGAACTACAAGGGCACACCCCTACTGCACGAGACCTCAAGCAACCCAAAACGTGATTCACTCTCCAGTGTTGCATAGGTATCTTCGCCCGGGTCTGCATGAAACAGAGGAAAACCACAGGAACTACTAGGTCACATCCCGACTACATGAGACCTTAAGCAACCCAAGATGTAAATCACTATCCAGTGTTGCATAGGTATCTTCGCCAGGGTCTGCATGAAACAGAGGAAAACCACAGGCACTACAAGGTCACATCCCTATGCACAATACTTGTGGCAACCCAAGACGTGATTCACTCTCCAGTGTTGCATAGGAATCTTTGCCAGGGTCTGCATGAAACAGAGGAAAACCACAGGAACTACAAGGTCACATCCCTACTGCATGAGACCTCAAGCAACCCAAGACGTGAATCACTCTCTAGTGTTGCATAGGAATCTTCGCCAGGGTCTTCATGAAACAGAAGAAAACCACAGGAACTACAAGTTCACATCCCTACAGCACGAGACCTCAAGCAACCCAAGACGTGAATCACTTTCAAGTGTTGCATAGGTATCTTCACACGAGTCTGCATGAAACAGAGTAAAACCACAGGAACTACAAGGTCACATCCCTGCTGCACGAGACCTCAAGCAACCCACTTCGCCAAGGTCTGCAAAAAACAGAGGAACACCACAGGAACTACAAGGTCACAACCCTACTGCATGAGACTTATGGCAACCCAAGACGTGATTCACTCTCCAGTGTTGCATAGGTATCTTCACCTTGGTCTGCATGAAACAGAGGAAAACCACAGCAACTACTAGGTCACATCCCGACTACACGAGACCTCAAGCAACCCATGATGTGAATCACTCTCCAATGTTGCATAGGTATCTTCGCCGGATTTGTATGCAACAGAGGAAAACCACAGGAACTACAAGGTCACATCCCTACTGCCCAATACTTATGGCAACCCAAGACGTGATTCACTCACCAGTGTTGCATGGGAATCTTCGCCAGGGTCTGCATGAAGCAGAGGAAAACCACAGGAACTACAAGGTCACATCCCTGATGCATGAGTCCTCAAGCAATCCAAGACGTGAATCACTCTCCAGTGTTGCATAGGAATCCTCGCCAGGGTCTGCATGAAACAGAGGAGAACCACAGGAACTACAAGGTCGCATCCCTGCTGCACGAGACCTCAAGCAACTCAAGACGTTAATCACTCTCCACTGTTGCATAGGTATCTTTGCCAGGGTCTTCATGAAACAGAGGAATACCACAGGAACTACAAGTTCACATCCCTACAGCATGAGACCTTAAGCAACCCAAGACGTGAATCACTTTCAAGTGTTTCATACGTATCTTCACCAGAGTCTGCATGAAACAGAGGAAAACCACAGGAACTACAAGGTCACATCCCTGCTGCACGAGACCTCAAGCAACCCAAGACGTGAATCACTCTCCAGTGTTGCATAGGTATCTTTGCCATGGTCTGCATGAAACAGAGGAAAACCACAGGAACAACAAGGTCACATCCCTACTGCACGAGACTTATAGCAACCCAAGACATGATTCACTCTCCAGTGTTGCATAGATATCTTCGCCAGGGTCTGCAAAAACAGTGGAACACCACAGGAACTACAAGGTCACATCCCTACTGCACGAGACTTATGGCAACCCAAGACATCATTCACTCTCCAGTGTTGCATAGGTATCTTCACCCGGGTCTGCATTGAACAGAGGAAAACAACAGGAACTACTAAGTCACATCCCGACTACATGAGACCTTAAGCAACCCAAGATGTAAATCACTCTCCAGTGTTGCATAGGTATCTTCGCCAGGGTCTGCATGAAACAGAGGAAAACCACAGGAACTACAAGGTCACATCCCTATGCACAATACTTATGGCAACCCAAGACGTGATTCACTCTCCAGTGTTGCATTGGAATCTTCGCCATGGTCTGCATGAAACAGAGGAAAACCACAGGAACTACAAGGTCACATCCCTACTGCACGAGACCTCAAGCTAACCAAGAAGTGAATCACTCTCCAGTGTTGCATAGGTATCTTCGTCAGGGTCTGCATGAAACAGAGGAAAACCACAGGAACTACAAGGTCACATCCCTACTGCACAAGACTTATGGCAACCCAAGACGTGAATCACTCTCCATTGTTGCACAGGTATCTTTGCCCGAATCTGCATGAAACAGAGGAAAACCACAGTAACTACTAGGTCACATCTCAAGTACACGAGACCTTGAGCAACCCAAGACGTGAATCACTCTCCAGTGTTGCATAGGTATCTTTGCCAGGGTCGGCATGAAACAGAGGAAAAGCACAGGAACTACAAGGTCACAACCCTGCTGTACTAGACTTATGGCAACCCAAGACGTGATTCACTCTCCAGTGTTGCATAGGTATCTTCGCCAGGGTCTGCATGAAACAGAGGAAAACCACAGGAACTACAAGGTTACATCCCTGCTGCACGAGACCTCAAGCAACCCAAGACGTGAATCACTCTCCAGTGTCGCATAGGTATCTTTGTCACGGTCTGCATGAAACAGAGGAGAACCACAGGAACTACAAGGTCACATCCCTGCTGCACGAGCCCTCAAGCAACCCAAGACGTGAATTACTCTCCAGTGTTGCATAGGTATCTTTGCCAGGGTCTGCATGAAACAGAGGAAAACCACAGGAACTACAAGGGCACACCCCTACTGCACGAGACCTCAAGCAACCCAAAACGTGATTCACTCTCCAGTGTTGCATAGGTATCTTCACCAGGGTCTGCAAAAAACAGAGGAAAACCACAGGAACTACTAGGTCACATCCCGACTACATGAGACCTCAAGCAACCCAAGACGTGAATCACTCTCCACTGTTGCATAGGTATCTTTACCAGGGTCTTCATGAAACAGAGGAATACCACAGGAACTACAAGTTCACATCCCTACAGCATGAGACCTTAAGCAACCCAAGACGTGAATCACTTTCAAGTGTTTCATACGTATCTTCACCAGAGTCTGCATGAAACAGAGGAAAACCACAGGAACTACAAGGTCACATCCCTGCTGCACGAGACCTCAAGCAACCCAAGACGTGAATCACTCTCCAGTGTTGCATAGGTATCTTTGCCATGGTCTGCATGAAACAGAGGAAAACCACAGGAACAACAAGGTCACATCCCTACTGCACGAGACTTATAGCAACCCAAGACATGATTCACTCTCCAGTGTTGCATAGATATCTTCGCCAGGGTCTGCAAAAACAGTGGAACACCACAGGAACTACAAGGTCACATCCCTACTGCACGAGACTTATGGCAACCCAAGACATCATTCACTCTCCAGTGTTGCATAGGTATCTTCACCCGGGTCTGCATTGAACAGAGGAAAACCACAGGAACTACTAAGTCACATCCCGACTACATGAGACCTTAAGCAACCCAAGATGTAAATCACTCTCCAGTGTTGCATAGGTATCTTCGCCAGGGTCTGCATGAAACAGAGGAAAACCACAGGAACTACAAGGTCACATCCCTATGCACAATACTTATTGCAACCCAAGACGTGATTCACTCTCCAGTGTTGCATTGGAATCTTCGCCATGGTCTGCATGAAACAGAGGAAAACCACAGGAACTACAAGGTCACATCCCTGCTGCACGAGACTTATGGCAACCCAAGACATCATTCACTCTCCAGTGTTTCATAGGTATCTTCACCCGGGTCTGCATTAAACAGAGGAAAACCACAGGAACCATTAGGCCACATCCCGACTACATGAGACCTTAAGCAACCCAAGATGTAAACCACTCTCCAGTGTTGCATAGGTTTCTTCGCCAGGGTCTGCATGAAACAGAGGAAAACCACAGGAACTACAAAGTCACATCCCTGCTGCACGAGACCTCAAGCAACCCTAGACTTGAATCACTCTCCAGTGTTGCATAGGTATCTTTGCCAAGGGCTGCATGAAACAGAGGAAAACCACAGGAACTACAAGGGCACACCCCTACTGCACGAGACCTCAAGCAACCCAAAACGAGATTCACTGTCCAGTGTTGCATAGGTATCTTCGCCCGGGTCTGCATGAAACAGAGGAAAACCACAGGAACTACTAGGTCACATCCCGACTACATGAGACCTTAAGCAACCCAAGATGTAAATCACTATCCAGTGTTGCATAGGTATCTTCGCCAGGGTCTGCATGAAACAGAGGAAAACCACAGGCACTACAAGGTCACATCCCTATGCGCAATACTTGTGGCAACCCAAGACGTGATTCACTCTCCAGTGTTGCATAGGAATCTTTGCCATGGTCTGCATGAAACAGAGGAAAACCACAGGAACTACAAGGTCACATCCCGACTACACGAGACCTCAAGCAACCCATGACGTGAATCACTCTCCAATGTTGCATAGGTATCTTCGCCAGATTTGTATGCAACAGAGGAAAACCACAGGAACTACAAGGTCACATCCCTACTGCACAATACTTATGGCAACCCAAGACGTGATTCACTCACCAGTGTTGCATGGGAATCTTCGCCAGGGTCTGCATGAAGCAGAGGAAAACCACAGGAACTACAAGGTCACATCCCTGATGCATGAGTCCTCAAGCAATCCAAGACGTGAATCTCTCTCCAGTGTTGCATAGGTATCTTCGCCAGGGTCTGCAGGAAAAAGAGGAAAACCATGGGAACTGCAAGGTCACATCCCTGCTGCACGAGACCTCAAGCAACCCAAGACGTAAATCACTCTCCAGTGTTGCATAGGAATCTTCGCCAGGGTCTTCATGAAACAGAGGAAAACCACAGGAACTGCAAGTTCACATCCCTACAGCACGAGACCTTAAGCAACCCAAGACGTGAATCACTTTCAAGTGTTGCATAGGTATCTTCACCAGAGTCTGCATGAAACAGAGGAAAACCACAGGAACTACAAGGTTACATCCCTGCTGCACGAGACCTCAAGCAACCCAAGACGTGAATCACTCTCCAGTGTCGCATAGGTATCTTTGTCACGGTCTGCATGAAACAGAGGAGAACCACAGGAACTACAAGGTCACATCCCTGCTGCACGAGCCCTCAAGCAACCCAAGACGTGAATTACTCTCCAGTGTTGCATAGGTATCTTTGCCAGGGTCTGCATGAAACAGAGGAAAACCACAGGAACTACAAGGGCACACCCCTACTGCACGAGACCTCAAGCAACCCAAAACGTGATTCACTCTCCAGTGTTGCATAGGTATCTTCACCAGGGTCTGCAAAAAACAGAGGAAAACCACAGGAACTACTAGGTCACATCCCGACTACATGAGACCTTAAGCAACCCAAGATGTAAATCACTCTCCAGTGTTGCATAAGTATCTTCGCCAGGGTCTGCATGAAACAGAGGAAAACCACAGGAACTACAAGGTCACATCCCTATGCACAATACTTATGGCAACCCAAGACGTGATTCACTCTCCAGGTTGCATAGGAATCTTCGCCAGGGTCTGCAGGAAAAAGAGGAAAACCACCGGAACTACAAGGTCACATCCCTGCTGCACGGGACCTCAAGCAACCCAAGACGTGAATCACTCTCCAGTGTTGCATAGGTATCTTTGCCAGGGTCTTTATGAAACAGAGGAAAACCACAGGAACTACAAGTTCACATCCCTACAGCACGAGACCTTAAGCAACCCAAGACGTGAATCACTTTCAAGTGTTGCATACGTATCTCCACCAGAGTCTGCATGAAACAGAGGAGAACCACAGGAACTACAAGGACACATCCCTGCTGCACGAGACCTCAAGCAACCCAAGACGTGAATCACTCTCCAGTGTTGCATAGGTATCTTTGCCACGGTCTGCATGAAACAGAGGAAAACCACGGGAACAACAAGGTCACATCCCTACTGCACGAGACCTATAGCAACCCAAGACATGATTCACTCTCCAGTGTTGCATAGATATCTTCGCCAGGGTCTGCAAAAAACAGTGGAACACCACAGGAACTACAAGGTCACATCCCTGCTGCACGAGACTTATGGCAACCCAAGACATCATTCACTCTCCAGTGTTTCATAGGTGTCTTCACCCGGGTCTGCATTAAACAGAGGAAAACCACAGGAACTACCAGGCCACATCCCGACTACATGAGACCTTAAGCAACCCAAGATGTAAATCACTCTCCAGTGTTGCATAGGTATCTTCGCCAGGGTCTGCATGAAACAGAGGAAAACCACAGGAACTACAAGGTCACATCCCTGCTGCACGAGACCTCAAGCAACCCAAGACGTGAATCACTCTCCAGTGTTGCATAGGTATCTTTGCCAAGGTCTGCATGAAACAGAGGAAAACCACAGGAACTACAAGGGCACACCCCTACTGCACGAGACCTCAAGCAACCCAAAACGTGATTCACTCTCCAGTGTTGCATAGGTATCTTCGCCCGGGTCTGCATGAAACAGAGGAAAACCACAGGAACTACTAGGTCACATCCCGACTACATGAGACCTTAAGCAACCCAAGACGTGATTCACTCTCCAGTGTTGCATAGGTATCTTCACCTTGGTCTGCATGAAACAGAGGAAAACCACAGGCACTACAAGGTCACATCCCTATGCACAATACTTGTGGCAACCCAAGACGTGATTCACTCTCCAGTGTTGCATAGGAATCTTTGCCAGGGTCTGCATGAAACAGAGGAAAACCACAGGAACTACAAGGTCACATCCCTACTGCACGAGACCTCAAGCAACCCAAGACGTGAATCACTCTCTAGTGTTGCATAGGAATCTTCGCCAGGGTCTTCATGAAACAGAAGAAAACCACAGGAACTACAAGTTCACATCCCTACAGCACGAGACCTCAAGCAACCCAAGACGTGAATCACTTTCAAGTGTTGCATAGGTATCTTCACACGAGTCTGCATGAAACAGAGTAAAACCACAGGAACTACAAGGTCACATCCCTGCTGCACGAGACCTCAAGCAACCCACTTCGCCAAGGTCTGCAAAAAACAGAGGAACACCACAGGAACTACAAGGTCACAACCCTACTGCATGAGACTTATGGCAACCCAAGACGTGATTCACTCTCCAGTGTTGCATAGGTATCTTCACCTTGGTCTGCATGAAACAGAGGAAAACCACAGCAACTACTAGGTCACATCCCGACTACACGAGACCTCAAGCAACCCATGACGTGAATCACTCTCCAATGTTGCATAGGTATCTTCGCCGGATTTGTATGCAACAGAGGAAAACCACAGGAACTACAAGGTCACATCCCTACTGCCCAATACTTATGGCAACCCAAGACGTGATTCACTCACCAGTGTTGCATGGGAATCTTCGCCAGGGTCTGCATGAAGCAGAGGAAAACCACAGAAACTACAAGGTCACATCCCTGATGCATGAGTCCTCAAGCAATCCAAGACGTGAATCACTCTCCAGTGTTGCATAGGTATCTTTGCCAAGGTCTGCATGAAACAGAGGAAAACCACAGGAACTACAAGGGCACACCCCTACTGCACGAGACCTCAAGCAACCCAAAACGTGATTCACTCTCCAGTGTTGCATAGGTATCTTCGCCCGGGTCTGCATGAAACAGAGGAAAACCACAGGAACTACCAGGCCACATCCCGACTACATGAGACCTTAAGCAACCCAAGATGTAAATCACTCTCCAGTGTTGCATAGATATCTTCGCCAGGGTCTGCATGAAACAGAGGAAAACCACAGGAACTACAAGGTCACATCCCTGCTGCACGAGACCTCAAGCAACCCAGGACGTGAATCACTCTCCAGTGTTGCATAGGTATCTTTGCCAAGGTCTGCATGAAACAGAGGAAAACCACAGGAACTACAAGGGCACACCCCTACTGCACGAGACCTCAAGCAACCCAAAACGTGATTCACTCTCCAGTGTTGCATAGGTATCTTCGCCCGGGTCTGCATGAAACAGAGGAAAACCACAGGAACTACTAGGTCACATCCCGACTACATGAGACCTTAAGCAACCCAAGATGTAAATCACTATCCAGTGTTGCATAGGTATCTTCGCCAGGGTCTGCATGAAACAGAGGAAAACCACAGGCACTACAAGGTCACATCCCTATGCACAATACTTGTGGCAACCCAAGACGTGATTCACTCTCCAGTGTTGCATAGGAATCTTTGCCAGGGTCTGCATGAAACAGAGGAAAACCACAGGAACTACAAGGTCACATCCCTACTGCATGAGACCTCAAGCAACCCAAGACGTGAATCACTCTCTAGTGTTGCATAGGAATCTTCGCCAGGGTCTTCATGAAACAGAAGAAAACCACAGGAACTACAAGTTCACATCCCTACAGCACGAGACCTCAAGCAACCCAAGACGTGAATCACTTTCAAGTGTTGCATAGGTATCTTCACACGAGTCTGCATGAAACAGAGTAAAACCACAGGAACTACAAGGTCACATCCCTGCTGCACGAGACCTCAAGCAACCCACTTCGCCAAGGTCTGCAAAAAACAGAGGAACACCACAGGAACTACAAGGTCACAACCCTACTGCATGAGACTTATGGCAACCCAAGACGTGATTCACTCTCCAGTGTTGCATAGGTATCTTCACCTTGGTCTGCATGAAACAGAGGAAAACCACAGCAACTACTAGGTCACATCCCGACTACACGAGACCTCAAGCAACCCATGACGTGAATCACTCTCCAATGTTGCATAGGTATCTTCGCCGGATTTGTATGCAACAGAGGAAAACCACAGGAACTACAAGGTCACATCCCTACTGCCCAATACTTATGGCAACCCAAGACGTGATTCACTCACCAGTGTTGCATGGGAATCTTCGCCAGGGTCTGCATGAAGCAGAGGAAAACCACAGGAACTACAAGGTCACATCCCTGATGCATGAGTCCTCAAGCAATCCAAGACGTGAATCACTCTCCAGTGTTGCATAGGAATCCTTGCCAGGGTCTGCATGAAACAGAGGAGAACCACAGGAACTACAAGGTCGCATCCCTGCTGCACGAGACCTCAAGCAACCCAAGACGTGATTCACTCTCCAGTGTTGCATAGGTATCTTCGCCAGGGTCTGCATGAAACAGAGGAAAACCACAGGAACTACAAGGTTACATCCCTGCTGCACGAGACCTCAAGCAACCCAAGACGTGAATCACTCTCCAGTGTCGCATAGGTATCTTTGTCACGGTCTGCATGAAACAGAGGAGAACCACAGGAACTACAAGGTCACATCCCTGCTGCACGAGCCCTCAAGCAACCCAAGACGTGAATTACTCTCCAGTGTTGCATAGGTATCTTTGCCAGGGTCTGCATGAAACAGAGGAAAACCACAGGAACTACAAGGGCACACCCCTACTGCACGAGACCTCAAGCAACCCAAAACGTGATTCACTCTCCAGTGTTGCATAGGTATCTTCACCAGGGTCTGCAAAAAACAGAGGAAAACCACAGGAACTACTAGGTCACATCCCGACTACATGAGGCCTCAAGCAACCCAAGACGTGAATCACTCTCCACTGTTGCATAGGTATCTTTGCCAGGGTCTTCATGAAACAGAGGAATACCACAGGAACTACAAGTTCACATCCCTACAGCATGAGACCTTAAGCAACCCAAGACGTGAATCACTTTCAAGTGTTTCATACGTATCTTCACCAGAGTCTGCATGAAACAGAGGAAAACCACAGGAACTACAAGGTCACATCCCTGCTGCACGAGACCTCAAGCAACCCAAGACGTGAATCACTCTCCAGTGTTGCATAGGTATCTTTGCCATGGTCTGCATGAAACAGAGGAAAACCACAGGAACAACAAGGTCACATCCCTACTGCACGAGACTTATAGCAACCCAAGACATGATTCACTCTCCAGTGTTGCATAGATATCTTCGCCAGGGTCTGCAAAAACAGTGGAACACCACAGGAACTACAAGGTCACATCCCTACTGCACGAGACTTATGGCAACCCAAGACATCATTCACTCTCCAGTGTTGCATAGGTATCTTCACCCGGGTCTGCATTGAACAGAGGAAAACCACAGGAACTACTAAGTCACATCCAGACTACATGAGACCTTAAGCAACCCAAGATGTAAATCACTCTCCAGTGTTGCATAGGTATCTTCGCCAGGGTCTGCATGAAACAGAGGAAAACCACAGGAACTACAAGGTCACATCCCTATGCACAATACTTATGGCAACCCAAGACGTGATTCACTCTCCAGTGTTGCATTGGAATCTTCGCCATGGTCTGCATGAAACAGAGGAAAACCACAGGAACTACAAGGTCACATCCCTACTGCACGAGACCTCAAGCAAACCAAGAAGTGAATCACTCTCCAGTGTTGCATAGGTATCTTCGTCAGGGTCTGCATGAAACAGAGGAAAACCACAGGAACTACAAGGTCACATCCCTACTGCACAAGACTTATGGCAACCCAAGACGTGATTCACTCTCCATTGTTGCACAGGTATCTTTGCCCGAATCTGCATGAAACAGAGGAAAACCACAGTAACTACTAGGTCACATCTCGAGTACACGAGACCTTGAGCAACCCAAGACGTGAATCACTCTCCAGTGTTGCATAGGTATCTTTGCCAGGGTCGGCATGAAACAGAGGAAAAGCACAGGAACTACAAGGTCACAACCCTGCTGTACTAGACTTATGGCAACCCAAGACGTGATTCACTCTCCAGTGTTGCATAGGTATCTTCGCCAGGGTCTGCATGAAACAGAGGAAAACCACAGGAACTACAAGGTTACATCCCTGCTGCACGAGACCTCAAGCAACCCAAGACGTGAATCACTCTCCAGTGTCGCATAGGTATCTTTGTCACGGTCTGCATGAAACAGAGGAGAACCACAGGAACTACAAGGTCACATCCCTGCTGCACGAGCCCTCAAGCAACCCAAGACGTGAATTACTCTCCAGTGTTGCATAGGTATCTTTGCCAGGGTCTGCATGAAACAGAGGAAAACCACAGGAACTACAAGGGCACACCCCTACTGCACGAGACCTCAAGCAACCCAAAACGTGATTCACTCTCCAGTGTTGCATAGGTATCTTCACCAGGGTCTGCAAAAAACAGAGGAAAACCACAGGAACTACTAGGTCACATCCCGACTACATGAGACCTCAAGCAACCCAAGACGTGAATCACTCTCCACTGTTGCATAGGTATCTTTGCCAGGGTCTTCATGAAACAGAGGAATACCACAGGAACTACAAGTTCACATCCCTACAGCATGAGACCTTAAGCAACCCAAGACGTGAATCACTTTCAAGTGTTTCATACGTATCTTCACCAGAGTCTGCATGAAACAGAGGAAAACCACAGGAACTACAAGGTCACATCCCTGCTGCACGAGACCTCAAGCAACCCAAGACGTGAATCACTCTCCAGTGTTGCATAGGTATCTTTGCCATGGTCTGCATGAAACAGAGGAAAACCACAGGAACAACAAGGTCACATCCCTACTGCACGAGACTTATAGCAACCCAAGACATGATTCACTCTCCAGTGTTGCATAGATATCTTCGCCAGGGTCTGCAAAAACAGTGGAACACCACAGGAACTACAAGGTCACATCCCTACTGCACGAGACTTATGGCAACCCAAGACATCATTCACTCTCCAGTGTTGCATAGGTATCTTCACCCGGGTCTGCATTGAACAGAGGAAAACCACAGGAACTACTAAGTCACATCCAGACTACATGAGACCTTAAGCAACCCAAGATGTAAATCACTCTCCAGTGTTGCATAGGTATCTTCGCCAGGGTCTGCATGAAACAGAGGAAAACCACAGGAACTACAAGGTCACATCCCTATGCACAATACTTATGGCAACCCAAGACGTGATTCACTCTCCAGTGTTGCATTGGAATCTTCGCCATGGTCTGCATGAAACAGAGGAAAACCACAGGAACTACAAGGTCACATCCCTACTGCACGAGACCTCAAGCAAACCAAGAAGTGAATCACTCTCCAGTGTTGCATAGGTATCTTCGTCAGGGTCTGCATGAAACAGAGGAAAACCACAGGAACTACAAGGTCACATCCCTACTGCACAAGACTTATGGCAACCCAAGACGTGATTCACTCTCCATTGTTGCACAGGTATCTTTGCCCGAATCTGCATGAAACAGAGGAAAACCACAGTAACTACTAGGTCACATCTCGAGTACACGAGACCTTGAGCAACCCAAGACGTGAATCACTCTCCAGTGTTGCATAGGTATCTTTGCCAGGGTCGGCATGAAACAGAGGAAAAGCACAGGAACTACAAGGTCACAACCCTGCTGTACTAGACTTATGGCAACCCAAGACGTGATTCACTCTCCAGTGTTGCATAGGTATCTTCGCCAGGGTCTGCATGAAACAGAGGAAAACCACAGGAACTACAAGGTTACATCCCTGCTGCACGAGACCTCAAGCAACCCAAGACGTGAATCACTCTCCAGTGTCGCATAGGTATCTTTGTCACGGTCTGCATGAAACAGAGGAGAACCACAGGAACTACAAGGTCACATCCCTGCTGCACGAGCCCTCAAGCAACCCAAGACGTGAATTACTCTCCAGTGTTGCATAGGTATCTTTGCCAGGGTCTGCATGAAACAGAGGAAAACCACAGGAACTACAAGGGCACACCCCTACTGCACGAGACCTCAAGCAACCCAAAACGTGATTCACTCTCCAGTGTTGCATAGGTATCTTCACCAGGGTCTGCAAAAAACAGAGGAAAACCACAGGAACTACAAGGGCACACCCCTACTGCACGAGACCTCAAGCAACCCAAAACGTGAATTACTCTCCAGTGTTGCATAGGTATCTTTGCCAGGGTCTGCATGAAACAGAGGAAAACCACAGGAACTACAAGGGCACACCCCTACTGCACGAGACCTCAAGCAACCCAAAACGTGATTCACTCTCCAGTGTTGCATAGGTATCTTCACCAGGGTCTGCAAAAAACAGAGGAAAACCACAGGAACTACTAGGTCACATCCCGACTACATGAGACCTCAAGCAACCCAAGACGTGAATCACTCTCCACTGTTGCATAGGTATCTTTGCCAGGGTCTTCATGAAACAGAGGAATACCACAGGAACTACAAGTTCACATCCCTACAGCATGAGACCTTAAGCAACCCAAGACGTGAATCACTTTCAAGTGTTTCATACGTATCTTCACCAGAGTCTGCATGAAACAGAGGAAAACCACAGGAACTACAAGGTCACATCCCTGCTGCACGAGACCTCAAGCAACCCAAGACGTGAATCACTCTCCAGTGTTGCATAGGTATCTTTGCCATGGTCTGCATGAAACAGAGGAAAACCACAGGAACAACAAGGTCACATCCCTACTGCACGAGACTTATAGCAACCCAAGACATGATTCACTCTCCAGTGTTGCATAGATATCTTCGCCAGGGTCTGCAAAAACAGTGGAACACCACAGGAACTACAAGGTCACATCCCTACTGCACGAGACTTATGGCAACCCAAGACATCATTCACTCTCCAGTGTTGCATAGGTATCTTCACCCGGGACTGCATTGAACAGAGGAAAACCACAGGAACTACTAAGTCACATCCCGACTACATGAGACCTTAAGCAACCCAAGATGTAAATCACACTCCAGTGTTGCATAGGTATCTTCGCCAGGGTCTGCATGAAACAGAGGAAAACCACAGGAACTACAAGGTCACATCCCTATGCACAATACTTATGGCAACCCAAGACGTGATTCACTCTCCAGTGTTGCATTGGAATCTTCGCCATGGTCTGCATGAAACAGAGGAAAACCACAGGAACTACAAGGTCACATCCCTACTGCACGAGACCTCAAGCAAACCAAGAAGTGAATCACTCTCCAGTGTTGCATAGGTATCTTCGTCAGGGTCTGCATGAAACAGAGGAAAACCACAGGAACTACAAGGTCACATCCCTACTGCACAAGACTTATGGCAACCCAAGACGTGATTCACTCTCCATTGTTGCACAGGTATCTTTGCCCGAATCTGCATGAAACAGAGGAAAACCACAGTAACTACTAGGTCACATCTCGAGTACACGAGACCTTGAGCAACCCAAGACGTGAATCACTCTCCAGTGTTGCATAGGTATCTTTGCCAGGGTCGGCATGAAACAGAGGAAAAGCACAGGAACTACAAAATCACAACCCTGCTGTACTAGACTTATGGCAACCCAAGACGTGATTCACTCTCCAGTGTTGCATAGGTATCTTCGCCAGGCTCTGCATGAAACAGAGGAAAACCACAGGAACTACAAGGTTACATCCCTGCTGCACGAGACCTCAAGCAACCCAAGACGTGAATCACTCTCCAGTGTCGCATAGGTATCTTTGTCACGGTCTGCATGAAACAGAGGAGAACCACAGGAACTACAAGGTCACATCCCTGCTGCACGAGCCCTCAAGCAACCCAAGACGTGAATTACTCTCCAGTGTTGCATAGGTATCTTTGCCAGGGTCTGCATGAAACAGAGGAAAACCACAGGAACTACAAGGGCACACCCCTACTGCACGAGACCTCAAGCAACCCAAAACGTGATTCACTCTCCAGTGTTGCATAGGTATCTTCACCAGGGTCTGCAAAAAACAGAGGAAAACCACAGGAACTACTAGGTCACATCCCGACTACATGAGACCTTAAGCAACCCAAGATGTAAATCACTCTCCAGTGTTGCATAGGTATCTTCGCCAGGGTCTGCATGAAACAGAGGAAAACCACAGGAACTACAAGGTCACATCCCTATGCACAATACTTATGGCAACCCAAGACGTGATTCACTCTCCAGGTTGCATAGGAATCTTCACCAGGGTCTGCAGGAAAAAGAGGAAAACCACCGGAACTACAAGGTCACATCCCTGCTGCACGGGACCTCAAGCAACCCAAGACTTGAATCACTCTCCAGTGTTGCATAGGTATCTTTGCCAGGGTCTTTATGAAACAGAGGAAAACCACAGGAACTACAAGTTCACATCCCTACAGCACGAGACCTTAAGCAACCCAAGACGTGAATCACTTTCAAGTGTTGCATACGTATCTCCAACAGAGTCTGCATGAAACAGAGAAGAACCACAGGAACTACAAGGACACATCCCTGCTGCACGAGACCTCAAGCAACCCAAGACGTGAATCACTCTCCAGTGTTGCATAGGTATCTTTGCCACGGTCTGCATGAAACAGAGGAAAACCACGGGAACAACAAGGTCACATCCCTACTGCACGAGACCTATAGCAACCCAAGACATGATTCACTCTCCAGTGTTGCATAGATATCTTCGCCAGGGTCTGCAAAAAACAGTGCAACACCACAGGAACTACAAGGTCACATCCCTGCTGCACGAGACTTATGGCAACCCAAGACATCATTCACTCTCCAGTGTTTCATAGGTGTCTTCACCCGGGTCTGCATTAAACAGAGGAAAACCACAGGAACTACTAGGCCACATCCCGACTACATGAGACCTTAAGCAACCCAAGATGTAAATCACTCTCCAGTGTTGCATAGGTATCTTCGCCAGGGTCTGCATGAAACAGAGGAAAACCACAGGAACTACAAGGTCACATCCCTGCTGCACGAGACCTCAAGCAACCCAAGACGTGAATCACTCTCCAGTGTTGCATAGGTATCTTTGCCAAGGTCTGCATGAAACAGAGGAAAACCACAGGAACTACAAGGGCACACCCCTACTGCACGAGACCTCAAGCAACCCAAAACGTGATTCACTCTCCAGTGTTGCATAGGTATCTTCGCCCGGGTCTGCATGAAACAGAGGAAAACCACAGGAACTACTAGGTCACATCCCGACTACATGAGACCTTAAGCAACCCAAGATGTAAATCACTATCCAGTGTTGCATAGGTATCTTCGCCAGGGTCTGCATGAAACAGAGGAAAACCACAGGCACTACAAGGTCACATCCCTATGCACAATACTTGTGGCAACCCAAGACGTGATTCACTCTCCAGTGTTGCATAGGAATCTTTGCCAGGGTCTGCATGAAAGAGAGGAAAACCACAGGAACTACAAGGTCACATCCCTACTGCACGAGACCTCAAGCAACCCAAGACGTGAATCACTCTCTAGTGTTGCATAGGAATCTTCGCCAGGGTCTTCATGAAACAGAAGAAAACCACAGGAACTACAAGTTCACATCCCTACAGCACGAGACCTCAAGCAACCCAAGACGTGAATCACTTTCAAGTGTTGCATAGGTATCTTCACACGAGTCTGCATGAAACAGAGTAAAACCACAGGAACTACAAGGTCACATCCCTGCTGCACGAGACCTCAAGCAACCTACTTCGCCAAGGTCTGCAAAAAACAGAGGAACACCACAGGAACTACAAGGTCACAACCCTACTGCATGAGACTTATGGCAACCCAAGACGTGATTCACTCTCCAGTGTTGCATAGGTATCTTCACCTTGGTCTGCATGAAACAGAGGAAAACCACAGCAACTACTAGGTCACATCCCGACTACACAAGACCTCAAGCAACCCATGACGTGAATCACTCTCCAATGTTGCATAGGTATCTTCGCCGGATTTGTATGCAACAGAGGAAAACCACAGGAACTACAAGGTCACAACCCTACTGCCCAATACTTATGGCAACCCAAGACGTGATTCACTCACCAGTGTTGCATGGGAATCTTCGCCAGAGTCTGCATGAAGCAGAGGAAAACCACAGGAACTACAAGGTCACATCCCTGATGCATGAGTCCTTAAGCAATCCAAGACGTGAATCACTCTCCAGTGTTGCATAGGAATCCTCGCCAGGGTCTGCATGAAACAGAGGAGAACCACAGGAACTACAAGGTCGCATCCCTGCTGCACGAGACCTCAAGCAACCCAAGACGTGAATCACTCTCCAGTGTTGCATAGGTATCTTTGCCATGGTCTGCATGAAACAGAGGAATACCACAGGAAGTACAAGTTCACATCCCTACAGCATGAGACCTTAAGCAACCCAAGACGTGAATCACTTTCAAGTGTTTCATAGGTATCTTCGCCAGGGTCTGCAAAAACAGTGGAACACCACAGGAACTACAAGGTCACATCCCTACTGCACGAGACTTATGGCAACCCAAGACATCATTCACTCTCCAGTGTTGCATAGGTATCTTCACCCGGGTCTGCATTGAACAGAGGAAAACCACAGGAACTACTAAGTCACATCCCGACTACATGAGACCTTAAGCAACCCAAGATGTAAATCACTCTCCAGTGTTGCATAGGTATCTTCGCCAGGGTCTGCATGAAACAGAGGAAAACCACAGGAACTACAAGGTCACATCCCTATGCACAATACTTATGGCAACCCAAGACGTGATTCACTCTCCAGTGTTGCATTGGAATCTTCGCCATGGTCTGCATGAAACAGAGGAAAACCACAGGAACTACAAGGTCACATCCCTACTGCACGAGACCTCAAGCAAACCAAGAAGTGAATCACTCTCCAGTGTTGCATAGGTATCTTCGTCAGGGTCTGCATGAAACAGAGGAAAACCACAGGAACTACAAGGTCACATCCCTACTGCACAAGACTTATGGCAACCCAAGACGTGATTCACTCTCCATTGTTGCACAGGTATCTTTGCCCGAATCTGCATGAAACAGAGGAAAACCACAGTAACTACTAGGTCACATCTCGAGTACACGAGACCTTGAGCAACCCAAGACGTGAATCACTCTCCAGTGTTGCATAGGTATCTTTGCCAGGGTCGGCATGAAACAGAGGAAAAGCACAGGAACTACAAGGTCACAACCCTGCTGTACTAGACTTATGGCAACCCAAGACGTGATTCACTCTCCAGTGTTGCATAGGTATCTTCGCCAGGGTCTGCATGAAACAGAGGAAAACCACAGGAACTACAAGGTCACATCCCTACTACAGGAGACCTCAAGCAACCCAAGACGTGATTCACTCTCCAGTGTTGCGTAGGTATCTTTGCCACACCACAGGACATGGGCATTGGCGATCAGGAGAGTCTAAAATTCAGGCAGAGGATTGTCTAACTTAAAAGTGGAGTGAGTGGCAGTATGATTGGTGTTATGTGTAGGTAATGTGTAATACTTTCCCTGATATGGGAAGCCATTTTATGTTTTCCATGTGCGGTATTTCCCTAATCCAGACCTTAAAGAGTTTGCCAGAATGCAAGCTCGTGAGTAGGCAAAATAGGGAAGAGCGTGTCGACCACATCATGCCTATCGTCCCAGAACTCAACTGGCTCCCCTGCAAGCCCTGTATGTTAATGTTAATGTTAATGTTAATGTTAAAGGACATTTGTACCGCGCACTATCCCCACCGAAGTGGTCCCCTGGCGCTCTGGAGGCTCTAGAAAGGGGAGGAGAGTGGGTGGGTTAGTGGGAATAAGCTGGAAAAGTGCAAGAGAGCAGTGATGTGCTGTTGGCAGCCTCAGCCCGGTGGGACCGTTGGCTGGGCTTGGGGTGTTTTACGGTCCATAGTCGTTGTGTTCTGTTGTGCAAGTCTATGTGTGGTTTGTTTTGTTGTTGCATTGTTGTGAAGTTTGTGCGGATTGCTGCGTTTTAGGCTTGCGGTTATGTTTGGTTAGAGTTTGAGAGGTGTATGCAGAGGGATGGAATTGTTAGTGGTTGGTTAGTTGGCATTGCTGTCCTTGCAATTATGGGATTCCATTTAGATGCGACGCAAGCTGTATCAGGCATAAGCCCCATACAACCATTGCCCCATCCTAATGTGCAGTGGGAAATAAAGAATGTGTGGCCAAAGCATTAGCAAATGTGAAGCCATGTACCTCAAATAGCAGACAACTAGAAAACAGGCATTCTTTGTAGGGCATCCCCACCGGTGCCAGCAGAGCCCTCTGGCTCTCACTCATCAGGAAAGAGATGAGGGTGCTGCTCATCAGTCCTGGCATGGTCCATTAGGAACATTAGTGTACGCTCATACTACCTGCTACATGCTAGGTTCACGCGGTAGGCAGAGGGCCTACCATTAGGGGGGTGCAAATCTCCAGCAGCTGTCCCTTTGCTATTTCTTACACGTTAAAATATAGATTTGCAGACATTATTTGCTGCAAATGTGCTGATCACATTTGTCTTTTTAATTTTGTAAGTGACATTTGGTGCACAATTTCCCAATATTGGGGAAAGTGAAATTGCCTAATTTCCCACCTCCCTGCATACCTGTGTTGCTGGTGTCACTGAGGGTCAGACATGGGCAGGGTTGAAATGCGACATAAAATAGGGCGCCAATTTCTTAAAAAATGGGCTACATTCGCATATGAAAATGTGCTATTTTTCGTTAAAAAAAAAACGTTCTACCAAAGGGCGCATTTTGGTAAAACATGTTGAAAAAGGGAAGTATAAAGTACAACCATTGGTCAAACTTACCAGTTGCACACTGCAGTATGTCATCAAACTGCCCCTTTGGGTTAAAAAAGGGCCGCACCGGCAATAGCACCAGTCCTTCCGTCATTGCCCTATCGGCCTCTAGGCCAGTTCAAGCCTGGACGTGGGCTGTGCTCCACCGAAAATGGGAATTTACATGGTTTTCTCTCCCCGGTTTAGCAAGCCCTTGGGCACCATTACTCGTTCGGTGGCCCGGGAATACATGGCGGTAAAATGACAGAAATCCAAGATCGGCGGTAAAATAGCGAATGTACATCTCGCTTTATGCATGAAGCTGTAGGTAATTTGTCTAGTTTACCTCAAAAATCAGATTTATCATGCCGGAATTAGCACCGGTGGAAATTCCAGCAAAATCCCCATGGATTCCTATGGATTTCAAAAACGCTTATTAATACCACTTCGCGAGAGCAAGCGGCGGTAACGGTAAACGAGTTTGCCAGTAATTCCAACACAGAGCGAAACTCATGTTGAGGCCCATTTTGAACGGGGCCTGAGATTATCTGTTTAAGTTTCATAACTTGTTTTGGGGTGGTATGCAATAAACTACAGTGGCCATAAGATTGCACGAGCATAGTGATGTAGAACAGCATTCATAGCTCTAAAACCATCACCCCCACACTCCTAAGCGCTATAACCCAACAGAAAGGAAAGGTCTGCATCCCCTGGGTCATTCTACCAACAGTGCTGAGAGGGTTAAACCCCGAAAACCAAAAAAAAAACAAACTCAACTTTAAACTTTTGCTGCTCGGGCGCCTTGTTCTTGGAAGTTCAAAAGAAGAAGAAGGGGGAATAAGAAGGCGTCCACGGGAGGAGGGGGCGGGAAGGAAGCGCCTTTGAAGGTATCTGGAGATTATCTCAGGGCCAGGCGTGAGCCGGGCTGAGCCAAGGAGTGAAACCTCATTAGCTGCAGGAAGGGAAAGCGAGCGAGAGATCTTCTGAGCAATCGGGGCGGGGAGGGAGGTGGGAAAAGGTTTGATTCAGCAGAAAAACACAAGAACTCTGATAAAGTCGCGTGTTTTCCCCTCCTCTCTTCCCGTCCGTTTTATCCTTGCTCGAGGGGCCCTGGGGAAGAAGCGGGAGCTGGCCCTCCCCCTCGTCTCACCGGCGTGCCTTCACACTTTGCTCTGATCTTTTAATTATGACACAGGAGATTCCTGCGCAAGTTTAAGTTCCCGCACCAAAATGTCCTGCACAGAGAAAAGTGATACCGACGCGCGGGCCGGCTAAATACACGGTGAAATGGAAGTGGGGCAAAGCATTGCCCGTGCTTACGCTCCATTCATCGGTTGCCAGTCACCCCTGTCTGGAGCATGATTAGAGTCTCCGCGAAAGAGAGGTGGCCGAGGACCGGACCCGGGCTCCTTGCTCGCTGTTTATTTATTTCATTTTTTCGTATTTATTTGAGCGCACAAAGCCCTGAGGTATCTAGGCGCTCGTTACATAACGTGGGGCCCCCACTCTGCACCCCCCCCTATACATAATAATAAGCAATAAATAAACCAAGTGCAATCTATTCCTAATAATCCACACAGAAACAGTTGCAAAGTTTGGAAACATTATATCGCAGTTTATTGGAGCACAGAAATCGGGGCGGTCCAAGCATCATCAGTAAACGAGGTGACCAGTGCCAATCCCCTTTTGTAATTTGCAAAGAGCGGCCACCCGCTACTGGTTTTCCTGACTGCAGGTCAGCCTTTCTCAGGACCACTGACTTCAGGTGACGGAGTCTCAGCTGTCCCTAGTGTTAGTCAGTGTCCATCAATCGGCTTTGGCTCGAGTGTGGCCATACCTGAACTGCTGGGCCACGACCAAAGCATCAACGTTTTCCTCTCTGGCTAGGACCGCCCCCCAACTCTGCCACGCTTTGTGAGTGGCACCCGATGCCCCCATACCTGTGCGCCTCCTCTTCCTAAACCCCTCCCTCCTATGTCTTCCTATTAACCACCTCCTATTATTACACCACTCATTTTGTAACCACTAACAAGGGCAAAGCGGCATTCACGCTTCTCATCTAAATTCATCCTCAAGTTCAATGTCAATCAGTCTATAGAACTTCTGTCTCCTTTGGCCGTAACATGGTTTCACTTAGCTGACCTTTGGAGATCGGTAATGGCCACGGAAAGTGCCCAAATATCCTGCAGGTGGCCCTGCATAGTCACTTGAACCTTTGAAGGCCTTGTGGCCCGCCAGAAAGCCGGGTAACGATGTGCAGGCATGCCGCTTTGGACGCTTGACACGTCCACAAACCATAATCTCGAAAAAAAGTCTGTGTACTTCATCCATCATCCAGTCTTACCGCAGGCATGTACCTCGTTAGAGTGTCCCACACCTTACCAAACCTCCAGGGCCATTCTGCCGTGTTCATGGCCATGCTCTTTGAACCCTACTGAGGTGGTCATTGAAGTCCTCAAATATCTCATTACCTATGACAACACATAATGCAAGTCTGTTATTCACACCGTAAGTACGCAAAACAATATCCCAGGCTGGCCCCATCGATGGGGGGAGGGGACTCTCTGGTTGAGCCATAATTCTATAGCTTTGGTCCCTGTGGCCAGACCAGCTCTAATGACAGGAGGGCACACCAGTACATTGCGCGACCCGCACCTCGAGCGCATGCTTTAAACCAAAGTCCCTTTGTCAGGTGTACTTCCTCAATGACAATGTGTTAGTACTAATAACATAATCCCCCAACCTGATCTGGTGTTCGCTATCTGTCAGTCCCTGCCGTGCTACACTGGCATCTCCTTATATATTCCTGTTAAAAAGACTTCCCTGTGGCAGTACCCAGGGCGGAAGAGCAATTGTTGGGGGGTAAGAAGGGAGGTGAGCCCAGCAGAATGGCCTTGCCGGGGTCCTACTCTGTGAACTGCGGATAGGCACAGCTCACTGCCACTATCGTGTAGCCCATGGCCCGTCGTACTGTCTCCATTAAATATCCATCCATACCCCTGCAGTTGGTACAGAATTTGCAGAGAGGTTGCAGCCTCGATTCTTGGTCCTCTGTATGAGGGATCTCAAACTCAGCCACCTACCAATCCTCTACTGTACTAAAGGCAGCTGATAGCCATGGACCTGGAAAGAGTGCCAAGTCGGAGGAGTACCAGTTAATTTCAGAAAATTAACAAGGCAGGGACCCACTTTCTTAATTGTACCTAAGCCAGCTCATGAAAAGTGCCCTTGGCTATTTATAACATTATTGTGAAATTATAAATTGCTTAACTCCTTGTCATCATAAAAGTATCTACCGCTAGACTAGCTGTGTGCACCATCCTAGGTTAATCCCCTATAAAGATTTGGTGCACTTCATCATAAGAGAACTCACACTGGTGAACAAACCCTTTTGCTTATGCTCTGCCCGTGTTGCCACTCACGAGCTGCAGGTGGGCACATAGTTACCTACATTATTATATCACGCAATTACGAATTGGTACTAATTTTTCTAAAAGCGGGGGTGCTGCAGTGAACAAAGAGGATGTGAGACTCCAGCTCCCTGCCTTATTTGCATTCCCCAGGTTTGCAGCCAGATATGGAAGGCCCGGGGGGACGCCGACTTCTAACCTCCGCGAGGAGGTGGGGAGTATGTGGACCCGGGAGTGGGGTGGCCAGAGGGGCAGCCCGCTATGTGGGCTGGCCCTCTGGTGCCCCTTCAGGGGCCGGGCCAGCCTCTGAAAGTGCATGGTACAAGGTGCAAGAATACACATATGGTTACAGACATAGGGCCTCATTACGACCCTGGAGGTAGCCATGCCTGTAATACAGGCACGGCTGCCACCGGAGTCGTTTTATTTCCAGCACCCTGGAATGGCCAATTACCGGGGTATTACAACCCCGGTGGACCCGGTAATTGCCCATTCCAGGGTGCCAGAAAAAATTCTTCCCCATTCAATTGAGCCCAATAGGGCTCAATGGAAATGCGGAAGCTGGATGCACCGGCACTGTATAAGTAGACCAGGTGGGTGCTAGGCCACCCGTGAGCAGAAGTCCTAGAATGGTGGTACGGTAGCAACGGTGCCGGTAGCGATACCAGCACCGTTGTTGCCTTACTGCCATACTCCTAATAAGGCCCAATGACTGGCATGGCCACACCTCATGTTACAAGGGGCTACGCCCGGGAGCATACGAGTCCCGATAGGTATGAATACACAGACTGGCAAAGCCTCATCTCATGTCACAGGGGGCTATGCCCGGGAGCATACGAGTCCCGATAGGTATGAATACACAGACTGGCAAAGCCTCATCTCATGTTACAGGGGGCTATGCCCGGGAGCATACGAGTCCCGATAGGTATGAATACACAGACTGGCAAAGCCTCATCTCATGTTACAGGGGGCTATGCCCGGGAGCATATGAGTCCCGATAGGTATGAATACACAGACTGGCAAAGCCTCATCTCATGTTACAGGGGGCTATGCCCGGGAGCATACGAGTCCCGATAGGTATGAATACACAGACTGGCAAAGCCTCACCTCATGTTACAGGGGGCTACGCCCGGGAGCATACGAGTCCCGATAGGTATGAATACACAGACTGGCAAAGCCTCATCTCATGTTACAGGGGGCTATGCCCGGGAGCATACGAGTCCCGATAGGTATGAATACACAGACTGGCAAAGCCTCACCTCATGTTACAGGGAGATATGCCCGGGAGCATACGAGTCCCGATAGGTATGAATACACAGACTGGCAAAGCCTCATCTCATGTTGCAGAGGGGCTATGTCGGGCTGCATATAAGTCACATAGGTATCATTACCCGCAGTGGCAAAGTTATACCTCAAGGAGTAAGGGGCAGCATTCATTAGACAGCCACACAGTAAGGACTTCTCAGGTGAGCGACTCATAGTCGGAGAGCATAAAGGCAAGGTCTCACTCACATGTGGGGCACTCTAAGGCACTGTAGGGCACAAAACAAGAAAGGCTACACAGGTCTAAAAGCAGCTAGATCGGTTATTTTAAAGCAAAGCAGGCGCTTTAGGGAATGCATACAATGGTGGTGTGGTTGTTGGTGGTGGAGAGTCAGCTGCAGACGGACAGAATGAAAAGTAAACAGCAGGTCAAATCCGAAGTTACAGTAAAATAAAGTACATATGCAGCACACGGCTGAATGCAGGACAAAGTGGGTCACGCAAGGGTTGGAGACAACGGGTTATGAAGCACAGATGGATTCGCGGAGGTGGGACGAGACTTGCATGGATGTGGAGGAAAGGTTAGGTTGAGCTGGGAATCAGAGAGCACAATGGAGACCCCGCCATGCGTATACTGATAGGAGTGAGGGGCTGGAGCGCCTCTTACCTCGAACGGATCGGCATCCATGGCTAGATGGAGTAAGACAGGGACTGCAGCCTTAGTCCCGTGCCTTTGTGCAGGGACCGGCTTAGTGAAGCTTCTCCATTAGTTGTGGGTATTACCCAATCAGGTTGCAGCATGCAGCAGTGTGCCTGAGTAGGTGGTGGAAAGCAGGCAGAATGGAAAGGCTGCACGGTGGCCATCTTCAAAGTGGGTCTTGGTCCATGTAGTCAATGCAGGACTTTTTAAGAATGTTGGAGCCTGGTTGTTCTTGGGCTCATCCTATTGCTGAAGTTTTCCCCAGGGTAAGAATAGTAAGGTCCATGGCCAAATAGTGAGATACAATCGCTGAATGCTTAGTGCTTTGTCCGGTAGCGGTCTGGGAAGAGAGATTTATTCTAGTATTATGACGCATGCTATCCAGAAGCTCAAAAAGATTAGACATAGTACTGTGGTATAACAAAGAGCCAAGGAAGATGCAGGTGTATAATACTGAAAGTTACAATAAGAATAAGGTACCCAAAATAATACCAGAGTAGTGTTACATTCTGCACAGGGGCTTCCCTGTGTGTAGGGAATCAAGTTTCATCTTACTGATGATTCCAAACATGGCCGAAACATCTGAAACGTCTTATAGTCTCATATTCCTCTACTGCTCTCATAGTTGGCAGGACATGAATTTGCGTCGGCGGAAACAGCGCAACGACTCACCGACGCACCCCCAGTCACCGGCAATGCGTAACACCGTGCCCATTACGAGTCGCACGGACACGGAAACACTGCCCTGAAAATGGCGGAAACACTGTGCCCATCGTGGCGGTACCACCAGCACCGCAGAGATTGTGTTAAACAGTGGCAGGTGAGCCAAATCAGGCCAGAGGTGCACAGAATGAGGCCAGCTGCACCATGTAGGCAACTGGGAGCCTACAAAAGAGCCACACCCACACCCAGGCCACCTTCAGACGCAACCATGCTGGCAGCCGCAGTAGCAGTATTCGGGCTAGCTAACCTACAGGCTGCAGTGCACATTGTGGGGCAGAGGAGGAGGAGGCGGTGCAGGTGTCAAATTGCGAACCCGGTACCCCTACCAAACATAAATTTGCAGCTGGCACAAACCCGCAGGCAGCCTGCAATACCCCGATTTAGGGCCTCACCCTGGAACCTGACGCCAGGGCAGATCCATACATTATACCGGCTTGACTGTCCATCAATCATGTCCATTGTCACCCTGATCGAGGAGGACATCAGCAGCCAAATTGGCATCTGGACTGCAATGCCCCCTGCTGAAGTTTGTCTCGGTACTGCATTTCCTAGGAACTGGAACATATCACCACAATGTTCGTGAGCTGCACGGGCTGTCACAAACCTGTTTTTCTAGAATACTTGACCAGGTACTGGAGGCACTGCTGACCAATGCGGCAGAGTACATTGTCCTACCCCGTACCCCTGCCCAAGTCATTGCCACCTCAGACCTGATACATCTCTTTTCTCCTTCCGAAAAAAGCTCAAAACTGCCCTATTCAACTAAACCCTTTTTTATGTACTCCTGCTGCTCTTGCATATCTGTAAAAAAAAAAAAAAAAGTATATCTCGTCCAATGTAACCTTACGGACATGAACTGTATGTCACTAAGTATAAGCAACACTGTAACTAGCACCACGATGCCTTCGGTCTGATGTGCGCTCAACAAATGTGAATAAATAAATAAATAAATAAGGTGGCCTTCCATGCCTTTGCAGGCATGCCAAATTGCATAGGTGCATTAGACTGCACGCACGTTGAGTTGACAGTTCCACATGCAACGGAGGCGGTGTACCGCAATAGGAAACAGTTCCACTCACTGAATGTCCAGATGGTATGCAATGCTGGACAAGATCACCCATTGCTTTGCACGTTTCCCTGGGTCAACACATGACTCCATGGTCTTGCAGAATTCGACATTGACACGCTACATGGAACGCTATGCAGGACAAAGCACATGGCTATTGGGTGAGTACAACTGCCAATGCATGACCCCTGCCTAATGCCATACTCACCCACCACACATGAACTCATGGGCATCGACCTGTGTGCAACAAGTCGTTGCCCAATTCCAATGCACTAATATGACCATCAATGTCCTCTGCATGGTTTATCCTCCAAGTATGATCATAAGATGCCCCATATAACAGATTCACAAATGGCCCATAATTGTACTGCATCTGATTCAGACAGTGAAACCGCAAACACTAACATGTGCCTTTGCTTTCACTCCCATGCAGGTGATGCAGGATATACCCTCACACCTTGGCTGATGACGCCCATATGAAGGCCGAGGAACAGGCATGAGGAGGCCTACAACAGGGCACACATACGCACACGTGGTATGATAGAGTGTACCTTTGGATTACTAAAGGCCAGGGTCCGCTGCTTCAGCCAATCTGCAGGCTCATTGCTGTACAGCCCAGTCAAGACGAGGAAAATAGTGGTGGCATGTGCATACGCAGGAACATTCCACTGCCTGCGAACACAGACGATGAAGATAATGATGAAGACGACAATGGTGAGGATGACGATCGGGTTGGGTGCACTCCCTGGCAGGGGTGCCCAGGATGGACAACATGCACGGGCAGCACTCATTCAGAGTTTTTTCTGAGAGACTTCACATGCACATCATGTCCCGCATGTTATTGCACAACATTGAATCGTCTGAATGCACATGAAATAAAGGATGTCCACTTGTCACAGGGTGTGAAAAGAAGACCGGTGGGGGGTGTCTGTACTTCTGCTCTCTATATGGTAGAAGAAAGGCACAGAAGACCCCAGCCAAAATTCTCTATTACGGTAGCAATGGACGAGCAATCAAGGCCTAGCTTCTCAGGAGGTGATGCGGGCTGGTTCTTAAGTACAGTGTAGTCCCCAAGCCCCCACAAAGGAATGTCCACACACTGTATTGGTTAGAACACAGTCTTTATATAATCAATATTCAAGGTTATGTACACTTATCATAATAACTCACTTTGTACTCAGGAAAACAACAATGGCAAATATATACAATTCTAAAGTGGTACCACCCTTTTAAAGTGCATCATCAATACTGTAACAATGTCACACAGATCAATAGAGTGAAACCAGCAATAGAGAGAGGAGAGAAAATAAGATGGTTGAGTAATAGGCAGAATACTGGCCCCTACCACTAGACACAGTTCTGTGTGGAGATCCCCCCACCTGGGCAACCTGTAAAATAAAGATATAGCACAAGCCCAGTCCATATATTGTTCTGCAAGTCTTATTCCCTCCTATTATGTTTTTACCCCCCCAATGTACCTGGTGGAGTCGAGTTCTTCGAAGAGGCGTCGACAGATCCTTCTTGAGCAACCCCCTTTCAAGTGGGAGTCTCGGATTGTCGAGAGGCGTCGAGAAGCGTAGAGGAACTCGGTGTTCGGCGACGGGGAATCGATGGCCCTTCTTGAATGCCTTCCCTTTCAAGCGGGAGACACGGGGCGTCGAACGTCCGTCGACAAACAGGGTAGAACGGCGTCGATGAGGCGGCAGCTTCGTCCGAGCGGTGCTCGTCGGCGTCGGAGCGTCGGCGTCCTGCAAGGCAGAGGCATGCGGGGCACCTCGGTGACAATAGTTCTGGACCGCAAAGATTGTGGAGACGGAGGCCCAGCAAGGGCGTCGAGTCGTTCGAGTCTTTGTGGTCTTCGGGTGGCGGGAAACCCACCGGCAGGTTTCTCCTCGGCGCGTTGGTCGTCCTCGACTTTCTCCGGCAGGATAAAGCGGTCGACGGTGCGGACGAGGGAGTCCTTCGATTCGAATGTTCTTAGGCAAAGGAGCGGACGGCTCCGGTCGTCGGCGGTACGGCGTCAAGTGGTTCCCACGGCTGGGCAACACAACTTCGACGGGCCTCCAGCGGTTACACAAACCTGCGAACCCTGGTCGACGGCAATGGACTTCGACGGCGGCGATGTCCGGGTGCTTCACTTCGATCTCCTCGGCGGTCCCGTCTCGGGTCGGCAGCCTTTCAAGGGTCTGTCTTCCAGGGCGCTTCGGCGAAGATGGAGCGGTGCTCGATGGTCCCTCGGAGCACGGGAAGAGGGCGTCTTACCAGGTCCTCTCTCGGGTCAGTCTTCGACGAATTCGGCAGCCTTCGGATCAGTCGAAGCAAATGCAACAGCAAGTCTTCTTCTTCCAGCTGGACGTCGAGGATCAGCAGTTCCAGTTACTCTTAGAGTGGAGACTCAGCTCCAGAACGCTTCTGAACGCTTCTGAACGTTCCCTGAACCTCCTGAACAGTGGTGAGAGGTCCCCAGATATACTATTCTGTCTCTCATCCACACTGCTGGCACACACTCAGCAGCCAATCATACAGAAGGGCATTCATGCAGTCAGTCAGCCAATCAGGCACACAGTGCATTCAGGCCACACTCCTCCCTTTCAGACACTCACAACAAGGAATGTGGATTGGGACAAGTACCCAGCCATTCAACACTACACACTGCATTCAGGCCAGTTTCGGGCAGGGCTGTCTCAGTCTTTGTCTCTCAGACCAGAAACCAGCAACCACAACAAGGAGTGTATATTGGTCACACACTCCATTCACCCAGGTCCCACCCACAGGAGGTACCCACAACATACAGTCACGGGGAAGGCTCCAGTCAGTCTAGCTGGGCCTTCACAACAACACCATATATGGAACTTCCACCCAACAGCCAGTCAGGGGGAAGGGACAGAGTCAGGGCGTCCCAGGACTTTGGGAAAACAAGGTAACAGGCAATAGAAAGCAAGAGGCCACAGGGGCCATCTTGTTTCCTATCAGGAATCAACTGATCCCAATGGCAGGGCCTGGGTATCCCAAAATGGAGGACACCCAGAGCACCTGTCAAATTCAGCATGGAGCTGCCACCAGCCCATATCCTGCTCTGTGGGCCACCCACAGGTGCCCAAAAACATACACTAGGGGCACAGGGTTGTGCCCCTACCCATGGGTGCCATAAGGGTATCCCATGGGTCTGTTCGCCAAACCAAAAGAGAGAGCTGCACTGCCAGGAGTCCCACATGGACTCCTGGGCAGAAAACATGACAGAACACACGATAAAAAGCAGTAAAGGACAAGGATTCAGAGGCCCTGTCCCTCTGATGCATTTCCAGCATCACAGTCGCCCCCCCCCAGACTGAGGTGGAGGGTGTCTAATCTCCCACGGGATAGACACCCTCATCCAGACGGTCAACATACCTTCTGGAAAGGCCATCTGCATTATCGTGACTCTTCCCTGGTCTGTGCTCTATGGTGAAGTCTAGCCCTTGCAGGCTAATGGACCACCTGAGCAATTTCGGATTCTCACCCTTCATTTGCATAAGCCACTTCAGGGGCTTATGATCTGTTTGGACCTTGAAGGTAGACCCCGTAAGGTAGGGCCTAAAACGCCTAAGGCTCCAAACTATGCTAAAACACTCCTTTTCAACAGTAGCCCACCTAAGTTCTCTACCCTTGAGTTGTCTACTAATGAATATGATAGGATGTTCTCTCCCTTTGTCATCTAACTGGGACAAGACAGCTCCAATTCCGGTGTCGCAGGCATCCGTCTGGACGATAAAGGGTCGGCTGTAGTCAGGCGCAGACAACACAGGTGCCCTACACAGACTTTCTTTCAAGCCATCAAAGGCCCTCTGACAGTCTTCGGTCCAATTAACCTTCCTAGGCTGTTTGGGTGAAGTTAGAGCTGTCAGGGGTGCAGCTATGGTCCCATAGTCTGCCATGAAATTGCGATAGTACCCAGTGAGGCCCAAAAAGGCTCTCACCTGGGTTTGAGTAGTGGGAGTCTCCCAGTTCTGTACATCCTGTACTTTACTGGAGAGAGGTTGGATTTGACCCCCTCCTACCTCATGACCAAGATAGGTAACTTTCCCCTGAGCTATCTGGCACTTGGTGGCCTTGATAGTGAGGTTAGCCCTTTTCAAGGCCTGCAACACCTTATCCAGATGTGTCAAATGCTCTTCCCAGGTGGAACTGTAGAAGGCAATGTCGTCTAAGTAAGCCACACAGAAGGCTTCCAGCCCACTGAGCGCATGGTGGACCAATCTCTGGAAGGTGGCAGGGGCATTCTTCAACCCAAAAGGCATGACCCTAAACTGGTAGAGTCCCCCATGTGTTGAGAAGGCCGTCTTTTCCTTGGCATGGTCCGTCAGAGCTATTTGCCAATAGCCTGAGGTAAGGTCAAAGGTGCTCACAAATTTGGCAGCACCTATGGTGTCCACGAGCTCATCAGCCCTGGGCAATGGGTCCGCGTCAGTTTTGGTGACGGCATTGACTCCTCGGTAGTCCACACAGAACCTCCAATCCTTGGTACCCGCCTGGGAACTTGCCTTGGGGACAAGGACCACTGGACTGGACCAGGGACTGGTTGAGGGTTCAATAACACCCAGATCCAACATCTTGGCGACCTCAGCCTGGATGTGGTTCTTGATGGTATCTGACATACGGTAGCACCTGCTTTTGACAGGTACACTGTCACCAGTGTCAATTTCATGCCTACACCACAGTGTAAGGCCTGGCGTCAATGAAAACAGAGAGGCATACTGTTGGAGTAAAGCCCTGCAGGCCCTCAGTTGCTCTGTTGTCAAATCCGGAGAGAGATGTACTCCCTCCACTGAGCCATCCTGAGGGTTGCTATGCAGCAAATCAGGAAGGGGCTCACTCTCATCATCTTCTTGCCCTGAAGCTAGCATGAGACATGAGACTTCTGCTCGCCGGTGGAAAGGCTTGAGCCTGTTGACATGGAATATCTGAGGGGCTACCCCAGAGGCTCCCATGTCAACTAGATAATTGACTTCGCCCATCTTGGAGATGATCCTGAAGGGTCCAGTCCACTTGTCTGCCAGGGCTTTAGGCTTGGTAGGCTCCATCACAAGGATTTCCTGTCCCAGAGTCCAATCCACTTGCGAGGCTTTAAGGTCATGCCAGTACTTATTCAATTCCTGGCTGGCCTTGAGATTTGCTGTTGCCTGACCCATCATCTGTGTCATCCTCCGTCTGAGGCCTAACACATAGCCCCCCACTTGCTTGGCGGGACCTGGAGGGGTGGCTTCCAAGCCTTCTCTGATCAAGGGGAGGGGCCCCCTCACGGGATGTCCAAAGAGTAACTCAAAGGGGCTGAAACCAACACCCTCTTGAGGTACCTCTCTGTAAGCAAACAGCAGGCATGGCAGGAGGAGATCCCATTTCCTCCTAAGGGGTTCTTCCAAAGCCCCTAGCATGCCCTTGAGAGTTTTATCAAATCTCTCAACCAGACCATTGGTCTGGAGGTGGTAAGAGGTGGAGAACTTGTAGGTTACCCTGCACTCTTTCCACATGGTTTTCATGTAACTAGACATGAAGTTGGATCCTCTGTCAGAGACAACCTCCTTGGGGAATCCAACACGGGTGAAAATGCCCAGGAGAGCCCTGGCAACCACCTTGGCAGTAACAGTCCGAAGGGGTATTGCCTCAGGGTACCTGGTGGCATGATCTACCAAGACCAGGATGAACCGATGTCCACCTGAAGTGCGAGGGTCAAGGGGACCGATGATGTCGATGCCCACCCTCTCAAATGGTGTGCCAACCACTGGCAATGGCTGCAGTGGGGCAATGACCCTGCCTCCAGTCTTGCCAGACAACTGACAAGTGGGGCAGGTCCTGCAGTGGGACTCCACCTCTACTCCCATCCGTGGCCAGTAGAAATGGGCAGAGAGCCTCTGCTTAGTCTTCTTGGTCCCAAGATGACCAGCCAAGGGCACCTCATGCGCCAACTGCAGTAGGAAGGGCCTGTAAACCTGGGGTACCACCAACCTCTTGAGGGCACCAGGTTCAGGCTTAGTGGGCTCACTAACAAGGAGCTCACCCTCCCAATAAATCCGGAATGTCCTAGGCACTTCTCCTTGTGCCTGGGACAGGGCCTGTTTCCTCAGTCCCTCGAGAGAGTGGCACTCTCTCTGTCCCTTACAGAAGTCTGCCCGGGAGGGTCCCCCTTCAGCTAACAAGCATTGAAGGTCGGGATGATCCTCCGGGTTGAGAACCTCTCCCACAGGAGAGTCTTCTGTCTCTTCTCCCACAGGAGTTGAGTTTGGGTTTTCCACTGGACCCAGCCCGTCCGGAGCATGGATCCCAATGGGTGCTGTCGGAACAGCAGGAAGAGAAGGTGTTCCCCCCACAGAGGTGGCCTTCTTGGTCTTCCTTCTTCTTGCCTTAGGCCTCGCCTTTGGCTCGGGTACCTGACTCACAGACAGACCCGGTGTCACCTGTGACCTAGTGACTGCAGCAGCAGTCATGGGAAGACCATCCGAGATCAACCCCAACTCTACTAGATCATTTCCTAACAGAATGTTAGCAGGGACATTGTCCTGAACCAGGACAGGAAGCTTTGCTGTCTTGTCTCCAATCATGAGTGTGACTAAGGCTACAGGTGATAATTTGGGAGGCCCACCAGCTAACCTGGTGGTTCTCAGAGGAGCACCTACATAGTCCTCTGGCTTGAGCAGGGTCCTGTCCACCACTGTCATGCTTGCCCCAGTGTCTCTCAAACCAGTAGAAGGCTGGCCATTCAAGAGGACACTTCTCAAGAACCTACGGGTGTTCTGTGGGATAGTCGCCAGTACTTCTGCATACTGGTCCCAGGCCCCAAGGGACACTAAGGAAATCTCTACCGGAGCACCAACTGTGATCCCGGCAGAGGAGGGGAGGACAGTGGCCTCCACCTCAGACACGGGGTAAGGGTAGGTCAGGCTGACAGCCTGTACTCCAAGTGCCTTACCTTTACACTTGGAGTCACCCCTTTTGTGATCCAGAGCCCCACAGTCCCAACAAGCGCCAGGAGTGCGGGGTACGGTACTGGAACCACTGGGAGCCTGCTTTGCAGCAGGTGGACCACTACTCTTATTCCCACCCCCAGATGACTTATCCCCACTAGATTTTTGGGTCTTAGAAGAGGAAGGTTTTGGTTTACCCGACTGTGACTGCTTGGGGGACTCCTCAGCTTTCTGAGAGGCCCCCTTTTCTTTGTCCTTGTCCTTCCCACTGGAGTCCTTAGGGGACACCCGGTGGGAGACCCACTTGTCAGCCAACCTAGCCAGCTTAAAGGGGTCCAAAATGTTCTGGTCAGCCACATACTGACGCAGCTCTGGTGAACAGGCTTCAGAGAAATGCTCAAAAAACAAGAGGTGGGACAATTCAACAAAAGTCTTAACCTTGTATCCATCGATCCACCCCATCATGTTCATGTGCGCAGCACTCACCCAGTCAACCCAAGACACATTCTCTCTTTTCTTAAAATCGATGAACCTTCTAAGGTATTGGGTAGGTGCCTTGCCAAACTTGGCAATCAAAGCAGACTTCATACACTCATACTGACCCCTTTCTTCCACACTCAGCTTCAGAATACAGTCATATCCGGTTTGAGGCACTCTGCTTAACAAACACTTAGCCCAATCTCTTTTATCAACATCATGAATCGCACAAGCCATTTCAAACGCTTCGATCCATTGGAGGATATCTGAACCCTCCACGAATACACCAACCAAATCTTTCATAAACTTGGTGGCTGGGGACCTGACACTCTCACTGGTTTTAGCTGAAGTCTCCACTCTAGCTTTCTCTAGCTGGATTCTCTGACATTCAGTGTCCTGGCTCTTGAGTTCAAGGTCCTTATTTCTGAGTTCAAGATCCCTATTCTTGAGCTCCACTTGTTGAGCCAACTCCTCTTTCTTAAGTTCAGCATCTATTTCCAACTTGCGGTATTCAAAGGCCAATTTCATCCTTAATAACTCAAGCTCCAAGGAAGTGCTGGGGTTTGGAACAGAGGCAGTCGGAATGGCGGCATTCCCAGAAACAGATTCAGCAGAAACCCCAGGGGCAGAGTCCTCATTGGTTGCATTCCCCCCCTCATCAAGAGTTTCACTATCAGTCTGGTAGTCCACCAGGGCAGCTATCAGCTCAGCCCTAGACTTATCCACAAAGTCTAACTCCCTGGCTTCACAAGCACTCTGGAGAGCCTCCAAGCTCATCCGAGTCAATTTGCCATTTGCAATAGACTCCATTGTTTGTAATGCAGTTATCTTGTACACAACTAAACCTTAATTTAATAAAGGGCAGATATCCTTTGTAAGTGGCACGATTATACACTGATTCTTAAAACCATAAGCATCCCACCGCTGCCACCAGTGTGAAGAAGACCGGTGGGGGGTGTCTGTACTTCTGCTCTCTATATGGTAGAGGAGAGGCACAGAAGACCCCAGCCAAGATTCTCTATTACGGTAGCAATGGTCGAGCAATCAAGGCCTAGCTTCTCAGGAGGTGATGCAGGCTGGTTCTTAAGTACAGTGTAGTCCCCAAGCCCCCACAAAGGAATGTCCACACACTGTATTGGTTAGAACACAGTCTTTATATAATCAATATTCCAGGTTATGTACACTTATCATAATAACTCACTTTGCACTCAGGAAAATCAACAATGGCAAAGATATACAATTCTAAAGTGGTACCACCCTTTGTATTAGATCTCATTAAAGTGCATGAACAATACTGTAACAATGTCACACAGATCAATAGAGTGAAACCAGCAATAGAGAGAGAAGAGAAAATAAGATGGTTGAGCAATAGGCAGAATTCTGGCCCCTACCACTAGACACAGTTCTGTGTGGAGATCCCCCCACCTGGGCAACCTGTAAAATAAAGATATAGCACAAGCCCAGTCCATATATTGTTCTGCAAGTCTTATTCCCTCCTATGTTTTTACCCCCCCAATGTACCTGGTGGAGTCGAGTTCTTCGAAGAGGCGTCGACAGATCCTTCTTGAGCGACCCCCTTTCAAGCGGGAGTCACGGATCATCGAGAAACATCGAGAAACTCGGCGTTCGGCGACGGGGAATCGACGGCCCTTTTTGAATGCCTTCCCTTTCAAGCGGGAGGCACGGGGCGTCGAACGTCCGTCGACAAACAGGGTAGAGCGGCGTCGATGAGGCGGCAGCTTCGTCCGAGCGGTGCTCGTCGGCGTCGGAGCGTCGGCGTCCTGCAAGGCAGAGGCGTGCGGGGCACCTCGGTGACAATAGTTCTGGACCGCAAAGATGGTGGAGACGGAGGCCCAGCAAGGGCGTCGAGTCGTTTGAGTCTTTGTGATCTTCGGGTGGCGGGAAACCCACCGGCAGGTTTCTCCTCGGCGCGTTGGTCGTCCTCGACTTTCTCCGGCAGGATAAAGCGGTCGACGGTGCGGACGAGGGAGTCCTTCGATTCGAATGTTCTTAGGCAAAGGAGCGGACGGCTCTGGTCGTCGGCGGCACGGCGTCAAGTGGTTCCCACAGCTGGTGGACCACTACTCTTATTCCCACCCACAGAGGACTTATCCCCACTAGATTTTTGGGTCTTGGGAGAGGAAGGTTTTGGTTTACCCGACTGTGACTGCTTGGGGGACTCCTCAGCTTTCTGAGAGGCCCCCTTTTCTTTGTCCTTGTCCTTCCCACTGGAGTCCTTAGGGGACACCCGGTGGGGGACCCACTTGTCAGCCAACCTAGCCAGCTTAAAGGGGTCCAAAATGTTCTGGTCAGCCACATACTGACGCAGCTCTGGTGAACAGGCTTCAGAAAAATGCTCAAAGAACAAGAGGTGGGACAATTCCACAAAAGTCTTAACCTTGTATCCATCGATCCACCCCATCATGTTCATGTGCGCAGCACTCACCCAGTCAACCCAAGACACATTCTCTCTTTTCTTAAAATCCCTGAACCTTCTAAGGTATTGGGTAGGTGTCTTGCCAAACTTGGCAATCAAAGCAGACTTCATTTACTCATACTGACCCCTTTCTTCCACACTCAGCTTCAGAATACAGTCATATCCAGTTTGCGGCACTCTGCTTAACAAACACTTAGCCCAATCTCTTTTATCAACATCATGAATCGCACAAGCCATTTGAAACGCTTCAATCCATTGG
This sequence comes from Ambystoma mexicanum, assembly GCF_040938575.1. Taxonomy (NCBI): domain Eukaryota; kingdom Metazoa; phylum Chordata; class Amphibia; order Caudata; family Ambystomatidae; genus Ambystoma; species Ambystoma mexicanum. The sequence continues at coordinate 562,780,171 of NC_090921.1, forward strand.
AGGATATCTGAACCCTCCACAAATACACCAACCAAATCTTTCATAAACTTGGTGGCTGGGGACCTGACACTCTCACTGGTTTTAACTGAAGTCTCCACTCTAGCTCTCTCTAGCTGGATTCCCTGACATTCAGTGTCCTGGCTCTTGAGTTCAAGGTCCTTATTTCTGAGCTCCACTTGTTGAGCCAACTCCTCTTTCTTAAGTTCAGCATCTATTTCCAACTTGCGGTATTCAAAGGCCAATTTCATCCTTAATAACTCAAGCTCCAAGGAATTGCTGGGGTTAGGAACAGAGGCAGCAGGAATGGCGGCATTCCCAGAAACAGATTCAGCAGAAACCCCAGGGGCAGAGTCCTCATTGGTTGCATTCCCCCCCCTCATCAAGAGTTTCACCATCAGTCTGGTAGTCCACCAGGGCAGCTATCAGCTCAGCCCTAGACTTATCCACAAAGTCTAACCCCCTGGCTTCACAAGCACTCTGGAGAGCCTCCAAGCTCATCCGAGTCAATTTGCCATTTGCAATAGACTCCATTGTTTGTAATGCAGTTATCTTGTACACAACTAAAACTTAATTTAATAAAGTGCGGATATCCTTTGTAAGTGGCACGGTTATACACTGATTCTTAAAACCATAAGCATCCCACCGCTTGCCACCAGTGTAGAAAAAGAAGGCCGGTGGGGGGTGTCTGTACTTCTGCTCTCTATATGGTAGAAGAGAGGCACAGAAGACCCCAGCCAAGATTCTCTATTACGGTAGCAATGGACGAGCAATCAAGGCCTAGCTTCTCAGGAGGTGATGCGGGCTGGTTCTTAAGTACAGTGTAGTCCCCAAGCCCCCACAAAGGAATGTCCACACACTGTATTTGTTAGAACACAGTCTTTATATAATCAATATTCAAGGTTATGTACACTTATCATAATAACTCACTTTGTACTCAGGAAAATCAACAATGGCAAATATATACAATTCTAAAGTGGTACCACCCTTTTAAAGTGCATCATCAATACTGTAACAATGTCACACAGATCAATAGAGTGAAACCAGCAATAGAGAGAGGAGAGAAAATAAGATGGTTGAGTAATAGGCAGAATACTGGCCCCTACCACTAGACACAGTTCTGTGTGGAGATCCCCCCACCTGGGCAACCTGTAAAATAAAGATATAGCACAAGCCCAGTCCATATATTGTTCTGCAAGTCTTATTCCCTCCTATAATGTTTTTACCCCCCCAATGTACCTGGTGGAGTCGAGTTCTTCGAAGAGGTGTCGACAGATCCTTCTTGAGCGACCCCCTTTCAAGCGGGAGTCTCGGATCGTCGAGAGGCGTCGAGAAGCGTCGAGGAACTCGGTGTTCGGCGACGGGGAATGGACGACCCTTCTTGAATGCCTTCCCTTTCAAGTGGGAGACACGGGGCATCGAAAGTCCGTCGACAAACAGGGTAGAACGGCGTCGATGAGGCGGCAGCTTCGTCCGAGCGGTGCTCGTCGGCGTCGGAGCGTCGGCGTCCTGCAAGGCAGAGGCGTGCGGGGCACCTCGGTGACAATAGTTCTGGACCGCAAAGATTGTGGAGACGGAGGCCCAGCAAGGGCGTCGAGTCGTTCGAGTCTTTGTGGTCTTCGGGTGACGGGAAGCCCACCGGCAGGTTTCTCCTCGGCGCGTTGGTCGTCCTTGACTTTCTCCGGCAGGATAAAGCGGTCGACGGTGCGGACGAGGGAGTCCTTCGATTCGAATGTTCTTAGGCAAAGGAGCGGACGGCTCCGGTCGTCGGCGGCACGGCGTCAAGTGGTTCCCACGGCTGGGCAACACAACTTCGACAGGCCTCCAGCGGTTATACAAACCTGCGAACCCTGGTCGACGGCAATGGACTTCGACGGCGGCGATGTCCGGGTGCTTCACTTCGATCTCCTCGGCGGTCCCGTCTCGGGTCAGCAGCCTTTCGAGGGTCTGTCTTCCAGGGCGCTTCGGCGAAGATGGAGCGGTGCTCGATGGTCCCTCGGAGCACGGGAAGAGGGCGTCTTACCAGGTCCTCTCTCGGGTCAGTCTTCGACGAATTCGGCAGCCTTCGGATCGGTCGAAGCAAATGCAACAGCAAGTCTTCTTCTTCCAGCTGGACGTTGAGGATCAGCAGTTCCAGTTACTCTTAGAGTGGAGACTCAGCTCCAGAACACTTCTGAACGATTCTGAACGTTCCCTGAACCTCCTGAACTGTGGTGAGAGGTCCCCAGATATACTATTCTGTCTCTCATCCACACTGCTGGCACACACTCAGCAGCCAATCATAAAGAAGGGCATTCATGCAGTCAGTCAGCCAATCAGGCACACAGTGCATTCAGGCCACACTCCTCCCTTTCAGACACTCACAACAAGGAATGTGGATTGGGACAAGTACCCAGCCATTCAACACTACACACTGCATTCAGGCCAGTTTCGGGCAGGGCTGTCTCAGTCTTTGTCTCTCAGGCCAGAAACCAGACAACCACAACAAGGAGTGTATATTGGTCACACACTCCATTCACCCAGGTCCCACCCACAGGAGGTACCCACAACATACAGTCACGGGGAAGGCTCCAGTCAGTCTAGCTGGGCCTTCACAACAACACCATATATGGAACTTCCACCCAACAGCCAGTCAGGGGGAAGGGACAGAGTCAGGGCTTCCCAGGACTTTGGGAAAACAAGGTAACAGGCAATAGAAAGCAAGAGGCCACAGGGGCCATCTTGTTTCCTATCAGGAATCAACTGATCCCAATGGCAGGGCCTGGGTATCCCAAAATGGAGGACACCCAGAGCACCTGTCAAATTCAGCATGGAGCTGCCTCCAGCCCATACCCTGCTCTGTGGGCCACCCACAGGTGCCCAAAAACATACACTAGGGGCACAGGGTTGTACCCCTACCCATGGGTGCCGTAAGGGTATCCCATGGGTCTGTTTGCCAAACCAAAAGAGAGAGCTGCACTGCCAGGAGTCCCACATGGACTCCTGGGCAGAAAACAGGACAGAACACACTATAAAAAGCAGTAAAGGACAAGGATTCAGAGGCCCTGTCCCTCTGATGCATTTCCAGCATCACACAGGGGTGTGGGGAATTGGATGGAAAAGAAGTACACCCGTGCCCACCCACCTCCCCAACCTGCCCACCCACCTCCCCAACGTGCCCACCCCCCAACCAGGTCCCATCCGACTAAGCCCACTAAAGACCACCTCTACCTCCCAAACGTACCCACCCCCCAACCAGGCCCCAACTGACTAACCCCACTAAGGACCACCCTCACCTCCCCAGCATACCCACCCCCAACCAGGCCCAACTGACTAACCCCACTAAGGATCATCCCCACCTCCCCAATGTACCCACCCCATACTACAACCCAATCCCAACTGTGCGAACGACAGTCCAATGTTCATCACACTATTTGCGACCATGCTTGTGGGCGTATGAGTTCTTCCCGGAGGGTCCAGTCAGCCGGGAGGACCGCCTCCGTGGGCTGTTTGCCACCAAACGTGAGGGGGTGCTGCTTGTAGATGGTACTGGTTTTGTTGCAGCTGGCACATTGCCCATGAATGGCTGTTGGGCCACTTGCATAGACTCCGCTATGGTCGACATCACATTGTTCCCCTGCCTCAACAGCCGTGACAGGACCATGTTAGTGGTTGCAAATATGCCTATTGCCCGAGACAGCCTACACACAGAGGTGGCAGTGCTCTCCCTCTGCACCTTGGCTTGCTCGCGCTGCAGCCTGGCCTCCTCACATTGTAGCCTTTATTCCTGTAGTTGTTTCTCTACTAGCTGCATGAGGCTGGCCTGGTTTTGCTCAATGCGCAGGAGGCGGGTGCTGAGTTCAGTGATTGAGGGTGTGGGTGAGGGCATTGGGCTGTGAAGTCCTGTCGGACTGAATACTAAGTCCTGTAGGAGAGTGATGTCTCCCCCGTCGTCCTGATCCTGTGGTGCGTCAGCACACTGTTCAACCGGTGCACTATTGCCGTTACACGCATCCTCCTCAGTGGTTCCTGGACAGGCACTGATGGGTGCGGCAGATGTGACTCCATGTGTTGTATCTGTGACAACCCTGGAGGGAGGGCGGGGATGGGGGTGTCCATAGCCACCGTTAGCGGTGCCGATGGTTTTGTTGCAGAGGTGCTGGCAGTGGCATCCTGCGACAGACGGGTACGTTGGCTCCATGCGGTGGGACGTGGTGTGGCCTGTTGCGCTGAATCACTGTCGCTTGATGTGCCTGTGACGAGATGCAGGGCATGCTGTTAGTTGTGTGGCAGGTTGTGGATGGGTCCATCCCATGCAACGCAGTCCTCATACTTTGTCCACATGCATGTACACACATTTGATGGGTGATGCACTCAGGGGTGTGTAACTCAGCTTTTACTCAGTTGCACGCTGTCTGCCTGTCCTGAGGAGCATGTCTCGTGTGCGTGTGGGGTGCGGTGTGGGTCATTGGTGGATGCGTTTGGTCACTCTGGGCCTGGCGAGGGGGGGCAACATTCACACACCTGGCTTTCAACTCTGTGTACTTACCAGCATTGCCAGGTGGGCTGACCCCGACCTCTGAATCCCCTACGCCCTGGTTCCCTTTGAGGTGCAGGCCACTACTGCACCCTGCACCTCTCCTCCCATGTCTGGAGCTTCAGGGGTGATGCAGGCCCACTGCCTGTGCTGGTGCTGTGATGGCGGTGTGCTGCCATTAGTTTGCGCACTCGCAGCCAGAGATCGTCCCGCCGCTTGTGGCAGTCTTTGACTGTGGACGCAAACTCACCTACTGCAGTGCACTTCTGTGCTGCTGCCGCCCAGATCTCCTTGCGCCGCTGCTGAGTGCTGCGCCTTTGGTCGGCACTAAACAGCATAGGGGTGTTTTCTACTATATGTTCCACCAGCACTGTCAATTCATTCTCACTGAAGTGTGGCTTCCGCTGGCGGGTGGCTGAGATGCGCGATGCCATCTTCCTTGTGGTGTGTTGCAAGTCCCAGTGGAGCTAGGCCCTGTGGTTCTAGAGGATGGCAGTGGATTGTGCTTTAAGTAATGGTCGCCGCTCTCCTTCCAGTTTTCGCGACCACAGTGTCCGGGACCGGTATTTCCGTATCCGTGAGGGCAGAGGCGGATATGGATGTACTGCTGCCATGTTTCGCGGTATACAGGCTCGTGGGTGTTTTCGTGATGGAGGTGTCAGCGTTTCCGCGATCGTCTGGGGCACGCGACTGACAACCCGTAATCGCCCCTTGTTTCCGCATGCTTGCTGACACGGTAAGAGTGTCACCGCCATCACGGAAACAACGGTTTCCGGAGCGGCGCACTCGTAATGAGGCCCATTGTCATCTAGCTGGTATGCTTCTGTAATAGGGTAGACTCAGTAAACAAAAAAATGATGAAATGGAAGCTGCCCAGGGCAATGTCAGTGGTTAGGAATAATAGCCCCTTCCCATGCAATACTTTTTTGCTATGTACACATGTTGATAGGTGCCAGTCCTTCGGGAGTCGGGGCAATGGGAGAGGAGGGCACCCAGTCCTTTCCTCTTCATGTATAAAGACAGAACTCTGAGGCCCTGCCCTTATTTATTGATACAGAATGCAGTTTTCGAAGGATACTCTGCCAGAGATTTTAAAGAAATACCCAGATACTAAACCAATTGCAAATGAGCCCTATCACGAGTCCAGGTTTTACCACCAAAGGCCCATGTGCTAATTCCATTGCCAAGCTGCCCAGGATCATAATAAAATAACCATTGCCAATATGTAATTGCCAAGGACTGCCATCAGATTCCCCAGTATTACTTGTTAGCCATGAAATGTATTTTCGAAAGCACAGGTACTCATTCCACAGCCAGAGACCCTCATCAAAATGCCATATGCTCATTTGATTACAAGGACTTAATATCCATTCAATGCGCATTTAGCGAGTGCTTGTGGAGTGCTGTTCTGCTGGCACGCTATCTTCTTCTGTGAACCCAGCAAACTTTATTATTGCATTCCCTTGCAAACTTTGTTTGGATTCCTCATTTAAAGAAAATACAACAACTTGGTGGCTAACTCCTCCCATTTTGGCTCGCCCCTTTAAATCTGGAGTGCGTGAGCATTGGCGCATGCGCTTTGAGCCAGTGCTTCTGTAGTGCTGTTCTGCTGGCATGCTATCTTCTTCTGTGAACCCAGGTACGGCGTCCATTACTGCAATCAACACCATCTGCAAGGACTTGACTTTTGACTGCTTACCTACTATTGTCTTCTTTCCTGCAGCAAACTGTATTATTGCATTCCCTTGCAAACTTTGTTTGGATTCCTAATTTATAGAAAACATTACAACTTGGCAGCTAACTGCACCCATTTTGGTTCACCCCTTTAAATCTGTTGGCCGCGTGCATTGAGCGAGTGCTTGTATAGTGCTGTTCTGCTTTTCAGCTGGTGAGCAGGTGATCAAAAGCAGTGGGTGAAGCCTCTAGCTAATTGGGTATACTTAGAAACCTGGTAATTCTACATTTATTTTGATTTATATCACGTTTACTTTCTTTCTGAATTTGCGTTTCGGTGTTCCCACCCTCTCATTCATTATGCACACACTAAAAACAGCAATGCCTACAAGTGCGGATCAAATTGCTCATCCCTCACTCCGATTGGTCCCTCCAGCGGCGTGAATTCCTGTCAGTCGCACTCAGGAATTCAATGTCTAGAAACAACGTTCTAAATCACTATCTACAGACATCAGGCATTTTTGCCTATTGAATTCCCGCTGTTCTCCCACCCAATCTCTTCCACCGGTTCCCTGTCATGTTGCTCTTGTGGAAGTGTCAACACCAAAACCAGTCGAGTCATGAACTTCCTGTCTCCCACCTGACTGATGACATTCCAGATGCCGTATTATTGTTGGAAATGCCTCAAACAAATCCAGGACCTTTACAGAATTTGTTAGCAACTGAGCCTTATTAACTGCACCAGTGAGGCTCCTCCTATCAATCAACCAATGACAACTAATGTGCTAATTTACTCAGAAGATTCACATCAAATACCTATAATTTATTCACAAATTCTACAACTGACGAATATCCCTTTTCCGTTTCAACATTTACCTGCTTCATCTTTGCCATGTCAAGAACCACCAATGACTGAGAACTCATCCTCTATTGTGTTATCTTCTGTTTTGTTGAATACTTCTGCGCTTGTCCTGGAAACTCAGACAGGAATTTTGTCCGTCCCCCTCTAAACTTGTCTCACTCTCCAGTTCTTTATCAGGATTTGTAAAACCTACCCCGAGACCCTCATTTGGAATTAAACTTCCGGTTAATCCCCTGCTTGAAGTCACCTTGGTTTCAATGAATAATGGGTTGCTAAGTATAACTAAGCTTTTTGAAAGTCTTGAAAGCAAAGTCAATGATCAAACACTACTCATTAACACAGTGCTGCAGAAAGTCGACATGATACTGCCACAATTTGATACACTACCCCATCCTTTACTAGAGCATCTGTCTCTCACTACCCCATCCTTTACTAGAGCATCTGTCTCTCACTACCCCATCCTTTACTAGAGCATCTGTCTCTCACTACCCCATCCTTTACTAGAGCATCTGTCTCTCACTACCCCATCCTTTACTATAGCATCTTTCTTCTTGCATACCTAAACCAAACATAGGTGATTCACTTTCTGATATTCCTCAGCCCATATCTGCACCTGGATCAGAGGTAAATAGATCCAATTCATATTATAATTGATTCCCAACAATTAGACTTACAAGATCCTATTGTTATTTCTCCTTGCCACTCTAACAGATCTATTGATGGCCCAGATTAACCATTATGTGAGCCATTTAAAAATAAGAGACATTGTAAGAAAAGTAAAATAACACAGTTACATGAAAAAAAACAAGAACCAATCTGCTCCACTCAAATGTGCCATAAATAGTTCTAAAAAATGCATAGACTCCTTAACGGTTCTGCATAAGAAACCTAGTATTTTTAAACAAACACCTCTTCAGAATCAGGCTTTTGCTCTGCCTACCAAGGGAAAAATGAAAAACAGCAATCTCAAGCTCCTCAAACTTTTTCCCTGCAGGCTGATATATCCTCATTCATTCCTTTGGATCTGAATGAATTAAACAAATCCTTGGACTCACCCCTTGAGGATCAAGATTTGATGGATCTGTCAACCTATTCCATGGTGTCCCTGCCTCCGTCTTCACCTCAAGGTTCTCATTTATCTGCAATTGAGAATGTGGCCTTATGAAATAAGACCGTAATAGCTGATGAGGGTAGTAGGGCCTTTGTATCTGATGACAATTTTATCACCATGAAACAAAGGAGGCAGTGTCTCGTGGCACCATCCAAAACCCCACAAATGTCTTTTAGATCTATTAACCACAATAAGTCTCCTTCATAATCCTAGGGTTTCCCAGGCGGGTCAGCTACTCTTTCGTATACTCATCCTAGAGAACCTATTCGTCAAGAATATAATAATACAGCTCCGACATCTATCTCAACCAAGGATCAGCCTCGGGTTGCATCACTAGAATTAGAAAACTTAAAACATTCAGATTGTCTACACCTATTAATGAAAGATAGGCAGAGGCATGATCCATATCCTAATAGTACTACATTTTTTACTTTACTTAAAACAATTCTGAGCTTAAAATTAATTCCAACTGCAGATATCAAATATATTCAATTCGTAGACCACTGTAAATTTGAGAGAGTTTGATTGATTGTTCCCTGTAGGCTAATCAGACAACTATTATGGGATGCGAAGGAACAGCTTTGACACCATGGCTTCAGCCTGAATATAGCTAGTGAAACATATCCCTGTAATTTGATCACAATGGCCCTCTTGAAACACTTATCTCCAAAGAGAAATTCAATTTCCTCAGCTGACCCACTATCCATTACTTGTCATGGGGCCCAAGGTGCTCTCATACAAGATCTTATTTTTAGACGACCCCTACAAACGTCCAGGGATTCTGCTAGTCCATTCACTCCCTAATGCCATGCACTTAAAGAAATTACCAAGCTAACTGTTGTAGTCTGGATTTACACATATTTTACCTCAATCTGAAACAAATCTCCTTATCATCTTTGAAATCATTCTTTTACAAGAAACTTGGATAACTATAACTCCTTTTTAGCTTGGGCGGGATGCTTGCTGTATTCCCGCAATAAAACATCCAAAAAGTCGTCCATTAGCGGGACTCCTAACAGCCATTAAATTAGATCTTGGCTATACCTTGTTTCCCTGGGCTTCTCCTCATCCATTTATTCAACTAACCAAATGTTGTCCTTTGGCTATCTATCAGCCTCAGACCAAGAACTCAGCTAGTCTTAATCTGTACTGCAACTCTTCTGCTATATCCAATGACAGTTTCTGAACATTTGTTGGTCACATGTTAGATCTAGCAATGTCTGATGACACAACTGACACCATCTTGATATCCGGTGGCCTAAATATCAAATACTCACATCTTTCTTCTAGAGCCAAGCGTTGGAGGTCCCTAATAAATGACAGGGACTTCACAATGCTAAATGGAAATTTGCCTGGTGATATCACATCTCGACCCACCTGGCACTGTGATTCTCTCACGGGCACAATAGATTACATCTTTGTCACCAAACATTCTATTTACTTCATGGAATCATTTGAGGTTCTTTCCACACCTAAGAGCGATCATAATCCCTTGGTCCTAACCATGCTTCAATCATCTTCTCGTGATTATTATAAGCACACCATTCAAGTTCAAGGAGGCTTAAATAGAAATAATTAGACAGAAAATAAGCTTTACCAGTTTCATGTCTGTCTACCTGTGCTAGGAAAGCCTTCTAACTTTCCCTCTGTTCCGCTATGTATCGAATTTCTGCATCTTTTTGTGGAAAGGTCGCAGACAAAATACTGTCCACTCTTTATTCACAAACACACATTTGACAATGATATTCAAGATATAACTTAGTTAAAAGAGCTTGAAGGCGAATTATGAGAGAAAATCTTCTGATAAAGCCCTTAAGTTAAAAAACATTAAAACAAAGTATAAAAACGCGTCCAAGTTGCACAGATACAATAAAATTCAACAAGATGGTGAAGCAATGCTTATTGTTTATTGCCAGCTCTGGCCTCTTCATTACAAGACAACCATGATAATTCCTTAAATACCTGGAAGAATCATTGCCTTGATTTAATGCTCAGAGCTGACATTGATGAAAAACTTCTTTTTACACACCGTTGAGGGCCAAAAAGAAATGTTGCGACTACGATTGGCGTGTCACTTGGGAGGAATGCAATCAGTATAATTTTTTTAAAAACAGGAATTTAAACATTTTAAAAATCAAAAAGCTTAATCAGATTCCAATTTACTTACAAACATTTCCTGAAACCAGTTATTGTAGTAATTATATGCGATTCAGATTCAATCTTTGGCCGACTAATGACATTTTAGCTATCCGTGCAAATGCCTCAGGAGCTCGATCTGGTGCAGATTTTGTAGGAACGTTAATCAAACTGAAACATTGAACCATCTAATAGTGCACTGCCCAAATCTAGCAAACCAGAGGAAAGATGGTTTTTATATTTTTTTTCTCTGCATTTGCGCTTTTAACACCTGACTGTATGTGGAATAAGATTATTAATGGGCACTCTATTTCGTTACATTTTGTTGTGGTAAACTATTTGTGAAACCGAATTTGACCAATTAACCTTTCACATGTATTTCTCACCTTTTCGTTCTTCCTTTAAATACTCATATATCTGTTTTCTATATCATGCGTCTTCATATTTGTCCTGGTTTGGGTTTTTGAGTGATTTTCTCCCCAAATATTATTCCATATTTTGTATTAAGACTCACAGAATTGTATGTATAAATATTTCCAGAAGCTGTTACTTTTTGCTTTTAACATGTAGTAACTGAAATTTTTACTGCATGGAAATAACGTGTATATTTTTTATGTTGTAACGTTGAAATTTCAACCGAATCAATAAACAAACATATTAATTAGTAATATTAATTCCAAGGTAGTTATTACAAGAAATTGCCATCAAATACGCAAGCACTGGGATGGGCGCTAGAGAGCACAGCCAAGATGGCTGCAAGCATGTGAGCTCCTAAACACCTCAATTTGATCAGGACATAATCCTGACATTTCCGGACAGTTTGAACCTTAATTTGTGATTTCAGGCTGTGTGAACGATCTGCCTGCAAATGGGTGAAATCTGGGGCCCCGTGTGATTAGAAGAACGGAGATACAGACAGCAACATGCGGGGTCCCTCTGCACAACGGCCTTGGTGTCGACCTGAGGGGACAGCCTCGAGTGGAGAGTGCTGTCTACACATTGCTATGCGCCAATAGGGGAGTGAGGGATGACAGCATCGCACTTGTGTCGGAGCGAGCAGTGATCCGGTTCCTGTGAATACCGCCTAGCCCGGGGCCGGGGAAAGTGAAGTCTCTGGTGCCTGGGGTGCTGTTGCTGGGAAAACTGCTGGGTCCGCTGTCAGTGCCACTGCAGTGCCTGTGTTAGAATGTTAGGAGCTGCTGTTTCCCTGTGATGAGAGTTCCGCCTCCCCATAGAGGGGCGGAACTTCCGCTGCAGGGTCCGTTTTTTAAAAAACTCTTCTTGTTTTACTTTCTTTTCACCCAGCTTTCCAGGTTATGTAAATGGGAGCGAGGGACACCCCAACAACCCTTGAACCCATAATGTCAAACAAGCGCAGTGTGGGACACGCCCGCATCCCCTGCACCTTTTCTTGGGCATTATGGGAGTGAACATTTTTGTCCAAGCCGAATGTGCTGTAAACCGTCATTTGGCATTTTTGTTTTTCATCATTTTTGGGTATTTCCACCCCAACCACCTTCCAGGTGCAACAAATATGTAGGAGCACCATTCAATACACCGAAAACACAGCGCAGAAAGTGATTCTCTTTTTGTTGAATAGGGATAAACAAGAGTGGCCCCACACCCCATAACTAGCAGTTGTTACCGCTTTGGCATTGTACATGGGGCGAATGCTCTCCAGAGAACACCCACCCATGTTCCTATTAAATCGTAACACTGCCCCATTCATTTAAGCACGTTTTGTGGCACAAGTGGCCACCTTGGAACCCCAGTTCATGTTGTTTTTAAAAATAATCCTCAAATACGGGTATTCACTTACCCATTACAAAATCCCAGTTGATGTGATGATCTTGGGCAGTTTGCCCCTATGACGGCCAACGCACATCACCTCACGGGCTGTCATAAAATCAACAAAGCCCGAAAGCAGAAGTTGTAATGCTCTAGGAGTTCAAGGGAATAATATGACATCATCTGCATAACATGATTTGTGCTTAGGTACTTACAACAGTAAATGCTATAACATGCAAGACAATGATGGTAACATAGCTTAGGAGGTTGAGGACCCCCTACAGAGAAACGTGTGAACTCTAGGGCACACGTTTAAATAATTTTGGAAGCTCAGGCAAGATGCTTCAACCTTTCAGGAGCACTCAAATAAGGCTCAATAATCACAAAAAACATTCAGCACATGGATTCCATTATAGACCTCCTCTTAGCCAATCAGAACGTTCAAAATTTTAACATTAAAAAAGCATCCTTTTGATCTTGAGCAGCAGTTTATACACATTCATTTCCTTTTTTTATTTGCACAACTACATGTGCTGACAGCTGCCTGTAAACACTTGTGTATAGGCACGCTATAAATGCCATATCATATCATACACAGGTAGGTGTCATTATTGTTGAATAAAACATATTACTCGGCTTCACCTAGGGCCATAACCTGGGAGGCCTAGAAGTCTTCAAAAAAACAACAACAATAAAGGCAAATCCCTGGCTCTTTGTGATACTGCAATATCCACTTCCAACCAGAGACCTTGGGTGTATCGTCAGGATGAGACTTCACAGCTGCCAATGTGGGGCATATCTTGGATTGTGTGGCGACACACTAGTAGTCTTCATGCAAAAGAACATTGTGAGGGCCAGTAGAACTTGCAAAGACGACCGACAATCCATAGCCACTATTCTCTAACACCATGCCTTAATGTACACTTATTCAAACAGAGTTCCTGTGTTGTCTAGATTTGAGAGATTGATCTGAAGGTGTTTTTTGGGTTACATCTCTCTCATGCAATATTGAAGTTTCATTTTCCCTTTGCAATTGCAGAACTAAAAGTAGCAGATGTGTACGGTGGTGTGCGCACAGAGACTATTGCTGGTGCAGTATTTCATGCTTAGGAAAAACTGAAGGGTGATGGCTGGACGTTTCTGAATTAACTATAACCACAGGCATTGCTCTGAGCAGCCCTCCAGACCTCAGATGATTTCCAACCTGTCAAGCCATTACAGAAAAGGAAAGATAATACACAAACCAGGGTTGGCCCCCCACTGCCCCCCAAATGATTCCATACAGCCTTAACTGCTGGATCACATCCCTTCTGGACGCAACAAAAAGTAACCACAGACATGTTTCAGCCTCCTTGGGCATCACCAGTGAGGTGTAGCTTGGTTCTCTAGCCTCATAAGGCTCAGGATCCACATCTGGGTTTACCTGTCCCACTTGCGGGAACAGAAGCAAAACTGAATGGTGATGACTGGAAGGCTGGAAGGTTTGGAGGTTTGAAACTAATAACTAAGGCTCCCAGTTTTATGGTATGTATGTTTGCAACATTTCTGTCTGTATTTATCAATGGTAATTTTTTCAATATTTATCTACATTTATTTTTTTGGATGCCTGTAATGGGAAAAGTCCTAGAGCTGCATTCTTGCCAGCAAGTCAAGTGCTGCATACGTGCAGCCATTTAAATGACTTAAAAATAAATACAATTATTTTCTAAACTTTCTCTTGCGTTACTTTGCACAGTCACTGACCTGCAATGCCTGTTTCACAACTTAAAGACCCAACCAAGAGACACGAATCTCCATTATCAATACTTTTACAAATAAATAGTGAAAGTAAAAAGTGGTTTCCATCTTTATTTATGTGTCAAAATCAGTAGAAATTGAAAACTGGGAGCCTTAATCATAACCACTGCCATTGCTATGGGCAAGCCCCTGACCCTTGTTTATTGTGGCCTGGAAAATTATTACAGAAGGTGAAATGCCATATGCAAATCAGGCTTGGTTCCATCCCAAAAGGCCCAGTCCAGCGCAACCTATTAGGACCCATCCCTTCTGCATAAAACCACAAGCAACCACAGAAATGTTTTGGCCTAAAATGTGGATCACTTGCTCGCTGCACCATAAGAAAATAAGCTTTGCCACGCTAATGAAGCCCAACAAGTCTGAAACATGCCTGGGGTTGTTTGATTTTCTGTGCAGAGGAGAAGTGGTCTGGCAGTTTGGGCTGGTCATCTCTCATTGATGGCAGCTCCAATACTAAGCTGCATATAGCGGGTCCCTTATGGATTGGCGTGGGCAGGCTTAAAAACTGTGGTGTGAAGGTTGCCCAGAGGCATGCCAGTGGTTATAATTAATTTAATGCCCTCCACCCTTCACATCTTTTGCTTATATTTATCACTCGACATGAAACAGAGGGAAGACCTGGGTTAAGAAATGTAACTTGAACAATGCTTTAAGTTTCACTAAGTAGTCGCAGGCCATGTCTATTTATAGTTGACTTCTAAGGTGGAAAATGGGGAACATGGTCACTTCATAAAACCGTCCAACTCTGCTTACCTGATGCTCAACCCCTTCAAAACTGAATTCCTATTGCTGACCAGCAACACCGACCACCCTGAAATCTAGACCTGGCTCTCCGCTATGAACCGCGAGGGCTTCACACCCCTTCTGGCCACCTGTGCAAAATCCCTTAGGTTCGACATCCACAGACGTTCAAACAGCAAATAGCTAGGAAGACACAAATGGCTCGGTACCAACTTTCTCTCTTGTGGAAAATGAAGCCGTCTATCCCAGAAAACCACTTCAGATCTGCCGTCCAAGCCTTGGTCCTCTCCCACCTGGATGGTTGAAATGCCCTTTTGGTAGGCCTTCCTGCAACTACCCTGACACCCCTGATATGTGTCATGCATGCTGCAGAACGACTTATAATAGACTCTGCAAATGTATCCCTTATCAAGCGGCACTGGTTCCCGATACAAGCCTGCATCATCTTCAAATCCTGCTGCAACATCTACAAGGCTGTCACCCTGACGTCCTCAAGCTCCCACTGAGAAACCCAGCATCTCCAGGCCTACGATTCACCATAAGAAAGGACATGTGCAGACTTGAACTCCCCCACGCTTCTACAGTTCTGGAAGGAGCTCAAGACCCGCCTCTTAGATAAATGGCTCCTCCCTAACATCTAAGTCCACACCGACCACTCCTCACCCTACCTGAGACTGGGTGATCTGCTCCCCACTGTTGCTTGCCCTGATTACTTGTAGATCTCCCATGCTACCAAACTGCCTGCCCTTCCCCTCCCTGTTTGCTCCCCTGTTTCTCTGCTTCGCTCACCATGTTCTTCCCCCTATAATTGTTTAAGCACTCAGCTGCTTCCCGAAGCTAGATCTGCACTCAATAAATGCCCAAATAATAATGAGTATCCAGCCCTGGTGTTCGTTAACTGCGGTTTGCATTTTGGCACTTGTAGTTTGCTTTCTCCTTAAGTGCAGGCCAACAAAGTGCAAAGTGTTGTTGATTTAAAAAAAAGCAAAATCTGACATGCATTAGCCGTTTCCTGGCACTACCTACTTATTTTTTTTTTTTTTTTTTTTTTTTTTTTTTTTTTTTTTTTTTTTTTTTTTGGCACTACCTACTTATTATGTGTGGTCAATGGGAAAGAGAGATTTATTCCCCCACACCATTTCAGGGGTGAATGATTCACCCTGATTTGCTTCTTTGCATTCTTCCACTCACACTTCTTTCTTATTCACTAGATGTTGAGTAGAAGTAGAGGTACCAGAATTCAAGATAAAAGAGCCTAGACTGGATGGACTGCGCACAAGTGACACCAGACTTGTGACATCAGACGGTTTACTATGAAATGACCGAATTTAAAAAATCGAAAGTAGAAATGACCGAATTCTTTTTTCTTCCAATAATTCGGTGGGAGCCCCCCTCACTCCCCTTCCTTCAGTAATACCCTTGCCCCACCCCAATATTTTAAAAGGAAAGACCACAAATTTCGAAAATAATAGCTAAAATAAATGCAGTCATTTCTTCCTCTTTTTGTATATTCGATCATTTATACGGATATCATATAGTACAGCTCAAGTTGCTCTTAGAATTTCAGGTCATGGTGCAGAGCACAATAAGAGTACAGCAGTTTCTTAACTATGCCCAATGTGAGGTGCGGGCGGTGACACCGTACTGTTTGTGTCTCTGCATTTTGGTACTTGTAGTTTTCTGTTTCCTGTTTGAATACAGGTCTAAAAGTAACAGAAGGAAAAGCAGGCAATTCTGGATACATCCCTCGCCCATTGATCACTCTGTCCTGTGTGCTATTCTGCTGCCGTCACGCACTGGTCACTCTGCTTCACTCACCGGGTTTCCCTACCTTGCTCTCTGGACTCCATGCCTAGCTCATGGATCACTGTCCCGTGTGCTACTCGGCCGCTGTCACTCACTGATCACCCTACATCACTCACCGGGTCTCTCTACTTGTTCTCTGGACTCCACGCCTCGCTCATTGATCACTGTCCCGTGTGCTACTCGGCCACCGTCACTCACTGATCACCCTACTTCACTCACAGGGTCTCTCTACCTGTTCTCTGGACTCATTGCTCACTCTGTCCCATGTGCTACTCGGCCACGTCACTCACTGATCACCCTACTTCACTCACTGGGTCATCCTACCTTGCTCTTTGGACTCCATGCCTCGCTCATTGCTCACTCTGTCTCGTGTGCTACTTGGCTGCCGTCACTGACTGATCACCCTACTTCACTCACTGGGTCACCCTACCTTGGTCCCTGGAGTCCATGCCTCATTCATTGCTCACTCTGTCGCATGTGCAGCTCAGCCGCTGTCACTCACTGATCACCCTACTTCACTCACTGGGTCATCCTACCTTGGTCCCTGGAGTCCATGCCTCATTCATTGCTCACTCTGTCGCATGTGCAGCTCAGCCACTGTCACTCACTGTTCACCCCACTTCACTCACTAGGTCATCCTACCTTGTTCTTTGGACTCCATGCCTCGGTCATTGATCACTGTCCCATGTATTGTTGAGCCACTGTCACTCCCTGGACTCCATGCCTCTCTCATTGCGCACTCTGTCCCATGTGCTTTTCAGCCACTGTCACTCACTGGTCACCCTGCCTTGTTTGCTGGACTCCATGCCTCGCTCATTGATCACTGTCCCGTGTGCTACTCGACCGCCGTCACTCACTGATCACTCTACATCAATCACGGGGTCTCCCTACCTTGTTCTCTGGACTCCAGACCTCGCTCATTGATCACTGTCCCATGTGCTACTCGGCCACCGTCACTCATTGATCACCCTACTTCACTCACCGGGTCTCTCTACCTGTTCTCTGGACTCCATGCCTCACTCATTTCTTACTCTGTCCCATGTGCTACTCAGCCACGTCACTCACTGATCACCCTAATTCACTCACTGGGTCATCCTACCTTGGTCCCTGGACTCCATGCCTCACTCGTTGCTCACTCTGTCGCGTGTGCTACTTGGCCGCTGTCACTGACTGATCACCCTACTTCACTCACTGGGTCATACTACCTTGGTCCCTGGACTCCATGCCTCACTCATTGCTCACTCTGTCCCGTGTGCAGCTCAGCCGCTGTCACTCACTGATCACCCTACTTCACTCACTGGGTCATCTTACCTTGTTCTCTGGACTCCATGCCTCGCTCATTGATCACTGTCCCATGTGCTGTTCAGCCACCATCACTCACTGGTCACCCTGCCTTGTTTGCTCGACTCCATACCTCGCTCATGGATCACTGTCCCGTGTGCTACTTGGCCGCCGTCACTCACTGATCACGCTACATCAATCGCCGGGTTCTCCCTACCTTGTTCTCTGGACTCCATGCCTCGTTCATTTCTTACTCTGTCCCATGTGCTACTCGGCCACCATCCCTCACTGATCACCCTACTTCACTCACCAGGTCTCTCTACCTGTTCTCTGGACTCCATGCCTCGCTCATTTCTTACTCTGTCCCATGTGCTACTCGGCCACGGCACTCACTGATCACCCTACTTCACTCACTGGATCATCCTACCTTGGTCCCTGGACTCCATGCCTCGCTCATTGCTCACTCTGTCGCATGTGCTACTTGGCCGCTGTCACTGACTGATCACCCTACTTCACTCACTGGGTCATACTACCTTGGTCCCTGGACTCCATGCCTCACTCATTGCTCACTCTGTCCCGTGTGCAGCTCAGCCGCTGTCACTCACTGATCACCCTACTTCACTCACTGGGTCATCTTACCTTGTTCTCTGGACTCCATGCCTCGCTCATTGATCACTGTCCCATGTGCTGTTCAGCCACCGTCACTCACTGGTCACCCTGCCTTGTTTGCTCGACTCCATACCTCGCTCATGGATCACTGTCCTGTGTGCTACTCAGCCACTTTGACTCACTGTTCACCCCACTTCAGTCACTAGGTCATCCTGCCTTGTTCTCTGGACTCCATGCCTCGGTCATTGATCACTGTCCCATGTACTGTTGAGCCACTGTCACTCCCTGGACTCGAAGCCTCTCTCATTGCTCACTCTGTCCCATGCGCTTTTCAGCCACTGTCACTCACTGGTCACCCTGCCTTGTTTGCTGGACTCCATGCCTTGCTCATGGAGCACTGTCCCGTGTGCTACTCGGCCGCCGTCACTCACTGATCACTCTACATCAATCACCGGGGTTCTCCCTACCTTGTTCTCTGGACTACAGGCCTCGCTTACTCAACACTCTTTGCCTTGTTCTACTCGGCCGCTGTCACTCACTGATTACCCTACTTCACTCACTGGGTCATCAGACCTTGTTCTCTGGACCCCATGTCTCACTCATTGCTCACTCTGTCCCGTGTACTACTCAGCAGTTGTCACTTACTGGTCGCCCTATTTCACTTACTGTGTCATCCTACCTTGTTCTCCAGACTCCATGTCTCGTTCGCTCAGTGGTCACTTGGCCACTTATGTCCTGATCACTCAGCTTTGTATTGAAGGATTAACCACCCACCAATATGCTAAACCCTCCCTGGCAATTCGGCTTTATGTTTTGCTGGTCAGTCTACCTTAATTGCTACCACTATCTGTGTTTCTGGTCAGGTATTGGCCTGGTTCGGCTCCTTTTTACCCGATAGATACCAAACTCTTTCTCTTCCCCCATTCACATCCCCGCCCTGTCACCTTACCTGTGGTGTCCCAAGGGATCTGCTCTATCCCTCATATTTTTCAACATTTATATCTTTCTGTTGTTACACCTCATCCGCTCCTTCGGCATCAGGTGCTGTTCGTACGCCGACGATACCCAATATCGCATTCATCTCGCCCTAAATAAGTCTGAGTTGTCGGCGTGCCTGCATAAGTGCCTGACAGCCGTGGGGGAGTGGATGGGGCACAACTGGTTGAAACTGAATGGGGATACAACGGAGGTGCTGGTGGTGGGTTCTTCTCCCGATCACTCACTCTGGGTTTCCTCTTTTTGGCCGTCTTCCTTGGGTCTGCTTCCAGTACCTACGACCAAGGTAACAAATCTTGGGGTTATTATGTCTGCCGACCTGTCCATGATGGCACAGGTTTCTGCGGTATGTCAGATGGGGCATTTTCAGTTGAAAATCCTACGTAAGGTGCTTCACCCGGTGGTGGCAGCTATGATTTTGAGCAGGCTGGACTATTGCAACTCCTTGTACTTAGCGCAGCCCCAAGGGTTGGTAGCCCGTTTACAACGTCTCCAGAATTTGTCCGCCAGGGTGCCAACAGGTACACCGTATGGGTCCCACATATCCCCTGTCCTGCGTGCCCTTCACTGGCTCCCAGTGGCCCAGCGCATCCAGTTTAAGCCGCTGTGCATTGACCATCGCGCCTTACATGATCAGGATGCAGAGTATCTGAGTGTCAAATTTTAGCGCTATGTTCCTAACCGCCCCCTGCGGTCTGCAGCGGCGAGCATGCAGTGTTTGCCTTCCTTTCGACTGACTCGGGTGAGCGGCGGCGCTTTTTCCATTGCAGCAGCACAATTGTGGAACACTCTTTCTTCTCCTATGAAGCTGCTGTCAAATCATCTTGCTTTTCGTAAAGTGTTAAAAACATATTTGTTCTGAGCTGGTTGCTTCCTGGCTATAGTGTGGTGTTCTATATGTGGCTTTTCCCTCTCTAGCGCCATGATGCCTTGGCGACCGTGCGCTCTATAAGTCAACACAACATAACATATTTGCTTCATTTTGCTGGTCTTTTGGCCAACGCCTCATATATTATAAAGCGACAAGGCCATAAGTCACATTTGTGTAATAGGGTGGATCCCAAGATGAGTTGAGTTTATGTTGATTAAAAAATACAAGTGTAATTAGTACAGCATACTGTTTGTGTTAATATCGTAAGTTGAACTGATTGTAAGTTTTTACTTTAAACCAAGCCTTATTTGCGATTTCTCCCTTTCTTTAACCTGACAAAATCCACATTTCAGAATTGTCAGTAAAAGTGAAGTCTAATAAATATAAACACAAGACTAGTAGAAAGCCGAGGTGGGGGACGGGAGGAGAACGCTAAGGGTGGGGGACAGGGAGGAGAAAGCTGAGGGTGGGGGGCTGGTTGGCCGATTTACAGGTTTTATCCAGTTGTGAGGAGTTTATGCTCCTGAAACAGAATCAGGAGGACATTTACTTGGAAATGATGGCGCCCTTTGATGATATGTACGGCTAAGGGGAGGGGGGGTCATCTGTGTTGGGTTATGAATGGGATCTTGGTGGAGGCCTAAATGGTTTTTACGAATAATAATCACTATGTTATACTATTGGAATGCATTTTTGGCTTGTTAAGAGGAACTATTGTCAAGGAATTTTGCATGATGACTTTTGCGTTGCTTCCTGTATTTGTCCCTATTAATGGTTCTGTTTTCTGTAAAAAGTATAAATAAAGAAAGAAAGAAAAAATATATACAAAACGGCTACTAGGTGGCATTGTGGAATGTGTGACTTGGCTCGAATGGACTTTCCTATACATATATATATATATATATATATATACTATTTTGATATATATTGTATGCACTATGTAAGTAATGTAATTTAGTATCAGCAAATAGGGACTGGCACATGACATTTGGGTAACAGCATAGTTCAAAGGGTATCCAACATGGCCGCTTATAGAGGACAAGGAGTGCACAATGAATTAGCAGTCTAGTGTTCTTTAAGCCAAGGAGAGTTCTGATGAGTCACAGGTTAAATGTAAAGGAAATCCATTGTTCCATTCACAATCTGACAAAGCCCAGTTCGGGTGAAACGCGTAATTGTGTGTTTGTTTTCTTTATGTGTCCACCTATTGATTAATAAAGGACTTTTACCACGGAGAAGATGGCCAAAATGTGATTCTTTGGTTTTACAATGGAGGAGTGCCGCTGTGAACCGCGCAGTTGCAGTTCCTGTTTTTCTTTCATATATATATGTATATTACACGGCCACAGTACTGGCCGTGTAGTTATGGTTAAGTTGCTGTTTCCATAGGAAGAGCACTTTTTGGGCAGCTCATAACTTTGCTCCCCCTGTACGAATCCTCACCACACTTTACAAAAAAAGTATATAGCCCGCTCTGAATGTATTTGCCAAGTTTGGTGAGGTTTTGTCCAGGGGGCAGAAAGTTATAGGGGTGGTCCCAAAACGTCTTTTTTCCCCATAGACTTAATGGGGGGAAAAGTTTGCGCACGCCTAATGCCCAAACCAGTGAATGGATTTTCACCAAATTTGCAGCAGGAGCTTGGTCCCGAAAGCGTGCTTTTGTAAATTTGGTGAGAATCCGTCCAGTAGTTTTCTTTAAAACGACCAAAAAATATGTCTAAAAAAATGTGTGATATCTATGTCCGCTCCCCGGTCACACTTCCCTGTTCGCTCCGCGCACAAGATACCGATTGGCTAATCGGTAGCGTCATGTCCGCGGACATGTGACGCGTTCACTGATTGGATGTTGAAGAGCGTGAAATGCGTCAGATTGTTTCGATGCGCCCGCCATCTTTTATTCACGTGTTGGTGTACGCGGCAGTCGCCGCTAAAACATATAAAACAACACAACATTGCACTTGTTAACCTTATGAAATACTATCTCGGAAGGTGAGGGTTAATGAGGCTGGGATGGGATGTGGCAGCAGGAAGTCAAAAAGTGGTGTTTTTTTGTCAACAAAGTCATACGGTAAATTGGAAGTAGTTGCTCCATATAATGTCCGTAAAGTACAGGCGAAGAATTACTGTGTCTGTGTTATAATGGATTAAAAATAATATTGCAGTCAGACTGGCGCCCTATAGTTTGAAATCTGAGGCAGCCACCTGCAGTGTTTGATGGAAACAGCGGGTCTGCAAGTGTATGGGAGTACCAGTTCTCATGAATGAATTGAGAAATGTTGTTGCATAGTCAGAATGTATTTGGATTCTGAGTGAAGGTCGCTTGCTTTGCTTTTTTGGTTGCAAGCTCAGTAGGCCCACGCATCCGGCAGAACCCATTAGGGTCAATTGTTTTTGACCTTGAGCGAAAGGGAAAATTCAGTAAGAATGCGGGGAGTGAAAGTTTGCAAAAAAAAACATTTGATAAGGTTATGCATTCAAAACGGTTGTAAGGCACATGTAATATCTGTTCATCAAGATTCTTTGGTCGAATCACTTTGCTGTCTGAATTTCACGAAGACAATGGAGACGGTCAATATCGTGTAAGTTTGCTTTTGACGACTCTACACCGGAACGAGGTTTAATTTTTTATCACTTGACCATTAATTTTGGCAATGCAACTAAAGTATTATCTTTTTGTGTAGTTGTCATTTTTTTTTAGTTATGAAGAGTGCACATTCTTGGTGTTTGTAGGCTATCACTAAATTCACCCATGTTCAACGCAAATATTTCTTTAAAATGTCATGTATGACCACATCGATTTGTGTATCAGTTTCCACGTTCTTTTTGTCTTTTTTTAAATTGTTTGCTAAAGGTTGGGTATTGATACGTATTTTCTGTTATGTTTTCCAAATAGCTACATCCTGCCTTACTGCGATTGCCATGGCTTAAAGATGCCAAGTGATGGATTTTTCGCATGCCACATGCACGTACTCGTGACCGGCTGCCTAACCGTGACTGTTTTGTGGGACGATCGCGCAGGACCCATTTGTCTGTACGCTGCAGTGGCGATTAGGAGTAACATAACATCTTTTATGGTGGTGTAGGCCCAAGTTCATGCCGACGTCCTGGAATGCACTGTGCGTCCAAAGTGGTTGCTTTATCGAAAACGAATACTTTGTGTATGGGAAAAGAACAACGTGTGCCTCACGATTAACATTTTCGATGACGACCGAAGAAACAAAGTTACAATTTGATTGAACATGAGAATAGTCTGATGGTCTTGGACAGTTTATTGTGAAATAAAAGTACTTTACAAATTGTAAAGTGTTAATGTTTTCTTTTAAAAAACAGTTTATTATTTCCAAATATGACATGCTACATTGTAAGTCGCTGTGTGTTCATTTTCAGGTTCTGCGTCACGGCACGTAGGTGCTTATGGGCGCTTTTGGGTACACTGGAGAGAAACGTCATCCAAAAAAGGTGTAGAATATTATTAGGGTTGGTTATGTGACGGTCAGGGGCGGGCCATATGATTTAGTGACGTCATGGCAATTTATGGTAGGCAGATGCAGCAATGGACAAGACTAGTGATTGCGAATGAGCTTGCAAAGCTTGTAGAAATTTTGTGCACACCTAATATGACAAATTATTTGTGTATTCTTTTGACAGTTTTGAAAAAAAAACGTGGGTGGATTTAAAGTAAATTTGCGTAAGGCTGATTGGCAACGACCGAAAAGCATGGTGTTGGAGATGTGGGAGTGTTCTCGTATTTGACAAAAAAAAATAGCAGTATACCTTTAGTGACTATGGGGTAGGCTGTAACCATGGGGAGAGGGCAGAATGTCGGGGTCATGGTATAAGGTCATGATCTGCACAATGTGGCTACTGGGCA
Organism: Ambystoma mexicanum; assembly: GCF_040938575.1. Taxonomy (NCBI): domain Eukaryota; kingdom Metazoa; phylum Chordata; class Amphibia; order Caudata; family Ambystomatidae; genus Ambystoma; species Ambystoma mexicanum. The sequence goes on from NC_090921.1 coordinate 562,804,227, forward strand.
TGACCAGAAGGGAGAAAAGATAGGATTAAAGTGGCCATGTCCACCTGGGACTGGCTTTGTGGTAAACTTGTTCGACATTATGATACATTTGAAAGGGAAGAAAAAAGTGTTTGTGGTAATATGTTAACAGGGGTTCCTTTTTGCTTTTTGCAGGCTGCCATGGAAAGCGAAGAGGGGCCCTGTATGGAACACCCGCCTTCTCTTTCTATGGTGGCCATCTTGGAAAAGGATTTTGTTTCCTAAAATCCTTTTTTTAGTAGCACGGGTTACTGCTTTGGAAATCTAGATTGTTAATGACATTCATCCCCCATTTTAGAGGTGGAAGGGGGGTTAATGATCCAGAGATCTCATTATGCACTCTTGCTTCGATTGGGCTGATAACTTGGCCTGCTAGCCCTTTATTCACCGTTACAGTCCCTGGAACGGAGGATGAACGCTACAATATTTCCATTCGCATAACACAAACTGCAAATGGAAATGTTGGAAAATCTTATTGCGTCTATGTACTTTACTGAGAAATATAAAGTAGATGGAGTCTATGCGATTATTTTTTACTTATATTTTTTAACTGTGAAACGTGGTTCTTAAAGAAACATTTATTTTGTTTACAGATGGCTTTTTTCTGGGAGGACAGCTAAGAACGAAAGTTGCAGACGGAAATGAGCAAAGAGGCACCAAACAGTAATATTGAGGGGTAGGTGGACGGGGGAAAATGTTGTGCATTTGTTATTTGTAAGGTAGGGGCAGTGTTTCTCATGCTCCTTCATTAAAGCAGTTGTGCTGTTTCTTGGGGAGAAGGGATGGCATTAGCTCATGTCGTTTTCAGATAAATAGTACTTTTGCTAAAAGTATGTACTGTGTACTAGGTTGTAATGGCTGAGTACGAATTGGTGTTGGAGCTGTGCAAGAGAAATGTTGAAGTTGAAGTTCCTACATCAGTAAAACATGTAGTCCCACACTGTCCACGAGGCATAGATCTTATTGTTAGGTCTCTACGGGTTCTCAGACACGTCACCATGCTGTGCGCCAGCATATGGTCATGTGGCATTCTCCGGAAGGTGTGCAATGAAGTCAGATGTTCGTTTACATTATGATTACGTGCCACTACAAGAAACCTATGCACTTCAGTAAAGAAACTTTGTTAAAGGGACGTTATGGTTAAGTTACGCTACTAAAAACCTATCAAATTCAGTAAAAAAAAACTTTGTTAAAGGGACGTTATGGTTAAGATGCGCTACTAAAAACCTACGAAATTCACTAAAAAAGAATTTGTTAACGGAGCGTTATGGTTCCAACTAAAACCGAAAAACCCTTGAAATTCGCCAGTTATGGTAAGCTAAGCAACCATAACTCGCGCCACCACTGTGCACTGCTAAGACTAACACCCAGGACATTAAAGATGACATCACAAATGCATTTACTTTTCATGAAAACTCTGTAGAAGGGATTCTTATTATAATGTTGACCAAAAAATGTCAAGGATCATTGAAATAAATATCAAGTGCTAATTAGTGCATTAAGCAATGCATTGATATAAATAGCATTCTATTATGAAATTCTATCCAGTATACTAAGCTACTCATGTAGAAACATAGGCATTGTTTGCAGCATACATGATGAAGGTACAATATTCATAAATTCATAATCTTGCCATGTTGAATAGTGAAATGATAACTGTTTTCTTATTAGAGTTTTGCGTACTGTAAAACATGTGATAAGTAGGTAATAAAACCCACTTACTACATAAATGTATTATTATAGACAAAACACAAAGAGACAACAAAACATACAAATATGAGTATATACAAGGAAATTGAAGTAAGGAAAAAAGCAGCAGTAGTAGCAGAAAGTGTTCATAACCTAACTGATTACCTTTATGCACAGAAATGTTTGCTCTGTTTCAAAGATGCTACTTACCCTATGCATATGTATCACATGATTTGACCGGACCCTAAGGGAATTGCTGTAAGAACATACATGAAGGATAAGTCTACAAATATAGCACCTTTTCAATTTTTAATTCCTGACTGTTACTGAAGAAAACCATGTGGCCTAGATATGTCAGTAAAGGAAAAAAGGGGGAGCCAGACATGTGATGTCATCAGTGATGTCATCAATGGCATTTGTGATGTCATCTTTGATGTCCTGCGTGTTAGTCTTAGCAGTGCACAGTGGTGGACCGAGTTATGGTTGCTTAGCTTACCATAACTGGCGAATTTCAAGGGTTTTCCGGTCTTACTTGGAACCATAACGTCCCGTTAACAAAGATTTTTTGTGTGAATTTCATAGGTTTTTAGTAGCGCAACTTAACCATCACGTCCCCGTACCTTTAACAAATTTTATTTACTGAATATATACATACATATGTCGAAAGAAAGGAAACTCCACGTACAAAGTATGTGAGGTAGAATGGGCTGCACTCCCAGAGCAGCTGGGGAATATAGTATCCTTACAGCATTACGAAGAAAAACAGTAAAATATATTCCAGCAGCAACCTGTGTTTTTTATTCTTATTTTGCTGAGAGGAAAAACCTAAACACTGGAATGACGCGTTTTGTGGTACTCTGACCGCTTGGTCACGTGGATAGGTAGAAACACAGATGATGTGTTATATGATGTAATACATATACAAAATACTCTATGGTTGTCCCAGAGTGTCTTCCATTTACATATAGATGTTAAATTGTTCACTCTCAGGTCAGCCATTTTGGAAGGTCCAACAATGTAACCATATGCATTTAAATGAAAATGTCAATCGAAAAATGCAATCCATACGATGCAAAACTCAGAAAAAATAACGTAATGAAATCTGAGAGAGAGTGGCATTTGTTCACTCATGGGCTTCAGAGTGCCTATTAACGCGCTCTTATAGTACAAACAAAATATTGCTGATACTCCACAATGCAGTATTACCACAGTAACGCCAAAAAATATAAGCATGTCATCAAGATGCCCAATTGTCTAACTAGTATTGAATGCACAGAGCAACATGACATTCTCATCTATATGTAGCTGCCACTATCGTAGGTATGCATACAAATTTACAAAAATAAATAGCTAAAACTCGAAGTCAGGAGATACATGGTTCTATGTGCAAATACGCATGTACAAATAAGCAAAGCAGCCAACCCTGGTAAAGTGCATAGTACCGTGTGCATAATACCAACAAAGTGCATTGCACATTCAAATGCTTTCCAATAAAGTGCCTAGTGCCTGGTACAGAAAGCAGGAAACCTTAATAAAGTGCATAACGCCTTGTGCATAGTACCAGCAAAGTGCATTGCATATTCAGATGTTTTCCAATAAAGTGCCTGGTGCTTAATAGCTATTATATCTCATATAGCCCTGCTTCTTGTCATTGTATTGAAATGCGATAACTAGTATGGCAAGTTACTACATAGTTGGCTGCTATTCCACATTCTCATGATCCTATCCTGAAAAAGTCCTGAAGCAACATCTGTGTGTCTAACCAATCTCCTTTTACCACTGGTACAGAGACATATTGTTCAAAATTCACAATAAGAAACCATGTTTAAAAAAGTGCCGGAAAAAAGGTCCATGCACTTTAAATACACTGATAAGAAAAACAAAAATGGATCATAATCAAAATGATGATAATGCAATAATATCAAAGATTTTTTGTTGCCCTTATATGTTGGAGCACCCATAATTTCAGTTTTTCTATCGTAGTCTGAAGTACTGTGCGAGACAGTGTGATCTGTCAAAAAAACAGAACAGTCTATATCTCTTGCCTTGAGATATGCTCTTTCCATTACTTTCTTTGGATATGCGTGATCTTTAAACTTATGTGCCATCAAGGCACATTCAGTGTCAAAAGTCTCTATCTTAGAGCAGTTTCGACGTATGCGGACAAATTCCCCATAGGGCGTGCTCCATTTCAGGACTTTAGGCTGGCTACTGTTGGCGTGAAGAGGAATGTTGGAACTAATTGGCTTCCTATATAACTCTGCAATAAGTTCTCCTTAAGATGCAGCTATTTGAACATCAAGTCTTGGATGTGACTCTCGGTAAAACGGAAGTTTAACTCATTAATGTTTGAAATTTTAACAAAGTTCAGCCACTCTGCACTAGTACCGTCTCAAATGATGAAAAGATCATAAATGTAACATAGCCCTAAAACAATTTTAGCCGTGTATCTGTCGTTACTGGGATGCCACACCACAAACTTCTCCCACCAGCCCATGGTGAGCTTTGCATAAGATGGGGAAAATGTAGTGCCCATGGCAGTGCTTTGCAATTGAATAAAAAACCTTTGGTTAAAAAGAAAACAGTTATTGGTCTAACAAAGATGAATCATCTCTAAAAATCATTTGACTATGTTGCAGATAATTCATAGATCTAGTGTAGAGAAAATGTTCACATGCCCTTAGTCCATCTGAGTGGCTTATTGACGTATAGAGTGAAACAACGTCTAGTGTTGTAAATAAATAAGTTGGTTCCCAAGATATCCCTTCTTCACGGCTTAGAAAATCTTTGGTGTCCCTTCAATATGAGGGTAATGCAGTGACAAAGGACACCATATATATATATCTATATATATAGATATATATACATATATATGAAAGAAAAACAAAAACTGCAATTGCACAGTTCACATCGGCACTCCTCCATTGTAGATCCACAAATCACGTTTTAGCCATCTTCTCCGTGATAAAAGTCCTTTATTAATCAATGAGTGGACATATGCAAAAAACCAAACACACAATGGATTTCCTTTGTATTTAACCTATGACTCACCAGAGCCCTCCTTGACTCGGAAACACTAGACTGCTGATTCATTTTACACTCCTCAGCCTTTAGAGGCGGTCATGTTGGATATCTCTTGGACTATACCATTGCCTTAATGACATATGCTTGACCCTATTTGCTGATACAGAATTACATGAATTACATAGTGCATGCAGTATATTTTATATTGAAACATTCTTTTAAATAAACTTTTGTTGTGCAAATATTGCTTTTCTAAAGTGTCTAGTGCAACCGGGTATTTTAAGATGTATACTCTTTAATCTGGCATCTTATTGTTGATAATATATCATGTGTACAAAATATGCATCAATTGGAATATCCTAGAGAATATAAGGATATAAGTCAAATATTTCAAAGTAATTGCTCAGTGCTTTAACTTGACAAAGTGCAACGTGCTAGAACTTGATAAGGTGCTACGTGCTTACTAGACTGGAATGTTTTTTAGTAAATATACAAAACCTAATATAAAGTGATGTAATAATCAGCATAAAATAAATTATTTGCTGAGATATTCACTATGCAGCTTGATAATATATATTGTAATCCGACTGGTTTAATATGGAAGTTTAGCTGGAGTGCTGCTGGTAGATCTTAATGCCATTTGTTATTGTGTTGATGGGAATCTATCTAGCTCACTTATTCTCAAAAAGGTGTTATTGCAATTAGTGCATGTACTTGCCGTATTTAGTAAAGTGCTCAGTGCATTACATGTTAAAATGTTCAAAATTGCTATACTTTTCTAAAAATATCAGAAAATATATTGTATATTACATTTTTTGTATACAGAAAAACCATCAATAAGCAAATCTCATTACGCAGTTGGTTGCCAAGCAAGGATTATGATTGTTTTCCCCTTACTAAAAAGGTCAGATGTTTTTGTGAAGTCCATTGTAACATAAAAATGATTCTGCTAAAAACATATACTGTGTATGGGATTATTGTGTATGCCTATGCCTAACATGCTAAAAATCTTACAAAAAGACACATTACAATTTAAAAAGTTATTAAATCTTGGGTATACTACAAATATTTGTTCAGTTTGCAACACCTCACATTGTTGATTTTTCTTTTCATAATGCAAACGGCTTGTTATAGGTTGTCCATACACACACTTTTTTATGCCCCATAATTTTATCTAATCTTGAAGCAAACAGTACATAGATGGTCCATGAACTCATTCTCCTATAAATGTGTAGAGCTCTTCGTCCTTTGTTATGCCCTCCCGGGGATTTGGTATTGTGTTCGATTATGTATCTACTTTCCAATTGGCGTAACTGCCTCTCTCTATCCCCGCCTCTTGGGTGTTGTTGGACATGATCAATGTAAAAATATTTAAAAGACTGTATATTTCCTTTGTGTACTTCTGCAAAATGTTTCGCTAGAGGATACGTTGGATCTTGATTTTTGATTGCTCTTAAATGTTGCAAGATTCTGATTTTGACTTCCAGTTTGGTGCTTCCTATATACCAAAGGTTACAGCTGCAACTGATTACATATATCACAAACTTTGTGCTGCACAATATGGTTTTTGTGATTTCCACTTTAACTCTGGTGCGGGGGATCTTGTATTGTTTGATATTTTCTCCGAATTTGCCTGATGTACACTTAAGCGCTTTTTTGGAAGCCTTTAATTTTATCTGTAAGCCAATTTGATCTTATTTTTGTTTGAAACAGACTTGGAGACTTTTTAGACTGTATAGATTTGGCTTTTCTGTATGTTACTGTTGGATTAATACTGAGCAGTGTGTTAATGTCTTCATCTTTCCTTAACACTTGCCAATGTTTCAACAGTATTTTTCTCACATTCCTTGCTCCACTGTCAAAAGTAGTAATGAATCTTATATTTTCTTTCTTGTTTGTCCAATTCTCACCCTTTTTATCATTTGCTTCTTTGATTTTTGTGAGAATCTCTTGTTTCGTTTGTTGTTACACTCAATATACGATGTGTTGATGATTGACTTCTTGTATCCTCTAGCTTGAAACTTGGATGCCGTTATTTTCGCGTTTTGCCAAAGGTCGATGTTTCACTACAATTTATTTTCATTCAAAGAAATTCTCTGTATGGTATCCTGTTTTTAAGACTTACTGGGTGGGCTCTTTCTGCATGCAAGACTGTATTGTACTTGTTGGTTTTCTGTATACCCCTGTGGTAATTTCATTTTTCACAATTTGTATCTTGATATCAAGAAAGATGACTTCAGTTTGATTGTGATTCTCTGTATTTTAGGCTTGTGCTTCGTGTATTAATGATTTCAAAGAAATCTTTCCATTCGCCTATTGATCCTTCCTTAAGTATAAAAAGATTGTCAATATAGCGACGCCAGAGAATTATTTTGTTGGTATACAATTCTATTGTCTCGTCTGCAAACAGTTTCTCTTCCCATGCCCCCATGTATAGGTTCGCAAATGTTGGAGCCACCGCTGTTCATACCTGTGTATAATACTGGCCATTGAACATGAATGCATTGTGCGTTAGACAAAATGTCAACATTTCCAACAAACATAAGAGAATGTTCTCTGAAAATTAGCAATCTTGTTGATAAATATCTCTTGATCACTTCCATCCCATCTTCATGGACAATACAAGTATACAAAGAAACTACATCTAATGTAACCAATAGATAATTCTGTTTCCACAGTATTTTATCTATTTGCATAAGAAAGTCTGATGTGTCTCTTGAAACAGAAATTTATACAAGTATTTTGAAGTCAATAGGGAGCCAATTGATGCCACTATCGGCCTGCCTGGTGGTCTGGTACTATATTTATGTAATTTTGGTACAAAATGGATAATCAGTGTTATGGGAAAATCTTTAGTTAAATACCTTTTATCTTTCTAAGTGATCATGCCAATCACTTAATTTGTTGTCATGTTCTGTTTTGTAATTCGGATATGGATTTTTTGCCAGTCTCTGATAGTGAACTTTATTTTTCAGTTGTCTCAAAGCTTTATTATTATAATCTTCAGAATTCAAAACCACTACATTTCCTCCCTTATCGGCAGTTTTTATTACTATAATGTCATCAATCTGTGAGTCTGTAATGGCTTTTCGTTCTTCTCTGGTGACATTGTAATTTATTTTACATGAGTGTGAGGCAAGCTGTTTAAATTCCTCTATGAAAAGACCTTCGAATAGGTCGATGTGCGGAGTACTTTGATATTGTGGGTTGAATTTGGATTTCTTCCGGAGAATACTCTGAGCTTTTATATCTGTCACCAAGTTGGTTGGTATTGAGGCAGTCCATTGGTCTTGATTTGTGTTGATATCATTCAACCCTTCATCATCTCCTGTATACCGTGCTTCCAAAGTATTCAAAGTTGGTATGTCTTGTATTGTTAGTTTTGACGGGAGCTCATTTATTTCTTCTTCGAATTTTGATTCGTCCGCATTTGCAAAAAACTTTGCCAATCTTAATTTTCTAGTAAAGCAATGCAGGTCAATTCTTGATTATGTATAATCATACTTCCGCGTCAGACTGAAAGACAACCCTTTTTCCAATACTTTCATTTCCATATTCGTTAGTGTTTTCTTTGACAAATTGACCACTTGTAGTTTTTGATCCATTTGTATTACTTCTTGTTCTTCCCAGAGCGCATCTGATGGCCTGTTGATTGGCTTCTTTTTTTGGTTTTTCCTTTGTCCTCTTCGCCCTCATTTGTTCTTCCTCTGGTTTGTGTTGCTGGGTTTTGTTTTTTCCTGTATTGGTTTCTTCCCTGTGTTGTTTTTCCCACTTGGGGCAACAGCCTCATTTCTTCTAAAAAATTCAACCTTGTTGGTGTCTCTTCGCCGTTGCTTGATATTGATATGTCTATGGAGGAGCCTGCACTTATTTCAGATTCTGAGTTTGGGTCCACATTTTCTGATTGTTGTGCTTGTTGTTGAGTTTGAAAGCCTTTTCTTACTATATCATATTTTTTGGCAAAGGTATATATGCGTCCTGTGGCATACTCCTCTTTGTCACGTAAAAATTTCCTTTGTTTTCTGTCTTTGATTTCATCTTCATATTTTGAAATATTTTTGTCCATATGGGCTTTTAACTCTTTTGCAGTACTCGCATCAGGTCCTGTGTAAACTGTTGACTCCAATTCCTCTATACTTTTTGCATATTTAACCAATGTACCCAGCATTTTGAAAGAACATTCATTGGTCGCTTCCCTCCATTCCTGTAACATTTCCGGGTGAGGATCCTCATATGTGGGGATGGTTAGAATTCTTAGCCCTCGCTGTATTCTTTTATTGTCTATATAATTTTGGAGGGACTTGATCTCCCACCATTTATTTGTTTCCTTCTTGTGTAGTTCTCTAATGTGTACATAGTTTGTTGTACTGACTTAGATTGGCTTTGTTGCCCTTGTTGTGTTTGCTTTTTCATTGTTTGGGGTCCTATAGCTTCGCTGAACAAAGCGGAAGCTTCCGCACCCCGGCTGCTTTCTTTGTCCACCATAATTCTTATTGCCTATTCGCCAAAGGCCTTACTTACAAGACTGTAGGCCCTGGCCACAACCACCGCCACATGTGCCCCCATGCACACAACCATAGTGTTGCGTTTTGATTGGCAAGTTGTGGGGAATGCGTGCAGTCTTGGGTGCATGGCCAAAGGCCATGCAACCAAGAACAAAGTGGTAAGTACTAGATTTAGAAGACACTGCACGCCCATCCCATGTAAGATCTACAGACACACACCTAGGAGGGAAGTCTCTGGGCAGAGGTACTTAATGATAACACACATATAGAATAACCCGCACTACCACACATCACCAAGGTAGTTGTGGGGAGACCCTGCAGTCTTGGGTGCATGGCTAAAGCCCATGCACGCAAGACTGAAGTTATAAGCAGTGGAGTTACAAGTTAATATGGGTGTGGTGGATTGGGGTCCTTGTGTTCATGCCCTAGTTTCTTCACTTCATGGCTGCAGACGATGGTCCGCAAAGTACATTTATAAGCAGCTAATTTACAAGGACCATGTTTTACATATGCAGCGATGGGTGTGGATAGGAACTGTACTCCTTGAAACTTGGTTGTAAGGCGTAGGTGGTAGGTTACTTACCGCAGCCGAAAGGCCAGCCTACAGGCACTGCAGCATACTACTACCATAGATTAGACGAGCTGGTTCCCATGTGTAGAAAATGCCTGCCAATATACTTACTCCTTACTTTGTTCAGAATGCATACATTTGTTTACAATTGGTTATCGTACTTGGCAGAAGAATCAGTTTTTCCATTTCTGTGATGAAAGAAAAAGGTGTGTTAATGTTTGCAGTTTTTCCACATTTGACACATTGCATAATAGACAGTTAACTTATTTTTTTAGACCCTCATATTTAGTTTACAAACCAGTGTATTGTGCATTGCGCTCAGTTTCTGTGTTTGCTTTTCTAATCTTTGGGTCTGGGGAAAAAAATCCTTGTCGGATTAAAAAAAACTTCATTTCTTATGCAACTTTCAGAAATTTTCTTCATTTTTCTAATCAATGTTGTTTGTTGCCTTCTTGCCCATTTTTAACAACAGTTAGATACCTGTAGGCGTATTCTAACTGAGCATGTGTTCTTACACATTTTTGATACTCATTCATTTGTGTCGTCGTTACATCCTGTTTCCTTCATCTTTTCCATTAATGTTTTCTTTGTTGCCTTCCTGCCGATTTTTACCAACACTTAGATACCTATAGACATATTCTACCTGTGCATTTGTTTCCAACGATCTGTGATTATCATTTATTTGTGGCATTCTTCCATCCTGTTGGGTAGTTAGATACCTGTAGGTGTATTCTAACTGTGCATTTGTTCCTAAAGATTTGTGATACTCATTCATTTGTGCCGTTGACATATCCTGTTTCCTTTATCTTTCCCATTAATGTTTTCTTTGTTGCCGTTCTGACGATTCTTAACAACAGTTACATATGTTTAGGTGTATTCTGCCTGTGCATTTGTTTCCAACGATCTGTGATAATCATTTATTTGTGTCATTTTTCCATCCTGTTGGGTAGTTAGATACCTGTGGGCGTATTCTAACTGTTTGTAGTCTTTCACATACTTTGTTGACAATTTTGAAGTACACCTAATTATGTACATTTTGGCTTCAAGAACATTAAATACGCATTTGTTAGGTTCGCTGGCAACCTCTGCTTTAGAGTAATGGTGCTATCATTACATTCAAACCATCCAGAACTCTTTTTAATGTATGCAGTGTAGTGACCTGCATTGGTTGTAGCTCCTGCATGGTAGATTATTCCTACTGTTGTAAAGGTTTTCTTTCCAAGTGACACTTGACCGTGTGTAAATCCAGTTAGTTTGCAGTTGTTTTTGGTGCCATCTGCATTGTAACATAGAAGCATAACTATTATGTAGGCAATATGTGATTGTATCAGTAAGGTAGAGCGATTGTCTGACTTGCAAATACTACATAATCTACCATGATTTGCATTTTGCACAAGTTGCTGAAATGGAATGCTCTCACAATTTGGTATGGTAATATACACAAATCGCTCATTTGGAATTTCTTCCTGTATCACTTTGTTACAGAGAGTGCATGTATGTTTCCACATGTACGAAATTTGGAAGATTTCATTTACAGGTATGCTTTTGTTTTCCAATACTAATAGTATGTACATTAGAAATTCTTGTGGATCTTCTTGTGAGTTCATAGTGAATCTCACTATTCCAGTACAGTCGTCCAATTGTTGCCTTATTCCATAAACACTGTATGTGTTGTCAGGATTGCTTGCTGCGTTTCTATGCAGCACTAACATTTGTAAACACAATTGGTCTGTGCTGTGCAGGTAAATATTGTTAACAATTGGTGGCAATTGAAATAGAATATTCATTGCTACATTTTCATAGCAATTTACCCCACTATCATTTGTAAATTTGAATGGGCCAGCAAGTTCTGTATCTGAGTGCATTTTTCATTTTTTCTGTTGCTTCTTTGCCGATGTGACTGGTTTACAGTGCCCAATAGTTTCTTCTATGTTTGCGGCAATTGATGAAACTTTAGCTTCTTTTCTTTTTTTTGCAGAATTTCCTCTTACATTTTGTTTCATTTCTGTTTCATTTACTTTTTCTTTTACCACGTTTCACTTTATCTGGAACAGGGTATTGTTTCAGATGAGGGGTGTACAGTGAGCGCAATCTATTGTATTCTAGAATGCAAGGAATATCAGTTTTGACTTTACTTGAATCAAAGTTTATTAGCATTAGACTGTCAAGTGTACGTAAGCATGATAATGCTACGTAGCTCATGCCTTCCTTAAACACTGTCTTTCCTGTATCTATCATTGCTTTCTCTAGGGTAAGACCATGGGATTTATGAATGATAACTGCATATGCAAGAGTTAGAGAAAATTGCTCTCTACGTATATACATGTCTTTGAAGAGAAGGAATCGAGCCATTGAGCGCCCTATCCTTTTTACTTCTGAAACTTTATCAAAGCGAATATTGACAAACTGAATGCTGCTATCACGTGGGTATGATTGAAAGCCAACAACTGTGCCCAGTGCTCCATTAACTAGCCCTTGCTCTACATCAAGGTTACGTTTAAGCATTACTCTACAATTTAATGATAATTTCAATACTTTTTCCAACCCAGCTGTATTAGAGTTTGAATTTTCTAAACTATTTAGTCTTGTTGTGGCTTGCTCACACATGGGTACTGTCAAACCAGATACTGAGACTGATTTGTCTGTGGCGCTAATTTCTATTATTGCTTGCATTTCTTTCTTTAACATTATTTCATTGAATTTGAAACAGCTTGCAAGAGTTGGCATTAAGGCCATACAATTGAATTTTTTTTTGCGCTATTTGTTCCATAACATCAGTTGCACATGCATTATCGCCATAAAGTGCATGTATATGCCACTTTTGTAATACAGCTTGTGCTTCTTGCGATAATACACCAACTCTAATACTTTTCAAAATGTTGGCATAAGTGAGATCTGCACTGCAGATTGCCGCATGTTCTCAGTTAATTCTCTATATTGGAAATGTTGCCAAAGGTTAACATTACCTATGCTACCAACAGTTTTACGGCAGAGTTTGTGGCCTAAGGTTTTAAAAATCGGTTCACCTTTTACTGGTGTCAATTGTAGATCTCTGAAAATGATAATGTGTTTCCCTGCAAAGAGTTTTTCGTTATTTTTCGTTATTACTTTTAAGTACTTCTTGCAATCTGAGATGAATCAAAGCCAACATTAGATTGGAGACCATGCTCACTTCATCTATCATCTATTAATAGCATTTTCATTTGTTTCAATACTCTACGTAATTCCACTGCAGCTTCTGCAGAAAGTTTGTAGTAGTCTAATTTATTTTGATGCTTACTGGAAGCAGTAGTAATCGGTGTAAAGTCACACCGCCTATGTTGTAGGCAGCTAAACCTGTGGGGGCTGTTACAACAGCTGACAGTTTGTTGTTTGTCAATTGTTGAAGGAACCTGCTGATAATTTTGATTAAGAATGTTTTCCCTGATCCAGCTTCACCACTGACGTACAGCAGTATAGGTTTGTAGTTTTGGCAGGTACACTCTTTATTTTTGTGTTGTACACCATGCACAATTTGTTTTGTTACCTCTTCAAAAATGGTGTGCTGATCGTTGTTAAGTTTTCCTTGTTGTACAGTTAAGTCCGCTGTATCGTCTTGATACTGATAGATGGTGTTTTCTACTTCTGCCATATCAACTTCAGCCTCATTTGTTATTAGTGGTTGTCCTAATGGTTCTTGACCTCCTGTTACAGAAGGTTGACTACTGTCGGAAGAGTCTTTATCTAGTTGGGCCTGAATTTCTTCTTCCTGTTGCTGCTCATTGTGTAACATTGTTTTGTACTGCGTAAAGTTACCATTGGTGATAGTGCTTTCATTTGCTTTGAAAGCATTTTCATAGCACTCATACTTATCTACTATGTCTTCCTCTTTACTCCATGGTTTGAAAAGTTGTAACAGAGACATATAACATAGTTCTTTCTGTTGAGGAGTTTTTAATGACAATTTTACATGATTAATTAAGCTTCATTTGTTAAGTTTCACTAAACTCCCTTCACAATCGGTCACTCTATATCGATGTTTGCTTTCATCAGATTTTACATTATTTTTCTATGCAAAGTTTTGAGCTATGTGGTATAGACACATGCTTTCCAGAGTGGTACTCCTGTTCGGATAGTATGTGTCCAGTAAATTGTTTTTTAGAATGTCATGGCTGTTGGGATCCTTTCTGGCAATTGTTTCTATGTCCTCATATGATTTTAGCACTCTTTTTCTAGATTTTGCAGGACCAAGACTGAGCCATACTATGTTGTCTGATTTTCCATACAAAGAAGTGCCGGTTAAACAATCTGCTGCTTCATAGGCCCCACATTCTCTATGAGAGAACATTTTTATGCCTAGGCTGTACAATTTCTGTAATAATGTTTTGTCTGATGCTGGGTCATCCCAAAGGTCTTGAAGCTCTGTTTTTTCTGCTTTTGTTAAGTAGGCTGTAACATATCGTGCAACAGCAGTTGAATTGTCTGCAATGTACTGCACATCTATGTTTGCATTCCATAATAGGGCAATGATTGCATTGTAATCATTGATTTATTTTGATTCTTCCCTTCTTTTTATGTAATACTTGTTTTTAGGTGATTTACCTTTAACACTATGTCGAACTGAAGACACAAAGTTGTTTACCTCATCTCTTTCTGTAACTGGTCTAGGGAAACCAAAGCAGCATTTGGTGTAGTATTTATCTTTGTTTTTGTATTTACGGCGACAATATTTGCCAAATGTGTGTCTTTGAAATTGTAAACTCTGCCCATGCAGCTCACTATGTGTCTGTTGTGAAGGGATTTCACATGTGACATATTTTTGGATAAACTGCAAAACAGTCTATCACTGTTGTGCCCAAATTTTGGAGCACCTTTGATCCATAACAGCATGTCAATATGTGGTGCTCCTCTCGCTTGATATTCTTTTCTCCAAAAGAGGTGTTGCACTTTTCCAAGGGGAGGAACAGTTTTATTGCAAATAAAGTGTAGCATTGCAATGAAACGATGATGGAATTATCTTGAGACATTAACTGGATCTAGAGAGCAAAGTTCTCCAGGTGTTAATATATCTATGTTGTTTTTGTTGCTTTTTGCTATGCATAGGAACTCATGCAAATCTTCCCATGCATATTCTGCACAACTTAGCGTAATAAACCAAGTTGGTGGTCCAAGGTTTCTGATCATGCAACGCACATCTCTGTGCCGTCTGAACCAGTATTACTTTGTACCATGCACGTTTGCAAACAAATTTGTTATACTTGACTGTAAAACTGAATCTTTTTCTTGTACTTTTTGTATTAACTGCGTAGCTGACATATTTTGAAAGTGCGTTCCAGATTTAAGAATGTGTGCAACACCATAACATAATGTTGCTAATTCACTTTCATACAGTAGGTTGAATATGTATTTCACATTTTGCCTAAAACTGGGATCTTGCGAATACATTCGTAATGAGCGGTGTTCTGATGCCCCAATCTGAGTGGGTCTATCATTGTATCTCCCACCTTTGCCAGTTGGAAATAGCAGTGGAAAAGCACATGCTTCTATACTTTTTTCCCAAATACTCATTGGTGACCCTTTGGTTTGTCGCATTTGGTAAGTTTCTAGTGCATCATCTATGCTTTCATTAGAATGCAATGGATGAATTGTGTAATGGTTCAAAAGAGTGAATACTGTAGCTGGATCCAAACTTTCGATTTGCCCAGTTTCTGATGGCTCTTGAATTATTTCAGTTGTTTGCCTTAAGCTTTCATCAATATTTATTTCCTTGTAGTACTCATTGTTATCTTTTAGATATTGCAATGCTTGCGTTACTTTGTGTAAGTCTACTAATTGTTGCCAATTGTTTTATCCTTTGTTGGTACTCCATTTACCAAGACTATTAAAGAATGCTCTATTGAACGTTCCACTCCTAGAGTGTGCACATTTTCCGTTAGATCTAATGGCAAGTAAACTACGTTGCCACAAATTCCTTTCACCAATTCAGAGGAAGGTAAATTTGCTGTTTTTGGATGAAGGCGTTTGATTGCTTGAAATGGATGAACTGTTTGAATTATTATGCTCTCATACAAATTGAGCTGCTGCAGGATTTTTGGTAATGGAAACAATTCCAAATTATTTCTAATTGCACGTGAAGGAGTGTGGTTGTTGTCTAATTCTGCAGTACAGTAACTGCAACATATTAGGCGTTCAGTTATTTCATATTTGCTTTTAGCTAAAAGATACAAAGCTAATTCAAACCATTTAGAGTCTTCATTGTTTTCTATTTTGTATCCTATGTCCACATTTTTTGTTTCCTTTTGTAAAACGTTCTGCGGCAACATACACACACATGGTTTGGTACTTCAGCCGATGACCTTTTAAATTTTAGTATTTCTTTTCTATATGTGTGTAATAGAAGGTTGCTATGTGCACAATTGTCGCTGTATTGTCGCCGTAAATAAAACTGTTGCATTTTCTATGTGTCTTTCACTTCCAAAATACTTCTTCTGAATACGGTCCATTTCTTCTTGTAAGTATTTGGGTGTACCATGCAGAAGAGTGGTATTTAAATTGCCTAATTCTGAAGCTGGACTTTTTGCACAGTATATTTTGTACACTAAATTTCTTACTTTGGAATGATGTTCTATCCAATGGACGTCTCACCCGCCAAAAACAAAATCGGCTGATTTCACCCGCCTTTAAGACAAAAATGGTTGAGAGCTATGCCTAAATAGGCATGGTTGCAACGTATGCAGAGGACAGTAAGCGGTTGTGCGATTTGTTAATGACAAATCGATATTGTTGCACTTTGAAAGGGGGAGCGTTGTTATGTGTTCCCTATGGAAATGTACCGCTATTATTTTGTCTATTTTACATCATAAGGGTTCCACATGTACTCTGATTAAAATGTACATACCTGTACTCTATACTGATGTATGTGCACATGCATGGAGCTGTACGTAGAAATTTGCAATCCTTGCACAGTCGCTTGTGATGTAGGTGCTTTGCAATGGTATGCAATTTTCATTAAGAATCATCAACAGTAATTTTGAAGTGCGCAATGTTGATGACGGAGTTAAAATTAGTGATGTTCTATGTGATTGGTGGATGATTGTGCGCCCGCTTAGTTGTGTCCAATGAGGGACTCGCTTTGGTACCGCTGTAGAAAGGGTGGAAGGACTGGGTAAGAGTTACGTGCCACACGTAGGCAACGCTAGTCCGCTGGGAGGGCGTGTCACATACGGGTTTCTACAGCAAATCCTGCATGGCAAGACGACTGTAGGCATCAGCCAATAGATGTTGACATTAGTCTTTTGTGTCGAAAGACGTTGCGCACACTGAAAATGGCAGAGGAGCAGAGGGTCGGGGTTTTGCTGCTTGGAGACATTTTTGTGCAAGGCTTACAACACTATGCCGAGAGTAGGCATGTGGCACACCATTTCGATGTGCGAGAAGTGGAGGTGGTGTAGAGCGCTGACACTGATGCCAATGCTGCGGCAATTCTGCAAGTTTGAAATTTTTGCAGAAACATGCGTCGAATGACCACTCCTCATCTGGTAATTTTGCACTACGGTGCTTGCCACTTGGAATACCTTACTTCACGTAGTTTGTTGGCAGATTTTGCACAGTTGGTTGAAGCACTCATGACCATCTTCCCAACATCGAAATTAATTTTTTCTGCTTTACTCCCGAGAGTGCAATGGAACAACACTTCTGTTTTCTGTCCCGATCAAAGCATCGGGAGGTGCATCATCAATCGCGGCATGCGTGCATTCATGCTACAAGTTGGTATGTTTTTTTGTAGCCACGATAACATTGCTCCAAGTAATGCACATCACTTGAAGGAGATGGTGTTGAGCTATCCTCTTTGGGAAATGCAATGTTTTTTTGGAACCTAAGACTTGCTTTAGAGAAGGTTCTGTAATGTTTGCACGAGTAAAACAAGGACAAAAAATACAAAAAAATACATAAAATACCACATGTCTGTACGGTATGTGGCCAACAAAAAAGAAAACGGCTCTTTCCAGAGCCTACCTTAAAGGGGAAAAAGGGGAATAATACTTTAAAGTACCGTTGTCCCACTCCGATCCTGTACATGTCCGCGAACATGGCAGTAGTTAGCAGCCATCACATATCACCACCGGGGATTGAAGGGTGGATCCGCATGTAAATGAGAATGAGTGCAGCTAGGGATTGGTCCATAAAGTTCAGTAGGTGTGTTCTGACCGATGTACTTTAGTAAGACCGTCTTCTCCCTCACAGGATACCACACAGCCATGGCTTTCCATGCTCGAAAACAGATTATCTGGATTGTGGGAGACTCATGGATACAATGGTTGAAGGTGCATGCAGAAAGCTGCTGTTTATCTACAAATCTCGGATTTCCACATGCGGAAGTGCATTGACATGGCGGGCGTGGCATGAGATGGGTGGACTTGGTACCTCTTTGTGTTACTTTACAGATAGAGCATCTTCCAGATATACTCATCATTCATTGTGGAGGAAACAGTTTAGGCCATGTATCTGGCACTTCTTTACAATTTGCCATGAAGGAACGACTCGCGAAGCTCATGGACATGTTTCCAAATTGTCAAATACTTTGTTCCTGTATTGCCCAAAGACAAAAATGTTTGCGTTCTTCAGTATTTGGTCCACAAATGGAGAAAGCGAGACGCAATGTGAATAAGGCTGTGTGTGCCTTTTTAAGAGATGTTGGCATTTCCTCTTTCCACAATGAAAACATTTTGTTTCGTAGCACTTTAATTTTCTGCAGACATGGAGTCAACCTCACATATGCTGGTAATCAGATGTTTCTTCACAATTTACAAAATGCATTGGGCCCTCTTTTGCAACCACACTAACCTATCTGACAATCAGTTTTCCCCAATCCACTGTTTTTCACCGACACAACACACCACCAAAAGGCTCTTTTCTGAGCCGTACACTTTATTGCGTTTGCGTTGCTTGCACCATCCCTTCTTCCCCTCTACGACTGTCCGCAAACTTTTGCTGAACTCCGCAGGGGTCTACGGCCTTCACTTCATAGTTCTATTGTTACACTGGGAAAGGCGGCTCTGAAAAGAGCCTTTTCTGTCATTTTTGTTGTTTTTACGTTCATTAATTAACAGCACTTGACACACTTGGAGAAGAGGCGAAAGGAGGGTAAGGAAGGGACACCAGCCACAGGGATAAGAAAGGGCAACTCAACAGACAAATATTACAGGTGATCTTTATTTAGGTAAGGAGCAAATCTTTTGGTACTCAGTGACTGCAGCCTCAAAAGCACTTCGAAAACTCTCCCCCCTGCAGAGTACTGCATCACAATACGTGCACACTACTGTCACCTTTGAAAGGTAAGGGTCCACAGTATTGCGAATGGCTTGTGAAGCAGCTGGAGGGAGGCGCTCCCCCACAGGAGTGTCTCTTGTGGTGGGAGGAGCAGATTCCGAGGATGCTGTGGAGGAACTCAATCGACTATGCTCTTCACATGGCACCACCTTGCGAATGTCCGCAGTGTGGAACGAAGTGAGGTGTTGCTTCATGGTTGTCATACCAAAACTGTATGCTCCAAATCTTCCGCGACTCAACACCACATCGCACTGGTTACACTTCACCAGGTTCGCACGTGCTTTTGGTACGTTCCCATATATGGAAAACAACCGCCACACCCACAACTCCCACCGAGTGCTCCTAGTGCTGAGTTCCTCCACTTCATTCTCTTCCTCCTCTTCTTCCTCAATCTCTACATCCTCACCCATATATCTCTCTGCAGGTCCTTGGTGAGGTGGTGATGGTGGCGGGTTTGGGGGTGGTGCAGAGGCTAATAACCCAACACCAGCCATGGAAGTCATACCGATTAGTTTCCTTTTCATCACTACAGCAGTAAAAGCAACGCACCTCTATCTACTATAGCTAGAAGGACAAAGAAGATGCGCTCGGGGGTGTGGCCTTTTGAAGGGGTGCAGGGGTGTGCCTCACGCCGTCTTCATCCCTACAAAGCAGTACACACATTTTACACAGCAACTCATGAGGTCTCCTATTGTTTGGGATGTGTGAAATTACATTTTTACACTCCTCAATAGTTTGCCTTGTGTCAACAAGTTCATTTTTAGTGTTGCGGAAGCACACAAACCACGGAAACTAGTCCCCACGTGCAGCGTAGGTGTGGTCACAAGATGACGTCCTCCACACATCCACCTCCTTAATGAAAGTCCCCTGGATAGCAAATGCAAAGATGCCAACATGCGCATGCGCACAATTGTTCCGGTTCTCAAACTACTTCAAAGTGCGACACAAGTGAGACGGACAGTTATCAACTAGCGCCATGTTGCCAATCTTTTCATTTGTACTGTGCATGTGCACGCATGCAATGTTCACTGTACGGACAGTTCCGGTGTCCTTAGAACAACTTCATTTTGTTTATCTACAAACTTGCCGGCCACTGTGCCTGTTCTACGGACGGCACCATTTTCACTGCGCCCAATATGGACCGCTATACTGTCCTTCCCACCCGCCCTTTTTACTCATTTACACCCATTCCAGACATCTTGTGTGTTCTACGACCATGTATTATCTCATTTCCAAGCGGTACGCCAAGGTAGTATATCCTTTGGACACCCCTTTCTGTTTATGTACGCATATTTTGAAAAGATGGTGCAGTCACACATCACATCCGTCTTACTTGGCATTAGACAGCACCCACATTCCATTGCTTGTGGATAGGTCGAACAGGCGCTAACTACTGTACAACATGATTTACTACACACATACACACACATCAATCTAAAGAAACAGCGGGGGAAGCGGACACTGAAACAAATATAGGGGAATTTGGATTAAAAAAGGCTGGTTATGAGGGGAAGATTTGTGAGGGGAAGAAGGGATGGATACTTCGTCGAAACCTCTATTCTCCTCTTGCAGGTTTGGGGATGGGTCACTGGGAATGGAGGGCAGGTGCAGGTGGGGCAATGGTACCGAACATGTCCTCTCACAACGTCCTCTACAAACTCCCGTAAACTTTGAAAATTGTCGTTCAATATGTCCACTTTCTGTTCTATCCTTTTTATCCTGTCTTCTTCTATCTCGTTTGTTGCCCTTTCCTCTTTTTTTTCCTGGTCTGTTGAAAAAAAAAACACCATAAGTTAAATGCCTATAAAATACTGGTCACTATTCTCCATATGCACACCATTGTGTACCATTGTTGTCGCTGATCAGGAAAATCATATACTGAAACTGGACAATTATGGAGAAAGGAAAAAGCCCACTGGAAAAACCGCTAATAGCTTTCCGAAGAAGTAAGACTGTGAAGGACCAAATAATGCGCAATGACATAACAAAACAACATAAATTTCAACCAACACTGACAGAGAGTTGGGGAATGAGAATACTAGAGGGACATGTACCGTGCGGCAGTTGTACGTGCTGCTCTCAAACTAAGAAATCAACTCAAATAGATCTTGGACTGAGAAATGAGTGGAGACAGAAAACACTAACTAACTGCAATTCCAAATTTGTGGTATATGTGATATGGTGTCCCTGTAAAAAAATCTATATAGGGAAGACTGAAAGAAAAATAAAAACCAGGATAACGGAACATAAGAGCTGCATAAGGAACAGAATTCATTCTGCACCTATGGTAGGACATTTTGTTGAAATGATCCATAAGACAGAAGAATTAAAGTGGTCAGTGGTTTACAAGGTGAAAGAGAGTAATGATATGAACATCGACAGGAAGAAATTATTAACAAAAGAAAAAGAACACATTTTTTTAACAAAATGCTGTGAGACGGGTCTCAATGAAAAAATCGAGTGATACAAAATGAAGTTATGCTACCACTTGAACTGGATATAAATTTGCATCAAAATCGTATAGTGTTGTCCAAAAAGCGATTGATGAGGAAATACGATTGAAATTAACGTGTTCAGCTTTGTAGCTGAATACAACATTTACATGTTGAAAAAAGCATAGAGAAACATATGTGAAGAACAACTTTGATGGGTCAGGAAATTAGATCCTTATCTATGGTGCAGGAAAGGCAGTACCAAAGAAGAAAGAAAGAAATACGGAGTAACGAAGGCAAGAAAAAAGGACCTGTAATTCCGGAACGATGACGTGACGGAATATCATTGGATAGATGGAACCGCGCCTAACGACAACAATGTAGAAAAGAACATGGAAATGGACACAAGCCGGAAGGAGGAACCGACTGTGACGCGGGCAAAAACTTCCAGGTATGCGAACAGAGACGACGGAAGTCAGAAGAAGCGAGAGAACGCCGACAGCAACCCGCGAGGCAAATGGATCAAGCCCTTTAGCTAGAAGGTAAGCGAAACATCCGAGACAGCGAATGTAAGACTGTAGGAGGGAGATATAATAGAGCGGAATGTCCCTATTTCTAAAGACATGTCCCGTGAGTTAGCTATAAGAGATATTGGCGCTTAGTACACCAAGAAGCCGTTTAAAGATCACGCGGGCGGAATGTTTCCATTTTTAAAGATACACCTTTTGTTTTTGCTTCTATAGATATCGGCACTTAGAACACTAAGAAGCCGTGCATAGATCACGTGGGAACCCGGGACGACCGAGGTCGTAACCATTGAAGCAAAAAGAGGCATTCATCTCGTACAAAGATCACTGAAGGGTCGGGATAAGCTGGAAACAGCAAACATGGCGGACTCTAACATGGGAAGTCCTAATTAAGGTACATATCCTAGAACTAAGTGTAACACCAGATTATGCTTATTATACATAGGATATGTAGTACCAGTTTAACCAGGAGTAACTGCAAGTGACTTTTCTGTATTGATAGATGTTGCAAAAGGTGAACCCACAAAGGCAGTACACAAGTGTTGAGAATTAAGAAGCACCTAGAGATAGATACCTGGATGGATGAAAATAAACAACCTGCAGGTAAAAGCCAGAAGTTAAATAGTGTACCATAACAGTAGGGTGAGAGCGTTGGGAAACTAAATAAATTATCAGATGCCCCTTTTTTAAGAACAGGGGAATTACGGTAAAAAATAGAGAGGGTAGGTCACTAGAAAAACGGTAAACCACCTTATGAAAAGACGTCGTGTTGTGATAATGTCCTTTATCAAGTAGTGCATGTCTAGTACTGAAGAATTGGAAGAATATATTCTCTCATGGTAAATTGTATACCCCGAATGTAGGAATAAGACTGCATAGAGGTTGGGTTAATAATTAAATCCATTCTTCATACACTTGCTTCTCACAGATACCTTCTTGTGGAATTCTGGCCCAGAAATGAAACAGATGTGAACCGAACACATGAGCCTTGACCAAGAAGTATAAAGAATACAAGAAGACCGAATGGTCACTACATAACAGACTGTTGCTATACACAAATTAACCCCTGAAGAATTTCCTGGAATTATGAGAACTGATAAAGTAAAGAAACATGTTGGGTAGTGTGGATTTTAGAATGAAAGGATGTATGAATGACATAAGTGTGAATGAGTAGAGCACGATTTTTATGGGGAAGTTAGAGTACCCAGTGAAGAAAGGAGAAGATATAAAAAGTAAATGAAAAACTGAAAAATGTGTCTTCTACTGATGAACTATCTAATAACAGAGGTATGTATTAGAAAATAGAATGTTATGTAGAAGTTGTCTGTGGTCAATGATACCAAAAATAGTGGCAAATGTGTAATAATTGAACTTAGACAAAAGTGCAAGATGCTGTCTTTGTTGAGAAAATTGTGAATGTATGTTTTAGTGGTGTTTTTACTGAGAGTAAATAAATTGATGTTTTTGATTAAAAAAACTGTTTGGAATAAGTATGTTGTAATTTAATGAGTTAAACAACATGCAGGACTGAGTTAGAAGAAGGTACTGGAGAAGCAAGGGACCCTTTAAGCATTAGTGTGGTATGTCGCTGTCTTCAGACATTTCCCTGTGCGGGAAACACTCCTTCAGCCACTCCAAAGTACTAGCCATTTCTGAGTCAAAACAACAGAAATAAATTATTTCTGCACCACATACCCAAAAAAAACCACATGGACATAAAAAAAATGGCCTGCACTCACTCTTTTGATGTAATCTCCCTTCGTCCTACTGTGTCCGTCCACTGTTGTTCCAGGCTGCCGAGTTTCTGTGAAGTACTTACACTGGAGGCATCCTTTCTTTTTTTTGTCCCATCCACTTCATTCTACATGGTTATTAAATGTGTTATTTTCTTTTCACACCTTCAGGTTTCCATATTTACTTATTACTACTTACAATATCTTTATGCACTTCTTCAACATTTCACACTTTTTGTGTAAGACAATAGTACATTTTCAGATACCCCCCGCCTCTTTGGTTAATGGTGATTCTGTCCGCCCCCGTCCGCAAACAGGCGCTCAGTCCGTCCCTTTCTAAAATCAATAGGGAGTGGGTTCTGTATGTTCTATGTCAAATGTATGTCAAGTACATAGATTATACTACATATCTCTCAAAATCACATGATTACAGTGCATATTCTGCTCAACAACTTCATTGCCACAATTTCATGCTTAGATTCCACTTTCCAAAAACCTGTACAATTCCCTACAAAAAAAACTTTGCTAAGGGGACGTTATGGTTAAGTTGCCCTCCCAAAAACCAGTGAAATTCACTACAAAAAAAACTTTACTGAGGGGACGTTATGGTTAGGTTGCCCTAACAAAAACCTGTTCACTTCACTAAAAAAAAATGTCCACCTCCCCTTTATGGTTCAAATTAAAACCGAAAAACCCCTGAAATTCGCCAGTTATGGTCAACTAAGCCCCCAACCCTGCCACCACTCCTGTGCACTGCTAAGGCTGACACCCACACCATGAAAGATGCCATCTCACATGTCAATGATGCCATCAATGACAACATCACTTGTTTAGCCCCTTTCTTTCCCTTCCCTGCCATACATATATATGTACATTTGCTAAAAAGACTTCACTGAAGGAATGTTACACTTCACAGTGCACCCAAACTCCATTGCACATTCCCCCTTTATAGAAAGCTAAGCAACCATAACTCAAACCATCTACGTGCATTGCTAAGACTAACACCCATGACATCAAAGATCACATCACAAATAACATTGATGACATCACTGATGGACTTTCCTATAAAAAACACAAATCATTTACATTCCCTAAAATACACATTTAAAAATAGTAATTCTGTGCTCAGTGGCTCTTATGTTACAGATTAATGGCAGACCCCTTGATAAAAATGTTCGCTTGATCCCCCTCCCCCTCTCCTTGGAGCATATACGTCCTTGTTGCTTAAAAGTGCTCAGGTATTCTCGGGATACTAAACATTGCAGCTGTTGGAGATCTTCGACTGTGTGCTAAGGACCCCCAGATGCCTGGCCCCGGTGTGCTGGGCTCCATGCAGGGAGTTGGGCAGGACCAGGAAGCATAGACACAGATAAAGAAACACGATTTGCTTTGAGAGAACTGCAGACCATCAGAGGCATCCGAGGCTCTGATTGGCTGCTCTGCTCGCGCTGCCAAGGCATCGCACATGTGCCCTGTGATCACCGTGACATTCATTGCCAAGGGCCGTTTGCCATAAATAGCAGCGTGCACCTGGGAAGCAGCTGTACCCACAATGGCAGAAAATAAACCATGATCTATGAGGTGGCCTGTCAGAGGCCGTCCTTGTCCATCGGGTCCTCTTCAGCAGAGTCCCTGGGCAGGGCTGGGCCCATCCCAGTCACAAAGAAAACGTTGGCAAAGCCAACAGTTTGGGCTTTTGGATAGGCATTTCCCGAGCGTTGCCATCATATGTCTGGGTGCTCCTACTATGCGACAGCTCTGGCCACTTTATATCCAGGTAGTCCTATAATTGTATACACATTGATATGCTATGCCCAGGTATGCACATCATATGCCAGGTATTGTTATCAGGCACAGGCAGTGCTCTTATATGATCGTGTACTAACAACTATGGCAGTTATTGCCACTAAAGGTCGGGGTACTCACAGCGGCCCAGGGGGGTGTTTCTGTGCATCCAGGTTCAGACTGGCCTATAGGGCAATGCCCAAACCAAAATCGCAAAATGCTAATATGGGCCAGTTTTTTGGGTTAAAGTGCGCCACTTTTTTGGGTCCATGTGGGCCAGTTTGATGAGTAACTTCACTATGCAGCTAGTAGTTTTGACCAGTGTTACTGAAAGCATATTTTTTTAAGGCACAATTTGCATCACATTTGATCAAAAACCTCCCCCCTAGGCATTACTCAGTCTGTCCCAAAAGGAATGAATTTCCATTTGCAACTGCGGGCCACTTTTTGCATTGGTGCCCGAGACATTTGTATGCCCCAGCCTGACCCCGTGTGCATCACAATGTATGCTCCTTGTCCTGGCCGAGGAAAAATTATCACCATTGAATACAGGTCTGGAGGAGGCCCCAATTCCTCATTAACTGGCTCCTTCATCACACCACCACAAGCCATTCATAATCTGCACAAATGTTGAAACTCAGCAATATGCTTTTGTAAATACATCTGTTCTATTTTGTTCTGTACATTTCTCATGTGATTAAGTTTGCCCACGCAAACACCATTGATCATTACGTTACCTGTTTATACCTATGGGACCAATGCATCTATAAATATCCTAAACCCGTAAATATGTTGAATGTGATATATGTCAATCCCATGTTATCTTTTGTTGCCTGTGGTAACTCCTGTAATGTGAATTACATGAGTTACCACAGGCTGACGGGTTTGGCGCGCTCTACAAATATTAAAAAAAATAAAATAAAAACGACAGGGCTATCTCAGCTGCAGCAGCAAACAATTCTGGAGCTTGTCGCCACGTATGGCCACCTCGTAGATACCTTAAAATGTGGGGATTTTCTCAGCAAAAAAAACTCCCTTAGAAGTTGCTTCATAGAGCGGCTTGCAGCTCTTGTAAATCCATCAGTGTTACCATAGTGGACAGCGCCTAGAGGTCACGTTGGTGTGGCATGTGAGCCTTCAAGAAACAAAATAAATAAACATCAACTAAAGGGCACTCTTTGGTTAGGAGTTTATTTGCACAAAAATCATGGTTCTGTGGTGATGAAAGCACTTTTTCTCTTGGACGCGCACAAACACACAGCATGTACAGTAGATGTCCACTTTTGGTTTCAGTTCCACTCCAAACAGAAGTCCTTTACATAACCTTGGATGGCACTGCAGCGCTGGCGCCTGCCAGCAGACTCAGGCCAACATACTGCTATACTGTAGGGTGGACAACAGTCTAAAGAATTGGTGGCACTGACCCACTGCACTACCTTGCTCGCTACTTTCTATTTATTGTGCTTCCCATAGTGCCCTTACCACTTTAGTTAACTTAGATTATAAAGCAAGTACTGAGAAAAAGGACAGCGTTAGAAAGGAAGCTATTAATCTGGGTGTGGATTTCACTGGCATGTGTATTGCTCCCTCGCTGGAAATCCCCAATGGCAGGGCTTTTTGTCATGCACCTTTTCTTATCAAGAGACAAAGAAACGGGGCTGTGCCATCGTAGATGCCCATTTCCTTCCCTATTTCTACCACATCCTGGGCCTCATTACGACTCAGGCGGTAAGGGGTTTACGGCGGCGTAAACAGCGCCGACCCTTACCGCCTGAGTACAAGGTCCCTTAGCGCCATGGCGGATTTAACACCTGCTTTTAGCAGGTGTTAAAATCCATGGCGCTAAGGGACCATGGAGTTAATTACGCCACCGTAATTTACGGTGGCGTAATTAACGCCTTCCCCACTCCCATTATGCCCTATGGGGCAAAAATGGGAATGGGGAAGGGTAAATGGGGATTGGGGACTTACCGCCCGCCAAACTCGGAATGGGGCGGTAAGTCCGCCAACCACCATGGCGTAAACGTAGTTTACGCCATGGTGGTAAAGTCACGGCCCAGGCGGTAACTTACCGCCTGGGTCGTAATGAGGCCCCTCTGGTCTCCAGTTTTACACTAGCTTTGAAAGTGCAATTGCTGTTCTCGCGACTGCCCCCATTTTTCTGTATTCCTTGTGTTCTAGAGCCTTTGTGCTGGTTCACTTTCCAGGCCAACAGTTAGGGGCCATGCAGGACAATGGTATTGTAAGCCATGGCCCCAGAGCATGCTGCAATTCATCCTTAGCACCATGTGCTCATGTTCCTGACACACATGGAAGGACCAATCGATGGGTTGCAGATCTTCAAGTTAGGATTATATTTTTATTTTAAGAAATTGTGTGCATATAAAAAAAACAGAGACACTCTTTGGTAAGAACATTTCTAAACCTATAAAAACATTGACACCCTATACAGTAAGAAGAACGTTAATATGTATAAAAAAACCCAAGAGGGTGAAACATACTCAAGATGCCAACATGTACTCAGTCTCATTCACATCCCTCATGCATTCATTACATACACATTTCTGCATCACATGCATCAGCACAGCAGCAAAGCTATCTTGCGTTTCCCTCTTTCCCTTCTCACCTAGCTCCCACCCTCTCTTTCACATATTCCGGAGCACCAGGAGGCCATGAAACGGCAGCAGTGCGCTGTATGAACCCAGTTACATAACATAACTAATGAACAATTAACATTGGGCCTCATTAGGACTTTGCCGGTGCGGAAATAACGTGCACGTTTCCTCACTGGCAAAGTACAGGTTTGACGGTGGGGTGGAGGAATTACCTCCAGCTATAAACTGGAGGTATTCCGACACCGTGATGACAAAAAATATCTTGTATTATTGATACTGGCATTGCCGGTGCCGGGCATACCTGAAAACCCCCCCATGGAGTCCTATGGGTCTCCATGGAATGAGGATTTACCACCCTTGCTGGCACTCATAATCCAACGATAATTCCGCCAGATTGAATGCTGGTAACGGTGATACAGGTTGTCGCTATCCTGACTGATTTACCACCAGGATACCAGAAAACTTGTAATGTGGTGTTAAGCCCCCATTCCAAGGCCTGGAATGGGGTTAACGGGCCGGCAGCCCAAATTAATGGCCCGAGCGAAGCGAGGGTCCTTAATGAGGGCTCTGGGCCGTTACTCCCCGATCCAGCCCATGGAACGGGGGCTTAAGGCTATTAGCATGCTGGGCTACCATAGCGGTAACCCGGGGTGCTAAAAAAAGGATTTTCCTTCGTTCAACGGGACATGTGTGGTGTCCCGTTGTAATAAGGAAAAACCTTTACAAAGATGGCCACCATGCAAAGGGAAGGTGGGACTACGAACGGAGCCCCTCTTCCCTTTCCATGGCAGCCTGCGGGAGGCAAGGGAAAGGAGCGGATGGGCGGTGGCACCCGCTGTCACCAAAATATGGGAAGTAGGGAGGAAGGGATAAAAAGAAAGGGACAGAGGATGGGGGGAAAATGGCAGCGGGCTTTCACCGACAGTTCAAGCCTACGTTCCTTGCCACCTGATTGGCTGGCCCCCCACACCCGGTGCTAATGAAGTTCATTATCATAGAAGATGCTGCATGTCATTATTTTCTTATTTACACATTTAAATTAATGTAGGTGTAATGTCCTACTTCTATTGTTATACATATTGTTAGAGGATGAGTCCTCCTTTCATTACAGTTGTTGGTGGGCTGCGACCCACGTGGCTAAGGGGGCGGGGTTACCGCCATGCAGGCATTTCGCGCCTGAATAAAGAAGCATTCAGACGTAACTTAATTTTCTCTGTGAATTATTGATTTCATTGGTATCCTTTGCATTATTGAGGCTAGCCCATCCTGCAAGCCACATTGCCGTGCGCCCCGATTGCAGACACAACAATGGCGACGAGGATATTTTGAAGCAACTCCGAGATCCGGATTGCAGGAGCTGTATCATTGCCCTGATCGTACGCACACCGTGGAACGTCCGGATCGCAGCTCCGGTGTTGCCCAGAACCCACGCAGCGTCGACTAACTATCCAAGTAAGAAGCCGTCAAGCAATTGGCAAACACATCTCTTCTGAGCTAAACCCAGCTGTAACACGTGCTTCGCGCATCGCGTATTACATGCGGAAGGGGAATAAGCAAACACGTGCGCCCTCCATTTCTAAAGCGGCAGTTGCAAAGACTCAAACTCACATCTTTACAAGGCTAAGAGACATTTTCAAGCTGCCAGGCAAAGCCCACATTGCAGATTCAAAGCTGTGCACGCAACTATACAGATCAGCAGCACCTGACAGGATTTCAAAGTCACCAGTCAATCACCAAAGTTATATTACTTTTCCAAGAATGCCATAAATATGTCTGAGGCCAACACTGACAGCGGAATCATGAGACCAGCATCCAGCTCCACACCACGCCACCCCACATCTAAGCAAGATAGTGGCTCAGAATCACTTCAGCTACAAGCCATGCAGCCATTTGACATGGCGGACACCTGCAGCCTGGCCCCCAGATGGATCAGGTGGCTCAAGGAGCTACACATCTACATTGATGCATCAGGTGTGAGGGAAGAACGCCGTTTAAGAGGCATTCTACTACACTCGCTAGGCCCAGTGGTACGAGATATTGTGTTTGAAATCCCTGAATCCAACACTGACACATTTCGAGCTATTATTGACTCATTAAACACTTTGCACCGCTCAGAAACGTAGACTACGAACGGCACATCTTTCATACATCCACACAAGAAAGTGGTGAAAGCATGGATAACTTTGTGATGAGACTAAGGAAAAGAGCGAAATACTGTGACTTCGACAGATATTCAACGGATGAAGCATTAAAATCTCAAGCCATCGCC
The DNA here is from genome assembly GCF_040938575.1 of Ambystoma mexicanum. Classification (NCBI taxonomy): domain Eukaryota; kingdom Metazoa; phylum Chordata; class Amphibia; order Caudata; family Ambystomatidae; genus Ambystoma; species Ambystoma mexicanum. The sequence continues at coordinate 562,834,704 of NC_090921.1, forward strand.
GGCTGCAAATCACACGAATTCAGAAAGAAATTACTTCAAAACAGCAGAACACTTGAAGAAATATTGCAACTAGCACGAGCTGACTCCGCTCTTGCACTACAGACTGAATCTCTAGGCAACATAAAGATTACACAATCAGCCTCAACTGCATCCATCTGCCCCATCAGAATGACGAGGGACTCGACAGAGCAAATAAAATGTTATTGGTGCGGTTTCAAATTCTTTCACGTTGGCCCATGCCCGGCCATCGGACACAACTGCGACAAATGCGGAGAAAATAATTTCCAGTCTGTCTGCAGAAATATTAACTTCTTCCAACCGACAGAATCGAGCAGGGACACATGGAGGCAAGATCGCAAGTCAAGGTAGGAAAGCCCAAGACCCCGCATGCGACACTCGCCCACCGCCACCAGACGTCAGTCTCAGAGCACGTCACGTGAACCACCATGGGATGAGAGAAGGCGGGAAGAAAGAAGAGACAACCCCAGCCATCACAGAATTAGACATGATTCACAAAGACGCCATTCCAGACAAAAGAATCGATACTTAGATGACTCCCCTCGCAGGAGACGCGAGTCGCACTCATCTTCATCCAGCGGGGACCAGAAAAGGGGATATGTTCATGCCATCGGCAACAGCGTAGCCACAGAATACAGCCCTACCCTGCTGTTGCAACTAAATGGACAAAACATAGAATTCTTAATTGACATGGGGCAAACGTAAATGTAATAAATGATGATACCTATGAGTTACCTACAAAAAACAGCTGAAAGAAGCAGACACGCTGATATACCCCTATGGATCGAACAAGCCCCTCAACTGTCGAGGGATGTTCATGGCAAACTGTCAATATAAGGATAGGAGTCAGAAAATCAAAATCTACATCATAAAAGGCGAAGTGCTAGGTGGCAGCATTCTAAGTTTCAAATCGGCAATCCAGATGGGACTTATTCAAATAATATACCAGATAATGTCAGCATACACCGGCAACCCTAAAGACATGATGCAGAAAATGTTCCCAGCTCCTTTCACAGGTTTGGGCAAACTAAACGTCAAACAAGTTAAATTGCACATTAAACCCCCAGTACCTCCGACGGCACAACACTACAGAGGAATACCCCTCAACCTACAAAAGCACGTTGAAGATGGAATCCAATCACTTTTGCGGCAGGACATCATCTACCGGCGTGGGGACCAACTCCCTGGGTATCCCCAATTGTACCGGTACCCAAGAAGGACAACAAGGACAGCATTTGCATGTGCATAGACATGAGGGCTCCAAATGTAGCCATAGAACGAGAGTGCCACCTTGCCCCAAGAATGACTGATATGATGCACTTACTACACGGGGCAAAAGTGTTTTCAAAACTAGACCTAAACAAGGGTTATCACCAGTTACAATTACACCCTGCCTCAAGGTATATCACCACCTTCTCAACACACCTTGGTTTGTTCAGATATAAAAGACTCAGCTTCGGGGTATCTTCAGCTGCGGAAATCTTTCAAAACGAGATACACCAGGTAATTAAACATGTCCCAAATTGTTTAAATTACTCCAACGATTCCTAATATTCAGCACCACTCAAGACAGCCATGATGACACCCTGAGGAGAGTCTGCATGGCACTGGAAAATGCCCACCTTACACTCAACCCTGATAAATGTGAAATCAGCAAATCCACCCTGAAATTCTTTGGACACATTTTCTCGAGAGATGGCCTGAAACCTGACCCTGAAAAGGTTCAAGAGCTAGTAGTGACCCCTACACCCACCTCTGTTTCTGCAATACGCTTGTTCCTCGGCATGGCAAGTTATTGCACGCGATATATACAAGATTTTGCATCGGTAAGCACGCCACTGCGGCTACTTACCGGAAAACATCATGACTTCCATTGGTCTATTGCATGTGTAGAAGCTTTTCAGGAAATCAAAAAGTGAATTGTAGCAGCATCATGCATGGCATACTACGACACTGACCTCAACACTGAATTAACGGTGGATGCGAGCCCGGTGGGACTGGGAGCAATGCTAACGCAATTCAAGCCTGGCGCATCCCCAGATTCCCCGAGAAGAATCATGCCCTATGCAAGCCGCAGTCTATCTTCTACCGAATGAGAATACTCTCAACCTGAAAAGGAGAGCCTGGTTGTAGTATGGGCATGCGAACATTACTACCTGTTCTTATATGGTTGACCTTTCACCATAATCACTGACCATCAGGCCCTCACCACCATCTACGGCAAACCAACAGCAAAAATGCTGCCACGCATTGCTAGGTGGGGGTTGAGGCTTCAGGAGTACTCCTTCAAAAGAGTCCACCCGCCGGGGAAGGACAACAACCCTGCGGACTTCCTATCGCGGCATCCACTTCCAGCACAAGATGAGCGACAGTCGAACAAAGCAAATCAATACCTAAACTACCTGGTAAGCAGTGCACTTCCCAAGTCTATCACCATAGCCCAACTACTGGAAGTGACACAAAACGACCAGCTACTTCAGACAGTACAGGCGTGCCTGCGGTCGAACCAGTGGCACAGCAAATGGAGAGGTTAACATGATATACCCGCAGGAACAACACTTCCGCATCTTCAAACTCATCCGACACACATTGTCAATGTCACCGGAAGGTCTGTTACTAAAAGAGAACAGAATTGTAATTCCATCCATCCTGCAAGACCAAATATTAGACATCGCACACACAGGGCACAGAGGCATTGTATTGTGATGCTGGAAATGCATCAGAGGGACAGGGCCTCTGAATCCTTGTCCTTTTCTGCCTTTTATCGTGTGTTCTGTTATGTTTTCTGCCCAGGAGTCCATTTGGGACTCCTGGCAGTGCAGCTCTCTCTTTTGGTTTGGTGAACAGACCCATGGGATACCCTTATGGCACCCATGGGTAGGGGTACAACCCTGTGCCCCTAGTGTATGTTTTTGGGCACCTGTGGGTGGCCCACAGAGCAGGGTATGGGCTGGTGGCAGCTCCATGCTGAATTAGACAGGTGCTCTGGGCGTCCTCCATTTTGGGATACCCAGGCCCTGCCATTGGGATCAGTTGATTCCTGATAGAAAACAAGATGGCCCCTGTGGCCTCTTGCTTTCTATTGCCTGTTGTCTTGTTTTTCCCAAAGTCCTGGGAAGCCCTGACTCTGTCCCTTCCCCCTGACTGGCTGTTGGGTGGAAGTTCCATATATGGTGTTGTTGTGAAGGCCCAGCTAGACTGACTGGAGCCTTCCCTTTGACTGTATGTTGTGGGTACCTCCTGTGGGTGGGACCTGGGTGAATGGAGTGTGTGACCAATATACACTTCTTGTTGTGGTTGTCTGGTTTCTGGCATGTGAGACAAAGACTGAGACAGCCCTGCCCGAAACTGGCCTGAATGCAGTGTGTAGTGTTGAATGGCTGGGTACTTGTCCCAATCCACATTCCTTGTTGTGAGTGTCTGAAAGGGAGGAGTGTGGCCTGAATGCACTGTGCGCCTGATTGGCTGACTGACTGCATGAATGCCCTTCTGTGTGATTGGCTGCTGTGTGTGTGCCAGCAGTGTGGATGAGAGACAGGATAGTATATCTGGGGACCTCTCACCACTGGAAATTGTTCAGAAGCATTCAGAAGCTGAGTCTCCACTCAAGAGTAACTGGATTTGCTGATCCTCGACGTCCAGCTGGAAGAAGAAGACTTGCTGTGGCATTTGCTTCGACGGAACTGAAGGTTGTCGAAATCGTCGAGGACTGACCCGAGAGAGGACCTGGCTAGGCGCCCTCTTCCCGTGCTCCGAGGGACCATCGAGCACCGCTGAATCTTCGCCGAAGCGCCCTGGAAGTCAGACCCTCGAAAGGCTGCCGACCCGAGACGGGACCGCCGAGGAGATCGAAGTGAAGCACCCGGACATCGACGCTGTCGAAGTCCATTGCCGTCGACCAGGGTTCGCAGGTCTGTGTAACCGCTGGAGGCCCGTCGAAGTTGTGTTGCCCCGCCGTGGGAACCACTTGACGCCGTGCCGCCGACGACCGGAGCCGTCCGCTCCTTGCCTAAGAACATTTGCCTTGAAGGACCCCCTCGTCCGCATCGTCGGCCGCTTTGTCCCGCCGGAGAAAGTCGAGGACGACCAACGCGCCGAGGAGAATCCACCGGTGGGTTTCCCGCCACCTCACGACCCCAAAGACTCGAGCGACTCGACGCCCTTGCTGGGCCACTGTCACCCACAATCTTTGCGGTCCAGAACTAGTGTCGCCGAGGTGCCCCGCACGCCTCTTCCTCGCAGGACGCCGACGTCTCGACGCCGACGAGCACCGCTCGGATCGAAGCCTGCCGCCTCATCGACGCCGTTCTACCTTGTTTGTTGTCGGACGTTCGACGCCCCGTGTCTCCCGCTTGAAAGGGAAGGCATTCAAGAAGGGCCGTCGATTCCCCGACACCGAACACCGAGTTCCTCGACGCTTCTCGACGATCCGTGACTCCTGCTTTAAAGGGGGTCATTCAAGAAGGATCTGTCGACGCCTCTTCGAAGAACTTGACTCCACCAGGTACATTGGGGGGGTAAAAACATTATAGGAGAGAAATAGACTATTGAACAATATATGGACTGGGCTGGTGTTATATCTCTTTATTTTACAGGTTGCCCAGGTGGGGGGATCTCCACACAGAACTGTGTCCAGTGGTAGGGGCCAGTATTCTGCCTATTGTTTCAACCCTCTGTTATCTCTCCTCTCTCTATTGCTGGTTTCCTTCTTATTGATCTGTGTGCCATTTTAACAGTATTGTGAATGCACTTTAATGAGGTCTAATATTAGTGGTACCACTTTAGAATTGTAGATATTTACCATTGCTGATTTTCCTGAGCACAAAGTGCGTTATTGTGATAAGTGTACATAACCCTTGAATATTAATTATATAAAGACTGTGTTTTCAGTAATACAGTGTGTGGACATTCCTTTGTGGGGGCTTGGGGATACACTGTACTTAAGAACCAGCCTGCATCACCTCCTGAGAAGCTAGGCCTTGATTGCTCGTCCATCGTTACCATATTAAAGAATCTTGGCTGGGGTCCTCTGTGCCTCCCCTCTACCATATAGAGAGCGGAAGTACAGACCCCCCTACCAGTCTTTACAGCTGGTGGCAGCGGTGGGATGCTTATGGTTTTAAGACTCAGTGTATAACCGTGCCACTTACAAAATATCCGCACTTTTGTTAGATTAAGGTTCGGGTGTGTTCCAAATAACTGCATTACAAGCAATGGAGTCCATTGCAAATGGTAAATTGACTCGGATGAGCTTAGAGGCTCTCCAGAGTGCTTGTGAAGCCAGGGAGTTAGACTTTGTGGATAAGTCTAGGGCTGAGCTGATAGCTGCCCTGGTGGATTACCAGACTGATGGTGAAACTCTTGAGGAAGGGGGGGATGCAACCAGTGAGGACTCTGCCCCTGGGGTTGTCGCTGAATCTGTTTCTGGGAATGCCACCATTCCTGCTGCCTCTGTTCCAAACCCCAGCAATTCCATGGAACTTGAGTTATTAAGGATGAAGTTAGCCTTTGAATATCGCAAGTTGGAAATAGAAGCTGAGCTTAAGAAAGAGGAGCTGGCACAGCAAGTGGAACTCAAGAATAGGGATCTTGCGCTCAAAGAAAAGGACACTGAATGTCAGAGAATCCAGTTAGAGAAAGCTCGAGTGGAGACTTCAGCTAGACCAATTGAGAGTGGCAGGTCCCCAGCCACCAAGTTTATGAAAGATTTGGTTGGTGTGTTTGTAGAGGGTTCAGATATCCTCCAATGGATTGAAGCGTTTGAAATGGCTTGTGCAATTCATGATGTAGATAAAAGAGATTGGGCTAAGTGTTTGTTAAGCAGAGTGCCTCAAACTGGATATGACTGTATTCTGAAGCTGAGTGTGGAAGAAAGGGGTCAGTATGAGTGTATGAAGTCTGCTTTGATTGCCAAGTTTGGCAAGACACCTGCCCAATACCTTAAAAGGTTCAGGGAATTTAAGAAAAGAGAGAATGTGTCTTGGGTTGACTGGGTGAGTACTGCGCACATGAACATGATGGGGTGGATTGATGGATACAAGGTGAAAACTTTTGTTGAGTTGTCCCACCTCTTGTTTTTTGAGCATTTTTCTGAAGCCTGTTCACCAGAGCTGCGTCAGTATGTGGCTGACCAGAACATTTTGGACCCCTTTAAGCTGGCTAGGTTGGCTGACAAGTGGGTCTCCCATCGGGTGTCCCCTAAGGACCCCAGTGGGAAGGACAAGGACAAAGAAAAGGGGGCCTCTCAGAAAGCTGAGGAGTCCCAAAAGCAGTCACAGTCGGGTAAACCAAAACCTTCCTCTCCTAAGACCCAAAAATCTAGTGGGGATAAGTCCTCTGTGGGTGGGAATAAGAGTAGTGGTCCACCTGCTGCAAAGCAGGTTCCCAGTGGTTCCAGTACCGTACCCCGCACTCCTGGCACTTGTTGGGATTGTGGGGCTCTGGATCACAAAAGGGGTGACCCCAAGTGTAAAGGTAAGGCACTTGGAGTACAGGCTGTCAGCCTGACCTACCCTTACCCCGTGTCTGAGGTGGAGGCCACTGTCCTCCCCTCCTCTACCGGAATCACCTTTGGTGCTCCGGTAGAGATTTCCTTAGTGTCCCTTGGGGCCTGGGACCAGTACGCAGAAGTACTGGCGACTATCCCACAGAACACCCGTAGGTTTTTGAGAAGTGTCCTCTTGAATGGCCAGCCTTCTACTGGTTTGAGAGACACTGGGGCAAGCATGACAGTGGTGGACAGGACCCTGCTCAAGCCAGAGGACTATGAAGGTGCTCCTCTGCAAACCACCAGATTAGCTGGTGGGCCTCCCAAATTATCACCTGTAGCCTTAGTCACACTCATGATTGGAGACAAGACAGCAAAGCTTCCTGTCCTGGTTCAGGACAATGTCCCTGCTAACATTCTGTTAGGTAATGATCTAGTGGAGTTGGGGTTGATCTCGGATGGTCTTCCCCTGACTGCTGCTGCGGTCACTAGGTCACAGGTGACACCGGGTCTGGCTGTGAGTCAGGTACCCGAGCCAAAGGCGAGGCCTAAGGCAAGAAGAAGGAAGACCAAGAAGGCCACCTCTGTGGAGGGAACACCTTCTCTTCCTGCTGTTCCGACAGCACCCATTGGGATCCATACTCCGGACGGGCTGGGTCCAGTGGAAAACCCAAACTCAACTCCTGTGGGAGAAGAGACAGAAGACTCTCCTGTGGGAGAGGTTCTCAACCCAGAGGAGCACCCCGACCTTCAATGCTTGTTAGCTGAAGGGGGACCCTCCCGGGCAGACTTCTGTAAAGGACAGAGAGAGTGCCACTCTCTCGAGGGTCTGAGGAAACAGGCCCTGTCCCAGGCACAAGGTGAAGTGCCTAGGACATTCAAGGTTTATTGGGAGGGTGAGCTCCTTGTTAGTGAGCCCACTAAGCCTGAACCTGGTGCCCGCAAGAGGTTGGTGGTACCCCAGGTTTACAGGCCCTTCCTACTGCAGTTGGCGCATGAGGTGCCCTTGGCTGGTCATCTTGGGACTAAGAAGACTAAGCAGAGGCTCTCTGCCCATTTCTACTGGCCAAGGATGGGGGTAGAAGTGGAGTCCCACTGCAGGACCTGCCCCACTTGTCAGTTGTCTGGCAAGCCTGGAGGCAGGATCATTGCCCCACTGCAGCCATTACCAGTGGTTGGCACACCATTTGAGAGGGTGGGCATCGACATCGTCGGTCCCCTTGACCCTCCCACTTCAGGTGGACATCGGTTCATCCTGGTCTTGGTAGATCATGCCACCAGGTACCCTGAGGCAATACCCCTTCGGACTGTTACTGCCAAGGTGGTTGCCAGGGCTCTCCTGGGCATTTTCACCCGTGTTGGATTCCCCAAGGAGGTTGTCTCTGACAGAGGATCCAACTTCATGTCTAGTTACATGAAAACCATGTGGAAAGAGTGCGGGGTAACTTACAAGTTCTCCACCTCTTACCACCCCCAGACCAATGGTCTGGTTGAGAGATTTAACAAAACTCTCAAGGGCATGCTAGGTGCTTTGGAAGAGCCCCTAAGGAGGAAATGGGATCTCCTCCTGCCATGCCTGCTGTTTGCTTACAGGGAGGTACCTCAAGAGGGTGTTGGTTTCAGCCCCTTTGAGTTACTCTTTGGACATCCCGTGAGGGGGCCCCTCGCCTTGATCCGAGAAGGCTTGGAAACCACCCCTCCAGGTCCCGCCAAGCAAGTGGGGGACTATGTGTTAGGCCTCAGGCGGAGGATGACACAAATGATGGGTCAGGCAACAGCAAATCTCAAGGCCAGCCAGGAATTGAACAAGTACTGGCATGACCTTAAAGCTTCGCAAGTGGATTGGACTCCGGGACAGGAAATCCTTGTGATGGAGCCTACCAAGCCTAGAGCTTTGGCAGACAAGTGGACTGGACCCTTCAGGATCATCTCCAAGATGGGCGAAGTCAATTATCTGGTTGACATGGGAGCCTCTGGGGTAGCCCCCCAGGTATTCCATGTCAACAGGCTCAAGCCTTTCCACAGACGAGCGGAGGTCTCATGTCTCTTGCTAGCTTCAGGGCAAGAAGAGGATGAGAGTGAGCCCCTTCCTGATTTGCTGCATAGCAACCCTCAGGATGGCTCAGTGGAGGGAGTACAACTCTCTCCCGATTTGACAACGGAGCAGCAGAGGGCCTGCAGGGCTTTGCTCCAGCAGTATGCCTCTCTGTTTTCACTGACACCGGGCCTTACACCGTGGTGTAAGCACGAAATTGACACTGGTGACAGCGTGCCTGTCAAGAGCAGGAGCTATCGTATGTCAGATACCGTCAAAAACCACATCCAGGCTGAGGTCGCCAAGATGTTGGATCTGGGTGTTATTGAACCCTCAACCAGTCCCTGGTCCAGTCCAGTGGTCCTTGTCCCCAAGGCAAGTTCCCAGGCGGGTACCAAGGATTGGAGGTTCTGTGTGGACTACCGAGGAGTCAATGCCGTCACCAAAACTGACGCGCACCCATTGCCCAGGGCTGATGAGCTCGTGGACACCATAGGTGCTGCCAAATTTGTGAGCACCTTTGACCTTACCTCAGGCTATTGGCAAATAGCTCTGACGGACCATGCCAAGGAAAAGACGGCCTTCTCAACACCTGAGGGACTCTACCAGTTTAGGGTCATGCCCTTTGGGTTGAAGAATGCCCCTGCCACCTTCCAGAGATTGGTCAACCATGCGCTCAGTGGGCTGGAAGCCTTTTGTGTGGCTTACTTAGACGACATTGCCGTCTACAGTTCCACCTGGGAAGAGCATTTGACACATCTGGATAAGGTGTTGCAGGCCTTGAAAAGGGCTAACCTCACTATCAAGGCCACCAAGTGCCAGATAGCTCAGGGGAAAGTTACCTATCTTGGTCATGAGGTAGGAGGGGGTCAAATCCAACCTCTCTCCAGTAAAGTACAGGACGTACAGAACTGGGAGACTCCCACTACTCAAACCCAGGTGAGAGCCTTTTTGGGCCTCACTGGGTACTATCGCAATTTCATGGCAGACTATGGAACCATAGCTGCACCCCTGACAGCTCTAACTTCGCCCAAACAACCTAGGAAGGTTAATTGGACTGAAGACTGTCAGAGGGCCTTTGATGGCTTGAAAGAAAGTCTGTGTAGGGCACCTGTGTTGTGTGCGCCTGACTACAGCCGACCCTTTATCGTCCAGACGGATGCCTGCGACACCGGAATTGGAGCTGTCTTGTCCCAGTTAGATGACAAAGGGAGAGAACACCCTATCATATTCATCAGTAGACAACTCAAGGGTAGAGAACTTAGGTGGGCTACTGTTGAAAAGGAGTGTTTTAGCATAGTTTGGAGCCTTAGGCGTTTTAGGCCCTACCTTACGGGGTCTACCTTCAAGGTCCAAACAGATCATAAGCCCCTGAAGTGGCTTATGCAGATGAAGGGTGAGAACCCGAAATTGCTCAGGTGGTCCATTAGCCTGCAAGGGCTAGACTTCACCATAGAGCACAGACCAGGGAAGAGTCACGATAATGCGGATGGCCTTTCCAGAAGGTATGTTGACCGTCTGGATGAGGGTGTCTATCCCGTGGGAGATTAGACACCCTCCACCTCAGTCTGGGGGGGGCGACTGTGATGCTGGAAATGCATCAGAGGGACAGGGCCTCTGAATCCTTGTCCTTTTCTGCCTTTTATCGTGTGTTCTGTTATGTTTTCTGCCCAGGAGTCCATTTGGGACTCCTGGCAGTGCAGCTCTCTCTTTTGGTTTGGTGAACAGACCCATGGGATACCCTTATGGCACCCATGGGTAGGGGTACAACCCTGTGCCCCTAGTGTATGTTTTTGGGCACCTGTGGGTGGCCCACAGAGCAGGGTATGGGCTGGTGGCAGCTCCATGCTGAATTAGACAGGTGCTCTGGGCGTCCTCCATTTTGGGATACCCAGGCCCTGCCATTGGGATCAGTTGATTCCTGATAGAAAACAAGATGGCCCCTGTGGCCTCTTGCTTTCTATTGCCTGTTGTCTTGTTTTTCCCAAAGTCCTGGGAAGCCCTGACTCTGTCCCTTCCCCCTGACTGGCTGTTGGGTGGAAGTTCCATATATGGTGTTGTTGTGAAGGCCCAGCTAGACTGACTGGAGCCTTCCCTTTGACTGTATGTTGTGGGTACCTCCTGTGGGTGGGACCTGGGTGAATGGAGTGTGTGACCAATATACACTTCTTGTTGTGGTTGTCTGGTTTCTGGCATGTGAGACAAAGACTGAGACAGCCCTGCCCGAAACTGGCCTGAATGCAGTGTGTAGTGTTGAATGGCTGGGTACTTGTCCCAATCCACATTCCTTGTTGTGAGTGTCTGAAAGGGAGGAGTGTGGCCTGAATGCACTGTGCGCCTGATTGGCTGACTGACTGCATGAATGCCCTTCTGTGTGATTGGCTGCTGTGTGTGTGCCAGCAGTGTGGATGAGAGACAGGATAGTATATCTGGGGACCTCTCACCACTGGAAATTGTTCAGAAGCATTCAGAAGCTGAGTCTCCACTCAAGAGTAACTGGATTTGCTGATCCTCGACGTCCAGCTGGAAGAAGAAGACTTGCTGTGGCATTTGCTTCGACGGAACTGAAGGTTGTCGAAATCGTCGAGGACTGACCCGAGAGAGGACCTGGCTAGGCGCCCTCTTCCCGTGCTCCGAGGGACCATCGAGCACCGCTGAATCTTCGCCGAAGCGCCCTGGAAGTCAGACCCTCGAAAGGCTGCCGACCCGAGACGGGACCGCCGAGGAGATCGAAGTGAAGCACCCGGACATCGACGCTGTCGAAGTCCATTACCGTCGACCAGGGTTCGCAGGTCTGTGTAACCGCTGGAGGCCCGTCGAAGTTGTGTTGCCCCGCCGTGGGAACCACTTGACGCCGTGCCGCCGACGACCGGAGCCGTCCGCTCCTTGCCTAAGAACATTTGCCTTGAAGGACCCCCTCGTCCGCATCGTCGGCCGCTTTGTCCCGCCGGAGAAAGTCGAGGACGACCAACGCGCCGAGGAGAATCCACCGGTGGGTTTCCCGCCACCTCACGACCCCAAAGACTCGAGCGACTCGACGCCCTTGCTGGGCCACCGTCACCCACAATCTTTGCGGTCCAGAACTAGTGTCGCCGAGGTGCCCCGCACGCCTCTTCCTCGCAGGACGCCGACGTCTCGACGCCGACGAGCACCGCTCGGATCGAAGCCTGCCGCCTCATCGACGCCGTTCTACCTTGTTTGTTGTCGGACGTTCGACGCCCCGTGTCTCCCGCTTGAAAGGGAAGGCATTCAAGAAGGGCCGTCGATTCCCCGACACCGAACACCGAGTTCCTCGACGCTTCTCGACGATCCGTGACTCCTGCTTTAAAGGGGGTCATTCAAGAAGGATCTGTCGACGCCTCTTCGAAGAACTCGACTCCACCAGGTACATTGGGGGGGTAAAAACATTATAGGAGAGAAATAGACTATTGAACAATATATGGACTGGGCTGGTGTTATATCTCTTTATTTTACAGGTTGCCCAGGTGGGGGGATCTCCACACAGAACTGTGTCCAGTGGTAGGGGCCAGTATTCTGCCTATTGTTTCAACCCTCTGTTATCTCTCCTCTCTCTATTGCTGGTTTCCTTCTTATTGATCTGTGTGCCATTTTAACAGTATTGTGAATGCACTTTAATGAGGTCTAATATTAGTGGTACCACTTTAGAATTGTAGATATTTACCATTGCTGATTTTCCTGAGCACAAAGTGCGTTATTGTGATAAGTGTACATAACCCTTGAATATTAATTATATAAAGACTGTGTTTTCAGTAATACAGTGTGTGGACATTCCTTTGTGGGGGCTTGGGGATACACTGTACTTAAGAACCAGCCTGCATCACCTCCTGAGAAGCTAGGCCTTGATTGCTCGTCCATCGTTACCATATTAGAGAATCTTGGCTGGGGTCCTCTGTGCCTCCCCTCTACCATATAGAGAGCGGAAGTACAGACCCCCCTACCAGTCTTTACATGTATCAACTAAACGGCAACTCAGGACCAAGGTGTGGTTCCCATCAATAGATGAACGAGTGGAGCAACTACTAGGAAAATGCCTAGCATGTCAGGCAGTGGCCCCACGTACATTCCCCGAGCCCATAAAAAGCTCTGAAATGCCTCTGCAGGTGTGGGACGAAGTAGCCATCGACATGTTTGGATCTCTAGCAAATGGCAAATATGCAATGGTAATCATTGACGAAATGTCGCCCTTTCCAGAAGTCCATCTTATCCACTCCACCAGCGCTCAGGCAGTCATACCATCCCTAGACAAAGCATTTGCCGACTATGGCATCCCTTCCATAGTCAAATCGGACAATGGACCTCCGTTCAGTGGGCATGATTCTGCCATGTTTGCATAACACCTAGGCTTCCAGCACCGCAAGATCACACTGTTGTGGCCGCAAGCCAATGGAATGGTGGAGAGATTTATGGTGAACCTCAAACGTGCCCTCCAGGTATGCTCCATCACAAATTGCTTGTTCATGCAAGCCATCTGCACATTACTACGTGAATATAGAAATACACCCCACAGATCGTCAGGAGAATGTCCGTCAGCTCCAATGTTCGGGCGCGTCATAAGAACGAGGTTGCCACACAACCCGCAAGCCATGACGAATTCCACCCACACTGACGCTGCAAGGACCAAGGACAGAGAAAGCAAGGCAAGAATGAAAGAGTACGCAGACACCAAAAGACAAGCAAGGCCAAGTCCAATTCAAATAGGAGATCTAGACTTGGTGCGACAAAATCAAAACACCAAGGACACTCCCGCTTTCAAACCTGAACCGATGACCGTAAACCATGTTCAGGGCTCCATGATAACGGCAGCAAGCCCTCAGGGCACAGTCACCAGAAACTCTTCCTTCTTCAGGACCTTCAGAGGTGACAACACTAATGACAGTATCACTGGGACATCAGCAGGGGATTCTTCGGACATAGAATCGGAATATCATGAGGAAGAAAGAGATGCTGATGACAGCGACAGCGATGGCGCACACCTGAGATTTTCCCCACCAGCTCACAGTCCATCCAAGAGGGACATACGAAGGCCCACGAGATGGATTGAAGAAATTAATTAAGCAAGCCCACGTGCATATTAAAGTGAAGGGGAGATGTAATGTCCTACTTCTATTGTTATACATATTGTTAGAGGATGAGTCCTCTTTTCATTACAGTTGTTGGTGGGCTGCAACCCACGTGGCTGAGGGGGTGGGGCTACCGCCGTGCAGGCAGTTCGCCCCTGAATAAAGAAGCATTCAGACGTAACATAATTGTCTCTGTGAATTATTGATTTCATTGGTATCCTTTGCATTATTGAAGCTAGCTCATCCTGCAAGCCACACTGCCGTGCGCTCCGATTGCAGACACAAAAGTAGGTTCAACTGTGTGGAAACCTTTCCCTGTATTTCGGCAACACTTTTGGTTTTATGACCTTTTTTCTAAATGAAGGAGTGTTTGGGCTTTCGACAAGTATGTTTCGAATCGTGGGCTGCTTTATTGCCCAGTCATCTTCGGGGTCCTCAGAATTTAAATTTGATCTGAAGGGATGTCCATCATACTCAATAATCTTATTTTTAAAACAATAAATTCAGTGCGAGTAAACACATTAGATAAAGAAGTAATTGATGTGATGGAATTGAAAGTCACATCGCCCAAAAAACAGTGTTCAAACCCCATGAGAGCAATGAGAGCCATGTGCAGCAGTGGGGTAACAGGAGCCCCCGCAGCCCCTGCGGTGCAGTCCTTAACAGAAATAATTTCTTTATGAAGTCAGAGTGACTTCAAAAAGAAACAATTTAAAAAAAGAGTTTTATGGCTCCCCTCAACCCCATGACGTGTGCGTGTGTGAGTTTATGGTGAAAGAGTGTACACAAATGTATGGGTGGCTGGGTATGCGTGTGTGCGTGTACAGTGAAAGGATGAACACTTAAATGTAAGGGTGGCTGCCTGGGTGTGCCTGTATGGTGAAAGGGTGCACACTTAAATGTATAGGTGACTGTGTGAGTGTATGATGAAACGGTGCACACAAATGTATGGCTGGCTGGGTGTGCCTGTATGGTGAAAGGGTGCACACTTAAATGTATGGATGGCTGGGTGTGTGTATGTATACATGGTGAATGGTGTGTGTGCTTGTGTTCAGGGGCGCAACACAACCTACATTTCAGGGGAGCTAACCCTTCAAATGTTTGGAGCGGCGCTAACTTCACGTGTGGTGGGGAGGAGCAAACTTATTTGTGTGGGGGCATCTATCTTCTTTATGCATTTTAATGAGACTATTCTAGTGCTGCTTCAATGTTACAAGCAGTTAACTCTCTCCATTAAGTCTGAAAGCACCCACGTATGGACTGCTGTGAGAAACACTGGTCTCCTGTTCCCTCTCTACCCTTCCAATCACTTCCCTGGCATGCAAGTACTAAACCCACATCACAATTTCAATTGCTTAAAAAATGTGGCATTTGAATGCAGACACTAACAGCTAAATGCTGTATATTAGTAATTGCTGGGCCGGGCCCTTGTTAACAGCGAAACCCAGGTGCCGTTTAACATCTGTGTCCTTTTCTGTCCAGCAACTGCCCTGTAGGTTAGCCAGGTCAAGTCAACATAGCCCACAATTGCAGGGGCGGAGTGCTGAAGCCCAGTCAGCTCAATGGTGTTGCGCCACTACTTATGTTTAATGCCTTGATTACTAATTGGTAATCTTCATTACTCCTAGCCCTATTCTTCCTCATCCCAGTACATGTGTATGAGGCAGTACTTGTGTATGAGGCACAATGCCCTATGCCTCATACACAAATCTAGGTCGCGGTAGCGGTACATGACGGCAATGCCCGACTTAGCTACCTGTAATCTTCATTACTCCTAGTCCCACTCTTCCTCATCCCAGTACTTACCTATGAGGCAAGGAGCCTCATAGGTAAGCACTGGGACAAGAAAGAGGGACCTGGAGGTAATTCTGGGCCAATGAGCTGATTTTGGAGGTTGGGGTAGAGGATGGGAGGTGGGGAGGGTGGTATTGTGCAATAAATCATAATGGTCTTCCATGTCCATGCTAAGCAGGCAAGATATCTGGTAATAGTAGCTAGCGAGGCATTTTGGTTCAGCCAGTCTAGTAATTCCTCAGTTTGGTATGACTTTTTTTAACTGGGCATTTCTGATAAAGCAGTCCTGCTAATTGTAATTACCTGGCTAGACAGGCATTTGGGTTTGGCCAGTCTGGCCGTTTCTTACTGCGGCACTGTATATTTTTCTGGGCATCTGTGATAAAATTCTATGATATGATAAGTCATATATAACGCACCTGTACACAAGTGTTTTTAGGGAAGGAAAACAGAGGGAGGACAAGACAAATGATCTTACTAAGCCTTGTGTCATTTAGATTGTGCAAGTGCGAGGACGAGAAGTGCGAGGGGAAAGGAAGGAGGGAAGTGCAAGAGAGAGGGGAGGGGAAAACAGGGTAGCAATGTTCTGAGTAAGTGCAGCCAGGGCAGCGCGGCTCTGGTTAGTGCAAGGAGGACAAGGGAGTGTAGGGTTATAGTTACAGCCCCTAACTGCGTGGTAGGCCCGGAGGCAGTGCAAGGGTGACTGATCAAGAAAGAGCCTGGGCTCAGTGAGACTGATGGTAGCCAAGCAGCCAGTTGGTACATCAGACAGGTAGGTCAGCAGGGGAGGGAGAGAGAGAAAGCAGAGGAGAAGAGGAACATTTGGAGCTGCTTCCGGAACTTCAGGTGGTCTGACTCAAGTCTGGGAGGGGCAGGGTGGCCATTCCAGAGGGAGGCATCTGCAGAGGAAAGAGATCTACCCCTCACTCTCTGCCTGGAGAAGCATCTAACCCTTGGGGTTTGAGAAGCAAGGTATTTTGGAAGAGAGCATTGGATGGATGTAGTGCAGATCCCAGACGCAGAAACCTTGTGCACAATGCAAAGGGTCTTGAACTTGATCATTGCAGTCAGTGGAGAGATTTGAGGGCTGGAGAGAAATGGTTCCTGGGCTTGAGGCCAAGGATAAGTCTCGCAATCCTGATCTGGATTAGTTGCAGAGGCCGGAGAGTAGAGGAAGGCAGATTGAGAAAGTGGCTGTTGCAGTAGTCCAGCCTAGAGAGAAATAGGGCTCCGGAGACAGTGAGCTTCTGGGGGAAAGTGAGAAAGGGAAGAGTCCCTTTGAGGAGGTGCAGCTGGTAGTGGGACTTCTTGGCGACGTCCGAGATGTGAGGAGAGAAAGAGAGAGTGGAGTTGAAGATGACACCAGGAAGGAGCGAGAGAGGAGAGTAGTCTGAGTGGAGGCTGAAGGAAAGCGGAGTGTCATCAACATAACACTGAAAGTTAGAGGAGACGGTAGAGATCAGGTGGGCCAAATAGGCCAAGTAGAGGTTGAAAAACCAGGGTGAGAGGATAGAGCCCTGTGGAACGCCACAGGTAGAGAGAGGTGGCGGGGTGAAAGGGACCAAGCTGGATCTGGGAGGGGCGGTCCAAGAGGAAGGAGGTCAGCCACTCCAGGGCCTGATCCATGATGCCCAGGTTCCCACGGAGTGGATTGATCAGGATGGCGTGGTTGGCCGGTTCGAAAGCAGAGGAAAGTTCAAGGAGGATGAGGACAGAAATAATGCTGGAATCAAGGTTAGGAATCAGATCTTCATAGGTGTTCAAGGGAACAGTTTCCATGCCTCTGGCAGCCCTTAAGCCAGACTGATGATCATGGAGACAACCAACAGATTCTCCCAGTTGGGAGATGGCCAGCTTTTCGAAGAGTTTGGGAGAGGGGAGGTTCCAGTGGCAAAAGAGTGATTACCAAAATCAGCCAAGGCTGGAGCAAGGGTGTCAATATGGTCCTTGATGGTTCTGGAGGAGCGGGCAAGCACCTGTTTCAACGACACTTCCATAGATGGGACTTGTCTAGAAACCTTGTCAGGTGTTAGAGAGAAAGAGGAGAAAGGAGGAAGAGATGGCCAAAGGGGGGCCAAGAGAGAAAGGGGGAGAGAAAGAGGAGATAGTGGACAGGATGTCCTGAGTTTTAGTGGAGCAGCGAGAGGCCATAGCTGTACAGAGGGCCTGTTGAGGGAACAGGAGAGGTAGAGACCGCAAAACGATCTGCCAGTTCCTTGCAGATTTTAAAGAGTTTGGCTGTGCTGTTAGAGGCCGCAGAGACGCATGCTTAAATGTGTGCTCTCTTCTTGATGAGTCTTATTGCTTCGACTGGCATTTTTGTGCTACCAGTCTAGGTATGTCTAAATGTGCCCCGGCATGCTTCACTGTAATGTTATTACGTGTCTACACTGGTCTACATTGTGCATCCAGTTGGACATGTTTTCATTGTGGCATGGCATTTTTAATAGCAAAGCATTCATGTTCATGTGCACTGTTGGTGACTTGTATGTATTGGATTGGCGTTACCCTACAAAACAATAGCAAACACAGTGGCTTTTTAGCCAATTTTACTCAGAAAGTGTGCTGTATATTGCATTAAAACACATATTTATATCTTTCTCAGTGTGTGGCATACTCCTTCAGCAGAAGGTTTGTGCGTATTGCGCAAGCGTGGTAATCTAGGCCGGCCCAGTGTGTGGCGTGACCCATGATTTGTTACCGAGTTGGGGGGGCCCCCTCAGCATGGCTCGCAGGGGGGCCCCCAGATCTTGTGTTACGCCACTGGTGTGCAGGATATGACGAATGTGCCTATAGTTCTTCTCCAGGCGTTGGATGTCGCAAATATATAATTCTAATGTCTGGATAGCAACTTCAATCACAGTCCATGCATGCGTTGTTGTCTAATAAAGTCTGGTTGATGTCAAACAAACTTTTGTGTCCACAATGTCTAGATCTGCACAGCTCAGAGAGGCCCTCCGTATGGGAACATGCTGCTAACACAAGAAGTCTAATTGTGGCAGAAGTAAAGCTGTGTCACAAAATGGTCTGTTTGTGTGTTGCTGAAAAGAACTTAACTTCATAGATATCAGGAATGGGAGCGCTATTGGCAACAATGTCCTCTGGGAAAATGGCTGTGAGTGGATTGTCGTCCGCATTTTCTTTTGCTCTGTATATCGCTATGGCAATAGGAGCACACACGCGTTCAATTTGATTTGGTGAAACGATATTGGAAGGGTAAACTGGGCAATAAACACTATCTTGGAAGGTGCAAAGAATAATGAGAATAAGTCTAGGTTATATTGAGTCAAATCTCAGAAAGGAAAGGAACTTTTTAAAGGTGTGAATACTACTTGGGTGCGCTATCAGTGTCAGTAGAAAATAGGGTTTATGGGTTTTGTCTCGCATAGTTTTCCTAAAGTCCACTGTGAGGTAAGACTTTATAACACTATCCCAATGGTTTTTGGATCCCCATCAGGCCTGGACTGGCCCACCGGGACACCGGGAGTTTCCCCGGTAGGCCTCGAGGTGTAGGGCCTCTTTTCTTGGTGGAGGGATACATAATCAAAGGGAAATCATGACATAATCCCATGCATCCAGCCAGGCTGGGCTGGGTGGAGTTTGCGCGGCGTGCTGCCTGGATGACCTTTCTGCCCGTGGCTTGTGCGTCTGCAAATTATGGGAGTCATCGGCCAGGCACATCACTGAAACTGCACGTTCCTAGTGTGCTGCTCGCATGCGCATGTGCGGCCCAACGCATGCCAGTTACAGTTTTGGTGACTCGACGATGAGGCAGGCTGTGGGCCTGCACCATCTGCATTGACTGTTTGGCACTGGCTCAGGGCAGCAGGTCTCGTTCCTTTCACAGAAAGGTAAGGCGGCATGAGTACCAACTTAAGTCTATCACAGCGCTGCAAAATGCTGTTTATGAGAGCGACTGCAGGCACGTAATGAGAAATTCGTCCTTGTTCCTTTCCATCCCGACAGTATATAAATGTGACTGGCATTGGGGTCTGAAATGGTTCATAATCATAAGGTCAAGTGAGGAGTTAGGCGCCGCTGCACTGGGAAGCGCTATAAGTATGTGCGTATGTAGCATACGTTAGTGTAGCGCAAACCTAGCTAGAAAACAGAAGAGCGATACAGAGGGGCGAACTCTAATAAGGGGGTAGCAACGTGCTTGGCACTGAGATTTGGATGAACATTGTGGGCACTGCAGGAAACATAACGTGCACACTGCACGTGCATGCGGAGGACGACTTCCGATGCATTGATATGGGATTTGATTTAAACACGGAAACATGGTTCGTAATATGGATCTCTCTTGTTGTTCCCCTCCCAACTTTGCTTTTTAAAAGTTTCCAGAAAAAGCACATCTCTGTGAAATAATTTGCCACTGCAATGCGTGCATGGTATGCTTTAAGCACATTTATGGCACGATGATGCATTAGCCATCGGTAGGCGCGATTGCACGGGAGAGGAGGAAGAATAAATCAAGATTAGCTGTTGTCA
The DNA here is from genome assembly GCF_040938575.1 of Ambystoma mexicanum. Classification (NCBI taxonomy): domain Eukaryota; kingdom Metazoa; phylum Chordata; class Amphibia; order Caudata; family Ambystomatidae; genus Ambystoma; species Ambystoma mexicanum. The sequence goes on from NC_090921.1 coordinate 562,854,610, forward strand.
ACTGTCACCTCTACACTGGCTCACATGGGCTTTCTTTCGGATTCTTAGTGTGCGGTTGAAGGTCCTTGTGCAGTGACTTGGTATCTACGTATTGGGCATAACCACAGCAATATGCAGAAAGCTTCACAAGGTTTGAAATTTGGCGGCCCGGAAATTGGTTTTGGCCAGTGGTCAGTGGCCAGTGGTCAAAGTGCATGAAAAGAAGTAGTGGAACTATGTTCCCTACTGGCCTGCACCACTCGCCACGAACCCCATCTCCATGGCCCCTCCTACTCACAATACAAACCCCCAAACAAATGTGCCCGCTGTTTAAGGAATGTTCAGTACAGTGCACTGAAGTGCATATTTCAACTGTTTCCTACACTTTTATTTTAAAATGAAACTTCCAGAACGGTTTCTTTCTAAAATAAAAGTATAAGAACAGGAAAACTTAATTTAAAAAAGTAGAGGAGCACTGCTCCCAACGGCTCCCGCTCACTTCGACCACTGGAATTGGCTAAAGTGCCACATAGAAGCTGAAACTATTGCATTAGAGTATAGCTAGGAAGAAATAGCACGAGGTGGGACACAAAGCTTGTAGGTGTTTAGTTATTTATTTAGCTATTGACTGTACATGGCTATGATAAGCCCTACGGCCATTTCCACCTGCTTTCAGCCCCTCTCCAACCAAAACACATCCTCCTGTGATCTCTTTGAGCTAGTTTTTTCAAGCCTTACCATCAAACTGTGTGCTCAAAGTGCCTGCCAGTGTTTTCTCAAAGCAGTCTTCTGAGAGTTAATGACTTAATTGGAACTGCAAAAGCACTACCGGTGTAATAAAAATGTCAACCAGGTCTGCCTTCAGCCACTCGATTTATAAGCACTATACATGTCCTTCACTGAAGTCCTGTTCAAAACAAGCATTGACAAAGCCAACTGTTTAAGCTTGTGCATCAATATTAGGCATTCACCAGGCACTGCTGTTATATGCCCAGGTACACTCACCACTTTCCACCTGCTACAATCCAGTTAGTACGACTACAGCAGTGCCTGACAAATTCCTCTCCCACCATGCCTACACAAAAGCCAACACTGTTGGCATTGCCAGTGCTCATTTAATAGTGCCTTTTATCTGTATCCCCTTCCTAGCATGAGAATAGGATGAAATGGATTAGGGATGCATGTTGTCTGGGTACCTTTAAACTAGATGAATTAATTTTTCTCATCTGCAAAATGTGGAATGTCCCTGGTCCCTCTATCATCTACTTTGAAAGATCATGAATTTATTTAAGACATGACTTTTCAATCCATATATGTTTAAAACATGCTTCAAATGCACTCATTTCGACTAATTCTAGTCAACATTTTCTTGGGGGAAACTCAAATCCCCTCATAGAAGGAGGGTTGAGCTCCCGTCATGTGCACGCTCGTTCAGTGAACTATGGGGCCACTTTGAAAAATATTCCAGGGCCACTTTTGGTTCCCAGTCCGGCTCTGATCCCCATATCTTAGTATCTGTCTGTTCTACTGATGGAACCTTGGTAGAGTGGCAGAGCAGTCAGGCGTATCATAAAAGGAAGATGTGAGCTGTAGGTAAGTACACTCAACCTAGTTAGTAATGCAATTCCAAGAAACGCACATAAATGTATATTATTATATATTTACACAAAATATGGTTTAAAATACTTAGTACACTTAACAAAAACGCATAGAAATACTTGTAGTTACTTTCCAAAGGCCACTGCTTAGTTTGTAGTTGCTCGCTATTACAATTGTTACAACGTTTGACAGGAAATACGGTAATTACATTTAGGTAGCAAATCCAAATAAGATATGGGCCTCATTATGAGTTGGGCGGTATCCCGGCTGTAATACAGCCCAACTGTAATAGCGTTAGCGCCAACCGGTCCGGTGGTATTAGCACCGGATTACGGATCGGGCGTTAACAGCAAATCCCCATTGGGTCCATTGGACCCAATAGGGAAAATTCCCCATTGGGTCCATTGGACCCAATGAGGAATTTTCAGCGCTAATACAGCAGCGGTAATAGAGCCGAAAACAGGGCGCTAAATGGGATTTTTACCTCCAGCAAAAAGCTGGAGGTAAAACGGCCCATTTAGTGCCCAACTCGTGATAGGGCCAGCCCTTAAATTCAGCAGTAATACCATTACCGCCACATTTAAGGGCTACCGGCCAACATCATGAGTTAGGTGGTTTTCCGGCAGTATTACCGCTGGGATACCGCCCGGGCTAATAGCGTTACCACCACCTGGTCCAGTGCTATTAGTGCCGGATCAAGGGTTGGGCAGTAATGGGCATTCCCCATAGCCCATTGGGTCTTTGACCCAATGGGGCATTTTCGGCGCAACTAGCATGCACTAATTGCACCCGAAAATGGGCATTAAGTTGGTGCATTTTCTCCCCTGCTTACAGCTGAGGGTAAATGCTGCCAGACCTGTGATTGCGCGGACCCTTAAATGCACCGGTAATAGCATTACCACCACATTTAAGGGCTACTGCCCAACTCGTGATGAGCCCATAGTCTTTTTGGAAGGAAAACATTTGGTTAGACAATACTAGCAGAGCTTAAAGTTATAGAGGCAGTTTATTTGCACAACAAGACTTTTAAAGTCGAAAAAACGCAACACTAGCTAAAAGGCAGTTCGGAGAGGCTCAGAATCTTGTAAAGCAGTAGAATACGAAAAGTTCCTGTGGTTACTTTCTAGTCTCTAGTCTTTAGATGCAAGAAGATTAAACCAACCTTGCAGAACCTGTTACAGCATCCGCTAAAGCGACACAAGTAGGAGCTTGGGTCGGAGGTAAGAGGGGGGTATCCTGTACTACTTGCACTCCAATGCTCTGGAGCAACTTCACAGATCAAGGTAAGCAATACCATTTTCTCCTTTTTTCACCTTTTTCCCCTTTTTCTCCACAGTACATTAGGTTTGAAGAAATGTTTGTGGCTGGATTCTCCTCAATGTGGCAGCGCTGAACCCGACCTCCGGATACCTTGGTCTGGTGATGAAAGGTGGGACAATCGACAGGATCTCTCAGCAGCAGTCGCAAGACATAACCGATGACATGGATTTCTTCAGCTATTCAGGTCAGTCTGCTGTTTTGGCGCCGTTTCTTCAGCACCAATGAAGGACACGATTCGCCTGGTCAGTCATCTTCGATTCCTGGAGTCCAGCACTCTGCCGAGGGGACTTGGATGAGTCGGAGTGTGTCTCTGGTGGTTCAGCTCGAGCTCAGCAAAGACTTGGAAAGATTGAACCTTTCAATGACGATGCACTTCAATTGAGTTGGAGATCTCCTGCTATTGGGGTTCTGCAGCTCTGGAGGTGCACAGCACCTTGAGAGATGGCTCAGATTGGAGTTAGTCTCAGAGCTGGTTGGTCCCACCAGTCAAAGGGAAGGAGTCGTCCTCGTCAGAATTCCTCTGTCACACAGAAAAAAGAAAATAGGGTCAGAACATCAGTGGTCATTTCACAGTGTTGCAAAGGGTTTACAGGCGTTACCGGTCATCTTCTTCGGTTACTTCAGTTTCCAGTGGTTGACTCACCTTTCACCTAAGGAACTTAACCTTTTATACAGTTTCACCACACACTCCTCTGCAATCACTCACAGCAGTTTACAGAAAGGGACGGATGGCTGTCCAATCAGGACAGCCAGACCTCTAGTGAGAGCTGGTTCCATTCAGGCACTTAGGCAAAGCGCATGGGAGTGAATAACTCCTCCCCCACTTCCTGCCTGCTCAGACACACTGGAGCCTAGTCAGGGACACAGCAAAGGATCCTGGGAAAGGCAAAACACTTACACAGACCTCCGCCACCCCAAACGGGACAACCACGCTAGAAATGGCAAAAAAAGAAAGGAGCCACCAAGTTAGAATTTAGGTAGTCGTATTGTGCACAACCGAGACTGTGATCACAGTCTGCAGTAACAAATAACACAATAGTTGGTAGAGCACGTCCACTGCCACCAGCCATTACTAGAGGGTTGTCTATGAGACTAAAAAGTCACAGAAGCAGAGATGAAGGGAATACTAAGTATTCCCTTGGCACTTCACAGAAGGTGGTGTGTGCCAATCTCTCAGAATATAACTCAATATAAGGGTTCCCAGCAACACTGTCCATAAGGAGCTGTGTGCTGCAAAAGTAAAATACAGATACCTTAAACGAGAAGTGGAGGAAAGTAGACTCCACAAGACAGGGAAAACACAGAGAACAGAGTTCCAAAAGACAGAGCCCATATGAATGAATGAGTGGAAAAAGGTTCCACTTATTCAGGATATAAGGAAAAGGGTCCAGAAGGCCTGCAAAAAGTGCAGGGGGTCTCACTAGGAGAGGGGATGAAGCATAACAATGATAAAGCTCCCTAACACTGACCTTCGGTGGGAAGCAAAAGGTTCCAACTTTGCTTTGCTTGGCCTGATCAAAGACTATTCAGCTCAGAGCTCACACTTCTGTGTGATAGAGCTCAAGGCAGCAGAGTGGCTTCCCCAGAGGTCTTTGCAACATCTAACAGCTTTACAATGGGATCAATTAGAGATTGGTAGGAGGGAGGGGTGCTATTAGCAGGGACTGGTGTCTATTAAGAAATATGAATGGCGGTGATGAGAAATGGAAAGGTTGTATAATGCAGCAAGCTGTGTGAAATATGCCATCCCGTTATGGGTCTTAAAGGAGGTGATAGTTCAGATTGCCCTACTATTGCGTTAGCTGGTAATGAGTCTTTGAAAACTGGCCTTATTCAACCCTCTCTTAAGCATGCTTTGGTGATCCCCCTTTTAAAGAAACCCACACTTGTAATGAAGGTGATTGAATCGTTGGTCTGTCCTCTCCTGACCACGTTCCTGGGGAAATCTTTCTTTCACCCATCTCAATCGGTTTCCGGCCAGGTCATGGCATTGAGGGGGTTCTGGTTTCAGTGGTAGATGATCTTGCTTGATTGCATGAGTAAGGCGGCACAGGGGCAGTCATTCTGCTTAGCCTGTCGGACTCCTTTGATATCATGCAATCCTTTTGAGCTGCCTGGCTGGGGCCAGCTTCTCGGGGTGCTGTGCTGGCCTGGATCTCACCACATCGGTGCAATTTGTCAGGCGGGACATTTCAAACTAAAGATACTGCGCAAGTTTCTACCGTTTTTGCCTTTCCATCTTCGGGCACCAGTGGTCTCCTCCCGAGTGCTGTATTCATTAGACTACTGCAATGCGCTGTTCCTTGCACAGCCTGCCTATCTGATCCAACACCTACAAATCTTACAGAATTCTGCGTCTTCTATCGCCACATCTACTCCCTGCTGTATCCACATGAACCCGGTTCTACAAAGTCTTTATTGGCTACCAGTGGCGAAACAAGTGCAGTTCAAGGCACTCTGCCTGGATTTCGGCACCCTGCATGGGATAGGGCCGGCCTATCTGTAGGCTACGTTTTGGTTATATGTGTCTGGCCGATCCCTACACTCAGCAGAAGCCTATCGGGTGGAGGTCCCCTGCTTCAGACTGTCTAGGGTCAGTGTGCAGTCTTTTTTGGTCGCTGTTGCCATCCTGTGGAATTCTCTCCCTCTAGCCCTCCAGAGGGTGGATGACTACATATAAGTGTGCATTAATAAATACATAAATAAATAAGACTGTGGTTCTAAAACCAAAGGCGATTGTTTTGGCTCATATTACTTTGCATGCTGCTACTGTGATATTCCAAGTAGGATGGGGGAAAATAAAGCTAAAGCCATATGCAGTTTGCTCATCAGAAAGAGGTCTATTTTTAAACAGTGGTTTACTCCAAAGCGCTTTACAGAGAACCTATTCATATACAATATCACCCATCCAAAGTTGGTACTCATTTATCGACCTTGGAAGGATGAGTTAGCCTTGCCGGGATTCGAACCTGTGACCTGCAGATCACGCTCAAATGCCAACAGCAAGCACTCAACCCGCTGAGCTATCTTATCAAGTGGACATTATGACATGTTTCTATGACAATATATATGGTGCAAGGTGAGTTTATTATGATCGTTTATTACGTTTGTGTGCCTTTTTTTCAGGACATTTCTATAAACAAAGTTTGTATATATAATTATATGAACTAAACATGGGAAGATGTATGGCCAACTCCGTGACTTGCCCACATCCCGTTTTTTTCAATACCTCCGCACGATGGATACGGGACTTGTTTTCACTACTAGGGCACTATTAGGTGTTTTCACCTCTACCTTATCCTGGTAACGGGAAATAGGAGGGGGTCTGTTATGGGCAGCCGGCCACATTAAAGGGAAGGTGCCTGGTTCAATACACCATTTGTTGTTCTTTCAAAAACACCTGCCATGCTAATACTTCATATTGAGCTACTCTCTTTGAGACAATCTGAAGTGATGGGATGACATCTGATTGTATTCATAGGGGCTGAATTTAGGATCAAATTTCCTGAAGAAGGTGGTCTTTATCTGTCAACACACCACCGAAACGCCAACCTTACCATGCTCCAGGAATAGGTGTATATCTACCCCTGACCAGAGGACGTGGCTACTCACGCTTAGGTTATCATTGGATAGCACAAGGCGTAGTACATCTACATCATTTCAGCCTTGTGGACGATCTTTTAGCTTTTTGCTTCACCTGAATAAGGCCATCATTTAGTGGATATTTGTCTTACAACGGCCATTATTACAGTTGCATGTTTATTTAAAAGAAATCTTTTTTTTGTTCTTTGCTTCACCTGTATAAGGTTATCATTTAATTGTCACTTACTTTTGTAACTAAATTTCAAGGCTAAAAATAATAGCTTTAAGTTAGTTAGGGCCAGTTAGCTCTAGTCTGCTGTATACCCTACTCAGCTCACTCTGCTGTACGGATAGATAAAGGCTTCTGTTAGACCAAGAGTTTCATGTTAAACTTATTGCCTTTGTGTTTCTTTCTCCTTCATTTACCCCTTTTCCCTTTTCTTTCTTTTTCCTTCCACAAACAAACCAAATGCATTTTGTTTATATTTGAAGGTTTATGTATATTTGCCAACTCACTTGTGTAACTTTTTCATTAATGAAGCTAACAAGTTGTTATGTTTATGTTCATTCTTATAAATAATTATATTTTTCTATTTGTATCTTTGTATCTTTGAGTTTTCTGTGACATGTGTTATCAATAATATGCACAATTTAAGTTTAGCATGACAGGCGTCATAGTCTTTGTGTTAAATTGAATGATTTATTCTGTTCAGCTACCAGTTGAATAATTACTGAGAGCTTCCTAAGCAACTTTCAACTTCAGCTACACGGGAACGCCTCTTCGTTGTATTTCAGCTCTATGTTCCATTTTGTTCCTGAGGTATTTGGAGCTCCTCTTTTGTTCATATTATGTTATGTTACTTGGCATTTATATAGCACCTTATATATCATTGGTATGACCTCAAAGCACTGGTAGGTTGAACACCCTGGGGAACCGTAGTTCAAGTCAGTAGAGAGAGAGAGATAGTGTTGTATGGTGCACGGGTGCACCGGATATGTGTGCAGCTGGTGTAGTTGTTGGATGAAAGCTGCTTTCTAGCAATAGGTGTGGTGATGTGTGCTGTCTGGTGGGTGGATAATCAGACTGGGTTCTGGCTGCGTTAGGCCACTCCATCCGTACTGTCCACTCCATCCATAACGTCCACTCCATCTGTACCGTCCACTCCATCCATACCGTCCATTCCATCCACTCCATCTGTTCCATCCATACCATCCGTTCCATTTACTCCATCCGTTCCATCCATTCCATCTGTTCCATCTACTCCATTCGTTCCATCCACTCCATCCGTTCCATCCATTCCGTCTGCTGCATCCGTTCCTTTCGCTCCATCCATTCATTCGGCTCCATCCGTTCCATCCACTCCATCCGTTCCATCCACTCCATCCATTCATCCGATTTGTCCGCTCCATCCATTTCATCCGCTGCACCCACTCTATCCGCTCCATCCACTCCCTCCGTTCCATCCGTTCCATCCGCTCCATCCGTTCTATCCACTCTATCCGTTCCATCCATTCCATCCGTTCCATCCGCTCCATCCGATCCATCCACTGTATGCATTCTATCCACTCCATCCGTTCCATCCGCTCCATGATGGCAGGGGAGAACATTTCAGGGGCGAGCATTGAGGCAGTAAAGTGTGTGGGTCCTCAATACATGGCTGTTGGTGGCATTTTTGATTTCAGGAGGTGGGAATTTCCAGTGGCGGTGGCCGAAGAGGGAGGAGGAGCGAAATCCAAGCAAGGCACATGTTGGGCGAAAGACGGTCATATTCAGAAGGGTGCTGGAACAGATAGTGCAAGGTGGGGAGCTCCTGGTGAGGGGGCAGCCGTGTGGGAAGCCCATAAATGGCTCTGAATATGAGGAAGAGGAATTTGAAGAGGGGCCGGATGTGCATAGACAGTCACTCAGCATGGAGGTGGAATTAGAAGGCCGGCTACAAATTGGAGAGTTTATGAAGGATGAGAGTGAAGGGGGGGCAAAGGAGTAGAGTGGGGGTGATCAAAAGGCTATCCAAGCAGTGGCTGAGTCATCTGCAATCAGAATGGAGAGAAGAATGTATGTTTAATGGTAAGTGAAAAGAGGATGGATATCCCTGATGTTCATCATGTTGCTCCTAGAAGCGATGGTGGTAGAAGTGATGAACTGTTGGAGCTTCATGTCTTTGTGAAAGGGGACCCGAAGATTGCGATCCTTGTGGAGAGGTGAGGTGATTGTTGGAAAAGGATATTGGCAAAGGAAGTGAAGGCTTGTCATCCTGGGTAGGAGATTGATGACTTCGATCTTAGAGCATTTGAGTAGAAAACAGTGTAGCAATGGCTGAGGGTCAGTCAGAGATCTTGGTGGGGCCGTCAGTTGGTGAAGTCTAGTAACAAATAAGAGGGCACGCATTGCATAAGGCAGTGGGGTAGGTGTGGGACCCCCATCCGAAGGGGTTAAGCCCACGGTAGAAAGAGGAACAAGCACATGGCATGGTATCAAGCAGCTTCAGGTCAAGATAAAGAGTAGAAATTAAGACCCTATGAAAGAGTGGTGTTAAGGCCCACTTAGGCTCTTTTCTGATAGCTGGAACAACCAACCCATTTGGCTGAGTCATGAAGTGAAACCGAAAATTCAACTGTTTCTGCGACTCGCGTTAGATAGTCTGCAAGGTCTACAAAATCTGCAGTGCGATTGGAGGTGGTCATAGCCCGCTATCCAACTTGAGATAAAATGTGAGTGACAAGGAAATTACCCAAAAAATCTTGTGAAGCAAATATGGAGACCTTATAAGAAGAGTGCAATCTTTTCTTGATGAAGTTGAACATTTGGACTGTCAAGTAGTACTCTAGAGAGAGAGCAAGTCTTGCGTTTCAGTAGATTCCAATGTAGTAGGGAAGGAGAAGCCATCCTGATCCTCCCAGGGAGGGCACATTCTTTTGGGAGACTAAACATTTTGAAGATTTTTTAAAGGACTTTTAGGGAAGACTTGGCAGGCCTTCCTAAAATGGCATTAGAAGAGCGACATTTAGGCTTTAGGGATCTGTGTGATCACTGCACCGCTGAGAAATTCTGAATCAGAAAATCTTGAGCTCCATAACAGTGGCATTCAGTGATCACATAGTTGGCTTCTACTGCATCGGTAAAGCTGAAAATAATGAGTTTTGGTGTTCGGATGCCCACGACATTTGCCGAGTGTGGTGGAGTGCGTTTAATGTTGCTGCCTTGCTAGTCTGACAGTTCCTTCACTACCTACACCATCAGCTGTTTTAGACACTCCTTAAAACCATAGCCGCTCACATGGAGTGTGTTGCAGAGTGTGGTGGAGTGTGTTTGCTGTTGCTGCCTTGCTGCTCTGACAGTATTTTCACTACCTTCATCATCACCTGCTTTTAGACACTCCTTAAAACTATAGACGCACGGCGTGGCCAGCCGAAGACCTGGACGGATGGCTCCTCAGTAAGCTCTGTTTTTCCTTCCAGCCCTGAAACCCATACTCCCTTCTGAGACGCCGACATCCCTACAGAAATGGCCCATGCAAACATGAATATCTGAGGCACACTATGATTTATAAAGAAGATAGCGAAATTTCCTGAAAAGAAAGTTTAAGGCAGTGTTAAGTCACGGATCGGACTTCACGCCAAAATGGCGGCCGCCGTTCGCTTATTGGGGGAGGAGAGCGGGGAGATATGCCAAAGATGTGGAGGATTATGATGCATTTGAGTAAGGTCACCCAGGCCCCCTGATACCGACATACCTTGAAGTGACGGAGATCAGGCGCGGTCTGAGGCTCTCTCCTCCTCCTTCCCCCGATGAGCGATGGGGTGATCCCGTCTGTGGCAGCGTGAGGAGCTGACCGCCTGGAGAACTCGCGAGCGGTCACAGGAGCAGAACTAGCTCGCGGGCAGAGAAGTAGACTGTGGTAGCTGGAGGCAAGGTGGATAGACGAGAGCCGCAGCTACGGGCGGCTTGGGTCCAGCGTGCGTGGGACAAGCTCTGAGGACGGTGGCACAGACAGGGGTGAGTGAGGCAGCAGAGGCGAAGTGAACAGTCCCAGGGGAGTCATCGGCCCTGCGCTCTAAAGCAGGGAGGCAAGAGGGAATAATAAAGCAAGGAGAGGCTGGAGGTGGGAGCGGCGCCCGCCCGCCAGCCACGGCAAGCACCTAAAGAACAAAACAAACTGGGGGGAGCAAAGGAGTGGAGAGAAAGAGGACCGTGTGGGTCGAGGAGACCCCAGGTGACCACATAAGCCAAAGACCCACACCACAAGGGACTGGCAGACTGGCAGAATGATAGTGCCAAGTGAATATACAACGTGCAAGAGACAATAGCGAGCAACAGAGGTCCCCGCTTACAGCTGAAAGTAACCCTATTCCACAATAAGGAAAAACAAACTCATGGAATACATAATAGAATGAGCCGGTGACCAGTGATCCCTGAAGCGCCTACGCTCACATCACACAGGCTATACGACAAGAAAAACAAGGTGGTGTCATTCCCCACGACTGAGAACCAGTGGGTGCCTTGAAGTGCAAGGTGACAGGACAACCCTAATTAACCAGATTAAAAGCACATTTGGACTTCGGGTCTAAGCCAGATCCAGAATCCTGCGCCTCACCTCCAGTAAATATGGCTAAGCAGGCGCCGAAGCAGAAAGGCTCATCTTCTGGTGATATCAAGGCACTCATGCAAGCTGCGGACACCCAGATACACAATCCGCAATAAACAACCGCTCAGGTACACTCCTCCACTCAGGGGGACAAGCTGTTACAAGAGGATCTACCGCTGCACAAGTCCGAGCTGTTGGAGATGCTACAGGAGCTAAAAAAAGACATTAGAGACAGCGCCTCAGATCTAGCCAAGTCAATAGCGGACCTCAATAAAGGGATCACAGCAATAGAGAAACAATTTGATGAAGCAGAAACTACACTGGCTGAACAAGGACATGAACAAGACAAGATATCCAGAAGAGTTCAGGAACTGTAACAACAAATGGACCGAGTCCAAAGCAAACAAGAGGACACCGAAAATAGATCAATAACATAAGGATCCGGGGCATGCCTAAATCAATACCGGACTCTGAGCTACAATGATCAGTCAAAGAGCTATTTCGACAAATATTGGGCCTGGGCAATGAGAGAGACATAATACTGGATAGAACCGGCAGGGTCTACTCCAGCTATCAAATCAATAGAAACTTGGCCCCAGATGTGCTGACCAGAGTACACTTTGTTGGGGAGAAGTTGGAACCCCACCAGGGCTTACGGGGGTCCCAGCTATGGGAGGCCCCAACACCTCCCATTTTGCCCAAAGAAATGCAACAGAGTTTCAAGCAAGCAGCAACATGTTCCAAACTGTGTTTATTTCTGGGCAGCAAAAAACACACAGAGGGCTTCGTGCACAGCGAAAATCCAGGCACTGTCTCCCCCGGGGCTGGCTTGCAAGCCAGCTTTGTAACACACTGCAGGCTGACATAACAGAATTGGACCAGCTCCCAGAAACCTATCTCATCCTGAGATTGGCTGCTAAACTGATAGGTAACCTATAGTGACCTTAAAGGATGCCTGATCATTGGACCTCTGGACTTTGGTGTCAGTGGGCTGGTTTAACTGCGCCTCCCCCATTACCTAATTCTAAAATTGTTGCATTGTGAATTTGTTCACATTAGTTTTAGCTTGAACAGGCTTTTCGCCCCTGGGCCCTCAGCGTTCATTGGCTAGAGCTGAGCCATTCTTGTTACAATTATGTTTCAAATGGAGTGTGGGTCTTGTGGGTCTTGTGAGTCTTGTGAAAATGTCTTTCGTTCCCAGAGAAAAAAACACTGGGCCCTGGATGTTCTGCTCTGACTTACCTGTATTTGTGAAGAATTAAAAATGCTTGTCTGCCAGAGTTCACTGTCGTTCAAGAAAAGGAATCTTATTTTACTGTAAGACCTTGGGCTGCTGCTGGGTTTGCGAGGTGCATTGCTGAAGTCAGCACGAATCCCCACTGCGGCAGGTGCTCAGTGAGACAAGTGTACTTGGCTGTAATTTTCCTGAAACATGGCTTTACACAGTGCCATTTGATTGGGTTAATTCCTATAGGCATCTGCAAGCCTTTAAACAGGAATTCTTGTGTTTTGTAGATTCTGGTATTGCTGCATTGAGGCTAATCTAGCATGTAGGTTGCAATGTTATGATATGATATATGATATGATATGGCATTTGTAACGCGCCTATACACAAGTGTTTCAAAGTGTTTTGTTGGTGAAGTGGGTGTCTCTCAGCATATTTGTCACCCATGGGCGCACTGGATCCTGGTGCAATGATGAGTGCACTCCTTATTCTTCCTGCTGTTCTGTCTGCTGATGTGCCTGGGGTGAGGGGGCAGGAGTTTGATCTCAATTTTCCCTCTTAAGTCCCCCCTCTGGTCGACTTGTCGACCACACCACCAAGCAACATTCACCTTCTTCCGGTCGGCATATCTTTGTCAATTCTCTGAAGTGTCCAAAATTGTTCACATGATTGTTGAACAGTACATGTAGGAGTGTTCTCCTTCTGCATTCCACCACACTCACATCCCTTCGTACTTCCTCAGATCACAGGGAGTGTCCATCTTTATTACTGCTGGCACCATGTTGTACACCGATATCTTCTACCTTAGCCTGGCTCTTCCTTTGACCATGTCTTTTATTTGCATTCCGATCTCTTCTTCTGCTGTTCTCTCGCATCTTGCAATGGATCTTGATCTTGCACAATGATGCTGCGCTCGGTTCTAGTGCTTCAGTTATCATCTTCAATCCACCAGCCAGTCATGATGGCATCCATTACCATGGAAACGCTAGCCAGTTCTTGTATTTCTCTGTTCACATGTGTTTTCTGCTGAACAGTATTTTGTGTGCTGGTACCTCATCCAATGTTGCTTCTGTCTCGCCCGAGAAGTAATCCCCCCCTCTTTTCACTCCTCTGTCTGTTTCTCTTCTTCCGTTGTTTGTGCTTTTGATGCTTTGTTCAGTCACCTCTTCTTCCTTCTGTTGTTTTCCATCTTGGGGAATGTGTCATGCTTCACATCTTCCTTGGGCATCACCAACAAGGGCATGCTGATGTGCACCAACGAACAGTCGCCTCCCCAATTCGGTGGTAGTTTCTCTTGAGCTTTAGATGCATATGCTCAATAGTAGTCCATAAGCACTGATGTTCCTGCTCTAATCTCCCTACTTGTCTCAACCTTCTTGCATCCAGCATGTTTGTCCACTTCTTTTCACTGTTGTGCTGGTAACATAAGGCTGGTGCCTTCTTCATTCTCCACCCAAGTCACCATCTTCGCACTTTTGTCCCACTCTGTTAGGCACTTATCATATATATATTTATATATATATATATATATATATATATATATATATATATATATATATATATATATATATATATTTATTTTATTATTTTTTTTTCTTGCAGCTTGCTCACTGGTGCATTTGCTAGTTGTTTCTTCTCTCTCGGGCCACTTGCTACATACAGTTGTTCTTGAATGAGCTGCCAGTAGTTGTTCATCATGGGTAGTTTCTTGATGTACTCTTCTTTCATAGGGGATTGCCTCTATTTACATTTTTTTTTTACATCAATCTCAATGTTGCTGTCTTCCCTTGCAATCTTCTTCATGTTTGGAACACTTTGAGATACATGGGCGTCGTACTTTGCTGTATGTATTTCTGTTGCAATCAATTCTATAAAGGCATAGGTGATTGAAGAGCAGTCAGGACAGCTCTCCCCAGTGTTGTCCCTACCAATTTTGTACATGTGTGCATGTTGTAAGTTACTTCTGCTATGTGTGAGAGGTGTATGTTTCATTCCCTTTGTGTCTGCAGTTAAACTGCGCTTACCTCTCCTTACTTTGGCAGCAGTCATTTCCTACCCCTCTGACACCGTATGTCTTCCTGCTTGGGTTAGGGAATGTTAGTGGGGGTACAGCGGTAATGCTCACTATTACATATTATTTTTAAATGACCACCCCCCGTTATTTCGTCCATCATTAACAGTCCCATCATGAAGATAAGAGTCCTTATTGGCTTGCCCATAACCACTTACGCTGCTGAGTCCTTGCAGCTGATGAGATGATGAAGTTGCCCGCCTGAAAATCGCAAGAAAGGCGGTAATACGTTAGTACTTGTTAGTAACCTCAAGCTCTGCAAACTAAACAATCACTGAGGGCAAAAATTAAACCTCCCCCCGGTCATTTCTTGTTTAGTGTTTCTCAACATGGGTCGGACAGGATATGCACTGTATTCAAGTTGGGGAAAGTTTGGGCCTTGTATTCAATGGAAGCAAGGAAATATACTTCAGGGAAACATGCTCTAAGTGGTCTGAGTTTTCTGAAAGAGTTGGCAAATTGACTGGGAAAGACTTCAGAATGGTTGAATGAGTAGGCCTCAGGGTGATTAATGGGAGATAGCATTAAGGACATTTCCTACACAATTCTAACAGCATAGATACGCAACAACCTGCATGTGCGAGGAAAAGAGAAATAACAAAACAGTGTCGGGTTCACAACATATCATTTGAAGCCTATTTCAGCATGCTATGCACACTGGGGTGTTGGTCCCGATACTAGCTGCTTGTGTGCATTGGACCATAGGATGGCCATGTTTCCCTAACTCGAGAGTGTTCGTGCTGTCTTGCAGTTCATGAAAATTTGTTGCGTTGGCCCGGTTGATCGTTGCACCCTCGTTGCCAGGGTGGCCACCGCTTTGTAGGGCTTGACGCCTTACACATCTAACAAAGTCTGTCAGGAGGGCAAAATGTCTCACTCTAGTCTCTATCCATTGGAATTTAGTTGTCTGTTGTCTTCAGGCCTGCCCTGAGTCCTTTGTATCTGGCGAGAAATGAAAAAGAAGCGCTTGAGACCTCAGAATTGACATATTCTTTAATTTCTTGACCTAACCACTCTTCACTACTCTTACACTATTCAGTGTTCTAGTGGGAGGAGCCAAGGGTACATTTATGCACCATCCTGTCACCACCTGGTGGCGTTCAATGGCGGTCTGACCGTAACTTGTTGCACAATTCGAAATGTACCTGGAAAATGGGTAGACAACCACTGTCCTGTAGCTGTATCCTTAACACATCTGGATCATCTGCACTTAATTTAGGTGAAGATACTCATGACACACTTGGATCGTATACACGTAATTTAGGTGGTGGTGTACAAATGGGCCTTTGAGTCTTTGTATTTACTGTACTTTACTTTAAGCTATTTACAGTGCACGCCTTTGTCCCGGGGGCATTAGGCACTGACAAGCTAAACAGGGAAACATCAGGGTGGTAAATCTGTCATATAGGGTGGCTGTGTCTCTAAATTAAGAGGATCATGTTCCTTAATTAACATAATCGCAGGGTTTTTAGATCTTTCTTCTATGGCTCCTCTCACAACTTCTCAGGGCGTGGCCCGCAGCAAACTGCAGGCCCTTTAAGCTGGTACTAATGAAATTTGCTACCAAGTATTCGCTACCTCCCCCGCCTCTTTTTATCTCTTTTTTCTTTTTGTTTGTGTTCTCTATCAATCCTAACCATCACAATTTACTCACATGCTCTGTATCCCACCCCATGTCCACTTGTTAAACCCTACCTACTATGGTAATTACTCATTTAAGTCTAGTATTGTATTACTCCACTACCTTCATTACTGTTGCAGTTAAACAATATATTTCTCCCCCCATGATCTACTCCCACATTTTGATACCAACATTATTCTCCAATTCGTGCAGCAATGACCTCTTCCCCTATGTGTGTTGGCTAATGCATTTGTGCCAGTGCTGTGTTCAAAAGCGCTAGTGGCATTACTACTTGCACTGTGTTATTTTGCCACCATAGTCTGTTGGGAACATGGATCATCCACCCCTTACCCAGCGTTCTCTCCTCCCTGGGTACAGCTCCCCGCAATTCCATGATGTGTGTTTCTTGTGTATTGTTGTACCCCACTCACATTACCATGTTCCTCACTCCTCTCAGGGCAACATGTCTCTCCTTCAGTTTTCTGCGCTGTGTTCTAGTACCAGTGTGAGAGCAACTCATTTTGCTGTGTGTGTTTAATAATTAGTTGGCAATCATGCTCCCCCAACCTTCTCACTTGTCCTGCCTTCCCTCAGTCTCACTGCAGCATTTCCTAACCTCTTGACCCCATCACTCTCATCGATAGTTGGTGAACCGTCAATGAAAGGCACCCCTCCCCCTTCAAGTGCACCTTTCTCCTCCATGTGTGGCACCCCTCCCCCCTCAAGTGCACCTTTCTCCTCCATGTGTGTCTCATTAAATTGCTCTGTGTTATTTGTGTATGCATGAGCCTAGTCTCCTTGCTGAAATATGTGCGCTCAGAATGTAGCTGAATTTACTCTCTTTCAATGCATCTTTACGCCCTTTGTACCGTGCACCCCCACTATACCTAAACAATCTTCCTTACTTTCAGCATGTGTATGCCTGGTGTTGAACAAGTTATGGCTTTGTCTGTGAATAAAATGTTCATATCCAGTCTACTCATGATGTCACAAATGTCCCTTCCCTAATGGATGGCCTAGTCGCCCCACTGTCACCCAGAAAGGAAAATGTTTTGTTACCTATCACCACCTGTATGCAATTGTCCTCTGCATGATTCAGTGTGTCGTGAGTGTGTGTGGCAGAGTGAGACAAATCAGGTTTGTCTGGGGCTGTCCTATTAAGAGTATAATGTCAATCCATTTCCTTTGAAAGGGTTGTCCCTCACCAAGATGACCCCTCCCTGTCATGTAACCGGTGCTCTTGCTATTGTGTCAGTGTTCTGTAAGGATGCTGACTGCTGTGCCGTGCCTCTGGGTTGTGATGCTTGTAAGTCCTGGGGCAGTGGTGCTGTCATTTGTTGTGTCTGTGTCTGTACCTGTACTGGTGACAGTGCCTGTGTTGGTGCTTGTGGTGTCTGCTGAAATGATCCCTGTATCTGTCTTTGCTGCTGCTTTCAGTTCTCTCATGGAATGCATTCCTTGCTTACCATCTGTGTCATCAAATATTATACTCCCTGATGTGCAGAAGGGTGAGACCCCTCTTCCCTCTGCTTGTGCTGGTTCAGCATCTGCTGACGCCTTACCTCTTTCCTTTCCATCATGCACCACAGGTCAACTGTAGCCAGGCGCTTTTTCAGCTTCTTTCCTGTGTAAGTGCTATGTATGTGTGTCATTAGCAATTGCTGCACGCTTCTGGAGAAGCTGCCTGTGGGCGGCTATGGTCTTATTTATTTGTCTTTAGTACTTTTGAACCATTGTACACTATGTTTTACTAATTTATCTTGGCATGGGGGCTGTGTCCTACATAACAGTTGAAGGGGAGTCATTTCTCTATTATGTGATACCTTTTACCTCACCTCAAGTTGAGAATTTCGATAGTCCGCTGTTCAGGGAGCAAAAGTTAGAAGATAATTTAACATTTTAAAATTTCTATGAGCCTTCTTGGCTCTGCACCTTAGCCAGTGTACTCCATGTACACAATCTTGCGCATGTGCCTTGCGCACACCGTCTCTTGGTCACCTCTTCTTCCTCTCCAAATCCACACCATTAGCTCCTCACCATCAAAACTCTGTATCCTATGCATCAATCTAAAGGTGACGTCACCAAACTAAAAACACAGTACAAATGAACAAACAAATGCGCATACACATAACAACAACCCATTCCTTCTAACCCCACACAAAACCCCACAAAGATCCCAAAATACAACCCCACAATCCCCACAGCTGTCTTCCCACTTCACCTGCTGTGGAGTATCCATTAATCATTTTCAAATATAGTCAGTCTGCACACGCTGCGTCGCCTCGCGTGTGATACGCATCCTCACCAGGGGAACTTAAACAGCCAACTATCTTCCGCAATGTGAGGCAGACTCTAGCTATCTCCCGCGGGAATCCGTCATCTATTCACCGAGCTAAAACACTCAATTAATAGGAATCCTCATCTACTCATCGAACTATAACGCTGACTCATAGGAATACCACACCCCCGTACATGTAATCACCATCCAGACCAACCAGCGCGCACTCCGTCCGATACGTGGGGAGTCACTACCCCACCCAATAGCCTCATGAACAGACCAAGGGTCCACTACCACCGCTCCAGTCCCGACTACAATTCACGTGCCGATCACCACCAATATGCCAAATTTTGCAACAATGTACAATCACCCACCACCCTATTTACAATACCTCTCCCCACAGCTGTCTTCCCACAAACCAGGGTGGGGTATTCTCTTTATTCCCTTGTGTTTGTTTTAAACTGCACCCATGCCGTCTCCTCACGGATGACACGCCTCTCTCCAGGAGACTTAACCAGTCAAACACCTTCCGCAATCTAGGATAGCTCCAGCTAACCAATCACTACGGGAATACATCATTCATGATCCAGACTACAATGCCCGACTCACAGGTATACCTTTATTTACATACTTCTGCAGTCCAAGCCTGTCAAGTCCATAGTCCTGGTTATTCACCAGAACCTTTTACCTCGAAGACCGAACACTCCCTACACACAAAAGCTCCAATCCCTATCCAGACAATACAATTTAACATTTCTACAACATGCTGTTCAACAATACTTCCTAATACTTAAAACATTTGCCCATTGTTACCCCACACAATCAGACCCTCCCCTCAAAGCCCATGCTGCTGGTTGCTT
Source organism: Ambystoma mexicanum (assembly GCF_040938575.1). NCBI lineage: Eukaryota > Metazoa > Chordata > Amphibia > Caudata > Ambystomatidae > Ambystoma > Ambystoma mexicanum. Next base: position 562,873,731 of record NC_090921.1, read on the forward strand.
GGACTTGTACTTACATTTCCTATGTTGCACTGACACCGCCCATCAAAGTGCTTCACCGGACCCCTTCTTCTGCAGGGCTCTCACCTGCCCTTAAGCGGGGTATTTCCAAGTGGCCCCAATGCTTTTACCCGGTAAATGCGTCTTCCGGTGGTCTTCAGGTGCAGGCAAGGGCCCCACAGCTTCCTTGGGTCGGCGGCAGGGAGGGCAGTTCAATGCATGTCTTGTGCAGGCAGTGCCCATTCACCAAGGTCTTACAATGAGCAGTGAGCCTCATAGAGGGAACCAACTTGTTGGGGAGAAGTTGGACCCCCACCAGGGCTTCTGGGGGTCTCAGCTATGGGAGGCCCCAACACCTCCCATTTCGCCCAAAGAAATGCAGCAGAGTTCCAAGCAAGCAGCAACATGTTCCAAACTGTGTTTATTTCTGGGCAGCAAAAAACACACAGAGGGCTTCGTGCACAGCGAAAATCCAGGCACCGTCTCCCCCAGGGCTGGCTTGCAAGCCAGCTTTGTGACATCACAGAATTGGACGAGCTCCCAGAAACCTATCTCATCCTGAGATTGGCTGCTAAACTGATAGGTAACCTATAGTGACCTTAAAGGATGCCTGATCATTGGACCTCTGGACTTTGGTGTCAGTGGGCTGGTTTAACTGCGCCTCCCCCATTACCTAATTCTAAAATTGTTGCATTGTGAATTTGTTCACATTAGTTTTAGCTTGAACAGGCTTTTCGCCCCTGGGCCCTCAGCGTTCATTGGCTAGAGCTGAGCCATTCTTGTTACAATTATGTTTCAAATGGAGTGTGGGTCTTGTGGGTCTTGTGAGTCTTGTGAAAATGTCTTTCGTTCCCAGAGAAAAAACACTGGGCCCTGGATGTTCTGCTCTGACTTACTCGTATTTGTGAAGAATTAAAAATGCTTGTCTGCCAGAGTTCACTGTCGTTCAAGAAAAGGAATCTTATTTTACTGTAAGACCTTGGGCTGCTGCTGGGTTTGCGAGGTGCATTGCTGAAGTCAGCACGAATCCCCACTATGGCTGGTGCTCAGTGAGACAAGTGTACTTGGCTGTAATTTTCCTGAAACATGGCTTTACACTGTGCCATTTGATTGGGTTAATTCCTATAAGCATCTGCAAGCCTTTAAACAGGAATTCTTGTGTTTTGTAGATTCTGGTATTGCTGCATTGAGGCTAATGTAGCATGTAGGTTGCAATGTTGGTGAAGTGGGTGTCTTTCAGCATATTTGTCACCCATGGGCGCACTGGATCCTGGTGCAATGATGAGTGCACTCCTTATTCTTCCTGCTGTTCTGTCTGTTGATGTGCCTGGGGTGAGGGGGCAGGAGTTTGATCTCGATTTTCCCTCTTCAATTTATATCAACTAAAAGAGAACATCATGAAGGCAGCTCGTAGAACAGAATCCATTCGATTCCAAACAACGACCATCCAGCTCTAACAAGATCTAGCTCAAGCCACACTACAAAAGAGGAAACGGTTGCGGGTGGTAACGGATTGCCTGAGAAACAAGACAATACAATATCGATGGATCTTCTCGAACGGACTTCGCTTTGAATGGAAGGGGCAGAGATACACAATCATGAAGGAAGAGGAGTTGGAGGAACTCATGAGAGAAGGAGAAGAGAATGATGGTGCTACTGAAAGAAAGACTCCATCGGATCACTCTAAAGAAAGCAGGGCCTGTGAAAGAGAACAATGGAAACCAGCACGATCTCGCCCACAAGGTCGCACTAAGGAACAAAAGGAGACAAACCCGACATGAGGATCCCACATGAAAGGGTAAAAGTTACTTGTAAGTTATAAGTTATACATTTTGGGTTGCCATAACTATTTAGGAATAAGGAACTTGAACGATGACCCTTCAGAGGTAAAAACCGAGCAGAGGATTAATTAAATCTTATTAAAGGGTCACACCATTGAAGGCCAAGATGACCAACGCAAGAATGGGGGTTGGTTGAGGGGGGAGGGGCTGGAAGGGGGAACACGGAACCCTATGTTCCTGGGAAAGTTAATTCCTGGTGAGCTGCAGTAGCAGCTTATGTTAACTGTTAAGGTTGGACGTTTTGGGGAAGTTGGGATATGGTGAGGGGAAAGAACTCTATATAAAACACAACTTGTGGTTGAGGACCAAAATTACATAAATGCAGTGCTTAAGGTTCCTTGCGGGGAAGGGGACAGACTAGCAACATGATGCTCTACTCGTAAAATGGCTGACCTAACTTTTATCAAGCTTAACGTTCAAGGGCTAAACTCCCCCATAAAAAGAAGATCAATCATGAGACGGTTGGGGGAATTACAAGCCTCAGTAGTGTGGGTACAAGGAACCCACTTGCTCCTGAAGGACGAGCATAGGCTATGACACAGAGCCTTCCCAACGCAATTCCTGGCCTCGAGCGGGACAAAAAAAAGAGAGGTGGGAATTCTCATTGCTAAAGGGGTCCATTTCGAGAAACAGTATGTAAAAAGGCACCGGAAGGGAGATACCTAATCATGGGAAGAACGATAATGAACCAGCAAGTGACTACGGTGGCGATTTACCCTCCAAACGAAAAGCAAGATCGGTTCCTGATGGAGCTTCTCCCAAAAATAGCAGAATGGGGAGGAGGGCAAGTCCTTATAGGCAGAGATTGTAACTGAGCCATGGACGCCTCAATGGATAAAGTCTTCCAGCAACACCCAGCGGCAATGTGAATAGATGAGCCCTGGCTCAATTCATCAGAGACCTATGGTTAATTGAAACCTGGCGCTTCTTCCGTCCTCAGGAGAAAGACTACACCTTTTACTCAGCAGTACATAAAAGGTTCTCCCGGATCAACATGATCCTAATATCAGATGCAGCTATCCCACAGGTCACTGGGTTAGAAATAGGGGTGCGATGTATAACAGACCACGCTCTGGTCTCTATGACCATGGAAATGCCGCGCCCGAAGCCACAAACTCGTAAAGCATGGCATTAAATGATCTGCTATTGAAGGATCTGGCGTTGAGAACGGATATAGAACAGGTGCTGAGGAACTATTTTACCGAAAACACCACACCAGGGATTAACTGGGGAATAATATGGGATGCTAGTAATGCGGTGGTCCGAGGAGAATTCATTGCACACACAGCAAATTTCCTAAAGAGAAAAGAAAGAGAGCGGCAAGCATTAGAATCGAAAGTAAAGACAGCTGAAACACAATATAAAGACAAAAAATCCCAAAGAGTCTGGAGAGAACTCAAACAAACTAAATCCGCATTAGAAGCTCATTACGCGGATGAATCTGCACAACTCCTCCTTAAAACAAAACAAATGTATTATACAAAAGGGGACAAAGCCAATCGGCTATTAGCGGCCAAATTGAAAAAGCATAAAAACCGCATTAACCAACTAACACATCCAAGGGGAGGGGTGGTCAAGGATGAAAAAGGGATAGCAGAGGCCATGCATACATTTTACGTTAAACACCTATCAGGGGACCATTTACAAAGGGAGACGCACAACGGAATTGCCGCAAATTACTGAGAGCGATAGAAAAGAGCTAGAAACACCCATATCAGAAGAGGAGGTGAGGGGAGTCATCAACACCTTCAAAGGGAACAAAGCCCTGGGCCCAGACGGTCTTTGTAATGTCTATTATAAAACGTTCCAAAACGTACTGGTCGGCCCACTAACACGCCTATTTAACTATATAAGGGACACCTGGCAGGCCACGGGGGAAATGAGCCCAGCGACTACGGTCCTCCTCTTAAACCCAGACAGAGACCCAACGGAATGTGCAAGTTATCGTCCTATCTCTTTGCTAAATGGAGACGCGAAGATTTACTCCACTATCCTAGCACAAAGATTAGCTAGCATCCTCCCCAAAATAATTAATCTGGAGCAGGCGGGCTTTGTAAGAGGACGCCATACTTATGACAATATTCGTAGGGCTATGAATATAATTGAATGAGCACAGAGAACAGGCCAGCCTATGTCGGTATTAGCGTTGGACACCTCCAGGGCTTTTGACAGCCTAGACTGGAGCTTCCTTCACTTGGTCTTGGAGAAGTTCGGATGCAGCCCGATTTACTCCCGCATGGTTCTGTCCAACTTCGTACACCCATCTACAAGGTTGATGAGTAATGGTCAACTAACTGAAAGCATCCCATCATCCCTATCCGCAAGGGTTCTAGGCAGGAGTGCCCCCTTTCGCCGTTAATTTTTGCAATGGCCATGGAGCCGCTGGCACAGGGAACACAATCAGAACAAGGCATCCTGGGGATGGAGACGGGGACCTGCGGAATCCAAAAAATTGCTTTGTATGCGATCGATGTCCTTCTTTTTCTGAGGGACACAGAGTGCTCATTTCCCCACACAATCACGATGCTAGAGAAATTTGCAGAAGTCTCAGGATTTCATATTAACTACCCTAAATCTAGTGCACTTAACATCACAGAAAACCCGGACAAGCAAGCGGAGTGGGAGAAAAATTATTCACTAAAATGGAGTCAAGACCCATAGCCTATCTAGGCATAAACCTAACACCTACTTACAGGAAGCTTTATGGGGCGAATATCCCAAGGCTACTGGAAACCCTGACAGAAGACCTGAAAAGATGGGATATGCAGGAGCTGTCCTGGACAGCGCGGATAGTGGCAGTTAAGATGTCCTTGCTCCCCAGATTTCTATATATAATGGGTGCACTCCCACTGAAAATCCCCCCCCCAGAAATCCAGAACCTACAAAAGAAAGTCATAGGACATTATTACGAGTATGGAGGCAGCCATGCCCTTCCGAAGGGCATGGCTGCCTCCATACTGGGTTCCAATACTGGGTTCTGTGAATGAGAAATTATCGGGTCATTCCGACCTTGGAGGACCCGGTAATTCCTCATGGCCAAAACCACTCCCCATTCCCATTTGAGCCCCCATAGGGCTCAATGGGAATGGTGATGGAGCTAATAACGGGCTCGGGTTTTACCAGAAGTTTTTTCCGGTCCCGCTATTGGACCTCGTAATCAGGCATGCCATAATGAACGGTTCCGGTCCCGTGCCAGCACCGTTCATTACGGGACCGCCAGGGTCGTAATGAGGCCCATAGCCTTCATTTGGAAAGGAAAGAAGCCAAGAATCCCCAAGAAAATTATTTTCTGAACTCAGGCAAGGAGAGTGCTAGGAGTGCCGGAATTTCATAGATACCTCTGGGCAGCGCAGGTGGCACCAATGCTACAATGGCCTCCAAGGGAGAACCAGAACCGATGGGTAAATCTAGAAAGAGAAGCAACAAAAACCCTGTTAGAGAGCCTGGGATTCTTATGCCCGAGACATAGAGGGAAAGGAGGAACACTGTTGGAAACAACAAAGGCCACTCTGTGGTATTGGGATAAGGCCCTATGAAATAAGAAGCTAAAACTAGAGGTGGGGGGCCCACTCACACCAATGGCCAATAATCCAGATCTCACACCAGGAACACAATCTCACTTTTGGTCCCGTTGGGGAGGAGGGAGGAATCTTACCTTAAAATAATTTTACATAGACAGGAGTACCCCTGACATTTGAAGGATGTAAGGAGAAATTTGTGATCCCCGAAAGCGAACTATATCATTACACTCAAATTAGGCATTGGGTCACAAATACAAAGGTGAAGGAGGGAGCTTCCCGGCAACCTATAGGGCTGGAACTCACCCTAAAAGAAGGGACACCAGAAAAAGGCATATCGTGATTATATCCCCTGCTCTGTGGAGCGGACCCATTAGAAATCCTCCCATATATGAGGAAATGGGAGGACGAGGTGGGCAAGCCTGTACCTATAGAGACATGGGGGCAAATATGGCATCGAGCAGCGAAGAGCTCTAAATGTGCCTCAATCAAAGAGGCGGCATTCAAACTGTGCCTTAAATGGTACATGACTCCACAGCGAATACACTCTATCAAAGCTAGTTACCCCTCATCGTGCTGGCGAGACTGCAGGGAAGTGGGAGATATGATTCATATGTGGTGGACCTGCCCTCGGGCACAGACATATTGGAAAGAAATCCTGAGCCATATCAAGGAAATAACTAAGTTGTAGCTCCCCATGGACCCATTGGTAATATTACTAGGGGCAGCAATCGAGAATGAGCCATGCTCGTTATCCACATGTTGAGCGCAGTGAGAATCAATCTGGCACATATGTGGAAAACTAAACAAGGACCAGTAGAAGCCAAGTAGAAGCCATGTGGTGGGTTAAATTATGGGGAATCACATGGCCCTGGAGAAGGTAACAGCCTTGGCATACAGCTCTTATCCAAAATACATGAATACGTGGATGCCGCTTCACGAATTCACTAGAGACAATGAACAAATGTACTTTAAACCCAGAATGTTACGTAAAGTCTCCATATTATGATCAAAGTTCAGAAGTGAACCATCTGGAGTAGAAAACTGTGTTGACACACAAATGTAAATGTTTTGTATGAACTCAACTGAACACTATTGCAATGAGAGTAAGCACGGAGAGGGAGGGGGGAGGGAACAAAGGTTAATTGTTAATTGTTAGCTATTATATTCAAGAACTCAATGAACTAAGTGATAATACAAGAACTGTAAGTCAACAAGAAAAGAAATGAACAATATCTTGTTCCACTGTATGCGCATGCTTGATATCAGAGCTTTTGAAATAAAACACAAAATAAAGTTTGTAAAAAAATCTATAGCCGCACACGAGGAGCGTGTTGCAGAGTGTGGTTGAGTGTGTTTGGTGTTTCTGCCTTGCTGCTCTGACAGTCTTTTCACTACCACCATCATCAGCTGCTTTTAGACACTCCTCCAAACCATAGCCGCACAAGCAGAGCGTGTCGCGGAGTGTGGCGGAGTGTGTTTGCTGTGTTTGGCATGTTGTGCATGAGTGCCTCGTGTCCAGGATTACTGTGCCGAACTAAACCTGTGAACCCAAGGACTTGGCTTCTTCTGCAAGGGTGAGCCTTTCTTTTCCACTCTGTCATCTGCCACATTTTTGCTGCAATGGTGGTACTTGCCTGATTTGCCTGATTTGCCCTGATTGTCTTCCTGGCATTTTCACACTACAACTGTTACTGTTACTGCCACTGGTATCCCCTGCAGGAGTGCGGCTGAGCTCAGCGAGCGACCTACGTTTACCATGGGAACACGTAGTGCTACTGCAGCTGCGGCCTGTGCCGCTTCTTTATCTAATCTGTCCCTCACTGCCCAGTCTCTACTGGACGACCCTCAATCTGATGTCGGATGCTCCGGACAACTCGCAGCCAATTACAGGAAGGGAGCTTCTACGGGGGTAGCAGTAGGAGAGGGACCAGTGTCTCAATGCTCTGTCATGTGCCCCTTATTTTGTTTGGACGAACCTTCCGTTTCTACTTGCACCTCGGCTTCAGTTATGGAGCATGTGATTCCTCCCCCGCTGACTGAGCATGTTATCAAATCCTGCCCCTGAACGATTTACCACGTTGGGGCCAATAAAAGCTGCAAAAGCTCCTCTCTGTCTAAAATCGCCACCCAAAATCAGCAATTACTACCAAGGCTAATGGCCCCTCCCATTTACATCTCTGGTTACTGACTCTACGCTGGCCTTGGCATCTCTATCCCAAGCTCCCTATGAGCTAACAAGTCAGTGGGAGGCAGAGTTATCTGTATCTATTCCCTGCCTGGGCCCCTAATTTATCAAGTCTGTCTCATCTGTATTGGGGGCCTGCAATGTGACCTCAGACTTGCCTCCCACTTTTTCTGTTTCATCACATTCCAGAGCAGTTTTGTCTATTACAGGGGTACATGATGATGAAATGGATGTGGAACTTGTTTCTGGTTGTGTGGGACAAGAATGTGCGGCACAATCTTCTGTTCCTCCGGATGGCACTGGTTGACTTGCCAATTCTGTCACCATCACCAATTCTTCTCTTCATGCCTGTACACACATCAAGGTGGTGGTTTCTGCAGTTGTTCACCCCTCCACTGCCTTACTGGGCTTAAACCTGTCTTTTCCTCTCAACAATTCTATTGCTGATTCCGCTGAACCATCGGGCACACAGGAGGATACTCTACCAAAAGACTTGCCCATTAACCTTCATACTACACCTATCCCCCTACGGCTGAGCAGAGCAGCACGAGTAGCTGGGACTCAGCGTCAATGGTTACCGCAATGGAAAGTCTGTTGTCTACCCTTCTTGCCTGATCGGACTCAATTTTATCCCATTTTAAGTCCCAGGACCTTGCCTTGACTGCTCATTGTGTTGCCCTTAAATCATCGGACAATGCAGTCTCTGCACTTACTGCTTTGGTAAAAAAGCTCAGAGAACAACATGATTGTGCAGTTTCAACTTCAACTCCTTTCGTTCATTCAAGATGACCTGTTCTGGTCGCTGCAGTAATTCTTCAACCTGTGATGCCCAAGGAGTCCACTGATGCAGTAAAAACAACCAAAGCTAACACCGGTCCCTCTTGGAAAAAAAGGAAAGTTACATGTCAAGCAATAAAATATGCAAATAAAAGATCCACCACGTCAAAGAGTGGACCCATCTCGTCTTCTACGGATGTTGCCCCTGTTGACACTAATTTCTCCTGGATTTCAAGATCAAATACTGCATTGACCAATGTGGGTCCAATACCATGTCCTGCTAAACCCTTCGATAGGAATAACTGTGCTGTTCAAACTTCCTTTTCTATCTCGGATCTGAAATCCCCTCGGAGAGAAGTCTTAGGGGTGCCTGCTAATGTCAGTGAGGCAGTCCACAAGCCTCAGACTATTCCATCTAATGCTGGCACCAAGAAATGGGGAAGGGTTATAAATACTTCTAAGGATGGGGGGAGAAAAAAAGTAAACGCTTAGTGAAGGACTTTATACCTGTGTATAACTATTTGCTGACCTTAAGTCCACACCTCTCCCTAATGCCTGCACGGTTGGCCTTGTATGTCTATCTCTGAAAGAAGCTTCATGGCTGTCTATTGGGACTTAAGCGGAGTGCAATCAAATGAGCTCTCCCATGGGACCCAGTGAAAGGGCAATGTTAATTCGGAGCCTCTTCCAGAGAGATCAATCTGATTATCTGAATTGAGCCAAAATATTGGATTTGTTCCATTCAAATATTCCACTCCGCTCCATCTGCAGTAATGCTATCATGGCTGTGCTTCAATGTGAGGGTGTGGAATATGCCTCTTCCTTTGTATATTTATCATCAGATTCCATGGTTGATTATATCATTCACAACTGTTCTTCAAAGCTGGCTACGAATGCACCTCTATGAGTTGTAATATTCTCCCATCTGTGATGTACGGGGTGGCTCGGTAGTTGGGCCAAAACACATAACCAGTAAACATAAAAATTACGTGGTGCCCTTCCTTCCAGTGGGTGCGGTAGCAGCTCCGCTAAAGTTCCACCCTGACTCTAGTAATACTCTATCGGGTCGTGGGAGGTCAAAAACAAATATGGGGGAGGTAGCGACCGGTACTTGTCAATGAAAACACTCACTGGGAGTAGCTTGCAGGGATGGTGCGACAAAGAAATCTGAGGCATCCCTAACCACTCTTCGTTCCTTATCAGCTGGAATACCAGTGGGCACAAACACCTGTTTGAAGATGGGCGGCTGTTTGGGCATGTAAATTGCTTTAGTGTCCTAGCATTGCAGGAAACCTGGATGGTTGAGCCAATGGGCTTGATGGGTGGGAAATATTCCATACATCGGCAGTAAAAGGGAATCTGGGTAGACTAAAGGGTGGTCTGATTTTGGGGGTTAAAAAAAAACATTGCGCTTGATTGAGATCTTGTGTGATTGACCTAATATCTTGCTTGGTAGATTGACTGGAACCAGGGCACAAGACATTTTATTTGTTAACGTCTACGATTCTCCATACGCTGCTGCACATGGTGCCCTAATGAAAGATTTGTTGGGGTGGCTTGATTCCGAGATCAATGCTCTAACAATTATCTTGGTTGAGGACTTCAATTCTAGGATTCCCAGCAACAAGACCCAGAGATTGAACAGATGGTTACACATGACAGTGGTCCAAGGCGTGAGTCTAGACTTGATCGTAGGTCTCCCGGGGTGTGTACTGGACAAACCTTCTCTACTCACAGAGCTGTGTCATGATGAACGGGGCTTGCCCCTCAGACTGTTCACCACAGTTTACGAAGTGCTCACTTTCCAGTTCCAGCATCCTTGACTACGCCTTTGTGGCCAATGACGCATCGGTTGTAATCGATATGTACATCCTCCCTCGTCTGGAGAGTGATCACTTTCCTATTACCCACGTCTAGATGTGCCATATCCTAGTTATGGCGACAGTAATACTGGGTCTGTGAGTGAACATCAACAGAACCATGACTAGAGTGAGACGGAATTCTACTCGAATTGAGGCGGCACTGGTAACTGCACGTAGGTCTTCTCTGATTTTCCTCCCCTGGGACCATTGGTCTGGCTATAATCAAAAAGTTTGAGGGCCGTATTGCCCAGGTCTTTGAGAGTGTCCCTATGGCCAAAAAGGGGAACGATGGAAGGGCCGCTGGGACTGTCCAGTCACATAGACATTGCCACGACAGAATAATTTGTGATAAAAAATTATCAGTCTGCAAAGAGCTGCAGAGATTATCAAAGGAAGAATTTGACCCAGTGACCCATGCTATGGGTAGGGGGGAGATCAGGACCTCATACTCCAAGTGGCTAAGATCCCACAAATACTGGAAAGAATGCCAAAAGTGGCGTGACCTGGTGCTGACCACAACTAATAACTAAACAAGAACATTCTGGCAGATTGTCAATGGTCACAGTCCATCCATGTCTGACCTTAATGGTGTACCCAAGTCCGATTGGAGTGCCTATATTACATCTACCCTCTGACACTCTCAGCTGGGACAGTGCTTTGTCCCTAGGGAAATAGGGTATTGGTCCTTTGGGAAAAACATACAGGAGGTTGCTGACCTTATTGGTGCAAGCAATACCTCCAGAGCCCCATGGCCGGACGGGCTCTGTAACTTAATCATCAAGGCAGACATCCCCCTCTGGGCTAGGGTTCTCCATCACTTATTTAGTAGTATGACCATTACACAGGTCCTCCCTTCCTCATGGCATGACAGCATCCTGGTACTGGTGTATAAGAAGGGTGCCAGAACTGACCCGTGCAACTACCGCCTTATGGCCATGTTGGACGTTTCGTTCAAGGTCTTTGTGCGGATCTTGTTGGATGAGCTGACCACTTAGACAGAGGACAATATCATCATTCTCTGGAACCAGACTAGTTTCAGAAAGGGCTGTTCAACACCAGTTAATATTCTGGCACTCTCAACTGTTGTCGAATAAGCAAGGATGATCCGCAAGAGACCTATTTATGTTGCATTTGTGGACTATAGTGCTGCTTTCGACACAGTGGACCGTGCCAGGTGTGGGGGAAGCTAGACGGCTGGGGGATTCCATCTGGCCTATTAAAGATGATTATGTTGTTGCATGCTGAGACTCGTGTCAAAATAAGGCTTGAGGGTGATGGGAGAACCTTGGCTTGGATTCAAACTGGTATCGGCTTGACCAGGGCTGTCTTCTGGCCCCATCCTTTTCAATCTTTATCTATCCAATATGGGACTTGCTCTGGCTGACCAGAAGTGCCTCCCTCTAAAGCTTGGTGATATGGTGGTACTTTGGATGGGTTATGCAGATGACATTGTCGTCTTGGATCTTACACAAGGCGGCCTTCAAACCTCCTTAGATAACCTTCATTCCTACGCGGCCTTAAATTCCCTGAGGGTAAACACAGATAAAACTAAGATCATGGGTTTCGAATTTGCCACGAATTTTTGAATTTTCGAATTGGGAGCTGCATAACGGCGGCACGTAGTGATAACACAGTTGGCTCATATAGCATTGGTAAAGCTTAAAATAATGAACTTTAGTGTAAGGATGCCGCTGACATTTGCCTTGCACCCCTGCCCTCCTCTCTCCATTGTTTGACCTCTTGAATTTCGGGTCGGCTGGCCACTGTTTATGGTCCCCGTTTCAACTGCTTTCTCAGAAATGAAAGCAAAACACACATTCTATTTCTCGCGAGATGTTGCGCTTTATTCCAAACTCACAATCCATTTACTGGAAGTGGGGGAAACCCCTGCCACTCCTAATTCCATAATACCGCTCAAGCGGAACGTGGGTCACCCACGCAAACCCCATTCCCCTTCCTCGGTATAACAGGATTCAACATTTACTTTACTGCCGAAACGTGCCGTAACTGCGCGTTCAGGGTTTTCTTTTCGACATATTCGAGCAACACCGAATTTTTTCATTTAATGAACAGCGATCCTAAGAATAAAAGTCCCTTCAGTGTTTGGTCTTGTCTCTTGATCAACGTCCATGATATGGCAGCTGAAATCTTTATGAAAGAATGTTAATAACGTTCTTAGTTCTCCTTTGCATACCATGCCAGGAGAACATGCAGGCATTTGTATATCAGTCTTATCCCACCAATGAAGGCAGTCAAGCTCTAACTGCCACGCAACAACCCCTTAGATGTGTTTCTTGCCACATTGTCTCTTCAGGCTCAAAATGGAAGGGGTTCACGCTTGGATTCCCACAGTCACTTAGGGTGAGACCCCCATCGATTCAAACCTAGCAAACACTATGAGATAACCAAAGCTACAATATCTTGTTATATCGGCTTGGCACACTCAGGTGGATCTTAATCAGGTTTTAGTGCTCTATGCTATACCAGTGAAGATCACGCATTTACATATTAGCGCAATTCTTCCTGTAATGGCAGAAAAGCTCCAAATACCTTTTCTCTTAAAGAGCACTGTCCAGCTGAGGGGCACACTCTTCCTTGCAGCCATGTAAAATAAGTATAGTAAATACAGAAACATGCTTGTGGACTAGTGAAACACTAGTCCACAAGCATGTAAACACTATGAAATAAGCTTCAAACAGAGCCAGTTTGTGGGTTATTGGAGAGGATGGCAGATGGTAGGCAGCGTGAGTTGGCAAACTAGAGAAAAGTGCAGTTTGGAGCAGAGGAGGAGATTTAAGGAGCAGAGTATGATGGAGAGCTGGTAAAGTATATTGGGGAAGAAAGAGGTAGGAAATGAGCCTTTGGTGTTTGCAGGGAGAGAAGAATTGAAGACAGGCATAACATCAGTAGCTTTTGCAAGGTTGGATGGAGGAAAGGATTGGAGGAAGGATTACCATCTGTAAAGCTGGAGGTAGGGGAAGAGAATTGTTGGAGGATGGTGGGGAAGTTAAGTAGGAGGTCATAGAGCTGTTGGAGGAGGTTGGATTATTTAAGGAGGAGGTTGGTGAGTTTGGAGAGGTGACAGTATTGTTGGAAGGAGGTTTGTAGAGCCAAGGAGAAGATTAGGATTTTGCTGGAAGAGTTTGGCCTGTTGAGGAAGGACATTTGAGAATTTAAGGAGGTGGAGAGATTATCAGAGGAGATTGTAGAACGACAGAAAGGTTTGTGTACTATCAAGAGGTGGACGGTGGTGAAGATAAAGAGGGAGGCATGTAACATCTGGAGGTGGAAGAAGTCATGAAGACAGAGGAGGGTGGTGACTTGTCATCAGTGAGGTGGAAGTAGTTGGGGGGAAGGCGATTTGTTGTAGGAAGTGGGACACCAGGTGAAGTTGAAATTTAGGAGGGGACAGAAAACATCATGGGACGCAAACCCAGAAGGAAAGGCATTGGGCTGGGGTGCATCACGATACAAAGCGGAGTAACCCTTAGTGGGTGGAGGTATGAGCATGTGGCATGGCAACGAGGAAGCCAGGCCCAGCTGAGGTGTCAGGGAAATGTTTGTGGTGGCACAGGAATCCTAGGGTGTACATGACTGAGAGCCACACACTCTGCTGAGACCTCGCTCGAGGTGAATAACAGATGGCTTTATTCAGCATTTAGGTCATACCTTGGAACTGGGTAGGATCCAGACCTTATGTACACCACAGTGAAGGACCTAGTAGGGAACACAGGACCTCCCTAAGCAAGCCTGCACCTGGAGAGTTTTAGTTGAAAAAGACTGCGGACCACACACTTTGGGCCCCACAACCCACAAATCCACAAGGTAGATTTGCATAACAGTTGTGATTTTTCCCTGTTTCACAAAGAATCAAGGTTATTCATTTGTGCTGTGTTAATTAACACCCTTAAACTATATTTAATCCCGGTGGCCACTCTGACAGTGACAGGCCGTACAGTTGCAAAAGGGGTTCTGTCACCCATTTTCAGATCCCTCAGTTTTGCAGGCTCAAGTGTTTCCCAAATACTGTTTCAGGTGATGGGCCACCCAAAGAATTATTCTAGAGTGCAGTCTTGCCAGTAGATGGGTTAGCAGGGGAAGCCTGCAGGGGGAAATGGAGAGTGTAAGGGAGATTTTTACACAGCTCTCTTGTGAATGATGTGCAACCATCTAGCCAATGACAGAACACAGGTAGTAGCAATGACCTCGAAATGTAGCAGCAATTGCAGAGCAGTCAGGCTTGCCTTCAGAAGGAAAGTAGGCCTGGTACCTCAGTTCAGTTACTTCGCACCTCAAACCAAAGAAAACGCCCCACACAGGAATTCTGTAACAATAAAGACTTTATTAAAGTCACCCATATAAACTCTACTGGTAACAATGAGTATTCTTGGTACACATCAACCATGATGGAACCAGTGTATGTATACAAAAACATCAGTGGTCAATTAATACCCAATCCACCCCTGCTGCTAACATGTAAATCCACTTTCCAGCGATAGGCACTGTACATACAGTTTAAGTGGGGGTGGAGGGATAACCTAGAAATAGTAAAACGTTACATTTGCATAGTCATTATCAGTACCCATGATGCCACACAGACACTAGTCACAGTATTCCTGACTCTATAGCACGTAGTATCATGACTGGTCCAAATGCATACATTAACATATAGACCTAGAGGAATAAAAGCAAAACTTCAGCAACCACTGCCATGGGGCACCATGAGGCAAGAATACATTTAGGCTGATGATATCAACACATTACACTCATAGGAGCAAGAGGTACAGTAAAACCTTACAGTGACCAAATATAACCAAGCATTTCACATTGACATGAGTGGAATATAAGTCTTTGCAAGTACATTAAAATCAGGGGCCTATGCTTACATTCTAAAAGAAAAGCAGTTGCCCTTCCTGGTAGTGAGACACATCATCCAGAAGTGAAAGGAATGGAGGCAGTGGCTCCAGGATGGCTAGGCACGTTCCATAGGCTTGATGCGCAATGCAATATAGCCCATCAGCAGAAGATAGTCCCTCAATGCAGATTATGGTGTGTGAAGCACAGGATGGCCAAGACGAGCCCCGATTAGGTAGAGTAATGGGATCCAAATAGCCTTCCAAGAGACGGCAGCTTCTAACACCAAAGCGATAGACACAGGCAGTAAGAACTGGAAGTGGTGGTAAAATGGGCCACAAAATGTCCCCTGCATGGGATGCCTGGCCCAGGTAGCAAGGTGGTCTGGGGAAGGCCGAGGGAAGACCAGGAAGTATACCCAGCGGCCAAAGATCCTAACCTAAGTTGAGCCTAGGTTACAGAATTCGGTTATTATGACCACACCTGGTCCCAAAAATGCAGCAACAGTTTCAGGATGATGAAAATCCACCAGCAGGTAAGTACACCTGCTGCACGGCCAAAAACCAGACAGATTTAAGTGTACAGAGAGGGTTTCTCCTAGATATCCCATGCACACAGTCACAGAGGCTGCCTAAGCAAAGCCTCCAGTCACACAGTGGGACTTCAAGCTAAGCTTTTGGCAGCCAGCCAATCAGGTTGGCCCCAAACACCGGAAAACATTCAGTACAGCCCACACAGATTGTGTATTAGCATGCATAGGGCCAGAGATTAGCTTACAGCAGCCCAAGCCACTACAAAGGCTGCATGGCTGGCTTCAAAGTGACCCAAAATGTTCACAAAGGCCATTTTAGGCCCACCATGTGGTTTCCTCAAACAAGGGAATTCCCAAGAAACCAGTTGCATGAAAGCAGGACTTAAAAAATATTTTAGTACCGCAATGGCTGCCGAAAAGGTGCAGTGGGTTGCTAATTCGGAAAATTGGCTTGTACCTGTGGTTGTTACACCAAAACTAAATCAAAGCTGGCACAAGATCTTAAAAATAAAAGAGGGTAAGAGCAAAAAGTTTAGAGTTCCCGAAAAAGAGACAACGGAATACCCAAAACAGAAACTCTGCCCTAACATGAAAGTATCTTTCAAGTCCTGCCCAAACCAGGGCCCATCCTGTTTCTCCCCTCCCACCTCTCTAATTTTATCATATACTCACTAGTTGACAGTTGTTTCCTAACCCACCTCCTGAATCTGCCCAGGGCCCTCCTGGCCAACTGGTATTTTTCCATTCTGTCTAACTGCAAGTTGGCTCTCCTCTTCCTTCTCAAGCCTGTACTCATTGCTTGGTATTACCTTCTCCTGCTCTCTGCCACCTCCACTTCCTGCTGTTTCTATCTCCTTCTCGACTGTATTACAATCACCTCCTCTTCATGTAGCCACCTCCTCCTCCTCCTCTGTGTCTCCTTCCCCATCTGATGTTATCACCTCCAACCTACCCTCTTCCTCTCGTGAAGTTCATACCCTCACTTCCTCTGTATGGCCATTACCACCTGATGTCACCACCTCCTCCTATCTCCGGTTTGTTTCCACCTCCTACTTAATTCTCTTATTTTACAGCACCTCCTCCTTCTCTCTGATCCTGTCCCCTCTTCAACCACCTCTGTCTTTCCAGTCTACGCTTTCTACAACTCTCTCCAATCACCAGACACCTCCAAACTAGAGCTCCCTACTTTTTCACTGTAGCCCACGCAAATTGACTGGGTTCTCGGGGTTTTATAGCGCTCCCCCCGGTGTGTGAGTGAGAGCACCTGGGTCTTGGGATTGTTGCTAGATAGGATTAGTTGCTGTTTCTGGGTGCACCTAGCCTCACTTTGGGTTTAGGGGACATGACTAAGCCTTCATATGGCATGTGCGCCATTTTGGAACTCACTCTCCTCTTCCTACCACTCTCTGGCGTTGCCTGTTTAGAAGACAGGTATACCATCTCCTCAGTGGATGAATTATATGCTGCGAAAATGCTTGGCAAATTTTAAACCTTTGAGAGTGTATAGAGAATGCAGGCTTCTGGTAAATCAGCAACATTATATCACGGGCAAAGGAATGTTCTTCAGTGGATAATTTATTGGTGAGTTTATATCACAGGAGGGTAAACCGCTATTCAGAAAGCCGTGAAGCTGCATCGATGTATCAAGTGCAGGTCTCTAGAGCTCACAAAGTGCCTGGCTGGGACCTGTAACAGTATCTGGCTGGGGCCTGTAACAGTATCTGGCTGAGGCCTGTAACAGTATGTGGGTGAATGCTACTAAAGGCTTTTGAGTGAATTTGACTCCAGTGAAAGTGAAGCATTTGTTCTTCTTCTCTAGCACTTTGGGTCTCCCTACAGGGTGTTTCAGGATCTATCAATCAGGGAGAGGGCTCATTACACGGACCTGCAATTCCCTTACAGGTGTCCTGGGGAGCATCAAGTCCACCAGTCTAGTCCTGCTTTAACATATTAGGAAGTGTCGGTGTGCAAGGCTACCCGTGCTGACCCGCTCTAGGTTACTGTGATTGTTCCCCGCCCTTTGATGGGGATCAAGGGGAGGACCAGGGGATCCATCCCATACTGGGCCATGCAAATGATTGGCCACCGAACCAGGCAGGGACTTCATCGCACCTCATAGTTTGGGTTGGCAAAGTTCGGCCCAACCACTATGTGAGTCAACCTTTTTATTCCAAAAGATAGACCTATTGCAATGATTTTCCTATAGGATGATGCCAAATATATCCGTAGCAGGCAAACATATGTACTTCAAATCAGGGTGTTGCAGTTCATAGTAATTTTTTTCGAAAACAAAAATGTCGAAAGTCATTTTTTCGAAAGAAAAATGTCGGAAAAAAAAGTCGAATTTCTTTTTCAATACGTTTTTTTTCGAAATGAGGGGGTTCCCCCCAACCCCCTTTTTTTCTATTTTTTTTTTATTTTACCCCTTTTTTTTTATTCCCGGACCCCAAAATAAATATATAATTTAAAAAAAAAGAATTTTAATTTTTTTTTTCGATATTATTTTTTTCGACATTATTGTCTTTCGACATTATGTTTTCGAAAAAATGACTGCACACCGGGTGTTGCCTGTCTGAGATCTTGAAAATATACCATTTTCTATTTCTAAGGAATCTGCTGTGCATAGCACCAGCTACTTAGGAGGCCAACAATTTCTGGTCAAGGGTGAGCGTTTTTAGTGCAAAGGTGCACATTAGTGTGGTGTGTTATTTTATGTTATCCTACTGGGATTTAAACTGCACAGTGCTGCCAGGTGTTCTGGCAGTTCTGAAAGAGAGGGTGGGTGGGTTTGATTAGTCCAGACAAGTGTTCATGCATGCAGAATGGAAGTACCCTGAGGCCTGCTTGCTGATTTGTTTCTAGGGGTCCTGTGTTGCCAGCACAGAGGCATTTGCAACCAGAGGGGAGGCTTGCTTGCCAGTGATTCTAGGACCCATTGGCCAGGGCTGTGGCATGTAATTTGATTGTAGCATTGCAGCATTCTGTTGGGAGGGTTATTCAATTTGCCATATGTGAGTGGCTTGGCTGGCATGCATGTAGTCTGTTTGAGGAATGAGGCTAGTGGAGGGCCTGGTGGGCAACTTGGAGCATCCATCCTGTGTGGCAATGGCAACACCTCGTTAGTGGTGCCCTACAGGTAAGGCACTCATGAGGAGATGTGCTTTGGTAACCTGAGGTGGGCTGCTATCTCTGGAATTGGACAGTGGTCCTTTCTGAGAGTTGGGGGACATGTGGACGAGTGGAAAAAAGAGAGAGCATCCCAGTGTCTACTCAGCACCAGTAGTGGGTGCTGAGTAGACAGTGGGTGAGAATTGTTCTGGGGGGAAGGAGGGTGAAGGTCAGATTAAGCATTTTAGAGTCCTTGTGGGGGTGTCTAGGAGCAACTCTGCATCCTACAAGGTCTAGGGGTGATAACTAGGAGCCAGTCACACTAATTACATTGGGCATCGGAGCGAAAAACACGGTAGCACCAATTGCATTGGGCACCAGGGGGCAATGTCCAAGGGGACGTCAGGGAGCAAAACTCCAGGCGGGCAAAAATATAGTGTGGCACAAAGGAGCAAAATAGCAGTGTGACTCATGGGAGAAAAAAACAGCAATGAAAATAAGAATGGGGCACCCGGAGCAGTATACTATGAGGTAGAAAGTCCAAAGGTGAGCAGGTTAGCAAGGGGTTCAAGCAATCAAGCCACATGTAGTAAGGCATAACATGGCATGATAAGCATATGACAAGGCATAACAAAAGATTACTAGATGTGGCAAAGCAGGCACCACAAACAAAACAGGGGCTTGCATCACTGATAAGTCTGGGCGCAGTAGGGGGCAACCTATAATAGGTTTGCAGGTGTATGGGCTTGATATATGACATAGGGGGTCAGGGTTGGGATATTGCAAGGTGTGTCAGTGGGATTCAAGGTGGTCGCTTGCACCTTCCTTGATAGCTTATGTCTCATCCCTGAATTTGCGGGTTTTCTTACCGTTCCAACACACTTTCTTTAACTATATGCTTGTTGGTTCCTTTCTAGTTGAATGGCTTAGAGCAATCCCAAGCCATCATAGCTGATGAGCATTTCCTTCCTGCCAGGTTGCACAACTGTATATAATGGGTGACTGGCAGTAACCATCCGTGGTTACTGTATTGTTGGTTTTCACTTGACCTCTGCTTCAAAGTTAGATTAAGCTAATGATTATTAACTGCAGAATTGTCTGCCTGGTGCTTTTTCCTGCAGTCAGGGATTACACTGCCTGGGTCAACCTATACACCTCGGTGTGCCATTCAGAGGCTGTAGAGGCATGTGGAAGCAGTCACAAGTTCCTGTGCACCTCACCTCGCAGGATAGAGTGTCTGTGTTGCTTGCCCCTGGGTTCTGAAAAACATGATGCAGAGCAGAGATCAAATCAGCTGACAGGCCATGTCATGGGAATCATTGCATCATGCCGGCGATTTCATGACTACAGTGAAACTGACATCATTCATTCAGGCTTTACTAGAGTTTCCTCTGTAAAGTATTAATGCTCCGGTGCAGTTAGGGCGATTCGCTCGAATGCTCCTTACTCACATAACAATAATAATAATAATAATAATAATAATAATAATAACAATAATAAGACTGTAATAATAACAATAAGTATGCAAGCAACCTTTGCATGTATAAGACGTTATGCATGCAAAGGTTGCTCGCCCAACAAAGTGATGCAAAAGCAGGTCCAAAATTGCCTTTCAATTTACTATGAGGGCCTTGCATTTAAAACACTGTTAGTAAATCTTACTCCTCTAGTTGTACCTGCTGTTATTCCTATTGCCACCACTAGCCCACTGCAGTTTTGACATGAGAGTAATTTACACTCTCGAGGTTAGGCATATGTGTACATCCCTGAACTGCAGCATGAAATGGACACATGCAGATTTTCACATCGAGCTGGCTCTGAAATAGAATGTAGAAACGTCTCACTAAAACCATTTGGAACAATGTAGGGGAACATGGGTCTTGCGCTATTGAAACAGGTGTGAAGAGTAGGCCTTTGTGTACAGAATAAATAGATACATCGTTGGGCGGCATTCTTAAATTATGATATGACTCTTGCAAGTCTCGAGGCTTGAAGGCAGTCTCAAGCACAGGTAAGAAGAGTCAATGGGCCTCATTACGACCCTGGCGCTAAGGGGTTAACGGCGCCGTAAAAGGCTGCGGCCCCGTTAACCCCTTAGCGCCTAATTACGAGGTCCCTTTGCGGCTCCCGACCTTAATGCTGGTCTGGACCAGCCGTTAAAGTAGCGACCTGCAAAGGGATCTTGAAGGTAATTACGGTACCGCAATTTGCGGTACCGTAATTATCGCCTTCCCCATTCCCATTGAGCCCTATGGGGCAGAAATGGGAATGGGGAAGGGCCAATGGTGCATGGGGAATTACTGCCCCGCCAACCTTGGAATGGGGTGGTAATTCCCCATTGCACCATGGCGGACTCGTTACAATACCGGCAGCAACCATGGTGCTAATAGCGCCATTGGTTACCGCCGGTGTTGTATTGAGGGCCAAAATGTTCTTTTTTTTTATTTTAATAATATTTATTAAGGTATATAGAATACATTTGTAACGTCATAATATCCAAAACATAATGCAGTTAACCATTACATGTACTTAAGAATAATCTATGGTAAAATAGGAGTGATCCAGAAGATCTATTAATAGAGTGCACTACATACTTTTTGAGGTTAAGCATTTGAGGAACAACTTACAATAATAATTGAAACATAAACGAAACGACTGTGGCACAGTGTTGCGCACAACTTAATGTTAAATGATTTCTGCATTATGATGTTTTAAGTAGGGGGAGGACGAACACAAGACTGACATTTGACAAACACGAAAAATGAGGGAATGGGGGAGGTAGGGGGGTAGGTGTGGAAGTGTGGCTCTTTAGCATATGATAAAATAAATATTCAATACAGTGTTAGGGTTAAGATTCATACATGAAAATCTTGGGAGCATCAAAGGAGTGTTATATATTAACAGAAGTCACATTCCATGCGTGGTTACATTAAAATGATCCAGATAACGAATGAAAAATGACCATTTAGCATTGAACTTAGGTATAGAATTAAGATTATTTGCCATACACATTTCCATCTTTTGCGTGAGACAGATGTTATTCCACCAGCTTCTTATGCACAAGGAGCAGGAGTCTTTCCAATTGGCAGTTATATTCCTCATAGCCAAACAAATGAAGAGATCATAGAGTTTAGATGCACCAGATGGCAAGTAGGTGGTAACAGCCAGGCTTCCTAAAACAATGTTCATGAATGACAGAGGGACATTAGTTAAACAAATAGAGTTAAGGTACTTCCACACTTGTTGCCAAAATCTGTGGGTATAGGGACACATGAAGAGCATATGCTCATACGAAGCAGGGGTGGCTCCGCATGTCCAACAGTTATCATTGTTATTAATATTAGTTAGGCATAGTTTAGCAGGTGTGGTGAAAATTCTGTGTATAAAGAAGAGAAAATGTTGGGAGATATTTGCTGAAGCAGAGATGTCCTTGATTCTTGAGAAAATCTTAGACCATGTATATTCATTTAAAATGTAACCAAAATCCTCTTCCCATTTGTGGCGTATTGTGCAAATCTTAAGGGATGATATGAGAATGCCATAGAATTTTGAAGCCTTAGTGCCGGTGGGCATTGTTAGGTGTAGTAATCTTGAGACATCAGGAGTTAGAATCTCATTGGAGGAGCTGCGGAGAGCATCAAAGCAAGAAGGGCCAATATGTTCTACCTTTTTGTGTTAGTGTGCATACTAGTTATGATGGGTTTGAAGAGTTTCCAGTGATCCTTCACAAAAGGTTCTTCGAGTTGGCTGTGCTCCAGTACTTCCTAGTCTTTCTTCAAGGCTTGCAACAATCAAATGATAGGAGAACAACCACCCTTAATAATAGTAACAAAGTCTCAGGCCAGACCAGGATGTAGGGCCTTCAGGGAGCAAGCCAAACGTTCTGGTGTGAACGCCTGTCGGACGCATTTTCAAAATGTCCTCGCCATTTTCTCCTGCAATATATACCTTTGGAACAATTGGTTAACTGTATGCTGTGTGTGTCTATATGTGGGTGGATCTCCCTCTCTCTCTCTCTTCTCTCTCCATCTCCCACCCCCTCTGTCACTAACTCAGTCTATATAGTTCTCACTTAATCTCTCTCTCTAGCTCACTTGCTCTCTCTCTTTCTTTGTCTCTCTCAATCTCTATCTCTCTTATTATGTTTACCTCTCTCTCTTGCTCCCTCTCGCTCCCCTCTCTCTTTCTCTCCCTTCTCTTTTCCTCCATTCGGAAAGCTGGTAAAATGGCTCAGCGGGTAAAGGGCTCTGCGTTTGATCTGCAGGTCGCAGGTTCAAATCCCAGCAAACTAGAATCAGCTTTTCATCCTTCCAAGTTAAAGTGTGTACCAATTTCGATGGAGTAATAATGTATATAAATATGTTCTAATTAAAGCACTTTCGATAAAAAAAATGCTATATAAATAACAAAAGTATTATTTGTGTTTATATCTGTATTTGTGTTTTATGGAGCTAAAACCTAGGAATGCAGCAAAGGAGTGCTGTGCATGTCATTGAGGGTACAATATGAGGTAAGGAGTGGATTACCATGGGCCTCATTTTAAGACTCTTTTATTACAGCATTACCGCACTGCCATACTACAGCTTTGGTGATGAGGCAGAGGGAAAAACCTCCAGCAAAATTCTGGAGGTAATTCTGCCACCTACCACCGAAAATCGGCATGATCGGCAGAATTGCTGCTGGCGAAATCACCACTGGCAGTAATTCTACAGAAATCCCCATAAATAGGCACTAACACCACCATGCCACCACTTGTAATCTGGCGGCAATTCCGTTAGACCGAATTGAGGGAACAGTAATTCTGTTTGAAGGTATTCCAGTGGAATTACCACCACTATACTGCCAAACATGTAATGAGGCACAATGTGTTTCAAAGCGTGTTCTGGATTTATGGGACTTATGGGGGAAAGTGATGTAGGAACACAAGATCCCTAAGTGGCACCTAGGTATCGACTCAAGAGTAAGGTCTTGAGTTCCTTCCTGAGCTTAAAGTGTGTTGGCACCATCAGACAGCTAGTGTGGTGGTGTTCCAGTAGGCAAGGTTGTAGCAAGAGAAGACCAGTTTTGTCTTGGGCCTGGCAATGGCCTGCCTCCTGTACAGACATGATCTACCAGAGTTTTGCAGTTAGATTGGCAGGTAGGAAGGCAACCAATGGTACCTTATTGGTTTAGTCCTTTTTTTAATATGTTGTTGTGCCTGTCATCCAGTCTTGGATGGATTCAAAGCAGTTCCTGAGGCATGAGATGTCCTGGGTACTACTGATTTGCAGGTGTAATTGGGCATCGTCTGTGTATTGCTAAAGCGCGATGTCAGGGTGATGGAAAGGAGAGCCCAATGGCTCCTTGTATAGAGTAAAGATCACCAGGGAGAGTATTGAGCCTTTTTGAAACTTACGAGTGATATGGCGGCGATTTGGCCTGAAGTTGCCAATTTGTAATTCTCGATGCCCGGCTGAGAGGAATGATACAAACCAGTTGAGAAATGTGCCAGAGAAGCCCATTATGTACTTGAGTAGTCTGGTAGTGTGAGGTGGTCAACTGTGTCGAATACAGTAAGGCGACCAGGACCAGGAGGCATGAGTCACCTTTGTTTATGATTTGAAGAGCACCTTCTATGAGCTGCCAGAAAAGGCTGTGTTGCATAATACGATCACAGAGTTGCTTGGCAACTACCTTCTCAAATGTTTCAATGAATGGGAGTCTAGTGATTGACCAGTATTTGCGAAATCGCCTGGGTCCAAGGTGGGCTTCTTTGAGGAGAGGGTGGATTAATCCTGTTTTTTGGGTGTTTGGGGAGATGCTTTGTGTGAGTGAGAAATGTACTATTTAGGGGAAGGGGTGCATGCAGACCCCTTGATCTCCTTTAGAATGGCAGTGAGGAGGGCATCATCTGGGTGTACAGTTAGTTTAAGTGACGCAAGGGTCTGAGCAAGTTCCTTGGGGGTGAGGGGAGGTGAATGTGTTCCAGGTTTGTGTAATGCACCATGGGATCGATAGTAATGGGTGACCGTTTTTGCGGCTATTGATTGTAAAGGTTTTTGATAGCATTGCAATTTTCTGTAGACTCGGAGATGACTATGTCGTGCAGTGGCTTTGAGCAGTGTTTGACTGTTGTGAAGAAAGTGTTACTCCGCTCGGCAGCCACGGAGATAGGAGATGAGTAATGTGCAGTTTTGGCTTCAATGAGCGGAGACTGGTGGATACTGCCTTGGGTTGAGGAGGTCTTCATTCCTCTGGCCCTCATTACAACCTTGGCGGAGAACCATGGTGCTATTAGCACCATGGACCATGCTGCTAAGGTTGCAATTCCGCCATGGTGGATGGCGGAATTACCGCCCCATTCCGACCTTGGCGGGGCGGTAATTCCCCAATCCCCATTTACCCTTCCCCATTCCCATTTTTGCCCCATAGGGCATAATGGGAGTGGGGAAGGCGTTAATTACGCCACCGTAAATTACGGTGGCGTAATTAACTCCATGGTCCCTTAGCGCCATTGATTTTAACACCTGCTAAAAGCAGGTGTTAAAACCTCCATGGCGCTAAGGGACCTCGTAATCAGGCGGTAAGGGTCGGCGCTGTTTACGCTGCCGTAAACCCCTTACCGCCTGGGTCGTAATGAGGCCCTCTGTGTTTTATGTCCTTGTTTTTAGAGAGACTGGATGGAATGCTTATTTTTTGTGGGAAGAGGGTTTAACCCAGATACAACATAATTTCAAGGGGGCATGGGCATCAACCAGTTCCATTATGGCTTGGTTGCAAGTTGATAAGAGAGCATGAACACTGGCAGAGGTGGGGTTGGCTGGAGTTGCACTTTCGTGTTCAAGTTCTTCCAAGGGGAAGACCTTAAAGGAGTGACTCGAGTACTTAGTGGACTTACCCTGTCCCTTGTTGGAGGTTAGCGTAATAGTAAGGAGGGTGGGGATGGCAGCATGGTCTCTCAAATCAAGTGGGAGGGGAATAAGACTCTGACTCAGGGGGATGATGGGACCCTCTGATGTGGGTGGTTCAGTATTTGTTGTTTTATGTTCAGAGAATTCCTATGGTGGAGGAGAGCATCCCTGGTGCTTTTAGTGGATTGGGTGCCTGGCAGATTGATGTTTTCAAGAAACATGTTTGTTGAATTTGCGATTGATGCGGAGATGATGAGGTTGGGAACGTCATTGAGCAATGTCCCACACCTGTGTGGTGGGCTATAGACCAGATGGAACGTAGCAGTCTGTTTATTCAATAGTGGATGGTGGCATGAGAGAGGCCTAGGTATTCATGGCAGTTTGACTAAGCATGATACACGTCCAATCTTATCTGTGGATAACTGCCACGCCTCCCCCTACCTTTCCCATGCATTCAAAATATTTGATACAATACGTGGTTGGATGAGGACGTCAAATACTTGGGCAGAGGTGGGGAAGAGCCACGTTTCTGTGATAAAAATGGCATTGAGTTTGCATGTGTTGATGAGATCGCGGACATCATATTACAGAGGTTTGCTGTCTTATTGATTTTCAACATTTTACTTTGAGCCATTCCACTGAGGTAGTTGTTCTGCTTAGCTTAAGGTCAATACGTTTGGTTGAAATAAATGTTGAAGGTCTTATTGCTAACTCTCGTACTTCCGGGTTTATGTTCACTATAGTCGTGTTTTAGAAATGATGGTTTTCCTAATAAAGAAAACTTTTCCCCATCTTTTTCTGTTTTCCCTGCAGTGAAGTGTGAAGATTGTTTACTCTGGACTTTGTTGAATTTGAATACCGTGAAACAGTTGACCTTTGATTGTGTTGACAAAAAGAAGTTGTATATGCCTTCAGTCAAAGTTTGTCATTTTATGCCTGAAAGGATTTGATGGATACTAAGTGGAGGCAGCGTTCTTCTATAGAAAGCTCACTTCATCCTGCAGGGAGTACATTGGACAAACTCCCTCTCCAGTGGAGTAACTTTGCTGAAAATGCTGGGGGGACATGACATCTAAATGAAAAGGGCCCCTGCCAAATGAGTGGGACAAAATGGTGTGCCACAACAGCTGGAGGGAAGGGGGGCAAACACCCTTGCACCTCCCACCCCCTGAAATTACACCCATGTCCTCTCCCCAAAGGATTGGGGATCTGAAGCGGCATGTGCTGCATTGCATCATTGCTACCAACACATCTGTAAATCACAGTAAATCTGTGTATATGTTGCTTGTGCTTCCTGTGCTGCCTACTGACTGTGCTTAGTCGCAGCCTATTCTCGATTTATGTCAAACCATTTCTTTGTTTTTTGTTTTTTATTTACCTTTCTCTAAGGACTTTTTATTTTATTTTTGGAACATGCATTTAAGAGGAGGTTCTTAAATTGAATGGCAAATGTTCTGATTGATCAGACAAAACTTGTTATTTTGAAATCTACAAATAATAAACAGCTTGGTGCTGAGATTGCAAATGCACTTTGTATCGTCCAAATTTTGGATATTTGAATTGATTATCGTTTTTATTTCATGTGTGGTAACCTCCTAACTTTTGTTCTGAATTTTTGTTTGTTATTTTTTATTTTATGTAAAATTTTCTTTAGCGCTGTCCCTACCCAGAGGGTCTTGGAGCGGCTTACCACGTTCAAAGGTTTGAAAGGTGTGAGGATAACAGAAGTTCCATAATGTTCTCCGGATAGGATAGAAAGATTGAGACAGACAAGTGGTAGCAGAGGAGGAGGAGGAGGGGATGGATTATTTCATTTTATGTGACTTTTTGAGTAGAGTGTCCTTTGTTATCCTGTAGACGGTGAATAGTTGATTTTTAAATTGGAGTTTGAACTGGGAGGACACCATAAGGGAGGACGGGGGCTGGCACAGTGGCCTGGACACAGTATGCTGGCATGTCTTCTACTCCCAGTAGCATGAGTCGGGAGAGTGGCCGCCACCGGCACACATCAGAGGTCACGTCGAAGTTGATAAAGAGGAGCCGGCACCTGGGGAAAGGAGCCGTCCCTGGGGAAGGGGCAGGCCCCAAGGCCTCAAGGCCCGAGAATAATCATCCTGCAGCAAAGCCCTAACAGGGAGGTGAATGTGGGCTGTCAGGGGCAATTGGAAGTCAATGACCCGAGTACAGTACTGGGTCATGGTCATGTGTAGCCGTGGGGAGCACCAGCAGGAAATCTCACAATATGAAAGTCTGGTGCCATTTTAATCCAGTTCAGTGTTAGCAGCCGCAATACATTTCCTTGTTTGGTATTTACTGTGGGTTAAGGTAGTCCTACAGGCTCATAGGTCTGCTCCTGCTCATGGCCGTCTGGTTCTGTTTGTAGGCTCTCCTTCCTCTGATCCCGCACGTTTTACTGCTCAGATGGATATTGGTTGAGCCCCTCCAAGTGAAAACTCCTTTTACTGGTAGGTGGTCTTGATGCGGTCAGAGCTGAATCTGCAGTCCCCCAGATGTAGGCCCCATGGGTTTTCTAGCCCTGCTGATTCCAGGACAGCCCGGCTGGATGCCTCCTGGTGCGCCTCTGAGGCTTCAGTGAGCTGGGGGTTCTGCTGAGAGGGATGTTTTCTCTTCTACCCGAGCTATGTCTCAAGTCTCACTGCAGCGGAATAGCCGAGGAGTGGTCGCTCCTCCAGGTCTATGCTTGGAATTGTGAGAATGCACTGCCTCTCTACTGCCACCACCCGGTTGCTGACGGTATCTTGTCGAGTTCGAGTCGCGGCTGGATTCGGTATCAGGTAATATGATCCCCACCAATAATATCGCCATATATATGGTCGTGGGGTAAGGCCATAGGTGATATTATTAGTGGGAATAATTTATGGGGTTATTGGGACCGGGGGTTGCAGGGGTGTCACCCGCTCCATTAAAACAATTATGGGGTTTTGCGGGGTTACCCCCCGCAGGTTTAATGGCTTAATATCGCTGCAAAAATATGGAGATATTTTTGTTTGCCGATATTTTGGCAGGGATATTAACACATGGAACCCTGGATTCTGATAACCTTGTCCTACCGTAAGAGGGACACAGTGCACAATAATCCATTCTAAATGCTTTTCTTTCAGCACTTTGCTGCAGTGCCCCACATCCTTCTGAACGCTTAGTGGTCATCTGCCCATGGGCGTGCCAGCGTTGGGCATGGGAGGGCTGAAACCCAGCCACTTCGAGGTAGAAGGCTTCACTTCGATGTGATGCCCGCTCCGACAGCAAGATCCTGTCAAATTTCTCACCTCAGTGTATTTTAATACTCATTAGAGTGTGGGGCTCGCTCCACTGGGGGGAGGCCTGCCTCCTTCTCAAGGGGTCAGGAATCCCACAGCATGAAGCACCACCTAAACCATGGCTGATCTGCATTTCAACTGAGGCTCCGTGCATGTTACCTACAGTGAATGGACAAAACAATGGAAAGAAGCACAGCCTGAAAGAAAGTATAAGGCTATGTTTATTTCTTGGTTACTGAAGTCGACAGCTGAGTCCCCTGAAAGGGGCACGCCAGGACAACTGTGGCTCTTACACAGAGAACAAAATAACAGGAGAGAAAACAAACTGGAAAGGGGGTGGGAGGCGGTAAAGGAGCAGAGTAGGATAAAAGTGAAGGGACAGAGGCAATGTATATGAGTAAGTAGGACATACAGATTTGAAGGGAGAAACGGAGCAAAAAGGGTGTAAGGCGACAGCCACATACATGAAAGGGGCGAAGGACAGGAGCGAAGGAGATTGAGACAGAGTGAAAGAGAGATAGGCTAAGAGGCCAAGGGAAACAGAGTTGGGCTAAGTAAGGAGTGCGAAACAGAGAGAGCGGCAGAGAGAGAGCGCGAGAGATGCAACTGAAAAGGTGGGAAATTACGAAGGATAGAGGCGATATAATGAGTAAGAGCAAGATAATGTGAGTTTGAGGGAAGCAAGAGATTGAGTGAGTGAAGGGGAGTGAGAGGGGGAGGTGGAGGGGAAAGGAAAGAGAGAGAGAGAGAAAGAGGTAAATAGTAGGACGTATAGCTAGAGAGGGAGAGAGAGAGGAGAAAGTGGAAGAGGGAGAGAGAGAGGAGAAAGTGGAAGAGGGAGACTGACATAGAGGCCAGTGTGGTATATAACTGTGTCATGCATTCCAGGCTTCATTCTTTGTGTACTGGGACTTTTAGTCTTGCTGGGAAGGAAACACCAGGACTGAATGATCTACTCATGGATGTAATGGGGTAAATTTAGTGCTATGGAGAAGGAGGGTAAGCGAGACAAAATACAACATTGGGGGCAAAAATGGAGCGTACCGAACAGAGGAGAAAGGAGAGACAAAATGGGAGGGCGAGACGAGAGAGCGAGTAAAAGACAAAGAGCACGAGAGAGGCTAAGAAAGAGAATGTGAGGGAGGACGATCCAAGCGACTGAACGAAAGAGTGAGGAGACGGAATGGAAGTGAGGGAGAACCAGGAGACGGGATGAGACAGAGAGCGAAGAGAATAGTAGGTATAAAGGGAAGAAACTAAACAACATGTCTAGTCAGTGTGGGATGCAAAGGAGTGATACAGAAGGAACAGAAATAAGTGACAAAGGACACGAAATAGTAAGGGAATGAAGTTGAAAAGTAATCAAGAATGCAAGAGGGAATATGAGAACACAAAAGATAGTGTGAAAGAGTGAGTGAGAGGACATCCTGTGGTTATTGATACTCAAATGTCTCTGTCTAGAAGATGTGCTTCTTTCAGTTATCTTCCCTGATAGTCTCGAGACTTCCTTCATGAGCCCCTGTGCCTCTTCCCATATACGTGTAGGTTTTCCTTGGAATATGTTCTCACCCTTGTGTCCTTAATATTATAGTGTTTATATTCTTGAGGCTTAATCTTCCCTGGGTTTTGTATGAATTTATTCCAACTATGGTTCCCCCTCTCCTGAGTTCTTGGTACTGGATTGTCTCTTTTCTGATTCTGTTCCCTTAATAGTCTCTTTTCACAACACTTGTTAAACTGATTTGCAATTGGCTCTCTCCTCTCCTTAGGCTCTGTCCCTGGGGGTTTCTCACTTCCTCCCATGGTGTTTGCTTCCACTTTTTAGAAGTTTCCAATGCAGCATTATTCCTCACGCATTGTATTGACTTCATATAACTCAAATTCTGCTCATGTAATGTACTTGTGGTTGTCCAGTTTCTCTCTTTCTCAAACATTGCCCCTGCAGCCTCCCACCTTTCCCGTGCTTCCTGGTACCTCTTCTGACACAGGGGAACCGCACAAAGCTTGGCGCACACCCGGGTCTTCTGTTTCGCCATTCCTCTTCTGGTCTCATCGGCCTTTCATTCTCGGCTCTTTGGCAGCAGGATGCCATCTCCAGATATGGGCACCAGGGAGCTTGTAGCACTCCCTTCTCGAGCAGTCTTGGCGTTATTAGCTAGACCCTTCATCCACCACAATGCATCTGTGGTCACACCACCACCTGGTACGAGACTTTGGGTTCCATTCGGGCAACGGTTCTCCCATTGCGGGATTCTTAGGCTCTTCGGCATCTCAATCTAGCATCCTTGTCCAAAAGTCGCAGGCTCTGTGATTTCGCTCAGCTCCACCTCTCCAAGGCATAATTACATCAGGGGGCTTTGCCCGCTAACCATGCTCTTTTGCCTCCCAAGAGCTACTCGTCCCAGTTATGTATAGGTCTCTTTTTAAAGAGATATCTCCTATTTCCTTGTATGGCTGGTTTGTTCCCACTTTGCTTGAAACCTAATATAACGATGACAGATCAGTCTTCATAGCTGGCAGTCCATATAGGCAGATATTGTATTGGACCTAGGGGTTTTCTCATTGGAACAGGAGTCCTTGTCCCATAAGGGGGAGTCACTACCATTGAGGTCCCACTTGCCCATACCCATAGGAAGGGTCTTGCGGATTGGGTTCACCTCCCTAGCCTCAAAAGGGGTATCTTCCCCGGGGGAGAAGGGAAAAATAACCATTATTTGTCACAATTCATAGGAGCAAGACACAGCAAAGTTGTACATCCCACTTTTTGGCACTTCTCTGCCTTCTACGCTTTTTCAAAATGCATGGGGTGGAAAATTAAGGTATTCAGGCAGTGTGCATTTCCGGTACATGTTCATTTACCACCCTGCACATTATTGAAGGCCCCTTTTGTCCCGGGAGCTTGTATTTTGGTGCCCTTCTACATTACAGTTGTGATAGGACATGCGGGAATGATGTGTCCCTTTGGATTGTTCATGTGGTGGTACATCAGGGACATGTCTCTGTGCATCAACTGGGGATGTCGCTTGTGTCTCACAGTTGGTACCAGGGATAATTATTATTAATATTATTTAATTTCCTATATTGCGCATCACGCCCAAAGGCCTTAGTGCGCACAATGCCACTTCCGCAAGCATTTTTCTCTTCCGTGTCACCAACCATGTTCATTTCTCACACACTTGACTGATCCCAAAATACGGCCTCTATGCTGTGCAGTTACCTTCGATTCCAGTCGCAACAACTCCAATTCCCTTGAGGTCGATCACCATCATGGCCTGCTCTTCCCAGGACTGCCGCTCCAGCACTGCGCAGGCTTCACTGCCTCCTGTGGCCAAGCAATCCTTCTGATGTTTGGTGGCCAGCTCGCGGACACACCTATGTAGGTCCTGCCTGCACTTATGGACTTGGGTCGGGGGGCGTTGGGTGGGCACAACCGCATTCTCCTGGATGAGGATTGGTTTCCACGTCCTATTGCGATGACGGGCAGCCAACTTGTCGTTCGTCCTTCACTACATCCTCCACCAGTGCATCTTTCTCCCTCTCTAAACCTTTGTCAACAAAATGTGGATCACGTGGTTGGGTGCCTGGTGAAGTGGTCCAATGAAGGTTGTCAGTTGATGAGTGGGTCATAGAGTCGGGTCGCATGAGTGGGGAATTGCTGCTTCTTCTGAGGTTTGGGTGACCCAGGACAGGGATGGAGATGAGATGCCTTGGGGAGGGCGCAAGCCTGCTGAACCTGGATACTGGTGACAGGAGTACGGTGGAAAACGAAGTGAGGGGGTTCACAGCAGCTATAGGTGTGGTCATAGGGGTTCATGGGGTGATCACAAACAGTTATGGGAGCACGGACAAAATAACTCAGTAAAGATGAGAGCAAGGAGGGAAATGTCAGTGGGAAATGCACACAGGGCTTTAAGTGGGTTCGGGCTAGCCAGGCCAGAGCCCTGGTAGTCTCAAAAAACTCCTCCCAAAGAGGAGGCACTCTACTGATTACCTCCTAAAGTGATGTCACCTATATACACCTTCAGGAATCTATAAGCATGATCAAGTGAATTAAAGCAGACAATTTACAAGCAGTGGAAGGAATGCATTAAGGCAGTTAAGCCTTTCAAAGCGGAGTGAGTTACTGAATGAACAATTTACAAGAAGTCAGAGGCACTGATCTCGGGTCATTAATGGGTGTGCAAGTGCAAACAACCAATAATTTACAAGCAGTGAAAGGAAGGTATTTAGGGTAACTAGAAGCAGGCCTTTGCTCACCCTGGACAACCCAGGCCTCACAAACAAATGATGTAGATGATCAAATGAGTATACATGGCTCATGGTTTGTAAATGGTTTACTGTTAGGGTTTGTGACAAATACAATCAGAATGGTTGCATGCTTGAATCACTTTCACATATATATTTGTCAAATATAAAAGTATGTGCTCATTATTTTCCCAGAAAAGGAGAGAGAAGGCAACATTATTGTTTTTTGTCCCCCTCCTCGTTCTCAGATGCATTTACAAAACTAGGGTGATTTACTCAGTGACAGAAAATGTTTGCATACTAAGTAAGGAATTTATTTACAGACAACAATTTATTTACAAACCATGTCAGAGAGATGTATTTAACAGGTGCAGACTGGATGAAAACAAGAACACTTGCAACCATACTCCAAAATAAATGTTCTCTGGTTCACATGATGTATTTCTGGTGTGCAGTAATAAAACTGCGGCAAAAAGTTGTCTGTAAAGAAAATCGTGGTAAAAATGCAGTGGTTTGATCCGGTAAAGGTGTACCCATCATACCATTTTAGGGGATCAGGGTTTGCGGTCGTGTCCCCTGCTCTCCTTAAATGGTATATTGTGTCCAGGGGTATCCCCTGCCTCCATTACATGGATTGAGGCGGCAAAACCACCGCTTTTTTGCCACAATTATTTGTGTAAACAGCCATTTATGCTGCAATTTTACATGGAACCGTATTTCTTGAGGCCCAAGCCACAGCTCCCCAGCACTCTCCATGCCATGCCCCACCGCGATGTCTTACCCCACTTAATGCAATCACTATGCAGTCAAGGGGGCACAAGGAGAGCAGGAAATGTCAGTGGGGCACAAAACAGTCAAGGGGGCAGGAAATGTCAGTGGGGTACTAAAACAGTCAAGGGGGCAGGAAATATCAGTGTGGTACTAAAACAGTCAAGGGAGGCAGGAAATGTCAGTGGGGTACTAAAACAGTCAAGGGAGGCAGGAAAGGTCAGTAGGGAAAAGACACAATCAAGGGGGCCTAGGGGAACAGGAACAGTACGCGAGGAGAACAGCAGCAGACTAGAGGGGCCACTGGAGAGTGAGGGGTCAGGCAAGCCGGTGTCAAGGGGGTGTCGGTGATGTCAGGGGTGCACAACTGTAGTAAATATTACATTTTTAAATTATCTTTCTTGGTTGTTGGGCTTTGTGTGCAGCAGCTGTAGGTGAAGGAGCTAACGAGAGGAGGCAAGGGTGTGTTGGGACTGTCAAGAGGACACATGCATTTTGTATTATTTGTTTCTACATTATTTCATGGTGGCATTGGCAGGCATGTGCAGCGGTTGTAAGGGGTGTTTGGGATGTCAGTGGGGGCAAGGGTTGCTGGGCAAGTTTCTTTGTTTTAATTGAGAGAGGGCAGAACCCCTGGTTCTCTGTGCTTTTTGTGGTGGTTTGTGAGGAGGCGGTTCGCCCTTCCTCTTGGTGTGTCGACTCTCTCTTCACAAGCAGCATCACTTTCTGAAGCATATATGATGCCGCCCTCCTATTTATGCCTCCTAACAGTGAGGCATGTATGCCTAGTTTGAACAACTTCCTAGTTTAACCCTATTTTGGTTGATAAAAAGCTGTTGTTGGTACAAGTTCCCTGGATCCCCTACATTTCTGGTCCTTTTGGAGGCGCTTGGGACGATCACTAGTGAAGAACACCACACCCAGTGATGGGAAGGGAAATAGCTATTCTGGGATTCCACCTACGGAGGAGGAATGGAGGTGAAGTTAAGGAGTGAGGCTAGGAGGAGAGTCCTTGAAGCTAAGTGTAGAAAACACATAGATAAAATAGCACAAGCTGTTCTCGGCATAACGTACGCCATTCTAGAATATCTTAGATATCAATATCAGTCAGTAATTCATAGGGTCACTTCTGTCCCCCTTCATAAATATCGGAATTACCACTGATCGCAAGGGGGCGTGGGTCCCTGTGACTCATGAATGGTCATTGAAAAGGTTAAACGTATCAGATGTAATGAGAGGTGACCACAGTATAAGAACAGTATCTAACTTCCATCAATCACACAGGCCTCTATAATGTGTCTAAAGTAGATGCATACTCGTCAAGCTTGTTCCATTGCAGAGTCCCCGTAATGGCATAAGATTGCATAGTGCCATAA
This sequence comes from Ambystoma mexicanum, assembly GCF_040938575.1. Classification (NCBI taxonomy): domain Eukaryota; kingdom Metazoa; phylum Chordata; class Amphibia; order Caudata; family Ambystomatidae; genus Ambystoma; species Ambystoma mexicanum. The sequence goes on from NC_090921.1 coordinate 562,908,965, forward strand.
TTACAGCACCTACTTTCAGTTTTAGCTTGTGAGGAGGCATGCATGCGTTCTACAGCGTTTCTCTCTTTAGAGACTGAAAAGTTCAGCCGGTAATTGTTCTTTGACATTGGAACCGCAGTGCCCTGTGTGAAGAGAAGTGGGGGTGTAAAGAAGTAACTTGAAATTATTCAGAATATTTGCGATAGTGGAAGTTGAAGGTGACCGAGTAGAACAGTGCTAATTCTGTTTGTTGAAATGATAGCTGTTGTTGAAGTGGTTGCACTTTGCCATTCGGAAAGCAGAGGGCAATCTAACACTAATAAATTGAATCCTCTGAGTACAGAAAAATACCTAGGCGAATTATATATATAGATTGTGTATTCTATGGATGCTATCAAGCATGCATAAATCCATAATGAACCAACCTGACAATATATAAATCATTGTAGTAACATGTTGAGCAAAAATCGTATGAAAGAAGCTTTTTCCCGCATCCTAAATGGAACCCTACAATTATCAGCATGCAAAGTAATTTTAGCATAAGAAACCCTAATCTGTATTTCAATTTACTGTGAAAGCAGTGAAAAATAATGCTTTATGATCACCTAAATGATATAATTATTACGCCCCTCCCATTTCTAATCACCCACTAGCCACTCCTCTCAAGAGACAATAATCACCCACTGCCTTCTGTGTCTGGATCTATCTCACGTTAATGTGTTTAAATGTATAACAAAGATGCACCATAACTGTATTCAGCAGTTTATCTCCAAACATTGGGAGCAACTGATCAGTGCAAGCGCAGTGTGTGGTAGCACAGGCATAGGTTTCTCCTGACTGTGGGTTTGGAATCTGCAGAGACCATTTTTGCCCGATACCAAATCCGGTGAAATTCGGCCAAATGCAGAACGGACCATGCCAGAGACAACCTCGCCTCCAAATGTGCCAAACAATTCCACTTGACTCAGGTTCCCCTCCCTGTCTTAAGTCCTTAGAAAGGTGGATGGGATTTCCAATCCTCCTCCTCACCCACATTTTCCTCATAAAGGTCTGGCTTTCAGTCGTGATTGTTTGGCGCGATACACCCCTGGCAGACTGTTAAGATCTGCTTCTGTCAATCTGTCCAAAGTCCTGAATCTCAACCAGCGTTTGGGAGGCCAATCCGTCCGTTTCTTGGCACCTAGATTTTGAATCGGCTCCCTCTTTACTTTCAAACCATTCAGCAATGGAGTAACCTTGCTAAAAATGTGGGGGCGGGGGGACACACATGACATCTAAATGAAAGGGTTCCCTGCCAAATGAGTGGGACAAAATTGTGTCCCACGAACGTTTTTTAGAGAGGGACAAGGGGGTTTGCCCCCTAAAATTACGCCCATGCCATTCAGAGCCACTTAGAGTTCAGATATCACCTTAAGACTTTGTTTTTTCCTAGATAATGATCACATTAGCTTAGAAGACAGTGGGTTTCTGATGTGGTAGCGCCAATGCCTCTTCTGAGGCGAGTAGTGCGCTCTACAAATTCATTACTTACATTACCTACCTACCTACACCTATCAGGGATGCATAGTGCCATTCTGTGGCATCACTGGGCCTCCACACCATTCCACCACTTGACTGCTTTTGGAGTATGATTTCTTGCACGCATGTGTGCAATTTCTTTCTACTCGGACATTGTAAGGACACAGTATTTGGAGTAGGAACGTCCATCTTGTATTGACACTTGAATGATTGAGGGACCAAAAGGGCTGTGATAATTGTACTCCTTATGCATGTCTATGCTCCATCATCAGTGTTTTACTGGGCGGCCTCCCCTGAGGAAGATCCAGAACTACCCTGAGAACAGAAACATGCTGAGGCGTGGTTAGCCCTTGATCAATAATATGGCTCGCCAATCTAGGAATGGTGCTGGGGGTCATACACAGAGTCAAAAATGTGTATGACGGTTGCCAAACATACAATAGTGTTCTGTATGAGAATTAGAGTGTCTTGTAGGGTTGGAGCACGCGTTGAATGTGGTTGTGGTGTCATGTAGAGATATAATTGTTCTAAAGCGTTTATATCAAATGATATGCTTGCTTGATAAAATGTTCTAAGGAACAAATGCAACAGAATAGGAAAAATGTCGTAAAAGACCACGCAGGATGCTTGTACGTGTGTGATGAGATTTTAAATGTCAAAGACCTGGGACTAAGGCGTAATGTATATTTTTTGTTGCAGATTATGCTGTGCCAGGATCATCTAGTGCTTAAAATACCCAGTAGTCTTCTTTGGGAGCTTTTGCCCTCACACTACAGATGTCCCATGTTAATTCTCGAAAAGGCCCAAATACACAGCGTGGTAGGGTTCGCCATGGTAGAGAACGCATGACAACCACCACACCGCACATGTGGAGCATTTTCATGATCTATATCATCAATTCTGAATGAACTAAAGGCAAGCCAAGCTGTGCAATATTTTCCACAGTAACTTTAATAGTTGGTTTAAAGGTAGGAATATCCGACAGTGAGGGAGACAGCTGACATCCTGCGTATACTACAAGAGGAGCTGCACTGAGCGACAGACCCCACCGGCCCAATTCCGCTCTCCACTTTTGCAATGAAGACTTATCAAAGGTGATTCTCCATTCTACGACTCAGGGCTCGATTGTGAGGTGTTTGAAAAAATAGGAAATTGTTCTTCTATGATAGAGGAACACTTTACTTAAAAGCACCATGTTCTAACAAAGAAAGAATGTAGTGCAGGGAAATGAAAGCCTTGGCTTTTGCATGTGCCTTATTTATGGCCTGAGAACGGCCCTCGTAACCATCAGGAATGCAAGGCAGGGACTGCGAGGGGTTTCTCCTTGCAAAGCCCTGCTTATTCTCCTCGACTGCACGCAAGGCAGGGACTGCGAGGGGATTCTCCTTGCAAAGCCCTGCTTATTCTCCTCAACTGCACGTTTTCCCTTTCTAAAAATTGCATTTCCTAGACTGCAGCACCCCTTTTATAAATTGCTGAAAGCTTGAGGACACTTTGGCAAATTCGAAGACTGTCCGTCACGAAATCCTTGTAGTGCCACCGGAGCACAGGTTTCTCCCACAACGAGATATTTCAGCAGCATTTGCTGCAGGAAAGCACGACATCTCCCATAATCCGACCCTTCGACCCACCTTAGAATGGTGGTGCTGGAAACTGGAGGGAAGAATGTCTGCTTTCCACACAACTTTTGTCTCAAGTGGGGGATCCTCACATTGATCCCCTACTTATTGTACTCAGCACGATATTGAGAATGGTTGCCATGAGCCTAGAAACCTTTGACGACCAGAGCCCATATCTTCAAATGTTGCATTTTTTTGAGGCACTCAAATGAACGTTCGTTTTCCTGGGCCAGCCTCTCCTCTGCCCGGTCCATTGTCGCCTTACCTCGTCAGCTCACAGATGCGGTTAGGTAACCCACTAATCTCCCTGCTGTCAATGGCGTTCTCGTATAAAGGGATTACAGCCAATACGATTTGCCCAGATTAGACAAGAGGAGATTCCTCTCCAAAGTTGACACCAGGGCAGCCTGAAGTCCACCCGATGCCATCCTAAAGGGCCCTGTAAACACACGAGGCCAGAGAGAGTGAACAGACTATATTTATGCTTGCTTCATTACATGCCAAACAAATGTGTCCATCTTTGCTTGTGCTGTATTTAGGGTCTTTCAACCGAGGGGGTTGAACTGAAGCCCTTAGGCTCTCATTTTGAGCATGGTGGAATCAGTAGGAGCCCGCTTTGGCCTCCTCATGGGTAGCCCTTTCAACCTATCACTTAATTGTGAATTGGGATACTGTTACCACTATCCTCACAACGAGGCCCAAATACTGTACCTGAGAACGAAATTTTAACACATCACTCTCTTTTATACCCGAAACAGGAATTCGTTAACACAGCTTGCCATTATTTTTGCCCCAAATGATCTCTGCTACATGGCCAATACAGCAGTGTGATGCACTGAAGTACCTAAAAATGTCGAAAATAAATGGTCGAATGGATCATTTATTCGATTTTGGCCTGGATCAAACTTCCGAAATCCTATAATGTCAAACAAAGGGGAGTGGGGATTGCGGGGGTGTCCGCTGTCTCTTCTTGTTCAGCATTTTGGGCTCGGGTGTTATGGAGGTGTCTACCGCTTCCATATCATGGAAAGCGAGAAAAAAAAAAAAGTAACCTGTCCGCGATACGAAGATTTTCACTTACATAATTTCAGCCGCGTTCTTTTTCCACTCGAATATTTCACGTAGATCCCAAAGCACTGTGTCACCTCGTCATTCAAGACGGATCATATAATTAGGTCGACCTAAATTAGACATTTTTTGTTATGGGGTCCCCTTTCCCCCTCCAGCACCTACACCCCCTTCTTTCAACCCGTGCCCCTAGCACCATACTCCCCTACCCCAGACACACATACAAACATATGTATAGATGTGTGGTTATTTGGTCGAATGGACCAACTGAAGTCTACTAACATAGTGGGGGCATCCTGGCAGCACATGCATGTGCTGACCCCAACACATATGGGCATACCGTTGTCAGACAAGTAAACCTTTTGGCACATGCCTGAGCATTGATCGACTGACACTCACCCAGGGGAAATGGAACAGCCAAAAGTGCTGACTATGATAGGGTAACCAGATTTAAAAAGTAAAAAACTGGGACAAGGCAACTAACGTAAAAGTAGCACTAACTGTTGAAAGTGTCTCTCAAGGCACTACACTTCAGTAGCAGCTGGAAGAGAAGAGGGTTTAAGTGTTACTGTTCAAATAAACACATATTATAATTAATTTATCACAAACTAACACTATCTCAAGCTGTGAAATGCAGCATTTCTTCTGTGCGAGATTGTGCATTCCCGCCTGCCAGCTAGGAAGACCTACTAGCAAAAACCGGGACCACTGCAGATTCCAATGGAAACATAATCTTGAAAAGGGGACACAGAGCTCCAATTTCTGGGACAGTCCCGGCAAAACCGGGACGTCTGGTCACCTTAGGCTAAGATCCTCACTAATGCTCCCCTTTTTTTCCCTTTTTTTTGTCCGGCCATTCAACAAAGACATCAGTTAAATGCTGATGACATGACTTTATGCGGGCTGAACCAGATGGCTGACCCCACTCAGAGGTCCCTTGAGTTAACCAATGGTCTTTCACCCGATGTTTATTTATGGAACAGAATCAGCTGCAACGTGTGTTTCTCTCTGGTCAGTTGCAGAAAGTCCATAGACACAAAATGTCCTGTGCCTCAACACTGATTATTCCAGAGTATTAATAAAGGCAGCATATATTTGCTAAAGCCCCGATTATAATATTAATTATTTAAATATGGGGCATGCTATTTCTGCTATGTCCTGGACAGGAATAGTTGCCATGAGAGGTGTTAATCCACACTTTCGCAGTAAACCCCGCCCAGCCTCCGCACAGCATGCTATCTTGCACCTTACAAAGAGGTCTGATAAAATAGTTGACCTTGAGCATCCCTCCCTCCAGGGACTGCACAGGGCCACAGTGTACAGGTGGTCAAGGGTATTTTGTGCTGCACTGAAGAAGACCTTCCTTTAAAGAAACATTTTCAATTGCCAAGAGGGGAAGCAAAGCCTCATCCTTTCGTTCTTTTAAAATTAATGATGGCGCTATAGCGTCAATTTATGAATGAGTGAATGACTGAGGTTAAGCTACTTAAATCAATAGATTTAAAAGTGTGTCATTCTGGAACCATGTTTTCCAGAATTCCTGGGACATCGCATATGTTATGCTGGTGCTGGAATTGAATCTTGGTTTTAATCTTCTTGATGTTATAAACAAAAAAGGCATTTAAATCGCTTGACTTTTGAACAGATTTCTCCATCCTTCTATCTGACAGTGGATTCACGCAACGGCTCAACGCCTGAAAGAAGGTATGTGACTGGTTGCCTGTGTGTGTCTAATTCTATTACAATAGGAGGTAGCATTCGCTAGCTGCTTTTAGGTCAGTGTTTACACCGCTTGGACAGACGAGCCATGGATAGAATGTTGAGCTCCTTGACATTGAATCCATGATGAATCCATCAAAAGAGTCCATGCTATTCTCTCCTAAAAAGAACAAGAAAGTTACCAAGGAATGGCGGCCAATTATCTGTTGGATTTATACCCAACCAGTTCTCTCAAAAGGTATCCCTGGGATTTATTCTAAATCCTGAATTTAACTTTAAGTCTCATGTGGAGATGCGAGAAATAGCAGATTCTTTCCAATCGTACTTATTGAAAATAATACAACTTTTTTATTTTTTTTATTGTTTTAGCTAATTAAATCAACCTTTCAATATTACACTACCTATTAATCACAATTCAGTTTAAAAAGACAATGGAAAAACAGAAAAAACAAAACCAGAACAAAATATTTTCATTAAAATCTCGAACGAGAGATAAACTCTTGAGTAAAAGTTCTAAATATATAAAGTTCGTTTTCAGGCCTTAATTGCAGCAGATGGCTATTGCAAAGAACTGTTTGCATCATTTCAATATTACAGTACCTATTAACCACGATTCCATTTTAAGGACAGTACAAAAGAAAGATGTTTTCATTCAAATTTCTCAATCGAGGAATAAACATTTAAGTAGAAGTTCCAGATATATAAAACTCATTATCACACCTTGATCACAACATAGAAGTGTGAAGTCAATTGGGGCAGCCAAGCTTTTTGGTAGAACAACTTAAATTGCCTGAAGGAAGACAGACAACCCGGAATGGTGCGTCTTTAAGCCTAGAAATCTCCAAGCAAAAAAAAGAAAGAACAAGGAAGCAAAATTTCACTCAATATGCTCCAACACTCTGGAATTCTTTCCCATTTGGTTTGTGATTGTCTCTCTCATTCACTATTTTTATAAAACATTGAAGAGCTTATTGTTCATTCAGTATTTTGGGTCATAAGTATAGGTTGCTGTGAAGATGAGATAGGAAGAAGTCTTTATAAGATTTGGTTCTGTGGGTACAGGATGGATTCTGATTTTTATGATTTTGTTAATGTGTTTTTGATACATTTTGTACTTTCTATTTGTACTGCACACTGCTACTGTTTCCAGTTATGTATGCACATTACAAAATTGTAAAACCAATAAATAAATATGATATGTTATGCCCACATTCCGACAAATCCCTTCCCCTTCTGTGTACTGCCAAAGTAAAGGAAGGCCTGCTTTTTGGGCCCCAATGCTGTTGCCTCCTGTGTCAGCATCAGCCATCCGAATCTGTCATTTCACAGCACACCGTGCTCTGAAGGAGCCACATTTGGAGCAAGCGCTTTGCTGCACTTTTCCCTATCGAGGCAATTTTGATGCAACCCGCCATTTCCTCAGACCAGTCACCGTGCTAACCGCGATAACGGCTGTGGGGTAAAGCAGTAATGGCCTGATAATGGACTGCGCCTTCTATAATAGCCATAAATTCACTTGTTTTAGTACCCCGTGGCAGTGGATTGTTACCCACTGGTGTGCCCCAGCACTATCACTCATTAAGGGCTTGCAAACCATGCCATAGAGGTTTCTCCAGACTTCACCTCAGGGTGTTGAATGGATCATTAAGGACTTGTAACCTCTCCATTCATGGTTCCCCATATTTTACCTCAATGTCTTCAGTGACTCATTAACAGCTTCTTTTCTCTCCCTAGACTTTCTTCCATCCTTAACCTCAATGGGCCTCATTATAAGTTTGCCGGTCCGGAAACAAGGGTGCCGGTAAGCTCACTGGCACCCTTGTTTCTGGACCAGCAAACTACGAGTCTGCCTGCCGTGGCCACTGTGCCTGACATGTCTGACCCTGCCAGGTGCAGCAGCCATGGTAGGCCGACGCGTCAAGCGAGCACTGCCACCTTTGCCAACAGTGCCGGTGCTCCCGTCTCCCCACTCTCGCAGAGTCCAACAGGACTCTATGGGAATGGGGATTAACAAATATACAGGTGCCTGACTTCCCGGCCGCCGGACTCCTAATGAGCCGGTGGCACCGGGAGGTCAAGCGCTGGTGAATTATTACAGGTCTAGCGGCAACCCGCTGGTAGCACCGGCAGGGTTGCCGCAGACCCTTAAGTGTTGAGAGGATCATTACTGGCATCTGAAAGCTTCATACATGTCTCTTTGTACTTTAACTAAGTGTGTTCATTGGATCTTTAACTAATCCTTGAAGGATTGCTCTATACTTTATGCCTGTGTGTTGAGTGGATAGTGAACGGCTTCTAAACCTCTCCATGGAAGCTCTTTTGTACTTTGCCTCCACGTGTTAAGTAGATCATTAAGGGCTTCTAACATCTCCAGAGGTGCGTTTCATACTTGGCTCACTTTGTTGAGACACTTATTAACCAGAACACCTTAGAGAATTTGCACCTGTGCCAAAATCTGCATTGCAACATTTCCAGAATGTCACTAGATTTTCATTTTGCCCAATTTGCTTCTGATTTTTATTAGTCTAATGAGTATTTCGGTTTCTGATATGTGCCACCCGCAGCACCAATGTTCAAAGACACTTACATCATTAAATGAAGTAACTCTCACTATAAGAGCTTGCTGTCCATTGGGAAAATACAAGAAGGGCATCAACAGTCGAAGTCTCCTAATGTAGTGCCTACATATGCTTAATTTAATTAAGCTAATTTATAGACAATGCAGTTTTATGCTTCGACATTTGACTTGTCCTTCTGAAAAATTATAAAATCTATACTACTACATACTCAGGGCCTGATTAATGCCTTCTAAACCTCTTCCTGCAAGTTTCTCCATAATTCACACCAAAGTTTGCAGTGGCTCATTAAGTTTGAAGCCTCTCCAGACACATCAACTCAGTCTGCCTCATCACGAGTTTGTCGGTAACCCTTAAATGCAGCGGTAACGCTATTACCGCCACATTTAAGGGTCTGCCAAATCACGGGCTTGACGGATTTACCCCCAGCTCTGAGCTGGGGCAAATCTTGCGGGAGTTTGCTGATTTTCTGCACTATTACCACCGGCGGTAACACCGCCGGCGGAAATAGCACCAAACATTCCCCATTGTGCCCAATGGGGAATGGGAAATTCCCGAATGGGCCCAATGGGGAATGGGGACTGACTGTTCCGCCAAACCCGTGATCCAGCGCTAATAGCGCTGAGGATTTTGGTGGTAGGGCTAATAGCCTCGGCGGTAATAGCGCCCAACTTAGTGTGTTGAGTGTATAATTAAGGAATTCCATCTTCTCCATCCATTCTCCCTCAGTGAACGATGAGGGTGTTTTACCCATCACAATGTTGACTTCTTTTAAACTTCCTTCAGTGTAGTTGAATTGACGACAGGGGTTATTAATTGGTATTTGATTGATGGGTGAACCTATGTGATCATACTCACTGTGAAGGAATGAATGGATTTGATATGATATGGCATTTTTAACGCACCTGCGCAAGGGGAGTGAAAGGGGAAGTGCGTTCCGAGCTGCAAGGCTCTGCGTAAGTGCAGCCGGGCAGAGCGGCTCTGGGTAAGTGCAAGGAGGTGGGGGGACTGTAGGGGTTACAGTTACAGCCCCTAAGTGCCTGGGCTTGAGGCCAAGGATAAGTCTTGTTCTGGATTAGTAGCAGGGAGCGAAGAGTAGAGGTAGGCAGATTGAGAAAGAGGTTGTTCCAGTAGTCCAGCCTGGAGATATCCAGGGCTCTGGACACAGTGAGCTTCTGGGGGCAAGTGCGGAAAGGTGGAATACCTCTGAGGGGATGCAGATGGAAGTGGGCCTTTTTGGCAAGGTCTGTGATGTGAGGACAGGAGAGAGTGGGGTTTGATGATGACTCCACATTTCTTTGCCTCACATGAAGGCGAGGGTAGAGGGCCCAAGGAGGGCAGCCAGAGTGAGAGAGGGAGCGCTGGAGAAGGGGTCCCAATGAGAAGGATCTCTGACTTACTGGCAATAAGGCAAAGATCGCTGGAGGCGCACCTAACCTGAATCACGGAAAGACAGTCAGGAATGAGCAAGGGAGGAGAGAAGGCTGAGGGAAGCCTGAAAGAAAGCTGAGTGTCATCACTAAAAGTAAGAATAGAATGTGGAGATCAGGTGGGCCAAAGGGGACAGGTAGACATTGAAGAGCCAGGGTGAGAGGTTAGAGGCATGGTGGACACCACATGTGGAGAGAGAGGTGGTGAATCGGCAGAATGCTTTTTTAGGAGGGGGTGCACAAGGGTGTGCTTGAGGAGGGAGAGGAAAGATCCAGTGGTGAAAGAGGGATTGTGGAAAACGGCCAAGGCTGGTGCGAGTGTGGCAATGTGGTCCTTGATGGTTCTGGAGGAGCAGGGGTGCACCTGTGTGGACGACACCTTCATAGATCAGACTTGTCTAGAGACATTGTCAAGTGTTGTCAAAGTGAAGTAGGAAAAAGGAAGATGAGAGGGATAGGCAGCTAAAGGGGCCTGAGAGAGGTAGAGGGAGAGGAAGAGGAAAGCGAGTACAGGATTCCCTGAGCTTTAGTGGTGCAATAAGAGGCCAGTGCCATACAGAGGTGGAGACTACAGTAGTATTGGCCAGCTCCTTGCAGGTCTTAAAGAGTTTGGCTGTGTTGCTCAAGGCCACAGAGATGCAGTCTTGGATATGGACTTTTTTCTTGGTGAGGACAGAGAGTCTATATTGCAGTTGGAGCAGGCAGCAGGCTAGCCCTAAACTTCCTTTCAGCCATCCCCGCACTTGCAGTTCAGGGCGGCAAGGTCGGAGTCATACCAAGAGTTGCACTTGGAGGTAGGCTTCTGACGGATTCTCATGACAGGGGCAAGGATATGCAGAGTGTTAGAAATAGAAAGATGCAGGTTAGAGAGGGCTGTGTCAGAGTGCTAGTCAGCTGCAAGAGTAGGAGGAGCAGAGAAATTAGAGCCAAAGGCATCCACTGACACTCGCTTCATGGGCCGAATGACCGAGAAGGAAGGTGGCAGTCCTGGGGTAGGCTTTGCTTGAGGGGTAAGAAGAAGTTTCAGGTGAGAGGAGAGCACAAAGTGGTCAGTCCAGGAGAAAGGAGTAGCGAGAGGGTTAGAGGTGGCATGTCTGAGGAGATGATAACATCCAAGGTGCATCCAGCAGAGTGTGTCGGACCTGAGGGTAGGATGGAAAGGGAGAGAGAGTCGCATAGGTTGTGGAAAAGCCCAGAGGAGGGATTACAAGCATTCAGATGGATCTTGAGGTCTCTGAGGAGAAGTTGAGAGGTTGAAGCAAGGAAGAAAAAAGAGAGGTCAATCCATTCTGAGAGGGAGACGGTGACATGGCCAGTTGGCCTGAAGATGTTGGCCACAGTCAGAGAGAGGCCAGGCGTGATAGAGAGCCTGCAGACTGGGCATTCAAAGGAGGAGTAGGCCTGCATAAGAATGACAGAAGCAGGGACCCATTCCACAAAGATCAGGGCCACTCCACCTCCGGGTCGGTTGGTTCTGGGCTCAGAGAGGATCCTGCAGCCCTCAGGGAGGAGAGTGTCAAAACTTGTGACAGAGATGTCCGTGAACCATGTCTCAGTGAGAACGAGGATATCCAGGTCAAGGTCTTCGAGGAGGTGACAGATGTCAGAGGAATGTTAGACAGCAGAGCGAGAGTGGAGAGTAGCTGTGTGGAGCAGGTTGCCACATTTGAAAGACTTCCAGGGTGGGGTGCAGGAGTGAGGTACAGCCAGAGGAGGAGGTAGAAGGGCCCGAGAGTGGCTAGAGGTAGTAGACAGAGATGGTATAGGGGCCAGAGAAGAGGCAGAGGAGGAAGGAGGTCGAAGAGGTGCCAGACAGGTATTAGAAGTGGTGGCAGGAGAAGGGAAGAAAGTAATGAGATGAGGGAGACGCCTATCAAGAAGGAGGAGAATGGGTTTAGAGCCCTGGACCATAAAGGTACCATTTAGATAGACATTGATGATTGCCCTGGAGGATTGGAAGGGGGCCACCATTAATGGGAGATGAGGAGAAAGGAGAGAGACCTGAGACCATATGAGTGGTCCATAGGTCTGGAGAGGGAATGACAAAGAGGATGTTGGTTCCAGTCTGTCTGCAGGAAGCACTGATGTAGGTATCGGCGATAGGGAGGCCTGGGTTGGAGACCAAGATATCCCTCTTGAACTTTTTCCTTCCAGACTTCGTGAGAGGAAGAGGCTAGGAGACAGAGTAGCAGTTTGAGAAGATGGAAGAGATTGAGAGCTCCATAGAGGGTGTGAGGGGGCAAGAAGGGAGAGTGAGGGAGGAAGAGAAGCACAGCCTACAGCAGCGCACCCCAGGAAGCACCAGACAGGGAGGGAGCAAGCAGGCGAAATACCACAGCTGCAGTGTGGAGGGAAGACCTGGGGGAGACAGCACACTGCAAAAAATACCCAGATTTAGCATTCGTAAAAAAAAGAGGGAAAAGGGCCTAGTTTCAGCACAAACAGTAATGCAAAAACGACTAGATTCGACTTTCCTAAAAAGAGGGAAAAGTAATTTCAACACAAACAGTAATGCAAAAACACCTAGATTCGACTATCCTAAAAGAGGGGAAAAAGGCCTACTTTCAACACAAACAGTAATGCTAAATCGACTTTCCTAGAGAGATGTGACAGCTTGCCAAGCAATACAGTTCACTGAGATGCTCATGAGTGGTGTGATAAGATAAAATAGAGAATTTAGGGGGGTTGGTGAGTATAGTAGGGTGCAGTGTTTGCTACCCCCCCACCCCAACCCACCACACTTACTTTAGCAGTTATAGCACGTTGACGGCTGTAGGCTTCTTGCTTGCCCGGCTGATACAGGCAGACAACATCTGGTGCTGCCTCCTTGGGAGCTGTCCTTTACCTTGGGGTCCTTAGCCACAGGGGGCTGCAACGGGCAGTGGGGCTGCGCTACTAGAATTGCATATGAAGGCCAAGTGCTCAATCAGGAGTAGTGGGCAGGTTGGGAGGCGGGAGGGAACACAGGAAGAGGGGGCAAAGGGAAAAAAGAAGCTGCGATGCAATCGGCACCAACTAAACAAGTCACAATTATAAATGTTAAGTAAAGTAGCACATAGCGCACAAGATGTTAATCTCACTCACGCAGAAAGAGAAATGCCGGGGAATGTCGTGCCGAGTGATGGCAGTCCTAGGTAGTCAGGAGGCCACGGGCAAGTGCCCAATCAGGAGTCTTGGGTGGGCTGGGAAGTAGGAGGGAACACAGGAAGAGGTAACAAAGGGAAAACAGAAGCCGCAATCCAGCCGGCACCAACTAAACAAGTCTCAATTTTAAATGTATTAAGTAAAGTAGCGCAAAGCGCACAAGATGTTAATCTCACTCACTCAGGAGGAGAAATGCCGGGGAATGCAGCGCTAAGTGACAGCAGTCCAAGGGTTCCATGTGATAATATCTCTGCAAAAATGTCGCCTTACAAAAAAATCACATTGAATCAACCCCCACCCCCTTTGACCCTATATATATGGTCACCATATATAATGTCGTCACAACCTTTCCCAGCGACATTATGTATGGCGACCATATATATGGGGATAATATTATCGGATACCAGTCCTAGGTAGTCAGGAGGCCACGGGCAAGTGCCCAATCAGGAGTCGTGGGTGGGCTGGGAGGCGGGATGGAACACAGGAAGAGGGGACAAGGGTAAACAGAATGCACGATCCAGCCCGCACCAACTAATCAAGTCTTAATTTGAAATGTTTAAGTAAAGTAGAGTGCAGCGCGCAATATGTTAAACTCACTCACCCAGGAGGAGAAATGCTGGAAAATGCAGCGCCGAGCAACGGCAATCCTAGGTAGTTAGGAGGCCACAGGCAAGTGCCCAATCAGGAGTCGTGGGCAGGCTGGGGTGGAACGGAACACAGGAAGAGGGGACAAAGGGAAAACAGAAGCCCTGATGCAGCTGGCACCAACTAAACATGTTTTAGTAAAGTAGTTCAGAGTGCACAAGATGTTAATCTCACCTACCCAGAGAAATGCTGCGCCGAGTGACAGCAGTCCTAGGTAGTCAGGAGGCCATGGGCAAGTGCCCACTAAGGGCACTTGCCCAATCAAGATCCTTCTTACCTCTTGGTGGGTGTCACTCTTTTTCTAACTCAGTTTATTTAAGTATCTCATTAATGACTTCTAACCTCTCCACTGTATTCCAATGTGCTGGCCCCGTGTTTGATGATCCTTTTGCTTCTTCATGAATTTTCATCTCTGCTAGACTTTGCTGTTTTGGGGAGAGCATAGAGGTTTCCTGACATCTGCTTTTCTTCGCTTTATTCAGTTGATGTTTTGGTGATGATCCCTTTGCCCCTCCACAGATAATCTTCTCCATGTGACTTAGGTATGTCAGAGAGAAAGAGAAAGGTTTTGTGAAATCTTCGCAAGATGCTTTGCTTCGGATTATTTTACTTCAGTGGAACTGAGTTGCATGATCCTTCTTGCTGCTACATAAAGACTCATCTCCACTTGACTTAGGTGTGTTGAAGAGTGTGATAAAGATTTTGGGACATCTTCATAGATGCTCTGCTTCACTTTACTCTTGTGTTGTGCAGCTGTGTTCGATGATCCTTCTTGACTCTCCATAGATACTCTTCTCCACTTGACTTAAGTGTTAGAGAGGGTGATACCAGTTTTCTGACATCTACTTTGATGTTCTGCTTCTATTTACTGTAGGGTGGTTCAATGATCCTACTTGCCTCTCCATAGATACTCTTCTCCTCTTGTCTTTGTCATGGTGGAGAGGATGGAAAAGGTTTTCTGACATCTCAATAGATGCTCTGATCCACATTGTTTTGGTATGGTGGAATTCTGTATGATGATCCTCTTGCGTCCCCATGGAAACTCACCTGTGTTGGAGTGGGCAATGAAGTTGTATTGACAGCTCTGTAGATGCTCCACTTCACTTTATTCTGTTGTGGTGGAGTTGTGTTCAATAATCCATCTTGACTCTCCAAAGATACTATTCTCACTTGATTCTGGTATGTTGGGATGGTTGATAAAGGTTTTATGATATCTCCGTAGATGCACCTTTCAGTGCAGTGGAGGTGTGTTCGATGACCCCTCTTGCCTCTCCATAGATAATCTTGTCAACTTCACCTTAGCATGTTGTACAGGAAGATAACAGTTTTCTTCCATCTCTGTAAATGCTCCACGCCACTTTACTGCTGCGCAGTGGTGATGTGTCTGACGATCTTTTTTGCCTCTCCATAGTTCTCCCCTTAACTTTGGCACGGGTGATAAAGGGTTTTTGACACGTCCAGAAATGCTCTACACTATTTTATTCAATGTAACAGAGGTGTGGTCGAGGATCCTTTTTGCCTCTCCATAGGTACTGTTCTCTACATGACTTTATCATGTTTGAGGGGGTGATTAAGGTTTTCGTAAAGTTCATTAGATGCTCCACTCCATTTTACCCAATGCGGTGAAAATGTGTTCCACGATCCTTCTTGTCTCTCCCTAGATACTATTCTTGATTTGACCTTGGTGTGGTGGTGAGGGTGATAAAGGTTTTTTGACCTCTCTGTTTAATGCGCTAGTCTACTTTATTCAGGTGCAGTGGAATTGTGGCTGGTGATACTTCTTTCCTCTCAATAGCTACTGTTCTCCTCTTGGTGGGGATGTGTTGGTGGGGTGATAACGTTTTTCAAACATCTCCGTAGTCACACCGCACCATTTGACTCCAGTGCGGTGGAGATGTCTATGAATACCCGTCTTGTCAAGCCATTGATACTCTTCGTCACTTGACTTTGGCATGTTAGAGAGGGCGATAAAGGGTTTCTGACATCGCCGTAGATGCTCCGCTCTACTTTGTTCTGGTGCAGTGGAGTTGTGGTTGATGATCCTTCTTGCCTCTCCACAGATACTGTGCTCCACTTTACGTAGGTGTGTTGGAGGTGGCGATAAAAGCTTTCAGACATCTCTATAGTCGGTCCACTCCACTTTACTGCAGTGTGGTGGGGCTGAGTCTCATGGTGCTTCTGCCTCTCCATTGATACTGTTCTCCGCTTGACTTTGGCATATCAGAGAGGGGGATCATGTTTTCCTTGCATCACCATAAATGCTCCCCTCCATTTGACTGATTGTGGTGGAATTGTGCACAATTATCCTTTTTGCCTCTCCATGGATACTGTTCCGCACTTGACCTCAGTGTGTTCGACAGGATTATAAAGGCTTCCCAACCTCTCACTAGATGCAGCTATTTTCTCTCATGCGTAGTTAACAATGAGAGCCTTTGTGGCTTCTGAAGAGGTCCTTCTCTCCACTCCCAGTGATTTGGAGTGGAGGGGAACAGGAGTGTCAACGCTATATAGAGTTTCCTTTCCACTTGACCACGCTGCACTGGAGGAATCGGCTTTGCACCTCCCACACAGCAGCCCTCGCCCGTCTTCAATTGCGTATCTTGGCATATAATTGACTTAATAAGGTATATTTCGGAAAGGGATTCTGCTCTAAGTATTCTCGACATGGTATGTCACTCATCACTGCCCTGGGGGTGGCATACATGGTGTAACACCTCTCCCGGAACCGCCTTTCAATGCTATGAACAATCTTCGAGGTGTGCTTCAGCCATGGCGCTGTTTCTCTGAAGCAGCAGTAACAGGCATGCCCAATGCTTTGCTGCGTGCAACTTAGGCGGTGGGAATGGCGGCCGGAATGGGAGGAAGGCAGGCTCGAAGGACATTGCAGTCCAGTGTGGGACATATAAACCCCCCATTGTTCTGACAAGCTGGTGCCTCCCTCTGAATGGCTGTTGGAGTTGGGCTTGGGCCAGTCACTGTTCAGATGCACTTCACATGTGCCCCACGGTGGTTTCAGAGCCAACATTCTGTCAGGGCATCTCTCCTTTTCTCTGTAGCCTCACCATTTGCCAACTCATCATATTTAGGCAGTAGGTTACTGATATTTAAGTGGTCCTACTACCTTAGAGGTCCTACCGGTTTTTACAATGTATACAAGGATAACTCGTAAAGTTCTGCTTTGAATGTTCTGATGCATGCGTGTTTAAAATACTGAGTTTTACAGGATGAATGAAGTTGATGCAGGAATTATGTATTATACTACATGACAAATTCGTCCTACCTTTCTTTTCTCATCCTCCCCTGCCCAGACTGAGAGTCGTTTTCTTGTTACTCAGAGTATGCTTATCGACCTCCTAGTTCAATACAGAATTGGTTTTTCCGTCACCTGTATTAACAATAGGTTTGTCTATTTGAACGCTTGTTTCATGGCAGGTAGGTAAAATACAGAGTGATAAAGGATGTAATTTACTCCTGGTGCTTGGTTTACTTCTGGTCAGAAATTGTAAGCATCTTCTCTAATAAATGTTTCCTGCCATGTGATTGGTGATAATGCACACACCGTCATTGAACCACGTTATTTTAGAAAACACACGCACAGTGAGGAAGATGATTACAATGTAATTTAATCTAAATAGAATAGAGAAAGCTTTTTAATCAAAAGAGACATTTGAAAAAATTACAACAAGCCATACTGAAACAGAGAAAACATCAAACAAAACACTCAAAATCATCCATACTAAAGACACAGTGTTATCAGAACACTAGCGGGATAACTGAGTAATGTATGTGATAAATATAAATCAAAAAGCTTTGTACAAACATATCGAAATCATGATTAGGTAGAGAATTCTAAAGAAACTATGGACAGTGATTTAGGTAAGTAAAAGTTGTTTAAAAAAGAAGTCCTTTTGAAAGTAGTGCATCAATGCTGACTCAAGAGCTTGAGTTTCGGCTAATAAGGCAGCTGTTGTTCATAAAGCCCAGTCTTCATCAGGACAAAGAAGGGATGCAAATGCGATTCCATGGCTTGCAATGAATCAAGTGATGGTTCTTTCCAAAAATGGGCCAAGCGTTTTTCTATAGCTGTAGTGTAAACAAATTCAATGTTTGTTGCAACGAAACACAATTTAGTTTAAAACTAGTTTATGCCTTAGATTGATGTCAGTTTCACAGTTTTACAACTGTAAAAATGTGATCAATGAAGAACCACTGAATGTCATCTAGATTGTGGCTGTGATCTAGAAAATGTTTAACTAAAGGGTCCTGCAGATTAGAAGTACGAATCCATGATCTGTCTTCTGATATTCGCGTTGCACGTGGGTGGGCGCTGTTGGTGGTTTGCGATTAATTACTATTATATAGAGAGTCAATGTGTGGCCAGCTATACCAAGTTCCTTTCGGATGGTAGTTGCTGTATGCTAGTGGCAGAGGTGTTGAGGTAAGTTAGGTGTTTCAGTCTGGACGGCTATGTGTGTTGCTAGACCGGATGTGCTTAGCCATAGCAGTATTCTACGGTGCATGGTTGCATGGAAGTGCCTGCAGCCTGTGTCAACACTAGTGGTGTGTATACGTACCTTAAGCTTGGAAGTTATTCGGCTGGAGGTTTCACGATATAATAGGTAGAGAAGGGTCTAAACCTAAATTTGGGATTCCTGTATAGTTGGAGAGAGGCCTAGTTTTCACACTACAACAGGTTTCACAAGAGGCCGAGACAGGGCCACACCCAGATCCGTGAACCCAGCATAGAGGGAGAGAGGCCTAGGTTTCACAATGCAGTTTGAATACAAGAGTATAGTGGGTGAGAGGCCCAAATTTCACAGAGCAGTCTGAATACAAGAGTACGAGAGACAACACACCTAGATTCGAGAGTCCTGCACAGCGGGAGAGAGGCTCATGCCCCACAATGCAGTTCAAGTACAAGAGTATAAGGGGAGAGGCCCAAGTTTCACAATGCAGTTTGAGTACAAGAGTATAGTGGGAGAGAGGCCCAAGTAAGGGACAAAACACCTAGATCTGAGAATCCTGTATAGCGGGAGAGAGGCCTTAGTTTCACAATGCAGTTTGAGTACATGATTACAAGGGACAACAAACCTAGATTTGAGAATCCTGCATAGTGGGAGAGAGGCCCAAGTTTCACAATGCAGTTTACATACAGGGGAGACCACAGCTAGCGAATGCAGTAGTCCTGACTAGATGTGACGCAAGCCAATATTCACTGTTTGAACTGCCTGTGGCAATGTCTAACATTCACAATCCTGTCTGGTTGTTAAGCTGGTTAGTTTGACATCCTGGTCTGAAGGATTTTGAGAGTAAGTAGAGTGGCAGGGCTTCCAGAGTACAGTGATTGCTGTACGCCCCACCCGTGCCCCACCAGTACACGAAGTCATCCCCACATATCATAGTTGGCAAGGATATGTGATAAGATAAATGATATTTTTTGTTTGACATGTACTAAAATGTTTCAGATGCCAGGTGAATTTAGTGATCATTGCTCTTTGACTGTTGGTGTAGTCCCAATTAAGGGCCTGATTTATGGAAGTGTTTTATAATGGCGCAAACCCATAGAAGAACGTTCCATGAACCAGGCCCTAAGCATTACGAATTGACATTGACGTGATTCCTTCATAATGTACACAAACAAGCAAGTGGTGTGTGATTAATCTATTTTTCTAGCAGCACTGTTGTCTGGTGGCCTAGGGTTGTTTGAGCTTGGACCATGTAAAATGTGTCCTTCACACTTGATTCTACCAAATGGAAAGTCGTACATCTCAAAACTGCATATCTTATCTACACATGTGAAGCTTCCAGAGCAAACTCAGTCACAGGCAATAATGCAACTGCGCATTAGTGTATGCCAATGTGTGCAAAACTACAATAAGCAATGAACATATATATGTCAAGACAACTGTGGCTTAATCCGGTCTCACAACATTCATAGGAAACCTTCTCTTGAATTGGTTCTCTACTCTGTGTAACCTGCAGGTGCTCTGTTAAACAGCTATAGAAACAACGCATTCTATTGTATTTTTTTCTGGAATTTTGCTAAAACGTTTCAATGATATATGCACATAATTGCAGATTGTTCTGGAATTCTGTAAACAACTGCCCATATGCTCCGGCGATAACCAGGAAGATCTATTGGTGAAGTCTGGTTCCATTCACAGGCTGATTAGATGTGCTACTCAGCAATACACCATTGGTTATCCTTTCTCTACGCTGTATGTTTTCTGCAGGACCACCATTCACACCCAGCTCAGACAGTCTCTTACACATTATTCGGCTGTGTGACAAATCGTGGGATTCAGTCACTTCTCCCCAGAGGGGAGCCATTCCCTGTGAGGCGAGCCCACTATGTGATACCCTCCCTTAGGGTAGAGGCAAGCGGGACATCACCGGGAGAGACTCCCCTGTTGGGGACAAGGACTTCTGTTCCAGTGAGTAACTCCTCGTCGAATCCTCAAGTAAACCAATATTTATAAACCTTGCTATGATATGATATGATAGGGTATTTATAACATGCTTAATACCCAGAGGTTTCTAAGCGCAGACTTGTGTTGCTCCGTGTTGTCTTGCTTCCAAGGTGAGCACGTTGCAGCTGGGCTATCCTCCCGAGACAAGGAAGAAAGCATGAAGGATCAGTGGATATTTGTTATTGACATGTTCAACCACTGAGAAAACCTAAAGAGAATTACTTATGGGGTACTGAGACAAGGAACACCAATGGGGTGATACCAAGTGCAATTAAAACACAAAAGAAGGACTCTAATGCTACGCAGAGGAAGTCCCAGCACAGCATCAGAAAACCAAGGGGAGGAGGCGTGAGAGAGAGAGAAGCCGGGAGTTCCAAATCAGCTATTGTAACGAAGCTGAAGGAAACTGGGAAGCACGGCTTCCAATGCTGAAGGGAAACTCGTGTGTAAAAGTGCCTGAGTTGCACTGCAGCACAGAGGGGCTGATGGAAGCCAAAGGATTGGAACAAGGTTGCAAGTGGGACCTAATTGGAGGTGGTGGCTGGACCGGAAACACAGGAACTGTCTTACCGAAACCGAAACCACTTGCAGAGAGGAACTGCGGAGTGTGCCGAAAGAAGAGAAAAGCACGGGCCAAAAAGCAATCCCAACAGGAAGAGAAGCCCAGTGATGCAATACCTGAATCAAAAAGGTAACGGGGAGAGCTGGAGACCCAGGGAAAGCACTGAGTAGAATGAATGGAGTACTCATGTTTGTCCCAGTGAGATACAACTTTACATGAAGAATGAGAACCATAATGGGGCGATTCTTACTCGTCCCAGTGGGGCACCAGTTCATACGAACAGTGAGACTCATTACTGGTTTACTCATACTTGTCCCAAAGAGGCACAAACTCATAAGAAGAGTGAGAATCAGCCCTGGGTCACCCATACTCCTCCCATTGAGGTATAAGTTGACAAGAAGCGGAAGATTTATAACTGGAAGAACAATGATTGTGGTAATCAAGATATATGAGTGGACATTGAAACAAGAGAAACTTCAAAATCTGTGTAATAAGGAAAAAGTATAAGACCTCAAGAGGTCAAGAGAAGAGAAAGCAGGAAAAGTGGAAGAGCCCACTAATTGAACTTGATGACTTGATAAAAGTGATAGCAAGAACTATCTAAAAATTAATTAATAACTGAATCTGCTGAGAAAGCATCCCATGGGAGAAGGGAGTCATTCTCCTGTGCCTTAGTTGGTCTGTTAGTAGTAGGGTCAGATCAGATTAGCTTTGGACAGTAGATAGACTTTTATTTTGGACTCGCCGAGGACTGACAAGCACCCTAGTTAGTTTTGTTAGGTAGGGAAGCCAACGCTTAGGCCTTTTTTAAGTCAGGCCTTTTTCCCGTTTTCTTTAAATAAAAACCAGCTCAATATGGAAGTTCCGAGTCTGTCTCCTTCTTCTGACCCACCACAGCTGATATTTACCTTATGTTGTATTTCTTTAATGCTACGTGTGTTAAATATCCCTTGATTAGGGGTTAAAATAGCTCTTAAAATGAGAGGTATTTGCCATACATGATTTAACCTACATGTAGAACAAGCAGTCCATATTGTTTGGCCTCCTTGTTACAAAAAACTATTATTTTCCATTAAACCAAGTTATGCTTTAGTGCATTCCTTTCAATTTTGGGTCACAAAAAGATGCAGGAAGGCTGTTAAAATGGGTTTCTAAACTCTGAACGGGTGGGCAGAAGTTAAGGAGGCCACCCTCGGTTTAGTGAAACAGTGGAACCATCTGGATAAGCCAGACCAATCTAGGTATCTTGGCAGGGGGTCAAGACTAAGTCTTAGGAGGGGTGAGAGTGATCGAAGCCCACAATGTGCACACACAGCAACAAACCACAAATT
Source organism: Ambystoma mexicanum (assembly GCF_040938575.1). Classification (NCBI taxonomy): domain Eukaryota; kingdom Metazoa; phylum Chordata; class Amphibia; order Caudata; family Ambystomatidae; genus Ambystoma; species Ambystoma mexicanum. The sequence goes on from NC_090921.1 coordinate 562,931,026, forward strand.
ACTCTTAGACAAGTGTATATGAAAAATATCTATACATTTATTGACGTCCGGACGAAATAGACACAAGTAACTTTAGCAATGAGAAAACAGTTATTACACAAATCCTTAAATTATAAAATATATATACATCACAGTTCCTAATGCTATTCAGTTACAAGATATAACCAGAACCTTTGAAGAGAGGGCTATGTTCGTACACAAATGGCATTAGGTAATTTTTCAGAGTTCGTTCCATAACTTTCGAGTTCTACCCTAAGAAGTGGGGAGCCTTGTGCTCAACAGTACAGTTGTGCGTAAAAATGCCTGATTGCGCAAATGAACAAAAAGCAGGTCTTCTTTCTTGGGTGCAGCAAGTCAGGAATGGGCTTGAGGCGATGTAGAATTGCTTCCCACTACTCAAGTAGGCCCTGTCCTTGGCGGCAAGCAGTGTTCAAATGAGGAGAATAGCTAGGGAGCGCAGGCTACCGCAGCTAAGTTTGAATACCTTTAAGGGATACTCATGCGTAAAAATGATCGGTTGTGCCAGGGGGCCACCGTTAAGTGATGCAAGTACTCACCGACCCTCAACACAGTCTGGACCAAACTTTCCCAGTTTAGTTGGTGCCCTGGCTCTCAGCTGCTGCGCTGGAGAACGATTGTCCGAGTTGCCTCTCTCAGCTTCCAAAGGAGGCATGAAAAAAATTCTGGTGCAGCTAGCTTCAGGGCACAGGAGAGCAGAACAGCAGGGGAACTATTGCGACCGTCAACAAAAAGAAGTGACTTGGGAATCGTGGATGCAGGCAGCGTTGTGCATTCTCCTAATTCAGGGCCCAGAGGATCTAGGCCTACAAAATTTGGCGGAAAAATGAATGGGGCCACAAGCAAGCAATGTCCCAAGTCTCAGGTTTGCACTCGAGACGGCGGCAGTGCTGCAGATTACCCTGAGATAGAGCTGGACCGTTCGCTCAATGGCCCAGGAACACTTCCGAAGGGGCTTGTTTGGTCTGTAAGCAGGGGGCGCTGAGTGTAGTTGTTTCCACTATCCAAAGGGGTGAAGTGCCTTGGCAGGCCTTCTTGATCGAAGAAGAATGCAGAGGTACGATGGGACAGCAGAGGGCAAAGGGTGCCAAAACCTTCCAAAGCGTCTCTGCTTCTTCATGGAGGAGACTTGGCTCCTTCCGTAGTTCGATGAGAACACAGGTGATTGACCTGGACTGGCTGCTGAGCCCCTTCTCTTATCCAAGATTAGCTTTGCGTGAAAATTCGAGGACTTCCAATAGAAGATCTGCTCTCTTGCACGCATCCCAGACGGGGACCAATCACAGCCCATGGTGGTCTCAGTCATTCAAGCACTCCAGACACCCTGGCACCAGTAGTGTGGATTGGGACTAGACAGTCCCAGGCCTCTCCCTGGGCACACATACGTGACAGACAGAAGCACACGAAAGAGATTGGTTTTCGCGTGAAGGTGCATGCCCAAATAAGGAGAACCAGGGTTACTCGACCTGGGGGCAGGCAAGGGACAAAATGGCCATGGGACAGAACAAAAGACTTTGCGGCTCTGCAATATTCGGACCTGGACACAGTCTTGAGCCAAACACGGTAACTCAGTAAAAAGTAAAAAAAGAAGTAAAACATTATGAAAAGTAACTGCTGCCACTAGTTCATCCCAGGCATAGTTGTACAATAACCAAAAAATCCTTTGAGGGTGTCTAGGGCCATAAAACAAAAAGGGACCTCAGCGCACGGTACTGGAAGGTACATTGTGCACTGTTAAAAAGTTACCAAGAAATGGCAACGTAGTCAAAGCCTAAGGGAAATATAGTTTCCCAGTATTGAAAGTCTCAGCGACGTGTCAGTTTCCCCCATAACAAGTGAGCAAAAGCCCAGAGGAGTTCAGCTGAAGGATGGGCTGCACTGGAAAAAGTCAGGTTAGGATAGCCAAACAAAAGCAAAACGTTTGGGGGTCCATAAATGGAAGGAAAAATGCACATAAATTAAATCTTTCCTAACAGAGGCCATATCGCGTATGTGTTGCTCACATTCTGGTGTATTTTGTGCATTTTGTATTTTCTGCTATTTTGTATCATGTATTTACTGATCTCTTGTAATTTAATTTTTCTTGTTCTTACTCAGCGCCCTGATGCCTGAGGGCCTGGCGCGCTATATACATAAATAAACAAATACAATGTTCAGAGGAGTCATTGCAGTTCCTTCTGTGTTTTTTATTCCATTGGAATAGCAAAAGTGTAAACCACTAAAGTCCTATATCCCATTCCATCCCACAAACGGGGATACAATGTTTTTTTGCCTTTTTATGAAATACTGCATCTGGTATTTTAGAAATAACACCATTTTGGCAGGACTTTACCACACTAATGGTGGCAAAGTGACAGCAGACAGGCCTTGGAAGGAAGACGGTTAGGCACAACTGCATTCCATTAGGTGGGGGAGAGTAGAGTGGGCTGTAACCTTTGTCCTTCTCCCTCTTGGGGGGTTTCCACTGCATCCACGCCACGGTAACTGTGGTTATTGGCATGGTTTGTGGACCATTTCCCCACTTCCCAGAGAAGGGACCTGAGTCCCAGGCCTTGCAGGGACCATTACACTCTGTTGCTGGAGTAGTATTTCCATGTGGACCGGATGCCCTGTCATTGTTTACAATCTTCAACGACCTTGGTGTGGAATATTGGTCTTTCAGGTGGCACCCTTCATACAATTAGGGAACACCTGCTCACTCTCGGGTGGCTAACCCAAGCTCTTTAAATGCCCTGTTAATTGCCAGTATGCTGTGGCATGGTGAAAATGATACTCTAGTCAGGGGCATTTTTGAGGACAGTCATAATACACATTTTAACCTGAATTCAGATGCACGTGGGTGTCATCTCAAGGGGGCTACTCTGGACGTGCGGGAATTTAGCTTTGAAGTATTCTTTTTTTCTTTTTCTTTTTTATTTACATTTTTCAGAATTACAACGGATGTAACTTAAAAAACATATCAATACAGAAATAGCTGCATAAAATTGGCCTTTCACTTTCGATTCATTCCCGCCCTTTGAAAATACTGCTTGTGCTAACATGTGCTAACACCTCTTACTGGTTTGAGTCCAAAATCCTGTCCCATATTTCATTATATATCTTGGTTTTTTTTTGTTGGTTCCTTAAGATCACTCTTTCTCGTATTGACATCCTGTCCATGTCTTTAGTCCATTTGGACACCAGGGGGGTTTAGTACATTTATTTTTCACTGACATTAGACAGGGTAACATTCATTTTTCTGCTCATTTACGTTCCTTGTTTTACTATTTCACATTGCCCATTAACAAATTATTATTTTCTGTTTGCTACAAATTACCAAGAAATTCCTGAAGGCATGCTAAAACTAGGAAGAATATCTTATTTATTATATTTTCAAACACTTCATAGATAACAGGTTCTCCGGGTGGATATTTAAATTCACCGCCTAAAACATTACCATTACTAAAAAGAAGGAAAACACCAAGGCAGGGAAGCTTGACCAAAAGAGGCTCAATCGCCTGCAGAGAAAGTCAGGTGATGATGCGTCCACCGTGCCTCTTCTGCTCCGTTTCTGGTAGATTGCAGCTCGGCGGACCAAGGTACCATAGGAGGTGCGGCTTTGAGGACCATTGTCCACCTGGAAGCAATCCAAACCTATTGTGGACATTCAGGCTGCTATCTTGACTCATGCAGTGAACCTGAGTCCTCTTCTTCTTCTCGGAAATGCAAGGACCTGATTGATGCCCTGGCTAAGCACAGAATCCTTTAACGGGTCCCTTTGAGGTAGGGTGACCGGATTTTCAATCCGAAAAACCGGGACGACCAACAATATAAAGGAAGGACTACACCCTTACAGCCCGTCCACCAACCCTGCAATCCCCCTAAACAGCCCCCACGCCCACCCCCTTCATCCACCCCGTCCCCACGCCCACCCCCTTCATACACCCCGTCCCCACGCCCACCCCCTTTGTCCACCCCATCCCTCCATCATATTTCCAGCATTGCTCCTGCGTTAACTAGCAGATGTTGACTGTGGAAATAAGCGTAAAACAGAGCGATTGCTCTGATACATGTTACATGCCTTACTGTCCATACGTTTACCAATTGGTCTGGGGGCACATGAGGCTGGCACCTGTAGGGTTGGGGGTTCGAGACACGGCAACATTCTGAGTGTAGGGTATTGTTGATTTACTTTATAATTGTTGCCTACCCTGCCTTTTCCCAAAACAGGGCCTGCCACCCTCCCTTTCCTCAAAACCGGGACAGGGTTTTTAAATTATAAAAAACTCTCGCCAACTTTCGGGGCTGTCCGGCCAAATGGGGACATCTGGTCACCCTAGATTGGGGTTGTTTAGGTAGATGCACTGTGAAACTTGTCTTACTCCTACAGATGTCTTTCCGCCTAAACTAGTTCCAGGAAGCAGCCAAGGTCTGTTATGATATGATATGATATTTATAATGCGCCTTTACGCAAGTGTCTCAAGGCGCGATGAGGCAAGGGAGGGGGAACAAAGGGAGGACAGACAACGATCCTACTTGGCCAGGTGTCATTCAGACCGTTCCTATGGGAAATGCACGAGCTGCCTGTCTTTCCCTGCAAGGAGCCCTCCAGCCTGAAACTCTGGGGCCTGCATGCTCGCGACACACCTCACATCCCAATGTCTCACATATCCTTCAACTACGTACCAAAAGCATGAGGTTGCACCAGCAGAGGTTGTACCAGCATGGGATAGAATTGCACAAGAAAGCCGAACACCATATTCAAAAATGGACCAGAGCAACACAGCACAACAAAACACTATATCATATTATAACAAATCAACAAAGTGCATCATTGTGTACCACCCGCTGAAACATTACGTAGCATATCATAGCTGTTAGGCAAGATTGTATGCAGTACCCTTTGGGTGCACTACAACAACCCTTACCTGCTGGCAATAGGAACCCAACCTTTGGTATAAGTCTGTGTTAAGGATTTCAATCAGGCAACACGCACACCTTGTTCTTGGCCTAGTATGTAGCACCTAACTGAGGTGCTTTTCTCCTTATTTATGTGGATTCAATTTTGGGATGATACACCACTCATATCACACACCCTTTTCAAATACCCCGGGTCACAATGGACCATAAACCAGGCTGGTTGGTCAAATGCAATATTTATTTAATTATTTAAAATTCCCAAGAAATCAAACACTTTTTAATATGGGGCATCAATCACCAATGGGGTAATCGTTACACTGAGAAGGTGAGCAATGCACTAGGTTTGACTTATTAGTGGAGCAGATACACAGAACAGCAGAATAGGAGCGCTTTTGATTTAGGACAGATAGCACACAAGTTAGAATTTCCCCTTGCAATGTTCCCTCAACCCACCAATAATCAATTCTGAGTGGATACAAAGAAGCAGCAGGTACTCAGGAATAAAAAAACTGAAAACAGAATCTAAATCTGACCTTCCCTTCCCTAAACAGAGTGAAAACGGATTTTAAACCCCTTGCAATGTGGTGAAATGACACTCAGGAATGGATAAATCAATAATGAATGTGTATTAAAATCTTGGGGCAAATACGATTCCTTACTAAAGCAACAATGCAAAGATAATAACAATCACAAAGAATGGATTACCATAAGCATACCGGTCAGAAATGAGTGGAAAGTTTAAAACAGATTGCAGTCAAATAACACGTTTAAAATTTACGCTTTTGCAATTCCCGCCTAAAATTACCCAAACGGTTTTTAATCTAAACGGGTGAAATACACTGATTTGGAGTGTGTTTTTTATGTTGAGGGATAGATATAGATCACAGTTACAAAATGGAATTGAAAGTAAGTCTCTAGCTTGATAAATTGAAAGAATTATGCAATATAGAAGGAGGCGCGCTTTGAGTAAAATGAAGGGTGAAATTGAAAAGGAATCCGTTTGTGAAAAGAACAGTTTTACTTTAAACTAGATTTTTAGGACTAAGAAAAGAGGAACGCCACCCGTGACGCTGCAGATGCAACCCTTCACGCAGTGTACCCCTTTTCTTTAAGGAAAATTACTTTATTGAATCAAAATATCGCTAATGACATATGGGCTATGCAAGACAGAAATGAAGAGAAAAGTAGCGCTGATGCTTGGAAATTAATGACACAATGCACAGAGAATTCTGACAGTGGGACAAGTTATCAGGATAAGGAAGGATGACTTATAGAGTGGGATGAGGACAAGGCAAGACAAGGTATACTAGGGATTTCGATGGGGTGATATTCACAATCAACTTTTTAGTTTTGGGCTTTTTGGACAGTCAATCGGATCTGGTCACTACACGGCTGGGCACCTGGCAAACATCTGTGCGGTTCTGGTCGCTGGCTGGAAAGGACTGGACGGGCAATTCTCGTCACTGGATACTACAGGTCATCAGGATAGCAGGAGGGCAGCATGCAGTGAGTGGCCACAAGCCAGGCTGGATCAGGATGCAAAAGGTACCACAGCTTTCTCCTTGTTAATGGGAGATTTAGTGGTTTTCTTTTAGATTTGAGGCCTTGCTGGGAATGGGATCAGCACTGCTTGGGTTTTGCAGTGGGCCTGGAGTAGGATCAGCAATGCTTGGCCTTGTAGTTGGAGTCTGGATCTGGAAAATGACGGGTACAGGAATGCAGCGCAGGAAATCCGGAAGAGTGTGTGTCTAGAGTCTTGTCAGGGTCCTTTATTTATAGTGCATAATGACATCATCAAAGTAGAGGCTGGGCAGGGTTAACTAAGCACACCTCTAAACTACTTGGATTGGACAGGGGTGCTAATCTCTGCCTTGCTCTCACCTGGTTGGATTTCCAAGGGAATGATATCAGATTTATGAGGTGAGTTTTACAATGTCCAAAAACTCCACATTTACTTCACTGAAAATCTGATTTAAACAAAAACATATATTTATACAATTGCAATCTCTCAGCAAATTATATCCACAGGTTACATATTATGTGCAGCACATATCAGTCCAATCCTCCAGTCTGTGGGACCTGTTTCTCCCTTCTGAGACATTTTGGTAATTTTAAAGATGAAAGATTTGGCCTAAAATTCCATAACTTTATGCACAGATCCGAATTATCCCAAGGAATGTATGTACAAAGATTTATGTTTGCAACATTGATACTTTTCGATTTATCCTCAATACTTTGTCCATTCTGTCCCAATGTGTCAGTAACTTGCACTGTGTTTCAAAAGAAAGCACAAAAAAATCACTTTTAAACTGCAACATTTTTACAATTTTTCAAAGTCTAGCTGCAAAGATAGGAGTCTCTAAAGTTTATTCCTGAAATAGTCTTTGGGAACAAAAGGCCATCCCTTTGTTCCTGGGTCAGTTTTTTGTTCTTGTCTTCAAATGCTGCCAACTGTCATTTCCTTCAGAGCATGGTGGGGGTTTTTCCCTTGATTGAAGTTATATTGCCCCTTCACACTTCAGACTTCCTTCCCTGGGAGCTTCATTGTCAGGGTCCCAGCAGAGACGAAAGTCTGATCAACCCTGTAATTATCAGGGGGTTGTCAGTATCTGCTGAGAGAGAGCCCTCCTTTTGGTGCCACCCCTCCAAGCAGAAAACCTGTTTTTCAACTTTTAACTCCAGCCACCATAGTTTTAACATTTAATTTCTGATCTTAGATCCAGAGTTAAAGCAAGCTTGTTGCATTAAATCCAAGTTATATAGTCTCACCAGCAACAAACCCAAGAGTTGTTAAAGACTGGCAGGCTTTCATTCACCAGTGTACTGTTCCACCACCAAGACATTTATTTTTCTTTAATTTGCAAAAGCCCATTTTTTTAAACGTGGTGCAGCTGGCCTTCCTTCTTAAATTCAACTTTTCATCTCCAGCAGATTCACGCACTGCCTTGGAGCTATAGTTATTCTCTTGAAATGCTGGAGTTGGTCTGAAGCACAGATACATTGAAACCGGCATGGCTCAGCTAGTTAGAGTCTCTCTCTGAACAGCTGAGTTTTGGATACTTTTGTAAAGAAAATGACTGCTTTTCCAGTGTAAGTAAAAGTAAAGTTCCTGGTTGATTTTTCTTTAGAGTTGGTTTGACCGGGCTTGTCAATTCAGAATCATGCCTGGTTTTTCTGAGGCACAGGGAGACACAGAGGGCTTGGTAGGGCTTATCAATCACAGTGGCTTTAATGAACAAGGGGGCCTAGCGTCAAAATCATTTTTTGTTAAAGGTGAAAAGGGGTTTCTTTTCAATGGGGATTTTGGCTTTTGCAGCAGAGCAACGCTGCTTTTTCCACTTTCTTCCTTTTGTTTATGCCGGAACACACTGGCAATCTCCTTCAATGTGCCCCCTTTGTTCCATCCTGCCCGATGTGTGCATGGCAGGATGGTGCAACCATTTTTGTTGTTACAAAACGCAGTTTTGAAACATGGCGCTCACAGGAGCCAGCACAACCATTTTGTGGTTTCTGCGCAACTGCAGCCCGGTGATGTGGGGAACTGCTGTTGAGTGGGTCAATATATCCCACATCTGTACTACACAGGTTGGTAGTGTGGTTGAGTAGCCAGGCTTATCTCAAGAGGGGTCAATATGAGCTGTAGGGGAGCTACAGAGAGATTCACAGTGACAAGTATTCAAATAAACTCTTATACACAAGGTTTCTTGATTAATCAATTATTAATTTATTTAACAGTCCATTTGAATAAGGTTTCTTCAGGAGGGAGCAATATAAAGGAACACACAAATATACTAAATCAGCAAATGTCCTTTTCGGATGGCTCACAAACACTACCTACACCCTCAGGTGACTTCAATAGTTAGGTTGTTGTGGACATTAATATATCACTGTTGCATTTAGAATATACTTGAGAGGAGTGTCAAAGAATAAAACAAGTATTCACACAATCATTCTTAACCAGGTAAGTACTTTCAAAGTCCCCCCAATGCAAAGTCAGTTAACCCTTTCCTGGAAGGAACGCAAAACACATCACCAGAGGAGAGAAGAGTCATTCAGGGAGCCAGGCCAGCCAATGTTAAGTTAGCAAAAGTCAAGGTGAACTGAAGCACTTCTTGCAGGTAAGTAAAAGGTAAGTAAAAGTCTTGCTCAATGTTTTAGAAATGTTTGTAGCAAAAATAGAATCAAATGTAGGGTCACAAGCTGTTAGACCTGTGAGTAGTAGAAGATGCAAGCAACTCTACAAGAGCAACCGAGACCAGTCTCAACTGAGATCAAGCAAGGTGGCACAACAAGAGGTAAGTTCTCTTAGACTGTACAGTACCTTTAGGTTGAAGAAAAGTCTAACAGAGGGCTTCAGTTCCTGTGCAGCTCTGCAGCTCCTGGTGTTCCTTTGCCTCAATCGTGAGGACAAGAGGGAGGACTTCTGGGGACTCCTGCACTGCCATGGGACATTCACAGACCGCAACCGTCAATCTTCAAACAAGTGTCACTTTGGTGTTTCAGCTCCTCGCGTCTACCGCAAATAGCAACACCTCTGTTCCTGGCTGTTGACATGGGCTTTCCTTGCATCTGAGGTCCAGCACTCTGTTGAGGTGGCTCAGGCTCGGTCATTCCTGCTTCCTAGGAGTCCGGAGGATCTTCCTGGAGCTCTTGGCCAGCTTAAAAATGCACACAATCTGGTGTTGCTCTCCCTGGCTATTCGGTTCCAGCAGCAACTGCAGTGGACATTCAACCAGGTTCGAGAGGATGTCCAGGTGGCTTACTTTGGAGTTGATTGGTCCCACCAACTCAAAGGGAGAAACCGTTCTTGCGGGGCTTCTCTGCCGATATGAATTTGGAGCTTCAGCACAGCAGCAGGGCTTCACCGGGCAAACCAACAGTCCAGGAGTTGCAGCAGGCATCTCTTCCAAGTTCTTATTCGGATCCCTTTATCCAGTGGTCGACTCTGCATTCCATGCAAAAACCCTTGCCTTTTATGCAGGTTTCTCCCATTCATTCCAGCCTAGCAGTCAGTCACCCAGCAGGTTGGATGTCCTTGCCAGACAGCCAGCCGGCCAGTCACCTAAGAGTGCATTCCTGTCTCCCAGGAGACTAACCACAGGGAGTTTCAGGCCCCTCCCTCGCTTCCTGCCCCAGCCAGACACCCTGGAGCCAGAGGCAGGTTTCACTCGTGAATCCTGCCAAAGACAAAATGAACAAAGGGACCAAATCTGGTTTGGCATGCAGAATAAATCTCAAGAAGGACCATCGCACAAAGAACTGACAAAAAAAGAAGACCAGAGCCATTTTGACAAACATGGCACCCTTGGGTGCTTTACAGTAGCTGCAAACCCAGCCTGTGGTAAAAGCACACCACAGTAGTTAAAAGTAAACCACTGCCACCAGCCATTCATCGGGGAAAGGGTAACATTAAAATGTTACATGAGAAGCTAGACAAAGGGATACTAAGTAACCCCTCCAGCACCCTATTGTAAAATAGTGTGTGCTGGGTCTAGAAAGTTACAAATGTAAGTAAAGTCAATTTCACTTCTCTGCTGTAAGAAACAGTAGTTTATCCAAGAGAAGCTGCTGTGTGACACAATGTAAAAGATGATGCCTATGGAGTTTGTCAGACTCCACAACCAAAAGAAACACCGAAAACACGGAATTAAAATTACAAAGTCCCAATGTGCAGCAACAGAGCTGGGGGGTCTCTAAGGTGGGAGGAATTTAGCACTAAACTGCAAATTCTCCCTAACAATAGCATAACAAAACAATGTATTGCTGTTATCTGTCATGTGTAAAGCACCCGTGTAGCACTGTGGGTGGAATGTGTGTGCAGCGTTGGACAGTTCCGGGAGTGTGGTAGGCTGCATTCCCACATGGTGTAACAATGAGCATGTAACGTTACATTATGTAGCATTTCTACTGTCAGCAAGCACAGATGGCAGGACGTTGAAGTGCTAAAGAGAAGATCTGTAATTCCGAAAATCCGTGATCTGGCATTTTATTATATAATTAAGCCGTACATTGTATAACGGAGGCAACTGCATTGGCAGAGAAGTCTGTGCAAGTTTAGCATTTCTAGCCGTGATGCTTATTATGTATCAGGCCGGGATGGGTGAAAGGGGTATGACCACGCAGAGGAAGCGCATAGGATAGGGTTAGTCAGTTCCATGAAACAGCAGACAGCAAAAGACAGAAAACAGCAGCAAACACAGGTAGAATTAGCAAAAACTGGATTGTCGTGGGACAAAAAGTCATTCGTCTTTCAGACGCAGTTGACGCAGGAAGCCAGGATAATATGTACAACAGGCAACCACTCTGATACACGTGCTACAAGAAGCAGGGTCCTCTCACGCTGTAGGGAAGGGAAGCAGTAACTTGAACAGTATGGAAACTGCATGTTCCATTGGCACAGTGCATGCAGCACCATGAATGTTGTATTCATTGTGGGCTTCCGCTGAATTTAGCGTTCAAGGCTAGCCATACACCTGAAATCCTATCCCATGGCCCACGATATTGTAATGCCACCAGCATCCAGTGCCTGCTACTTGCCCACTCCCAGGGACCACACCACAGCAAACCGCTCCCTGACAAAAGGCGACATAGGAAGCAAACGCCAGAGCCAGTGGCAAGGTATAGAAGCACCCCCCCCCCAACTCACAAGGGGGTTTATGGGGGCACAGGGCTTGCGATGAACTGAGTAAATGGTCAAGGGGATCTGAAAAGCAACTAAAAGGAGCAATGGCAGCTTGCTGGGGGAGCACAGGCCGTCGCTCGCGTCTTGGGGCTCTTCCTACTGGCGGGCTGTCGGTCAAACTTGACTTCTTTCTAGATCACCCTCCTCACCTGCTGGACTCGTAGGGCCCAGGCTTCCCTTAGGTTTGCTACACATATGGGTTGCACTTCACTATACCTCGCTGGGTCCAATGAGCTTTAGGCATGCACCCCAGAATACTGGCCACCGACTCATTGCCAGCACAGGAAGGACAAGGGCTCTTTTTGCAGGACCCCTTGTTCCCCAATGCAAGACATCTGATGTTCTTTTCTTTTAGTATTTTCTTTTTATTCTCCTCCTCAGCACCCCACAATGATCAGGCACTATTCTGCTTACCTCCCAGGTTCTCTGCCTATCTCCTCTATTTGCTTCTGCATCTTCTCCTTCTCTTTCTCTCCCTGCTCCTCGCTGCTGCTCTGTTCTCTCTTACGATCTTTCTGTGTGGTTGTCCCTACTTCACTGTCCAGTCCACTCTTCAGATCGTTCCGCCTTGCGCCGCCTGCTCCACTCACTGTTCAACTCCGAAGGTTCATGAGGTCTCTGCTCGGTTCCCCCATCCATCTATTCCAATTCCTTTGCACTCTTCTTTCCCCGCCAGGTCATTCTCCTTTCTTTTGCCACTCTTCTCCCCTCCATCTCTTTTCCACATCCCCTTTTCACTCTTCCATCCTCCAGCTCTTTGTCTCCTCCACTTGCACTCTCTTTCCTTTTGGCTTTCCTGGCTTCTGCTGCTCCCACCTCCTGGAACTAATCTCCACCTTTCCTTTGCTTGACTTCATCGTCTAAAACGGCTAACCCAGTTCTCTTTCTAGCACCCACAACACCCAGGCTGAACTACTAGTAGCTTATGTGCTCCCTCGGACTTACCTCTTGTGTTCACAAGTGCCCAACTACCTTCACCTGAGCATTGAGGAGGACCTCACAGTGAAAGCACTGACCACTGCAATTTGCTTTTAGTCACTCAGCCGTTAAGATTTTCGCTACAATTGTCAGCGTGTCCCAGTACAGTGACCTTTTAAGAAGGGTGTCTTCCATGTTGTCAACCACAAAGCTCCAGCCACCGCTGCTGCACATTGCCGCCACCACAGCATGCCACCAATCACTGTGGCACGACTCTGGTCCCCAAACCATTCACAGAAGGGAAGTAACTCGCAGTCTGCCTATTATAAATCGTTGTTGCACAATGGTTGATTGAAGACAGCAGGTCCCGCGGCCGGTGTTACTCTCTCGGGTCCTGCTGTTATGAATCGATTCCCCTGTGCACAAGACTGACAGTCACCATAATTCACAAATGGTGTGAAGACCAAGTCTGATGTGCCCGAGAACATTAATGGGGTTGGAGGCAGGTTAGCTCTTTAAGTCATTGCCAAACAATAGAGTTTTGGGAAGGTAGGATACTGCACTTCCCCCCATACCCACCCCGCACTTTTCTTTTCCCCCTTCCCCTGCACTTGTGCGATCTCAATGCCACCTGGCCTAGTAAGATCACTGTCTCTGTCTTCCCTCTGTTCCCCCTCCCTTGCCTCGTCACGCCTTGAAACACTTCTGTATAGGCGAGTTATAAATGTCATATCATATCAATATGGTTGGTGGGTCATGGGCTTTGATGGAAGGGGCAGGGTGATAGGGTGAGCAAACTGTCATTGCTCCTGGGGATTCCCTAAACAAACCGTAAACATGTTTCTGGTCAGAGGAACCATGGGTTTTAGAAAGCCTGGTGTTGGGGAAAGGGTAATTCAAGGACTGTTCTGAAGCCTGAACTATTCTCTAGGCCCATGGCCAAAATGGATGGATACGTTTGACTCTGGCCTGAATTCCCTAGTCTTAGTCTCCCCCTATTTCTAGTTGACCCCTCTTTTGGGGTCCCCTTCCTCCCCTTAACTCTGATACAAACATAATTGTGTAGGTCACTGATGGACTGAGAACCTAGGGAAGCTTTCATGTTTCTCCTCCAGTCCCTACATCCCGTCGATGATGGCACCCAGCTCTCATGGCTGCTCTAGCCCCATCTACTGGTTCAAAGGTGTAACTTCATTGCATACATCCTTCTTTTCACATAACCCCTCCTCCCTTGACGTGGCATCATAAAAAGTGCTCTTTATGGGATATCCTGAACAAAGTCTTGGGGCCAAACCCAACTGTCTATCTGCTTTGTAAATCACTAGATGGCTTCCCTCACCAACCGTTGATGGTTCCTTGTTTCCTGAGGCTGATATTTTGGGTAGTACCTCCCCATTTCCAAAAGCTGTGGAAGAGCTGTCCCCAAAATCATTTGCTCTGGTAGGCACTGCCTTGCTGTTGCTCCGTGACACATATTGCCTGAATAATTCATAGAATATTGGAGACAGTTCAAGGGTTTTTAATGAATGTGATGTGGTCACTCTAAAGGCTGTCTCTCTCGTCTCCCGGGGGGCTCCCTCCAACCTTTTACTTTATTTTACTTTATAACATTTGTAATGCGCAGCCATAAACCCATGGGTGTGAGGGCGCGGACAAAGAACAAACGTAACAAGAAACAAGCAGTGGATATCCTGAGGCAATGAGTTACCGGAGAAAAGGATATCAGATGAATGCTAATTAAAGAGGAATGTTTCAAGACCCTTTTTTGAAATTTTGGAGTTTCTAAGGTGACTGGGCAGGGCATTCCAAAGCGCCGGGGCAACAAACACAAAGGCACCCAACTGCGCTTTTTTGGTTTTAAATCTTGGCTGTTTAAGGATGTTATGATTGTTAGAACGCAAATTTCTAAGGCAGGGTTTTTTCTGTGTACCTTTGTAAATATGGGAGCATCTTGCCGTTACGACATTTAAAGGTGATGACCAAAAGTCTAAAGGATATCCGAGACTCCACAGGAAGCCGGTGCAGAGCTTGACGCGCTTCGGAGACATGGGCCCTGAGAGTCCAGCTACGACTGTAACCGCGCCATTTTGAACCACCTGGAGACGATTGATGGTGGATTTACTGGAGCCTGCTAGCAGGCTGCAGCAATAATCCAATTTGGCTCCTACAATAGCACGGGCGATAGACTCGGTATTCTGTTGAGAGATAAGCGGTCTCAGGTGGGCCAACAATTTAATATAGTAGGTGGCGGATGAAACTATACTGGCTACATAGGGCTTCATGTTAAGCGACTGATCCAGAGCCACTCCCAAGATTTTTACTTTAGGGAGAGTGGGGATTTGAACATAGTCCAGCCTTCCCTAATCCAGAGGGTGCTTTGCTCTAGAAAGTGGTGATCCCTACTATCTAATATCTTCTCTAGCTAGCGGCGAAGGACTAAAGGCAGAAACCTTATTTATCTTGCTCCCTCTGGGACGTACTGAGGAACCCCTGGGCCTTCCTCACAGATTGCAAGTGGTGTTGCCAAGTTAGTGCCCATAGCAGACATCAGGTACGTTTCTTCTCTCACTCACGCACTCCCTTTCTCTCCTCTCTCTGATTCTACAGCTTCTCTCTCCTTCCTCACCCTGCAACTCTCACCCCCTCCTCACGCTGATACTCTCACCCCTCTTTTTCTACTTAGGGATATGATACTCTGCTCACCCTGCCAGGGATATGGTGATCTGGTCATCCTCCCAGGGATATGGTGATCTGGTCACCCTGCCAGGGATATGGTGATCTGCTCACCCTCCCAGGGATATGGTGCTCTGCTCACCCTCCCAGGGATATGGTGCTCTGCTCACCCTCCCAGGGATATGGTGTTCTGCTTACCCTCCCAGGGATATGGTGATCAGGTCACCCTCCATGGATATGGTGCCCTGCTCACCCTCCAGTGAGATGGTTCTCTGCTCACCCTCCCAGGGATATGGTGCTCTGCTCACCCTCCCAGGGATATGGTGCCCTGCTCACCCTCCAGGGATATGGTGCCCTGCTCACCATCCAGGGAGATGGTGTCCTGCTCAACCTCCCAGGGATATGGTGATCTGGTCACCCTCCAGGGGTATGGTGATCTGGTCACCCTCCCAGGGATATGGTGATCTGCTAGGGATATGGTGCTCTGCTCACCCTCCCAGGGATATGGTGATCTGGTCACCCTCCCAGGGATATGGTGCTCTGCTCACCCTCCCAGGGAGATGGTGTCCTGCTCACCCGTCTGTACTAATCTCACTCTCTCCTACCTCTCTACACAATGCAACATCTTATTGAAATGGTTCCATGTGATAATATCCCCGCAAAAATGTCGCCATACAAGGATTGCGCCATTTCTTTGCAGCGATAGTACCATATGGAACCTGCGGGGGACACCGACACCCCTACAGCCCCCGTATTTAAAGGGAGCGGGGGTCACCCCCACAACACACGCTCCCATTTACCCCATATATATTTTCCCCATAAATAATGTCGCCTATGCCTTTTACCGGCGACTATATGAAAGGCGACATTATTAATCGGGATAATATTCCTTGATACCATTGTAACCTCTATGTCCTAGTTGTACCACACCCTCTCTGCCTAGCTCTTCCAACTACCTTCCCCTTTCCTCCTGCTTTACTCCACCCTCACCAATGCTTCCCCTACCACCTTGCACTCCCTCAGCTTTCCTACCACATATTCCCTTTATCACTCTAGCTCTCGTTCTACCCTACATTTTCTCTCTCCCTCTCTCTCTCTGTCTTAAGTCTCCTTTCACACTCACCATGTACACACTCCCACCCCTCCTCACACTACACTACACACAACTGGTACCACTCTCTGTCACAAATACCTCACCTGCACTCTGCTCAGAATCTGCAACCAACTCTTCATCACTCAGCTCCTCTGTTCGTCCTCCACCTGGTCTCTCAATCCACCTTTACATCCTCTGACCTGACCGCTGCTACCCTTCATTCTCTTCTTTTACTTACTGTGTTTCTCCTGCTTCTAAACTTCCCTCCCGGCACGCTTGCAACCTGTAAGCCCCACCCCCTCTTTTCCAGCATGGTTTTGTTTGCAGTATCTGATGGCTTTTCAGCTTGCTGTAGGTTTGGAATTCTGTTTTTCTTGTGATTTACCTCCTGTGCTGGTGAGTTTGGTTTCAAATATTGTTTAGGGGTGGACTTCTCACTCCCAGTTCGTTGAATGGGCTGAATCTGATAAGCTAAGTGATAGCCGATGGTAGCCTGCAATGCGTTTTCCATGGTAACTTGATCTTACTGCTGGACTGGACGTTCCAGCAATGGTGGTAATTGCACGCAAAATAGCTTCTTCACCTCTTCCAGCATTACCCTGGATCTTTCCCTGCTAGATATAGAAGCTGTTAGGAGTCGCTGGTCTCACAGGCAATGCCTGTGATACTCAGAGTCCAAGCTCAATCTCTCCTGCATTCCTTTCCTTAAAACTTCAGACCTGGTCTCAAACCTGCATTAAGGGCCTGGTAGGCAGCCTGGAGTTCTTATGTCAAGAAGGAGGTGATGAATTTTCACCACTGTTTGTTTTCCTATTTGATTGTCACTGATCCTTTCAACATTGGTACAAAAGGTACCTAGCTCTTCCCCAGCAAGGTATTTAAATAGGGCAGAGCAGGTGATGGGTGCAGAGGGGGCACCCTCCTGAGTTGAAGGGCCCCATCTTTAAGCTCCACAGTAGCTTTGAGCTGTCCAGACACCTGCTCTTTAGGGATGTTTTCCAGAGCCATGAGTTGATCACTGCATGAGTCAGGTCCACCTCTTCCCGTCAGGGTTGGTTGGTCCGGTGCCTCTTGGTAATAATCAGAGACATGGCTTAATCCCATGAAGATAGGTGGCTGGTTAGCAAAGTGTGTAGCCATGATTTTTAGTCTATGATCACGCTGACACGGTTGTCTGGAAATGGGTTTCTCTTCTATTCATCTTTGGGACTTCAGCCTGCGAGTGGGTAGCTCTTCACCGGGATCTCTTATGGGCAACCCTGAAATGATTAGATTATCTTCTACTGGGGATTAAATAGCCCACCTAGTGACCTTTAGGTTAGGAACTTAAAAGCTAAGCAGTGATTCTAAAATGTATTTTGAATTGTCTCTAAAACCCTTACTTGCACTGCTTTGTAATGAGAGAGTACATCTTGGTGTTCAAATAATTTGGTGCAGGGTTCTCAGGGAATGTATGGGTAAACTTTTATCAAGTCAAGGTATGAGATCCCACTCTGACACCACTATATGTCATGGCAGATGCTTCAAGAAACAACTCAAAACAAATTAAAAAAAATATCATACATTTATTTTACAACAGAAATATGTCCAGGACTGAAATTAAAAGGAGCCATTGCAGTTAGCTTGAGAACCATAGTACACCCCTCCCTCCCATTCCTGAGGCTCTACCTGCTGGCGCTCAAAGAAAATTCACTCAAAGTCAATGGGGTGTTCAGTGTCTCCTGCACTTTTTTCTTGGCTTAGTTGATCGTCTCACCTGCTGTCGCTGTAGTCCGGATGCACAGTTCATTCGCTGGACTCCTGGGATATGGGCTTGCCACACCTCAGTAGTGCTTAGCAAGATCTCACTGGGTCCAGGAAGCTTTGGGATGCACCCGGAAATACTGGTGTCCATTTCTATCAAAAATCATAAACAGCACAGAATGGACAGGAGCTCTTTTCACAGGACTTCTCCATTCCGCTTATCAACCCCATGGTCTAGTCCTCTTTCTGTCTTTTCTATTGTCCTTTTCCTCAATGCCAACAATGATCAGTCCCTCTTCACCCCGCATCCTAGATTATTTTATTCACCCGTGGGGGATTTTGGCTTTTCATCCGGCTATGTCTTCTCCTTCTCTTCCTCTCTCTGCTCCTCACTGCTGCTCAATTTTCTCATAAGAATTTTCCGTTTGCCTGCCTCTTCTTCACTCTCTTCTTCCCTCTTCTGACCTTCCCGCTTGCACTCTCACCACCACCCAGTGTTCACCTTTTCAGGTTTGTTAGGCCTTTGCTTATTTCTCCACTCTCTGTTTCCCCTTACTTCTAACACACTCACTTTTCACTCTTCTCTCCCCTTATGGTCCATTTCCCTTTCTTTCCTGACTCTTCTCCACTCCAGCTCCACTTAACTTTCTTTTCACTATTCACCCCTCTAGCTCTCTCCCACCTTCCTTTCTTATTCTTCTCTCTCCAGCTCTAATCTTCCTCCCCCTGCATCTGCTTTCCTTTTGGCTTCCCTTGCTTCTGACGCTCCTACCCGTTCGCTCTACACTTGAACTTCTGATCACTCGCCTTCCTTCCCTAGCACCATTAGCACAGTGTTCTTCCCAGTGCCCACAGCATCTGGCCTGAATTGTTGCTGTCTTCATGCTCCCGGAGACCTGGCCTGCGAATGCCCGATTACTTTCAGCTTGGGTGCGCAGCGTGTGCACACAGGGAATGTTCATTGCAATTTGAATTGGACTCCTTAGCTGTTATGATTTGCTCCTTAAGTGACAGCACAGCTCAGTAAAGTGGGCTGTCAAGAGGGATGTCCATCACCTTTCCACCCACACCGCCCTGGCCCTGTTGTTGCCACTTGTCTCTTCCACAGCATGGCACCAATGTGTGGACACACAAGTGATAAAACACTGTTCCACATTTATTGTTTGTAGACAGCAGCATACCACAACTAGTGTTTCAGTTGTCAAGTATCAAGATAGCCACTGTGCAATTTTTGGATGCTTTATTTCCTGATAAGTGTCACGGAATTGATTTAAGAATTGGCGTAATCTGAAGAGTTTTGCCAAGGTTAATTCTAACTGTATATTGATAAGGCCGTTAATTGTTTCTTTTTGTCCTTTCTTTTTGTGTATGTGATTTATTTGTATGTACTGGGCATGGAGGCTGACATTTTGCCCTTGTTTTAGTTATAAAACTTATATTGATTCTTTTGTTTTTTATTTTTTGTGTTTCACTTGTTTATGTAATGTTATTACGGAAAGATCATTTTAAGGCTATTTATATTGTATTGTGGCTTACATGCTGTGAAATTTGAAAGGTTGATTGTATCAACCAAACAAATAAAAAATAAAAAAAAACAACTAGTGTTTCGCTCATGGATCCAGTTGTTATTTTTTACATTGATTTTGTTTATTCATACATATAGCAAAACAAATGTTTTGTATAACAATTGACAATTCATCATCACATATAGACACAAGTATAAAAATGTACCAGCACATGACTCACAATTCATATATGTACAATACAGTTCATCATAGAATCACTCAATACAGCGTAAAATCAGTACTATCTGTTTATAAAAAGCAGTCATAATATATATCAAATTTAGGTCATCACCATGCACAAATTGCAGCCATAGATCTTCTATTTCACTAGGATCATAGCAATTGTTATAGGACTTCATATGTTTATATCGGACAGCATGCAAACTATCACATAAAATTAATAAGTGATATAGTGTCTCTGTTATATTGTTTCCACATAGGCGGCACATACGCTTCGAGCAAGATAGTCCCATTTGTGCTCCTTGAGTTTCAAGAGCCACTGTTTTATTAAATTTGAGTAGGAGATATAATCGAACAGTTTGTGGACTTGGATACACATTAATATAGCCTGGTGTACATGTTCTGATAATGCGCTCTTGACAATAAAGACCGCTATGCAATTTAGTGGCAAGGTTGGTTAGCTGTTGTTCATAAATTTCTTTCAATACTCTTTTCAGCTTTAATTTTATACTCAAAATACCGAGATTGCTATGTGTGGCCACTAAACAAATCCAATTGGAATGTCGTTTTTTCAATTTGCCCATTATTCCAAATGAAGCAGGCCTGTCCAAACTCATCATAGCGGTGATATAGGGTACAATTAGGGTGTCAACATTCAGACGGTTTAACTTTTCGAAGTTTAACACACAATGATTGATGAAGACATATGACATTCCTAGTAAATCAAATTCTAGATAGATATACTCCAAACTTATAGCGGTTGGTAAACAAAATCATTTACGAAGTAGGCGTGCTTCAAACCGTTCCACCAACTTAATGATATTGTGTCCCCAAATGATTATTGCATACAGTAATATGGCTCTGATTTTGGCTATATATATGGTCAATACTGCGGATACGGAGTAACCACAGTTTCTGCCAATGAAAATGCTCAAGGCGTTGGTAGCAATGGTGCAACGACTTTGAATAGATGTCCATTGGGCATTCCAATTCAGACGGTCATCCACGATAACACCCAGATACTTATAGGATCTTACTTGTTCCACCTTTTTGTTATTCAATTGCCACACATAGTTTTTGGGATTTCTTTTTTTTTACTGAATACCATCACTTTACTCTTATCAATGTTGATAAGTAAACCATTATCGGAGCAGTATTTATCAAGAGCGTCCAACATAAACTGAAGTCCGGCAGCAGTAAAATCCAGCAGGATTAAATCGTCAGCATATGCCAACCAACCTACAATTACATCAGAGATTTTCACAGGGTTCGCTTTGCTCAGGCTAAACGCCAATTGCATGTCTGCCAGGTACAAATTAAAAAGCACAGCAGCAACCATGCACCCCTGTTTTACTCCACTGGTTGTAGGCAGGGTTGCAGATAATTTGCCCTCAGCATTTAAACGTATCCGCACTGTTGTATTGGTGTGCAGCATCATAAGCATGCAGAGAAGACCCAATGGAATTCCTCAATTGTGCAACTTTTGCCACAAACGGTTTCTCTGCACCGTATCAAACGCCGCAGAAAAATCGATGTATGCACAGTACACATCGAGATTGCGTCTATACCAGGCATGCTAGACTGCAGTGGACAGTAACAGCAGGCTGTGCACTGTGCCCAACCCTTTTCGAAATCCAATCTGGTTTGGTGGTAATATATTTTTTTCTGTTGTTCATGCATTAAGTTCCTGCAAGAGGACACGGGCAAAGATCTTGGATGACGTGTCAAGCATGGCTAACATACGGTAATTATTGGGAGAGTCCCAGGCACCCTTTTTATGAACCGTAAGTACATGGCTAGATTGCCAAGACTGGGGGATCAATCTGGATGCTCCAATCCGTGTGAACAGTAAATGAAGGGCAGTTGCCCAGAGTTCAGGCTGTTTTTTTTTATCAAGAGATTACACACGCTATCAGGCCCTGCTGCTCTCAAGTTGTTTAACTTTATGATCATCTCAGTTATATCTAATATAGAATATTGGCAAACCCAATATTCTACTGGGATTTGCAGTTTGCTATAGTTTGTAACTGATCGACCCAGGGTACTGCTTAAATGACTATACCATTGATCTTCTGTTATGCAATTAATAGTAAGGGGGCTTGGGTGAGAATGTTGAAGTAGTTGCCATATACCGACGGTATTACTAGTGCTTGCTTTTTCAGCAATTTGTTTCCATAATTTAACACCGCACTTCAACTTATGGTGTGACAACCATTTCCTGTGACAAACAAATCTGTCTGTGGTGCCTCAGACATTTGTTGGAACACAGGGAAAGGTTGCCCTTGCACTTTTAGCAAAACAGGGGGATGTTTTGCAGGGAGAAGCATTACCATGGTCGGTGGTGGGTGATGGGATTTGATGCAAGGGTCAGGGTGATAGGGCGAGCATCTCCTCATTGCTCTTCTCTATTCCTTATCAGAAGTACCATGGCTTTTTAGAGAAGCTGGTGGTTAAAAGGGAGTGATTTGGAGTCATTTCTGAATTGCCCCTCCCCATGTGCTATTCCCTTGACTCTTGATAGATCCTTTAACCTCGTGCCTGCATTTTCGGGTCTTGATGACCCTTTATTTTAGGGCCCTCCTGCCTACATCCTCTGCCTGGAGGGCTTTTGGGCTCTGGCAGAAGCATAACATTTCCTGGGCTAAGATGGGCTGAGGCGCCTATGGAACACACCATTTGCCTCCTCTGGGCCCCACATCAAAAACCGGGCGTTGAGACGTGCCCCAAAGGGGCCTCATGCCCCGCAAACCAGCCCAACCCATGCGACTTCATCACAGAGTTAATTGTAAAAGGAAATATAGAAAACATTGGGAACCACTATTTGTGGAGCGACACTAAGGCGAGGGTCTGGTTCTCACTCATGATCGCAATGCACGCTGCCTTTGTAACCTATTAACAGCGAATGGGAGGTTTTCTCATTTCAGACACTTTAAATTCAGTTTTTTCTATGGAACATAAGATAGAGAGAAGCATTCAAAACCCCCGCCAAAAGAAGAATTGTACGCTGTCTGAGGAGACAGGACAACAGGAGAAGTGAACGCTGTTTGAGGAAGCAGGCCCAGGAAAAAGACAAGAAGAGAAAAAGCTGACAGAGGTAACAGGGAGTACGAACTTGGAACGCCGTGAAGTAAATCGCGTGTGAACCGACAAGAAGTACAGATTTCACCCACTCGCTCTCCACGAAAAGCACGTACAAGGAAATGGCGTTCTACACGTACCTTTTAAACATTCCCACACGTCCAGCGTCACTTCCGCGTGTATGCGCTAAGGCCCCATCCTCCAATTACACGAGCTGACACTCTGACGTGCAGTCATTGGACATGTAGCATGCACCCGTGTACAGGGAAACGCCCGTGCACGCATGTCACAGATGCGCATACGCGCTGGTGGCCTTTGGGCCAATGAATTTGCGTACGTGTGCTGACACACTTAGGCGCTAAGGCCCTTTCCTCGAATTACACGCAGACGTGCTGGATTTTCACATGCCAAATCACTCCGTATCAAGCTGGCCACGCGTAAGCACACGGAAGACCACGCTCCTGCCCAGAAGGCCGAATTACTGCCCCCCAGAGCCCCGAGCATGCTCCCACCTGCCATCTGCTGCTGCCTGATTGCCTGCTGCCCACGTGCCCTGCCATTTGCTGCCTGCACATCACCCAGGGGTGCTGTTGCTGTGACCACCCCTGCTGGAACCGAAGACTCCCGACTGGGATTCCATCGCTCCACAGACCAGCCCCAGGACCCAGTTGCCCACCCACTTCTGCCTCTGGGGTTGTCATGTCGGGCACTGCTCATGCTGTTGTATGTGTATGGATGGTGCTGGCTGTTGCGATATGGCTGTGGTATGGCTCATGTGTGCGAGTTGAAATGACATGTGTGTTGGCGTTTGTGATGCCATGTCTGAGGTTTGCCAATGCCACTCATGTACAACTGTCATGTGTGTATGTGTCCATTGTACAGTGCCCTGATGCCTGTGTTTTATTTCTCCCTGTCTGCAGCGTCAACTGATGAAGAGGGCGGAGAAGGTGCTGTGGAGCACAGCGGCGGGGATCGCACCGCCAGCTGGAGACGCAAGGCCCGGCTCCCCTCCCAGGTTGTGATCTCGTCGGGGAGTGAGGAGTCCAGTGCCGCGTCCCAGGCCGCAGCTGCCGGGGGGAGGTCCAAGAGGCAGAGGTCAGAGTTGGACTCCTCTGCAGCAGAAGGGGCAGCTGGGACCCCCCAGGGCCCAACGGGGGAAGATGGCACGGAGTCATCCAGGTTGGTGGGGGGTTTGGTGGAGGAGGAGGCCGTGCAAGCGACAGAGACGGGGTCTGGAGGTGGGGATTCCACTGGTGCTAGTGGTGCAGTGCAGGACCAGTGGACAGGAGGCAGCACAGGCCGCTGCGCAGGTGCCTGTGTGCAATCCTCTCACTGCATCATCTTGCACCAGCAGGGATGCCTACTTCCAGACCCGTTTTCAGACAGGGGATGAGCTTGCAACAACTGGCCTTCCCCTGCCTGCAGACGTGGCTATCCAGGTACGGGTTGAGCCTGTCCTGACTGGTGTGGCGTTGCGTCAACGGGCCATGCGAGGTGACCTGCAGTCTTTTCATGAGGAGATTGCACGTCATCTCGAATGGCTCGTTGACCGCGTCGTCCTACTGGGACAGGTCACCCAGGCTGGATTCCTCCGTTTGCTGCAGCTTGCTCCGACCCCCTCCTCAACTGAACACCCTATGCGCCAGTCGTCCTCCGTGCCATCTTCCCACCCATTTGTCACCTTGGTGCCCTGTGGAGCTGCCTCTGACGGTGCGGCCAGGCTGGTAGAGGAGGCATCCCTGTCACAGTCGGGAGTCGGACGTCCAGCAGGGGTGGCCACATCAACGACTGCACTCCAGCCGGTGGAGGATGTGCAGGCAGCAAGAGCCAGGGCACGGGCACAGGCACAGCAGCAGCAGCAACGAGGTGGGAGCCATGATGGCTCAGGGCCTTCGACATCGGAGGGGCAGGCATCGGCCGGAGGGCAGGAGGACCCAGGACGGGAAGTGTCTTCCGTGTGGCAGCGGTTGGGCCACGCCATAGATGCGGAGCGGCAGCAGGCGGAAGAGGCACGGCTCACGATGGTCAGGGCGGAGAACTCCATGCGGAGGGCCCTGAGACGGGCCGAGTGCCTCGAGGCAATCCGCAGGGAGTTGGAGGTGAACATGTCATCGGCCCTGCGGACCCTCGGGGGCATGGAGGAGGACCACCTCCGGGACATTGAGCAGGTGTTCGATGATGCCCTGGGCCGGAACATCCCGAAGTGAGCCGTCAGACTGGCCCGCTGCCCTTGTAAATAGTTCTGTAGTTAGTGTTAGGTTTCCTTTGCTTTTTTATATTTTTTGGACCTTTTGGACAATGGACCACATTTTTGTATATAGTTTTTTTTATTAGGTAGTGTTCTTAGATAGGTTTAATTTCTCCTGTTGGGATCATGGACCCTGGATTGTTTATCTGTATATAGTTGACTTTTGTATTTTTTTTTTTATTTTGATTTTACCCATGGAGCAATGGTTTTTGGTTTTAATTTTCCATTGGATTTACTTTTGTGAACTGTGAGTTTGGACACCTTTCCTTTGGATTATGATTCGTGGTTTTACATTATTTTACGGACATGCTGCTTTTTGTTTTTAATTCCCATTTTCGTTTGTTTATTTTTGATTCCATTTATGTTGCTTTTAATACATATTTTTTCATCATACTTCAATGTGTAGTATCATCTCATTGGTTTCATGCATGTCATGATATGGGTTTTGACATTCACTGACACCCATTGTGTGTATGTGAGGGACATGTCTGCATTTACATACTTTCCATTGGGGTTGTATCATGTAATTGGCATTTCTAAGTAGGTGGATGGAATACTTGGGTGGGTGTTTGGCATGTGGAGGCTGCCCATAAGGGCCAGGGATCTAGATTGTGATGACGTGTTGGCTGGGGGACATGTTTGGGGGCATGCTGGAGGGTGCCCCACAGTGCTGGGGGTAGGGGTGCAGGGGGACATAAGTTGGACATGAGTGGGGGCCTGGTGGAGGGTGCCCCACAGTGCTGGGGGGTGAGGGTGCAGGGGGACATGAGTTGGACATGAGTGGGGCCTGGTGGAGGGTGCCCCTGACTGGTGGGGGGTGGGGGTGCTGGGAGACATGAGTTGGACATGAGTGGGGGCCTGCTGGCAGGTGCCTCTGACTGGTGGGGGGTGGGGGTGCTGGGAGACATGAGTTGGACATGAGTGGGGGCCTGGTGGGGGGTGCCCCTGGATGCAGGGGGGTGGGGTTGCAGGGATACATGAGTGGGGGCCTGGTGGAGGGTGCCCCTGGATGCAGGGGGTGGGGTGCAGGGGGACATGAGTTGGACATGAGTGGGGGCCTGGTGGAGGGTGCCCCACAGTGCTGGGGGTGGGGGTGCAGGGGGACATGAATTGGACATGAGTGGGGCCTGGTGGAGGGTGCCCCACAGTGCTGGGGTGTGGGGGTGCAGGGGGACATGAGTTGGACATGAGTGGGGCCTGGTGGAGGGTGCCCCTAGATGCAGGGGGGTGGGCGTGCAGGGGGACATGAGTTGGACATGAGTGGGGGCCTGGTGGAGGGTGCCCCACAGTGCTGGGGCGTGGGGGTGCAGGGGGACATGAGTTGGACATGAGTGGGGCCTGGTGGAGGGTGCCCCTGGATGCAGGGGGGTGGGGGTGCAGGGAGACATGAGTGGGGGCCTGGTGGAGGATGCCCCACAGTGCTGGGGGGTGGTGGTGCAGGGGGACATGAGTTGGACATGAGTGGGGCCTGGTGGAGGGTGCCCCTGGATGCAGGGGGTTGGGGGTGCAGGGGGACATGAGTTGGACATGAGTGGGGGCCTGGTGAAGGGTGCCCCACAGTGCTGGGGGTGGGGGTGCAGGGGGACATGAGTTGGACATGAGTGGGGCCTGGTGGAGGGTGCCCCTGGATGCAGGGGGGTGGGAGTGCAGGGGACATGAGTTGGACATGAGTGGGGGCCTGCTGGCAGGTGCCCCTGACTGGTGGGGGGTGGAGGTGCTGGGAGACATGAGTTGGACATGAGTGGGGGCCTGGTGGAGGGTGCCACACAGTGCTGGAGGGTGGGGGTGCAGGGGGACATGAGTTGGACATGAGTGGGGGCCTGGTGGAGGGTGCCCCACAGTGCTGATGGGTGGGGGTGCAGGGGGTCATGAGTTGGACATGAGTGGGGCCTGGTGGAGGGTGCCCCTGGATGCAGGGGGGTGGGGGTGCAGGGGGACATGAGTTGGACATGTGAGGGGGCCTGGTCGAGGGTTCCCCACAGTGCTGGGGGTTGGGGGTGCAGGGGGACATGAGTTGGACATGAGTGGGGCCTGGTGGAGGGTGCCCCTGGATGCAGGGGGTGGGGGTGCAGGGGGACATGAGTTGGACATGAGTGGGGCCTGGTGGAGGGTGCCCCTGGATGCAGGGGGTGGGGGTGCAGGCTGACATGAGTGGGGCCTGGTGGAGGGTGCCCCTGGATGCAGGGGGTGGGGGTGCAGGGGGACATGAGTTGGACATGTGTGGGGGCCTGCTGGCAGGTCCCCCACTGTGCTGGGGGGTGAGGATGCTGGGAGACATGCGTTGTTGATCAGTGGTGCAAGGTGACATGTGGGTTGGCTGGGGGGCATGCCCATGGTGGATGGCCTGCCTGCGGGACATGAGCAGGGGTGCAAGGTAGTCCCCTGTGGTGTGGTTGCGTGCAGGGGCTGTGGAGGGTGTAGAGGGAACACCTGGGAGGACCCACACAGCCAATTCACGTGTAGTACTCCCCGGGCACCCCTGAAATACACGTGCCCTGATGGAATCGCGTGTGATACTTCCAGCGCACCCCGGAAATACACGTACCCTGCTGATTTTGCGTGTGATACTTCCCGCCCACCCCGGGAATACACGTGCCCTGATGGATTTGCGTGTATTACACGTACCCAGGACAATCGCGTGTGAAACTTCCCGCGAACCACTGAAATACACGTTCCCCGCTTGGCGTTTGCTGTTTGGCAGCCCGGTGAACTGGTCCAGGGTTAGCGCAGACATTTGCGATGAATTGGGAATTTTGATGGCTTTTTCTTGCGCAAGGGCGTTCTTGGGGGCGTAACTGGCGCTGCTGCAGGGTCGCTGCGCCACTCTGCACCACGGCTGGTTTAGGAGGCTAAAATCCTTGAATACGCTGTGCGATGAAATGGATTTTATTGCACGCGGCTGGCGCAGTGTATTGCACGGGGACACTGTGCGCCAGCCGCATGCGCCACTTTTGTGCGAAATTCTATGAATTACCCTGATAGTCTGTACGATTAGTGGGAGTGAGGCATTTAACGACCACTATGGCTTCTGGCAGCTGTCTTGCCTTAATAAGACTGTCCAATAAGGATGCATGCTGCACTTTACTTTACTTTATTAGATTTATATTGCACGGCCATTGATCCTTGGGCTTAAGGGCGCAACAAGACAGAAACAACAAGTAACAGTTAGGCATAAGTAATATGCGAGGAGATAAGAGTCATTCATGCAACTAGCTAAGCAAACAAATAGGTCTTGAGTTTCCCTTTGAAAATCAAAGTCAAGGGACTCAATACAGCGTATTTCTAGGGGAAGGTCATTCCAGGCCTTTGGTGCAATAGCATAGAATGCAGCATTGGTGACTTTCACCGTCCTACATCTTGGAATAGCCAGATAGTTCTGCTGGCTAGATCTAAGAAGTCTAGTTTGAGTTTTATTAATCAGATGTTCTCGCAGGTAGAGGGGCATTTTTCCCTGAAGACAATTCTGCATAAGGTGAGGATACAAAAGAGTATTCGTGATTGGATGGGTAACCAATGCAGACTCCGCCTAGCATCAGTGACATGGTCTCTCCGGTCAAGCCTCTTTACCACTCTCACTGCACCATTTTGGACCACTTTCAGTTTATTGCATGTGGTTTTATCAATGCCTATCAGAAGGCTAGAGCAATAGTCAATCTTTGCACCTATAATTGCACGTGCAATTGTTTCTGCGCTCTTTTGCGATATGAATGGTCTGAGATGAGCAAGTAATTTTATATATTAGGCACAAGATGATATCAGAATGCTTACATGTGGTTTCATGGTCAGATGTTGGTCAAATACTACTCCCAAAGTTTTTACTTTTTTCAAAGGGGCGATTATTGTACCTTCTAGTGCAAAGTTCTCATAGTTGGGGCCCAGTTTTTGTATAATATGAGGTGAGCCGATGACCAATAATTCGGTCTTCTCTCTATTAAGCGCTAGCTTATTAGAGATCATCCAAGACTCTGCTAGGGAGTAGATCTTATTGATCAGAAGAATGTCTGCATCATAGTTGCCAGTTAATGGGATGACACATTGTGTGTCATCCGCATAGTTCATAAATATCACTCCCTCATGAGTAAACATAGCAAATAAAGGAGAGGTAAATATGTTGTATAAGCATGGTGATGTACAAGCACCCTGTGGTACTCCCATGATAACGTTGATGAGGGCTGATTAAGCGTCCTTAAAGAATACCCCGCTTTCTCAATTGCTGAGAAAAGAGGCGATGACTTCTACAGGTGAAAAGTTTGCTACTTCCCTCAGCCTGGTGGACATGATGGTATGGTCCACCAGGTCGAAGGCAGCTGAGAGATCGAGTATCATCAGCAAGGAAGCTTCTTGTTTATCCAAGAGCGCAAGGAGCTTGGATTTAAGTTCTAAAAGAGCTATCTCTGTGCCAAAGCCCACTCGAAAGCCCGACTGATGGTCATATAGGACTGAGTATTTATCAAGATGCATGGCTATTTGCTCATAGGCTACATGATCCAAAATTTTCCAAAGAAAACTGGTGTTAGTAATTGGCCTATAATTTTTTGAGATGTTCACAACAAGGCCAGGTTTTTTAATGATCTGCATAACCCCGGCATTTTTCGATTCCTGAGGGATGCTCCCAGTAGTCAGTGAGGCGTTAATAAACATGCATATTGCATTAAGCAGTGTGGATGGGCATGTTTTAATCAGCATGGCAGTGTGGATATCAGTTTTACATTTAGTTGTTTTAAGATGATTAATTATTCTAGCCAATTCAGTTTTGGTAATTGGTGTGAAATCAAAAATGGGAATATCAGGGCATTTTATATCGGACTCCTGAATTCCTGTGGTCTTATCATCTAGGTTGAGTTTTTTCATATTTATGTCTTTACGGATGTTATCAAGTTTATCTTGCATGGCTTTTTGCATAGTGTTGCACCAGGCGATGTCCTTGTTGACCAGGTCTTCATTCATACTGCCAGTGCATTCCTGCTCCTTCAATATTTTAAAAAGTTCTTTAGAATCTGATTGGGCTTGTGTGATTCTATTATTAAATGAATCTTTGTTGCCTCAATGATGGCTGTTCAGTACTTTTTAGCTGCTGTTTTATAAACTATTAGAGACTGGAGTGCCATCCACACGGAACTAACCCCTCCTTTTCCAACGTGCTAGCCATGCGTGTATGGTGATGTCACGTAAGCGGAGTCACTGTTTACTGTCACTTCCTGCCCTTCATGATTCTCGAGTGTGACAATAAGTGCTACTAACTCTGCCGCTTGTGCTGAAAAATTAGACGGGAGCCTGGCACTTGCTACAACCTCAAACTCGCCATTTGCTCTCTTCCTCACTACAGCTGCACCAGAATGCCTTTCTCCACTATTTTGATCAATTTTTGAAGAACCATCAATAAAGAGAATTTCCCCTCCTGGCAATGCATTTTCTTTGATGCAAGGTATATCATCATAAAATTCAACATAGTTTGCGCATTCATGCACATGCTCGCCCTCTGCCACTGGCTCAGCTATAAACATGGCAAGGTTCACTATTTTAGATCTGACAATTTTAATTGCTGTGTTTAAAATCATGACTTCATAAGCCGAAGCTCTCTAGGATATCAATGTACCCTTAGGTTTCTTTAAAATGGCAAACAAAGCATGTTCCACAAAAAGTGTCATAGAGGAGCCCATTAATATACTTGTAGACTTCTCAATTGTGAATGAGGCGGCTGCCAATGACTGTTTGCAAGGAAAGTGCCCTTTCATAACTGGGTCTAAGATCCCAATGTAATACACTAGGGGTTTATACTGCAATGTAGTCCTCTGTGTAAGTACTGCTATCATGACTGTCCCATTTGTGTGCGAAAATAATTAGAATTCATCAGCATAATTGAGGATTCCTAAAATCGGAGCTGTACAAATTGTTTCTTCAAACCTTTATCTCTTCAGTCCATTTGATTTTATCACCATCCACCTGTGCTTTCTTTAAAGCCCTGGGGGTCTTGTATACGAACTATAGTCAAATACCCAGGCTCTTACATAATTGCATAAGTGCAAAATCGGTGCATTTGTTTCACTGTATGCGGTTTTACAGTTTTCATAATCGCTTCAGCTCTTTCAGGTGTCACGTCTTTCCTTCATGTGAAATCAATTGCCCTATGTATAACACTTTCTGGCAGAATTGTAACTTCTCCTTATCTACTTTGTATGCTTTTTCTGCTAAAATAGTCATCAATTGAATTGAGTTCTGTCATCTTCCGTAGTGCTACAAATTAAAATATCCCCTATGTACTGTAAAACGGCACTCTTCAAATCAATATTACCTAAATCCATCTGTAGGACTCTATGAAAGATTGATTGAGACTCAAAGTACCCTTGGGGCAGCCTAGTATGTTTCAGGCGAGTCTGGCGGAATGTAAATAAAGTCAGATCTTGCAAGTCCTCGTGCAACGGGATTGGGAAAAATGCCTTTTTTTCAAATCAATCACCGTGAAATATGGTGCTTCTACTGGGATGCTGTATAGTATCGTCACCAGATTAGGTACTAAAATAAACTCTCCCTCTACAATCTGATTAATCTGTCTCATGTCCTGTATGAATCTCCACGACCATCCCTTTGATTTTTTACAGGGTACACCAAGGTGTTGCACAATGATTCTGATGGCACCAGAATACCTTATTCCATCAGTGATGAAATAGTCTTTAAAATACCCTCATCAGCCTCTCGAGGCATGGGGTATTGTCTCGCTCGAGGTGAAATCACTCCTGGTTTCAGCTTTATCTTGACTTCCTCTATCCCCTTTAACAGTCCTACGTCATAAGGGCCTGAGGTCCATAAGACGCTTGGCACCTTCTCCAAGTCTTTGTCGATAAATGCTGGATGCTAACACATTATTGCCATTCACTTTGGGATCTCCCTTTTCTCTATTTTTATCCAATATGTTATGCTCACAAAGTAAACTACTTCATCATCTGTCGGATTGTCTCTAAACATGTCATTGTCAGTAATATCAGTCAACCTGTTCCCTTCCTCAAGAGCTATCACTGTTCTACATAGTCTTCCCTCATCATCCGTTCCTTCGAGCATTGCCATTTCTCCCCGTACTATGGCTGTATCTAATTCTATATGGATGGTCTGTCCCCCCTCTTCGTCCATGAGTATTTGTGGTCTAAACAAAAATTCATCAGGTATTCTCATAGTCTTTCCCACTAAGCCAAGTAGCCATGTCAATAGAATGCTCACACCATAAAGAAAAACTGATGGCTCTACTGGAATGTCTCGCAGAGCCACTTGCCCTCTGAATGCCAATATAAATTCGCACACATTCATATAATGTATTCCGGGAGTGGAGCACACTATTCCTTCATCAGTAAAAGAAATTGTCATGTTGTGTTTTGTCATCAAATCCCAAAATGTTAATTGGTGTCTGCCGAGAATACAATAAAGGAACAGACATATCACACTCTCCTATAGAGACTGGTAATTCATCAGTAAAAGTAACTTGACTCGTAGTTCCAGAGAACCCTTACACATTCGTGGCAATCCCTGACATTGGCTATTTTCCCTCACGCATACAGGAAAGAGAAGCCCCAGTGTTTACTAGAAAAGAAAAAGATTTGCCTCCTATCGTCACATCTACTCTTGGTTCCTCTTGGGGGTCTGGTGTCACTGATAGTACTGAACACATCAAATCACCCTGTGAGCTGTTCAATTGTTGATACATACATACCCATGTGCCCGTGAAGGGATTTCCTCCCATCACAGTGACACCCCCTATTCTTGGTGTCAACAATTGTCCTGTGTTCACATACTGCTGTCTTTGCATGGGGGAGTGCTGCAACTGCCCTTGCAGTGGATTAATTTGCACTTGATGTGGTTGTTGTGCCTGTTGTATTTGCGGTGCCTGTGTTTGATATACTGTCTGATCTTGGCCGAACCTTCCCAAGCTTGTGAGCTATATGCTGGAGGATAAACTTTCCCCCTCTTGAAAATTGGCCTTTCTGTACATTCCCTTGGCTCCCACATACGAGTGCAATGTGTCCTGTCATTCCACAAGTCCAACATATAGGACAAGCCCATCTGACTAGTCCCCCTTGGTTAAATCCTTCTTGTGCATTTTGATTCCCATTCTGTGAGTTCTGAAACCCACCTTGATTGTTTTGGAATCCACCCCTTCCTCTATAGACCATACCCCTGCCTCGTGGCATGAACCCACTTCCTCCTTGTTCCATCTGGTGCTGATTATTTGCCTGCGATGTACCCACTGCTTGCTGTATTCCGAACCCTTCTTCGCTTGTCAATACCTCCCATTCTATGGCATATTTTTGACAATTTGTTTAAAACTAATTTAGCTTCCTCAAGTTTCCTAGCCTCATCCTTCTTATTTTTCTACTGTAACAGCCGACAGTGATGCACTTTCATCAACTGTATTTCAGCATATGGCTTTTTGCTTCCATTCCCACTTGTTTTTTCCTCTGCCTCTGTACTTGCTCGGGCAATCCCTGATATAAGAAGTTGAAAAATAATTCTACAGTTTTTTCCAATGGTTCCCTTGTTTCAAGAGTCAGAGCGCTCTTGAATGTCCTAAATGTAAGCAAGGTGGTCTTCATCTTCTTTCATCTTACATGTCATGATTGCACCCATGTCTGATGTTTCGGGATACAATACCCTGAGAGCTCTCCAGACATCTGCTCTGCAATTATTGATCAGCACACCATTGTGTGCTGTGTTCTGTGCTGTTACTTGAATAGTCTGCTCTCTTCCATATTTCATCAGCTCTTCCCCCAATAATAGCTGCCAAGAGACCCTTAATGTCTCCTATGGTCAGCGCATTTCCTCCTGTCATTTTTGACAGTTCAAACATCCATTTTCCCACACCCGATGTCAAACTCGGGAGCTTACATCTTAAATTATCCTTACCCATCTTTGGCCATGGAATATACTGTGGTCTTGCTCCCCCTTTCTCCAATAAGGGAATCTATGTAAAACCTGTCCCGCAACTGGCTCTCATCATCTGCCTATCCAGGGCAGGGGCAATAGTCCCTGACGTCTCCTTCCTGGTAATGATATTAACTTGCTCACCTGGCGATGATTCTCCTTTCTCACCATATGTTTGTCCTCTGGGAGGCTCTGGATATGCTATGGGATCTGGCATCCTATCCTTCGGTTGCTCTATATCAGACCATATTACTTCCTTGTCCATCTGCAGGCTTCACTCAGGGGCACATGCACCTCCTTCCTCTTCCCCATGGAAGGATTCCCTCTCCTTGTCTGACATGTCTTGTCCCCAACTAGTGTGTCTCTCGTACCCTTCACCCTTATCCAAGGTCATTCTGCTTAAGGATAAGGCTCAATGCTAAAGACAGAATGGATCTTCCTCTTTGCTTTGTATTTGAAAAACAGGGAATTGATCTCCCTTCACTTGGCTTCTTGATTTACTACCTTCCCTTAATTCCTGATAGGACTTATCGATCCCATCTCTGATACTTCCTATTTCAAAGCTCTCTTCATCTAGATTTGCTCTAGATGGTCCTGACATTGCTCCCTTTAATGGGAGGAACTCTTCTGTTCTGTCCCATCGTACTGTAGGACTTGGCTCCATTAGCTCCTTTTGAATGCGGTTAATATCAAGTTCCCGCTGTCTCCTCTTGCATTCTAATTCTCATCTAATTCGCTTTGCTTTCTCACTTTCTATCTAACTCTCTCCTCTTCTTATTTTAGCTCTTCTCTCCTTACCACTGCTCTCCTTTCGTCTTCTTCTTTTCGTCGCTGTATTCTTCTGTCCCTTAATTTCTGTGCTTCCTCCTCTTCTCTCTTCCTTCATTGTCTATCCCATTCCTCTATTGCTCTCTGCCTGTTGTCATGCTTTCTCTGATCCTCTGCCCTTTCTTCTTTCTTTTGTTGCTCCTCCTGATACATCTGTTCTCGTCATTTTCGTCTCTTTCATTTGTGCTTATCTTTTAATCTTTTTTCTCATTCCCTGTCTTTCCTATCCTGTTCATCCTGCTCTTCCTTTTGCCTTACTTCAACGATGCTTTTCCCATCTAGCTAGAGTAATATATGTCCTCCCATCCATTAGTTATGTATGAGCGTTACCTCGTCAGTTTTATCCTTTTCTCCTTTCCATCTCTTAATCTCTGATTCTATCTCTGTCGAGACATTTGATCGCTAAATTTTCCCTTCCCTGTTTTGTATGATCTTAAATATCTCCTCTTTTCTCTTACTATCTTCTCGACTATCATCAATGCTATAAGCGGGCGGTTTTGTTTATCGGGTTACTATACCCTGTCGCTGCTTTCCGTTCCTTTAAAAGATACAATCCTATTTCTCCAGTACTATCGCCTTTTATTTCAAGTGAGGTAAGGGGAGCCCAGGGCTCAACACCAGCCTCATTACCCTGGTTAAGCATACACTCTTCAGGTGGTGGATCTTCCCTCTCTTCCTGATACATTTTCAAAAGCTCTAAAATAGCTATCCTTTTCTCTAACTTCTTTCCCGTGTACACTGCGTGCAAGTATGTGGTGATGTGTTGCAATACCACTTTTGACAATGATCCCCCTTGCTGCCCTGGCATGAACCCATTCCACAAAATACTGTTTGAGCTTAGGCATGTGCTTTAGTAATGTCTTACATAAAAGCATCAGAGGAGTGATATCTCCAATTAAGACAAGTCTCAATTGACTGTCAATACTTACCAGGATTTATAAAATACCTTTGCCTAAAAACAATCAATATGAGCGTGCTCCAACAATTGCAGCTCAAAACCTCTATTTCTCCAATTTTCTCTGTCTACCTCTGGATTGGTACCAACCACTTCCCTAGATAGATAATATAACTTCTTGAGTTTATCTCTTCGACACATTATTTCAGTACAAACACATAAACAGACAAACCAATCGACTCTTCACATAAAAACCATGGTGATCACGCTTATTCCTCCCGCCCCTAATTAATAATCTAATCACAGAGTTTAGCTTGTCTTCTTATATGGACCTGTCCATATGTAGCCTAAAGACCCCCACTGAGATGTAAGGCGACTTTTCTAATCCCCTTGGGTTAGGACTCTTGGCCGTTATCTCTCTCTCTTTACACAATATTTCCCCTTACTTTTGTTACTTTTAAAATTATCACAACCTCGTCCCCTTAGTGTGCCATTCCCCTCAGTCTACTCACCATTCGGTCATTCCGCTCAATGCCCTCGGTATCATTTCCTCCTCCAATCAACCACTTTTGCCTTCCGCCCACAAAGTGCCTGTGGAATCCAGGCAGGGATTTCATCAAAGAAGGGCCCTGCCCACCGTCTCGATTTTTTTGCAAGATTTCTATTCAGCCGCTCTCCACAGGAAACCGGCGATCTTATTTACTGGAGTTTGTAACAAGTCAATGGGTCTTCATCAACCATCCGACATTGCTACCACGTGAACCCAGGGGTCCTTAAATCAGTAACATGTCATGCATGGATGGGATGCAGAATAACTCTTACACCAAATAAGACAGACTCAGGAAGTTGGCAAACAGTCTCATCCGACTGTTTTATTATCAATTATCTAAGACGGGGAGTTACAACAGACATCAACGGACGTTCGCACATGTTCTCTCAAAGCATTTAATAAAAAACAACACTTTTATAGTAAAATCGTCATACATGATGTCATACTACGTGGCAAATAAGAAAAACATACGGGTGTTGTGATACGCTCACAGAGAACATCTAAGTTTACTTTCTATATAGGGAGGGGTTGTGATTGGGTCTCTACGGTCAGGTGGAAAACTTATGCCCACCCCCAGTGCGAGTCATTTTCATCAGTTTATTAGATACAAGGTATATCATTGGCTCTCAAAATATAAGGCCCTTTGTATATGGTCCGCAATAATTGGTTAGCACGCTTGTACTGTTATTGAACATTTGGTTAACTATCAGCAGGTAAGCTAATACCCCAGGTGTCAGTGGGTGGACTTTGACCATGTCTCCCCACCAAATTAGCCCAACATCTCTCATCGCTCATTTCTTCTACCATTCAGATTGTCTTTGAACTTGGCCTTGTAAAGTATCCTTGCTCATGGGAATAAAAGGGAGTGCGAGCACACGCTATCTCAAGTCTGGAGCAGCATGCCCACCTTCTATTTCCATCCATAGCCCACGTGACAGGAGACCATATTTCGGCCTATTTTTTGCAGCACTTAATTGTCTTTAATAAACTTGGCACTCATAGTGTTCTTTCTTTGTACCTTAAGACGAGATGATTCAACGTCTCACGGTTACTGTTCTTCAAGGATATATAACCAGTTCTTGGCCGCTCCATCCTTCGACACCAGGCCAGACAGCTCTTCCAGGCCTTTCCATACTCTTCACTTCATGTTGCTGCGACACAGCTTTCCGATCCCTCTTTTTCTGTGGGTCGGAGCTTACTAAATATGTGACATTGATGTCCAGCTTCTATATAATGGTGGCACCGCCCGCAGTCTATTCACTATGTAAAGCTAACCTTTAAGATTACCTAGTCTTCTTGCGTTGCTGCATCTGTATAGTTATTAAACGACTTGCATTTTCTGCAGTGCTCTTCACATGTGCAATCTTCATTCCGCATACGAAAGCTACTCGATTCTTTACTTCGCCATCAGATTCCATAATGTCTATACATCCTCTTCTTAGCCGTTCTTCTCAGTACGTCGTGCTTGCTTCTCATGATGTCACCAACTTCTCTTTCTCTTCATATTCCTTCAGGGACCTCTTCCAGAGATTGTCATCTCTATAGGGATACATCAGATAGGGTTTTCTTAGTGGATACCTTTTCTCAAAGCCTCTCTGCGGAATAGTCCTAACCACTGGTGTCGTGCATGGCGCGATTTCAGGCTTCCAGAATATAGGAAGTATGGGGCCGGACTTCCTGTAGAGGCATTCAGCTGCTCCTCTGCAGAAAGGAAGTGTCTTTACTAAGTTCTTGAGGGTTTAATGTCAAACTAAAAGGTTCATCAACAAAAGTTCAGTTGGCAACAAACCTCCGCTTTAGGGTGAAGTTATGCACATTCCACATTTAGCAAAATAGCCCCAATGGTAACCCTAGCCACGATGCTTTGTCACTCCCACAGGAAGATTTGCCACAGTTTGCAGTCAAGGACACTTCGTTTTTGCTAAAACTGGAAACAATAGTGAGTCCCAGCACCTCGAGTCACCCAGGACTCTTACCGCCCGCAGCTTCGTTCCCAGGAGGGGGCGGAGCTTGGCAAAGCACCACGTGACCTGACCAGCCTTCAAAACCCACCTGCAATCACCCTTGCGGCGTTGAGCCCGGCAGGGGTAGAGGGCGTCGGCTGTTGTGCGGCTGTTTGGCGCTAACGGCGTGAACGGGAGACTGCGGAGGTATCCCCTCTTTGATCCCGTTCCGGAGACCAAGGTCAAGGAAAACAAGGCTAGGAGTCAAGAAGATTAAGAACCAAAAAGAAACCGGAGTTTCGCGCTGAGTTGCAGTCTTCGGCAGGAAGCCAGTTGCCAGGTAAGACCCGACGATCATGGACTCTCGTCCTCTGACTCGCTCAAAAACAAAACAAACCTTCCTGGATGTTGGGGAGGAAATGTCTGTGAACTTGATGTCTACTGAAGCAGATATAAGCCTCCAGAGTGTTGAAACAGGGGCTGGTAACAAGACTGGTGTTCTGGGAACGGGGGCTGTGGGGAACGAGCCGAGATCATCAAGTCCCCTCCCACAGAAGTCGGCGGCGATCGCTCCATCGACGCAAGCAAACTTTGATCCCCCCCCTTTCCCCATTTTTACTTCAGTAGTAGGACGGTCCAAAACGGGGGTCAGCACTCTTACAGTAACCTTGGATGATGAGGATAGTCTAGCACCCGGTGCCATTGTCACTACGAGTAACACAGAGGTGAAGAGTTCCGTAAATGAGGAAAACGAGCACGAGCGATATGCCCGTTTGGATACCCCCATAAAACCGCATTGTGTGAAAATTATCAACCAAACTTCGAGTGAGCAAGAGCGAGAGCTCAACTCACAAAGCAAAGAGTATGTTGCCATTCAAAATGTAGTAAGTGCCGTCCAACTGGCCTGCAAAAAGAGTCCCGAACCCTCAAGAAAAACCACACACATATGTGCTTTATCTAATGGGAACAACGAGGAAGGGGATGACAACTCTCCCTTTGATGTGACAGATGCCGAGCTCTTGAGCGCAGAAGTAGCGCGGACTCACAATAACATCAAAACACTAAGCTTTCATTTTAGGAAACAGGCTCAAGAACATTCTGTTACTCAAATTGAAGCTCCTCCTTCGACCCAGACAAGTCACCCATTGATTAGTCAACTGGCGACCAGTATATCATCGAAACTGGACACAATAAATATGGAGCAACTGGTGTCCAATGGAAAAGCAAAAAAACAAGTCGGCAATACACATTTGGCTGCATCGTCGAGATCGAACAACAACGAAATGGATCAAACAGGACGGGAGGCCAGACTCACCCTGAGACTACAAGCGGACTTCGAAGCAATGAAGGCAAAGCTTGAAGATAGCTACTCAAAGGACAGTCTTGGATCAAGCCGTAGGAATCGAAAAATGTCATCTCCAGAGCAATCAAATGCTCTGGAAATAGGAATTACAAACTCTCAATCAAAATTATTCCATCAAGAGCAAAAGGTGACTACGGCTGTCTGTTCACCGAAATGGGAGGATGACACCTTTGGCCTACATTCAGCCCATGATAATGGAGATGGTCGGGCTGAAAAGAGGATTGAGGAAGTACAACGACTGAAACCTTCTCTTAAAAAAGGTGGAAATAACGCTTCAAACTGCTCAACCCCTTTAAATACACATACAGCTGAATTTCCAGAGATCCGACGAGAGACTGCTCATTCCTCACGACAATTCGAACGAGCTAATTACAAGTGTCACTGTAAGGAAAAGATGGTACATCCGACGGACTCAATAACAGAAGCTAAATCTAATTTATCTGTTGCAGCGGCAATTCAGATACACAACAATGTCCTAGCTGCTACATCACAGGCTTTAATCCCTTTCATAAAATTATATGAAAGTGTGAACGAAACGATGCATAACAACGGAGCCATAATTGGACACCTGGCTGAAAAAATATCATCAATGGAACTCAATCAACACTCAAATCAACAACAAAGAGTAAACGAACACAATGAGATCAACGAAGGTTTTAAAAAAATAATTCAGTTGGTTGATAAAAACTCAAACGAAGCCAGGATCAAAATGGATGAGTTGCTGCACTTTATGAAAAAGACTCTTTCGAACTTAAACCCAGTTTCTCCAAACTTGGCCAAATCAGGGAGTCGTAATTGTCTCGATTTAGGTCTAAGTAAAAAAGTTCTACCACAACGAACACAAACCGAAAATGATGTTTTCATAAGCGCAACAGCCAGTACATCTCTGCGGTCACATTTTGACGTGGGAATAAGAAATCTCACTCCAAAAATGACTGATAATGAGCAAAAAACTGATAATCAGGCGAACCCCCAGACACACATAACGGAGTTTCAACAACCAATCGGAGAGAGGCTTATATGTAATGCTATAAAAGGATCAGTCCCCTCCATTGCCCGGGAGTCCTCATTTGTGACATCGAGTAGCTCCAAACTAAAGGCGTCCTTCGGAATTTTTTATGGTGGGGCAAAAAACATTCAACCTGAAAAGAATCTAGATCCAAATCTCGATGACAGGCAAGGAGGTACAACAAGTTTACTCCAACACAAAAAAAGAAAAGAAAAGACAAAAAATATATATTTGTCAAGAAACACACCTCAAATTCGAGGAAATTTCTAAGAAACTTAACAACACCTCCAAAACCTAAAGTCTTTGTTGATGGAAGGCTGTCAGGGAAAATGACGAACAAACAATCGTCAACGATCGCCTTGGGGTCAACAGTGGAGAACGAGCTTGGAAAAGATAAACAAAAAAAAACAAATGACTCATTTCTGGCTATTAACGATGTAACACAGGCGTCTAAGAAAGAAAGAAAAAATCCAAACAAGCGGAGAAGAGTCGACTCTGACTCTAGCTGTGCTTCAACAACTGATGATACTGAAGAACTTTGCAATCTATCTACTTATTCTAACGAGGAAAGTGAAGAAGATAGTAGTGCTCCATATGATAACATTTCGTTTGAAGGAACGACTCTTCAAGATGATCAAGTTCAGAGCCAGCAGAATTTACTGAAAACAAAACAGACTCATCGTCTTCCAACACAAAGAAGAGAAAATCGTACTATAGCTCCCGTGGAGCATGACAAACAAAGAAACGGTTATAAGTTGGAAATCCCTTGCAATAGCAAAGGAAAACTTGTCACAGAATTAAATCCAAAGCGAACAACTGCTCAAAAACAGAAAATTGGAGAATTACAACTGAGGATATCCAGCTCTGGGGAACACGCGAACTCAACAAAAAAAATAAAATTAGTGAATGTGTTAGCAGATGATACTGATGTGAATCTGAACCGTGGTAACGTAATGCGTTTACTGCACTCAGCACCTTTACTACGGACGATCACCTCTGATGATCTACAAATCGTGGAATACATCTCGGAACAACGAGTCGACTGCGTATTGTTACACATTAAGTCCAATGCAGTAAGAAGGCTATTGATGAAGGCAAAGGATGACATCTTATGTCTCGGTTTTGAAATTTCAGAATATTTTGAGCCGCCAAAATCGACTGCTCTAGACGGCTCATACAGGCACGAGACAAAGAGTTCCCTGAGACAACGGCGTGACCAGATTCGAAAGTATCTGAACTCAAATTCGATATCTGGAAAGAATAAGATCGATGGCAAGAGGGAAAAAAACACTAACTAGACAACGATGGATTGGACACTGGTAATTCCTTGATCTCGTGGAACACCAGAGGCTTTAGTCATTTATATAACAACTTCCCTGTGGATCTATCAGACAACTTCATAGTTGCAGGAACCTTGGATGCGCCACCCCCCTGTAAAGGATGGATACCAAATCTTGATAAATCCTGCAAGGAAAAATACAAGAGGCCGTCCTTTTTCTGGCCTCCTGACGTTAATAAAAATAGGAACAAGTTGGGAAGTGGCAGAGTCAACAAATCCAAATGGATATGTGCAATCGACTTTGCTGACAAGAACAACTATAAGAGCTGGAAAAGTGGAACACCCACCTCAACACCTGCTGCTATTCAACGTATATTGGAATCCTGCAAAGATTTCGACTGGGACTTTCATCCAATCAATAACTACAATAATCGACAAAGAACAAAGACGTCTTCAAAATCTCTGGATAATTATATGCGGTGACTTTAACATATCGTGGTTCAATGGAAGTCAACAGGAAAATATTTGCTGCCGCGATGAAGATCAGAAGTCTTCCTCCAGAAGAACACGATGGTCAGAGGCAATGAAATCCAGAGATTGTATCATGGTAAATGGAAACGTGTTTGGTGATTCCCCACCACAAATCACGTGGCAAAACATGGGGTTAAAAAAAACTCTGGATTACATTTGGGCATCGAATAACGTGATGCATAAAATAACCAAGCTACAGATAACGCCATCGAACAACAGTGACCACTACCCATTGAAATTGTTGTGGCAACCACGGTGCAGATATCCGAGTGGCACAGCGAGTACTCAATTAGAAGTACATCCTGGTCGAAACAGACTCAGGATGAACATAAAACAGATTCAGCAATTGACTTCTGGATTTCAATATGAAAATAAAGTCTCCTCAGATTTCATAAATTATCCAGTCATTCTTCCTAAACCGAATATAGTAAAGGCAAGAAACC
This sequence comes from Ambystoma mexicanum, assembly GCF_040938575.1. Taxonomy (NCBI): domain Eukaryota; kingdom Metazoa; phylum Chordata; class Amphibia; order Caudata; family Ambystomatidae; genus Ambystoma; species Ambystoma mexicanum. The sequence goes on from NC_090921.1 coordinate 562,973,871, forward strand.
CTCTGTTGGCATCAAATCACAAACATATGTGGAGCATGAGTCTGAACATTGAAAAGAAGAAACTGAGAAAAGACTTAAAGGATCTACGAACCAGATTCGGCACCACTAGTGCAGAAAAAATAATTAAACAACGAAAACAAAGATACCAAAATTGGCTAAAGGTATTTGTGCACCAGCGAGATCAGGAACGAGGGGAGGCGATGCTCTCCTTGATCAGGACAAACAACACCAGAGAAATCTGGAAAATTCTGAACCAAGGTTACTCAAATCAAGCAACAACAATGGCAAATGGAGTACCTGAGGCGAAATGGGTGTGTCACTTTCAGGAAGTATTCTCATCCAATGTTCAGCCTAAGGAGGCGGAAATTGACTCTGCGGATGTAGCCTGGCATACAAAGGAGACGGTAGATAACATAGTAAGTGCCATAGCAAAGCTAAAAAATTCCCGAGCAGCCGGCCCGGATGGCATCCCCAATGTGATGCTAAAACAACATCCTCGTGAATGGGCCATTTTCATAGGCGAATTGTTCGAAATAATAACGAAATCCAGGCAAATCCCATCATCCTGGTCTGAGGCAATAATTGTTCCAATCCACAAAAAGGGCAGCAGGGATGTTCCCGCAAATTATCGTCCAATTGCCCTATTGGACACCATAGGAAAAGTGTTCGCAACCTTTTTACAAGAAAAGATCTCAACTTGGGCCCTCGAGTTTGAATTAAATGATATCAGACAAACTGGATTCACGAAAGGAGTTGGAATCGAAAACAATTTAACCATACTGAATCTTCTGAAGCTAGAAACCTTGCGAGGAAAAGGAAAATTGTTCCTTGCATTTATCGACATGCAGCAAGCCTTTGATGGCATCAATCGGGAAAAACTCTGGGAGAAGTTGAAGAATTGGAATTGTCCAGCGAACATTCTGAATCCCATAAAAGCTCTACATGACCAAACGTCAATAACAATAAGGTTAAATGATAACGGAGACCTTTCTGCACCAATTGTAACAAACAAGGGAGTAAAACAGGGCTGCCCTTTGGCAGCGATTCTTTATAAACTATATATCGCTGATGTATCTGGAACACTAGCGAAAACGCATTGCTTTCCTCCCAAAATTAATGGCAATCCGGTAAGCTGTCTTATCTACGCAGATGACCTAGTATTGATCGACAAAACACAAGTTGGTCTACAGAGGTTATTAAACACACTAAAAACATACATGGTGGAAAACGATCTGAAGATCAACGTAGAGAAAACAAAGATAATGAAACTTGGTCACGTTGAGAGTCACAAAGACAAGAACTTCAAGTGGACAATAAATAATGCCCAGATTGAGGAAGTGAATGAGATCCGTTATCTGGGCATATTTTTCAGCACCTCGATAAGAGAATGGAGCTGGGTGACTGAACTTGGAAAAAGAATCAAAACCTTGGCTCTCCAAGGATCCAGAATTCATGCACAGTATGGGAAATTCTCCTTGATCCCAGTACGAACCTTCTACATGCAAAAGGTGATACCATCTATAATGTTTGGAGCCGAAACAGGCTGGAATATTGACCACAAGATCTGGGCAAAATTTGAAGGTCTGTTTTGGAGACGTGTACTAAGATTGCCTAAATATTTATCAATCATAGTCATACGCCATGAACTAGGGCTGGAGCCGATGCGTGGAATTGTAATTTGGAAATCGATGGCTCTGCTACGCAAGATGTCGTTGGAAAAGAGCGAACCTGCATTTAGATTATTCAGACCACAGATCAACTTGAAAACGGACAGTTTACAGAAATTGTGGTCAGAAAAAGTGAAGGCAATTATGCAGGTCGCCGATGTTTCCATGGAAAGTCTACAAGAACATCCTCAATATGCAAAGAAAAAAATGAGACATTGGCTATGGATTGAGAATTTGGAAAAATACTACGAATTAAAAACTGCCCTGGATTTGAGGCCGCTGATGAACAAATTAAACAATTTGCCAAAATATTTGTGTAAATTTCCATCAAGACGTCACAGAGATGGCATTTTACGTCTAAGAACAAATACATATAAGACCAGGCAAATGTGTTTCATCCGGCACATTGATAATGTAACGGATCCCTTATGTAGGTTTTGCGCCATTCTTCCTGAAACGCTAAAACACTTACTGATCGAATGTCAACTGCTCAAAGATTTAAGATCTGTACATCTACATAAATTTGCTCCCCTCATTGACAGCATGGACGACTTGTGGTTACGAATCTTAGGTGGGAACTCAGTGCATCTAACATGTGCTGTCATAAATTTTCTAGATAAAGCACTAAACGAAAGCTTATCAAAACCTTGAGAAATGGCACATCATAAGATGTGGAATTAAAACAAAAAAAAAAAGAAGAGATCAATCAGTTGATGTAAGAAAATTGTAATAAAAGTTTGTAAGAAACTAGAAATTACAACAAAAAAAAAACAAAAAAAAAAAATCAAAATGCAATATCCACACTGTAAATGATATTCAGTTCTTGGTTAACAGTTAGGATTCCTTGAATTATAGTTTCAACAGTCAAAATGGGATATTTGTCAGGATGATTTCTTAATACTGCTGCTTCAACTTGAACAACTACATTTGTAACTGATTTAACATGAGAACAGTCGTCTTTGTCCCACAGTATTTCACCTTAGTTTCGACAACTGTAATGTAGCATCTACTGACAACCAGATATAGCTCTTTAGTTTCAATACTTTGGACTACTGCCACAGCTTCAATGACTTGTAGACAGACTTCAACAAGCCAGATCTTCAAAGCACTTCCACCTCCTCAGGTAGGCAAGGCGCTCTTCCTCTGAATAGCTTTCTTCAAAGGGGTAGCCTCTTTGCCTCTCTTGTCTATCTGCCACAATAAAAACCAGGGTTTGCTTTTAAGACTCACTTCTCTCTGGCTTCTACAGTCTTGGGCATTGCAGTTTGAGTCTGCTTCAAAATAGTTTTTACAAGCAGCCAGTTCCCCACCCCAACTTTACCTGCACCTTTCTGCCAGCTATCAGTCCACCAATTGCCCATATGCCTTGGTGCCACTCTCTCTTAGCTTCAAGTAATACTTGCACACTATTGGTTTGGGAAAAATAACTATTTGTACCTTGACAGTATTGCTGATTTGCTTTTTAACTCTGAGAATGGTTGGTTTCACTATTAGAATGGGGTGCCTCTTGGTTTGAGCAATGCTTGCTCTTCTATTCAACAGTTTATACTCTTTAACTTCTTAGGAATTAAAGATATGTCACTTACATATATAGTGTAGGATTCAGTCTTTCCGTAGAAACGACAATTAGGCACACAAAACCAACTTTGAAGTAGATTTCAAGGTTTTAAAGATGTAAATGCTGATTGTATTCCTGTGTGAAGATAAAAGTTAGAGTTCTGGCCTTCTGCGGAGTCACAATTAGGTCCACAGGACAACTCTATAATATAGTTTTTCTACATTATAGATTTTAACTCTTTATTGTCAGAATTCGGTGTTTGATAATAGTTAGAGCACCGTTCCCTCTCCTTAATTAGAGACACGCACCACTCCTTAGAACAGACACAGTCATTTTATAATTGAACAATAGATTATTATAATGTTCAGCTTCTCACGCGAAGAAGAGATCTTGCACATTACATGCGAGCGCTACATTTCCATTGTTCAGGGTATTCTGAATGCAACAAACAACTTCTACTCGCATAAAGCCTTAGACAAGTCAATAAGGAGCTAGTTACTGTTACCGGCAAGGCGTGCACAAAGTATTAGAACGCTGTGCTTCCCTCAACTGCTTCTGATACACTTGCTCGGGTTGCACTGCTTTGCCGACTTCCACTACAACTTCTACTGCTTCTGGCTCGCTGGAGACCCACACCCTTCTCCTGAACAGGTGTCTCTGGTTGGCATCCGTTTTAGGAGTTCTTCTTACTCCTGAGACTCTCGGTTCGACAATTGCTCCTTGCCTCAGCTCCTACACGTTCGCAGCTCAGCAACCATGGCAATCAGGCTCACATGGGGAAAACTATCTCTGCTGCACGTCTTCCGCTGTGTAGTCTCTGCATTTCAGAATATGGAGGAACAGGGCTCTCTCAGAACACACAGGTGAAATCTGCTTTCTCCACGTTCTAGCGTCACTCTTGTTCTCCCACTTCTGCTTGGTTTGCCAGCCTTTGCCTTCTTTCTGCTTCCACTGCTACAGCCTGCATTCCAGCTAACGTTCCGGATCATTCCACTCCTTCTTTCAGCCTGCACCAGAGGGGGCCTTTTATGCCTCCTAGGTTCCTTGAGGTGTGGGCTGTTAGGCTTGATTGTCTGACTGTTACAACTGCATGCTTATTCCTCCCTCTTCCTCGTCTTGGTACTTCTGGAATTCTGGGACTTGTAGTTCCTTTCAATAAAGTTAGTCATTTCAACTGCTGCAGTTTAGCAGACAGCCATTAAAATGGTGGGATTACAGGTAAAGTTAAAGAGGGGTTTATCCCAGTCTTCCTGGTCTGTTCCCCGCCCCACCCATGTGATCCTCCCACAGTACACGACCCCCAGGATCGGGTTCAGGAAGCGTCTGCCTTTCCCTGGCCACATGAGAAGGGTGCCAGACCATAATTTTGAGAGTAATCATCTCTGATTCATCGAGTAATCATCACATACCCTTCCCCCGATCCTGTAGGTTTTCTCAACCTGTAAGGGAACTCAGGAAAGGAAATCAACATCCCCTTGTTCTTTAGCTTTTTCCGATGATCCATTGAGAAGCAATAAGGCTGTAAATCTAAATACCAGCTCATGACTCTAGCGTTGGTATCTTTCTTTAAACTCAGCCCTTTCAAAGGGGCATGATCAGTGACTAACCTGAATATCCTTCCATTTAGATAGTATTTCAAATAGTTTATTGCCCATTTGACGCAAGAGTTTCAAACTCTACACTGGCATTGTTCTTTTCCCAATCAAACAATTTCCAGCTTATAAAAAGGATTGGATGTTCTACTCCATCATGGAGCTGAGATAATACTGCCAATATTGGAAGCGTCAGTTTGCAGAATAAAAGGTTGATTAAAGTCTGCCACTTTCAAAACAAGTTCACTACATAATAAGGAGGTGCTGGGGGTTGATGCGAAAAGAGGATGTTTAATCAGAGTTAGGATTGGAGTAGGTTTTGTGAATAGAAGGATTAGTGGAGTGAGAAGAGGGGTGACGTCGAGGAGAAGCGATGCTAGGTCTGAGAGGATAACTCAGGGGCATCGCGCTTGTCTTGGAAGCAAGACAGCGCAGAGCATCACAGGTTCGAACCCCGGTCCCGTGCTTACAGATTGGTCTGTGGTATTAAGAGCGTTATAAAAAATGTATTCATTGGGACAGGGAGATAGATGAGATGGTTCTGAGCAGAGGAGAGTGAAGAGAGAAGTATAAGGGAAAGGAGATAACATGTGAAGTACATGGCAAGAGTGCAGCTGAGAAGAAGCAATTAAGGATACTTAAAGACAAGTAGCAAGATATGATTGATATGATTGGTTATTTATAACTCGCTTAATACACAGAGGTTTCTAAGCACGGATCCGGGGATCAAACCTGGGTTGTTTCGTGTCATCTTGCTTCTAAGTCAAGCACAATGCCCTTGAGCTATCCTCCCGAGACAGGGCAAAGCAAAGACTCATAGGCAAAGAGGCTGGTCAACAGCTGGTGTTTGCCCTTATCTGTTCTGCCCTGATCTGAGACACCCCTTGCTGGACGCCCAATGGGAGTTCAGAAGGGATGAAGGGATAACACATGCTCTTGTCACCTTATTGCCAAGTCCATCAGTGGTTGGTCTCTTTGATATTGTCCCTGGTGTTGCTGGGATGAGGTGATCCCTTCCTGATTGGTGTTCCCAGAAGAGCCTCTTGTGGCCTTATCCAAAATGGCCACAGGAAGCGATGTCACCAATTCAAGATGGCTGCTGGAAGTGATGTCACCAATACCTTCCCTCCTGAAAATGGCCTTTGCATGGTTTAAGAGAAGGAAAGAATGTGAAGCCAGAATCATGCTCAACTCTTGACATTGCAGCTATTCCTTGAATGCAGATAGAGAATGACTGCAAGGGCCAGAATTCCCCATTCTGGCTCTGTAAAATGTGAAACTGGATTGCAGATTGAAGTAAATCCCAGAGGTCATCGGCAGGTGTGGTTTGTAGATCAGTCTCATGACACTTGCATGTCCAGGAGCACAGCAGGGTGATGAAAGGATCCTACCGTGAGCACTGCGTGGTGACTAGATGTGGAGTGTGACATCACGCCTAAAGGTTTGCAGAATAATGTCTCTATTTTCATTTCATCCCATTAGCCACGATGGAATGAAATAAAACATTCAGCCATTTGCTCTCACTAGCAATTGGCTTCTATTATGTATACCGTTATAAATTTGCCCCGCTAGACGTAACTTCAAGAAACGTTAATGAGCAAAATCAAAGTTGGATGTTTTGGAAAAGTTTAATTAAGTACAAAGTTATGAGCATCTGAAGTGGTGTGCTTCTCATGGGTAGACCAACTTAACCCTGACTGTAGAGCCATTATCAGCAGCACACACACACATATATATTTATATGATTAAGTGAATTTTTTTTAGTTAAGGTGCAGTTAAGTTGTGCAGATTTAAAGCAGCAAAACCCTTGAAATTCAGCAGATGTGGGAAGTCATGGCCAGCTTAACTCAGCGTGTTTGGGATTCACAATGACATACAAAATGGCATTATGGGGGACATCAAAGGAAAACGGGAAAGCGCCGGGATAAGCTGGTTTTTACCAGTGAATGTCAAGAGTTTTATTATACCATTGTTTTTTTTACTTCGCCCATGGCCTGTACCCACGGCCACCAATATGTTTCTTTTGGACCAACCGCAGATATATCAGCAATGAAGATTACGCCTGCATACTGCGCAGGCAGTCTTAATTCGATTTAAGAGAAGGAAGCCAGCATTATGCTTCAACTTCTACAATACCACTCTTCTGCAGTTTCAACAAAATAACAGAAAAGATGTAGAAAATGCCAATCCTTGCCCTATCTACATGTCACTTGCTGTCCATCAACTCCTCCTCTTCTTTGGATGCTCTGAACGGATCTGTAGCTGTAACCTTTAATTAAACGAAAGTTCCAACAGAATTCCAGCTTCCAACTGCCTTGGGTCCGCTGCTCGTACACTGCGTCCTATCTGAGCTGTGTCACCACCCACTCCATCTCGCTCAGATAGCCTTCTGATCATCTCCTGTGGAGCATACAAGGCAACATCGTTAGGGTGGAGGCCATACACTGTCTCTCAAATCGTAATTAACATTCTTAATGTATGCTTTATACAGTGCATGCGCTGTGCAGGAAAATAATGCTAGCCTGCCTGTCTTTAATAGAATCAAGATTCCCTGTGCAGCATGCAGGGGTAATCTTCATTCCATTCTATGTCAAGGCAGGAGGCAAGCATTATGCTTGTTCAAAGCTTGCCATTACTGTTGTCACCATCCCTTGAATCGGCTTAAAGTAAAAGGTCTTAAATCGCTAGCCCAGTCTGCTGCTTGCATAATATCTTGTAGTGTCACCCCTGCTGTGAAAGCTTTTGAGGCCGCAGCTCCTCTTAATAAATGCGCCCCAAATCGCTTCAAGTCAATACCTGCTAATTGCATAACCTCTCGCACCCATCGGGCGATGGTGGCTATCCCTATTGCCTGGTAAGGCTTCTTATGCGCTATTAAGAGTTGGGGGATGCCAGCTGGCCTTGACTCTGCTGTTCTATCCTCATACTCTCTGATACATGCTGTTACGCACCATTTTGGGTGTCCTGGTAAGTCGGGATAAGAGATAGACGTGGAATTTGTTCTCCTAGCTAGTGTAAAAGTCACTTCTTCTGGTGCGAAGGTTTTTGTGTTCACCCAGGGGCATCATTTAGGGATCACAACGGGTCGCACGTGCGACCCCTGAGTTCTCCCTTGCCACCCCTGTGGTCTCCCTTGCTACATCTAAACAAAAAAAATGTTTTTTCTTTTTTTTTACATTAAATTGTAGCTCCTGGGCTGTGGCTCTTTTTTTCTAGAGTGGCTGGTTTTCTGATAGCAAGAGCTGGTAAGATAGCTCAGTGGGTTGAGCGCTCACTGCTGCAATGTGTGTGTGTGATCTGCAACTTTCAGGTTCAACTCCCGGCAAGGTCAACTCAACCTTCCATCCTGCTGAGGTTGAATAATGAGTACTAACACAGGTTGGGTAATATTGTACGTATATTTGTTCTATATGAAGCCCTTAAGCATAAGTTCTATATAATAACACATCATCATCATTTGGCCATGGACGTCTGCTTGCATTCACAGTAATTTGGTAATATGGGCCTATACGTGCTGATGTTAATGATACATATTGTGATCCATTCTTGTGTAAATGTACATCACTTTACAGTGATATCGTAACCATATTTTTCGTAGTGTACTTAGAAACAATGCTACGTGATGCCACTTCCTGTTTTGTCAAGGGGTGAAAGGTCGTGTTCCATCACTTCCCGTGATGATAGTTTGGGTGGGGTCAAATTACCTCACTACTTGTGATGTCATCAGAGGTCAAGGGTTGTGTGGCGTCACTTCCGCTATCCCTGGCATTTTGGTGAAAAAATGTCCCCAGTTTGCCTGACAGTTGCTTTAAGGATAGGTACTTGTACACTGGCCAACACACGCTGAGGCGCAACACTATCGTCAAGTCCCACAATTGTGAATAGTTTGGTTCTGGGGGTGCTCTGAAAGGGGCTCCCTTTACTACCACTGGGTTCTCCCGTACTGGAACTACATCCATGGGTAGGTGTCTTGCTGATATCGCTGACCTATAGACCCCAATGGTTCTGAAAAAGTTGCCGTCTTGTAACAGGTGTGTCAGAAAATTTAGGACTGCTACTACAGGGGCAGAAACTAAATGAACATTTCTCCCTCTGCACCAAGTCCACCATTTATTCCAAGCCGCGTCATAGCTCCTCCGTGTCGATGGAGCCCATGACTCTGCGGTGAGCTCTGCTGCCTGTTTCGAAATGCCTGGCAATGCCCAGCATCTCCTGATATCCTGCACGCATATCTTCTGCATGGTAATGGAATAGCCAGGGGTTCTTCCTCATGCTGGCCCGGGCCTCCTAGTTGCCCCACTATCAAGGTCAAGCAGGGCACTTCATTACATTAGGCACAACAAAACACTTCACCTGCCCTATGGACTTGCTTGTTGCAGATAAACCCAGAGGAGTCGACGGGGACTGTAGAATTTTTACTCTGCACCAGAGGCTATACCAAGGACTTTGCAGGCCCCATCTTTCCTCATCTGAAAACTAATTCTGGGACGTGAAGAGATTCACTACCAGTGAATGCGCGTTACAGTTTTTCCCATCTCTGTTGTGGGTGATTTGCTTTTCTGTAGTGGCACTAATCGATGTTTCGGGTGATATATCATCAGCCATGGATGAACGATCAGCTCATGCAGAGGGGATTGGTTGATTCACCCCAGATGGTGACGATTCACGCTAAACAGTAAGTCAATAGTATCGTCTAATGAATGCGTAGGGTCTTGCGCTAAATGTGTATCGTATTATCCTTCTGCGCTGGAAATTAATTTATCAGAAATATGATGGCTAGGATGTAGTGTTTATCTGCCTTTGTAATAACCACCTGAAATGGCCATGATCTGACAGTTCATTAACAATTGAATCCACTGAGTTTGTTAAATGAATGCACATTTGGCCTCAGACTTGTTTAGTGGGAAATAAATACTGAATATTTTGAGGGGCATCATTGCATAGATTAAGCAGGTTTTGAGTGAGCCCATTTTTATTACAGACCGACCCATAAAGAGGGATCCATAGAAAATAATTGTGAAAGCAACGCAAACCGGAACCATAAAGATTGAACATTCTGGAATCTCAAGATTGATAAACGTACGTAATTCAACCTGAATCTCTATAGGTAAGATGTAAGTAGATCCCGCCGCACTTTCTAACCATGACCAGACTTAACACATGACTCACGCAACCATAAACCGACTAACAGCTTACTGTTACTTCCTTTTCCCCTTTCTACAAACAGGAATCCTTTCTTTAACTTGAACCTTAGTTGCTTGGCCTAGAATGCACAATGATGTATGGAATTCTGTATGTACAATCAATATGAAATTAGTGTTTAAAAACATTGATGATATGTACTACGTGTTTACGGTTATCAAACGCATTATTATTCTAACTGTGCCTTGAGGAAGCCCGGGCAAGCGTGAAACAATTGCACGTGCCCCCAAATGGAGTATGTTGGCACGTCAAGAACAACTGTATACTCACTTTGGTTTAGAATCAATAAAAGTTCACTTTTAAATCTCACTTGTGCAAACTCCTGCTTTGACCAAAGAGCTAGGCACAAACAACCCAGCATTCCCTTCACTCTGTGCCGTATTCACTTACTGACTGGTGGATAACAGTCACTGCTGGGTTCTGCAGTCAGGCCAGACCCCCATATCAAATACGCTCATAGATCCTAGACACCGAGGGGAAGGCGCACTGAATATTATCCACTCCCATCTTACCGGTATCTTTTATTTTTTGCTTCGGAGATTGGTGTTGCCTGTTGTGCCAATCTCTGGAGGAAAAAAAAAGAAAGCCATTCGCCCCCCGGATGAACACCGGGCTTAGCTCGGTCCTACCGTGGCTCGGCTGGCGGGCTGTTACCGGCCATGTCCGCCCTCAGGCCCGGGCATGAAAGACTTATTTTCCTCATGCTCTGGTCTGTACTTTAAAATGATTTCATAGCCAAGGGTTTTCATAGCCTCTGCCAAGTATCTGTAATAAGCCCTAGGTCGAGGTTCCAGGTGACGATACGTTCAAGGATGTTTACCCTGTGTTTAATGGAGGGACCTGATATTCAGAATGGCAGACCCTAAAGGTTATTTGTGTTACGTGTGGCTAGGGCTTACCAGAGCATGGGAACCCTTCAAACCCTTTACTCTTGTAGTGTGAAATAGGGGACCCCGGGTGTGAAGGCGCATTGCTCACCAGAAATTCCTGAGCAAAGAGGATGCTTCTAGTGAGAAAGATATAGTGAATGATGTGCGTAAGAGCGTAAGATGCTCAGTGCATGTCGCGGCTGCGTTATGTTTAGCGTGAGCCACACAAGCACAGCGCACACACCACGTCATGGCGTAGTGACGCTGAGATGCGTCACTGCTTACAGAAAAGCCAGTGCCCAGCGCAAGTCAGGTGGAGCTCTAGGACACCACACAGCTCTGAGTGTACATCATTATTCAGCCACTGTGAGTGTTTTGGTGTGTGCATGTTCCACCATTCAGCTGTCCCGGGGACAACTCTTCCAGGGATGTGTGCCATCACCTTCTGCTGTGCTCCATTGGTGCTTCTGGACAGAACAGAGCTATTGGGCAGAGACCATCATCTCCAGAGGTAGGCCATAACACATTGCACAGAGTTCATTGCTCGTATGATGGCCGAAGGGTTGGATGGTTAGCATCATGTTCTCTCCCCTACCTCATCTGCCCACGCATGGCCACGGTTAGCCTTGCCTTGGGTAGGCCCATGGCGACCACTGTAGGCATCCACAAAGTGACTTCCTTAGTGTGCTCCCTTTTGCAAGCCCTGCCCTCTAATCCTATCTTCATGACCCTGAAAAAAAGAATGCATTCACTCTGTTCACTGGATGTTGTCACAGTGAGAAGCATCATTTAAGAAGATGAAGGAATCGAGGTTAAAATGTATTGAATTAATTTATACTCTGGGTCATAGGTGGCTTTAGAAGATGTGCAACATCAGGGGCGTAGCAGACACCACTGCAGTGGAAAGCCCCCACACTATTTAGTGTATTGGGGGCGTAGCAGACACCACTGCAGTGCAGGCCCCCACACTATTTAGTGTATTGGGGGCATAGCAGACACCACTGCAGTGCAGGCCCCCCACACTATTTAGTGTATTGGGGGCGTAGCAGACACCACTGCAGTGGAAGGCCCCCACACTATTTAGTGTATTGGGGCATAGCAGACACCACTGCAGTGCAGGCCCCCACACTATTTAGTGTATTGGGGGCGTAGCAGACACCACTGCAGTGGAAGGCCCCCACACTATTTAGTGTATTGGGGGCGTAGCAGACACCACTGCAGTGCAGGCCCCCCACACTATTTAGTGTATTGGGGGCGTAGCAGACATCATTGCAGTGCACGGCCCCCACACTATTTAGTGTATTGGGGGCGTAGCAGACACCACTGCAGTGCAGGCCCCCACACTATTTAGTGTATTGGGGGCATAGCAGACACCACTGCAGTGCAGGCCCCCCACACTATTTAGTGTATTGGGGGCGTAGCAGACACCACTGCAGTGGAAGGCCCCCACACTATTTAGTGTATTGGGGCATAGCAGACACCACTGCAGTGCAGGCCCCCACACTATTTAGTGTATTGGGGGCGTAGCAGACACCACTGCAGTGGAAGGCCCCCACACTATTTAGTGTATTGGGGGCGTAGCAGACACCACTGCAGTGCAGGACCCCCACACTATTTAGTGTATTGGGGGCGTAGCAGACATCATTGCAGTGCACGGCCCCCACACTATTTAGTGTATTGGCGGCATAGCAGACACCACTGCAGTGCAGGCCCCCAAACTATTTAGTGTATTGGGGCATAGCAGACACCACTGCAGTGCAGGCCCCCACACTATTTAGTGTATTGGGGGCATAGCAGACACCACTGCAGTGGAAGGCCCCCACACTATTTAGTGTATTGGGGCATAGCAGACACCACTGCAGTGCAGGCCCCCACACTATTTAGTGTATTGGGGGCGTAGCAGACACCACTGCAGTGGAAGGCCCCCACACTATTTAGTGTATTGGGGGCATAGCAGACACCACTGCAGTGCAGGCCCCCCACACTATTTAGTGTATTGGGGGCGTAGCAGACATCATTGCAGTGCACGGCCCCCACACTATTTAGTGTATTGGGGGCGTAGCAGACATCATTGCAGTGCACGGCCCCCACACTATTTAGTGTATTGGGGGAGTAGCAGACACCACTGCAGTGGAAGGCCCCCACACTATTTAGTGTATTGGGGCATAGCAGACACCACTGCAGTGCAGGCCCCCCACACTATTTAGTGTATTGGGGGCATAGCAGACACCACTGCAGTGGAAGGCCCCCACACTATTTAGTGTATTGGGGCATAGCAGACACCACTGCAGTGCAGGCCCCCACACTATTTAGTGTATTGGGGGCGTAGCAGACACCACTGCAGTGCAGGCCCCCCACACTATTTAGTGTATTGGGGGCGTAGCAGACATCATTGCAGTGCACAGCCCCCACACTATTTAGTGTATTGGGGGCATAGCAGACACCACTGCAGTGCAGGCCCCCACACTATTTAGTGTATTGGGGGCATAGCAGACACCACTGCAGTGCAGGCCCCCCACACTAGTGTATTGGGGGCATAGCAGACACCACTGCAGTGGAAGGCCCCCACACTATTTAGTGTATTGGGGCATAGCAGACACCACTGCAGTGCAGGCCCCCACACTATTTAGTGTATTGGGGGCGTAGCAGACACTACTGCAGTGCAGGCCCCCCACACTATTTAGTGTATTGGGGGTGTAGCAGACATCACTGCAGTGCAGGCCCCCCACACTATTTAGTGTATTGGGGGCGTAGCAGACATCACTGCAGTGCACGGCCCCCACACTATTTAGTGTATTGGGGGCGTAGCAGACATCATTGCAGTGCACGGCCCCAACACTATTTAGTGTATTGGGGGCGTAGCAGACATCACTGCAGTGCACGGCCCCCACACTATTTAGTGTATTGGGGGCGTAGCAGACATCATTGCAGTGCACGGCCCCAACACTATTTAGTGTATTGGGGGCGTAGCAGACATCATTGCAGTGCACGGCCCCAACACTATTTAGTGTACGGCCCCAACACTATTTAGTGTATTGGGGCACAGCCCCCACACTATTTAGTGTATTGGGGGCGTAGCAGACATCATTGCAGTGCAGGCCCCCCACACTATTTAGTGTATTGTATTTCTTCCATGATCTGTTTTCCACTTTTTTCAAGCTATAAACTACTAAAGGCAAAGCACGCTCCATCTAGAGTTCTTAGTTCTGCAGCAGAGTATCCGCAGTTCTGTCTGATATGCAAACATGATTTATTTGACATATTTGTCATGAACTATATATTTCAACCAATGGCAGACCTCAAAATTATTTTAACAAGCGATATAAAAAAAAATACAGGTAGCATGGTTATTATGATCTAACAATTCAATGTCACAGTTGTGGCGATATTTAGAAAGAACTGCGTCCTGTGGTTAATTATCGTGGCACCAGAACCCATTAATAGCATTACAGGATAATGTATTTAAATATAGGCCAATGGTGAGACCCTCCTCTGCGACCAGTGATGTTATAATCCAGTAAAAATGACAGGATCTTGTCTGTTACCTAGAAACGGCCTTGTCGGTTTCACTTCCTGGTTCTGTGGGAGCAGGTGCGTCCTCACGCCGACGTAGGAAGCTGACTGAATGGAAGTAGCCGGTTTCGTGCTGCATGGAAGCCAACTATAAGAACAGTAATAAATCCAAACAGGATGTAGACGCACATTGGGGTACACGAGATGTGGGTCAAGTCAAGACTGAACAATTCTCCTTTAAGTGCCCTAAACATTCGAGTGGTAGGCCAAAACTGGGACAGGTGTTTCCTCTCCAGAACATATATGTATCCATGCTAAAAAACATAATTGGAACCTCGGTTGTTTCCTGTGACCTGGACGGGCCAGCACAATACTGAACTGTCAGGGTCAAAATCAAGCATGTGGCGTGTACTAAGAGATTCAAGAGTTTCAGTGGACGGAAGGATGATCTGGTAGTCGTCTGTCGCAGTCACATACGCCCAGGATTAACCCAAACCCTTCTCTAATAAAGCCACTTTTCTCTGTGCTGTGCCCCACGCCTCAAGACAGCCTCAAGACAGCTCCAGCTCACCCTCCCCTCAGGGACGTCATTTCACCAAAATGCCTGGGGTAGCAGAAGTGACATCACATGAACCGTGACCGCAGATGACATCACAGGAAGTGATGTCACTGGATGAAACCCTCAAATGACATCAGGGGAAGTGATGGCACACAACCTTTCACCCCTTGACAAAGCAGGAAGTGGTATCACATAGCATTGTTTCTCAGTACACTAAGACAAATATGGTTATATCACTGTAATATGATGTACATTTCATACAAGAATGGATCAGCATATGTAGCGTTAATATCAGTGTGTATAGGCCCATATTACCAAATTACTTTGAATGGAAGCAGACTTCCAACACAAAAACCTGGACTATTGTACATCATTCGATTTGATCTAAACTGTAAACAGAGCATTTCGAAGAGGCCTAAAACCCAAAGCACAGCCATCCAGTGCCTTCCAGGTGTCTGCCCACAAACTGGAAACAGCAACTGAACAACACAAGTCCAACCAGAAATGGCTGGAGGGTTGCCTAGAGCTGTGCCAGTGGTTAAGAATGATTTGAAACGTTCCAGCCACCACCTTTCTGTTTTGCTTATTTGGCGTGTAACCCACAGTTTTTTTTTTGTTAGATGGGAGATAGAGGGGAAGGATGTGTTGCAGGTCTTAGTAATTGTAGGTTTTTTTTAATTTTAAAATGTAAACAGCAGCAGCAGCGCCATAATATCCCCCCTAGAAAAGGCCGATTTTATTATTTTCTTTAGTCCATTATATCTTGCTTAATGCCAGCCTCCTCCAACTTCTAAGCGCCTGAACAGGAACTGAACCCCCGTTGCACTGTATCCTCTTGTTCCAAAGGAATTGTGTTGCCCCTAAGCTATCCTTCCAAATATATATATTTTTTTAATTGAAGAAGCAACAGATGGTTTACTTAAAAGGCAGAGGGCAACTTCATGTAAATGAATGATCTCACCTTGCGTCTATCTACAGTGTGCCTGTGATGCAGGTCTGGCAGATCAGGATCAGGTCACACAGTGCCCAGGAAGGATTGGGGGCAGAAGCCACTGAGGCGCACCCCTCTCATCACAGGCCCAGGGGCTCACTGGATGTGCGAAGCACGCAGCGAGAAACAATGATGAGATTTGCGTTCATGCTGTGCTGTCACTTAGCTGGATGCTCTTAACCATTCCCAGCTAGCTAGACCTAGCCCCCATACCCTTCCTGTTGCTACAATACTGTGTATGTGCTGCACAGACAGCCCCGCCTCTGAACCCAACCATTCAGGTATGCTTCACTAATGGACAGCCAGCCTGTTAGTGACAACTGCTTCATGGTTTTTCCTGCATCCCTGTTATTTCTCCAGCTAATTAGATCTAGATTCCAGGTAAAAGAAGCTTTGGCACATTTAGCTGCATTTACAACCGCCTTTTCAGGTGCAACACAGATATCTGCTCTTGGGACTGCCTCTTTGTGCAGTGGCCCAGGGGTTGCAAGGACAGTTCTACGAGTAGCAGAAGGGAGCAGGGGTAGCAGCTGCTACCCCTGGCACCCCTCAAATGACATTTCTGCCTATTCTTTCTCAGTAGCTTTCATCTGTTAAGGCAACTGTCCTCTTAAGTTTGGAACACCCAAAGAAGACAAGTAGTGGCACTCACATCACGTGACACTTGCATCTGGTTAGTGTAAAGTATTCCAATTGAGATTGTGGTCACTCACCTGAACAGTGCTGATTAAATTCAGAAGACAATGTGCATGGCAGGGGGCTACGCGGTAGCTTCAAGCCATCTCTGAGTATCACTTAAAGCCATTGTAACAATGCATGCCAGTGGCACCCCTTCCTGCATCAAGCAGTGAGGGCAGGAAGAAAGCAGGAAGAAAAACTACCTTGCAGAGATACATAGTTGCAGACTTGCCTCATTTCCTCACTTACCTTTATCTAATGGCGGCTTTTTAGCCAACAGGTTGTTGAATGCTAACACAGGTAGTTTCACTTTTCCCATTATAGGTCCTGGCCTACCCTTACCCTGCTTGCAAAGTGAAAAGACAGGATTGGCCCAAGGTGCCAAGAGAGGGGTGGGAAACTTAGCAGCTTTGCCAATCCAGTGATCTGGTGAGTATTCTGGCCTGCGAATCAAAGTGGGGCCAATTGGCAAATATATAGGTGCTCTCTGTGTAAGGGAAAGTCTTGGGAAACTAGCCTTGCTGCTGGGGTGTCTGTACCGTTCATTAAAGTGGCATCTCCCCTTTCCTGCACTGTGAGTCTGTGGCACTTGATCTCAGACCTAACTCTAATATCCCACCTCTCTCTTCATCTTTTGAGAAGCGGAGCAAAGGGCCAGAGTTGTCGTGTGTGCTTTTGACCTGTGAGCAAAGATGTTCTGTGAGAAAGGACATCTTGACACGACTGATACATCGATCCAATTGGACAAAGTGGGCAATGGGAGAGCTTGAGATGCATTTAACAGAAAAGTTCCTCTCTGGACTGGAGATTCGAGTTTGATTTGCCCTCATCACACACGTCTGTGTATCTCTCTCTCACCACATGCCGCTTACTGCCTCAGCTTCCTTTCCCTCACCACCTCTAACTACTTTCTAGGCTGTGACCACCTTCTAATCGACACTAATGGAAATAACCCTGACTAAGATGTACATAAACTACCAGCAGCACTAAAATATACAGCCCGATTTTCATCTCAACTAGCATACCTACACTGCTATGTACAAGCAGCCCCTTTACCTGAACTTATTATAAATGACTCCTGTACTTCTATATGCAAACACATGCCCTATGCCTTAGCCTTAGTAGTGCCATCCCTTGCGCACCCTGCATTCAGCAAATGGGCACAGACCATGCCCGGTGTGTCCCGTGCATCATTGATATGATATGATTGGTTATTTATAACGCTTAATACCCAGAGGTTTCTAAGCGCGGACCCGGGGATCGAACCTGTGGTGCTCCATGTCGTCTTGCTTCCAAGGCCAGCACATTGCCCCTGAGCTATCCTCCCGAGACGTTATCCTTTTTCATTATGTGTAGCATGCAAGGCATGACCTATGGACATGCCCTCTGTGCCGCAGGCTCTGTAACAGGGGCACTTAGAACCTAACCAAAAACCCTACCCGGGTCACAGGGAAAGCCCATATCTCTTTGCATTGCAAAAATAGTTCATGTCATGTGTGTCGTATGCCTCATTATATGGTGTACCGTGTCCTGGGTATGCCAAATACAGACAATGGCCACATGCTGCGTCCTGCACGCCCAGTGGCAGCTGGTACATTTTAGAATGGGGGGGGATACATTTATATGCCTAATATGCAAGAGCGGCCAAACGTAGCAAGAGCCCGAACTAAGCAAGGGGGGTTCAGGGCCCCCCACAAGAACATTTTTTGAAACAATGGGTTAAAATGACGCATTTAACAACACTGGGCCTCATTCCGAGATTGGAGGTAGTCATGGTGCTATTTGAGCCATGACTGCCTCCAATAACGGTACCAGCACCGGTCTCGTTCAATGGGGACTTACCGGTGTAGTCCGACCTTTGCGGGACAGGTAAATCCCATTGAAAAAACCATTCCCCATTCCCATTTAAGCCCCCATAAGGCTCAATGGGAATGGGGATATAGCTAATAACGGTACCGCAATTTGCGGTACCGTTATTGGCTCTGATTTCCCTTAACGGGTCCCGTCCATAATGCCTGGTCAGGCCAGACGTTAATGGAGGCACCCGCTAAGGGAACTCGTAGTAGGGCGGTAAGGGATTACTGGCACCGGTCCCCTTACGCCCCAGTTTGCAGGGTTTATAAGGCATGGCCAAAAGTCCTACTCTGGCTGCCGGCCATGCCAAAAGTGATCCATGCCTTTTTGCACCCCATGAATAGGGCATTGCCATGGGTTATGTGCCTTATACCTCATTGTACAGTGTACCATGTGCCCCACAAATAGCTAATTACCACAGGCTATGCCCTAACATAGGGTAAGGTTAAAGGACACAACCAGTGTAGCAAACCCACTTCAGGCAGAAGTGGAAATGTCCTGATTAGAGCACAAATGTAAGGGTTCTGAATGAGCAGAATTAGTCATACTCTGACCTACATCCAGGCTCATTTTCATTTTCTACCACTTTAAAGGCACCCTAACAGGTACCTGAAGCCCCATTCTTGCGTTCTGGCATTAACCCATCTGTGTATAAGTAAAGATACTATCTAAACCTGGGTAAACCAATAAATGTATTATCATGTTTATCTATATATATATAAATGTAAACATGTGTTTGTGAAAAGATTTGTGGCAAAGCGTTGTTCCTTATACAATTTCTCATTGTTTCACAATGCACCAAATTTTGCATAGTTGACATTTGGACACCCCACCCCTTTCCCTGGATTTCAGCAAAAGTCAAAATGTGTTTGTTGGTTTGTAGTGAAGGTTGTTCCTTATACAATGCTGCACTGTTTCACCAATCTGCACCAAAGTTTTCATAGTTACCTATTAAGACACTCCGGACATTATTGGTTACATGGCATTTGGACACCTCCCCCTTTACCCCAGATTTCAGCAAAAGTCAACATTTGGTTGGTGGTTATAAGAGTTAGGTGCACCAACAGATTTCTAGGTGAGAAGCAATCTAGAGAAAGCAGTTGTAACAGATTTAGCCAGCGTCAATAGGCCTGTACCAGAGTCAGTGGTGCAGGGCAAAGGGCCTAGGTGCAAAATGTTCTTGTAGCTGCAGTCAAGTCTTTGTTAAACGATTTGAAAAGGCGGTTGCCGAAGGTGAAAGGCAATGTTAAATGATAGGGGCGGCCAGCCCAATAGGTAAGTAAAGGATTTAAAACATGTTTAGCAGTACCCAACAAAAAGGGCGGTCTGGCGGAACAATGTACCTTAAAAGTGGAAGAAGCTCCTGCGGTGGCGGTAGTTCCTGGCAGTTCCTGCAGTTCAGGAGATCCAGCAGAGGAAGAGAGGCTCTCGTTGTGGAGGAAGGTTCAAGTTACTGCACTGCCCAGGGATGAAACCATCCGCGGTGCTGCCAAAACAAATAAAAGGTACGCTCCTTTAAATCACGGTCCGGGTGGACGGGTGCCTGGCTATCCGGTCTCCTAGTGCTTGGCACTGGTGATTCGACCAAGGCAGGTCCAAGAAGGCGATTGGCGAACTGGTTGGCCCCACCAGCTCAAGATAAGAAGACTCTTGCAGGTGAATTCTTCTTGAGTCGTTGGAGAAAAGTGGTGAGGATCTGCAACAGGGCTTCACCGGTGGTTCAGTCATTGCGGATGTCTTCAGCTTCTCTCCTCTTCATCTTCTTAGTTCCAGTGGTGACGTCTTGTCCTCCAGTCCTCAGGACCCTGCTTTTATCCAGCAAGACCCCCATTCATACAGCCTAGCTGTCACTCACACAGTGCGGTGGCTCTCCGGGCGGGAGAACCCCCGAGCCATTCAGGGCAGAGTGTGACTTGGGTTGCGTAGACAACCCTGTCCAGGGTGCCTATTCCCCCTCCCACACATCCTGTCTACCCCAGACTCAGTGGCGCCGAGAGAAGGGGTTCTGTGCAGAAGCCCGCCAAAAGGACCAACAAAGGATCCCCAACCTGGGTTAGGACTACAGAGAAAGACACGAGAAAGAAATTAAATCAAAGTTCTGGCAATGAAAACCTACCGGAGTAAAGTTGATATTAAAATAAACCGGAGGTATGTTAGAGGCTGTCAGTAAAAGTGTTAGCCTCGAACAATGGGAAAAACCCATAGGAAAATATTCGAGGTTGAATATTTACAATAGTAACCACTGCCACCAGCCAGAAACTTTTGAGAGAGGGACTGTACGGTACCCCCTCGAAAATGAACACTAGGGAAAAATTATTAACCCTTCCCAGTACCTCCATAGTAAGATGGGGTGTACTGGTTTTGTTCATAAGATTTGACTAGTAAAGTCAATGGGGACTTTACATCCCCTGGGAGACAGTAGTCAGTCCCAGGGTATGGAGTCTATGTTTGGGGGTCGCTACGACACCCCTGTGGTACGGCACGGAGGGTGTTGTGTACTACACATGTAAAAAGATGATTCCTATGAGGGTGAGAAAAGCCCCATAGCCCATAAGCACACAAGATAGCCTAAAACACACACTAGCAATCTGCCTAAGAAAAAAAAGGGTCTCACCCCTAGCAGGAGAAAGAAATAAACCCTTCAAATCCAGCAAAGCTGCTGGGGGACTCTATAGGTAAGGGAAATTAGCCATAGAAGAGAATTCTCCCTAAAACTCACCCCCCACCCCTAAACTAAGGGACAGGAGGCTCTAATCCACTCCTGGATGAGTCTCCTACCTCTAGTCGGTTAAAACATCCTAGAGAGACCATCAGCATTTTGGTGGTGACATCCTGACCTGTGCTCAAAGGTTTTCCTTTGTAAGCTATATGACCTACAAACCCTTTCTGGTACATCTTTCTTATTTAAGGTATAAGGGAGCTGATCTAACAGTCCCTTGAAGTTTCAACAACTACTGAACCCAAAATAGGTTTTCTCAAGGGGTCCTTAAGAAGGATTCCCTTAGATCTAGAAGGGCCCCCATGGTTCCTCACCACCTCTCTTTCAAGAGCAGGTTGGGTCTCAGGCATCCTGGTTGGAGGGTCAGAGGTTAAGCCAAGTACAGGCTTCCTCTTCTTCTGAGATCTGGTTTTACCTGGAGGAGGAGTTTCTTTCCTACCACTAGGTTTTCCTTTGGAGTCTTCAGTAGAAGAGTCCACAGTCCTAAGGTTTTTATCCTTGGGCCTGTTTTTCCTGGATTTCCACCAGCTTTGAGAAGTACCAGTTCTCACAGACCTAGAGAGGGGTCCAATTGGTCTATCCACCTCTTCCTCAGAAGCAGGGGTAGTCAAAGACTTTATAATTGGATGGTCAATGGTGGAGCTTGGTTGGGGCTCCCATTTCCATAACATTCTAGCCTTAGATTTGTCTGGGTTAGAGGTCATCTTACTAACATCAGGGCTTTCAGTGGGGGTCTCAGTAGAGGTTCCCACAGGCTCAGAGGTACCTTAAGGTTGCCTCTCTAGCCAATTTGGTTTGGTTCTGCTTCTCCATACTGGGAGGCCTGGGGGTACTGGATACTACTCCTAGAGTTTTTAGATCATTCTCCAACAGGACTCTCCCAGGCACCTCAGTCTGAACACTGACAGGAATCCTCACTGTCATGTTATTACACTGAATGAGGGCTGGTAGAATAGGAACCAACTGGACAGGACCTCCAGAAAATGTAATGGGACCTTTGGGTGCCTTAGCAACATCCTCAGGCTGAAAGGAACTTTCATCCACTACTGTTCTTCTGGCCCCAGTGTCTCTCCTGGCAGGAGTATCCTGGCCATTTACAAGGACACTGTCCATGTATTACACTCTGAAGAGTGGCTATCAGTAAAAGTGGTAGCATCGAACAATGGGAAAATCCCATAGGAAAATAGTAACCACTGCCACCAGCCAGAAACTTTTGAGAGAGGGTCTGTACGGTACCCCCCCGAAAATGAACACTAGGGAAAAACTATGAACCCTTCCCAGTACCTCCATAGTAAGGTGGGTTGTACTGGTTTTGTTCATAAGATTTGACTAGTAAAGTCAATGGGGACTTTACATGCCCTGGGAGACAGTAGTCAGTCCCAGGGTATGGAGTCTATGTTTGGTGGTCGCTACAACACCCCTGTGGTACGGCACAGAGGGTGCTGTGTACCACACATGTAAAAAAATGATTCCTATGAGGGTGAGAAAACCCCCATAGCCCATAAGCACACAAGATAGCCTAAAACACACACTACCAATCTGTCTAAGAGTGGAAAAAAAAGGGTCTCACTCTTAGCAGGAGAATAAAATAAACCCTTCAAATCCAGCAACGCTGCTGGGGGACTCTATAGATAAGGGAAATTAGCTTAGAAGAGAATTCTCACTAACATAGGTGCAGAGCGATGCAGCGATGCCGGAGCGGTGAAGAATGCGTCCCTCAGGCTGATCCAGGTAAGTATTGGAGTTGGAGAGAAGACCAGGGAATGAAGGGGAATGTAAGGGCAGTCAATTTAGAGGGCTCATCCCAAAGTGCCAGGTTCACATTTAAGTAGATCTCCCGTGAAGCCTGTATGCATATGTTCAAATCTCGCCTTTGAATGATTAATTGAACAAGATCATATTCTCTACAAAGGCTAACTACTGAAGAGGGCTTTATTAGAAAACAAATGTCATAGAATTGCAACAAGATCAGACCAGTAAGTCTTGTAAACAATGAAATTATGTATGGATGCCCAAGATTCAAGATATCTTGTTCCTAATAGCTGTGGGTGCCACAATCAACAAACATAATTGCTCCGTCATGAGAATGTGATTTCTGACTTATAGTTTGGCAATTATATACTCCAATGACTCACAATAAATTTGGATGTCATTAATAACAAAGTCTGGTCCAGAATGGGAGGTAGCCCAATGGATTTTAGCAGCACTTGAGAAAGCATTTGATCTGCCCTATTAATGCCATATGTAGTTGAAGAGGTTACTTTCCCTGGAAATACAGGACAATTCAAATGAACTTCAAAAGTTAAGAAAGCAGGCAACGTGTCTAATGAAGGAGCTTTCATTAATTTGAATAATATTCATCAGCAACAAGGGTGTTCACTGCACCTGACACCACTTGTTTGTAGATCTCCAGTATGACCCCATTTGGTGTGGGTTGACAATAATGATCCCCAAATTATCACTTTGGACCCGATTACGAGTTTGGCAGTGGTGGTAAATCACCCAGTAATTGCCGTTACTGGGTGGTTTACCAGTATGCCAAATTAGTAATTTGACTTTTGAAGCTTTTATTACCGGCTGGTTTTGTGTGGCCACACAAAGCCTGTTCTGCATGCAGTAATTACTGAGTGCAGTATTGCCACATGCGTAATGACCAGCTCCTCATGGATCCCCCTAATGGAGGAAGATTGTATGGTCTGCATGACTCTTAAACATGCAGACCTACCGGGATACCCCTTAATTACCACATGCATTAACGGTAAACGAGATTTGAGGTATTCTTGAGTGTAATTCCTCCAAACTCAGTCCCTTTTTGTGAAGACACCTTTATTGAAATGGCTACTGATGCACAAAATTTTACAATGGATATAGTCAATTCAATTATTGGTCCAAATACCTAAATAGGGTTATGACAGTAATGATGATATCAACACAAGCCTGAAAACATTCACACAATGTATTGTTTTACTCTGTGTGCCCATGTTACCTGTGATACTTTGATCTGGTTTATAACGTTGGCACTGATGAGCAGTGACAACAACTAAGATCACGGTGCTTGGATTTCCATGTCATCTTCCCTGTTGACTCCTAAAACTGGTTATATATCCTTACATTGTACGACAGTACCCACGGACCCAGGCATGGTTCCAATATTTGTTAGACAGTACCAGTAGAATCTTGCACCCCTGAAATCACTCACAGAGATTATGAAGAACTTGGAATCCCTCTGGATCATTTGTTCTATTCATAGTGTGATGCCTACTACTGGGGATATTAATACTAAATGGGCAATGGAGACACTGTGCCAACCTTAAATACTTGAAAAGAGGGTTCACATGTTAAAGGGCTTCTTCCATATATCAGTCGTGGACTTTCCCAGATCCAAGAGTATAAGCTGTATTCACCACTTGATTTGGCTAACCGATATTGGACAGTATCCATGATTAGCGACCATCAATATGAATGTGCCTATAGCTTAGAGGGCATCAATTCACATGGACTTATACACCATTTGGGTACACCAACGTTGAGCATGAATTTAATATCTTTGTACATTAGGTCATGCCCAAACTCATGAAAGAGGAAACTCAGTCTACTTTGATGATCTACTCATGAAAAACAAAACAGCAGAAGATCTTGTGGTAATCCATCATGTTCAGGATCAACTACAGAAAACAGGTGTTAAATCATCATCCCAAAAATCTCAATGGTGCAGAACCAGTGTAAACCTCATAGGACATGAAATCAGAGTTTAAGCAGTTAACCCTCATAAAAAGAAGGTTGAAGCTTCACTAAAATAAAACCACAAATGTATGTGGGTGCCGAAGCCATGATAGTCCAGAGTTCAAAGAGGATTATGGGATCACTCAGGGGTGAAGGGGGAGTATAGTGAACCACAATCAGAAGTGGTAAGGCAACAGAAAAGAAGCCTGGCTCAAGCTCCTTGTATGACTTCCCCAATTAAGAATGCATTCTTCAGAGAAACTGGATTTTGTTACACCTGCTTGACTGCAGTATTGTATCAGAAACATATTGAGATCAGTAATGTGTTCTCTTACACAAGTGAAATGTGGAAAAGCACTCCAGGCAGCAGTACAGGCATTGAGCAATTACTGTTTGTTGATTCTTGAATGACATGTCAAAGTGGAGACATCCCATCAAACATGGCAAATTCTGCATAGTGGCCAGGTAAAAGCTGGGAATGCCTCAGATTCAAGAACAACTTCCGGGACCCTTTTTATGCAGGGCTACTCGGTAGAGATCAGTTTTGCTCAAAATAAAGGGTCTGGTGGCCCAAGGATTGGCAGATGCACATGCTTGTGCCAATTAACACTATTTAGAAGAAGAGGATTGCAGAACTACTGGAGGTATAGAGACATGTCTAGCTGCCCCGAATAAGGTGTCAGTTTATGTGGTTGGATGTTCTTACCATATTCCTGAAAATGATGAGAATTACTTAGTGGCTACCATTGAAAATGGTTGAGCGGATGATATTCCTGAACTCAAAATGTCTACAAAAATGGTGTCCTGCATAGTAGCTCGTGGCCATTTATCAGACTGGCCACACTGCCATAAACCATCAGCTCCAGCAATGTGTCATTATTACAGATTCTGATTACATCACAAATTAATTAGTTGAAGATCTGGCAAAGTGTCAATTCAGATCACGCTTTGTGCAAACAACAAGCCCTTAGAACTTGGCAAACTGATCCAAAACAGTTTTGATTTGGTTGCATCTAATAATACGACAATCTAGTGCTAAACATCTAAAGTAGATGGTCGGGATGAATAGGAGCTGATTTAGCTGTTCAATTAGCCAAATAAGGAGGAATTACATTTATATTTAACATCTTCTGGTGGAGACCCAACTACCTGCAGTAACTGGATCTCAGTCTCCTACTGACAGTGAACTCGCAGTGGTTCAGTGGAGTAGAGATATTCCAGACACAGGGCCAGATTCTCAAAGCATTTTGGGGCGCAAGTAATGAGATGCGCTAGCTTGAAAAACAGAGATCAAGAAACTAGAACACCTGAGGCATCCTGCCGCACACAATACCCCAATAGTTCATTTCTAGACATGCAAGCAATGTAACCATTCTTATGGTTTGTTCTGTGTAAGACTTTACTGATGTCTGAATCAGATATTAATTGTTTTACATTTAACAGCAAACCCCATTTGATGATCCTGTGGGTTAGACAGTGGTGTATACTCTTTGTAATTGATATAACAGGCCTTAACACAAAACGACTTTGCCACAGACCAGAACAGCCCAGGACACATCAAACGTGTAAAACCTCAGACATTGTGGGTTCCTTGAAGTCAAGTCACTATAGCAAGCCTGAAATCTTGTCTCTGGTGGCAACTTATTACAAATTAAGACTTTTTACATATCATGTTAAACATTTCCCATCCAGAATAAACGTCCACCCGTTGGCAGGAGGGTGTGCATTTGTTTTGAATAAGCATTACACATGTACTTGTATTGCGTGTCTGCAAAAAGGACCTGAAATAATTAATTGTGGGCGTCTTGTTTGTGGTTGGTTTTCAACTTCTTTGAATGAGGTCCTGTGCAATTGTAAATGTCATTCATTACAAGTTGCACATCAGTAATTGTAGGACATCACATTTTAACCTGCAATGGTACATTGGAAAGATGGAAAACATGCTCAGCTGAGTGAAATCATCATTCTTCTGAATCCCACATGCTCCCAGATAGAGGTGAACGATTATAGTGGAGTGAGTTGTGATAGCCTCAATTATTTGAAAGTATTGTCTCGCGTTACCGAGGTCTTTCCATAGGCCCTGGTGGAATGTGCCTTTTAGGAAGAGGATGGCACACTATGCGTGGAACCTGCTGGCCACCACCTAACCTCATCCAGGGGGATCGAGCTCTTGGTATGCACGCATTTCGCCGACCTATTTTTGGTCGTGGTACTTTTCATCGCCAGATTTTACATCGCCAGAAACCCCGTTTTTTTTATTTTTTGTTTTGGGGGGTGTTTTGTTGGGGTTGGGGTATTACTATAATAGTAAGTGGTCTGGGGGGACCCCCCCTTAATAAAAGTAAAGCCAAAAACAGGGTTTCTGGTGATGTAAAATCCGGCGATGAAAAGTACCACGACCAAAAATAGGTCGGCGAAATCACATAGAACCAAGCTCTTAGTCTCCTTGGTTGAGGAGGTGCATGCAGAAGGAGGAAGGAATACGCTTGTTTGCCACCTGGATGAAAGGATCTGGGAACCGCTGTATCAGAGATGGCTGAAAGGTCTAGATATGCCACTGATTAACAATACAAAGATATTACATAGACACAAATTGGACGCAGCCAGTGATATGGTCGGCACGGAAAATCCTGCGGCAAAAAAGACAGAATTGTTTGCACTTTTCACGCATGTATTTGTGGAGGGTGCGTTAGGGTTATTATTTCTTGTATGGGGAGTATGGGGAGCAGCTGCAGTGGTCTCCCCCTTTCATATAAAGTGCAAACGTTTTTTTAAAAGAAATCTTGGCCACAGGATTTTTTCGAGGACCATATCACATAGAAGCAAATTGAAGAGGTAAAAAGGCATTGCGAGCCAATGACACATATTCTGAGCATGCAAGAAAGTGAGGTGCTTTTGAGATGAGCTCACACACCAGAATCGTGTGATTTTAGGAACGAGTTTGGAAGTACCCTAATTGATCATCCTTTTGGGGATGACATCGATGTATGATAAGCTGGGGACAGGAAATAATCGGAGGTGTCCTAGAGAGATGTCATGTGCAGAATGCCAAGTGCTTAGAAAATGGAAGCATCCAGTTTGCCCATCAGTTGAAAGTTGCCTTGATGACAGAATTACCCTGGTTGACACCTTACCCTGGACCAGAGCACCCCGTTCCTTTTGAAATGTCATTTTCAAAAATCAACAGCTTAACTGACAAAGCAGCGACTACTTTAGCTTTCACTGATGAGGAAGCTGTAAGGATTTTAGGCCTTATCAAAGACACCAGCACTGAAACCACTAATAGAGAAAATCCAGAAATACTTATCCAACGATTAGAAAGACTCATTCGGATGGGAGATCTCCCAGAAACTCCACGCTACCACCCTTACGCAGTACTACAAGGCCAAAAGAATTCGAGGGGACTCAGAGTGGATCTCCGTCTGACACTTTGCAAGGAAAATAAAGAATTTGTCAAACGTTGGGAACATATTTTGAACAAACGTTCCCTTGATCTCATATTACTAACCATAGAGGAACTTGCAAAATCACTCCATACAATTAACCAAGAGATTGAAGAGGTCTCCACGCAACTTCTAAAGCTGAAAACTGCATCGAAACTACAGACAATCTTAGAAGATACCAACAACAAGTTGGACAGCTACAAACACGATATTGAGCAATGGAAGATACGCACATTTCGAAGAGGCACATTAGACTACGCCAGAGAGATAGTGTACACGTGGCAAGAATACTATAGCAACTACAAACCAAGACCTGGGCCATCTGGAGTACCAAAGAAACCTTTTCCGGATAATAATACCGACAGCAGTGACATTACAAGTGGGGAACAAGAAGAACAACCTAGTACAAGCCTAGCTAATCCTACCGCTACACCCATAGCAATAGGAAGTGCCATACCAACTCCAAGGTTAACTGACACATTGATTCCCACAACTCCTGCTCAGCCTTTTTTAGGAGACGCCCGACCAGAAGAGGGAAAAAGAAAACCACGCCAAAAAAACAAATAGATTCTTCTTTGATTATAAACATTTCCTCTAGACAGCTTTCTAAAGATCAAATTGACACTCTGAGGTCAGGGATTTCATTCATCCCCACAAATTCAACCAATCTGTTCGAAGAAGAAGTTAATCTGTTCAAATTAATACGCAAAATGGAACTCAAGATCTTCTTTGATAACCTGGGTCAATTAACTCCAGCTAAAGAACATGATTTTCTAGAGATGAAGAACCAGAGCACGTTCCTTCCGCAAATCAACAACCCACTCATCAACCTATTTAAAACTAAAACTACCCGTGACCTGAGGAAAATTAAATGCGACACATCTACCCAACACAATATTCGGAGACATCAACTAAAAATAATCAAGGAGCTTGCTGATGAC
The DNA here is from genome assembly GCF_040938575.1 of Ambystoma mexicanum. Classification (NCBI taxonomy): domain Eukaryota; kingdom Metazoa; phylum Chordata; class Amphibia; order Caudata; family Ambystomatidae; genus Ambystoma; species Ambystoma mexicanum. The sequence goes on from NC_090921.1 coordinate 563,003,180, forward strand.
ACCTCCCTGACGATTAAACAAGCTGACAAAGGTGGTGCACTTGTACTCATGGACACAACCTTATACAATGCTTGGTGTCTTAAACTCTTGGATGACAGACAGACCTACTTACCATTGGACCATGACCCCACAAATGACATCAGCACCATTATCAAACAAGCAGTAGAGAAAGCTAGTACTATGGATTGGATTTCAGATAAAACCGAAGAATTCTTGATTAAAAGCAATCCAACAATCCCAGTGTTCTATGGACTACCCAAAATTCATAAAAACTCCAAAGACCCCCCATTTAGACCGATTGTTGCTGGCACTGACAACATATTCCAACCCATGGCTGTCTACCTTGATATGGCTCTACAACCACTGTTACAAAAAATACCTACTACTTGAAAGATACTACACACTTCCTTCAAAGCATCAATAACCTGCAGATCAATTTTGATGATCCCTTAATATTCTCCATGGATGTTAGTAGTCTATACACTTCTATTCCCCATGATGAGGGCATAGCAGCCCTGGAATGGTTCATTCTAAGACATGATGAAATTCAGATCCAGAAAAACATCGCCATTGAACTTATTAATCTGATACTCTATACTATTTCAGATTTATTGAACAGTACTACCTTCAAACTGCAGACACCTCTATGGGCTCAGCAGTAGCCCCCTCATATGCTAACATTTTCATGTTACATTTCGAGAAGACTCATGTCCTGGACCATCCATATTGGAAAAATAAAATACATTGTTGGCTAAGATATATTGATGATGTCTTTGGGATCTGGAAAGGCACAAAACAAGAGCTGACCGAATTTTGCCAATATATCAACCAGTGCAACCCCCGGATCCAATTCACTATGGAAATCGGCTCACCATGTGTGAACTTTTTGGATGTTACTGTAGAATGGCAGGACACGGAATTGATAACATCTATGTACAGAAAACCGACTGATGTAAATAGCTCCCTACACTTCAATAGCTTTCATCCGAGACACCTAAAAGAAACTTTACCGTACAGCCAACTGTTATGCGCTAAGAGGATTACTTCTAACACACAGAGACTTCAGACAGAATTTGATACTATGCGATCAAGATTCCTTGAAAGAGGCTTCCCGGAGGAAGTGTTGACACAAGCTATTACTAGGACTGAAACATATCCTCGAGATCAACTTCTCAACAAACAACCCACACAAAAGAAATCGAACCTGATCTATACATTGAAATACTCTGCACAGAGTTACCAAGTCAAAAAGATCATCACGAAGAATTGGGACCTGATCAAATCAGATCCCAATCTCAACCGCCTTTTTCCAGCTCCTCCAATGTTAGCGTATAAAAGAGGAAGGAACTTTAGAGATACGCTAATTAAAGCGGAAAGACCTAAGAAATCCACCCAAAGGGTATTGACAAAATAAAAAAAATGGCACTTTTCCATGCTTAAATTGTCAGCATTGCTCAAACATCATTAAAGGCAATTACATCAGACACCCGAATAATGGCAATAAGATCCCCTTAAAAAACTTTGCTACTTGTGATTCCAAAAACGTCATCTACACTATCAGATGCCCTTGTGGGAAATATTATGTCGGGAAAACCAGTAGAAAAGCTAAGGAAAGGTGGACCGAACATAAATCTCAGATCAGAACTAAAAATGTCAAATCACCTGTTTTCAGGCATTTTAGAGACAATAAACACAACATCTCACAGTTGAGATTTGCAGTACTGGAAGTGGTACATCCCCTCCAACGAGGTGACGACTTACCAAAACTATTGGCACAAAAGAAACTATACTGGATACATAGGCTAGATGCAATGGCCCCTCTTGGGCTCAATGAGAACTACTACCTAGGTCCATTTATCTAAGGATATACTGTTTCTTCCTTTTTCTTTTCCTATTACCTGGATTACTCCATGGGAATAATAGGCTTATACTTCACTAACTAATGACAGTTGAGAAGACCAAATCCTAACTTAAAGACTGTGAACCATTCCAATGGGCAGTTTGTTGGCATCCACCTTATTGTTATACTTGTCGAAAATGTCCACTAGCTCAATGATTTCATGTAGAAACATCTGACATTTCCACAGAAGAGGATTCTCTGTTAAGTAGAATATAACCGAATTATGAGTATGTGAACCACAACTGTGGGCAATGATTTATCCTATGTTTTAGGGATATACAAAGTTAGACAAAAACGCTGTTTGTGCATTCAGATTGCCTTTTATGGCTAAAGACATGTTGTTAAGATGTGACCTAACGGACTATGTATCAAGGTACCTTATAAGAAACATATTCGTTGGTTAAGACCTTTGTGGTGACCATTACCATGCTTTCTGAATTGATGTCTTTTCCAGTTCTGGACTATGTCAAACCTGAGAGTCTCCTTTAGTTTTTCATCTAACATTGACCCTCTCTACTTTTCCTAATTGGGTTCTGCAACCCCTTGTATTTATATAGTTTGACTTTGTGTTTTTTCAGACGACTAATGACATCTATTATACAAATACCGACTGACATCACGCCATCACATGCAGTGAGCTCCTCTTAAATACCTTGGCGGACGCTCCTCGCTCCCACGCCTCCCTCGGCCTTTGCCTTCCCTTAGGTGCTGCTCTAGACATACCTATTCTAGCTATACCTTGAGTAAAGTATTGTGACATGTTATCTTTCCATGCAACTGCATGGACCATCTCTAGGCATTTTTTTACATGGCGCTACCTTTCGCCTAAGATGCTTCTTCCCATGCCCACGGTGTGTTTGCAAGTGGCATCATGCACGCGTGTGCTTGATGACGTCACAGTGTCAACACTCCCGGGCTGGTGGTCACTCACCTTTACCTCTCCCTATTATTCTCTCTTTCCCCATAATGGCATCATCCGTTTCGGACACGGGCTAATGCCATTTATTTGCACATACTTGCTTTGCGCTTTCACAGCAGCTCCAACAATGCCGTATCACGCGCATGCGCGTGATGACGTCATGCTAACAAAAGGTACATAATGGCGGCGCCGTTGCAGGAGGAACAGGATTACCTTCCTGTCTCCTGCCTCCTGTCTGCAACGCTGCACTACGTTAGGTAAGCTATATTACTTTTGGGTTCTGCTGAACCCGCTTTACTCCATCCACATTGCTTTTCTCACCCTGACTTTCTCACATGTTCCTTTTTCTTTGGACTTTCATTTATAGTGTTCAAGCCCTGCACTACTACAAGACCCTCTGCTTACTTATCCTTTCAAACTTCCTATTGATGGGTTCTCCCATTCAGATGACCAATTAAGCATGTAAGTGAATCTCTATGGTTGACTTTGCTTCAGACTCCTAACTAACTTTTGACTGAACAGAGTATTGTTATGCTCTATTTTTTCAGACAAAGGGTTCCCCGCATACATGAATGACTGGGTTTCCTGTCCCAGACCCCGGCCTGTTCTAATTTAGAACTTTTTACAGAAAACACACAAGGTTAGATTTTTCTCTCTCCTTTTTTCTATTTTGCATACTTTTGGGGTATATTAGTTCCTATTCTCAATTGGTTTGGGATCCACATACCACCAATTAGGGAATTTATTTTATTAAACAATTAATATCTGCTTTCTTTCTTAAAAGATATATGAACAAGTATATGTTTGTTGTTAGTTATTCATCTGTACTCAGTAAATCTCATACATGTTAACGGTCTAGAGATTGAATTTTTGTACAAGATCGCGGGACCACTTTCTTTGTTGAGTCACAATGACATTTGGTTAATGTTTGCATTTGGATTTATACATTACTCTAATTTAAATATTGTGCATATCTTTTCCTAGAATCATTGTTTTACCCCTGATGAAGAGTGTCTGTTTCACTCGAAACGCGTTGGGCCTACCACAGCTCCACCACCAAGAATAAAAAATGAAGACTGGTTCTTGTGACCTTAAACGATTGAATGTTGTCTTTTATTAAGAATGTGTTGCTTTCACACTAACACGACTTGTATTAAGACTTTAATGCACAGAGTTACTTTACTATTCTTTCTATAAACGTTGGTCTGGTTATCCAGATATTAGAAAGTGTGCAGGGGACGTAAGTTCCTAAATAGGGAACTTATTTTTGTTCTGTTATATTTAGAGCAACCTAGGTGTCAAGGTTGCCTTTCTCTCCTCTACATCTCTTACCTTTTCTAACCACTTCGCTAACTAATTTAAATCTAACCCTAGTCTTTCATATTTGTTACTCCTATTACTAGGGTGTGCCTTAGGGTCCTACTCCCTTTTCGTCCATTGATGACAGAATTACCCAGGCTAGCTAGGACACATTTTGTTTTGAAATGGAAAGTAATTGTGAATCTTTGAAAGGAGCTGCTCTGGATATCTGACTGGTACTCTCAGTAAAATGTATCCTGCAATAAAAGTTGGACAAATATATGTTCTCATCCTTTCTTCATTGCTTTTTTCCAGCGTGTCCTTCTCTTCATACCCTCCCCCTCCTCTGGCAAGGTGTAAGGCTATAGATGTTTGCTTAGGCCAGGGGTAATACCAAAGTCAGTTGGCCTCAACATAACATGTCTCTCCCAGACTAAATGCACGTTCCATACACAGCCAGCTGTTATCACATTCTTTAATGGCTAGTCTCTTTCTAATTTAAAAATCGAATGAAACCCAGTAAATACATAATAAGTAAATAAATAAAGGTAAATGAAGGAAAGCAGTTTTCCGCTTTGCTCAGCCTGCTCCTCGCAATACCGCTCCGGCTCTCCGGGAGTTGGAGCAGAATTTTTCTCACTCTACCGCTGTTTCTCCGTCCTTTCAGCCTTTATCATTCTGGACCCCCGGTATGCTCCCCCTCCCCACCCTTGATTTGGTCTTTTGACTCCCACATATATGTTCTTCTTGATCCAGCCTTTATTGCATTTTTAGACCACTCTAACATTGAATGTTTGGTCCAATTCCCAGCCGTGGATTTCTATTTTGGAACACACTGGATTGATGTTTTTGGACTTCACCACCCGTGTTTCTGCTTTTGTAAATCCCATTGGATTTGAACCCTATTTTGACCCCTTTTTTAGCCACCCGTGCCCCTCCCTTGGATTTATTTTTTGTACTTCTCCCCCAACCGCATCCCAGGTAGTTTAAAAAAAATCGTTTGGTGTATTGAATTGGCTTTGTTTTTGTTTCTGGGTGCATCTTTTTACGTCCCTTACCTCTACTGGACATATGTTTCACTTTTGTTTACATCTTGATTGAAATGTTTTTTAAAATTTATTTTGTCCTATCCACTCATCATCTTCTTTCATTGGCTCATTCATCCTGATCCCCTTCGCTCTCCATTTTGAGACTTTTCTTCTCCATTTTGTGTGCTTATTGGATATAGTTTATTTGGAAGTTTGGGACTCGGGGAGAGAAGGGTGTCGAGATAAATCTTGTTCTAAGTTATCCTTATCTGAAAACGTTGTTGATAAAGTTGTCTCTGTGTGACTCCGTCTACAGCGTCACCAATGTGTCTTCAAGCCCCATGTCCATCTGCCCAGCATCATCCTGCGCCAATCTCATATGCAAAGTATTCATGCTTGGGTACATTGCATTGCATGACAATGTTATGGGGCATACAACACATTGCAGATGCCAGGGAAACCTTGTTGGGTGTGTGCTGCAAGCCCCCTGCTCCATCGAGTGCAGAACGGGGTGGTAATCACCCCACGCCAAGCACCCACTTGATGGTGTTCTGGGTGCTGTTATTTGCCTCATTGTACCACTGAAATTGTGTGGTGATTGTAGATGATGTCAATTCTTTTCTGGAGTCATATCTGATTGTCTTGAGTGACTTTGTGATGCAAGCCGTGTCCCACCACTTCTGTTTCCACTCGTTAATGCATGGGCAAAGAGTGCTTTCCAGTACCAAGTCAATTTGGGTAACGTTCGTTGCAATGACATCCATTGCTATATTAATGTTGTATTGTATACAGGTGTCTAGTCAAAGGATCGAATATAAAGGGTCGACAGGTGAAAGGATCAACACCAAAGGGTCGACAGGGCAAAGGATCACATTTTTTTATTTTTTATTTTTCACATTTTTGTTTTTATTTGGGAAAAAAGTGTTTTTTTAGCAAAAATAAGGGGGGTTGGGTGAGGAACCCCCCACCCCCCAAAAAAAAAATGTGAAAAAAACAAAAATGGATCCTTTGACCTGTCGACCCTTTGGTGTCGATCCTTTGACCTCTCGACCCTTTTACTGTCGATCCTTTGACCTAGAACCTTGTATACATACACAGCAGACAGTTCCCGCTTTGCAGTAGTCTCTCCATAATGCGTGGAAGACTGAGGTGGCACAGGATCATTGGGACGTATGTTGACCTTGGTCAGCACTCACACACACATGCGTGAAGTGCAGTTCCGCACATCAGTGGCACAGCCAGGATGTGGCCTGAGATGCGAGACTCAACCCACTCTTTCTCATGGCCCAACCTGGCTCTCAAGCCACCACCATGGCACAACATTGAAGGTCGCACAGACCACGCTTTCATGAAGTCATTGCACTTTGTAAAACTGCTCAGTCTGTGCTTCAAGCAGTGAGAAGTTTTAAAGTGCATTTGAATGCTGTCAATGGTGGCACCACCATTCTCACTCTGAGATCTCATGGAATTTTGAGAGCAGGCACCAATACCAATCAACAGTGTTTCAACTAAGCCTGATGCCCACCCGGTTAGTGTGTGCATTTGTGCCTGCAAGACTCGGGATGAGAGGCCGGCTGCTAGACAGGGCCACCACCTGCAATATTATACCCACCGGGGAATGCTCGTGTGAAGGAAGGTAAATGAGGTGGCTGAGCTCATGGCTTGATACTAGCAGGGCTGCCCGGATCTTCTCTGGCCCTGGGAATTGAGCATCTTAAAATCTGCACAGTCAGGACTAGGGCTATGCAGGAGTGAACTATGGTGACAGGAGGGCCTGCTGACCATTGCAGGTCAATATGTGGGTGCATGGTCTCTGGGTGATCTTCCAACAGTGCTATGTTCCTTTCGTGCAATCCCAGACCACGCCCTTGAGTAAATAGTAGAGCAGGCTAGAAGATACCCACATGCTGTGCAGAATGCAGAAGCACTGTTTCCTAAAATTAATTTCATGCGGTGGGGTGACAGACTTTGACCCACTTCCTAGCCTCTCCCCTAACCCTCAGACCCTCAAGCTTCTATTTCAGTCTCATCATTGCACTCTTCCTGCAGACGTAGGCAGGTTGCATGCAGCAAATGTAAGGGCAGGAAGGACAGTGATCACGTCACATGTGGCTTGCACTCACAGATAGCGCTACCGTGACCCTGTGAGGAGCCCTCGCTTGCACCAGGCCAACGGGTAAAATGCCTCCAAACTTCATCTAATGAATACACATAGCTCAGCAGTTAACTGATGTGTGCTCCTGAAGCGGGGTTGGAGGTGTGGGAGCCAGAGTAGTTTGATCTACCCCCAGACGTCCTCACGTGCACCAGCACAGGCGTAAATCAAGATGCATGGCGGCCAAGCTGCAGGCCTGGCCACTAAATAATGCTGCCTCTACCTGACGATCATTGGATGGTGGCCATTAAACAAAGACATTCTTTTTTTCCTCCAGAATAATACTCCAGGAATGTTAGAAGCCAGCTATCAAGGTTGGGCATTTTACAAGTTTCCATACAAGAAAGACATCGGCAGCAAATCAAAAAGTAAAATAAACTTTTTGTCACGTATTTTTTATTTTTTTATTATTGTATTTACCAAAAACTGTTTGGTTTTAACAACGCTGAAAAATCATGTGACCTTATAAGCATCGACCCTTTGTTTGCTTGCGTTGTCCTTTACATCGCATGTCGTTTGCTTAGCCTTTTTCTTCCCCTTGCGCTATCAGCATGAAGGCGTGTTGCAGTATTTTTACAGTGGCGATTGTCCACGATGTTTTATGTCCGCTTATTAGCCGTGGCCTCCATGTCTCCTCCTCGCGTAGAGATGAAGCTTCCAAAACAGTTGACAAGTATGCTTTCCTCAGCGTTTCCAGTGCTGGACAAGATGTAAGTGTTCAACCGATTCCACGACCTCCTCATCTTTGCACAGCCTGCAGGAGTTTGTTGAACTAATGCCTCTGATATGTAAAATTTCATTTGTCGGCAACATGTTTAATCTTGCTTTAATAAAGAGCTGTCTCAGAGGTCTGCTGGGAACTTTTTTGTAAATTACCCCAGGATTGTTGTATTTTCTTTGTAAAGGAGGTAGGTGGCTCAGGAGTTTGTTCTTTTCTGTCATCTCTAAGGTGGTGATCCAGTCCAATTCCTCCAATTTCTTCTTTATTTTGAGTGGGTTTGCAAGCAGATCTTCCTGTGAGCAGGCAATTGATTTTAGTTGTTTCTTTTTCTTTATCGGCCATGATGTTAACATTTTTGAGGCCCCTGTTTTGATTTCAATCGCCATCAAGTTGTACAGAGTGGGAGACTCTGGCAGGACGATTTTTCTGTATAGGGACATGCTGTTCTTTTCCACTACTGCTTTTAACGAAATCAGCCCCAGTTCTTTTCTAATTGCCGGTAGTGAAGTTGATTTAGGGACCGAAAGCATTGACCTCCAAAATAAAGCTTCAATCTTTGGCCAAATTTTGTCTGTGTGCATGGGCATAGCCTCCACACCGTACGTCAGGCATGGGATTACCTTTGATTTGTAGTATTTTAATACCGGCAACTGTGAGAAGTGTCCAAACTTGTCCAACATTCTTGCTTGTGTAGTCATGGTGTACGCCTTAGACCAGATGAAACTTTGCCTGCTGGTTTCCTGTTTGGTGTTGTGCAACATGACCCCCAAATATTTGAACTTTGGGACTGATTCTATCAGATGCCATGAAGCTCCCATGGCGCACGTGTTCTTTTTGCCCATTATCATTATCTTTGTTTTTTCTGTGTTGATTTGGATCTTATTTTTGTTGATGCACTCCGCCAAGTTTGCTAGTTGCTGTTTAAGGGCTATCGGAGTCAGGTCTATTACAGTGATGTCGTCAGCATAGAGGATTCTAGGGGCGTGCGTTCCCCCAACCTTTGGTGGAAAAGCCCTAACAACTTCCGTAGACTCCTTATAATCTCCGATGAAGGCTCTGAACAATGCCGGTGCTAAGGGACATCCCTGATTTACTCCCCTTGTGATTAGGATGCTTTCCAAAAGGGAGCCCTTTCCATTTAACTTTACCCGCATCGATGTTTTTGAGTATAGTGATATGATATGATATGATATGATATGGCATTTGTAACGCGCCTATACACAAGTGTTTGCTTTTATTGGGTCCATGATGTTCGCAGGGTAATTTGCTGCAGAAAGTTTATCCCAAAGCAAACTTCTTTCCACCTTGTCAAAAGCCTGGGTAAGGTCTATAAAGGCTAGGTAAGTATTTAAAGACCCTTCTGATGATTTACTTTTCAGGAGGCTAAGGATCATGATGTGTCAGAAAACGGTCCCGGGTTCACACCATCCCTCCGTTACCCTGTCCTCTCGCAGCCAGCAGCAGGTGCTCTTACCGGATGAAATATGGGGGGCAGCGGTGTCTTGTCCACGAACCGTCTTTTGCATACGCTTTCGTTGGAAACCGCATTTCCGACACCTTGTGTGGAAGTTACCATGGCGATTACGGCAGTGGGTGCGTCGTGTCCCACGTGATTCCATACGTTAGGGGTCACGTGATCGATTTATTGCCGGTAGTCCAGTATTTAACTCCTCCTCGCCCTCCAGTCGCTGCTTCTGATCGTGTTTGACAGCGGCGTTTGTTCTTGCTTGGATTTACTGGTACTTTTGACCTAGGATTACGTCTTTTGGATTCCTCGCCTGGATTACCCTTTCTTGTTGTTTTCTCGGATTTTTGACCCCGGATCGTTCTAGGATTGTCTTGCCCAGTGATTTTGTGTTTGTAGATTCTGGACGTAGGTGGGTTTGTGACCGCTTCCTCTCTGATACTTTCTGCTTGTTCCTCCTCTATTCTGGGACTTGTACTTGGTTGCTTGTTTTCTATCTGTCCTATTATTCTTGCTCCTCTTCCATTCACCCCGTTTAGGTCTCAGGCGTCCTCGTGCCGGCGGGCTCAGGTTGAGGTGCTGGACTAGAGACTGCCTTGGCACCATAGGCGTCCTCGTGCCGTCGGTATAGGCGATTGGTGTATTGGAGTACACGTACCATTGAACTGGAGTGGATTTCCGAGAGGTGACAAGGACAAGTACTCGCCTGGGATCTCTCACACCCTGAGAACACTGGTAAGAACCTTTCACCTCTCTTGCCATTTTTCTGTACCTCTTGTTACCTCTTCTGCTAAATACCTTTTCTTGTGGTCTACAGAACTCATCATCCTTGAGGACCCATTTATATGGAACTTCTTTGGTTAATGTCACGTTTCTCTGTAGGTTAGTGTTCTGAATATTGTAAAGCATTATTAGAGAGTTCTATAATAGTTGGTAATTAATTGTATTTCTCTACAGTTATTGGGAGTAACCTGGATGTCCTCATTTTCGTGAAGTGGTTGCGGTTCCAACAAATTTACAACATCTTTCGATCAATTAGTTTCTCAGTCTGTCCTCTTACACCCCTGAGAATCACATTGATAGGAAGAATTCCTTACTTCACGACGTGTTCAACAATGGGCAGATATCTAAGGAATCTGACAGAATCAGAAGCCTTCCTTATGGATACAACTAGTGACCCATTGGCCGCCCTAGTGCAATTAGTGGCCGACCTACGTGCTGATATGACAGCCGCCCATGCTGACACCCATCGACGCATTGATGAAATGCAGGCTGGGATCAGGGAGGTGGCCGTAGGTTCCCCGTCCTTGGCATCTGTGGGTGCTTCAGGTCAGGCAGGGTCCTCAGCTTGGCCAGATTCTGCGCCTGTTTACATGGCCACCCAGTTTCCGCTTGCTCCCCCCGAAAGATTTACCGGAGATCCTAAGACCTTCCAGACCTTCATTAATCAATGTAGGTTACATTTTTTGTGTCGCCCTACCTCGTTCCCTAACGCAACTACTAAAGCAGCCTTTGTTTTATCGAACCTCGGAGGTATGGCCACAGTTTGGGCTAACCCTTTGTTGGAACAGGGCAGCCCGCTATTGTTTGATTGTGATGCTTTAATCAATGCTATGACTCGGGTTTTCGATACTCGATATAAGACACAGGCCACCCATTTGGAGTTATTAAATCTCCGCCAGGGAGACGCTCCTTTATTATCTTATCTAGCTAAATTTAATCAGTTGACTGCCGAAACCGGGTGGCCAGAGGAAAAGAAGGCAGCCTTGTTCTACAAGGGGTTATCAGACTCGTTGAAGGATATTATAGCTACGGTTTCCGCTGGTTCCTACATCTTTCCCTGACTTCCTAGATTTAGTCCTCCAGATTGACGCCCGACGGGCCGAGAGAAAAGGGGAAAAGAGGGTAACTCCGTCTAACCCTGCTGGTCTCCCGGTTCCCGTGACTGGTGCTGAAGAATCCATGCAAATTGGTGCAGTTAGAGGCCCGTTAACAACGGAAGAAAGAGAAAACCGTAGACGAAACAATCTGTGCTTTTACTGCGGTTCTGCTAATCATTTACTTCGTGCATGCCCAAAGAAGCCCCGCAAGTCGGGAAACGCCAAAGCCCGGCAGTAGAAGGAACCCCTACTCCGAGCTGTCCTATGCAGGGTTCCTGTGTATCTATGCCCTTTTGTGTTAACATTACTCTGAGCTATCCACAGGCTGTGCCATGGAGTTCTAAAGCTGTCTTAGACTCTGGGGCCACTGGAAATTATATTGATGCTCAATATGTCCAAACATGGGGAATACCTCTTCTGCCGAAGAAAGTTCCAGAAGTGGTGAATGCTGTTGACGGTTCTACTCTTCTATCTGGACTAGTTACTGAACATACCATGCCTTTGCAGTTAACCATTGGTGTCGAGCATTCAGAAACTATCATATTTGACGTCATTATGGCACCCCAATACAAACTGATTTTGGGGTTACCATGGCTTAAGCTCCACAATCCAGAAATTAACTGGGATACTGGGGCTATTACTTTTAGTTCCCAGCAGTGTCTTGAGGTTTGTAACTCGGCAGGTTCTATACTTGCAGCTCCTAGTCGGGCTCTACTGGATTCCGCAATCACTATTGGTGCGGTTGTTAACACTGTCCTGCCTGTCGAATATACACAATACATGGATGTTTTCGATAAAGGTAAAGCTGAGAAATTGCCTCCTCATCGGCCATACGATTGTCCGATTGATCTGAAACCAGATGCTAAGGTACCATCGGGACGCATTTATTCTCTTACCCAAAAGGAGGATGCCGTCCTAAAGGAATATCTGGATAAGGCTCTCGAGTTTTATTCGTCCTTCTCATTCTCGGTTTGCTTCCCTGTTGTTTTTTGTACCTAAGAAGGAGGGTGAATTAAGACCCTGTATAGATTACCGTGAGCTTAATGCAAGTACTATACGAAACCAGCATCATATTCCTTTAATATCTGTCTTACTAGATCAGTTGGGTTCTTCAGAGGTCTTTACTAAATTGGATCTTAGGGGGGCATACAACTTGGTGAGGATTCGCTGTGGAGATGAATGGAAAACGGCATTTAAAACCAGATATGGCTTGTTTGAGTACTTGGTAATGCCATTCAGGCTTTGTAACGCCCTGGCCACTTTTCAGAATTTTATTAACGACGTTCTTCGTGATATGATAGACAGGTTTGTTATCATTTACCTCGACGATATACTCATTTATTCCCCATCCATGGAATTGCATGTGCACCATGTTTCGGAAGTATTACAACGCTTGCAAGACCATCATCTTTTTGTGAAGTTGGAGAAGTGCGTTTTTCATGTGACCCATGTTGAGTTCCTTGGATATGATATCACTAATAAAGGAGTTCAGATGAGTAGAAATAAGATCAAAGCAGTATTAGATTGGCCTACACCTTCTACCAGGAAGGAGTTAGATTCGTTTTTAGGCTTCTCCAACTTTTACCGCCGTTTCATTAGACAGTTCTCTCATATCACAGCGCCACTCACTGAACTGACTAGTAACAAGAAACCTTTTTTATGGAACGATAACGCTCAACGAGCATTTGAGTCTTTGAAAGCAGCCTTTACCTCTGCACCTGTTTTGTTACATCCTAACGTCAAACAACCTTTTTATGTCGAAGCAGATGCTTCTGATGTAGCTGTCCTGTCCCAGCCTTGTTCCGATACAGGCGATCTGCATCCAGTCGCCTATCATTCACGGAAGTTAACACCTTATGAGCAAACTATACTATCACAGAACGTGAATTATTGGCAATTAGAGATGCATTTACGGTCTGGCGGCATCACCTTTTGGGTACTGAAATACCAGTCCAATTATATACCAACCACAGAAACCTGTTGGCCTTGCAATCTCTGACTTGTACAACTGCCAGGCACGCCCGTTGGCATGAATTTTTTTCTATGTATAACTTCACCTTGACTTATCGCCCGGGGTTCTGCATTCCAAGGCCGACGCCCTATCCAGAAGCCATGGGGGTTCTGTTTCACGTCTTCAGGATGGGTCTCTGATGTTACCAACACAAGTGGTTTGTGGATGTGTATTACAGCCCACTTTGAAGACGACGCTCCAAACCTGGGTAGCTAAGGAGCCAGCGGAAATAGCAGAATACAACATGGACGTTGTGCACGGCCTGCCTTACGTCCAGGGTTGTGTTTATATGCCCAATCACGACACTCGCTATGCGGCTATTGCGTTATGTCATGACGCTGCTATTGCAGCTCATCCTGGTTTGCAGAAAACCCTTGAGCTCCTCAAACGTTGGTGCTGGTGGCCTTCAATGCGGCGAGATATCTTGCAATATATATCGACCTGCGCTATTTGTGCCCAATGTAAATCTCCTTCAGCGAAACCAATGGGGCTACTACTGCCATTGCCGGTACCAGTGAGACCATGGGCGATGATCACAATGGATTTTGTAGTAGAGTTACCAATGATCGATGGTTATGATACCGTCTGGGTGGTGGTGGACAGTTTTTCCAAAATGTCCTTGTTTGTCCCTTGCCAGGGTCTGCCATCTGCTTCTAAGCTTGCAGAATTGTTTTTGCGACACATATTTTGGTTTTTTGGGCTACCTGAAATCGTGGTTTCTGACAGGGGGTCCCAATTTACGTTGCGTTTCTGGAGGCATCTCATGTCCTCGTTGGGGGTGGATGATCGATGTTCCAGAGCCTTCCATCCAAAAACGGATGGCCAAACTGAGCGTGTTAACGCTATTATGGAACAGTACCTCAGGTGTCTCATTCTCCAGCATCAAGAGTCTTGGTTAACGGTTATTCCCATGGCGGAATTTGCATATAACAATTCGAGCCATTCTTCTACAGGAACGTCACCTTTTTTTGCCTTATATGGGCAACACCCCCGCACTCTACCTCTGGACTGGGAACTTCCCGCAGATTGCCCGGCTGTGCAGTCATGTATCAAGGATCTGTCTGTGGTCCATGCTAGTGTTTTGGAACACCTAGTAGAAGCTCAGACGCAGGCCAAATTATACGCAGATCGTAACCGCTGACTCTCACCCGATTACGTTCCGGGCATGCGGGTCTGGCTTTCTACGAGAAATCCACGCATCCCGGGGCGTCAGTGTCTGCTACCATGCTTTGTTGGACCTTATGTTATCAAGGATGTCTTGAATCCTTTGGTGGTCAAGTTGGACTTACCACGCTCTTGGAGGATACATCCAGTGTTCCACGTATCCATGATTAAACCTTGTGCCGACCACACTAGGATAATAACTCCACCGTCCCTGGTGATTGTTCAGGGTGTGGAGGAATATGAGGTTAACGCTATACTTGATTCAAAGATCTCTCGTGGGGTGAGGTACTTTTTGGTGGATTGGAAGGGTTACGGTCCGGAAGACCGTACATGGGAACCTGAGCGTAATGTACATGCCCCTTTGTTGGTTTCCCAGTTTTTGGCCTCTCGGAATAATGGGGGTCCTTTGGGGGAGGGTACTGTCAGAAAACGGTCCCGGGTTCGCAACATCCCTCCCGTTACCCTGTCCTCTCACAGGCAGCAGCAGGTGCTCTTACCGGATGAAATACGGGGGGCAGCGGTGTCTTGTCCACGAACCGTCTTTTGCAGACGCGTTCGTCGGAAACCGTGTTTCCGACGCCTTGTGTGGAAGTTACCATGGCGATTACAGCAGTGGGCGCGTCGTGTCCCACGTGATTCCATACGTTAGGGGTCACGTGATCGACTTATTGCCGGTAGTCCGGTATTTAACTCCTCCTCGCCCTCCAGTCGCTGCTTCTGATCGTGTTTGACAGCAGCGTTTGTTCTTGCTTGGATTTACTGGTACTTTTGACCTAGGATTACGTCTTTTGGATTCCTCGCCTGGATTACCCTTTCTTGTTGTTTTCTCTGATTTTTGACCCTGGATCGTTCTAGGATTGTCTTGCCCAGTGATTTTGTGTTTGTAGATTCTGGACGTAGGTGGGTTTGTGACCGCTTCCTCTCTGATACTTTCTGCTTGTTCCTCCTCTATTCTGGGACTTGTACTTGGTTGCTTGTTTTCTATCTCTCCTATTATTCTTGCTCCTCTTCCATTCACCCCGTTTAGGTCTCAGGCATCCTCGTGCCGGCGGGCTCAGGTTGAGGTGCTGGACTAGAGACTGCCTTGGCACCATAGGCGTCCTCGTGCCGTCGGGATAGGTGATTGGTGTATTGGAGTACACGTACCATTGAACTGGAGTGGATTTCCTAGAGGTGACTAAGACAAGTACTCGCCTGGGATCTCTCACACCCTGAGAACACTGGTAAGAACATTTCACTTCTCTTGCCATTTTTCTGTACCTCTTGTTACCTCTTCTGCTAAATACCTTTTCTTGTGGTCTACAGAACTCATCATCCTTGAGGACCAATTTATATGGAACTTCTTTGGTTAATGTCACATTTCTCTGCAGGTTAGTGTTCTGAATATTGTAAAGCATTATTAGAGAGTTCTATAATAGTTGGTAATTAGTTGTATTTCTCTGCAGTTATTGGGAGTAACCTGGATGTCCTCATTTTCGTGAAGCGGTTGCGGTTCCAACAAATTTACAACATCTTTTGATCAATTAGTTTCTCAGTCTGTCCTCTTGTACCCCTGAGAATCACATTAATAGGAAGAATTCCTTACTTCACGACGTGTTCAACAAGGGGCAGATATCTAAGGAATCTGACATGATGTTAATTGAGGGCCCTGAGTTCTTCTGAAAGCCAACTTGAAAAGGGTTGTGTAGTGAAGCAGACTTTGGCCATGCTTGAAGTTTCTGAAGTAATAGCATGCCGAAGACTTTCCCTATGCAATCTAGGAGCGCTATCGGTCTGTAGTTAGATGGATCAGCTCTGTTTCCCTTTTTAAAGATTGGTAGGAGCTGCCAAGGAGCACCAAGATGTGCTGACTTCTCTGGGTGGATCTCCAACCCTGGCACTAAAACTTTGGGATTTGAGCCCCTCAGCCCCATTGAAGTTGGACTCCGACCCCCATGAAGGCAGGCTGAACCTGGGGCGAGTCGGCGGAGTGCTGTTCCGGAGTTCCGAGGCCTTAGAAGACTTTGTTTGAGCAGTATTCATGCTCGAGGCGTATGTGGCCTGCTGTCTTCCCCAGCGGGCACGCCGCGCGGGAGACGCTGGCCCTCCGGTGGGAGGTACAGCTTCGGAGGTGTGCTCTTGGGCCAGACTGCGGGACCAGAGCTTCGGTGTCAGGAGCGGCGGCTGCCTCCCTGCACCCCCTGGGAAGTGTGTGAGGCAGATGGTGGAGCTGCCTCTCAAGCCCAGGTGAGAGCTCCAGTGCAGCTGGCGCTCGGTGCGCGGCAGGAGCTGTGCCCACAGCCAGGACCGGGTCGGAGGAACCCGCAACAGTGATTCCCTCCCTGTTCCCTTGGGGCTCGGGAGCGGTGGAGGTTGGAGCGGGCCGCTGGGCCTGGGTGAGGGCTCGGCGAACCCCCTAGAAGAAAGTTCGGGGAGACTCCCCGTGATTTTTGGCAGTGCCCTGTTGGAGCGGGCAGAGGCGTCCTGGAGGCACGATCCGGGCTGTGGCGGTGAGTTGAGCCTTGGTGTGATCATCATTATTGCCCGGTGAGTTGGCTCGGCGAGTCGGCTAGCCTCTCTTGATAGAGGCTGGTGAGGGGGTGTGTATTCCCCCCCCCCAGAGAGTTTTTTGGACTGTACAGCTGTTGGACCCTGGTGTGGATACGCATTGTGGAGGTGCGCTGAGCTGTGTGTGCCTTTGTCCCAGGGGCCTGGACCTCGTTCCTGGCGTGACTGAGTAGGTGGTGGGGAGAGGCCTTCCAGGCCAGGCAGGGGACCCTAGCACAACTGCCCCAGGAGGTCCCCCCTTTTTTTTTCCCCTTCTCTTTTGTTGCCTGGGGTACCCCCGTGATCCACCCTGGATGGACTGGGCGCGGGCCCTACAAAAATATCGGAGAGTGGTGGCAGAGAAGGGGGAGGAGGCTGCCATGCAGGCTGGGGCCGGTTGGAGGCGTCAGAGGCCCTGTCAGTGGGCCGCACCATGGCAGCCCTGCTGGAGGAGATACGAGGCTTTAGAGCGGATGTCAACAAACACCTGGACTCTCTGGATAAGAAGGTTGACGCAGTGGAAGATCGTGTTCAGGCACCTGAGGCCAACCAGTCCTCGGCAGACCTTATTGAGACACAATTTGATATGAGGTTGGCGGAGCTTGAGAGGTGGGAGGAGAAGGTCACCCACAAGCTGGACCACTTAGAAAATAGGGAACGGCGCTCTAATGTGAGGTTTTTTGGTATGCCGGAACTAGAGGGGGAGTCTCAGGCGGACATTGTAGCCTCTTTGATGGTGAAAACACTAGCGAACCCACAATTGACAGGGCCCATAGAGCTGGGGGACACGCGGATGAGCCCCATACGGTCCTTGTGAAATTTCACTATTATGTTGAAAAAGCCAATATCTTGGATTTAGCATGCAGGAAGGGTCCCATCGATTGGAAAGGCGCTCAAATTAAAATCTATCAGGATCTTTCAGCACTCACCCTTGCTCGACGGTGCCTTTGTGGACCTCTGACGAGGTGGTTGCAGTCAAAGGGGGTCCGCTATAGATGGGGACATCCATTTTCACTTGCCTTTGAACTGGATGGCTACAAATATTCCCTCTCCTCAGAAACTGACATTCAGCGAGTCTCGCACGAGCTGTTGGGAGACCCCCCTTCTAAGGACGATGCAGGGAGGGGGAGAGGGTCGGATGGAGATCGCCCTGGCCGTTCGGAATTTGTGGGCCACGCCGGGTGTGGGGACACAGGAAGTTCAGGAAGGTGGCGCCTCCTTCCCCGAAACAGCCTACGCCCTGACTTTGTTGGTGTAGTCTTTTGTGCTGGTTGTTGAGGGGGGATTTGTGGGGCCATCTGATTGGTCTTCCTCTGGTCATAGCTGCCCCCTGGGCTGATTGTTCTTTGCTTTGTTCTAAGCTTATGTGGAGGTCATGGGGTCGGGAGGGTGGTGAGTACAGGCGGGGGTGTTTGGGGCTTGTTTCCGGTTTAGGGATGGGGGGCTCAAAATATTATATGCTTGCACGATGAGGGTGGCGCCCAGGTGGAGGCGTTCTCTGGCAGCTTGGTGGTGCGGCGGTGAAATGTCGCAGTCTAGCCAGGCGCTCGGGGGTGGAGAGGTGGGGGTGAGATGGTGCTGCTGTTTTTAGGATGGTTTTGGGTGGGAAAGGGGGGGTCTGTTTGTTGTTCTCATGGTTATGGGGGTGTGTTTAGGGTTGCTGGGGTTTCTGAGGAGGAGGGGTGTTATAGGTCCTTTTTTGGTCTCTTCTGGTGCGTGTGAGCTGGGTGTGCGGACATTCAAGTGTGGTCTCCAAGAGGTGGGGAATGCAATTTATGGCCAAATGAATGACTCGTTGCAGAGGTTGCTGGTGGGGTCCCTGAATGTGCGGGGGTTGAATTCTCCTCCGAAAAGGTCCCTGGTGGCGAGGGAACTCTCCAGGCTTAAGCTGCACTTCTTTTTTGTCCAGGAAACACACTGGGTGAGGGGGGAAGGAACCGCTGCTTCGATCTAAAGCTATCCAGTATTTGTTCCACTCCCCATATGTGGCGAAGAAGCGGGGTGTTGCTGTGCTGGTCTCCCCCAAAGCTCTTTTTGTCCCAAAGGGTCATAAGTCCGACCCTGAGGGGTGCTACATTATGGTTAAGGGGTCAGTGACAGGCAGGCTGTTTACCCTGGTAGGGGTTTATGCCCCAAACGAGGCGCAGGATCTCTTTTGGGAAAAGGTGGGGGAGATTATTCGGGGCTTTGCGGAGGGTGCACTGATAGTGGGCGGGGATTTTAACATGGTTCTCTCGCCGGATAGGGATATGAAGTCCCTTTCACCTTGCTCCGACCAGCGGGTTCAGAGGAAGTAGGTGGACTCTTTTCGGCTGTCTAATGAGGTGCTGGGTTTGGTGGATGTGCATTCCGTCAAGGGGACCCGCGACCCCTTCTTCACTTTTAACTCAGCGGTACACAGGTCGTTCCCGAGGATAGATCTTGTCTTGGTGGACTCTACGCTTCGGGATAGTATCTCGAACTTTGGTGTGGAGGTTGTCCTGTGGTCCGACCATGGTCTAGTTTGGGCCACGTTGGGGATTCCCCTGATGACGCTGGCTAGGGCTCGGTGGATATGCAATGATACGCTGCTGCAAGATAAGGAGCTTAAGGAATCTCTATTGGGTTCAATTAATGAATATTTCCAGCTTAATGACACAGGGGTGGTGAATGTCCAGGGAGTGTGGGATGCATTTAAGGCCACAATCAGGGGTGTGCTCATAGAGATGGGCGCAAGAAGAAAGAGGGAGCGGGGCAGGGGGGAATTGAAGTTGAAGGAGCGAATTGCTACGTAACTGGAGAGACTGCTCAAAGAAAGTGGTAGGACTTCAGAGCTGTAAGTTGTTTGAAACAAAGGGGTGGCATCCTGCCACATACATTTACATCAATTGCCTTTACATTTTTATTTGCTGCAAAGGTTATAACATTTCGCATGCTAAGTATCAAAGGAACTGTATACTCAGGGTTAGTAGGGATAAGAATACAAAAAGAATATCACAGGCGACTATTAGCTTATTTATTCAGCTGATGTCACAAAGGATATGGGTTCAGTTTCAAATAGTGTTTAATAGTTTTTTTGAAACAACACTAGCCTTAAAATTGGCAGACATATTGAAAAAATAGAACAAATAGAGAGCAAACTGAAGCCACAATTGAAGTTCTTAAAACATGGTCAAAGATTTGCTAGTACAAGTAAAAGCAGAGTAATTTTACAGATTTAAGTCAAACAAACACATAGAACGTGAAACTGTAAATAGTGAACCGGAGTTTAGTCTTCACAAAAACATACTGATAGTTGTTTCCAAGGTGTACTGGATATTTAGGGGAGGTAACCAAGTCTTTGGTCTACGTCTAGATATTGATCAGATGGTGTATGGGGACGGGCATGATTGGCCCTGGTGGAAAATGGTCCCTTGACGTTTCAGCGTGGAACGGCTTCTTCAAGGGTCTTGACCCGGTCGCCCTATATGGAGGAATCAAGTGAGGACCTGATTAGTGTGGATAAAACACTGCGGTGTTGTGGCAAAAAACGTGTAATAAAACCAAATTTAAAAAAACCCTAAGGGTAGAGAGTGTGTCAAACATACTCTATCTTGTGGGCTTGTGCTGACCAGTGACTGACCTGGTATGGATTCCGGCACCAGACAGGAAAGGGACATGAAAAGATAGAGGAGCCGCGGGAGAATATTCACCTTAACCACCACCATTCGACCAAACCATGAAAGGGTCAAGGGGGCCCACCTTAAGAGATCGCCCTGGATTTTTGCCTGAAGGGGTGGGAAGTTTAGCTCAAACACCTTGCCTAGGTCCCTGGGAATGCTAACGCCCAAATATCTGGTAGATTCCCACTCCACACGCACACCATATACTTCCTTTCTTCCCTCAATTTCAAGATGCACCCCCCTCATTGGCATAATACATGACTTAGACAAATTAACCTTTAACCCGGAGAAAGACCCAAAACGATGAATAAGACCCAACAGCCGTGGGAGAGCCAGGCAGAGATTTGTCAGATACACTAAAATATCATCCGCAAACAAGGACAATTTGAATTCATGGTCTCCACAATGTACCCCCGTAGGTCCCCCATCAGCCCTGATTGCAATGGCAAAAGGCTCCATTGCCAACGCATATAACAAAGGAGAGAGGGGACACCCCTGCCAAGTGCCCCGGGAGAGCGAGAACCCCATGGACAAGCAGCCATTAACCAACACCCTAGCAGAGGGACCATTATACAACGCAGCAATCCACTTTAAAAAATTGTCCCCAAAGCCCATTTTCCGCAATACCCTCCCCATGTAAAGCCATTCAACACGGTCGAAGGCCTTCTCAGAGTCCAACGACAGGAGATAGGCCTTCAAATCTCGCTTTGATGCCTCATACATAAGCCCCATAGTCTTTCTTACATTATCCGACCCCTGGCGACCAGGGATGAATCCGACCTGGTCGCCATGGACCAGGGAAGGAAGAAACCTAGACAGCCTATTCGCCAAAAGTTTAGCCAAAATCTTAACATCTACATTAAGAAGAGAAATGGGTCTATAGGACTGACATCGCTCGGGATCCTTCCCATCTTTCGGTAACACTACAATGAGAGCTGACATCATGGAGGGGGGTAGGGAACCAGAGTCCAAAGCGGCGTTAAACACCGTAGCCAGAAATGGGGCTACCACAGAGCGAAACGTCTTATAAAACCGGACCGTGAAGCCATCATCTCCCGGAGCTGTGCCGCTCTTTAAGGAGGTGATACTGTCCACCACCTCCTGGGGAGAAACCAGGAACTCCAGCACGTCGACACCCTCAGCGGCAAGGCGAGGGATGTGCAGTCACTCTAAAAATAGGTCCACATCAGCCCCGTCCCCAGAATATTCCGACAAGTAAAGACCCTCGTAACAATGCCCAAACTCCAATGCTATCATATCATCCTGCAGAACTCCCTCCCCGTCCGACCCACAATCCGATTCACCCTTCTGCTGTTTCGAAGCTCCCTCAGGCGCCACGCCAGGATCCTGTCCGCCTTTTCCCCCCACTCCATATACCGCTGTTTCAAAAATGCCAGCTTTCTCTCTGTTTGTCCCACAAGTAAGGCCGACAATTTAGCCTTAAGATTCTGAAGCTCCTCCCAGTTTCCCAGAGCCATCTGAGACTTCAGCTTTCCTCCCGGCTGAATGGCAGCAATTCGCTCCTTCTTTGAAACAAAGGGGTGGCGTCCTGCCACATACATTTACATCAATTGCCCTTTACATTTTTATTTACTGCAAAGGTTATAACATTTCGCATGCTAAGTATCAAAGGAACTGTATACTCAGGGTTAGTAGGGATAAGAATACAAAAAGAATATCACAGGTGACTATTAGCTTATTTATTCTGCTGATATCACAAAGGATATGGGTTCAGTTTCCCATAGTGTTTAATAGTTTTTTTGAAGCAACTCTTGCCTAAAAATTGGCAGACATATTGAAAAAATAGAACAAATAGAGAGCAAACTGAAGCCACAATTCAAGTTCTTAAAACATGTCATAGATTTGCTAGTACAGGTACATAAAAGCAGAGTAATTTTACAACAATTATGGTCAAACAAACACATAGAACGTGAAACTGTAAATAGTGAACCGGAGTTTAGTCTTCACAAAAACATCCTGATAGTTGTTTCCAAGGTGTACTGTATATTTAGGGGAGGTAACCAAGTCTTTGGTCCACGTCTAGATATTGATCAGATGGTGTATGGGGACAGGCATGATTGGCCCTCGAGGTTCTTCTGGGCACTCCCTTTCCCGATAAAGAGGTGGTTTCCTTCTCGAGGGTAATGGGGGGGCCTGTTGAGAGCGGGAAGATTGGCTCTGTCTCAGAAGTGGAAAAGTCACCTAGCGCCCTCCAGAACAGAATGGTTTACCAAGTTGATCGCTATTTTTGAGTACGAGAAACTCTCTGCTATTGTCATTTGGGTGGGGGAAGCGGGAGGAATAGGGTGGGGGGTTAATGGGGGAGGGGGTTTAGTTGTTGGGTGGATCCTGTTTTTGGTCTCTGTTTAATGTTTTTTGGGGAACTTGTTTTTCTTTTGTTGAAACCTTTTAATAAAAATAAAGTGGAAGGATTTGAGGTCCATGTATGTACGCCATCGGGCCCTGGTGCACGTGAGGCTTTTAGTTTCTGTATGGTTAATTTAATGTCCTCTTCGTCAGAAAGGTTATGCCATTCGGTGTTACTTGCTTGCACTACTGTTTCCATCCTCCCGTCTGGATCTCGGAAGAGGGCTGAAAAGTGTGCTATCCATGCTTCTTCGCTCACACAATTCGCTTGCGACGGAGTTGGATGCGCCCCTCATGTTTTGATGAGAGACCAGAATTCTCTGGTGTTTTTTCTTCCTAGTTTGTTTAGCATCTCCTACGCGTCTTTTTGCTACATGGAAATCCGATGGTTTCTCAGCCACGCCCTGTATTCTTTTCCTGCCTGGCTTGCTTCTTTTAGAGCTATCGTAGTATTTGTTTTTTTTGCCGTTCTTTTTAGCCTTCTTACCAGAGCTCTTTTTGTGACTAGGGTCTTATCGTATTGATGGATTTTAGGATCCGTCCCAGCCGCCTTTTTTCTTGTCATCTGTATTTTGTATGGACTCAACAGTGGCTGGTAATCTGGGGTTACTGCTGTCATTAAACCGTTGCTCTGCCCTTTTTTTCGATAGTTGAAATTTAAAGTTTTTATTCTTTCCGCTGTCAATTTAAGTCGGTTTTCTTGACTTCTGGGCTCGATTTGAGATTCGCAGTAATATTGCTCCCGGTTAGATAGTTCCCAGGTGGCATTGAGAAGATTATGGTCGCTTGCTGCTGTTTTGATGATTTCAAAGTATGTAGCAAGACTTAAAAGAATGTCTGAAGCGAAGATGTAGTCAATGGTGGCACTGAGAGTGTCTCTTTCCCAAGTCGGCAGTCGGTTGGGATTAGGTAAAGCCTTGTCAAAGTTGTAACAGCCACGTGATTCCATTAACTCTAGCCATCTCGCACCTCTTTTTTCGGCTGGAGTGTTAGGTTGTTGTTGAATAACCGCACTAGGGGAGCATCTGGCATTTAAGTCTCCGCATATTATAATATGCCCCACTTTTAATTCAATTAGTAGATGGTCCAGTATTTTTTCTATGTTCTTTAGAAAATCATCATCTGAGATGTTTTTGGGGTTCCAGTACACAGAGATTATTGCAACTGATAGCTTTATTGTTCCGATTAAGCATAGTCCATTTAGTCAGTACTGCCAGATGGTTTAAGGATGACGACAGTGTTTTTTGAATGCTGACTCCGATTCCTGATCGAACCGCCAGAAGAATCCCAGATGATGGACGGCCCAGTTCACTTTTTTTTGCAGGCGAAAATTCAATGGAGAAACCATCAAGGTGTGGTTTTTCCATCAACCACATTTCCTGTAATCTAGGATCTCAAAATAGCCCAAGTTTACATCACCCTTTTTCAGTAAATGGTGGTGGCCCCGTGTGTTCCATGAACACATGTGCAAGGTAATTGATGACTGCGAATGCTCCTTTTCCCTCCCCTTCGCTCGCACCACCTTGCCATGGGGTGCGGGTTGCTATTTCTTGGCGTACGCTGATAAAGTTTTTGGCAACCATGCCCATAGTTGCTTCATTGGAGAGAGGGCTGATTCTGGTTTAGACAACTGTTGTTTCTTTATGGCTGGTGTTGGTGGATTGACTCGTGATTTGGGGAATGTTGGCGTCGCTGAAACTTTCTTCCCTGTTTTTGGGACCCTTGCCCGTTTTTGTGGAGATGGTTGTAGACCCCTTTGATGAGTCGTATCTGTTTCTCAACTCTTTGTTTCTTAGTAGGCTTGGCTCTAGTGGATTTCTCGTTTCTTTAGCACTTATGTCTTGGGGCTTTACCTTGTGCCGCGATAATCTTTGAGGGCTGTATAAATTCTCCGTTTTCGACCTATAGCGGGTTGGTTTGTTGCCTGGCATGTTCCTTGGCTCGCCGTCCCTTTTATCTGCCTTGGAGCCGATATTGGCAATTATGGACAGAAGAAAACCACCTTGTGAGAGTTCTTCTAGAGCCTTACTAATCGAGTAAGGCATGGCTGCTAACTTTATATGGATGTATGCCTTTGCAGTCGACCCTCTGTGGTACAGTTCCACCCTCACATAGTCTCCTGCTCTAAAGCTTTTTAATGTAGATATGTTGCTGAAAATATTTCTTGCTGTCCTTCTGTTGAGCACCATCCTTTCCCGGATGTTGTACGATTGTTCTAATTTCAGACTTAAAGTTTCCCCAGTTTGCTCTTGCGTTCTTTGTTTGAGCGGGCTCGCTTGCTCCTTTGATGCGTGTCTCCTCCGATTCTGTTTTCTCTCACACACCTCTGAACCTTGTCGCTGATAGGATCGTGCTACATCGCGATTTGATGACGAATCTATTGATTTGTCTTTTCTCTTAGGGGGTTCTTCGTTTTGGTTCTGTGTTCCTCTGCTCCTCGCAATTGTCGGAGAATGTGGCTGATTTTGCTGTTTTTCCCTTGCATGCTCTCTGCTCTCTGATGCTCTACTGATTTTTTGCTTTTTATTACTTTTTCACTTTGAACATCGTTGGGTTCTTCTTCGAAATCGCTGTGAGAATTCATGCGAAAAGTTCATGGCGGATTGGTCCGCTAAAAATTCATTAATTGTTCTGGGGGAGTTTGCGATGCAATTTCTCTGTCCTTTCTCCCCAGTAGCCCCATTGTTATCGTTACTGGTTTTGGGCCTCTCTTTCTTTCTTTCCCTTTCTTTTTCTGCTGCTGGGATTGATTTACTATTGTTTTCTGTTTCCGGGCACAAGCTGTTCTCTGTCCTTTTAGATAGTTTCAGCAGAACTTCTTTGTGAGTCATGTCCGATTTGCTTTTTTCTCCTTTTCCCTTTGCCCCTGTTCTTTCGGGATCTTCAGCTGTATCGGCCTTGCGGCAAGTACCAATTTCCTTCTGCTTCTTTGTTGATATTGCACATTTCTTAGGAGAGCTTGCATTGAAAAAGAAGACCTCGGGTAGGTTAAGCTTGCCTCCGTCGTTATTTTTGTAGGAGTTGAAAATGCTAAAATTGCTTCCGTTCTGGTCCTCCCCGGAGCGACCTTAGGGTGAATTTGCTCCGTTTGCGTTGATTGCGCAATCTTCCTCCCTTTCTGCGATTCTTTCTTTGTACTGACTTTGATCATTTTGATAGGACTAGTTGGTTCGCCGCTCACAGGTTAAGCGGGAGTTTTCTCTCTGGTGTCTCTCAGTTTGTTCTGTTCTGCAGCTCCTATATACCCTTCTAGGTATATAAATTTAGTATGCATCATGGCTATCATTGTCGCTTGGTCCTTTAAGCTTTCATTGATCGCCTCATAGAGTTTGCAGAAGGGGTTCAGCGCTATGGCGATTGCGGACATTATCGTAGTCATATTGTTTTTTTTTTGGGGGGGTATCTTTTGGCATCGATGGCCATTGATCTCCATAACTCTGATGCCTATGTGATGAAGTCAAAGAGGCGTCCTGCACAGTTGCCCTCATAGGTGAGTAGTGTTTTGGTATAGTTATAGTCCTCTTGTGTGGTTTCAATTTGATTTCCTCTACAGATTTGTTCTTACTTTGTCGTTGTGGCATTGCGGTTTCTATCCGCTTATGTGGATCTGGCATTAGTTGTTGGTATTCATTGGTACTCAGGTCTTCGCCTGCTGAGCCGGTCTTCGGTGCCAAGGTATCATTACTTGTGTTACAAGGAGACTGAAGGTCGCAATCCGGTGATTTATGCAAACATGGCCCCTCTTTTAATTCAGATGGCGCAAATGTTTCCAGTGGCAGATCTTTGGGCCTCGTGTTTTTGCTGTTTAATATCTCTACTGGACTCTCATGAGGGGAAATTGGAGTCCCTGTTGAATTAATTTTTTTGTTTTCATTTTTTGGGGAGGCTGAATTTACTGTCTTTGTCAAAGCAGTGGTTTCAAGCTTTTCAGATGAAGGTTGTTTTGCAATCAGGGGGACCCCAGTTATTCTCATTTCTGGTGCTGATGAAGGTTCCATTATGGCTTCCAGGATCTCAGTGTCGGAGAGCTCATCAAGATGATCATGGTTTCTCTTTCCCAGATTTCTTGACACAGAGTTCACTGGGATACGTTGTGCTGTTTTTTTTATTTTTTATTAATTGAAAACCTTTGTAGTTTTTTATGCTTGGTCAGTCGCCTATGTGCTGAGTTTATTCTCCCTGGCATCCGGGCGCTGGGAGGTGGTTTTACAGCCTCCGGGGTGTCTCTGTGAATTACGTTTCGTAAGTCGTCGCCATCCGTAGCTGGATTGTTTGTCTTTTGTGGCTGTTTTGGATTAGAATTGGCCGCCTTTGGCGTCGTGCCCTGAGGTGAGTTCTTGGTGCTGTGGGGTTCTTTGTTGCCGTCTCCAGACTCATGTTCGTATATTGTTTCCGAGTCTCGAACGGCAACACACCCATTTCTCAGCACTCTCGGGCCTGCTCGGCCCTCCCTGGCCCCTCCCTGCAGACCTGAGATGCCAGAACCGCGCCCATCGAGCAACCCCACGGCTAGCAAAACAGCCGCAGGAGGCTGCGGAGCGGGGACCCCCGCCGCGATGAACAGGACCTTCGAGCTTGTAAGTGGAGCATCAGCGTCCTCTTGGTTGTTGCGGCTTGCAATTTGCTGGCCTTCTACAATTGCCGAGATCATGGATGGCTTTGCTGGACACATTGAGAGAGCGATGGTTTCCCGCGGTGTTGAGTCCTCAGGAGTCACAAGTGCTTCTGCTGGCCCGGCCATGGGGTCTCTCCCTGCCATCGACCCTCTGGCCGCCGACAGGGAGGATCTACCCACCACCCGATCCAGCCGACACTCGGAATTTGGTTCCTCTTCTCCCACTTGTCACAGAGACTGCAAATGAGTTCCACCTCTGCCGTCTGTAGCTTCCAGACCGCCATTGATCTGTGCCGTGATTAATGAATTTGTGTTTGGCTGTGGTGGAAACAGCGCTTCGCCATTTTGCGAATTACTTTTTACACATATTCTAGGTGGTGCTGATTGAAGTCGGTTTCCGGCCACTTGCTGACCCTCTGTAAATTCGTTCGTTTCCAGGGGTAACATGGAGCTTCTAAGGAAGCGTTTGTCACCCTCCCCTTCGAGTTGTAGATGTTCCATGTTTGCGAGGGGGTTGTTCACAGTTGCGGTTGGAGACATGTCAAGCAGTCCTGCTGACCTGACAAGGACTGCAAAGACTGCTCCAACCTCAGTGACAAGCTACGCGGCCGCTCCGTGGTTCCCAGCGGTATTTGTAGGTTCTCCCACAAATGTTTAACGCAGTAGAAAGCAGACTGGAGTGGAGCTGGAAACGCTGGGTTGAGAGCTTACTGCAAAGACTGCTCCAACCTCAGCGACATATTAAATGCAAGAATAGTTTGCCACTGTGTTCTGTTTTAAAATCTCAATCGCTTTTGGTCCCTTGTAGTGGACTAACTGAAAATACTATGAAGCAATGGAGCAATGGATTTGCTTTCCAAGTCCCCAACATTTCTTCCCAAAATGGTTCTGAGTGAAATGATTGATAAAGAAAAACCCACAGAAAAGTTCATTCTCAACGCATCGGGGAAAACAGTGCATTTTAAACTTCAGTAGCTGAACAGTATGAATCGTATTCATGTCTGGAATAGCTATCTTATCTTGAAGAGCGTAAAAACTCCTGGAAGCAGGGAACCTATGTAATATGGGAACATATGTAATAGTTTGAAAACAGTTGAGAGTGGTATTTTAAGAAAGCAAATCTTTTTCACGTGTAACTGCTGAATGCAATATGTTTTCAAAGTTAGGCACAGGCTGTCTTAAAATGGTCCCCAATAATTTCCTAAAAGTACTGTTGTTATTTTCCACATTTTCAAATGAGAGTTGCATTTTAAGAAAGCAAACCTTTTTCACTTGTATCTGTTGAATGTAATATGTTTTCAAAGTTAGGGAGAGGCAGTCTTAAAGTGGGCCCTGGTAATTCCTTAAAAGAACTGGTGTTATTTTATAAGACATTGAAGTGAACGTTTTAAAAACACATCATTGGAAAGCAGTGTCTGTATTGCATTTTCCTCACACAGAGTTTAAAGGTTTGCTTTTTTCAGCCTCTAAGTAGTGTCAGGATGAAGACAAGTTGACATGCAAATGTGATACGTGTGCTCTAGATGAAACCCCATAAGACAACATTAACATGGCAAGCAGTACCAAAGGCGGCATAAAGACAGATCCATAGCTACACACTCAGTACAGGCCATCTGTCACTTAAAGTTCTAAAAAGACATCCTTATGCCTGTCACCAGCAGGTTGCATACCCTCTGTCTGATACTCAACATTGCACATTTGAAATGCAAACCTTACATCTATCGTTCTCATGTGCACATTCATTTACACACATGGGGCCTCATTACACCCTTATGTGTAGTCGCGCTCCCTCCTCTTCGAGGCACATACTCCCCTCTCCAACCACACACATCCTCTCTTTCCCTTAGACTGCAATGCTCCATAGCCCTGTCCTGAACCAGATATTTGCAGTTGTAGATTAAATCATCACACTGAAGCACTTACACCCCCAGAAGCCACCTACCTACTTACTTGATTGACATTACCCTCTGCTAAGGCAAGTACAGAAGCTGCCAATTAGAGCCCTGAACCCTCCGCCACCTGGTGAGAGACAAAGTAAGTAGGCAAGACTATGGCTAAATCACTATTACCTGATATAGCCTGGTTTATTTATTCATAAATTAATTATTTATCTTTTACAGTGCGCCAGATTACCACCATAGTTGCCGTGTTCGAGGATTTAGGATCACCAATTCTGCCTTCGGATGGGAAACACTATCTTTGGACTCTACTGGAGTGAATTGTCTCACCATTCTATCCTCACACCTGAATCCTGATGCTGTCCAAATCAATGTGTATATTTCAATGTTTTAAATATTTTAATGTTAGCCGGGTGTGCATTATGTAGGTTGTGGTTTAAGCATACAGCCATTTGATCAGACATATCTGTCCAATATACAGATAGGTGGTCGTTCTTATGCTCCACAATGTTCTTTATTATTATGCATAGTAGGCTGGAACCCTCTGTGCTGTCATTTGTCCCCTTTCCCTTTCTATTAGGGGCATTTTGAAAGAGTGCAATGGGGGTGTAACAGATTTTCCATCTTGGAATGATAACCTTCTAACAGAGAATAGTAAGTGTATATGGTTTTTCTACGTTTTGAATATGTGCTGTGCTCAGTGAGACACATGTAATGTTCTTATCATGACTAAAATATATTTTGGTAGAGATCATTACAAATAAACCCTGTCACATTTTTAAAAAGAGACCGTTTACAATGGTAGTAAAATTCAATATTTCCCTTTTATTATTATTATTATCTTTATTGTTTTGTTTTATATAAACCTTTACAATTATACAAAAAAAGAAATAAAATTACAAATATTATCAAAATTTCCTTAATTCACACGTTAACATCTACGTAAAATGAATAGAACCAGAGGAAATGGACTCTCCTAAAAGTGAAAAACATATTAGCAAAAATTCTTGAAATTAAATCAATTAATTAACATTGTTATACACTGGCCATTCTCCCAATATTTCCCTTTTATAATACCAGTGTTTGCAAAGAACACAGCCCTCCACACCTCTCAAGATATCTGTTGTTTTTTCATTTGATTGTGCAGCTGTTGGCAACGGCTGTGGTGCTCTAGCAAACGCGCTCCTGGCAACACAACATTCACCCACAGTGAAGGAGAAAGATATAGAACAGAGAGTAAAAGAGAGAGCACAGAGAGTAAGAGTCAGTGAGAGATGAAAGAGTGGGACATTGAGATAGATTAACAGTTCTTTTGATCGGGAAACCAGCATTGTAATTGTCTTTTTCTCTTGATCTCTTGAGACCTTCAAATTGCAGTTTTCCTTTTTTTTTACAGTCTGGGGGTTTCACCTCCCGAGCCCCTGTTGTTCCTCCACGCCCCACCACCCCCACTTCCCCAAACCAAAACACATACATAACACACACACACCAACACACACGCACCC
The DNA here is from genome assembly GCF_040938575.1 of Ambystoma mexicanum. Lineage (NCBI taxonomy): Eukaryota > Metazoa > Chordata > Amphibia > Caudata > Ambystomatidae > Ambystoma > Ambystoma mexicanum. The sequence continues at coordinate 563,034,274 of NC_090921.1, forward strand.
ACAAACCCCATCTCTCAGCCACAGCCCCCTCCTCCCTAACCCCCGCTCCCCACTCCCCACTCCGCCCTCCCCCAAACCAAAACACATACATACACACAACACACACGCACCCACACACTTACCCATTTTCCTGGTCCTGCGCTTCTGTGTCCCGACCTGCCTGTCAGCCCGTGCGTGCACTTGTGTGCAGCAGACGCGTGACAAATCGATTTAGAAAGACTGCTCCGTGAGCGCACGGAAAAAGATCTTTTCACTTAGGACCAGATTAACTACTACTGCATTCAACAGGCATTTCAATATTTCGATGACACAACTATGTAGCACCCATTTTTATGTTTTCTCTCAGAAGAATAGAAAATCAGTGTTGAGCTTGTGGCACACAAACCTGTGACTGGCAGGTTGCACACTGCACTCTGCCAACATTCCTTCCCCTTGATCAGCCACAGTACTTTAACATTACTAATAAAAGTAAATACTTTGGGTGACCAGAAGATGTTTGTCCCCCTAGGACACTTAAATAACTAGTAGTCCTTGAACCTGTGTCTTCTTAAATGAGCTATCTGTTCAATAGTTCATTAAGGTGTAGTTCGCTCAGATTTTAAACTGGCAAATGTCTTCACTCCTGAAGAAGAAACGGCCGAATCAAGCAGATATGTCAATCTTTCTCTGATGTCTAATCCACCATTCCCAGCTAAACTCCTGAACGGGTAGTGGTAACGCAGCTTCAGATCTTTATGAGATCCAATCCGCTGTGTGATTCAGGGCAAGCAGGATAATGACCCAGTTACACTTATCTGGGATGTTCTTAGGAAGGATGCCGATAGGGCTCTTTGCTGCTTTCCCATCCTCCTTGCCCTGCTGGAAGCTAGTGGTATTAAGGCCTGGGCCCTACGAAGGAGTGAATGAGTCCTTATGAATCACTTGCCAAGGATAATCCTACTCCTATACAAACCCAAAGCTATGCTAGTGGAGCAGGGGTCAATGTGGGGTTGTCTTCACCCTCCCGTCGTGTTCAATGTTCACATCCCCCACCTGATCAGAAGGATCCAGATGATGTCCAGGTAGTAGCAACATCTTAACTGTCCAGAATCCCATCCTCTCCGCCTGCCTTCTAGCAATTGGTGCACGGATGTCCAGAAATGACCTACAAATGAATGCATCAAAAGGAGAGATTATGCCATCAAGAACCTTAACTGCCAACTGCACGCCTAGCATGTGCCCAAATCAGCTGGGACCATGGCCTCCGCTGTGTAATGGGGTGGGACATGTGTCAGTCCAGATGAACTCAAAGTTATCAGCTCTTCTAATGGGGGGTGGCTGTCAGGAAAAAAAGATTCCACATGTTGGTGTAGCCAAACATGGGGATTTCCTATGCAAAACACAGTGCGTGGCCCCTGACTCCCTGCAATCTGGAGCAGATGTGTGGCCCTGAAGCTGAAAGAAGACCCAGAGTATCAAGCATAGGTTTGCGGAAGGCTCCCAGGTTTATGGTATCCATCTGTATTTTTCCATATTTATTTCTGGGTTCTTTTTTTCTGTATTTATCTACATTTAGTTTTTGCAATGTCAAAAAATAAGCTGTATCTGTATTTTTCCACATGTATTTACAGGGGGAAAACACACTAGCCTTTGGATAGCTGTAATGGGAAGCTCCTAGAGCTGCATTCTTGCACCAGAAGGAAAGGGCTGCATGGCTGCATATATTTACCCAACTTAAAAAGGAATTAGGTTATTTTGCACAGCCACTGACCTGCAACCCATGTTTGATAAGTTAGAGGCCAAACCAAGGGATCTTTACAAATAAATACGGAAAGGGAAAAAAGAGTGGTTTCCGTCTGTATTTATGTGTAAGAATCAGTAAAAACGGACAACAGGGAGCCTTTACGCATAACCCAGTAAATGGGGGTATCAGGTAATAATGTCCCCAAACATAATGTTGCCGGGAAAAGCTATATATTATATGTGGTGACATTATGGGCCTCATTACACGGTAGGCGGTGGACCAAGGTGCTAATAGCTAATAGCACCTTGGTCCATGCCGGTAAAATACCGGCACCGCCTTGGTGGAAAGGGGAATTACCGCCCTGTTCCAAGGTTGGCGGGGCGGTAATTCCCCCTCCCACCATTGCCCTTCCCCATTCCCATTTTTGCCCCATAGGGCATAATGGGAATGGGGAAGGTGCTAATTACGGTACCGCAAATTTGCGGTGCCGTAATTAGCACGAAGGTCCCTTAGCGGGTTGGTTTTTAATGCCTGCTAAAAGCAGGCGTTAAAGTACCAACCCGCTAAGGGACCTTGTAGTAAGGCGGTAAGGGTTAACGGTCACCGGTACCATTACCGGTGACGGTTGACCCTTACCGCCTACCGTGTAATGAGGCTCTATGTATGGGGATGGGTTGTGGGGATGCCCCCTGCATGTTCAATGCAATAATGTCTCCATAAAAAACTTGACTTTTTTGTCAGGAGACATTTTTGCAGGGACTTTATTACATGGAACCGTAAATGGGGAATAAGGGGCCAGTACATTTGTTGCTGTAAATAGAACTTCCCTGTGGGATGTACATCATAACGTGGAGTGCGCTGTTTAGGGCATAGTATGCTTTAAATGTCCTGTACCTGTATCCTCCTCCTCAGTGTTTTAAGTGGGGTAAGAAATTGAGGAGGGGGGCCGTCGTTTGGGGGCGTGGCTTTCATTGTGGGCGTGGCCAAAAAGTGCACAAATCATAGTAAGGTGCGCAAACAAATATATAAATGATTTTGAGCATTTATATATTTGTATGCGTACCAGTATGGTTTGTGTATTTTTCAAGCCTTCTTTTATAAACAGCAATATTACATATTTCTATGTTTATAAAAGGTGGCTTGAAAGTGCACAACCCATAGTAAGTTACGCACACGTGTGTGCTGAACTTACTATGGTTTGTGTACTTTTCAAGCCACCTTTTATAAACATAGACATTTGTAACATATTTCTATGTTTATAACAGGCGGCTTGAAACTTACACAATTCAAGGCATCTTTTATAAAGCGTTGAGGACGTACAAAATCCAAGGTGTCTTTGTCCGTCGACAAAGCTTTATAAAAGATTCCTTGAATTGTGCACGTTTCAAGCCGTCTGTTATAAACACAGAAATATTTCTGCGTTTATAAAAGATGGCTTGAAACGTACACAATTCAAGGCATCTTTTATAAAGATTTGCCAACAGAGAAAGGTGCCTCAGGCTCAGTGATCTCTGCCCAGAGCAGATAGATCACAGAGCACGAGGCTTCTTTGATCCTCTGTGAACCCGCGGGCTCTGTGATCTAATCTGCATATTAGATCATTGAGCCCGGGTTCACTGAAGGTCAGTAACCTGGCAAGGGCAAACAAAGGGACACTAACTTCCTCTGACGGCCCCTCAGATGAGGGGTCATCAGAGGAAGTAACAGTGACTGACGGAAGTGCCAGCCAGTCACAGCAACGCTTTGTGTGCCTGGCTGGCACTTCTGTCAGCTTGCCTGACGGTAAACTGGCGGGCGCGTCTCCCATCGCGCTGCAGCTGCGGAGGGATAATGCGTCCTGCCATGGCGTGGTGGGACCGGGGGGGCCCGGCAGGGCCCCGGCTCAGCCTCACTTTTTGGAGACTAAAGAAATTACACATACGACTTTAGTCTTCTGTTTCGTTGGCCCATTGCGGGTGTCAAGGAGGGGGGTGTGCTAACAGGCACACTCCTCTCATTGCAGGAGAACACTGGGGAGGGGAAGGGGGAGGAAATGGGGGCATGAAAAGCATTTCACGCCCTCATTCTCACAGGAAAAGTTGCGCTGGGACCCGATTTTCGGGATTTCGAAATTGGGTCCCGGCAAAAAGAAACAGCAAAAAAGGTCCGTAATCAAAACCCAGGACGGGGTTTATAAACTAAAAAAACTCCCGGGACCCGGGGACGTCGGGTGATTTCCCCAGACTGTCCCGGGAAAACCTGGATATCTGGTCACCCTAGCCCAGGCCCACTTAAAGCACTGCTCCTCCTCCCCTCTACTCATTCCCAAGCACACAGATTTAATTGTGCATAGCTGCACTTGTATGGAAGCAGTCTGGAAGCTGGTACTTGGCAGCTGCTGGTGACAAGCTAACCAGGCGTTTCTATGGTACAAGAAGGAGCAACAAAGCTCCCAGAGACTGTGACCCCTGTGCGGCCAACATCAGGGTGGCCAGAGGTTCACTACAGTGTGGGACTGCATCATACATGCATGGGGGTGGGTCAGGGATCCCCGGAAACTATGGGAGACCTGTATATGTCATTTGAGTGTAGTCCATGGCACGCTCCTAAGGCCATGCCAAGATGAGAGCATCTTCAAGCTATCCTCGTTGAATTGCAAAGAAGAGATATTACTGTTAAAGGAATAGAACTCATTTAGCAAAGGTGTAAGGATGACAGGCAGGAAGGCCCCATGGGAGGCGCCCTGTTAATTGGCCTTCCCTCCCTCTGCTCTCCATGGTGCTTTCTCTCTGTATCCCTCCCTCCCCCCTCGTTTTTGGTCGGAGCTCTGTTCATTGGCAGCTAGATTAGCCCTATAGAAACCCCATACATACATGTATACATACAGAGGTACATGTTTTCTCCGCTGGCGCGCAACGGTAATGTGCATGCAAAAGAACTGCTGCGTGTGAGGAACTGCTGCGTGTGAGGAACTGCTGCGTGTGGAATTCCTGAAGCTAAGAATGCAATCAAGCTACGGCCCCTTTTCTGACCTAACTACTGCATGCACACTCTGGTTAAGTAGAAATATACGGAAACGGACCTCACAATTTTAGCACACATAATTTCACATTTCTGTTCCATTTATGTATAGTATCCAACGCTTCTGCCTCCAGTCCCCTACTCGCCTCTCTAATTACCTGTGCTTTTCCTTCCCTTTCTTTTTTTTTTTTTAAATTTGTTTTTATTGACAACATACATATAAAGCTGGACGAGACGGTCAGTCCCGCCAAGATAACACAAAAATAGGAACAAGGATGTCCCTTGGCTGCAATTGTGTTCAACCTCTTTATCTCAGATATAGGAGACGCATTAAACGAGGTAATAGCTTTTCCACCCAAGATTCACGGCTCGCAGTTGGGTCACTTGTTGTATGCTGATGACTTATTAATCCTGGATGTCACACCGGTTGGCCTACAGCAAAAATTAGATGCCTTAGAAAAATACGTAAAGGAAAACAAGCTTTGCCTAAATAAGAAGAAATGCGAAATCTTGATATTGCGTAACCTGTCAGCCTACAAAAAGAGATCAACCAACTTTGTGTGGCACTTGGAAAAAACACCGCTCAGAATCTCCACTCACATAAAATACTTGGGATCCATAATAAGTGCACACATAAATGATAATCCTTGGGTTGAGGCCACAAAAAGGAAATGTCAACAATTGGCTTGTCAGGCAGCGATCATAAACAAAAAATTCGGGAAATTCTCTATAAAACCAGTGATCAACTTTTACAGAAATAAAGCAATACCGGCCCTGATCTACGGTGCTGAAAATATGTTCGGTTGTTCACACGAGTTATGGAACACACTCGAAAACAATTTTTGGACTAGAGCGTTACATATCTCTAAAGGATGTCCGACTAGCAACATAAGATTTGAACTGGGACTGACCTCCATACAAGCGAGAGTTTGCTGGAATGCTTTAACTCTATACAGAAAGTCACAGCTCGCCAATGCAGCCCCTCAATTCAAAATAATATACAAGCCTGACTCAGAGCCCGAATACACAATGCTTGCTAAATGGAATCGGCAATGCACTGAAATTCTGGACGCAAACGACATTACCATCACTACCCTACTTGAAAATCCTGAGAAGGCCAAACGTAAATTATGGAATGCGGACTGGCACCAAACCTGTATCGACAGATCTAGCTCTCGTCTTCTAAGAGAAGTTCCACCAGAAGCCAGAGAGCTAGACAAACTACAACCGTATCTGGTACAATTTCCCGATCAGAACTCAAGACTACTATATCTGCACTTCCGGCTCAATCTGTTTATGACAAAAGACCGTACAGGCACTTGGCAACATAAGGAACCGGGAGATTTAATCTGCCGCTTTTGTAAATGTTCAACAGAGACATTAAAACACCTGACGCTACTTTGCCCTGAATTTCGCTCCTTGCGAACAAAGCTATTCGGACCACTCTTTGAGGCACGAAGTACCTACACAGCTGATGATTGGTGGAGGGTTATGTTTGAGGGTGCTGACCGAAAAATCATGTTTGGTCTAGTTCAATTGTTAAAGGAGCTGAAATTCCAGCTAAAAGATCTGATTTAGATAGTAGGAAGAGCCGACCGACAAAGTGTTTAAACAGTACACATCTGGTGAAAGAAGTAGGAAAAAGTGTATTTTGCTATCTGTTTTAAAGGTTTTTTACTTATTGTAAACCATATAAAACTATTAAAAAAAAAAAAAAAAAAAAAAAAAATAGGAACAAGTTGTCGGTTTTTCCAGTAATAACTCCCTCCCCACCGAGCCCCTCCCACCCCACCCTCACAAAATTTCAACATACCAAGTTTTGAGGATTCACGAACAATAATAGCTCTGGGGAGAACGATTGCTTACCAAATAATAGTTAGACATACCACTTGACACAGTGGAGTCAGATCGTAAATTAACCGGTTAGGAAACAAAGTCTCTGAGAGGCTTGGAGTTAAACATCTTATGGAAGCGACCAAGGGTACGTTCTACAGGCGCATAGAAATACAATCCTCGTGGAGAAGGACTGCGGTCCATTCTTGCACAAAGTCAGTCATGGTATCGTTCGTTATTGCGGTGAGCTTTTCATATATAAAGATCGACCTGAGTTTGCAGAGCCATTCCTCTTTGGACGGGGCCAACGCACTTTTCCACTTTTGGGCGAGCGCTAATCTCCCCGCTCTCAGCATGGCCCCAATGACCTTAGGGAACGCATTTAATTCTGTCTCGGGCGTGGGTATGCCCAGGAGAATTTCCAATGGTAGCAAGGTTGGGCAAAACTCCTCAATATCCTTAATCCAACTCAGTAGTTCCGACCAGTAAACCTGAATGACTGGGCATTCCCACCACAAGTGAAACCATGTGCCTCGTTGGTGACAACCTCTGGGGCAAAAGGGGGACACATCCTTAAACATTTTGGACAAGGTGGCCGGGGGGCGATGCCATGAATGGAGAATTTTGAAGCTGTGTTCCATAGCAGCAGTATATAGAGAACCCGTGAAAATGCATTTAAAGATTGCCCTCCAGGTATGGTCATTGAGAGGCATGCCCAACCTTGCTTCCCAAATCTTTTTGAAAGGTTGTCTGCCCTCCAGGTCCGCTGTTATCAAGGCGCTACAGAACCTAGATAAGGAGCCCTTCCGGGTTGTGCTTTTGGCCAGAATAGTCTCAAAGGGGGTGAGGGGGCGTCTGAGGTGATCGGCCCATCGGGGGTGGGTCAGGATCCCCTTCAAGCGTAGGTATTCAAAGACCGAGGGAGGGTTATCTGCCAGTGCTTTGGTCAATTTGTCATATTCTATAAAGCCCTCCTCACGATACAGTTGAGAGATTCTCTCCAGGCCCATGTCTGACCAAGATTGAGTGTCTCGGAATCCCCTGGAGCCCTGATCAATGGGGGGGGGGGGCCCAGAGCGAAGTCAGGGGGGCTGGCCAAGAGGATAACTGCCTATTAGTGGCGTTGGGCTTCCAAGCCGCCCAGAGGGCCGCCAGGGTGGGGTGAGCTCTGAGATATGAGGGGAGAGCCCTGGGGGGAGCCCACAATAGGTCTCTAACTTTTTTCGGGTTGGTATGAACGTCCTCGATATAAGTCCAATATGTTCCCATGTCATCCCTCATATGTTCCAACATCACTCGGAGCTGGGCTGCTTTGTAGTAAAGCCTGAAATCCGGGAGACCGAATCCGCCATTTTCCTTTGGAAGGGTCAAGGTAGAAGTCTTGACTCTCGTCCTTTTGCCGTTCCAGATAAATTGGAGGACCCGGGACTGGAGTACCCGAGAAAGGCATCGGGTATCACCACGGGGAGTGCCGCAAAGAGATAAAGAAGGCGGGGCAGGATATTCATCTTTACCGTAACCATGCGTCCAAGCCAAGAAAGTGTAAGGGGAGCCCAACGTTTAAGGTCACTGCTAACCTGAGCCAAGATCTCCGGAAAATTGCATTGGTATAGTTGAGAGAGGTCTCTGGGGATGGTGGTGCCCAGGTACCTGGTGGATCCCCGCTCTATTCTTACCCTCAGTATTTCGGTTTTACCCTCAATATCCCGTTCCCCCAGGCCCATGGGCATTATGCTTGACTTTGACGTCTTTACCTTCAGCCCTGAGAAGGAGCCGAAATAGTGTATGAGATCAAATAACCGAGGTAGGGAGACCTGAAGGTTCGTTAGGTAGCCTAGGATATCATCTGCAAATAAGGATAATTTAAAGTTGCAGTCGCCACACCTTATCCCCGTGATTCCCTGGTCCGTCCTGACTGCTACAGCCAGGGGTTTCATCGCCAAGGCATATAAAAGGGGAGACAGGGGACATCCCTGTCGGGTGCCCCTGGAGAGGGAGAACGGTTCTGAGGTGCCTCCATTGACCAATACTCTCGCTGAGGGGCCGTTATAAAGTGCTGCGATCCACCCACAGACATTATCTCCCAACCCCATCTTGCGGAGAACTCTGCCCATGTAAGGCCACTCGACGCGGTCGAAGGCCTTTTCTGAGTCTAACGACAGGAGATAGCCTTCCACCTCCTGTTTTGAAGCCTCATGCATGAGATCGAGGGTTTTCCTAATGTTATCTGATCCCTGGCGCCCCGGAATAAAACCCACCTGATCACCATGTACTAGGGAAGGGAGGTGTTTCGCCAACCTATTTGCTAGGAGCTTAGCCAGTATTTTAACATCGGTGTTGAGAAGGGATATAGGGTGATATGATTGGCAATAGGCGGGGTCTTTTCCCTCCTTAGGGAGAACTACGATCAAAGCAGACATCATCGTGGGTGGGAGGGAACCCTGATCCAATGCAGCATTAAACATCTTGGCCATGAATGGGGCAAGCGTGGATCGATAAGTCTTATAAAACTTGACTGTATAGCCATCGTCCCCTGGAGCCATTCCGCTTTTCAGCGAAGATATAGTATCTATTATTTCTTGTGGGGTTATGGGCAGCTCGAGTGATTCAGCTTTGTGGGGAGAAGGCCCGGAATCGGGAGGGAGTCGAGAAAGCTGTCAGCCTCGTTCCCATCTCCCCTGTATTCCGAGCTGTGCAGCTTTTCATAATATCGCCTGAATTGTTCCGCTATTTTACTATCCCTCACTGTCGAGTCCCCCTCTGGGGTGTAGATGGAATTCACCCTTCTGCTGTTTCTGAGCTCACGAAGCCTCCAAGCCAAGATCTTATCCGCCTTTTCCCCCTTTTCCATATATTTCTGCTTCAAGAAAGAGAGCTTCTTTTCCGTTTGTCCAACGAGGAGGTCCGCCAACTTGGTTCGCAACCTCTGCAATTCCTCCCATTTCCCAGGGAACATCTGCGTTTTTAATTTCCCCCCTGGTTGCATAGCTTCTATCTTTTCCCTTAACGATTTCTCCTCCCGGCCTCTTTCCCTCTTTTTCCCTGATCCTATCCCAATGAGTGTGCCTCTAATAGTTGCCTTGAAAGCCTCCCATACTCCCATGACACCAACCTCTCCGTTATCATTAAGGGAGAAATAGTCCTCTATGGCTACCAGAAGGGATTGGCGGACCTCTTTATCCTGTAAAAGGAGGTCACTACACCTCCACCAGGAACGAGTTGCAGGGGCGGGGGGGAGACCTAACCTGATTTTTACCATATCATGGTCCATTCAGGGGACAATCTCCACTCCCAACTCCGCGACCTCCCCCAGTAGCGACGATTCTACCAATATGTAATCAATACGGGAGAAAGCTGCATGGGGCCTTGAGTAAAAAGTGTAGTCGGTGTTCCGGCCCTGCTTGGAGGTACATGTGTCACACAGGCCCAGTTCCCTGTTCACTTCCCGAAAGGCCACAGCTAGTTTTTCGTGAAGACGCATGTTCGGGCAGGGATTATCAGACTTCCTATCCCTCTCGGGACATAGAACCATATTAAAATCTCCACCTACCAATAGGGTTCCTTCTGAGAATGACATTATTATTTCTTTCATTCCAACCCAGAAAGCATCCTGTGCTTCATTCGGAGCATAAATACACACCAGAGTAAATAGCCGGCCCGTACCTCCCCCTTAACCATAAGATATCGTCCGTCTGGATCTGATTTCAAGGCTTTGAACACGAAGTGGGCCTCAGGGGATACCAACAAAGCTACTCCTCGCTTCTTTGCCTGGGAGGATGCTGTGAATACTTGTTCAATGGTTTTGGCTCTGAGCTTTGGTTCCTTGCCCCGAACCCAGTGCGTTTCCTGTACAAATAAGAAGTGAAGCCGAAGCCTTACAAATTCCCGCACCACCAATGACCTCTTTGTAGGCGAGTGGAGCCCACGGACGTTTAACGATCCCACTGTCAAGAATTGGAGCGAATCATCCATTAATAGACTGGTAAAGGCTCATAGCTCCCTTCGATAAGCAGCAAAGGTTTTTACTCCCACAGTGCTTGCACACCCCATTAAAGGCTTGTGAAAGCCCTGGGAGTGCATAATAGACCCTAAAACTTGGCGCGCCATAACTGTAACCCCAACAACCCAACCCCCAAACTTTCCCCCCTCCTCCCCCCTCCCCCCTGATCGCCTGGCAGGTCCTTGGTTTCATCTTATCGCCAACCAGGCCACCATTGTCTCTCCCTCCGGGCTCAATAACTCTTCATTTATAACAACTCGAGCCCTCCCCACCCCCAAGGACATCCCTGGGTATAAACAGTTATATCCCCCATCCATTCATAAAGCCAAATACAGGCTTTTTCATAGAACACCAGGAGCTCTTTCATATGTTCGGGAGCTCCGGGGATGCTGGGGCCACTATCCTGAATTTCCTTTGGCCTCGAACCCTGCGTCTTTCCCTTGGGGCCTTGGTCCCTTTTGGGCCTGTCGGGGCTCGCTTACCTTCCTGGTCATCCAGCTCCATGTTCGGACCGGCCAAAGGTTCGCCTGACACCCTCTGGATATCGTCCTCCGTCACCAGGGCATACTTATAGCCTTCAAACTCAAAAGAATGTGAGAAGGGGTACCCCCACCTGTATCGGACCCCCTTGGACTGAAGCAGTTTTGTCAGCGGAGAGCATAGGCGGCGCCTTGCCAATGTGAAGGCTGACAGGTCCTGAAAGACCGAGATTTGGGCCTCCTCCCACTCCACTGGGCCTGTCTTGCGCGCCCAGTTCGAGTATCTTGCTTTTCTCGGCAAAGTAGTGAAAGCGAACTAGAATGGACCTGGGGCCTCGGGAGGATGCGCCCCCTCTGTGGGCCCTGTCGATGGTGGGCTCATTCGTGTTGGCCCCTCCGAAGAGCAAACCGACCACTGCGCTAACAGCTTTATTAAAGCGCAGGTTACACCGACGTTCCCTGTTCTCTAAGTCATCCAGCTTCAAGGAGCATTTCTCCTCCCTCCTCTCAAGCTCCGCAAGGCGCATATCAAATTGTGTCTCAAAGATATCATTGGAAGCAGTGTTATTCTCGAGCGCAAGAACTCTATCATCTATTTTGTCAACTTTCTTGTCCAGGGAGTCAAGTCACAGCGCTATATCTGCCCTGAAGCCTCTAATTTCCTCCAGGAGGGCCGCCATGCCCCTAGTAACAGTGCTGGTGTCCGCTGCTTCCTGATGTGTCTGTGCTGCCATTTCAGGTTGTGCCAGGGGTCCGGGGACAGACGGCGAAATCTCTGTAGTGCCTCCTTCCAGCTCATAGACCCCCCCAGGACATCTCTGACCCGAGGGGACTGCCTCCGAAAGCACGTGTTCAGGGGGCCTCACCACCGGCTTCACCCGGGACGGGGGCTGATCCCTCTGGAGGTACGGGGAGCGTAAGTTCTATACGGGGGTTCCTGGGCTCTCACAAGTTCCCCCTTGTAGATGCAGGATACACCGCCACAGGGGTTCCACCCCGTCTGTCACCCCACTCTCCGCAGTTCTGCACTCTTCCTCGTCTTACGAGTGGGGTCTCTTCGTGCTTGCGTAGGGCCTTAACACACCACACCTATCGGGTTGCCCCCTTCCTGTTGGTGTGGCGCAAGCCAGGCGGGAGACACCTGGAGAATTGGTCCGGGGGCTTCTGCCGAGGTGTCCTGGGTCCGGCTCCGTTATAATCTATAAGTGGCAGATTCTCCCCGGGGGGGCACCGGTGGGCAGGTCCCCGTGCTCGGAACCCTCGGATGCCAGGAGGCTCCCTCCCTAGCCCTCCCGGTGCGGTGGAAGGAGCGGTGGATTGCCCCCTGCTGTATTCTGTTGTCTCCCACGTTCCTAGAGGCCATCAGAGTGCCGCTCGGGCTGCGCCGACATCTCCTCACCTTACTGGCTCACTGGTGTCGCCGCGGCTAGTTGATGGTGCATACGATCCGAGCGGGCCGGAGATGGGCCCCGCCCGTTGTCCTTCTCCCTCGGACACCAGTACTCGTCCTCCACTTTCGCGCCTCTCACGGCGCAGTTCACCCTCGGCGGGGGCTCCCTTCCTCCACCCGGTCCCGTTCTCTACGGGCCTCGAGGTAGCTCCGCAGCCACGGGGGGGCCCAGCGGAGCCTCTCCGGGCACTTTCCAGATGATGCAGGGGGCTTGCGTCCGCCCCAGGGAGAGCGGGCTTGGCCACCTCGCAGGCGCGCCCAGCCGCCTCTACCTCCCTCCAGGGAGAAGGGGAATGACACCAGCCAGAGTCGCTCGGCCTTGCCACAGGCTGCTCTCAAGCCCGGGGTCTGCGTAGTTTCGCGTGGAGCCGCGGCACCGAAGGGGGGAGGGGTCACTATCCCTTCGATCTTAGAAGGGCCGCTGTTTCGCAGCGGCTCCACCACAGAAGTCCAGATTTGGGGGTGAAGTGCCCACAGATGATGGCAAGATGGGGATAGGGTTTCCTCCTCACTCTGGGGATGTTGGGGGGGCTCAAGACCCTCAAACGGTGCCCTTCGGAGGAGACGAGCTGAGGTGCTTCAGCACATCTCTGCGCCCCCTGGTGGATCCTTCCCTTTCTTTTTACCTGGCTTATTATCCCTTTAATGCTTCACCACTAACCAATATAAACTCAAACTCTGCATACTTATCTCACTCAAAAAACTCCCACAACCATCTCTCGCACAACAAGCCGCACGCACTTCACAACACTGCAACAACACATAAGCCGGAAACAACAGCACACGCGGACTGACTCCGATCCAATACCTGCACCAAAGCTCAGCACCCGGTGTATACTGAGCTGAAGCTGCCATCAGAACACCACTCCTCTCACTATCCTACTCCCTCCTTCACCTTACTAACCCATCCCACCTTTATCATTTACATATCCGTCTGAGCGCCTGGGGACCAATTCCGTTGGTGACGGTGCGCGGTACAAATACCTTTAACATTTAACATTAACATCAACTTGCCATTTTATCGGCTGCCTTCAAAGATGCAACAGTTGTTCCGTTGGTTACAAGAATCCAAAATCCAACCTGGCCTCTCCTGATCCCTCTAACGTTTGTCCTGTAGCTCTTTTGCCTTATTGTTCCACTGTCACTGGGAAGGGCTTGCTATGCACTCCTTGATCTGATCTTACCCGGCATGATCTGTTTCCTCCTTCTCAGGGCACGATTGTTAAGTGGGTATTAATTACCGAAAATCTCGTAAAAAGTGGTAACGACATTTTCGGTAATTAACACCCATTCTGAAGGTGGCGCATTCCTCCGATGTCGATATGAATGCGCCACTTTCAGAATATATGTGCCGGTTGCTAGGATGGGTGGGAAACCAACGTAGCAACTGCCACATTCGTTAGCAGCCACTTAAGACAGGTATTCTTGTGGCACTCCTCCCACTTTTAAATGTGCGCTAAAATGGCGCACAAATACAGTACCATTTGGGTGCCGTATTGTGGAAGAGTGCCACAGGAAGCCGGTACACCTTCTTTCTAATTTACACAATTGTGCATGAGTGCTTAAATCCTTCTGCCTTTCTATACCTTACTATATCCTTTCTCTTTAATTGATTTCCTCGTGTTTTGGTCAATTCAATCCTGGTGGGTTTTTCACAACTCTACACCCCCACAAGGAAGGTTCCAAATTTAGTGAAATATGAAGGGGTCTGGGCGGCACTTTTGTAAAATAACGATTATGTCGTTATTTTACAAAAGTGCTGCCGAGATTTTCTCATTGCGCCCAATCTGCCCAAAAACAGGCGCAATGGAGGCGGTGCACTGTCGTGCACTACAAGGGCTTGAGAATAGTGGTGCAGACTGGGCATCCAGATTTGGCGCAGTGATTCGTGCTCTTTAGCACATTCACTGCACCAACTTGAGAATCAGGCCCTCAGTCAGGTTTCTGCCCGAACACTCTATCTAGACTGCCCTTCTCGCTGTCTCAGGTTGCATACGTCATGCCCGTCATCAAACATGATCAACTATTTGGTCTTGTCGGGCCCCAGTGGGTCATGCGCCTCGCCGTGTAGTTTTTCTTCTTTTGGGTTTTCTGGATCCGGTCGTCAATGGTTCTCATTTTAGCTTCATAATCGGTCATTCACTGTGTCCTGAGAAGGTCACAAGTCACCTTCTTGTTCTATTTTGTTTGGGGTCCCTCATGGCTCTGTCTTGGGGGGTCCTTTTTTATGTTAAACCTTCGGTTCTACTGGCTTATTTTACTGTGGGTTTTGGTTGTAATGCTCATTTTTACACAGATGGTAATAAAGATGTTCTTTTCTTTTCCTTACTTCTACAATGACCTTCAGCAACGCTTGTCTGCCCGTTTCTCTGCTAATATTTTGGGGATTCCATTGCATTTCCTCCATTTAAATAAAATTCAAAACTGACATTATTGTTTACAGCTTCTCTTGCATTTCTTTCCCATCTCTTCTTTCGCCTATTTCAACATCTGCTCATAGTATGGGGCTTCTTTGTTATGCTAGTTTTTCATGTCGGACTTGTGCCTGAGAATGATATAGTATTCGCAAGATTCGCCATCTTCTTACTTTCTCTGCGGCTAAGCTACTGGAGCTAAGCCTAGTTCTTCCTAGCCTTGCTCCTCGCCGTTCACTCTGCGTTGCTGCGCCTCCCTACGCTGGCCTGCCCCTATGCTCGACTCTGCAATCTGCTCTTTCGATGCTTTTCTGTTTCAGGGTTTCACCTTCTGTGCCTCCTTGCTTGGCCCAACTCCGCTGGCTCTCTCTGTTCCTGGCAGATTTGAGTTTCACTTTATATGTATTCTTTTTAAATGTGTCCTTATCTTTGCGTTCTTATCCCACTTTATCACCCGACTCATGTAGTTTATTCTCCTTCTGCGGTTCTCCGTTCTGCTCCTTGCTCTTGTACTCGATTTTGTTCTTTTCAACTTCTGGCTCCTAAATTCTGGAATTTCTTACAGGTAGGTATCTATTCGCTCTTCTCCTACTTTGTTTTTCTTTCAAAAAGACTTAAAAGGACACTAGTTAATGGCTGGCTCGTCTACCTGTTCTTCTCCCGGGCTCACACGCCTGACTGGTGATCTGGCATTATTCAAGAAGCAGATTAAAAAGTGTCTGTTCAACCTCAACCCAGGTTAAATCCCGTATTCCTCGTCCTCCTGCCTGAACCCCGCCCCCTGATTTTTGTTGTCTTGTTTCTGTCTGTTTTCATGTGCGCTCTGGGGCCTATGGGCATCTGGCGCGTAATACATATTTAAATAAATAAATAAATAAATAAATAGGCCTATAATTTAACAAAATATTTATGGATCATCATTTGTTTCAATTTGGTCAAATGTTTTATTCTGGTGTTTACTGTGGCCATAATGACGAGGAAGCCGGGCCATACCAGGCGGTAACGGCCCCCGGGCCCAAGTTAATAGGCCTGAGCTACACTTGAATAACTTGACTAACATTTGCAGTTCCAGTGTTGGAGACATCTTGGATGTTTGCCCATCAAAGCAGCACATCTGCAGGCTCATCGCTTAAGAACAGCTCTGAGCACAAAGGAGCTGTGAACAAAGCGGCAGTTTGGGCCTGGGTAAACGAGAGTGGGTCGTGTCCTTCATGTCACACCCTGTCTACCATTGGCCACCAAGAGGCATGGCTACACCGGCCATGTCCAATCTAGGGGCACCTGCCCTTTGCTGCAAGCACAGCAGAGAGAGCCCATGTTCCCTTATCTACTCCCCCGACAAAGGCCATCATTTCGTTATTAGTATCACATTCGGATTATGCCAATGGCCTATGCCTGGGCATGCATAACATACCTCCCCAACCTTGCAATGCCTGCGGAAGGCTGCCGGGTGCAGTGCAGTGCGTGGCATAACATGGCATGCTCCACATTGCAGAGATGTACTCCAGGCTGCCACCTGCGCTCAGCCACTTTAGGGATTTATAAGAAAGCGAGACCTGGGGTCAATGTAATGCCCCTTTCCCTCCAAGAACGTAGACTACCTGGAAACTGTGCAGATTTCAGGAAACTAAAGAAAACTCACAATTTCGCCTAACCGCGGACTAATACACCTGTTACCCTCGAGGAACCTTTTGGGATGGCTTCCTACAGCGCCATGGGTGTGACAGTAGCGCTCTATAAGATCTCTTTAATTATAGCATGAACACGATTTCTGCAGCCGGTGCATTGATTCACTGAGCTATCATACCGGGAAATGATTTGCGCATCCATTTTCTTCCATCTGTAAAGGAGGGCATCGCCTTTCCTGGAAAAAAAAGATGCCTCCAGCACTGAGAGACGTGCTGTAAAGCACTCAACAGATTAATAGTGTTTCTGAAATCCCTGCCCATCCATTAAGTAACGTTATTTATACGAGAGGCGCGCGCTGGGAAATCCGATATGTTACGTGTTCAGTGGGTTATGGAATGAATCTTATGCACGCGTTTTTAATCACCTGGATGGATGGACTTTCCAGGGTCTTCTTTTTCTCACTAGTGAATATTGATTACTTGTGGGGAGCTGTGCGGGGGGTCGGATCCCGGGCAGGAGATACCGGTTGTGGGAAACTCTGCTTCTTAACATCCCCTTAAAATAACAGCAGTTTGGGCAGGAGGATTAACAAATAAAATGGCATTTGCATTTTAATTTTTAAAAATGGGCGAACAAACGAATTTCTGAAAATCCACTGTGGTCTTTCGTGAAGGCCAAGAAAAGAGCCTTTACCAACTAGACAGAAAGGCAAAGACAAGCACTGATAGCAGCAATCAGGGCCTGATTCACAGAAGCGCTTTCTAATGGCAAAACCCCTTTGGAAACCGCTCTGTGAAAAAGGCCCTTAATCTACTAATAATAATTACAATTTCAGGTTTTTAAATCACACGTCATGCTGGCTTCCTCGCGCAGATAAGCACTATAATGATAGGAGTTATTACTGACAACATTAAGGCTTCTTATGTTACTGAGCTCAGAAGGACTGAGGGCTGAGTCCGCTCTGCCGGCATTCAAACCTGTGACCTGAAGGTTGACGAGTCCAGCATAGCACCAGTGCTTTAAGTGGGATTGGAAATCGAGGGGGTGGGGGAGGGATGGCCTAAGGACACGCCCCCTAATGAGAACCCCTTCGATTAAGGGTGGGGGGGCGGCTGGTAAAAGAGGTGGAGCTGGGGCACACTGGCATCCAGGGCTTTAAGTGGGCCGGGCCCCGGCAGTCTCCAGAAAGGGCTCCCGAGCCGGGACCCTGCCGGGGCCCACCCCCGACTAGCCCCAGCCAGCCGGCACCTCAGGCAGCCCGTGTAAGAGGCTGCACAGTGGCACGAGCTGCCTGCAGTTGTCAGCACTTTGGTTTAGAAAAAAGAAAAAGGCATCGCCTTTTCTTTTTTCTAAACGAAGCAAGCCATCTTTTATAAACATAGAAATATGTCACATATTTCTATGTTTATAAAAGATGGCTTGAAATGTACACAAACCATAGTAAGGTACACACATAAATATATAAATGCCTACATTTATGTATTTGTTTGCGTGCCTTACTATGGTTTGCGTACTTCGCAATGGCTTGAAAAGTACACAAACCATCGAAAGGTACACACACAAATAGCTTTTATATATTTGTGTGCGTACCTTATAGTTTGCGTACTTTTATAGCCATCTTTGTTAAGCATTAAAATATTTCTGTGTTTATAAAAGAAGGCTTGAAAAGTACACAATTCAATCCATATTTTATAAAGCTTTCCCGACGGACAAAGTCTGAGGCGTATTTGTCCGTGGGCAAAACTTTATAAAAGATGCCTTAAATTGTGTACTTTTCAAGCCATCTTTAATAAACATAGAAATATGGCACGGAATCCCCGAGTTCGCCGAGGGTCAAATATGCCTCAGTGAACCGGGGAGGGTTTGGGGAAACAAAAGGACAGTAACACGAGGGGTCACAGGAGGAAGTTACAATGGTTGGCACTTCTGTCAGCTTGCCAGACTTAATGGCGGGCATAGCTCCCATCGCGGTTGCGGCCGTGGTGGGATAATATGTCCCGCCGTGGTGTGATTTGACCAGGGGGCCCCGGCAGTGGCCCACTTTTTGTGGACTGCCATGGCCCTGCCCCGGCTGCCCCCTGCCCACTTAAAGCACAGGGTATTTTGTTCTACCTTTTCACTGCACTCTCCCCACCATTTCACACGAGTCACCCCAGGGGGGCCTGCCACCATCTACCAATCATACTGTTGTCGTAGCCACTGAAATGAAATGGCTGGAAACTTTCACTGTTTTTTTATAGAAGAATGTGACCCCAAAAGTAATGCACACGCCGAGGCGACTGGCGTTATGAGGAGCAAGAACGATCTTCCTTAAAAAAAAAATGGAAAAAGCTAGGGCATTGTGCTTGTAATAATGACCACCCCTCTTCCAAAGAGCTGTACGAGGCTGTGTGACGTTTTCCCGCGTGCTTTATGCAGCTTTTCTAGACATTTTAGTCAGTGCTGTCTTTTCTGCTTTGGTGTTCGAGCTTAAGTCCGGCCGCTGCAATTGTGATTACCGCGGGGGAGGGAGATGGAGATAAACAAGGGTTTACAGAGATGTATGCATAATTAATAACAATAATCGCCTTATCGTGTAAACGCCGCCAGACAGGGCCGCAGTGCCGAGGGACCCCCTTCTATGGGCTGCTCTTGCACACGCCTGTTCCAGCGGCACGGTATACCAGCCATCGCAGAGCGCATGCGCTGTAAACGTTTCCATCATCCCATGCGGGCGGAGCGGTGGTCTAATGGGTAAGCAGACGGCGGATCAGGGATAACTGAATTCTAATCAGGGTAACCGCCTTGGATCACACCGTGTGATCCTATGGAAAACAAATCCACTCTTTAATTTTCCAGTCTTCCAAAACTGGGAGTGTCTAGAAGCCGGATAAACGTTGGCATAAAGGGATGCATTCATGCCTACACTACACGTGTAGGAAATTGGAACAGGCACAATAAAGGGGAGCAGGCCTGTTCCAGAGATTACCTGACAGGCTAGTTCCTCTCTAAGGCTGGCAAGATCCTGGCAGTCAGTTGTTTGTCCGGCTATGCCTCAGAACATGCTTACTAGCATGTTATGTTGGCCAATATTTATGCAGCAATCATCACCCCTGTACAGTGCTTTAAGTGGGCCAGTCTCCTAAAAGTGGGGTTGAGCCGGGGCCCTGCCTGGGCCACCCGGTCCCACCACGACATTGGCGGGCCACATTATCCCGCCGTGGCCGCAGCCGCAGCCGCAACGGGAGATGCACCCGCCATTAAGTGACAGAAGTGCCAGCCAGTCACAGTGACTGTAACTCCCTCTGGTGACCTCTTGCACGAGGAGTCACCAGAGGAAGTTACTGTCCCTTTGTTTCCTCACCCCTCCGCAGGTCACCGAGGAGTCTTTAACCCTCGGCAAACTTTGGGACTCCTCGACATATTTCCAGGTTTATAAACGATGGCTTGGAAGGTACACAATTCAAGCCATCTTTTATAAAGCTTTGCCGATGGGCAAAGAAGCCTTAGGCTTTGTCCGTCGGCAAAGCTTTATAAAAGATGGATTGAATTGTGTACTTTCCATCGTTTATAAACATAGAAATATTTTAAAAAGATGGCTTGAAAAGTACGCAAACCATGAGGTAGGCATACAAATATGTTAATGTTAATGTTAAAGGACATTTGTACCGCGCACTATCACCACCGGAGTAGTCCCCTGGCGCTCTGGCGGCTCTGAAAGAGGAGGGGAGGTTGAGTTAGTGGGAGGAAGCAGGAAAAGTGCAAGAGAGCAGTGATGTGCTGTTGGCGGCCTCAGCCCGGTGGGTCCGGTGGCTGGGCCTGGGGTGTTTGCGGCGGTAGTCGTTGTGTACTGTTGTGCAAGGCAATGTGTGTTTTTGTTTTGTTGTTGCAATGTAGTGAAGTTTGTGCAGTTTGTTGTGGTGTAGGTTTTGGTAGTATTTTGTTTGGAGTTTGAGAAATTGTTAGTAGGGTTTGTTAGTTTGCATCTCTATCCTGAAATGAGGCGCTTGACTTGCGTAGTCTCCCCTGATGCGGCTCCGTCCTGATCTGGGTCTGACTGGTATGGCCCCCACCTCTAACATGCTCTTTCTTAGCTCCCCTTATCCTCCCTTCATACTCCTGTTATTCATGGGACTCAACCCTGTTATTACTGCATCATCGGATTCAACCCTATTACTACTGCATGTTGTTGGGTTTTAACCCATTTACTATTTGCATTAAGAATTTTTGACTATGAATTAGGGTGCGCGCCTGACCTCCTTTTTTCAATTATAGATATGTGTGCCCACCTTAGCATGGTTTGTGTACTTTTGAAGCTATCTGGAAGTACACAAACCACAAATATATAAATGTAAGTATATATATATATATATATATATATATATATGTGCATATGTGCATACCTTACTGTGGTTAGTGAATTTTCAAGACATCTTTTATACATTTGGAAATATTTCTATGTTTATAAAAGATGGCTTGCATATTACACAAACCATACTAAGGTATGCATACAAATATATAAATGCTCTCTGCATTTATATATTTGTTTGCGTACCTTACTTTGGTCTGTGTACTTTTTCTTAGGCCACACCCATCCCACAAGCCACGCCCCAAATGAGGGCCCCCTCGATTACATATCCCACTTAAAGCCCTGCCCCTGTAGTAATTTTACAGTGCCTGGCCATATTCAAAAGGTGGCATATTCTGACCCTGCCAGGGTGTTGCCAGACCTTAGTCTGTGGATAGGAAAGGGAGGTTTGGGGAGAAGGTGATACAAAAGATAAATCAGACAATACAAAGACAAAAATCAGAAAGGAAAAAACAATTGGGGGGAGATATGTTATCTTGCACTTATATAGCGCCTCTTGCGATAGTTTATGGCTTCAAAGCGCTTTGCCTGCCAGAGATGCAAAGGAGGAGATGTGGTTGTTGAAGTAGGATGCATGTTTCTCAAATGTGATAAGTTATTGGTAAGCATGAGTGTAGGACTCGGTAGGGTACACCTCGGATTAGAGTAGAGTTTTATTGTGAGGCCAATATCTAGAACCGGTGAAGCATGGTACTAGATGTAGTTAAATGGTGAGTAGTGACGTGATGGACCTGTGAGGTGATCACGCGGTCCTAGCACTTTGGATTCTTCACCAGATTCGTTTGTAAGAAATAATCCCTATGTCAAGGGACAGCACTGGGTTTGCCAAGAGTTGGATGTGTATAGGACTATGTGGTAGGAGGACATGGGTTAAGTGGTAGGGGGAGGGAAGAGGAAACATGGTGGACTTGTGTCCAGTGATATTAGCTTCTGTACTCTATGAACTAGGCATAATTCACTGTAGCCTAATAAAATAACATTCATAACAAATTAGCTGACGCGACCAGCTATTCAAGCTAGGAAGGCAATTACAATCCCTTTATAGCCCCTTACAGGATAAACCCTAACGCACACAAGATATCCAACATCACCATCATCGAGATCAGACAGAAAGTAACAGCAGAGTGAGTTTCCTTCTCATTAATGCATATTCTGTGTGCAAATGACTGCATCAATCAAATGCTACTACGGGGCAACACACGTTTGCTCTTTGTTCTAACCGATAAATGTAGTCAACCTCACCAGCAAGAGGAGAGGAAGAATCACCCTCATAAACAAGATTACCTCGACAGTGGCATTACCCTCCACCAGCATCCTCTTTCACCGACCCTCCCAGGTCCAACTCGGGTCCTTCCTCTCCTCCATCCCTATCTCTACCTGTGGTGTTCCCCAGGGGTCTAACCTCTCTCCCTGGCTGTTCAACCAATACCTGGCACTTCGTGCCCACTGCATTGCTGTTCTCTGCCCCAACTTTCAGTGCTATGCGGATGACACTCAACTCATTTTCAGGCTTCCTTCAGGCACCTCTTCTCCCTCTCATATCTCTGACTGGCTGTCTGCTATCCAGGAGTGGTGTGCCATCAATGACCTCTGCCTTAATGCCAGTAAGACTGAGATTCTCCTAATCGGCACACCCAGTCCCTCCTTCCCTGTCACTCTGTGGCCGGCCTCTCTTGGTCCTCTTCCTGCTCCCACCTGTGAGGCTAAAAACCTTGGGGTCATCTTCGACTCCACACTCTCCTTCTCTCCCGACATCTCAGATGTCTCTAAGAAGTCACACTACCAGCTGCACCTCCTCAGGGGTATTCTTCCTTTCCTCTCTGTCCCCCAGAAGCTCACTGTCTCCAGAGCTCTGGTTCTCTCTATGCTGGATTACTGCAACAGCCGCTTTCTAAATCTGCCTGCTTCTACTCTCCGTCCTCTGCAACTCATCCAGAACAGGAATGCGACTTGTCCTTGGCCTCAAGCCCAGGGATCGCATCTCTCCAGGACTGAAATCTCTGCACTGGCTCCCAGTTGCTACAAGGATTAAGTTCAAACCCCTCTGCATTGTCCACAAAGCCTTCTGGGGCCTGGAGCCTCAATACATTTAACTCTCTCTTCCTAAATATCTTCCTTCTCGAGCTCTTCACTCATCTGCCTCAAAATCCCTCAGGGTCAGTCGCTTCTCCAAGCAACAAGTTGGTGGTAGATCTCTTTCTTCAGCTGGGGCCTCCCTCTCGAACAGCCCCCCACCTCCCTGAAACTTGAAGAGAACCATCTCTGGTTCCAGAAGAACCTCAAAACCTTCCTCTTTGCTTCTGCTTTCACGCATCCTCTCCCCTGCTGAACTCTTGACTGAAAATGAAACTGCACTGGTTAACTGACCACCCTCTGATCTCTGGCCCAGGTTCCCTCCCTCGCCAGTCGCATGCCTGCAAGGCCTCCCTGGCAACCCCCGGCAGTTGGGGACTGTTTTTCTGTATCCCTTCAGTCCCCTACCAGTCCTACCAGCACTTGACACCTGATGTCTGCACTTACCCTTGCTCTTGCCACCAGGAGGCCGCACTTTTTACTTATTGCTTTTTTAAATTCTATTTATTTGTTTCTACTGTTGATCCCATGTACTGCACTGTCTCTCCCTTCCACTTTCCCCTTTCCCTTCCCCTGCACTTGTGCAATCTCAATGAGACCTGGCCTTGTAAGATCGCTGTCTTTGTCTTCCCTCTGTTCCCCCTCCCTTGCCTCGTCGCGCCTTGAAACACTTGTGTAGATGCACGTTATAAATGCCACATCATATCAGATCATATCATATCCCAACTAGGATTCCCACCTGCATTTTATGTCATGTTTACCACAGGCCTTTTATACTTGACCAGGCCGTAGGCCTGTGCTTCTGTGCAAAGTGCTTAAGGACAGAAAGTCTGTCTTTGACTCAGCAGTGGTCAGACTTGTGAGCCTTCCACTGTATCATGGTGAGTCTGGGCATGATGAAGCCATGCCCAAGAAAACACAGATGGAAAACCCCTTCTACTTACTTCCCTAGGCTGCAAACAAACATTTGGGAAGTGTTGTATTTCACAAATCTGAAGTTGCCAAATTTGCAAAAGCTCATTGAAAAGTGAGCAAAACAACCTCAGGTGTTTTGGGGGTTTCCTAATTTATGTCATGGTTACAACAAGGTTTTTTTTTAATATTACAACAAACCCCAGGCTTGTGCTTCTGGGCAAAGTGCTTAAGTAAAAGGCACTGCCCTATCAGGAAATATTCTGACTCCTCTTAAGGCTGTTAGGCCCCTGAGGACACCTTTAAAGAGCTAGCATACAAAATATGGTGTTACATGTTACGCTGTTTGTATAACACTAGTGCTGCCAGAAAGCGTTAAAGCACAATGGGCCTCATTACGACCCTGGCGGAGTGGGTTTACGCCAGCGGTATTCGCGGCGGACCCTTCCGCCCTACTACGAGTTCCCGTAGCGCCATGGAGCCGTTTTCCGCCTGGTTTTTCCGGGCGGAGAAATCCATGGCGCTACGGGACCTTGTTGTTAATTACGCCACCGTATTTTACGGTGGCGTAATTAACGCCTTCCCCACTCCCATTATACCCTATGGGGCAAAAATGGGAATGGGGAAGGGTAAAATGGGGATTGGGGATTTACCGCCCCGCCAAGGTCGGAATGGGGCGGTAAATCCGCCAACCCCCATGGCGGTATTGGCAGCTTTCCGCCGTGCTCCATGGTGCATATTGCACCACGATCTCCGCCAGGGTCGTAATGAGGCCCAATGTCTTTAGCCATGCTTTAAGTGGATGCAAAATTAAGGGGTTAGGGTAGGGGAGCGTCTAACAAGGGTGCGTGGCTAAAGTACAGGGCGTGGCACTAAAGAGATCTGAAGTTGCCCTATGGAGGGGCAGGTGGCCTAGGCAAGGGTTGCCTGCCAATAAACAATACACCCCGAGTCCCTGAAAACATGTATTTTGGTTACTCAGCATTGGGTTTGGTGGTCTTATTTGCATCCAGTCTGCATATTATAAATATCTCTTTGGCTCAGTTTGTAAATTAATCACTGTAAATAGATCACTTTCTAAATCAGGATAAAACGAATTCAAATAGTGAATAAATAAACATCCTGTGAACAAATTACTTAGGCCTGGCATCAGAGCCAACTTAATAGCCCTTCTTAAATGGTCATTTAGGGTTTCAGCTCCCAGCTGATTGTTTTCCTTTGTTTTGCTGTGCATGGTCCAATGCATCTGTCCCATGATAATCTGCAGCCACGAGCCCTCTCCTTCCATTATCTATGATTTTGCCACAGAATGAAGCCGCAAGGTGAGTTTAATGGTATGCACATATTCTCTTAAGGGGCATCAGTCTTCACAAACAATAGGCCATGTTACTTTAAATGTGTATTTGCTGGCCAAAGACAGACCTCTTAAAAAGTGTGAACTTATCACTGACAAGTTTTACCCTGCTTTAGCTCTTTGTTGTGTGCCAGGGGATATACTTGGAAAATACCGAAGTTCAAGGTGGGGCTCATCTTATGCACACTCAATGATAAACCCAAGCAAAACACCCAGTGGAGTTTGCATTAGGAAACATCTCCATTATAATGTATGTACCCCACAGCTGCCTCATAAGGTACAGGTGGACACCAAACATAATTCTGAAATGGGCCCCTGTGCATCTTCAGCCAGCTCCAAAATCACCCATGAGAAAGGTGAGGGTGAGAAATAGCACCAATGAAAGCTGCAGGCTGGTTTGCCTAAAATAAAAGAGCATTTAGGGATATAAGAATGACAACAAATGTGTATATTTGACGAACATGTCTGTGAGTGAGTCAACCCTGCAACCCTTCTGAGCACACCAGCTATGTTGCACATAAGTAAAATGTTTGCAAACCACAAATCATTTATGCAACCACAGCCTTTGAGCTTGAGGCTTTGGCTGTCGTCCGTGAGCTAAGTTGTTTGCATGTATCGACACTTCAAGAGAATTGCTTAAATGAGAGGGACTGAGTTACCAAACACTTTGAAGCATTTAGGGAAAAGAGATATTGGAACTACCGGCGGGGTGCCACCATCACCGTAACACTGTTTCCGCTGCCTGAGATCCCGGTGCCACAAGGACACTACATGTCCCGGTGGCCCAGGATATCAGGCGGCGGAAATGTTAGTCCCCATTCCCATGCAGCCCCATAGGACTCCATGGGAATGGAGACTCAGAAGCACCGGCACCGTTGCTAACGGTGCCGGTGCTTCCGTGACAACTCTTCTTTTCCGGGCCGTTGCGCTCAGCAGGTCAGACCTGCTGGGCGCACAGGCCCCGGAAAGCAGAGTTTTAGTCTGCCAGTTTGTTGCTAACGGCACCCTTATTTCCAGACCGGCACACTCGTAATGAGGCCCATTGTCTACTGGAGTGGAACAGCCCTAACCTTCTATGTCATTCTTATGCTCTCAAAGCACTCTGTGTTTTTATTCAAATCATCAACACTCAGTTGCTCCTGCATATGCCCTCCTCCTCCGCTCCCAGCTACATTTTATTTGGTTCCCTGAGGAAATTGGGCACTGTTAGACCCAGTCCCACCCACCTCCCTGATCACCCCCCCTCAACTTGAGGGGATGGGGGGAGAATTGCAGCACATTTTGTCAATTTCTAGCACCGCTGTACTTATCCTATCATAGCTGTCTCTATTATGATCCCTCTGTGTGCTTTCGGCTCTTTGACTGGTGCTCAGGAATGATGGTGCCGGGTGCTTATTCTTGCGGCGCACTTAAAGCCGTGCCTTTAGCAGTGAGGTTATGGTAGCGAACCACGGGTGGACTGGCCTATAGGGAACTCTGGAGATTTCCCATTTTTCCTCTGCACCCTGGGACTCTTTTGTGTGGTTACTTACCAAATGTTCTCAGAGGAAAGGTGTTCGGTTTGCTGATCATGTGTAATATGGGGTCACTTTGAAAATTATTTCCAGGGCCTCTTTCGGTTGCCAGCCCACCACTGGAGTGAACCCATTTAGGCCACAGGTGTGCCCCCCTTAGACTCGAAGGAAGCCCCTGTGATATGGCCAGAGAATTCTAGCCTGTGAATCTGAGATGAGGTTTCTCTTTAATGGCACTTGTGAGCAAATCTTCAGTGGGAAATACTGTACCACTGGTGAATGGCGACTGCTGCGATTACCAACACTGTAGCGTCAAAAAACTCGAGTCCGTTGCCATTCAGTCTAAAAATCCATCATGTTACAAAAAAATCTTCTTGGTGGATTTTCAGGGAAATCCCTTTGCCTCCTGGTATGGGGTCTGTACTCCCTATGTGCTAGTAGATATCTTGGAGTAATGGAATAACTGGATGGGGGAGTCATATTAGCCTGCTTTCCTGGCTGCCCATTGGCACCACTCGACACCTGCGTTCCTACCTGTAATATCTGGAGCCCTTTTGAAAGAATTGTGCCTTCCTCTGCATTTGTGTGCCTGCATATTTAGCTTCATGGGTATGGAGAGCATTAATGGAAGTGATACCCCAGCTCCTATAAAGCCTGCTTGACCCCTGACCCTGGCTAGATCAGCTATGTTACTACGAGACATACCATCCATATACTTCAATGGGATGGGCGTAATCCGCCTCTGCATGTTTTATTCCTTTCCATTGACAGGGATGCAGGCTTTGTGGAGAGGGTGCTCGTACTAGAGGAGAGGGTCATCCTAGAGGCAGGTCTCCCCAACTCAAATGCCCACCCAGCTCCCCCTTTCCACTTCTCCCCTGTCTCTCCTGCAGATGTGCTCACCACCATCCAACGCCTCAAAACCTCCAACTGCAAAGGTGACATTTGCCTGGCCCACCTTATCAAGATGGGCACGGACCCCCTCACACCCATCATTGCTGTATTTATCAATGCCTCCTTCAACTCCTGCGCAGTGCCCATCCCCATCAAAGAAGCCTGGGTCACACGGCTCTTCAAAAAAGCTTCTCTTGATCCCACCCTCCAAACAAATTTCTGCCCCATCACAACGGTACCTTCCTCCTGATAATTCTTGACTGTATCAACTAGACCCAACTCCAAACCCACCTGTATACCCACACTCTTCTGGGCACGCGCCGATCCGGATTCAGACGTAGACACAGTACGGCATCAGCCCTCCTTGACCATGATATCCTTTGTCACTACCTCACTGCCACATTTAACCTTTCCAATGAAGCTGCCAACTGGATCAAATCCTTCCTGAGTGAGTGATCCTCAGGGTTTTCATTGGGGCGGAAACCGCTGATCCCATCGCCAACTCTTATGGGGTCCCACAAGGGTTTTACCAAGCCACTCTTTGATCATCTGGACAGCCTGGAAATCCCCTACACTCATTTTGCTGATGACATGTGATTACTCCTAAAATTCACCGGAAATCACTGCCTAGATTCCATTAATATCAACTGGATCTATAGCACCATTCAGGCCTATATGGCTAACCACCACCATTGCCCGAATGAGGATGCGACAGAGCTACTCATCATAGGCTCCCTCACTGCCCCAAACACTTAGACTTAGCCTTCGCCTCATTCTGCATTGGTGGAAACATCACCCCTGTATCTAGCCATGGAAAAACCCTGGGAGTCTCGATTCTGAACTCAACATGCATAAACACGTTAAGGGCATCGCATGTTCCGCAGCCTACTCTGTCAAACTCATTAACTTGTGCCGAAAATTCCTCTGCCCAGAAAACTGTCTGCCGCTGGCCAGGGCCATCATCGATAGCAAACTGCATTGTTGCAATGCCTTCCTTGCAGGAACATGTTCCAAAAATCTGAATAAATTACAACTGGTCCAAAAACAACACCCTCCAGCCATGTGGGGCCTGTATGGCTCTAACCACATCTCGCTAATGAGACGCAAGGTTCACTGCCTGGCAACTAAGGCACTTATCAAGCTTAAGATCCTCTCCATCACACACTGTTGCATTCACAACATGGCTCCCACCTACCTCACCCACCGTATTACTTAACAGCCCAACCTATGCAGCTTGCGATCTTCCACTACCACCTCTCTAACAACACAGAGATTTATCAGACAAAGAGCGGGAGGAGCTAGTTTCACCATCATCGCTCCTACTCTCTGGAATGTGCTCCCGGCATGTATCAAAGAAGAGCCCGCCTATCTGATCTTTTGCAAAAAAGTTAAAACGATACTATTTAAAAAATATGCCTAATTGCTGTCTTACCATTTGCACTGCATCGAATGTAATGTAATCTTTTCTAGCACCGTGACACTTTCGGGTTTGGGCGCTATCAATGAATTAAATAAATAAATAATGGGGGAGAGGGTGCTCATGCTCGAGGAGAGGGTGCTCATGCTAGAGTAGAGGAACTAAAGAAAAAGGATTGCCCCAATAAAGTAGTACAGCTATGGCGGGGGTCTGTAATATAATAAACAAGTGATCCAAAAGGCTGTATAAGGTAAATTCAAAACTGAATCCTGAATTTCAATTCTTACTCACATTTGGTATCAAAATCGATCCTGCTTTGGTTACCCTTGGGACGCAAAACTCAATCAACAAGAAGTAAATAAGAAAGACTAAAGCTGGTGTTAACAGTAAATACTGTATTGCATATAGTTCAAAAAAGTAAGTCCAGAAAACTTCAAAGAAAAATTACATAATTAGATGACCAAAATAAGGGATTGAAAACAAAGAATAAGATAAGAATACAAAGTGATGAATACATATATTGCCATAATTCAAAATGTGCAAATAATGAAAAAGCCAATCAATGAAAAGACAAAAAACAATCAGAATGCAAGATAATAAATAAATGCATTTTCACAATAGTATCAATTAGCAGGTCTGCCTACGTAAACTTTTACATTAATTGATGTTTAGTACGGTCTAAGAGGCTATCAGTTCCAGGAACAAAGAAAAAGTCCCAACTAGCATGGACCGGGTTACGTTTCGGCGGGCCACCTGTAAGCCATCAATATCAGAAACCGCCTTCTCGGGGCAGAATATGGAGTGATAGTCCCTATGAGGAAGCAGACAAATAAAAAAGAAAAGTGTATTCAAAATTTGTGAATGAAATTTCTGTATACTTCTTGGTGGATTGAGTTCAGTCACCAGGGTAATGGAACATTTAGTTTAATATGACAAATCGACTACTAATTTAATTAGTCCAGAAAGAGCCTTACCCAACAATACTGAGTGGATTTCTCGGACAAAAATGTTTGACAAACAGCCACGTCATGATCTGCAGGTGCGTCGCAGCAAGTAGAAAAGTTAAGGACGGCATCCAGTTGTACCATCTAAGGGTAAGCAAATTAATTCATTTCTAACTGTTCGCACATACTCATAATTTTTTTAAAGAATTTTTTGCATGTTAAGTGAAAAAATCAAATTCGTACCTGATTGTCAAAATTGTAGTGCAACTATAACGTGATGGAATCCTGAAGGTATGGATTTTGCATCGAGCACCCAATATGTGGACAGTATTCCATCTAGTAAAGTCCATAAATAAGATATTGATTATTATAACTATAATATCTCAGTAGCTCAAAAGTTATAGGCTGAAACCTTCAATATCATAAACACCTTGGCTCGTTTGCTTACTTGTCATGAGTTAATCTTTTGTTGAGTCGATTGGCGCCCGGTTTACCATGACGTGTTCAGTAAATAGGTCAAAGCTAGCTGATCCCATATACGAAATAGGAGACCTATAGGAAAACGAAGCAAAAATGAGGGCAAACTCCTGCCTGTAGTTAACGAAAATGGCAAGGTATGCACATTTTTTTATGAATAAATGATGAATTCCTATGGTGGCCCATCATTTGAAAAAAAGCAAACGTCATAAGGCATACGCCGTGGTGCTAAGCTGCCTCAATTATTGACTACAGATTAGTCAAACACAAAGATTGTCTCATGCTAGAGTAGAGGGTCATGCTAGAGGGTGATCATGCTAGAGGAGAGGGTGCTCATGCTAGAGGAGAGGGTCATGCTAGAGGAGAAGGTCACATTAGAGGAGAGGGTGCTCATATGAGAGGAGAGGGCCATGCTAGAAGAGAGAGTGCTCATGCTAGAGGAGAGGGTGCTCATGCTAGAGGAGAGGGTGCTCATGCTAGAGGAGAGGATCATGCTAGAGGAGAGGGTCACATTAGAGGAGAGGGTGCTCATGCTACAGTAGAGGGTGCTCATGTGAGAGGAGAGGGCCATGCTAGAGGAGAGAGTGCTCATGCTAGAGGAGAGGGTGCTCATGCTAGAGGAGAGGGTGCTCATGCTAGAGGAGAGGATCATGCTAGAGGAGAGGGTCACATTAGAGGAAAGGGTGCTCATGCTACAGAAGAGGGTGCTCATGCGAGAGGAGAGGGCCATGCTAGAGGAGAGAGTCACATTTGAGGAGAGGGTGCTAATGCTAGAGGAGAGGATCATGCTAGAGGAGAGGATCATATTAGAGCAGAGGGTGCTCATGCTACAGGAGAGGGTGCTCATGCGAGAGGAGAGGGCCATGCTAGAGGAGAGGATCATGTTAGAGGAGAGGGTGCACATGCTAGAGGAGAGGATCATGTTAGAGGAGAGGGTGCACATGCTAGAGGAGAGGGTGCTCATGCTACAGGAGAGGGTGCTCATGCTAGAGGAGAGGGTGCTAATGCTAGAGGAGAGGATCACGCTAGAGGAGAGGATCATGTTAGAGGAGAGGGTGCACATGCTAGAGGAGAGGGTGCTCATGCGATAGAGTGATATTAATGGCATTTCAGCATCTATGTTCAATCAAACCTTTTTAACAGATAGGTATTTCATACACCAGTAACCCTTTAGGTAACCATTGATGAATGTTTAACCTGCATTGATTGATTGATTGATAGTGTATTTGTATAGCGCCTATACACACATGTGTTTCAAAGCACTTAAAGTCAATGGAAGGAGCACAAGAAAATGCTATGATATTCTCCCAAGGCCTTGAGACATTAAGAATGTGAAATTAACTATCGTACTAGGCCTGGCAACATTTCAGACAGTATAAGAGCTTTCACAATGATAAGGAGGGGAGGGAGGTTCCGGGGGACGGGGGCTAGGAGATGAGAACAGACAAGCGTCTATCGCAGTAGGCCTGACAACATTTCTGGTAGTGCTGGAGATTGACAAAAAGATTAGGGGGGAGAGGGAGGAACAAACAAGCTACTATCATACTAGGTCAGACGACATTTATGATAGAGTAAGTGCATAGAATATAGTGAGGGGAGTGGGTAGGAGAGAGAGGGAGAAGATAGGGAGAGGAAGAAAAGACTGAGAAGTGTTGAGTGTGGTGAAAGAGAAGAGGCAAGCAGGCAAAAAAAAGGGTTATAGAGCAGAAAAGCAAGTGGAGAGAGCACATACGTTGCAGAGGTAAATACTGAACACATATTTTGCAAGAGAACGGCAAGTAAAAGCCAGGATTCAAGTCGTAGATGGTCACAACATGATTCAAGGCCACCATGAATACGTGATGCTACAGGAAGTCCATCATGAGAACAACGAGATTCGAGATGGGTGAACCAGCATGGGTCACATGAGTCCAAAAAGTCAGATCAATGCTTCAGCAGCAAGGTGATGATGGTGTCACCAAAATGTGACAATACAAACTCCCACAAAGGGCAGGGAGGGATTGGTTGATGTAGGCGGGGGATAGAAGGAGAGGGCTGCCATGGGGGGAGGGGAACAGCAAGGTGAAGGATTCAAGCAAACAGGCATTGCAAACAAAAGGGGGGAAAGAAGTAAGGAGGCAGGCATACAGCCATTACATGCATACAACGGGGGGGGGTAGCAAAGTAAGGAGGCAGGCATACAAGCATCACATGCATACAACAGGGGGCAGCGAAGTAAGGAGGCAGGCATACAGGCATCACATGCATACAACAGGGGTGCAGCGAAGTAAGGAGGCAGGCATACATGCATCACATGCATACAACGGGGGCAGCAAAGTAAGGAGGCAGGCAAACAGGCATCACATGCATATAACAGGGGACAGCGAAGTAGGGAGTCAGGCATACAGGCATTACATGCATACAACAGGGAGGCAGCAAAGTAAGCAGGCAGATAGGCATCACATGCATACAACAGGGGGGGCAGTGAAGTAAGGAGGCCGGCATACAGGCATCACATGCATACAACAGGGGGGGCACCAAAGTAAGGAGGCAGGCATACAGGAATCACGTGCATACAACGGGAGGAGGCGAAGTAAGGAGGCAGGCATACAGGCATTGAATGCATACAACAGGGGGGCAGTAAAGTAAGGAGGCAGACATACAGGCATTACATGCATACAACAGGGAGGCAGCAAAGTAAGCAGACAGGCACACAAGCATCACATGCATAATGCATACAACAGGGGGGCTACGAAGTTAGCAGGCAGGCAAACACGCATCACATGCATACAATGGGGGCAGCGAAGTAAGGAGGCAGGCATACAGGCATCACATGCATACAATGGGGGCAGCGAAGTAAGGAGGCAGGCATACAGGCATCACATGCATACAACAGGGGGGGCAGCGAAGTAAGGAGGCAGGCAAACAGGCATCGCATGCATACAACAGGGGGGGCAGCGAAGTAAGGAGGCAGGCAAACAGGCATCGCATGCATACAACAGGGGGGGCAGCGAAGTAAAGAGGCAGGCATACAGGAATCACATGCATACAACGGGGGGCAGCGAAGTAAGGAGGTATGCATACAGGCATCACATGCCTACAACCGGGGTCAGCGAAGTAAGGAGGCAGGCATACAGGCATCACATGTATACAATAGAGGGGGCAGCAAAGTAAGGAGGCAGGCATACAGGCAACACGTGCATACAACAGGGGCGTGCAGCGGAGTAATGAGACAGGTATCACATACATACAACGGGGGGCAGCAAAGTAGCGAGGCAGGCATGTAGGCATCACATGCCTACAACGGGGGGCAGTGAAGTAGGGAGGCAGGCATACAGGCATCACAGGCATACAACCTGGGGGGTAGCAAAGTAAGGAGGCAGGCATACAAGCATCACATGCATACAACAGGGGGCAGCAAAGTCAGGAGACAGGAATACAGGTATCGCATGCATACAACGGGGGGGCAGTGAAGTAAGGAGGCAGGCATACAGGAATCACGTGCATACAACACGGGGGGCAGCGAAGTAAGGAGGCAGGCAAACAGGCAACACATGCATACAACAGAGAGGGCAGCAAAGTACGGAGGCAGGCAAACAGGCAACACATGCATACAAGAGGGGGGCAGCGAAGGCATTAAAGATTGCTTTATTATTTTATGTGGGTATAATTTGCTCTTTGCTGTAAGTGGCGGAAAGGTGCCTACAGCACCCTCAGTAGTCCACTGCCTTATGCTCTAAACGTGGTCTTGCCTTCTCCACCTACTACACTTTGGAGAAGAGAAGAAGCTCACCCAAGCCAACATATAGTCTCATGTGATGAATAATGTGTATGGTGGCATCATGGCATTGGGTACGTGTTGAATGTCAAATGTCTCAGTGCTGGAATGGAGGAAATAGGAGAGTATGGGTGGGAGGTTGCAGATAATGCAAGTATTTTATTATTTAGTTACATGCGTTATTTTCATCAAAGTTTGTCATGATAAGTTACACATCTTTATAAAAGCGTCATAACATAATCTGTTATTGGCGTTGTAGTAAATGGAATTGGGGAGCCTCTAAAGCCACCAGTACTTGCACTTTTGCTAGAGTGCCGGCACCTTTAAGCAGGGGTTCTGTAGTTTTCACTTGAAAATAATCGAAGTTCCCAAAATAAGCTGTTATTGTCTCCATGCTCATCAGGAATGACTCGGGCTTGTATTGGGGGAAACGGAAACAAGCAACTGTACAACGAAAATGCCATAAATACGTTCGCTGTAAAAAGGAAGAAAATATATATTGACTCCGATCACCCCGTGGACACTTTCCATAGTGTGTCCTATAGGCTCCCCAAGATCAATGTTGTAAGTTCTAGCAGGCAGTAAGATACTACTATATATCCCTGTCACCCTACAACCCGGAAGAAAGAACTTGGAGACACAGTACCTATGCGCCATGAAGCTGATGTATTTTGACAGCATGTGTTGGTGCTCTGTAGAACCATAAATGAATATGTTTAAAAGCTGCTGACCATGCAAAGTACATTTTGTCCCCATAAGTAAGGATTGGACTCCCAATGTTATTGTACAGTTCCTGCCGATGGCATTCTTATTGCTGCCCCAGTGTCTCATGAACATGCTATGAATCATCGAATATTGAGTGGAAAAATTTATCTCATACAAAACCAATGTCAAAGAAAAATCCTTCTTGCATTGGTGTGTGTGTGTGTGTGTGTGTGTGTGTGTGTCTGTGCGTTGATGCATGCGGGCGCGCACGGGTGGACCACTCAAGGATAACACCCTGCCCTCTTCACAGTGGTTAATGGAAGAAGTTTGAGAAATAACACCAGAGGGGAGTAAAGCATTTGAACTAGTGTGAAGGACGGGTGCAAATGGAAGAAGAGATTCACAGGCTAATTCATAGAATCCAGCGCACAAGTAGCGCACGCGGCTGGCGCACAGCGTGCGCCTGCGATAGTCTGCGCCAGGCACGTGCGCTAAAACAGATTTCCGCGCACAGCGTATTCATGGATTTCAAGCTCCCAAAACAGCCGTGGCGCAGAGAATCGCAGCGAGCCTGCAGCAGCGCCAGTAACGCCCCCAAGAACGCCCTCGCGCACGGAAAAGCCATCAAAAGCGCTAAATCATCGCTAAGGGCTGCGCTAACCCCGGACCACTTCACAGGGCAGGCAAACAAGGAAAGCAAAGCGGGCAATCTCCAAATCAGGAGTACGCGGGAAGTACTACACGCGACTAGGCAGGGAACGTGAATCACAGGGGTACGCGGGAATCATCACACGCGAACAGCCAGGGTGCGTGTATTACAGGGGTAGCGGGAAGTCCAACACGCGATGGGCCAGGGAACGTGTATTACAGGGGGACGCGTGAAGTAGAACACGCGATAGGCCAGGGAACGTGCATCACAGGGGTACGCGGGAATCATCACACGCGAACAGCCAGGATGCGTGTATTACAGGGGTAGCGGGAAGTTCAACACGCGATGGGCCAGGGAACGTGTATTACAGGGGGACGCGTGAAGTAGAACACGCGATAGGCCAGGGAACGTGTATTACAGGGGTACGCGGGAATCATCACACGCGAACAGGCAGGGTGCGTGTATTACAGGGGTAGCGGGAAGTTCAACACGCGATTGGCCAGGGTACGTGTATCACAGGGGTGCGTGGGAATTATCACATGCGAATAGGCTGGGTGGGCCCCCACAGGTGTACCCTGTACACCCTCCCCGGCCCCTGCAGGCAGCCCACAAAACAGTGGACTACCCTGCACACCTGATCATGTCCCCCTGCACCCCCATCCACCCGGGGCACCCTCCACCAGGCCCCCACCCATGTCTCCCACCACCCCCACCCCCCAGCAGTGCAGGGGCACCTGCCATCAGGCCCCCAGCCATGTCTCCCACCACCCCAACCCCCATCCACCAGGGGCACCCTCCACCAGGCCCCCACCCATGTCTCCCACCATCCCCACCCACCAGCACTGTGGG
This sequence comes from Ambystoma mexicanum, assembly GCF_040938575.1. Classification (NCBI taxonomy): domain Eukaryota; kingdom Metazoa; phylum Chordata; class Amphibia; order Caudata; family Ambystomatidae; genus Ambystoma; species Ambystoma mexicanum. Next base: position 563,070,695 of record NC_090921.1, read on the forward strand.
GCACGTGGCCAGCAGGCAGTCAGGCAGCAGCCGATGGCAGGTGGGAGCGTGCTCAGGGTTCTTGGGGACTTAAATTCGGCCTCCTGGCCAGGAGCGTGGTCTTTCGTGTTAGAACGCGTGGACAGCCTGATAGGGAGTGATTTTGCACCAGAAAACCCCACACTCATCGCGCGAAAACCCGCATCGCGCGAAAACCCGTCACCAGCATATGTGCGTCAATAGTTACCTGCACGTGCAGTGTCAAAGCGTGTGATTGGTGAAAAGTGAGCGACACGCAGGAGTGTCGAAGCGCGTGATTGGTGAAAAAGGATCCACATGCAGGAGTGACAAAGCGTGTGATTGGTGAAAAGTGAGCTACACGCAGGAGTGTCGAAGCGCGTGATTGGTGAAAGAGGATCCACATGCAGGAGTGACAAAGCGTGTGATTGGTGAAAAGATACCTACACGCAGGAGTGCCAAAGCGTGTGATTGGTGAAAATGGGCCAAGCACGTACACGCCGTAAGTGACGATGTACGTGTGGGCCTGTATAAAAGGTAGTGTTGAACACAATTTCCTTGTACGTGCTTTTCGTGGCGAGCGAGTGGGTGAATTCGGTACTTCTTGTCGTTTCACACGCGATTTACTTCACGGCGTTTCCAGTTCGTACTCCCTGTTACCTCTGACAGCTCTTTTCTCTTTTTCCTCTTGTACTGGTTTTCCTGGGCCTGTTCCCTCAAACAGTGTCCCCTTCTACAGTTGTCCTGTCTCCTCAGACAGCGTACACCTCTTCTTTTGGCGGGGGTGTTGCCAACCAAAAGTGCTATTTTTTCACGCTCTTTTACCTGGCAGACGGTGAGTCACGCACGTATCTAACATCTGTGCTTGCCCCGTGTGTAGCCTACCCCTTCAGAGGTCAATCTAGGCCGCGTGTGACACGCATACGTTCATTGTGTTACTGGATGCCACAGCGTAGTGCAGGGTTTTCCATCAGCACACGTGGTCTAGGAGGGGTATTGTGCACGTTCCTTAACTTTTTTGGGGTGCCTGTGCGTTGCGTGACCCGTCATCTTTCCCCAGGGGTGTCATATAGCCTTGCCACTGCACTAGGGTACGAATACCATCTGGTACCCAACCCCTTTGACACCCAATTGCCCAGGACAATTGTGCACACCCACTCCCATACGCACAATACCATCAGTGCCATGGTTGGGAGGCGTGCAAGCCGTAAGGGTGGCAAAGGTGGCCGAGCCACACGTGGTGGCCGTGGAGGATCCAACAGGGGACGTGGTTGTGACTTGCAGGGCGCCCCTGTTCCCCCCAGTCTGGAGGAACAGTCAGGGACACCCATGCCCCCCCCCCCCCCCCCCCAGTTGAGAGTCATGTGGCTGATACCAACCCTGATCAGCCCATGTCGGACCAGGCCATTGTGGCACCAGACCTGTCCGAGGGTGATTCCATCGCTGACATCCAGGTCAGCAGGTCCACTGTACGTGCACCGGTGCACATTGGTGTCATCAGGGCACGCGCATCTATGCCAGATAGGTCATCTGCTGGCCCCCGTAGCCAGGGTGTGGCTCAATCCACCCCACCTCTCATACACCCTGCCAAGACTGTGTCGGTCCTAGTTCATGCACCTCAGATCAGGCCTGACCCCATCCCACTACCCCCAATGCCTGCACCTACTCCCATGCTGAGTGGGCAATCACACACACCCAGTACAGAGTCCACCACGGCTCCTGCCCCTAGTGTCCACAGCGGCGTAGGACACTCTGGATCCCCACCCCCTTCCAAGCGCAAGAGGAAGAGTGCACGTCCGGCACAGGCTGATGCCCCAGACACGGCTGCACAGTCCGGCCCATCAAGGAAGCCAAGCTTCACAGACGCCGAACTTAATGCACTTGTTCAGTATGTGTCAGATCATGATAGGGAAATGGTCATCGTTGCAGGGTCCAAGACCACACATGCCAGACGCCAGGCACACTGGCAGACCATTGCTGACAGAATAAGTGCCCTTGGAGTAGTGAGGCGCACAGCTAGTGATTGCCAGAAGCGCTGGAATGACCTTAAGCGCAGGGCAAAGGATAAGCTGGCCTCAAGTCATGCCGCAACCTTGGTGACTGGAGGTGGGTCCCCAGCACAGGAAATAGAACTCACACCACACGAGTCCGTAGCTGGATCCTACGTCACCGAGGGACAACTCCAAGGTGTGGGAGACCTCCCTGATTACGAGGCATCATCCGGTGAGTGCACATGCATGTGTGTATCATCCATGTGCATGGTGTGTGTGTGAAGCATTCATGTTGGGTGCCTGTCAAGGGGGTGTGTGGCAGAGTTGACAGTGGCACCCATGTGCCTCATCCAGTATGTTCAGTGCAACACCATCTGGCCACAGCACTATCCCTACTGGCAACAGTGCACATATGGGCCAACACCATGGAAGTTGCCCTTGATTAGTAATTTTGTCACTACATTGTTGCTCATACTCCCCTGTCTATTCATCTGATGTCTTACATACCATTCCTCTCCTTTCCCCCAGCCATTAAAGTTTCATCTTCACATGCCTGACATGCAATGATACCACATGCTAATGCGTCCTCTGTATATTAATGCCTACCAACATGCAGTCATAATGTGGATGTAGCCTTGACATCCACCTCCTTCCTGGGTCCTTTGGTACCGTCTGGTTTCGAGCCCCATTCCCTCACACTCCATGCTGCTCTTCATGGTCTATCTTCCATGACTTCTACAGTTCAGACCATCGTGCCCTACGCACGACACCTGCTTGCCAAAAGTCAAATGAGGGCAGCCTGCCCTCCAATGCGACCCACCCTATTGCTGACCAGTGCATCTGAGCCTACTCTAAGCTAACTCTCACTGACATCTGCTCATACATGCCTTTGCCTGTCCCATAGACCCTTCACATGGTCCCTGTCCTCTCTCCTTGCTCCTCTTCCACCATCATAGGTGGGACCCGTTGGGGTGTACTCCTGGCCTCCTTCCAATCCTCAGATACCACTAATGATGTGCATGGTAATGGGAGCGTCTCAGTCCAAGGCCCTTAGGCCAACCTCAATCTCCTTGAGAAATGCTACCCACATCTCATCAACTTCCTTACCTCTCCTGCTGTCCCCCCTCCTCTCTCCTCATCAATCCTGCACTGCCTCCCTGCACCCTCCCATGAACCTTCTCCGCCTCCCACTCCAACTCCTACACATGCGGCACCTCTGATCTCTAGCACTCCCCGTAAGTCCTACAAGGCTGTCAACCTCCTCCACAATTACACTCCTTTCACTGCGGCTGCATCAGGCATTCCTCCGATAACTGTCACTTACATGAGGTTATGCACCTTGACATCCTTGGTCTCATGGAAACATGTCTGACGGCCAGCTCTGTCTGCATCCTTGACCCTCTCCTTGGCCCGCCACTACTGTGCAGGGGGGGTGTGCCCTTGGCTTCCCTGAGGGTATTCCTGCCACTGTCACACCTACTTAGACCTACTCCACTCTGGAATGGCTTGTGTGAGGTTTCTGTCCACCACACCTTGACATTCCAAACAGTGCGTACTGTGTCTGGGAAAACTGGTCAAATGTACTACTTCCTTTCTGAGTGTCCTCACCTCTCCTCCTCACTCATGTCCCCAGACACAGAATTCCTCATCCTTGGTGCGGTACGCATCCACCTGCATGCCTGTTGACGCCCCCACGTGACCTTTCTGTGACCTCAGCAACTCCCTCTCACCCTCTAGACTCCCGTCTGTCCCTACTCATTCTGCAGGGCACACTCTTGATGCTCTGATCTCATCTGACTTTCCCCTCTCCGTCCATCTCTGCACTCCTCTCTCCTGGAGTGATCACATTCTCCTCTCCTCCCAGCTCACCCTCAACACCCCACAGGCAAAGCCACCCTCACCACTGTCACACACCTTCTTGGTATTCCGACCCATGAAGTGTGTGTCAGTCGAGGCTCATGCTGCCAAAATGTCCCCCCCATCCAGCTCCCCCTTAGGCTCACTCCCATCCTGACAGGGCCCACTCCATGCTCCACTCCATGTCAGGTACACTGGATGTCTTAGCCACGGTCATGACCACCTGTCTGAAGCCCCATGCCAATGCAGAGTCCTGGCATGACTCGGATCTTGGGAACCCAAACCACAGGTGCCGGGTGGCAGAGAGGGAATGTCCTGCATCATGGCCATCCTCTGGCAAACTGGCCTGCCACATGCTCCAAAGGCAATAGCGCCTCACCCTTCTCACCAAGATGAGATCCCCAATCCAAGGGCACATATCTGCGGCATGTGACAACTCTGCAGGACACATAGAAATCTGAAAGGACCTTGCCGAGCCAGAGGCAGTGTGTACCTCCCCTGTCCCCTCCGAGCCCACAGCACAGCATGATTGTCTCTGTACCCCTATAGGCCACCCCCCCAGCACTTGTCTGCGCCTAACACCATCTGCCCTTGACGTCAAGTCCTACTTACCTTGTACAGCACTTCCAGCCGCCACTCCCCCTTGCACTTCATTGTGCCACCCACCCCTGCACTTGCGTGACATGAATGACACCAGCACCAGTAGTATTGTTGACTGGCATCCCCTTCTGCCCCACCACCCCTCAGTGCTCCGCTGCACCTACAAACATTACTTGACCGGTGCTTCACGAATGCAAAATTATTCCGTTACAGGTGTTGGGGAGGTGGAATCACAAAGTTTACTGCATTATGTTGATCTAGACAAGGCACTGTGCATCGTTGCCAATTTGGACTAGCAGATCCATGTACAACATGTATACTAATTGATGTGACGATGCAATGTCAGGACCAGAGTGGTAGAAATCCAAAAAAGTAGCCCTCCTCTCCCTCTTCACTTGGTGGCTATGTCACATGCCATGTGTGTGATGGCATGTGCCTTTGACATGGCAATCACCGCCCAATGTGTGATGGCAGTGCTAGGCATCAAGGTGAGCAGGCGTTGCTCTCCAATCAGTACATAGTATGCCCTGAGCCTCCCCTACAGACCCAGTGATGGTGAATGCATAGGAGGACTCCCAGTCATGTAGGACATGTGTCGTAGGACTACTGCCTATGTTGTTCATCAGCCCTTGTTGCATGCCATGGTGCTAATGCCTGTTTCCATTTTTCTCTTTCATGTCTTTGCAGGGGACGAAGCACTTGTTGATGCTGGGGATGTGGTGGTGGAGCCGTCCCAGGAGGGCAACCCGGGCCGACCTACCACAAGTGAGGGACGTGGTGTGTTTGTGGGTGAAAACCCACAAGTGCTGCAGGCCGTGCTGTCGAGGGGTGTCTCTGGGGGTTCCTCCCCCGAGCAGTATTCAGGTGTAGACTCGGAGGATGACACCTATGTGCAGTCGCAGGTGAGTGTTCTTGGGAGAGAATCTCCTCTGTCCGACCCACCTGCAGCCAGGCCATTGGCCTCAATGGGGATGTCAGTGTCGGCAGATCAGCCTCAGGTGGTTACGGATGCAGGGCCACACCACCCAATCTCTGATCCTGTTCCTGGGGCTGCAGATCAGAGAGGGAATGCAGTCCTGCAGCCTGAGGCCTTGCCGGCACAGCAAGGCGCAGTCCGCCTTGCCCCAGGCAGGTGTGGTGCCCGTCAACGTGGTGGCCGTATGCCACCTGGCAATACCGTATGGGAGCAATCCATCTACGGTATGGCCACCCAACAGGCAGCATCATCCGAGATGATTGCACAGGCCATGGATAGGGTGGCCACTTCCATTGTCCCCCCAGAAAGGCTGATGGAGCGACTGGAGCAGGCTACAGAGTCCATCTGCCAGGCACACAGGGAGGATATGTTGGCGTCCAACATGGACAGGCGGGCGGCACTGGCGACTCTGGGGGAATCACTTTCCATGGAGTCCCAGCGCCACAGGGAAGCCCTGAGGGAAGAACTCCGTCACCTCAGGTCGACCCTGTTAGAGCTTGAGGCTTCATCCCATAGAAGGACAGAGGAGCAGCTGGAGCGTCTGACACGGACGCTCTCGGCCGAGATGCAGGCAACTCGTGCGGAGGTCAGGTCATCCCGGGAGTTACTGCATGGGGACCTCCGCATGATTATGACCCAGAACCAGAACTACCAGACCCGCCTGCTTGCAGCCATGGAGGAGCAAACTCGTGCTTTGCGTGGGCTGCCTCCCATTGTCACACCATCTTCTGAGGCAGCTCCCCCACCTCCAGAGTCAGCTGCAGGGTCTGGGCAGAGCCATAGCGACTCATCTCCCACAACAGAGTAGCCGTGTGGGCCACGAGCCTATGGGGTGTTTTCCTTTCCCATGATCCACACAGGTGGATTGTGGCGTGCATCCTGTCCTCGGACCTCATAGGTGGCCCCCCCCCCCCCGCCGGCCCTTTCATGGCCATTTTTTCTCTTTTTCATTTTTATTTTGCAAGAGTGTTGCCTTGTGTGGGTACCTGGGCATACACTGTATTGTGGCTGGGCACATGCAGGCTTGTCCTGAGTTTGGTTTCGATGCTTGGGTAGCAGACATCCACACCCCTCCTGCTTCCCTTTCCATGGGCTTGCAAAGGGTGTGCCCAAGTGACAGCAAATTACACGGTGACATTGGACTCCCATGAGCTGTTGGCCAGTCCATAGTCAATACTGTGTAGACATTCATAGTGTTCATTGTTGTTGCACCTAACTATGCATGATGGTATGATATGTGCCTCTACTTACATATGTTGCTCATGTTTTGCAGGTATTTCACACAGATCTTCACAAGGGCATACTCTCTGGAGTCACACTACATGTCGGTAGATGTGCACTGACACTTTTGCATGGCGCCGTCACTGTACATCTGGACGGTGAGGACATACCAGCTGAATCAGGTAATGAGACTACCATTGATTACATGCAATGTGTCTTGTTTGGGTGGGCTTCAGGGTGGGTTGGTGTGTAATTTGATAGAAATTACTCTTACACAGGTGTGTAGTAGTGGCTCCAGGGCGGTTAGCTGCTCAAGTGCGGCTATGTTCCATTTGGGGCACTGCTATTTGTGACACTGGTGTCATGTTGTGATGGCCAGTTTGTTTGCTGTCACATACCATGACATGGTGTCCTCAGTGGCGGGACTGTGAAGGGAGTGGGTGACATGGCAATGTTGTCATGTAGTGAATCGCCTGTGGCAATGCATTTTAGAATGATGGAGTTGTGTCTTTGCGTTGTGATGCATAGCTGGTGTATGTGTAGCTAGGGGTGCACACATATTGACACTTCCATGTTAACAATCTCAGGCTGATGTGTATCTGACAGTTCATTGTCAAGTACTTTTCAGACATTGTCAGGTAGAGTCATCATTGATTGTCAGATGGTATGTGCCAGAGCAGTGTGCACTAGCCAGCACTGTGATTCCTAGGTGAAGAAGTTGGCCACCAGTTGCGTACGGGCTGCCTCCCCCCGTGCCCTTTCCCCTCCCATGCGCAGCGGGCGTGCATGTGGTTGTGGATGTGGGGGCACCACCATGTCCACGGGCAGGCCCCGGCGTGTTGCAACGTTGTGCAGGACACATGCTGCCACTATGATCCTGCACACTATTCGGGGAGCATATAACAGCTGCCCGCCAGAACGGTCAAGGGAGCGAAAGCGTGACTTGAGCACTCCGAATGTGCGCTCCACTATGCCCCGTGTAGCAATGTGGGCTGTGTTGTACCTTACCTTGGGTGGCGTGGTGGGGTTCCGGATTGGGGTCATCATGTGGGGGCTGATAGGGTAGGCACTGTCCCCTGCGGAGGTGGTGATGGGTATCATTAGTGGTGTTGTGTCATGACCCAGTATCTGACATGCATGCATGTGGAGTGGCATTCATGCTCACCAAGCAGCCATGTATCTCCATGCTGGCCAGCCTCTAGGTCCCGGCATAGGGTAGACATTCTGTAGATGAAGCTGTCGTGGGTGGACCCTGGATAGTTGGCATATACTGATGTGATGATTCCCTTGGCATTGCATACAACTTGGACGTTGATGGAATGCCAGTGCTTGCGGTTTCTATAGATGTGCTCTGTTGCCCTGGGTGGACGTAGAGCCACATGTGTGCAGTCAATTGCACCAAGCACTTTGGGGAATTGAGCCACACCATAGAATTCCTGGATGCACGTCCGCCTTTCTGCATGAGTCCTGGGGAGATATATGTGCCTGCGGACTGAAGGCCGTGCAGTGATGATGTTCAAGACCTGGTGTAGGCAGCGTGACTGCGTGGCCTGTGACACACCACCCACTATGGCACTTGTCCGCTGAAAGGATCCAGTGGCCAAGAAGTGCAGTACATTCAGGACCTTCTGCAGGGGGCTGAGTGCTTGGGAGCACAGGGTGGGTGATGTGAGGTCATCCTCCCACTCACTGACCAGGTCCAGTATGATGTGTGCTGGAAACCTGTACCTCCCATACACCTGGTCATCAGGCATCCCGAATAGGCTGGTTCTGGGTGTGAATATTCTGGCCCTGACTCTCCTCCTCATCCTCCTTTGGTAGCCCACTGCCACTGCTGCTAGGAACGGTATGTTCATCCTGGCATCTGGCTTGTTTATTGAAAAGTGCGCAAATTAATGCCTTGCGCGTGTAGTAGGCAGCGTGTGAGCCTCGCACCCCTGGAATCGGGTTCCCACTCCAATCGCGTGTGGAAATTCCCAGGCTGCAGGCATACAGGTGCGCTGACGTACTTGGCTGTGTAAGTGGCCGCGCGCCCCTGAAATACACGTATATAGGCCAATGGCGTGTAAGCGCACTTTTGGCCAATTACACGCGATGAAATACACGTACATAGGCCAATGGCGTGTACGCGCACTTTTGGCCAATTACACGCGATGACACTCTGACGTGCAGGATTTCCACGTGTGCTCGTCTTCACGTGCTGAGTGGGGAACGCCCGTGCGGATCACGTCAGACGCGCTTACGCGATGAGGGACTCTGGTCCAATAGAATCGCGTATGCGTGCTGACGCACTTACGCGCTAAGGGCCTTTCCTCGGATTTCACGCTGACGTGCAGGAATTTCACGTGCCAAATCACTCCGTATCAAGCTGGCCACCCGAAAACACACGGAACACCACGCTCCTGCCCCGAAGGCCGAGTTACTGCCCCCCAAGTGCCCTGAGCAGCCTCCCACGTGCTATCTGCTGCTGCCTGCCTGCCTGCCTGCCTGCCTGCTGCCACCGTGCCCTGCCATTTGGTGCCTGCACATCAGCCATCTGCAGGGGTCCAGTTGCTGTGTCCACCCCTGCTGGAACTGAAGACTCCCAACTGGGATTACATCGCTCCACAGCCCAGCCCCAGGACCCAGTTGCCCACCCACACCTGCCTCTGGGGTTGCCATGTCGGGCACTTCTACATCTGGCACCAGTGGCAACCCCAGGCCAGAGGGGCAGAGGGGCACCAGCTTCACTGCCACCGAAGTTGGTGTCCTGGTGGAGCATGTCCTGGGGCAGTATGATGCCCTCTTTGGATCGTCCCGCGCCAGCAAGGAAGGACGGGAGAGGATCTGGGCCGACTGTGTGGTTGCCATCAACGCGGAGGGGGTGGCAACCCGCAACGTCTTGAAGATCAAGAAGCGCTGGGAGGACTTGAGGTCCAGGACCCTTGTGAAGGCCCGGCGCCTCGTGGAGGGGGGCCGGGGCCACATGAGTTCCATCCAGAAGAGGGTCCTGGAACGCGTACGCCCAGCGCTCCACGCCCAGATCCTTGAGAGGGAGACCCGTCTGGAGTTGAGCGGTAAGTGTCCAAGCATCACTGTGTGAGACAGGGCATGTTGCGGTGTGCTGGTTCTATGATACTTGCCTGTATGTGTGCCATGTGCCATGTATGCATGTATGTGTGCTGGGACATCATGGTAATGCATGTGCGACCAGTGATGTGTGACCCACATGGTTGTTGCATGTGTAGAAATGCGGCATGGGGAGCACTATGCAGATTTGGGACATGAGAGCATGCCAGTCTCTGTACCTGGACATGGATGGGGGTGAGGATGGGTGCTGATGCCAGGTACATATATGGTAGCCATGTCTGTGTGCCTGACCTGCATGTCTGTGACTTGTGCATGCCATGGATGCATGACTCATGTGTGTGACAATGCACAGATTCAGTGACGCACCCACCTTACCCTTGTTTTGCCTGTGTTTGGTGTGATTGTGGCCAGATGGATGTGACTGAGGTGTAGTGTGTGCATGTGATATGCATGAGCCATGATGCATGTGAGTTACATTTCATTGAATGTTTCAAGAGTCAATTGGACATGCATGGAAATGTGCATGGCATGCACCATGCCTGTTACTGTGTGTGTTTTGCCAGGACTGACCCATGTGTTGTGGAGGGACATGATGGAAGTGTACTTTGACAGGGGTGCTCATCTGCTATTGCTTCCTGTCTAGGGGACCATTGTACAGTAGCCTGATGCTTGTGTTCTTTGTCTCCCTCTACGCAGCGGCTAGTGAAGAAGAGGGCGGAGACGGCGCTGTGGAGCAAGGCGGCGGGGATGCCCCCACGGCTGCAGCGGAAGGGGTGGGTGAGCCCCCACAGGGGCCTGCTACGGCGGGAGACGGTGAGGAGCCATCCAGGTTGGTGGTTTGCACAGAGGAGGAGGAGGCCGACACTGGTGCACACATGGGCCCTGGTGGGAGCATCCCTGCTGGTGCAAGTGGTGCAGTCCAGGGCCAGGGGCAGGAGGCAGCACAGGTCACCGTGGAGGGGCCTGTGCATGTCGCTGTCCCTGACCCTGTGAGTGCACCACCATGCACCAGCAGGGATGCCCCGTCCCAGGCCCGTCCGCAGGTAGAGGGGATGTCCATGTCAACTGACTCCCCTCCACCTGCGGCCGTGGGAACCCCTGGCCGCGTGGAGCAGGTCCTGATTGGGGTCGCGATGCGCACGGCTGTGATTCGTGATGCCGTGCGTGCTTCCCGGGAGGAGCACGCACGTCATCACGAAGTGCACCGTGCCGACGTGGCCCAATTGGGATCGGCCATGTTCGGGGGGTTCCTGCATGTGTTGGCCAATCTGACGGCCCTCTCCTCCTCTGTGCAGGCTATCCACCAGTCGTTCTCCTTGCCGTCTTCCGGCCCAGATGCCACCATGGCCCCCTGTGGACCTGCCCCGACCAATGCAGCCAGCTCGGTGGGGATCCCATCCCTGCCACAGTTGGGAGTCGGAGGTCCAGCAGGGGTGGACGACACAGCAAGTGGACCCCGGCAGATGGAAGATGTGCCGGCATCATCAGGCAGGGCACGTGCACGACGGCGTCGGTGTTTACCATCAGCCTGGATGCCGTCGTGCTGGCAGAGGCAGTGGCGTCGCAGGCAGCAGCGGGCTCGACGTGGGAGGCATCATGGCTCAGGGCCATCAAGATCGGAGGGGCAGGCATCGGCCGGAGGGCAGGGCAACCCTGGCATGGCGGTGTGTTCCGTGTGGGAGGAGTTTGGCCAGCGGATAGGTGCGGAGCGGCAGCGGGCGGAAGAGGAGCGGCTCGCCATGGCCAGGGCGGAGATCTCCATGCATCAGGCATTGAGGCGGGCTGAGTGCCTCGAGGAGGCTCGCAGGGAATTTGGAGAGCACATGGGGTTGTCCCTGCGAGACCTCGGGGCCAGGACTGAGTCCCGCCTCCAGGACATTGACGTGGAGTTCGAGGATGCCCTGGCCAGCATCACCAAGTGAGCCGCAGGACTAGCCCGCTGCCTTTGTATATAGTTTTTTAGTTAGTTAGTGCTAGGTTTCCTTTATTTAATTTTTTTTTTTTGGACCGCTTGGACAATGGCCACTTCTTTGTACATATTTTTTTAAATAGTTAGTATTAGGTTTAATTTGTGGTGTTGGGCTCATGGACCCTTGAACAATCCTGTAAATATAGTTATTTTTTGTGAGAATAATTTTTTAACTTTCATATTGGTCACACCATGTCGTAATGGTTTATCTTTCATTTCATTCTACATGTGTTTACTTTGGACAAAATCTATTCATTTTTCTATCCTTTGTTTTTTGGTTTCTAATTTTTGTTCCCGGACATGGACCTTTTATTTGCTTTACCAGATAGTTGTCAGAGTTTACTTTATTTTTATTTTTAATACATTTTGATATTATCTTACACTTGTGTCATTTTTTCTTTGGTTTCTTACATGCCATGATATGGGTTTTGACATTGACTTGCACCCATTGTGTATGTGTGTGTGGCGGACATGTGTTCTTTTGCTTACTTGCCTTTGGGGTTGTGTCATGTGATTGCATTCACTATGTGGGTGCATGCAATCCTTGCCTGGGTGTTTGTGCTGGGTATGCTGGTCATTACTGCCATTATTGTGTATCGTCAGGACCAGGGGCCAGGGGGACATGGGTGGGGGCCTGGTGGAGGGTGCCCCAGGTGGATGGGGGGTTGGGGGTGGTGGGAGACATGGGTTGGCCATGGGTGGGGGCCTGCTGGCAGGTTCCCCACAGTGCTGGGGGTGGGGGTGGTGGGAGACATGGGTTGGCCATGGGTGGGGGCCTGCTGGCAGGTTCCCCACAGTGCTGGGGGTGGGGGTGGTGGGAGACATGGGTTGGCCATGGGTGGGGGCCTGCTGGCAGGTTGCCCACAGTGCTGGGGGTGGGGGTGGTGGGAGACATGGGTTGGCCATGGGTGGGGGCCTGCTGGCTGGTTGCCCACAGTGCTGGGGGTGGGGGTGGTGGGAGACATGGGTTGGCCATGGGTGGGGGCCTGCTGGCAGGTTCCCCACAGTGCTGGGGGTGGGGGTGGTGGGAGACATGGGTTGGCCATGGGTGGGGGCCTGCTGGCAGGTTCCCCACAGTGCTGGGGGTGGGGGTGGTGGGAGACATGGGTTGGCCATGGGTGGGGGCCTGCTGGCAGGTTCCCCACAGTGCTGGGGGTGGGGGTGGTGGGAGACATGGGTTGGCCATGGGTGGGGGCCTGCTGGCAGGTTGCCCACAGTGCTGGGGGTGGGGGTGGTGGGAGACATGGGTTGGCCATGGGTGGGGGCCTGCTGGCAGGTTCCCCACAGTGCTGGGGGTGGGGGTGGTGGGAGACATGGGTTGGCCATGGGTGGGGGCCTGCTGGCAGGTTGCCCACAGTGCTGGGGGTGGGGGTGGTGGGAGACATGAGCAGGTGTGCAGGGTAGTTCCCTGTGGTGTGTGCTGCCTGCAGGGGCCGTGGAGGGTGTACAGGTAATGCCTGGGAGCTCACAGCCAAATCGCGTGTGCAACTTCCCGCGCACCCCTCAAATCCACGTTCCCTGCCATATCGCGTGTGGAACTTCCCGCGCGCCCCAGTAATCCACGTACCCGGCCATTTCGCGTGTGGAACTTCCCGCGCACTCCTGCAATCCACGTACCCGGCCATATCGCGTGTGGAACTTCCCGCGCGCCCCTGATAACCACGTACCCGGCCATTTCGCGTGTGCAACTTCCCGCGCACCCCTCGAATCCACGTACCCGGCCATTTCGCGTGTGGAACTTCCCGCGCGCCCCTGAAAACCACGTACCCGGCCATATCGCGTGTGCAACTTCCCGCGCACTCCTGCAATCCACGTACCCGGCCATTTCGCGTGTGCAACTTCCCGCGCACCCCTCGAATCCACGTTCCCTGCCATATCGCGTGTGGGACTTCCCGCGCGCCCCTGAAAGCCACGTACCCGGCCATTTCGCGTGTGCAACTTCCCGCGCACCCCTCGAATCCACGTTCCCTGCCATATCGCGTGTGCAACTTCCCGCGCACTCCTGCAATCCACGTACCCGGCCATTTCGCGTGTGCAACTTCCCGCGCACCCCTCGAATCCACGTTCCCTGCCATATCGCGTGTGGAACTTCCCGCGCGCCCCAGAAATCCACGTACCCGGCCATGTCGCGTGTGGAACTTCCCGCGCGCCCCTGAAAACCACGTACCCGGCCATATCGCGTGTGCAACTTCCCGCGCACTCCTGCAATCCACGTACCCGGCCATTTCGCGTGTGCAACTTCCCGCGCACCCCTCGAATCCACGTTCCCTGCCATATCGCGTGTGGGACTTCCCGCGCGCCCCTGAAAGCCACGTACCCGGCCATTTCGCGTGTGCAACTTCCCGCGCACCCCTCGAATCCACGTTCCCTGCCATATCGCGTGTGCAACTTCCCGCGCACTCCTGCAATCCACGTACCCGCCCAGCCCATATCGCGTGTGGAACTTACCGCGCACCCCGGTATGCACGCACACGTTTATTTTTTCTCTCTGCGCGTGTCTGTGTTTGTGGGTACCCCTTTGTACGTCATTTGTCCAGGAGGGCAACAGTATTGTACATTGGTCATGTCTGTATATAGGTGCTATTTGTTGGCGCGCCTTTTAGCGCACATTTCTTGCAGGCGCAGACACGCTACCGCCTGCTTTCTTGTGGCGGTCGTGTTTGTGCCTGTTTGTGCCTGTGCGCTGCTTTGAGCGTGCGCTTTTTTGCCCTATTCTATTCCATGAATACGTGTTGTATGCGAGCGTGTGGGCGTTCCGCGCACTTGCCTCCTGAACTTTCCCCGTGCCGCCCACATTCTTCCCCATTCCGAGTGTTGTGCCCCATTTTATTCCCCATTCCGAGTGTCCCGCCCTGTGTTCCGCCTACTTTAGAGCTGTGCGCTGCGCTCGGAGTGATGGCGCAGTGGCCGTGGCGCACGACGTTGGTTGACCTGTGCGCCGGCCTGCGCCGCGCGCTTTTTCGGCGCACGTCCTCTGCTTTTCTTGCGCACGGACTTCCATGAATCGACGTGCGCTGGTTTCCCTGCGCTTTGCGCTGATTTTCGGCGCAGCGCACGTATTGGCCCCTCTGCGCCGGGATTTTCGGCGCACATTTATTCCATGAATCGGCCTGTCAGTTTATGACCTGAAAGAAAGCACAACATATAACAGAAAGCATGCAGTGTCCAGGTCCTATAAGTCTCTCAGAATTCAACGCAGTCTGTGATTGTGTAACAATTTCTCTGATCCTAGAGTGGTATATGTGCTCCCCTGACATTCAGTCAATTGTCCCCAGCTGCTCTGAAACGGTTCAGTGAAGACACCTTCCTGAATCTGATACAACCTTGGTGGACATTTCACTTGATTAGTTGCAAATGGTTCTGAAGCTAGAATTTCGAAATATGGCTATTAAGTTTCTGTTTGCGACACTGTATCTTATCAGCCTTCTTGTCTCTTTCGGCCATCTTGGTCAAATGGGTGCCATTTCGATTTTTGTCTAGTATCTTTTCTAATGCTCACATCCATTTTGTGGTTCTAGGTCATTTGGTCGAAAATAACTTTGACAACCTTCAGTCATTTGTGTTAACCACATGGTTAAGCAAATCGTCCTGTCCAAAATGCAATAAAATGAAACTTCCTTTGGAGCATGGGCCTCTGTCTCATATTATTGTATTTTTCTTTAATATTCCAGTACAAATTTGGCGAGCCAGGTAAGAGGCTAGGAGTCCTGCATATTCCCGTGGCAACCTCCACTTCCCGGATACACTCCACTGGTGTTCTGCCCTCAGAGTTCCGGTGCGCTTGAAATTAAAGGTAAGCCAGGCACCAAGCTTTTGCTAGAAGTCCGGGAACTCCGAGTAGTGGGAAAAGGTTGGTGTGGAGAACTGGAGGAGGTGGGAACCTGGGTTTCGATATAGCTGGAGAGACAGAGAATGTGTTTCAAAGTGAATGAAAGGGATCCACTCTGCAAACATCAACACATTTCAAACTGTGCAAAACAATGCCCTTAGAGCTGTGCTAAGTATTTCTAGGAGATAGCACATCTCTCAGGCAAGAAAAGATGCCCACTGGCTCCCGGTGAAAGAGCGCATAACTTTCAAGGCCCTCACTATCACACACAGATGCCTCTCTCAGACCGCCCCAGCCTACCTAGATGAACAAATACATCATGTACCCGTCCACAGACCAAAACGAGACCAATACTCTCACCTACTCTCAGTCCCAGCATTCAACAGTGCCAAAGCGGGCAGCACCGGTTTTGAAGTGCTAGCCCCAAAAGCCTGGAACTCCCTCCCACTCAGCCTAAGAAACAAAGACTCTCTGACGGCATTCAGAAAGGCGCTAAAAAGCAAGCTATTCAACTAGACTGTACCGGATTGTTTCTAGCACTGTTCCTGTGTAACCGTGGAACACCTCCTCAACATTGTCGTTGAATTTGTGGCAGTGCCTTTGAAGTATCTGTTCTAAACTGTATCTAAGTGAACATACTGTAACAGCGCCATGATGCCTCTGGGCCACTGGGCGCTTTATAAATCCAAATAAATAAATTGCGTGGGTGATGACATTGTGAAATACGACACTCACCAAGCACTCCTGTGCTTAAGTGATGATAAGGGAGCCGCCAGGAATTCAAAATGGTATCATTAGAGACGATGTGTGAAATTCACGTGACAAATAAAAGAAATACATGAAAATATTGTGTAGAATACACTGTGCCTTGGCAAAAAGGGGGGTCTTTCTGTCCCAGGGTACTGGAACAAATGTACACTATAGTACAGGCAACCATGAAGGGGAAGAAAAGGGAAAAACGATTGCGCATTTTAAAATTATGGAAGGACCATGGGGATGATACACTATGTCGCAACGCTCTGAAATACATAGTATCATAGAACCAACTGCCCCGCCTCCATGTGACATTGGGGGAGATAAATCTTTAGGTTCTATGTATCCTGATACTGGAAAAAGAAGCCACGAGATATAAAATACCACCAATTAGGGAACCAGAAGAGAAGAAAAAGTGTAAATCACAAAGTATTGAAACTGTATCTAAAAATGTGGGCTTAAGTACAGACACAGATTCAGAATCAGAGGGAAAAGGAGCAAAGTCTAAAACTAGGTTTGAAAGAAAGGATAAACAAGGAAAAATGGAAGCAGGATATGATGCCTCATTTATGGAATGGGGTAGTGGGAAAGAGAAGGCTGCTTCAGAGCCTTGGGGTAGAGTAGACAGATAATTGTTTAGAATGCAACAGATAGCTGCTGAACTAAAGGGAGATTCAGAAATATCAAATAGAAGAATCACACGGAGGAGAGTGGCGTTCTTTTGCGACAAGTGGAGTACGTCGAGTAGGAGGGATTTCAAGCATTTTGGAGGATAAAACAGGAGGGTCTGAATGGGCACAGTTTTTGGCTCTCATTAATATGGAGCCAGGAGGTAAAACATTTAAAGGGTTGGTAGGGGCTGTAAGGAAGGCATGGTATCAAGAATAGACAGACACGAGTGAGCACAGTTCAAGGCCGTTTATTAAACTGTATAGGTAGGGTGGAAAAACACTCAAGATAGATCTAAATCTAAGATGGGAGCAAGCTACGACCATCAAATAATAATAAGGCAGTCCTATTGGCGTCGTGTTAAATAAAAGGGCTTATACTAAAAAAAAACTTTTGCCAATCCTTACAACTAAATATGAAAAAGAGTGTGGGATAAGATTCACAAGAGAGAAAGAAGTGTTCACAAATGATGAGTCAGGATGTGGTAGCGTGGGTCTCCCTTCCACATGTTTTGAGCACGGGACAAGGTGGGACTCCTGAGCACAGCACACGCTCGAGCTTTCCCAGCACAAGACGACAGTTCCGCTTTAGGTATCAGGGCCATCAGTGGTTAAGTCTCTTTTCCACAAAAAAAGTCTATTGTCTCTGAGGACCTGATAGGCTCCAAAAATAATAAAAGTTCCTGTCTTTATGTAGGTTGGGTGATGGGTTTACACTCCTGGACTCCACTCTTCAGGACCTTACAAGGTTATATTTCTTACTTCTGATGGTCAGATAGATTCAAAACATAAAGTTCCTTTTGGATTGCACTTGAGGTGATGATTCTTCACCCCCGGATTCCCTCTTCCAGGCTCAGACCCCTCTAGAATATCAGCCTCCCTCCCATCGGGTTCACTTAGGCTTGTATTCAGAGATGTTTTCTCACTTGCATTCACGTGTTATTAGGGTGATGGCTTCTGACCCCTGGGTCCCCCTCTCCCCATCTGGGCTCAGACCCTTCTTGAATGTTTGCCTTCCTCCATTGGGTTCACCCTGGCTCTCATTCGCACGCTTTCCTCTTTTGCTTTCACATTTCTTTGGGTGACAGCTTTTCACCCTTGGATCTCTCTCTGCCGCGCTCAGACCCTTCTCAAATATCAGCCTCCCTCCGTTGGGTTCACTAAGGCTTTTTAGAACTCAATTTCTCTTTTGCCACTCATAAATCTTAATGTCTTTTTAAACAGTTTACCGTGTACATGCTCTGTCGAGTTCACTTTTGTCAACAAACTGTTGCTTGGGACTTTAGACTTCGCCCCTCTTTATTGGCATCCCTCCGTCGGGTTCACTCTTGCCATTTACCAAATCCTTTTACTTTCTTCTGATGCAGAACTTACTTCCCTTGCGTTCTCAATGGCTTGTCGGTAAAAGACTTTCGACTGTACAGGGATTTTGCTAGACCCCTGTTTGACCACTTTGACCTTTTCCTCGCGGCTCCCCTAGGGACTTCTGGTATCAGTAGTTTCATTCAACGCAAGATCAAGCATTGTCTCTTGAATGAGCACCCACTTGGTGCTGGATCCCTCTGCAGCTGGTCTTCCCTTAACAATTTACAGTTCTTTGAACTTTCCTTAATGTGCCACTTTGCGACTTTCATTCAAAACAGACCGGTTTCTTCATTGGGTCCCCTTCGACTCACCGGCTGTGCTGAACCACTTGGCTTTTCAGAATATCTGGAGTCAAGGCCGGTACCACGGTAGGAGGCGTCTCCCTCTGTCCTGATTATCAGCAGAGGCACGCTCTGTGTACCGTTGGCCTCTGCTGCAACACACTTGGGCTATTGTTTGCGATCTTGCAATTTCTTCCACGGAGGTCTTGCGGGTCTGGTTTGGAAAGGGCAAGTTCGCTTCTTTACTTGTCAGTCTTTTGGTTCTCAGCGCCTTTCTCCTCCTCTCGAACTGCCATGCCTCGATAGATGTCTCGTGGTGTGGTCTGCCTTGCATGTATTTGCTCTTATGCTCCACCTTTTATCCCTGTGGTGAAGCGAAAGGGCCGTCAGGTGTGTGTGGTTCTGGTCAATTGCCTAACTCTGCCTGACCCTGGTGTTGGGGCATGTCAGAAAAATGGCTTTAGTGTTAGACCGTTGTCTTTTCGTGGTGTAATAAAGTATTAGAGGCGGCAAAGGGGGGGGCAAAGTGTTGGAGAACCCTACGGGGTAGGGATACCACGTCTCACCCGTTGGTGTCACGCTTCCACTCCCCGATGACCCCACACCCAGGCGATCCTCCCGCACTAGTCCAACCACAGGAACTGGATCCAATAGGGATGGTCATGTCCTGGCCACCTGGATGACAGACCTTCGGGGACTAGTCATGGAGACACCTTCAGGTTTTGCACAAGGCCTTACGGAAAATGGCCCAGATGACAGATATGGTAACTGGAGAAAATGAAGATAAGTATACTGAATATGTTGATAAAGAAGGAGATAAGGGAAGTAGAGAGGTGGAATCATAGAAGGAAGATGAGGCCATTGCTGAACGGACTAGAAGTAAAGAGGAAGGACTGAGCGGGGACATTGGAAAGAAGGGAGACTGGATGGCATCACAATTTATACAGGAGGTAGTGAAGACAGCAAGAGAACGAAGAGGGAGGGAGAAGGGGAGATTTTCCTCTGCAGAGAATCTTACACTGGTACAGCTGTTAGAAAAAGATTCAATGGGATTCTACAGGTGAGCATTTTGCTGTATGATAGCAAAATGGACAGAGGAACTAAATTATCAGATGGGGAAGGTAAATGGATCTATCAATTTGTAAAACAAACAACGGGTGTATCCCTAGCATTGGGGGATATTAAGAATTCACTTTCAGTACTAATTGGGGCAAAAAATCTGTTAATTGAACAAGCGGGATTATGTACAGTTATGATTATAGATGACACATATGATGGGGCAATATTTAACCAGTTCTGCATTCAGATCTGGGAGGCCCTCAGAACTATGTACCCGAATAAGCCAGATGTGGGGGCATTGCTCAATAGCATTATGAAGCCAGGTGAAGATCCAGTTGATTATCTAACTCGTAGGCAAGAGCGGTGGAGAGTAGAAGTGGGACAAGTGTGGTTTCAGACAGGAGGATCGCTAGTTCTGTTTTTCCACACTATAAAAAAGGGTCTACCACAACCAGTCCAGTCAGACTTAGAGAGAGTGATTGGATTGGAAATGAAACCGTGGGCTGAGATCCAAGCCCATATAGTGCATTTCTTTAGACTAATGAAGAGAAAAGAAAAGGATAAACAGGATCAGAAGTTGAGGGGAGAAACAAAACTAATTCAGAAAAAATCAGACCAGGCAACTTTAGAAGGAGCAGTAATTACCAGTGCAGTACAAAAGAATCAAAGTATGACGCATCAGTCTCAGTTTGGGCCAATGCCCCATTTTCAGGCTGAGTCCAGAAGACAGGGAGGTTGGAACCATGCAGGAAGAGGAAAGGGTAGATAAACACAAGGGAGTTACTTTCCAAATCCAGGCATACAATCACAGCAGCCACAAGTGGATCAATGGGGGAGGGGTATGTCTAGGCCCACTTTGGAATGCTGGTATGGTCACAATCTGGGTCATTTGGCTAGGGACTGCCGTACCCAAATGGCGCAGATGAGACCAGGAGAGCAGGTCCCCTATGACACCCCACAAAATGAGAGGTTCCAGAGTCCTCTGCCTCAGAGAAACCAGTGAATGCCTTCTGTGGGAGGCTGCAATCCCTTTGAACAGATGCCATAGGACAGTCCACGGGGAGACCTTCAGTGTCCAGTAGTGGCAGTTACCCCAGATCTGAAGAAAGAGGTGGTAGTTCAGCTTTTGATAAATGGACAAATGTTTTAATTTCTAGCAGACACTGAGGCCACTTGCTCCTGTGTGAGGGAGGGTGGGTTTCCACTGTCTTCTAATATAATGGATTAACAAGGTTTCTCCGGCGCTGTACATCCGATTGCTATCACACAACCAGTAGAAGTTGCATTGGGTGATAAACCTGTCACACCTCCTTTACTGTATGTACCTCAGTCGCCAGTGAATCTATTGGGAAGAGATTGAACATGAAAATGACTTGCATGGAACAAGGATTGAAGAATCATTCCCCATGTGTAATCTGGAAAGAACTTTTGGTTTGGTTATTTGGAACATCAGGCCCTCGGAGGTACGATACAGAACGACTGTAGGTCCTGATATTGCTTAGCTTACGGAAAGGCAAAAGCTTGAGTGTGTACTGTGCTCCAGAATGCCACCTTGTTCCATTCTAAAAATATGGGGAAGGGAGACCCTACTACATCCCTACCATATCCTGACTTATTATTTGTGAACACTTCTTTCTTTTTCTCAAGAGCCTTATCCCACACTCTTTCTGTGTTTAGTTCTAAGGATTGGCAATAGTTTTTTTTTAGTATAGGCCCTTTTATTTGACAATATGCTACTAGGACTGCCTTATTTTATTTTTATGGTCGTAGCTTGCTCCCATCTTAGATTTAGATTTAGATTAGGCGTTTTTCCAACCCATTTATACAGTTTAATAAACACCCTTGTGATGACTTGTGTCTGTCTTTACTGTTGCCACCATGAGTTCAGTACCCTACGCCATAGCCAAAACTAGTGGTTATGCCAATGTCTATTCAGTTTTTAAATAGCACTTTCTAAGGTGGTCACTGTTTTGTTCACTATTAATTTCAACACTTTAGTGGACTCAGGCATAGCGAGAGAAGGAGACTTTCTCAGGATTGCCCAATTTTGGTAATAGCAGGAATCCAGCACTCCTATTTCCACCTATACCTACAACAGTGTTAAACACATATGGTCATATCAAGCAAGCTTACCAAGCCTTTCACTAACATATTTCTTGTGCATTGGGTGGAAATTATTGCCGTAACTTTGATTGTTAAACCCGGGGACAGAACGCAACAGAACCTTCAGCGACCCCCCTCCCATGGGATCTCCCTACCACCAAACATTGAAGCTAGAGTTTGTTTGACCTTTCTTTGAAATAACCAGAGCTCATAAGTAACAACATATGAGGTCTTCAAAACATGTTATGCAAAACAAGCATGGTTCACATTTAGAGGAGAAATGGACAGAACAGAGAAGTGTGACAAATCTCTCTATATTGTAATTTCTCCCCGGGAGGGGGAACCATCCCATGGGGCCAGGGAGGTGTGGCCACTACCCGATAGTCCCCCTGGGGGGTGGTACTCAGAGGGAGGATCCCATGGGAGGGGATCCCCCCTGTGGGAGAAGTGAGGACTATCAAGGGATAACGTGGTATGCACACCATCATACTGCCAGACCTGATTCACTCAACCATATTTATAGGGCTCACAACCATATTTATAGGGCTCAAGCACCCACACTGTCTCTGCCTCCTCTTTCTACTACTAATTTCCTCATGTATAGCAGCAATGCATGTCAGGCAGATGATACTGTGATGAGGAAGAGTGAGGGAAGAGTGTGTATGGATGACCCCAAAAGTACTGACACAAGGAAGAGCAAGGCGATGAAGAACCCTACATGGATCCGAAACAAAGATACTAGCTACTGGAAGCTAGAAAGTCAATCCACCATAATAAACTAACAAAGGACTGTCCTCAAGGTTAGTCCTGGCCCAGAGGAGCAACGCGCTTGGGAGCGAAGCCGCATGTAGAGGACGCGCTTGAGACCTTAACGCCTGGGGCAGAAGGGCAGGGAACGAGAAGGCAGAGAAGAGCCACGACATACCTGAAAGCTGGGGAAACAGACGTAGAAAGGCAGCCACCCGAGTCACCCAGGCGAGAAGGGTGTGCGGGGAGAAACCAGCGTGTTGGAGCTGCCAAAAGCCAAATGAAGACCGCAAGAGCCTAGGGGAAGCCGCAGAAGCTTACCGGTGTTACCGAGGACCGGAACCCTTGAGGACCAAGTGGAAAGGTACGTGAAGGGGTACCAGGAAGGCACTGGGAGACCCCAGAGGCTGTGGTTGGGAGGAAGTGCAGAATCATCTTCCACGTCCCAGTGGGACCAAACAAAAAGACTAGTTGAGAACACAGTTGGTCAGAGAGCACCCCAAAGAGACTCGAAGAGAGGGCTGACAGATAATGAACCGGGCCTACTTAAGAGACACTATAAAGCTGAGAGAGGGGTCTGGGACCTGAACACTGAGAAACTGAGAGAGTTGCACATGCAAGATACCTCCGCGCAGGATAGGGAACCGTGCTCAAACAAGAGACATTACAAAGCTGAAAGCGGGGTCTGGGACCGAACCTTGAGAAACCAGGAGAGTTTTACATACAATATAACTACTGGGACGTTAGTGAATCGGGTTTAAGTATTACACATTACACATAACACGAAGAGAAGACCAGGGGAAAAGAAAGAGATCCTTTGGCACAAGTCACGAGAAGTCTGGGGGAAGAGAAAGAGATCCTTTGACACAAGTTATGAGAAGATCAGAGAAAGGAAGCTATATCCTTTGGCAGAAAGATGAACAATAATAAGGCTGTTGAAACAGAGCCTGAGAAAGGCTTAAGGATGGGAGACACCATCCCAATCTTGTTTTGGAACTTTAAGCAAGAAAGAGTTGCATAATATTGATGCAGTAGGAAGAGAATCTGAGAAAGGCTTGGGGAAAAGAGACTAAACAAAAGGATCCCTGAGAACAAGGATGATACTCAATTGGTCATTGAATTAACCAAGCTGTATCAGAAGGTAAGGACATTTAAGTTCCCAAACATTTACACCAACACTGTGTCTCAAAATCACTCCAATACACAATGCATTGAATATTAAGAAATGCTATTGTGTTCATTTAAAAAAAAAAGAAGAATGGTTGAAACATTAAACCTTCTTTTCGACAAGTAATAAAGCAGGAAAGAAGAAAAATGAAATGACAGAAAATGTGAAGAGAAGGGGTAAGACCCAGTGGAAAGGTAATAAAGAACCAAAGAACAGGCTGGATGTCATATAAACAAAGAAACAGCCCCTAAAAGTCTGGTAAACACATACATTGATCATAAAATATTTAGAGACACTTCATAAATGGTAATATAAATTACTAGACATTTTTGGCACCTAGCACATATAAGAGAAGATCATTTCTTCACATATAAGGCAAACAGAAACACATCCTATGTAATACAACATTGATATACTGGTGCAAGGTGAATGTTCATATCTCCTATCTCCATTGGGGTTCAATCAACACGTCCCTTTCATTTTCAAAGGGACTCTTGGAGATGGAGAATCCTTGGGTCTGCCAACGTGACATAAGATAATAGTAGGCTTGAAGAATGCTGAGATGTGGTTGACAAAGGTAAAAAACCCAGCAATGGTCACGTTTTGGCGGCGCTCAACAATGTATTGCCGCCTTCCTCAGGGCGTGAGTAAAAGGACCCTGAAAATAGCTCGCCACTAGTTAATCTACTGCTAAAAATCAATTGTCAAAAAGGTGGGTATCGGCTGGAGGTAGGTCACTGCGAGTATTAATTTACCCTTGGTAACGGAGCTCCATGTCTCCTAAGCCGGAGAATTGGGCACACTGCAGGCGGTTCATGACTGGGACCTCTGTTGGTAAGTATTGGCTGATGGCAAATGTGCACGGTGAGGTTGTTCAGAAGAATAAGTTATGGTACCCTCCCACGGCTCATTGGTGGAGTACCAGAACACGGTTCTGTAAGAGAAGGCAGAGAAATTGCCCTGTAAATGTATGCCAACATGATGTGTGGGCAAACCTACTCATAGGTAAAGACGGTGGAACAAGGGAATATGTTGTGCCCTTACAATAAATAATGCAAAATGAAAAATGACGTACCTGTGCCTGGCAGCCATGTGTGAAAAAATGAGTCTGCGAGGAGGGTTGTCGTCTTAATAGGTATGTCTGAGACGCAGCGATGCAGAAACCTCCATCCTGCTGCATCTGCGTAGATGAAAAGGGAATTCTGCAATGATCATTGATGAACAGGCACAGAAATATAATAGCCTCATTGAAGTGGCGAGTGAAGGAGATTAAGCTCTGTAGAAAGGTAAAGGCGTTAAAGACTGTACCGGCAGTGGTTGGAAGCTGTCTGGTCTGCTGGGCGAAAGAGAGACACCTTCCCAATCTTGTTTTGAAACTTGGTACTTTGACAAACCACCTGAGAAGGTCGGGATGAGAGAGACCTCTTCCTCACCTGTGAGGGACATTAAGGTGACGGCTAGGGGAAGAAGGATATTCCCCCATCATTTATGAACTGCCAAAACATCCTGAAGGAGGGAGTCATCCTGTTATAAGCAGGGTCTATTCTGCTTTTTAGGTTTCTTTTGAAGTGTAAGGGACAGAAATCGGTTTGGGACATAGGACAGTGGACTATTTGGTTTTGGCGGACATTCTGACATTATCCTTGGTTTTGGTCGAGGCAGGGAACCCCCTCTATAGGGAGTGTTAGGGTTTTTCCTTATTGTCTGTTTAATATAAGTTTGTGCCGACAAACATGCCACCTTTGTGTGCCGTGTCTACTTCGGCACACTTACATAAGACATATTTTTCACATGCAATACAGTTAAATAGATTGACTAAAATGTTAAAAATGCATCTGTGTTAGTGGAATGTCTATTGCAAGTAAGGAATCATGGTAGGAAGTAAGATGTAAGAAGGTAACAAACCTGTACAAACCAAACTTACTTCTGAACAGCGTATTTATACCCTGATAAAGGTGGCCATATTTGTGGGCATGAGATGAACCTAGTTGGTCTTCTGGTCTTCTGGTCTTCCTCTGAACAGTCCAGCCTTCAATTCATACAGGCAGAAAATGAGCAAGCAAATTATGCAATGGAATTCAAAGACTGTTTTATGAATCAATGTGAGGTCATGGCTTTTAGATTTTCACGATGGTGATATGATACTTATGAACCTTGCAGCACACAATGTGCCACCATTAAAATGGTAAATTAATTTTGCAGTATAGTGCTTTATCAATGAGTGATAAAAATGAACTTTGCAGCATACAATGAGCCGTAATTGAAATATAAAATTAATTTTGCAGCACATAGTGCAGTAGAAATGAAATGTTAGAATGTCA
Organism: Ambystoma mexicanum; assembly: GCF_040938575.1. Taxonomy (NCBI): domain Eukaryota; kingdom Metazoa; phylum Chordata; class Amphibia; order Caudata; family Ambystomatidae; genus Ambystoma; species Ambystoma mexicanum. The sequence continues at coordinate 563,096,669 of NC_090921.1, forward strand.
AATGATTTTATTGTTTGAATAAATGTTACTTTCTATTTTTACACTACGGAAAGTGGATTTTTGTTTTACCTTCTATGGTGCTTGGTATTAGGATTTAGGCTTTAATAAATTTATGAATTATAGTGATTGATTTTAACTTGCCCCAGAGTATCTCTCTACAATAGATTTGGTACCGTGAGCAGACGATCACTCTACCACCTGATCATCAAAACAAAGATAAAATGTTAACTTCACAATGCAAGACTCTTTTTATATTGCTCCCCAACCCCACTGGCGCTGGCCTTGCAGAGGGATGGCCCTTCTCAGAAGGCATCCATTATTTGTGATCACTAGAGCAGACCCCGCATTGTAAATGCCATATCATATCAGAGTGTACAGGCTGTGGGGTGAAATAGCCCCAGATACCATGAATATAAAGACCAGAGTCAGTTATGAGGGCTCCCCAAAACTGAAAAGCTTGGGCAGCAATCATGTTGGAAATAAAGCCTAGTGAACTCGAGCAAAAAGGAGAGAAAGTGGGCCTAGAAATATGAAGATAATAAAACATGCAAACTGCCTTTCATGAAGGAACAAAAACACACGTGGACATAATAGGTTAATAAAAATACGGAGAGCTGCCCTGATATTTCCAGCAATCGCAGTGCACAGAATCTTAAGTGAAAATGACAAGATTGTGTTTCAAGCCGTTGCAGTGAAACGAAGCCTTTTACTGTGAAATAAACAAATTCATGTAATTTTGTTTTTCCCTTTAAACTAATAATATGTACAGCAAAATGCTTGTCAGACTTTCAAAAAGTGAATAGGGTGTCTGCCATGCACAAGCTCACAAAATGGACAATGTTTCAAGTAACTTGCATAGTTTGAAACTGTGTATTTTATAAGAGGTCATTTTAAATGCATTTAGGTTTGCTGCCAGCCATTTCTCCAAGTTTAAAACTGGACTCCAGAGCCCCTCCATTGCCAGGGGGATTTAGGCCTGGCTCCCTCCATCCATCAAGTGCCTTTCCTTAAAAATACAACTTTAAAATACTTTTGAGATGGGAGACACTGGGTGGATCAGAAAAGAGTGGGTCTGTTCTCCAGCAAAGGTGACATCTGAGTCAAAAGCCTAAATAAAAGTGCATTCGCTTAGTCATTAGCCATTGGAATGGGTGAGCTAATGTAAATACAGATCGCTCTGTTGATGTCACAGGCATGAACAGGGAACTGAAACTTAACCAAAGGTAGAGGCGTAATGTATTTTATCATGTAAAATTGACACTATTCATCACACCACAGTCATTGTAGGATTTTTGGAAATGACAGTTAACTCCTTCTGACCATATCAAAACGATTTTGGTGGAATAAACATAACTAAAGTTATTCGTGAAAATGTGATGTGGCCCTCCTTGTGTTTACCAGCAATGCGAACATTTTATAAAACATGGCAATCATAATTCCCATGATGCCCATAAATTGCCATATTTTGCACCAATGCAGTTAGGGAGTAAATGGAGAAAAATTGTAGTTTTCAAAAATGTATTCATATATGTCAAGATGTCAAAATTAAGGGCACTTGCCATGTATTGAGATTTTGAGTTAAAAAACTTGACCAAGCCCACCTGTCAAAGTGAGATGATTAAGATCTCTCCTCCTTTAGTGTCCCAAAGCACTCCCACATTCCCTTGTAGTATCAGCACACAGGGGAGAGTTGGGTAGTGAGCATTAGCCAATCCATTTCACGAGAATCATGACACATTATTGATGTCATCTGCCCTATAACTAAGCCAACTTGCCTCAGAGCAGGAGCTCTCCCACCAATGAGGTGACCTGCTGCCAGAATCTGAGGAAAAACATCTCAGCAGAGAGAAGCGTAATCTTTCAGAGGAGCCAGGAGATTTAGAAGCTGACTTGGGACACCTTGGAGGACTCAGCAGAGACCCTGACTGGCCCCATTTTGCTGTCCCAGCAGTGACCGGATGCTCCATGGTGTTCAGTCCAGACCCCACCTCTAAGTAGAAATACCCCAAGCCATAGATTGTGTAGACCTTGTATTCTTTCAACATAGTTCTGGAGATTTCCACATTGAAAAATCCCCTGTTTGCCTATGTATTTTAGTTATTGTCCACTTGAAAAATCCTGTTTGCTAGTGTAGATCTTTAGCATATTTCTCTAAGTAAACCATTTAATTCCCCCATTGAAATTCACTGGATCTGTATTGTTGGAATTTGAAACCAACAATCTTATCTCAGTGTGTTAGGAGCAGGTACAGTCATAAAGATTTGGCAAAAGAATAAAAAACCCCAAGCCCTGTTTCCACATACGTGTGCATGGTGTAAATACTAAATTGTCCCTGTGTGCCATTGTACTCTAAAAAATAATTTCCATTTTCCATTTTCTTTCTCACACTACATCTGTCATCCCAACCCAAAACGGATTTTCCCATTGTGTGCTGAAAAAGATACCCAAAAGCCCTGTGTGTCCTCTTGGTGTAACAAAAACAAATTTCCCATTTCTTTCTATGCTTTCCCCTTGAAACTGTGCTATTAATTTAAAACCGATGTTCCCAGTCTGTTCTGACCATAATACGCAAGCCTATTGTGTCTTTTTAGGTATAGAAAAACAAATTCCCTTCCTTTCTATTCTTTCCCATAGCAGTTGTGATAAATAATTTAAAAAAACGATTTTACCATTGTGCTCTGCCAACAGATTTTCACCCTTTCCTTTCTGTCTCCCATATTGTTTCTGTGAGCACTACACAAAAACTGATTTTCCCCTTGCATTCCTGGTGGTTGTCTGGGGGTGTGAGGGGTGGTGGGAGAAAGGCATAATTGTGTTAATTTTTCTGGTGTGCTTTGAACTGTTCTTTGCTTGTATTGGGGGGGTGATGTAAAAGGTAGCCATTGGAATTGCATAGTCTGTGTCACAACCTCATCCCCACCGAGGGTTCACGGGCCCTAAAGACCTTATTCGGTTCCCCTCGGATTCCTTGGAGCCAGTCCTAGCGCTGTTGGCATCGGAGACACATGTTGGGACAGGGTTTCAATGGGCAGTGGATAAGCATGGCAGCCCCCATGAGGAATACTGGGGAACTGCATTCAGCGGTCTAGCTTCCAGGGCGGGGCCCGCCCCGAAGGCACCTGGGATACCACCTGGCTATTTAAACCACGCCCGATTAGAGGCACGCGCTTCGCGTTATTCTGCTCTTGCAGGGTGACGTTCACCGGGTCTTGCTCTGCATCCTGACCTTCTGGGGCGAGAAGAGGCTAGAACCATCGCCATCTTTACCTGCTCAGCAGCATCCTTCTGCAATCGAAGTCCTCCAACGCTCGTTGACTCTCTCCTGTTTCGTCACTAGAAGGTAACGGGAAAATTACGGAACATCTTGGGAACTACTTACCAGTTAGTCAGGAAGACCATCACCTCCAAGACATCTTTCGTCCATTGGATTCCTGAGAACCATTCATCTTCAGTTCTTCTCGACCTGCAAGACAAACAATAGCACAGGTTAGCCATTTGCAAGGACGCTCTCTGCGCCGCTTGGCGTACCATCTTACCTTCTTGAACTTTGCCCGGCTTCCATCGCAGCTTCCAGCACCTGCAAGAAAAAAGGAAAAGGTTACTTAGTGCAAACCCTGATAAAGAGGAAAGACCCGCAAAGGGAACTCAGAATACAGAGGTAAGGGATTACCGGCATCGGCACCCTTACCGGTGCCGGTAATTCCTTACCTCCAACCTCAGAATGACCCCAATTGCTTTCACCTTTAAAGACTTACCTGAGAAGAAGGAGTTGCAGCCGGTCTGAACTCCGACCCTCGCCAGTGAAGAAACTCGGCGGTGCCTTTAATGACGCGCCCCTGCCTGGTGGAGCAGGACAGAGAGCGCATCCTTATAGAAATCAAGGTTTGAGACGTTCCCTGGGGAACTGCATGGGGAACCCGGGAGGTCGGAAGGAAGGGACAGCAGTTAAACTTCACCTCCTGTCTTCTAGAGCCGATCCTCGACAGCCCGAACTCCAGGAAGGGTGAGAGGTCCCGAAGAGCATCCCGCCTCATCGTGAGGCGTCCCCATGGAAACAAAGTGAGCGTTACAGTCTGGTGCCATCTCTATGTTGAAACTTGACTAAAAAGGATATTCTGTCTTTTTGTTGCCACAACATTGGTGGATGATGTAATCTGTTGGTTCTAATTTGACTTTATTAAATATATTAATAAATATCTTACTAATACACACCGGCCTGATTCCTATTCTATTGTGGTACTGGGTGTTTGTTGAGGTTGTGTGCAAGATGGGTTGGAGGCCTTATCAAACAAAGAACCTAATAGAAAATCAAATGCGCTTTCTTGTGCGACATATTCATTGTGGGGGAAGGAGCTCCCTAACTTGGGTGTTACCGTACAATAAACCACGACAAGGCGCGTATAAGAATGCCTGTGATCCTTGTTGCCCCAACACCTCCACCTCCTTGGCTGGGAAACATGCAAGTTGTGGCACCATCACTACCTAATTCACTGGTATACCTTGGGTTCTTAATCCAGGCCACCTCAGGCCGGACTAAACTGAAAGCTTGGGTGAGAGAACCAAACATTTAATTAGTAAATCAATTATATTACGAGAATAAAGTGATACCTAAAATAACATATGGGACGGATATATATTCACTATCCCTAATGGATACTCTGCCCTGTCTTGAAGCTTTGGCTTGGTACAGGGTGTTGGGTTTGCACAACGCAGTTCCCATCAAAGCCATTCGATATGAACTGGGGATAATCTCTCTGTTCGCCAGTGTAGATTGGAAGCGGCTGTCATTAGTGAGGAAAATATTGATGCCTATCGGGGGCTCTCTTTTTGATGATCTAAAAAAATTCTGGTAAGCAGGAAAAGCTCCTGATTTAATGAAATCTTTGATGACTGCACCTCGAGTCTCATTAAAATTCATAGCTCATCGGAGGAACTCTGTTATAATCCACAGTGGATGAAGAAAACTCTATTTGAGCTGGTCTGGATCGTAACCATGTTAAAGGTACGTAGCTACTCTTCTCTCTCACATTTAAAATGCGACCATAAGAAACTGAGAGTGTTGGCACCATTCCTGTCAGTATATCCGACTAGATGGGCTTGCTGTGTTTTTCTGGGTTTTCGTTGGAATCTCTTCTTAACTAAAGGAATCATGTGTAGAAGATGTTTGATTGTTGGGGACTGGGCAGGGTGTAGGTATTGTAGGAACGTGGAAGCCCAGGATACACTGAAACATTTATTTATGGTGTGCCCGGCACTGACAGTTTTGCGATCAAAGCTCCTACAAAGGTTTGCGCAATTCTCAACCGTTGGTGACTATGAAAGAATGTGGTCCTCGGGTTTGTCTGGTCATTTGACATCCACTGTAATTGCTGTTGTGACTTTTTTAAGAGCGTTAGGGTTGGAGGCGTGGCTGGTATAGGGGGAAAAAAGTCACCCACTTACTTATATCCATAGTTGCCTGTACCATAGATGTCTGCAGTAAAGGTGACTATGATGCATGCATTTAACTATATGCTGGGATGTTAGGGGATTATGGATTTAGTAGTACTTGATGTGTTAACTGTGCTATCTTTTTTCTTTTTTTTTCCTTTTTGAATTTTGCTTCTTGCTTTTTGTTGTTGCTGTTTTAATTTTTCTTTAGTAGTGCTTAATTGCTGTGATGAATTGTCGGTTCATTTTTCATTTTTGCCAAGATTGTTAAAGGTTGACGTGTTTAACCATGAAACAATTTAAAAGAAAAGAAGCCTGATTAGATTAGCTAGAGAAAATGATAAGCAGCTAGTAGTAGTAGAGTGCAAGCAAGAGCTGGATAGGGAAGCATGGGATGATTTGGTGGTGGCTGATAAAAACCACAGATACCAAGATGTTTTGGGACTTATAGCCTGATTCATGGAATTATTTGCATGATAAACACAGATTTTCGCACCTTTCTGCCCGAAAATCCCTGTTTGAAGTATGGGGATTTTCGGGCAGAAAGGCGCGCAAATCTTCGTTTTTCGCGCAAATAATTCCAGGAATCAGGCAGCAAGTCTCCAAACATAAAAGACTGGGTGAACGGCTAGAAACCAACCTCGCAGCTGCAGTTTGGATCACGCACTTTGCTACCCTTTACAATCCTTCTGAGGTGGCTATGGGCATGGAAAACGTTGACCGCAATGACGCCTTCAGTTTCTGGAAATAAGACAACAGAGAGAAAGTGCAATTGGTGTAATTTTCCATTGAAGAAGTAGAAGATGCAATTGCCCATCAGAATCTCGGCCGTTCACCAAGATCAGATAGCATTCCGGCTGACCCGCTTAGAGAAAATGTAGAATTGTGGGCTCCAGTACTAACAGCCTGTTTCAATACCATGTGTGCGAAGGCGCAATTCCCGGAATCATGGGAAAAAGCAATAATTCACCCCACATACAAAAAGGGTCCAAGAGATATTCCGGCCTCGTATACACCGATTTCTCTCCTTGACTCTTTGTTCAAGATCTTTGGAAGAGTGTTGCTGGGTAAAATTGAATCTTAGATTGACACCAGCGGCTCTCTTGATGAGATAAAACTGGTTTTCCGCCCAGGATTAGGGACCAGTGAGCAAATTCTGAATTGCTACCTGATTCTGGCTAACTCACTTTATTTAAAGTGTGAACCAATATATCTTGCCTTCATGTACCTGAGCACGGCCTTTGATAAGGTTACTAGGAAAGAGCTGTGGGATGTGCTCAAGGTCACACGGCTGTCCGGTGGGGATAATGGATTTGCTCATTGGTTTGCATAAAAATACGCAGGCCTGTGTGAGAAGTGTTTTTTTGTCCATTGCATTCCTTACTTTCAGGTCAATGGGGGAGTACCACAAGGATGTGTGATGGCACTTGTTTTGTATTTACTGTAAATTAAAGGGCTAAGGGAGGCACTGATGCAAGCTAGCATGGATGTGCCGAAAATTAATGGGAAGCCATACCCGTTCTTGGTATATGCCAATGACGCGGCCCTGATTGCTTGTACGCCAAGAGCCTTGCAGGACCTTATCACAGTGTATACAGATTTTATGGCATCATAGGGCTTGAAAGTTAATGCTGCCAAATTGGATGTGTTGTCGTGTCATCTGAGTAGGAAGAGCCTGAGATGGCACCAATGTTTACGAATGGTGTAATAAATCTGAGAGTGATGTCGTTTGACTACATGGGGATAAATCTTACTCCCAATCTGAAGCCTGCGGCTCATATTGAGAAACAAGGGGTCAGATGTATTCAAGCTCATTGAGGGGTTAGGAGATTTATGTCAATGTCTAGTGCCAAGCCACCAAACTTGATAAAGATAGTGTATACTAGCAAAGCAAAAGGAACTGTAAAATATGGAGTATCGTTATGGGACTATAGCAACACACAATGGCATTCAAGTCTCTGAGAATTTCCTTTTAAAACAAATTATCTGCCTTACTCATTCAGCCCCAAATTATGGTGTCCATACATGTTGCTTCTGTTGATAAAATGGAGCCAATTTTGCACTGGCTCAGATTATGGGTGAATCTGGGGTAACACATTCACTGATAAAATATTTGTTGGCCAGAGGAGGATTGAAGAAAGTTCCATGGCTGTCACATGTGAGTAAGTAGTTGGTCAAATTTAACGCTGAACACCATTTGATCAACCCTATGTTAATTACTAAAGCTGCTGTGACTTTTACAAACGGAAATACAGAAGGGCACTAACATAAATGTGGTAATTATCCCAATTGATGCAATTCTAAACATTCTACTATGGGCAAATAATCCTGCCGGGAGAAAGCTTCAGTCTCGAGCGCAATTTAATTGCATCCCTTTAAGATCTATGCTGTCCCGATGGTCAGGGGACAGTAAGGTAAAGTGTGCCCCTTTGGTTGCGAGGCAGAGGAGGAAAAAAACTCTGCATTTTGTGCTCTTCTGTCCAGTCTTTAAAGACATTAGAGCAAGAATGCTGGTCCAAGTTCTTAAGCATAGATACTTTGTACAATATCGACCTGCCTTGCTATAACTTCTCTGGGCAGAGAACCCGTATGTGAGCTGGTTGCTGTTATCCTTTTTGAGACAAGCTTTAGCTCGAAGGGCTTCTGTGTTATCTATTATTTTTACCTTATGGATGTCCCACACCCGGCCAGCTCATAACGACAAAGAGGGCAGCCATACATGACTGTGTGCAAATCAAATAAATAGGAAGGGGATGTAGAGGTTTTACCATATTTAAGTTGTTGTTTTGTTTTTATCTTTGTACTGATAATTTTTATGTATATTTTTTAACTTTGCTGAAACGGTATTTACGAACAAATTTTGCCATTTAGTATTAATTACAAATCTTTTATAAATGTTTTTGAGATTTGTATTACTATTAAAGTTTGCAGGCATGTTTTTATCCTTTCATGGCGACATTGCTGAAATAAAGTTATTTTGATTGAAAATAAGAATATTTCTTTTGTTTAATTGTATTTATCATTTTTAAGTAAACAGGTACACTCAGTACACAATAGTATTGTCAAATTGTAATGCAAGCCAACAAACAATAAAATGGGTGGTATAAAACAATTCAGCGGGAAGTATTCTGCAATAGAATCAATAGAGCAAACATTTCAAAACATGCCAACATTGTCAAAAATAAACATATTATTCCATGCCTGCCCAACATATTTAACCACCAACATAAACAACCATGTGTTTGCAAGGAAAACAAGACAGACAGAACACATCAACACATCATGAGACAAGGATAAGTAATAAGGGTGACTATCAGATTCTAGATCACACGTACTAATAGAAATCAACATTAATGAGTCTATACATAGAAATTGTTGAAGGTTTCTCAAATCAATCCACAGTCCTCAATCAAATCTCTAGCACTGATTTGACATTGATCCATTGGTGCAGACTTCTCAGAGAAAAAGCAGTATGATATTTCTTTGCATCTGGAAAGCCAAACCCTCCTTCTTCTACTGACTGTAAAAGGATAGACATTGGAATTTCCGGGCGCACTCTTTTCCCATAAACACTTTACTAATGTTCTTTAGTAAGGGGCGTAAGAGAGGTAAGAGAGGCAGAGGTAGCATGCTAAACAAATATAGAATTTTAGGAAGCATATTCATCTTAATCCTGCCAACTTTCCCCCATATCATTAGATTGATTTTAGGCCAGCTTCACAGTCACAAATCATATCCTTGAGCTTAATAGGGATAATGTGTTCTAGAATATGAACAGTATCCCGAGAGACAGAAATTCCTAGATGTTCTAAACCATCTTTAGCCTAGCAGAATTCATTTACAGGAATACAACTTCTGTAACATGTCTTGGTAATGGAAAACATTTCTGTCTTAGACTTATTGACTTTAAAATTCGATATTTTACCAAATCGAGCACATTCGGAAATGAGTGCTCAGGATTAGAAAGAAGCAGAAGCAAGTCATCTGCATACAGTAATACCTCAGAGACATAGATGCCACACTTAATACTCTGATTGTTATCATTTATCCTAATTGCCGCTGCCAAGTGCACAATAAATATGTTAAACAAGAGAGGGATAACGGACAGCCCTGACGGGTTCCACGCTGGACGTTAAAAACAGCAGAACTGGATCCATTCACCAAAATCTGCACTTTTGCCTGACTATATAATGTATGAAAGAATCGCATAAGAACAGGACCAAAGTGGAGTTTTGCTGATATAAATTTTAAATCAGTCCAATTAACACGATCAAACACCTTCTCTGCGCCTACATTCAAAGCATTAATGGTTCCGTAGAATTTCTGCTTAGATGAATAACATCTATAACTCCTTGCCTATTGTCATGGCTAAACCGACCGAACATAAAACCAGACAGATTACCATGAATAATTCGAGACAATATTAAACTGGTTGCATAGATTTATGACAAAAGCTTAACATCCACATTAAGCAGTGAGATGGGCCTATAATTAGCGCATTTCGTGTTATCTCTACCCGGCTTTGGAATGAGTGATCAAGGCCAATTGCATGGATTCTGGTACCAAACTCTGGCCAATAATTGCCACGCAGACGTCTAAAATAATGGGACATAATAGATTACTAAATGCACTGTAAAATTCAATTGGGAACCCTTCAGGACCGGCATTTTTATTCCTTGGTGAATTTTGTATTTCCCTCAGCAGTTTCAGCTGCAATGTCATATAGAACAGGTAGGTCAATCTCTTGCATGAACTCCAATTTGTCAGCTTCGGTCCCTGAGTCCTCGGCCTTATACAATTCTTCATAAAAACTTTTGAAAGCTTCCATAATAGCCACATTTCTTGTCAATACTACGTTATTGTCGGTGATAATGGGCATAATACTCTTACTTTCTTCAATCCTTTTACGCCTACTAGCCAACAGTGACCCTGCCTTGTCACCAAATTCCCAATATGATTGTTTAACATAAAACAAAGCTCTCTTAGCCTTTTCAGGCAGCCAGCAGTCCAGTTTCTGCCTAGTTTGAAATACTTGTACCCTAGGCTCCTCCGATGGATTCTCACAATATTCTTTTTCTGCTTCATTCAAGGAACACCCTAACTTTTCCTCTTCACATGCTTTGATCTATTTGAGATGCAATGAAAGACGAATGATCTTCCATCTAATAGTAGCTTTCAATGCCTCTGAAAAAACACAGATGTCCTCTACAGAGTTTTTATTTTCATTTAAGTAATAGTTAAGTTCCTCTCTGATAGTTTTTCTAACTGCCGTGTCTTCTAACAAAGTGGCATTGAACCTCCAACCTATGTCTCTCTTCACATCAACCAATGAACAGACAACAGACAAACTGATATATGCATGATCAGAAATGGCTATACTCACAATTGAGTCCAAAACATTTGTAAATAGATTCTTGGAAACCAAAATAAAGTCAATCCGAGAGGAGGTATTGGCCCTCATTACAACCCAGGTGTTAAGGGGTTAACGGCGCCGTAAAAGGTGGCGGCGCCGTTAACCCTTAACGCCTGATTACGAGGTCTCTTTGCGGGTGGCACTTTAACGCCTGCTTTTAGCAGGCGTTAAAAAACGTACCCGCAAATGGACCTTGGTGCTAAGTACGGTGCCACAATTTGCGGCACCGTACTTAGCACCTTCCCCATTCCCATTGAGCCCTATGGGGCAATAATGGGAATGGGGAAGGGCCATGGCGGCATGGGGAATTACCGCCCCGCCAACCTCGGAATGGGGCGGTAATTCCCCATTCCGCCATGGCGGCGTCGGTAAGTTACCGGCATGGACCATGGTGCTGTTAGCACCATGGTCCAACGCCTGGGTCGTAATGAGGGCCATTGTGTGAGTTGGAATAAAAGCTATACTGCCTAATACTAGGATTCAAGATTCGCCATGGATCAATCAATTCCCAAGTCTGTAGCAAATCCATACTCTCTTGAATTGCCCTCCCCTCTCTTTGGATTGTCAAACACTGCATCAAGAACTTGATTAAAGTCTCGCCCCAAAATAATATCCTCTCCCTGGAGTGACCCTGGGACATTTCCAATCTCCAGGTAAAAGCTACCATGATCCACGTTTGGAGCATAGACATTCACTAATATGAAAGGGGTCCTCTCGAAATTAATATCCACTGCAACAAATCTGCTCATGGGGTCTAGAATTCCTTTACCCAGGACCATTTGCGTATTATGTTGGAAAAGAACAGATGCTACTCTTGATTTCTGATGATAACAACTAGATGCCTTTGTGATATACTTTTGATTTAACATATATCCCTTATTGTCATCTAACCAGTGGGGTTCCTGTAAAAGAACCATGTCAGCTCTCAACTTGTTGATATATGATAAAATGATCCTTCTTCTGATGGGGTTATTTACACCCGTAACCTTGCAGGACAAAGATTTCAGTTTCAAAGCTTAGATTGGTTATTTAATTGCGCACCAAATCAACATTTCCCCATATTCAACATGTTTGAGAAGGCTCGACACAGGACACACAAGAGGAAAACACAAAATGGTGAACAGACACGTATACACAAAATGACTCGGGGCTCTAGTACTCACGCTCAGCATACACACATGAATCAACGATACAACAGGTCCACAATCACACCTCATGCCAGAACAAGTGCAAGAGAGCTCCCGCCACCCCCACTTAATAGTTGTATTAAGGTGAAATTCAAACACCAACTCAACGAAACCACCCCAACTAGAGAACCTCTATCTGAACACAAATCCAATTGCAGCACACAATTGCAATCATATATTCCTACAGGATATATAATTCACTAACAATTATCAATATCAAATGTCCATGTGAAAGACACAACTCTTAAGAAATCACAACGCAGCCTACAGCTAATGCACAACATGTTGAATTAATGCTCGAGACAGAGGCACTCAAAAAATCTAGGGTCCAACTAAAACAGTTCTTCCTTTTTAACAACCCTTCAAGAGTCCATTATGCACCTCTCATATGCGGCCGAGAAGACTCCAAACTATGTAGGACAGAAATACGTCCTGTACACAGCAGTTCCCACCGCAGGCCCAGTGAGCCAGCGGTATTAGCTGACCAGAATAAATGTCTGATTCATTTGCCCATCACAATAGACACCAAAAGTAGCAAATGGGCCAACGCCACTGAATGCCCACACCTGTAGGCAAGGTAGCTGAGTGGCATATGTAAGAGGGGCCTCCATTTTAATCTCCGAGCTGGGTGAAATACCATGTACTTGCTCTGCCTTCAGCCCTCCTGTGCCACCACTACTATTTTACCTCTTTTGCATTTCCCATTGAGATGTGAAGATCGGGCCCTCTAAAGTCACAGTAAAACCACTTCATTTCAAGTGCTAGGTCGTCTTTTCTCAGGTTTAATTGAGTGCTCCAGTCACGCCACGCAAGTTACTTGTGATTCTAGTATCCCGTCCACAAAGCATTAGAGCATCTCAAGGGATCAACAGTGCACTAATTCATTGACAGACTGGGGGGGGGGGGGTGAGGAGGAGGCTCGGCACACGCGCGGCTTCATTAAAGGTAAAAGGCGGCTAGCGCAGGATATGAAAGTACACCCTACGTGTTATGATTGTGTGGTGTGTAACTACCTAAGAGGAAACCTGGATCCCTTCTGTGAAACAACGGATACTACCCAAGCAGAAGCCAGAAAAAAACGCCTTGCTCCAGTTATTCGCAAGTTATAAGGCCTTAATACCAATTTTAGATTTGAATCATACAACAACTTTAATTCCTATCAAAATACAAAACTCCATCCACAACAAAAAAGCGTAAAAACTATTCCCTGCTTTGATGTATATTCCCGTACCCTCTTATAGTGCTATCTATCACCAAAGTCAGTTTCATAAAGTGCTTGCAATTCAATAGTTGTCCTATAGTTTGTGGCACCGTGCCATCCTCAAATTGATTAATCCGTTATTGCCCACTCTCCACAATCTACAGAATCCATATATTGACTGCTCCTCAGGCCTTTACAGTGATGGATAGTTGTAATGGAGGAGACACACGCTGACCTATGTGTGCATATTGGTATGATTGTACACCATGGGCTGTGCGCAGTGTATCTATGATGACGTACCAATGCAAGAAAGTAAGCTAAGAAATAACAAAAACATCGAAGAATTCAATGTTTATTACTAGTATTAGATCATTTATATTGCATGCGAGAATATAAATATAAAAAAGAGAGAATCCAAACATCATCAAAAACACAAATGTTGTGATAATTAATCCATAATGAAATACTGGTGCAAAAGAAAACAGGGGGTATGAGGGCACCAGGGCTTTCGCTTCAGCACGTGCTATACTCTTTAGGATAGTCAGTTGCGAGTAAATAATTGGTCCAAACGTAAAGCGTTTAAATTGAAGAGAAAATAAAAAAGTTAATTCGGCATTTGTCATACTAGGTGCTTAATGATAAGTCTAGTATTTATAATAATACCAAACCTGGCGTGCTATATAGTGCAGTGCCGCCATCCCCGGAAATCCCGGCTTAAGAGCACTTGGTAACAATATTACTTATTATTGCCATTATTATCCATAATGTAGTCCTCAAATCATCGGCTTGTGTGGTTGAGGGTCCAGGCAGGGTTGGTCTGACAGTGGTATCGAACCCATTACTCATGGCATCACGAGCAAGCTGTGTTTGACCTATCCTCCCAACTAGTGTAAGGTAGACAATATAAAGGCATGGCATTCAGTGGGCCGGGGCAGTCTCCAAATAATTGGTCCTGAGGCAGGGCGCTGGCAGGCCTCCATCAAGCCTCAGCTAATGGGTAACAGACTTCTTTGACGCCTGTGCCCAGTTCGAAGCTTGAATGCACGCTCCAGGAGACCTTCATTGGTGCATATATTTAAAAGCTGCGTGCATTTAGGGAACTGAACAGTTGCCCTCTGCTGGGACAGGGCAGCCTGTGTCTGAACGCTGGAGCCATCCAAAGGAGTATATATGGCTTCAGCCCTATCACTGTTAGAGTGAGGGGTGTCACAACTGAAATGATCATCGAGTGCAGCGTGCGTGATTTTCTCTGAAGGGTTGCACGCTTGAATTACTATCAGAGTCATTGTTGTCAAATCATGGTCATTCTTATTGATTTTATTCAAATTAGCCAGCTTCCACATTCAAGGCCCCGAGGTAGGACAGGCTCTTGCTGCTACCTCCCAAGTTTCAGTGATAGGAATAACGTTCAGGGGATTGCTATGCTGAAAGCAAACGCAAAAAAACAGCTACCCGAATCTATTTCTTCTTTCAAGACAATTACATGTCGCAAAATATGTTTTCAACCCCTTTATTTTTATGGGAGCTTACTTGACGCCCCAGGTTTTGGTGACCGGAGCAGCGCCATTGATAGCGCTTTAGAACAGACCAAACACTACAATGTGGAACGAGCTGAAATAATCTAAAGGTTAAATCAGTGGTAATATTCACAATTCTTTCTAGATGTGACACAGGTTAATCTCCACAGTTCCGTCTAAATGTGACGCAAGCTAATATTCACAGTTCTGTCTGGATATGAGGTAAGCTAATATTCACAGTTCTGTATGGATGTGAGGCAAGCTAATATTCACAGTTCTGTCTGGATATGAGGTAAGCTAATATTCACAGTTCTGTCTGGATATGAGGTAAGCTAATATTCACAGTTCTGTATGGATGTGAGGCAAGCTAATATTCACAGTTCTGTCTAGATGTGACACAGGTTAATAATCACAAATATGTCTTGATGTGACACCTGCTAATAATTACAGTTCTGTCTGGATGTGACACAAGGAAAATCTTCACAATTCTACCTTATCCAAAACAGTTCAGTGAGCTTGTTGTGTGAGGCAATGTGTGGTTTGTTTTGTTGTTGCAGTGTAGTGACGTGCATGTGGTGTGTTGTGCTTTAGAGGTATGGTTGTGTGTAGATCAGAGAGAGGTGTGCGCAGAGGGGGGAGTTTTTTATTAGTAGGGTTGGTTAGTGGCATCATTATTTAGATGCAACGCATGCTGATACACACAATTCTGTCTAGATGTGATGCAAGCTAATATTCACAGTTCTGTCTAGATGTGACGCAAGCTAATATTGACAAATTATGTCTGGTTGTGATGCAAGCTAATATTCCGTTTTTTCTAGATCTGACGCAAGCTAACATTCACAATTCTGTCTGGATGTTACACGGGTTAATCTTCACAGTTCTGTTTAGATGTGGTGAGAGCTAATATTCACAATCATGTCTGGATGTGACGCAAGCTAATATTCACAATTCTATCTAGATGTGATGCAAGCTAATATTCACAGTTCTGTCTAGATGTGATGCAAGCCAATATTCCCAATTCTGTCTAGATGTGACAAAGGTTAATATTCACAATTCTGTCTGTATTTGACGCAAGGCTAATCTTCACAATTCTACCCCATCCACAACTGCCCCAAATGTAAACTGTAGCTGACTAACTCCATTGTTTTGATGCAACCTATGGTAAACTTACACATTAATGCTAGTTTCAGAAAGGAAGCTTTATACAACTGTGGTAAATGCTGACTATGGGCCTCATCACGACCTCGGCGGTAACCCTTAAATCCGGCGGTAGCGCTATTACCGCCGGATTTAAGGGTCCGCCGAATCAGGGCCTCGGCGGATTTCAACCCAGCTCTGAGGTGGTGTGAAATCCGCCGAGAATTCGCACTCATACCGCCGGCGGAAAATCCGCCGGCGGTATGAGCGTGAAATTTCCCCATTGAGCCCAATGGGGAATGGGGCATTCCCGAATGGGCTCAATGGGGAATGGGGACTTCCAAGTCCGCCCAACTTGTGATCTTGTGCTATTAGCGCCGGGGGCTATGGCGGTCGCGCTAATAGACCCCACGCTAATACCGCCGGCGTTACCGCCGAGATCGTGATGAGGCCCTATGGCTGTTAAGCAACACATAGGCTGAGTGCCAGGGGCGTAGGAAATTGGGTAATGAGACGGTGGGGTAGTTAATGGAGTACAGTAATGGCGACTATCACAATCAGGCTAAATGTAAGATAAGATTACTATACAAACTGTGGGCTAGAAGCCACAGACAACCTGTTCATAGAGAATAAGATGGGAATAGTTTGGGTTGGTCAGTTTAGTGGGGAGCAGTAATGGCCGTACCCCCTGCCCGAAAGCACTTACCTTGTCAGTAACTGCTGGTTGACGGATGCAGACCTCACAGGCTAACATGGGCCAACACGGTCTGAAGCTGCTTCTGCAGGAGCTGCCATTGGTCCCGGTGCCCTTCACCACAGGTGCTGCAATGGGCAGTGGGGCTGCCCTGGGTGCTGTACCAATGAGGAAATCGGCAGCCAATGGGGGGAGGAAGAGGGCTATGGGAAAGGGAAAAGACCCAGAAAAGGGGAGAAAATTAGCACAGGAGTACGACATATATGGAGAAAAAAAGGAAGTGGAAAGAGGAAAAAACAAGAAACAAGAAAAATAAAAGCAAAGGCAGAAACAGGGGTAAAGGGGGAACCAGGGAGAGGGTCTCTCCACTCATCTGCTCCAGGATGGGAAATGGAATGCAGGTGGGCCTGCAGAGAGCCAGACTCTCGTAATAGTGAAATCGGCAACCAACGGGGGAAAGGGATGGGGAGGGGAAAAAAGACCCACAAAAGGAGAGAAAACTAGCACAGGTGCGCAAGATATGGAGGGAAAAAAGGAAGTGGAAAGTGGAAAAAAGAGAAAAATTAAAGCAAAGGTAGAAACGGGGGAAAAGGGGTAGCAAGGGAGAGGGCCTCTGCACTCACCTGCTCCAGGATGGGAAATGAAATTCAGGTGGGCCTGCAGAGAGCCAGACTCTCACAGAAGTGCGTTCAGCAACCAATGGGGGTGAGGGGAGGGCTATGGGGAGGGAAAAAAGGCCCAGAAAAGTGGAGAAAAGAAGCACAGCAGCACAAGATATGGAGAAAAACAAGGAAGTGGATATAGGAACAAAAGAGTAAAATAAAAGCAAAGATAGCAACAGGGGAAAGGAGGTACCAGGGACAGGGGCTCTCCACTCACCTATTCCAATATGTGAAATGGAATGCAGGTGGGCCTACAGAGAGCCAGACTCTCGTAGTAGCGAGGTCGGCAACCAATGGGGGGAGAGAAGGGCTATGGGGAGGGGAAAAATACCCAGATAAAGGTAGAAAAAGAGCGCAGGATTACGAGATATGGAGGGGAAAAAAGGAAGTGGAAAGAGGAAAAAAGAGAAAAATAAAAGCAAAGGCAGCAACGGGGGAAAAGGGGAACCAGGGACAGGGGCTCTCCACTCACCTGGTCCAGGAAGGGAAATGGGATGCAGGTGGACCTACAGAGAGCCAGACTCTCGCAGTAGCGAGGTCGGCAACCAATGGGGATAGAGGGAGGGTTATGGGGAGGGGGAAAAGACCCAGAAAAGGGGAGAAAACGTGCGTAGAAACACGAGATATGGAGAAAAAAAGGGAAGTGAAAAGAGGAACAAAAGAGTAAAATAAAAGCAAAGGCAGAAACGAGGGTGAAGTTGGAACCAGGGACAGGGGCTCTCTGCTCACCTGCTCCAGGATGGAAAATGGAATGCAGGTGGGCCTGCAGAGAGCCAGACTTTCGTAGTAGCGAGGTCGGCAAACAATGGGGGGAGAGAAGGGCTTTGGGGAGGGGAAAAATATCCAGATAAAGGGAGAAAAGGAGCGCAGGAGCACGAGATATGGAGGGGAAAAAAGGAAGTGGAAAGAGGAAAAAAGAGAAAAATAAAAGCAAAGGCAGCAACGGGGGAAAAGGGGAACCAGGGACAGGGGCTCTCCACTCACCTGGTCCAGGAAGGGAAATGGAATGCAGGTGGACCTACAGAGAGCCAGACTCTCGCAGTAGCGAGGTCGGCAACCAATGGGGGTAGAGGGAGGGTTATGGGGAGGGGGAAAAGACCCAGAAAAGGGGAGAAAACGTGCGTAGAAACACGAGATATGGAGAAAAAAAGGGAAGTGAAAAGAGGAACAAAAGAGTAAAATAAAAGCAAAGGCAGAAACGAGGGTGAAGTTGGAACCAGGGACAGGGGCTCTCTGCTCACCTGCTCCAGGATGGAAAATGGAATGCAGGTGGGCCTGCAGAGAGCCAGACTTTCGTAGTAGCGAGGTCGGCAAACAATGGGGGGAGAGAAGGGCTTTGGGGAGGGGAAAAATATCCAGATAAAGGGAGAAAAGGAGCGCAGGAGCACGAGATATGGAGAAAAAAAGGAAGTGGAAAGAGGAAAAAAGAGAAAAAGAAAAGCAAAGGCAGCAACGGGGGAAAGGGGAACCAGGGAGAGGGGCTCTCCACTCACCTGCTCCAGGATGGGAAATTGAATGCAGGTGGGCCTGCAAAGAGCCAGACTCTCGCAGTAGCGAGGCCAGCAACCAATGGGGGAGTGCTATGGGGATGGAAAAAAAAGACCCAGAAAAGTGGAGAAAACCAGAACAGGAGCGCGAAATATGGATAAAAAAAGGAAGTGGAAAGAGGAGATAAAGAGAAAAATAAAAGCAAAGGCAGAAACGGGGGGAAAGGGGGAACCAGGGAGAGACTGTGTTGGGGTCATCTGAAGAACGATTATACCATTTTGCTATATAGAGGCTCCCGATTTTATGGGAAAAGGATTGAACTTATGGTTCTTTAGCAACGTGCATGCAATGGATGCGGTTCACAGAATAACTCTGAGTCCAAATAATCGAGCCCACTCAGGAAGATGGCAAAGGTTGCTGTTTTATTAACAATTATCTAAAACAGGGAGGTTACAACGAACATCAACGGACGTTCGCTAGGTTCTCAACTGAGATATACACTTTCTACTAAAAATACATCAGAAGTGAGATCATACTACGTGGCAAATAAGAAAAACCTACAGCCGATTACAATTGATTCAAGGGGAACATCTAAGTATACTTTCTATAAGGACTGGGATTGTGATTGTGTTTCTACTGTCAGGTGGACAACTTATGCCTATCTCTAAAACATGTAATCATCAACACTGTTAAGAACAAGGTTTATCTTTGGCGCTCAAACTATAAGGCCTTTCGTTATACGCCCTCTACAATTGGTTGGCACGCTTGTGCCATGTCTGGAACATTTGGTTCACTTAGAAGCATGTAAGCTCATACCCAGGTGCCATGAGGTGAACTTGACTTTACCTCCCCACCCAATAAGCCCAACATCTCTCATCACCCATGCCTTCTGCCATGCAGATTGTCTTGGAACTTGGCCTTGCAAAGCATCCTTGTCTGTGGGAATATATGGGAGTACAGGTTTTCACTATCGTTGTTCTAGGACTCCAAGCTCAACTTAATAAGGGATGATTCATCCTTCTAATGTTTATTGCTTTCAAGAATAGATAACCGACCTTGGCTGCTTCTGTTTTTATGCCAGGCCAGACAGCCTCGCCAGGCTCTTGCACAATCTCAGTTTATTCTTGCTGCAACACAATTCTTGGCCTTTCCTCTCCATGGGTTTCAGCTTACTAAATGCATGACACCGATGCCTGCAGTCTATTCACTACGTATAGCCAGCTTCTATGATCAATTAGTCTACTTGCGTTTCTGTGTCTGTATAATTATTGAACGGTTGCATTTCTGTAGCACTTTACATGCGTGCAATCTTCTTTTCTACACATGAAAGTTTACTCAATTCTTAACTTCGTCATCAGTTTCTGTAAAATCAGACATTCTCTTCAGCCAGTGTTCTCAGTGTGTCATGCTTGTCTCTTGTGATGTCACTAGCTTCTCTTTTACTCTTTTCATATTCTTTCAGGGATTTCTTCCCTCAGATTGTTGTTTCATCGGGGATACATTCGATATGGTTTTCTCAGTGGATACCTTTTCTCAAATACTCGCTGCGGTATTGGCACAACTGCTGGTGTCAAACATGGCGCAGTCTCTGACTTCCAACATATTGGAGGCAGGGTGGTGGGATTTCCTGGAGAGGCATGCATGCAGTTGCTCCTCTACATTCCCCCCTCTGGTCGAGTCCGCGACCACCTCTTCAATGATTTCCAGATCCTGATATTTTCTCTTGAAGAAGTGTTTCTTCGGAGTTCAAATCTTCATCACCCCCCCTCAGGGTGCCAGCCGATTTAACCTGTTCATCTACACTACAGGTCATGTAGTTGCACTGTCCATTTGGATTACAGTAAACCCATCATCCCACGTACTTCTTGTGAGTCTTGGGATACAGGAACTTTGTTCCCTCGGGTGCTACAATGCTGGCCTCTTTGTATTTTCGGACATCTTTATCCGTCAATTCCTTGGGTCCAAATCCAGATTCAGCATCGATCATGATCTTCATTCCTACTGCCTTCTTTGCTGTTTTCTTCCATTTGGCAATTATTATCCCGATCACACATAATCCAAACATCACCATGACTAATATTGCTCCAAGGATCTTAAATATGTTTTCCAACCACTGCGGAATCCATGAAAATAAGGATGCAAACCAACTGTCATCCGTAATGTCCTCTCTCTTGTCTTCCATTTTATTATGCAGGTTTGTTAACATGGTTATGGCCTCTGTCAGGGTTCCATTCTCGTCATCATGAGAAGGAATGAATGTGCAACATGAAGACCCGCTTTTAGTGCAAACTCCTCCTTCCATCGCTGTAATCATGTCAAGGACATATCTGGGTATCAGGTAATAATGTCCCCATAAATAATGTCCTCATACATAATGTGCCAGGAAAGCCATTGGCAACATTATGTATGGTGACATGTATGGGGATGGGTTGCGTGGATGGCCACTGCTCACCTTGTAAGAAAAATGTGGAGGTTTTTTGTCAGGATGAATTTTTATTTTTTTGTCAGGAGACATTTTTGTGCGGACATTATTACATGGAACTCATATCTGCTCTACAGGGTCATTAGACGTATGGCCTTCAACTCTTCCTTGATAGCATTGAATCTCTTTATGGGTAGTATTGATCATCTGCAGGAGCCCCCCTCTTGTGATCTGCAACCACTTGGCATTGGCCATCGTTTGTATCCCAGGCATGAAGATAGTCGTGAAGATTGAGGCAGTCTTGCTGAAAAGCCTGTGCTCATAAGTAATGGCATCAAAGGCTTCTATTGATTTGGCTCAGAAATAATTCTCTCTTCTGGTCCAATTGAGATACTCAAGCGATCTTCTTCGTCTCAAATCAGCATATGCTTTTGGAAATTCTCCAATGTTCAGGTCAATCTGAGAAATCACTAATGCTGAAACATGAATGAGTACCAAGGAGCACATTCCTCCCCAATCCTTGGGTAGTGTCATCTAGGCTCTAGACCCACAAGCCCAATATCGATCTATCATGAGGGCTGTCCCTGCTCCCATCCTGGAAACGTCTGCTGTTGTTCTACAGTCCTTTTTGTCTTCCGCATGATTCTTTCCATGTCACCGGAAGCACAATGTCGCATTAGTCAATGGGATTACAGCCATGGGGCCTGATTCATCTTCTACCCATGTCAGCAATTTGTCATGCTTAGCCCATGACTTCAAGCACCCATCATTTACTCTCTGTACCTCTTGTACATAATCTGGCTTCAGCAGATGAGCTGCACAGGACACCAGCTCTTCTTCCCATCCCTTCTTGGATTTCACTCGTCCATAGACTAAGACTTGGGTTCGCTCCCAACATCCAGGCGATCCTGGTATTTCTGTCACATCAGGGCAGTTCATTTTCTTAATCTCTTCAATGACCACCTCATCCTTTCCTGTTGCAGGATGCACAAGCATCTTGCTCTTCCTTCCAGGTTCCTTTTCCATCTGTGTAGTCTTGATGTAGTCATCATGGTATGAAAATAACCATATCGATCTCCACTGCAAAGTGGCCCAACTTCCTTGAAATTGTCCTCTGGGCATGCATGCTGCAAGATGGCTGAGGAATTTAGCATTGTGTTCTGGAACTTCTCTGGCAATGAAAGTTTGCATTGTATTCATGGCATAGGGTATGAGAGAGCAGATGTAGCAACTCTCCTTAAATGTTCTTTCTCCCACCTTTCTCATGTGCTAATAGCACATGTTATTCCCCCAAGTGTGCTGCATTATCTAAATAGGTATTTATCCCCTCACCATCTTCCTCTACATTTCTCCTGTGTCTCCCAAATGTTGGGTAATACTCATGAAGCAAATCAAAAGTAGATCTCATAGTGGAGAGAGCCTTACGGACCTCTCCCTCAGCAGAAGTACCAACATGATAGAGAGTGTGAAAGATGAGGAAGAGAAAGACAAAGAGAACAATCATACAAGAATATATTATGCACAAGAACATAGGCATTCATCATTTGTGCCATCCTACTACTCGTTGCACTTGTTTTTCTCCTAGAACCATGCCATTTTCCACTTTAATAATTTTTAATACAATTCATCAAAATGTATACTTGTAACTGCACAATCTGCTCAATATTGGCAATAAGGAGCCTCCTTATCACTGGGCCATTTTTAGAATCCTGTAAGAAAGTGTAAACATCAACGTTTCTTCTCACAAGTGCAGGGTAAGCTTGAAGTATAAACACAAAGACAGCAAGCAGGAGTCGATGAACCTCACTGTCGGTAAGCACCATATGATTAACTGTTTAGAACAGGTATTCTCCACAAAATGAATCTGGATACTGATCTTGTTTCCAATTTCCAATCAAGAACTGACATTTAGGCATAACTCTAATGCTTCAAGATGTATTTCAAAAGTAAATTTTCAAGCCACCAAAATTTGCTGCAATTCTTTTCACTCACTGCTAAAATATCTATAAGGCGTGTCCACCTGAATTTCAGTCCAAGATTAATCTGTATTAACCACTGGTTGCTCTATCATCCTTCTTCATCATTGATCGGGTCTGCACATGCTGAAATTCTTATTCTTGTCTTGCTTCTGGATTGGCAACGGTGGGCTGGCGGGTCTCACCTTTGTAGGCCTTTACATCCCCTAGGTGAAGCCAAGCTCATCTCCCTTGGACTTTCACAGCTGAAGGAGTTATATTCTCAATGCAAAAGGGACCATTAAAACATGGCTCATGCCACCTTGTAGTAAAATTCTTGATTAGGACGAGGTCTCCAACATATAACTTAGATGCCAATAGTAATTTAATTGGGTTAGCTGTTGAATTATCTTCTGTGTTCTGACACCAACCCACCTTGCGCTTTGACTTGATCTGAAATGAGAGAAATGCTAGAGGTCATACATATCATACATATCAAATAGTCAAATAGTCATGCATCTCATCACCTAAGGTTTTAGCTACACTCTGGGCATCACTTCTACTCCTAGATGGAGGTGATCGGGGCGTTCTCATATGCCACCCTATCACTAGTTGGGGTGAGGTGATGGTCTGATCCTGGATGATTAGGATAGAGGCAGGTAATATAGCCATCACTTCTTCAAAGTCATTTTATCTTGGCAATCCTTTGGGGGGTGCGGCCTACTGCCATGCTGTGAGGACACTTTCCCAGTAGCTCCCGAATGATCAATCCTGATCCTGGCCATAGCAGTCTGTCTCTAAATCATGTAATCGTCAACACTGTTAAGAACACGGTTTATCTTTGGCTCTCAAACTATAAGGCCTTTCGTTATACGCCCTCTACAATTGGTTGGCCCGCTTGTGCCATGTCTAGAACATTTGGTTCACTTAGCAGCATGTAAGCTCATACCCAGGTGCCACGAGGTGAACTTGACTTTACCTCCCCACCCAATAAGCCCAACATCTCTCATCACCCATGCCTTCTGCCATGCAGATTGTCTTGGAACTTGGCCTTGCAAAGCATCCTTGTCTGTGGGAATATATGGGAGTACAGGTTTTCACTATCGTTGTTCTAGGACTCCAAGCTCAACTCTATTTCTATCCTCAGCTCACATGACAGGAGACCATGATTTGGTATATTCTCCAGCATATAAATGTTTTAAATGAATAAAACTTGGCAATCTTGGTGTTCTTTCTTTGCCCCTTAATAAGGGATGATTCATCCTTCTAATGTTTATTGCTTTCAAGAATAGATAACCGACCTTGGCTGCTTCTGTTTTTATGCCAGGCCAGACAGCCCCGCCAGGCTCTTGCACAATCTCAGCTTATTCTTGCTGCAACACAATTCTTGGCCTTTCCTCTCCATAGGTTTCAGCTCACTAAATTCATGACACTGATGCTGCAGTCTATTCACTACGTATAGCCAGCTTCTATGATCAATTAGTCTACTTGCGTTTCTGCGTCTGTACAATTATTGAACGGTTGCATTTCTGTAGCACTTTACATGCGTGCAATCTTCTTTTCTACACATGAAAGTTTACTGAATTCTTAACTTCGTCATCAGTTTCCGTAAGATCATACATTCTCTTCAGCCAGTATTCTCAGTGTGTCATGCTTGCCTCTTGTGATGTCACTAGCTTCTCTTTTACTCTTTTCATATTCTTTCAGGGATTTCCTCCCTCAGGTTGTTCTTTCATCGGGGGTACATTCGATAGGGTTTTCTCAGTGGATACCTTTTCTCAAATACTCGCTGCGGTATTGGTACAACTGCTGGTGTCAAACATGGTGCAGTCTTAGACTTCCAACATATTGGAGGCAGGGTGGTGGGATTTCCTGGAGAGGTATGCAGTTACTCCTCTACATTCCCCCCTCTGGTCGAGTCCGCGACCACCTCTTCAATGGTTTCCAGATCCTGATATTTTCTCTTGAAGAAGTGTTTCTTCGGAGTTCAAATCTTCATCACCCCCCATGAGGGTGCCAGCCGATTTAACGTGTTCATCTACACTCCAGGTCATGTAGTTGCACTGTCCATTTGGATTACAACAAACCTATCATCCCACATACTTCTTGTGATTCTTGGGATACAGGAACTTTGTCCCCTCGGGTGCTACAATGCTGGCCTCTATTTATTTTCTGACATCTTTATCCGTCAATTCCTTGGGTCCAAATCCAAATTCAGCATTGATCATGATATTCATTCCTACTGCCTTCTTTGCTGTCTTCTTGCATTTGGCAATTATTATCCCGATCACACATAATCCAAACATCACCATGACTGATATTGCTCCAAGGATCTTAAATATGTTTTCCAACCACTGCGGAACCCATGAAAATAAGGATGCAAACCAACTGTCATCCGTAATGTCCTCTCTCTTGTCTTCCATCTTATTATGCAGGTTTGTTAACATGGTTATGGCCTCTGTCAGGGATCCATTCTCGTCATCATGAGAAGGAATTAATGTGCAACATGAAGACCCGCTTTTAGTGCAAACTCCTCCTTCCATCGCTGTAATCATGTCAAGGACATATCTGGGTCGCAGGTAATAATGTCCCCATAAATAATGTCCTCATACATAATGTGCCAGGAAAAGCCATTGGCAACATTATATATGGTGACATGTATGGGGATGGGTTGCGCGGATGGCGCCTGCTCAACTTGTAAAAAAAAAAAATGTCGAGGTTTTTTGTCAGGAGACATTTTATTTTTGTCAGGAGACATTTTTGCGCTGACATTATTACATGGAACTCAAATCTGCTCTACAGGGTCATTAGACGTATGGCCCTCAACTCTTGAATCTCATAGCATTCATCTTAATAGCATTGAATCTCTTTATGGGCAGTATTGATCGTCTGCAGGAGCCCCCCTCTTGGGATCTGCAACCACTTGGCATTGGCCATCGTTTGTATCCCAGGCATGAAGATAGTGGTGAAGATTGAAGCAGTCTTGCTGAAAAGCCTGTGCTCATAGGTAATGGCATCAAATGCTTCTATTGATTTGGCTCAGAAATAATTCTCTCTTCTGGTCCAATTGAGATACTCAAGTGATCTTCTTCGTCTCAAATCGGCATATGCTTTTGGAAATTCTCCAATTTTCAGGTCAATCTGAGAAATCACTAATTCTGAAACATGAATGAGTACCAAGGAGCACATTCCTCCCCAATCCTTGGGCAGTGTCATCTAGGCTCTAGACCCACAAGCCCAATATCGATCTATCATGAGGGCTGTCCGTGCTACCATCCTAAACTGACGTTTAGGCATAACTCTAATGCTTCAATATGTATTTCAAAAATACATTTTCAAGCCACCAAAATTTGTTGCAAGTCTTTTCACTCACTGCTAAAATATATATAAGGCGTGTCCACCTGAATTTCAGTCCAAGATTAATCTGTATTAACCACTGGTCGCTCTATCATCCTTCTTCATCATCGATCGGGTCTGCACATGCTGAAAATCTTATTCTTGTCTTGCTTCTGGATCGGCAACGGTGGGCTGGCGGGTCTCACCTTTGTAGGCCTTTACATCCCCTAGGTGAAGCCAAGCTTGTCTCCCTTGGACTTTCACAGCTGAAGGAGTTATATTCTCAATGCAAAAGGGACCATTAAAACATGGCTCATGCCACCTTGTAGTAAAATTCTTGATTAGGACGAGGTCTCCAACATATAACTTAGATGCCAATAGTAATTTAATTGGGTTAGTTGTTGAATGATCTTCTTCTGTGTTCTGACACCAACCCACCTTGCGCTTTGACTTGATCTGAAATGAGAGAAATGCTAGAGGTCATACATATCATACATATCAAATAGTCATGCATCTCATCACCTAAGGTTTTAGCTATACTCTGGGCATCACTTTTACTCCTAGATGGAGGTGATCAGGGCGTTCTCATATGCCACCCTGTCACTAGTTGGGGTGAGGTGATGGTCTGATCCTGGATGATTAGGATAGAGACAGGCATTATAGCCATCCCTTCTTCAAAGTCATTTTAATCTTGGCAATCCTTTGGGGGGTGCGGCCAACTGCCATGCTGTGAGGACACTTTCCCAGTAGCTCCCGAATGATCCATCCAGATCCTGGCCATAGCAGTCTGAAAAAGTGGGTAGTTATACCTAAATCACAAGCCAAGGGTGTGTGAAACAGCTGGAAGCGTAATTCTGCAGACATCCCTAGTGCGAGTGGATGAGATCCGGGAGGATGCGAGTTAGAAGATTTGGCACATCACCCAGGCTGGCAATGAAGATGGCCAGCTGGTGCACAGTAACAGCATCATAAACCCTTGAGAGCAATGGGGTTGTGCGGCGCTGAGTAAGCGTACTGCCCGGGCTACTACCAATGGGTCGGCGGCGCTTGCGGAGAGGCAGTGCGATCATCCAGATGCTCTTGGCCCTGGCGTGTGCATAGAGTGGAGGAGGAAAACAAACTGGGCATGAACCCAAAGAACGAGAAGCTGGCGCTGTGAAAGAGGAGACCGCTCCCGAGAAGCGGAGAAGACATCAAATTTCCCCTCCTCCAAGGTAGCCCGCAGAGCTGACAGGCGACAAGAAGCGAAACGTATGGGGAGCGGGTCGTGTCTCCTCACGATCATCCGCTGGAGTCTGGAGGAAGCAGCGTGTGAAAGACAGGAGTAAACCTGACAGGTTGGTGCAGCCCTTCTCCCCCATAATGATTGGGAACTGCCAGAACCATTAACTGCCCGGGCATGGTGTGTGGCGGCAAAAGGGGAGAATAAACATTATGGCCTGGTTTCGATGTGTGAGCTCCCCCTGCCTTGCATAATAGGATACTTTACCCCGCATGTGGACGTACTTGGATAGGTAGTGCAGTCTGGTGGTGTGACGGATCACCGAGGGACGTGGCCTGACAGTGCAGCGCAACCTCAGCTCCCCCTCCTTCACACACAACAAATAACACATTCCGCACAAGATGGCTAGGCAGCGCCTGTGGGCCGAGTAGATACTGCATAAGGCTGAGAAAACCATAAAGAATAATTTACTTTCATAAGGATCAAAGCCAGCAGCAAGTGCTTACCCATAGTAGCAATCAGCTGAACTGCAACAAGGGACACAGTGCCAACAGGCCCGAGGTAGACAAGAAGCCACGAGCAGCACACCTGATACAAATAGCTATGGGGGTCATCGTCACATGAACCCAGGCCAGCCTTTACACAGTGCATCCAGGAGCTTGTGCCTAAGAACATATAACTAGTGGTCCAGTACCATAATTTCCCACAAAGACCCAGTGGCTCCCTAGGATTTCACACATGCCATCTGAAGAACGAAGGCAGAAATCCAAAAAGCCCACGCTAGATAACTTTGCGAAGACAGGAAGCATCATGATGCAAACCCCTGCTTCCGCGCACCTACAGGTTGACAAAATGGAACACGCAGGAAAGGATCAGCCTGTACAGTCATTGTCGGACAGGACGGGGACACTAGAGAAACAGGTAGACTGAAATACAACTCAGCTCCAAAACTCTATGAAAATGACATCCATAATGCAGCCACAAATAAAGAACTTGGAGGGGAGAGTAGAGGATGTGGAAGGGGGAGCTCAGAGAAACAACATCAGGGTCGTGGGCCTCCAGGAGGGGGAAGAAGGAGCAAACCCTACAAATTTTAAAGAAAACATGTTACTTCAAGAAGTGGGCCTAGGTATCCTGACGCAGGAATTCAAATTTGAATGAGCACACAGGTCTCTGGCCCGAAAGCCTCCACCAGGAGCAGCTCTGCATTCTATAATTGCAAAGATCCTGAACTATAAAGCCAGAGAAAATCCTGGACTTCTTTAGAACAGGAGGCATGATACAGCGAGCGGCGGCAAAAATCAAGGCGTACCCCGATTACACCCTCCAGGTACAAAAATCCAGAATGCTAATTTGCCTCTGTTAAGCAGAGACTACAAGTGTCCACTCTGAAATATATGCTGCTGTATCCGGCAAGGCTTAAAATTATTCATAATGGGCACACTTTTATTTTATGCTCCCGAGGACGCCCACAAGTGGATGGATTGAATGGAAGGAAAAATTGATGAAGCTGCTAGGAAATAACCCATGATCTCCTAATTGGTCCAACGAAAGTTGCCACGATATAGCGTATAGACCCACATCAGAGCTACGACACTGACTGATTCAAGAACTCTAGGCCAAAGATATTACAGAACATGGGAACTAAAACTGCTTACCCCCTGCAGTTACAGGGGAGGACGTGGTAAAGAATAGCCCTCTATCCACGATTTTGGTTAGTTTGGATACTACTGGTTACATATCCGCCTGCTCTGAAGGTGGACAGGACTGGTTAGGCTTAAGTGAAAAGCAGGGATACCTGAGCATGTGGAACATGGCTGTGCAATTGTTGGAAAGTTAAAAGGTAGGCGCGGGTAGGAGGAGTTAGGAGGGGGAAAGGGAAGTTAGGGACTTAGGGAAATGTTTGAAGTTAGCTGCCACAGTCATAAGATATATTACAGAAATAGGAGACAAATGCAAGTGGCTTAGGAAGTACTGGATCAATGGCAGGGGACCTTAGAGAGATCACTTGGAACGTCAGGGGCCTAAATAACTATATCAAGAGAAACCGCATAAGGTCTTATTTATG
This sequence comes from Ambystoma mexicanum, assembly GCF_040938575.1. Classification (NCBI taxonomy): domain Eukaryota; kingdom Metazoa; phylum Chordata; class Amphibia; order Caudata; family Ambystomatidae; genus Ambystoma; species Ambystoma mexicanum. The sequence continues at coordinate 563,126,401 of NC_090921.1, forward strand.
CTGCCAGAAAGTAGATGTTGCCCTGTTCGAGGAAACACACCTAACACCAGAAAAACACAGGGTCCTTACCTCCAAATGGAGCGGCAGCATGACAGGGTTGACCTATTCAGCTTATGCTAGAGGGGTACTCATACGGATTGCCCCGTCAGTGCCCTTCCGAATCCTCAAAAAGGTCACAGATAGAGAAGGCTGGATGGTCTTGGTTCATGTGAGAAGCGGGAGATCTGCTTTGTTAATACCTATGCCCAGAACCACAATGCAGGAGGGTTCTTCTGCTCTCTGTACCCCAAATTAGGCCCCTATAGGCACTGTACCATGATCTGGGGGGGGACTTTAATTGTACTAAAGATCCTAGACTAGACAGGTCTGATTCTAAATACGTGCACCCGGCCCCACAAGCTAAGGCACTCAACGCACTAGTAAAAGCCTTTAAACTAGTAGACATGTGGCGTAGCATCAACCCGCAGACTCAGAGAAATTCTCACTATGCAGCACCCCAAGACTTACACACTAGATTAGATTATATCTTCACAGGTGTAGAGATGATGGGGGAAATATTACAAGCAGATTACAAAGCAAAAGTACTGTCAGATCATGCACCGCTGCTGATCACATGGCAGTTACTACCTTCAAGAGCCTGTATCCCAACGTGGAGGCTGCGAGGAGAGGCATTGAGAGACAATGCATTTAGAGAACATCTTCGGGAGGGCATAGCAGACTAGTTATCACACAACACAGGCAGCGTAGCGTCGGCTGGGACAATATGGGAGGCATTTAACGTGGTGATAAGAGGATTGGCTATATCCAGGATAGGAGGTATGCAGGCCACAAAAACAAAGGAGTTGGTTAGGGCAGAAGTAGCATTAGAAGAAGAGGAGTGACGTGAGGGAGAAGTGGGGAACTGCACGTCAGAATCGAATAGGTTGAAACATGAATGTATTAAACATTGGGACAGGCTCTGCAAGCTTAGTTACTCAAAATACATAGAAAAAGAACATGCTGAAGGATACGAACCGGGGAGACTGCTTGCCTGGTTGTATAAGAATGACACACAGCGCCACACAATCAGATCGATGGTAGGTGATGATGGCAAGTTACGAGTAACACAATCCAAGATAAACAAAAGTTTTGTGGAATATTATAAGTCCCTGCATGATGACTCCTCGGCAGTGGAACTATCAGATATGGAGGAAGCCCTTGCACAAATAGAGCTTTCCAACTTAGACGCCAGGGCAGCCAAATTGTTGGAACTCCCCAGAGGCAAAATGCCAGGCACGGATGGCTTACCTGGTGAATTTTATAAAATATATGTCACAGAACTAGCACCTCCACTATTGGCCATGTTAAATGAGGCTTTCAAACTCGAAGTCCTCCCAGCATCATTCAGAGAATCAATTAGTATGCCTCTTCTTAAGCCTAATAAACCCGAAACGGACTTCAGGTCGTATAGGCTGTTCTCTTTACTGAATCAAGATGAGAAGATACTTACGGTGCAGCTTATGAATAGGTTGAAAGCCTCAATGGCCGCACTAATAAACCCAGACCAAACAGGATATGCACTAGGGAGAAACATTAAAAGCAACCTGCGCAGGTTGCATCATATAATAGACTACACCAAGAATAGCACGGACCAATATGCAGTAGTTTAACTCAACGCAGTTAAAGCGTTCGATTCAGTGAGATGGCCCTGGCTAGTAACCACTTTGAAGAGATTTGGAGTAGGCCCCAATTATATAAAATGGGTCCAACTACTGTATAGCCTGCCCGTAGCCAGGGTCAAAGCGGGTAGTCATATATCAGAACAATTGGTCCTGAAGAAAGGCACAAGACAAGGTTGCCCTTGGTCGCCTATGCTTTTTGTCCTAGCGTTGGAACCGCTAGCTGTGTACCTCCAGAAATAATTTATAGAGGCGGGAATCAATGTGCAAGGCAAGTGGCACCTAGTTTCCCTATATGCTGACTACATGCTGCTATATCTACAGCAACCTCAGACTAATTTAGAATACATACTAGAAGTATTAGAACGCTATGCTGAACTCTTGGGAATTAAAGTAAGTACACAGAAGTTGAGTTTGTTCCCGCTGGCAGGATATGAGTGTAAGACAGCTAGGTCGCTACCTGTGCTTCCGATTAAGTGGACAAAGGACAACTTTCACTACCTGGGAGTGGAGATATCACATGACCCTAGGGATGAACATGCACACAACGCACTGAAGGTAGGTAGTGGGCTGTCAAAATCTATGAACTTTTGGGCTAAACTTCCCCTTTCATTGATCGGCAGGGCTTCACTTATAAATATGGTAGTCCTCCGGAGGCTTCTCCACTGCTTTACAAATATTCCATTGTACATCGCCCAGAGTTTCTTTAAACAGCTCGACACTTTATGTAGGAGTTTTGTGTGGTGTAATGGTAGGTGCAGACTGGGTGCAGACTGGGCCTGACTAAATTGCAAGGCACATATGACCAAGGTGGTATACGGATTGCAAACTTTGAAATGTATTATGTTGTGAGCCAGCCACCATTTGTAGCAGGATGGCTGTCAGAGGAACCGACCCAAGACACCCCTCTGTTGCAAGCAGCATGTAGCCCAATATTTTTGAAAGAGGTAGTCTGGATACAAGATGCATGTGTCTGTAACCACGCCCCTCCTACTCACATTAGGGAAAAGTATGTTGTGTAGGGCATGTAGGTTGATGGGAATAATTACGCCATACTCCCCCTAGGTCCCTCTGGTGGCATTGAACGCTGATAGCCAACAGCAGAGGTCTATGGTGTGGAAGCATTGGGAGCCCATGGGAGTGGCCACAGTGGGGGACCTCCTGAACGATGGGAAACTTCAGGAGTTTAACACACTAGCTGCTGCAACTGGCTTACACACAGGCCACAAATTAACACATGCTTCCCTCCTGCATAGCATAAACCTAAGGTGGCCTTCTAGGGGAGAAGAGTTTCAGGAAATAGAGGGGATCGAAAAAATCTATGACACGCAGTGTCTATGATTTATGAACTAATTATGAGCCAACAGATTAGCACTAGACTAAGCTGGGAAGAAGACCTTCAGGAGTCCTTTGGGGAAGGAGTGTGGATGCGGGTGCTATTTAACCACAAACAGGTATCTAGAAATGCAAAATTACAGCTTCTAAAAACTGTATGTGTCTCCTCGGCATACCTGACCCCTAGGAGAATGTCAGGGTTCAATAAAACAGCAGAACAACTTCTTCCGAAATGTAAATTGGTTAATGCTGATATGGTTCACATGTTCTGGGCATGTCCTAAGGTGGCACAATACTGGAATGAGGTAGCACGGTTATTGTCAAAGGCAGATGAGGGTTTGAGCGTGCACTCCCCTGTAGCTTGTTTGTTGTGGGGTTTTCCTAGGCCCAAGGATTTAAGACACAAGTGCAAACTTAAAGACCTAGGGTATACATTGGCAAAGCAAAGGATTGCAATGGATTGGAAAAAACAAACTGGTCCTGACGCCAGACAATGGTGGAGGGACCTGGAAAAATGCACAATAGCGGAGACTGCTGTATGGCAAGATGCGGCATGCCTGGACCAAGGAGGAAATAATACAGACATTGCCTCCTGGAGAACAATGCTTTGCAAGTTGTTCTGAGATGAACAAGAACAACCAAACACAGAGCCACAGATCTAGGACCCTATAGCTGGAATCTAAAGCGACCGTAGAGTTAAGAGGGCAGAATGATAATTGAACCTGCAGGATTATACAAAATGTGGCAGCTGGGGGAGAGGGGAGGGATAGGGAAGGGAAGAGCCTGGGCATACTGGTAGAAGCAGTATAATGTGTGGTTAAAGGTCATGTCTTTAAGTTGTAAAAGTTAATAAAACGAATTAAAAAAATGAAAATACAAATCTTCTCAATTTTTTCTTTAAAGAGGCCATTGAGTCTCTCACTTATTCCATTAGCTTGCAGGTGATCAGCAGAAGAAAACATATGTTGAAAATTCAATAGAAGTCCTACCTGTTCAAATAGCTCATTAACAAAATGTGGCCCATTGTCGGATCTCAGCACTTCAGACACACTCCATCTTGGGAAGACTTTGCGCACTAAAAACCTTTCTGTGCAAGTGGCATCAGGGTGTGTACACCGACCTGCCCCGATCCACCTCGTACAGGGACGCACCACCACTAATAGATACCCATATGCATGACACACCTGCAGCATATCAACATAGTCAATATGTAAATGCTGAAACGGACCATTCGGTTTAGGTATCACCCCTCTAATCATTCTCAGTGTATGCCCAGCAATAAACTTTTAACACACAATGCAGTTTACCATACGTTGCTGGAACAACGTGTTCAAACAAATTCGGAATTAACCAGTTTTCTGCAATCGTAGCAGCAAGACTCTCTCTAGTTACATGTCCGAGGTAATGCAGTTGTTCAAGGGCAACCTTCAATAACGCTACTGGCATCACTGGCTTTCCAGTGCTGTCTTGTTGCCATCATACTTCTGTGGGGGATAAGGAACACCCCCTTTGTTTCCACAATTCCTTCTCTTCCTGCAGTGCACTTCCTTGAATCGCCATTAGTTGGGTTATCGATAATTTATTCAACCCTTCTTGCACTAACTTGGTTATGACTACTTTTTCTTTAACATTCTCAGTATCAAAACTCGAAATGTCAGGGGAATATGCAACCCTTTTGGCTTCTTCTTCTGCGGCTTCATTCCCACAAGAGATCAAATCTGTTCGCTTAGCGTGCGCTGCACATTTAATGACCGCTATGGCTACTGGGAATTGTAGTGCCTCAATAAGCCTATCCAATAAGGATGCATGCTGCACTGGAGTGCCATCTGCGAGAGGTAGCCCCTCCTCTTCCAACATGCAAGCCTGCATGTACGGTTGACATCACCTAGATGGAGTCACTGTTCACTGTCACTTCCTGTCCTTCGTGTTTCTCGAGCGCGACAATGAATGCTACTAATTCTGCCGTGTGTGCTGAAAAGTGAGACGGTAGTCTTGCACGTGCTACAACTTCAAATTCTCCATTTAACCTGTGTCTTATCATTGCAGCGCCTGAATGCCTTTCCCCGGTAGTCTGATCAATTTTCAAAGAAGCATCAATAAAGAGAATTTCCCCTCCCGCCAAAGAGTTTTTCTTCACACTGGGTATATCATCATAACATTCAACATAATTAGCACAATCATGCACACGTTCACCTTTTTCTATTGGCCCAGCTATAAACGTGTCAGGATTCACTATTTTATGTCTTACAATTTTAATCATTGGGTTCAAAATCATTAACTCATATGCTGAAGCTCTTTGAGATGTCAATGTGCCTTTGGCTTTCTCTAAAATGGCAAACAAAACATGTTCCACGAAGAGGGTCATAGAACAGCTCATGACAATACTTGTAGATTGCTGAATCGCGAATGTGGCAGCAGCCAATGACTGTTCGCAAGGAAAGTGTCCTCTCATAACTGGGTCTAAAATCCCACTGTAATATGTTAAAGGTGTGCACCCCAATGCAGTTCTCTGTGTAAGCAGTGCTGTCATGACTGTCCCATTTGTGTGCAAAAACAAATAAAGTTCCTCAGCATAATTGGGAATTCCCAAAACAGGGGGTGTACACATTGCTTTTGTTAGTTCCTCAAACCCTTCCTCCATTTCTTACGTCCATTCTATTTTTACTTTTTCCACCTGTGCTTTCTTTAGAGCTTGCAAAAGTGGTCTTATGGTCTTGTGTTCATACTGTAATCAAACACCCAGGCTCTGACATAGTTGCATAATCCCATGAACTTTTGCATCTGTTTCACTGTATTTGGTTTTGATGTTTTCGGCTCTTTTAGGTGTCACTTTCTTTCCTTCATGTGAAATCAATTGACCTATGTATAACACCTCTTCTTGCTTGACACTGGTGGTGCCTGTCTGACAAGCCCTTCTTGAGCACTCTGGTTCCCAATTTGGGCACCTTGAAACCCACCTTGATTATTTTGAAATCCTCCTCCTCTTCCTCTATAGCCTATACCTCCGCCTCGTGGCACAAACCCATATCCACCTCGATCCATCAGGCGTAGAGTACTCTCTTGCGTTGTACCCACTGCATTCCCAGTCCTTCCCCGCTTGTCAATACCACCCCTTCTATGGCAAATTTTGACCGGTTTTTGTGAACTAACTTGGTGTCCTCAATTTTCCTCATCTTTCTTCTTATTTTTCTCTTGTAATAACCGACAATGATGTACTATTGTCAACTGTATTTCAGCCCAAGGCTTTGCTCCCATACCCACTTTTTTTTCATCTGTCTCTGTACTGGCTGAAGCAACCCCTGGCATAAAATGTGGTAAAATAATGCCACTGTCTTTTTCCATGGCTCACAAGTTTCAAGCTGCCACTTCTCCTGAATATCCTGAATGGAAGCAATAAGGTCTTTATCTTCCTTCATCTTACGTGTCATAATTTCCCCCATATCTGATGTGTAAGGATCCTGTACCCTGAGTGCTCTCCAAACATCTGCTCTACAATTATTAAACTGCGCTCAATCATGCATGGTATTCTGTGCGGTCACACTTTAATACCCCGCTCTTCTCCATATGTCATCAGCTCTCTCCCCAAAAATAGCTGCCAGGAGACCTTTTATGTCCCCTATGGCCAACCTTTTTCCTCCTGTCATTTTTTCTAATTTGTATATCCATTTCCCAGCGCCCGAAATCAAACTTGGGACCTTACACCTTAAATGATCCTTGTCCATCTGCAGCCATGGAATATACTGTGGTCTTGCTCCACCTTTTTCCAATAAGAGAAACTGCGTAAACCCTGCCCCACTTAACCTGCTCACAAATGGTGGTGACTCTCCCTTCTCACTGTACGATCGTCCTCGGGGACACTCAGGATATGCTATGGGATCTGGCGTCCTATCCTTAGGTTGCTCCAGATCTGACCATCTCACTTCTTTGTCTAATTGCAGGCTTCTTTCAGGGACACACGCGCTCCCACCACATACCTCAAGGGTAGACTCTCTTTCCTCGTCTGACATGTCCTGTCCCCAACTAATGTGACTATCATCCCCTTGACCCTTATTTAGATTCAATCTAATTAAAGACAATGGTCTTTGTGATCAGGGCATTGAAGATCGTTCATTGTTCCCTCGAATTTCATACTTGCTTTTTTGCCTCAACTGTTGATAGACCTTATCGATCCTTTCTCCGATGCTTTCTGCATCAAATCTTTCTTCGTCTAATGCAACTCTAGATGCCCCTGGCTTTGCTTCCTTTATCGGAAGGAACCCTTCTATTCTATCCCATCGTATTTCTGGCCTTGGCTATACTGGTTCTTTACGAGTGAGACTGGTATCAAGACCTTGTTGCCTCCTTTTTCATTCCATTTCTTTGTCTACCTCTCTTCGCTTTCTCACATTCCTTCTAATTCTTTCTTCCTCTTGCCCTCATTCTCCCCGTCTCCTTATTGCTTCCCTTCTTTCCTCTTCTTCCCTTCATATCTGTAATCTTGTATCCCTTAGTCTTTGCTCTTCCTCCTCTTCTTTCTTCCTTTCCTTTCTATCCCTTTCTTTTATCACTCTCTGTCTATTGTCATACTTTCTTTGTTCTTCTGCCTGTTCTTCGTTTCCCTCTTGTGCCTCCTGATATATCTGTTCTCTTCGCTCCCTGCTCTTCCTTTTCTGCTCATCTTCTCTCAACATCTTCTCTCGTTCCTTAGCCTTTCTTTCCTGTTCATCCTTATGTTCTCTTTGTCTAACTTCTTTGATACTCTTCCCATCTATCTTAAGTGATATCTGTCCTCCCATCCATTCGTTCTGCACGTAGGCTATCTCGTCAGCTTTATCCTTTTCTCCTTTCCATCTCTTAACTTCCCTATCCATTTATGTTGACAATTTCGACCATTCACTCTTTTCTAATTTGTCTTTTATGATCTTTTACCTTATTCTCCTCTGGACTATCGTCACTATTGTAAACTGGGGGTTTGTATATCGGATTACTATACCCTGGCGCCGCTTTCAACTCCTTTAAAGGGTACAACCCTATTTCTTCCGTGCTAGCGCCTTTTACTTCGGGCGAGGTAAGTGGAGCTGAATGCTCAACACCTTCCTCCTTTCGCTGACCAAGCATCCACTCCTCAAGTGGAGGGTCTTCCCTTTCTTCCTGGTACATTTTCCAGAGCTCTAAAATCGTTAATCTAATTTCTTCCCCGTGTACGCAGCGTTCAAGTACGTGGTCATGTGTTGCAATACCACTTTTGACAATGATCCCCCTTGTGGCCATGGCATGAACATTTTATCTGCTGTATCTTTCACCCATTCTGCACTAGACTGTTTGAGCTTGGGCATGTGCTTTGGTAATGTTTTACATCAGTGCATCAGAGGAGTATCTCCCATAATAACAAGTCTCAATTGACTGTCAATACTTACCAGACTTATGAAATGACCTTTATAATTGTGTTTAAATCACCACATTTTCAATGCCTTTTAAGCAACAAATATGAGCATGCACCATCAATCGCTGCTCAGGCCTCTAATTTCTTGATTAACTATCTCTTCTCTTGCTTGGCTATCTCTTCTCTTCATTGGTGCCAATCACTTCGCTATGCTCAATCACTGTTGTTTCTCAATGTTTTCAATGACTTCACAACTTCTATCGCTGTTTGATATTTTTACTCAACAAACAACATACAGACTAGTCGACATTACACAAACACATTAACAAACACTGTGATCACCTTTCTTTTCTCTTGCCTTTTCTTTATACCCAATGCAGGGTTTGAGACGTCACCCTACATAATTCTAATTACGCGTTTTAAGGTTCTGCTCTACCCTGTTGGGATTTGAAATGTCTCCTTCTGAAACTCCCCTGAATCAGTACTCCGATGCAATACCTTTTCTTCACACAATATTTCCCATTACTTAAATTAAAAATGATCACAATCCCATCCCCTTCATTTGCCATATTCCTTAGTCTACTCACCATTCGTTCGTTAATCGCCTCGAGGCCTTCAGTATCGATTCCTCCTTCAATCCGATGACTTTGCTTTTCATCCGCAGTGCGCCCTTGGAAACTGAGCAGGGATTTCATCAAAGGGGGACATGCCAACCGTCTCGGTTCTTCTTGCAAGTTTATTTCTATCGGCCGCTCTCCACAGGAAACCCTTCCGGCTAATGGCGGAGGATACTCGATCATCCGAAAGACTGGGGACAAACTCGTTTGGATCTTTTCCAACCATCCGCACCACTACCACGTGAACTTATGGTTCTTTAGCAACGTGCATGCAATGGATGGGGTTCACAGAATACCTCTGAGTCCAAATAATCAAACCAACTCAGGAAGATGGCAAAGGTTTCTGTTTTATTAACAATTATCTAAAACCGGGAGGTTACAACGAACATCAACAGATGTTCAATCAGTTCTCGATAAATTTCTCATAAAACATACACTTTATACTAAAAATATGTCACAAGTGACATCATACTACGTGGCAAATAAGAAAAACCTACAGTCGATTATAATTGGTTAGAGGGGAACATCTAAGTATACTTTCTATAAGGACTGGGACTGTGATTGGCTGTCTACTGTCAGGTGGACAACGTATACCTACCTCGAAAACATGTAATCTTCAACACTGTTAAGTACACAGTTGATCTTTGTCTCTCAAACTATAGACCTTTTATCATATGGCCCTCTACAATTGGTTGGCACTCTTGTGCCATGTCTGGAACATTTGGTTCACTTAGCAGCACGTAACCTCATAACCAGGTGCCAGGAGGTGGACTTGACTTTACCTCCCCACCCAATTAGCCCAATATCTCTCATCAATAATGCCTTCTGCCATGCAGATTGTCTTTGAACTTGGCCTTGCAAAGTATCCTTGTCTGCGGGAATATATGGGAGTACAGGCTTTCACTATCGTTGTTCTAGGACTGCAAGCTCAACTCTATTTCCATCCTCAGCTCATGTGACAGGAGACCTTGATTTGGTCTATTCTTCAGCATTTAAATGTCTTAAATAAATAGAACTTGGCACTCTTGGTGTTCTTTCTTTGGCCCTTAATAAGGGATGATTCATCCTTCTAACATTTATTGCTTTCAAGAATAGATAACAGACCATGGCTGTTTCTGTTTTGATGCCAGGCCAGACCGCCTCGCCAGGCTCTTCCACAATCTCAGCTTATTATTGCTGCAACACAATTCTCGGCCTTTCCTCTCCATGGGTTTCAGCTTACTAAATTAATGACACTGATGTCCAGTTCCTATACAATGGCGGCTTCCCCTGCAGTCTATTCACTACGTATAGCCAGCTTCTATGATCACTTAGTCTACTGGCGTTTCTGCGTCTGTACAGTTATTGAACGGTTGCATTTCTGTAGCACTTTACAGGCGTGCAATCTTCTTTTTTACATATGAAAGTTTACTCAATTTTTTACTTCGTCATCAGTTTCTGTAAGATCCATATATTCTCTTCAGCCAGTATTCTCTGTGTGTCACGCTCGTCTCTTGTGATGTTACTATCTTCTCTTTCACTCTTTTCATAATCCTTCAGGGAGTTCCTCCCTCAGATTGTCATCTCTTCGGGGATACATTCGATAGGGGTTTCTCAGTGGATAACTTTTCTCAAATACTCACTGTGGTATTTGCACAACTGCTGGTGTCAAACATGGTGCAGTCTCCAACTTCAAACATATAGGAGGCAGGGGGGTGGGATTTCCTGCAGAGGCATGCAGCTTCTCCAATACAGGATCCTTAAAAGCAATCATGACCCGTAAATGTGGGTATTCACCCCAACAGTCTTTATTGTACAATAATTAAGTAATGTGCAGTAGTCATCCTTTAAGTCGCTACCCACCCCAACTCTGAGCAATAGCCAATATTCACTGCAAGAGGCACTAGCCAGTTTCACTGGCTTCCAGTTGCCAGGGGCTACAGCACTTTCACCCGTTGCCTCTTTTTTTACCCTATAGACATCTGAGAGCCATGCACTCTTCTCTTCCCACTCACACTGTTAGAATTTCCTCCTAACCATTACCTATAGTTGAGGGGCATCTGTTACATAAACTATTCTCTGGGAATTTGAAGAAAGGGAAGGTATGCCTACTGAGGATGCATTGATAATGAAGCATACATTCATGTACTGCCAGGTTTTTGGTCTTAATTTGTGGCAGAGGGCCTGTGCGACATCTTTAATCTAAGATGGTGGCCTACGTTTTTGAGCTGTAACTGCTTTTAGGGAGGTTCTATGAAAAATTAGCTAAGTAGGTTTCTTGTTAGCATGATCAAAGGAATAGAAAAGTTCATAGAAGGAATCTTTTGATATCTTTTACCATTGCTGAGATATAGCCTCGTAAATGTATTTATTTTTTTATTGGTCATTTATATAGCGCCTATACACTTAAATAAGTGTTTCAAACCGCTCCAACGCAGGGTGAGTAGTTAAACAAAAACAGAATTGACAATCTTAAAAGGCATTGGAACATTCAGAATGTGCAAGTGCTATGCATTTAGAGGTACGACATAGAACAAAGAGGAATACTAACTGATTACAACATATAACAAACAATATTGTACGTGCCTGATGATCGTTTGAACAATACAACAGCTATACGTGGAGTAAGGTGAGGGGGTTGGGGAAGTGGAGGGTAAGAACAGACAAAACAATGAGACCATCAGACATGCCAATAGCGCTTCTGATAGTGATAAGTGCATGAGACCTGTAGTAGAAGAGGAGTAGGGGGAGGGAGGAGAGAGGGGAGAAGATGGGAAGGCTATAGGTAGAGAAGAAGAAAGTAGGGTTAGATAAGGGGAGGGAAAGGGGAGTGAAGGGAGATTGAACAAACCACAGTGAGAATGTCCAGGAGCACACATAAATAATGCAGCAATGGGGGTGTATAGATGTAAAATCACCACAGTGTGAAGGTCCAGGGGCACACACAAATGTTGCAGCAATGGGGGTGCATAGATGTAAAATCACCATAGTGTGAAAGTCCAGAAGCACACACAAACAATGCAGCAATGGGGGTCCATAGATGTAAAATCACCACAGTGTGAAGGTCCGGAGCACACACAAATGTTGCAGCAATGGGGGTGCATAGATGTAAAATCACCACAGTGTGAAGGTCCAGGAGCACACACAAATGTGGCAGAAATGGGGGTGCATAGATGTAAAATCCACACAGTGTCAAGGTCCGAGAGCACACTCGAACTTTGCACCAATGGGGTGCAGCGATGTAAGGCACAACAACTACCACCAAAGCATGATGTGAGAAAACGGATGTGCATTGCTGTGAGGTCAGAGAGATCAGGAGGGGAGATGGAGGGCAGATAACCTGACGGGGGATAAACGCCACCAGTATTAGAACGTGGGTGTGAGCTGAGATGAACACGTGGCACTCTTATCTTAGGCTTCTCAACGGGGAAACGGAGCGTGGAGCTGTTCCGATCAGCTGATGATGCCAGGTTTGAAGAAGGTTGATGGGTCCCCCCATTCCCGGAAAGGGCCAGACAGTGAAAGCAATGGCCCTTAGAATAGGCCCTTTGAGAGGACCGGCGATCGCCTGCCGGCAACGCTTCCCTGTCTACTGTTGTTCTGGAGGTTGGCCAATCACAGCGAGCCTCCAATGCAGGCCAGGAGGAAGACATCAGCTGTTAATGTTGCCGACCAATTATTGCTACTTCATTGCAAACCTTCTGTAAATAGGTATTCCAGAGGCCTGAGGTTCGTACTACACAGTCACCATTCAGCAGAATGCCCAGGCCCAACGAACCCTCCCCTGGCAATGACAGAGGACTTAGCCAAAGGCAATTTAAAACTGTCCTTTATTTTCCATAATAGACAGGGATCATACAAGAAAATTAATTTCCAGCAATCACAGCTCCTGAGCCCGTGTCAGGGGTTTTTGTTAGCAAATTTCAACACAACTTAGAACCATTCCCCAAAAACCTATGAGCCCATTCTATTGGGTGGCTGGGGTGGTAGTGCCTATACAAGGCACCTATAGGTGTTAGTTTACTGGCCCTTTCATGTCAGGTGGTCTCGCCTGAGACTACCTCAAAAACTATCTATTACATTTTTGCAAGGTTGTGGGCCTACCATTGGCCCTTGCCCGTTACCCTCCACCCTAGGATTTGTATTCCCAGATTGGCTGGAGTGGGTCTCCTCAATCCTGGGACCCGCTCTGTTCTCAGCACTCTGTGTACCTTCTCAAGTTGATGAGAAAGACTATGGGCTTCATTACGAGTCCGGCAGTAACCCTGTCAGTGCTACCGTTGGGTTGCCGCCGGACTCGTAATAATTTACCGGCGGCTGACTTCCCGGTGCCACTGGTTCATTACTAGTCCGGCTGCCCGAGAAGTCAGGCACTGGTAAATTGTAAGTCCCCATTCCCATAGAGTCCGATAGGACTCTATGGGAGTGGGGACACAGAAGTGCCAGGGTCAGACCTGTCGGGCACAGCGGCCACGTCAGGCAAACACGTTGTTTTCCGGTCTGGAAACAAGGGTGCCAGTGAGCTTACCAGAATCTTTGTTTCCGGACCGGCAAACTTAGAATGAGGCCCTATGTGTCCCAATTGTTGCCACTGATATATCCAACTAGCCTGAGAGAGTGTCTGTGAAATGCAATGTGTGTTGGGCAACACATGTATCAGTTCTCATCTGCTATGCTATGGGATCTGGAGTCCTGTCCTTAGGTTGTTCTATCAGACCATCTTACTTCTCTATCTGATGGCGTGCATCCTTCAGGCCCACGTGCGCTCTCTCTCCCTCCTCTTCACAGAAGGTTTCTCTATCTTCGTCTGACATGTCTAGTCCCCAACTAGTATGGCTCTCGTCCCTGTCATCTTTATTTAATGTCAGCCTGTCTAACGAGACAAAACTGCTCGAGACAAACGGGCTTCCTTCTTTGCCTCACCACTAGGCAATTATAGATCAATCGTCTTTTCCCCATTTCCTGTTTCACCTTTCGCCCTCATCTCCTGATAGGCTTTATCGATTCTATCTCTGATGCTTCCTATCTCAAAATTCTCATCTAGGCTTAACCTAGATGGTCCTGCCATTACTTCCTGTGGCAGGAGAAACTCCTCTAGATTTATTCCAAATTGTTCTGCCATTCCTCCCTGTGCCGGGAGGAAATTCTCTATATATGATTCCATGATATTCCTGGACTTGCTTCTATTAGCTCTTTCTGAATGTGATCAATGTTGCGTGCCCTGTGTCTCCTTTTTTGCTCCATTTCTTTATCTAATTCCCTCAGTTTCTTGGCTTCCCATCTAACTCTTTCCTCCTCTTTTCTCTTCCCTACTTTCGTTTGCTCTACGCACTTCCTCATCTCTTCGTCTCTGCATTCTTTTATCTCATAGTTTCTATTCCTCTTCTCTCTTCTTTTCCAACCTATCTTGTTCTTCAAGCGTTCTCTGCCTCTTGTCATACTTTCTTTGCTTTTCTACCCTTTCTTCTTTTCTTAGCTGCTCCTCCTGATACATCTGCTCTCATCTTTGTCTATTATTTTCCTTGTTATCATCTTCCTTTAATCTTCTTTCTCGTTCCCTGTCTTTTTTATCTTATTCATCTTGGTCTTCCCTTTGCCTAACCTCCTCAAGGCTTTTTCCATCAAGCTTTAATAATATCTGTCCACCCATTCATTCATTTTGTACGAGCATAATCTCGTCAGCTTTATCATTTTCTCCTTTCCATCTTTTAATCTCCTGTTCTGTATCTAGAGATACGTTTGGTCATTCACTTTTCTCTTCCTTGCCCTGTAAGACCTTAAAGATCTCTTCCTTTCTTCTATTGTCTTCTTGACTGTTGTCACTAACATAAGCAGGCGGTTCATATATTGGGTTACTATACCCTGTCGCTGCTTTCAGTTCCTTTAACGGATATAGTCCTGCATCTTCTGTACTATCGGCATTTACTTCCGGTAGAGTAAGGAGAGCAGAAGGCTCAACACCTTCCTCCCTGCTCTGGTTAAGCATCCATTCCTCAGGGGGCGTATCCTCCAGCTCCTCCTGGTACATTTTCCAGAGAGTTAAATAGCGGACCTTTTGTCCAATTTCTGTCCCGTGTACGCTGTGTGCAAGTATGTGGTCATGTGTTGCAATACTGCCTTTGCCAGTGATCCCCCTTGTGGCTACAGCATGAACATTTTATCTGCTGTGCCCTTTACCCATTCTGCACTGTACTGTTTGAACTTGGGCATATGTTTCGGTAGTGCCTTGCACATGTGCATCAGTGGTGTAACCTCCCCCATTATGACAAGTCTCAATTGACTGTCTATACTTACCAGTGATTTTACACAAAATATGTTTCAAGAAAATAACAAATATGAGCGCACACCAACAATCGCCACTCAAAGCCTCTACTTATCAATAATCCCAATCTATATGATTGGCACCGACAATGACCTAAGATAAATAATAACCTTTTTCTCTACGTAACACAGCCTATCTTTGTTGCTCTTCGACACTCTTTAAATACAAAAAATGTAAAGACAACCAAACAAACTAGTCGACTCTTTACATGCACACCATGATATATACTCCTCTCTCTCTTAACCCCAAAGATACTCCGATAGGAGTTTGAATTGTCTTCTCTCACACATTTATCTGTGTGCAGCCTAGTTTTACCCCCTTGGGTTTTAAGACAACTCCTTATAGAATTCCTTGAACTAGGACTCTGGGCTTTTTCTTATGGAACGCTCATCGTCCAAAACACTTTTTTCCCCTTGACGCTCATCGTCTTATATCCACCAACTCTCTGTTACTCGTTTATGTGGTACCACAACCCCGTTCTCACACAATTTGCAAGTTTCCTCAATCCACTCACCATTCGCCTTTCGGCTCCAAACTCTCAGGATCTCCCCCTCCTCAATTGGCCACCGTCACCTTCGGTCCGCTCAGCGCCTGTGGAAATCAGGAGGGATTTTGTGAAAGAGTGGTCCGTCCCACCTGTATCTTCTTTACTTGCAAGTTGTCTATATCAGCCGTTCTCCACAGGAAACCTCCCGTTCCTCCCGCTGGATGGCAGAGTGTGTCCGATGTTCCAACTATTCCAAAGACCTACTTATCGATGGGCCTTATCTAACCATCCCATTTCTGCTATCAAGTGAACTGTTTTAGGTCCTTTAAGTTGAGGTAACACTCTACAGGGTGGATGGGGATGGAGAAATTACTCATACATCAATAATAAAATCGACTCAAGAAGTTGGCAAAAGACTTTTGTCTGTTTTAATAACAAAGTTTTAATAACAATTATCTATAACAGGGAGTACAATGGACATCATACAACATTTTGCAGTAAGGTCTTGTTTGCATTTCATAAAAAACATGATTATATGGTTAATATTCATCATCAGTGATATCATCCTACGTGGCATTAACTTATGGAGGGTTGTGGCTGGGTAACAGGAAACATCTACGTATACTTTCTATGAGGGTTGGTGTTGTGATTGGATCTCTACCGTCAGGTGGGTAACTCTGCCCACCCCTAGTGCAAGTCATTGTGAGTGTCATGAAATACACGTCTTATTGGGTCTCTAAACTATAGGGCTCTTTGGTACGTGGCCCTTTATGATTGGTTGGCACTCATGTACCATTCTGGAACATTCCACTCATTAGCAGCATGCATACTGGTACCCCAGGTGGTGGTGGCTCAGACTTGACCATGCCTCCCCACCAAATTAGCCCATCATCCATCATCACTCAAGCTCTCTGCCATGAGAATAGTCTTTGTACTTGGCCTTGCAAGGTATCACTGCTCCTGGGAATAAAAGTGAGTGTGGGCATGACTTTATCTTCTGGTCTCGGTGTAGCTGTCCAAAAGTCTATTTTCATCTGACTATGCGACAAGAGACCACGTTTGAGCTTCCTCAGTGTAGTTAATAATATTATATAAATAAATAAAACTTGGCATTCACTGTCCTTCCATCGCACCTTAATAAGAGCACAGCTCTCGCCTTCTCGTTCATTGTATCATTACATTATAATTAACTAGTTTCTTGGCTGCTTCACCCCTTGACACTGGGCCAAGCAGGCATCTTGATTCTCCTTCCATCCTCAGCTGGGTTTATTCTGCTGCGCCACACTGCTTAGTCCTTTTGTTCATGGGGTCCATTTTGCCCAAATACGATGTCGAACTTCCAGATTCCGATGCATATATATACCTTGGCGCATCGCCGCAATCTATTTACTACGTATAGCCATCCTTATGGTTACTTTGTCTACTTGCGTTACTGCATCTGTACAATTATAATAAAATGGTTGTCATTTTCTTCCATGCTTTTCACACATGCGATCCTCACTCTGCATATGAAAGTTTTACTTGCTTCTTACTTCGTCATCAGATTCTATATGGTCTATTCATCTTCTCTCTTGTCATCTCTTCTGTGGTGTGTCACTTTCTTCATGTGAGATACACAATTGGGTACTCCCCTTTTTTGTTGACGGGGGGTCGAATCTGTACAGTGTGAATGATTATACAATATGAACAAAGGGAGAGACAGATCGACTACCCCTCTCTAGAGGTCCCTTTCTTCATGTGACATCACCAGTCTCTTCTTTCATCCGTTTTCACATGCTCTTCAGGAATCTTTCCCAAGAGGCTGTCGGTTCTTCGTGGGTACATAAAGAATGGTCTTCTTAATGGATACTTTGCTTCAAAGGCTGCTCGTGTTATAGGCATTATTACAGGTGTCTTGCTTGTCACTATTTCTGGCTCCCAACATACAGGCAATATAGGGGCAGGACTTCCTGGTAGAGGCTTTTGGCTCCTCCTGTGCAAGGGGTTACCTCCGTGCTGTTGGCACCCCAGTGCAGCATGCATCCTTATTGGGCAGGCTTATTAAGCCACTACAACTACCCGTGGCCACAGCAGTCGTTAAATGCGCAGCTCACACTAAACAAACAGATTTTAACTCTTGTGGGAATGAAGCCGCAGACATAGAAGCCAAAAGGGTTGCATATTCTCCAGATATCTCGAGTTTTGATACTCTGAGAGTTAAGGAAAAACTAATCATGACCATGATAATGCAAGAGTCAATGACCCAATTAATGGAGATTCAAGGAAGTGCACTGCAAGGAAGAACAGGAACTATGTAAGCGAAGGGGGTGTTCTTTATCCCCAACTCAAGCATTATGGTGACAAGATAGCACTGGAAAGCCGGTGATGTCAGTGGCATTATTAAAGGTTGCGCTTGAAAAGCTGCATTACCCCGTGCATGTAACAAGGGGGAGTCGTGCTGCAACGATTGCGGAAGACTGGTTTATTCCAAATGTGTTAGAACACGTTGCATTCTTTATGGTGAATTGCATCGTGTGTCAAACGTTTACTGCTGGGCATACACTGAGAACAATTAGAGGCGTAATACCTCAACCGAATGGTCCATTTCAGCATTTACAGATTGACTATGTCGATATGTTGCAGATGTGTAATGGATATAGGTATCTATTAGTGGTAGTGTGTCCCTTCTCTAGGTGGATCGAGGCAGGTCAGTGTACACACCCAGGTCAGTGTGTAGCAAAGTTGTTAGTATGTGACATTTTCCTAAAATGGGGTGTCTGTGAAGTGCTGAGGTCCGACAATGGGCCTCATTTTGTCTTTGAACAGATAGGGCTCCTTTTAAATATTAAACACAGGTTTTCTTCTGCTTATCACCCACAAACAAACAGCATATGTGAGAGACGCAATAGCCTCCTTAAAGAAAGGATTGCCAAGATTAAATTGACATTGAAGAAGGGATGGCTATATTGCCTACCCTTAGCTTTATATGCCCTTCGGAATCAGCCTAGCTCAGACCATCACCTCACCTCTCACGAACTAGTGACAGGGTGTCAAATGAGAATGGCTATTAGACCTCCATCTAGGAGTAGAAGTGATGCCCAGAGTGTAGCTAAGATTTGAGCTGATGAACTGCATGATTAGTTGACATGTATGACCTCTAGCATCTCTTTCATTTCAGATCAACTGAAGCGTCAGGGGGGTCAGTCTCAGAACAGAGATGAAGACAGTTCAACAACTGGATCAACTGAACTACTATCGGCACCCAAGCTATATGTTGGTGATTTGATTTTGATAAAAAAACCTTACCCGGAAGAGGCATGAACCACATTTTCATGGCCCTTTTTGGATTGAAAATATAACCTCTTCAGCTGTAAAAGTCCAAGGAAGACGAGCTTGGCTTCACTTGGGCGACATGGAAGCCTATAAAGGTGAGAAACACCCTTGCACCATTGCGGATGCAGAATCATGGCAAGAAGAAGAATTTCAGAGTGTGCTGACTCGATCGATGACAAAGAAGTAGAACGATAAGGGGACCGGCTGATAATGCAGATTTTGCATTTGGACTGAAAACCGACACTCCTTATAGATATTTTAGCAGGATCACAAACCCTTGCCGAGAATCTCAGGATTCTTAAAATATGAACTTTATAATTACATTGACATATCAAAGGTATGCCTAACCGTCAGTTCTTGATCAGAAATTGGAAACAAGCTCAGTATCAAGATTCATTTCTTGGTGCATACTAGTTCTAAGTAGTTAGCCCCTATGGTTCTCACTGACAGTGATGTGCATAGGCTTTTGCTTGCTGTTTTGGGATTTATCCTTCAAGCTTATCTTGCTCTTGATAGAAGAGACATTAATATTCGTACTTGAACAGATCCTGCAATTACAAGTGTAAAGAAATGTAATGATCATAGTAAAAATGAAACATGTAGAAGCTGGCACGATTCTAGGAATTGAACACATGCAGCCAGTGCCAGGATGACGCGAAAGGTGGATGTCTATGGTCTTGTGCATAGTATAGGCCTGTATGATTACTCTTTTTGTCTTTCTATTCCTCCTCTTTCACACTCTCTCTAGTGTACTGGTACTTCTGCTGAGACAAAGGCCTCTATGTTTCTCCCCAGTATGAAAACTGCTTTTGATTCACTTCATGGGCAGTACACAAACCTTGCATATGGGAGATGTAGAAGAAATGTAGAGCAAGATAGTGAGGGGATAAATACATATCTAGACAATGCAGCACACTTTGGCAATAACATGTGGAATCAGCACATGAGAAAGGTGGGAGAGAGAACATCCAAGGAGAGTTGCTACATCTGCGCTCTCATACCCTTTGCCTTGAATACAGTACAAACTTTTATCTCTAGAGAAGTTTCAGAACGCAATGCCAGGTGCATTGTTCATCTTGCAGCATTTATGACCAAAAGACAATTCCAAGGACTACTTTATGATGGAGATCGAAATGGTTGTTTCTTTTCTAGGATGATTATATCAAGAGTACGCAGATGGAAATGGAACCTGCATGCAAGAGCAAGATGCTTACGTATCCGTCGATAGGACAGGAAGAGGTAGTCATTAAAGAGATGAAGAGAATGGACTGCCCTGATAGAACAGAAATAGCTGGATCACCTGGATGTTGGGAACAAACGCAAGTCTTATTCTATGGATGGGTGAAATCCAAGAAGGGATGGGAATAGGGACTGATGTCCTGAGCAGCTCATCTACTGAAGCCAGAATATGTGTAAAAGGTGCAGAGAGTGAACGATGGGTGTTTGAAGTCATGGGCCAAACATGCCAAGCTGCTGACATGGGTAGAAGAATGAATCGGGTCCTATCGTTGGGATCCCATTGGCGAATGCGACATTATGCTTCCGAAGACAAGGAAAGAATCATGTGGGTGATAACAAAGACTACAAAATTACAGTTGACGTTTCCAGAATGGGAGCAGGAATAGATGTTCTGATGGATCGATATTGGGCTTGTGGGCCTAGGGCCAACATGAAGTTGCACAAGGATTGGGGAGGAACGTGTTCCTTGGTGCTCATTCTGACTTGAACATTGAAGAATTTCCAAATTTGGATACCCATTTGTGAAGAAGAGGAACACTTGAATTTCTCAACCGAACCAAAAGAGAGAACTACTTCTCAGCTAAGGCAATAGAAGCATACGACTCCGTATGAACACAGGTTGTTCAGCAAGACTGCTTCAATATTCACGACCATCTTCATACCTGGGATCCAGACGATGGCCAATGCCAAATGGTTACAAATGATCAGATGGGAGCGCCTGCAGACAATCAACACCACCATAAAGGGATTCAATGCTATCAAAGAAGAGCTGAGGGCCATACGACTGATGACCCTGCAGAACAGATATGTCCTTGACATGATCACAGTGATGGAAGCATGACAAGAATGGGACATTGACAGAGGCCATAAAGTTGCTGATGAACCTGCATAACAAGATGGAAGACGAAACAGAGTACATTGCAGACAACAGTTGGTTTGCATCCATATTCTCATTGATTCCGCAGTGGATGGCAAACATCATCAGATGGTGATGTTTGGATTCTGTGTGATCAGGATAGTAATTGCCCAGTGTAAGAAGACAGCAAAGAAAGCAGTAGGAATGAAGATCATGATCGATGTCGAATCAGGGTTTAGACCCAAGGAATTGACAGATGAAGATGTCAGAAAATATATAGAGGCCAGCATTGTAGCATCTGAGGGAACGAAGTTGCTGTTTCCGAAGAATCATAAGAACTACGTAGGACATTGGGTCTATTGCAATCTGAATGGACAGTGCAGCTACATGGCCTGGAGTGTGGATGAACATGTGAAATCGGCCGGCACCCTGAGAGGGGTAATGAAGATCTGGACTTCGAAGAAGCACTTCTTCAAGAGAAAGTATAAAAATGTGGAAACCGGTGAAGAATTTGTCGATGAATTGACCAGAGGGGGGGTGTAGAGGAGCAGCTAAATGCCTCTACAGGAAGTCCTGCCCCCTGTCACCTGTATGCTGGAAGCCTAAAATTGTGCCATGCTTGACACCAACAGTTGTGGCCATTCCGTAAAGAATATTCAAAAGAAGGTACCCTCTGAGAAAACCCTACCAAATGTATTCCCGAAGAGACGACACTCTGAGGGAGGAACTCCCCAAAGAAATATGAAAAAGAGCAAAAGAGGAGCTTGTGACATCACAAAACATGAGCGTGACGCACTAAGAACACTGATGCATGATGCTTATAGAAACTGATGACGAAGTTAAGAATCGAGTAAGCTTTTATATGCGAAGAGAAGATTGCACGTGTGAAGAGCACTGCAGAAAATACAAACCGTTCAATGAATGTACAGATGAAGCAATGCAAGTAGACTAAGCGATCATATAAGTTGGCTATACATAGTGAATAGACTGCAGGCGGAGCCACCATCATATAGAAGCTGGACATCGCTGTCATGAATTTAGTAAGCTCAAACCCATGGAGAAGAAGGACCTAGAATTGTGGTGCAGTAAGAATTAGCTGAGATCGCAGACTTGAATGGTGAATCTGTCTGGCCTGATGTCAAGGATGAAGGCAGCCATGGCTGGTTATCTATTCTTGAAGGCGGTGAACGTGCGAAGCTGAATCATCCTTTGTTAAGGTGCTAAGAAAGAACACCAAGCGTTCCAAGTTTTATTAATTTAAGACATTTAATTGCTGCAACATGGTCCAAATCGTGGTCTCCTGTCACGTGAGCCAAGGATGGAAATAGAGTTGAGCATGGAGTCCTAGAAACAATGATAGTGCATACTCGCACTCCTTTATGTACCCGGAGATAAGAATACTCTGCAATGCCATTCAGAGACAATCTTCATGGCAGAAGGCATGGGTGATGAGAGACATTGGGCTAATTGGGTGGGGAGGTAAGGTCATGTCCACCTCCTGGCTCCTGGGTATGAGCTTAAGTGCTGCTAAGTGAACCGAATGTTCCAGACATGGCACGAATGTGCCAACCAATTCTAGAGGCCATATAACGAAGGGCCTTATAGTTTGGGGGCCAATGATATACCGTGTACTTAATAGTGTTGAAGATGACTTGCACTAGATGTGGGCACAAGTTGTCCACCTGACAGTAAAGATCCAATCACAACCCAACCCATTATAGAAAGCATACTTAGATGTTCCCCTTCAACCAATCACAACTCCTCGTAGGTCTTTCTCATTTGGCCTGTGCTATGATGTCATGTATGATGAATATTTACTATATAACTGTGATTTTTTATGAAATGTACGAGAGCTCGAGCAAACGTCCGTTGGTGTCCATTGTAACTCCCTGTTTTAGACAATTGATAATAAAACAGAAAACTTTGCCATCTATCTGAGTTGGTCGAATTATGGGGTGTCTGAGTTATTTTGCATCCCATGCACTGCATGCGTGTTACCTAAAGGGCTCTAAGCTCAGAATAGTAACACCTTTACACCTATGTGTTAAATTGTCCCACATACTTCTATGTTAGCGTGACATTTTTTTGTATGATTGTATTGAATAATACATTGTGTGAATTTTCTTTTAAATTATAATATATTTTATAATTACTTATTATATTTCTGGAATGCATGCTCTATTGAATATGGTACTGTGTTGATGCATAATTTAGGTGTCACCAGTAAAAGCTAAAAGGAATAAACTTTACGATTTGTATATGATGTTTATGTGATTAGAATGATGAGTAAGAGTTGCAGTTCACACATGATTTTTCTGGTGAGGTGTTATGTATTGATTTTGTAAGAAGTGCATGGATTCCCTTTATAATTTCCGGAGCTAATAGGTCAGAAATGAAAAACTATAGAAATCAGTTACACTATTAGTCCCAAATTGAGAAAGACATATTGGATGAACTAAAACTGTGATGAATCTAGTTTGTAAATCACCAATCATATGAAATGAAGTATTAATTCTGATGAAATGCGTTCAATGTACATTGTTAACGATTATAGAATACATAAAAAGTAGAGATGCTTACGACGAAGTTATGAATGAGATTGGATCAATATATTTGAAAGGTCTGTTCTTACTGAATGAACTACAAGAAATGTGTATAACTGCTAACGATTAAATCCTTAACAACTTAATTGGTTTGAATTGGTTGTACAGTAAATTGTTGGAATGAGTGAACAGTAACACCTGTAGCCGTATGTTCCTTTGCGCCGCTGTAAATTTTACCGTATTGCAATATTCTCACGTGCCACACAAAGCTGAACACAATATGACATTCTTCACATGTCTACAATGTTCCTAGAAACAATTGTGTTTTTAAACCAAACTCTTTTACTCTTTATTACTCTTTTTCCTCATACACAGGAAACCAAAATTCCTTTTTGCAATAGAGAAACACATTTTACTTCAGGCATGTGCACAACACACCAGAAACGCGCACACGTGTTTTTCAATAGGTACCAACATTTTAGTTCTCTCAAGAATCGACACAAAAAAACACAGAAAATTAACTGGAAACAAAATATTTAAAGGGCATTAAGGTTACTACTTATATAAAAAACTAAAGTCTACAAACATTGTGAAGGACATGAAATGAACTATTTCCCAAATATATCCAAAGTCCAACGGACTGCACATCAAACAATAACTCCACCTACAAGAAATCTTCCCCTCACTGGCTTTAGATGTGAGATTGCTGACCTCATTACAATAGTTAAAGTGAGTGTTGTGAAGTTTGGCTGCAGCCTGAGTTAAGGTTTGCTACCAAGTTGTGACTTGTTAAGACTGCGCCAAATGAGAATTTGCACGAAGATTTAGTTGGTTAACGTAGTTTCATTTTTATTACATTTTATATTTTATGATGCCCTTAAACTGACACGTGTTTCGGCTGCTTCCAGCCTTTATGAAAACTGGGCATAATCAAGATTTTGCGGTATCATGTGTCATGGGTTAGATCCCTCATTTTCTCGCTCTTGATGCAAAACTCGGGAGCGCGTCAGCTCGAACTTCTTAAAGCCAGCCCTTTGTGCTTTTTCATGAGTTAAGGTTTGATTCGTAGTCAGATGGACTTGGGTTATAGTTAGGAAATAGATCATTTTAACAGAGTAGTTCTACCTTAACATAAGCCTTTTCACCATTTCTAGTATTTGCTTTTGGGTAGCTAGCAAGTGACCTTCACTCCTTTTGAAAAAGTGTGCTTTCCAATTTCTATATGGTAGAAAAAAACATTATTAAAAGGACACTGTTACTTCAGAGCAAAATAACATAAGTCCAACAATTTGCCAGTTATGGTTCCTAAATTGCCTATAACACTGCGACCACTATGCACTGCTCAGATGCCACACGTGCCACCGCAAATTTCATTCTTGTACCCCAGGTTCTATGGGTCATGTGGAAAAAAAGAAATAAGGGAAAAACAGTACTAGCTCAGAGTGTCACACTCACTTTTAAATTGATTTGTGAGCCAAAACAAAGCAAAGCCCAATACGCTGTAAAGATGAATTAAAGGGGAAGTTTTCCCATGTTGTTGTGCACAGTGTGAGACATGAACAGCTGAGCATGGCCCTGGCGCAGTTTTGGTTCCTTTAGGAACCATTACTGGGATATTTTGGGGGATTCTTTTTTTTTGCACTGCAGCCATAATGTCCTTTTAAGCAAAGTGTTTTCACAGACGTTTTGTTTCGTGTTAATGATATACACTGGAATGCCACTAGGGCCATCATGTCCAACTCCCTTTACAGTGCAGGGATGACCACTGTAATAGTTATGGGGAGTGCCATACACATGTGTGTCAAACTCCTGCTGCAGCCTGTGAGTCACCACTGTAGCAGTGTAATCGCGATCCATGCACCATCACATCCACGGGGATATCTCCTGTACTAGTGTAGTTGAGTCCCATGAAACATCATCTGCAGGGATCAGCATTATACCAGTGCAGGGATCTTACCTATACTAGTGTAGTAGAGCACCATGGCCCATCATGTGCAACTCCTGTGACTTTGCATGAAACTGCAACTGCTGTATTGGTGTAGTACAGTCATGTAGATTGTCATGTGCAACTCTTGCTGTACTAGTGTAATGATGACGCCCCTCCCGCTTCCTCCTCCACTGCCTTTTGATTTTCGGCTATTAGTTGGCGCTTAGCGCCACCTTTCAACCAAAACTATTGCATTAGAGTACATTTGGGGTGAAATGGCATATGAGGAGGGACTCAAAGTTTGTAGGTGTTGTTTGGTTATTTACCCACCCATTGACTGCCCATGGCCATGCTATTCCCTATTGCCATTTCCACACACTTCCTGCCCCTTCCTGCCGAAAAACCCACCCTCTTGTGATCTCGTTGAGCTACGTTTGTCAAGCATTGTCATCAAACGTTGTGCTCATAGTGCCTGCCAATGCTTTTTCAAAGCAGTCTTCTGACTTAATTGGGGTTGTTAACGTGCTACTGCCTACTGGTGAAATAAAAATCTCTTAACCAGGTCTGCCATTCGCCACTCAGTTTATAAGCACAATGCGTGCTCTTCGCTGAAAAACAAGCATTGGCAAAGCCAACAGTTTTGGCTTGTGTATACGTTTTAGACATTTGCCAGGCACTGCTATTATATGCCCAGTTACTCGCACCATTTTACAGCAGCTACCATCGATGGCCAGTTAATACCACTATGGCAGTGCCCGGCAAATGCAATTCCGATGCCTACACAAAAGCCAAAACCGTTGGCAATGCTTGTTCTATTTTCTCGCCGTCCAAGGTTTAGATCCCCTTGGCGTGGCAAAATATACCACTTTCTAGGCAAGCATCTGTGCTATTAGACCACTACAATGGGGACTAGCACAGCATAAATATCTTTCAACGTAACATTACATATAGACATTGATGTCAAATTCTTACTTCAATGCACAGGTTACGACTATACTGATATAATAAAGCCATGTGGACTATCATGTCAAAATCAGGCTAGAGAGTAGGGATCATCATTGCACTTGTGAAGGGGAGTCATAGAGAAAATCATGACTCACGCTGTGGTCCAGGGGTTGACAGGGCACTAGTGTAATAGACTACCTTACCCAACTTCCACATTCACTGCCCTGTTTAACCTCCTTCTTTCCATTAAATACCACACATGCCTGCCAGCCAAACAGAACTACTGCCCATCAAACTCTACTCCTCATTCATCAACCCAACACTACAATCCAGTCTGCCCTTTCTCCCCAAGCCCATGCATGCATGCAGGTCAGAACTCAACAGCATACAACTGACCAGCATTACAACATTTTGGGTTCCCCTCTTGAAACACAAGCCCTTCTGGGCAATGATGCAACTCGCTTAAAATATTACTAGCAAACCGAGAACAGGTGCTTCCGTTCTGCAAACAATAACATTGCAGTTTTCACATCATGCCTTCTCCTCCTCTTCCCACTAGCTACAAATCTTGACTTTCTCTTCCAGAACCTAGCGTCACAAGGCCACATGGCAGAAGTGTCGATATACAAGTACCAGTTCAATTGCATTGCATTACAGGAATCTTGCAAATAACCAGGAAAGCAGAGGATATAGGAAAACTGTTTTCTTTCCACCCTGTTTAGTATATTTCTGGGCAGGAGTAGCCTATTCATTATGGGCGAGGGTGTACCGACCTGTCTGAACCCTCATCCATCATGGGCGAACAGTGCCAGCTAAGTGGAAACACTGAGTGCTCCCTCAGCTGCTTGTTGCATCTGAGGGAGAGCTCCTGGGCTGGCTTAAACTGTCAAAGGGAAATGTGGAAAAGACTGGGGAACTTCACGTTTGTATATGTGCGAGGGGGTGCTCCTGTCTCTCCCCTACACATACAAACGGTTTGTGGCACCACGTCTGAAGCGGTCCGGTGTGTATGTGCAGGAAACAGGAAGAGCTTGTAGAGATAGAGAGAGAGAGAGAGAGAGAGAGAGAGAGAGAGAGAGAAGTGTGTGTGTGTGTGTGTGTGTGTGTGTGTGTGTGTGTGTGTGTGTGTGTGTGTGTGTGTGTGTTTGCGTGTGTGTGTGTGTGTGTGTGTGTGTGTGTGTGTGTGTGTGTGTGTGTGTGTGTCACGCAGGGGGCAAGGCAACAGTAGCAATTTTTACTGGAATCTACAATAGATGCCCAGTAAGAAATACTGTTCATTAAACAAATGATATGTAGTATTAATGGCCTGGCTAGACTGGCATTTTAGGGCTGATAGTCTAGCCATTTCTTACTGTAGCATGCCTTTTTTTATTGGGCATCTATGATAAAGCAGGCATGTTATGTGTTAGCCATTACCTACTGAGTCATGACATTTTTTATTAGGCAGCTATGATAAAGCAAGCATGGTATGTGTCATTACGTGGCTAGACTGGCATTTTGGAGCTGACAGTCTAGCCATTTCTTACTGCGGCATGACATTTTTTACTGGGCATCTTTGATAAAGCAAGTATGACGTGTTATTCTGCGGCTATGCTGGCATTTTGGTACAGCCAGTCTAGCTATTCCTTGCCTTGACATGGCATTTCTTACTGGGAATCAGGGCTAAGCAAACACAATAGGTGTTTTTAAGTGTCTAAACTGGCTTACATGGTTCAGTCAGTTTAAACATGTTTTCTTATGGTGGTATGGATTTTTTAAAGGAAAAGCCAGCATAAGTATGTACTTACGTGGAGCTACTGCTATATATTGGCAGATCCAGCATGGACCTGTTTTCTTATGGTATAAATACTGGCATTATGTGCTAAACAAGCATGAGTATGCCGTTCTATAGGGATTTGGCAAATATTGGTGCATCCAGCATGGAAATGTATGGGCACAGCCAATGTGAAAATGCTTTATACTGACATATATTGTGGTTAGAGGCATCTTGAAAATGCGTAAGGAAATTCTCCTGAGCATTGTTGGTGGCATACATCTATTACAATTTTTGTATTGGAGTTATCCTATAAAACCAATTGCAAACTCTCTGACTTTTTACTCAATTTTTCACAGAATGTGTGCTCTATAGTGCACCATTTGATTGGTTGGTTAGGGTTTCCTCGCTGGGCTCGGTCGCTATGGTATGTTTGTGAGAAATATTTACGCCCCTCGAATTAAACCAGTCACCTGCCACCATGGTTTCTGGGCAATGCCATTTGCATTTCATAGGGCATGGCTACTTTTAAAAGACTTTCACACAAACAACTAAAAAGAAATCAGCGGTATAGAAGGGCTAGGTGTTATAGTCCAGTTTGAACACCATAAGAAAGATGTTACTGATGTATGACCTACTCTGTATTACAAATCTAAAAAGCGTCCCTCAGAGTAAGGCCCTCGAGGTACCTAAAATACAGTGTTTTCAACAGCTGTATTTCACCGCACCAGAACAAACCACAACCCATGCTTGGCTTTGTGGAAGCTAGAGCTAAGAAATAAATCCAGGCCTTCTTTGGGTTTATTGACTTCTAATGAGCGAAAGTTCAGAAGTTAAGTGCTCGTCTCTGACATAGGGCTAGCCTTCAGTTAAATTTTGGAATCCTGCAGCCAGACTGAATCAGCCCTTCATTCTTCTGAGGGTCATAAATTAAGTCCAATTAAATTAGCAGTTTTTCTCAAGAAGAGAAATGGCGCTGTGACCTTTACTCGACTTGAGAAAAAAATAAGTTTTTAATGGCCGCCAATGATCGGGGAGAAGGGACTACATGTAGTGCCTTCTCCTTTTCCATGGCGGCCACTCGCAGAGAGAACTCCAGTACGCGGCACTGCTCAGAGCCTTGTCAGGCAGGAAAGGCCCAGGTGAGGGCTAATTAGGTTGCTTTTTACAAGCTCATTGACCCTCGCCATGTACTAATGTGCATTAAACCCTTGCGATATTGCTTGCTATAAGGCCTATGAGGGTGGCTATTTGTGCACATCACTACTTGATTGGGGTGGGTGAGCACAGGCTGATTGGTATGAATATTGAAAAATATCGAGTGATGAGGTGAGTTTTGAGTCTTACAGGTGCTGGCAAGAGTACAAAGCAGGCGGCCTGGACTGCCCCTTTGCCTGCAGTTTAATAGCAAAAGGGGATGGCACTGCCCTGCTCATAGGTCTAGCACTCATTTGTAACATGTTGCCAGCCTGCAAGTCATAGGTTCAAACCCAGACAGGGCTAAATTAGGTTTTCATCTTTCCGATATTGATACATTGAGGACCATTACCCAGCTAATACCAATAAAGGGTGCATTAGGCAGATAGATGTTTTCAAACTTGTGGTATTGCCCTGCATAAACCCAGCAAGAGATGTTCAATCAGCATGTTACGGTAGAACAGGATCATACATTCTGCCTAGAAGCACTAGTGGCATGCTTGTGCTGAGCTAATTGTGTTGCCTGAAGTGAAGAAAGGCGGTGGCTTCATTGTGAAGACCGACGGCAACCAGGCGGAGGACTTTGGAAAGGGTTACAAATGGGTGGTAGTGCAAGCGAGGAGGGAAGCACTTTTACAAAGTAGAAATGGCTTAATCCGGAACTGATGTGGTTGACATTTTAAAGGCGGTGTAGTTGTTGCAGTACCGCAGGGTAAATATCGAGTTTGAGAGAATTACCTTTGGAGACTGTGCAATCATTGGCGTGGTGGGTATCTGATCAAAAGGCATTGAACATAAGCAGTTGAGTTGTGGTGCTGAGGATGTGTCCATCCGGCATCTAAGTCTGCATTCCTAGTGTGTGCTGGGATCTTTCGAAAGTTACTGGGTCAGGGCCTATAGAAAGAAAATAAGCTACTGGGTCAAGGCCTATAGAAATGAATTAGCTACTGGGTCATGGCTTATAGAAAGTGAATGAGCTACTGGGTCAAGGCCTACAGAAGGAGAATATGTTCAGTGACTTTGCCTGATGATTAACTTCCAGTGCTTGGCAGTGAGGTGATAAGAACAGCACTGCCATTCATAACTCTGGCTTTTCAGCAGAGAAATGCTTTATGGAAAGCCAGCTCCCATCCGCCCTAGCCTGCATAGTCAATGGTGAGGGATTGTGGCACTGGCGAGCCACAGGTTGCAGACCCTTGGCCTATAAAGATACTTAATTCAGGGTGAGCTAATCGGCTGGGGGGGGGGGCAGTAAGCAACATCCACTTTCCACAAAGGCATATCTGCCTGTTCAAGTCATCTTCCGGTCAACACAACAAATATTCTCTTGGGCTTTATTGTATTAGTCACTTCTGCTTCTTACTTGAGGCTGAACTAGTACAAGTGAGCTGTTTATTTTTAAAGCAAGAGTCCTGGGAGGGTCTCAACCCCAACAGCCCTGAATATTACTCGTCAAGCCACTATTAATACTCTGGGTGCCCTGTCTGCACTGGTGTCTGGAGGGTGACCTGCCAGCTTTGATGCTTCCCATGACCTTGATAAGTGGATTAATAAATATAGCCCCGGAACGCCAAAAATAAAGAGGCCAGAGTGTTTTGTAAAATCCCATTGAAGTATAAGGCCAGCACAGAAATGGTGATGTCAGACATGAGGCCTATTGAACCAAACACAGGCTTAAATCTCAAAGGAAAGAAAGTGGGCTTGAATTTAAAAAATGCGAAGATATATGCGCAATGCATTTCAACAAGGAAAAGAAAGACATGTGGCTGACAATGTTGTTTTACTCAATCCATGGAAAGCTACACTTTTACTTGAAGAGACAGCAGTGCGTACATTATCTTCAATGTACTAGCAGATTGTGCTCCAGTCATCGAAAGTGAAACCAAGCTCATTGCAATTTTAAGAAATAAAAGAACTTCCTTTTTCACTCATCCAAATGACATTATGCTAAGAGAAGTGCTCACTAGACTTTCAGAGTTTGAACATGGTTTTCTCGTATAACTGCCCTATACATATGGTCAATCCAGAAGTGATACTCATGTATTTTGCAACTGTGAGATTAAGAAGTACATTACATATGGGTATAAGGCCCAGGAGCCTTATAAAATGTCATGTAAAATGCATTATATCTGAGTTTAAAAGCCATTGCTTGCAGAATTTTTGCATGCAGCTGTTCATTTCTCCTAAAGATGAAACCTAACTTCCAAGACCTTTCCTCTGCTGTCCTGGAGAGAGAGGTCTGGTTGTCAAGCATCAATCAGGGCCATTACTTATAAATATATAAAGAAAAACATTGCTTAGATTTAAACCACGATAGAAACAGATAAGGCCATGCCTGTTCTTTCAGCAGAAGTGAACTTGAGGTCACAATTCCCATGAAATGTCCAGTAGTGGTGCAATCAGAGCCATCACAGGCCTTGGAGGGGGAGGTGAACATAAACATGAGCCAGCCTCTGGTTGATCACATGCTTATGGGTAAATGCAACTTTAGAGGACAAAGGAAAAGGCTGGAGTTGAATTAATAAAAAAAATACATATTATTGTATAAAAAGGGCAGCGTATACACCACAACGGTCATTCCAGACTTATATTAAAGGTGACAGTAGCCCCCTTTGAGCCATGCTAAAAGATTTATGTGTGATAAACATAATTAAAGTTATCAATAAAAATTGGATTTGGGCCTTCCCTTGATTCTGAGAGATTTGAAAGTTGGTGTGAGGGTGAAGGAAATAATTAACATGGGAACTAGGAAGTGGCATTTTATTTCACTGATATGGCTTTGGAGTAAATTAAGAAAACCCATATCTCTGCATAGGAAGGGCATGCCGACTTCACATTAGCATCATCTGATTTGCCTTAAAATGTAGTTCTTAAAAATATATTCATACATGTAAAGATTTGAAAAATTAGGGTACTTGCCATGTTGATAGATTTTAAGAGTTTTGAACATGCCGAGCCCACATGTCAGTTTGGTATGACAAAGCCCTCTCCTCCCACAGCTGTCCTAAATTCACACTCCCTGTCCTATTAGCACAATGGTGGGAGATGGGTGTAGAAAACTAAGCAATCCCTTTCACAGGAATCATGACAAGTTTGTGATGTCATTTGTCCTATAAGTAGACCAGTTTGCATTAGAACTGGGCTTTTTCACTTACTATGGGAGACAACCTGCTGCTGAACTCGTGCGAGAAATATCCAAGCAGAGAGGCACCAAATCTTGCATTGGAGACAGGAACCAGGAGGCATAGAAGCTAACTGGGATCCCTTGCAGGATTCAGAGGAGCATATCCTTGACTGATACCCTTGCTGTCCCAGAGATGCCCTGCTGTTCCCTGATGCTCATTACCAGGCCTCTCCTGTAAGTAAAGCTATCCACAAAGCCATAGATTGTGTAGGCTCTGCATATTTTCTAGCACTGTTTTAGTTATTTCCGAATAGCAAAATATCCTGTTCGTCTGTGTAGATCCTTAGCATATTTAATTAAAGTAAATCAATTAATTCCCCTATAGAAAACACGGGATGTGTTTTGTTGGCATTCAAAACCAACAAGCTCTTCCCAGTGTGTTCTGAGCCGATATAGACACAAAGATTTGCCAAAAGAATTAATACCAAAACCCTGTTTCCACCTGAGTGTGCTTGGTGCAAAACAAAATTTCCCCTTTGTTCTCATTGTGCAATGACCAAAACCACAAAGCCCTGACTGGTTTTATTTTTAGGTGTGACAAAACACAGTTTCCCATTGCTTTTCTTTCCCTCATATTGCATGTGTGGTAACAAGTAGAAAGACAATTTTTCCCCTTGAATCCTTCTGTCCAAAAAGTGCATTTTATCCGAATCCCAAAATGATTTTCCCATTGTGTTCCCACTCTCTGCGACTGGCCTTCAATTCAGAGGGGTCAAGTCTAATTGATGTTTGAAGGGTGGGGGTTGCTCGGATAAAAAGTATTATAACCAAATCAGCGATCACTGTGTGTCTTGAATTGTTCATATTCTGTATTGGTGAGTGATTTGACCAGAAAGCTGTGGGACATTGGGCCTGCATATCTCAGTATTATCTCTGTGTTGGTGCCTTTACGGAAGTCATTTTTGTTGTTGCGGTACCGCAGCACTGGTGGCTGATCTTAGTCTGTTTGTCAAATTTGGTTTAAATAAATTAATGAATATATATTCTTACTACACACCGGCCTGATTCCTAGTCCATTGTGGCACCATGTATTTGTTGGGGTTGAGTACGAGACGGGTTGGAGGCCTTACCAAATAGGACCTGAATCAAAATCATAGTGATTTGTTGTGCGCCACATTCGTTGGGGGGAAAGGAACTCCCTGAGTTGAGTGTGACCGTGTAATAAACCGCAACAAAACAAGGAGAAAGATCATATGCAAATCAGGCTTGGTCCCACCACAAAAGGGGCAGTCCAGCCCGAACTGCTTGGTCACATCCCTTCTGCACAAGACCATAAGCATCCCCAGACATGTTTTGGCCTTGTTTGGCCTCATCAGTTAAGGGTAGCTTGGGTCTCTAAGCCCAGCAGGCATGGGACCCACGTCTGGGAACACCTGTCCCACTCAGGGTGATTAAGCAATTTTCAGGGGGTCCATGGATCTGCTCACTTTAATCTCAATCGTGGGGCCTGTATTTTCATGTATTCAAACATTACATTTTGGAGAAAATACCCCGTAGCATGCTCCTGTAAACTCCTGAACCTCGCAATCGCACCTTAATAGACCCCCATGGGCAGCCACACAAAACATACTGCTTGACACCCGTGACACAGGCAGTCTTACAATCCGTGCACAGCGGCGCCACATAATCACAGCACAGCGACCCACCGCACAAGCATGTATGCTCTCTGGCCTGCTTTGCGTGGCGTAACATCCTGCACCCAAACCATCATGCACTATCAAATTGCCACACTGTGCAGTCACAAAACTACAGACTGCACATCATGCGCAGTCAGAGCCAGCCCGAGGCATGGGCAGTCTGTGCAGTAGCCCAGGGCCCCACTGTCAGGGAGGCCCCGCAGGTAAAAATGCCGGCCTCCACTATACCAACAGTATTGTTTTAAAGAGGGGCTGTGCGGCTTCCATGTGCCAGGCTTTCTTTTCTGTTTGTCTACTGAGGCCACGGTGTCACCTCCTGTGCCTCTCTACAGGCAAATACCCCCTCCCAGCGACTCATCAGAGGTTGCTGGCCCCATAATTACTGATTAACACTTTATTTCTTCTAGCAGAGCTTTTATAGTACAAGCGATTTATAATTCATGACTCATTTAAGGGACCATTGTTTTGGACAAGATGTTTGTAACGTTTCTGTGTTAACATTGCCATTTTCATTCCGAAAGCCCAAAGGAAGCACATGTTAGCTATCTAAAACTACGCCCACCTCCAAGTCAATTAAATGATATCACAGAAAACAGGTTTAAACTAACTACAAATATTTTCAATGATCATATTTAACACACCAAAAAGTGTTTATTTTTGGTAGAATATAATATTTTTATCATGTATGCACCCTGCATTTGTCAAAAATTGAAACACAAACAGGCACCTTTCCACACATTACATTTTATTATAAGTCTTGAAACTAAATTTTCAAACCCTAAAGGCTATTTTTCTTTCCTTTTGCTGAATTGCATTCTGGTATTCGTAGTCTTTCAGTCAAGATGGGCGGAATAATGCCACAATTGTACACTTTTTGTCTAACATATTTATATTAGTATTTATATATTTGTGTGAGTACCTCACTGTGGTCGTGTGCCGCTTTTCAGAGCACAGGTAAGGGATACATGTGAGTGGACAGCGTTGCTTTTTTTAGAGGGTGGACAAAACATCCCTTCAGTATTTGTGAGGCCGGCAAGCTTACTCACGTGTTTGGCCATCAGGATTTCACCCAGGTTGTTGCATTGCCAGTGTTGACTCTTACCCAGAAGACCACATAAAAACGTTATCAAAGCTCATGTCTCATTTTGGGATTTTGTTGTCCAGGGAATATTTCGCTATTGATTGCTGGGTTTAAAAGGTGAGGACCTTTCATACTTTGCCAGTGTAGCTATTGGAAAATCTGATCTCTCAGGTTATTTTATGGTGTTGGTTACTTTTTTTGGAAAGGCCAATGCCCTTTTGTCTTATGCACTTTCTTCTAAGAGGACACGTCAATT
Organism: Ambystoma mexicanum; assembly: GCF_040938575.1. Lineage (NCBI taxonomy): Eukaryota > Metazoa > Chordata > Amphibia > Caudata > Ambystomatidae > Ambystoma > Ambystoma mexicanum. The sequence goes on from NC_090921.1 coordinate 563,162,091, forward strand.
GAACCAAATGTGTATATTTCACTTTAAGATGTGTCCACTTACTGTGAGTTTTCATGAGTTCCAGCTTTTGATTTTCACTATGGGTCAAAGGTTCCCACACTGAGTGAAGCGAGAGAGGCATACTCCTCCCCAGGTTAAAACAACATATTTTACAGCACATGTTACAGCAACAATAGAAAAAAAAGTCAATGTACCTGACTGAAGCTATACACATATAATATTACAGCAACTGTCTCCTAACCTGCTGAGTTGCCTTTGCAACATTCTGGTATAGGATGCGCTGCTATTCCCACGCCCGGCATACAGTTTTGGCCTACTCACCTCCTTCAATCAAGGCTCAGGGGGTACATTAATGAGGTTCGCTTCTCATTTTGTAGTGAGCAGCACTTGATAAGCGTAAAGACTATCTGCTTGGAGGTTATTTCTTTTGACTGTGAAATAATCCTTACCTGTAGTTTCTGAAATAAATGCATATTTATTGCTAATTTGGATAATATGACCAAATATGCACACGATAGGATAATATGACCAAATATGCACACGATAAAAATAAAAACAATTGTGAAACTTCTGCAAAAATAGCAGTTAACTTCGTTTAGCAAAACACAATCATCATATTTTTTGTGATGCCTGCCACAGTCAGATGCTGTTTTCAAACCAAAGGTTCAAAAAGACCTTTTGCAAACAATATGTCTAACAATTACATCTGAGAAGAGATCTGTTTAAGTGCCTGGATTGCAGACTGGTGTCAAATCCCGACTTCGCCACGTAACCAAAGTGAGTGCTCCCAAGCAAATCCTTTTATCTGACTATGCCTTATCTGCCAGAACTAGAAGTCTCTATGTGGTTTTCAGCTCACTCTGTCTGCTAAAAATCCTCATTACCGGTAATGCCACATAGGTACATTTTAACAGTGACATTTCATATACTAGGCGTCACAGTATGCGTGCCAATGTGTTTTTAATTTAACTTCCCATGATACCTTTGCATACTGAAGACTCATTCTGTGATATCACGGATATCAATATTTATGCAAATTAAAGGTGCCCACACATCTTTTGCCACCCAGGGCCTCCCAATGTCCTGGGCACCGTCACAACCGCGTTGCAGAGACGTTTCACGTTGTCCAGACACACCTGTTTAGTTCATCCAGTTCTGTTTATTTCGTAGCATTTTGCGACTTGTAGTTTTCCATTTCCAAGTGTGCAAGAAGTCCGGCAGAATGAACAGCATTCGATGATCAACAGACACCTGGCAGCGAAGAACAGAACTCTCGAAGCCACGCTGAGCAGCGCCAGAGGAAGCACACACATTGCACAAGAATCCAACGCCACAGCACGCTGCAAACACTGGACCTGCCGCGAGGGGCGGGGCCTGTGCCCTAAAAAGGGGCAGCTGGGCGGTGCAACGTGCTGGAGCAGGCAAGGGGCGTGCCCGGTGGGCGTGGCCCGGCGGGCCTGTCATGTGGATTTCCACATGCTCCATCTGCTGCGGTAAGTAGGTTAGAGAGCTGAGAGAGAGCCCAAGGCGCGCACAGGCGGGATCTGTCCGGCTCGGGATCTGCTCGCAGCAAACCGAACGGGGAGAGAGCTCCAGGAAGAGAGCGACCCCGGGGAGGGAAGAAGCCGAGAAAGAGCCAACGCGAGGGAAAGGGTAACTAACACCTGCAAGACCCCACAGAGGACCACTGATCCTCCCTGCAAACAGGACTCACCCCGGAGAGAGGGCGCTGCTCCGGGCAGATCTCGCGGCAAGTTTTCATGAGTGGGGCCAGCCCCCCCTGCGCATAGCCACCATGAGAGGTAAGAGGACGTGTATGTTCGCACTGTGGTTCATTCGCTTCTAAGCCTCAGATCACACATTTGCGCAGTGTGTGCTTAAGACCTGCAAATCCCAGTGTGCATCCGGCTGCACTAAGGAGCTTTCAGCCCCGCACTCTGTGCCAGGGGCTGGGGCTGCCGGTCAAGGGCAGGAGAATGGCCAAATAGCATTCACCCTTTCCACGAAATGCTCTTCCCGTGCTCGGGTGGCAGAGACATGGCATAGCAATGCATGCCCTCGCGCGCGGGCGCTCTCTCTCTCTCTCTCTTTCTCTCTCTCTCTCTACACACACATATGCACTGAAGTGTGTGCATCTAGGACTCTAGAACGGATGCATGCATCAGTCTTGGATGAATGGCATGGTTTAATAGTGTGACTATATGCTGCTTTAGGTTTTAACCTTTGGATGCCTATATGAAAAAAGGTGAACGATTTATTCAGTTTGAAGAGAAAGCCGCAGTAGTACCTATATATCTAGGTCGTTTGTTGTCTAAAGGTCCTGTGCAGTTCCTGCACAACACTTGGAAGTGGGCTTATGCTATACAAGCAGCCGACATAATACCTTCACCATCCCTTTCTACTATGCCCGCTTTCCTGCTCTCACCTTCCCATGGGGCAGTGTAAGTGCTACACAAGCTACTGTCACATTATATCCTATAAATATAATGCATACACCCATGGTTTGAATCACTTTCGCGTCTGTCTTTATTTTGTTTATAAAGTTTTATAGCGCCTACACAAGACTCAACTTGGAGTCAGAGCGCTTACCATGTTGGTAGAACCTGTGTAGCATACACTGTGCACCTAAAGCAGAATGCTCTCTTTGCACTTTAATGGAAGCTGCCATTTTTCAGCACCCCCATTGTACCTCTTCTATCCCAGAAGGATGAAAGCAGAGGCGTCTCTATTTATTTATTTTTAACATTTATAAAGCGCGCAAGCAGCCTAAAGGCATTGTAGCGCTGTTACAATCAGTCTTACTTAGTTACAGTGAGATTCGAACCTGTGGACTGCACTGCTCACTGCCCTCTGCAGTGGGCACGCAGCCCTCCGTGCTATCTTACCCGAAGCCGCCCACGCGTAGGCTAAGCACAGCCACTCATCACACAATCGTGTCCCTCCCCCATCCTTCCTTAATACGAGGCAGAGAGTGGGTGGAGGGAAGCCCTGCATGGAGGAGACACGGGAATGTGTACAGCTCTCATTCATATATAGATAATAAGAGCATTCATGTAGCAGAGTGCATGGAATCGCAGTGCGTCAATAATAGCCGAGTAATTCATTATTGTATGCCATGGAGGAGTGAATGCATTTCTGCACCCACCACAAGCGGCTCTAGGCGCTTCAAGAATGGCTGTAATTATTTCTGAACAATGTATCAAAAGAACGTGAGCTCCGTGTCTCTCACGGATCAACAACTACTGGGTTATTGATAATAGCATGTTTAACGTGCAGTTATATTTTGTATTTATTGTAAAATCGTAGTGCTTCGGCGGGAGCTGTCTGGGTATAGCGCCTTGTGGAGTGCATTTTCTGTGGATCTGTGTGCCCCTTGCATGTCACAGGTTCAAATGACAGCGGGGCAGACTCCCCCTTTCAGCGTTCACTGGTGGGTAGCATGGGGATCATTGGGCTGGGAAGTACTGCCACCTGTTCCTCACAGTGGTTCCTGGCTTCCTGTCTGGCACTTACATAACATCAATATTATTCCAAATCTTCGCACATGCACCCGCCCAGCCCTGGGCTGAGCTACGCCTCAGAAGCAGCTTCGGTGCTCTGTAGGACGAGAGGAAGCACGCTCGCTTTGTTCGCAAGCACGCAACGTAACATATTTCAAATGTAATTTCTTTTTGTTATGCAGTGGTTGTTGGTTGAGTTTGCGACTTTTTAAAGTTTTATGCTAAAATAAGGACTGTTCTTGTGGAGGCTGAAAGGCCCTTCGGCTAGAATTGGATTTTTATCCAATATTGTAAGTATCAATGAACAGTGAACACACATTGTCACACCAAGAATGTTGGCGAGTAACGACCACATATGTGAGAAGAAATGCAATTTATGGGGACAATGACATGTCACTGGTGCCCAAGGCCCTCGTACTGCAGTTACAAATTCCAGATAATCGGGGCCAGGGCTTTAAGTGGGCCGGGGCTAGCCAGGACCAAGTCCTGGCAGTAACCAAAAATTGCCCTTGAGCCAGGGCTCTGCCAGGGCTCGCGGAACTGACCTCGCTTATCAAATATCTTAAAAAATACAAGTGGCAATACTTCTATTTGCCAGTAGATGTCATCTTCAGTAATGTTTGGAATCACAACATCAGTTAAAGTTAAATAAATGTGAAATTGGGCACTTTTCAAAAAGGAAAAGAAAATAGAAATTTTAATAGAATACATGGTTTGATTTTTGCCACAGATTGTATTAAAGTATTATCTTTAGAATACCTTTACTTGTATGTGCGAATAATGGATTTCTTTCAGAAGAACTTTGGCATTGCACAGGGCACCGACCCCTTTTAATTTCATGTTCAGTTTCATATTTGGGTGTATTTATTTTGGTCAAAATATATACACATGAACCATATTTAATACATATTTTAAACCAGATGTGTTTCCCCTTTCATGGCACATATGTAAACTTGATTGGCTCTGTTCAGTCACTCCTTTAATTACACAGGACACTCCTCTTACAAAGCTTTATTAGCTACTTGTATTTTGAGGCTGTGCTTTAGGGCCCACACCCAAATATTGCATCACAACACATTCCGCCTCCCCCCCCCCGGATTTCCTATCCCACTTCAAGCACTGGTCGGAGCCCGTTCCTATGACCCCTGGGCTGTCCAGAGCACCGGAACTCCAAACCAATATACCTATGGCCTGTGTACTGTGCGCTCTGTGGTATGGTATGTGCTTGCCCTTGTGTGCACCTTAGACTCCAAAGGGCCCGATTCATGGAGTTGTTTGCACGGTTCATAGTGACTTTGCACTGCCGACACAAACCCTGATTCATGGAACTGTGCAAAGTGTATCTTTGCAGTGCAAAGTCATTTGGTGCTGTAAAAATGACCACTTGCACCGACTTTGCATCACACGCTCGGTGGGAAGTACATTGTCATGTGCACCACATACTCGATTTTTGTACACGGCATATCTCTGCAGATGTATGATCGATGATGTCTGTATCGTACGCTGTGTTCGGCATAAAATCAATGCTGTGTTCATCAAATGCTCGACGTCGCCTCAGTATATGAGCTGTGCGATTGCTAGATGTTGCACGCATCAGAAGCTTCAGGTGTGTATAATAATATGCACGCTTTGTATTAAATAGCACTTCATGTTGGGTTGCTCCCGCTCCTAAGCGCTGTAACACCAGCTGTTACTAATACCCATTCCCAGTGGCACTCCATGTATAAACCCCAGACGGGAGGGGGGGGGTGGAACTTGCTGAGTGCAGGCTGGTCCCACGTTGCATGCTTGATTGCCACGTGCAGCACATCCTTGATGTTGTGTAGATGCATGCGCGATGTTTGCAAGCACCACATGTATGCCCCGATGTTCTCTCTGCATCGCCTGCTTGATGGCTGGTGCTGTGCTACATGGGTACTTAAAAGGTGCTAAACCACCCCAAGTGTGGAATCCTGACGCCCCGGAAGGCCGAAGTCTGGTATATCATCTATGGGACCAGGGGTCTGCCACCTGTGGCTCTCCAGATGTTTGTACCTCAGGCTCCCATGATCCCTTGCTGTTGGCTATGCTGGCTAGAGCTGATGGGCCTTGTAGTCCAACAGAGTTGACGTGCCAAAGGTTACAGCCCCTACATTAAACAACATATTGCAAGATTAAAACATTTACGCATACTAAAGTAGTTCATTTTAGCAACAAATGTATACGATTGTTATACGATATAAAATGTCTATGACAGTTATTTTTTCTTGTTTTTATTGACAATTTATATAAAAATATCCACGATAATGGACACAATCAAAAACCACAATAAATGAAATACGGAGCAAAGAGAGAAGAAGAAAAAAAGGGAAAAAAGAAAGAAAACCTCACTCCATCCCCGAATCTCCCCCAAACTGCAGTTATTCTTCAGGCAGTTCATTGTAAGGTATTCTAGAATGCTATTTTATGCGTGTAGAGAACCCCACTCCAAGAGCGAGCCTTTTCTGGGCTGTGCAGTGCTACACCCTACAGGGTCTGGCAGGCTGAGGTCGGCATTACATACATACAATGGAGCAATTGCAAGAGGGTTTCCAATGCAGAGGCTGTCTGCATGCAGGCCTGATCTTGTGTGCACTGTACGCCTGTCGTTATGAGCATCATATGTTTGATGCTGTGTGCACCGTATGCCTGGATCCTGGGTGCACTGCATGTCTTGATGCTGGGTGCATTGTATGGCTTGATGCTGGGTGCATTGTATGGCTTGATGCTGGGTGCATTGTATGGCTTGATGCTGGGTGCACTGCATGGCTTGATGCTAGGTGCATTGTATGGCTTGATGCTAGGTGCATTGTATGTCTTGGTGCTGGGTGCACTGCATGGCTTGATGCTAGGTGCATTGTATGGCTTGGTGCTGGGTGCATTGTATGGCTTGATGCTGGGTGCATTGCATGGCTTGATGCTAGGTGCATTGTATGGCTTGATGCTAGGTGCATTGTATGGCTTGGTGCTGGGTGCACTGCATGGCTTGATGCTAGGTGCATTGTATGGCTTGGTGCTGGGTGCATTGTATGGCTTGATGCTGGGTGCACTGCATGGCTTGATGCTAGGTGCATTGTATGTCTTGATGCTAGGTGCATTGTATGGCTTGATGCTAGGTGCACTGCATGGCTTGGTGCTAGGTGCATTGTGTGCATTGTATGGGTTGATGATGGGTGCACTGCAATGCTTGATACTAGGTGCACTGCTACCTTGATGCTGGGCTCACCATATATATATATATTGATGCTGATTGCACAGTATGTCTGGAAGCTGGATGCATTGTATGCCTTGATGCTGGGTGCACCATATGGAATGATGCTTAGTGCATTGTATGTCTGAATCCCGGATGTACCTGTTGCTTTATGCCTAGTGCACCATACGTCTTGATTCTGGGTTCACCGTATATATTGATGGTGAGTGTACTGTATGTGTGGATGCTGGATGCACCACATGGCTTAATGCTGGATGTATTGTATGTGTTGATTCTTTGTGAACCATATGGAATGGTGCTTGTAGCATTGTATGTCTGGATCCTGAATGCACCCTATGGCTTGATGCCCGGTGCACCGTACGTCTTATTTTGGGTTCAACATATATATTGATGCTGGGTGTACTGTGTGGCTTGATGCCGGATGCACTGTGCGTCGTGATGCTGGGCACACTGTATGATTTGATGCTGGGTGCACTGCATGGCTTGATGCTGGGTGCACCATTTATATATATATATATATATATATATATATATTGATGCTTGGTGCATTGTATGCCTGGATGCTGAATGCATTGCATGTCTTGATGCAGGGTGCACCATTTGGTATGATGCTTGGTGCATTGTATGTCTGGATCCTGGAAGCACCCAATGGCTTGATGCTGGGTGCACCGTGCATCTTGTTGCTGGGTGCACCGTATGATTTGATGCTGGGTGCACTGCATAGCTTGTTGCTGGGTGCACTGCATGGCTTGTGGCTGGGTGCACTATATATATATATATATATATACATATATATATATATATATATACATATATATATATATATATATATATATATATATAGAGAGAGAGAGAGAGATGCTGGGTGCATTGCATGGCTTGCTGCTGGGTGCACTGCATGACTTGATTCTGGGTTTACCATGTATATATTGATGCTGGGTGCACTGTATGTCTGAATGCTGGATGCATTGTATGTCTTGATGCTGGGCGCACCATATGGAATGATGCTTGGTGCATTGTATGCCTGGATGCTGAATGCATTGCATGTCTTGATGCAGGGTGCCTCATTTGGTATGATGCTTGGTGCATTGTATGTCTGGATCCTGGATGCACCCAATGGCTTGTTGCTGGGTGCACCGTATGATTTGATGCTGGGTGCACTGCATAGCTTGTTGCTGGGTGCACTGCATGGCTTGTGGCTGGGTGCACTATTTATATATATATATATATATATATATATATATAGATGCTGGGTGCATTGCATGGCTTGCTGCTGGGTGCACTGCATGACTTGATCCTGGGTTTACCATGTATATATTGATGCTGGGTGCATTGTATGTCTCGATGCTGGATGCACTGACTGTCTTGATGCTTGGTGCACCATATGGAATGGGACTTGGTGCATTGTATGCCTGGATGCTGAATGCATTGCATGTCTTGATGCAGGGTGCACCATATGGAATGATGCTTGGTGCATTGTATGTCTGGATCCTGGATGCACCCAATGGCTTGATGCTGGGTGCACCGTGCGTCTTGATGCTGGGTGCACCGTATGATTTGATGCTGGGTGCACTGCATAGCTTGTTGCTGGGTGCACTGCATGGCTTGTGGCTGGGTGCGCTGTATATATATATATATATATATATATATATATATATATTGATGCTGGGTGCATTGCATGGCTTGCGGCTGGGTGCACTGCATGACTTGATTCTGGGTTTACCGTGTATATATTGATGCTGCGTGCATTGTATGTCTCGATGCTGGATGCACTGACTGTCTTGATGCTTGGTGCACCATATGGAATGGGACTTGGTGCATTGTATGCCTGGATGCTGAATGCATTGCATGTCTTGATGCAGGGTGCACCATATGGAATGATGCTTGGTGCATTGTATGTCTGGATCCTGGATGCACCCAATGGCTTGATGCTGGGTGCACCGTGCGTCTTGATGCTGGGTGCACCGTATGATTTGATGCTGGGTGCACTGCATAGCTTGTGGCTGGGTGCGCTGTATATATATATATATATATATATATATATATATATATATATATATATATATATATTGATGCTGGGTGCATTGCATGGCTTGCGGCTGGGTGCACTGCATGACTTGATTCTGGGTTTACCGTGTATATATTGATGCTGCGTGCATTGTATGTCTCGATGCTGGATGCACTGACTGTCTTGATGCTTGGTGCACCATATGGAATGATACTGGAAGTGCCCTTTGGAGTGATGCCGGGTGCACCGTATGTCTTGATTCTGGGTTCACCGTATATATTGATGCTGGGTGCACTGGGTGCACTGTATGTCTGGAATGTGGGCGCACTGTCTGCCTGTATATTGGTGCACCATATGGCAGGAGGGTCCACATTGTTGGCTGTGAACGGGTGTTTCTCACTGGCTGCCAAAATAGTGCCTCTTCACAAGACGTCTTTGTGGGATCCACAATGTTGTTAATATCTTCCTTCTGCCGCTACAGTGCTGCTGTTGCTGGGGAGGGCTCTGCACCAGGCTCCCTTTCATTGTTGGCATAGGTCATGTGTAATTTTGGCTTGTCCCATCCACTGTTTATGTTGGCACGAGTGCTGGTGTGCGTTTAATTATGTTTCCTCACGTGCATGGCCTATAATGGCGTTGCTTCTGCTATGGCTGTAATGCAGCTTCTCCTAGACTCTGAACAGAAAGGGGTTGGTTTGCATGGAATTATGGCTTATGATGGAATTTGTATTTCTATTTATGTATATATTTTTTTAAGAACACGGATGTCGATTTCAATCAGAAATGACTTACGATAACACATTTACAGATGGCAAAAGCATTCCCCAGAAGGATGCCTGTACAATAGCACAAAGATGAGAACTAGTGATGAGCCAGTTTATGACGGTGTGAACAAAATGAAACAAATAGGCCACAGACGAAACAAAACAAATATGAGAAACAGGTGATTTACAAAGGCAACATTAACATAAGAGGGCAATTGCTCCACTCTAAAGAGAAGTACTACACAAATATGCAAAAATTACAATAGTACTTTATTATGCAGCACTGCAGGAAGTAGGGCGGTAGGGAGGATGGGGAGGGCAGGAGGTGCTCCCTCTTTAGTAACTAAGTGAATTTTAATCCGAGCTTGAAGAGATCCCCTGTTGGGCTGCTTTTGATTGTGACAGGCAGTAGGTTCCAGTGGAGCAGGGTGAGTAGAGAGAACGAGCCGAAGTGTGAGGAGGCACAGGGATGGTATGGGAACGTGATATTGAGTACACTGAAATACAATCAGACCGATACTGAGGAGCAAGACCATTGACAGCTTTGTAGCCCGGGAGAAGGCACTTGAAAAGGGTGCTTGTGCGCCTGATGTTGGTAGCTCGTAACTAGGGGAAGAATCTGGGTAGGTTATAGAGAGTGAAGGTATAGAAGTTGCGACTTTGTCTACATGGTGGCAGAAATGAAGGCCATTGAGTAGGATTGAGCAGTAGTCCAGTTTGCTGAGCACGAGTGTGGAGATTAGAGTTTTCGTAGATTGGTTAGTAAGAAACGGATGAATTTTCCTAATGGTGCGCAGGCAGAGGTCGCTATCAAAGAGGACGCCAATTTGCAAGCTTTGGTCAAGGAATCAACCAGGTTAGGCTGGAAAGAGATAGGAGGGAGGAGCGGAGGGATGGCGTTGGAAGCCGGGAGAAAGATGACTTCCATTTTACATTTAAGAGTTCAACATGAAGCCGCCGAGAGCCATCCAGTGACTAATTACAGTGGGACAGTTTGTAATCCTTCCCGAGATGGCTGGGATGAAGCAGGGAAAGGAGAAACACATATCTAAGTGTCCTGAGCCAAGAGGTGAGAGTAAAAGCCAACGACGAAGATATGTCTCCTTATGGAAAAGGTACAGAGAGAAGAGCAGAGGTCCAAGGGCTGATCCTTGGGGGATCCGACAGGGAGAGGGATGGAGTCCGAGCTTTCAGAGTTCCACAGGATTGTCAAGGAGTGGCCTTCCAGGTTGTTTCTGGTGGGCATGTGATTATAGTTTCTTCAACTCCCAGATTAGAACGGTATGTGGCAGGTGCATTTGAAATTACTTCATCTCCAATTCACTAATTAGATTGGTATGGATCAGGTATACGCGGCATTGCAGCTTCTCCCATGCACCGTTCGCATCAGTTCTACCATATGTGTATTTACATCTCCCATTCCCTGATTCAAACGTTTCTCCATTAGTCCTGCACTGCTTATAATTCCATGGGATCTGGTATAAACCGTAACCTCATTTGACACGCGTTTATTATTGGTAGGGTGATCAGACGTCCCAGTTTTCCCGGCACAGTCTGGGGAAATCACCCTCTGTCCCGGGAGTTTTTTCATTTTAGAAACCCTTGTCCGGGTAATTGGGTAATTAAAATTGTAATTATTTTTCACAACGCGTTCAGAATGTTGCAGCTGGAGGATTGGCTCGAACCCCCAACCTTTCAGGTACAAGTCACAACACTTAAGTCACAACACTTACTGACTGTGCCACAGAGACAGGCTTGGAAATTAGTGTACTGCAAACCAATTAATATCATTCAGAGCAAACGTTTGTTTTGAATGAGCAGCCCAAGATTCACAGACAAAAGTAGATCATATACAGTTTCTAGAAAGGAGAAGTGCTGGAACTATGATTGGGCGGTGGTTGTGAGGGCATGTAATTGGCGGGCTGCGATGCAGTCGTCCTTCTTTTATGTTGTTGGTCATCCCGGTTTTTCGTTTTGCAAATCTGGTCACCCTAATTATTGGGGATACGAAGGTTTGCATAAGTGTAATTACAACTCCTCTCCTGCATTACTTATAATGTATTGTGGAGGCTATAGGTGGAATTACAACTCTCCCACATACTGGTTGTAATGTTACTGGTGCTGCTATACGTGTAATTATGGCTTCTCCCACGCACTGTTTATATTGGCATGCTCGATGGTATATGAGTAAATACGGCTTTGTCCATGCGCTTGTTATTATGTCCACAAAGAGCTATTAAATTCTGCAGGCAACCAGCAGCGCATAGGTCCTGACAAACACAAAGGGCCTAATTCACAGAAGCGTTTTATAATGGCAAAAACCCCCATTGGAAAACGATCTGTGGATCAGGGCCAAAGCCTCTTATCTGCTTTTCAATATGTCGTGCTGCTGTCTGATGCGAGATAGTGTGTGGGGGGGGGGAGGGGAGAACGTGTGTGAAGGTATACATGTGTCCTTTGTTATGCATGGGAGTACATGTATCTGTGTTTGAGTGCACGTGTACAGCTCAGACATGTGTGTGTTTGTGTGTTGGAGCGTGTGGGTGTATGCTCTACTGTAGGCCTGTGTGCATTTGCACACCGCCTTGGCAGCGCCCGCACTCTCCCGGCTCGCACGGCCCTTCCTTGGGACGCAGAGGTGAATGTGGAGTTTGCTGAGGCTTATTTGTTTAGGCTGAGCTTTAATCAACTCAATCCGTGGATCTGGCACAGGATAAAGCTGAGCCTATACTGGGGGGTTATCAAACATATAGTTTGTATAGTAAGGATTGTACTGCTGATTAGCAGCCTTGATAGAGGATTGGTTGAGACTCGGCCATTCCTGTTCCTTCGCCGTTGGGCAGTAACTGCTGTTCATTGGCCGCAATTCTGAGGATCCTTTTCACTGCCTTACCTTTCTAGCCAATTCCCCGTGTATGTGCCAGTGTACGCACTTACCTCTCCCCACGTTGTCCCACACTCTTGCCATTGTTATGGTTGGTAGTTGGCGCTGGCCTCCCTGCTTTTTCCATTCTACTGGCCCCCAACAGCCTCTTTCTGTTCTTCCAGTCCTGCTCCCCTGCCCTTCTCCTAAAAGGAGGTCCTCCCTCTAATCTTGTTACGCCGCTCAACTCTCTCGCCAGCAGCCATCTTTTATGAATCAATGTGTTTTCCTTTTTGTATCCTCTCTTTCAGTCAGACAGACTGAACGACCAGCGGTTGGTGCTTGTTAGTGCTGAATTAGAATGTTGGACACGGTTGCGGTGTAAGATGTTCCCCGCCACACACGTCATCGGCCGCATCGCCGCATAGGTTGAATACAGTATGGGAGGCGACGAGAGGCGCACAGAAAGTTTCTCCCAGTTTCATAGTGGTGTGGTCCCCCTTGGTCGATTGCCCGCTCCGAGCTGTGCAGTAAGGGCTTGCAACACCTGGCGGCGAGAGCCATGGCAGCACCCTGGGACACGCCATTTAACCCTCTCCATGTTGGATGGGGAAAAGAAAACACCACCCGTGTCTTCTTCTAAGGATGCTTCACTATAGTCTCCTGAAATGTTGCCCACGTGGTCACAGGCTTCTTTCAACACATGCTGACGGGGGTGAGGGGAGTTAGCTCTGGGGCAATGCATTTGTCTTGGAAGCAAGAGAACGGAGCACAACACATGTTCAAAATCAAAATCCTGCTCTTCGAAACCAATCTCTGGTATTAAGCGCGTTATAAAAGAACAATTGTAATTATGATACTGCTAGACTCCAATATTGAAGCCACGTCATTATTTCTTTGGCCCCATTGGGACACACAAGTATAGCGTTTGGACATGTTCTTTGCCACAGCAAAAGAGCAGGGTTATACCACAAAGAAATCCACGCTCCTTTCCTTTGCTGGGGCTGAGGTGCACAAAATGTATTAAAATGTAGTCTATGGCAACAGGTCATAGCACAATGACAGCCCCGAGTCACTGCCTTAGGCTACTTGGCAACTCTGATTATTCTGCCAGGCAAGGAAAAACCTTGACCCATAACATGCTCGCCTGTGTCATCTTGCCCTAACCTGCTGGTTAGGAGATGAGGAGGATGAAGGTCAGGTCGTTCAAGGGTGATTTTCAACACAGCTCAGGTGCCAAATCTTGAGAGAGGTTGTAGGTGAAAGGATTGAATACAAAGAATCAAATGACAATACTTTCGAGTCAAAAGGACTGGAAAAAAATCGTCGAATTCTTTTAAAACATTTTTGGGGGGGTACCCCCCAAACCCCTGTTTTTTGTGTAAAACCCACTTTTGTTTCCTATACGGAAGCCAACAAAAAAAATACATTTAAAAAAAGGCATTCAACCTTTTTTTACGGTCCTTTTGACTCGAAACTATTGTATTTGATCCTTTTGTTTTCGATCCTTTGACTGGACACCCTTGAGAGAACCTGTCATCTGGATCCAAAGGATTTCTTTACTCGGTTGGTCATGCAAACCGCAGGACACTAGGACCCACCCCGCTGAGGCTGTTCTCAAATCATAGATGGTGGAAGGAGTGAAAGGTGTTCAAGATTGTCACCCATATCAGACCCATTTATAATAGGGCTCTGGGCCGGTGACGCTCTGAAACAAAAAAACATCAAGACCGAACAGCTGTGTGAATAATGTGAATAATGTGGTGTTTTTTTGCCACACGTTGGGTTGCCCAGCTTCAGGACAGAACCTGGGACAGATGCCAAAAACTCCCCCACTACCCAAGGGTATTCATGCAGGTGGTGTTCCCAACAAGGCATGCCCAAAAAATACAAAAATGCAGGACAGTGTCAGGGGGACAGGAGAGCGCAGACACAGCATCACATGTTCCCAGTGATGAGGAAAAGCCGAGGATGTAGATGTGCGCTTTCACCATCTGCACCACAACAGCAAGTAGGAGGCGATGCTCACAACAGTAGATGGCGATATACGTGGCAAGCATTCATGTGAGTCATTAAAAGTAACGACTAAAGTTCAGTTTGCTACTCTGATACCACTTCTGACGCTGGTATCACTCAGGGTCACAGTATTCACCGTCGGAAGCTCTACGCCGTTGCCTCTGGATTGGGCTTTTCATCATGGACATTCACCAAAGGCTGGGCACTGTAAACGCTTTATGTTAGATCTGGAGCAAAGGACACTCCTCGTAGCTGCGACGCGGCAGAGGCAATGTGCCGTGTCCACTTTACACTCGGAGTCTACCAAGTGGACGTCATGGAGCTCATGGATCAATACAAGGACCTCTTCCAAGGTTTAGGTTACCTCCTCAAACATCAAGTGCTGCTGCTTGTGAACCCTACGGTGCAACAGGTGGCAATCGGGCACATCTCATTTCCCCTACAGAAGAAGGTGGAGACAGTGTTGCAAAAGCGCCAATAAATAAGAGAATGTCATAGAGAGAATGGTGGATCCAACACCATGGACCACGATTGTCATTGCTCCGAAGCCGCAACAACTGGACGCGTTCCAGATATGCATGGAAAAGCACCTGCCCAGCAGGGAGATAAAAGGTGAGTATCATCGGGTGCCAGCTATCGATGACATCATAGCAGAATTGCAAGATGCAGTAATCTTCTCTAAAGTCAACCTGAATGCAGGACATCATCAGGTGCAATTGCACAAGGATTCTAGATGCATATCAATGTTCCCGTCGCCTTTTCAGTGCACCCTCTGCAGTCAAAGTGTTCCAAGACATGATCCTTGAGGTCCTGGCATGTCTCTCCTGGGTCATTAAGGTCAGTGATGTTGTCCGCATCCATGCATCATTGGTGAAAGAACATCTGACAAGGATTGAGGGAGTTTTGGAAGGTTCACAAAACATGGGCTCATGCACAACAAGAGTAAATTCGAAAATGACTGTCTGTGGAAGTGGCACGAACGAGAGCAGATGATTTTTGAAAATGTCAAAAAGTCTTTGACAGTGGACACCACAATGGATTTCTTGAATCCATTGCGGATTATAGAAGTAATGGTCAACACCAGGCCATCTAAATGGGTGCCGTGCTGGTACAGGCTTATGAGAATAATGTCCGAGTTCTCATTGTCTTGGAGCAGAGCCCTCACACATACCGGGCAGAGGTATTCTCAGATCAAAAGGAAAGCGCTTGCAGTGTTGTTCAGCTGCAAACCTTTCTATTTGTATATTTATGTCTGCACAGTCCATGTAGTCATAGATCACAAGCATCTTGTCCCTATCCTGTCAGGCTCTGCTCCAAGACGACCTGCATACATTGA
Source organism: Ambystoma mexicanum (assembly GCF_040938575.1). Lineage (NCBI taxonomy): Eukaryota > Metazoa > Chordata > Amphibia > Caudata > Ambystomatidae > Ambystoma > Ambystoma mexicanum. The sequence continues at coordinate 563,177,807 of NC_090921.1, forward strand.
GCCCTGGTTACTGCAGCTACAAGAATATGGAGTATCCCTGGTGTATAAGGCAGGCACCGACTTCCCAGCAATCTACTTCTCCAGACACCTGGCAGGACCTTCTGGAGCTGGTCAAAGAAGAGTGGGTGGAGTAACTCATGAACCTGATAACTCAAGCAGCTGTGCCGGCTGTAGCAGACACCATTAAAAAGGATGAATGCTTGCAAATGGTTTTGACTCTCCTGAAACATGAAAGGTGGAAGGGCATTTTGTTGCAAATGTCGCATCTTGCAATGGATTTAAAACTAGTGTTACACAGTTAGGGTAGAGTTCATCAGGAGCTGTTGGTATCAACAGGAGTACTCCTGCTAATGAGATATAGAGCTGCAGTGCCCTCAGCATGAGTCCCTCCACCTCGACACAGTTAAAAACATGAAAATGGGTACGGCGCATCTAGCCTTTTCAAGAGGTTTCTAGTGCAAACCAAGTGACAAAATACATGTATTCATCAACAGTGCAAATGTCCTAATATCAAAAACTATATAGGCTCACTTAGCTAAGGTAAGCTACCTCAACAACATATGTTATGTTATGTTTACTCATATCATTAAACTATATCTTCCATGCTCTGCCCAACACGTTTCGTTCCTACTTCGCTAAATAATTCAAGGAACTTCTTCAGGGGCAAGAACCGCCTTTAGCATATTTTAGGATGAATCCCCACCTCATTGGCTAAATATTTTACAACATTTTTTCAGATAATACTTTGTGTTGTTATCATGCACTGCACCTTTAGGGCCTCACAATCTACACCGATTCTTGTTTCATTTTTTTAGCATTAATGCTGTCAAACTTGATTCAATCGCCACTGTGTAAATCAGCCATCATTGACAAGTGTGACACCTAAATCACTTTGTGTTTCGTAGCTCCGTTTCTGTATCGGCAAACCTTTGCCGTTTCGTTTCCTGTGTATGGACTTCAACAAAGGTTCCCCCAGACTTAGCTCATAGTCGACCTCTTTCAGACTTCAACGGAATAAGCTGAACTCTTTCATGTCCTCTGAATACGAGTGCCCACTTGTGCACAAGTATTACATGTGTGCCGGTCTGGTGATGCCATGTCAGGCTACTGCCAACCTCATCTCACCTTACAGTGTGTGTATGATGTCAGGCATCCTTAGGGAAACAACACCAGCCCCCAATACTCTCACCCACAAGAAGCAAACAACCATGGCCAGCCATTCTTATGAACTATGGCACCATACTCCTGGATCGACAGTCTTCATTGTTGTGATTTCAAGATACCCAGAGGTGTGGAGTTCCTCTCTCCCACTGCTGTAGCAGCGGTGCTACCGGTGCTGGACAAGACGTTTACACCCATGGCTTGCCAGACACCATTTGTTCAGACAACCAGTCTCCCTTTCATGACGCTGAATGAATTCAAGGTCTTCTTCGAAGCGTGGAGCGTATCACACCATGTACTGGCCGAGAGGCAGTGGTGATGTGGAACACTTTATGAGAACTGTCAAAAACAACTTAGGATTGTGCTCGACCAGGTGAATCGGTCACAAGGCATTATGTCACAATTTCAAACTAGGCTACCTGGCTGGCTTCAGTAGAAGCATTTCAGGGGAGAAAAGCACATTCCATAATCCCAGAGCACGCCATGAGAGTAGTTCCACAGACAGGTAGAGCAGTACGACAGCACCAAGTCTAGCAGAATGAGAAAGGAACTGCACGCACGCCAGAGAAGGCTTGATTATATGGTAAAAGTGGACGATTCTGTGTTTATTCAAAACAGTTGACCTATAAATGAACAGCGCATGCCTTTCACAACCTGCCCTTGGAAGGTGAACAAAATCAAGGGACTCATAATTGCTAACAGCGGAACTCACAATGTCGCAAGGAACACAAGATGGTTTCAGGAGATCCCCAGAATGGAAGACTACCCCGATCAAGAGGACGCTCACTGTGAGATCAATGAGGAAATTGACACGTGTACCAGAGACTGGCTAGAGGGCACACAGGCAGCAAGAATCAGTGAAAATGAAGAGAAGGGACTGTTCCTCAGTCTTCCATTACCGAAGTTAGAAGCCAATTGTGAGAACATGCGGAAAGCAAAATCGTGTAAAATCAGTACCCCGTCAGATCATCAAGGCAAATCCTCAGAAGACTGTAGGACTATGTACTGGGTGAGTAATAAAAAGGGGCAAGTTGCCTGTTTTTTTTGGAGTAATGTGATGTGAGACATTCCCTGACGGGAACGTCATAGCAACGTTCTGTATGCAGTGGTGCGCCGAGAGGTGCACCACCAGTTACACCCAGAATCCAAGTAGCGTGGTGTTTCCGCGACTGCCTGCTGCAAGCTACGCAGTAACGGCATGCAACAAACACTCCACTGATGACAATGGGTCGGCAGATGGCTGATAAGGGCTAGTAAATGCCCACTCTCCCAACGGTCTACTTTTTGTCCTTCAACTCTTAGGGCCTGATTCAAAGAAGCCTTTTATAATGGTGCAATCTCAATGGAAAACGCTCTATGAATCAGGACCCTATTGTTTTAAATTCACCATTTTGCCCTCAGTTGGGTAGAACATTCTACTAATCATGTACACTTTCAGCAGAGGGCCCTCAAAACGAAGCTTCCTCTTGTGCCCCCACCCTTTCCCTCAATGCATTATGGTATGATATGATAGGTTATTCATAACGCGCTTAATACCCAGAGGTTTCTAAGCACGGACCCGGGGATCGAATACATGTTGCTCCACGTCGTCTTGCTTCCAAGGCAAGCACGTTGCCCTTGAGCTATCCTCCCCAGACATAGCTAGTCCGAGTCCTTTGGGCTGTGGTTGAGATGCCTCCCAGCTGCTGAATTGGGGTGAGGGCGGGCAATGAGAAGAATGAGCAGGCGGGGTAGACGTGCAGGGTGTGTCAGAGGTACAAGACTTGTCAGGCTCCTTCACTCTCTCCTGCTTCTCCAGGGGGCTGTAAGGTGACTTTAGGGTGACTATGCACTAAACAGATATCACTCCAATGTGGGATGTATAGAAATCCATGAGGTCGAAGAAACGTTACTTGGTTTCTGAATGCCATTTGAGCCCTAAAATGACATTATTCGATGATAATGTATATTTTAACCCATATGTCTTTTATATTTGAATAACGTGGGTTGTGTAGTTGTACAGCGCAGATGACTCGGCATTCCAATAATTCTTTCTTTAAAATCAATACAAAGTCCAAAATTATTCAAAAAGCAGAAACAGCCATCCAAATTGTGAATGCTGATTTATTCCTCTCACAGCCGACACATGTTTCGCCCATTCAGTCGTCCTCAAGGCAATTAAATCTTTGGATAAATCCCTAGCGAATAAAGAAAGACGCTCTTGTTGCGAGTTAAAGGTTCCAAATCATGATCTGGAGGTAGAGTCCCGTCCACTATTAAACATATGTATCCTCAATGTAGAGAGTGGGCCTTATAAATGGCCACGTTATGCATATGTAGAGAGTATTCTCAGGATGTATGTCTTCATTCAATAGAGGGTCCTAATACCTGTGTGTTCAGTATAGGGATCGATCCCGTGAATCTTGTCCGTCCGTAAAACGTGAAAAACATGTAGGCTTTCCCTGATGTTTGGAGAAAACAAACCTTCCAAAACAAAGATTTTAATTTGCCATCCGGTTAATTGACGGAAGGTGGCCCATTTGGGGAACTGTTGCAGTTGCTGCTGAGGCTCGTGGGTCTGATTTCTTGTAGCCTGTCATTGGTGAACTGTGAAGTGCCAACCCGCATGCCAGGGGCAGCAGGAGTAGCTCAGGGCTGGCTAAGCATGAGCAGAATTTAGGAACTCCACTTCCAGGTTTCGTTCTACTCCTGCTCTTTTCCCTTTCCAAAGATAACCAGCCAAGTAGAGAGCAGATGCAATGGGTCTGCAGCGAATCCACCAATCACGGCAATGCATTGTCCCCATCACAGGCCTAGGGGTAGGTCCCTGCCCTGGGTTCTCTGCAGCGGTGGAGTTCTTTCCTGTCGTTGGAGCTTGTCTCATCATTATCATCATCTTTAAGGTTTAGGGTTCCCTACTATCCTTTGATATCCCTAACAGCCCCTTGATCACCAGAGGGCTGACTCTGAGAGCTTCTTTACAAGTTGAGATGATTGTGGGACCACATCAAGCCTCTCGGTCTAGGGAAGCAATACAACGGGCAGCATCGAAGGAAGTTGCGCTTGAGAAGGTAAGTGTACATTTCCACTGAAGCTATTCTTCTCCAGGAGTAAGCGCCGGCCCAGCCATCGCTCGCTTCTTCCAAGATGACTTTGCCAAGCATTTCAGCCCTGACACCCACCTACATGGTTAGTGGTAAGCCTTACAATTGCTGGACCGCGCGCTGTGGGAGGTCATTTTTTGGCACCGCTTCTAATTCCAGCAGCAGATACGGTGAAGGCCAGTTGAGAGGGATTCAGGAGATGGCCCCCACAGTTAGAAGGGCCACCGGGGCCTGGACCCTTATTCCTTTTCGACAGCCTGCAAGTGGATTCACACCCGTAGAAGCACCGGGATTGCGCATTCAGCGGAGCTGTGTGAGGGGCTGTTGCAGCTCTTTCTCCTTTGGGGTGACTTTCATTGCAAGGCCCGATGAGGACAACATCCGGGTGCGTTTTGGCCGCGTTGCGCTCTGACCTCAGGGTAGGGGAATTATTTGCCATTCAATGTCAGTGCGATCCAGAATTGTGCATGTGTGACAGCGAGGGCCAGATCAGCACACGCGCCTGGTGAGCACCTTCTTGCTGGAGGCCACCAGCTTGTTTTCTACACGGGGCATGTCCCCAGGTATGAGACGTCCGTGGCCGCTTCAGCTTGCACGCAGCGGCACACTAGATGCTTTGGCATACGGCACTGGCCCATGGGCCAACTTGTCCTGCTCGTTTGGCAAGGGCCCCTTTCATTTAAAGGCCATGTCCTCCCGCACTCCAAAATTTTCAGCATAGTTACTCTACTGCACTGGCCTAAGTTCTTTTTCCAGGGTAACAGGTGGAGGACACAGGCAGTCTCAGCAACATCCCCAGTCCGGTTGTGCCTCCCACAACTGGGAATGTCCAGAAGACCTCCCGTCATTGCAGAGGGAGCAAGCAGCAGGCACTGCTCCAATGTCTCACCACCTTCAAGTGCGAAAATAACGGGAACGGCTGCAAGCAGTGTCTTTACAGCACCCCCGTGCCACAGTACAGTCACGAGGGGTCTCAGGGAACCGAGCAGCCGAACGCACGCATACGTCGCGTAGTTGCCCAAGCAGCAGGTCTGTGGAAGCTACAGCAGCATCAGCGCCATGAACCGGAAGAGATCGCTCTGAAGACGAAAGGTGATTGGAAGTAATTAAGTAAACCCCATGGGCGTAATTTTAGGGGGGACGGGTTGTTTGTCCCCCCAAACTTTCAGAACACACCATTCTGTCCCCCTTCATTTGACTGGGCACCTTTTCTTCAGATGTCATGTCCCCCCCCCCAACATTTTTACTCCACTGCCCCTCACAAACTGATGTAGTCAGCTGAAAGCAATCGATTCAAAGGTTTTCTTTTTGTGTGGAAAGATGATCTGAAAATAAGTATATGCTGGAAACCAGCAGTGCAATGTCACCCGGAAATTGCAGGTGTGGTCTTTCAGAAGTGCTATGTTCACAGGAAGCTGAGCTCTGCAAATGCTAATGAAGTATTTGCTGAAAAGATTAATGAATCTTTTGTAAGTAAGGTGATATTGATTGCTATTCGTTAAGTAAAATATCCAACAATAATAAGTAAATTATGTCAACTCGGAAGAGTATTATCACCCGGAAGTAATTGTTTAGGAATTGTGAAATCATATGTATATGTGCTGACACTGTTGGCTGAAAATAGAGCGCCTGTGAGCAAACTCCTTAAAATAACAATCGGAGGACTCTTGTCCCCCAAAGAAAGTGCGTTATGTGTTTTTGGGGACTCGGAGCGTTGATAAAGCTATCACTGCTAAGCTCTGGGGGAGGAGAAACGAGGAGAGGTGACTGGCTCTTCAATCCCACTGCTTTCACTTCTGTAATGTGTCCTTCCACATTTCTGTACCCCTTTTCTAGAGTATTTACAGAAACAGGTTTGCCATCAGACATACGCAAGTGCATTCACCCGGATTGGCTTAGATCTTATCTCCTCCAGTCCCACCCACTCCGGCCGGCAATGTATGGCCCGCCTCTGACGCCGATCTAGTCACCAGCCAGCCTTATCTAATTCGTATATGTACCTGCTGGGGTGAGTGGGGGGTTGATAGCTGTGTGTGGCATCCGCACTCACCAGTAGGCAAACAACACAAAGATACATCTGCAAGTGTTATCAGATGGGGATGGCCATCGTCTGAAGGGTTGCAGTGTATCAAGTCAAGGATGTTACCTGCTAATTACCATTTCTATGTAAAATGTCTCCTCCTTTGTTCAGGTAATCATGGGAACGTTGTCCAATTTGTGATGACCACCTTGAAGAAACGTGATATTGATCAAAACTCACTGTAGTTTCACCTTCTCGCTTGTTGAGGTTTTGGCTGGAAAGCCAACCATTAATGTGGGAACGCGTGCAAAAAACTCAAGCTGCCCAATAACAAGTCACTCAACTTAGGCGGTTAAAGCTCTAACTACCAGTCGAACCGTTCATGCCTGCGTGCATTGCGTTCATCACACTTTGATGGTGGCAATGCCATTTTGATGGATGCCCCTAAATATTTGCTGAGAGCTGTCTATTGACTTGTAATGGGAGCAAGACATGTGGATCAACTTTCTCCCATTCTTTCCTCTTGTCTTTGGCTCTCATGTGAATACAGGATTCAAGTTAAGTCGTGCCTCGTTGCTTCCAATGAAGTATCTGGAGGCGCACTAGAGACACATGGGGTACGCCCGGGTGGGGCTCCAGATATTCATTATGTGAATAAACCCTGACTCGCTGTCAGAAATGTTCATTTCTAGATTAAGGAATTGTTGGCCTCTTTCTTTACACTTAGCCATCACTCTGTTACCTTTCTGTAACTGATCGAAAATATATCTATTGCCCTAATGGACGGTAGGGGCATATATTAGTTGGTCTGTTTTTTGTATCTATGACGCCTAATGGGGCGATTATAGTCAACACCCTTCGTTTCAAAGGGTTGTATCTGTCTGTATGATGTTTTATGTTGTAGAGCATTCCATGTGCCCTGTTAGCAAAGATTTGCGCTTTTAGTTATCACACACCGCGGAACGCCGGTTACATTAGTTCTCCAGTTACCATCCTTGCTTTCACCACGAATTGGGCCGCCATTCTGAAACGTTTATACCACACTGCAGTATCTAGTTCAGCAGCCAAGTAACGCAGAACAGTCACAAGTGGAGCATCCCAACAGGTCCAACTCCACATGAAGTTCTGGTCCATTCCAGTTACTAAGCTGGCATTCACTAACACATAATAATGGCAGTGTTTACACCCCAATCCGGCCCCACCGCTGCTACTTGAGTTTTTAAGAACCACTGCGTTATCAGTTACAGCCCTGAGGAAGAGCCTATGCTCGAAACACGTGTTGGCTGAACACAAATGCTTGTTGAATCCAAAAAGGCACAACACATGTGACTTTTAAAACATTACGAAATTTACGTCGTTCCATGTGACCAAATAATTGCATTTACGACAAAATCTACTTGAGTTAGAGTTGGAGACCTGTTTTATTAGATGCTTTGCACGATTTGTTCTTCTTGAATGAGGATCGCTCATCCCTTGGGAACTATGCTGATTCATGCTTATCTTGAGATTTGAATCGTTGTTTTGAGTTAATTCATGATCATTTCTAACACATTAGCAGTAGCGTGTGCTACTTTCTAGAAGGTTTGCACTTAATGAAATGTCTAAGATGGAGTACACAAAAATAAGGCATATACTCTGTCCTTGAGGGGGGTCAAATGCACAGGAGGAAGGGGCAGGATACAAATGAGGGGAGATTGTGCCATGCGCCCTGGGATACCATGCAGCTCACCATTCAGAACCGAGCAAGGCAACATATGGCCTCAGGTCCAGGCCAAAGTCTAGAACTTAACCCATTCACGTATCTTGCTTTCTCCATCTTTATCTCCCCTTTGCCCCCTTTTTTCAGTCGGACTCTCTTTCGTGCACTGTACCTTCAAACTCTTACACCCTGACATGTTTCTATGGTCAATGAAAGCCAAGATAGCCACGTTTGAAACACTTGTGTATAAGCACGTTATAAATGCCATATCATATCCTATCATATGCCCCAATCCTCCTGGCTTCTATGTCCTGTACACGCGTACCTGCATTCACCTCTAGGACCCTTACCCCCTATCATTTGGATGCCCACCCCCATCGTCCTCTCTGTAGCGTGTGTAGGGTTGCTCCCGATCCCTCATGTAACACCATTTTGCAGACTGCAGCATGCCCACACTCACAGCCTTTACCGTCATGGCGGACCATGGTGGAAGTTCTGATTGCTGGTCGATTAGCAGGTGTGATTGTTTGATCAAAGGCGGTGAGAGGCAAGTTCTTTTGGATACTTTGTCTCTGGTTTAATGGCTGCCTTTGTTACAGTACTCAAGAGTGAACATGTGTGTGGGGGCGTGGGGGAGGGGTATTCTGATCCACACTCAGTCATGGTAATGTGATAACATGCATTCTATTGAAGGACTCAAAACTGCCTATGTATGCACAGCCGCTCATGTAATGCAACTCCCAGAAGACTAAGCTAGGGCCCAATGCAACTCTCAGAAGACTAAACTGGGACCCACTGCAACTCCCAGAAGATTAAGCTAGGACCCAATGCAACTCTCAGCAGACTAAGCTCGGACCCAATGCAACTCTCAGAAGACTAAGCTAGGACCCAATGCAACTCCCAGAAGACTAAGCCAGGACCCAATGCAACACTCAGAAGACTAAGCTAGGACCCAATGCAACTCCCAGAAGACTAAGCTAGGACCCAATGCAACTCCCAGAAGACTAAGCCAGGACCCAATGCAACTCTCAGAAGACTAAGCTAGGACCCAATGCAACTCCCAGAAGACTAAGCTAGGACCCAATGCAACTCCCAGAAGACTACGCTAGGACCCAATGCAACTACCAGATGAGTAAGCTAGGACCCAATGCAACTCCCAGAAGACTAAGCTAGGACCCAATGCAACTACCAGATGAGTATGCTAGGACCCAATGCAACTACCAGATGAGTAGGCTAGGACCCATTGCAACTCCCAGAAGACTAAGCTAGGACCCAATGCAACTACCAGATGAGTAAGCTAGGACCCAATGCAACTCCCAGAAGACTAAGCTAGGACCCAATGCAACTACCAGATGAGTATGCTAGGACCCAATGCAACTCCCCGAAGATTAAGCTAGGACCCAATGCAACTCTCAGCAGACTAAGCTAGGACCCAATGCAACTCCCAGAAGACTTAGCTAGGACCCAATGCAACTCCCAGAAGACTACGCTAGGACCCAATGCAACTACCAGATGAGTAAGCTAGGACCCAATGCAACTCCCAGAAGACTAAGCTAGGACCCAATGCAACTACCAGATGAGTATGCTAGGACTCAATGCAACTACCAGATGAGTAGGCTAGGACCCAATGCAACTCCCAGAAGACTAAGCTAGGACCCAATGCAACTACCAGATGAGTAAGCTAGGACCCAATGCAACTCCCAGAAGACTAAGCTAGGACCCAATGCAACTACCAGATGAGTATGCTAGGACCCAATGCAACTACCAGATGAGTAGGCTAGGACCCAATGCAACTCCCAGAAGGCTAAGCTAGGACCCAATGCAACTACCAGATGAGTAAGCTAGGACCCAATGCAACTCCCAGAAGACTAAGCTAGGACCCAATGCAACTACCAGATGAGTAAGCTAGGACCCAATACAACTCCCAGAACACTAAGCTAGCACCCAATGCAACTACCAGATGAGTAAGCTAGGACCCAATGCAACTCCCAGAAGACTAAGCTAGGACCCAATGCAAGTCTCAGAAGTGTCGCTATTGCTGCTTCAATATGGGTTGATAGATTTGCTGGACATGAGTCACAATACAGTCTCTGTTTGCCTCTGAAGGTGGTTAAGGCTAGAGTAGGCTCAGCCCCATGTTAGATGTGCCTGCTTTTCAAGAGGCGGTAAGGCTACAGTGCTAGAGCAGTGTCGATTACCTACCAGGTGTGCTTGCCTCTGAAAGGCTGACCGGTCGGGGGCAGCATAAGGTGCATGTCAAGCTTGCCTGACCTATGTCTAGCTCTGAGCCTGGGGCATCTGGCCTTCTTCCAGAGGCTCATGCCTGTCAGCCAAACCTACCCATTTCCTTACAGGTCAGTTTGCCGCCGCATCCATGCATTTAATGGTAAAGACTACATTCTGCATCCTCAAAGCAAGAGTTCCATCATTCATTTGTCAAGTCCATCCACTAGATTTTTATATCCAAAAATAAGTGTGTTCCTCATTTTCAAACTATGATATATTAATTGCATGTTACTTGCTACTCCCGCACATGCTCCGTCCCTGCATGGACACACACTTGCATGGCTGTGTCATGGTATGTCATGCTCTGGACTGGCTAATAATAGACCCTCATTCTACCGCCTAAAGATATCATGCATCCCTCAGAATACGTGCCCAACACATAATAACTGAAAAAGGTAAAGTTACAGTAATAGTCATCTCTGCCAAATCAACTATTATTTTTCTGCAATGTAGTGCAGTCCTATTATGTCATTTTCTGACTACGGTGTTCTGAATTCCCAAACCGCCCACAACGCTTCGAGGCCGTAACATTGGCAGTAAGGTGCTAAATAAATGTCACATAAAATAACATATCGTCAGATAGGCCTTAGGACAGGTTATTATACCATCACACAACCCTCAACAGACCCTCACGTTTCCCCCAAGAGTGCCTCACATACCCCTGATCTACTCTCACATAGCCTAGCACAGTCCTTGACAGAGCCAAAACAAACCCTGACTTATCCCCTAACAGGCCCACACATAGCTCTCATATGTCAGTCATGTAGCGTGCTCTGTGGACCCTTTTATGAACAGAATTGTGACAACACACAATCCAAACCATGACCTAGCCTTTTGCAGATCCCCCAAAACCCACATTGGCCAAATAAATACCCTTACCTAACCCCAAAAGACATCCACCTAGTTCTCCACAAATCATTACCAAATCATCACATATCCACAACAGACAGTCACAGCCACTGGCATACTATCCCATTGGCCCACAAAGACCCTCATATAGAGTCTAACATTCATCACATATCCCCAACAGACAGTCACAGCCACTGGCATACTATCCCATTGGCCCACAAAGACCCTCATATAGAGTCTAACACTCATCACATATCCCCAACAGACAGTCACAGCCACTGGCATACTATCCCATTGGCCCACAAAGACCCTCATATAGAGTCTAACACTCATCACATATCCCCAACAGACAGTCACAGCCACTGGCATACTATCCCATTGGCCCACAAAGACCCTCATATAGAGTCTAATACTCATCATATATCCCCAACAGACAGCCACTGGCATACTAGCCCATTGGCCCACAAAGACCCTCATATAGAGTCTAACACTCATCACATATCCCCAACAGACAGTCACAGCCACTGGCATACTATCCCATTGGCCCACAAAGACCCTCCTATAGAGTCTAACACTCATCACATATCCCCAACAGACAGTCACAGCCACTGGCATACTATCCCATTGGCCCACAAAGACCCTCATATAGAGTCTAACACTCATCACATATCCCCAACAGACAGTCACAGCCACTGGCATACTATCCCATTGGCCCACAAAGACCCTCATATAGAGTCTAACACTCATCATATATCCCCAACGTGACCCTCACATACTCTAGGGCAAACCCTTACATAGCGTCATCAATAGATGATTAAATATCCTCCAACATAGCCCCAACGGAACGCCATGTAACCCCTGGCAACAAATACGTCACCTAATAAAAGCCTTTACATAGCACCACACAGACTCCCATGTAATCCCCAATAAACCTTCACGTCGCCCTCCTCAAATGCACACAGTCTCCAGTAGACATTCACATATCTTGAGAGAGACCCAAAGGCAGCACCAACAGACCCTTGCTTATCGGCCAACAGCAGTCCCAGCGATTTCCTCCACAGGCTCTGTGTGCTCCTCTTCTAACACTCACCAAGTCCGTCTTCTATCTTTTGCAAGTTCCTGGATGCACCCAGGTTCGCACACCATAAATGGTCACAGCAGCTTCTCCCACTTCCTCTCTCAAATAAAGCACCTTATGTTCTTCTTTGCCATTAGATTTCCTGCTCATGGTCTTCATTGTGTTTTGCTCATTGAATCCCATTGCATCTGGCAGAGTAACCCTGAGCGCAGGTCAGCAAGACAAGGAGAATGAAAGCATCATCTACATGTCTATAATTAGGACATAGCAATGGCCAGCCGGCCAATCCGCGGCAAGCTCCCCGGGGTGCACGATTCCACAAAAAGAGGCTGGCGGTGTTCAAAGCAAATGGGGAGAAGAGAAAGGCAAACAAAATGATAGACAACTCCCAACCTCACACTGAAGGAAAGGGGAAAACATAGTATCATCTACCTCAAGCAAAAGACCAAAACAGGCAACATGTGTGCCTCAAACAAAGGAAAGGTTAAACATATACAAACTCCACCAAACATAAAATCAATGAACTGAAAGCGCAAATGTTCTCTAAATGAAAGGGGAAACATGAAATATGCATCCTCACACAAAGAAGTGAAGACATCCAGGGCTAAGCCCAGCCTGGTACAGAGGAATGCAAAACAGACGAACCTGAAACCAACGGAAAGCAGAAAAGAGTCAAACGATTAGTGTTGCACAATGGAAAAGCGAAAAAACAGCAAAACCCCAATTTAAGGGAGGAAAAAAGACAAAGACTCTCCTTGCATGAAAGGAAAGCAAAAAATCAGGTAACTCCTTATTACCTAACTTTGCACAAAGGAAATGAGGCAACCAGTTAAGCCTTGCGAAAAGACGGCAGAAAATCAAACAACACCCAACTTTGCACAAAATGAAAAAAACAGTGAAACCACAACTTTACAAAAAAAAGATACCATCCGAATCTCACAGAAAGGAAAGGGCAAAAGCAGAAACACATTACAGAAAAGGTGACCACTGACCAAATCCAAAGAGAAAAGAGAAAACTAGACTTACTATAGCATCAGAAAAAGAAAAGGAAAATACAATATACCCCAACCTCAATCAAAGAAAACACAATTAGGCTAAATGCGGGACATGGCTGACTAACAGAAATTGGCTAAAAGAAAGATAAGGCTACATGACAGAGTACACCTTTATTGGTCTGAGAGGAGCCCCGATGTGCAAAGTGCCACTGTCAGCCTTGTAAGGGTTCGCATGGGACCCTACCGCACCCAGGTGGCTAGAGGGAATCCCACCCCTGTTGGAGACCAGTGTCTTTTATCCAACCCCAAACCAGTTTATAGGGCCTGGCCCTTGTGGGCTTTGGTGCCTGGGAAGTGAGCACAGAGTCTTTGTTTTTCCTCCCAGGTATTGTTCCCGGGCGCTCCGCAAGCACTAGGAGAATGATGACGTGCTGAAGTAATTTGGCCCTGCCTGGATTCGAACCCATGATGGTAACCTGGCTTAGATATCTTGATGGCCACCGGTAATTGACCGGCGGTCCAGTCTTCCATCTTTACAATGTCCGTCTGACAAACAAGTAACTTAAAGTGGCTGCAAGGCGGCATGAACTGCTCAACAAAGTGCCTGAATAGGAGTAGGTACGCGCGTACACCCTAAGGCGTGCACATCAGGGTGGTCGGTGAGATGGGCCATGCAGGGAAGGATTCTTCCTCTCTCAGGGGACCAGGGTTTAAGGGACCCACCCCCCTCTTTGTCCCAACTTCCTCTGCCTTCCCAGGTAGTATATCAAACGTGAATGCTGTGTGCCTGCTCTGGGCCTATCACGCTCCTGAGTTCACTGGTTCTGTGCTCAACAGAGCAGCAGCCAGAGTGGACAATTCATGGATTTCTCTGCAGAAAAGATTTGTTTTCACACATGCACAACACATGCATTTGGATAGTAGCATCAAGGCTGTCTATTTTCTTCCACTTCCAAAAACTTGCCCTTTCACCCTATGGTATGCTTATCCAGGTGTTTACCATCTTTAATAAAGTTTGGGTAGATTCTGCAATGTAAGGGAAATCCGAATGTACATTCCTTCCTTAGAGTTTCTGCATACCACGAATTCTCCTGGCGGTGCTCGCACCAGGAATCAGCTGAGATTTGCACATGCCATGGATTGTTGTGCCTACCATAAGTTAGGACGTCTGCATGCCAGGAATAATTGATGATTGTACATGCCAGGGAATATACAGAATCTGGGCACACTGGGAATTAGCCGCAAATTGTGGGCATGTATTGTGAATTACAGGATTTTTGGGATTTGGCCTGGATCAGAAGAACAGTACTGAGAACATTGCATCATGGGAAGAGAGTAGGACTCTGTGTGTGTTTGATATTTTTTTAAGCAGAGAGGGGAACATCCCATTTTTCCTGCCTTCTATATTCACTGTGGGGCCCCAGTTCTCGTGTAGGCCCATCCATTGCTCAAGCATGTTTTTGATGTATGGTACTGACACGTTCTGTCAATGGGGACTTTGGAAGGAAACAGTAAACCACTTTAGTTAGGAAGCTAGCAAATTCATACACACCAATCGTTCAAGCTTCAGCATTTCTGGGTCGGCTGATTTAGGTTCTAGACTTCCCTACTTCTATTGAAGTGGGCTGCCTTATTTGAGTGTTAAGGTACTTGACTACTCCTACAGCATTTTTTGAGGCTGGATGACTGAAGTACTAAACTTACCTACTTTTACTGAAGCAGGCCACCCTAGTCAGGGATAAAGGTATCTGGTTTCTGCTCAAGCGTTTCATGAGGATGGCTATACATACACTAAGCTTAACTTTTGAACCGGACTGGCTGACTCACACCTAAAGCTTTCCTACTTCAGGCACCAAGCTCGCCTACCTCTTCTCCAATCACCTGGCTGATTCAGGATCTAAGCTCGCCTAACCCGAAGTTCACCTTCTTCTGCTAAAGTAGGGTAGTTGATTCAGACCCTCAGCTCGCCTACCTCTGATGGGTAGGCTGGCTAATTCAGGTACTAAGCTCGCTAATTTCTCCTAAAATGCCTTAGGAAGCTGGCTGAAGCAGGCACAAACCTTGGTTGCTTCTACTGAAGCAGGTGACCTGCATCAGATACTGAGGCAGCAGGCTTCAGCTTCCGTGGTTAAGGGAGATGACTATTCAGACACTAAGTCTGCCTACTAGGCTGGCTAATTCAGGCCCTGGCTTGCTTATTTAGGCTGAAGTAGGCTGGATGATTCTGGTACTGAGCTCATCTACTTCTGCTAAAGTAGTCTGGCTGGTCAAAGCACTAAGCTAGCTTACGTCTGCTGAAGTAGGCTGGCTTTTTCGGGTATTAAGCCTGCTTATATCTCCTGAAAGGCTTTATAAGACTAGTTGGTCCATGCTCTAAAATGACGGCCTTAGTCTAAAGCTGCGTATCAAGTACTGTATTTGTAAATGAGGCCGCCTGGCTCAAATTGAAACCTGCCCTCCCATATTGGCTGATCCAGGTCACAGGCTTGCCTACGTTGCCAGAAGCCATTTTCTTTTCGTATGTGCAGAGTTGTCCCCTTACCTGGCAGATCCCAGGAAGTAAGCACCTGCTGGGGACCCGTACATTGATGATCAGTGATCGTCTCTTAGGAGTGAATGCTGGGTGGGCCTAGAAGCCCCACAGCGGTCCCACGCTGGTATCCTGGACAGTACACACGTTGCTCTTGAAACCTTATCTTAAGCAAACAGCGTGTTTCCAGGCGCGTGTTTGTTCTTCTTTTACAGTCTGTACCTGCCTGGGTCTGGCGTGTTGTTAGTCTGTTGTATGTTGTACCGTCACTCCGAAGTGTATTCTTTAAACGGGCCTTGATTGGTCAAAGTCCCTTCTCGTCACTCGGTGCCTATTGCGCCAGAGAGCAAAGGTCACATAAACTCCTCTGGTGCGAACCAATGGTGTGATGTTTGTTGTCATTGCTCATCTGACGTGATGTCGCAATGCTTGGCCTCCAAAGTAAAAACACAGCACGAAAGAACACGTTTCTTAAATGTACACCTGCTGTCGGTAAAAACCCAGCTTCGCCCCATGTTGCCATCTTTACTGCGTGGCACTTCTGCCCAAGTACTGAGCCATGATTGATGCCTGAAAATGGCCAAATCCAACTGTTGACTAAACTGCACCAGAGCATTCCAGTACCCCCATCTTCACCTCCCCATCTCTGCAGCCCAGCACCAATGCCACATGGTCACCCCTGAGCATGGCAGCTCTGTTGCACTGTCTGGGCCTCAGCAAAGCCCAGGCACCACTGTGTGCCAGTGGTCAAACCCCCATTGCCCCCATCTCTGCCACTCATCGCCAATGTTAAGCACCAACGGCCGGTATTCTCAGCCGCCTCACCACAGAATTGCCAAGGGATGCAGTGTAGTACATTCCAATGGAGAGGGGATTCTTTCAGGACTGTTGTAGTTGTCTGTGAGGTCTGCGCCACTGCGCCCAATCTTTGCCTGTCATGGTTGAGCTTGTGGAGGAGACTTGCTTGCCGCACCTGGGCCGAGCTTACCCGTCGATCCCCAGGGCCTCCAGGCGCACCTCTGCCCACTGCCCTTACTGTTCGCCAATCTACCCAAAGTCTTGTATCCAGTTTGCCTGTATTTGGGCACATAGCTTTGATCGACTGAGCCAGCTTCATTCCCGCTCATGACCCTTGTAAAGTGCTTGGAGTCCCAGAGTTGCAGGCAGTTCCTGAAGTTTTTCATATCATCTGCCTTCGCATAGTGACATTTGCACACACGCCTTCTCCGAATCCTATGGGAAGGTGGATTTGCACAAGCATTGCTAGTGCTGCGGGTGGCATCTCATGGAAAGGCTGTGCAAAAGAGCCAGGCCAACAGGACCATGGTTAGCCATTCCGGCTTTGAGGCCCATCTCTTGAGTGAGCTTCCAGCTGTTCTTACCTATATTTCCTTGAGTTACCAGTGCTGTTGTATACAGCACCCTGTGTATGGAATCCCTTGTAGACACCATTATGGAGCTGAGCCGGTGAATTAAGTAATCTTGATGGTTGCTGGATGCTAACCACTAGTCTGATGGCCTCACTGAGTTACAGCTTCCCTGCGGCCTTCATCTGGGCACACCTGCTCCCCAGGTCTTAAGAGTACTATCGGCTGTGGGTGCATTCAATAGTTAACCCGACACTAACAACAGTACTGTGTAGAAGAGCCGGTGGCCATCTGTTGCTGGGTTCATCTCCCAGTGCTCCGAATAGCCTGTAAGCGAGGCCTGGGCCGATCGCTCACAGAGCCTTCTTCCCCTCCAAGACTTCTAGACATTAAACTCTCAAGTTCCCCCCCCCCCCCCCCGGTGTACTGTGGACAAACCTTTTCATCCAACACCAATAGAGGAACGATGAGGAAGAGGGCGACTGGGCCGCTTGGAGCACAAGGCCCAAGATTTTGGAATGTGGGCAGCAAAGGAAGCGTCAAGAACTCCCAAAGCTGTAGGTCATTAGAGCATATGAAACTGCTGTTCAGAGTTAAGTGGTTTAATTATACAGGCGTTCATGACTTAATTCATCCATTTATCCCTCCCTCACACAGTATGTCCATTCATCCGCCCATCTAGTCATCCATCATTCAGTCTGCCCATTCATCCACCCTTCACACATCTATCTGTTCTTTATCTGTGCATCACGTCATCCATCTATATCTTTATGGATATGTGTGTCTCTTTTATGTATTCAACACTTCCATTCATCCTTTAATGTAGCCACCAGTCCCACTCATCCATCAGCCCCGCCCATTGGCCCTTTGTCTTCTCCACCGTTACAGTGGGAGAAAAGTGGGACAATCTGAACTCCCCTCCCCCGCTCACCTCCTGACTTCCTGCCGACCTGAAGAGGTGTGGGGGCCACTGCTGTGGGATGAGACCCTACACTTCATCTGCCAGACAAGCAGTCCACGAGTTGGGGGTGACCTAGACCTCTTTCTCGCCCCCCCTCTCCAGTGGCCTTTCATGAGTCACAATAAATTCCCAAGGAAACAACAAGGCCAATTACCAAGTCCCTGTTGAAATCTAGCCACCCAGGGGAGCTTGGCGCAACCGGATCCACTGGCCAAGAAAGATGGCTCTCTGCTCTCCAACAGTGAGCTGCCGGAATGACTCGCCTCTCCCATAAAATGAACTGGGGCTCATTACCCACCAGTCTCTGCAGTAGGAGGGCATTGGCCTACATTTCTCTGTACAATAAGGTCGAGCGAAGGGGGCGTTCCTGCTAATTGCTTCCACCCCTGCAGGTGGTCGGCAGGTGGCAATGAACCTGCTTGTAGTTGTCAGGATCTCACCAGGCAATTAGTAGTGAGGCCAGGTTCCCTTCACTTCCGCGCAAGGGGTCCCTGTCGGGGCTGGAGTAAACCATCTCCTACTGGTCACTTTAGACCTCAGCAGTGACACAACTCTTTCATTACTTAATTGTTGCACGACTCATCCATTGAAATTGAGGCCAACTGTGGTCTTTAGCAACAACCAAGGTAGGGAGGTCAGAGTGACCGTTTAAGGAAATGGCCTCCGCTGTGGATCATTTTCCAGCAGGATTTCCTCAAAACATGTACGAGTGCTGGAAAGAAGGCGCAGGTGATGAGGAGATGTGGGTAGGTCCAACGATACACAGCGATACTAGCAAATGGAATTGAGTATGTAGTATAATGCTTGGCTATTAAGTGGTCCCTATTACCATAATTTACATTATTTCAAAGCACTCACAAACTTAGCAGATAATGGAACCCACCCATGCAGAGATAACAAAGTGGCCCACATCCCACTGCGTGGTGTAGTGTGGAGCATGGGATTTATAACTCAAATCCCCTGGTTTCACAGTCGACAAATGAGCCACTAAAACACATTAGGACGGTTCTTCATGTGTCTCCGTACACAACGGGGAAGTAAGTGAATCCTGGACAGATGTTGTCCTAGAAGCCACAGTCCAACTGAAACACTGTTACATCCACAGCCCAAACAGGTGCCTCCACCTCTGCCCCCGCGCCTGCATCGGGTGGGATAATTTGAAGACAGGGCCCCTGGCTTGCCATTTTGTTGGGCTGTTGAGGGATTGGCTTACCTTATTTCCTCCCCATGGCCTCTGAGGCTAGCTATTTATGCGTGCTCCCCTTTTCCTGGCCTCGGGAGACCAACGTGCTGCAATCTGGGACCAATTAGGGTCCATGGTCCTCATTACGACCCTGGCGTTAAGGGTTTATTGGTGCCGTAAAAGGTGTCTGTGCCGTTAAACCCTTAACGCCTGATTACAAGGTCCCTTTGCGGGACCCGACCTTAACGGCTGGTTTTTCCAGCCGTTAAAGTAGGGACCCGCAAAGGGACTTTGGTACTAATAACGGTACCGTAATTTGCAGTACCGTTATTAGCGCCTTCCCCATTCCCATTGAGCACTATGGGGCACAAATGGGAATGGGGAAGGGCCATGGCGGCATGGGGAATTACCGCCCCACCAACCTCGGAATGGGCTGGTAATCCCCCATTCTGCCATGGCGGACACCGGCATGGACCATGGTGCTAATAGCACCATGGTCCTCCGCCTGGGTCGTAATGAGGCCCCATGTCTCTTCAAACCTTCCAAGCTGGGCACTGGAAATCGCTCCCATGCCAGGAGATTGTCTCAAAACCCTTTGGCCTTTCGGTGGCACAAGCCTATCTAGGAATTCTCAAATATAAGGTGTAGAGAAGGAGGTTAGATTCCTGCGCATACATTCATTGGGTGGTTTTCCGAGCCGTGCCTATAAACGGGTGAAACGATCATGCCGTTATCCCTGTAACCAAAATTCGGTATTTTATTCACAAAAGAGTGCTCTTCTTATCCGGTGATGCACATGATATGTCACCAACTCTAAGTGTCGGAGATACACGTGTTTTGTGGCATATGCCTCTCCATCAGGACTCCTCAAGACAGTTGTGTTTCTCCTTAATATCGGCACTTCTGTCCTCCTTGTCTCCTAAACTTTATCAAGCCCCAAACATCCCCTTTGGTCAAAACTCCAAATATCCCTATTGACCTTTTGGGGGAAAATGGCAGTTGCTTTAGAAGTCCGTCGCCCCTTTGCACCCAGGTTCATAGGAAAATGGGACTGACTCGTCTCCAGCCCTCCCAGCCTTTCAAAGGTTTCGTTTGATGGAAAATCTGTGGATATCCATCAGGCCTGCACATTGACGATCGTTCCTAACCGATGTTTAGTTTCTCTGCACGCCTCTGATACTGAATTGCAATGCCCTCTTCGCCTACACAGATGATCCACTCTCCTCCAGTCCTTTAGCTCTAAACCTACAGTGCAAGCTCTTTCTTTTCTCTTTTCTGCCCTCTGCCTGGAGGCAAGCACTGAACCCAGCAGCAGATGCCTCGTCTGTGCCCCCATGTCTACTGCATTTGGAAGTAGATCACCTAAAACGTGTCTAATTTGTGTGTGCTTTCAATCTTCATCCTAAAAAAATTAATTGTGCTACATTATTTTCAAGGAAAAGAATGAAAAAGGTCCCAATGTTTCAAAAAATCCAGTTTAGGTTGTTTGGTACGAGGAGCGGCTCGGTGCGGTGCGCTCGTGGAGACCTGCAAAGCAGTGCACAATGTAGGCATCCCACAGTTTGTGAGCCAGAAGGTTAGCTCAGGATTGTATGCTGGGCAGGACCGCCACGCGTGCCCCGTGCCATCGCATGAACCCCTCTGGGTGTAAGCCTCATGCCCCAGCACTAGAGGTCTCCACACCCCTCAATGGCGGGCCCCGCGGGGGACAGTAGAGTGCAAGGCACCAGTGCACTCACAGCCTTCCTGGTTTAGGGAGGGCAACCCACAAGTGGGAATTACACACCTAAATCTGAAATATGCAGGCACAAGTTACACGTATGCTTCTTATGTGTCACTTACACACACACACACACACAGCAAGAGGGCGTTACCACTGGTGTGTGCACGCAGTGGCCTATGGCAATCATTGCAAATGGTAATCTCCACCCACAAAGCAGAACATTGCACTGCAACCTGGATGATTCCCAAAGCAGGTGAAAAATAATCCCCCCTCTTTGTTTCTTGTAGTCAAGAACTCCTGCTTCCATCTGGTGTAAGTCAGGCATTTTACTTCAGCCCATGGGAGGAAACAACTGTGGATGTATTTGTATGATTTCCCTAAAAATAATGTGTCCATCTTTGATCAAATAACACATAGCAACACGCAGCTGTGCACTGGTGAAAAGGATGTGTAGCTTTTCCCCTCTGACCCACGCTGTTAAGATAACCCAGCCAGCAAGCTCAGAGCCCACTTCAGAGATGTGTGTTAGGGTATGGTGTCCTGGCAGGGCCAGCCTCATCCGTAAGCAGCCAATACATTGAGCACAATCACGCTGAGCAGCCATACCATCGCCTATTGGAGTGCTTGGAAGCCAGAGGCATTCAGTATGCCATGGCATGTGAATGCTCCACGCTTATGACTTGTGGCACGCAAGAGGGGCCATGATACTCTTGGTTTCTAGAATCCGCATACATGTTCCTAAGCAGTTTACCCGTTGCCTAATTCATCCAGGCAATGTAAGGAAGTGCACGTCAATTAGCAAAAGTGAGTAAATTGGGCATTGACGTGCCTGTAAATGACACCTGGGGAAGCCGCTCTTGATTGCCGTTTATTTGCCCCCTGGCAGTGGTGGGTAAGTGCCGGTTGATTTTCTTCATGTTAGTCAGTTTTAGCGAAGCGACCGTCACAGAGGGGATGATACATGGGTGGGATTTGGGATCATTGTGGAAGAGGACCCTGAGGTTCGGCTCTTTGGGGGTGTTATTAGCAGGTCAGGCGGGAGAGTGCAAGGGGGGGAAGGCGGAGGTTGATGAAGTTAGCTTATGCAGAGCTGCACACAAGGAGCCAAACGTCAGGAACCTTTGGTCATCCTCGGCTATTATTCTCAAACAGCCAAAAACCAGGACAGCTAAATTTGGAGGTACTACTCTTGACGCACAGGGACCCCTACTATGGAATAAACTTCCAACCCAGATGCGGCAGATACAGAACTACACCGTATTCAAACGCGCCGTAAAAACACACTTTTTCAACATGGAATAATTTCTTTGACTTATCTCCTTCTCTGCTCTATACCGGTTACTCTATATGTTTGTCTGTCCTGTTAAGTTTCTATGTGCGCCCTGAGGCCTACGGGCATTTTGGCGCGTTACAAGAATTAAAATAAATAAATTAATAAATAAGACACCAAAGTCATTCCATGACTGCTGGCTGAAAGACCACTGGAGATTCGGGAGCAAAGGTTGGGGTCAAGATATGAAATGAGGAGAAGCTCTGGATGGATATTGTCAACAAACTGGTGGAAGGAGAATCTCAAGGCGGGGAGGGGCATGTCAAGAAAGGAGGCGCCGAGGGTAAAAAGTAGGGGCTTGGGGGCTCCCACTGGGAGATGGGTGGGGCGAGAAGAAGCAATCCCAGCAGTGCAGTGTCTTGGATGCCCGGTGAGACCGTGTTAGGGCGAGAGAGGGGTGGTGGACTAAGCTAGGAAAAGGTGGAGAGGGATGGGGAGAGAGGAGAGTTTAGTGTGATGGGTGTTGGTGATCAAATGAAAGACATGAATTGGTGTTGGTTTTCGTGGAGTGGCGGCTGCACAGTCCAAACTGGAGTACCATAAATATCACATACTGTATGAAATAATTATAATTCCCAGTATTTCCTCCAGTTCAATAATTCTACTAGTGCATAGCATATTCATCATCTACAGCCATGAATCTTCTAATTATCTTCTTTTTTTAAATGTGTTATTGTTATTTGACCAAATAAGCCTTTAACAAACTTTACGACAGCGAACCACAAAAGAAAGATATTTCATCAAGATCTAACATAATACACTTACAATCCTTACTAACAACTCGTAACAAAAAGAATAATTTTATTTAAGTAGTAATGTTGGGCGCATGCCTTTTGCATAGTGGCTGCTCTGGCGCGTCAGCGTTCGCATAATATCAACGGTTTTGTTTTAAGTAGACAAGAGTTTTAAGACTGAACCAATTAGTGTCCATGTCCCGCACTCATCCTGCTTTGTGAAAGATTCACACGCCCACAGAGACCCTAGACAAATCAAATTGCGCCCCTTAGGATAGGGCAGTGGTTTGTCCCCTGTGGCTCTCCAGAGGTTCTGGACTACACCTCCCATGATCCCTTACTATTGACTATGATGCTGTGGCTGATGGGAGTTGCCTAAAACATGTGGAGAGCCAAAGGTTGGAGACCCCTGGGATAGGGCGTCGCACCTCTGCGTTGCATGCCGCCTGTTCATAGCATCAATAAAGGTATTTCTGTGCATTTAGCCCAGTTCATGATAGTTCGCTTTCCATCATTCCTCCACCTACAATTACACAGCGGGTGATGTGGGATCTGACTCCAGGAATTCTGCTAAACGAGTATTGATCGTTTTGAGACACTCACCTAAAATAGTCTCCTTTGCACATCGCGACTGTTGATCAGCGTACATATAGGGACGCCAATCGCTTTCCAAATCCAAAATTCGCATGCCTGTTCCTGGAATGTTGTCAAACTAGGAATAGCCAAGAAACTCCATCGTTAACTTTTGCTGCAGCAGCACTGGTTCCTTATCCCCACTCATGCTGCGGTTCAAGATGGCTGCCTTACTTCTTGCCCCTGTTTTTGCACCTTTGCCTGACTGCTTGCTTTCACTGTGATGGCAGTGGGGAGTAGCACTAGATGTAGACCTTTGACCCTCTCGCGGTTCAGAGGCACTCTTCCTTCTCTAGTAGGCCTTGTACACGGACTATTCTAAGCCCAGTCTCTTAGGTCTCTTTTTCTCGTCGAGAACCAATCCCACTTTTCAATTAGCCTCTTTGGAGTATTCTGGGAAATATAGTCTTTAAGCTCACTTTCCTTCTCATTAGAAGAACTGGAACCTGGGATCTGTAGTCCCACCACACTCTTCTAACCTCCAGTATTAGCATCATGCTTGTTCTAATCGAAATTCCTTTTGGATTGGAGGAAATGTCCAATCCCTTGGCTTCACTGACCAGTCCAAACCTACATAGGTGACACGCCATGCCGTCAGGGGTGGACTGGCCTATAGTGTACTCTGGAGACTTCCCGGTAGGTCTCTGCACCCCGGGCCTCTTTTGTGTGGTAAAATATTGTATTTCCAAATGTTCTCATAGGAAAAGGGTTGGGCTGGTTGAAAATGTGTTGTATGGGGGCTACCTTGAAAGTTATTTCCAAGGCCTCTTTGGGTCCCCAGTCCACCCTTGCATGGCGTGGGGCATTTGTGGCCTTTTACAGTGTGTTCCACACAGGAGTCAAGTTCTAAAAATAAAAGTGGGGGGACTCAACAGCACACGCAATGGGATGTGTCGTAACCAGAAATTAGCATATCAAGGTGAAATGTGCGCATTTAATTAAATTGGCTTTACATAACCACCAACCTTGCACAGGACAAATGGAATTTATCTTTCATAAAATCAATGCCCACACAAAACCAAGAGAGGATATTTTCTTTTAATAGTGTTTTTGAAAACATTAAACGGTGTGCATGTTTTAAACTCCAAGAACCAATACAAGTGTTTTCCCTGGAACTTGCAGTACTGAAATGGGACATTTCACCTTTAATTGACTGTTATTTTTCATCAGGTTATGTAGTGAAGTGTCTGGCCTGCAAACCAGACGACTGTGGTTTGGTCCCCGAGGTTTGCTTTAATTCATAAATTCAAAGAGGACTTTTAATGTTCCTCATTTTAGCAGAGGGGCGAGGGACTGAGTCCTCCCTCTGAAAAAGGTGGGTGGACTACGTCCACCTGCGTGTACCCTCGACTTGAGCCCTGGTTCCACACGATGAGCTTGTAAAACAGAAGATGGCAAGGCCGTGTTGACCTTTTTCAGATCTTCTCCCTGGAGATCCCAGATGCATTGAACGAGAAGACGTGACCTCTGCTGCCTCTCCAAGCAGCACAAACGCTCTGTCTCTCGTCTCCTCTTCACCCATCCATTCAGCACAGGCCCTGTCTCCCCCTTTCCACCAGTCACCCCCGCTAAATTGAAAACAATCTCCTAGCCGGTCCTTAGCAGGGATGGTGTCAGGGCCTTTCAACGTTTTTTAGTTGAAATGGGCTCAGCACTAGGGCCCCAGCTGCTGCCTGATGTTGGCAGCTTTGTGCAATAGAAACATATCCCTTCAATTCAGGACATTAAACATGTCCAGCGCGCACGTTGCAGCAGGCGTCTGCTTCCGCTTGCAGACTGTCACCCCCGCCTTGCAGTTAGCGATTAATAGCTTTTCAGCCAGACATTTCGTGTTTCGGCTACTGCTGGCTGCCTAATCCCATGGCAATCTGAAGTTATTAACCACTTGATGCATTTTTGTAATTCATTATGGTATAGACCCACAGGCACCTGTCTGCTGTAAAGCAGCTGACTGAGCCCACGCTAGGAGGCGCTGGAGGGCATCTGGCATAGTGGGATGCCCTATGGCTCCCTGTTTACTTTCCCCCTCCACTCCTCGAGGGGAGGGCAGAAACGGAAAGGGCAGTCGCCACCAGGCCGGCTAAAACCAACTACCGGCCTGGGGGGTGGGGAGGGGCATTAAATGTCCCGGCCACGAAAGAGAGGGTCTCTTCTTTGGCAGCCGGGACGAATCACGCTGTGGATACTAGCCGTGAGCATTACCCGCTGGATGCAGAAGCTAGGGAGGGTATGACAGGCACTTTCCATTGCAGACAGTTGGACTCCTCAACAACTGCAGTGGCCCGGGGGTGGGCTTAGGGGTTCGGGGGGGTTCGTTCCATACAGGTGTATGAGAGTTATGAGTCCTGGTAGAAAGGCTACCGGAGGCGGATTTGACCCGGAAGAACTTCAACCGGAAGTGACGGCGTTCACCCGGAAGGATAATAAACGGAAGCGAGAGTTCACCAGTTTGGTGTTTGAACCCAGGGAATAGCACAGGGCCACCTGGAGAATGTGCTTAGGACCCGGTCCACTTAGGGCGGGGCACTGCTAGGATCACCCGTTAGTTGACTCTGAATAAAGTGTTCTGGTTTTCTTCCAAAAATAATCAAATTGTCTGAGTAAATAATTTGAACAAATTGTATGAAATTTGCAGTGGGCCATAGTGGGGGCTAGCCCTCCTAAGCAAGGGGGAGGCAAAACGTCATGTTGAAATGGGTCCCCACCAGCTCCGACACATCTTCATGTTTCTATTTGGACCTGGTAATTCCATTCGTCACACATTTTCTCTTCACCACCCACTTATCTCATAGTTTCTGGTGATCTTTATCTCCCCCTGTCCCTTCATTCCTCACTGGCAAGGCAGGAAAATACCCCCAGAAAAAGACTCCAGAAACATGGTAGGGTCATGTTGAAAGCACCCGGAGTTCTCCCAGTTCCAGGCAGGACTCACCCCCAGATTCAAACTGGTCCCAGTACAGAAAACGTCATACAATAAAACATCCAGACCAGAAATTCATCCTACCCATGGGTAAGGCATCACCGGGTTCCTACAACTTCAGGATCGCCCCAATTTTAGATAACGACCTGCCCATCTCAGTGTACAAACCCAAGAACAGATCCAAGTGGAGCAGCAGCCAAATTTGTGAAGAATAAGCTGACCCAGTATCACCTCTTCTTTTTAAATGCCTTGTATTTCCAATCGCGAGGTTAAAAGGCTTTTGTAAAAATACATAATGAGTTTTAGCATAAATATAGAAACACCTTTCCAATATATTGGTTTGTCTGGTAAGTATTAGCTGTCGTCCGTCTGTCTAGTCAATTGACTAAATGAAAAAACCGTTCCATCTTTACCGAATGCTTGGTTTTGTATTGAATGTTTGATTATTTCTGCTGCCTTTTGAGAAACACAGGGACCGTCCACAGGAGGTTCTGGGATGTTGTAGGTGACAGGGTGTGGGGTTGTGATTGTTATGTAATTCATTGTTGTTGAGATATTGTTGGTGACAGGACAGGAAGTTGTGATTGCTATATGCTTCTTTGTTGTTGGGATATTGTAGGTGACAGGGCATGAAGTTGTGAGTGTGATGTACTTTTTTGTTGTTAGGATATTGTAGGTGAAATGGCATGACGTTGTGATTGTTATGTGATTCTTTGTTGTTAGGATATTGTAGGTGACAGGGCATGAAGTTGTGATTGTTATGTGTTTCTTTGTTGTTAGGATATTGTAGGTGACAGAGCATGAAGTTGTGAGTGTGATGTACTCTTTTGGTGTTAGGATATTGTAGGTGACAGGGGATGAAGTTGTGATTGTTATCTGCTTCCTTATTGTTATGATATTGTATCTGACAGGGCAGGAAGTTGTGATTGCTATGTGTTTCTTTGTTATTGGGATATTGTATGTGACACAGCATGAAGTTGTGATTGTTATGTGCATCTTTGTTGTTGGGATATTGTAGGTGACAGGGCATTATGTTGTCATTGTTATGTGCTTCTTTGTTGTTAGGATATTGTAGCTGACAGGGCATGAAGTTGTGAGTGTGATGTGTTTCTTTGTTATTGGGATATTGGTAGCGACAGGGCGTGAAGTTATGTTAGTTATGTGCTTCTTTGTTGTTGGAATATTGTAGGTAACAAGTTGTGAAGGTGTGATTTTTATGCACTTCTATGCTGTTACAATATTGTATGTGACAGGGCATGAAGGTGTGAGTTATATGCTTTGTTGTTAGGATATTGTATGTGACAGGGCATG
The DNA here is from genome assembly GCF_040938575.1 of Ambystoma mexicanum. Lineage (NCBI taxonomy): Eukaryota > Metazoa > Chordata > Amphibia > Caudata > Ambystomatidae > Ambystoma > Ambystoma mexicanum. The sequence continues at coordinate 563,205,670 of NC_090921.1, forward strand.
AAGTATTGAGTGAGATGGACTTCTTTGTTGTTATGATATTGTAGGTGACAGGGCAGGAAGTTGTGATTGCCATGTGCTTCTTTGTTGTTAGGATATTGCAGGTGACAGGGCATGAAGTTGTGATAGCTATGTGTTTCTTTGTTATTGGGGAGATGTAGGCGACAAAGAGGGAAGTTGTGATAGCTATGGGTTTCTTTGTTATTGGGATATTGGAGGTGACAGCATGAAGTTGTGATAGCTATGTGTTTCTTTTTTATTGGGTTATTGTATGTGACAGGGCAGGAAGTTGTGATAGCTATATGTTTCTTTGTTATTGGGATATTGGAGGTGATGGGGAAGGAAGTTGTGATAGTTATGTGCTTCTTTTTTATTGAGATATTGTAGGTGACAACGCATGAAGTTGTGATAGTTATGTGCTTCTTTGTTGTTGAAATGTTGTAGGTAACAAGGTGTGAATTTGTGATTGCTATGCGCTTCTTTGTTGTTACAATATTGTACGTGGCAGGGCATGAAGGGGTGAGTTGTGTGCAAATTGTTGAGCTATTGTAGGTGACAGGGCATGAAGTTGAGATTGCCATGTGCTTCTTTGTTATTAGGTGACAGGGCATGAAGTTGTGATTGCCATGTGCTTCTTTGTTATTGATATATTGTAGGTGACAGGGCAGGAAGTTGTGATTGCTATGTGCTTCTTCTTTATTGGGATATTGTAGCTGACAGGGCATGAAGTTGTGATAGTTAATTGCTTCTTTGTTGTTGAGATGTTGTAGGTAACAAGGTGTGAATTTGTGATTGTTATGCGCTTCTTTGTTACAATATTGTACGTGACAGGGCATGAAGGGGTGAGTTGTGTGCAAATTGTTGAGCTATTGTAGGTGACAGGGCATGAAGTTGAGATTGCCATGTGCTTCTTTGTTATTAGGTGACAGGGCATGAAGTTGTGATTGCCATGTGCTTCTTTGTTATTGATATATTGTAGGTGACAGGGCAGGAAGTTGTGATTGCTATGTGCTTCTTCTTTATTGGGATATTGTAGCTGACAGGGCATGAAGTTGTGATTGCCATGCGCGTCTTGTTTATTGGTATATTGTAGGTGACAGGGCATGAAGTTTTGATTGCCATGCGCGTCTTTGTTATTGGGATATTGTAGGTGACAGGGCATGAAGTTGTGGTTGCCATATGCTTCTTTGTTATTGGTATATTGTAGGTGACAGTGCAGGAAGTTTTGATTTCCATGTGTTTCTTTGTTATTGGGATATTGTAGGCGACAGGGCAGGAAGCTGTGATTGCCATGTGCTTCTTTGTTGTTAGGATATTGTAGGTGACAGGGCATGACGTTTTGAGTGTGATGTGCTTCTTTTTTGTTAAGATATTGCAGGTGACATGGCATGAAGTTGTGATTGCTATGTGTTTCTTTGTTATTGAGATATTGTAGGCAACAGGGCATGAAGTTGTGATAGTTCTGTGCATCTTTGTTGTTAGGATATTCTAGGTGACAGGGCATGAAGCTGTGATAGCTATGTGTTTCTCTGTTATTGGGAAGATGTAGGTGACAAAGAGGGAAGTTGTGAAAGCTATGTGCTTCTTTGTTGTTGGGATATTGTAGGCGACAGGGCATGAAGTTGTGAGTGTGTTGTGCTTCTGTGTAATTGGGACATTGTAGGTGACAGGGCATGAAGGTGTGAGTTACGTGCTTTGTTGTTGAGATAATGTTGGTGACAGGGCAGGAAGTTGTGATTGCTATGTGCTTCTTTATTGTTGGGATATTGTAGGCGACAGGGCATGAAGTTGTGAGTGTGATGTGCTTCTGTGTAATTGGGACATTTTAGGTGACAGGGCATGAAGGTGTGAGTTAGCTGCTTTGTTGTTGAGATATTGTAGACGACAGGGCATGAAGTTGTGGTTGCCATGAGCTTCCTTGTTGTTGGGATATTGTAGGTGACAGGGCATGATGTTGTGATTGCTATTTGCACCTTTGTTGTTGGGATATTGTAGGTGACAGGGCATGATGTTGTGATTGCTATTTGCACCTTTGTTATTGGGATATTGTAGGTGACAGGGCATGATGTTGTGATAGTTAATTGCTTCTTTGTTGTTGAGATGTTGTAGGTAACAAGGTGTGAATTTGTGATTGTTATGCGCTTCTTTGTTGTTACAATATTGTACGTGACAGGGCATGAAGGGGTGAGTTGTGTGCAAATTGTTGAGCTATTGTAGGTGACAGGGCATGAAGTTGAGATTGCCATGTGCTTCTTTGTTATTAGGTGACAGGGCATGAAGTTGTGATTGCCATGTGCTTCTTTGTTATTGATATATTGTAGGTGACAGGGCAGGAAGTTGTGATTGCTATGTGCTTCTTCTTTATTGGGATATTGTAGCTGACAGGGCATGAAGTTGTGATTGCCATGCGCGTCTTGTTTATTGGTATATTGTAGGTGACAGGGCATGAAGTTTTGATTGCCATGCGCGTCTTTGTTATTGGGATATTGTAGGTGACAGGGCATGAAGTTGTGGTTGCCATATGCTTCTTTGTTATTGGTATATTGTAGGTGACAGTGCAGGAAGTTTTGATTTCCATGTGTTTCTTTGTTATTGGGATATTGTAGGCGACAGGGCAGGAAGCTGTGATTGCCATGTGCTTCTTTGTTGTTAGGATATTGTAGGTGACAGGGCATGACGTTTTGAGTGTGATGTGCTTCTTTTTTGTTAAGATATTGCAGGTGACATGGCATGAAGTTGTGATTGCTATGTGTTTCTTTGTTATTGAGATATTGTAGGCAACAGGGCATGAAGTTGTGATAGTTCTGTGCATCTTTGTTGTTAGGATATTCTAGGTGACAGGGCATGAAGCTGTGATAGCTATGTGTTTCTCTGTTATTGGGAAGATGTAGGTGACAAAGAGGGAAGTTGTGAAAGCTATGTGCTTCTTTGTTGTTGGGATATTGTAGGCGACAGGGCATGAAGTTGTGAGTGTGTTGTGCTTCTGTGTAATTGGGACATTGTAGGTGACAGGGCATGAAGGTGTGAGTTACGTGCTTTGTTGTTGAGATAATGTTGGTGACAGGGCAGGAAGTTGTGATTGCTATGTGCTTCTTTATTGTTGGGATATTGTAGGCGACAGGGCATGAAGTTGTGAGTGTGATGTGCTTCTGTGTAATTGGGACATTTTAGGTGACAGGGCATGAAGGTGTGAGTTAGCTGCTTTGTTGTTGAGATATTGTAGACGACAGGGCATGAAGTTGTGGTTGCCATGAGCTTCCTTGTTGTTGGGATATTGTAGGTGACAGGGCATGAAGTTTTGATTGCCATGCGCGTCTTTGTTATTGGGATATTGTAGGTGACAGGGCATGATGTTGTGATTGCTATTTGCACCTTTGTTATTGGGATATTGTAGGTGACAGGGCATGATGTTGTGATAGTTAATTGCTTCTTTGTTGTTGAGATGTTGTAGGTAACAAGGTGTGAATTTGTGATTGTTATGCGCTTCTTTGTTGTTACAATATTGTACGTGACAGGGCATGAAGGGGTGAGTTGTGTGCAAATTGTTGAGCTATTGTAGGTGACAGGGCATGAAGTTGAGATTGCCATGTGCTTCTTTGTTATTAGGTGACAGGGCATGAAGTTGTGATTGCCATGTGCTTCTTTGTTATTGATATATTGTAGGTGACAGGGCAGGAAGTTGTGATTGCTATGTGCTTCTTCTTTATTGGGATATTGTAGCTGACAGGGCATGAAGTTGTGATTGCCATGCGCGTCTTGTTTATTGGTATATTGTAGGTGACAGGGCATGAAGTTTTGATTGCCATGCGCGTCTTTGTTATTGGGATATTGTAGGTGACAGGGCATGAAGTTGTGGTTGCCATATGCTTCTTTGTTATTGGTATATTGTAGGTGACAGTGCAGGAAGTTTTGATTTCCATGTGTTTCTTTGTTATTGGGATATTGTAGGCGACAGGGCAGGAAGCTGTGATTGCCATGTGCTTCTTTGTTGTTAGGATATTGTAGGTGACAGGGCATGACGTTTTGAGTGTGATGTGCTTCTTTTTTGTTAAGATATTGCAGGTGACATGGCATGAAGTTGTGATTGCTATGTGTTTCTTTGTTATTGAGATATTGTAGGCAACAGGGCATGAAGTTGTGATAGTTCTGTGCATCTTTGTTGTTAGGATATTCTAGGTGACAGGGCATGAAGCTGTGATAGCTATGTGTTTCTCTGTTATTGGGAAGATGTAGGTGACAAAGAGGGAAGTTGTGAAAGCTATGTGCTTCTTTGTTGTTGGGATATTGTAGGCGACAGGGCATGAAGTTGTGAGTGTGTTGTGCTTCTGTGTAATTGGGACATTGTAGGTGACAGGGCATGAAGGTGTGAGTTACGTGCTTTGTTGTTGAGATAATGTTGGTGACAGGGCAGGAAGTTGTGATTGCTATGTGCTTCTTTATTGTTGGGATATTGTAGGCGACAGGGCATGAAGTTGTGAGTGTGATGTGCTTCTGTGTAATTGGGACATTTTAGGTGACAGGGCATGAAGGTGTGAGTTAGCTGCTTTGTTGTTGAGATATTGTAGACGACAGGGCATGAAGTTGTGGTTGCCATGAGCTTCCTTGTTGTTGGGATATTGTAGGTGACAGGGCATGATGTTGTGATTGCTATTTGCACCTTTGTTGTTGGGATATTGTAGGTGACAGGGCATGATGTTGTGATTGCTATTTGCACCTTTGTTATTGGGATATTGTAGGTGACAGGGCATGATGTTGTGATAGTTAATTGCTTCTTTGTTGTTGAGATGTTGTAGGTAACAAGGTGTGAATTTGTGATTGTTATGCGCTTCTTTGTTGTTACAATATTGTACGTGACAGGGCATGAAGGGGTGAGTTGTGTGCAAATTGTTGAGCTATTGTAGGTGACAGGGCATGAAGTTGAGATTGCCATGTGCTTCTTTGTTATTAGGTGACAGGGCATGAAGTTGTGATTGCCATGTGCTTCTTTGTTATTGATATATTGTAGGTGACAGGGCAGGAAGTTGTGATTGCTATGTGCTTCTTCTTTATTGGGATATTGTAGCTGACAGGGCATGAAGTTGTGATTGCCATGCGCGTCTTGTTTATTGGTATATTGTAGGTGACAGGGCATGAAGTTTTGATTGCCATGCGCGTCTTTGTTATTGGGATATTGTAGGTGACAGGGCATGAAGTTGTGGTTGCCATATGCTTCTTTGTTATTGGTATATTGTAGGTGACAGTGCAGGAAGTTTTGATTTCCATGTGTTTCTTTGTTATTGGGATATTGTAGGCGACAGGGCAGGAAGCTGTGATTGCCATGTGCTTCTTTGTTGTTAGGATATTGTAGGTGACAGGGCATGACGTTTTGAGTGTGATGTGCTTCTTTTTTGTTAAGATATTGCAGGTGACATGGCATGAAGTTGTGATTGCTATGTGTTTCTTTGTTATTGAGATATTGTAGGCAACAGGGCATGAAGTTGTGATAGTTCTGTGCATCTTTGTTGTTAGGATATTCTAGGTGACAGGGCATGAAGCTGTGATAGCTATGTGTTTCTCTGTTATTGGGAAGATGTAGGTGACAAAGAGGGAAGTTGTGAAAGCTATGTGCTTCTTTGTTGTTGGGATATTGTAGGCGACAGGGCATGAAGTTGTGAGTGTGTTGTGCTTCTGTGTAATTGGGACATTGTAGGTGACAGGGCATGAAGGTGTGAGTTACGTGCTTTGTTGTTGAGATAATGTTGGTGACAGGGCAGGAAGTTGTGATTGCTATGTGCTTCTTTATTGTTGGGATATTGTAGGCGACAGGGCATGAAGTTGTGAGTGTGATGTGCTTCTGTGTAATTGGGACATTTTAGGTGACAGGGCATGAAGGTGTGAGTTAGCTGCTTTGTTGTTGAGATATTGTAGACGACAGGGCATGAAGTTGTGGTTGCCATGAGCTTCCTTGTTGTTGGGATATTGTAGGTGACAGGGCATGATGTTGTGATTGCTATTTGCACCTTTGTTGTTGGGATATTGTAGGTGACAGGGCATGATGTTGTGATTGCTATTTGCACCTTTGTTATTGGGATATTGTAGGTGACAGGGCATGATGTTGTGATAGTTAATTGCTTCTTTGTTGTTGAGATGTTGTAGGTAACAAGGTGTGAATTTGTGATTGTTATGCGCTTCTTTGTTGTTACAATATTGTACGTGACAGGGCATGAAGGGGTGAGTTGTGTGCAAATTGTTGAGCTATTGTAGGTGACAGGGCATGAAGTTGAGATTGCCATGTGCTTCTTTGTTATTAGGTGACAGGGCATGAAGTTGTGATTGCCATGTGCTTCTTTGTTATTGATATATTGTAGGTGACAGGGCAGGAAGTTGTGATTGCTATGTGCTTCTTCTTTATTGGGATATTGTAGCTGACAGGGCATGAAGTTGTGATTGCCATGCGCGTCTTGTTTATTGGTATATTGTAGGTGACAGGGCATGAAGTTTTGATTGCCATGCGCGTCTTTGTTATTGGGATATTGTAGGTGACAGGGCATGAAGTTGTGGTTGCCATATGCTTCTTTGTTATTGGTATATTGTAGGTGACAGTGCAGGAAGTTTTGATTTCCATGTGTTTCTTTGTTATTGGGATATTGTAGGCGACAGGGCAGGAAGCTGTGATTGCCATGTGCTTCTTTGTTGTTAGGATATTGTAGGTGACAGGGCATGACGTTTTGAGTGTGATGTGCTTCTTTTTTGTTAAGATATTGCAGGTGACATGGCATGACGTGATTGCTATGTGTTTCTTTGTTATTGAGATATTGTAGGCAACAGGGCATGAAGTTGTGATAGTTCTGTGCATCTTTGTTGTTAGGATATTCTAGGTGACAGGGCATGAAGCTGTGATAGCTATGTGTTTCTCTGTTATTGGGAAGATGTAGGTGACAAAGAGGGAAGTTGTGAAAGCTATGTGCTTCTTTGTTGTTGGGATATTGTAGGCGACAGGGCATGAAGTTGTGAGTGTGTTGTGCTTCTGTGTAATTGGGACATTGTAGGTGACAGGGCATGAAGGTGTGAGTTACGTGCTTTGTTGTTGAGATAATGTTGGTGACAGGGCAGGAAGTTGTGATTGCTATGTGCTTCTTTATTGTTGGGATATTGTAGGCGACAGGGCATGAAGTTGTGAGTGTGATGTGCTTCTGTGTAATTGGGACATTTTAGGTGACAGGGCATGAAGGTGTGAGTTAGCTGCTTTGTTGTTGAGATATTGTAGACGACAGGGCATGAAGTTGTGGTTGCCATGAGCTTCCTTGTTGTTGGGATATTGTAGGTGACAGGGCATGATGTTGTGATTGCTATTTGCACCTTTGTTGTTGGGATATTGTAGGTGACAGGGCATGATGTTGTGATTGCTATTTGCACCTTTGTTATTGGGATATTGTAGGTGACAGGGCATGATGTTGTGATTGCTATTTGCACCTTTGTTGTTGGGATATTGTAGGTGACAGGGCATGATGTTGTGATTGCTATTTGCATCTTTGTTGTTGGGATATTGTAGGTGACAGGGCATGATGTTGTGATTGCTATTTGCATCTTTGTTGTTGGGATATTGTTGGTGACAGGGCAGGAAATTGTGATTGCTATGTGCTTCTTTGTTGTTGGGATATTGTAGGTGACAGGGCATGATGTTGTGATTGCTATTTGCACCTTTGTTGTTGGGATATTGTAGGTGACAGGGCATGATGTTGTGATTGCTATTTGTAACTTTGTTGTTGGGATATTGTAGGTGACAGGGCATGATTTTGTGATTGCTATTTGCATCTTTGTTGTTGGGATATTGTTGGTGACAGGGCAGGAAATTGTGATTGCTATGTGCTTCTTTGTTGTTGGGATATTGTAGTTGACAGGGCTTGAAATTGTGAATGTGATGTACTTCTTTGTTGTTAGGATATTGTAGGCGACAGGGCAGGAAGTTGTGATTGCGATGTGCTTCTTTGTTTTTGGGATATTGCAGCTGACAGGGCAGGAAGTCGTGACAGTTACGTGCTTCTTTGTTGCTACTTGTCTGTGGGTTTGGATGCTTGGGTCTACGCCTGCTGGACGCACGCTTTGTTTGGCTGGCGGGTGGCCAGATCACCTTGGACTCAGCTGAACCTACACTTCTAAAGCTGGAACCCCTTCTGGGCCTGCTCAGCCATTCCTCCTGGAGGTTGATAATTGAGTACCATTGAATTGGGCAATGATTACAGCTTTAACAGCTCAGACACTGGATGTATTGACACCGCCAATCGTTATTATTATTATTATTATTATTGTTTGCCCCCTGTGTAGTTTGTAATATAGTCTTGCTCCAGTTGTCCTTTGCAAAACTGGAGAGCTTGTGTTGGGTTTCTGGAAGCACGCATGATGACTTTCTGGGTTTCTCCCGGTCTAGCTCACACAGCACACGAGCCCGGATCCACCCGGGAGACTAAGTTGATGCTCTGCTTCAGAGATTTCAATTCCAGAAGGAGGTCAAAGGTGTCACACAATGGGTATTGATTTGCAATAGTTCTAGTACTGCCAGGTTATGCATTGAAGAGATCCTTGTATAAACCGAAGGCACCTGTTTGGATCCTGGCACACCCACTTAACTTATCAACTTTCTCTGGTCAATACAATGAATGCCTGCCCGAGAGGTGGGCAACAGTAACTTGTTAAAGTGCTTTGAGGCGTCTCTGTTAAGGCGCTATATAAGCGAGCAGTTATTATTGTACTGCAGGGATTTGTATGAGCACAATGTGATTCTCCACTGATTTCTCTTCCTTTATCGATTTCAATGTGAGGTGGGGGAGAGGGGTGACTATCCAAACTGCATTCAATGGGATGGGATAAGGCAGTGAAAGGTGACTCTCCTCTCCCTTAGACTGCTGCATGTCTTAGGAAAAGGCGGTGAAAGGTGAACCTCCATTGCCTTATACTAAACAGCATTTATTATGGTTTCAAAAGGCAGTGAAAGGTGAACCTCCACTGATTTGCATCAAGGTAATTTGGCGACAGTGGTCCACTGGCGCGTCTCCACTGACTTGCATTGGTCGAGATTTTCATAGATGAATAGGGCAAACAATGGTTTTCCATTCACACGATTTTACTCATGTTATGGTATGCGTTGCTTACGCCGCAAAGTTGTTTTTTATATTCGCGGAAACCAGGCTAAAGTTGATTGCCTCTTGAACTACTGTGTACTTAACTGGTTTGAATTTTAAAAAGGTGTGTGGACATGATTCTCGAATGGCATGCATTGGAGTTAATTGACTTCTATAACTCCTCTATGCAACAAGTCAGCTGAAAATCCTGGCTCATCATTCACAATTATTATTTTTTAATTGTTTTCTATGGGTCTCATTACATGGATGGCGGTGGACCAAGGTGCTATTAGCACCTTGATCCATGCCTGTAAAATACCGGCACCGCCTTGGTGGAAAGGGGAATTACCGCCCTATTCCAAGGTTGGTGGGGCGGTAATTCCCCCTTCCCCCATTGCCCTTCCCCATTCCCATTTTTGACCCATAGGGCTCTATGGGAATGGGGAAGGCACTAATTACGGTACCGCAAATTGTGGTACCGTAATTAGCTCCCTGGTCCCTTTGCGGGTTGGTTTTTACCGCCTGCAAAAAGCAGGCGTTAAATTCCCCAACCAGCAAAGGGACCTCGTAGTAAGGTGGTAAGGGTTTACCGGTACCGGTAAAATACCGGTACCGGTAAACCCTTACCGCCTACCGTGTAATGAGGCCCTATATCTCTCCAGTGTAGCAAACGCCAATCTAGCAGATCCAGCACTGTATCTGCTTGCGCTGGACTGCCATCTATTGAACTGTGCTGCCATCTAGTGGTGGAAGTGTGTGTGTGCTCCCATTTCCTACGGACATCCTAAGACTTTTATATGCACAGAGAGACGGCATCTAGTTCTTTGGTATTTGATAGTTCTTAAGGATGGTTTTTAGCTTGTTTGGCTGTAAAAAGCCACCCATGCAACTGTTGGCTAGAACTGAGGGTGAACAATAACATAATACATACGAAGTGATGAAATGTGATATTTTTCCCCATCACCTGCACTGTTTTCCATTGGTTTATCTTTGGAAAAGTGGATAGAATTGCTTCTCAATTCATTTGTATTACACCGTTACTTTCTATTGGAAAATTGTAACAACATTCAAAAGCTTTATAAATGTATGAATATATTCACCCATCTTAACTCCTCATTCAGCAGCTTCTTGTAAAGCTGTTTGATGGATGTGTGCATCAGGGCATGTAATCCATGTCTGGGATATTTAATTGGCTTATATTGTCTTAAACTCAACATCAGTAACAACGTAGCTACTGGCCCCGGAAGTAGCAATTAACTCTTGGCCTCCTCTTTCCAGCCAGCCCGAATGGGACCAGGCCCCTCCTCCTTTTCGTGAGTCACAGATCTGAGTTTTAGAATTATTGCAGAATTGTCTGGTTGTTCAAAGTTAACTCAGCAACCTGTCCTTTTTTCCAATCTACATTCTCAAAATATTCCCACAAGTGAGATCAATTGCCCGTTCACCGCGCCGTCTGGATATCACAGGAAGTGACATCATAAGTCTTCATACACATTAACATCTTGCAACCATTGGCCCAGAGAAAATAAAAAAAGGATAGAAATCCTACAGCAACTGTAAAACAATAAAAAAAAAGGCTCCAAGAACTCAACGATGCAGATCCAAAGTAGCTGTGGGAGAACAAGGGTCCTTGTAGGAAACCCTGTTCACAACTAAACGATGCCCCGGACATCAGTTACTGTCCCACGGAAACAACCATCAGTCTGAAAAGCCTTCTACTGAGAAGGAATGCAAGTGGCCGCAGCTTGGTCAAGGAGTAGCTTGGATTGCTGCCTGCCTGGGCAATGCAAACCCTATTTGCCTGGGATAACCTGCCTACGTTATTAGTAAAGGGCACATTATCCAAACTGCTGCCACCCGGCTTCTCTCCGGGGCTTGCGGGTGCCAGCAGAGCAGCCCTGTTTTGAAGACCATTCATATCCACTAGCAGGTTCTAATTGAGAGCCTGCGTGTGGCTCAGAGAGCTTTCCACCAGCAGGCCCTCCTTCCATCGCTGCTCCTTCCGCCGGCCACCAGTGGCTGCGGGGGGCCCTGAGCATCTCAGGGAAGGCTTGCCGCCAGAGGAAGATCCTCCCCCATGCCAGCCCTTCCTATATCCAATGCTCGGTGGGTTGCCAAGAAGCACCAGAGGGTCCTGGGTGGTCGGGAACAGGTCCAGATCTTACTTGTCTGCCTCTCACAAGGTAGGGGCAGGGTCGGACTGGGACATCATAACATCCGGACCAGCCATCTAAATGCAAATGATCATTTTTTACTTTTTTCGCGACACGGGAGAGAGGGGCTGGGTAGCATTTGTTGCAAATGGTGCATTTCAAGGCATATTTGGAAAGAAACATTGGTCAAAACTAGTTCAGTAGCTCTTCAAATGGTCCCACTTTGAACCAAAAAAATGACTCATACTAAAACGTTGGGCCCTTCCTTCGGGCAGTGTAGCTGCCCAATAGACCAGTCCAATCTTGGGTAGGGGTGTAGCCTGATTTGCCAGTTGAAAAGTGCAGGCCTAATCTCTGTGGGAAATCAGCATCAGGGCGAGACTAAACTGGGATGGGTATATTAGCACTGCCATGAGTCTAGTCTACATCAATACCCTGGCCCGAGCGGGCCTAGAGGCCGGAGTGGCACGCGCTACCCCTGGAATCTGATTGGCCACCCCAGGTGTCACCCCATTATCCTATGTGTGTGTGTGTGTGTGTTTGTGCGCTCGCACTTCATGCCACCTCTGCCTAAGTGTATGCCACTGTGGCTACAGAATGTCAGCACTACTCCTGGGCGAGCCTAGAGCATGTCAGCATCAACCCTGAGCGAAACAAGAGCATGTCAGCATCAACCCAGAGGGAGTCTGGAGCATTTCAGCATCAACCCTGAGCGAGTCTAAAGCATTTCAGCATCAACCATGAGCGACCCAAGAGCATGTCAACATCAACCCTGAGCGAGCCTAGAGCAGACCAGCATCAACCCTGAGCGAGCCTAGAGCATGTCAGCATCAACCCTGAGCGAGCCTAGAGCATGTCAGCATCAACCCTGAGCGAGCCTAGAGCATGTCAGCATCAACCCTGAGCGAGCCTAGAGCAGACCAGCATCAACCCTGAGCGAGCCTAGAGCATGTCAGCATCAACCCTGAGCGAGCCTAGAGCATGTCAGCATCAACCCTGAGCGAGCCTAGAGCATGTCAGCATCAACCCTGAGAGAGCCTAGAGAATGCCAGCATCAACCCTGAGCGAGCCTATTGCATGTCAGCATCAACCCTGAGCGAGTCTAGAGCTTTTCAGCATCAACCCTGAACGAGCCAAGAGCATGTCAGCATCAACCCTGAGCGAGCCTAGAGCCTAGAGCATGCCAGCATCAACCCTGAGCAAGCGTAGTGCATGCCAGCATCAACCCTGAGCAAGCCTGGTGCATGTCATCAGTGAGTAAGCCTAGAGCATACACAGTACCTGTCAGCAACATTTATGATAGGACCTATAGAGTGTGTAAGCAGGAGTCTGAGTAAATCAATGCATATCGTTATCAAACTTCAGCCTGCCTAGCGCAGGTCAGCAATGAGGCTGAGCTGGTGCATGGCAGCACTGACCCAACCTGCTGCCTGGCAGACCTACCTTTCAGAAGCTCAAGCCTGTCACAAACCCACCACGTGCCCACATTTTCCACAAGCATGCCTGCTTCAGCACCCCAGTCAGGCTTGGACTGGCCTATCGGGCATTCAGCCCCGGGCTGATAGCGCTGCCACCCACTGTGGGACCTTATTTTGGTTACTGTGTGGACTGGTAGTCATGCGTCACATTGAAGTAAAATAAATCACGTGCAATTTGGGTCACTGGCATTCAGGTGGTGCATGCGCCATTTGTGAGCACTTGCAAAGTGTGCACAGTGGGTGAACCAAGCGTATTTATTTGTTTATTTATTTATTTCAACATTTATGAAGCGCGCCCAACCCTTAGGCATCAGGGCGCTGTTACATACATGTTACTCTTAGTGCTTGGGTTACGGTTATGGCATAGCTGCACCTCATGGTACGGGGCTATTGCCAAAGTACAAGTGAACGTGTTAGCTTATTGACATTATCATACATGAAGCAGCAGCGTAATTGGGAAGCCTCCCCCTGTCTAGTCGTCTCATTGGTGGCCGTCCTCTTTCTGTGACAGCCTCTGGGCAGCTTTTGCGCTCGGCACTGCAGACCATTGTGAGTCTGGAGCAGCAGCAGTCCGCTCGGTGAGGGACCAGCTCCACCTGGTGTGGCAGAGGACCAGTGCAGGAATCTGTGGACAGGGCATGATTGGCAAAGTTAAGCTGAACGCCAGGGCAAAGGCATATTGAGCGTAGCAGCTGGGGTTGAGCGGAGGTCAGGCGTGTTGCTAGGTCTGGAAAAGATCTGGGGCTTCGCTAATGTCGGGACTGTCGAGACTCAGGGCTAGCTAGCCTTTTGGTTGTAGACCCTGAGCTTCTATCCGGGGCTACAACCAAAATACCTGGGGCTATAGCCCCCTTAGCCCCCCCTCTAGCAAAGCCTATGGCGGAGGTGGTGGGGTCAGCACAAGCATGAGCGCTCTGTGTGGCCACACTGGTCTTCCCGCCCACGGGGGACTTAAAGATGGCTGCCATAGCTGGTGTCTTGGTGGTTCTCATCACGCTTGTCTGCTAAATATCGCTCTTAAACTGTTGCTCAGATTTTGGAGTGAGAGGGACCATTTTCTGGGACACGTCTTCATGCGATGATACATAAATACCAACAGGCCCCATTCCATTCGGGAAATGGAAGAGAAGTCTTGTTTGTGTGTTTCCAGTGCACGCGCTCCTTAACAAAGTTATATGCGCCCTCATTAGAAAAGTGTTGCGTTTAATGAATATGCGCTTGATTTACAGAGCTTTTTTTCAATGGGACTTTCCCATTCAAAAAGGCTTTTGTCAAGCAGGCCCACTTTCTTGTGAACTCACAACATACATCTGGGGATCATTGTTACCACACAATATTCCTGTGTATACTGAGGGAATAGTGTGTGTTATTTATAGTGCATGGATATACAGGTATTACCCAGTTCCTTTTTGCAGCTATTGTCTTACAACCTAAAACGTGAAACACTGGTGTTCGAATTGAGCAGAAGGCCGCCTGCGTGGCATGGGTTTCGCCCGCAGTGCTTTGTCAAGACTCCAGTCAGTCAACGCATCTGTGAATTCTTGCCAGAAGGCAAGTAAACAGGTCACACAACAACCCTTTCCTTTTAAAATGGTCATAGTTAGTCCAATCGTGTATGTTGCTTAACCTGTTTGCTTTGTTTAGATATGTCAATGTGTTTCACATCGTGACTAACAAGCTGCATGCCTGTGTCAAGCACTGACTACCAGCAGGCAGTGCTGGTCTTTGGGCCGGCTCTCGGTGGATCCGAGATCCGGCACCAGATATGGAGCCGGATCTCGGGAACCGGCCAGAGTCAGCCGCCCAAGCCCATGAACCGCGCTGGAATACTTAAAAAAACTCAAAAAGAAAAACAAAAGCGCCTGCGACGGCACCATTGCCTTTTACCGCTGCTTTGGCACTGGTATGTAATGCACAATGCTCACTATATGTACAACTGATTCCTTTCAGTTGTACATGTAGCCAGCATTGTGCATTACACACCAGTGCCAAAGCTGGCGGTAAAAGGCAATGATGCCATCGTGGGCGTTTTTTTTTAACGTATTCCAGCATTGCTGGATTTCCACTACGAGTCCCGACCCCTCTAGACCACGCCCCCTCGGGCACCGCCCCCCCCAAACTCCTCCCCCACCCCTGCCCTTGTGCTGTGGGATTCCGCCAACACATTTTTTCCATTTCCACCAGTGCCCGCAGGTCACCGTATCACTGGTTTGTTTGTTGTGTGCCTTTAAGTCTGGAAAGTACAACGTAAAACTCAGGAGAGTTTTCTTTAGTCTCAAGTTACTTCGCAGTCCGATACTTGTAGGCTTGCATTCAGTAATGGGAAAATAAAGCAACCATCCTACAGCTGTGCCCTTCCTCTGTGCCCCTCTGTATCCTACCCCCGCTGTATATCTGTTCTGTTGTTACCTCTGAAAGCGCCCTGTTATGTATCTGTATTGCTGCATACCTCTGTAAAGCGCTCTGTTGCTTCTCGGAGCTAGATCCGCGCTCAATGAATACCATAAGAATAATGTTTCTTGGGAGGGACAGGGTGTCACAGTGTGCTGGAATATAACAACGTATGTGAAGCCATGATTGACATGATGCATCCACTGTAAGTTTGGTTTGGTTTGGTTTGTTTGTTTTTGGGAAAATTAATAAAAATTGTTTTAAAAAAAATAATAATGTTTCTTAACGCGTTTATTATTCTCAGTTTGGTTTATCGTAATTTGTGAGAGCGCTATAATAAAAAAGCATTACTTCCGTTCTTCAAAGCAAATCATTGTAAACAAAAGAAGGTCTGCTTTACTCAGAGCTAGGAAATAGTGTGGCCACGAGTCCCAATTGCAGGCTGTGCTGAAATACCAGCTCACCCCTTAAACTGCTTGATCCTGGGCAAGCCATCTAAAATCAGTGCGCCTTAACTTTCAACATTGCCAGTCGATATAAGTGGTTTAGTCCACGCCTTGCAAAAAATCATCCGCTCAGCTTTAATAGGCTATATTGGTGTTCTCTATATGATGATAATACATTCAAAAGTGGTGTGCTGTCAAACTTCACGATTTCAGGACACTGTAGTCTTCTATTTATGTCAGAACCCCTATTTTTTTGGTATGGTTTGTCCCACTCCAGGCGCGAACCGGTGGGCCTGCGCTGTGCTCCCCCGGCCCTCTCACGGGAGTCCTTACACACTGACACCAGCGTCGGGTAAGCGCTTGGCGGCGTGGCAGGTCTAGCCTCTCCCGTGCTATGCCGTGGGCAAGCACACGCCCTGCTAGCGTCTTCCCCAATGAGAACTTTGTCGGGAGATGCCAGGGGCACCGGGTACGCCTTGTGCCTGCCTGAAATTGCCGGTTGGGCACAGGAATGCGGTCGCGCCTGTGGTCCTGTGCCAAGCGCCCGCAGTGACTGTGGGACTTGGCGATACTCTGCGGTCTTGCGCAGGCGGCGATGATTAACGCCAAGGACGGCAGACGTCAGCCCAGATGCCCGTAAACTGCCAGCCCTGTGCCAGAGCGAGTCCTGGCACAGGCCCCGAGTTGGCATCGGATCAGGAGGAAGTCACGGCCAGAGCTGTTGGGGCCTTTTGGGTTTCCGGAGATGCGCACGGGGAACCCCAAGCCCTTAAACATAAGGTCCGACAGGTGAATAGGTTATTGGGAAATTGGGAGTTTTCCAACAGTCCCGCACCTGTGATAGTTATGGGGTTGGGGGAGAGTCAACATGACACCCGACTGCTCCGGTCCTAGACTCAGAGGGCAAGCCCTCTTCAGCTCCCAGATAGGCCAGTCGGCATATGGATAAGCAGCAAAGAATAATAGGGTTGAAGATGGAGTTATAAAATCAGGAAGCAAATATGCTTTATTTAAAACGCGGGAACGTCTGACTGGCGTGGCACTGCCTACTTCCGTTTTAAACAGAGTATGGCTTTTTCTTCAGTGTAGCCCCAATTGTCACCGATTGGGGTGTTGTGTGTCACGTTCAATGTTTCAATATTTACCAACTCAAGGGTACCTGAAAGGGGGAGACCCCGAATGGGCTATGCAGAACGATCTCAACCCACTGAGCTATCGCACCCACCACGGACACCTGACATTTTCTGGGTGGCTCAGTGACTTTAGTGTCCCTCCAATGGGGTGTTCAATATCTCACTCCCACCACCTCATGGTATGAACAGGACTAGGCTCCTAGGTTTCCCTTGGCTCACCTATGGGTAGCGGTGGTCGAGTAATAAAGAAGAAAAAAAATAGCAGAGCCGCAATTTTAAGGAAACAAGGACTGGGTGGCCTTCTCACGTATGGCAGGCAGGTGTGGGGGGTACTTGACTCTGCATTATTGACCTTTCACTGCATTGCAGTGCAAAGTGGCGGAGACGGTGGACACCTTAGATGTTCCCACTCTTCAGTTTTTGTGGGGGTCCTTGTGTAGGAGCTTTTCTCTTCATTACAGAAACAAATTGTTTAATAACTTCAGTGGAGAATTTCTGTTCACCTCCTGGGTGGAGGCAAAAAGGTGAAGTATTCCAAATTGGTGTGCTACCTTGTAATCAGGTTTTTACCGCCAGCGGTATTCCCATGGATCAGGATCGGTGAGTATAGCAAGCAGTGGTTTAAAACGTACCCAGGGCATCCGGCATAACTGAGGTACCAGCACCAGTAGCCAAGTCCACCCGCAGCTTCGCTCCACGCGCCCACTTTCACCGCAGCTAGTTTCTGGATAGAGCTCAAGGTTTCTATTGAATTATTTAGCACTACGTCACGCAATTCCGTGGCGGTCAATGGAATGAATCAGTGCCATGGCTCCTAATTCTGTGCTTTGATTTGATTCACGGTTTCTAGAGCACTTGCACACCTCGAAGTGGACTCAAGTAGCTGCAAACGGTATTCAGCCAGCAGCCAAGATGATAAAACAAGTACAGCAGAGGCTAAAAGGCAAACAGGCCACACTGTACACATTTCCGGAACCAAACATGTTTAGGGATTTGGCGCAAACTGTGATGAAGAGCATTTAGCAGCTGATGGGCAGATGGTGAGCGCAGTTCCTGGGAACGGGTGATTGCCTCCACCTCGGAAGCATCACCCACTTTGGAAGGATTCATTTTTGCAGATAATAGGGGAAACGGTAGACAGTTTGACAAGTCTAGTATGTATGAAATTGGAAACAAATGTGTACGGTAGTCTCGAGAATGTATCTAGAGTACGTCTCTTTTTAGGTGTTTAATAGACTGGTCTCATGGAACTGAAACAACGTTGTTTTTATATAAAAGTAAAATATATTGGCCAAGCTGCGCTGGTCATAGGGCAAATGCCGGCGTGTGAGGAAGCTAGTAAACATCCTCATGGCCACCGCACCTGGCTACCTCCGCACTTCCGGGACCGAGGTAACCTCCCAGTATGTTGTTTCCGGCTGGTTGCAGTGTCTGTCTCTTTGAGGCCTCCTAGGCCAAGTGTGCCACGCCGCGCGTCCGGCGTTTTTGCATTGACAATGATGTGCTCTGGCGGGTATAACCAGATTACGGCAGGCCCCCACCCCCAGCCAAACATGCCAGGAAGAGTCGCAAAAGCAGCGACTCGACAGCAGGCTGGTGCCACCAAAATGCCACTGTTGTATAGCTTGACGCCGTATCCTCTCTGATTATATAGAAGGCAATCTACACATCTGAATTAATCCGTTATATTCTTATTCCGTTCATTACATAAACATCATCAATTTCATAGTTATCATAAATAAAAAATGCAGCGGTGTAAATTGCCTCCTGTGTAATCAGAGAGGACACAGAAGGTCAAGTCAGGGTATTGCTCCACAGTTCCATGTCGACATATGTTGGATTTTACCCAGCTGTGACTGTGGAGTGGAAGAGCCAGTAGCCCCCCAGGTGGTAGAGGTTGACTTTTGTAGAGCTGTCATCTGCCGTCACATCCTGTGTAACACAGGCACTGGCTAGTCCAAGCAAAACTATAAGTCACGTAATGCAAAATGCTTTTGGCCAAAAAAGCACGACAAACGGAGGGATATCACAGGACATGGGGCCACACTGCAGGTTTCCCTGCGTGATCTTAGGTCAAGGGGGGTCCAGTGAGGAAAAGAGGGTCTGGGAGGAATGTGAAGATCACACCACTATTATGATGCAGTCTTCAGATCTACTCATGCAAACTGCAGAGCACACTGTTCATGCGTGTAGGCCTCTGCCCTTCACTGCCTCTCATTCCCTAGCTGCAGAGAGTAGAACCATTTCACATGTGACCCCCTCAGCCAGTTCTGGCTCTTTGCATGCCGGGACCTGTGGGCCAATATTTATCATCTGGAAAATGTATATGCAAGTCCAATAAAATAAAGGCTGTTGGGTAAAAATGTGGAAGTGGTTTAAGGAGTTACACATGGGACGAAGCCACTTCACAGGATTGAGTTCTCCCCAGGCTGCCCCTCTACCAGTTCTGGGTTTTCTTTAACAATTAATGTGATCTGAGAATCGTAGTCTTAGTTCGCTTCGATTGACCTAATATAACTAGGGTGTCTGATGATGATGATGTGTGCATGAAGGTGACAGAGACTTCATCCCTTTCAGGTGCTTGAAATACTTCCTTTTATTACTCATGTTGGCTAAATTATGAAAAAGAAAAACTGCTTAATTCAAATAGTTCCACGTGCATAATTTCAAGACTTTCGTCAAACATTCGCTCATACATAATCCAGCGTGAACATATGTTTCGCTGCTTAGTCACTTCCTCAGGACTCCCTGATCGTTCAAACATGCCATAGCTAAATGTGATATGTTATATTTGCATGACACACATTATGATCCATATGTAAGGAAGCACACCTGCAATCTGTGTGCCTTTGGCTGGGCGCTGTTGGTTTCCCAAAGGCTGCCTTTGTCACACAGAACATGCTCAATGTGTCATGGAAATATAGCCCATCGTCCCATGACTGAAGACATAACTTGTGTGTACCACTGTTGAGTTCTGGGTAACCACATGAAGCACCTGTGTTCTCGGGAACGTTGAATAGTCTTTGCTTTTGGAAAGTTTACCCAACACGAGTACATCAATCCGTGTTCCTTTTTTCTTTCTGGCGACAGCATTGTCCAGCACTCTGTTACACTGATAGCCATGTATATTCCCAGAACACTTAGCTGCAAAGCAAGGTCGCCTGGATCAGGGGAGCCAACGTTGGAATTTCTCCTGAGGTGCCAGTGGCTACAGTTTAGGGACGTCCCAATGAAAGGAGGGAACATTTAGGCAGATTGCTTTTTCCAGGGGGGAGGGGAGGCGCCCTGGGGGGCCCGCCCTTTGGCGCCCGCAATCTAGGCGCCCCTAGCGTGGATGTTTGAGCCATCGTACAACCCGTATTTAGATTTTTTAGAGTTTTCTCTGAACCATAACAAAAGGAAAGCAAAACGGGAACACGGCGACCCCGCTGCCACCCCCCGTTAATATTGAGTTATTTGGGAAGTTGTCGCCCTGGATATGAACGTCCTGCCCCCTGCTGGACGGACGTGCTCTCGCGGCCCCGCGCCCACGCCAGCGTAAGGAATAGCGGCGCGCGCGCATGCGCGTGCGCACACACGCGGCTGCTGCCGGCCCGCTCCTCCACCCCCTCCCCTGCCGCCGGAGGGCCTCACGGGGTCTTAATCCGCCAGACGTGCAGTGCAGGCCTCGCATTTCTTTATTCCATCTGTTGGCGTACAAAGGACGCTCTCCTCCAATCCTTGGTATTAAGCTGCAGGGGGATGTTTGGCATGGCAGCCTCTGGGCACGCGTGCGCCCGTGCTCTGCCCAAGCCGTGCGTGCAGGGCACTTTAATGCTGAAGTATTAATCCACTTCACACGCGACTCCCCCCCACCCCCCACTAGCTGCATATAAACTGCATCGCTCAGGCGGGTAAAGGAGCGCGTGATGATTGTGACGCGCCTCCCAGAGTGCTACGGTGGAATACTCCAGCGGTGGAAAATCACTCCGGGTATTGCACGAGGTGCAATCAGTTAACACAGTACATTTGGGGATAAGTGGGGTGATCAGCTGGCTCCATTTTAAGAGGGGCCCAGTTTTCCAGTCCTGGGGTTCCCATAATGCACTCAGCCAGTAAAAGCAGCGCAGCAGGTAGAACGCCCACTGTTGCAATCTATGTGGGATCTGGGAGGTTGCAGGTTCGAATCCCGGCAAGGCCTGTAATCCTTCTCAAGGTTGATAGAGTGCCACCTTCTATTGGGTGATGATTGTATGTAAAGATGTTCTATGTACAGCGCTATCGCGAAAGTGCTATATAAATGACAAATCGTTATCATTTCCTTTGTCAGTTTATAATCCAGAAAGGGATATTGCCGTCCCAATGGCATGGAGACAGATGCCTGGCCAAGGTATGATGACATCCAGCATCACTCCTATTTTCCACACAGTGGTAAATGAGGAATCCTTTGGACGGCGCCTACTTATCACACAGTGCTGTGAGATAAGGAGATCCAGGAAACAGACCTGGTCATCAAAGAAAGCACCTCGAGGAGGCCCATGGACCACTCCTGATCATCATACAGAACTCCAAGGGGAAGCTCATGGACCACTCCTGATCATCATACAAAGCTCCAAGGGGAGGCTCATGGACCACTCCTGATCATCATACAGAGCTCCAAGGGGAGGCTCATGGACCACTCCTGATCATCATACAGAGCTCCAAGGGGAGGCTCATGGACAACTGCGGCAAAGCTGCCGGCGAGTCTCACATATTGACCCACCAAGGTGCCCAAGGGCCACTCCTGATTTTAAATCAGAGCTCCCTGCGTCCATGGGGAAGGCCAGAGGCCACACCCGACATTATACAGAGCTCCAATAGGAGATTAAGGAACGTCTTTTGATTATAAGTAAGGGGCTCCATAAAGAGGATATGGGGCTGCACCTGATTGCCGTTCAGTAATGCACAATTCCACTGTGAGAAACCGCAAGGTCTACTACTAGCCACTCCTGAACCATTCCTGATTCATATATAGTGCTCCTTGATGATAGCCAAGGACCAGCCCAGGTTATATAGTGCTTCATGAAACCCCCTAGGACAACTCCTGATTATAAAACAGCACCCAATGATACTCATGTACCACCCCCGATTACCATAATGCTCTTGATGAGGAGTCTGAGGGACAAACCATCATTCTCATACAGTGCACCAGGTGGAGACCCTGGGACCACTCCTTATTTGCATACAGTGCTCCATGAAACATCCAGTGACGACTCCTAATTCTCAGACAATGCTCGATGAGGGCATCCAGGGGCCGTTCCTCATTATCAAGAAGTGCTTTATGAGGAGAAAAAGAGGCTGCTTCTGATTACCACGCAATGCCTCAAGAGGATATCTAGGGAGCACTCCTAATTATAATACTGTGCAGATTGATGAGTGGCCCCAGGGAGCACCAGTGTTTATCACGCTAGGCTCCATGAGGTGGTTCAGATACAGCTCATCATTGGCCGCTTACCAGGATTTTTTTGTTTTAGGTTTTGTAAATTTCCCCACATGTTGGAGACCCTGACACGTAATGACAAGCTGTGTAAAACTTGGTAGTATTTACATGTGTAATTTAGGAGCGTTTGTAGGAGAGTACAATGAAATTAAGAGTGACCATTTCTGATTTTATTGTTTAAATACAAGTTTGGTACGATTGCAGATCACTTTATTTCGAGTTTGGACTATAGGGGAGACATGTTTGAATGTTCAGTCTGTATAAATTATGCTTTACGGGTTCATTTGCATTGAAAATGTTGTTTATGCTAATTATTTTGAAAATTTAGCTTAACTTGTTTTTGGTCGTTTTTTATTGTATTGTGTGAAAAGTTCAATGTGAGCTAACCACATAAAATAAAAAAATAAAATTATTGTCCAGAGCTCAATGCGGAGATTCAAGGGCAATTCATCACTATCGGAAGGTACCCCATCAGGAGGCTCATAGACCACCCCTGATTACTATGCGTTGCTCCAGTTATCAATCAGTTCTCTAATTAAAGGCTGGGCTGCCACCTTTCATTACCCTGCAGCGTGTTCTCATGAAGTGGTTCAGTGACACTCTTCATTATCTTTCAGTGTTCCACAAAGATACCCAACAACTACTACTAAATACCATAAAGGGTTTCATGCGGATACCCGGCAGCCGCTTCAAGTTCAATCCCTTGTATTAGGCTGCCCTTGGGCAATACTGTTACACTGCAACATCTCTCCTGGTGCATTCTGAGCAGGGACTCTATTCAGTACTCATCGTGATGAGACTGCGGTACACTGCGGTGCAGAGCTGAAATCAACAACACACTCTCTAGTCTGCCCTGCCCGTCTCCCCCATTGGTGTATATTTACTTTTTGCATATTCTTCTGTCTTTGTTAGTGCGTTTTAATACTTTGGTTTAATCTGTGCGCAACCTATTTAGGCCTGTGTTTTTTAGACATGTGACTGACAGCAGTGTTTTGAATATTTCACTGACTTCCTATAATCATTTCTTTAAAAACACAATTTAAAAAAATGTTTGGTCTTATAGACTGGTCTCGTTTTACTTTAACTACCTTCCGCTGGCATAACAAACACTAATCTAGCATATCATATGTTGTGCCTGTTTGTACTTTCAACCATGCTGCCATCTAGCCCTTCGACCATGGTGCCATCTAGTGATGAACGTGTGTGCTTGCAACCAATTGCTATGCACATCCTTACTCTTTTATGCATGGATCAATGGACTGTTTTATTTACCTTTTCTTTACTGTTAGCACTTGGTCACATGGTAGCTTTATTATGTAGAAACAGTTCAGTACAGTGTCCCAGTTACTGTTTTTGCAAGCAATCACACTGAACTACCGAACCGAAACTATAGTGCTGACACTCCAGAGATATCTCAACATAGCAATGGTAGCACCATAGTGGATTGAGATTGTTGTATTTACACTACAGAGAGAGCTCATTACTGTGCCAGTGGCGTATGCACACTGCACAGACTGATCCATACTGGCATTGTACTTTCTCTGCAAACCCCTGAGTACTGCACTGGAGTTACTGTATACCTCCATTCCGTAGCAGCGTCCTTATATTTACGTGTCAGATAACTCCACGACTCCCAAATCATTCCAGTACTCCCTGCCTGACCATAGAAGGAGCATTAGACTAGGAGACTTGACCTTACAACCGGCGCCTATGGAATGTGGAGTACCCCAAAGATATCCTCCCTCAACTCTTTCTTTTTAACATGTCCTAAAGCCCCAATGGATCAACTTTTTACGTATGATCTACAATCCCACTTATATGGAAACAGCACACACATTTGCCCATGTGTCACAGGCCACCAAGAACATTAAACGAAGCAACAAAATGAGTTGTGTTGAGTGAGCATTGGATGGGGTATACCAGCCACAAACTCAATTGATTCAAAATGGAAATCCTAGTTCTCAGATCTCCCCCACCTTCTAAAAAAAATGTCAATCTCGTGCGCCCTCCCACCTTTTTTGCAGAAATTGTACCTATGAAATGTAAGGCACTAAACCCGGGAGTCAACAGAGATGTGACCTCAGTATGACCACGCAGGCTGGCTCACTAGTTGGCGGACTACGACAAAGCCATATTTGGTGCGATCCCTTCCTACCAAAACAAAAACACTTTAAAAAGCCAGAAACACTTTAGGTAGAACTCCTCTTCGGTTTGACAAAATGTGAATCGGTCGCCAGCCACCTCAGAAGTACGCAACGATATGATATGATAGTGTATTTATATAGCACCTATACACAATGTGTTTCAAAGCGCTTCAAGACAAGGGAGGGAACAAGGGAAAATACAATGACATTCTTACGGGCCATGAACAGTAAGGATGTGAAATTAACTATCGTACTCGGCCTGACGACATTTCAGATAGTGCAAGAGATAAGACATAGATAAGGAAGGGAGGGGGAGAGTGGGAAGGAAATGAAAACAGACAGGCAACTACTGTACTAGGCCTGACAACATTTCTGGTAGAGCCGGATAAAAACAAAGGGTGATGGAGAGGGGCGCAGAAAGGGAGGGGAGGAACAAAACAAGCGACTATTGTACTAGGCCTGACGACAATGGACGACAATGGAGCCTGCTGGCCAGGATCTGCTTCACATCTGATCTCGGTCTCAATACTGCCTATTTTGTGCCCCCATTCGGTATTGCTAGTCTTTTTATGGCCGGTTCACGAATGCTGCTTCTGTTTTTCACCTTGCATGCACCTAGCAATAGTGTGGCGTTAATGCTGGCAGTGCCCCTTTGGCCTGTTGGCTTACATGCCCCTCGTTGGTGTTTCATTCAGTTGTCCTCTCATCTCACTCAGTACCCTCTGACCTTTGCCCGCTGGCCTTGTTTCTCGTCTTTTTAAGAAGGGTCATCCCAGAGCCTCTTGCCTTTGCCTCTTTGCCCCATTAACCCTGTCATTCCCCCCTGGTGCCACCAGCCACCTGCCCCTTTCTCTCCACGCCCCCACCCCATCCCTACTCATCTGGCTCCATTCCCCATTGCTGTCTTCTTCCCTGGATGCCGGGCGCCATTGCTCGGTCCCCCGCTCCACCAATGCCATGCGCCACTGCAGTGTTCTTGTTCCAGGTAACAGGTTTGTGAGGACATTTCGTCTGTGCGATAATTCGCTAATATGGTGGAGATGCATGTCCTAATTCCCCCCCCCCCGCCGCATGATGAAAGGTGAGCGGTCTCATGTTTGCTGTATGAATACCTGTTACGTCAAAGGGCCACATTACGAGTAGGGCGGTAAGGGATACCAGGCACCGGTAAGGAGACTGGTGCCGGTAATCCCTTACCGTCCTACTACGAGTTCCTTTAGCGGGTCCCTCCTTTGACGCCTGGTCTGACCAGGCGTTATGGGCGGGACCTGTTAAGGGAATTCAGAGCCAATAACGGTACCGCAATTTGCGGTACTGTTATTAGCGCCTTCCCCATTCCCATTGAGCCCTATGGGGGCTCGAATGGGAATGGGGAATGGCTTTTTCAATGGGGATTTACCGGTCCCGCAAAGGTTGTACTACACCGGTAAGTCCCCATTGAACCATACCGATGGCAGACCGTTATTGGAGGCAGCCATGGCGCATATAGCGCCATGACTACCTCCAATCTCGGAATGAGGCCCAAAGTCCTGTGACTTACATAAAAGTGCCTGGGCAAAACCGTCACATCTTACCTTCAAGAAAAAGCCAATCCCCACTGACAGAAAGAATTCTGCATCCCGAGAACGCCAAACAATTGACAATCCTCAACACTAGATGCAAGGGCCAGACAGACAACATGGCATGACCGTGGCTCCCCACCCATGGAACAGACTCCCGGATGACCTGAGACATTCTGGGCCAGGTGCAAAGTGTCTTGTTCTTGCAACCCTTTGAAACTAGAAGCAGACAGGCCCAATAAACACAGCTGAAGCACCTAGAAGCAACTGTGTTATGATATGATAGGTTATTTATAGCGCTTAATACACAGAGGTTTCTAACCGCGGCCCCAGCGATCGAACCTGTGTTGCGCGGTGTCGTCTCGCTTCCAAGGCAAACACGTTGCCCCTGAGCTATCCTCCGGGGACTGGGAAAGAAACCAAACGCACAGAAATATAATCTCCATAGTGCACTGATCGTATTTACACTGCACACACATCCAGACCCATACTGTTTTGGAATGGTTGTACTTACACTGCAGGCAACTCCATACTGTACCCAAGTGATTGTATGTACATGCTATAGAAAGCATGCCATGCAGTTTTTGTATTTGCGTTGCACATAAAGTGCAATTCAGCAGACGCAGCTCAGTAAAACACTACTGTTAGTATGAACACCACAGAGTCTGGTGTACACTGCATGGGGCATTGTAAGTTCTCTACAGGCAAGTCAGATTGTGGCTCTTCTTAAGATGTAATAAAATTATGAAGCACACTCAAATGTAATAACTAAATATAAGTGTGGTTATATGAACACTTTTTATATCGTCTTATTTGTGGAATACTTAAGCTGATACCAACTCAAGCATGCGATTCTAACAACTTGTGTCTAACAACTGAACTAGGCCATCATCTTTCAATTAGGATCCAAACACATTATACTTTTCATGACTGGCACACAAATATATATATATTGATTTAAAGAAAGTCAAATTAAGACAAGAGTTGAATAAAAAAAAAAACCTATGCATTAACATAAAAGAAGGTGAACAAAGTACCCACTTAATATGCAGAACACATAGAGGGAGCTGGGTTTGGGAATGGTAGACATTTTTGAACAATATGGCACTGGAGTTTTGCATAAAAACAAAAGGATGATTATACAACGGAAAGGAGAGAATATGACGCATTAACAGGTTAAAATAAGACAAAAGCGGATGTAGACACAGAGGGGAGGTGGCGAGAGCACAGATCATGGGGTGAATGCTTTGATCTATGTGTGCGTAGAAGACGTGTAAACAGGGTTGGACTGGGCCATAACATTGTCTCGGGCACCAATGAATAAGAGGCCCACCTTTGCAAATGGCAATTCATTCCTTTTGTGACACTGTTTGAATAGTACCCATGGGGGGAGTTTTATGATAAAATATGATGCAAATTGTACATTTAAAAGAATATTTATTCAGCAACACTGGTCAAAACTGTTAGCCACATAGTGGAGTGACTCATCAAACTGGCCCACATTGGCCATAAAAGTGGCCAACTTTGACCCAAAAAACGGGCCCACACTAGCATTTTGCATTTTTGGTTCGGCCATGGGTCGATTGCGCCATAGGCCAGTCTGGCCCTGCGTTTAAAGGAAACCCATGGCGGGGCAGCCTAAATCGATTTACACAGAGGATTCCCCTGTCTTGCTGGACTTCAAAGTCTTTGTAGCACTTTTCCAAATGCAGTTGTGGCCATGTGGAGACTAGGTGGATTTCAATAACAAACACTTTGCCACCAGTGGGAATAATTGACTATGCAGACTGTATTCAGTCCTTGAGCTACATGTCTTGTATCCGTCTCCTGCCAAGCACACAGGAAACCTCTAGACAGGCCCTATGTTATCCTGAGGTGTTTGTTTCCTCTTTGCCCTCCTCTGATGGACTCAGCTTATTTGTGAATCAAGTGAATGAAATCACAGGCATGCTTTGTGTTTTTTTTATGCAAGGAGCATGCTTGATTAACTTTGATGACAGAGTCCTCGCTGTCTTATTATGTGTCATTTTTGAATTCGAAATCTGTTTACCCTCACAAAATGTGAACACTTCCATGGGCCTGTTGACGAGGATCCGAAGGATCCTGCCTGTTTGTTTCTTGTGACTTTGAAGTGATGTTGAATGGAATCTGGCTCAAACAGTGGTATTATTAGAAGATGACTTGTATGTACTTCCGGGAACACGCCCTTTCTGGCATTGGATTTAAATGAATCCAGCTACGCTGTTTCATTCCCTATTGGAGCCAGGTAGTTGTTTTCTGGTGTCTTTCAGTGTCCCACTAGTACCAGAGAGGAAGCCGGAGAAACCTTTATTTCTTCGAGGTAGACTTGGAATTTATGTGAGAGTTTCACGCCAGGAGTTGTGACTAAGGGCTTGGTTTACAAACAGTTTTTCAATGGGTTTGCACAATTGTAAAATGCTTTTGTAAGTCTGTGGTTGTGGAACCTTGAAACCCATCCAGGATTCTCCACTTAGTCAAAATATAAGATTTCAGGTTTATGCTAAACACTAACTAATATTTAGAGGGCACTGATCCTACTGAGTTTAGAGGCACAGGCCTGGAAGGTTACTTGGGGACAAAGGAGAATTTCTAATGAGAGCCTTCCTGGCATGCAAGAGGATGACTCTGAGGGCATTGAGGAGCCAAAGGCATATGACTGGTACACGGACATGGGTGCACTGGCAACATTTCAGGAAAGTCTGTGTAAGAAGTGCGAGTGTCTCTGGAAGGATTTTATGGATTACTGTACATGATGCCCTGTTCCAGGTATTCTGTGATTGCGGGAAATTCTCCCCCAGGCCCTCTTTTTCTTCTCCTGAACTTTCCTCCTACCTATGCTGCTGTCGGCTCACTTCCCATTCAGAACATGAAGGCCAGCCTCAACATCTCTATCTTCTCTCCCTGCTTTCCCCTCCGCCCTCCTATGGAAAGCAGCTTGGTCTTGCACGGTTCAATACTGTATTATGGCTATAAATAATACATAAATGAAAGCTTCTTGTCTCCATGTGCTGCCATTCCATTACTTTTCGACATTGGGAACACTTGAGGAATGGTTTTTCACTCAAGTAATGCTGCAAAGCCTGCACCACACACCGTGGGTAATAATAAGCAGAGGTCAGGTAGCTGAGGGTTCGTAGCGCTTTATAAATGCTAAATTATTATTGTTATTTAGGTGCTGTTAGAGCGGAATAGGACCAGAACACTCAATACACTGAAAAGTGGCACTCGGCGGCTTTTTTTCCTAGTTCTGGAAGAGTTGGATACAAGTCTACTGGGTGGGTACTCAAGAAATGCGGATTGGCTTCTAGGCGGGTACGTTTCTTTAGTTCAGTTCTGTGTCGACAGTGGGCCAAAAGTGTCCCATTGCATTTCAAGTAGAACTTTGTTGTGTTCCCAGGGTTGTGAAGTAGTCCTGTTGTTGCCACTGCTCCTTTCCCTGTACATTTTTCAGTGTAGGTGATGCCTGAATGACGAGGCTGCGGAAGACCTTCTGCTTTTCACTTTGACGCCGTTTCACTCTGCCCTGCTCTCGTTTCTGGTTACCAGTCGTCATCATGAGGGGCGGGAAAAAATCTACAAATCTTTTCATATTTTCAGGAAATGTGCCAAGTTACCTTGATTTCATGGACGAAATTGCTGTTAAATAGAGAAATCACAAAAAAGTAGGCCGCAAGAAATGTGAAATATTCGGTTCCATGTGTATATAACGACAACCAAAATAACGACATATGATTTTTTATTTTATTTGGGGGGGTCCCCCCAATCCCTCTGTTTCTACAGCTTTTTTACCCCCCACCACCCTCACCCCTTTTGAACCCTTACACCGCCCCATAAAAAAGAGACTGTTTTTCATTATTCAGGTGTCACTGAAAATGTTTGTCGTTATTTAATTTTCGTTATTAACATACTGAAATATTCGTGTTTCTGAAATTGCCATGCAAAATGTTTCTTCTTCACAAAATGGTGAAAGCAAAAATAAAGTAATTTGCCAGTTTCGCTTTACAACCGAACTGTCTCCCCCCCATCTTTCCCAGAGCAAGTCGCATCGATGCTCTGCACCACGGTGCATTGGTGTTGCAGGCATTTTCACGAGCTCCCCAGGAAGGGTTTCTGTTCCGCCCTGCTCAGTGCGTCAGCCCTTGGCACCTTGTCCACAGGGTGAGCTGCCCTTTCCGCATACTGGTGTGGATCTGTGCCACCTGCGCAGCTGAACTGGCTCCACCGGCTGCCAGGATCTGGTATCCTTCCATAGGGAACACAATGGCTGTTTTTATAAGGTTTGCGTAACTTAATGAGGAGTCTTTCCTGCTCCAAGGCTCGCCCTGATCAGGCATCCCTGGCACAGCCTTGCAGTGCCCGGGCTCCTCTGCCGCCACCTTTTGTCCACTGCGTTATGTAAGGGGAACATTACTCTGCCTCCACTCATTGAGAAGTGTGCTACACCATGCAGGCGGTGGCCTCTTTCTGCAAATGCGAGTTTCTAGTCAAGCACCAGTGGCATAGGCCCACAATGCTAAGGGAGCACATAGAGTAGCTAGAAACGTAAACTCTGGAGGTAGGGCCGGCCTTGGCTGTGGCAGCGCCCAAGCCAGCAAAACAAACAGGGGTGGACATGGGGGGGGCACAGCCACCCTTATAAAAATGCTGCCCCCGCCCCACTGGCCCGCCTGCCTCATATGAATGCAACTGTGTGTGCCACCCTAAGATTTCCAATGACCTCATCAGGCCACCCCTATAAAAAATGTCTGGCGGTGCCACTGCTCCTATGCCCCCCATGTCATGTGGGAGGAAGGGAGGTCGCCAAATTTTTTATACAACAGCCTCAGCACCCTATTGTTATTAAATGCATTAATTTCAATATTGCACCTGTCGTGCCTTCACCCAACACGCCAGCTCGGGGGAGACTTTGAAAGACGCCCCCAACACCCCAAGATGGCATGGCGGGGGACTAATGGTGCTCCGGGCCGTCGCCCAGTTGACCCTGCCCTAAGGCCTGCCCTGCCTGGAGGGCAATGATTGGCACAGCCTTCCAAGTAACAGCCACTAAAGCGCACACCTCTGGGAGTGCACAACAGTGCTCGGCCACTTCAGCTCTTGCCTGTAGGGATACACTGCATAGTTAGGAGAGACAACAAGGCCACCAACAATTTGTAGATTGGGGCCTCATTTCTAGTGTTTATTTGTTATTTTATTTAGAAAGTTTTATTGCAGGTCAACCAGACTATTTCAGGCATAAATACACTGTTGTGAACCCTAATTGACCCCTTTGCTTCCAAACAATCAAAGATACATGATACATCTCCTGCCCCCATCTCACCCCTCTTCAAACTGCCTCTCACTAAGCGAATATTCCCCACATGTTTCAAAGTAGACACAGCTTCTACCTGTCCTCAAGATGACATCTTTGGACTGGAAGGGTCCAGCCAACTGTTGTCCTGTCCATCTTCTTCGCCACTGCTCTGAAATCCTAGAGCGTGTAGTTTTCAGCATGATCACCAGTCATCTAACTTGACTTCGCTATAACCTCTCTTTCATCCTCATCCTCCACGACCTCTCCAAAGCCTTTGACACTCTGGTTTACCATTCCCCTTGTCACCGTCTCCAGCCTCAATCTTCAAGGTGCTGGAGCACGGGGACCTATGATGTCACCTCTATCTTTCTGGGCATCCCCCAAGACTGCACCATCGGCCCCCATTCTGGGAGCTTTTCTCTTCCTTTGAGTTTTGCTATCAGCTGTTTGCCAATGTCATCTAGACCATCTTCCCTTTCCTTGCTTCACCCCTGACCTTTATAAGGATCACCAACTGTTTCTCAGCTATTCCTCACTGGCCTGCACCTCAGTGCCTTATGCTCAAATACTATATGATCAAAGTCATTGGCCCTCTTACTAAGAATCCCCAGCCGCTCTCCCCCCTTGTTAGTATTCTTTTCACCCACCTTCTCCACCATGGCTTGCAATCTTGGGGTCCTCTTTAACGGCAATCAGAAGCTCCAGCATTTCAGCTTCTGTACCACCATTGCTGTTAAGCTCAACTTGTTAAACACCTGGAAACTCTGTCCTTCTCTCAGCTGCTACGCCACGAACACCTTCCTCTCAACGCTCGCACGCACTCTCTTCACACTGCTCGGCTGCTACGCCAAGAACACCCTCCTCTCAATGTTCGCACGCACTCTCTTCACACTTCTCTGCTGCTACGCCACGAAAACCCTCCTCTCAACGCTCGCACGCCCTCTCTACACACTGCTCAGCTGCTACACCATGAACACCCTCCTTTCAACGCTTGCACGCACTCTCTGCACACTGCTCAGCTGCTACGCCACGAACACCCTCCTCTCAACGCCCGCACGCACTCTTCACACTGCTCAGCTGCTATGCCACGAACACCCTCCTCTCAATGCTTGCACGCACTCTCTACACATTGCTCAGCTGCTACGCCACGAACACCCTCCTCTCAATGCTTGCACGCACTCTCTACACACTGCTCAGCTGCTACGCCACAAACACCCTCCTCTCAACGCTCGCACCCACTCTCCTCACACTGCTCGGGCCTTAACTCATACGCTATAACCTCTTCACCCACATCCCGCCCATCCCCAACATCGCCTCATGGCAGCTGGCTCTCTGTGCCCAACTGGGCATTCTACAGATGTCTGCTAATGATTTTCAAATCACTCTATGGGCTAGCCCCCACCCCTCACGCAGCTGTTTGCATTGTCCAGCTGCACCCACCCACGCACCTCGGCCCCAGCACCCCTGTCAGTCTCTCAATGTATATATCCTGACATCACCACTCATGTACCCCTTTGTTTTGAGTTGTCCTTGGTTGTGCATTGCACAATTCCTTTTGGAAGACACCAGCGTGCACGATTGGCCCCACCTCTGTAGTCTGTATGGATGTGTTTCTTGTCAAAACCGCTTGTTCTGAATAAGTGCAACTCCTGTACATACAAAGTTGATAAAATTGCTGAACGCACATTTAAAGCCAAAAGGGCCCAAGTGGTAATTCCACTTGACCGGTTACAAATGCTTTCAGTAAAGGAGCCGGCTACTTCAGGTGTAATGAGGTTGCACTACAGACGATCAACAGAAAAAAACTCACTGGACAGTAGACTCCTCCCAAACAGATGAAAACTGAAGGCACTACACAGATGCAAGAGGCAGTTAAAGCCATCTGAACTTCAGAGACTTACTGCTCGACCTAATTGACTTTTTTGATCTATTTTTCCTCTTCCCTTTTTCTTTTGATTTTCTTTCTTGTAACCCTGAATTTTACATGTTTTTTTTTCTCAATTTCTGGCCTTGGTGTTTTAAACTGATGGTAATGGAGAAACAAAAGTG
This sequence comes from Ambystoma mexicanum, assembly GCF_040938575.1. Classification (NCBI taxonomy): domain Eukaryota; kingdom Metazoa; phylum Chordata; class Amphibia; order Caudata; family Ambystomatidae; genus Ambystoma; species Ambystoma mexicanum. The sequence goes on from NC_090921.1 coordinate 563,238,887, forward strand.
TTTGTATTCAAACTGAATGTTTAATAAAAAAATTAAAAATAAAGCAACTGCCCTTCATTAACTTTGGTGGTCAATCGAGTTATCACGTAGCATGGTCAGGAACCCTGCTCTGTAGACCATGAAAGCCATTTTGAATCTGAGCTTCGCACAGAGTTCCTACAGATCTCAGAAACCTGGGTAGAGTTGTTAGAAGCAACCAGAGGAAGTGTGGTGCTGATCCGTCAGGTTTGTGCAGGCCTGTTCTCTTGGTGCACTACAGGGTTTTGGTGCCAAGGGGTAGGTGGTGGGTACAGTTGGCAAAATCTGAATCTTGCACACTACAGAGGGCAGCTGGGAGTCTGTGTGGTGTAATGTTATGTTAAAAAGCATGTGTACTGATCCCAGCAACACCCTAGTGGTCTTATAGCACCAGCGCTTGTCAGAAAAGGTGGCTTATTATGGTGCCCGCACCCAGGGTGAACCAGACCACGGTTTATGGAAGAAAGGAGGGAGTGATCATGCAAAACATGTCCTTTCGAGATTGACATGGAGAATTTGGGGCGAACCCCAGCCCTGTTCGAGATGAGATAGTGGGGGATCTTATGTCACCCCTAATGTATCAGTGGGGCCGTAGATAGCTCGAAGGGGCCACACTGAGTGCAGAATATCAGAGAGGGGAGGTTTACGCCATATATTTGGACACCTGAACAGGTCAATAAATTGGAGTGGTCCAGGATTCAGAAGAAGCAGAGGCATCCAGTAGGGCCAGCTTGCAGAAGCTCACCTTCTCCCACAGTCAGATCAGCAGTGCAGTGTCCATCCCATGATGGCCCCCACAACCGCAATAGAGGGAGAGTATCAGAACGGGCTTCCAAGCAAAAAACTCGAAACAGTGGCGAAAACCGCCTGGGAAGTGTCCGAGGCCACGCAGAATTTTTAATTTAACAGAACACAGGCAGTGGTCAAACGTAATCTATAGAAAGCATAGAGTGACGCTGGTTGGGCCAGGTGGTTTTGACTAGTCAGATTCACTTGCCTGCGACTTTGACTGAAGTTTAAGGTTTGCGCGCGCAGTGATGTTTGTGCGCCACCATGTGGAAAACATAGGAACGACACCTTTTCCCCCTGAACTGCCTTGGAACTTGCAAATGACTAGCTGTGTTGGCGGATACAAAGGATCCTCTGACCCCTAACCTCGCATTTTCTAAACAGAGTCCGATAGGCAGGCAAAGCGTTTTTGTCTTGGGGTACGTTATGTGATCAAGTCCGGGAAACCCACGATTCCGCCATCGGTCCTGCGGCCTGAGATAGATACTCCTCGACTAAGAACCGCCTACCTGATTACTGCTGTAATGCAAATAAAAGAAACCGAGTTGTGTCAGTGCGTCCTGTACTGGTAACGAGATGGCAGCTCCTGCTGCACTGCTAGCACGAGAACCCTGTTATATCCAGACACTGTATCCTCACTCCCCGAGCACCCTCGACACCTCACCGTGCAGGGCAGTGAGGAGCGAAATAAAAGGGAGTGAACCAGGGCTTCGGGTCAACACAGAGCCGCGGAGCGCCGCTCCAACACCACTGACTCCTGGTCTTATTGTAGGGTGACCAGATTTTCAAGACAAAAAACTGGGACTCTCCCCCCGCCCACTTAACCAGACCTCCCTCCACCCGACCCTATTCCCACAGTATATGCATAACAAAATTGTGAGCTTTGAGTGTTGATAAAAGCACATAAATACCAAGCACGAGACTGTCAGAATTATTTATTTTAATGTTATATTTGTTCAATGAACTTGACTGTTATTGGTATTTGGTGTCACCCTATCTTATTGGCAATACAGTGGGACCAGCCCAGCACCGTGCGCCATGCTATGCCCCCAGAACACTGGCAACAAAGGCGTGATGCAACCCCACACCCGGACAAACAGCGATAACGCAGCACTTGCATCTCATACGCCACCTATGCACTTTACACCTACCGTCCACACAGCATTACAACCCACGTACCGGCCATCCAACGGTTTCCCTTTGTTTTCCTGGCGCGAAACCGTCCTCACGGCGTCTGAATGGCCAACAACACAGGTCCGTGAGGACACCAGGCTACAAACATGTCCACGCCAGACACAGACAACCCAATAGGCCACCGCACGGCCGGCCCACACGTGCAGCTACCCTAGCCTGGATGGTGGCCACGTTCAGCCCCCACGCCCCAGAGTTGGGCCACAGGGGGTCTGGGACCCTTATGCTCCCAGTTTACCCCTACACCTATCCCACATCAGTGAGCCCTAGGTGGGAGACAGTGACACCAGGTCATCAACAGAAATGTACTCGGAAAAGTGAAGGCGCATCGTCCTCAGCGGAAAGGGCATTCCCTTCCTGTGAATTCTGGAGTATGGACCTCAGCATGAGCTCTCCCATGCCAGAGCAGTACAAATGAAACTCAGACTGAAGAAACGAAAGATTGCCCCCACGTCCACCATTGCTACAGTTTCCGATCGCTCCCAGCAAGGCAAACATCGGGGGGGGGGGGGGAGTCAAGCAGCCATAGACCATGACGATCATGCCATCCAACCCCCAAGGAATGCAGCTAGTGTGGTGGACTGTGCTATGCAAGGAGAGACTGCCCAGTGCAGGGCACAACCTACGGCATGCATGGCCACCTAGACCATTACGCAAAAGTGTGTTGCTTGTCAGCTCACTTGTCGCTGCACCGCCCCACACAGATAAGGCGTAAGCCGAAGAGGGAACAGGGGAAAGTTCGCCAAGTAGACGCAAGTGAGAACATTTCCATGGCACTATCTGGCGACGATTAGTAGGCGACAACGGCAGTCGTGCAGAGCCAACCTAAAATTAAGAGAAGGGGAAAAGTGCACACGATTTCAGCCCTAGACCGAGGCGGCAAGCTGTTGAAAAAAGAAGAGGCCCAGATGCATGATCCATATAGCAGGGCAAGCCATCATGGTAACCATCGGCATGGGGGCATCTGTACATCTGTACCCGACATTTAGGAGAATGCTCCCCCCTCCATCCCTGAAAGCCACAGACACCCTTCTCTATGCCTATGCCTACAGCAGCAAGAAACCCCTACCAATCATTGGGCATTTTCGCACAGAGCTCATAAGAGGGGATGTCAAAATACAGTCGCAAGTATATGTAGTCGACACAGGACTGGAATGTCTACTGAGCTGGGAAGCCGCTAAAGACCTGGACCTCATCCAATTCATCTGCAATGTGTCCACAGCTGATGAAATCCAGGCTCTCCTAGCTAAACACGGCAACATGCTACACAGTATTGGCTGCCTAAAGGGCCGGTTGGTGAAACTCCACATTGACACGTCAGTCCAACATAAGGTAGTACATCACAAGTGGCCAAGGAACTCATGAACTCCAAGAACTGGAGAAAGCAAACATAATTGAAAAGGTGACAGGACCCACTCCCACAGTTTCCCCCTGGTTGTCACCCACAAGCCAAAACAGCCAGGAAAGGTGCCAGTGTGCATCGACATGCGTCTCCCCAATGCTACCATCATCATAAATGACATATCACCCTCTGACTTGATGAAATGATCACAGACCTGATAGGGTCACAAGTCTTCTTCAAACTGGACCTCAACGCTGGCTACCACCAGTTAAAACTCCACAATGACTCCCGGGACATAGCCATATCCTCGTCCCACCTCGGTCTGTGGAAATGCAAGAGGCTGAATTTGGGCTTCTCCTTTGCAGCAGAGGTATTCCAACACGCCATCCAGCCTGTACTACAGGGACTCGTGGGAGGCCTCAATGTCCCTGATGTACTGTGAACTCGCAAACAATTCATGTGACAGGCAGCTCCCACTGTACTGAAAATGCAAGAACCCCGTCTGAGGTGGGGCCTGCTGTATTGCAAACACTATGTTCATGGGTCTGCTGGCCGTTTGTAAATACTAAAATGTAAATACTAAAATTCTCTTTGTGGATACAAGTGATATGCCCTACATTTAAAAACCTTGCTGAAGTGCCTACTGTCTTGTAATCGGCACCTGTGGGCATATGTTATACTCTAAACTGTATATCCATTTGCGGACGATTTCTTCTGCACTGCAAATCCCAGAAATGTTCTCGCTTTACAAATCCCATTCATTGAGAGGTCGTACTATGGGGGATCCCGGACCTTGCTCTTGGGGACTCTCATCCAAGGGCCCTGATACTGGTTCTTTCCTTTCTTCTATACATCATAGGGTCCAGAGCTACTGGAAGCCACGCTTCTATATTTCCAGTGACCCTGCTAATAGCATGTTCTGTACTTTCAATGCACTACTTTGGCTCTAGACAGCACAGTCAAGGGTCCATCTAATGTCAAGTGGTGCTATTCTAAACGTCCAAGTGGGACACAATCCAGCTCGGAGCGTGAGTCCTGACTTCTCCACTCTTGACGACCCTAATTCAAGGCGAATGCTACTGTTTTTTTACATCCATAGGCCTGCTTCGGGCGTCTCCTATAGCACGAGGGGTGCTGCTACTGGCATCAGCTATTGTGTAGTTTGGAGGGCCCTGATAATGTTCTATAGATTCAACATCCACGCTTCTGTGCTGTACGTTGAGATCCATGTGAATAGGCTGGCTCCAAGGGTCATGCTGCTTTTAATCCAATTCTATACATTCTCGGGTCCAGCTATTTTTCCTTTACAGTCTGGCGACTGGCTACTGGCAATCCTAATGTCTACGTTCATGGGTCCCGCTCATTTTATACACGTTCAAGGGCCCTGCTGCTGGTAATCATATGCGCGTATGCTCTACATACAGGGGCCAAGCTACTGGCAATTGTATTCTATACATTCATGGGTCCTTTTACTGTTCTATAATAATTATTATAATTGTTCTTTGATACCGCTAGGGAAGGTAGGAGCTTGTCGGAAGAATCGTATCCCTGTGCTGATTTGCTCTGCAAATTATGTGTATATAGTACCTCCTGCAGCCATTTCAGGGTTCCTGTGGGACTGAGCTCCTGAAATCCCGAGATTTTGAGAGAAATTGGTTGCTATGGTAGGATCCCTGGTGGTAATGGCGCCGGGTCTGACTGTCGTCACTTGTTATAGTGATGCCTGAGTCTATGTTCTCAGAATCACTGCTGGAGACAGTAAGGTTTTCATGTTGTTGGTTTTATTAACGGGCAATTGGTTGCCTGGGTCTTGCAAGTATGTATTTGAAAATTTGCATAACGAAAAAAGCAGACACGTGTTTCGACCAGGGGTTTTTATCAAGGCGGAAGGATATAGGACTGGGTGATCCTTGAATGAATGGCTGTATAGCTTCTGTGGCGTCCGATGGGGCCTCGTTGAGTGCTCTCGGCACACGGCTATCTTTTCGAAGGATAGCCGTCGGGCACTACAGAAGCTACCCCGCCATTCATTCAAGGATCACCGAGCCATACAGTCTTCCGCATTGATGAAGACCCCTGTTTGAAACACGTGTTGGCTTTTTTGTTATGCTCTGTTGATGCTTTGCATTGAATATCCTCTGTCTCGAAATCTATCTGTAAGACGATTGCATTCTTCATCAAAGAACTCTGGTTCTTTGCAGTTGCGCCTTCCCCTTATAAATCCGTCAGGTGGTATGCTCTGAATTACAGATTGGTGGTGACAGCTGGTAGCACATAGAGTCGAATTTACTTCCGTAGGTTTTCTGTTCGTTCATCTCCAGATCTTATCTCCGATGGTTAACATGTATATGCTCATTTGACCACACAGCACAGTGACTTGCTAAAGGCAGCCTCTTGCTGATATGTACAGCCATTTATGATTACTTATAAATCACGTAGAGTGGGGCAGCATAGAAAGTCATATTGATGGTACGCTAGACTTGAAAACACTCTAATACAAGTTTCATATGTAGCATCGCTTTGTGAATCATATGAAGTGAAACCAACCTTTACTTTATATAATGCCATGAACATATGCCCCTTGTACGGAACTGCAAAGTACGCTTACACCATATGCAGTTCTCGTCTCTGAAAAATTATAATGACAGTATGAATCAGTTTAGATGCTGCGTAGCTCGAGTACAACATGGATTCCGACTTTATTTTCTCTTTCAGCCCAAATTGAGGTGATTCCGTGTAAGATCTGTGGGGACAAGTCTTCTGGCATCCACTACGGCGTCATCACTTGTGAGGGCTGCAAGGTAAGGCACAGCGGACTCCAACGGTTCGAGGATATCCTCTTTTTCACCCGCAAGTTCCTACTCCATACTCCTCATTTGTCCTCCTGACTTCTCAGTCCTCCCCCTCACCCCTTAGCCCTTACTCATCACTCCTCCTTCCCAGACCTCATTTCTACTCCTCGACTCTCCTCCTCCCTCCTCCTGCACTGCACAGTTGAGGACATTATCATTCTTCCTCCTCATACATCATCTATATTACTAGTTTTTCAATGGCCATCGTCATTACTCATGCATTTGTCTTTACTACTCCTCGTTAGTTGGCATTCATCATTACTACCCCTTACTTTTCACATCACATACCTACTCTGTACTCCTCATTTGTTCTCCTCCATTCCCCAGGCTTCAATTATCAGCTACACTTGTTGTCCTTGGTCCTCAGTCATCAGTAATCCACCTCACTCATCACCTCTCCCTACTATCCCTCCTTTTTACCCTCCTTCCTGATTCCTAGTTTTCTACACACCTGGTTGTCCCTCTACCAGCGTCCCCTGCTGAGATACGGGTAACCAGGGGCCTCATTACAAGTTGAGTGGCATGTCGGATTTACCGTTACTGCCATAGAACTACTGCTGGATTACAAGTGGCGGAATGGCGGTGTTAGTCTCCATTTATGGAATAACCATCGGCGGTAATTACGCTGAAACAGCAACATTTTGGCACTAAAGTGGCAGAATTATTTGCAGCATTTTGCTGGAGGATTTTCCTCCACTCCACTGCCAAAACCATAGTTGGGCAGTGCCGTAATGTGGCGGTAACTGCCACATTACTGCCAATATTAGCTGCACCACCTAACTTGTAGTGAGGCCCATGTTTTCCACTGCCAACAGCAGATTGGCCATTCCTCCCTTCAGGCTGGAAGCGTGTGTTTTACGAAAGGTGTGGCTGACAAACCGCAATTGGTCTGCCCCAATCATCCGGCTTCTTTATAAAAAAATATTTTGCTCAGATATCCCGATATCCCTACCAGTAGCACTTTTGCCATTTAATAGTTATCTTTTTTAAAATAAAAACATTGATGAACATCAGACATCCGAACGGAAAACTCACTTCCCATCTTTCGCAGGAAACTGAAAACCTCGTTCCTTGCAAAATAACTAGCAAACTCTCAAGAAGCCATGTAAATATACTGCCTTGCTATTGTATATATTTCCTCTGTAATTTATGTACTACTTGTAACTACGGTTTCCTTTGCAACTAAGATGTCTGTAACAAGCGCCACGATGCTTCTGGGCTGATGTGCGCTCAACAAATTTGAATAAATAAATAAATAAATAAATAATATTTCAGACATAAGGAATCCTCATGGAGATATGCTAGAATCATCTTAGAGTGGAATGCTTTGAAAGGAATATTTAATAAAGAAATGTGATAGGCAGAGGTGTTGTACAATTACAGCCTCGTTCTCAGCATCTGTGTTATTCTCATGCCGGTGGTGCAGGAGGAGTTGATACACTGTGCCTGAATGCTGTGGGCAACTCCTTAAGCAGCCCAGGATTCACCCTTCTTATCCCAGCATGATTACAATGTGTCGTGCCCATTTTATCATGCCCTAGGACAACACATGCACAATCCAATGAAATCAGCAGAGCAACGAGGACCTCCATTTGGCTATTCAGGCTGGCACTGCAGATGTGGATGCATGCAAAAATCATTGGGCTCACCCAGTAGGATAGCGGATTATTATGTCTTCTACCACACGCACGACGTGACTCCACGATCCGTCTCCTCCATTTTGGAGGGGTACGGTGGAGTGGACATTTTATGAGCCAATCGCCTAGCAGTTATTCTTCTGGGCTCATCAAAATTTTATTGGAAAACAAACACTGACTTAGTGATAATGATGGATTTGAGATGTTAGGTAGTCATTTTCATAGGTAGTTCTTTTACCAGGTACCATTTCTTCAAGCAGCCATTTTCAAAAGGAGTCCGTTACTTGGGTAGTCCTTATTTCTGGAGTCATTCCTTTAATAAGCCATTTATTCACGTAACCCATGTGGGGCCAATGGCGAGGGATCATGGGAGTCCTAGTCCAAAACATCTGACAAGCCAAAGGTTGCAGACCTCTGGAATAGGTTAATATGGCCAGTTCCTCAGATGCATTCATTCCTTGGAAAGTCAATCTGGCTGCAGTGTATTGCCAGAGTCCTCGTTAAAAACATGTGTGGGAACCCACCCATGGTAAAGCAGTGAAGGGGTCTAAGCCTATAGTCTATCTATGAAATGGAGCCCACCTATTTACCATATTTAGGGGGCCAAAGGAGGTGTTCATGCATGTCAGAGGGAAGACAATGTAGTTACGGCCCGCTTTAAAGTGATACGTTTAGAACAAGACCTGGAACTGTCAACCGTTTCTCTGTGCCCCAGTTGCCTTATGTGTCTGGAATGGCAAAAACGAATAAGAGGCTAACCCAAAAGTCCAGGATTGCAAGTTGGCCATCACTTTTTCCAGCATTCCGCTAGAAAGGTAGGTGCTGCCTTCGTCATCGATGGGACAATTTACCAATAAGGGTAGGGATCGTATCTTCTAAGGATCTGCTCCTCACAGAGTGGGCAAGACATTCACAATGACAAGACAGACGCTGGTGTCATCGGGGGAGCCTTTGATACGCCACATGTAAATGAAGGTGAGCGATAAGGAGATGGCAACGATGTAGCCTAATGGAGAGAAACAATGAAGATGACAAATATCACGACGCTGAGACAGCGCAGACACAGGAGTGGAAATGATTGGGACAGGCAATTCTCGTAAAATCAGGGGGGGGATTGGGGAATCTGCAAGACAGAGAATTGAAAAGATATTAGGAATTGTGAGAGATAAAAATCATGTGACGAACATTTACAGAGTCACACTTTCTTTATATTACAGGGTTTCTTCCGGAGGAGCCAACAGAACAATGCCAGCTATTCCTGCTCCAGACAGAGGAGCTGCCTGATTGACCGGACCAACCGAAACCGCTGCCAGCACTGCCGCCTGCAGAAGTGCTTGGCTTTGGGCATGTCACGCGACGGTGAGTCGAGGGTTAACAGGTGTTCAAAGAAAAGAAATATGTGATATCACGCTCCACTGCCACGCTGTATACAACACCGGTGCTATATTCACAGCCCTGCATATTTCTTTGTCCTATCTCTCTTTCAAATGTATAGCAAGTTCACCTTCCCTTTCCCCCAAATATGCTTTTATTGTCTTAAATGTACGCAATGTTTAACAAAAAGTGCCAACCTCCTATGATCAGCACAAAGCTTTGCTGTTGACCTGGCCACCTTTGATACTAAGCTAGTGCCACAGTAGGATAGAAGGCCCAACATCCCTGGGTCATTGGGTAAAACATGAACTCTGTAGGCACGTCAGTACTAGAATAATATATTTGGTGTAAATTAGTTTAGTGTGCATTGACAAGACTGGGTAGAGGCCCAGTATTGAAATAAGGGGAAGGATGCAGACAGCCAATACTTGGTGTCCTGACATCAATCTAGTGCAAAACAAAAGAGGTGATGGCTGGAAGGTTTAGAATAAAATAAATCTTAACCTCTGGCATTGCTCTGGGCAGCCCTCCAAACCATGATTCTTCAGCCTGCCAAACCATTACAGAAGGGGAAAGACCATATGCAAATCAGGCTTGTTCCCACCCCAAAAGGGGCAGTCGAGCTCCAATGAGGAGTAGCTTGGGTCTCTAGGCCCAGCAGGCTCAGAACACACGTCTGGGCATACCTGTCCCAATCTGGGTGATTTATGCTAAACAAAGGAGGTGATGGCTGGAAGGTTTAGAATTAATCCTAACTCTGGCATTGCTCTAGTCAACCATCTAGACCATAATTTGTCAGCCTGCCAAGCCATTGTAGAAGGGAAAAGACCATATGGAAATCAGACTTGGTCCCATGCCAAAGGCATCAATCTAGGGCTAAGTGCAGGAGCAGCAGATTTACCATATATCAGTATTAGGGTGCATTGGCTTGGTAGGATATGACCAATATACTGGCAGTGTAGTGCTACACTGGGTCAGTAATAGTGTTTATTGGCATGGTTGGATAAGGTCAAAATCTTGGAATGGCAGAGTTGACAGGACTCTGGTCTGGAGTGCATTGGGAAGGCTTTGTAAAGACCTAGTACAGAATAGGTTGGGGAGCTGGTATTTCAACTTGATGGGAAAGTTTGTACTGCTGATTCATGTCTCGGACCCATGCATACTGCAACTGACTTGCTTTCTGTACCTACAGCTGTGAAGTTTGGCCGAATGTCCAAGAAACAACGGGACAGCCTGTATGCTGAGGTCCAGAAGCACCAGCAGAACCAGGAGCAGATTGCTAGCAAGGACGATGCCGATGCTCTGAGTCGCGTCTACACCACAAGCGTCAGCAGTGGTCTGTCTGACCTCGATGACATAAGCACCTTCTCCGATGGACTCCTCTTTGACTTTCCCCTCACCCCTGAAACTGGGAACTCCTACTACAGCCTGGACTTGCTGACCTCCGCCCAGCCATCCCCCGACCAATCCAGCCTTGACCTCAATGATGTCAAGATGATCAAGCAGGAATCCCGATATGAGGTGATGCTACCACCCGGCCTCTTCAGCCATGGTGTGGAGGGGGAACAGTTGACCACGGAGAAGTCGTTGGGCGAAATAGGTCAGTGGCCAATAATACCATATGCACTATGCCTATTTTTGCGTGTGTTAAAAGTGGCAATAAGTATCTTTAATGCTATGTAAACTGAAGTTACTTATTCAGTTCCTTTATCTTAATTTGGTTGTAAGTCAAAAGTCCCATTGGCATCCAATGTCTTCCCCCTAAATATTGTCTCTGTACACCTTATATAACTGGAATGGCAAAAACTAATAAGAGGCTAACCCAAAAGTCCAGGATTGCAAGTTAGCTATCACTTTTTCCAGCATTCCACTAGAAAGGTTGTTGCCGCCTTCGTCATCGATGGGGAAATTTACCAACAAGGGTAGGGATTGACCCTTTCTGTCAAGATCCAACATTTCGGCTTCCCCTAATCTGTGCTTTATCACTAGCCCTCCCTTCATGCACAGTTCGTCTTCCATCCCACTAAGAGAGCCAGGCCATAATACAGCTCCACAATGTAGGGGATCCATTATGTATTGCCACAGGTTGGGTTTGCCAAAGCCTGTCTTCCTGGGCCTGCTTTCTTGACCTGCAGTATTACATCATGGATATATTTGGCTCATGCCTCTGCAATCTCAATGTAGATAAATCCCTGAAACCACCAGTCTGCCTTTGCCCATTTCCCTACCAGTGTAGAAGACACCACTCCAAACCCTGCCCCACCTCACAGCCGCAAAACCACATGGGCATGCACGAGTCCTGCCTGCCCCACATCACATCCGCACCACCACATGCGCATGCACAAGTCCTGCACACTTCACATTTAGGAAAAAGACCCTCTGGCAAAGTGGGCCAGAACCCAATTTATGGATATCGTTGGTAACCCCAAAGTCGATTATACGTCTCTGTGGGTTTCACTGAAGCCAGTGTGGGGCTTTCAGTTGCGAGCACAACGTGTCGTATTGTAATTCGATGCTCACCTGGTCCAACTAGAGTCATCCACAGTGAGGCCTTGATCATTTGTAGACAGGGGAAACCTCTGAGAGGCTAACCCCATTGGGATTGTTCATGTAGGGCTATGCCCTCTCTCTCCAGAAGCTGTCCTAGATCTTATACTACATTAGTGTTTGTTCATGTAAAGGTCAATATCTTGAACATATCATGCAAATCTTGTAATTACCCTGAAGACGGAACTGTCACACAAACTAAAGGCTCAAATTGTGTACTTTGCTGATGTATGTCCGGTTAGACACATGGTGTGTATCCTGTTTGAGCAAGCGTGTGTATGTGGTGTAGTTTTATGATTTCATGTCTATGGGATATGTTCATACAGGGATCTATGGGTGCCTCGAGAGTTGTACATTATTTCTAATAAATCGAGTTGAATGGTTTTCTATTGATATGTACCACAGCCTCCCTTTGTTAGGTTCCCCAAACCCTTGGCTGCAACGCACTGAGGATTGATCAGCGCAGTTTGTGTCTTGCCTGCTCTGGGCTGCTCCAGGGAAGGCCTGGCAAGATGGCGTCCTGCATCTCCCACATTATCCAAAAGTGTTTCCTCTTCCCCCACAACCAGATCATGTAGCGCAGAACGTCATCAAGTCGCACCTTGAGACCAGCCAGTACACAACGGAGGAGCTTAAGAGGCTGGTGTGGAGCCTGTACTCGCAGGACGAGATACGAAGCCTGCAGAGCAAGGTAACGCCACACTAATGTTCTCTTTTTTTGAAGGTGTAAGCATTACCCATCTTCCCGTCTCCGAGTTTCATTATCAAAAAGTCATTAAGTGTCAGCTTCTCCATCGAGCAGCTCATGAGCATTCACCAGGGTGCATTGGTAGAGAAGGACAGCTTCAACCAAAACAAAAAAAATAAGCTTTTCTGTTAGGGGTTCTGTAATGTGCTATTATGGAACAGATCTTAGAAACAGAGAATTGATTTTAAAACGAACATATATCTGATATGCGAGCATGACAGGGACATGAGCAAAGAGTCAGTCCCAGGAGCAGGCCCGGCATGAGTGCTTCTCACTCAGTACCCACCTTGCAAAGTCCATTGCATGCTAAGCTTCCCACGTGTCCAGTAGACCACAGTTGTGCTATAATGCCCCTGTGAGGAAGTCAACACACAGGCGCTTGGCACATCACTCGGTGGCCACCACTTGCCTCCTTTTCCCAAACGAAGAGTTTCCGTTGGTGCTCAGACAACCAATTTAATAATCTCGGAATCGACTGGGCATTTTCTTTTCTCGTGTAGGCCTGGGCGCGTCTCGGCGTCCTGTTACTTTGGCTTGGCTAGAGTCATCTAGGACTTGTTCAGGTTCGCCTTGGAGAAGTTCAGTTAAGGCTTTGATTCTGTGTCTGTATCATCCATAATGGCCATGTCTTCTGCCATTTGTTCCTGTTCGGTAATGGTGTCTTGTCCATGGTCAAGATCATTCAGTAGCTGCTTGTTGTTCTTCCACTGTTGTTCTAAGTTCTCATCCATTAAATCCTACTTGCACTGCAATGCAACTCTCTCCAGGTTCCAAACCCTGCTGGTGTCAGTGTGAACATAGTTATTGCCCCTTTTAAACACAGAGTAATTTACCGTTTTAGAGCACACCTGCAAGAGCTATGTATATCTTTACATGGTATAGCTATCTTTGTGCTTGAGTTTGTTCTTGACCCAAATCACCTTCTCTTACATCAGACACATGGACTACTTCCCCTTTGTCATATAATGAATTGTTCTGTTTTGGTTGTTTCTGACTTTCCACAAGATGTCTTCACTTGGCAAGGACATGTCTTATTTTATGTCAGGTAACCAGAGCGGGGTCAATGTGGTACATGCCCCGCTGCCCCTCATAATCTGGAAACGAGAGGTACCCCTGGCTGAGTTGGGTATGAGTTGGTGTGCAGTCACTGATTCCATGGCCATTTAGTAGGGATCACAGTGGGGGGCTACTGCTAACTAAAGGCTTTAATGAGTCTGCTGGGCCTTTCAACTTGACCTCCAACCAGGGGATTCTATAAAACCACTTTACATTGTTTGATGTCCTATTCCTTGAGGAATTGCAAAATCTCTACAGATACCAATTGTACTCTTTTGCCTGTAATGAGCTGCAGGGGTAACCCTACCCTTCTAACTGTGTCTTTCATGGTTGCTATGACCATGGCTGTAGTAATGTTTGGAACAAAATGGAGCTCTATCCACTTGGACAGGTAATCTACAGTGAATTTGTGCCCCACTCCTATTTTTTATAACTGTACAATAAAATCCAGCACTTCATTTTTCCAGTGGCCACCTGGTGTTTACAGATTCTGTAGTGGTGCTTGCTGCATCTTTAGACTTCTCTTTGTGGCTTGGCATTTGTGGCAATGTTTGCTTGTATTTTCTACTTCTCAGTCCATTTGGGGACACCAATATGCCTCTCAGACCCTTCCTTTTTCTATGATGCTGGGTCTGATCATAGTGGGAGGAACATCCTTGTGCCCTCTAAATACTATTTCATTTGTGATGGACAGCTCTGCAGCTATTTGCCTACATTAGCAGTGTTTCATTCATCTCTGTTGAATGTTTGAGAGTGTTTGTCTCATGCTCATTCCGTTTGAAGTATGTGTTTGTGGGAACCACTCTAATGAGAAGGAGATACATGTAATCTGCTTGACTGGGACGCCAGGTATGTGTTGTATGTTGAATGTGTACTCCTGTAGTTCTTAAATGGACAACCTGGGGATGGCTGATTTGGGCTCATCCTGTGTGATAAAGGTTTGTGGTCTGTGACTAGCTGGAATGTATTGTCCCACATATAGATGTCGAGGAACTCTTTTGCTCAGGAGTATGCCAAAATTTCCTTTTTTTATCATGGAATGGTTTTGTTCAGCTTTTGAGAGGGTATTCGAGGTGGATGCCACAATGTCCTTTGCATTGTGCTTTTTTTAGGTGAGCGTTGGCTTCAATCACGTAGGCCCTGGCATCCACTGGTATGGCTGTCTCCAGTTTGGGGTCGAACGGTTTCAAGCATTAGGTGTTCAAGATATACAATTTGGCTTATTTGATAGCATTCTGTTCAGGATAAGCCCAAACATATTCCATGTTCTTCAGGTGAGTTATCAGGTGTTTGCTTCTTTTAAAAGGCTAGAAAAATATTTTAGATTGAACACCACCGGGGAGGTCTCTAAACAAGGGCTGTGGGAGGGGGGGAAAGCAACATGGAGAGGAGTCCTTATAAGGGAAGGGGCTTGTAAGAAAAGAGACAGAACGCTGATCGAAAATAGAATCCGGGAAGAGATTTGCCAGTTGGATAGGGAGGCTAAGGGAGGTGACATGGTAGACCCCATCAAAATTAGTGAGGCGAAAAAAAAAGGGAAGAACTCCGCCTCCTAGAACACGATCAGATAGTACATAAACTCCACCTGCTGAAACAAAAATTATATGAAAAAGGGGACAAAGCTGATGCACTGCTAGCCGCCAGGATAAGGGAACAACAGGCTGAGCGTAGGGTACTGGGGATAACGGATGAAAGACCTAACCCAGTGACAAGCAAACCCACCATCCCCGAAACCTTTGCTGAGTTCTATGAAACACTGTATACACCGGAGGCAGACCCCGATCCGACTGGTATAGAGAATTATCTTGCTGCTATCGGCATGCCCAAAATAACAGACTCGGCTCATTTAGAATCTCCCATAACAGGGGAAGAGGTGCAGAGGGCAATAAAAAGGTTGACCTTAGGTAAATCCCCAGGGAAAGAAGGATACACGGCCGGATTCTACAAATCCTTTGGTACACACCTTATACCATCCTTAGTTGAACTGTTCAATGAAATTCTAGAATCAGGGAGACCCCCGGACTCCTTTGTTAGAGCCCTCATAACGTGATTCCTAAAGATGGAAGGGACCCCAGAAGGTGTGGATCGTGTCGCCCCATATCCCTACTTAATGTTGATGAGAAAATGTATACATGAGTTCTAGTCTCTAGACTTGAGACACTTATGCCCCATCTCATTCATCCGGATCAAGTGGGCTTCATACTTGGGAGACAAGGAGCCGACACCATGCGTAAAACCTTACATCTTTTCAATGCCTCCCAGAATATGAACAATGACCCAGCACTACTCTCCTTAGACGCCGAAAAGGCCTTTGAGAGGGTGGAATGGGGCTTCCTGACAGCAGTCTTACACAAGGTTGGGATAGGTCCTAAATTTAGAAGGGGGATTCAGGCAGTTTACACAGCACCCAAAGCCTCAGTATTTGTAAATGGAGAATATTCTAGATGGTTTGAATTAAAACGAGGTACCAGAAAGGGATGCCCTCTCTCGGCTATCCTCTTTGCTCTTTCAATGGAACCACTGGCACAGAAGTTGAGGGAGGATACCCGGGTTGAGGGACTGCATCTAGGCCAGACCGAGTACAAAGTGGCATTGTATGCCGATGACATACTCCTTCATGTGGCCAACCCGAGAACATCTATCCCCAGAGCTTTGCACCTCCTTGAAGAGTACGGCCAAATGTCAGGTTTCAAAGTCAATAAACCCAAGTCAATCTTGTTCCCCCTACAAAGGTCCGCAGAGGCAAACAAAGTCAAATACTCCTCCCTCAGTCTCACGATTGAACATAGTAAGCTGAAATATTTAGGAGTACGAATTACAAGACACATAGAAGACCTATATGAAGCCAACTTCCCAATACTCCTCCAAAATTTTCACTCAGACCTTGCTAGATGGGACAAACTAACAATATCATGGCTAGGGCGCCTCAATGCGATAAAAATGATCTGTCTCCCACGGTTCTTATATCCCTTCCAAATGCTCCCTATTAAGATACCAGGGCACTTCTTCCTGGAAGTTAAGAAGGCGATTGTAAGATTCCTATGGCAAGGGGAAACAAAACAGAATCACATACGATACCCTAACATTACCTAAGGACAAGTGTGGGGTAGGCCTTCCAGACCTTAGGAAATATTATGAAGCGACCCAACTACGGGTGCTTATCCCCCACCTCCGTAACCAGAAAGAACCACAATGGATTGCAATGGACAACCACTACCTATCCCCGGCCACGGTCTCAGAATGGCTCTGGGCTCCAAGGAGGAAATTACTAAACAGATTGAAAGCACACCCGATACTAGAAACAATATGAGAAATATGGAGAGAAGGCGCAGAGGTGAAGAACATTACTACATGGCCATCTCCGTTGAGCCATTTGTGGTCTCCAGGTATTAATGAACATATTCCCAATGTAGAGCGATTTCAAACTTGATACGAGGCGGGATTGGAGAGAGTAGGCCAACTTTTGAAAAATGACTCCTTCATTACGCTCCCAGAGCTAGGGGAGGCCTTGGGGATAGGGGTACTGTCCACATTCCAATTCCTACAGATTAAGGGCATCTTAACGAAACCCGATTGGAAAGATAAATTGAGGAGAGAACTTAGTTTCTTTGAGACATTATTGAACTCCAGAACAGAGATGAAGGGGCTGATATCAACAATGTATAAAACATTGATAGAGGCAGCTAGAGGAACTACAAAACCTCTTCGAATGAAATGGGAGAGAGTTGGGCGACCATATTGATCCCAACACATGGGGAAAAATGTGCCGAGCAGCGCCCCGGACATCTATATCATGTCAATATAAACTACATGCAATCAAACTACTACATCGGTGGCAGTATGATCCACATATACTCTCCAAAATGTATCAGTCAGCCAGCCCACTATGTTGGCGTGAATGTGGGGAAATTGCAGACTGTTGGCACATGTGGTGGGGATGTCCCCAAATTAAGGTGTACTGGGATGAAGTCCTGGGGTGGATCAAAGACTTAGACGGGGTCCAAAGGATGGCAGAACCCTACCTCATCTTCTTTGGGTTTGAAAAACATGAGGATGAATGCAGAAGAGTCAAAGGCCTGGTCACACAGCTACTGTTAGCTGCCCGGGCCCTGTTAGCTATGAAGTGGAAGTCCGCAACAACCGCGAATGAGAGAGAATGGGTCAATGTAGCTTCAAACATATGCACCATGGAAAAAATAACCTCATCCCTACGTGGTAGGTCCATGCAATGTGACGTCTTGTGGATGGATTTGTTTTGAGCAAATATATGCCAGGAACAACACATTAATGTGCAGAAATAAGTTGTGAAAGTTGACTCTGCTACCTGGTTTGTCACATAAGAGCTTTCCCCTCCTTGACACTGTCTCATATGTGACCCAGAATGTGACAAAACACAAAGAGGTGTTCCCCAGTAAGAGGGCCCGCTAGAAAGCGATCACACACACATAAGACCACAATACTCTCGTAAAACGAATGCCTAGCCCTAGAGGAGATGGGGGGGTGGGGTGGCAGGTGGTATAGGGAATGGGAATGGGACTGGTTGTTGCAAAGTTTTACTGACTGAAGTTGGGAAAGTAGATCAAGCCTACGTTGAATGCCGAATTCAGTATGCAGAATTCCCAACTCTGTCTTGTACTCAATGTTTTGAATTATTTTTCGTTTTCCTATCGCTGTGACCTGTTTGTACTAAAACCTAATAAAACTTAATTTTAAAAATAAAAGGCTGGAAAAAAGTTTGTATAGTATACAGACACCCCTAAACATGACCTGAGTTCCCCTTTGTAGGATGGTGCTGGTGCTTTCAGAATTGCATTCATCCAGTTAATCTAGGGCCTGATACCTTCTGCTGGCAGGCTGTATCCCGGATATTCCACAGAGACGGTATGGAACATCCATTTGCCTTTTCTCAGGCAGATGCCAGCATCCTGGAGTCGCTGTAGGACTATACTGAGTGTGGTGTTGTGACCTGCATCTGTTTGTCCATATATTAATGTATGGTCCTGAAAGTATAACAACTTTTTGATATCAGATTGCTAAAAGGCAATCATCCTCTGAACAGCAGTGCTGCCAAATAACACCCCACATGCCCGCGTGTGCACCTGTCTGTGCCTAATCGAGTAATGAATTATGTCCATGATTTGGAGTTTTCATGAATTGTAATCTGATGATATGTGTCCCGCATATCCAACTTGGATCAATATATTGGTTTCTTGGTAGCAGGATAAATTCTGAAAATGCCAGTTAAGGGCTAACTGTCTATAATGATTTCTCTATTGCGAATACTGAGATCCACAGAACTCAACCATTCCGAAGCCTCAAGAGGTTCAATGGGTTTGTTGCTTTGTAGTGTGTGTAGTAGTTCTTACTAAGCTTGTCGTGCTGTGACTGGGGCCGTACAGACTTTGTGCGTGACCATGAGTACTCCTGGCATAGCCGACTTTTGACAATGTACTGGTTTAACACCGTAGAGTTTCTGCAAAGAGGGCTTTGTGGTGGCCCATTATGTCTACCCATGTGGAGACGTCAAGACATAGAACTTGCTCTTTACCCCTGTAATTAACTATTATGTTGAGTTTCTCCTGGTCATGCCATCCCAACCCAACCCCGATGACCTCAACTTTGCAAAGGCTCCTTGGTATCTCTAGTGAGCCTTTTGAATAAGTACCAATGTTTGTACCCTTCTAATGTTACTGGCAGCGCACCCCTTGGAGTGGATTTAAAGTGCACTTTCTGAATGGTGGTTTGCTTTCTTCCAACCATGTCCTTGCAAGTGTCCACTGGTATGACCATGAGGTTGGACCCCGAGTCTGCCATTTGGAAGACTGCATTCCCATCTACCCAAATGATGCAATGAGGTTCTGAACTTTTCTAGGTTACAATGCCCAAAGCCAAAATAGTGGAGGTTTCCTCTTGTGGTGAACTGTCACTTGTGCTCTCATTTTACATCATAGCAATCGATGTGCTGGATATTTGGTGGTATACTTTGGCAAATAAACGTTCCTCCCCAGCCAGAGATTGCAGTTTGCAACACTGCGCTGATGACATGCTGGCTTCTCCATGTTTTTTGCCATGTCTTTCCAAAATGTCACAAATGGTGCGCCCTGCAAGGGGCGAGGTGGATATTGATGAGGAGTAAGTCAGTGAGAGAGAAGGGGCGAGTTGAAGATTGATGGGAGGAATAAGTCGGTGAGAGAGAAGGGGTGAGGTGGATATAGATGTGAGGAGTAAGTCAGTGGAAAAGAAGGGGCAAGGTAGATATATGTGAGAAGTAAGTCACTTAGAAAGAAGGGGCAAGGTGGATATATATGTGAGGAGTTAGTCAGTGAGAGAGAAGGTGCGAGGTGAATATCAATGGGAGGAATAAGTCGGTGAGAGAGAAGGGGTGAGGTGGATATATACGTGAGGAGTAAGTCAGTGAGAGAGAAGGGGCGAGGTGAAGATTGATGGGAGGAATAAGTCGGTGAGAGAGAAGGGGTGAGGTGGATATAGATGTGAGAAGTAAGTCAGTGGAAGAGAAGGGGCGAGGTGAAGATTGATGGGAGGAATAAGTCACTTAGAAAGAAGGGGCAAGGTGGATACAGATGTGAGGAGTAAGTCAGTGAGAGAGAAGGGGCGAGGTGGTTGACACTAGCTCGAAGGAGAGTTGCCATGTCATGGGGTAGAGGAACAGCTCCGTCAGTGGCAAACTGGCGCAAAGACATCCTATACTGTCAGGACGTTGAATCAGAGTTTATCAGAACACTCCCCCAGCATGCACGCCCCCCGACATCTGGGGGCCACTGGTGTCCTTCTTAATCAACGAAGCAGACGAGAATCATCATCATCATCAGGGAGACACAGTCCCCAAAACCGAGACTCCTAAATCCATTTGAACACAGAAATCAGCTGTTAGCCAGACGGCGCATTAAGGGGATGACACTTCAACATTGGCTTTGGTGAACTGGGGGTGGGAAGACGGATGGGGGGAGTGGGAGGGGGCTTAGAAAGGCACTTGGGTAACTCACCCCACAATGGGGCGTTTGTTCTGTAACTGTTTCTTTTGTGTAAGTCAGTGGAAAAGAAGGGGCAAGGTAGATATATGTGAGAAGTAAGTCACTTAGAAAGAAGGGGCAAGGTGGATATATATGTGAGGAGTTAGTCAGTGAGAGAGAAGGTGCGAGGTGAATATCAATGGGAGGAATAAGTCGGTGAGAGAGAAGGGGTGAGGTGGATATATACGTGAGGAGTAAGTCAGTGAGAGAGGAGTAAGTCAGTCAGAGAGAAGGGGCGAGGTGAAGATCGATGGGAGGAATAAGTTGGTGAGAGAGAAGGGGTGAGGTGAATATATATGTGAGGCGTAAGCCAGTGGAAGAGAAGGGGCTAGGTGGATTTAGATGGGAGGAGTAAGTCCGTGTCAGTGAGAGAGAAGGGGTGAGGTAGATATATATGTGAGGAGTAAGCCAGTGGAAGAGAAGGGGCTAGGTGGATTTAGATGGGAGGAGTAAGTCCGTGTCAGTGAGAGAGAAGGGGTGAGGTAGATATAGATGGGAGGAGTAAGCCAGTGGAAGAGAAGGGGCGAGATAGATATAGATGTGAGGAGTAAGTCAGTGGAAGAGAAGGGGCGAGATAGATATAGATGTGAGGAGTAAGTCAGTGGAAGAGAAGGGGCGAGGTGGATATAGATGGGAGGAGTAAGTCAGTGTGAGAGAAGGGGCGAGGTGCATTTGGATGGGAGGGGTAAGTTGGTGAGGCAGAACGGCAAGGTGTCTATAGATGTGAGGAGTAAGTCAGTGAGAAAGGGGAGAGGTGGATGTAGATGTAAGAAGTATGTCAGTGAAAGCAAATGGACAGCACGTGGATATTGATGAGAGGAATACATCGATGAGGGAGAAGCAACACGATGGTTGGAGGTAATGGGTGAGGCAGGAATGAGGGCTGGGGTGACATGAGTACCAACAGAAGGGTAGCTAAGGGAAGGAAGAGGCAAGAGGGAGATATTGGGCCTGGTAGAGGAAAGGGGTGGGTCAGGTTAAAGGGAAGTTACATAGGGAAAGTGAGGTGTGTGAGAGGAAATAGAGACACGAGCAAAACAGTTTGTGGGTGTGTAGCTGAGGTAAATGTAGAGGAAAGAAACCTGACCACAAAAAAGAAAAGGTGTGATGAGGGAAGGTTGGTGAGGCAGAATGGGCGAGTCTGAGGAGAGGGAAGGTGTACGCCGGTTGAGAGGGGGGAAACGGATGTGGGGGGTGACAGTCAGGGGGCAGCCTTTCACTAACATCTGTTGACAATGGCTCTCTTCTGTGCCCCCAGCCCTGCGAGGTAATGTGGCAGCAGTGTGCCCTGCAGATCTCCAACGCCATCCAGTACGTGGTGGAATTTGCCAAGCGCCTCGACGGCTTCATGGATTTGTGCCAGAATGACCAGATCATCCTCCTCAAAGCAGGTGGGGACACTGAAAAACTGTTGCTATCAATTAGTAAAAGTGTTTTTTAGAATCTAAAACCGATAGTAACACTGTTCTCCATAAAAGTGCAAACCCAAAAGCACTGACCATTCATAACGTACCAGATGCACACAAAAGAACACAACCTTGTCTGACTAAGCAACGTAGCGCCATTATCCACTCGGCAAAGCCAACATTCCTTATGATTGAGCACATTTTGTGCATTGATTGGAGCATTCAATGTGTGCACTAACACATTCATGCACAGCACCAGTCAACACATTTCGATATTCCAACTCAGCCTAGATTTCATTCATTTCCTGATGGCCCAATATACCCATATGCCCTACCAATGAGGTTCGATTATGCCTTTCAGTTGTGTGGTTGCTAGTCATTCATACCATCAATTTGATATTTCCTCAGAATCTCTGAATCATTAGTTACTGCCATAAAAAGGACCAACGTCATGGCTGGTGTCCCCCATGTTACTGCAGTGTCAAACATCAACACACACTACAGAAATAACATGGTGGAAATGTGCAATGTATAGGAGAAAATGTGTCATCCTGTACTGGCACCTTAGAGAAACATTTGATTGCCAAGCTCGTAATATCACCACAGTAGAGTGTTGCACTGAGCAGCCACACAATAAAGGAGGCCATTGAATACAGGGGCATCCAGGTAGAAATCTTAAAACATTTTGAGTGACAGCCCAGCTCGGTCCCATCATGTCTTTACATTGCATCCAAGGTGCAACAATGGTCAGATAAGCATTTTGTTGTGCTATGTCTATGACCAGCCTGGCCACAGGATGAGGGATCTGGACAAGGAGGCCGTGCGCAAATGGTCCCATCCAATGAAAATTCATTAGGCTGACAATGGCTGTGTGGATGGAGGACTGCCAAGATGAGCAACACTACAGCTCTATATTCACATCATAGACAGCGCGATTGGCCCTTGGCACAATGGCTCAAAGGTTCTACATTGTGATTAAATGAGCCGCCAGCCACCCAGGGGAGACGACTGATTTCTCTTTTAGTGGCTAGCGCCTTGGTTTCTTACACTGGGTAAATGGTGACCCCCTTCATTGGGCATTCAGAGGTTGGCACCCTACTTTTCCCATTATACTGGCAAGTAGTCTCATTGCCCTGATTCCTCATGTTAATAGACATTGGTGCGTTGGCACATTTGCAAATGGCCGCTTTGGCAACGGACAGCTTCATGTCACCGATGTTAGTGTTATTGTCTGGTTATACATATGTATGTCAAGGGTTTTTTTGAATTAACCCTCTTCAACTAAATGGCAAATACTAACTCTTCACCCGGTGCTCTCCAACCCCCATCTTACAGTTGCCAGCAGTTGTTCAGGGTACCTCTGTGGAAGGAGAGAGTGACGAAGGGACAGTGGTGCTGATTATACTACCCACTTCCCAAGACCAAAAACTACAGCAAAAGGCGTTAACATTGATGGTGACATGGGTGAAACAACGTGTAGAGAGGGTTTCAGATCTTGGCCATTTTGGTTAAGGGTGTATTGGGACCAGCCCTGGGACACACACTGTTCTTTTATAACTGAGTTATGACAACAATGCCATTGTTCATCAGATTGTGCGGGCCAGTAACAGCCCAGTCCCGACATAAGATAGGTCTCTATGGCTTTCTTTGATCGCAGTGTCCTACATTCCCAGACAGCCAAGTGTGCCTTCACTGCGCTTCTAGATCACCCAGTATCCTCTGTCCTGCTTTCTTCATTCACCAAGTGCGCATACATTTTACCAGGGTTGCTGGAAGCCTGTAATAGGGTCGGGTGAGCTTGCAGTTGAGATGTAGTTTTTGTCATGGGAGGCCCAACAATGTCTTAGAATGTCTAGATTTAGCAAAGGATTTGCATTAAGGGGTACCTTTTCCAGGTGTCTGAAAAATGGTGGGGTCGGTTCTTCTCTCAGAGCTGAATAAGGAGCCTACCATGGCATTGGGCTCTGAACTGCAAGAGCTCAGCCCCGTGTCTTTGGCATCTAAACTTTGCATGGCGGATCATATGCAAGTGTCTGGCCTATTGTCCATGGGTGGTGCATTGTGAGGGGGCAGCATCTGTGTATAACGTGGGCCCTTGCTCCAGTAGACTGAGAGCTTCTTACAGAGGCCTTTCTAACTCTTCCTTCCCTTACTGCACTCTCTTTACATTTTTTAAAAGCAAAACTGAATTAAGGTTCCTCAGCTAGGTGTGTAAGAGGTGTAAGGGGTCATTAGTAAGACTCGGACATAGCGGCATGTTAAGTTTTGGTTATACACTTTTATTGTCAAAATAATAAGAGGGGTCAGGGAATTCTTGTCTATCCCCAACTCTATGAGGGGTTTCCCTGCCTCAGCAAAACTAAGGAACGTCGGTGCCAGGATGTTAAACAAACCAAGCGTCTTCAGTCATGGGTCCAAAACCCTGAACGGACTCTTACATTCTAAATGAAATGCAAGGTGAAAATGGGGATTTCCTTGAGCTATAAATGAATAGCTTATTCTTGAAGTTCCAAACATAAAGTTCTAAGGTGCACAATCAGAAAGAAAACAGAGTTCCACCTTAGATTTCTTCTAGTGATCTTGATAATGTTATTGCATATTTCTCTTGAATCCTGAAAAGGGCATGAGTCTTCCCTTGTCTTATACACCCTTTCACATATAGGGGTGCTGACCCCTTGAGCTCTCTCAATCCTTCTTCCTTTCCCTGGTAAACTCTCATGCCAGATATTGCTCCTTTGTTCCTGAAAAAAAGGGGGGATGAACCTTCCCTTGTAATCTTTTACCCTTGTTACTTCTGGTTTACTTGCCTGCCTGGGTGTCGTCACTTCCTTGTTTGGGTGTGAGTTTCAGACTCACTGGTTGCCTGGTTCACTAACCTGCCAGGGCTTTTCTGCTCTTTGTTTTGCTTTCTCTTTTATCCAGCTTACAGCAATGTTCCAATATCGGGTCAGTGACCCTTTCTTACTTCTATCGCATTTGTCTAGGCTTTACCTGTAACACCTTTCGTACTTGCAATGATTTCACTGTCTTTACTCGGGTTCTTTCTCTCAACAATGTTCATGTCAGAAATACTTGCACTGCCTTCCCTTAGGCTCTTTCCCTCAACAAGGTTTTCAGTAATAATTGCACTGCCTTCACTTCGGCTTGTTCCTTCAACAATGTTCGTATCAGTAATATTCACTTTTGAACGTTCTTGCATAGTACGTACTACACAGCATTCACTTAGACCGCCCTTCCCCCATAACAGGCTCACTCTCTCTGGGTTTAGCGATCGTGGATGGCATCTCCAGCATTCCTCGTGTTTCCATAGGGTCTGGACTTCCGGTCCATTGACTGGTCTTGCATCCGGCGAGTTGTTCGCTTCTCGCTTCACCTTCCTCTGGCTCCCTGTTGTCAAAAAACGTCGACCGGTCTGGCTCCTCTGCACACTGTGCCCGTTGGCCCATGCACTGCATTCTGCAACCTGCTTGCCTTCGATGTCCTCCGCATTGTCAGCACAAGTCAGGTGCCTCTCCAGTTTCTAGCTCTCTCATTCTCCTGAATTCGGTTCACCTGTGTTGCTTTTAAATATCCTGGTCTTTCTCTGCAGTCTCCAATGACTCGAACACAGTGTGGGTTTACCGTGTCCAATCGTACTCATTACCCCATCCCTCTTCCGCGTCTCAGTACCCAAAAAGGGAGGGGGGACCTCTTTTTTTCCTTTTCTGTTCCCTGGGGAGATTGATGTCACTTGGGCGGCCAATCTCCTCAGGATAAAAACCCTCAGATGTGAATGGCTTTCACCCCCACTGTGGGGGGCAGACATGGCCTTTAACGGCCCACAGACCTCGCTGAGCTACCTTGTGCCATAATCTCGTAAGGAAGAGGTGTCAAAGTGCCAGTGGCTCCCAGTGATTTAAAACAGACAGTTCTGCTTGAAAAAAAGACAGATGTCTGCAAGATAATGGGTTAATTGCAGCCACTGAGCTATTCATGAGCAGTTCCTCGCATAATAACAGCTTCTAAACCGAGTGTGCCTTCAGCCACTTCATATATAAGTAGGGTGACAACTTGGAGAATTTTATAAAGGCCATATAATCAATATACAAGAATGGCATCAAAGGCAGAACACTGAAACATACATGGGATGGAACCGAATTCCTAGGCCCACAGATAGACTAGACTCATTGAATCATTGGTGTTGCTGAATTATTTACTTCCCGCCAATTTCGAATATATTTAGACTCTCCCTGTCATCTAATGGTTATTGCAACAATCTCGGAATGTTTTTTGAATGATTTAAACTTTGTCAGGGAGATTTCAGCACTGGTTCTTCAGAGTGCTTGAGTGCTTTAATGATGATATTTTAAAATGGTATCACAGTCAAAACAATAATGGTCACTGAGCTTCCATGCCTTTTCCTTTGCACCCATCCTTCCTTTTATCAGCATTCTAACCCCCTGCTCTCTATTATGCAGTTTACTCCCTTCGATCCCATCTCACCTCTGCACCACAGGCTTTCATCTGTTCCTGCAATGTTTTTCCCTTGAGAAAAGGCTTTCCTTGCAGCTGTTGCCTAACCCGCATTCACCCTTTATAGAGCAGTGTTCTGATAAGGTTCTAGATCCTGTTCTAAAAAGTGGGACATTTGGCTATTTTTCAGACATTTGTCGGGACAGGGAGGCTTGGTTGGAAACAACAGGGCTGCCCACCAAAAACTGGGATGTGCCAAAAGAGCATGGAAATCGCAGCAGTGTTCTGTATAAAATCCATTACTCTTCCTCGTCCCTGTACTTACTTGTGATGGTAGACTGCCTTCCAATCCTGAATTCACTTCTTCATATTTCCCCTTCATCTGGGATATAAAATCCCAATTTCTTCCCAGAGTCCTCCTGTTCTTGCTGTCCATTTGGATAGTGAACCCTTAGGCCCTGCGTTGGCAGCCTCCTCTAGGCAACGTACTTCAGTGATCGGCTTTTGGAGTTTATAGGTGTTCCTTTGCAAGCCTTCCCAGGTGTGTTGATACCAGCAATCAATATCCCTCAGGCTGTATTTGGCAGGGTTTGGAGATTGAACTCCACCGGAGGTTCATAAGTGCCAGTAGATGATGATGGGGTGCAAACGCTGGGGAGTCCCAAGTTTGGTTCACCAATACCTGTGAGAGATTTCCATTCTTCTGGCAAATGCACTTTCTGGAGGCTACACTCGGCCACATGCTTCTTTCCTTCAAGAACTGCCTCTCCTTCACCTTGTTCCTGGCTCAGCACAAAGAGTTAAAATGCCTATAAAGTATTCTCAGCTGGTAGCAAAGGACTGCGCTGTAGACCAGATGACACGACACCAAGAACCCATGAGTGCTGCCTCTTGTTTCGGCTAGCACTCCTTGCATAGGCAAACTAGAATCTCTTTACCCTACTACCATTGTATCCACCTCAGCCTGCCTCCGGTGAGGCACAGGGTTCAAGTGCCACTGGAGGAACATCAGAGTCGGAAGGTTACAGTGAGACTTACTCTCGGTCCCAAGTTAGGAGTTAGGACACGACAGCACTTCCGGGGTTCTCCTGACAATCCTGTTTGTGACCCTTTCCACTGTGTAGACATACACGTGAAAGACCAATCACAACCCCGGCAGCCTCCCGGATTTCCTATGTCACCCCCTTCCATGCTCAGTTGATCCTCAGGCACCCGAGGACGGTTTAGTTAGAATGGATAACATCTGGGCTGCGTGAGATACTGAGAAGGTAGCATGTGGGTGTGAACTGAGCACACAGCACATGTTCACTAGATGCAGGTCACCCAGAACATATACTTAAATACAATGTATGTAGATGTTATTTGAGATGCATTGATGCAAATCTTACACAGGTATGTCGGTAGTCACGTTGTGGAGATCCATAAGCGCCTGGCATGTCTGTGAACCTCAAGGAGCAGAGCTGGTGGTCCTTAATGAATGGTGGCTGTGAATTACCCTCACACTAGTACACAAGTAGTTGGATAAGACAGTGGTATTTCCCGGTTATCCAAGCAAACTGTGTTTACATCTGGTGTTTTACTAGGAAGGCCCTTTGTAGCCCATTCTATTCAACCAATGGTTGCACTGATTACACTCAGGAATATCCAGAGCTTTCTTCCATACTATTTTCAGTGCACAGACACCCATATAGCAGAGCCTGAGTCAAAACCCCTCTCCCTCCACGGCCTGAGTGATGGAGTGCAGTTCCTGTGCCACAGCACCAGCGCCCACCGCACAGGCAGCACCTCCAGCAGCACAGAGGGTTGGCAGCAGTACAGACGGGTTATCAGCCAGTGGCTACCATAAACATGTCATCCTTTGTAAAATTCGCTTTTGAGACTGTTTTTCAGTCTCTCGAGAGACTTCCAGTGACTCAACCTGGCATTCCTCTGTGGTTGGGTAGGAGATGCCCTCACATTCTCACAGAGTACAGAGAAGGTCGGTGACAGATGCTGTACCATACACAAACCGAGATGGTTAACAAAGGTTGCTGGCTGGCAGAAACCAGGGTTGATTTGTGGGCGGATGAAATGAGCAAGCAAATAATGACCTTCTTGAATAGGCTTCAAACCTGGAGTAACTGATTATTGTGTGTCCTGATTACTGTGTCCATGTTGTCTCCAGAGTTCTAACCAAAGTTCTTTTTCTTCCTCTTCTCTTCTTGTCAATGTTCCCCTCTCGCCCTCCTACCTAAAAAATATTGTTTTCTCTTCTGTTGTCGTTAATTGGGTTCTGTTCCGACGGTTATATTTCTTTCTGTGAAATATTTCTGCCATCATTCAAAATGGAACATTTTATATTTTGTTTACCTATTCGTTTGTTTTTGGCGGGTGGTGGTCTTTTTATTGTTTACTTTTCTAACACACAAAATTTAAACCTTATCTGCTCTTGTCCTGGGATGATGGAACCACTCATCGGGCCCTGTCCGTACCCCATTCCCACTTCCTCGTCTCCTCTGCCGTCTGTCTGTCTCTGCATTAGGTTGCCTGGAGGTCCTTCTGATCCGGATGGTCCGAGCATTCAACCCTATCAATAACACGGTCCTCTTTGAAGGGAAATTCGGAAGTATGCAGATGTTCAAATCCCTAGGTAAGATGTGTTCATTCTCTTTTCGCTTGCGGAAACCTTTGCAAAACCTGAAAGATATTGCTGTCTCGGTAGCCATTTTGGCCGATATAAGATTGGAGTTTTAACCACCAGGCAAATTGTGCTCCATCTCCATCAATTTATCTTGTTCTACATCAATACAGCCCAAAGTCCATATTGTGCTTATGGTCATTCCGAAGTTTTCAGCGAATGAGCTTGGCATTTTTCAACCCAATGCATCGTGGCTGTTGTAGGCTGGCTTGCAAATTACCCTATCCAAGTGTGATCTGGATCGTATCATAATCCTCCTATAGCAGGCTAGGTGGGCCCGGTTTAGGCCTAATTGCAGTATCTAAGCACACATACTTATGTTATTTGCAGGAAAGGAAACTTTTTTATTTTTAAATAAGAACATTTGTATGTGTTTTTGAAACTTCAAAAGATCTCCAATTTTCCACAGATCAAGTGATAAGCGGTTCCAAAGTTTAATTGCTTGGACTGTACTTGACCGAGGATATGGCAGCAAACATGGAATATTTATCGGAAGATCGTAATAGGCGACTATACCATTTGAGAGGTTTTGTTAGATAAATGTAGGTTTTTCTATATAGAGCATTGTGGCCAATGGTAAGCAATTTAAAAGATATTCTAGATTTTATAGGAAGCCAATGAAGAGTTTTGCGAGCTGGGAAATGTGGATATGTTTAGGGAGGTTCATAGCTAACCTATGCCATGTGCATTAGCCATTTGTGGCCAACCAGATGCTTGGATGTTGTTGGAAGGATGCGATTTAAGATGATTCTGTTTGGACTCTGTGGCAATAGTGGTTGCTAGTACCTAGTGATCAGCAGACCAGGGTTCCCTTAGCAACAACGAGACCGTTTCTAGCTTAGCCTAGAATGCAAGAAACCTACATTCATACAATGCAATATGTTTACCTCCTTGTTTAATAGCCTTGTCTTTTCTGCATTGCCATGTATTGTTGGCTCCATGGCAGGTCAGCTTTACTTTGAGGTCTGCAGCCCAGACTGCCATTGCCAGTCCTGCGAAGCCCTTAGGGATAGTGTTAATAAGGCAATTGTTTGGTCCTTCATGATAATAACAACCCTCCAAAAGGGGCTTTATGAAGTTTCTGGGGTGTTTATGTAGAAACGTTGGGTTAGCACAGCTTCATAGCCCACCAGAAAGTGCAGTTTGCACGCTTAAAGTTGTCTTGTAACCTTTTAACATGCAAGGCGCCCAGTTACCCTCGGGTTGGGTGCGCCATAGAAAAAAATAAACAAACAAACAAAGCAATGACACACTGTGGTGTGAATTAAACACTATTATTATCAGTACACAATGTGACTATAAAACCCCAGTACACAAAACTGAACTCCATTGCCATGACATTGCAGTGGACTTTGTTTTGTAACTTATCGATGCTACTCACTAGAGACGGTTTTGTGTCACTGATCTTAGAAGCGAGCAGGACTTTACTCTTGTATTAAGAGCAGAATCCCGCCAACACATCCATGTTGATAAATACATATTGGAATTGTTCTGAATTCTTCTGGAATTCCATCTAGGTGAAGATCTGAAAGAACACAGTCCATTTGCCCTGGTACTCTCAAAGCCCTACAGTAATTGGCTTACAGAAACAAGATCCTCAAGGTAGGCTCTTTCATCAGGCCCATCGTTCTGTAGCCACGCGGTTGGTTTACGTACCTTGTAGTAATAATCCAAGCATTCGAGTGTCACCCTGGCCCGCGACATGAACTGTAGGTCCCTCTTAGAGCATCATCTAGTGCTTCCAGGTGTCAGTACAGCTTTTGGGTGTGCCTGCGTTCAGTCCGCTAGGGACTGTGGATGATGCTGCTGACAGAATTTCTAAAACAGTACTACATGCCTAGAGACTTAACTGCTAAATCCACGTTTGCCAATTAACATATAGGAAAGAGCTGGCCGTCATTAGCAATGTTTTGGCACTCATCTTGTGAATGCATTTCTGAAACAAGCACTGACTCTGCTTCCTCTTCTATTTCCAGTCTGTGATCCTATAGGATGTGATTCAAAAGGATTTATATGGCGCAAATGACGAGATGCCCATGAGCATCCCAGATTTGAACCGACTTCATTATATCTGATTCACAAAGCTTGCTACGGGAGCAAATATGGATATGCCTGGAGAATTTCAGAGATGCTCAGGTGCAAATGCGATTCACAAAGATTTCCTCCTGGGCATCTCAGAGAATTTCCAGGCATCTTTGATTCTCGAAGATTTGCTGAAAGGCATATCAGAGATGTTCCAGGCATCTGTGATTCCCAAAGATTTCCTCCAGGGCATCTCAGAGGATTTCCAGGCATCTTTGATTCTCGAAGACTTGCTCAAAGGCATATCAGAGATGTTCCAGGCATCTGTGATTCCCAAAGATTTCCTCCAGGGCATCTCAGAGGATTTCCAGGCATCTTTGATTCTCGAAGATTTGCTCAAAGGCATATCAGAGATGTTCCAGGCATCTGTGATTCCCAAAGATTTCCTCCAGGGCATCTCAGAGGATTTACAGGCATCTTTGATTCTCGAAGATTTGCTCAAAGGCATATCAGAGATGTTCCAGGCATCTGTGATTCCCAAAGATTTGCTCCAGGGCACCTCAGAGAATTTCCAGGCATCTTTGAGTCCAAACGATACATAGGAATCTCAGAGATGTTCCAGGCATCTGTGATTCCTAAATATTTGCTCCAGGGCATCTCAGAGATGTCCCGGCTATCTCCAGATTTGCTCCAACGTTAGGCTCTGTGAATCAACTGTAGAAGGTGCAAATCTAAGATATTCACGCGCCTCTCCTCGTTTTCTCTAGTCCAGTTTGTTGTTAGGCTTATAATGTACAAGTTAAACAGGCACTTCCTCGGTTCATTGATAGCTACAAGCCACATCTATGGATGCTAGAACGTTCTAGATTCTCTTACAACCCTGCCTCACAGATTTGCAATATTCCTGCATTTACACAACCCAAGTTAGCGCTCAGGTGGCAAGTATGTAGACTTTGTTTAAGAATTATTTGTAAACGAATAAAGCTATTGTTAGAAATACAGTCTGTTTATCATCAAATGTTAGGGAGAGTTTACCAGGTACCCATCTCATCAGTGTGAGCCGCAGGGCATTAGCTTTTCTGGGTTTGATCCCGTCTTGACAAAATAGCATGATATACAGAAACGTCAGTCTATATGAAGCTGAATAGTTTCAAAAATGTCAAAGTACTACAAGGACTCGATTTCTGAAGATTTAGCTTATCTGCACGCCTGCCCAAAAACATAGGACAGACTTTCCCCTGAGCATGTTGCGTGTTCCTGGAGAAAGATGCTTTGGTCATTTGATAGGGTCCCCCTATTTGAGACCTATTATTGTTGATAATAGAAGGGGGCTTGAAGGATTTCACTGTAAACCCTTTATCCTCACTACACCATAGCTTTGACGTGGCATCATGTCTCCTGTGTCTTGTAGGATGTGACGATCTGATCAGCACCATCTTCGAACTGGGGAGGAACCTGTGTCGGCTCCAGCTGTCGGATGAGGAGATTGCACTGTTCACGGCCACCGTCCTCCTTTCTCCAGGTAAGGCGATTGGGAGTCGGAATTTGGGAATCTATCCAGTCAAATACATTAGTGAAGTAAGCATAGGGTGAACAGACTTTCACCAACATTAAAGTAGGACTGTAATGTGACAGCGGGTGCCAGGACTATACTCCAGTAGTGGGAAAAGGGGATTCTAGACATTCCGCCGAAGGATAAACTGTGCACATTTGGCTGTGACTGGGGAGAATCTTAGACATCAAGGAGCTTGTGCTCAGATTGCTATTCCTGGCCTGGCAATGCAACCATTCCCACAGCAGCCTCTGTAGCACAATCATTAATGCGCTTGGCTGTAGTGCTAACTGAAAGGGTGCTGATTTAAGCTCCAGGTTCAAGCCCGCCCAGGGATGTCTTAATTGTACATTTTAAATTACCGAACATTTATCTGACGAGTATTGTGCTTTACACCCAGATCGGAGGGCATAGACATACCCCCACTGCAGTCGCAGATGGGATTCTGCAAGGTCACACCACCCTCTCCCCAAAACCCGGCAGGTTTTTCTCAGAACGCAGGGCTCACTTCTTGGACGCTCCCGGCAAAGCCGTGACGTCTGGTCCCCCTAAAGTGCACAGTGTTGAGATCTGTGCTCATGATGCAGGGCACAGGTTTGATGAAAGACAGTGTCCTTCCTCCTTGCAAGGTCAATACACTGAAATTCCATTAAATCCCATTCATTTGGGCGATAGCAACATCTGTTATTCAGAGGGGTGTAAAATTGCAAACACTGTGATAGTAAAGACCATTAAAAATAAAAGTGCTAGTGCCGCTGTAAGATACCACATAGTTGGATCTATAAGTTATCAAATTCCTTAACGTCCACTTAGCAGAAAAGTGCAAGTTTACATTGTGCCATTTCTGACGTCATTGCTGATGCCCAGTAAATCTTCAAAACACGTTGCTAATTTAAGTTATGACCACTTAACACACGCAATTGCTCATTTCTTTTGTGGTCAGTTAGCTCGTGATGGCCGGTTTTCGTCATTTTCCATTGCCCATCATTACCCTCCGTGGACTGCCCTCTCCTAGCACCTTTTACCTTTTTCTGCCAGTGCCCAAAAAGAAGGAGACCTAGGCTCCCAATAGTGGCCTCGGACCTGGATGTCAGCAAAACTATCGCCTGTAGAGGACCCCATGGAGAATGCTCCACCCCAGGCAAAGACAGCGTTTGACTTGCAGGCTGGCATGGGATTGCTGGACATGCAGGCACACCCCTCCCCATCCCCAACCATCCTAATGTCTAGGTGAGGCCATTGGCATATCTTCCCTCTATGAACTCCTTCTTTGGCGCACTTAGGTTACTCGTCGCAATGCTGGGCAGTGGCCCACTTTGGGTTGTTCTTGGGGCTTGATCATTGACTGGATTTGCACGAGTCGTAGTGCCAGTACAATCCCCAAAATGGTTTGCTTTTTTTGCGGGCACAATGTCAGGATTTGCATGGATGGAATCCCTGGCTCTATCACCACATCTGGTGATTGTGCCAGCCTTAACACCTGCAGAATTCCTGTCTTTCTGCCAACGCTTAGACCAGCCATACAGATAAGTGGTGTACCAGCAACCTTAGCTACTCCCTAAAACAGAGAAATCCCCCAAAAGAAAAATGTGAGGAGTCAAAATAATTCCCATAAGTAGGAAAGGATGGAAATCGGGACTGATCGACATGTAGGACCTTACCCTCGGGTTCATTCGGATTCATTCTACA
Source organism: Ambystoma mexicanum (assembly GCF_040938575.1). Classification (NCBI taxonomy): domain Eukaryota; kingdom Metazoa; phylum Chordata; class Amphibia; order Caudata; family Ambystomatidae; genus Ambystoma; species Ambystoma mexicanum. The sequence continues at coordinate 563,273,270 of NC_090921.1, forward strand.
AACAAATATATGCATATTAATGGTTTCAGCAGAACGGCGCCAAAGGAAGGAGCTTTAACATTAGTACTTCTTGATCTGAGGAGGAACTTTGAGGTAATATAGATTCTTTTGATTTTCTTGAACTACTAGGTGCAAACAAAAACAGACTACAGTAAGCTATTTGTTTTATTGTCACAATACAATTTTACCAGCTCAAAAATCCCTCCACTGGAAATGGAAATTACTTCCTTACTCCCTAAAAAATCCTTTTACAACCAGGGCACAAGTCAAGGGTACATGCGGGGGTCGGACTCCACCCACTTTAATCAGAGGGTGGACTCAGTCCCCCCCAGCTAAAAGACAAACATTGGATGTCTTCTTTGAATTTATGAATTAAAGCCAACCTCAGGGACCAAACTGCAGTCGCCAGGTTTGTAGGCGGACACTTCACCACTGCACTATATAACCTGATGAATGATAACGACCAACTAAAGATGAAATATCCCATTTCGGTGCTGCGAGTCCCAGGGAAAACATTTGTAGCGGTTCTTCAGTTTAAAACATGCACACCTTTTAATGTAATGTTTTCAAAAACACTATTAGAAGAAAATATCCTGTCTTGGTTTTGTGTGTATGTGAATTTTATGAAAGGCAAATGCCGTTCCTCCTGTTCAAATTGGGTGGTTATGCAAAGCCAATTTAATGGAATGTGCCTATTTCACCTTGATGTGCTAATTTCTGGCGACGTCACATCCCATTGCGTTTCTTGACGAGTCCCCCCACTTTAATTTTTAGGACTTGACCTCTGTTTACAACCCAAAAAAAGGGATTAAAATACTCTCACTGCAAAATCTTACCTGGAGTTCTGGCTACGAGTGCACATTGGGTCATTGCACGTGCATTGCTAGTTGGAGCCCCTGTGACAATATGTCTGATCTGAGCGTTGATACTATAGAAACATTTGAAACGACATAAGCACTGAAACTGAATCCAGCTCAAGCAGCAGAATTTCACAGGCCCTAATGCTCCTGTAGCTCTTGTTATTCTGGCAGTGCAAAGAGCAGCACAAATGTGGTCAATGCAATGGCGATACAATGAGCAATGTTTACCTGGTATAAAAGTAGTCCCCAGCTGGAACAGATCAACAATCTCCAAACAGGGACAGCACAACAAACACAGTGTGCACCCAGTTTGCAGTATACTCCATTTGGACAGCCCCAGTAAATTCATTTTTCACAGGCCCATTATATTGGCAGTTTGAAACCTCCAGTACACTCCCTGTTTAGAAAATACGACTTGTTTGGCAAACCTCAGTATATTCAAAATGTGTAAGGAACTCATCAATCCTACTGCAATCTCCATCTGTTCTGCACTAGCCCACCATTTCACTACCAAAACCCAGGACATCCTGTCCTCACTCTCCTCCACCCCCTTTCCTACTCTCCTTCCTACTCTCGAGCCTCCTTTGGCACCTTTTTCTCCCTCCCCTGTATTCTCCTCCTTCTCACCCATAGCTCCGATTGAGTTCTCTAAGGCTGTTTGCTCTATAAAGTCTCCTCCAAACAGGTGCTCCCTGCTCTTCCAAAACTATCAAGGACAACATCTCTGCTCTCACTCCTGCCTTGTCTGATTTCTGTAACCCTTCCTTTGCCACTGGCTCTTTCCCACTTTCACCCAATCACTCTCTTGTGCACCCTTTCCTAAAAAAGCTGTCTGCTGACCTCTGCTGGCCAGCTAAATATCACCCTAGCTCCATTACCCCCTTCCGGGGTAAACTCTTGGAAAAGTTGGTCATCTCCCAACTGACCAGCCACACTGAATCTGTTGGCTGCCTCCATGACCACCAGTCTGGCTTCAGAACATCCAGAGGCACAGAAACTGTTTCCTGAACACCCATGAAGTCCTGCTCTCAAACCTTGATACAAACTCACCCTCTGTTCTCATCCTCTTCAATCTTTCCTCTGCCTTTGACACAGACAATCATGCCACCCTCATAAAGCGGCTCCACGACACCCTTGGTATCACGGACCTTGCATTGGATTGGTGAACTTCCTTCCTCGATTTCTACCTTGTCTCCTCATTTCCAGTGTTATGTGGGTGACACCCAGCCCCTTATTCTCCTCACTGGCAATCATGCTTCGGACACACTGGGTGGTCATTCCGAGTCGGGCGGTAGGGGATACCGGGCACCGGTAAGGAGACCGGGGCCGGTAATCCCCTACCGCCCAATTCCGAGGTCCCCTAATGGGACCCGTAAGGTACGTTTGGTCAGACCAAACGTACCTTACGGGTCCTGTTAGGGGACCAATGGCGCAAATAACGGGCTTGCCATTCGCGAGCCCGTTATTTGCGCCCTCCCCATTCCCATTGAGCCCTGTAGGGAATCAATGGGAATGGGGAAAGGTTTTGTCAATGGGGACTTACCGGTCCCTCCAGGGTCGGAATGGATCGGTAAGTCCCCATTGAACCAAACCGGAGTCGGTACCGGTATGGGGGGCAGCCATGGAGCTAATTGCTCCATGGCTACCACCATATTTGGAATGACCCCCACTGACAATAAACAACACCTATCTGTGGATGTTCCAAAATGGACTAGCTCTTAACAACGCCAATACCGAAATCGTGATTGTCGGCACTGCGCCCAAGCTATGTAAAATGAACCCGGCAGACTGCTCCTTTCAACTCGCAGAGTATGTTTTCTGGCAGCCCTACCTAAAGTAAAAACCCTTGGTGTTGTAGTTGACTAAGAGCTTACAATGAAAGTGCATATCAGCAGCATTGTTTCATACTCTTCATATTACATCAAGCTCATAGTGTAAATCAGACCATTTCTTGACTCAGCTGGTAGTGCCACATTGGCCTGTTCCATCATAGGTTCCCATCTTGACTATTGTTCCAGCCTCCTAAAGGATGTGGGTAAAAGTGAGGCTCAACCATCTGCAGGTTATACAGAATAATGCAGTCCGAGTGGTCATTGGCCTATAGAGATCGCACCATGTGTCAAGTGCAAGGAGATCACTACATTGGCTTCCAATCCATAACCGGATTGAGTTCTTTACGCTGCACCACCCATGCTTGTCTCTTCAGGAAAAGTCCTGCATATCTTGTGAGGCAGCTGGCCTGGCTTCCTGCCAGGCAAACCTTTAGATCAAATAACTATCACTGGTACTAAAAGGATGTTTTTCTGTAGCAGCGCCACGTCTCTGGAATGCCTGACCCCAGATCTAAGAGCCTGAACCTTTATAGTCTCCTTCAAACATAGATTGAAGACGCTGCTCTTTGAATGACTTCCTATTGGTTTTTTCCTGCTGCCTTTCACTGCTTAGTCCCTGTTTTCTTCTTTCTGTTATATGTATGTTCGTTTCCTGTCCCTGCGCTTCTATATCTGAGGGCCTCGTTACAGTGCGTTAGAAATACATTAAATAAATAAATGCCCCTGCCTGCCGCTGAGACTGGTGGCCTGGTACACTTATGAGTCACAATGTGAACCAGGTCCTCACTGACCAGTCTCCACCTGCACCCCCCCAATCAGCACTGCCCTCCTCTGACTTCTTCCCTGATCAGCCTGGAGGGTGATCACCCCCCGCTCCTGCACTTAGACAGTGGCTTCTCCTAACCTCTCCCACGAGCACTTGTCTTGCCCCTGGTCCGGGCCCTCCCCCCATCCACCCCCTGCATCTAGTACACTGTATTAGTCCCCACCACCCCCTTCCCCTCCACCACTCCCGGTCCCCCAGCACTTCTTCCTGCACTTGCACGATCCGAATGTCAAGTAGGACCGTTACTGGTGTTTTCATCCCCTGTCCCCTGCCCCTTTTGCCCTGTGGCGCCTAGAAACACTCTTCTTGTTGTAAAGTGTTCCTTATAAATGCCCAATAAATAACAGCAAATACATTCCTAGTTTACCAATCGCATTATACTCCTGGTTTAACCTTCCCAGTGTATTTCCAGGATGACCATCCCAGTATAACCTCACTGTGCAAAATGTTTCCTCATCATCCCATTATAACGTAATTTTCCACAATCCCTGTTTGACAACCCCTGGTATTCCAAGGTTAACTCTCTAAATATAATCTCAGTTTGCACAATCCCAGATTGGCAACCCCTGTATAGTCACATTTTGCACTCTGGTAATGTTCCAGTTTGCAATAACCCAGTATAGTCCCAGTTTGACAATCCCTTTATTTTACCATACCACAGAATGCCAGCATGCATGATTGCAGAACACTCTCGCTCTTCAGCGTATGCCCATTTTGTAAAGTTTCAGCATGCTACCATGTGACTGTTGCACAATGTTTGGTGTGCACAACTGTGCAATTAAACAATTCCATAACGCACCCAATTTACTAATGGGCAATACCAAAAAGATTCCAGTTTGGAAAAAATCTGTTTATTTCCAGTCTTAGTCCCCTTTTGCACACCTGACTGTACTTCCAGTTTGCAAAGCTCCATTATAATCCTAGTTTGACATTCACAGTTGGTACAATTTCTATGTAAACCCAGTTTCACCATGTTGATATATATCCCTAGTTTGCGAACCTCAGTATATCTGCAGTTTGAAAATGTAGTGTCTTACCAGTTTGGCATGCCCATTATACTGCCGGTGTGACAATTTGCCAAAAGCAGTATAGTACCAGTGAGCACAAACCCAGTATATTCCCCATTTTGACCAGTTTAGTATACTCTCCTTATAGTCGTATTTTGGCATCTCCCTTTGTACCTTTTCTAAAACTCTGAAGGAACGACTTTTACATGTGACACATTAATAATCAATGACAAGGAGCGTGATGAGGCTCTGCGTTCATCATACTGAGACACTCCACTCCAGGTCTGTCTTTTCCACTCAATATGGAGAACACACCATTTAAGTTCTGCCCTTCCTGCAACAGAAAAATACCCCTGGAAAGACATGCACAAGGTGTGCAGTCTCTGGCATCACCCCGAAAAGACTTGCAAGTCCTGCAACTTTTTCTGCTCGAAAACATTGAAGGACCGGTAAACCAAGCGCTGGCCAGCCAAGCCATGTAGGCTGAGGCCTCCATAGACGTGGCAGGGGGAATCCAGTGAGGGCAGCATCAACATCCTAAGTGACACTCACGGCAATCATACTCCGAAGGAATCACAGGCCAGGGGTCCTGTGATGGTGAAATCACCTGGCGGCAAAGGCACTCACACCTCACGCCACACTAAACACACATCCCAAGGCCAAACGAAGGTCATCGACCGATCATGGCCACGTGGTGTCTAAGGAGAGCTCCTCCAAGTCACCCCTATCCTCTGGGCCATCGCGTTCACATTCGCCGCATTAGAGGTCTCTGAAACAGGCACCGACCAGGCCCGTTTCAGACACTGTGCCTAAAAAGGCACTTCTTGATTGCGCCAAAAGGCATGCGTCAAAAGGAGTTTTGACACCCACTGCTAACACCTCCAAAATGAGGGAACTCATTAAAAAGCATGTCCCAGTCACACTTCTACAGTCAAAAACATCGAAGACACTCAAATCTTCGACGCCCCTACCTTCCAAGACCTCTACCTCCCAAGATAGCGGCTATGTTCCCTCCAAAGAGACCCTTTTAGGGGCCCTACGTCACAAGGAACCTACACCCTTGCAAGACACTCCCACCCCCTCAGCCTTTCCCAAATGAACTCAGTTGACCCCAGAGAGTTTTGATAGGGTAATGAGGAGGATTTCCTGTTTTGTGGATTTTTTGGACCAACAACCTGAAGAATTTAGAAACGCCAGTGCTTAACACAAAAGGAAGGGGTAGCCAGGGATGAACCACCTGCGAAGATTCCTCATTTGGACACCCCTCAGCCCAGCACCTCCAGCCACTCCTCAATCCCAGGACCTCTCTCAAGAAATCTACTTTGTAGACCCTTCAGGTTCGCAAGATCCCCGTTCCCAGGGGCATTAAGGGGACCAGTATAATCAGGACCAGTATTATGATGTTGATGATGATGAGGACATCTGCATCATCCAGTCCCCGGATCAGCCAGTGGGTGATTCACTGATTGACAATTAGCTCTCGTATAACAAGCTGCTCCTCAGGGCCACCCAGCATTTCAGAATTGACACCCAGGAGGCACACCTTGACAAGGATTTTGTGGAGGATATTCTGGGAGACAAGAAATCCGCTACACAGTTTATCCCCCTCCTGCAATAAGTCCAAAGGCACATCCAGCCTTCCCTCTTTACACCAGATCTTACCAGAGCGGTTAACTCTGCATCGAAAAGGAGTTCAGGCCGGCCCCTACTGACCCACTGTACGTCAGCGCACAGAAAATATCTGCGTTTCCAAATAGCGGGAGAACACTACCAGTTCAAAGTGCTCCCCTTTGGCATAGCCTGAGCGCCAAGGGTATTCACCACGGTACTAGCGGTGTAGCGGCGCACCTACGCAGACAGTAAATCCCAGTGTACCCTTAAAAAGATGTCTGGCTAATAACAGGGGAAGTCTCCTCAAATTTCCAAATACAGCACCCAAAAAACAATCAACCTTCTGTTCCAGTTGGGATTCTCAATCAGCGAGAAGAAATCAAACCTCATACCAGGCCAAACAAAACAATTCCTGAGAGCAATCATAAAGACAAAAGAGGAGGGTGTCTTCCCCTCAAACAAGAGAGTTCAAAACATGCTGCTTCAAGTACCTCACTATCTAGTCGGTCGCCAGATAACCGTATGGAAGACCATACGCCTGCTTGGTATGATGGCCTCATGCATTAACCTAGTTCCACACACATGGCTGCACATGCACCCAATGCAAGAGTGCTTAGCAAAACAATGGTCTCAAGCAAGCAGTCTTTGCGAAGATCTAGTGGTTGTTTAGCTAACCCTAGTACAAGCTTGTCGCTGTTGGGCGAAGGACAACTTGCTCAAAGAAAAGCCCTTTCTCAATCCACCAGTTCAAGCGTTACTAACTACAGACGCTTCACTCTCAGAATGGGGAGCCCATTACCTTCACCACACAGCTCACGGCCAGTGGACACACACCACAGCCCAAAATCACATAAACCTGCTTGAACTTCTCACAGTTCTCAATGCTCTCCATTCTTTTACAGCAGCATCTAGTAAGTCAAACAGTGCAAGTCCTCACAGACACCACTACTGCCATGTTTTACCAAAACAAGTAGGGAGGCACACACTCTCCAAATCTGTCCAAGCAATCCCAAATAATTCAGAGTTGGATACTGAAGCAGAACATGTTCCCAGTTTCTCAACACGTTCCAAGGGAATGCTCTAGCAGACACTCTGAGAAGAAACCGTCTACCCGAGGAGCACGAGTGACAAATCAACAGAGATATTTTGGACAAAATCTTCTCCCTGTGGGGTTATCCTCCCTTAGACTTATTCGCCGTAAGCCAAAACACACAATGCCCAGACCTCGCATCCAGGTTTCCCCATCAAAGATCCAAGGGGATGAGCTGGTCAGGGAAATGTGCTTATACTTTTCCACTGACACCACTCCGGAGCAGGATAGTGCACACGATGCTTAGGAACCAGGAACACGTCACGCTAATCCGAATAGCTCCAGTGTGGAAAAGACAACCATGGTTTCCACACCTGCTGGAACTGGCGATGTGCAACCCAATCAAACTTATGTGCCCCTTCAACATGCTGTCCCAGTACATGGGACCAACACTCCATCCACATCCTCAGTCTATGAACTAGGCAGCCTGGCTCCTGAAGTCATAGAGTTTGGGCACTTAAACCTTCCTCAAAGGTGTATGGATATACTAAAGGAGGCACAGAAAACCAACACCAGACACTGTTACTTCAAAAAGTGGAAAAGGTTTGTAGTATGATGCAGATCGCAATCCCTAAATCCAATTGAATGTTCACCATCCAACATCCATCACTACATGCTTTATTTACTAGACTCTGGCCTAGTATTTAACTCAACGTACACCACTTCGCAAATCAAAGTGTCTTGGTGGAAAGTCCATGTTATCAAAGCTTTCATGGAGGGAGAAAAGAGACTATACCGATCCATTTCTAACCCTCCACCAGGTTGGGACCTTAATATTCTACTCTCGAAGCTCATGGGTCCGCCCTTTGAACCTATGCAGAAGGTCAGCCTAAAACACAACCTACAAAACTGCCTTTCTGGTAGCCATCACCCTGATTAGACAAGTCAGTGGGATACAGCCATTATCTTTTAAGACCCTTTCATTGTAATCCACAAGGACAAGGTGGTCCTTAGAACACATCCTAGGTTTTCACCAAAATTCATATTCAGGTTCCATATCAACCAGTCCATCGAACTCCCTTTTTTCAAAAATCCATCTAACTCAGCTGAAAGGAGTCTCCAAACATTAGATGTAAGGAGGGTGGTCTTGTACTACAAAAACAAGACAAAACCTCTATGGAAAACAGACCAGCTCTTTGTTTCCATAGCACCTGGTAGGGAAGGTGATCACATTTCAAAGAGTGTCATCTCCAGATGGATAGTCAATTGAATACAACTGAGATATTCACTATCCAAAATGACCCTACCTTTCACACCAAGAGCCCACTCTACCAGAGGTACAGGAGCTACTTTAGCATTTTTTGCAAATGTCCACCTAGACGCTATTTGCAAAGCAGCTATTTGAAGTTCCATGCATACCTTTACTGGGCATTACTGCATTGACACACATTCTAAAGCAGATTCACAGGTGGGACAAGCGCTGCAAAAACATGTACCTTCTCACAACCCACCTACTTCTCCAGTTACTGCTCGCCAATCTATGCATAGCATGTGATGTAAGCAGATCCACAAGCCTCGGAAGGCATACATTACTCACGTAATCATATGTCTGATGCTTGTATCTGCTTAGATTCACATGCAACCGCCCCTTCCTCCCCTCCTGAAGTCGAAAATGCATAGATGTTTTTTGCTCTATCGCTATTTTCTGCTTTATTACATCTGTACTCACACTACACTTCATGCTACCTCATGTCAGAAACAAAACAATCTGAGGGACCTCAACGTGTGCAGAACCATGGGTACAGTAGACATCACACTAGGGATAGTATTACTAACACGCCCAGTCGACGTCCCTTTTTGAGTTTCAAGGACAAATCATGTAATACTCTGCGACTACCACTAGATGTCTGCCTATGCATAGCCTGTGAATCTAAGCAGATACAATCATTACAGGAGTAAACAATGCCATACATATAAAAACGATTTCAAAGTCACATAGTGGTCTTCAGATGCCAGTATAACACAGAGATAATCTTATGGATACTCTTATAAATAGCTAAAACAACATTTTCTACAAATGAAAAAGATGTGCAGGCTGAATGATTGGGTTATTGGGGGGGGGAGAGAGGGAGACAGAGAGAGAGAGAGAGAGAGAGAGAGAGGAGAGAGAGAGAGATGGAGGGAGAGAGGGACACCTCTACCAGTTCAGAAATGCAGACAAGGGAAGCAAGCATTGATAACTCCTCTTCCGGAAAAATGAATCTTAAACATAAATTAGAAAGAAGGCACACACAGGTTCCTGTGCTGATAAAACATTTGATTGCAAAAGAAGAGGAAACCACAATTCCTTAAACTGCATTTCCGAACGGAACACCACAGAGGATGTGTCACTTCCCAGTCCCCAAAAAATATTCAATGCAGTAATCGTGCTTCATTTCCAAACTTAGGGAAAATGGAACGTTTGTCCCTTCAAAGTAGCATGATAAAAACTTTCTTGAATTTATATTGTCGCATTACCCGAAGTATTAAACAATCAGTATTAAACAATCACTCTTATTTACACAACAAAACACTGGGAAAACAAGGGAGGAGTGAAATAAATAAAAAAGGGTCATAGTGAAAATAATAATCCATTGTATACAGCGCTTCTTGCCTGATTCTGCCCACTACTGTCGTAACAGTTACTATTATTTCCCTATTTAATTGTAGTCTGTGTATAGACTTCAGAAGATTGAAGAGTGGAGTCGGCTGTGCCATAGAATTGTAACTTGCAAAGTGTAGGTTTGCCCCACGTCAGAGGCGAGCGCTTAATTCATGACCTATTTTATGATTTAAAAACGTTTAATTTCTATTCATGGGGTTCGCCAATAAAAATAACATTAGCCTTAATGCATAATAATAACAATAATAATAATGAAACAGTCATACCCATAGCTAACAGTTACTGCATATGCAATAACCCAGCGATAGGGTGCATTAACTCTGCGTAATGGCCCATGACACAAGTTGCAGACAAGAGTGAAGTGAGGCGCTTATTACAAGTTGGTAATGCCTCCACCAAAACAGTTGTAGCTATTAGCACCCGTCATGCTTTCCATCATGCTAAATATATTTTTAAGTTATAAAATGGTGTAGTGGCAGTTTCGCAAGTAACCAGAAAAAGAAACCAGTAAAAAACAGAGAACTAAGAGTCCCTTCTCCGTTTCCATGTCAGCCATTCATGGAGGAGGGGAAAGTTGGACCTCCAGTGTGAGCAATGAAGTGGTAAAATAAATGTAAGCAGATGCTTAGAGGAGTTTGTGAGGAGGGCTTGACAAGGGGAACTGATGAGGAGAAACAAATGTTGTGGGGTATCAGTGATTGGAGGTTAGGGTACTGGACGCAAGATGGTGCCTCCCACACATCAGAGTTCCCACATTCTGAGCTACCTAATTGGCCGGGCGGCCATCACATATCACCTCCCAGTTTCTAATCCATAATTGGTTTGGAACACCCAAAAAATGTTCTACTTTGCTCAGTATTCCTTTGAGGTTTCACTGTTAGATCACAACCTGCCTTCACCTTTTGAACAATAAAATGATCTTGCTGCTCGACCAAGCTCGCATACCTATAGTTGATGACGAATGCAAGGTTGAGGATGTATCTGAAATGGTCAGACTCTACATAGTTGGAATCATGGGCTGCCATACTCAAACCCACATGATAGAGATGGGGAATTGAAGCCCAGAGAACCAGACCACCACACACCATCGCCCACCTCTCCATTCTCATTCCACCACTGTATGGGAAACCTTGCATATGGGAGACACACTGCTGCGTTTATAGGAACATGTTAAAGGGCCGTCACTTACCCCTGTTTTCACCACGCTGACCTAACATATCTTTCTGAAGGTTGGGGATGGCCCTGTCTGGGGACCTGAATAGAAATGCCATTCAATGTTCAGTCCAGTCAAAATATAATGCTGATTTCATCTCTTTTATGTTTAAACCCAAAATGTGCACTGTTAGAATATGGTTACTGGGTCCTTTTTTTACAGGAAGCTTGCTTTGTAGATTCTTGGACCTGGCCATGTCAGACAAGGGGTTCTTTCTTCCCTGAGATTTCTTAGATCATATGTTGATCGGTTGCCCGCCCATAACCTGTATACTTTGATATGGTGCCACTGGTAGCAAGCTCTTTTTACTCCTGGCTCTCCAGTGAGTTGTTGGACCCTTTCACCTGGGAGCCTATGCAGAGAGAGAGACGAATTGCGACAAAGATAAGTGAATGTCAGCTACGTCCAGGGCCAAATGATGTGATGGTCTTCTTCACTTTGTAGATCGTCCATGGCTGATGGATTCCGAGAAGGTCCAGAAACTCCAGGACAGGGTGTATCTAGCCCTGCAACACGAGATCCAGAAAAAGCACTGCAGCGACGACACACTGTCCAAGGTACATCTCAGATCACGCGACCAGCTCTTGCACTTACTGTAGGGGGCCAGGTGCCAACGAGGGATACTGTGTCTCCTTAGAAGCTCTCCTATTCTCTCCCTTTCTAAGCTTAGGCAGTACCCATACATACACAGTCTTTACAGTAGGGATGTAAATAGTATTTACCATTAAGGTATTTTTTTAAGGTTTTACTTAACAATGGGAATCTACTCTTTAGGGGACAGAATGCTTTGGGCCTCATTACACGGTAGGCGGTAAGGGTTTACCGGTACCGGTATTTTACCGCTACCGGTAAACCCTTACCGCCTTACTACGAGGTCCCTTTGCGGATTGGTACATTAATGCCTGCTTTTAGCCGGCGTTAAAAAACGAACCCGCAAAGGGACCGGGGTGCTAATTACGGTACCGTAATTTACGGTACCGTAATTAGCACCTTCCCCATTCCCATTATGCCCTATGGGGCAAAAATGGGAATGGGGAAGGGCAATGGAGGAAGGAGGAATTACCGCCTTCCCAACCTTGGAATAGGGCAGTAATTCCCCTTTCCTCCAAGGCGGTACCGGTAAATTACCGGCATGAACCATGGCGCGAATAGCGCCATGGTTTACCGCCAACCGTGTAATGAGGCCCTTTGTACTGTGTGTGTGACCTTAAGTTCTCGACTGTCACGTCTAATCTAGCCATGTCAAAAAAGTATTTTTCATTAGGTATCTACAGTGGTTTCCAGTGGGTATACTTACATGTCACTCAAGACGCCAACCGCTGTAACGCCCCCATCAGAAGGGTTGACAACCCTTTCAATGAAAGGAGATGTAATGAGGTCTCTTGCAGAGTATTTGATATCAGCAATCTTGGTGGGAATGGTGGCTCCCCATTGTCACTAAGTTTGATGCTGGACAAACATTGTCATCCGTCACTTTAATTCGTTCAATTTAAATATTTATTGTAACAGATAATTTGTCTTTGTTGAGGACAGTGCAACACCATCAATCTATTAATCCAGGGGTAGGCAGCGTACAGCTCTTTAGACGTTTTTTCGCCTCTGATTCCCATCATGCCTCACCATTAACTATGCTGGCTATTGATAATGGCAGTGGTAGTTCAAAACATCATCAAACAAGTCAAAGCTTGCAGACACCCCTATGGATCAATGTAGCTATAGTATTTCCGGCATAAATGAGAGCTGATTGGTGACTGGGGCACTCTGCAGCCAATTGTTTGGGCAGAAATGCAGACTGTAGATATGAAAAAGATATATCATCGAGAGGGTTATTTCAGTTTGTTTGATACTCATCAGTATTTTTTTAAAGAAATAGAATGCACGCTACCTTTGATCAATTGTGAGCCGTTGGCCATCTTTTCTATTTGCAAGGTCTTGGACTATTGATTGATGAGCTTGGCCAACTAGAGTGCCGTAGGTGGATTGATGCCTTTCACCAGGAATCCGCTCCAGGTGAACCAGTAGCGTGCCAATTTATTCTTTTATGTTTTGCCACTGATTAATGAGCGTGCACTGTAAACACAGCACCTTCCCTTCCCCCACCTCCTTAGACCCTATAAATGAAGTGCTCAATGCCACTGCACAAAGAGAACCTGATCTGTGCATAAATTAAGCCCATCCGTGGAACAGGCCGATAATAGGACATTGTCGATAAGTCATCGCAATGCCACGCTTGCTTCTCTTGCTCTGTAGTCGCTCTGTTGTTTCAGTAAGTAGTTCAGCTTCTCACCAGTAGAGAAGGTGTGTTCTTGTAGTACACACTTCAGAGAGGCATACAGGACCCTGAAATGGTATATGCTAACAAAGAGTTCTGCAAAGGGAAATGTAAGTTACTGAGAAATTGTTTTTGTGCTAGATTCCCTGCTTTGGAGTGTCGGGTTTACCATTCACATTAATTTCAAATGCTACATCCAGGTCCCCTTAGTGCAATCTGCTCTTTGTGCAAGTCTTTTGTCTTGTCTTGGTTTTCCTAACTGTGTAATTTCTGCTTTTGTAAGATCATCTCCAAGCTACCGCTCATGAAGACTATCTGCAACCTTCACTTGGATAAGCTGGAATTTTTTCGCCTCCTGCATCCTGACACTGCTCTTAATTTCCCACCCTTATATAAAGAAGTCTTCAACTCTGAGCTACAGTATTCAGACTTAAGGGAAAGCTAGGGCACTGGCTGAAAAGTGCAAGCTTCGGAACTGTTGTTTCCTTTCTCCAAAGACTTGTGGAGGGCAGGGCATTCGTCATGGGGTACCAAGACCTGCTTGGTTGGATTCCACAACCAGCCTATTGCGCCAGCTGCCAATGACCTTTCTGTGAAAGCTGCCCTGCATAGACTGAAATCACTCTTGAATGTAGTGTACCGTGGCAGAAAGTGAAGTACTTTGCTGATACCAGTGAATGTGACAACTCCACTCAGTCAAGGACGTCCGCAGACAAATGGGAGCAGGCGACACACTTATTTGCCCATGATTTCAAAGAACAGAAAGAGAGTGTGGAAAAGAAAGCCCAAAGGAACCTGGAGAAAGTAAAAAGGTGGTAACAAAATTAACAATTGTTCAAGTTTTCTGTGGAACAGTAGATTATGAGATATGGGCAATAATAGGTTCCTGAGACTACAAGGATTGTGGGAATGCGCTTGACTGATCTTATTTTGGGAATCCTAGCTAAAGAGTTGGCTGATGGCTTTCCTTTTTCTCGACAATCAATCTGTGCCCCTTACACCTGCAATCAGCAACAGTGACAGAGCACATGCAAGCCAGAACGAAGGGTACATGAACTAAGCACCACTGCCAGATGCTCAGGAACACAGCCAGGCCGCACTAGAGTGTACACGTTTTTGTGGGTCTCCCCCCCCCCCCCCCGTCAGGTGGAGCTACGGCTCGAGAGCTGCTCAGTGACATCAAAGCGAAGAGCAATCCAAATAGATTATCATGACCTAAAATACCACTACAGTATGAACAGCAGCACAATGTATTTCCCCAGTGGTGACCTGTGAATTCTATAGGCGATCTGTGAAATGGCTGCATCCGGAGGGTATCATGTTAGGATGACTTAACCATTCCAAGTAAGGGACCACTTGCACATAGCAAACTAATGAGTACTACTGTCATTTGTCATGTACGTCAACTCGGATGAAAAAGTATGTTCTACTGTGTAAATATTATTTATTATCTTTCGCACTTTTGTATGTAGAGGGAGCAGGAGATATTTTTGGGACGCATGCATACCACTTCGGAATATTGCCCAAAGAGGGGCTGCAAAGCCACTCACAGACCAAGGACAGATACCAAATGATGGCACGAGTAAATCAAGGACCCAAAAAATCCAGTGTTCACAAGATGTTTTAGAGCTGTTGCCAACATTACAGAGCCACGTTTAATTGAAGCGAGAGATTTAGAGCCTGAAAAACACCCCCATGTGTTGCATTTTGAGTTGCACGTGGATGTATTTTTGTGGGGAACACCCCCTATTGTGGAGCATTCTTCACTGCCCTTGCCTCTCTCTCTACCCACTTGGCATGCTTCCCCTAACATGCAAGTTTTTTAAATCAGCACATAACCTTGTTCTTCATATTAAAAACGAGCTTGAGGCAGTGGTCGAAGTGGGCGGGAGCGATTGGCACCAGTGCTCCTCTTCTTTTTTCTATTAAGCTTTACTGTTCCTATACGTTTTTCTTTTTTCTTTTTCAACCATTCCGGAATGGTTTTGTTTTTAAAATAAAAGTGCGGAAAGAAGTTGAAACATGCACTATCAGTGCACTGCACTGAATGCTCCCTTAAACAGCAGGTGCAAGAGTTTGGGGGTTGTATTGTGCGTGGGAGGGGGTGTGGCGATGGGGTTTGTGGCGCTTGAGGGCAGGCCAGTAGGCAACATAATTCCACTACAACATCCACAAAATCTGTTCCCCAAAACATTTTTACGCAGCAGACGTCATTCTGTTTTTAGAACTTTCCAAATCTATTTACATTCTTAGCCTCTTAGGATTTCTTTGTCTTCCCTAACACATGTACTCTGTTTTCCCAGTCTTCATTATGCAGCTGTCTCACAGTTATTGATCCCTCAAGCTACCATATACCCTTGTATACAAATATGGTGCAACATTTATTTTGGAATTAGTCATACATAAAATCCCATATTTCCTTCCATTGCTCCCCTTTCAGAGCAGCATCTGTACAATATTTCTAATCACCATAAATATATTGCTGACCGCAATGGCACTGCCTTGTGCTAGCGTGTCCTTTTCATTGCACGCTTTAAAATCCTCTTCCTTGCATGTTCATCTTTATATGGTTTTGTCTATGTTATTTAATTTCCACTTTTTGATTATTTTGCTTGCAGAATCTTTTTGCCTCTTTACTCTACTTTTCCCACCTGTGGCATGCCATATTCGTCTTCTACACATCTGCTCTCCTATCCACCCGATTGTAGAAATACCTCCCTCGCCGCTTGCTCAATTTTCTCCTACCATGGTAAACCAGCATGGTGCCTGTCCCACTACACATTGAACTAACGACTGTTTATGGGGTCAGACTAGGCCAAACAATGGCCACGAGCATGACAAAACATGGCACACATTCTTGAATCACAGTCCGTAACTGAGTAGTATCTGGGCAAAATTGTGGGAGAAGATACATGGCAATTGAGGCATTTTAAAGCACATTAGTCCATTAACATTACTAATAGAGTCATCAAACTAGCCAATGTTTCCCTATACGCCTGCCCGAGACTTGGTCAAGAACATTCTCTGCCTGAAACATCCTATCAATATTGTATTGCAAATCCTGGACTTAAGATTCCAGGACAAAACCTGCCACTTACAGCTTTGCCTGTTGTTCTTTTTTGTGTTAGCTGCCATTTTATGAATTCTTACAAAACACTTCATCAAAGTTCTCATTTAGAAACCCTAGGATGAAAGAATCTGTGAAAAAACAGATCATAAAAGGCTCTCCTGTGAAGGATGAGTTTGCCTTTTAGTTTACATTAGTCTTATGGAATCAGTTGCCAGATTGGCAGATGCAAAGCTGCCCCACAATGCCAAATGTGTTTGCTTTTTAAAATGTACGGTAACATGCACTAATACGTCCTTCATTTTAGGTAAGATTGCTACTTTCTATCAGCCATTTCTGTTCAGGTTTTCAAGGGTTGATATTCTTTCTCAACTGGAAAAAACTGAATTGTACTGAAAATTAAACCGGAGCTCGCTTATTTAAAAGGTCACCGTGTCTGTGAACATTCTGGCCATGAATTCGTAAAACAAGGGCTAAATGTCAACTAAAATGCAAACTCGGCTTGCAAAGCAGAGGCCAAAGTGCCTGAAAGAGAGAAAACAGAAGGCCATAGAAATGGGGAGACATCGGAGAAGCCATGGTCCAGGCGAAGAAGCAATGTAAGCTGGCCTTGTCAAGCTTCAACTGCAGGGGGTTTCATCAATGTTACCAAAAGCATCAAAAACATAGGATTCCATTAAAAATGCCAAGGTTGCCCACGCGTCTACCCAGCATCAAATATATGTTACTCCGTTTGTTTTCTTTTGGGGGAAGGGGCAAGGCCTTCCCCTGGAGCCATTCAGTTTAACTCTTCACATCCTGCCCTCAGTTCTAATCCATCAACCCCAAGTCCCTCTTTTCTTCAGGGTCTAGATTTAGTCAATCAAATTAGTCAATCAGGCATAGGTGTGGATGTCCCCTGAGCACCCCACCCCTTCTTATTCCCCACCCTCACTTCCAGTCCCCCCTCCAGTCCCCCTCCCATCCCTCTTTTCAGTCAGGCTCAGAAGTGTTACCCTCATACTTATCATAAAAGGTTACTTCTCCTTTCCACGTTATCCTTTGATCTGACTCCAGGTCCTTTGAAGCGACTGTATGATTGCAATGTAGCAAGTAATGACAATCCAACATAACAAAAGGGTGTAGTTTCTGATGCCCATAAATAGGATTCAGCTCCCACTCGTGAAAGACTTTGCTTTTAGCCAGTCAACTGCCCTGTGCTGCCCTAGAAGCCTTGCGTAGCTCAATTTCCTTGGCTGTCTTGAGGGCCACTCTGCAATGCTCAATAATTGCGTGGGGATTTCGAGGTTTCTGGAACCACTCTCTATTTGCTCAAGTCTTGAAATCCTGAGAGATATTCACAAAAGCCCCTGTGCAGTACAACACAAAGGAGAATCCCTTAAGCAGGGATTTCGCCAATCCACCAAGATGCCTTGTCAGGCAGGGAGGGCACTGACATTGTGTGTCTCGTTTTATCTCTCGCTAAGAAGCCTATTTCTCGCAACAGTAATCGAAATAGTGCCATACACGTTGCCTACAGATATGTACAGGTCTACAAATCTGAGAAACATTCATAAAGGTATTTTGGCAAAGACTACATTTGGAATCTCTTTAGGGTTCAGAATAGTGCGACTTGACTAAAGGCAAAGTGGAAGACGTTTACATTGGTGCTCTTTTCAAAGCTGTCAACACAGCTCTGGCTTATAGGTTTATGAAACAACATGGCCGACCATCTCACCCCACATAAATCCAGTGCCTTTCGCAGTCCAGTGCAAACAGCCTGGGCTAGTCTGTTCAGAGATTGTATTCAACCAACTCCATTCCAGTCCTGTGAGAATGTGAAAACCTCCAAAGTAGCTTGGCCTTAGAGGGTTTTTGGATGCTGCTATCTGTAGGAGTAAATATGCCCGAATGTACGATCAAGGTGACATGCTGTGGAGGCTCCCCCCAGTCCACCCTCACTTGTACAGATGACTGGTGATGAAACTTAGTGCATCATACTGATTGCTCAGTCTGAACAAGCATGTTCATTGGTGATCTTCGAACCATCCTTTTCCATTAAGTCTAAGAGCACTGTAAAAGAGAATTGGCGCACTAACCGATCAGGAAGATCAGGGGAAGTGAAATGGGAAAAGATGTCCTCTTCAGAGGCGTGGTCATGATCACAATGCTAATTGGAATAAAACACTATCGAGCCTCCGACTTCTCCCCGAGATCATACAACAATCATTTTCAGAGTAACATATGGAAGATGCTGGTGTTATGCTTGCTTTTTTTGGTAAGCCAAAAAGAATGGTCGGACATAGTAGTGAGCCCATTACCTGTACGGTATAATTGATATGTAACGCTTACATTCTAACATTATCAATGTTTGTGTGGAAAGAACACACAAACTGTAACTGCTATGCACATCAACGGCATGTGGTCAAGACATGGCATGTGTGTGCGTGGACACTCGGAAAGCAATGGCCAATGGGAAGACCTACTTCATCGACCACTAATGCCCTAACAATGGGCCTCATTCTGACACTGCCGGTATCCTGGCGGTAGAGCCACCAGGATACCGGCAAAAGTTGTTACCGTTTCCGGCACCCGGTCCAGCGGGATTGCCACCGGATTATGGGTGCTGGAAGGACGATGTAAATCTCCATTGATGGAGTCCCATAGAATTCCATGAGGGGATTTGCCATGATTACCAGCAATGCTGATGCCGCTAATGACGTCTTTTCAGGTTGGTAGGGCGCCTGCGTTACCTCCAACTATTAGTGCCCCATCAGCATTCCTGTAGTCGGCCGGTCCACTAAAGTGGCAGTATCCATGAATACTGACACTTTTTTACTGGGCCGGCCAACATAAAATGAGGCCCAATGTCCTCTGATAAAGAAAATATTAGAATAGAGCTTTAAGAGGCTATTCTGATTAAAAGATGTCAACAAGTAATGTATGTCAAAACTTTGATGATTTAAAGGAATATGGCTGTGTCCTGTGCACATGCAGTGACTAGTGTTACAAGCAAGTATGGACGTATATATTTTTAAATTGAGCCTTTATTGGTCCCTTTCTGACTAGATTAATTAATAGACTTTGAAATGTGCCCACAGCAAGGGATGTGACAGGGTTATTTGCATATCTGAGACCACAACAGCAGCTTCGCTATGGACCCTATGATATGTGGGGTCACGCCTAACCCTCTCGATTGATTTATTTATTTCATACATAGTTATAATTCCTAAGAAAGCCAATCTTTAGAGTCCCCCAAATTCTTCTTTTATCTGGGGTTCCAAAGCCACTTCTTGCTACCCCGTGTCTCTTTAATGCTGGATGTTGTCCACACTGTATCCTGCCGGTTTACCTTCCTACAGCAGAAGTTCTGGTTATCCTCGCTCCACACTAGTGAGAAAGTGTGCAGTAGTGAAGGGAGTATTGTAGTGATCTCCTAAAAGAGCAGCAACACCCTACATCAACAACCTCATCTTTCTGCTCTTTCACCTGATATCATCGGAGAAATGGTAATGAAAATGTTGTGCTCACTTAAAATAACAGTTACGCGCACTGCTGTGACACCAAAGAAATAACAGAAAACACCACTGTTAACATCAAATATGTGACAACAACACTGATGTATGCACGTCACTGACATTAAAGGCATGGCAGCAGCAATCTTATGCAAATTGCAACATTGTTACACTCACTTCTCTGACATTAAATGTGTGTCAGTAGCGCGCTTTGATATCTGATAGCGGAGTCGGGTTTGGTAACAATGTTGCACACCCCGAACTATGATAAGAGAAAAAAGACTAACTCAGGTCTGTCCTGTGGCTCCAGTGATTCTACGAGAAAAATCAATGAATGTCTGTTTTTCTTCTGTTTGAGGAGTAGTATTTCTTCTGCAAATCTTCAAACTGTATTTTTAGTCCGCGTACCTGTGCTTTGTTCACACAACTAAGAAACTAGGGTGAGTTTTAAAGTCTTAAGATTCAAACAATAGAGATAACATGATTTTATGTATTCTTTCTCAATAGTCCTAATTCAATGTAAAAAAAAACCCTGCTCATCATCACGTAATAAAATGTATGGATCAGGCATTTATATCATACATTTGAGATTTTGGTAGCCTACATAACTAACTTTGTAAAACATGTTTACATGCATATTAGCCTATAGGCAGAAACCTTTTAACCAAAACGTATGTTTCTCTGAGATCTTCTCCAGCTAGGAGGCTCGCGCCCATACCCAATGTTTAACCAAGGCAGTCCTCTTAGTCAGGAGGCCCAGATGCATAGCAGACTGGTCTTCTAATTGCCGCGGAAACTCTATCAAATTTTGGCACCCTAAGTCACTTTATCTTCATGTGCCTGAGTTCCTTTATCTGCCTACCATATGGGCAGGCTAACCACAATAGTAAGCAATATAAAAGAAAACTGGACCTTGCCATTATATCACACACCTCAACTTGATTCCTCACCACCAGATTCCCTCGCTGAGGTGAAGACAATTGAGTATGGAGCTGTAGTTCTGCCATCTTGAATGATCCAAGAACCAGGTGTGCCTGCCCACGACACACACCTGAAAAAAACCTGTAAAAGTCATAATTATGTATTATATGTATTTCCTGCTTGTCAATGATGCCTGAAAGCAAACACATATGTTCCATGAGTTTTTGGTCATTTTTACTCTTTAATTTATTGGAAAGTTGTTCATATTTGTTGTGTATATGCACTGATTTGTGGCAAAGGTGAGGATGGCTACAATTAAAGGATGCTTTGAGCGACAGCTCTCTTTGTCAGAATCTGCTGCCATCTAGACTTCCTTCTGGCTATGTGATAGCATTGCTCTCAAGTGGAAAAATCCATGCAACAAGGTTTCCCACTCCTGGTTTTCTTAGCCATGTCCTGTTGCATTCTAGGAACTGTCTTCGTACATTTCTGAGTCATGACCTAAGCATAATTCAGTTGGGATAACGCTTGACATTGGGATTTGAACACCAGCCTCATAATCTGAACGAGGAGGGCGCTTGAGAGACAGTTGTCCACCTTGGACTTGGCCATCAGTGAAGACAAGTTGGTTGCCAAGCTTTTGAAATGTTCTCAGTAAACATGGGGAAGAAGTGGGGGCGAACCATGCCATTTTGTCTTTGTAGAATTTTTAGGAAGGTGTGTCTTTTCTCTTTGAATGTCTTGTCTTGTAAAAATGTATCTTCTATTTTTATAAGAAAAAGAAAAATACGAAATAAAAATATTGTTAATATTATTTTAGCAGACTGGTCTCGCTTGCTGTGGGAAACTGTTTATTATTTAAAGCAAAATTGAAAACGAAACGCCTTGTCTGGAATACTTTTTTATATGAAACTAAAAATGATAAACATTTACATGCAAACATATATATATATATATATATATATATATATATATATATATATATATATGTATATATATAGTACAAAAGCAATGAGATTTCAGCAATAAAGATGTATATCCATAGAGTTTGCTGAAAAGCAAATAAAGGCTGTTTTTACAAAATGTGATTATTTTTTGGTGGGAGAGCGGGGCAGATGTTTTAGAAAAAATTGAAAACGTGTGTATGTGTGTTGCCAATGAATTGTCATTGGTTCTGTTTCTAGAGGTAATATTCACTGGCCTGACTTTGTAGCCTTGGGGAGGCAAGTCTGCCCTAAGGGTGTGCCACACCACCTTTCTGACCATATAGTTCTATTTAGACTCCGCACCTGTTTGAATTGTTCCTTTTGCTTCCAGATTTGCTGTTGGGTGTGTCAATCTTGCAGACAGGACAACCCATGAATCAAAATCAAGGGGCGTCCTGTCTTCACTTGTATGATACCCTATGTCAGGAGCCCAAGATTTTCACATTTTTATTTTATTTTAACACCAATAGGTAAAAGCAAATATACATACTTAAGCAATACAAACAAAGCAGATCAATGATAGAAGCATACAAACCTTATGGATAAGCTACTCGTATCAGAAAACGTTTGTGGACACAAAGTGAAAAAAAAACCAACAACATCAATTACATAACATGTTGTAGCAGTGTCACGCCTACTACCCACCCAACAGGATACTAATGTAGAAACAGCAATGCAACCAAATCATATTAAAGCTGCACTTCAGGAGACATCACTGCCTTGTCACTCTCTTCCTGTGACCAACCTGTTCACCTGTGTGAGAAGATCGACTCAGTCACCTCCGAACCGTGGTAGCAATAGACGGTATCATACAAGCACAGTGCCTACAAAAATGTGAATGCGAAAATGCTGCATCTGTTGCTCTGCATTTCACTGCAAGTATATTTAGGGGGGCCAAAGGTAAAAAATAAGGTAAGGGGGGCATGGGTGTTTGTGGGGTGGGGGTCTCTCCCGCATATACTAGCAGTAAAAGGGGAAAAAGTCGACATTTTCATATTTGAAAGATGTGTTTCATAGTGATCAGATAGATCCGCAATACCCTCTCAATGCAATACAAGGTACTTTACTGGCATGACAAGTTATACACATATTCACGCAAATATACAGCATTCTTAAAATAGGACATTCTCCCCAGTAGCTCTCATTTCAATTTTCTGAAAAAGGTCCACGTTACATGCTGGTATCTCAGCTATATCTGGTAGTTCTTTTTCTCCTGTTTTACTCCAGGAGTTACTTCTTCATACAGAATGTTGGGCACACAGGAGAAGAGCGGGAATGGTTCTGTCCGACCCAGCATAGGGATATCACCTGCTGTCAGCCTGCCTGTGCAGAGGGTTGAGTGCAGAGGCTGTGGCTTTTGATCGGTCGTTCATGTTTCTGTGCCTGACTGTGAATGGTAAAGCCGGAGGTATAGCAAGAGGAAGCTGTTGATAATATATATGCTGTTTGACTTGAAATTTGATAGCCTGATGCATTCCCCAACCTGACAGTGGACATTCCTCTGCCAGGCCCAGGAAAAGTCACTCCAGAGACAAGTCCAGGTGCTCTGATACTACTACTGTGGTGATTTGGCGCAATATAAGACAACATTAATGTTAATGTTAAAGGTAGCGCACCATCAAGAACGGAGTTGGTCTGCAGGGGCTCAGGCAGATCTGTAAGCTAAGTGGTAGGGGTGGGTTAGAGGGTGTAGGAAAGTGAGAAGGTGGTGTTCTTTTGGCAGCTTCAGTTCGGCTTTCACCGGGCACTGAGCTTGGGTGTGAATATAGGATCGAAGCAAGTCCTCGTGTACTGTTGTGTTGATTTATGTGTTGATTGTTTGTTGTTGCAGTGTGGTGAAGTGAGTGCGGTTTGCTGTGAGAGAGGTGGCTGAGTGGGTTTTTGTGTGAGTTAAGTATGCCGAAATATGAGGTTTTGGTTAGTGGGTTATATGTCTCGTAATCCAGTTTTGTTTTATGTATCCAATTGTCCTACTGGGTAGGTATAGTCTTACATAAAGTATCCTTCTTAAACTCTGATTCAGACTCAGCAGTGGAAATCTGTCGGCACCAATGAGATGCCGACAAATATTGGATACCTCTTCCCATCAGACATTTTCGTTTTCAGTAGAAAATCAGTGGTTTTAGGAGTAGGTTTGCTACTCCCCCACGGCCACGTTATCTACTGTAGACACATACTTTAATAGCTGTACCTCTCATCATGTTCTTATCATGTGCTTATTTATTGTCTGCCTGTGCTACCCTAGAATTGTATTGCCTTGGTATCTGCAGCCTTGGGGGTGTCCTGCTAGAGGTCTTCACTTGCCCCCTGGTCCTCTGTTTTGCACTTGTACTGATCGGAATGCACCATAGTCCTTGAATTAACAGATTGTTGTTTGCCACCTTTAACTTGTCTTCCTGTCACCCACCAGGGCTCAAGTCCTAAAGAGAATTAGAGGAGACTCATTCCCTCCTTAACATAGGCAACAGAATAACCACACACTGCAAAGAAAGAAGCATAAATCTTTACGGGGATATGTTTGTCAATAGGCATTCCATTGATTGAGAAGTTGCTAAAGCAATTGTAGGAGATAATCCAATGCAGAGATTACAGTACCTACAACTATGCTCAGCAGTGGCCAGTGTATGGGAGTGCTTCCCAGAGGAAGTTAAACCAGAGCCTGGGATATATACTTGCCCCTATCATGATGAAGAAAATAGGCCTCCACACTCTACAAAATATCCCTATCAATCAGGGAAGTCCAGACCCCAGGTGTTAAAGGAGAGTGGGAACATGATTTGGGAACCACCTTTACAGGTGCACACTGGTCACAATTATGTCGATTGACAAAAAACGTAACAATAGGTACCGGCTGATTCATTATAAGATACTCAACAGGGTCCACTTCACCCCAGCTCAACTTAAAATCATGTAAAACAGAGTAACTGGAAAGAGTCCTAGATGTGGGAGTGAAGAAGCGGGCATATTCCATATGATGTGGTCTTGTATAAGGCTTGCCAACTATTGGGCTGATGTATGTAAGGCACTAGGCGAGATGTCAGACCAACCTATACACTGGGTGCCGGGGGCATGTGTACTGGGCATTGTAAGCATAATGAACCCGATTAAACGCACATTTCTGAATCTGAGTTTATTATTAGCAAAACATGTGATGCTACTGCGTTGGAAAGCAGGGAACCCCCCCCCCCCATGCTGGGAGACTGGGAGTAAGACATGACCTGGACGAATGACAACGAAGAGACATACTCTGGACTATTACCAATGACATGCCACCCAAAAGACATTTGGGATGGATATAGGCAATACTTGCAGGATAAAAATCAGAGAGAAGAAGATCAAGAAGAGCTGTGAAATGTAGATATGTAATGTTCCAATGGTATATAAAACGAACATGTGTAACGATAAGCAATGTAATTGAAAGTAATGTGATGTGAATATATGTGCAAGTGAAATAAAAGTTTAAAAAAAACATAGGCAGCAGAAGTGACATCATAGGAAATGACAGCACAGGAAGTGACAACACAGTTGTTATAATCAAACCATCCAATTCAAAGCTTGAAAACTGAATACTCATTGCTGGTACAAAACAAAGTTGCAATATGTATGCGTAAGCTAACCAAAACGCAGAGCCATTGGGACCAAACCCCTACAATGTACAGTTCTTTAAAATGCTACAAACCACCTCAAAATCACTTCTACATCATAAGCCCAACTCCTCTTACCGCTCCCATCTACTCCCCTTTGCTGTCTACCCGCAACTGCTTGGACTTGCTGCCCTTCTTCCTCAGTCCCTCTCACCTATTATATCGCAGAGCGTCTTCTTCCAACTCACTCTCCCCCAGAAGTCCACACCTCCAATATCCCCATCTTTAAATCTAACTCCACTCGGCTACCTTTATCCTCTACCCCGCTCTCTGCCCCTGTACACAAACTCTCTACTAAACTCTGCCCTTTGTCTGCCAACTCCTGGTAGTCCCTTGTAAATCTCTGCCCCTACCCTTTTCCTCTAGCTACACCACGTGCCACATTGTTTTGTCTTTCCGCCACTCAAACAAAGCTTGAAAGCTTGTCCATGCAACAGAAACTAGTGCAAAGCCAGACACACTGATTCCCATTGCAAATCAAATTAAACAAATGCCATATCTACAATGAAATTAATGAAGAAGAACACGTATGCATTTTAAAACATGCACAAAATAAATGTGTTTTATATATATATATATATATATATATATATATATATATATATATATTCAGTAAAAAAAACATTGTTAAAGGGACGTTTACCGAAAAACCCCTGAAATTCGCCATTTATGGTAAGCTAAGCAACCATAACTCGTGCCACCACCGTGCACTGCCAAGGCTAACACGCAGGGCATCAAAGATGACATCACAAATGTCATTGATGACATCACATGTGCATTTACCTTTCATGAAAAGTCTGTACAAGGGATTCTTATTGTAATGTTAATAAAAAAGTGTCAAGGATCATTAGAATAAATATCATGAGG
This sequence comes from Ambystoma mexicanum, assembly GCF_040938575.1. Classification (NCBI taxonomy): domain Eukaryota; kingdom Metazoa; phylum Chordata; class Amphibia; order Caudata; family Ambystomatidae; genus Ambystoma; species Ambystoma mexicanum. The sequence goes on from NC_090921.1 coordinate 563,299,562, forward strand.
TATGCAGTGCATTAAGTAATGCATTAATCCAAATAACATTGTATTATGAAGTTCTATCCAGTATACTAAGCTACTCATGCAGAAGCATAGGCATTGCGTGCAGCATCCATGATGTAGGTGCAATATTCATAATCTTGCCATGTTGAATAGTGAAATGATAACTGCTTTCTTATTAGAGTTTTGTGTAGTGTGAAACATGTAATAAGTAGCTAATAAAACCCACTTACTACATAATTGCATTATTACAGACAAAACACAAAGAGACAACAACACATACAAATATGGGTATATACAGGGAAAGTGAAGTAACCAAAAAAGCAGAAGTAGTAGCAGAAAGAGTTCATAAACTAACTGATTATCTTTATGCTGAGAAATGATTGCTCTGTTTCAAAGCTGCTACTTACCCTATGTATGTGTATCACATGATGTGACTGGACCCTAAGGAAAGTAGTGCGCGTACAATGTATACAAATATGAGCATATACAGGGAAAGTACAGTAATAAAAAAAACAATCAGAAAGTGCTGATAACCCTACTGATAATCTTCATGCATAGAAAGCATTGCTGTCTTTCAAGCCTGTGTCTTCCCCTATGTATATGTTTCATATGATGTGACTTGACCCTAAGGGAATTACTGTAACAACATACTTGAAGGATAAGTCTACAAATATAGTACCTTTTCAATTTTTAGTTCCTGACTGTTACTGAACAAAACCATGTGGCCTAGATATGTCAGTAACGGAAAAAAGGGGGAGCCAGACATGTGATGTCATCAGTGATGTCATCAATGACATTTGTGATGTCATCTTTGATGTCCTTGGTGTTAGTCTTAGCAGTGCAAGGTGGTGGCGCGAGTTATGGTTGCTTAGCTTACCATAACTGGCGAATTTCAGTGGTTTTTTGGTTTTACTTGGATCCATAACGTCCCTTTAACAAAGTTTTTTTACTGAATTTCACAGGGTTTTATTAGTGCAACTTAACCATAAAGTCTACGAAAATCGAACTTCATTGCAGTCCTTCCGGACAGTGCCACATGACCATATGCTGGCGCGCGGCATGATGACGTGTCCGAGAACCCATACGCACTTCACGATAAGATCTGTGCTTTCAACTTCAAAATTTCCCTTGCACAGTTCCAACACCTATTCCTACTCATCCATTAACAATCTAGTACACAGTACATACTTTTAACAAAACTGCTATTTATCTTAAAATGGCATCAGCTAAGGCCATCCCTCCTCCCCAAGAGACACCACCACTGCTGTAATCAAGGAGCATGAGAAACACTGACCCCTACCTTACAAATAACACACACGCAACATTTTCCTCTGTCCACCTGCCCCTCCATATTAGTGTTTGGTGCATCTTCCCTCATTTCCCTCCCCACCTTTCGTTCTTAGCTCTCCTGCCAAAAAAATAAATACATCCAAAAACAAAAGAATGTTCCATTAGGAACCACCTTTCACAGTTAAAAAATAGAACTAAAAAAAAACGTATAGACTCCGTCCACTTTATATTTCTCAGTAAAGTACATAGACTCAATAAGATTTTCCAACATTTCCATTTTGTGTTATACTAATGGCAATATTGCGGCGTTCATGACCTTATTCCATGACCCGGACATTCTGGCCACTGCCCATGGCCACAGGCTACCCCTCAGTCACTAAAGCTATACCGACACTTGTCAAATAAGAAAACACTGCTACATTTGCAAAACCATGCTTGTAGATCCTTGCCAATGCGCCTTACGCAAGTTTGCTGGAAATCCACCCATGTTTTATTTTTTCAAAACTGTCAAATGAATGCACATACAATCGACATATAAGCTCTGCACAAAATCCCACCAAACTTTGTAAACTCATTCGAAATCAGGCCAGAAATATCCCATCCCATCCTCATCACCCCTCACCTCCCCAGAGATTATTTAATACATTTAACAAGTGCAATGCTCAGAAAATAATATTGTCCCGAGGTTTCGGCCATTTATTTTTATACATACGTTGATCTATCACACACATTTCCAATTGACCTTACCTCACTTTTTCCTCTTTTATAAATATGCGAAATCTGGCAGCAGGGCATGTCCTTCTTGTGCTATTCTTATCAATTGCTGCTGGTAAACTTTCCTGACGTCACTAAATCATATGCCCCACCCCTGGGCCTCACATCACCAAACCTAGTGATATTCTCCACCTTTCTCAGAGACGTTCCTCGTCAGCGTAGCCAAATGCACCCATAATCACCTACATGACGTGACACAGAACCCGAAAATCAACACACATCGACTCGCAACACAGCACGTCACAATTCGGAATATTAAACCATACTTTAAAAGAAAACAACAATACTGTACAATTTGTAAAGTACTTTTATTTCACAATAAATGCTCCGAGAACATCCGACTATTGCCATATTCAATCAAATTGAAAATTTGTTTCTTCGCTCGCGATCCAAAATGTTTATCGTGTGGCACGCGTTGTTCTTTTTGCGTACACAAGGTCTTCGTTTTCGGTAAAAGAAGCGCTTGGGTCGCACAGTGAATTCCAGTGCTTCTGCATCAACTTGGGCGTAGACCACCATAAAGGATGTTATGTTGCTCCTAATCGCTAGAACAGCGTAAGGGCATATGGGCCCTTGGCGATCGTCCCAAAAAAGAGTCACTGTGATCCAGTTTTTCTCAACTATTCGCAGCTGGCAATTAAAAAATCCATCAGATGGCATCTGGAATCTATGACAATCGCAGAATGGCAGAATGTGTCTATTTCGAAAACATAACAGAAAATGTGTCTCACTACCCAAACTTTATTACAATTTATCTATTGACTTATTAATTCGGCATAGAGTTTAAACTAACGATTAGCACAGACATCAAACAATCTCAACAGAGAGAAAACAACGTGGAAAGTGATACACAATTCAAGATGGTCATACATGACATTTTAATGAAATATTAACGTTGAACCTGAAGGAACTGAGTGGTGGTCTACATGCACCTCGATGCTGGACTCCCCATAACCACGTTAAAAAGACAACTACACACAAAGATTGTACTTGCGTTTCATTGCAATAAGCCACACAGAACAGACAAATAGAATGTAATCAAAAAATAATCTTCAGATAATAATAAGTTAATGCTCATTCCGGTATACAAACGTTGAAAATCAAACTTACATTATATTCACCATTTCCATTCTCTTGGCGTAACTCAGACCGTAACGCTCACTGCGTTCGCACCAACGATTCTTCATAAACTGAATTTACATGTTCCTTACCCACTTTTGGAATGCATAACCTTATCATATCTTCATTATTACAAACCTCCTTTCATTGAATTCCATTCAGAATGGTCCCTTTCTCTCAAGGTCAAAAAACAATTGAACCTTATGCTGTGTGTCCGATGCGTGGGCTTCCTTAGCTCGCAACCAAAAATTCAAAGCTGGTGACCTTCACTCAGAATCAAAATACATTCTTACTTTGCAACAACTTGCCTCACCGCATCCATGAGAACTGTTATTCTCATACACATCCATCAGGCACTGCAGATGGCTGCCTGAGGTGCCAGGCTCTAGAGAGCGCCGGTTTGACTCCATTATTGTTTTAATTTCATTTTAACACAGACGCATTAGCCCTTTATTTGCTGCACTCTGGGTGTACTACCAGCATATCAATTTGTAAACATCAAGCGTTTTAATTAAGAGTGTAAAATAACCCAAAATTGCTTCCATTTAATATTAATAAATATTGGGCAACCAATATAAACAATATAGAGGAACAGGCATTTGGAATGTAGCATTACTCTGTAATACCACAAGGTAAGGTTGGGTTGCAGACTGCAGAAGCAACAATGTTTATTTGTAAGTCCACAATTCCATGATTATACATCTCCATCCCTTCAATGCCAAAATACAATGTCTCTTGCCTGTACTTTAGGCACATTTTGTGGAACACCTCCAAATGTACCGTGTGACTTTCGTGATAAAAAAACACCTGTTTTTTGCTTCTTGCAGCCATATCCCATCCCATCCCCATCACCACTCACCTCCCCAGAGATTATTTGATAAATTTGACAAGTGCAATGTTGTGTTTTTTAATATGTTTTTACTGCGTTGTCCACGGACACCAAACACGGATCCAAGATGGTAGGCGCATCGGAACAATCTGACGCACTTCACGCTCTTCACCATCCAATCAGCGAACATGTCACATGTCCGCCGACATGACGCGAGCCGATTAGCCAATCGGTTTCCTGTCTGCGGAGCGAACAAGGAAATGTGTCCGTGGAGCGGACATAGATATCACACATTTTTTTGAGACCTACTTTTTGATTGTTTTAAAAAAAACTATTGGATGGATTTTCACCAAATTTACAAAAGCATGCTTTTGGGACCAAGCTGCTACTTCTGATGCAAATTTGGTGAAAATCCATCCAGCGGTTTGGGCTGTAGGCGTGAGCAAAGTTTTTCCCCATTCAGTCTATGGGAAAAACCCCCTATAACTTTGCCCCCCCCGGACCAAACCTCACCAAAATTTGCAAAATTCAGAGTAGGCCATATACTTTTTTTGCAAAGTTTGGTGAGGATTCGTCCAGGGTGAGCGAAGTTATAAGCCACCCAAAAAGTGTTTTTCCTATGGGATTAGCAATTTAACCATAACTACACAGCCACTAGCATGGCTATGTAATATATATATATATATATATATACACATATATATATATATATATATAAAGATGAGAAGAAAACTGCTGTCATGCAATACTTAGGGTCAGATGGCACAGAAGTTATTTATTGACAAACATTCATATAGCAGAGGCAGGACTACACAAGGAGTCCTGGATGACGCGTTACGCGCTCTTGTAGCGCTTGTTCACATGCCATATATTTGTAGAATAGTCCATTTGAGGCAAGTCACACATTCCACAACATCCCCTACTAGCCATCGCTGGAAGCGCACCTCCATTTCCGAGCCACATCAGCAAGGCATTGTTGGTTTGCAAATTAGCCCAAATGCAAACTTTTTTGTGGAATGCGTGACTTGGCTCAAATGGACTATTCGACTTTCACATTTCAGGTGAAAGCTTTTTTCAAGCCTTTCTAAACCCACCATAGCTTTCTTGTTATATATATATATATATATATATATATATATATATAAAAATGTGCAAATGTCTGCATCCCAAATTCCTGTGATGCCGACCATTTATATTTTGCCCAAAATGCATAAAAGTATGATAAGGCCTTCAGGCAGACCAATTGTGACACTTTGCGGAGCATTATTTGAAAACATGTCCACATTTGTGGATGAAACATTGGTGACTTTTGTGACCACTTTACCCTCATATCTTAGAGACACCAAAGATTTCTTAAACAAAATAGATGGCATACCATAGGAACCTACTTTTCTGTTAACTACATTGGATGTAGTGTCTCTATACACGTCAATTAAACATACTGATGGCCTGAGAGCATGTGAGTACTTTGTGCATACGAGATCTATGAACTTTTTGACAACATTGGAGGATGATACCGGACATGAGAAGTTCATGGTATGGCACCCAGGAAATAGCAAATACACAGCCAAAATTTGCACTTTGGCCACATTATATTGACGATTTGTTCATTATCTGGGATGGGACAAGAACAGAATGGTTGGATTTTGTGAAGATACTGAATGTAAACCAGTTTAATCTAAAGTTTACTGAGAGACACAGCAAGACTACTATTGTTTTTTTCGATATTCTTGCTACTGTGACGCAAGAAACACTTGTTACTGAATTGTACAGAAAGCCAAACAGTTCCAACATACCACTACATGCCATGAGTAATAACCCGACAGCCCTAAAATGGAGCATACCATATGGAGAGTCCGTCCGCATACAGAGAAACTGTTCTAAAATTTAAACCTTTGATAGGGAATGCACCCGTATGGCTCTGAGGTTTCAACACTGTTGCTATTCCAAGAAGATACTTGAAAGAGCCTACATCAAAGCACCTGACAAAGATCGCACTTCCCTATTGGTGTCCAACATACTTCCCCAAGATGCCACAGACACTAGCAGCACACGCCTTATTTTGACTTATGGTAATGGATCTCAGAATATTTGCCAGATAATGAACAAACACTGGCACGTCCTTAAATTAGATGAACATTTGAGCAAAATATTGGGGGATAAAATGAACATTACGTTTTGGCGATCCACCTCACTCAAAGATAATCTTGTGTCCAGCTCCATGAGCCCCACAGCTAATCGAGGGGCCAAGGTTGGCTCAACACCAGGACTGTAGGCTTTCACAAATGCATGAAATTTAAGGCATTCCAATATGCAATGAGTACCATCAGCTATCCGCATCCCATTTTGGGAAAGGATATTGAAATAAGGTCACATATTATCTGTGAGACTGAGTATGTGGTATACGTTCTTACTTGCCCACGTGATAAATGGTATGTTTGGAGTACTTTAGGTAAACTTAAACTCAGGGTGCTCCAACACATTCGTGCAATCAAGAACGTGGATCCAACATACCCTATGGCCTTACATTTTAAAACAGCCCATGGTGGTAAAATAGATGGTTTTGCATATTTTGGTATCCATTCGGTTGAGAAACAACCCAGAGGTGGCAACCGTGAGCTCTTTTTGAGACAACAAGAAACCAAATGCATTTTAGACCTAGAAACAAAGAGACCTAGAGGACACAACTTAGATGAGGAACTTTACACCTTTTTGGGCACCTAAGACAACATAGTAGCTCTCCTCAAGTTCTCCTCAATGCTGGAAAATGAGTGCCTTCTGTACACTGCCCTCCCATTATCGACGCAGAAAGGCAAGGTAGACAAAAAAATGTAGAAGCTTGCTAAAGTAGGAAATATAACACAAGTAAAGCTGCCATGTTGAGAAAATGGAAGCCTTGAGAGGAGAAAGACCAAGGCTGCAGAGCTGAACGGCGCTGGAATACAGATTTGAGCAAGAACAAAGGATATTTGTTTGGCTCAGAATCAAGGATACCGCAGCAAGAAGCAAATCCAAGGCATGAAAGGAGTGGAAGAGGATAAGCTACATAGGGCCTCATCACGACTTGGGCGGTAACGGTAACGCTATTAGCGCGGGCGGTATTAGCCCTACCGCCGAACTCCCCGGCGCTAATAGCGCCGGATCACGAGTTTGGCGGTAATGTAAGTCCCCATTCCCCACTGAGCCCATTCGGGAATGCCCCATTCCCCATTGGGCTCAATGGGGAATCTTTGCGCTATTACCGCCGGCGGATTTCCCGCCGGCGGTAATAGCGTGAATTCTCGGCGGATTTCCCCCCAGCTCAGAGCTGGGGTGAAATGTGCCGAAGCCCTGATTCGGCGGACCCTTAAATCCGGCGGTAATAGCGCTACCGCCGGATTTAAGGGTTACCGCCGAAGTCGTGATGAGGCCCATAAGCAGGACATATTTCTCTTAGATTAAGTAAGGGAGTGAATAATTGTGAGTGCCAAGTATTGAACAATAAAAGATACAGAACGCATATGCAAGACGGAGCAATCAAGTCGCCAGAGGCCGAGGAGAGGAATAGCACCCAATACAAATCCTTTGTCTTTTATTTAATTTACCCACAGCCGATACAGCCTAACTGTTTTTTCTTTGTCAGACATTTTCTTGCTTTGTATTTTCATACAGCGTTCAGGCAATGCAGCGCTGGGGGGTTCCACACGTCGACCTGTCTGATTTACCGTTGCTCACCGTAACCAGCCAGTGCTGGATTGAGACTTTGAACTGATACTCGCAGTATTTTGTGTAAAAGCATGGCTAAATTCGAATTGTTTAACAGCTCTAGATTTGAAGGTTGCCTTTGCACATTTGTACTTATTGGTAACGCAGAGAGATAAGCACTCTCATTTACTTGTTCACAGTCTTTTGACGAGAGTGTAGCTTTGTGGACAGCACAGGAACTACATTTCCCAGTTTGACATTGTTCTACTAATTGAAATGCCATGTGCTTCAGTGACAAGCCGGTCTTTGCCGGTCGGCACTGCTTCGTGCTGCGGGACGCTGGTAAGAGTCACAATCTTTTCTGTTCTGTTGCCCATAGGTTTTGTTCTACTACATCTTAATATGGGTTCGGACTCTCTTTTAAAATCCCTATTTTCCGGCACAGAAACTAAAATGAGAGCAAATAGTGCAAACATTTCTCACAGAGAGGATTCAAGAATTCCCCTCCTTTCATTTGTTTAGGATTAAAGCAATTCTGCTTTCTTTTTTTTACTGAGAATTCCCGGTCTGATGACAGGGAATATTCGTGAGCATGTGAATCCATGCCAGACCCATGCTGGAAAACAACAGTTACAGATAAGTAACTTGTTCCTTACTTATCCTTCTAATTGTATATGTTTTTCTTCTTCTTCACATATATATTTACTCTGTTGCTTTCGTCACAACTTCATTCTCTAGATATTCATACATCAAGTTTAGTGTGCCAACGTGTCTTCTCTTCTTCATGATGTCACTTCACAACCTGTCAGACTGTACTTGTATTTCTTCTATGTCCAGGAGCGTCTGCTGGCTCATGTCTACCGCATCAGTTGAGGGAACATTCGATATGGTTGTCTAAGTGCATAACATCTCTCGTACCTTCACTGTGGTATTGAGATGATACCAGGTGTAATGCACAGTGTTCTCTTGCTGTTCTTCCAATATGACAGAGGTGAGGTGGTGGGCTCTATAGATGACATGTACTTCTGCCTCTCTACACTACTCTGATTGGCCGAAAGCAAAGAGACCAATTCAAGTTTGGGAAAAAGGAAGCTTGTTGATTGGGACTGTTCTCTGAAAGTTATTATAACTCACATAACCAAAGCCAAGAAGAGGAAAGATAGAGTTACATCCTTAAGGGCGTATTGGTATTTGTTGTTGCAGAGTGGCAAAGAGGCTGCCCTTCTGTAAAGTGAATGGTCTTAAGAAGAGTGCCTTGCTTACTTGAAGGTGTTGAGGTGCACTAAAGGGAATTCTGTCTTTTCTGAAATGTTGTTCAAAGTCACAAATATGCAAATCGCTCATACCATTATAAGGAAGCGTAAGAAGTATGGCAAAAAGCTGTGGTTCGTTTACCTTACCGGAAATTGTGTTTCATCAAATCTGACAAGGAACTGTAATTCTTCTTTGAACTTTATAAATTGTGGCAAAGCATCTTGACCTGGAAAATCCCTGATGCTATTTACTGAAGTGGAAAATCATTGTTCAAGGAAGAGGAGAAACCTTTCTGCTGGTTGAACATTGATTTACAGAATTTTCTTTTGACGCAGTTAAGGAGCCAAGAACTGAACTGAAACTTTATTGTGAACCCGTATTTCCATGTTTATTTATTTATTTATTTTTAACACTGGAACCAAAACTAACTTGAAACCTGAGGAACGGGAGCTCACCCAGGTTACCATGAGAGAATGTGAATATTTTAGAAGCACAATTAGTGACACTTGTGAATTGGCATATATTGTATTTGTATATTTTATGTGTAAGTGTGAAGGCCAGATATTCCTTGTTAGATTGATTCCTTTAGTTTTGCCTTGGCGAGGAAATCCTCATCAGGGTAGGGAAAGTGAAGCGCTTGTTGAAACTTATAATTTAATAAAATGGCACAACTTGAGAAATCATCCAAAAGTTGTCCGCCTCACATTTCTGACCCCTCACAGCGTCCTATAAGAGCCCGCCTCTGAGTAAATGTCATGTGTGCATGGAGTATAATGTATGTGTATATGTTATATGGGTGTATGGTGTATGAGTGTATGTTGCAGACATTTATGGTGTAGAAGTGTATGCCATAGGAGTATATGACATATAACTGTGGCATATGGTGCATGGCATACAAGTTAGTCGAAAATGGGTGTTTGGTATGTGAGCAGGCAGCATATAAATCAGGGCTTGCAAAATCTACTAGCACACTTGCATTGGCAAGGAGATTTTATGAAGGCGAGCACCATTTGTATGATGCTCGATCTTGCTGGTGAGTATTGGAATGTTTGGAACTTTTATTTGACATTTACTGCAAACTCTGTTTGCAGGGTGAGAAACCAGAGGGTATCTCTCCCGCTGGTCCTCAGGGACTTGTCATCCAGGTGGTCAGGACATGGCCACGCTTTTGGATCCAGTGCCTGGGGGTGGACCAGTGCGGGAGGATCACCTGGGTGGGAGATCTTCAGGGAGTTGGGGTGAGGCGACTGATGGTGAGACAGAGTATCCCCCATTTCCATACCCTGACCGCTGCTATTTTATAGGATTCTCCGAGGTCCCAACTCCCCCCCCTTTCTACACAAACACTGGGACGAGGAAGAGGATGACTGAGAGTAAAGAGGCTAACCCTTACATATTTCATTGGACATGTCCCGCTAATCTGGTGAGGCAAAGTCAGGCACTTGATTTTAAGTGCATATATCTGATACCAATTAGCTCTCCTCACATGGATAAAAGGCGGAAAATAGAGACACACTCTGAACAAGGTGGAACACGAGCAAGAGTAGAACTTCCAGGGCGAAGGTGAAGCTACTGGAGCAGTGCAGCGGACTGAGGGACAAGAGCAAAGTGTAGAGAACTCCAAAAGGACGCAAAAGTCGCATGGAGGAGGCCAAATCCCAAACAAGAAGACTGCATTGTGTTTCAAGGACGCCAGCGTCCCTCCCGGGTGAACAGCAGAGTTGGGGAGGCAAGGCCAAGCCTGTGGTGCTAACCTTGACTCGTTAAGGAAAAACGCAAAGTAGAGAAAGAAACACACACAGCCAATGATTTGGAAAGCGACATGAAAGACCAGTGTGTGTTTAGGAAAGATTGAAGTTGCAACACTATATCACACAATTGAAGGCTGTTCGCATCTGTATGAGACCCAAAGGAAGGCAGACCTGTGAATGAACTTGAAGTACTGATAGCTGTGAGACCAGCGATATTGAGTAGTGGAGTGGTCCAGCAAAAGGAAGTAGCCCACTTGAAAGTCTCAGTGAAGGGTGAAATGTTTGTGCTATGAAGCGATAAGGTGAATGAACTGTAAAAAGCAAAGTTACCCAAGGTTGACCCAGAGAAAAGGGGAGAGGAAGAGGTGAACGCTGAACATTTGTGCTTATGCCATCGAACTACCCAGACCAAGAGACACTGAGACAAATAATACAAGAGTGTGAGCTGAAGGAAAAGTCGAAGTAGCCCTGCGGAGGTCTGTTGTGAAAACCAAGCACATTCGAAGGTCTTTGACATCAGGAAACGGCACGAACCCATCTGAGGGGGACCAGAAGTGTAATAAGTTAGGGGAAGGGACCCCCTCAAGGATAGGAATTAAGCTTGGGGAGGGGAAACCATGTAAGTGTTTTGCTTTGAAAGGTGTGAGCCCAATGGAGGGAGACCAACGTGAACTTTTGCTTTGAAAGGTCCGAGCTCGACTGAGGGAGTCAAATGTGAACATTTGCTTTGAGAGGTCCGAGCCTGACTGAGGGAGACTGGTGTGAACATTTTGTTGAACTGTGTTTTGAAAGCTGGAAAGTGAGACTTTAATGTTGAAGGTTAGCCGGGCCTCGATCCACGTTTTGAACTGCCTTTGTGTTTAGAACCTGAGCCAGAGTTTGTCATCCTGTCTACAGGGACCGCCTTACTTTGTGCTGGCTAACGTGGGGAGGAGAGCTGACTCAGCCACGTTTATTCTTTATATTTGCACACTGATTTTCCTTTGCATAGATATTGCCCTTTACACATTTTTTGTACATAGATAGGGCAGGCATTAGGTGTTGTTAGTTTAGGCCATTTTGATTTGACAGACTCAACTAGGATTGCTCTATTTATTATTTGATGGTAGAGACTATTCGCATACTAGCTATAGGGCAAAATAGAAATGTTTCCAAAACCAGAAACACTAATAAAGGTTTTACAAATAGTACCTTTTGTGTCAGTGTCATACTTGTGATACCATGTCTCTTCTACTGCAGAAAACGACAAATAAAAGTTTATTATTGGTCATTTATATAGCACTTATAAATTAAACAACAATGTTTCAAAGCACTCCAACGCTGGGAGGGTGAGAAGAAAGATTAACATTCTTATTAGGCATTGGTATATTCAGAATGGGCAAGTGCTATGCGTTTAGTGGTACAACATAGTACAAGAGGAATACAAAAACGGTTACAACATATGATAAAAAATATTGCACGTGCCTAACGGTCGTTACAATAAGGCAAGCGCTATACATGAAGATGGAGAGAGGGGAGGGGGGGTTTAGGGTAAGACAAACAGAGCACATAAGTGCATGGGACACATAGAAGGAGGAGTAAGGGATTTAAAGGGGGAAGGGAAGGCACACTATTCACAACCAAACGAAGTGGTTAAAACACCTGAATTCAATTTTTAAGCAAAGCACACAAAACACATGAATCCAGAGTAGCTTCAGATGTAAAAACAGCTAAATTGGATTTTTTAAGCAAAGCACACAAAACACATGAATCCAGAGTAGCTTCAGATGTAAAAACGGCTAAATTGGATTTTTTAAGCAAGGCACAGAAATAAACATGAATCCAGAGTAGGTGCAAATGTAAAAACGCCTAAATTCAATTTATCTGTGCATAGCTGGCCTTTGTGTGGCAGCATTGTACCAAATATGAAATGTGCTTATGGTGACAAGCCCCATTTTACAGAAAGCACTGGTAAATATTTTGTCACCAAGAACAATGGGGAAAGTGAACTACCCTTAGTATGACAATTATGGAACTCGCCCTGCAGGTCTGGTGAGATTCTAAAGAATTTGCAATGCCTGTGAGTGTCTGGCGTTTTAGTGTCAAATGTATGGTGTATGTGTATGTTGTGACTGTGTATGTTGTGTGAGTGCATGTTGTGTGAGTATCTGGTGTACGAGTTCATGGCATAAATGTGCATAGTTTTAATAGCATATGACAGAAGAGCATGTGGCGTAAGATCGCTTTGCGCAACTGCTTGTGGAGTAAGACTGTGGCATAAGTGTGTGGCATAAAAAGTATGGCATAAGAACATGTGACATGAGCACATGTGTGTGTGTGTGTGTGTGCCATAACAGCCTGCGGTGTAAGAGAAAATGATGTAAGCGTACATGGCATAAGAGCATGTAGTATCAGAGAGTGTAGTGTGTGAGACTATATTGTAAGAGTGTGTGTTGTTTGCGTGTCACAAGTATGTGTCATAAGTGTATATATATCGTGTTTGTTGTAAGAGGATGTTTTATAAGAGCGTGCATCATAAGAGTGTGTGTCATAAAACCATGGACCTCATTATGAGTTTGAAAATGTGTTTTAAAAAGTGGTAATGCAGTGTTAACATTGTTAGCACTGCATTACTGCTGATTACACACCACTGAACTACAGTTTTTGGATGTAACAAAGGGGAAACACCTCCAGCAGAAAGCTGGAGATAATTCCTCTGCCTTACTGCCCAAAAACATCTGAATCGGTGGTTTTACCACCATTGGTAATACTGCTGGTGGTAATACTGCCGAAATCCCCATGGAATCCTATGGACTCGAATTAATGGGGACTAACACCAACTACCACCACATGTCATCTGGTGGCAATACCGCTGGTGGTAATACCACCAGACTAAGTGGTGGTAATGGGAATACCATTTGGTGGTATCTCGGTGGCATTACTGCCAAGATACCACCAAACTTGTAATGTGACTGCATCTGTGGTAAGCACGTGTGGCACAAGAGCATGTAGCATAAGAGCATGTGGCGTAAGAGTGTATGGTGTAAGAATGTCATATAAGAACGTGTGCCATAAGAGCATTTGTCAAAGGAGTGTGTGTTGTAAGAGTTTGGGTTATAAAACTATATGGTCTAAGATGCATCATTGTTAGATGTGTAAGTGTCTGGCATGTGAGTTTATAGCATATAGGTCATATGAAGCGCACATGTCCTCTATGCCTCCAATACATATGAAACTCGCATTAAATTGTGGTTTGACTTTGTGTGAGTTTCTATGCATATAGGAAGTGTGTAAGAATGATAAGACATTTTGTACACATAGGCCATTTGCATCTCCTATTAGTCCCGTATACATATGAAAACTTGCACCATAGTCAGTCCGACCTTTGATGTGAGATTTCATACGTATTTTACTGTACATGTATGAAATGTACAACTCTTATGGCACACTCTTATGGTGTGTGCAATAAGAGTGTGTTCCACAAGCGTGTTTGGCATAATAGCATGTGGCTTAGGAACATGTGGCATACAAGCGTGTGGTGTAAAAGCATGTGTCATAAGAGTGAGTGTCATACATGTGTGTCATAAAAATGTGTGTCTTAAGAGTATATGTCATAAAAATGTGTGTCGTAGGGCCATGTGCTGTAACCTTGTTTGCGGTATACGAGCAAGTGGCATAATAGTACATGGTGAAAGAACATGTGGCATAAGAGTATGTGGCATAAGAGTGTGTGTCATAAGAGAATGTGTCATCAGAGCATGTGGCATAAACGCATGTGTCATAAAAGCATATGTGGCATAGGCATGTGGCGTAAGAGAAGTTGTGGGAATTGGAAGTTGAAGTTAGGCAGCTCTCTGTTTCCTCATTACCTGCATCTTGCTGTGAGGCATTAGGACCACTGCAGAGTCTTAAGCCTCATCCACTTGGTGCCAAATGTGACAGCCTTGCACACCACTACACTCACATGCACCTCTATTACATATATCACCAGATATTATGACTAACACGTATGCATATACTGACTCCAAACACCAAGCTCTGCCAGAACCTCTAGCTTACACTTCCAAGCCTAGCTCCACCCGCGATAGAAATAGCAAACTACGCGCTAGACTTAACAAACTCCATGATACACCCAGACGACTCCTCCTTCTTACAAATTCTGATATGAAACACCAAATTGGCAATACAGGCTACGCCTCCAACCGCACCCGAGCTTCAACGCTCACCCAAATACCTGTGCCCAAGACTAAATCCAGTGCTAAAAACACTCCTAATCCTACACTTACCAAAGAGGAAACTAAGGACCATTCCTATAAAGGAGCACTTCTCAATGCCAGGTCACTAGTTGCACATGCCCTTGAGATAGCTGATCTAATCACTGAGAATAACCTGGACTTCATTGCTATAACTGAAACCTGGCTACACCAGGCAGCAGGCCCATCACTTATGTTAGCCATACCTGACGGCTACACTATATGCAGACAAGACCGAGAGGGCACCCGCGGAGGCGGAATTGCCATTATCTCTAAATCAAGCCTCTCACTAAGACTAGCCCCTGCACTAACGCTACAATCCTGTGAAGCCCTCACTGCTAAACTCCTTATAAATAATAATCAATCCCTAACTATTCACCTAATCTATAGACCTCCAGGCCCGCTTGGGACCTTCGAAGAGGATCTACACAAGTTACTAACCCTCAATGCTAAAACCACCTCTCAATTGCTGGTATTAGGGGATTTTAACTTAGGATTTAACGACAAAACAGATGTGCATGCCGCGACCATCGCCCAAGCTATTAATTCCCTAGGCTTCTCCCAAAAAGTCAACAACCCTACCCATACGAAAGGTAGAATATTAGACTGGATCGCTGACTCTAACTGTACTACAGTCATCTCCTCTATCTCGGCTTTATCATGGTCTGACCACTCATTAGTGTCCTTTGACCTCCTAACCTCCCAACCATCCGCTACAGTCGTCCCCATGGCACCTTCATGCCCCACAAGAAACAAAAAGATTATGACAATAGATAATGTCATACCTGCTATTCTTCCAACCTTAAACGCCTTGCCTGACAATCTAGACCCCGGCACTTTAGTTCACGAGTATAACAAAATTATGACTGATACCTTGGACAAAATTGCCCCACTTAAAATGCGCACAAGTAAACCCAAAGCCCATCTAAATAAATGGTTCACGCCCGAACTCAAGGCCTTACGCCTCACCAAGAGAAAATATGAATCCAACTGGAAAATATGTGCAACTGCTGAGAACAAGGCTAACCTAATATCTATCTCCCGTCAATACAAAAACGCAGTCTGTCTGGCTAAGAAAAACTCATACAACGATCGTATCGCCAATTCTAAATCAAGCATGAAGGAACTCTTCTCCATCCTAAAGGAACTTGAGTCACCTATTGCCATACCAGACACTTGCACTAAAGATCAGACCTGGTGTTCTGACATCCAATATGCTCTATCTAATAAAATCACTACCCTCCAAAACAAAATTCAACTGAAAAAAGACTCGCTTAAACTCCCTACACTGTCACCACCTAAGGCGATCCACATGCCTCAACATACCAAATTTTCCTTCACCAAAACTTCCACACTCGAGATTGAAAAAATTATCCTCACCCTCAAACCATCCAACTGCAAAGGTGACATCTGCCCAGCACAGCTAATAAAAGACGCTGCCAGAGACCTATCACCATTTATCTCCAAACTGGTCAATGCATCCTTCTCTACAGGCATCATCCCAGCTAATCTAAAACAATCCTGGGTGCTCCCGTTGCTTAAAAAGCAAACTCTAGATCCTCTTATCCCCACCAATTACCGCCCAATCACTACAGTTCCGTTTCTGCTAAAGATCCTGGACAAAGTGGCCTATATACAGATTCAAAACTACCTTGAACTGCACAAACTACTAGGAACTAGACAATCTGGCTTCCGCCCACTACACGGAACGGAAACAGCCCTGATTGACTTAAAGGCCCAAATAGACGAACTGAGAGATCAGGGCAAGACAGCCCTCCTCCTCCTACTAGATCTCTCAGCTGCGTTTGATCTTGTGGACCACAAAGTCCTCTGCAAACACCTGGACGTTGCCGCTCACTTCTCCACCCAAGCCATCAGTTGGATAGAATCCTTTCTAAGTGAGAGAACTATGAGAGTCTTTTCCCCTTCGGCAGCAGCTGACCCTATACCTATTACTTGTGGAGTCCCTCAGGGATCTTGCGTCTCTCCGACCCTCTACAATATATTCACCAAACCTCTGTTCGACGATCTGGACAATCTCGGTATCACCTACACTAACTATGCAGATGATACACAGATTCTCTTCCCACTTTCTGGGGATCACAGCAGGGATGGGGAGTTGGTGAATAGAGTGTATCTCATCATTCAGGCATGGATGGCCACTCACGGTCTTTGCCTGAATGATGATAAGACAGAGTTGATCATTCTGGGCACACAAGCTAATATTAACAAATTGGGCCCGGATTACTCAGCCTTCAGCATAGACGGAAATGCCATTAAAGTCTCGAGGGAAGTAAAAACACTTGGTTTCTATCTCGACTCTACCCTGTCCTTCACTAAACAGGTAAACTCCCTAGCCTCCACTACTGCCTACACTTGTAAATTGATCAGAGCAGGCAAGCCCTTCCTGTCCAATACCAGCTGCCTAATCCTGGCTAGAGCCTTAATTCTTTCCCGACTAGACTACTGTAATGCCCTATACAGTAGCGCCAATAAAGCCACTACCCTAAGACTTCAAATTCTACAAAATAATGCTCTCAGAGCTGCATTAGGAATAAAAAAGAGGGAGCATATCTCCTCGACTAGGCGGCAACATAAATGGCTCTCTACGGAGAATAAAATCCAGCTAAAAATGATCTCATTAACCCATAAGGCCTTAAATAATGCAGCTCCCAGCTACTTAATGGACAAAATAAAAAGAAAAACTTCTAATAGACCCATGAGAATCGCCAATTCCAATTGTTTGGCAGTACCTAGATTCAGACTCGCCAAAATTGGTGGCGCCTGCTTCCCTGTGAAAGCTGCTAACCTGTGGAACGCCCTGCCACCTAACCTAAGAGCTGACCAACCCTTCCCCCATTTCAGAAGGAACCTTATCAAACACATTATCGCCAACAACGACTTAACACCCGAACACTCACAAGTGTAGTCCGACCCAATGCACCCTGACGTGACATCAACCTTTATGCTTATTACCGCAAATCCTGTATGTTGCTAACTGTACATTCATGTAAATACGGCAAATCTTTATCTGTACATTCTTGTAATTTGTGCAATATGGTGTAATATTGTAAATTCATTTATATAACATTGTAACATTGTAAGCTTCGCATATACTTGTTGCTGCGCCCGGTAACCTAAGGGTCTGGTGCGCAATATAAATAAATAAACAAACAAACAAACAAACAAACCATAGTTGTGTGAAGTTCAAACTACAGTTAGGTAGTCCTGTCTCCTCACTACCAAGATCTTCCTGTGCAGCATTAAGATTCATCCACTTGCCACCTGAAGTGCCAAGGTTGCTCACCATGTTGCATGATGTTAAAGTGGATGTATACGTTTTGGCTGTGGCACAATTGGTTACGGCCAAATTGACCGTGGTCAATTTGGCAGAGAAGCCAACTTTACTGTGGCCGAAACTGCCCTGTTTAAAACACCCCACCCACCCCCATACAACCCCTCCACCCTCTCCCTACTTACCTTGTCACCGACCGTGCCTATACTGACCCTGCAGCGTCGGATCCATCCCTCCTACGCGGGTTGGATCATAAACGCAGCAGGGTACGCTTTCTTTTTTTTTTTGGTCCCCCGCCTCCATACCTCTGGCAGCGAGGGGACACACCTGCTACCCTCAAAGCCAATCACTACCAAACATGGGGAGTGGGGGACACCCCCGCAACCCCTGCTCCCCATTTTTGGTATTGATTACCAAAATTGGTAATTTCCAAATGACCAAATACTGGCTGAATTCGGCCAATTGTAACATTCGGTCAATTCGAAATGACCAATTTGGGTAATACCGTTAAAGCTGCAGTTAGGCAGGTCTCTGGTTCCTCACTACCTGGATCTTCCTGTGCGGCATTCAGACCTCTACAGAATCTTACGGCTCTATCCACTAGCTGCCTGATGTCCCAGCATCACGCTCCAAGCAGCATGAAGTTGAATCCGCATGTAGGCAGCTTGGCGAGTTTGTCGAGTGAGGTCAATTGATTGAGTGTTGGTTTAATTTCCTCCCTTACCTTTGCAACTCGGTCTGCTGTTTGCAGGCAATGATATTGTATTCTATTATCTTCCTGTAGTCACTGTAATGGATGACAAATGGTTCCAACTTTCTTTGATGCTGAAGTGGATTCTTTCTGTAGTGATTAGTCATTTGCACCCAGTCCCCGAAAGAGGCTTCAACTAGGCTGAGAGCAACACTAATCTCATGACAACAGCACCCGAGGCACTCATTATATCTACATGAGGCTGCCGGTATTTGTCAGTGGACCTAAAAGAAGCATCCAGGATCAGTCTACGGACTGCTCATATGACCTCTGACCCCAAACCTGCTATCCTTGAAAGGTCCTTCCACCTCCAAAAGGGGCAACAACAGCACCAGAGGCACTCCTTCCATTTTCCTGAAGTGTCCTGGCTCCCCCACCAGCTCCTGCTGCTGAGTGCTGCATCCTCCATCCATCTCGCTCCCCTCAGCCCCCTGCACCACCATCAAGCGACGGTCAGGGCACTCGGGCTCCATCTTCCGGCCTGCCCAACTCTGCAGCTGCAGGCTGGTGGTTCTGCCTCCTCTTTCTGCCACCTGATTCTCCTCACCACTTCCAGTACTTGACTCTGTGCTTTGGGGTGAAGCAGCCCCGGGTGACCCAGTAAAGAGCAAACAGATAAGGCCCAACCTCCAGCCTCTTTGCCTCTTCACCTTTCAGCTATCGTGGTACTGTGTCCTGCTACTTGCTTCTGAGAACCAATTAAGTCTTTGCTCAGCCTCGCCCTCACCATGAACTGCTCTTACTATGTCTTCCTTTGTCTTCTAGTTCTTTCTTCATTGTCCTCTGCTCAAAACCATTTGAACTCTCTTCCTATCCTATCATCAGTTTTCCTCGACACCGCCCCTGTTCTGCTCACCTACTCTCTCTATCCACAAAAACCCCAACGCTGACTTTCATCACACGTCCTCTTCACGTATTTAACCCCAGCGTCTCTCTAGTTCACAGACTCAACATCAGTATGCTTCTACATCTCACTCTCTTCATGTTCCTCTTTGAAATGCACAATCTGTCTGTAACAAGACTTCCTTTACCTCTGACTTCCTGCTTTCCCATTCTCCCTCTCTTGACCTCATCATTACCCTTACAGAAACCTGGATTTCCCACTCAGACTCTGCAACCCTTGCAGCCCTTCACCACCCTGCCTATAACTTCACCCACTCTCCCCATCCAACAGGTAGGGGGTGGGGGTGATGTAGGACTGTTTGCATTGTCCAAACTTCCTATCTCTCCTTCTCCCCCATCTGCCGCTAGTTCTCCCTCTTTTGAATACACTATTCGCAATCACTGCTCCCTATGTCATTCCTATTAA
The DNA here is from genome assembly GCF_040938575.1 of Ambystoma mexicanum. Taxonomy (NCBI): domain Eukaryota; kingdom Metazoa; phylum Chordata; class Amphibia; order Caudata; family Ambystomatidae; genus Ambystoma; species Ambystoma mexicanum. The sequence goes on from NC_090921.1 coordinate 563,319,847, forward strand.
GTCTCTCTGTCAGCCACCTGGTTCCGCTGGTCCATTTATTGACCACCTTTCCCAACTGACTCCTTTCCTCCCCATCATCACCTCATTGTCACTGGTGCCTTTAAACTCCCTTCTCTCTCTATTCCTCTTTCCACTGACTTTAGCTCTCATCTGGTTCTCCCTAGATTGGACTACTGCAGCAGCCTCTTTCTAAATCTGCCAGCTTCGATTCTCTGCCCTCTGCAACTCATCCAGAACAGGACTGCGAGTCTTGTCCTTGGCCTCAAGCCCAGGGATCATATCGCTCCAGCACTGAAATCTCTGCATTGGTTCCCAGTGGCTGCAAGGATTAAGTTCAAGACCCTCTGCATTGCCCACAAGGCCTTCTGGGGCTTGTGTCCTCAATACCACCAACTCTCTCTGCGTAAATACCTTCCTACTTGAGCTCTTCCCTCATCCACCTCCAACTCCCTCAGGGTCAGTCACTTCTCCAAGCAACAAGTTGGTGATAGATCTCTTTCTTCAGCTGGGGCCTCCCTCTGGAACAGCCTCCCTGCCTCTCTGAAACTCGAGGAGAAGCATCTCTGGTTCCAGAAGCACCTCAAGACCTTCCTCTTTGCTTCTGCCTTCTCTCTTCCTCTCCCTTGCTGATTTCCTGTCTGAAACTGCACTGGTCACCTGGCTACCCTCTGATTTCAGGCCCAGGTGCCTACCCGCCCAGTTGCACACCCGCACTTGGGTCTGTATCTGTAATGCTACAGTCCCCCTACCTGCACTTTTGGACACCTGCTGTCTGCATTTACCCTTGCACCTGCCACCTGCTGGCCGCACTTCTTGTTATTGTTTTGATCCCATGTACAGCACTGCCCCTCTCCTCTCCCCTGGCACTTTTCCCATCCCCCTTCCCCTGCCCTTGCGAGATCTCAATGTCACTTGGCCTAGTAAAATCGTTGTCTCTGTCCTCCCTCTATTCCCCCTTCCTTGCCTCGTTGCGCCTTGAAACACTTGTGTATAGGCACGTTACAAATGCCATATCATATCATATCTCCTTAACCACCTGATCTCTTCCACCACCTGGCCACCCATTCAAATGGTAACCCCCTTGACCTTATCCTTACCTGCTCTCAACTCTCCCTTGCCTCTACTATCTCCACTGTTCCTTCTCTCAACTTCCACTCCACTCTCTCCATCTAGCACTTCCATTACCAAACCCAGGTTTCCCTCCTCGAAATTCCCCATCTACCTCTCTGACCAACACCACTCTCTCTCCTCCAATACAAAATTCACTGCTCCATCCACTGATAAACCCTTCACTAACTTTGCCGCTGCTCTTATCGATCCCTTCTCCTCTCACTTCCCTCTTACTACACCTACTATCCATACCCTGAAAACAGCAATGAGGAAAAACCTTTGCCTGCTCTTCAAACCTACCCCTCTGCTGTCAACTGCCAAACATGACTGCTTGCACTCTATCATTTCATCTCAAATCTTCTCAACCTAGATGCCTCCAGAAATCTCTCAACTCAATTCCCTCACCCCCAAAATGTCCTCTATTCTCTATGCTAACAATCCAGCACTGTATTTTGCTACATAAATGACCAACATTCAAAATACCCTCACAAATTACCTTGTATCCTCCCATCTGCTCACCTTTCTCCACCACCTCTTCCCTCATCTCCTTTGCCCCCACTAACCCTGATGAGATTCTTGACCTTCTACTTAGGGCTAACCCTTAATGCACCCCCATCACCCCTCTATCCCCACACATAATGAAACGCCTAGCTCCCAGAGTTGCTCCACATCTTACTTCCCTCTTCAACTTTGCTCTTGACAGGGACACCTTTCCATCATCCTACAAGTCGGCTCTGTCATCCCTATCCTTAAGTAACCTGTCCTAGATCCCAACTGTCCTGCAAAGTTTTATCCTATCTCTCTTCTACCTCACTATTCTAAAATCCTAGCTTGCGTAGTTTTCAACTGACTCACTGAGTTCCCAGACGCAGACAAACTCTGGGATCCTCCTCAATCTGGCGTTCTCCTCCCATAGCTTCCATCAACTCTTTGCTAATGACACTAAAATCTTCCTATCCTTTCCCTCCTTATCTGATGAGCTATGGTCAAATATTTCTATTTAACATCTCTCCTCCATCAAATACTGGATAGCATCTCACACAGCTCATGCTCAACTACACTAAGGCTGAAGTGCTCTACTTCCCATTTAAACAGGCTTTCTCAGCCTGTACCCCTCTTCTATTCTTCTCTATTGACTATCATCCCTAAGCTTCTTCTGCCCGCAACCTCTGTGTCGTCTTCGACTCATCTCACAACTTTTCGCTCTTCATCTCCAAAACGGCCACTGCACACAAACCTGATCTCCTCAACATCAGAAAAATAAGACATCTTCTTCCCTTCAACTCTGTTAAGCACCTAATCTCTTCTAAGTACTCTCTCGATCTGACTACTGTGCTAGTCTACTTTATGGCCTTCCCAACTATGCTTTGTGACATTTTGACAAAGTCTTCAACTTTGTTGTCCGTACACTCTCATGCTCTTTATGCTCCTTCTAGTTTCCACTCTCTTCCTCTCCTCGCCACCTTACTCTGGAATGCTCTTCCTCGCCCTCTCTGCACTACTGCCACTCTATCTGTATTTAAATCCAACCTCTTAGCTGCCCTCCTTTCTGAAGAACTACTTGCATAGCATCCTATAACACCACATCTCCCTGTTCTCCTCTCTCCACCTCTCTACGACAACTCCACGGCATTATCGCTCTCCAATTCATCCTAAATCTTAGCACTTCCTCCACTCTCCCGTTCCTATAAACCACATTTTACTGTCCTGGTACATGCTTCTGTCTCCCCTGCATCATCCCCTTCTGTCTCCCCAGAGTTGTTAAGGGCAGTGTTCCTCCGGCTCTTTAAATCTTTTGGGCCAAAAATGCATCTTTTCCCTCTGTAGTGTTCATTTAAAAAAAAAATGTGTTTGTCTACATTTTTTAACAGTGGCAATACTATGGTCAGTGTTATGGCATATTCCTGTCCAAATGTCACCTTTTAGAGTATCAGACTCAATTATGAAAAAATGCAGAATTACAATGAACCACATACCCATCCCAATTCAGCACAGGATTGGAAAACCTTTGACAGTTCAGAATGACCAAATTAAATGTTTGTTAATTAATGCTCGAACTGCCCTTACAACCTAATCCCCCCAACATGTCACAGTCCTTCACAATCTTTAAATCCAGCATCCTACTCCTCATCACAGTCCCTTACTACCCTTACCCCAGCTTCCCCATTTCACCTCCTCACCACAATCACTCGCTAGCTTTAACCTGACATCCCTCTACCCACCACAATCCCTCACCACCCTTGCCCTGGCAACCCCCACTTGATTACAGGCACTAACTAACATTATCCTGGCATCATCTTCTTTGTCATAATTTCTCAATTCCCTTACAGCCCCTCACAAACCTTACATTGTAATCCTCCTCTGCATCACAGTCTCTCACTAACCTTATTCCGGCATTAACCCACCTCAGCACACACCCTTAGTACCCTTACCCCAGCATCCCTATCCTAGTCATGGTCCTTCACTACCATTACCCCTGCATCTCCTATTACACCTCCTTATCACTGTTCTTCCCTACCATTATTCCAGCATCGTCTTCCACATCACAGTCCATTACTACCATTATTCTGGCACCCCCCTCCTCATCACAGTTCCTCAACAATCTCACACTGGCATTCCTATAGTCCATCCTCATCCTAATCCCTCACTACCCTTGCCCCATCATACCCCTCCCTATCACTGCTTCTCACTACCCTTATACTGACATCCTCTCTCCTCATCACTGCCCCTCACTCCAAGTATCCCATTCCTTGTCACAGTCCCTTACTATACATAACTCAGTGTCTCTCTCCTCACCATAATCCTTCATTAGTCGTAACCCAGTATACCCCCCTCCTCTTCACCGTCCCTCGCTACCCTTACCCCAGAACTCCTCTTGATTACAGTTCCTCACTACCCTTACCCTGGCTTCCCCCTTCCATGTCACAGTCCATCACAACCTTTACCCTGGCATCCTCCTCCACATCACAGTCCCTCACTAACCTCATTCCAGCATCACGCCTCCTACTTACAGTTCCTTACTACCCTTTCACTGGAATCCCCATTCCATCTCTTCATCACAGTTCTTCACTGCCCTTACCCTGGGCTCTTCCCTCTTCACAATTTCTCCTTACCCTTACCCAAGCATCCTCCCTTCATGTCGGTCTCTCACAACCCTTATACCAGCATCCTTCTCCACATCACAGTCTCTCACTAATCGTATTCCAAAATCACCCCACCTCATCACAGCCCCTTACTACCTGAATCTGCCATTCCAATTATTTATCACAGTCGCTGCCTGCCCTTTTCCTGGCATCCCCATCCGCCTCCTTATCACAGTTCCTCAACACCCTCACACTTCCATACTCATCACAAACCCTCACTGCCCTCTAACCTGGACTCCCACCTCCTCTTCAAAGTCACTTACTACCCTTAACCCATCATCCACCCTCCTTGTCACAGCCCCTCATGACCCTTATCTGGGAATCGTTTCTCCTCATCACCGCCCCTCACCCCAAGCACCCCCTCCTCATCACAGTCCCTCACTACACTTACCCTGCAATCCCCCTCCTCTTCATAGTCCCTCAGTGCCCTTTCCTGGAACCTCCTTCTTCATCACAGTCTTTCACTGCTCTTACCCTGGCATCCCCCAGCCATGTTACAGTCACGCACAACGTTTTCCCGGGCATCCTCCTCCACATCACAGTCTCTCACTAACCTTATTCCAGTATCGCCCCTCCTACTCACAATCACCTTTCCCGAGAATCCCCCATTCCACCCACCTCCACATAAGTCACTCTCTACCCTTACCGTGGTATCCCCCTCCTTATTGCAGACCCTTACCCTGTCACCCTCTTCCTCATCTCAGTCCCTCACTACCCTTACCTCAGCAACACCCTCCTTCTCATAGTCCCTCTATACCCTTACCCTGGCTTCTGCTTTCGTCATCATAGCCTCTCACTACCTTTCTACTGGCAACCCCCTCCTTGCCAAAGTCCCTCAATACCCTTACCCCATCATCTCTCCTTACCCTTGTCCCTGTCCTTCATTACACTTAACCTGGCATCCCCTCTTCACATCACCACCCCTCAATCCAATTACTCCAGCACCCCCCTCCTCATCACTGTCCCTCACTACACTTACCCCAACATCTCCCTCCTAATGACCCCCCCCCCACCATTACCCTTGCCCTGGCATCCCCCTTCACATCACAATCCCTCAGTATCCTTACCCCAGAAGACCCTTCTTGATCAGAGTCCCTATCGACCCTCACCCTGTTGTCTCCCCTCCTTGTCACAGTCACTCAGCGCCCTTACCCTGGTAGATGCAGGTCGTCTCTCACTACCCTTGTCCCTGCAACCACCCTCCTTGTCACAATCCTTCACTAACCTTTCCCAAGCATCCCTCCTCTCTACCCTTACCCTGTCATCCCCTCGCCACATTACCACCCCTCACTTCCATATTCCAGCAACCCCCTCATCGTCATAGTCCCTCATAAACATAACCCACACATCACCACCGCCTTGTCACAGTCCACAACTACTCTTATCCCAGCACCTCTGCCCGCCACATTACAGTCCCTCACTGCCCTTATCACGGCACCACTCCTCATCACAGTCCCTCACTATCCATACTGTAGCATCCCTCCTCATCACCTACCCTCACTACTCCTACCCCTGCAATGTGCATCCTAGTTACAGTCCCTCACACCGATCCTCATCCCAGTTCCTAGTTCACATCCTGATCACAATCCCTCCTGCTCATCCTCATTAGGGTATCTCATACCCATCCTCATCACAGTTCTTAGTTCACATTTCAATCACCGCCCCTCATGCTGATCCTCATCACAGTCCCTCAAGCCCGCCCTCATCACAGTCCCTTGCATGGATCATCACAGACCCTCGCATGCATCCCTATTACAGCCCATTACTGGCATCCTCATCACAGTCCCTCGCATGTATTCTCGTCACAGTCCCTCACATGCATTCTCATCACAGTCCGTCCCTCGTGTGTACTGTTGTCGCAGTCTCCTCCATGCATCCTCATAATATTTCCCTCCCACCTATTCTTGTAACGGTCCCCTCATCCTTTTCACAGTCCCTCATACACCTCCTTGTCTTAGTCCCGCGGGCAAAATGCCCATGGCCCATGGCCACAATCCATCCTCAGTGCCCACAGTCCTGCAATGAGGAAACCCGATGATGCGTAGCTGGAAAATACACTGATGGCATTGCATAAGGTATTCGATATGACATCGAAAGAAACATCCTTAGTAATCCAGCTGGTGTGATATATATCATAACAAAACTCTTCATATGAAGAGAAAAAACAATTTTTGATATGAAAATAAGGCGACTGTTTTACAAAACAAAACCCCTGAAATTTGGCAGGTGTTCGAAGCTGTGCCACCTTAACACAGAGCTGCCCATTGCACGGCCCATGAGCACACCACTGACATCACTGATGACACCACATATGACATCACTTATCTCACCATCAATGTCATCACTGGAAACCAGTATGTCCTGGTTGCACTAGGTACATCACCCTTTCATTTCCTCATCATGCTTTGAAAGAGAATGCTGAGGACTTGATGTGACTGTATCCATGCACACCAGCCCTTTGGCATAGCCTCAATGCAGAAGGAGCTACTTTGCAAACAGTTTGAGTTTGCAACTTAGTAGATATGGCTTTCATGCAACAGGCATCAATTCAAGGACAGAGGGGCTCAAATCAAATAACTAGAATCAAAACAAAGTAACTGCACTGGAAATTATTTGATTAGAAGCTATGTGATGGCTGGAAAGTGGCATTAGCTTGAAGTATGAAGAGGTGGACGTGAAATGAAGCCAAACAAGGCAGGTGAGTCACACTTCTTATGTATTTCAAGTGTTTAGTAGTGCTCTTTAAGCACTGCTTATCTCACTTTTATTTGTAATTTGCCCTACAAAGGATGCTATAGATGATGTCATACGTAATGACATATGAGATGTCATAAATGATGACAAAAGTGATGTCATAATTGGAATCATGTGTGATGGCATATGTGATGTCATTTGTGATGTGATCAATGTGCATACGTTTCCAGTGATGTCACTGATGATGACGTATGCTCTTGGGCTGAGCAATGGGGCGACTCTGAGTTAAGGTGGTGTAGCTTCCAACACTCGCCGAATGTCAAGAGTTTTTTGTGTTAAACTGGCCCCTTCAAATGATGTCACTTTTAAAATTAATTTCAAGAGCATTGTTCCCACAGACATCATTTAGGGGTCGCCAGTCTCCCTTGCGACCACTGTGGTCTCCCTTTAGTAATGCAAGTTCCTGGGCTGTGGCCAGCACTATGTGGCTCTTTACTTCTTTACTTCTGTAGTGGCTGGCTTTCTTGTTCAGGCCTCTTAAAAAAAGAAGAATAATAAGAACAGGAGTGCCACAATTCTAGCACTTTCAGCACTGACCCTAAATAAGAAAGAATAGGAATACCAAATAATGTGTCTTTCTGGAATGCAATACCATAATTGCTAGACTCATTAAAGGTTTATTTCAGGCACACTTCAGAGGGTGAGTCACTGATTTATTCTGTTCTTAAACGCCTCAAATCAGCCTTTCATCCTTCTGAGGTCTATAAATGAGTACCAACACAGGTTGGGAGATATTGGGTGTATATTTTTTCTATATAAAGCGGCTAAGTGTAAGTGCTATATTATAACATATATTATAACACATCATTATCATTTGGTCATGGACGTCTGCTTGCATTCACAGTAATTTGGTAATATGGGCCTATACACACTGATCTTAATGATACATATGGCGATGCATTCTTGTATGAAATGTGCATCACATTATAGTGATATCGTAACCATATTTTTCATAGTGTACAATGCTATGTGATGCCACTTCCTGGTTTGTTAACGGGTGAAAGGTGGTGTTCCATCGCTTCCTGCAATATCACTTCGGGGTGGGGTCAAATGACATCACTTCCTGTGATGTCATCAGGGGGTCAAGGGTCGTGTGATGTCACTTCCGCTACCCCAGCCTTTTTGGTGAAATGGCGCCCCTGATTGTTCCTTTGAACTGATTGAACTTAACTGTCTCTCAAATGTTTTTTTCACTGAATGTGTTTTTATGTGAAGTGAAAAACCTTTAGGTAAGAAGGAGTAAAGATGGACCAACGTATCACAACAAAGCCTATGAAATGTTGGCAGGTGTGGTAACCAACAACAATCAACTCTGAGCCACTGTAGATGTTATCACCCATGATGTAATTTTTGATCTCATTGTTGGTCCCGGGTGTGATCTCATATATTTTACTCATGGGCTGAACAACGGGTTACTTAGATTTAAAATTGTCATCACTTCCCACACCCGCTGAATTTCATAAGTTTTGTGGAAAAAGTTGGTTTCTCTCTTTACTAAACTTTTATTTCACTGAATTTCAAGGTTTTTGTTATGCTATATCTTCTCAAGGGCCCACTTGCCATGGCATTTGGCCGTGGCCAATGTTCACTCTGAAACAATTTGTATAAATGTTAGTGGTACACTGGCCATGTTCTTCAGTCATGGCCCCTCTAAAGCCCTACAATTAGAAAGTCTTCTCCATTCCCACTGCCTAGCTCCATGTGCACTCCCCCCACTCTTTAGATCTTGCCTACCCCTGTGGAGAACTCTCCTGATACTTTCCTCCGCTCTTTCCTGTAACACAACTTTTTTCCCTGACTGTGTCTTTCGATGCTGCGCTGCCATGGTAATCCTACAGGGATTCTGCAGTAAGACGAAAATGATATGACTCAAAATGGACTCTCCAACCCTTAGCAAAGAGGTCACCTAATTTTCTGGTCCTCTTACCTCCTTCCCAATCCTACCTTGATGTAAAACAACCTCTTTCCTGCATCAAAAAATGTTGAGCCCCTTTCTTTTTCAGCTTCCCGCAGGTTTGCCAAGGGAATCGCTTGCATCGGGAAAACAATGTCAGCATTTCCTTTCTGAACAGTTTCGGTGTATGTGCTCCAAAGCAGATGAAGACCATTGCCAGTGCGCCATGGTACAAATTGAAAGTGGATGTAGCTGAAGGCTACCCCCGCGTGCCATGGCCAAATGGCTAGTGGGACACAGCCTTTTAACTTAATTGCTGGTACGAGGCCACTGGCCATGGTTATTTACCTCAACAAGCGGGGTAAGATATAGCATAACAAACACCTTGAAATTCCATTTTAAAAAAAAACATCATTTGAGGCGCAGTTAAGGTGTACTAATTTCTCTCCACAAAGCCATCAAATTCGGTGGAAGTTACGCCAACCTTAACTTGGAAGCCCCCATTGCTCAGCCCATTAAATAATGGATGATATCACAGATGAAATCAGTAGTCACTTAAGATACCAGCCACATTGCATGGGTTTTGTTCTAATAAATTGGTCACCTTACCAGCGTCTCATCGCAGGTTTTTTCACTGAATTTGTATATATAAAGTTCAGTTTACTTCTACCATGGTAGCTAAGGGTAATATAAAACGCATTGATCTAAAAAACAACAAAAAGTTGATACCTTAATTGGGCTAACTAAAAAAGTAATTTATTTGAAAACTTTCATGATCTTATGACCACTTATTAAGTGGGAGGAAACGGTATCAGGTAATATTATCCCCATATATATGATCGCCGTAAATAATATCGCCGGGAAAATGTTGTGGCGATATTATTTGGGTGACCACCATATATATGAGGACAGGGGCTGCGGGGGTGTCCCCCTCTCTCCATGAAGAAAAAACAAAGGTTTGGGGGTTGCGGGGTGTCCCCCGCATATTCCATGTAATAAGGTCCCCACAAAAAACAGGCATTTTTCGGCGATGTTTTTGCATGGCGATATTTTTGTGGGGACATTATTACATGGAACCGAGGAAACCAGGTTTTCAAAAAACAAGACGATTTAACATGTCTATGTGCTGGATTTCCATCTGCTAGAGTAATCTCCGATATGTTTTTAAATTTTAGAAGGTCTGGTAAATAGATTTGCCCAGACAAGTCAGATCTGCAAAACAGTTTCACTTTCAAATCACACTCTGGGGCTCATTTTTGATGGGACGTGATGTAAGAAACATGTGTAAAAAACCTTGGATAAGGCTTTTACGCATGTTTGTTTCATCAAGCCCCATTTTCCTGAATTTTTATGGTGAAGATGAGGGCCAGAACGCAACTTGCCTTTCCACCACTCTCTTCCTTTCTGCCATTCAAATACTCCCAGTATTTGTGCTGGCGTGGATTTTCATGCCAGAGCAAATGCTGTCGATCCCTATGGGGTTCACCGGATTTGTGCGCCAGCAAAAAGCAGGCGGACTCCATAGGGATTCCACAAAATTGTCACTCTCCAAAAGAAAATCCCTGTTACCAAAAATAGTTTCCACAGGACCCTTGCACCTGATTCTTTAGGCTCACAAGTCCCTTTCCTCGACATTCCACCGATGCAGAATTTACTCTTACACCAATAATAAGACAGATTCAGGGAGTTGGCAAAACATAGCTGTTTTAATATCAATTGTCTAAAACAGGGAGTACAACTGACATCAACTGATGTCTCAAAGCATATCTCTCACTTTTATAGCAAAAACACGTCATCATTGGCGTCATACTGCGTGGCAAACTAAGAAAACCTATCTGAGATTGTGGTTGGTATACAGGGAACATCTTGGTATACTTTCTATGGTGGATAGGATCATGATTGGGTCTCTATAGTCAGGTAGACAACTTCTCCCACCCCTAGTGCAAGTCATCTTCATTGTCATCAAATACACTACGTTTCATTGGCTCTCAAACTATCGGGCTCTTTGCTACAAGCCCCTCTATAATTGGTTGGCACGCTTGTACCCTTCTGGTATATTCCACTCGCTAGCAGCATGCAAGCTGGTACTCCAGGTGCTTGTGGGTGGACTTGACCATGCCTCCCCACCCAAATAACCCATCATTCATCATCACTCGTGCTGTCTGCCATTCAAATTGTCTTTCTAACTCGGCCTTGCAAAGTATCACTGTGCCTGAGAATAGAAGGGAGTGTGAGCATGTTCTTATCTTCAGTCTCGATGTAGCTTGCCCAGAGTCTATTTCATCTACCCCATGTGACAGGAGTCCGTCTTTTAGCTCCTTCTTCGCATTTAATACTGTTAAATTAATAAAACTTGGCACTCATAGTGTTTTTCCATTGCACCTCAACAGGAGCTTGCCTCGCTACTCACGTTCATTGTATCTTTTCAAATAGAAAACAAGTTTATTGGTTGCCTCACCCCTTGACACTGGGCCAGACAGCCTTCTCGATTCTTCCTCCATCTTCAGCTACTTTCCTCTACTGTGCCACACTTTCAGCCCTTTTGCTACTGTGGTTCTAGTTTGCTAAAATGCGACATGGAACATCCAGATTCTATACACATATATATATTGGCGGAGCCGCGTGCAGTCTATTCACTATGTATAGCCAGCCGTATAGCCAGCCTTCATGGTTACCTAATCTACCTGCGTTTCAGCAGCTGTACAGTTTTAAAGCGCCTTACATTTTCTTCAGTGTTCTTTGCACGTGCAATCTTCATTTTGCACATGAAATGTTACTCGACTCTTTATTTTGTCATCAGATTCTACAAAGTCCCTTCGCCTTCTCTCTTGGCATCTTCTCTTGGCGCGTTGTCTTTGCTTCATGTGACCTCACCAATCTCCTCTTTCATTCATCTTTACACTTCTTCAGGAACCTCCTTTAAGAGACTTTCATCCCTCCGCGGGTGCATCATATAGGGCTTTCTCAATGGATACCTTGTTTCCAGGATTCTTCGTGGGATAGGTTCCATTATCGGCGTTGTGCATGTCACAATTTCCAGCTTTCAACATATAGGCAAAATAGGGGCGGGATTTCCGTTAGAGGCATTTGGCTCCGCCTCTACACTCCCCCCTCTGGTTGATTCATCGACCACTCTTTCACCTGTTTCCACATTTAGACATCCTCTGAAAAAGGGCTTCTTCAGAGTTCATACCCTCACTACTCCTTTCAGAGATCCTGCTGAATTTACATGGTCATCAATACTCCAGGTCATGTGGCTACATTGTCCATTCGTAGATTACAACGAAACAAAGTCCTGGTGTATCAGAGGGTTGGCCCGTGTAAGATATAAATGAATTATCATTGCTTATCTGGTCCAAAACCTGTATAACTAATGCAATTTATACATATTACATGCGGAAGAAGTGGAAGTCATTCCTTCACAAATGAGGCATAAGCATTATGGAAAATGCAAAGTATAAGCTTTATGTTAAAAGAACCAAGAATAGCATACATGGTGAAATCTAACATGTGCAAACATAAAAAATCAGTGATATAAATAGTACATACAATTATTTGGTGTAGAAGAATGAGAACACTTAGTGGGGAACATTAACATACATTTGTTCTTCGTCACTTTTAGGTTACACATAAAATCCTAACAGAAAAAAAAAAAAAAAAAATTAGAGTTGAAGAGACAATTTTGTTACTGATAAACTGTATTCTTACTAGTTGATCAAAAGGAAAACAAATGCCCCTTGTTGTTGTGCAATTATAATAAAACAAATGAATTAGTTATTTTTGTGTCCCAAAATCAAAAAGGTTATTATATATTGGGATTGGGTCTGCCATTGTCCATTCGGGCTGCAGTAGATCCATCATCCCACATACCTATTATGGTTCCTTGGATACAGGAACTTCGTTCCCTCAGGTGCTAGGATGCTTGCTTCTATATATTTTTCAGATTTCTTCATCTGTCAGCTCCCTAGGTCCAAACCCAGACTTGACATCGATCATGATCTTCATTCCTACTGCTTTCTTTGCTGTCTTCTTGCACTATGTGAATATTATTCTGATAACACAGAATCCTAACATGATCATTACCATCAGTGCTCCAAGAAACTTTAAAATATTCGTCATCCATTGTGGAACTCGTGAGAAGATCGATGCAAACCAGCTGTCATCTGCAATGTCTTCTGTCTCATCTTCTATTTTGATGTATAAGTTTGTTAGCAGTATTATGGCCTCTATCAAGGTCCCATTCTCATCATCGTGAGAAGGTATGAATGTGCAACATGATTGTCCGATTTTGGCACAAACACCTCCATCCATTGCTGTAATCATGTCCAGGACATATCTGTTCTGGAGGGTCATCAGTCTTATGGCTCTTAATTCTTCCTTGATAGCGTTGAATCCCTTTATGGTAGTGTTGATTGTCTGCAGGAGCTCCCAGCGAGTGATTTGCAACCACTTTGCATCTGCCATCGTCTGGATCCCTGGCATAAATATAGTCGTGAATACTGAAGCAGTTTGACTGAACAACCTGTGTTCATATGGAATAGAATCAAAGGCTTCTATGGACTTCGCTGAAAAGTAATTCTCCCTTTTTGTTCGATTGAGAAATACAACTGATCTCCTCGTCCTCATGTGAGCATCTGCTTTTGGCAGCTGTTCAATGTTGAGGTCACTCTTCGGAAACCCCAATGGTGGAACATGAATGAGAACTATGGAAAACAGCCCTCTCCAGTCTTTGGGCAACTTCATATACGCTCTGGATCCACAGGGCCAGTAGTGATCCATTATCACTACTGTTCCATCCTTCATGCCTAGTACATCAAAAATTTGGCCGCACTGCTAATTCCAATCTTTCTCGTGCCATTGTTTCTGAAGCACAGCTCTGCACTTGCTGAAGGTACTATCGACAAAGGTCCTCCTTCATCATCGAGCTGTAGTTGAGCTGTAGTCCAGCTGTTAAAGCGCTACCCTTAACAATGCTACTGGTATCACTGGCTTTCCAGTGCTGTTTTGCCACCATAATGCTTTGTAAGGAGATAAACAACACCCCTTTTGTTTCCATAGCTCTTGCTCTTCCTGAGATGTACTGCCCTGAACTTCCATCAACTGTGTTCTCGATATATGATTAAACCCTTCATTTACTATCATGATTGTGACTACCTTCTCCTTTACATCTGGAGTATCAAAACTTGAAATATCTGGCGAATATGCAACCCTTTTGGCCTCTATGTCTGCGGTTTTGTTCCTGCGAGAGATAAAGTAAGATTGCTTAGTATGTGCTGCGCATTTACCTATTGGAATGGCTGCTGGGAGTTGTAGTGCCTTAATAAGCCTGTCCAATAATGCTGCGTGTTGCACTGGAGAGCTATCTGCTCGGAGGTAGCCCCTCCTTGTCCAACGTGCTAGCCCGGCGTGCACGGTTAACGTCACATAGGCAGAGTCACAGTATACTGTCACTTCCTGCCCTGCATGTTTCTCAAGCGTGACAATAAGTGCCACCAATTCTGCTGCTTATGCTGAAAAGTGAGACGGTAGTCTTGCACTTGCTACAGTCTCAAATTCACCCCATGCTCTGTGTCTCACCACAGCTGAGCCAGAATGCCTTTCCCCACTAGTTTGATCGATTTTCGAAGAACCATCAATAAAGTGAATCTCCCCCCTACTAACGCATTTACCTTTATGCGCGGTATGTCATTGTAGAATTCTTTGTATTTTGCGCAATCATGCACATACTCATCCTCTGCCACAGGCTCAGCTACAAACGTGACACTGTTCCCTATTCTACACCTGGCTATTTATATTGCTGGATTCAATAGGCCTCATTACACGGTAGGCGGTAAGGGTTTACCGGTACCGGTAAGGGCACCGGTACCGGTAAACCCTTACCGCCTTACTACGAGTTCCCTTTGCGCGACCTGACCTTAACGGCTGGTTTTTCCAGCCGTTAAAGTAGGGTGCTGCAAAGGGACCTTGGTGCTAATTACGGTACCGCAATTTGCGGTACCGTAATTAGCTCCTTCCCCATTCCATTATGCCCTATGGGGGCAAAAATGGGAATGGGGAAGTGCCTTGGTGAATGGGGAATTACCGCCCCCGCTCGCCTTGGAGTAGGGCGGTAATTCTGCCATCCACCAAGGCAGACACAGTAAAATACCGGCGGCAACCATGGCGCTAATAGCGCCATGGTTACCGCCTACCGTGTAATGAGGCCCAATATACCCACCTCATATGCAGAAGCTCTCTGAGATGTCAATGTACCCTTAGGTTTTTCCAAAATGGCAAACAAAGCATGCTCCACAAAGAGTGTCATAGAACACCCCATCACAATACTAGTAGAATTCTCAATTGTGAACACGGCTGCTGCCAGCGATTGTTTGCAAGGAACGTGCCCTTTCATAACTGGATCCAGAATCTCACTATAATATGCCAGAGGCTTATATCCCAGTGTCGTTCTCTGTGTAAGGACTGCTGTCATGTCTGTCCCATTCGTGTGCAAAAATAAAAAGTACTCCTCGTCATTATTGTGAATTCCTAAAACGGGAACTGTACAAATTGCTTTCTTCAACTCTTCAAACCTTCCTCCATTTCCTCTGTCCATTTTTCCTTATTCACTTGTGCTTTCTTTAGAGCCTGCAAAAGGGGCTTGTGTATGAACTATAATAAAACACTTGTGCTCTAACGTAGTTGCATAATCCCAAAAAATGTGTTTTACCGTGTGCGGTTTTTGCTGTTTTCATGATCGCCCCAGCTCTCTCAGGTGTGACCCTCATTCCCTCATTTGAGATCAAATGACCTATATACAACACTTCTTCTTGACAATATTGCAGCTTCTCTTTGTCTACCTTATATCCTTTATCTGGCAGAATAGTCATCAATTCAAGAGAATCTTGTCTGCACTCCTCTTCTGTTGTGGAACAAACAAAAATATCATCTGCATACTGTATCACAATGCTTTTCAAATCAATATTGCTTAGGTCCATCTGGAGGACCCTATTAAAGATCGATGGAGACTCGCAGCACCCTTGGGGCAAACAAGTGCTTTTCAGTCTAGTTTGGTGAAACGTAAATGACATAAGGTCTTGAGAGTCCTTATGCGAAGGGATTGAGAAAAACAGATTTTTCAAGTCAATCACCGTAAAATATTGTGCTTCTGCTGGGATACTGCATAATATTGTCACTGGATTAGGAACTAAAGGAAACTCTGACTCTACAATCTGGTTAATCGGTCTCATGTCTTGTATGAAGCTCCAAGGGCCCTCTTTTGATTTCTTTATAGGCTACACCACGGTATTGCACAGTGACTCTGATGTCACTAAAATACCTTGTTCCATCAGGGCTGAAATAGTCTTAAAAATACCCTCATCCGCCTCTCGAGACATTGGGTACTGTCTTGCTCAAGTTAAAATTTCTCCTGGCTTCAACTTTATCTTGACCTCCCCTACCCCTTTCAATAGGCCTACGTCATAGGGGCCTGTAGTCCATAAAGAGTTCGGTACCTTTTCCAAGTCTTCATAAAAGAAATGCTAGACGCTGCCTCACTATTACCATTCACTGTGGGATCTCTCTTTTCTCTATTCTGATCCAATATGCAATACTCATCTCGAATATTACTTCATCATCTGTTGGATCATCTCTAAACATATCCTTGTCAGTGACATCAGTCAATCTATACCCTTACCCAATGGCAATCATTGTTCTCCATGGCCTTCCCTCGTCATCTGTTCCATCGAGCATGGCCATTTCCCCTCATACTATGGCTGCATTTAACTGTGGCTGAATAGTCTGTCCCCTCTCTTCATCCATAGGTATATGTGGCCTGAACAAGAATTCATCAGGTATTCTCACCATCTTTCCCCCTAAGCCAGGTAGCTATGTCAACAAAATGTGTACCCCCTAAAGAAAGACTTCTGGTTCCAGTGGCATTCCTCGCATAGCCATTTGCCCTGTAAATGACAATATAAATTCGCCCACATTCACATAATGTATCCCTGGAGTAGAGCACACTATGCCTTCTTCAGTGAAAGAAATCATCATGTTATGCTTCGTCACTAGAATGTTAACTGGTGTCTGCCGTGAATACAATAAT